>NC_142870.1:67449166-70110833 GCF_051225735.1 Oryctolagus cuniculus
CTGAAAGCCAACAATGATTTAACTAGAAATGATGAAAAAAATTATTAGGGCTCTACATGATTGAATTTCATTAAGTCTCTAGATTGACAAATAGCTCAAGAGTGATGCAAAATATTTTTGCATAAGAATATAGTTAATATTTATTGGTAAGTAGAATTGTACATGTACACAAAAAAGATACATATGAGTAAAGATAAAATATATAAGACTTCTAACATGTTAGGATGATAAAGTTGCTTTCATTTATAAACTGTGCTTTGATGCCATTTTGGCTTAATCACAAATGTGTATGTATGTGTGTATATCATTCCCAAAGGGGGGGACTATAAATTGGATATTCATCTCACATTATTTTAAAATGAAAGTGGTTCATTAATAATATGGATTCATAGTTTCCTTACATTTTTTCCTTATCATTTCTTTGTTGGCGAAAAGTTCATAAGCTCTAAAAATATTATTAAATATGAAGACAGTGGAAGCATTGGGGTGCTATGAGTTGCAGAAAGAAGGGATGAATGGGAGCAGCACAGGACTTTTAGGGCCATGAAACCACTCTGTGGTATGGCAATGATGGATATAGGCCATGATACATTTGTCAAAGCCAAATAGAAAGATCCATGCTAAGAGTAAACCCTATGTAAACTGTGGACTTTGGATGATAGTTCAGTGTAGGTTCATGAATTATAACGAATGAGCTACCCTGGCTGTGGGTGGGTAGGGACAGGAGGTATACATACATAGGGAGTCTCTGGACTTTCTGCTACATTTTAATATGAATGCAACACTGTTCTAAAAATAAAATCTGTTAAAAAAGTTAAAGAAGATAATTAAGAGACTAGATTATAAAATTTTATATTCTATCTTATCAAGGAAAAGTTAACTTAAGATTAGAATTGTCAATTTAGAACAAACAATTCAAACTATAAAGTACATTCTATTAGTGTGCTTCCCAGTAATTTTTCAGTAATAAGCCACTCTCAGTGGCTACATTTTGCCATCTATACAAGGAGGACAATAGGGAGGGCTTTGGCTTTTAAAGCACTTTACAAACTAATTAAACATCCACGTGTTTTCTCCCTTTGTTTTGTTATAGTTACACAGGATAAATGGAGAAGCAATCATACAATAGAAACAGAGATGAATCAGACTCTGAAAATACCATGCTTTCAAAATAGCTCTGCAGAAATTTCATCTGAATTCACTGTTGCCTGGTTGGTGGTAAGTGTTGCCTTTTTCAGTAAATAACTGCAATGGTCTTTAAATATTAATGAAGTAAAATGACTATCAACTAATAATAGAAAAGGGAGCATCCTGGATGAGAGGCACGCATTGTGCTGGGGGAAAGAGGAGGGCAATGGGAGGGCGGAGTGGACACTAAGTTTCCACTTACAGGCAAGCCTCAGGTCTGTGAATGCAGTGGACTAAATCAGAATTAGCTCATTGCAATCTGTATAAAATTATCCCTGTGCATAAACTACTGAGAGGAGATGGCTTAGAGACTAGATGAAATTAATTATTATCTGGTAATATACTATTACATTGTCACTGGCTCATTGAAAGAAATTATGAATGACTAATTGACCAAAAAACCTGTATATGGATGAAATGGTCATTTTCCCCTCATTTCTAGTTTATAACCACTGTCTATATTTCCATTAAATTAGGTTCCTTTTATTTTTTACCTGTGAAATGTCTTCTTTGGTGAAGTTTTAAACCTTTTTACTATAACATAAGTTTTAAATAAGCTATCTAAAAAATTTTTAAAAAGACAATAAGAAAGGTAGAAGTAAGGAGAGTGGGAGGGAATAAGGGAATATTGTTATGTTCTTAGACTTGTATCTACAAATCATACTGAATCTGTTAAAATTAATTACAATGAAATATAAAAAAAAACATATTTTTTCATTTCAAAAAGAATTAGCTCCTGAATGTCAATTTCTGTATTGAACTATGTACCAAATTGTGATGACTATAGTTCATAATAACTTACTATGTATTTTGCAAGCATACAGAAGAAAGGGTCTCCAAGACTCCAGTGATAAAGTAATATCAGAAAAGAGGAAATGTTTATTTACCAGTACACATTCTATACAAGTACTGAAATATCTCACTGTAACCCATAAATGTATGCAGTTATTTTTAGTAAAATAAATTATTTTAAACACAAAGAGAACAGAGTGAAATGGTGCCCTTGATACACACCACTTCAAGTAGAAGGCCCTACTCAAAAATATTTGTCTTTTAAACAACATAGGCAGAGCTATGGATTCCCTTTTCCTGGAAACCTTGAGACTGAGTCCTAGAAAATATACAACATTGATTTAGACTGGTAGGACAAACTCTAATGCTTATAAAATGCAAGTAAAAAATATACATGAGGGAAGCAGGACTTTTAAAAACACAGTCACTGATCATTTCTATTCATTTTGCAGGTGGCCTCAGGCCCACAGTCAACATGCTTTCTAACTTTTATCTAAAGCCATAAATCTAGAATGTTATGAAGAAGTTTCTAATTTTAAAAATGTTGTACAGAGTAAAAATAAGTAGTGGCTTATTATTTCGATAGAACAAATTACTTGGACACTTCAATATAAAATATTGTTAAGTTAAATAACAATAAGAGATTAGGAAAATATTAATAACTATTAACATGCTAAAATGGATTTAAAAAGAGAGAGAAATCTATATGCTGCCTATAAGAACACATCTCACCAACAAAGATACACATAGACTGAAAGTGAAAGGATGGAAAAACATATTCCATACAGATAGAAATAAACACCAAGCAGGAGTAGCTATCTTAATATCAATTAAAATAAACTTTAAGACAAATGCTGTTGGTGCCAGCATTGTGGCATAATAGGCTAAGCCACTGTTTGCAATGCTGGCACCCATATGGGCACTTGTTCAAGTCCCAGCTGCTCTACTTCTGATCCAGCTTCCTGCTAATGCTCCTGGGAAAGCAGTGGAAGACGACCCAAATGACTGAGCCACTGCACCCATGTGGGAGACCTGGATGAACCTCCTGGTTCCTGAATTTAGCCCAAGCCTGCCCAGCTGTTGCAGCCATTTGGCGAGTGAGCAAGGGAACAGAAGTTGTATCTCTCTCACTCTCTCTTAAACTCTGCCTTTCAAATAAAAAGAACTAATTCCAATCATTCTTAAACTATTCAAAATAATTGAAAGGGAAAGAGTCTTCCCAAACTCCTTCTATGAGCCAGCATCATCTTAATTCCAAAGCCAGAAAAAGAAAAAAAACTATAGACCAATATCACTGATGAAATAGATACAAAAATCTTCAACAAAATACTAGCTAATTAAATCCATTAACATCAAAAATATCATCTGCCCAGACCAAGTGGGACTTTTCCGAGGGACACAGAATGGTTCAACATACACAAGTCAATAAATGTGATACATCACATTAACAAATTGAAGGAAAAAACCATGACTATCTCAACAGATGTGGAGAAAGTATTTGATAAAATATAACATTGTTTCATAAAAACAAAACTATAAAAAAAGTGTATAGAAGGAACATTCCTCAACATAATCCAGAAAGTAAGACAAACTCTCAATCACAATCATATTTTTGTCAAAGTTTATTTATTTATTTGAAAGGCAGAGTTACAGAGGGGCAGAGAGAGAGAATTCTTCCATCAGCTGGTTCACTCCCCAGAGAGCTGCAGCTGCCAGAGCTGCACTGATCTGAAGCCAGGAGCCAGGAGCTTCTTCCAGGTCCACCATGCAAGCGCAGGTGTACAAGGACTTGATCCATCTTATACTGCTTTTCTAGGCCTATATATAGCAGAGAGCTGGATCGGAAGTGGGGCAGCAGGGACTTGAATGGGCACCCATATGGGATGCTGGCACTGCAAACAGCAGCTTTATCCACTATGCCAGAGCACTGACCCCAAAATCATATTGAATGGGGAAAAAACTGGAAACATTTCCACTAAAATCTAATGATTTAAATCATTAATTAGATTTAATCTAATTAATCATTGTACAACACATGAAGGACAGAGATCCTACATGGGGAGTAAGTGCACAGTGACTCCTGTTATTGACTTAACAAATTGACACTCTTGTTTATGGCATCAGTAATCACCCTAGGCTCTTGTCATGAGTTTCCAAGGCTATGGAAGCCTTTTGAGTTCACCGACCCAGATCATATTTAGATAAGGTCATAGTCAGAGTGGAAGTTCTCTTCTTCATAGGATTTGATTTCCAAGAGGTGAGGCATCCTGGGCATGATGCCTATTAATATGTAAATTAATTTCTTAAGCATGATATATTTTGGTTCTTAGAAAAATGTTCAAAGTGATGATGATTTGGGAGTGAAAGGCCACTACAAAACACACTAAACACCAGAGTTAAAAGAAAAGTTTATTTTGTGGGGGAGAACCATCAGGCTGGATTGAGAGGGTGAGAGAAAGAGGGCATGTGTAGGAAAACGGATCTTATTATAGCTTTGCAGAGGTAAGGAAGTAGGAACAGCAAATCCCATTAGGGTGGGATGGAGCTGACACTTGTGGTTGAGTGATTTAGTCACCTGTCTTCTAGTAAGCCAGGCTAGGCCTAGCACTGAAGCTTACTGTACAAGATGGTGACTGGGCCAGAGCCTAAAATGGTGTCCAAGGTTTAAGATGTCACCTCAGATAAGATGGTACCAGTTTACTAACATTCCTCCATTTTGTTTTTAATAAAGCAAATGTTGTATGGGATTACATTGACCCCAAAAGCCCAGAAGGGGTGGAGAGATGATGATGTATCTTCTAGAGCTACTTTCTACTGACATGGAACAATGAGTCACTCTATGCTGGCATGTGGCAAGGTCTCAGGTCTCAATTTCCTGAGAACTAGGGAAAAGAAAATATCTTATTGGACCTGGCTAGAAAACTGAAAGAGAGTCACCAATTAAACAAGAGCTATCAAAAAGAGATGCTGCAGGTTTTAAGTAGATTTTTAATATGATTTCCAAATACTTACTAATATATATGTATTGCAAAAAACCTCATTGCTTTAACAGAGGATCAGATTCTAATTTTATGTCAAAGAAAAATAGATAGCCTTTGTATCCAAAAATTTCTTTCTTTCATAACCTTCTATAACTTCCAGACACCTTCTGCAACTTACTTAAACCTTTCTTTTTAATTCCAGTCTAGAATAAACTAGCCATCAGGATAAAGTAATTGTTACACATCATGTCCTTTTTTATTCAAAAAGTAAACTCTTTTCTTCTTAACATCCCTTATCAAGAACACATTTCTATACTCGTGACCTTTCCATCTGTTGATTTCTTTGATTTACATTTTGAAATAACCGTTTAAAAATTTCAAAAATTTCCAAATTAAGACAACATTTCTAAATAAGATAACACATCAGATTTAAGCTTTTAGTTATATTCAAGCTTTTAGTTACATTCAAGCCATGTTGAACTATTTCTCATAGACAGTTTATGAAAACATATTTGTTAACAAACCCAAATAGTTTTTCTATAGAATATAAGGTGCTAAGAGTACCGTTATTTACATTTGGACACATTTATCATTTGCCTTTACCTAATTTACATTAACAATTACACCTAGATGACTGAAGATGTGGTCAGGACCACAGCTATACCTATGGAATGGGCTGGGTCAGTTTGATGAGTCTCACTGGCATGGAGTTGGACCTGTTCCCAAAATCGACTTTGCTTCTATGGGAGGAGGGTATTAGAAAGGATCATAAAAACATAAAGTAGGAAGTGGAGTTGGAGGCAAAAAACCTAGTTTTTGTTTGACTTGTGACAGGTCACTGAGTGAGAAGGAACATGGATTCTGACTATGCCCTCCACTCCCATCACCTCCCGTAGGGGTAACAGAGAGGTGGGCTCTCTGGCTGCCACACGAGAGCAAGTGACTCAGGGACTAGGGGTAAGAGACAGGGTTTGGGGGTTTGAGGAACCAGCAGTAAGGCAGGGACAGTATGTTGGATCAGTAGAATGGGGAGGGTGAAAGTTGGAACAAGGACTGGGTTCGAGATAAAGCAAAGGGCACAAGAGAAATAGAAATGGACAAGTACTGGTTTTGAGATAAGGGCAAGCAGGAGACTTGAGATGAGGCAAGGGGAGTAGAAACAGTTGCAGCCTCCTGGAATGCCTGGGCAGGAGGGACAGGTACTGATGAGCTAGAGCCAGAGTGGATGGTGCCAGAGCTGGCAGTGGGCTTTAATGTGGTGGCTCATCTGTAGGGTCTAAAGTAGAAGAAGTGGTTTTGGCCTTTTAGTGGGAGCTTTGGAAGTTAAGATAACCTGAGCTGGAGAATACGAGGTATAAATAGAAGGTTTAGACCAGAGATAGGAGAAAGCCTGAACATAAGAAATTTCCTGTCACCCTCCTGACCACTCACAGAAGTAGTAAAGATGGTGAATAATGTCAGGGTCAAATGTGCCGGTAAGCAGCCTTTTGGACTGGTTGTCAAGGTCAAACATGGGCCATGCCTGATTACAAAGAAAGATGAGGCCATGGCATTTGAGATCTGGGACCAATCTGAGAGGAACAAGATTATTTAGGAGGCAACTGACAGGAGAATCGGACAGAAGGCAGGATGAGGAAGCTCCCATAGCAACCTGTAGGGTCGGACTGGCTGATAGCAGGCATCCCCGAGATCATGGCAGTCCAACGAGAAGAGTAAGGGGAGCAGAGGGTGGGGGTTGTCACCTGCACCCACTGGAGCCCAGGGCATAAAGCCCATAGAAGGGAAACAGGGTTGAGTTGTCACCCACACCTGCTGTTGCCTGGGACACAAAATCCGTAGAGGGGCATGAGGCCACAGGAGTTTTGGTGCCCAGTACCAGAACTTTAGGGCAAAGTCAGATAGAACAACCACCCATAGAATGTTGCAATGAATCTTCTGCCTACTCTGTCTTATCTCAGAACTTTGAAGGGCGAGTGTGTAGATGAAGATCACAGAGTGTTTGGTGGTGAAGAAGGAGCTCTTGCGGTGTGTTTTGTGGCAGAAATCCAAGGTTGCAAAGCAGCTCACATCCCCAAGGGGAGAGTAAGGTCGATGGAACAGCCTGGATCCGAGTCACAGCACCAGTGAAAGGCCACCACAAACACCAAACCCTGGCGTTAAAGGAAAAGTTTATAGTCGGGGAAGGGGGCAGGGACCCAACAGGCTAGAGAGAGATAGAAGGAGAAAGAAGGCCTGTGAGGGAAAGCAGATCTTATTACAGCTTTGCAGAGGTAAGGAAGTGGGGCAGCAAATCCCCTTAGGGTGGGGGTGGAGCTGATGCTTGTTGGTGGGTGATTTGGTCACCTGATTTCTAGTAAGCCAGGCTAGGCTTGGGTCCAAAGCTTACCGTACAAGAAGGTGACAGGGCCAGAGCCTAAAATGGCACCTGAGGTTTAAAATGGCACCTCAGATGAGACAGCACCAGTTTTACTAACAAGGAGAGCAGAAATCTGTCAAACATCAGGGAAATGGATATGCACCTGATACTTTGCTTACATTGTATTTTCCACCAGGAAGGCAAAAAATTCCTATCCTAACCATCCTAAATTCACTATCAGTGCCAACTGAATTAATAGGGCCTTACTATGGAAACTTTGCTGTCCAATAAATTGGTCTGTGGTATTGTTATCTTTCATATATGTCATCTGTTTTTCCAAGTAAATGTAAAACTTCAGTCAGCCTGTTAGGAAAAGAGTGCGGATTGGCGCCTCCTCAGATGGGGCACGAAAAATGTTAGGAAAAGAGGTGCAGAACAGAGAGGAGGCAGTATGTAAATCTACAGCCAGACCAAATTTATTCAGAGAAAATAAATTTGCGGAGGAGGATGATCAACTGCCGGTGTACACAATGATGGAACATGCGACAGAAGGCCCTGACCCCAGGGGCTGGGCCTTTTTTTATATTAGGAAGGCTAGGGATGGGGAAGGAAGCAGGAGGCAGCAGGTGGAGGTGAATTACTGGAACTGCTGTCTCAGCTGGCTGTGCAGAGCCTCCAGCACCTGCGAAGGATGCGGGGGTGGGATGTAAAGGCAATACGATGTGAGATCCTATTGAGATTCAAGGGCAAGGAATACATTCCAATGTTTATCTATCTTTTGGGCGATAAGCAAGAACGGCCGAGGCTGTGTCTTTGTTCCATCACAGCCTAAGTCTTTTATGTGACAAACATAAAAAACAAACTCCATCACTCACTTCGAACTCCCCAGCATCTAGCACACAAAGTATTTAGGACATAGACAATAAACACTTGATTAGCAAGTAATGGATTTATTCAATATGCCACCTTTCTCACAGTCCTATTCATTGTCCTTACATTTCATTAGTGATTGTTAAATACATGCTGTTTCATTTGTTAATGAGCGGTGGATTACTAAGTATTAAATGCTAGATAATTGAGAAGGCATTTGTGTAGTAGTTTCCTTCAAAGAAACTAAGAAGTGTGCATCATAAAGTGCAGCCAGGAAATTTAGGATAAATGAGATCCATAGTACACAGAATGTCACACAGTGAGAGGGTGACCTTATCACCTACTAGAAACTCAAGCTCTGCTGTCATTCTAAGAATGCATCATGAGGGGCCAACGCTGTGGCGCAGTGGTTTAAAGCCCTGGCCTGAAATGCCAGCGTTCCATATGGGTGCCATTTCTGGTCCTGGCTGCTCCTCTTCTGATCCAGCTCTCTGCTATGGCCTGGGAAAGCAGCAGAGAACGGGCCAAGTCCTTGGGCTCCTGCATACACGTGGGAAACCCGGAAGAAGCTCCCGGCTCTGGCTTTGGATTGGCGTAGCTCCGGCCATTGTGGCTATCTGGGGAGTGAACCAGCAGATGGAAGACCTCTCTCTCTGTCTCTACTTCACTCTGTAACTCTGACTTTAAATAAAATAAATCTTTTTTTTTTTTTTTAAAAAGAGAAGAATGCATCATGATACGGACAACTTGAGGAGTTGTTTTGAAAGAAAGTTCTCTTCAAAGGGAACATTTTGTTGGCAACTGTGTTGATTAAATTCCTACTGTGCATTTGCTTTTCAAATGTCAAAATCTATTTGCTCCTTTGATTTACCTCTGTGCTCAACACTTTTGATGGCTCTGGGATTTAGCAAGTCTGATGGGAAACTATCTACTGTCATCTTATTACAGAAAAAATTGCAGATCTTCTTGTTGTAACTTTTGCATGTCTGCCGAGGACATAAATAGCTCTTGTAATTCATATATTACATCTTCAATTTCTGGTTATAAAGACAATAATAATCATAATGATAAGTTGATTGTTCCTACAAATAATATAATGTGGACTAAAGAAGAAGATTAAAAAGCCAAGATGAATCGCTTCTCGGCCTTTTGGCTAAGATCAAGTGTAAAAAGCCACGATGATGGAGATGAGTCTAGGAGGGCAGAAGCCTGCTGTACTAAGCTCAATAACTTCGGGAAGCTGCAAAAGCCTCCAACCCCAAATGCTTCACTGAATCCTGAAAACAATTTTACAAACGTACCTTGGTCACTGGAGACAATAGCTGTGTCTTCATATATATGTAGTAGTATGAAATATAATTCAAAACTGAATCTTTACTCAACTATGAAGCTCACATAAAAGCTCTACTGAGAGTCTCAGTATCTGGAAAAAAAATTTGTGTGTACCTGATTCCATGTTATTCTAAAATGTTAAGGAAATGGATCCTTTGTCTGAAAAAGATACACTGCATGATTGTGACTACACTGAAGTAGATAGAAATAGGCAGTGTATGTCACATTTATCTGGCAAGAGAGCTCACTAAGTAAACAAAAGATGTAACCCTTCTGTGGAAACTGAAGAACTGTGTGAATAGTGTGGTGATGTGTAAGAAATCACAGAATATGCATGTTTAGATGAGATGCAGTTGGCAGATAAAGACCAAGTGATAGTTTCCCCATTGCATGTCTGAAGTCATCAGAGATATTCTGCATGCTTCCATTGGGAGCTTCCAAAATACATTATAATAATCTGTTTTGATTCCTCATGGTCTGAATTTCAATTCCATCCGGTAACATGTGTGAATCTGTTTCGAATGCTAGATCCTGCAAGGATTCAGATCCTCCAGGACATATTTACTACCGTGACATAAGCCTTTAATTAAAATGTGAAAAATGTTAGCATTGAAGGAAAATAATGTTATTCTGACTAGCTAGGTTTAGGAAAGCTTATTAGGAAAGGTTATGTTGGGATCATTAAAGTGCGTTTTGGATTGCAAAAGACAGGAGTGAACTGCACCATGGCACTAAAACCCATCAGTACAAGCCAGTGGTGTGGACTGGGGGCAGTGTTGAGGGACTGTCTGTCCCGAAGGCAGTGGAAAAAAAGAAATTCATTATTTTTTTCTTTAAATCATGAATAGAATGATAGGGATATTGTAGTTCCAATAGTTCAATGTTAGTGGCAAATAACTAATTACTACTACTTAAATATCTTCCGTGTTAGTGGCACATAACTAAGTCCTACTACTTGCATATTTTTAAATGCTTATCTATAAATGTATCTTCTTAATATATTCTTCTTTAATATTTGTGCTATTACACAATTAAAAAGCAAAAGGGGACTAAAATTTGTATTCAATGTTGGTTTCCAATGCTTATGAGCAGTCTCATTATTTAGAAAGCAAAACTGTAATCTCTTATCTGGTGGCAGCTGATCCTGTCTTCATCAAAATAAGAAATTAAGTGCTAGCCAAACTACCAAGTGTTGGCAGCTAATAACAATGATTAGAAAAATATTGCATTAGGGCTAGTGCTCTAGGAAATGGACATGGGAAGCCTTGCAAGCAGCTGGCTTTGACAGCACCAGCTGGCTAGAGACTAAATGAAGGGAGCATGAAGATAGGAAGTAGTGTATAGATTAAGAGGTAGCAATTAATACAGTTAACAGCAGTTATCTAATGAAATATGTGCACTCACAGCCTGCCATGTGCTGTGGTCAACACAGGAAGCTCTAACATGGAGCTGGCGCCAAGTCACCAAGTAGTACCAATCTCACTCTTCTGTATTGAAATTCTGATTCTAGTACAAAATTAGCCTCAGTAAAGGATTTGGGGATCTTCATGTCTTTAAGGAGCATAGAACATCAGCTTTCCATGATCATTGTGCCTCGCTCAGCCTACATCATATTAATTATTTTATCAAACTGCTATATAAATATAATTGTGAATTATGCATTTGCTTGTCTTCTGTACCTCCTGATTTTTGTATTTGGTTTTGTTTTCCTTCTGAATTTGTTTTCCTCAAGTAGATTGTAAGCAGAAAAGGCCAAGGCTGTTTCCTTCTACTATTTTGCAAGGCTGTACTCATTTACAGGAAAGTCATTAATGGTATGACTTCTAGAGGAAAATTATTATTATTATTACTACTTAGTAGCTGTATGACCTAAGGATTAGGATTAGGTAAGGTCAATAAGATCCTCAACCTTGACAGAAAAATTTAAGGGAGGACCAAAACAAATTTAGTGAGCAATGTGGATTTTTTTTTACAAATACTGTATTGTCCAATTCAGTAGCCATTAGTCACGTGTGTCTATATAAGTTTAAATTTTGAGATTTATTTACTTATTTGAAAGTCAGAGCTACACAGAGAGAGAGAGAGAGAGAGGTCTTCCATCTGCTGTTTTATTCCCTAGATGACCACAATTGCTAGCACTAGGCTAGGCCAAAGCCAGGAGCCAGGTGCTTCTTCTGGGTCTACCACAGAGGTGCAGGGCCCCCAGCACTTGAGCCATCATCTGCTGCTGTTCCCAGGCCACCAGAGACAAGCTGGATCAGAAGTGGAGCAGCTGGGTCACAAATTTGTGCATACATGGGATGCCAGAGTCATAGGTGGTAGTCCTACCCACTATGCCACAATTCCAGCCCCCAACTTGGATATTTTAATAAAATATTGTTTTTGAAAATTTTAGGGAAAACCCAACATAAACAAAATATCAAAATGTTGTATAAGAGCAAGTTTTTCTTTATTTTGAGATCTTGCTATATTTATATATAACAGTATTTTGCAGTTAGCATAGGATTCTGGGGTCTTCATAGCCATCATGACACCCAAAGACAGATATACACCAGGATTGAAAGTAGTGGGAAACCAGATTGAGCAATGCATGGTTTTATCACTGTCTTAGTCCGTTTTGTGCCCAGAATGCTTGAGAGTGATTATAAAGCACAGAAATTTATCCTGTCATAGTTCTGGGAGTTGAGAAATTTTAAATCCAGGGGCCAGCAGACTTAATCTCTCTGCTTCCAAGATGGTACCTTGAATGTTGCACAAAGTTTTAAATACTTATTAAAAATGAGTAGAAGTAAAGGCTCTATATGTCTGTTTCCAGCAGACTGGTTACGAAGATCATTATAATCAGGTAGAAGTTGAAGGATGCTCCATGGCCCTTGTCGTCAAACGGGTCAATATATCATAAAAAGACCACTTTCAACCAGCAAACTACCCAAACCCTGTAATCTGCAACTTACATAAAGACTTCTGGATTTCTGAATTTTCTTTTTTTTTTTTTATTTATTTGACAGGTAGAGTTATAGACAGTGAGAGACAGAGAGAAAGGTCTTTCTTCCGTTGGTTCACTCCCCAAATGGCCGCTATGGCTGGCGCCGCACTGATCCGAAGCCAGGAGCCAGGTGCTTCCTCCTGGTCTCCCATGCGGGTGCAGGGGCCCAAACACCTGGGCCATCCTCCACTGCCCTCCCGGGCCACAGCAGAGAGCTGGACTGGAAGAGGAGCAACCTGGACTAGAACCCGGCGCCCGTATGGGATGCCGGTGCCAGAGGCGTAGGATTAACCGAGTGAGCCACTGCACCAGCCCCTGAATTTTCTTTTAATTGTTTTGTACTACAGACTCAGAAAGCTGCTTTATTTTATTGTTTTTAATGACTTGGTTTTATTAGCACATGTAGTCTCTGATGCTTATTTGTCCCTGGTTATGAGCATCCTTGTTTTTTAATATTGTCACTTAAACTTATTTCATGTGACCTTTGAGTAAGTTACTTAACATTACTTTAGTTTATTCCCCACTGTTGTAAGGAGTAACTTTGTACAGTGCCTAGAATATAGTAGGTGCTAAACAAATTTAAGCTATAACATAAAATTTTAGCAGTGATCATAGCGTAATATTAGTATTATTTCTCCCTCTCCAGCTTCTAGATATTTCTAGGCATTTCACTGTTTGTTTACCTGTGAGAGTTTGTTCCTTCTCTCTTCCCATTTGCTCTGTGAAGGCAGCCCCTCATGTGCGAGTTTTTGCCATGGCTCCCTTTATATCTATAAATATCTATATCTACACCATGGACTGTAGGCTCTCAAAATCTCCTTATGTTGTGGGTTACGAGGTCCTATTTGTAGCTGCATCCTATCTTTCTTGATGAGAAAACAACCTCCTCTCTCTGCCATGGGCAACTGTCCAGAGAAAGTAAAATAAAAACAAAAACCTTTGAATAAGTTTGGAAAGGGGAGTAGGGGTAGGGGTGGTATGATCTTTTCTCTAGCGATTAAACCTTTGAGCCAGTCCCTTCCTGCTACCTAACAAAGTAAAGGTAGTTTGTTTCACCAGCCTCAAACCTCTGCCTGGGATTGCCCTTCTTCCCACAACAAAGTGACAGATGGAAGTGGCCCAAATGACAAGCCATTTACTAAATGACAAGGTACATTTTGACCTCCAAAAGCCTCCAAAAATTGTCCCCTTGCAGAGAGCAGGAGAATGTCAAGTGCATGGTGTTGTGCTGAAGGACCTGCAGGGGGAGACTACTTCCTAAAATACGGCCTCCAGGTCCTTCTTGCTGTGAGAAATGCATTCACCGCTTTCTGCTGGCACCACTCAACCCTCAGGGGTCCTGGGGGAGCCCTTGTCTAGGGAAGACAATCTTTCTCCCTTTGATTTTACTCCTTTACCAGGAAGACAACAGCACAGGCTCTTAAGTCCTTCTTTTAGAAGGTATAAAGATCCTTACGTTGTCACAGGGCTGAGACTTGAGCAGAGTATGATTCTTCGCATGCATCCCACAGCGCTGTCCGCGTGTACAGGTGATTCAGATCCTACAGAGAAGCAGTTATAGAACTGTATCTTACGGAGGTGTTACTAAGTATTTTCTGGAACTATCTATACAGTTAAACTATTTAAGAAGTCTGTTTTTGTGTTTCTGGCTATCCTTGAATTCACATATTTATCCTCTTTCCTTTTCTTCTACCTTGAGTCTGTCTTTCAGGGACTCTGAGTCCCAGATGTTTTGCTTTCATTATTTTGTGACTTTGTCCCCATCAAATGCATTCCCATTGACCCTCCTCTCTTTTCATTCCCTCTATTGTCACTGACATTTGCGCACAACAATTCAGATGTTCAGTGTTTATCAGCCTGGGCTCTCCTGCAGACATTTCAATATAAAGAGCAGTTGAGTTAGAGTCACTGGAGGAGGAGTGTGTGCAGCAGAGCATTCTGCAAGCAACTCACTGAGAACAATGAGTTACACTAAAGAGGTGCGAGACTTAAAACCTGTGTGTGCCCCAAGAATCCTCCCCTGGTTGTTTTCTTGGTCAACACATTCACCGACATGACCAGCACTGTGACAGCCCAGCAAGTTTGTCCATGGACATTATGCATATTGCAACAGTAAGAGGGACTTTGCTTCACAGACCCAAGAAATGGTGTGGAATAGAGGAATCAAGAGTTAAAAATAAATCTTATCTCCATAATTTATGTCCTGCTCTTCAGGTGTCCTCTTTGAAGTCCGTGCAAACACAGAAACAAGGCCAGAAGTGCTAGGACCATAATTAGGGTGAGGTAAAGAGGCGAGGCATTGTGTAGGGCACGATGAAGGAGGCCCTCACTCTCAGGTGCTGACTATCACTGGCAAGAGCCCAAGGGCAAGTGCTTGCTTCTTTGAATTTTGCATACATTGTGCCTCTTTACCTCATCGTACTCCCAAGGCTGCAGGGAGTGAAAAGGAGACCTTGTCTAAAGAGACTCTGGGAAGAGTCTTAGCATGAAGATGTCGGACACTCACATATGAAAACTGGGATCCACCGTTAGCCTTCCCCACTCTACCCCCAAACTCCACTGTAGATATGGAGCTTACGGGAGTCTTGAGGGGCAAAGTCTAGTCGGAAGGGCAGACAGCTCCTTTCCCTGTTCGTATGCGGTGGCAGTGTTTTTATGGAAAATCAAGGGTAACTATTTTCTGGTAACATACTTAATACTTATTATTTCTAATTCTTCATTCACCCTATTTTACCAGAAATAAATGCACCTGTGCTTGTGAAACACCTAGTCTAGAGCTGGCACAGTCAAATGCTTCATAACCTGGGACTCTTTTTTCTCATCAGGAGGTTAACGGGACTCAGGAAACACTTGCCTCCCAAAAACACATCAACAAATCCGTGATATTTAAAGACAGAGTCAAGATAGACTCACACCATGGACTCCACCTCTCTCCAGTCCAAATCCAAGATGATGGCCTGAAGTTCTCTTGCTGTGTTAAAGGAAGATATGGCGAAATATTGAGGAGCTCGACCACAATCAAGGTTTTTGGTAAGGGTTGTTACTCTATGAACTCCCTGCTCTCCTTGCAATTTTTCTTGCTTTGCCCTCTCCAGAAAGGAAGGCCCCTTTTACGCTGGAGAGCAACCAATGAAGGGCAAATATTCAAGAAATCAGGCCAGGGGTTAAGATGCTTGCATCCCATATTGGAGTACCTGGATTTGAACCCCAGCTCAATTCCACATTCGAAATTTCTGCTAATGCAACCCCGAGAGACAGCAAGTGATGGCTCAAGTAGTTGGGACCCTGCCATCCCTGTGAGAGACCCAACATGAGTTCCTGGCTCCCAGCTTCAACTTAGCAAAGCTCTGGTCCTTACCGGCATTTGGAAAATGAAGCAACTGATCTCTCTCTCTCTCCCTCTCTCTCTGCCTTTCTATTTTTCTATTTTTTTTTAACTCTTAGACAGAAAATACTCTGGAATTCTGTTTTCTTTGATATTTGTCAATCTTATTAGGGGTGGGGAGAAGGTAGGAATCTACAGGATAATGATTCAGTTAATAGAATAAAATCATACACAAATCATACATAGATCAGTTTCCTAGTGATGACTACTTTGTTTAAAAATTTAATGTTCCCTGAGAACACTAGAAATAACCTTAGCTATAACTGCCAAAATCAAATTGCCTCATTGTCTAATTATCTTCATTAGGCAAGGTTGAATAAGGCCAGTGTAAGAACGGAAGGTGATAAACACAGCCCCAGAGAAACTCTGGAGGAGCTCGCCTCCTTCCTGCCGAGACAGCTGGGATGGGAGAAGTCCAGCCTCCCAGCAAAGGAGCCCACAGGGATGGCTCTCCAACCCCACTTTCTCTGTGGTACAGAGCTGAGCTGTGGAGTCCACTAAGGCTTCATTCAAAACGCAGAGCCTCTGGAGGGTGCAAATTCAGGGTGAAAATATGGACATTCTATTTTGCCTGAGTGCAAGGAAATATTAGTGAACAGATGCCTCTGGCTATGAATCTCTCTGTGTGTGTGTGTGTGTGTGTGTAAACAAGACCAGCATTTATATAAGAGTTATGTTTAAAGGAAGACAAAGACAAAGGCAGTGATGTGGATGGGCAGTGAATTGTTTCTGAAAATGAGATAAACAAAGAGAAAATAACTTCATAAAACCTAAGGGTACAAAGTGTTAGATTTTTCCCCAGGTCTCTGAATGACAGAACAAACAAAATATGTTTTTATTTAGAATCTTATTGCATTATTATGGGAGGTCAAAAAATGAAAAAATCACCAAGCATTTGCAAAGATGAGAGTGGCTACAGCCAGAATTTATTTAGTTCCAAGTCTCATGCTTTTAACTTTCCCCTATGGCTCTCCCCCCATCCCTGGCACTTAATCTCTCTCCCTCTCTCTTCCCCCCTCTCCTTTCACCCTGACTCTCTCCATGTCTCCTCAGGGATGGGCTGGGTTTTAATCACACACACACCACCTGCCTCTCTGCCGCCAGGACCAGGTTACTTATGGAGACTCAAAGGTGTCCTGTGAAGAGTTGGGAGTAGGCTGTTTTCATCTCCTTCACCATCATCACCATTTGTTCACCGAGCAGGGTGTGACTGTCTTAGCGCAAACATGAAACTGCCTCATATGGCCTGATTATTGGCAAACCAACAAAGGCAGCCATCCAGGATGTGGAAAGAAATATCAATTTTACATTAGGCAAGCTGTGTCCCAATTTAACCAGCATTTCTTGTGCCATAATATTATCTAATTGCCTTGTCAACATTTAAACCGTGTCCTCTGCCTGTTTGTTAAATTAAAATACCTTCATCGTGGCCTTGGATATTTTTCACTCACTTACATCTCACTTTTATCACCCCATCTGACTCTGCATTTCTCTTACTTCTTTGAAATCCTTTCAGTAGCTGCTTAAAAATAAGAGTATATGCCTGCTTAGTCATAGAATTAAATTTTTCTTGCTTCCTGGCTTTCCCACTTAATACATGGACTGGGTGGGTTGAGTCTGGACATAGTCTTATTCAGTCTTTAGCCTATTCATGGGTGTCATCCCAGGTATGTCTTATATTGGCCCTGGCACAAGGGTCCAATGCATAATTTATAAGTCTCACTTGGCATACCGTTATTATTCCTCATACAGAAACAGCCAAAAACAACATGTAGAAGCTTTGCAATAAATGCCCAGATGTATCACAGACCCATTCCATCTGCCCTAAAGCAGCTTCTTATTCCTAAATGTTCTTCCTTGCCCAGTTCTTCATCTTCCACCAGAGGTGACCCAAGCGCCAAGGCCACTTCCCGCATCTCCCTTACTGGTCTCCTTTGACTTCACTCTCTGAGCCAGGGAGCCACTTTTCCATCCCAATTTGCTCTCTTCCTCTCTCAAGCTCTAGTTCTGATTGTTCAGAGGCACACAGGGGATCTGTGTGTGTCACTTCTGGGATTTCTCTCAATTTTCATTCTCTGAGATCCTTCTTTCTATGAGTATCTGCTAAGTAGAAGGTCAATATATTCCTTATCCTCTTAGTGTGTCAGGGTTGCATCTTAGTTTGAGTTACACTGAAAGAAAATACTGAGATAAGGATTTGAGTAAATGACTTTATTTGAGAGATCATCCTGTGAAACCTGAGGAGAGGAATGGAACAGTGAGCCAAGGAGGGAAAGTAAATCATTAGCACTGTGGGCTTAGAGCTCAGTCTTACCAGGGAGAGAACATAGGTCAGAGTCGTACCAAATGAAGGGCCAGGAAGCCAGGGTATTCATCCACCCAGTCCCCATCTACCAGCACCATTAATTCCCAGGGTCTCCCAGCTTTCCCCACTTTTGAACTGAGTAAATCCTTAGGCCTTCTGTGTGTAGAGGATGTAATAGGCACTGACAGCATGTGGGATAAGGGTCATTTTTTTAAGATTATTTATTTATTTACTTATTTATTTATTCATTTGAAAAGCAGGGTAAAAGAGAGGGAGATAAAGATCTTCCATTCACTGATTCTCCAATGTGAGGGGCCCAAGTACTCGAACCATCTTCTGCTGCATTCCCAGACACCTTAGCAGGGATGCTTGATCACAAGCAGGGTAGCCAGGACTCAAAGCTGCACTCTGCAATAGGCTGCCCTTGCACCGCAACACCGGCCCCTGGCACAGGGGCTGTAACCGTGCCTTCCGTGGGTTCCTGGAAGACCTGGTCTGCCATACTCAGGAAATTCATGAAGCCACTTGGTTTCAGTGGACTCAATGTCTAGTTTGTGTGGAGCACTGCTGGAAATGTGAAGCTGGATCAAATACTCCGGCTTTGAGGCATTTACAATCTAGCAGGAAAACAGCGTCACTGAAATAGCCCTGATATTTTCTAGTGCCAAACAATCAAACAAGTAACGAGTATTGCTCTGGTCCCCTCCAGGGTCCTGAAAACAATGGCATAGTTATAAAGCCTTTGAACATGTACAGCACGCCTAGCTTCTCTCTCCCTGCCACCTGCCCCTCCACCCTTCCACATCCCCAATTCCACTTGATTCAGCACTGATCATCACTCAGGGAGCAGCTATGCATCCACTTTCCAAAAACCTCCTTTATCCTCTGAGTTGAGGTAGAGACTTTTCTTAAAAGCTTTCTTCAGCCCACGTGTCCTCAATTATTGTACCTGTCTCAGTGTATTATAACTTATAGTTGTTAATCTGTTCTTTGCACGACAATGTAAATTTCTTTGAGGACAGTGAATATGATTTGTTTACTTTTATTTCCTTGGTATCTAGTATACTGCCAGGCACATCTGGGCATTTAATAACAAATATTTGATGAATGATAACTCTTTTACACACATGTATAGATGTACACACTAAAGGCAAGGTTGGGTGGTGTTAAGTGCTACTAACTGTGTTTTATTTGCCTTAAAGCTAAGCCAGAAACCCCCATGATCACGGAAAATAACTCCATGGGCTTTTTGGGAGAGGTAAGTAACTTTAAATCCTTTGGAAATCTATGGTGTTATATGTGTTGCTGCATAGTTGCCAGGAATGTCCCCTTAAAAGGCCTTCCTCCTTGGTCCCTGGACAAAAGACTACTGATGGGGATGAAGGGAAGATGAACTGATTCTGGAAACCCAATGGGAATCGTTACTTTCAAATTTAGGCTCTCAGAATTGGAGATCTGCCTACTTAGTTCTTAAATTTCTGCAAAAAAAAAAAAAAAAAAAAAAAAAAAAAAAGGCAGTCCCAATTGTTTAAACTCATTTTTAATAAAAATTGAGATGGATACTGAGAGAAAAGTAGGGCAGAAAACAGTGTGAGTTCTTTGTGTAGAACTAAAGTTTTTGCTCTAATCCATTTCTTGTAGCAGTTCTCCCATTGTTTTTGTTTCTCAGTGACAAGGGAAAATGCGCCCTCTCATGCTCCTGCAGAACATTGGCTATTTTTTTGGCAGCAGGAGGAAAGATAAGAAAAAAAGGAGAGAAGACTAGGTCTTCTGACTTCAGCTTCTTAGGGGTGGTTCCCAGCCGCCAGTCACTGGGGTCCGGACCCACTCTCGGCTCCTCTTCTTGTTGGCTTGGCCTTGGGGAAATTATTTCACATTGTTGCAGTTGGTTTTTCTATGTGAGGGGGTAATATTAGCCGTCCATTATTGTTCATTCTAAGAATGGAAGTATTAAAGTTCTTAGTACGGTGTATGACATGTATTAAGTATTCAATTAAATATCATTGTTTCCATCGTTATTACATTGTTGTTATTACTGTTATCTGTTTTAATCAGCTGTCTGGGGGCCTTCTGACTTCACCCAAGCTTTTTAGAACCACACATAAAATTTTTCTCATTAATTCTCAAAGCATATCTTTTTACATGGGATAGGAGACAATTTTATTTTAGCTTTATTTCACCCTCAAGAACATAAAACAACCTATGATTTCAGGTCCCACTGAAAATCAGACATATAATTTGACAGCTACACACAAATCATAGCGCAGATCTGTGGGATGATTTTGGATAACTCTATATATGCATTATCCATGTGTTTGTGTCCTGCCAATTTCATCGATCAGTCTCTTAAATAGACACTGTATATATAAGAAACATTTAATCATTTTCATTTTAATACAATTGGGTTATTAAGTTTATTAGTGGGCTTCAATTGTTTAAATACAACAAATAATCCAATGATTATTGGTCTTTGCCAGTGTTTTCATTCTTAAAAGAATCACTTGCAGATTCTCAGTGCCAATGTTTATAGGTAAGATGGGCTCCATCCAGATATAGAAATATATATTAGATCAAAGAATCACCATTTTATAAAACACTTTGCTTCATGTGCCATCAAATTTCCCTTTCTCTATCTGTACTAACCTAAGTACCAACTATGAAAATCAGAGAAATTTCCTTCCTGGAGAATTAGTGAACAATCTGTCTCCAAACCTACAAAACCAGCTACAGGACATGACTTGTCTACGGGTCTTTTAAGATGTTGCCAAATGCTAGTTTTTCTCTGCACTCTAATAGCCTTGTAATCCCTACTTTATTTTTAATTATTTACTGACTCTTCAAAGCTCTTTAGTTTTATCTCATGGCATTGCCAATAAGCCTCTGAAATAGGTAGGACATCTGTTGTTTTACAGATGAGGGTCTCTAATGAAGGGAGAGCTGGGATGTATGTTTATCACACTGCTATCCAGGCAGGAGGCTGTGACAAAAGGACATCCCGCTTCAGGATCAGAGGGCACCAGTGGCATGTCCTAACTTCACCTTGCTAATTACAGGTCCTCATCAAGTGGTTAATGTCCACCAGCCTCAGCTAGCTCATCTCTAAAGCTAGGATCATAACCAATATTTCACAGAATTTTTACAATTAAAATGTGTGCATAGTACTGGAGTCCCTGATACACAGTAGCCATCCCAGAAATATTTCTTCCTTCCCCCTATTTGTCATTCACCCACACTCTTTCACCTCTTGCTTCCTCTGCACACACATTCATAAATCTCCTATGTCACTGACTCTGGAGACAGTGTGTGATAATGAAAAAACCCGAGAAGACTGTGGATTCTGTTGGAACTAGCTTTGAATTCTCTTCCTTTGCTTATTAACTCAAGCACCTGAGACTTCAGTTCCTAAACTTCCACATTTTGAATGGGGACAAGGATTTCAACCTCACTGGAGTTAGGTGAGAATCAAATAAGATATATGCAAAGTACTCACCACCTGGCAACTGCAAATGTCCAGCAATGCCCACTGCCCCCCTGTTTCCTCTGTGCTATAAATTCGCTGCACTAGCAGCCTTCATTGGACTGGGAACTTGGTCAGTTTTGAGCTTTCTGTCTTATTAAACTTATAAAGTTTATGACTATTCTAGTCCTTGAATATGGCTGACTTAGAATTTTCTGGAAAACAGTTTATTCTAACATTGATGCCTTTCAGACTCAGACATGCCAGAGCCATCCAAAGAGAGTGCCACGTCATGTTTGTGTGCATTCCTGAGAGCAAGACTTCACCAGGGCTCCAACACAGCAGTCATTCTCACTCCTGCAGCTGAGATGGGCAGGGAGTCTTGGAACACAGCATTAGGGTCCCTCTAGGTAGCAGATTATTGCATTAGAGCAAAGGACGCTGAGTCAAATACCTCAATCCAGAGCTAATGATACAACAGAGGGTGGCTCAAGAGAGATGCATGGAAACTTCGAGGTTTATTCAACAGTTTAGTCTTTTCACAAGCCTCTTACATATCTCTTACTCCTGTGGTTTATGCTAGAACCTGATTATCTCCATGAATGTTTATTTATTCCTTCATTATATTTGACAAAAAAAAATCTAAAGAAAAAAGAACCAAAAAATCTAAAGAAAACTACCTAGTATGAAACATGGAAACTGAGTTGATTTGTGGTTAAGATACATAAAAAAGAAGAGAGTCTGTAACAATAGGAATCATGTAACACAGATACTATCATCTTAAAAATCACACTGTGGATAACATCAGAATTTGGCAACAAAGCTCTGGTAGCTTTTTGCAAAATTCGGTTCTTTGTGTATTTATTTGGTTCTGGTTTGCACTGATGAGTACCTGGATTTTCACCACAGATGGAGAGGGAACTAAAGGCCACCACATCCCTGCAGGGAAACAACAAGGGGAGTTAAAACTTTAGCAGTCAGATTTCTAAAAGAAGCCATAAGAGAGAGACACATAGGTGAGGGATGAAGGAGCAGGATGCTGTACTTATGTCAGGATGGTGTCAGCTTTGCTGGAGGTGGGCACCCATAAGGTACATGAGTAAACCTTGAGATAACGGCATAATGTTTTTACCTCCTCCTGTCCTCCCTAGCTCTCTCTCCACACACCCCCACCCCCAACTCAGCTAAAGCAGAAAAGATTCTGGAGGCAGCTCCAGAAATAAAAGACAGCACCAATGCAAAGGCCACAGTCATTTCCAGCTGGTTTGTACTCCATTCCTTGACATTTTAGGCATCGCCTTAGTGACCCAGAAAAAATTCCTCTCCCTTTGGACTGTTAGACTCCCTTTTCTGAAAGCATCCCTGAACATTTAAAGATGAATAGTTTAAAAAAAAAAAAAAAGCAGAGAACAATGGATTGGCAAGCAGTTAGCACTTCGAGGCAAAAGTAAAATCTAAAGCCTACTGCTCAAATGAATGACTGGTCTGTGCATACAAAACAAATCCAAGTGAACTCATTAAAACTGACCTCAGGATCTAAGAAACCATGCTCTGCCCTTCACTCATGCAGATAATCATGGTCAATCTCTCTTTCCATGGTGCGTGTTCCTACAGCACAGTCTTCCCCTCATCCTCACACATCTTCTCTATCTCTATTTCTACCTTGTTTACTTTCTGCCTCTGTTCTCTCCTTACGTAACCTCATCTTCTTGCTTCCTTTTCCTTGCTGAGTTTTGTTCATCACTTTCTCACCAGCTCCTTCTTCCCTAACAGATCTTCTTATGAAATTAGATTAAAAACTTAAAATATTTGTATGTCTTTCATACTCTTTGTTCTTTTCTTCTTTAATTTAGGTGGCAGAGAGACAGAAAAGAGAACCTTTCATTTGGTGATTCACTCCCCCAAATGCCTGCAAAGGCCAGGGCTGGCTAGAAGTCAGGAATGCAATCCAGGTCTTCGATGTGGGTGATAGGAACCCAAGCACTTGAGCCATTACTGATGCCTCTCGCGATATGCATCAGCAGAGAGCTGGAGTCAGAAGCAAGAGCTAGGAAATGAACCCAGCACTCTGGCATAGGATATGTGTTTCCTAATCAGCATCTTCCCAGCTAAGCTATATGCCCGCCCCACATTTACTATTCTTAAAGTTTGAACTAAATGAGTTGAAAAGCCTTGAACTTTCTTTGTGCTGATTACACATGAAATAGTTTAAGCTTAGGATTGGTCAAAAACTCACAGGACTCAGGTGGGTTCATGATGAAACTATTTTAATCCAAGCAGATGGTACAATAGTGCAGTAATAGGAGCAACAGATGTGTTTGGAAAGTCTGTAGCTCTCAGTCCCAAGCTTCTTTGTCTTCCCACAGCAGGGTCCTACAGAGCAAGCTTGCTATCCAGGTCTCACATCACAACCAGCATGCATGCAATGCCTCCATCCCAGGAAGCCTGGGCTCTACTCATGCTCGAGTCTCTGAGTGAGCAGGTCCTATAGGCACAGGGTAGCTACCCAACCAGTCTGCACCACGAAACCACCAGCTCACTGAAACCAAGTGCCAAGATAAATCCAGTCATTCTTACTAACCACGTCTTGTGGACTTGTACATTTCACAGTGAAACAGGCCCAGGGAGGCAAACCACCATTTGTCTTTACTGCATTTTGAAATTTTGGCCAAGGGTTAGCACAGCTCTAGGAAGTGCACAGGGAAGCATTCTGGCTGATTCATATCTGCTGAGATTAACGCCTGCTGGGCACTTTCTCTTAAAAATAAATTCACACTAAGCTACTTTGCTTTATATTTGAGCAAGATCAGAAACGGCTCTTTGCTATGAGTCTAAAGTCAATGTTTTCAGAACTGATCCCCCACCTCCCAGCCCAATTTAGACAAAGTGGAAGGGATGAGCTGCTGCAGGCGGGTCTTTGTCCCTGTGGTGCACCTCATTCTCAGCCCTCACCTTCCACTTCATCGCCAGGATGGCCCTTTCCACCTCCTCCAGGGCTCGCTCCCTCCTCTCCACTGCCCTCTCTCGCCATTCCACGGCCCTCTCCCTCCGAAGCACCTCCTTTTC
Source organism: Oryctolagus cuniculus (assembly GCF_051225735.1). Lineage (NCBI taxonomy): Eukaryota > Metazoa > Chordata > Mammalia > Lagomorpha > Leporidae > Oryctolagus > Oryctolagus cuniculus. The sequence goes on from NC_142870.1 coordinate 67,473,885, forward strand.
CCTCTGACTTGCCCACAGAACCAGGGTGCTCACCTGCTGCAAGAGCCTGGCCCAGTCACCCTCAATGCCTGCGGGTAGCTGAGGCCCTTGAGGCCTTGAGTCCTGGCGCTGCCCTGCCTGTGCATGGCCACCCTTCTCTAGCTCTTCCCTGTGCATGCTTTTCAGGTGCTTCCACAGGGCTGTAGTGCCCACATTAACCCCAGGACCACGGCTCACCTGCCTGCCACACAGACGGCAGGTGGCATATTGGTTGGGATGGTGCCCAGCACGAGCAGGGGCCAGATGAAAATACTCCCATGCCTCAGAAAACCGGCTCCCCCTGTTTTGGGGCATTGAGGCAGGCAAGGCACTGGTAAAAGACCCAACCAGTTCTCCCGTCTCACTGATCTCCTCCTCCTCCTTCATCTCTAATTCTCCTTTTGCCTTCAGTCTGGTCCCTCCTTTTCTTCCTCTTCCTGCCTCATCATGTCTCCTCCTCTTCAGCTCCCTTTAGGACATGCCTGTGTGTGAGTCAAAGTTTTAATTGAGCCACAGGTTAGAGGTGGATTTGGGAAGGGACTATGTTAACTCTGGGGGATTCACAATAATGGCAAGGGCTGGCCACACCTCGGTGTGATGTTCCCTCCTTTCTGCTTCGCTGGAGAGTCAGACGCGAGTCAGACACCTGTGAAATGGTCTATGAGGACATTCCCTCCATGCTCCAGCTACTTACTGATCCCTCTTTAAGAATGCCAGAAAGAAAAAACACATTGGTTTCTGTAGCAACGGCGTCCCCTGTCCAACAACTACAAAGTTCCTTAGTGAACGCAGGGCTCTTGACATCAACCAGCACAACAGGAATTTTTGAACACTGAAAATTGGATTCTCCCCAGCCTCCTCCCACTGCCTTTGTGCTCCTTGTTTTGGAAGCAGGAGGAAGAGCCTCAGGGCTCAGGCTGCTCCAGATGCTCAGGGCTGGGCTTCACTGGGTCTTCCTCAGAGTAGGGAAAAGCAAGTGCAGACGGATGCTGATATAGGAAGCAATCCAGCTTCCCGGTTGCACCAAGTACTCCAGAAGCTGCAAGCTTGCCAGCATCTGGATAGAATGCTTCTCAGCGTGAGATCACTTTGTCCCTAAGGCGGCCCCTCTAAAGCTGGGCTTCCAAGCAGCAGGCCTCGCTGTGTTCAGTGCAAGGAGCTGGCGTGCACCGAGGAGCCAGATGTGCCGCACATCTGCACAGACGCGATGTTGCCTCTTTGTCCTCAGAAAGCAGCTCACCACACTCCACCTTCCCTGGCACAACCACCTGCAAAACCAATAGCCAATGAAATCTTCCCAAAACGGCTTATGCCAGATGTTTGGCTTATTTATACCATTTTAAAGATAAACATATAAATGGAGAATTATGCTGCATATCAAAAAAGGCTGATTTTTTCCCCTTTCTGCATCAGTTCATCAGTGAGTGAGAGCTTTATCCATCAAGCTTTGCAACCCCAAACAGAAAATTACCCCGTAGTTACAAGTGAGTACTTACAGGCAAGCAAGGCTCTGAACTTGTGTCTGAGCCCTCTGGCGCAGAGTGACTGAGCTGCCTCACACCCTGGCAAGTTAGCTGGCTCCTACCCCCGGAGGAGGGCACCTCCACTTGTGGTATCCTCCCACTTCCAGGAGAGTTTGTCTCCAAGTGGGTGTGTCTCTGTCTGTTGGGTTTCTCTGCAACACTTAGACACAGGTGCAGATTCTTTCCTCATCCTTTCCACTATGTCAAGCACCTACAAGCCTTATTTCTGTTACTCCGTGACTGGATTAGCTGTCCTCTCAACCAAACAAAGACATTTAAAGAGAGAGAAGACTGAAATATGAGAAAGAAACTGCATGCATCAAGACACCTGTGGCTTCAAGTATTTTACCACATTTTCAGACCATGAGTCTTGATTTTGGGTCTGGCATCAGTGACTGTTGTAAATACAATGAGTAGGAAAGCCAAAGAGCTTGCAGGAAAGCAAAGATTAAGTGAAAGAAAACCCATGAAATTCAAGGAAATACAGCAAAGTGTGTAACAGATTTTGAATGCTGTCTATGATATTATGTAACTACAAGTGGAAAAGCTAAAATGTGATCGGCCTCTACTCTCAGAAGGGAGGGAATAATGACCACTTAAGCAAAATATATATTATTTATGCTTATATAGTTGAATATATATTATTTATACATAAACATGAGAAGGAAAACCTACTAAGAGAAGACAAGAACATTTTATAGAAGGTGTTGATGGAAGAAAATAATTTGCAATATAGTTTAAAAGATAGAAATGGCATAGCAGAAGGCCGGCGCCGTGGCTCACTAGGCTAATCCTCCGCCTTGCGGCGCCGGCACCCCGGGTTCTAGTCCCGGTCGGGGCACTGGATTCTGTCCCGGTTGCCCCTCTTCCAGGCCAGCACTCTGCTGTGGCCAGGGAGTGCAGTGGAGGATGGCCCAAGTGCTTGGGCCCTGCACCCCATGGGAGACCAGGATAAGTACCTGGCTCCTGCCATTGGATCAGTGCGGTGCGCCGGCAGCAGCGCGCCAGCCGCAGCGGCCATTGGAGGGTGAACCAATGGCAAAAGGAAGACCTTTCTCTCTGTCTCTCTCTCTCACTGTCCACTCTGCCTGTCAAAAAAAAAAAAAAAAAAGAAAGAAAGAAAATATGTGGAGACTGATGTTAAATTTGAAATGGGAAAAAAAGAGGATAAAATATTTCAAACACTAACAAAGAATTGGCAAACAAATAGAGAAACTGTTCATTTGTTTGTTTGAAGATTTCCCTCTCTAGAGTAAAAAGCTAAATGTTTTCAAAGCAACTATAAAGAAAAGCCTTTTGGAAAAGGTACTGTTTAAGCTTAGACAAATTTAATGTGGGTTAACATACATGTGGTCTTGACTTCAGCATTTCATCTGTGGGAAGAAGGAAATGATCAGCATTAGAGTCTGACTTGGGGTCATTTTATCTGACCAATCAAGTTCATCATGTTCCAACCATCCACTGCCTTCCTTCTGCTTCTAGGGAAACATGCCCAGCTTCTACTTGGGCCTCAAATTCTCTGCCAAGGAACCCATTCCCATCCATTTGTCTCCAAGAATTTCCCACTACTTCTCAACAGTGACCACCTGGAGAATTCATGCCTGTCTCTCTCTGCACACATAAATTCACTTACTACATAATTCTTTGTGCTATTGGTCACTTATTCCATATGTACTTAAAATAATTTTATAAAAACCAATTATTTGGATTTTCTGTCCATACAGCCAGCACACAGGGAGTGTGACTTGTGGTGACTCCTTGGATGAGAAGCATGTATGTGTGTGCACATATACCCTTGTATGTAGCTACGTCTTACTTTTTCAGATTTGTCATATATTTTCTTCTTACTCACTTAGGCCGAGTAGAAACTCCCAAATAAAAACAGATCTGATGACTCAGCAAAACTGTATATGTTTGACATTTGCAAAATCATTTGGCCTCAAGTTAAATTACTTTAGCCTATGACTTTTCGATTTTAGAGAGACTGGGAGAAATTTATGACAAGAACCATATTCCTAATGCAAACCTTACAACACAGAATCTGGAGATAGCACCAAATATTTGAAACCTGAATCATTTAGAAAATGTGAAACCAAAGAATCCACAACAGTCAAATCATTTTAACATTTTAGAAGTTGATAAGAGATTCCTTCAGTGAGGGATAAAGTTGTGTTTTCAAATAAGGTGACTCCCACTTGTTGCTGGTATGACCACATCATCATTTTTGGGTGGGTTATCTGAAAAGAGAGGAAGAGTCAGGAGAATGGTTGAAGGCACTGGATTGAATGCAAATCTTTGCACCATTTTTTAAAAATCTCATCTCCTATGTCTCTAAATCCTTTCAACTGAAGATAAAAATCAATCTTAGGTACATCAGTAGATTAAATGAAATGAATTATTTCACTCAGTAAAAATATTTCTAAGGGAGAACATAACATAATTCCATTGATCCACATCCCTGTTACATGCATGCATCCCATTATCTGTATAAAACAAGTGTTGAATGAGTGGTAGTAATAAAAACTAAGTCTTTGCCCCTACTCTCTTAAGTGTGATAGGTAACTTCCTTTAGTGACCTTCTTGAGTTTTTGGGATTTCCACAGCAATGTACTAAGGGATGGTAAGCTGCCCCTCAGTAGGATCTCATCAGGAAAAAAAAAAGTTACTCAGTATCCTTGAGTCTGTTTTCTCATCTCTATAGGCCCAAACACTTTGGGAGTAACTAGGTTGTGGATCGACACCCAAGCATCCAAATTCAGTTAATTTCTCATTCCTTGTCATGAAGTACAGTCACCAATTGTGGAAAATATTTAGGAGATAAGAACTAGAGCCAGTGATATGTAAAATATATACATCTCTGGATAAGAAAGTCAATAACTACAAATGAGATTATAATTTTACAGGGTCTCAGATAAAATAATGAATATCCAATAAATCTTATTAGATATTTTCACCAGGCTGAAGCATCATCCCCCAAAGAATAAATGCAGTGTTAGACATAAAATGTAACTAGAGGGTGAGTATTTGGTGCACTGGTAAAGAAATAAAATATAACCAACCCAGCATAAGTTCTCTGTTTTATTAATATAACTACCTGTTCTCCCACTTTTTAAACTTCAGAACAGTGTGTTTTACCAGGAAGTATATTGGAAGAGGATTGAGGAGACACAGTTCCTAATTATGCCATTAATTTCTTTTCATTCTTTTAAGCACTTGGTACCTGGATTTTCTCATCTGTCAAATAATAATAAAGCATAGTAATAAGTCATGCTGTGCCCCTCCTATATGATTAAGATGATAAATGAAAAATAATTAGAAAAACTTTTTATAAGCAAAAAGTAAGTTATTTACATAAAATAGTTCTATAACTCATACTGCAAATAGTATTTGACATTATTTGGGAAACAAATCATGTGTGGATTAGTTTCAGCTTTTAATCTAAAAGAATATTCTTCTCTGGCCTCCTCCTGCTTTAACTCCTTCCTCTGGTACTTTCATTTCCATGGTACTCTTTTATTCGATGTACAAAGAGTTAAAATTTTACTTTTCTTAGAATTCAGGATCTACACTTTAATATCAGTATTGCCCTAGATTCTTTTTTTAAGATTTTATTTATCCATTTGAGAGACAGAGTTACAAACACAGAGAGAGAGGTCTTCTATCCACTGGTTCACTCCCCAAACTGCTGCAACAGCTGGATCAATCTGAAGCAAGGAGCCAGGAGCTTCCTCCAGGTCTTCCACATGGATGCAGAGGCCCAAGAACCTGGGCCATCTTCCACTGCTTTCCCAGACCATCAGCAGGGAGCTGGATCAGAAGTGGAGCAGACAGGACTTGAACTGGTGCCCACATGGGATGCCAGTGCCACAGGTGGAGGCTTAACCAGTTACATCCCATTGCCGGTCCCAGTCCTAGATTCTTAAATTGATCTAGGATTCTAGCCATATATTTAAAGCATCTCTATAGGAGTTATCTAATTCATAATCCACATGTAAACACAAACTCTTTTGAAGGCAGGCACTGCCTTGTAGCTGTCCAGTTAGAAATGGAGAAAATGAGGGTAGGGGGTTTGTGCAGAGCTTAAGGCAGCATTTGGCATGCCTGTATGCCACATCAGAGTGCCAGGCTTTGAGTCCAAGCTCCTTGCCTGATTTCAGCTTCCTGAAGATCAATACCTTTTGGGAGACCCAGATCGAATTTGCAGCCCCTGCCTTTGGCCTGGCCCAGGCTCAGCTATTGTGTTTGTGGAATGAATCAGTAGAAAGAGTCTCTACCTGTCTCTCTCTCTGTCTCTCTCCCTCTCTCTGATAAATATATTAATTTTTTAAGTGGAGAAAATAATCTTTTGTCAATTTGTCTCCTGAATAGTGGTAGAGATGTAAGGAAAACTAATTTCTCTGAATTTGAAAATAATCCTTTTCTTGTCTCCCTTTATCTCAGAGAACATTTACCTGCTCACTAAAGAATGTATTTCCCAAAGCAAATCTCACATGGTTTATAGATGGAAGATCTCTTCAAGATGGAAATGAAGGTAAGGGAACAAACCAATGGAAATGGGTATCACAAAGGACGAACTTGAGAAAGTATCATTGCCCAGGCTTGACCTTTGCATTTAAGAACACTTCTCATTCCAAATAAAATGTCACCTTTCCTACCAGATATCATTTTCTAATACTTTATCTGGGTCCTCCATGGAGGTAAGGGTAAAATTTCTCAGAATGAAAGAATACAATTGACTTCATCACAACACTTTCATTTCATTGTAAAAGCAGGTATTTGGGAGAGGGATTTTGGTCCAATGGTTAAGAGAGTACTTGAGTAATATGGATTTAATACCTAGCCCCAGCTCTGGCTTGGGTTCTGACACCAGCTTCTGCTAACACAGCCTATTGGTAAATGCTCAAGCACCTGGGTTCCTGCCTCCTGCCTGGACTGAATTCCCTGCTCCTGGGCTGTCCTGGAAATTTAGGGAATGAAACAGTGGATGGGTGTGCTCACTCACTCTCTCCTCTCTCTCTCTCTCTCAAATAAATTTTTTAAAAATTTTCAGACATTTCCTAAATGATAACAAAAAAGTTAATTCAACATACACTTATTTATAAATTCTAGGACTTTGTAATATAGCCACCTATTCTTCCGTTGCTCTCTTTTTTCAATACATTGTGTTCAAATAACTTAGCATCACTGTCTTAAATCAATCTCAAAATAATTTCTACATTTTCTTGTAAGAATCTAGGGCAAGTGTTGGGAGGGGCCCTCAAGGAAGTGGATGTGAAGGACTTGGCTCCTTAACAAGGGACATACTCACAGGGAGAATTAAAAGTTCCTGGAGCAGAAACACACACCGAGACAAGCTCGGCTGATAATTCACAAAGCTGCATTTTTCACAGGTGGTAATCATGATGGCTTCTTCCAGATTAACTGCAGTGATCACCTGTCCAGAGGATAGCCTTTCTCCTGAGTCAATGTATTATTAAAATGACTGAGCCATGCATTTCCTGCTGCTTGATTACTTTTAATTGATAAAATTAAAAGCTTATATTGAAGGATGATTATAATACTCACTTGATGCTTTTGTTTATTGGTTTGTTATTGACTCATTTTAAAAATATTTACCTACAAAAGTGACACAATGCAATCCTGAAACTCTCTGTTAAAAGTTATTACAAATATATATCCTCCTATTAAATATGCCCTGCCTAGCTAAGGCACCCAGATTTGATGTTTCCTTTACCCTCCCAAACAAGAAGCTAGACACCATAGTTAGAATTCCACTAGCATACAGCTGCATTTGGCTACTATTTGGGCAAGTCATAACCCCAAAATTAGCCTTAAAAACTTTCTTTAAAGACTTATTTATTTGAAAGTCAAAGTTACAGAGAGAGAGGAAGAGGGAGAATCTTCCATATGCTGGTTCTCTTACTAAAAGACCAAAGCAGCCAGGGCTGGACCAGACCCAAGCCCAAGCAAGGAGCCTGGAACACCATCCTGGTCTCCCATACAGGTAACAGGGGCCCAAGTACTTAGGCCATCTGCTGCTTTCCCAGGAGCATCAGCAGGGAGCCGGATTGGAAGTGGAGCATCAGGTACTCAATCCGGCTCTCATATGGGATGCCGGCTTTGCAAGCAGCAGCTTAACCTGCAGAACGCCAGCCCTGAGAAGCTTTAACGTAAGGAAGCTGTGAGAGTCCAAAAAGTCATGGCCTATGGTGGTAGATGGTTTTACATTAATTTCCTGTTGTTGTGTATGTTATTTGGAGGTTGTACTGACAGTGGCAATTAAACAGAGTTTGATTTCTAAATAAGAGTCACAAAACTTCAAATGACAATGCCTACAAATCTACAGCTTATTCCAGGAAAGGATAGAATATAGCATCATGAATGAAACATGCATCAGATACTACCCTAATGCAAGGAGTCCTGAGAAGTCAAATGTGGTCTCCTTTTTCCTCCCTCTGTAATGGCCATAAACAGACACACTTCGTCTTTCAGATTAGGAACCACCAGCACATGCACAGAGAAACTCAGAAGTGGGAAGCCCAAAATCAGCCCCATTGGCTGAAGTTGTTTTATATTTGCCAGTCACTTAAGTACATTACAGATCCATAACCAGCAGGGTCCCCAGAAGAGCTGTCCCAAACTCAGATCAGGTGTGAATCATCCCCTTCACTACTATGAATAAACAATACTGAGAAGATGAGAGGATCTGCTGCCAAACCCCTCCCATGCATGGTCACAAAGTAACATTATTAATCAACACCTTTCACACCTGGCCATGAACTGGTGCCATCCAGTAGCCTGAGCCAACAGCTCAAGTTAATCTCCAGTCTGCTGGAAGTGACCTTGTCTGAACAGAAGCCACAGCTTGATAATGTTAGACCCTTCATTATCATATATTCATAATGAAAGCTGGACATCAGCATACAGCTCGTACAGAAAATGTTGGTGACTACTGTTCTTATTTGTCTTTTAGGAATACACATTACTAATGAAGAGAGAAAAGGCAAAGGCGGATTTTTGGAACTGAAGTCTGTTTTAACAAGTGTGCGTGGTAATCAATTAGCCCAATCAAACAACTTAACCATTTGGTGTGTGGCTCTGTCTCCGGTCCCTGGAAATAAAGTGTGGACCATCTCGGAAAAGATCACCATTTCCTGGGGTGAGCTGTCTATTTTAAAATGTCAACAAGGGTTAGCAAAACTTACATATGTTCAAAATATGTCTTATAGAACACCAATTACTGCTACAGTGTTTTGATCTCAGAAAACTCTGTACATAATTCAAAATTAATGTTTCAAAATATCAGATATTTGTGACAAACTATGATTCTACTGAAAAGAACTCTTAAAATTTAAAAAGTAGATGAACAGAAATTTCTATTAATAACTATTAAACATACATATTTAATAGTAATCTAATAAAGTTTAAATAGATTTTCAAATCATTATTACAACTTCATATGACAGTCAACCTCTCCAACCACTGTATTCATCAGATTTTCATCACTATAACAAAATACCTGTAACAAGCTATTCATGAAAAAAGAGGCTCATTTTGGCTCATGGCTTTGGAGATTCACAGTGCAAGATCAAGCAGCCCTTTCGGATGGGTTTGTCTCTGGTGACATTGAAGGATGCATCGCCAGAATGTGTGCAGAGAAAGGATCACATATCAAGCTAGGAAGAGAGAGCAGTTGGGTTCAACTCATAACCAACCCTCTCATGAAAACTGTCTTCTAAGAACACATCCCCATTGACCTAAGGACTTCTCAGTAGCCCCACCTTCTAAACATCATAATTGAATTATGTTTACAGCCTCCTAGTACCAGTAACATACAACTTTAGGGCTTCAACTTTAAATATCTTCATGAGTGCAGGAGACAAATCCTATTCAAACCATAGTGAGCACCCTGCTATTTTCATAGATATTGTAGTCTATCACATACTCATAAAAACATAGAATAATTCATGAGGGAAAGAGTTTTCCTTTGTTCCAAGAACATAGTCTGCGTGTTGGGCCCTGCCTGGCTTTTCCACAAATGTAGTGGTTTTGTTATAGAGCATTAAATGAAGAATAGCTCATGTCTCAGCACACATATATCGCCATGACCCAGACACAGGTGCCATTCTGATGCCAGATTGCCTCTCCCCAGCAGCCCTCCTTGTGTGTACATGCACATGGATGAATGCATCATCCTGTGATGTTTCAGTTAACCATCAGAAATTGTGATGTATGCACTCTAAACAGCCTTTCCCACCTTCATCCAATTCCCTCAGGAATAAGGACACTTCACTCTAAGACATGAGTGGGACAGTACTCTTGGAACAATATGAAGTTAATTGGTTCTCATCCAGAGTAGCCAATGGCTTTGGAAGGCTCCAAGGATATTAGCTATGACCCTCATATCTCAAGGTCCTAAAGAGAATCCTACTTTCCTGTTCTATTTTTTAGAACCAGATCCAAAAAATATCATATAAGTTGCAAACTCTACTTGACTTCAAGATCAGAAAATCATGAATATTTTTAGCGTAATAAAGAGGCACACTGATATTGATATACAAAATTTACTGTAATTTTATAGGGAAGTCCTCGATCTAGTATAATTTTAGGCTCTGAGCAGGTGGTTAATTTTAAACTTGCAAATCTCCTTTATGAGCAACTATTAAAAATAATAAGCCCTAAAGGTTTCAGTTTCCCTAAATTACAGCTTACCTTCTGGTCACACTCAGACCTATGTTTGTGAATGATTTAGAAGATGCAGCCCAGACTCTGTGAAGCAAATCTATCACTGTTTCATTTTGCCTATGTGTTAAAAGTTCTTACAAACATACTTCCAAACGTCTGCTCCACCAGAGGAGTACTGCAGAATACTTTCTGAAGTCCAGAGCAGACATCTGATACCTGATGCATTAGGCATTGCCTACCAGGTTATACTACTGTGGACAATATTCAGAGATAAAAACACAGAAGAAAAACCTGCCATCTCTGAGGATGAGAGCCTGAGAAATATCTGAGAATATGACAGGGGAGAAAGGAGATTTAGTGAGGGAACAGTAGGAATTTGACTCCGTTGCGTTTCCAGAGAAGGGTAATGATATTGGAGATTGCAAGGTAACAGCCTTCTGAGATGCTTCCTTCTCCATCTACCCAAGAAGTTCAAGCACTCAGTGATTTCTGTGCTAGAGAATTCAGAAAAGGGGTAGGAACAAGGTAAGGTTGATCAGTGGCTCTTCATGCTGTTCTTTGAGCATCGGTGCCTGCAGAATTCCTGTGAATCCAAAAGTAGTTACAAAAAAAAAAAAAAAAAAAAACAAAAAAAAACAAACAAAAAAAAAAACTTTATTACACCAGTCAGAATGGTAGAAATGCAGAGTTTTGTCTTTTTGCCACGCTCAGAGTTGAGTTTGAGGTTTGTTTCATTGTTTTTGCTATTGTTTGTTTTTGTGTTTTATGAGAAAGGAGACTTTTTTTTAACCCAAAAGCTGAATGAAATTTCCACTCAGCTGAGCAATATCCTGGCTCACCTTGGCCGTGACTGAAATTCATTTACTAAAGAGATTTCCAACTCTAATTGCTGACCTGAAGCCATTTGGAACAGAAAGAGAGAGAAAGAAAGAGGATTGATGATGATGATGATGATGACATGTGTGTGTGTGTGTGTGTGAGAGAGAGAGAGAGAGATGGGGCCGGGGTGGGGGGAGGTTTGAGTGTGATGAGGAAAGAGGAGTGCAATGGGATTTTTCAATAATGGGACAAGATGACAACTGAATATTCAGGTGGGATAGGAAATGCCAGACAAATATTTCTTGTTTCAAGACTTCCCATACATATGCAGCCAGCCTCATACCCATGACTGATCCTGGGGGTCCTGTGTGTATCAGTAGAAAACTTTAACATGCATATAAATCAACCAAGCATCTCATTAAAAACACATATCCTACTTCAGTAAATCTAGAGTGGGACCCAAGATTTTGCACTTCCAACAAGGTCCAAAGAGAAGCCTATTCTGCTGGTTTGTGGAACTTCTTTTGTAAAGACAGCATCTGCCACACTCTGGGACTTGGTTCATTTCTAGGTGTACCAGACGAGGGCTGATACAAGCTACAAGGAAGCCATAGAAATGAACTACCTTCCCTGTGGGACAGGCCCATGGCTGCTGCTGTCCAAGAGGTCATAGCAGACATAACAAGGGAATGGAAGATGATGTTTTAGGTCAGCTGTTCAACCCTTATAACTGTATGGTAAATGCAACATTCTGAAAACTAGCTGAAGTGTTCTAACTAGCATTAGAATTTGGCAAATCATTTCTTCCTCTTAAGTTTTCATCACTCCTTTCCATACTCTCAGAATTTTGTTTGTTTTGTTTTGTTTTTTTGGACGACACTATAATTTCTACTTCACAGTTCAATCCAAAACCAGACATCTTTTGGCTTCAGGTTTCATGCTGAAGGATGTGAATTACCTTTGTTATGGGGCAAAGTGTGCATCTCCAGATGTGCTGTGAAGCTGAGCCCCCGCCTCACAGAGACACCATTTCATGCTGAGATATGGCAGAATAGTATCCTAAAACAGAAATGTTCAACCAATGAAAAATAAATGCTTCCTGTTGTGGAAATCTGAGATTCAGCAGGACCCATCAGTATCTTCTAGGCCAGGAGTAGAAAAACGTTTACTGTGAAGGCATGGAGGACTATATGGTCACTATCTGAATTACTCTGTCACTGTAGTAAGAAAGCAACCATAGACAATAAGTAAACAAATGGAAAGACTGTTCTTATAAAACTTTATTTACACACAGAGACAATAGGCATAATTTGACCGTGCATCACAGTTTTCTACCTTACACTCCAATCAGTCTATACAAAAAAGCTAGGTGCTTATTTTCCAGATCCATGGCTCATCTTATTAAGGTACTACTTTGAAAAATGATGTTGATGGTCCACCAGTAGTCAGATATGCACTCGGTCTTTCTTCAAATATTAAGAATGGATTTGTATGCATTGATTCATCCACTTTCATTTGTCTGAATCCAGAAATACAGTGGGAAATGAAACAATTACTCATCTTGAATGCCATACTTAATGAAATAGTTTGATACGACCTTTACTGCAATAAACATGGAGAGATGAGCACATTACGAATTCTCATACCTCCTTAAGTTTGAAAAGAGAAATTTGAGGATGGAAAAATGTCAGAAAAAATCATGAACCAAAACCAAAACCAAAAATCATATAGAGTATATTGTGTTTGAGTATACCGAGTATATACACAAAAATGTTGAGTATATTGGGTTGAAATATCACCATTGTATAGAGGGTATGATTTGAGAAAGATGGGAAAGATGATAGGGAACATTAGAAAGTAGAGTGTAATAAGGAGCCAAAGCATGACCAGATTTGTATTTTATGTAGAAGAATTCAAACGTATTTAAGATGGTATGGGGGAAGAAGAAGGCTATTTTGTTAACCTGATACACTCTGCATGTAACTATCTCCAATCTCCTCAGAGATTAACAAAATGAAATCATATGAGAACATTTCTAAAAGTCAATGGAAAATTGCATTAAAAGATAAGTTTGCTTTGGTGCAAAAAATTGAAACCCAGGCATATGAGGGATCTTGAAAAATTTCATGGAAAATGCATAGTTTTAAATCTACACATGGATTTCAAAAAAATTGCACCAAGATAAATTTATTTTAATTGCATTTTTCCATGAACATTTTGAAATGCTCTTATATATGAAAGCCAGTTAGAATCAGTTGTGAGCACTATGTTGAACCAACAGCAATGACAATATTACCAAGAATGAGAATAAAACAGAGATTTATCTAGATCACAAAACAAATTCCTATCAAGTGATGTAATTAAATAGTATGTATTTGTGCTTTAAAGTAAATAAAAGTAAATTATAGAATAGAAAACCAGCAGTAACTCTAAATATGTAAGTAATTGACATAGATCATCTGATTGTGGAATTATTTCTGATGACATTATATCTAGAAAAGTCACGAAATCCTCTAGTCTCAAAGTCACCCACCCACGTTTAACCCATGTGTTTCTAAAGTAAAAATATCTGGGGCCAGCGCTGTGGCCCAGTGGGTTAATGCCCTGGCCTGAAGCGCCGGCATCCCACATGGGCACCAATTTGAGACCCAGCTGCTCCTCTTCCAGTCCAGCCCTCTGCTATGGCCTGAGAAAGCAGTAGAAGATGGCCCAACTCCTTGGGCCCCTGCACCTGCATGGGAGACCTGGATGAAACTCCTGGTTCCTGGCTTCAGATTGGTGCAGCTCCAACCATTGCCCATCTTTTTAAAAAATAAAGTAAAAATATCCTTCTGATATTTGTAAATTGCTTTATATCAACAACAGGACTGTTTTAAAATAAAACAATAAGAACTTAAGGAATTAATCATGAATAAAAAATATAAGTAAAACAATGAATTCTAACCTCTATTTCAGCATCACTCCTCCCAAACATACATGCAAAGAAAAGTTGTAGCCAAACAAAAGCAAAATTTGAAACTTTAGTAAAAGCAGACTGATACTACAAATCTTAAATACTGGTGTTACATCGAATTTGATAATTGTATCATTGTTTCTACTCTTGCCAATTGAAAAGAATCGGGGAGTTTATGGATTTTGTAAATAGTGTATTTACTTTTCAAGCACTTTAAAATATTGACTGCTATAATGGTTTTACCTGGTCTTGGTGAATGTCATTTTCTCCAGGAAATTTTCCCAAACCTCTTGATTTTGACCTGTACCCCTTCACTGTATTGCCCTAGTACCCTGCTCCTCCCTGAGCACAGCACTCAGGGAAGTGCCTGGCTACCTGTTTCTACTGTGTGCTCTTTATGGACAATCCCATGTCTCTCTCATTCACTGTCCCATCCCCACTACCTTGTGCATAACAGTTCCTCAGAACTGATTTGTTAGATAATGAATAATGAAATGTTAGGAACTAATTCAGTATCTTTCTATTACAGTATTTTGTTCATTGTAGGTGTCTTTGTTGTCCTTTCAGATTCTGTGGCTCCCCCAGTAGATGCTACATTCAGTGTTACAGAATCTACCAACAGCATATCTCCTACAAGTAAGAACGTTTTCACACTACTTTTTTTTATTTCTCTCTCTTTTTTTCTGTTCAGCTTCTGCAAAAGCCTTTATGTCTGTTTTGTCTAAGGCTTGGGAAAAGGGCTTCAGGGTTGTTGAAAAGATGTCTCAAAGCTGGAGTGAGTAGCTAATGCAGAAACCCTGATATCAGGAAGTGCAAAGCCCCGACCCCCACCAAGACACTGAGCTCTGGCATTCCTATTCATGCTGTGGGGCGAGCCTTTCCAAGAGGCATTAGTCCAGTTGGCTTGGGGACCACCAGCTCAGAGGTCAGTCAGTTGGTCATCATCATCTTGACGAATTTCATCCTCTCATTTGGGAAGTGACTCTCCAAGAAGGCATAGAGATGGGAGTTGTGCAGGCAGAACCCAGAGCATGTAAATTGGCTTGCTTCTGATTCTTCTCCAGGGCTACAGTAGTGTCTCAGCATCAGGGATTTGAACCACTCACCTTGAGACAGTGCCTGTGCATCCTGAAAGAGGCCATAACTGACGCACTGGTTTTGTATCTTCAAGAGGTGTTGGATGCCCTGAGACCTCTTCTCTGACAAATCACAGAATAAGTATCTAATGCCTTCCAGGCTGACATAAAAGCCCTGAGAGGGATAAGCATAGGAGGCCAACAGGTGCAAATCGACCAAATGGACCCCAGTGGACTAATTCTGAGTATCTGAGAAGTTATGGGTGGTCACCAACAAGGAGCTAATCACCAAAATCTGTTATCTGGTCCCAGAGAAAATAAATGCAGAGATGGTGGTCCCTGGAGTTGCAACTTGTGAGGAGGTTGGCACTAGAAGAGGCAGGTCCTCAGATCTACTCTTGCTCAGTTGGAGCAAAAGGCAGATCCTTGGGTCTTGGGCATGCTGCTTCAAATATTTTCTCTTTCCATTAGCTACTAACCCTTTAACCAAGCAGGTAATGAAAAATTTTTAGCAAACTTAGTCATAACATTTTATATAAACATATTAAGTACTAGTTTCATGGCTGCCAAGTTCCTTTACTTGCCCTAGGAAAATCAGGGTAAATAATATTCAGTAGGCAATTTAAATTCTGTATTCATTATTAAACAGACTAATAAATGGACAGTCCTCTTCCACAACTATATTCACAGTAGGGAGTTTAAGAAATTGGTTGTAAGTGGGGATCTTGTGTGCCAAAGATAGTTAGATCATTTTAAATGGAAATTTGTTCTGGTTCAATGACAAAGCTGACTGGTGAGGACGATGAATCCAGACCTCTCCTTTGTGGCATCATTAATAATGAAGGTCAGCCTGGGTTAGTGTTGCTATGGCAGAGGAACAGCAGTGTTCACAACAAATGCCAACAAATCATAAATTCCTGTGTCCCCAGCCTTTGTGTTAACAAAGAACCTTGGTGACATCTCTAATACAAAAACCTTACATTCTATGTAGAGTGGAAGTATGACTTTCATTTATTATTTAATTAAAACTATCAATTTTAGCTCAAGTTGAGAAATGAAAATGGAATAAAACAAAAGCAGTAAGTAGGAATGAACAATTCCTTTAGCCAGTAGCCTTTGGGGTGCAGCCTGCAGTCACTGTCATAAATTGATGGCTCTCAGAAAACAAGGCAGGTGGAACAGTGATAAAAGTTTAGAAATCACCCATCAAAAGTTTTACATCCTTCTGATTTTTCCTTGTTAGTGTTTTATAATTTTTCTTTTTCTCTGCTTTTTTTTGAAGTTCCTTTTCCTTCCTCTTTTAGCTCATCATTCAGTATAAACTATAGTGTATTATGGCATTTCTCATTCAGCAAGCAGCATATTCCATGATATTACCTCAAATCTCTGAAGTACTCTTACTAATTGTCCATTACTTCTTTAAAATAACATCAAAACTTAGCAATGTATAAAACATATACTGTCTAAAAGTTTTCTGGTGATCAGGAACCCAGGAGTAGCTTAGCTGGGTGGCACTAAGGTTCTTCCAAAGGGTGTGGTCAAGCTGTTGACTGAAGCGTCAGTCATCTGATGGCTTGATGGGAACTGAGGAATCTGCACCTGTGCTCAAGAATGTTGGCAGGAGTTCACAGTTCCTTACCAGTTCGGGCTTTTTCTGGATCTGCATACAATGTAGAGCTGGCTTCCCACAGACTGAGTAATTCAATAAACACAGTAACTAAGATGAAAGCCATAGTACTTTTATATGAATTCATGTCCCTGCACTTCTACTTTATTTTTTATTATTTTTTATTTTTCCCAAAGAAACTTTTATTTAATGAGTACAAATTTCATAAGTGCAGCATTAGGAATATAGTGATTCTTTCCATCATACCCGCCCTCCCACCCCACTCCCATCCCACCGCCTCCACCCTCTACCATTCTCAGTCCCTTTTTCCATTAAGATTAATTTTCAATTAACTTTGTACATAGCAGACCAACTCTGTACTAAGTAAAGATTTCAACAGTTTGCACACACACACACGCACACATACAAATGTTTGAGAACAGTTTTTACAGTTAATTCTTATAACACAACTCATTGAGGACAGACGTCCTGCATGGGAAATAAGTGCACAGTGACTCCTGTTGTTAACTTAACAATTAACATTCTTATTATGATGTCAGTGATCACCAAGGTTCTTAACATGAGCTGCCAAGGCAATGGAAGCCTTTTGAATCCACAATATCCATCAGTATTTAGACAAGGCAATAAGCAAAAAGGAAGTTTTCTCCTGCATTTAAGATAAGTGCATCCTTCTTTGATGGTCACTTCTTTCCACTGGGGTCTCTCTCATAGAGATCCTTCACGAAGGACATTTTTTGCCACAGTGTCTTGGCTTTCCATGCCTGAAATGCTTTCATGAGCTTTTCAGCCAGACCAGAATGTTTTAAGGGCTGATTCTGAGGTCAGAGTGCTATTTAAAGCGATTGCCATTCTATGAGTCTGCTGTGTGGACTGCTTCCCATGTTGGAACATTCTCTCCTTTTGAATTCTATCTATTATTATTACCAGACACTTGATCTATTTATATGATCCCTTTAACACTTAATCCTATCTATATGATCACTTTAACACTTAATATAGTCACTTTAACAGTTAAGATTGGTATTTTTCACCTAGCTTAATGAGATTTGCCAACATTTTAAACTGTACCCTTAGAATTAAGTCTGTAGGAGTGTCTGCAAAACTATATAGCTTTACAGTCTCAAACTTCCTTCTCTCTCTCTTATTCCCACTCTTATTTTTACTGAAATGTATTTTCAATTGACTTTACACACATATGATTAACTCTTTGCTAAGTAAAGAGTTTAACAAATAGTATTAAGAAGAGAAAAACAATGTTCCTTGACAATCAAGACAAGGGCTATACAAGTCATTGTTTCCCAAAGCATCAATTTCACTTGTACAGATTGCCTTGCAGGTGCTCTATTAGTTATCACAGGTCAGGGAGAATATATGGTATTTATCCCTTTGGGACTGGCTTATTTCACTAAGTATAATGTTTTCCAGATTCATCCATATTGTTGCAAATGACTAGATTTCATTTTTTTGACCACAGTGTAGTATTCCATAAAGTACATATCCCATAATTTCTTTATCCAGCCTTCAGTTGACTGGCATTTATGTTGGTTCCATGTCTTAGCTATTGTGAATTGAGCTGCAATAAACATGAGGATGCAGATAACTCTTTTATTTAATGAATTCATTTCCCTTGGGTAAATTCCCAAGAGTGAGATGGCTGTGTCATATGATGGGTCCATATTCAGATTTCTGAGATATCTCCAAACTGTCTTTCATAGTGATTTCAACAGTTTACATTCCTACCAACAGTAGATTAGTGTGAGTTTTTCACCATAACCTCACCAGAATTTGTTGTTTGTTGATTTCTGTATGAAAGCTATTCTAACTGCAGTGAGGTGAAATCTCATTGTTGTTTTGATGCCTAGTGATCCTGAACATTTTTTCATGTGTCTGTTGACCATTTGGATTTCCTCTTTTAAAAATTGTCTGTGTAAGTTCTTGGCCCATTTCTTAACTGGGTTGTTAATTATGTTGTTGTGGAATTTCTTGATCTCTTTATACATTCTGGTTGTTAATCCTTTATCAACTGCATAGTTTGCAAATAATTTCTCCCATTCTGTTTGTTTCCTCTTCACTTTCCTGAGTGTTTCTTTTGCAATACAGAAGTTTCTCAATTTGATTTAATCCCATTTGTGAATTTTTAGTTTTGATTGCCTGTGCCTCTGGGGTCTTTTCCAAGAACTCTTTACCTATGCCATTGTCTTCCAGGGTTTCACCAATATTCTGTAATAATTTGATGTTATCAGGTCATAGATTTAGGTCTTTAATCCATTTAGATGGATTTTTGTGTAAGGTTAAGGTAGGGGTCTTGTTTAATATTTCTCATGTGTAAATTCAGTTTTCCCAGCAGCATTTGTTGAATAGACTGTCCTTGCTCCAGGGATTGGTTGTAGCTTCTTGATCAAATATAAACTAATTGTAGATGCTTGCATTGATTTCTTGTGATTCTATTCTGTTCCATTGGTCTATCCATCTGTTTTTGTACCACTAACAGGGTGTTTTAATTATAACTGCCCTGTAGTATGTCTTCAAATATGATATCGTGATGCCTCCAGCTTTGTTTTTGTTGTATATGATTGCTTTAGCTATTCGGGGTCTCCTATGTTTTCACATGAATTTCAGCATCATTTTATCTAGATCTGGTATTAGATTGGTATTTTGATTGATATCGCATTGAATCTGTAATTTGTTTTCAGAAGAATGATCATTTTGATGATATTGATTCTTTGAATCAATGAACATGGCAGATTTTTCCATTTTTGTGTATCTTCTATTACTTTCTTTAATGTTTTGTAATCCTCATCATATAGATCTTTGACATCCTTGGTTAAATCTATTCCAAGGTATTTGATTTTTTTGTAGCTATTGTGAATAGATTTGAACTTATAAATTCTTTCTCAGCTGTGCCATTGTCTGTGTATACAAAGGCTTTTGATTTTTGTGAGTTGATTTTATATCCTGCTACTTCACCAAACTCTTTTCTGAATTCCAATAGTCGTTTGGTGGAATCTTTTGGATCCTCTATAAGTAGAATCATGTAATCCGAAAATAGGGATAGTTTGATTTCCTCTTTCTCAATTTGTATCCCTTTGATTTATTTTCTGGTCTAATGACTCTGGCTAAGACTTCCAGGACTATATTGAATAGAAATGTTGAGAGTAGGCATCGTTGTCTAGTTTGGGATATCAGTAGGAAAGCTTCCAACTTCTTTCCATTCAATATGACTCTGGCTGTGGGTTTTGTCATAAAAGGCCTTGATTGTGCTGAGGAATGTTCCTTCTATACCAAATTTTCTTAAAGTTTTCATCATGAAATGATGTTGTATTTTATGAAATGCTTTCTCTGCATCTATTGAGATAGTAATATTGTTTTTGTTCTGCAATTTGTTGATGTGATTTATCAATTGATTGATTTGAAAATGTTGAACCATCCCTGCATACTAGGGATAAATCCCAGTTGGTCTGCATAAATGATCTTTCTGATGTGTTGTTGGATTCAATGGCTAGAATTTTGTTGAGGATTTTTGCAGCTATGTTCATCAGGGAAATTGTGTTTGCATATGCTCTAGAGATTCCTGAGTTGCTGATTTCCAGATTCATTACATTGTGATCTGAGAAGATGCATGATATGATTTCGATTTTTTGAATTTGCTGAGGCTTGCTTTATGGCCTAGTATTTGTCTATCCTAGAGAAAGTTCCATGAAAAGGTGAGAAGAATGTATATTCTGCAATGGTAGGATGAAAAGTTCTGTGGATATCTGTTAAGTCCATTTGGTCTATAGTGTCAATTAACTCTGCTGTTGTATACTGATTTTCTGTCTGGTTGATCTGTCCATTGCTGAAAGTGGGGTATTGAAATCCCCCATTACTATTGTATTTAAGTTTATGTCTCCCTTTAGGTCCCTTAACATTTCTTTTAAATATCCAGGTGCCCTGTAATTAGGTGCATATATGTTTATAATAATGACATATTCCTGTTGAATTGATCCCTTAATCATTATATAGTGCACTTCTTTGTCTCTTTTAACAGTTTTTGTGTTAAAGTCTATTTTGTCTGTTATTAGGATGACTACACCAGCTGTTTTTTGGTTTCTGTTGGCATGGAATATCCTTTTCCATCCCTTCACTTTCAGTCTGTGTGCATCTTTGTCGCTGAGATGTGTTTCTTGTAGGCAGCAAATTTATGGTTTTCATTTTTAATCCATTCAGTCAGTCTGTGTCTTTTAAGTGGAGAGTTGAGGCCATTTACATTCAAGGTGACTATTAATAAGTAATGACTTTGCCCTGTCACTTTTCCAAAAATATTTCTGTTTTATACTTTGGATTCCCTTTGTAATTTTCCTGGGAGATATTCTTCCTTTACTTTCTTTCATAATGATGAGCATGTTTCTGTGTTTCTATGCTCAGCACATCCTTAAGCATCTTTTGCAGGACTGGACAGGTGGTGACAAATTCTTTCAATTTCTTTTTGTTATGGAAAGTATGGTTGACAGTTCTTTTCTCTTAAGACTTGAACTATATCTAGCCATTCTCTCCTAGCCTGTATGGTTTCTGATGAGAAGTCCACAATGAGTCTAATTGAAGATCCTCTGAAAGTAATCCAGCGTTTCTCTCATGCACATTTTAGAATCTTTCCCTTATGTTTTACTGTGGTGAGTTTGATTACATTGTGTCATGGTGAAGATTTTTTTCTTTCATGTCATATTAGGAGTTCAATGTGTTTCCTGTACTTGGATGTCCCTTTATTTCTCCAAATTAAGGAAATTTTCCATTATTATTTTACTAAAAAGTCTTTCTAATCCTTTCTTTCTTTGCATGCCTTCAGGAACTTCTAGAACCTTCCCCCACAACGTGTTGGGTCATTTGATAGCATCCTGTAGATTACCAAAAGTGTTTTTTCGTTTTCTAATTTCTTCTTCTTGTGTTTGGTCTGACTGCAAAATTTCCTGTGATTTGTCTTCTGAATCATATTCTTTCTTCTGCTTCACCAATTCTGTTGTTAAGGCTTTCCACTACATTTTTTTGTTTTATTGAATTCTTCATTTCCAAGATTTCATTTTGATTTCTCTTTAAGATCTCTATTTCATGGGAGAAATTTTCTTTCATGTCATGTATGGATTTCATTAGTTCATGCTTCTGATTACTTCTGAGTAATCCTACAATCAGTTTTTTGAATTCCTTTTCTGGCATTTCTTCCATCTCATTACCTTTACAATCTAGTATGAAGTGCTGTGTTCTTTTGGGACATCATGTTGTGTTCCTTATTCTTGTTTCTTGAATTGGTGCATTTATTATTTGGCATTTGTGGAGATTCTTCATTGGTTTCTTCTTTTTGTTGTTGTTGTGGTGATGGCTTTTATCTTTGGACTATGTCTGTTGACTATGGAATGTCTTTTTTCAGGGAATATCTAAAGGTTTATGGTGGGTGTGGCCAAGGAGCCCTGTTCAGTTCTCCAGGGTGAAGGGCATGTCTGAGGCAACACACCCAGGTTTGATGTGGTAAATCTCCTCTTTTTTTTTTTTAATCAGAGGAGAGGTTTGTTCTAGTCTGCTGGCTTAGAGTCAGCTGAGCTCCTCTCCTCAAAGAAGACCAATGCCTGGTTGCAAGCCCCAGTGGGTATACTATTCATCCACTCTGCCACAAGGACCACACAAAGCATCTGTGCAGTCCTCAGTGCAAGCTCAGATTCCCCAGAAATGCCCCTCACCAGGTAACCAGGGAGCCCTGATTGTGTGGTGTTTCACACAATGACTGTCCAAATTCCCAGCCACACCCTGAGTCCTCCCATGCAGCTTCAGTGTTTTCAAAGTCCCGGCATACAAGCCTCCCACGTTCTTGAGCACCTAGCCCCTGTCTTTTTCTCTCCACCAGACTCAGGAGTCTTCACTTGGCTCATTCCTGGATGTGGACACAAGCTGGCACATCTGTTAAGTATGTCCAAAATGACATCTGCTGTCTGTCAGCTTGTAACAGGATGCTGTTGCAGAGTGATCAAGGAGAGAGAAAACATGTCCCCACTTTGTTTTTTCTCCTCTAGTTTGTCAAGTACACTACCCCCGCTGAGGCTCCAAGCCAGATTCCCTCTATGCTCTTCCTGCATCTTTTTTACCAGTTGTTTGGCTGCTTCAGTCTGATCTCACCTCACTCTCCAACACTGATGCAGAGGCTCTTGGCTGCTGGGGTCACCCTCCACATAAGTAACTGTGTTCGGAGCTTCAACCTGTGTGGAATTTCTTCCACTGCTTTTTCCCTAACTCTTCCCTGAGGTTGCACTCTTTACATTTTTTTAAACTATCTTCTCCTAGACTATCTCTGCTTTATTTTATTCAGTAGAGGCAATTCACTTGGTCCTGTTTATTCTCAAGGGGAGGAGAATTAGACTCTATCCACTGAAGAGAAGAGCTGCAAAAAATTTGTGGACCAATTAAAGTCACTATTTTTGTTATCTAGAAATGTCTGTACAAAAAATGCAATGTGTGGTTATTTCCTTATTATGAACAGTAGACAGAACAAACATCATTCTCATTTTCTGGATGAGGACACAGAGATACTGACAGCTTTTTTTAATTTTTCTAATTTCTTCTTCTTTTATTTGGTATGAGTAAAATTTCCAGAGATTTGTCTTCTAACTCGGATATTCTTTCTTCTGCCTCACCAAGTCTGTTATTAATGCTTTCCACTGCATTTTTTACTTGATCTATTGAATTCTTCATTTGTAATTTTTCATTTTGATTTCTCTTTAAAGTCTCAATTTCATGGGAAAAATTTTCATTCATGCTATGTGTGGATTTATTTACTTTATGGATTTGTTTTTGATTACTTCTAAGTAATCCTATGACTAATTTTTTGAATTCTATTTCTGGCATTTTATCAATCTCTTCATCTGCACATTCTAATATTGAAGTATTGTTGTGTTCTTTTGGGGGTGTCATGTTGTTTGCCTTATTCTACTTCTTAAATTTTTGTGTTTATTTTTAGGCATTTGTGGAGATACTTGCTGGTTCCCCCTACACTGCCAGTGGCTTTTACCATAGGACTATGCCTCTGTGGCTTAGCGTAGTGTCTGCTCTTTCAGTGAATACCCAGAGGCATGTGCTGGGTGTGGCCAGGGTACTCTGTTCAGGGCTCCAAGATGAGAGGAGTGTCCAAGGTGACACTCAAGTGGGGCATGGTAAATCTCTTCTCTTTTTTATCGGAAAGGAAGGCTTGATCAGCTCTGTTGGTATAGTCTCACACTCACCTCCTCTCCAAGGTAGCCAATGCCTGGATACAATATTCATCTGCACTGTCATAAGATCCACACAAAGGATACTTGCAGTCCACAGTGTGAGCAAGGATCCCACACCAATGACCCGCCCAGAGCAATCAGGGATCCCCAAGCATGCTGTGGTCCCTGTTTGTGCTGTGCATCCACACCCTCCATGTAGATCCACAGTGTTCCTCTAAGTTGCATGGAGTTTCCACTGCCTTTTTCTCCCTAACTCTTCCCTGAGATTGTATTCTTTCCTCTTTTTTAAACTACTTTTCCCTAGACTAGATTCATAAGCCCTCTCTCTCTTCCACCATCTTGGAATAGACAGCTTCAATGATTACACAACTGGTAAGTAACAAAGTCTGCATTTACACCCAAGTCTCCTGACTCTAACTCTAGTTTTCGTTACTTTAAATAACATATTTTTCTCAACTGGTCTAAACACTTCATATTTGTTTTGCGTCCTAGCACACACTTAGCACAGAGTTAACAGTCAAAAAATAGTAGCTAAACAACTAAATGATTAAAATTAATAAGAATAATGTTCTTTAACTATGTAGATATCATATGATGTTAAATGAAAAGACAATGTTTTTTTCTGCCTTCAATAGGTTGCAGTTTACTTGAAAGAGATGGCATATACATGTAAAATAATAATTCAGGATGATAATGTTAAAGCTGGCATGCCTTATGGAGTTACAATGCCAGGGAGAAGTGCCTATCAGGAGATGTTAAGGTTTTCATTAAGAAGGGTCCCTATGGGTTCACAGGGTCAGAAAAAAAGAGATGAAATATTTTATCTTAGACGTGTGCATAATATTTGACTCAAGGGAGACAATGAAAGAGCTTATTAAACATAGAAAACAAGCAAACAGTTGTGCACAGGCAAAGTTTTTTGGGGGCATTTGAGGAAACAGCAGTATATAAGCTTGGCTCAGAGAGGTGGGACTGCATCAGAGAAGGGGTGAAGATTGGGAATGGCAGAATAAAGACAGCCTAAGCAACAAAGTTTGAGGACTGCAATGTTATCCTTTAGGAAATGGGGCAGGGACCCCACTGAACATGGTTTTAGAAAGGAAGTGATAAAGTTCATTGACCAAATATCTATTGGGCACCCACTGTGCATCAGGTATTCTTCTAGATGCTAGGAATATAGTGGTGAACAAAACAGGGGGTGGCCCTCATGATGTGCACAGTCTGCTGTTGAAAGCAAATATGAATGCCTTCTAAATGAGTTTCTTATTAAATGATTCTGCTTCCATCAGAGAACACCCTTCTTATTTCTGTGGAGAAATTCAAAGCAAGAGAAAGTACAGTTGTCACCCGGAGGGAACCTGTAATTTCATATGAGTCTAGTATCAGAGAGGGAAGAAAGCAGAATTGAGTAAGTATGTTGCCTAAAAACTAGGGGAAAAAATGCTGCTAAATCAACTATCTTACCAAGTTGAGACAACTAGGAAGCTGCTGAAGATTCAAAAGACCTTAAAATAAGGTCCTGCCAACCTGGCCTTAAGGATTGCTTTACAACATAGATTTTCACCCAGGGTAATTTTGTCCCCCGAGGGACATTCAGAAGTGTCTGGAGATATTTTTGACTGTCATGTGGAGATGAAAAGGTGCTACTGGCATCTAGTAGATGGAGGCCAAGGATTCTTCTATTCATTATGTAGCACAGGGCAGGACAGTCCTGATAACACAGAATTTTCTGGTCCCAAATGTCAATAATACTGAAGTTGATAAACATGTTTCAAGTGTAACTTCCACTTTGCAAAATCAAGATCGTAACAATAGATTATATTTGGAGCAATTTTCTGTCTGATTTTTGTATGTTCAAAAAAAAAAAAAGGAATACTACTAAATGAATGGGTGCTTATATCTAAATAAAGCTCATCTTCTTATAATACTCATTGAATTGCTATTGAAAAATCCATATTTTGTCTAGGCAACCCAGAGAGTAATTGTGAAATCATGCAATGACTTGCCTGCCGAGAAGCTGGTAGCATTCACCTTTGCTTGTTTCTTTACAAAAGGAAGCAAGATGGAGCATGTTATGAAAACCACCTTCAAAAGGCTAGGGTTTCATTCCAAATCTTAAAATGTAATGAATTGTATTATTCAGTCATAATTATTAAACTACATATTTTACTGCAAGCATCTAATTCTTTCATCCTTACTGAAGGAATATTTTCAAACAAATGTAGAAGGTCATGGAAGATACATGAATATTTTCAACTACAGGAGGAGAACTTTACAACTCATAACAGACTGTAAGAGTTATCCAGGGAGCCCTCGCTCAAACCAACCAGAACCAATTAGTGTTTGCTGAGTCCCAGCTGCATTCTCAGCACTGTTCTAAGAAAAGACATGAGGCTGACAAGCTCAGTGGCGAGACGAGACAAACCCACATGGAACTATCAGACACCTGACACATTTCAGGTGGTATGGTGCTGCCATAACTCAAGAGCCTCTTCTTCCCTTGGAGAGAGCCAAGAGTCTTCAGTTCACTATGTATTGGCTGCTAGTTATGCAACAAGAGAACAGGCCTCACAAATGCCAATCTTGAGTATAACAACTATCCAAGGCATTTATTCATTCAACAGGTAACCACTGGCTGCCTACAGCATGCCAGGGATTTTTGAGGTGCTGGGATACAGTGATGAACAGGATGGGCAACTGTCTGTTGCACCACACTTACAATCTTGCCCAATCCTAACCTTATTTCCCATTCCACTGCCCACCAAGCCCCATTCCTTTTGACTCTGCCTCTTGTATTTTTGTCTGCACATGACCCTTAGACCTGATAACAGTGATGTTGCTATTAAGCCCTCCCTCACTAATAACTTAGCTAGTCCTCATGGTCTGTATTTTTCTATTCTACATACGTTGAGTAAAACATGAGATCCAGTCTGACCCTAACCTTTGGCAGCTCCCTGGGTAGATATAGCTGATGCCTGGCAAGTGGATGATAGACACTAAAGGGCACAAAGGAAAGGAAGCAAATGCCCAGGAAATGTAATGAGATTAATGACTTACAAGTAAGCATATCAGAAATGGGTGGCAAACCAACCTGGAAGAGGTCACTAGATGAAGTTAAGAGGAAATGGATCAGAAGATTAGTGGTAGCTCAGAATGCTTGGCTCTGAAGTCAAGAAGGGGAGCCCAGAGAGATTCTGCAAAGCAACGAGAAGCCTCTGGTGATTTTTTTCTGTGACAGCAGCTTTTGACTCCGTTGCTGGTCATGCCATGCTTGTCTTCAGGTGCCAGCAGGACAACTCAGTTGCTGTCCATACTACCATGTGCATCCAGGTGCTATAAAGCAAGAAAAGGCAGTGAGTGCTAGGAGTGGAGTCAGGGAAGTCTGCACGAGGAGTCTGGAAGGAAATATTGACTTAGATGGAAGAGACAGGAGATGGGTCTTCAGATTATCGCCTCGAGCAAAGACAGAATCAAATGAATAGAAGTCATGAGAAGACAAGTAGGATGAGTGCTGACAGTGCTTGTTGAGAGAGAACTGCCAGGTGGACTAGGTAAAGCAGAATCAAGGGGGAGCTGAGCTTATATTAATGCACAGTGATTAAGCCTTTGACTATAATATAAATTAAAAGTATATTATCTCAAAAAAAACATAAAAGTGATCAAAATTAGTGGCAATGAATTTGGGCTGTGATATGAACATTAATGAACAGCCACTGTGGCTTTTTTAGTGTGAGGGAAAATAGGAATAAAGCAGAAGCCACGTGTGTGCTAAGTGATAGCTGCAAGAGCAGGGAGCAGGCGGATCAAACGCTGTCAGTGTGAAGTGGTTCAAATTGCTGACGACCTGAACTAGCCTGAGCATCCATAGACGTGGAGAAGACTCACCAGCACTGTCGGCCTCAATATGGGAGATAAATGAAAGGGCCACAGAAGACTGTCACACAAGGACCTGCCAGAGTTTCTTATTTCTGGCAACTACCTAAAATTTTACCAACTATCCTGATGGTATGGTAGTACTAAGTAATAACAATAATGTTTGTTGCATCCCTCCAGTGTGCCTGGAACTGGAATTGTTGTAAACTAGTAACTATAGCAATATGATCTCATTCAATTCTCCCAACAACACAAACAAATTTTCTGAGTCACAAAGATGTTAAATATGTAAAACTCTTACCCAAAGTCGTGCAGAAAGCAGAGTCAAATGGAGCCCACACCATCCCCTTCAGATCTGAAGTCCTGCTACCTCCAAGTGTATGTGGCTTGTGCTCCAGGTCTTCAGACACTGACTAGATCCCTCCTAGTGGAGAGCTGGCATCACGCCTGTGAAAAGGTTGACATGACAGTCCTGTCTGTATTAATGTCTCCCTTCTCTCCACCAGTGTTTTCCTGGGGAATGCAGTCTCTGAGGCAGGACTCACGTTTCCTCACTTGGCAGTGAATCAGAGAAAGGGACCCTCCCTCCTTCATTACCACTCCCACCACAACACAATTATAATATAATTCTTCTTGTAGATATGAATCTACAGAAGCCGCATAAAACACTGGTGTCTTGAATTCTGGAGAAGTTTATTCATTATGGCTTTCTCTCCATGTTACATTACAGATTGTGAAAGAATTTCTCATTTCTTCCCACACTACCTCTCATAAGTCAATGTTGTCTTCTTGAGGACTAGTTTACTTTGGGCATTTATTTATTCAGTTGCTTTTCCCCTTTAGGATGAGGTATCTCAGGATAAAAGCTATCAGATGAGTTATTTTTCAGTTTATTTAATGATTATTGCATGTCTGCATATGCAGTCAATGATGTGTGATTAGATCTCTCCTGTTTACTGTAATCTTCCTTCCCAGGAGTCTTAAACATTTTCTGGACCACTAATCCTCTGATACCTATTCCTCTTACCCATTCAACCAGCACAGATCCCAAACAATCTGTCTCCAATCTGAACACAGAGTTTTATACCAAGATGAGGATTTTACACCATATATCTTTTTTATGCTGGTATGAAGGTACATATTCAGCTTATGCTAACCATGAGGATTGATGAGCTTCATTCAGATGTGTTTAGTAGTCACTGGTCCGTATTATCTTAAGCGAAACTCCATTAATATCACTACAGTTTCTTTAAAAAAATATTTGTTTGTCTGTTTTGAAAGTCAAGGTTACGATGGCCGGCGCAACGGCTCACTAGGCTAATCCTCCACCTGCGGCACAGGCACTCCTGGTTCTAGTCCCGGTCAGGGCGCCGGATTCTGTCCCGGCTGCTCCTCTTCCAGTCCAGCTCTCTGCTGTGGCCCGGGAGTGCAGTGGAGGATGGCCCAAGTCCCTGGGCCCTGCACCCGCATTGGGAGACCAGGAGGAAGCACCTGGCTCCTGGCTTCAGATCAGTGTAGTGCGCTGACCATAGGGGCCATTTGTGGGGGGGGGTGAACCAACGAAAGAAGACCTTTCTCTCTGTCTCTCTCTCTATCTATCTAACTCTGCCTGTAAAAAAAAAAAAAAAAAAAAAAAAAAAAAAAAAAAAAGTCAATGTTACAGAGAAAGGGGGAGGGACAGGGAGAACCATTTGCTGGTTCACTCCCTAGATGGCCACAATGGCCTGGGCTGGATCAGGCCAAGGTGAGGAGCTTCACCTGGAGCTCCTACATAGGTGGCAGGGACCCAAGCACTTGGTCCATCTTCTGCTACTTTTCTCAGGCCATTAGCAGGGAGCTGGATCAGAAGTAGAGCAGACAGGACATGAACTGGTGCCCAAAAGAGATGCCAGTGTTGCAGGAGGTGGCTTTATCTGCTGTATCACAGCACCAGGCTCTTACTACAGCTTTTAAACATGACTTGTGCTGCAAGTGGATTGATGGAGAGCAATTGCACATTTGTCAAAGAGAATAAGTAGATAAGTCTTGATAAAATAAGCCGATCAATAGATGCTTTAGTGATAGAGCAGAAAGCCAAGTGAAAATATTGCTAAAATAAGTCAAATTTCCATGTTCAATTTTACAGGGGAATAAGGCAGTCTTAGATAATGAGGTCTGAGTAACCAGATCACTCAAACAGCAACCTGAACCTGTAAATGACTTTAACCTTTGTACTTCGTTGATCAAATAAGCTGAACTGGGAAGGTTAGCAAAAAGTAATTTTACTTTTCCCCATCATGCCTTGTTCAAATGAGCTCTAGTTTGAGTAATTTCTTCTTGGCCTCTGAAAGAAATTGCAGACAGATTACTTGGCATTTGGGGTGATTTTCATATAATAAATGTCTGCTCCATTTTAGCCACAAGAACAGACTTATGTCAATAATTTAAAAGGCTTGTCAAATGTAATGTAACTCACAAAAGTTAATTCAGTCCAGAACTTTCCTCTACATCTCTCCTGCCACCAGCAAATCTGCCTCTACTTAGAAGGCCAGGACGTGTGAGGCTCTGAGCTTTATGTCTGCAACTGTGGAGAGGGGCAGGGAGACACCATTGTGAGTCCCGGGCTGGGATCCATCTTCTCCTCGACTCCTAGCTGTTTACTTGGACTCTTCTTTTGGGTTCATGGGGTAGGAAGGAGAGGGGGGAGGCTGCTGGGGAGTGAGCTCACTTGCCATACTGGTTTAATCTGACTTAGGTGCCCTCTGGATGAGGAAAATACAGATGGCCGTATTGACTCAATTGAGTGCTTGGCAGAGTTCTCAGAAATCCTTGACTATCCTAGGGCTGCTGTCCCCTGGCTGTGAGCCATGTGTCTCTCCCAGTCTTGCTCTTCCTTCCCTTCTGCAGCCTCAACTTCTGGAGGTCAGCTCCTCTCGGGGGCTCCTTTGTTTCTCTGGGTGCTTCCTGGGTGACATTTCTTTCATGGTACTCTGTTTTGTCTGGGAAAGGGTGCGATTTGGGGCTAGCAATATGGCAGAGCAGGTTAAGCTACCACCTGCAGTGCCAGCATCCTGTATGGGCACCACTTTGAGTCCCAGCTGCATCACTTCCTATCCAACTCACTGCTGATGAACCTGGGAAATGAGCAGAAGATGGCTCAAGTCCTTGGGCCCCTGCACCCACGTGAGGGACCAGATGAAACTCCTGGCTCCCAGCCCTGGCTTTTGCAACCATTTGGGGAGTGAATCAGCAGATGGAAAATCTTTGCCTCTCTCTTTCAATCAATTCTGACTTTCAAATAAATAAGTAAAACTTGTTTTTTTTTTTTTTTTTAAAAAGGGTGTACTTTTGCCTCCAACTTGAAGGAATTTCTCCTCTTTGTCAGTATGGCCTTGTCTCTTCTCTAAGCCATTCAGAGCTGCTAGGCAACCATGGAATCCTTATATAGCCTCTTTGGCTGGCATCAGGCACCAATGTCCTTTTCCCAAAGCCCAGAACACACAGACCAAGAGCTCCCGGTGGTTCTCTTAAAACTACACTTCACTTGGGCTAAGGAAAGGGGAGGCAGACACACAGGCCTCTGATAAGTCTCTCCCAAGAAATCTTCACCCTGGTTGAAACAACATTTGTTCATTTGTTTGTTTTGTTTTGTTTTTTGTGTGTTTTGTTTTTGTTTTTGGTTTTGGGTTTTTTTTTTTTTTTTTTTTTTTTTTTTTTTTTTTGCTTCCACTTCTGACAAAGCTTCGAGGTTAAAAGTGGAGCAGGGACAATAGAGTCCACCCCACACTATCTCACATGCCCTTCTAGGTGGTGTAGAATATCACTTTCAAGGTGAAGATGATATTGCCCTGTAATACTATTCTGAAACCGGGACCTCTTCTGAAATGAAGGTTTAAGGAATACCATTTGAAAGTGGTCGTTTACCCACAGTGATCTTGGTGGCAGTGAGTTGGATAGAAAATATAACAAATCTTTGAAAGCATTATTCAAAAGTGAGGAATCTGGAGGAAAATGGGGAAAGACAAAAGGAAAAAGGAAAGGGACAATATTGAAAGAAACAGAAAAGGCAGGACATGCAAAGTTCCTAACACATTACTGGTTCATAGGAAGAAGCAATCTATTGCATTTTATTATTTGTCTCCTTAAATATATGTTGGAACATAGTCAGAAACCAAAGTAAGAAATGGAGTAGTTGATTATCGATCAATTTGTCTTAGTCTAAGGGTTGTGTGTGTGTGTGCATGTGAATAAAAACACATAATCTAAGCCTTGAATTACATATCTTCTCACGATGGGTATTGTTATAAATAAAAGCAGGCCCATCAGGATCAATTCCAGTGACAGGAGGAAAGAAGTGGGCAGTGCAAAGAGCAGATAACTACAAAGCTCACTCCACAAGCCACACATTGCATCCTATTTGTTAAATCCCCATCACCCTAGTCTCACCTCATTGCTTTGTTTCAAATAAATTGGCCTTCTTGCTGTTCTCCCAACATGCGAGGATTGCTCTTACCACAGGGTCTTTTCACATGCTGTTCCTCATGCTTTTCCTATGTCATTTCCCTGGCAAATTCTTCCTCCAGTCATCCACATGGCTCATAGTCTTATCTAAAATTTTGTTCAAATGAGGCTTTCCGTGAAAATCCCATTGAAAACTGCAGCTCTCCCTACACTTCCTGTTCCCCTTCTGTATTTTTCTCCACAGCACCTTTTAGCATCCAGTATGATTTATTTGTTGTACTCCTTTCCACACAAAAGTAAATCCAATGATTACAGAGTTTATTCTGTGAGTAGTCTGCCGATCATTCCCATCTCCGTCACCTAGAACAGTGATAATACAGGCTATCAATAAGTAAAAATAACTTAATAAGTACATTTTGCATGAAGGATCTTTTTAAAAGCATAAAAAAGAGGAAATTAACAAAGGAAAGATTTGGAGAGAATAGTAGGAGGCTTCCTAAAGAAAGGACCATCTGGTTAGGACTTGAAAGCTGTGTGGTCTTAGGACCAGAATCTGAGATGTGATGACAGGAGAGAGGCAGAGATAGAAGCCACCAGAAGTCTTCTATTCTGGGTGGTTGCACGTTAGTTCCATGGCTAAGCCTTGGATCTGATGATGCTTGCTGCGCCAAGGCTAACTCAGTAAGACTACAAGAATGGAATGGATGTAGCCTTTATTGTCAGACAGGCTTCAGTTCAGTTCCTTTCTGTGCCAGCTACTAGCTATGTAACCCAGAGCAGGTCATGTAACTTTTCTAATACTATTTCCTTGTCTTAAAAAACAATGGGAGTAATACTTAGTTTGCAGGGTGGTTATGAATATCCAATGTGAAAATTCAGGCAGAGCATAGATAGAGCTAAGATACACACAGAGGTCAGGCGTTTGTCCCAGTGGTTAAGACACCTGTGTCCCATGTCAGAATGCATTGATTCAAGTCTTGGCTCCGCTTCTGACTCCGGCTTCCCTGCGGTGAGCACCCTGGAAGGCAGCAGCACTTGCTCAGGCAGGGGGGCTCCTGCCACCCACATGAGAGATCTAGATTCAGTTGCCAGCTCCCAGGTACAGTCACTGTGGTCATGTGGGGCGTAAACCAGCAGGTGGGAGTTCTCTCTGTACCACTATCTGTTTCTTTGTATCATTAATTCATTAATTTTTATTGAAAGACACACAAATCCTGGGCTGAGAAGGAATGCTATAATCAAAGAAGATCCCAGCAAGCAAAATTAATCTAAAAATGAATCAAGTCTATTATTGATATTATTTAATTCATTGCAGGAGGGAATAACAACCAAATCAATATTTAGGGTTTTTTTAGTTACCTCACATCAAATTGTTTATCTGCCCTCTTTATTTGGTATGTAGTAGAATTTTAAATGATCCTTAATAAACAAATTGTTTGAAAAACATTCCAATAATTCTGCAAACTGAAACCAGGATAAGGCCCCCAGAGTCTACCTGCCTTTCCCTTCCCCTGCAGTCAGCTACAGTCACTGGGAGATTGGGCAGTGTGCGCTCGAGACTCGATTCTGATCAGCAGTCTCACGGAGCTGACAGAGCTGGCTCATATAGACCTCTGCTCATCCCCTTCAATAAGCTCATAATTGACTGAGGCTGAATTATGACTTCATTTAACATCCAGTGACAGAGGCCAGTGTTGTGGCATATTGGATAAAGCCGTTGCCTGTAACGCCAGCACCCTACATGGATGCCAGTTCAAGTCCCGGCTGCCCCACTTCTGATCCAGCTCTCTGCTGATGGCAGCAAGCAACCACCTGAGTACTTGGGTCCCAGCCACCCACATGGAGAACCAGATGAATCTCCAGGCTCCTGGCTTAGCCCAAGCCCGGCCTTTGCAGCCATCTGGGGAATAAACAAGTGGATGGAAGATCTCTCTTTCTCCCCCTCTCTCTGCCTCTCCCTCTCTCTCTCTAATTCTTTCACAATAATCTTTTTTAAAAATCTAGTGATAATATAAAGAGATGATTTTCTAACAGCAGTGAGAGTTTCTCAGATTTAAAATAGAAATAGGAGATTTCAAATGTCATCGAACCTCATGGTAGTTTCTGATCGACATTAGACATGAAATTTTATAGGAAATAGCATTCACCTCTAAAGTCCTTATTTAAAAAAAAAAAGGTTTATTTATTTATTTTAAAAGGCAGAATTAGGCCGGCACCGTGGCCCAATAGGCTAATCCTCCACCTTGCGGCTCTGGCACACCGGGTTCTGTCCCAGTTGCCCCCCTTCCAGGCCAGCTCTCTGCTATGGCCCGGGAGTGCAGTGGAGGATGGCCCAAGTGCTTGGGCCCTGCACCCGCATTGGAGACCAGGAGAAGCACCTGGCTCCTGCCTTCGGATCAGCTCAATGCCAGCCGCGGCGGCCATTGGAGGGTGAACCAACGGAAAAGGAAGACCTTTCTCTCTGTCTCTCTCTCACTGTCCACTCTGCCTGTCAAAAAAAAAAAAAAAGGCAGAATTAAAGGGGAGGGGGACAGAGGCAAAAATTCTCCATCTGCTGGTTCATTCCCCAAATGGGAGCAACAGCCAGGGCTGGACCAGGCTGAAGCCAGAAGCCTGGAACTCCATCTGGGTCTCCCACATGAATGTCAGGGGCCCAAATACTTGGGCTATCTGCCACTGCTTTCTGAGGCACCTTAGCAGGGGGTTGGATCAGAAGAAGAGCAGCAGGGACTCGAACTAGCTTTCATATGGGATGCCAGTGGCAGCTAAAGTGGCAGCTTATCCTGCTGCACCACAACACCTGCCCCCAACCACTTCTTTCCTGGAAACAGGACCATTATGGTGTATTTCCAGGTGACATTATTAACTTGCAAGAGTTAATAACAAGAAACATTTTCATTGATAAAGAAGTAAACTACCAGCAAACAAAGCAAGCACCACTCTATCTAATGGGCCTAGCACATTACTTGCCTAAATAATCTGTCATAATCTAGTACCAACTACTGAATATGTAGAGGTTTTTCTGTGTTGTAAAGTATAAATTTAGCCTTGAAATCAAAAAGACACAAAGCAAGCAGTCTTATTAACAGGCTGAAACATGTGATCAATATAAATCATTCAAAAAGTTAACTAGGGAATATAAAGAAAATTGTTTTAAAACAGCAAGTATGCTGTCAAGAGTCAGGCAGATATGTCCTCTTGTAGGTTCAGGATCTTCAGGTCAAGTTCTAGGAAGGGGTTCTTTTGCAGACAAAGAAAAAAGAAAAGAAAAGAAAAAAGAATCATAAGAAACAACCAACATTACTTTCACCAGCATGCCACAGTTTGATCCCTGTTCTCCTGCTGCTGTTGATAACTTGGAAATTCACTGTGACTGATAATTCCCCACAGGGCACACTCAGTTCAGCTCAACATACATGACTATAAAGGCCCAGCCCAGGAATGGACAGCTGCCAAACAGGGCTACTCCTAACGCACTGTGTAAGTGAGGCCACACACAGGGCTCAGTGTGGGCTGTGCGCTGCCCCCGGAAGCTGCCACTTCCCCTCCCTGGCACCTTCCTCCGCTGCATTCCTCAGCAAAGCCTTCCTGGGCTTCTGACGTGACCTTCCTCCCCCCCTTTTTTTTTTCTTTCAAACTTTTATTTAAGGAATATAAATTTCCAAAGTACAGCTTATGGATTACAATAGCTTCCCCCCAATAACGTCCCTCCCACCCACAACCCTCCCCTTTCCCACTCCCTCTCCCCTTCCATTCACATCAAGATTCATTTTCAATTCTCTTTATATACAGAAGATCAGTTTAGCATACATTAGGTAAAGATTTCAACAGTTTGCTCCCACACAGAAACATAAAGTGAAAAATACTGTTTGAGTACTAGTTATAGCATTAAATCTCAATGTACAGCACACTAAGGACAAAGATCCTACATGAGGAGTAAGTGCACAGTGACTCCTGTTGTTGACTTAACAAATTGACACTCTTGTTTATGGCATCAGTAATCACCCTAGGCTCTTGTCATGAGCTGCCAAGGCTATGGAAGCCCCCTGAGTTCACTGACTCTGATCATATTTAGACAAGGCCATGGTCAAAGTGGAAGTTCTCTCCTGCCTTCAGAGAAAGGTACCTCCTTCTTTGATGACCCATTCTTTCCACTGGGATCTCACTCGCAGAGATCTTTCATTTAGGTTTTTTTTTTTCCCCAGAGTGTCTTGGCTTTCCATGCCTGAAATAGTCTCACGGGCCTTTCACAGGCAGAGTGGACAGTGAGTAGAGAGACAGAAAGAAAGGTCTTCCTTTGCCATTGGTTCACCCTCCAATGGCCGCCGCGGCCAGCGCGCTGCGGCCGGTGCACCGCGCTGATCCAAAGGCAGGAGCCAGGTGCTTCTCCTGGTCTCCCATGGGTGCAGGGCCCAAGCACTTGGGCCATCCTCCACTGCACTCCCGGGCCACAGCAGAGAGCTGGCCTGGAAGAGGGGCAACCGGGGTCTTCCTCCCTCATGTATGCTCTCACATTTGGATGGGGCTATCTGATTCTGTGCTTGATGTCCACCCTATGTGAACTCAAACTGCAGCAGGGCAGTATTCTCAATGCCAAGCACAACACCTGAAAGATACAGGCTCCCAAATGTTGGTCAAATAAATAAAGGATGTTTGTTGGAAGTAGCAAGAGATGATGATATAGACTTTTAGAGGTCGTGTCATGGAATGTGAAGGGGCTTGACCTTGGACCAAGGTGTAAAAAGGGGGGTAAGTGTGGATCTAATTTATCTAGAAACTAATAATTCTCTCACTGGCTTCAACATTTTTCTATATGATGAATGAAGTCCCACAGTACAAGGATTATTTTTCTAATAACCTATGCAAGTTGGTACAGACCCTTAAGTTAAAGCCTAAAAAACTGCAACTGTAGTCCAATAAAACCGAAATAACCTCACACTCCCTGGGGAAAGAAACCAGGTTTCATTGATCCTTTTGTTCCCAGCAGCTGGTGTATTCTCAGCCCTCAGCAAACTCCACAGTCCTGCCTGGGAGACAACAGCTTCTGTAGCACAGATGTCTGGTTGGGCTCAGACACAGCAACACAAGGCAGCGTGCCAGCCTGAGGTGTGCCCCCTGGGGGATCCCCGGCATCCCTGAACAAGTCAGATGGATCAAATGATGAGCAGTTCTTCCCCTGCTGTAAGCCATGAATGAGGATTTATGTCACATTCTTCTCTGACCTCCAGAGGAGAACATTTAATCAGTCTTTTTAGCACAAATGAAATGCCCAGTCAAATTATACTTTCTCAGGATTCATGCGCCTCCTGCCAGGATTAAATCACACAGTGCCAGTGAGGGCTGGTGCCCACTGTGGGTGACTGCAGTAGTGAGGAAGCTGTGTTGTCTCCAGGTAAGAGAAATCTTGAAAGGTTGCTGGCAACAGCTTATGAAGCTGAGATTTCCAGGTCATGGTATTACAGTTTAGAAATCGTACCAAGTTCTCAGGTAAAATTTCATTCCAGTTCTTTTTCTTCTTTATAATGAAGACCATTATTATCATTTCACCACTGCTAAAACCATTCCTCTGTATTCACCTCCTAAGGCAGTAAATACTTTTGGAGATATTCAGAGTGAGAAGACAAAGGAGGGAGGAGGGGAGAAGAAACCGCTTCTCTCTACCAAGGAGAAAGAGCACATCACGTCTCCCAGCATCCCAGTGTCCGAAAATTATTTATGCCTACGTCATTTATTTTCTTCTATGTCTTTTTCATTGTCTCAAAAGCAAAATGGATAACTTAAAAAATACGTTAACAACACAACATTTTAAAAAGAGAGAACTAAAGAAATTGCTGTAGAGAGACAAAAATAAACCTGTCTCAATGAGTGAAAGGAAAGTCAGACTCATTCTGTGATGGTGAAATAAACTGATCATCCCCAAATCCAGTTGCTTCCAATGCAGAGGCTGTCTGGGCCCTCCTCTAGGGGGCGTAGTGCGGCACAGCCCCAGCAATATTCTCACAGCAAGTGAACAGTGGTGGACTGTCCCCCAGCATCCAGGCTATGAGACTGTCACCCAGTGTGGCCCAGAGGGGAAAGGCAGTATTCCAGGATATAAGAACAATTATGCAGGGACCAGGAATGTGGTCTCGATGTTCAGTTCAAGCCTTTATCTACAAGTGCATCATATAGCCTTAAGTAGGTGGCCTTGTGCATTTTTTTTTTCTATCAAATGTTGCTCTTGATGAGTGGTAAAAGACAGTGAGCTGGAAGTTACAATTGTTGCATAAGAATCTGGTATTGGTGGTTCATTTAGGTGAAAGAGAAGGCGACTGGTAGGTGACTGCCAGCAAGAAGTTACTACCCTATCACAAATCGAATGTGCTAGCAAGCTGTTTTTCATTCACCCCTTAAAATTAGCCTCTTTCTGGTATAGCACTTTTGAATATAGTTTTTAACATGAGTTATCCTGGGGAAAGAGGAACTGGTTACTTTAGATCAATCTCCTTCTACAAAGCCCAAGGGAAATGGGGCAAGTACAAAAGTCATCAGGAGATTCAGATTGCCTCT
This sequence comes from Oryctolagus cuniculus, assembly GCF_051225735.1. Lineage (NCBI taxonomy): Eukaryota > Metazoa > Chordata > Mammalia > Lagomorpha > Leporidae > Oryctolagus > Oryctolagus cuniculus. The sequence goes on from NC_142870.1 coordinate 67,512,674, forward strand.
TGTTAGGATCTGCTTGTATTATCAACACTGAATGAAACTGCAGATGACCTGTTTAACAGCTTCTAAGATATACTTCTTAGCATTTATCCCATGCCCAGCACTCTTATAAATACTTTAAGTATATGACAATTTTAACCATCATTATCATGCTAGTACAAAGTCTTATGTTATAAATGAGGAATTTGAGGAAGAGAAACCGTCAATACCGCCTGCAAGATCATAAATGTAGCAACCAACTAAATAAACCAGGGTTCAAACCAAGGAAATCTGGCTCTAAAATGCATTTTTAATGGTTAAGCTACATTGCTTTTGCGAATCCTCAAGCAGCTTGCAAATCTGTGCCCTAGACTGGCTTCATGCTGATGTGTCTCCTGCAATGGCTTCCTAGTAACCAGGGGCTATATAGAAACCTATTTTGGCTGGCACTACTGCTCAATAGGCTAATCCTCCACCTATGGCACCCGCACTGCGGGTTCTAGTCCCGGTCGGGGCGCCGGATTCTGTCCCAGTTGCTCCTCTTCCAGTCCAGCTCTCTGCTGTGCAATGAAGGATGGCCCAAGAACTTGGGCCCTGCACCCGCATGGGAGACCAGGAGAAGCCCCTGGCTCCTGGCTTCAGATTGGCGCGGTGTGCCAGCCGCAGTGCGCCACCGGAGCAGCCATTGCGGGGTGAACCAACGGAAAAGGAAGACCTTTCTCTCTGTCTCTCTCTCTCACTGTCCACTCTGCCTGTCCAAAAAAAAAAGAAAGAAAGAAACCTATTTTCTTGGCAGTGTTTGACTACACTGACCCACCCTCTAGCACATACTGTTCACCAACAGTATTTGTTGAATCGGACTGGCTTCTATAACACCGTACATCCCCATCTAACTTCTTGTCTCTCTGGCTCCCCCTTTTCAAACTCCTATCTCCTGGCATTCCTTATATGCAATTACAGCTCCTGGTTCGACCCTGGGCCCACTTCTCTTCTCCCTGGACCCACCCTCCATGGTGGTCTCTGCTACTCTGACCTTCACGTACATGCTAATGCCTCATAAGCACATATTTCAGGCTGAATTGCACTTCTAAGATTTAAACTTCCAAGGTCAACTTTCTGCTTGATTGAATGTCTCATACACCCCAAAATCAATCCATCTAAAATGTAGTTCATTTTATGTCCTCCAGCTGCTTCCAAAACTGCTTCTTCTGTATTTTTCCTATCTGTATTACCATGCTCTGAAAAGCTGCCCAAGTCAGAAAACTGGAAATCCCTCTCCCCCTACTCCCCACATCTAATCATCCTGCAAGTCCTGTTGAGTTCACTGTTTAAACTGCTTTTAATCCTGTTTCCATCTCTTGCTGCCCGAGGGCCTTCACTGAGGTCCAGGCCACCCTTGGGTTAGAGTGTCTCATAAAGACTTGTTGACTGCATTTGCTCCATGGGCTCTGTGGACTCTGGCTCCTCCTTATGTCTCAACCTCACTTGTCCTTTCCCCTTTCACAGAGTCCCTCAGATACTGAACTGTCTCCATTCCCTTCCATCTTTTTTGCTCTCCCTGCTTCCTTGCTTCTTCCTCTCCTTTCCTTTCCTCTTCCTTTTCTCCACTCCCAACTTGTCTTTCTGATTCTGATCATCAATCAGGTCCTGCTTGGTTGTCATTTCTGCTAGGAAGACTTCCTGGGGCTCCCATATCTTGGCTGAGCTCCCCTCCTTTGGAACACAACAATAGATCGAATTTCTCTACCATGACACTTGTCACCTTGTACTGTAATTATGCTTTTACTATTTGTAAGGGAAGAGAAACAAACTACAATAATGGTTTGTTTTGTTCACTGTGCCTTAATATAAGCTAATTCATCCTTAATGAAAGAACCACTCAGGGCCAGGACAATGGGTAGGTGCTCTGTTATACACATCCAGGAACCCAGGCTGCTGGAAGCTTTGTCATCTTCAAACTGTGACTTCCCAGTCACCTAGCATGATAGTATCTGCAGAGTAATTAGGAAAGACTGTGGCGGGTCATTTGTGGGAGGTTTTATGGGCCAGGTCTTGAAGTGAAAACCACCATGCCCACTCATGTTCCATTATTTAGGACACAGCACATGCCACACCTCTCAGCACAGGAAGCTGGGCAAGGTAGTCTCTCTGTGCCAGAAAGGAATGGGAGTGGTGATCAGCCCAGTCGTCTGCCACACTGACCCTTATTCTTGCTAAACTATAAACTCCGTGAAGGCAGGGGTAAAGTTTCTCTTTCTGTTCATTTCAAGCCCAATTCTAGTACACAGTAGGCACTCAAGAAGTTCTTTTTGTACAAATGATGTTGTGCACACCACTATGCATATCCTGTTTTCAAATTTTCTTTCCTTCCCTCCTCTGCTGCCTATTCCTTTACATCTCTGATGCAGCATCTGATGACCCAGCCTCCGATGCATGTTACAATATCCGACATATTTTATGGAGCCATTGTGTAGCAAGTGTCTCTTTGGAGTTCATTGGTATGCTGCTTTGCAGAAGCAATTATTGTGATCATATCTGTATGGAAACTACTTGTAGATGTATAAACCATGATGTCAATGTATTCATTTACTATGTATATATTTTTAAGAGATTTGCTTATCCATGTTCTTCCTATCTAAGGTATACCCTTTCCCAGAATTTAGGTGCCTGTGAAGGTAGGATGCCATGCACGAGACATACAATGATCATGCTCACAGGGGCTTCTTGAGGATATTGGACACAGTAGGCAGCCACCTTCTTCTGAAAACCAAGGAAAATATTCCTTTTAATTACAATTAAAAAAATAGCTCTGAAAATTGACTGCTTATACTTTGTGATGGTCATAAATACATAATGTATTCTCTTCATTTTTTAGTGTTTACTACTACAAAGTTCAGATCAAATGTGGGGCCATATCTACCAAAAATAAGGAGTGTCAGGAAATGCATTTTGTGTACTGTTCCCACTCAATTTCAACAGGACTCAGCAGATTTTTTTCTAACTACATTTTCCTTGTCCTTATTTTCCCTTTCTCTTCAGTGTTTTTAACTTCTTGTATTGCATATTTATGTAAGCTACCTTAAGTGTGCTTTGGAGAGGAGACAGATTCATAAAATATACCCAAAATTGGTCATTTAAGGAGACATAAACAAGGAGTATAGTTGGATATTTTTCTTCCTTATTAGTCTACCTTGCTTCATCTCCAGATAATTTAAAATGAAGATGAACTAGTCTTTCACTGTGGGAAAGAAGGAAAGTAAGAGACTGGAAAGCAATGGATAGTGTAAAGATGAAGATAATTTTACAAGCTAAGGATTGAAGTAGGTGCATGCATTTGGCATAGCAATTACATCATTACTTGAGACACCTGCATTCCACATCAGAGTCCCTGAGTTTGAATCCAAGCTCTGCTTCTGATTCCAGCTTCCTGCTAACGTAGATCTCGGGAGGCAGTAGATGATGGCTCAGATAGTTGGATTCCTGCCACCTGTGTGGGAGATGCAATTTGAGATCCTAGCACCTGGCCTGGGACTAGCCCACACTGGGCTGTTGTGGGCATTTGAAGAGTGAACCAGCACTTTGCCTTTCAATTTTTAAAAAAATAGGGGGAAAAGGAACTGAAGTAAGAAAGAAACTATAATTTGGTACATGAAAATATTTTAGACTATTTTTAAAGATTTATTTATTTATTTGAAAGGCTGAGTTACAGAGAGGCGGGTGGGAGAGAGAGAGAGAGAGAGAGAGAGAGAGAGAAAGGCCTTCTATCTGCTGGTTCACTCCCCAAATGGCCGCAACATCCAGAGCTGAGCTGATCCGAAGTCCAAAGCCTGGAGCTTCTTCTGGGTCTCCCATGTGGGTGCAGGGGCCCAAAGACTTAAACCATCTTACACTGCTTTCCCAGGCCATAGCAGAGAGCTGGATCAGAAGTGGAGCAACTGGGACTTGAACTAGTACCCATATGGGATGCCAGCACTGCAGGTGGTAGCTTTACCTGCTATGCCACAGCTGCGGCCCAAATATTTTATACTATTAATTCACTGTGGTATAAGTTTCATTAGAACAAGGACCTTGTCTTCATTGCTTATTGTAATATCCCAAGCATGTAAAGTCTGGCACATAATGAACACTAAAAAAATTTACAAAAGTGTAGCTACAGCACATTGGGTGTTAGGAGAACTGAGTTAATAGAAAAGAAATAATATTGAATATTAGTAGGTAACCACAAGCATAGACCTTTTGGATGCAGTTTCATCATTTATAAAATTATGATGCTGCACTATGAATCCATTAAGATTCTTTCCAATTCTAATAATCCATGCTCTCGTTAAATCTAATGATATAAATTTGTGAATATAAATACTTACAGCAATCTGGTGATTTTGTTTTCAAAGTAGGCTATCCAGCTACATCTTCAATGACCCCCATGGACATGCCTTCATCTACCACCTCTCAAAGTGAGTATAGCAAACCTTGCATCCCACGACTCACAAAAAGACAAAGCAGGGATAGCTGTCTGACAAGCAGAGGTTAAGTTGCTGCTTAGAATGCCCGCATCTATATCATAGCACCTGTTGGAGTCCCAGCTCCTCCAGTTCCAATCCAGCTTCTTGCCGGTGTACCCCTGAGAGGCAGCAGATAATGGCTCAAGTGTCTGGGTTCCTGCCACCCATGTGGGAGACCTCAGCTGAGTTCCAGGCTCCTGGCTGCCAATTGGCACAGCTCTGGAAGTTGCAGGCATTTAGAGTGGATGGAAGGCCTATGTGTCTCTCTGTCATTCAGCTTTGCAAATAAAATGAAAATACATTTTTAAAAAGCAAAAGAGACAAAACACAATTTTTACTGTAGTTTCCATAATATTGAGATATGGGCAAAAAAAATTTCTATGTGATCTTGATATTTTGGTTTTGAGTTACTTTACAGTGACTCTGTATTGATTTGACAATTCCTGTAATCTTAAAAACAGGAGTTGCTGGTTTGTTATTACACAATCCCTTTCATTTGTCAAGGGGTTTTAAGGTAATAGGAAAGTAATCTTCACAATTTTCCCGGTGATCTGAGATGGTGACAAGAAGAAAGAAAGACAGCAAATCAGTGACACACTGGCATTGGACATAAACTACAGAGCTTTTGCTCTATATTAATATGCCACAGACCAATCCTGCCAGGGAAGCACAGTTTCAATTTCAGATTTCCCCAAAGTCACATAGATTAAAAATTCAGCACATCAAGGCAAAGTTAAATTGCAGCTATATAAAAAAGTTGGATTCTGAAAAATAATTTTGTCTTTCAGCCAGCAATTCCCACGTGGCTACCCAAGACATCAGCTACTCCAGGACCTCCAGTGGGATAGAGGCCGGGAAATGTTAAGTATAACCGTGGGCCCTGCAGAGTCCTCTGGGTCTCATTCACTCATTCCACACATATATTGAACAGTTACCTTGTGTCTAGTACATAATCAAATGTGAAAATACTGAGAAAAAAAAATCTACCAAATTTGGAGCATTATTATAGGTTCAGGGTACACATCTCAGAGCAAAACAGATCTCACTTCCAAATTCTGGAGGAGAGACAGACAAATGGTAGTCAGTGATAGCGGGAAAACAAAGCCAGGAAGGGAGATGGTGAGAATCAAGGGTGAGGGTAGGTTGCCATTATAAATGCACTGGTCTTGAAAAGTCTTGAGAAGCATACCATCTTAGCAAAGAGACAAGCAATGAGGCATAAAGAACAAAGTGTAAGGTGCGGGCGTAAAGAGCGAACTAGGCAGAGCATGCATGTCACTAATAAAAATGAGAAGAGGGAGCCCAGTATGAGGCAAAAATGGATTGGTTGTTGCTGTAATTGGCCAACTGACCAACAGGTCTGTGAGTGCTGAATGGACACAGGCATGGACAGGGTCTGAAGAGGAAATACTCTGCTTGTTGGTGGTAATAAGAAAATGCTCAGTGTGGTGGGCCAGTGGCGAGGGAGGTGACTGGAGCAGAGGACAGAACATACTGCCTGCCGGGGATGTAGAAGTTGTAATCTAACAGCGAGGCCCTTTGCCATAAAGAGCAAATGTGTCTGTCCTTTTGGAAAGCAATTAAGTTGTACTTTTAAAACCATTAAATGTCTTTTATACCAACCAGCTTTGTCGTCTCACCACGGGGAACTTGTCCTTAGGAAATAAAGAGAGAAAAGGAATATGCATGATACTGCTCTTTGTAACATTATTTATGTTATCTCATTCGGAAACCTCAGGCTCAAAGAGTTGAACTAAGCATCATCTTTAATTCATGACATACTTTTGCATCATAAGTCAATGCACGACTTTATAATTTAACATAGTTCTTTTTTTAAATATGTTAATGATGCAATAGTGTATAGTTCATGTGAACTCAGTGCCCAATTACAGGAACTGAAGGCAGTGTTCAGAGGGGAGATCATAGGAAGAAATCCACAAATAAATATGTTAAAAATGAGTTAGCAGAGCCGGCGCCGTGGCTCAATAGGCTAATCCTCCACCTTGCGGCGCCGGCACACCGGGTTCTAGTCCCGGTCGGGGCGCCGGATTCTGTCCCGGTTGCCCCTCTTCCAGGCCAGCTCTCTGCTATGGCCAGGGAGTGCAGTGGAGGATGGCCCAGGTGCTTGGGCCCTGCACCCCATGGGAGACCAGGAAAAGCACCTGGATCCTGGCTCCTGCCATCGGATCAGCGCGGTGCGCCGGCTGCAGCAGCGGCCATTGGAGGGTGATCCAACGGCAAAGGAAGACCTTTCTCTCTCTGTCTCTCTCTCTCACTGTCCACTCTGCCTGTCAAAAATAAAAAAAAATAAAAATAAAAAAAAAATGAGTTAGCAGGTTACAGAAGGATTGCTTCAAAAAATGAACCTGTGTGTATTTTTTATTTATTTATAAGAAAAAAGCATTAAAATTCACTCTTTTTTTAAACTTTTATTTAGTAAATATAAATTTCCAAAGTACAGTTTATGGATTACAATGGCTTCCCCCCCCCCTATAATTTCCCTCCCACTCACACCCCTCCCATCTCCCACTCCCTCTCCCATTCCATTCACATCAAGGTTCATTTTCAATTGTCTTTATATACAGAAGATCGATTTAGTATATATTAAGTAAAGATTTCATCAGTTTGCACCCACACAGAAACACAAAGTGTAAAATACTGTTTCAGTACTAGTTATAGCATTATTTCACATTGGACAGCACATTAAGGACAGATCACACATGAGGAGTAAGTATACAGTGACTCCTGTTGTTGACTTAACATAAAATTCATTCTTACCATGCATATTACATTAAAATATCCATATAGTTTAAAATTTTATATCAAAAATAAAATCAGGGGCCGGCGCCGCGGCTCAAGAGGCTAATCCTCCACCTGCAGCGCTGGCACACCAGGTTCTAGTCCTGGTCGGGGCACCGGATTCTGTCCCGGTTACTCCTCTTCCAGGCCAGCTCTCTGCTGTGGCCAGGGAGTGCAGTGGAGGATGGCCCAAATGCTTGGGCCCTGCACCCATGGGAGACCAGGAGAAGCACCTGGCTCCTGCCTTCGGATCAGCACGGTGCGCCGGCCACAGCAGCCATTGGAGGGTGAACCAACGGCAAAGGAAGACCTTTCTCTCTGTCTCTCTCTCTCTCTCTCTCTCTCACTGTCCACTCTGCCTGTCAAAAAATAAATAAATAAATAAATAAAATAAAATAAAATAAAATAAAATCAGAACACGTTATAAAATAAAGGTGAATTTCCTCCAGGGTTTAGAGTGGGGAAGGTTATAACAGAGACACATAAGCACTAATTGTAAAAAAAAAAAAAAAAAAATTGAAAAATTAAGATAGAATTAAGAAAACTGTGCTCATAAAGATACCTTTTTTTTAAACTTTTATTTAATGAATATAAATTTGCAAAGTACAGCTTATGAATTACAATGGCTTCCCCCCCCATAACGTCCCTCCCACCCGCAACCCTCTCCTTTCCCACTCCCTCATAGATACCTTTAAAAAAGTTTTAAATGGAAGCTATAATCTAGGAGAAAATATTTGCCATACATATAATTCAAAAGAGATCAAGAATATAAAATTGACAAAAAATCAAAATCAACAGTTTACAAAGAATTCCTATGTCTATAACAAAAATATGAAAAGCAATGGAAAATATACAAAAATGCACAACATAATACATGAATATAAGTGGATGAAAGGAATGTATGCTTAATCCCTCCTCTAATCATAAAATGTAGATGGAGACCAGAAATAGAAAACGATTTTTCACATAATCAGTTGGCAAAAAGTAAGAAGTCTGGTATTGCCAATTGCTGAGCAAGATTCATTCAACATCCTATCAATATATTTTCTTATATATTGCTGATGGGAGTATGAATTATTATCGTTTTCCATCACATTGCACTGTATTTTAAAGCTGGACATGTGTATACCTTAGAGCTCAGAAATTCTTTCCATATATACATATATACACCCACAAAAGTTAATAGGTGTATGCAGGAAATATCTACACAAATATTGGGGGGAAATTCTGTTAGTAAAAATTATAAATAATCAAAATGGACATGGTTAATTGTATAAATAAATTGTGGTATACTCATAAAATAACACAGTATAGAGCAATGAAAACTGAGTGGATAACAACCATATAAGAGTATAGATGAATCCTAATAGCATTGTTTTGGGTTAAAACAAGCAGATATCTGGCCAATGGAGTAGATATCAACAGTAGATATCTGGCCTAGGAGTTAAGCCTCCAAGTCGGACACCTGGGTCCCACATTGCAGTGCCTAGATTTGAATCCTGGCTCCCACAGTGGAAAGAAATCTGTTTAGTTGGAATATTTTGAACTTTTAGCTTGTTTGGCTCATTTATGTTGTCATTATAATATAAGGGCCCTTCAAAAAATTAGTGAAAAATAGAGTTAAAAGATGTTTATCTTTGGGGGGAAAAAAGAAATCCAGGCAAAAAACTTTGTATGGATTTCAGCATCATGTGTGCCAGGAATGACAAAATAAATCTTTGCCATTCTGTATATCCATGTGAGGCAAAGAGGTTACCTAAGTATTTTCTGCGGCAGAAATTGTGGAACTGAAAGGATTTTGACGTATAACTTACACAGTGTGCTCTTTGTCTTATGAATAATCTCCTAATGAATGAACTGGCCGTGGCCCTTCACATTTTTCCCTTTCCCATTTGAAAATTTCATCTCTCCTCAGACATGTCTATCAGCCTTATCATAAAAGAGGCTTTAGAAATGGTGGAACCTAGAAAAGGACCCTAAAGTCCCACAAAGGGTTTTTCCCCGGCAGTGTAGACACACATGGTTGCTTATGCAAGGATGAGAAGAGCTCATTAACCAGTTGTCACTTTTTATCCACAAACTTAGAGGAAGAAGTCCCCAGCAGTACATCGTTCTATTTATAATCGTTCACGAAAACACATTAGGATACAAGTTAATATTGATTGCTAACTCCCAAACTGTTTCTGAAACACACTTCTACTTGTTGGATTGGACCGTAATGTGACATCCAATATTGGATGATGCATTTGGCAAGATACGTGATTGGCATTGGTAATGATATTTTTCCCCCAGTCTGTTTATTTCAGTAGTTATGAAATGTTCAGAGGCAGCAAAAGGATGATAATGATTTTCTGGTGGAATAAATCACCTCTCAGTGTTTCTAGGGCCCTCACTATTTATGAATATGTTCTACGAGAAATTTGGCGTGTGCATGTGTTTTGCATAGCTCATATGTATTTGCATATCACTACACAGGTCTGATATACTGTGTTTATCCACATTTATGAGCACATGTTTGGGTATATTCTTTTGTTGTCATTTTATTTATCAACTTGAAGAGGTCTAGGCTGAGATTCAAGAATATTGGAATCTAAATCCTAGTTCAGTTTCTAAGTTCCCTACAATCTGAAATACACAAATGCATATCTTAATTTAACCACCTTAGAGATGGAATACTCAATCTGACCATTAAAATACTCAAAATATATAAGGTTAATGACATCCTGGAACACAGTTTCATTTTGATACTGATGTGATCAGGCCATGAAGCAGGAAATTTAATCTAATTACTTTTTTCTTTCTGATTTCCCTTTCCATCCTCCTGGTCCAATGGAGCCTAAAGCCACATTCAAACCAGCCAATATATCTGAGTTAAGCAAGCAGTAAAATGATGTGAGTCTCCATGGGCCTCAATGCCTCCAGCTCACCCCATTATCAAATTCAACAAGTTCAAGCTCACCACCACACACACACACACACACACACACACGCACACACACATACGCATACAATGCCTTACAGATCTCACAAGGAAAATTTATTCTGTTCTTTGACCATGCATTCCTTATGCTTTACAATTTACCTACTCTGCTTCTTAAATCTTTTAAATGCATTTATTATTCTACCTCTGGTCCTGGTTAGTTCTTCTCAGGCTCTTGGTAGCTGTGCCCACTAATTTCCTGGCAAATCCTTGTGTTTTCCACAGGCAGAGGGACAAGTGAGAGGTTAGAGAGGAGGGTCTGAGAGTCATGGCGAAAACCCAGCAATGCCAGTTCCTACAGCATTGCTCGCCACTGCTTCTATTTTAGGCTGTATGATAAACACTGCAGTACTTCTGTTCCCTGTTGTCTTGCACACTGTCCCTTTAAATTCACCATATTTGTCCGCAACTTCTAAAATCTCCTATGTGTTGGCTCACATCTCATTCCATTTTTTTCATCTTTAAAACTGTTCTTCTCCCATTCTGTTGCCTAGCTCCTGTTAGGTGAATTTCAAATTAAAGATTTATTCATCTGATTTAAAATTCTATCTTCTAGGATTTTGGATGCTTTCACTATAAAGAAATGTTATATGTTTGTAAGCATAAATATACTTGCTTTGATTGGGTATTATACAATACATACATATAATGGATCATCACATCACAAATATGCAGAAGTTTTATAAACAGTTTATTTTTGACAACCTACAAAAATAATAATAATAAAATAGAAGTACCTTGGCTCATCACAGATTTCTCCACAGCTAGGGCACAAGCCTCACACTTCCAAAGTGTGTGGGAAGATCGTGGTTCTCATGAGCAGGAGGAGCATGAGAGCCTCGTCTGAAGACCAGGTGGTCATGGGAAAGGTGGAAATAGGTGCTAGAACTGGTAGGTAAATGCTGGTGGTAGGCATGGTCCTAGCCTAGTACAATTCACTTTGAAGAGGAAGATAGGCAGAAGACTAAGATTACTGAGAATCCAGGCCCTCCTCAGACCCCAAATCTCTGGACATTGTTTGCCACCTCTGCCATTGTTATAGAATAAAATCAAGGACCAGACTGCCTTAAACAAGATTCATCACTGTAAAAAAAAACAATGCCAGAATTCTAGGAAAATTCAGTTCACCGCAGGAATTCTACAAGGCTGACAAATCATCTGTGGTTTTACAAGAGGAAGAGTGGCCACACATCAGCTAGTTATGGTCTTGATACGACACTCCAGGGGATTTTCCTACAAAAGGAAAGATTTCTAACATGTTGTAGCATCAGTGACAATGATAAAGTGGTCACAGATGAATGTCAAGAAAGTTATTACAACTAAAGGAAAAATACTGTTATTGAAGTTGATCCTGCTTTTACATAGAAGAGAAACATTTTGCAGTAGAATGATTTGCTATCTTGCATAGTTTCTTTGTTGGATGAACTTTATCAAAAGCTAAATTTAAAGAAATTCTGGAAGAACCTGAAATGATGCTCAAGAAAGGCTACAGGAATATACTTGGAAGCTCCAACTGCACAGTATTCTCCATGTTCCATTTCCAGTTGATCTTGATGTGCTAGAGAAGGTTAGTAGTCAAGCTGCCGTTTACCTTCCAAATGCCAAAATATTGTTCCATTCATAGATTTCATTGAACATGAGTACTCAAAGATTTAAAGAACTAGCCTATATATTTGACAAATACAAAAGTACCTTGAAGAACACAGAATATTTCAATTAAATAAAAAACAACAGCAATATAATCCTGCTGAGTCCCCCACAGACCTTAAGAATGGCAGGTGGCGACTTTGAATATATTCTAAAATTATATATCTAAATGGCAGAGTAGATGGGCTTTCAGAAAAGTATTGTTTTAGTGAAAGATGTATCATTGGAGGAAGCTAGCTCTAGGGGTCTGTAAGCAGTATTCTACAGGAATACCTCTCTCTCCCCCGTGTCTCCTGTGGGAGCCATCAATACAAAAAGTGCACATCTCTTTGTCTTGCTGACTCTTGTTTAGAATATATTTTTGGTCTTGAGTTTTTCCTTTCTATCCTTATTGAATCCATCAACTGGGAACTTATTCTCTGAATTTTTATTTTTTCTATTTATTTGAAGGCAGGAGGAGAGAGAGAATAGAGACAGAGAGGAGAGTGAGAGACAGAGAGATCTTCTGTCTACTGGTTCACTTTCCAAAAACCCCTGGTAAGGGATGAGTCAGGCCAAAGCTAGGAGTCAGGAACTCAATCCAGGGATCTCATGTGGGCGGCAGGACCCAGGTACTTGAGCCATGCCTGCTGCCTCCCAGGGTGTGCATTAGCAAGAAGCTTGAATCTGAAGTGAAGCAGAAACTTGAACCCAAGCACTGCAATATGGGATGCAGGTGCCTCAAGTGCTGTCTTAATCACTCTACCAAATGCCTGTCCCACAGAAACTCCTTTCTCTGCACATCTCACACAATCCCTCCAGATCTCTTAAGATCAGGATTAGAAAACCAACTCCGTACTTTTCCAACGTGGATTTTGTAGTTTAATTGTATTGGGCATTATTTTTAGGAATCTTTTTACACTTTACAAAAAAGCTTTACACCAGTTTGAAAAGAAGGTTTATAGGCTGGCGCCGCGGCTCACTAGGCTAATTCTCCACCTGTGGTGCCGGCACTCCGGGTTCTAGTCCCGGTCGGGGCGCCGGATTCTGTCCCGGTTGCCCCTCTTCCAGGCCAGCTCTCTGCTGTGGCCCGGGAGTGCAGTGGAGGATGGCCCAGGTCCTTGGGCCCTGCACCTGCATGGGAGACCAGGAGAGGCACCTGGCTCCTGGCTTCAGATTGGCGCAGGGCATCGGCCACAGCACCACTGGGGGGTGAACCAACGGAAAAGGAAGACCTTTCTCTCTGTCTCTCTCTCTCTCTCTCACTGTCCACTCTGCCTGTCAAAAATAAATATTTAAATAAATAAGAAAAGAGGTTTATGAAATTGTCAAATAATTTCGTAATTTTAAGTATTGCCATTTTGGTAACTTGTATTAATGTGCTGCTGATATCACCCTCCCATGAATTGCCTAGAAAAGACTGACACTCTGCATTTTGTGAAAAAAAAAAAAAGACTATTGGTGTCTGAATGTCACTAATCATTACAAAATGTTCTATATTGATAATAAACATGAAGTGGAACGTCTTTTGATTTTAAATACCATTTTCCTTGAAAGGATAGCACAATAATTTAGATGTTAACATACATCCAATTATCCTATCCCTATTGCAAATACACTTTAAAAAGATGCAAACACACTTTAAAGTGTTATAAAATAAAGACATTAAGCTCTGAAAATAAGAAGTTAAGGAGACACCATATTGAAAAAAAAAAATAAAAAACACTATAAGGCCATCCAGAACAAACTGCCTTCTTCCTAATCTTACATAAATCCAGGACTAGTCCCAATTGCTTTCTCTCTCTTTTTAAAGATTTATTTATTTATTCAAAAGGCAGAGTTATTTATTCGAAAGGCAGAGAAAGAGAGAGAGAGAGAGAGAGAGAGAGAGGTCTTCCATCCTGTGGTTCACTCCCCAGATGGCTATAATGGCCGGAGCTGAGCCAATCTGAAGCAAGGAACCAGGAGGTTCTTCCAGGACTCCCACACAGCTGCAGGGGCCCAAATACTTGGGCCATCCTCCACTGCCTTCTCAAGCTACAGCAGAGAGCTAGAGTGGAAGAGGAGCAGCCAGAACTCAAACTGGTGCTCATATGGGATGCCAGCACTGCATACAGTGGCTTTACCTGCTACACCACAGTGCTGGCCCACCAAATTGCTTTTTATTTTTTTTTATTATTATTTTTTTTTTGACAGGCAGAGTGGACAGTGAGAGAGAGAGACAGAGAGAGAAAGGTATTCCTTTTGCCATTGGTTCACCCTCCAATGGCCGCTGCAGCCGGCGCACCGCGCTGATCCGATGGCAGGAGCCAGGAGCCAGGTGCTTTTTCCTGGTCTCCCATGGGGTGCAGGGCCCAAGCACTTGGGCCATCCTCCACTGCACTCCCTGGCCACAGCAGAGAGCTGGCCTGGAAGAGGGGCAACCAGGACAGAATCCGGCGCCCCGACTGGGACTAGAACCCGGTGTGCCAGCGCCGCTAGGCGGAGGATTAGCCTAGTGAGCCGCGGCGCCGGCCCCAAATTGCTTTTTAATGAGTTGTCAGTTAATGAGTTTGTCATTCATATTCCAGACCAACAGCTTGATCATTAAAATGGAGATTAAGAGGGCCTGCTCAGGTTACACTGCTTGTAACAGGCATCCTATATTGGAATTCCAGCACTAGTCCCAACTGCTCCACTTCCCATCCAGCTTCCTGCGCTTGTTTTTGGGGAAGGCAGAAGATGATATCTCAAGTGCTTGGACTCCTACCTTTCATGTGTGAGACTAGGATGGAGTTCCTTACCTTGGCTTTGGTCTGGTCCAAACATAGCTATTGTGGCCATTTGGGGACTGAACCAGCTCACACACACTCTCTCGCGCTCTTGCTCTCTCTCTCTCCTTCTCCCCTCCTCCTCCTCTACCTCCTTCTCCTCATCTTTTTCCCTCTCTGTTGCTCTACCTTTCAAATAAATAAATCATTAAAGAGGCATTAAAAGAAATGCCCAGTCCATCATCATGTATAGACCTTAGTAACTGCCAAGAACAGCAAAAAAAAAAAAAAAATTAGTCAAAGTCACATGTGCAGGGTCAGAGAATTATATTGATAATAAGAGTGTCTCTCCTTGACATAGTCAGACTCAAAATAGCTGTGCGTGACAGATTGTCCTGTGAGCAATCCCTAAAACCATTTACCTACGCTTCTTTGGAAGGGCCTGATAACATAGCTCTGTCAGCAGCTGTAGCTGCTATCGACATCCAGGGAGAAGAGGAGAAAAGGGAAGGCTAAGAGTATTTTTAAATCTTTGTCTTGTTTTGTTTTGTTTTGGCTTTGCTTCTGCATTTTGGTCTTGACAGTCAAGAAAACACTTAACTGAAAAAATTGTGTATGCTAATGTTTAAATAAAGGAATGTGGTATCTTTCTACTGATTATAACCATATACTACAGTTACTTTACTTTGCATTATGTTGGATGCCTGTTATCAGATACAGATATGTAGAACCTGCCAAGAAATGGAACTTCCTTGCTTGAGATGGGGCAATACTCAGGCTGATAGATCTATTTCAAAAGCCATATGCATGACCTGAATTTGCTACCAGCCACTCAAAGGAAAGATTTGCCTCTGAATGCTTGAAAAGAATTAACCCTGCACCTACCAGAGCCTCGACCATAGGGGTCTGACCACTCACTGCCGATGCAGCTCAGTATTGACGGCTGAACAAGGATGTCAGCTGACCCATAGTAGAAGCTGTCTTCCTTTCGTGCATGTTCTAAAAAGGTATTCAAAGCCTTCCTGGCACCTTTTCTCTACTAAAGACTACCATAAGACACCTGAGCCTTCATTCCATCCCATTCTTCTGGCTCATCTATGGGATATGCCTGAAAATAGTCAGAACATGCTCTCTGTGTTTGCCTGCCAGTCCCTCTTCCTGCTTCCAAGTGGCTACCTTTAGTCCATTGGTGCTGTTATAACAGAATACCTCAGACTGGATTATTTATAAAAAACAGAAATTTATTTTCCAACTGTTCTGGAGACTGGGAAATTTAAGATCAAGACCCTGACATTTGGTGAAGGCATTCTTTTTAAAAAAAAAAAAAAAGTTATTTATTTATTTGAGAGGCAAAATTACAAACAGAGAGAGGGAGATACAGAGAGAGGTCTTCCATTTGTTGGTTCACTCCCTAAATAGCCACAATGGACAGAGCTAGGCTGATCAGAAACCAGGGGCTAGGAGCTTCTTCTGGATCCCCTATGTGGGTGCAAGAGCCCAAGCACTTGGGCCATCTTCCACTGCTTTCCCAGGCCTTTAGCAGGGAGCTGGATCGGAAGAAGAGCAGCTGGATGTGATCCAGTGCTCACGTGGGATGCCAGTTCTGCAAGCAGAGGCTTAATCTACTATACCACAGTGCCAGCTCAGGGAGGACATTATTACTGTATCTTTGCATAGCAAAAAATGGCAGGGAAGGTATGAATGCTCCATGAAGCCTCTTATCTAAAGGCCTTAGTTCCATTGATGAGGGTAAGAGCTCTAGTGGTCTTGTAACCTCTTCAAGGTCCCACTTATTAACACCATCAAATTGGCAACACCTGAATTTTGGGAGTGGCACATTCAAGCTACAGCAATCAATCCCTGGCCCCTCAAAAGTCATGTCCTTCTCACTCAAAAAAAAAAATCCATTCCATTCTGATACCTCAAAAGATGTAATGTGTTTCAGCATTAAATTTAAAGTCTAAAGTCCAGAGTCCCATCTAGATATCATCTAAGTCAGAGATGGATGAGACTCAAAGATACGATTCATCCTGAAGCAAATTCCCTTCCAACTCCAAGCCTATGAAATAAAATGAGTTATATGCTTCCAAGATACAATGGTGGGACATGTGTGAGACAGATATTTCTATTCTGAAATGGAGAGATAAATAAGAAAGTGTTACAAAACACCCCCACAACAAGTTAGAGAAACAGTTATAGAACCCCCCAAACTGGGTCCACTTACCCAACATACATCAAGCCAATAACTGACACTGCGGCCATTAGAAGAGAGCAAGAGTGTATTTGCAATGCACTGGTCAATTCCTGGACTCCCCAGTGAATATTCTAGTTCAAAGCTAGGGATGAACAAGGTGTGATCAGCTCATTTGTGGGTCTCTGGTTGGTGCACAGCACTCATAGTCTTCCTTTGATTGGTCAGAAACAGAATGCCAGTGTGCTTTTCTGAAGATGTGATGGTAAGGTGGGTTCCAGCCAGTCTGGGGTCTATGGGAAGATAGTTATTACTTTGTTTGAACATGGCTTGAAGTTTCTGAAAAACACCTCAATTAAGTCTAGCCTCAGAATGTAAGCTGGGGGAGTGATAGTTGAGCTCTGAGGCCTGAAGTCCAGTACCCTGCAGGGCCCACCTGACCCTGGTGCCACTCTTAATTCAGTGAATTGATGCTTAGAAAGGAGTTGGCTTGCAATCACCACAGTGAAGACAATAGGACTTGGTTACAAAAGGAGTGAAGATCCCAAGTAAATCTAAAACCCAAGCTACATGAGCTAGTGTTGTGTCAGAGTGGGTAAAGCTGTGGCCTACAACACCAACATCCTATATCAAAGTGCTGATTCGAGTCCCAGCTGCTCTGCTTCTAATCCAGTTTCCTGCTAAAGTGCCTGGGAAAGCAGAAGATGGTTGGAATACTTGAGTCCATGTCACCCACATATGACTCCCCATTGTGGCCTTTTGGAGAATAACAAGACAGAAGGTCTCCCTTGCTGTGTCTCTCCCTCTCTCTTTCTTCTTCTCTCTCTCCCATCACAGATTAATAAATAAATAAAACCTAAAAAAAATTAAACCTGAACAACATTAGATCTTCAGACTTGAGAATGATGTTCTTGTCTGCTTCCCAGACACACTGAAGTCGGGGTTGGGGTCCCAAGGCTCCAGACAGCCCACGCAGCAGCTCTCTGGTTGCAGTCAGGTGCCTGCAGCTCTCCCAGGCTGGTGTTGCATGCTGGTAGCCCTATAGGTCTGAGGAGTCAGGAGTGACTGCCCCCACAACTTTACTAGGCACTGGCCTATTAGGGGCTCTCTGCAGTGGCTTTGCCCCTGTGGCAAGTGTCTGCCTGGACTTGGAGGCTGTCAGAGATGTCATCTGAAATGCAGGGGGAAAAGGACATGCCTCCAAGATTCTTGCACTCTGTGAGCCC
This sequence comes from Oryctolagus cuniculus, assembly GCF_051225735.1. Taxonomy (NCBI): domain Eukaryota; kingdom Metazoa; phylum Chordata; class Mammalia; order Lagomorpha; family Leporidae; genus Oryctolagus; species Oryctolagus cuniculus. The sequence goes on from NC_142870.1 coordinate 67,530,724, forward strand.
CTAGAATAAGTGGCACGCAGATATTGTCAAGACTTGCAGGTTGTACCTTCTGGAAACGGGTACCAATCCTCACTTGAGCCAACCTGAGCCACAGCTGGGGCTGCCAAGGAGCAACGTGCCAGAAAGCAGGGAGCAGAGATTTGAAATATCCCTGGGCAGCAAGTTCTGAGGTCCCATAAGTGCTCTGAGATCCTTCTTTGAACCTGCTCTGTCCTTGAGGCCCTGTGATGTGCACAGGACCCTGGGGGATCTCTGGAATGCCTTCCGTGTCATTCCTTCATTGTCGTGATGAAGAGCCTTTGTCTTCCTTCTATTATTCACGATGATCTCTGTATGAAATATTCACTTAGCCACAGCCTTGCTTTTCTCTTCTAAACATATTGTTTCATTCTTTACATGACCAGATTAAGAATTTCCTAAATCTTTACATTCAGCTTCCATTTTGATTCAATTGTTAACTGTTTTCCCTTCTTGGATGTCACTGTAAGTTAAGAGAAGCAACAAAGCTCTAGAGAAGTTAATTGCCGCCAGGCAACACTTTTCTGCTTAGAGATTTCTTCCACCAAATAGTCTATCCATCACTCAGAACTTCTACCCTCCACAAACTCCTAGGATGTGGACAGAATGCAGTCAAATTATTTTCCACTTTATAATGAGGATGCCTCTTCCCCTATTTTCCAGTAAGATTTTTCTCATTTCTGTCCTAGAACCCATCAAAATAGCATTTTTTGTCCCTATTTCTACCATCATCTCGGTCATGTCCATCTAGATCATCACTAAGAAGGCTGGCTGTCTACAGCTCTGCTCTCCTGAGTCCTCTCCAGAATCACCCACAATGCTCTCTGCAGTACAGAACTTGTCTAGCATTCACTTCAAAGCTGCTCCATCATGTTCCCATTTCCCAATCAAGATTTTTAGGTATTTGTTATAGCAACAGGCTACCCCTGGTACCAATTCTGGCTTGGTGTATTTGTACTGCTTTAACAAACAGAATTACACAGACTGGATCATTTGCCTTTAAAAGGTTTATTAGCTAACAGTTCTTAAGCTGAGAAGTCCAGGATCAAGGCACTGGAAATCTGTGGGGCCATCTTGCTGGCTCCTCACATTGCAGAAGGCAGAAAGCCCAGGCCAAACGCTGCTTGCATTCTCTTCTACAAGAATTGTTATATCATTCATGAGAGGAGTTCTCATGGACCAATAACCTATTTTATTTGAGAGTTAGAGTTATAGACAGTGAGAGGGAGAGACAGAGAGAAAGGTCTTCCATCTGCTGGTTCACTCCCCAAATGGCCACAATGGCCAGAGCTGGCTGATCCAAAGCCAGGAGCCAGGTGCTTCTTCCTGGTTTCCCACATTGGTGCAGGGGCCCAAGGACTTGGGCCATCCTCCACTGCCTTCCCAGGCCACAGCAGAGAGCTGGGCTGGAAGAGGAGCAGCCGGGACTAGAACCGGCGCCCATATGGGATGCTGGTGCCGCAGGCGGAGGATTAACCTACTGCGCCATTGCGCCAGCCCCTCAATAACCTCTTACAAGCCTCAATTCCTAATGCTATCAGAATTTAAATAATAGCACTGGCTACATTCAAATCGTCCTTACGTATTTTCCTCTGGAAGGAGGAGAGAACTTTCACTTTGCTTATGGCCTTGTCTAAATACTGAAGGAGTTTGTGGATTCAAAAGGCTCCTATAGCCTTGGTAGCTCATGTCAAAAGCCTCATGTGATCAGTGACATCATACATAAGAGTGTTAATTGTTAAATTAACAACAGGAGTCACAGTGCACTAACTTCCCAGGCAGGATCTCTGTCCTCAAAGAGTTGCATTATGAGAGTTAATAGTAAAACTTGTTCTCAAAGATTTACTTTGTATTAGTGTATTAAGTGGAGGATATTCTTATGTCTCATAAGTTATAGTTTCATCTAAGTGCTGGCAAAAGATGTATCATTCTTGGGTTCTTCTTTATTTTAAAAAATATATTTATTTATTTATTTATTTATTTGAAAAGTAGAGTTACAGACAGTGAGAGGGAGAGACAGAGAGAAAGGTCTTCCTTTCGTTGATTCACTTCCCAGATGGCCACAACAGCCAGAGCTGTGCGTCTTCCTGGTCTCCCATGCGGATGCAGGGGCCCAAGCACTTGTTCCATCTTACACTGCTTTCCCAAGCCATAGCAGAGAGCTGGATTGGAAAAGGGGCAGCTGTGACCTGAACTCACGCCCATGTAGGATGCCGGCACCACAGGTGGAGGATTAACCTACTGTGCCACGGTGCCAGCCCCTCTTGGGCTCTTCTTTAAAGTTAATTAAGGAGGCTGGTGCTGTGGCATATCGGATAAAGCCACTACCTGCAGTGTCAGCATCCCATAAAAGTCCAGTTCAAGTCCCAGCTGCTCCACTTCTAATGCAGTTCTCTGCTATGGCCTGGGAAAGCAACGGAAGATGGCCCAAGTCCTTGGGCCCCTGCACCCATGTGGGAGACCCAGAAGAAACTGTTAGTTCCTGGCTTTGTATTGGCCCAGCTCTGCCGGTTGAGACCATTTAGGGAGTAAACCTGCAGATGGAAGACTTTCTCTCTCTCTCCTCACCTCCCTCTCTCTGAAACTCTGCCTTTCAAATAAATAAATCAATCTTCTAAAAAGATTTTTAAAAATAAAGCTAAGTTTCTAAAAAAAAAAAAAAAAACACTTAAAAAAAGAAGTGAAATCAACTTTGAGACGCAATGACATTGAATAGCCCTTGACTCAACTGTTGAGGAATATTTTTTTATTCACACAATTTGTTGAACTCTTTACTTAGTATAAAGTTAATCTTCTGTGTATAAAGTTAACTGAAAATAGATCATAGTAAAAAATAAGACTGGGAATAGGAGAGGAGGAGGAAGAGTAATGGGATTGTGGGTGGAAGAGTAGGTACAGTGGGAAGAATCACTGTGTTCCTAAAGTTGTTTTTAAGAAATGCAAGAAGTTTGTATTACTTAAATAAAAGATTTCTTTGGGGAAAAATATGAACTGAAGAACCATGGGATATGTTAGTGTAATGCTTTCTTGGGAGGGACTGCCCTTTGTAGCTACATTATATCTTTACTTCTTTTTTGACTTTAAAAATGTTTCTTTAAAAATAAAATAATGGTGACAGAAAAAGAAAAAAACATTTTCACTAGAGACACCTGGATCACAAGCATCCCTCATCTACCCCTTTCTTTGGGGGACATTGTAATGTATGCTACGGGACGGTTTAATCAATGATCATTTTGTAAGCATTTATTAACACCTTTTTTTTTAATTGTCTAAGTCAACTAGGGATTATGAAGATAAAATGGAATAACTAGTGTTCTATAATTTGAGTCTTCCAATATCTTCTTCCTCTAGCAATTTCATGGACATCCAGCGAAACATACAGTTCATCCTCCTCCAACACAGGCTCAACTCTTCATGGTGAGTACTTGAGGAAGATTCGGGGACATCAAAGTTAGTGATCTTCTCTACTTGGGTGAGGAGGGAAAGCAACAACCAATAAGACGCCAATTTCAGATAGGCATTTAAAAATGTATCTTCATGGTAAAAATGACAATGAAAATCAAAATTCTTTCCAGTCACTCAAGGAAATTAGTCAGAGACTAAGCCTTAGATTTTTCTTTATTTCAAAAGGAAATCTACAAAATAGCAACTTTTTAGTCAGTACATCTGTGAAAAAAGCATTTTAATTTTTAGTTTTTCATTAGAAAATGGAATTATCAGTCAACATGGAGATGTCTGGTCTGACATTGCAAAGCAGTTTTATTCATCTTATCAAACACATTGAGATAGGAAGAATAGGTGTTTTTGATCAACTGAACTTCTGATAATCTGGTATAGAGATCGGGCTTATCTTTCAATTACATCAACTTGTGGCATTGTCCCATATCATTTACATTTCTCATGAAGATCCTTTAGTAAATGTAATTTCATTGTTTGGAAGTGGGCAGCCTCTCTTTTTTTCTCTAAATCAATCAGAAAATTCAGTTGCTGTTACACAGATCTCAAGATCCCAACCTTGATATATATTGGTCTTTAGTAAGTTTTACATACAATATCATAGGGATGTTCAGGCCATTCAAATTGAGCTCTTCCAATAACACATGAAAGAAACCCAACCGTGACCTTACACCACTTGATCAGGTGAGATGGCTGCTAAGATCACTCAGCTATTCCCCTTGTATTCCCAGGTGATGTCTTCACCAGCACAAGCAGAACATTTTCGGAAGTTCCCACAACTGCCAGGGGATCTACTAAAAATAATCGTATCTATATCACTGGTAAATGATTTTCCATTGTTTTGCATCTTAATGTTTTACTCACTCAATAAATTTTTATTGAGTACCTACCATTTGCCAAGCACTGTGCTGTTTATTGAGTATACAGTGATAACATTAGCCTTCTGAAGAGTATAATCTACTAGAGATAATATATAGTGAGTAAATAATCATATGTTAAATTTATTTGTAAATAACCATACAAGTACATTTGTGACAGCTACCATGGTAGGTGCTGACAGCTTAACAGGAAGATCTGGTTTTAATTGAAGGCTGGGAAAGGACTTTCTGAGGATACACTATTTACCTTAAAATCTGAAAAATGGATAACGATTAGCCAGCTGAAAAACAACAAGAAACGTTTCAGGCCTGTGAAAACACAACAATGCAAGAAAGATATTTTTGGAACAAAAAGTATTCCTATAATTTAATTAATAAAACTTGCCAATGCATAGTATAGTCCCTTATTTTTTTATAATAAGAAAGCAAGGGATTGACTAAATTAGGATCATTCCAATGTAAGTTCACAGGCATAATCAACTCTTTCACTTCATGGATGGGGGAGCTCACTTCAGGTGATGAAACGTCCACCTGGGTGCTAAGCTTGTGTCTTCTAGAAGGTTGTATAGACTTCAGATCATCGGACCATTCTCCTGCACACATCTTGGGAACAGAGCTGAAAACTAAGGTCCTAAAGTCTTTTTTTTTTTTTAAGATTTATTTATTTACTTGAAAGAGTTACATAGAGAGAGAAAGAGAGGCAGAGAGAGCAAGAAAGGTCTTCCATCCCCTGGTTCATTCCCCAAAAGGTGTAATGACTTGATGAAAATAAAACTTTGTTTGCTACGGTGTTGACCATCTGTGCGAGCTGTGAGTGTCTATGTTCATGTGTGTGGTCATGTTACTCTAGAGGTTTGAACTGTAAACTCTAGCCTCCTGTGTAGATGAGAATGTCATATGATTAAGTAATATAGAGCTACATGAGCTTCCAGGATACCCCCAGTGTTTACATGGACAGAGCTGAGTTAGGATAAGCAAAGACAGACCTTGGATCCCTCAATGTGTGTTATTTGTAAAGGAAAAATCTTCAGCACTGACTAACCAGAGCTAACTGCCATTCAAACCATGTAAAATATTTAAAAAATGGCAACTAATATTTTAATATTTTAAATCTAGCTCTTTATTCTTTTTTTCTTTTTTTTTCTTTTTTTCTTTTTTGTTTTTGGTAGACAAAAAGCAGTATAATAAAAACTGGGCAGGACTGGGCACTGGCCTAACAGTTATCATTCTAGTTAGTATATCCCACAACAGAGTGTCTGAGTTCCTTCACCAGCTCCATCTCTTGACTGCAGCTTCCTGCTAATACAGACTCTAACACAAACACTTAAGGATGACCTGGATTCCATTCCCAGCTCTCAACTTTGGTCTCCCAGCCAGTGTGAGCATCTGGGGAGTGAACCAGCAGATGGGAGTGCTTGTTCTTCTGTCTTTGTTTCACTTTCTCTGGATCAAATAAATAATAAAAATGAAAACTGGGTAAAAAATAAATAAAAAATCTTGTCTCCACCTATAAATAATTTACCATCTAAATTAAACAATGAAAAAATCCAAATAATATTTGCCCAAATGAGCTGGTTCAATTCCTGGCTGCTCTAGTTCTGATCCAGCTCCCTGCTGATGCACCTGAGAAAGCAGCAGAGGATGGCCCAAATCATAGGCCCCTGAACCCACATGGAAGACCCGGAAGGAATTTCTGGCTCCTGGCTTCAGCTTGGCCCAGTCCTGGCCAGTGTGGCCATTTGGGGAGTGAACCAGTGGATGCAAGATTTCTCTATCTCCCTCTGTCACTCTCTGTCTCTCTCTCCCTCCCTCTCTCTGCCTCTGCCTCTGTAACTCTGCTTTTCAAATAAATAAATCTTTTTTAAAAATTTCCCCAAATGATCCATGTGATTTAAATGTCTAACTATTTATCTGTAATGTTATAGAAATTTCATTGGAGTGTTGTTAGAAATAACAAAGGCCTGGAAACAATTTAACTGTTTAATGTTAAGAAACCAATTAAATAAACTATGGTAAATCCATTGGGGAATTATCCAGTCATTTAATAAAATGCTGTAAATCTGTATGCATTGCTATGGAAAGCATTCCAAGAATGTTTTTTCAAGAAGCCAAGGACATAACAAGATGTATAGCATGCCCCCATTTGTAATAAAAAGGATATACGATGTTCACAATGCGTATCCATGCCTTATATTCATAAGCATTTCAGTTAGGACACATAATTGACAAGGCATAGATGTGCCCTCAGAGTGCGATTGCAGTCAGTGAACAACCCCCGCTGAGGTTCATCTTTCTCTATGTCTTTTTCAGGTATTGAGCTTGGTAGACCTGAAGATGGGATATCCTGGCCGGTGATCGTTGCATTTTTGCTCTTTTTCTGTGTGATATTGTTTGGTCTTGGAATAAGAAAATGGTGTCAATACCAAAAGGAAATGTGAGTACAAGAGTAAGATATTTCGGAACTGATAATTTTTCTACGAAATATTTTCTCAGCAGAAAATACGATTACTCTATGGAGATCCTCTCACACTGTGCTGAGAACTAAGGCTCCCAGAAGTTCAGAGAGGTCCTCTAGCGCTCCCGGCATCACACAGTTGGGATCAAATGCACAGCTCCTGCTCCGTATCCCTCTCTGCATTGGCTGGCTGAGCTGTAATACTCATCAAACGGAGCAAGTCAGTGGGCATGAAATGAGAACTGAGCCTCACCTTACCCCCAAACTAAAACTGACTTTTCTTTTAATCCTCATTATTTTTTCATTTTCATGCATCTTTGAACTGCCTGGGCTGAGCTGAGCCTAGATGTTCAAGTGTGAAATTGAGTGAGAAAGGTAATTTTAAGAGATTTCCAACTGCTATTCATCAGACTGGGCTTTTACTGTACTGTTTCCTGTTTCCCCAAGGGGAAAAGCAACCAAGCATTGGGTTACTCCCACTCTGTTTGTCTTATTAAAGTTTTTTCCAAAACTCTTTTCCACTCAGCATTTAGAAATGGCTTGTAAAGTTAAACCTCATTTTTCTACTCTCTGTTTGGATCAGTCTGGATTAGGCTATGTTCAGAGGAGAGATGATCTTCCATGTCTTACTGCTATTATCTATGATAACACTTACCCATGTGCACTAAGCCCTTTTACTTTTCATAGTGTATCCTTGAAGACTAAGAGAGTGTTTTATGGTGGATAAAGCACTAAACTAATAGTTATAAATTCCGAATTCTCATCCAAGGACTACATGTTGGCCACCATTCAAGAAATTCATTATTTCTCTAAGAAACTAAAGTACAAGTTTCTCAGACTTGTATCCACCTTTTGATATATGTTCAGTCTCTATTAAATCATCAAAACAAAGTGATAAGGCTAAGGGGAGCTTTATATTAAAATGAGCAAGTGGGAATCTGACTATCTGAATTGGTGTTTGTAAGATGTTCTATAATCAAATGTCTGTATAATATACAGATGAAAATCTCTCTCTCTCTCTCTCTCTCTCTCTCTTTCTCTTTCTCTGGTTCTCTCAAAATTAAGATACTATGAACTGTCATGGCATAGAGATGTTAGAGTCATTGACATAAAGATGCTTACAGATAAATATGTATTCCTTGATATCAATATAGCTGGAGCATTTTCACAGCTAAATTCAATTCTAACCTGTATGCTCAGTGCATATCCATCAAACATGAATTGTGCTAATATAAAACACTGCTTTGTACAAGGATGACTTTGAGAATGCTCATTGATTCAGACAGAAGGAATTCAGATATCATTCAGCCAGTACCAACCAATGCAGGGGGATTCAGAAGAGCTTTACTTCCTGGATATGCCATATTCTCACAGAACACAGTGTGTGGGTAAAGGTTGGTAGTAGAGTTGGCAAAGCAAATATTTAAAAAACTCAAGTCTTAAGTTCCAGAATTTTAAAATGTAGTCTGTGGAAGAAGACCAAATATTTCCTTGCATAAGAGAAAAACTTCCTCTATTAGGAGACAGTTGCTATGGAGAATATCAGTTCAGGTTGAGAGACTTCAGTTGCTGATCTGATTGGCTTAGACAAGTTGCATACAACTGATATGAATTCTCAGATACAAAATAAATAATGTTATGATAAAAATGCTTTGCAGGGCCGGCGCTGCGGCTCACTAGGCTAATCCTCCGCCTAGCGGCGCCGGCACACCGGGTTCTAGTCCCGGTAGGGGCGCCGGATTCTGTCCCGGTTGCCCCTCTTCCAGGCCAGCCCTCTGCTGTGGCCAGGGAGTGCAGTGGAGGATGGCCCAAGTGCTTGGGCCCTGCACCCCATGGGAGACCAGGAAAAGCACCTGGCTCCTGGCTCCTGCCATCGGATCAGCGCGGTGCGCTGGCCGCAGCGCACCAGCCGTGGCGGCCATTGGAGGGTGAACCAACAGCAAAAGGAAGACCTTTCTCTCTGTCTCTCTCTCTCACTGTCCACTCTGCCTGTCAAAAAAATAAAAAATAATGATAATAAAAAAATGCTTTGCAAACTATAAAGTTCATATAAATATTAATTAATGATATGATCATGATGTTTAAATGGCTAATAGCACTCATAAACATAGTGTTAATCCTAGTTCTGGAAGAACTAGGAGGGTGTATTGCTTTCTTACTAATCTGTGTCCTGCTTTTAGAAATAAATACCACTTCACATTCTTAGCATTCAAAGAGCAATGTTTTGTTCCTAGCATGGAAAGACCCCCACCTTTCAAGCCACCTCCACCTCCAATCAAGTACACCTGCATTCAAGAGCCCATTGGAAGTGATCTGCCTTATCAGGAGATGGAGACACTCTAGTCCTTTGAGACTTTGTCATATAGCGAAATTCTCCTGGAATACTATCGAGAAGGTAGATGTTATGCTTTATGAATATAATTGCCCTCCAGCCAAGCCTCTGCTGCAGATGGGATGCATGTCAGAATTGAATAACTTGTTTTCCCAGCAACTCACCCTGTTTCATCTGCATATGCCTGAAATTCAAACAAGAGTGAGAGGCTGTGTCATGTCCACATCCAACACCATCTGTAAGGATTTTCTTGCTTTTGTAAAAGGTGCATATTAGACTGCTGTCATTTAAAAATGCTTGCAGTGTTTTTGTTTACTTCTCAAGTTAAAGGAGCAACCGTAGTTTCAAGCATATGCCCACACTTAATCCTCTTCTTTGAACATCTTCCAGCATTCTAAACTATTTGCCAAAATTACAAGAATTTTGGAGTTTTGCTGCACTCCCCAAGAGAATTATAAGAAGAAAAAAATGGGAGACTTCCAGCATGAGTTACCAATAATGAAAAAGTACAGCCTTCCAACAGAAATTTTGTCATTTATTTTCAGTAGAGAAAAACTGAAAGCATTGGACAATAGCCACACTCTAAGCCCACTTTCACCCTTCCTTCCATTGTGTTCAGTACAGTCTCCTGCCTCATGGACCAAGATAAGGAGGAGCCAAAGAAAAAACTAGTCAATAGTCAAGTAGCTTAGAAGATACAAAGCTTCACTGGCTTCTAAAATTATAACAGCTAAAACTTACTTCATTCTTGGCTTTACCTCTGTGTATGTAGGTGTGTATGTTCATAGTATGTATCAAACTAGCATCAAATTATTATGTAAGCAAGCTGGTGGCCTAACCCCATTCTAATCCATCCAATTCTCATGATTCTGTTGTTCATCTTGGGACTTCCTGTTCATCCAGCATGCCTGTTTTGATCTGTCTTAAAACAGATAAAGAGCTTCAAATGAGACTAACACTGATGAATTAACCCTGCTCCTACCAACATTTTACAAAGCAAATCAAGCAGAATATACAAGTGACAGAGAATAAACTTAGTCAAACATTCCCTGTGTCCAGCAACAGTTTGTCAATGAATAAGCTACTGATCCCTCTTGTCTTCCTATCCCCCACACACAGGAAGAAAGAACAGAAGTTGTGGGCAGGTATAATGATAGGCCAATTCTGTATGGATTTCAGTCTGTAAAGGAATCCTTGGTTCCTTTTCAGTACACTTACCCCTGACTGCACATGAGAAGAAGTTTGAGGGTTTGTATTGCATTTTTTTTTAAGTAACCATGGCTGTCGAACTCCCGCTCAAGTTGGTCAGAACCTCAGCAGAGTAAGACACAGACATAAGCACTCTGATGTTCAGTCAAAAGTAAGAACTGCTGACCCAGTGGAAGCCCCTACTCATTGATTAGAATCTTGGTCAGGAATTTACCTCTTTTTGAGGCCAACCTCCAAGACAACTCCCAGTGATTCTTGTATTCTGATAGTCATACCCACGTGGTTCCTCCAACACTAACCTGTGTAACCCAAGAGTAATCTTAAGGTAAGCAACCAAGGCACCTGGGATGCAAAATTTTTAAAAGCATTCACACTCAAAAATCACACACTTACATAATCTTGACAGTGTGTGCCGGCCTGCAGCACAATGAACCGGGTTTCCTGAAACAGAGAGTGGGAATGTGGGGACAAGGACGCAAAGAATGGAGCCAAGACAAATCCTGATTAAGGCTCGTTTATTCAACAAGTCCAGTAGTATTTAAACATGACCAGTTGTACACAAGGAGGCACACAGAGGATTTCCATATCTAAAGGACATTTGCAGTTACAAAGAGTTCTGATAAAGTTCTTCCAATTAACAGATCACAAAATGTTATCAATCATAGATTACAAGGGTATAATAAAACACCTAGGAAATAAATGCTGGTTTCAGGTGTGGCTGATTACCTACATCATCTCTTGTGAGAAGTCTAGCAGTGAGATACAGTTCTTCCTGCCTCTTCCTGGAATCTCCTTAGCCTAATTGTCTGTGCTGGGATGTCTCCATCCATATGGTTAAGTGTAAACAAAAGGGGCAACTGCCTGTGGCTGCCCACAACAGTGAATGTCAGTCCCAGGCTTGTCATAACCAGTAGATCGTGTAGAAATGGGCAGAGTGTGACTTCAAGGCTAGATCGTAAAGTACATTGTAGTTTCCACCTTGATTTCTCTGATTACGGGCTCTGGCAGAAGCCCATCCTCACACCAGGAACACTCAAGCAGCAGTTTAAGGATGCCCAACTGAGCAGGAGTAGAGATTCCCTTGTGAAGGAACTGATGCCTCCTGCTAACACCAGGCATCAACTACCAGCCACAGGGGTGAACCGTCTTGGAAAAGGAACACTGTTACGTCTTCAGAAAAATCACAATCTCCCTTGATCTTTTGACTGGGACTTTGTAAAAGTCAAAATCACCCAGCTAAGCCTTTTCTGATTTTCTGGCTGCTGGACACGATGTATAATAAATGTCTGTTTTTTAATATTGCTATACCTGTTTATAATTCGTTACATAGAACACATAACTACTACAGCTCAATACATGGAAAAAATTAACTAATGCTTGCCTTAGCTTTAATGTCTCATTAGTTCTCAAACACAAAAATTAGTTCCATATATGACTGTTGCTTCATTGTGTAGTTATTTTTATTTAGTGTAACTTAATTATCAGCAATTTGTGTAACTGTCATTGCTGTTTTATTTTTATTGTTCCATTAGGAGATATGAATACATCAGAGGTATAAGGGTAAAAAGAAAGAGTTGAGATGTTTAGATTTTTTTCAGTAAAAGGGGAAACAGTTTTGCAGTACAGCATAAGTTCATATAATTTTTCAATCTGTCATATGACAGATGTCTTATAATGTTCTTATGTTAGCTCTTCTTCAATGGATAATTTTTAGTCCTGGAAGTTCTGGTCAACATTTGCAAATTCATCTACCACTTAAATAGAGTGAACAGTTGCTTATCCACAGAAGGATGTTCAGTTGGTGATTCAAAGGAACTTTCCATAAGCCTGCAAAATAGAGGAATTTCAGATGCTGTTTAGGTAGTGCTATGAACTTGACATCTCTCATTTGAATAAAATGATAGTGTCACCCGCACCTTAAACTATGTACAAGCAGATTCACAGCACCTGTCTCAAACCAACAACTTCTCATTCTAGAAGTGAACGGAGTCCTGCCCCATAGGAGACATATCAATGTAATACCAAAGGTTTCTGTATGGCTTCATCACCACCTTCATTTTCACTAGAAAATGCGAAAGAGAGGAGAGAGCGAATGAGAGGTCTTTCATCCGCTGATAAATCTCCCAAATGGGAGCAATAGCCAAGTCTGGGCCAGGCTGAAGCCAGGATCTAGGAAGTCCATCCTGCTCTCCCACACAGGCGGCAAGGGCGCAGGATTTGAGCCATCTTCTACTGCCCAGTACTTAAGCCATCTTCCACTGCCTTCCCAGGTATATTAGCAAGAAGCTGGATCAGGAGCAGAGCAGCCAGGACTCAAAACAGCATTCTGATATGGGATGCTGGCATTCCAAGTGGCAGATTAATGAGCTGCACCATAAAACCAACCCCCTAAGAATTTTTTTTTATCATTCATTTCCAAAGCACTTTGTTAAATCACATTATTATTCAAAATATTCATTTCCTTAACCACCTGCATCACGAAAACAACTAGAATTTGAGCATGGACATTTGACATGTTTTGGGCAATGGAATATCATGAGAATGACTATCCCAAAGCTTGCAAAGTGCTTGTGTGATTGGACTTAGTTTGATGTGCTCTGTTGCCATGACAACAACACATTGGCCCATTAGTACCAAGAAGATGATAAAGAGACTCATGGAGTAGAGCAGAGCCACCAATGCCAGGCCCAGAGTACATCAATCAATCCCTAGCCGAGCTACCTCAACAGGCATATAAGCTAGATATTGCTGAATGCCACTGAAATTCTGCGATTGTTAAACATCATCATTGTAATAGCAGCTCACCTATACACATAGTCCAGAGATAGGCATGTTTGATCCCATGTGTCAGTGACGAGGCTAAGGGATAAAATGTGTGCCTTCATACAAAACAGCCTTTTCTTTGATTGTTTCGGCATGCATTTTGTTCTAACTAAAGACAATATAATTGGGTTCACCAATTACCTTTGCATTATAGCATAAAAACAGCACATCTGATCTGAACAAGTACTAGAGGTCATCTTATAAATAAAATTGACTTACTCAAAATTACGCAATTAGAAGTGGTAGAACCAAAATGATGGCCCATCTCTGACTTCCTGTCTAGGGAGTGATCAATCTCTAATTGCTTTGGCATCACTTTTTATTTTTTATTATAGAGAAGAGCTGCCTTATGTGCATTTAAATAAACACTGATTTTTTAATGCCCAGACAGTATTTTCCAAAAATTGTGACAGAAGACAAAGAAATGTAGTAATAATTGGCCCCTGGGGGTGGAATGGCCTAGAAAATGTGAAATGAAAAAAAAAAAAGACTAGGAAATGAAAGGAGGAAAAAGAGTAATCAAGATCAGAATCTGGAAAGAAGATTCAGAGAAACTTACCAAGGCCGAGCAGTGAAGAGAACATCGCCCCAGAGGCTCTGAGCAGGGGAACTGGTCCTGGAAGGTAGTACTCTCAGCACCAGGACATAGGGGAGTGGGTTTGGCTTGAACTCGGGGGTTAAATCTGCAAAATCATGGACATTTTGTTCTTTCTGAGATGAGGGCTCAAATGCAGTGTAATTGAGGTTTTAGCAATAACAATTATAGCTGTGTAAACAGCTAAGGGTGACTATCCAACAGAAAACCTGAAATAGTGGACAAAAGTTACCACCATGGGCACAAAGGACCTTAACTAGCAGAGATGGGCTGCTGTTCCAGCCAGAGACACACGGTGAGATGATGGGAGCAGGGCAGTTTATTTCCTGACATCTGCAATGATATGTTTTCCTTGGATCCTGTAATTACTAGCAAGGCTGCATACTTCATCCAGGAAGGCATTAGCAGAGAGCGGGAGAATAGGACCTTAGGTACAGTCAGGGTCAGAATTATCCTTAACTCATGTCCATGTGTCTATGAAGGGTCTTGACATTAGTTGGGCACAAATCAACAGAGAAATGGGGAAAGCAGTACTAAATATTTCTCCCGGAAGGCATTTTGTGCCTTCCCATCTCTGTGATGTTCTTTGCTGCTTCTGTTCACACAGGCTCCTCATGTTTGCTCAAAGGCTCTATAAGGTTGTGACTATAGGTTGGGACATGGAGGAGAAGAAAAGGGCATTACAACACAAAGAAGAGAACATGATGAGATTGCATCCAGCTACCCTTAGCAAAAGCCAGGAACCTGTGCGCATATGCTCCGAGGTTTTTCAGACTATTTCTCATACACTGTCCTAAGAAGACATATAACCAAGTGCAGCGGACTACCGTAATATGCCATTCAGTTACTGCCTGAGAACACTTAAAAGTGCAAAGAAGACAAGGTGAAGGGCACAGAACAGTAGCCATGTGAATTCTGAGGACAAATGCTGTGCTTTTGCGTCTCTCAAGGGCCCATGTGTTAAGGCTTGGTCCCCAGGGTGGAGCTATTGGAAGGCGGTGGAAACGTAGGAGGTGGGGCCTAATAGAAGATAGTTAGGTCACTGGGTGTGTGCCCTCAGAAGGCAGCTCTTATCTTACCCCTTGAGGTCTTGTGAGAGGGACCTCATAACAGCCCAAGTTGGGGTCCACCCACCCGCTGTGCTCCGGGCTCACCATGTGCACACTCCATCATTCACCGTGGGCCCTTCACCAAGACCAACGCGTGCACAAGGCCATTTGGACTCTAAGCCACCAAAACTGTGAGTTACATAAACCTCTGTTCCTTATAAAGTTAGACTGCCTCAGTTGTTTGCTATAATTTAGATATTATTGAAAAAAACTGACTAATAAAGAAATTTGACAGTGTACCTGAGAATCTTGAAAAGTCATCTATAAGAGTTCACCTCACTATTCTGCACTTTCTGTCTTTAAAATGTAAACATAAATGGCAAGAGTAAAGGGATTTGAGAATTGCAATTCTGGGAGAATAATTTTTGTCTCACTAGTTTGGAATAAGCGTAATTCTACTCTCAAAGGGAATTGGTTGCATTGGATTTTTCTTATACTCACAGAGGTTCCACTAATTCAATGGAGCTAATAGTTCTGAATCTAATACAATTGAAAGTATGAATATGAATTGATCTTAATTTTGTGGTTAGTTAATAGGAAAGTGTGACAAGCACTGTTCCTGAATACTTTTTTTTCCCTAAAAGATTCATTTATTATTTATTTGAAAGACAGAGCTACACAGAGAGAGAAGGAGAGGCAGAGAGAGAGAGAGCAGTCTTCCATCTGCTGGTTCACTCCTCAGATGGCCACAATGGCTGGAACTCTGCCGATCTAAAACCAGGAGCAAGGAGCTTCCTCTGGATCTCCCATGCACATGCAGGGGCCCAAGGACCCAGGTCATCTTCCAATGCCTTCCCAGGCCATAGCAGAGAGCTGGATTGGAAGTAGAGCAGCCAGGACTCGAACTGGTGACCATATGGGTTGCCATCACTGTAGGAGGCAGCACCGACCCTCCTGAATACTTCTTATGGATAGCCAATTTATGGTTTGCAGATACTGCACTCAAGATTTGATGTAAAAAAATAAAAATAAAAATAAAAATAAAAAACCTAAGAACTGATTCTTGTCTTCAAAGTAGTTTAGTGGGAGAGGCAGACATTTAAAAAATAAACAGAGTTTGATACATATGAAGATAAAATTATGTACAAAGAAGAGCACAGAATGAAAAAGAGGATACTGGGGCCATCATGCCATAACGGGTGAAGCTGCTGCATCCAACATCGGCATGCCATATAGGCTCCAGTGTGTGTCCCAGCTACTCCACTTCTGATTCAGCTTCCTGCTAATGGCCTGGGAAAAGCAGCAGAAGATGGCACAAGGGCTTAGTCCCCTGACATCCACGTTGGAGACCTGGATGAAGCTACTGGCCCCTGGCTTTGAATCAGCCCAGCCCTGACCATTGGAGCTATCTGGGGAATGAACTAAGATATGGAAAAGATTCTCTCTCTCCCCCCCCCCCTTTTTTCCCTCCCTCCCCCCACCCCATAACTCTTTCAAATAAATAAATGTTTTTTGGAGGTTATCATGTCAGGGCAGGCACTGTGGCACAGCTGGTTAACACCCTGGCCTGAAGCACCGGCATCCCGTATGGGCACCGGTTCGAGTCCCAGCTGCCCCACTTCTGATCCAGCTCTCTGGCCTGGGAAAGCAGTGGGAGATGGCCCAAGTCCCTGGGCCCTTGCACCCACATGGGAGGCCCAGAAGAAGCTCCTGGCTCCAGCTCCTGGCTCCCGGCTCCCGGCTCCTGGCTTCGGATCAGCACAGTTCCAGTTGCGGCCAATTGGAGAGTGAACCATCAGATACAAGACCTCTCTCTCTCTCTCTTTCTCTCTCTCTCTCTCTCTGTCTGCCTCTCCTCTCTCTGTGTAACTCTGGCTTTCAAATAAATAAACAAATCTTTAAAAAAAATAAAGGTTATCATGTCAGAGACAGAGTGTAGGAAATATTTTTAAAAGGTTTCAGAAAGGATGCTGTTAGATGAGGCAAGGGCACGTAGCAGAACCCCTGATGTCTGAGATACAGTGCTGTGAATTGCAAACCTTACTTAATGAGTATACCAGGTATGCAACAAGAATTTAATAATAAAGAGTTGTTTTATATAACTCATCATATAAGTAGGGCTAGAAGAGAAAAGCATGAGATTAATCTCCATAGATGATTAAAAGGTCTTTGGCACAATTCAGCATACATTCCTAATAAAATCTCTAGAGAAAATGGGATATTTCCTTACCTATCTGTGATCCATAATATGTGCATGCATATCTACATCCATACAAGTCATTATCACCCTGGAAGTGGGTATTTCAAAAATTGATGAAAAAACTGAATTAAAAGATAAGTTCATTTTGGTGCCAAAAAATTTGAAATGCATGCATAGTTTTTTCATGGTACACATTTTCCATGAACGTTTTGAAGAGCTCTTGTGATAATATGGACTAAGAGAATATAGGGAAGAACCCCCTCTAGATGGAGGGATGGATTGAAACTTGAATTATCAATGTGAACTCATGATTTCCTCTAGCTGTGCATCTGTGTGTATGTGCATGGATCAAAGTGGTGTCCTTCCGAAGTATCACATGTATAAGCCCGTGACGTTCATCTGTCCTTCACTGGTAATATTAATTTTTGTTACCACTGTGCAAGTGTATGTGTGTGTATGCATGTGTGTGTTGTGTTGTATGCAAATATGTCTATATTTCCTAGACATGTCTAGTCAAAGGATCAAGAAGCAAAGATCTCCCACTTGTAATGAGCAATTCTAGCATCCAGATGTTGGTCTCTCTTATAACTTCCTGCTTAAAGGGCCAGAACTTCTCAGACAAATGTCTGATTAAGGGCAAAAGAAGATATAAATTAACCAAAGACATCTTGTTGTGGGGCTGGAGCTATGCCACAGTGGTTAAAGCCCCAGCCTGCAGTGCCGGCATTCCATATGGGTGCTGGCTCAAGTCCCGGCTGTTCCATTTCCAATCCAGCTTCCTGCTAATGCCCCTGGGAAAGCAGCAGAGGATGGCCCAAATCCTTGGGCCCCTGCACCCATGAGAGAGACCTGGAAAAAATTCCTGGCTCCTAGCTTTGGATCAGCTCAGTTCTAGCCTCTGAGATCATCTGGGGAGTGAACCAGCAGATGGAAGTCCTCTTTCTCTTTCTCTAAAATTCTGTCTTTCAAATAAATAAAAATAAATACTAAAAAAAAATCTTGCTGCATCTGAAAATAAGAACATAGTCTAGGCCGGCGCCGCGGCTCAATAGGCTAATCCTCCACTTAGCAGTGCCGGCACACCGGGTTCTAGTCCCGGTCGGGGTGCCGGATTCTTTCCCGGTTGCCCCTCTTCCAGGCCAGCTCTCTGCTGTGGCCCAGGAAGGCAGTGGAGGATGGCCCAAGTGCTTGGGCTCTGCACCCACATGGGAGACCAGGAGGAGTACCTGGCTCCTGCCTTCGGATCAGCGCGGTGCGCTGGCCACAGCGCACCAGCCGTGGCGGCTATTGGAGGGTGAACCAACGACCTTTCTCTCTGTCTCTCTCTCTCACTATCCACTCTGCCTGTCAAAAAAAAAAAAAAAAAAAAAAAAAAGAACATAGTCTAAATAGTGCTTCAGGTGTCAGAAAGATGCAGGAATCAGCTTGGAGGGACTTCCACTGGGTAAGTCTAATATAATTTGAGCACTAAGTATCACTAAGTACACTAAAGAAATAGAAACCACTGAGAAAAAGGAGGAGTTCATGAGCCCTAACTTGTAATACATGGCACATATACAGGTAGGTAGATAGACAGTGAGGGAGAGGGAGAGAAACGAGAAGGAAGGGAAGCAGGGGTGCTGAGTAAGCCAGGAAATAGAGAAGGAGTGCTGGAATTGGAAAATACCATTTTGTAATCATCATACTAAAGACTGCACCAGTCTAGAGTCATCAGTGGATACTAAATCATGGGGGACATAAAATGAAGATCAAGGAAAAAGAAACAGTAATTATGAGATGGGGAAATTAGATGACAACTTGACCCAGTGGTCAAAATCACCATCACCATGGAGGAACATCATGTTCCTGCAGATGGAATACTCTGAGAGGATGCATCACCTGTGCTGAAGGCCAGAGAATGAATAAACTAAATCCAATGGCAAAGTGCCAGCAAGTAAATACAAAATAGAAATGTTCTATTAAAAAGGGAGGGGACTGTATTTTTCCACAATGTCAGCATCTAAAAGATAAGGAAAGGCTCTAAATGTTTTTAGATTAAAGGAAGCTAAAGTGACAGTACAATTAATTGTAATACCTAAATCTGGACTGGATCCTGGACTGGAAGGGGGAAAATGCTATGAAGGACATTATTAGATCAGCTGACAGCATTGGAATGTGTGCAGAAGACTTGCTCAAAGTGTTGATAACCCTGCTGTTATTTTATAAAAGAATTTTCCTGTTCCTAGAAGTATATAGCAATATAAGACTAAGGTGTAGGAGACTGCTCCAAAAAGTTTGTAGAAGAATGGAGTTAGATGGTAAGTTTATTCTCATGCAAAAAACATCTGAAATCTATGCATAGTTTTTTTCACAACACACTTTTTTTTTTTTTTTTTTTTGACAGGCAGAGTGGACAGTGAGAGAGAGAGACAGAGAGAAAGATCTTCCTTTGCCGTTGGTCCACCCTCCAATGGCCGCCACGGCTGGCGCGCTGTGGCCGGCGCACCGCGATGATCCGAAGCCAGGAGCCAGGTGCTTCTCCTGGTCTCCCACGCGGGTGCAGGGCCCAAGCACTTGGGCCATCCTCCACTGCACTCCCTGGCCACAGCAGAGAGCTGGCCTGGAAGAGGGGCAACCGGGACAGAATCCGGCGCCCTGACCGGGACTAGAACCCGGTGTGCCAGCACCACTAGGTCAAGGATTAGCCTATTGAGCCGCAGCACCAGCCACAACACACTCTTTCCATGAACTTGTCAAGATCCCTTCTGTAAGCATGAAATTAGGAAAGATAGGAAAGAATCCTATATGAATGCAGGTACATTTTCAAACTGTAAGTACAAATGTGAACTTGTGATTTTTTCAGTATATGTTTGTGTGAGTGTGTGTATGCATGTGTATGTGCATGGGATAAGGTGAATAAGATAGTGTCTTTCCCAAATATCACATCTGTCAGCCCATGATGTCATATTTCCCTCACAGACAATTAGACACGCATGCATGTGTGCATACGCATAGAGACAAAAAAAAGGAAAAAAATGATCAAGAAAAGAGAGTAACCTGTTAAAAACAGAGGAATATAGATCAAAGAAATGTGTGAATTTATGTTTGGGGATTTTTTTTAAGTTTGAAATTATTTCCAAATAGAAAGTTTAAATTAAAATGCTTAAGCAAGATTTTTACCTAAAAATCAGAAATTTGACTTGAAACCAGACTGTTTTTCCAATGTTGGAACCCTTAGTGTGCAAAGATCTATTTCTTTGGGGCAAGTGTTCCTTCTCTTTTCTCTGAACACTGCTTAATCTGAAATTTCAGAAGAAAATAAATGAGGATTGGTCCTGCAAGTTTACTTTTTTCTTTCATTTCTGGACCTTGTTCTGCCCTAGGTACTGGCTGGGATCCACTGAAACTTCAATCATTTTTTCTTTCTTCAGGAAATGAATAGAGCCTTTTTATTTTCCCAGAACTCCAGGGCAAGCTTACCCTCTCGCCATTAAACCATTTCATATCCACAGCAACTAAGCTGTGTCTTTTCAGACTTTGCCAAGACAGAGACTTCCGTTCTTCCCCTCCCCTCCCCCGCCCCAGTCCTTGGGCAGTGTTTTTTGTTGCCACCACTGTAGGATGTGTGGAAACTTGAAGTTGACATCAGCCCCTGTGGCAAGATCATGCGTACATAGCACTGGCAGATGCAGAATTCCGTTCAGAATTCCCACTTGGAGCAGGAGCTGGAGCAGTAGGCTCCCTAATCACTTTCCCTTCTCCTCCTAGAGAAATTTACCTGTCACTTCAAATTTTCAATACACAGCTTGACTAATATTTACCTATTCAGTAAGTACTTAATTTAAAGGTGATCACTCGTCTACTGAGATGAAAGTTTTTAGTTTGCTTTTGTTGCTTTGGTACAATGTTTAAATCAAAACTTGCGATGTCACCCACAGTTGAAGTAAAGCAGGCTGAGAATTCCTGTTAGGCCCAAATGTCCTCAAAGGTGAGAAGTTGTCTTGTGCATCTCAGCACCTCCCAAGAGCAAGGAGAGCTTGGTTAAGTACTGCATGAAAGAATGACCCGTGATGAAGGAGGAGTGAACAGAAGAAAGCAAATGCCTTGTGGAATGGAGAATTAGTTAAAAATTGGTGACAATCTGTCTCTCAAGTGAGCTGAACTTGTTTTGACTCACTCCATGTCAATGATCAATACATCTACTGTAAATCTATGTTCTGGGGCCGGCACTGTGGCGTAGCGGGTAAAGCCCCCGCCTGAAGTGCCAGCATCCCATACGGACACCGGTTCTAATCCTGGCGGCTCCACTTCTGATACAGCTCTCTGCTATGGCATGGGAAAGCAGTAGAAGATGGCCCAAGTCCTTGGGCCCATGCACCTGTGTTGGAGACCCTGAAGAAGTTCCTGGCTTTGGATTGGAGCAGCTCCAGCCACTGCTGCCAAATGAGGAGTGAACCAACAGATGGAGGACCCCTCTCTCTCCCTCTGCTTCTCCTTCTCTCTCTGTGTAACTCTGACTTTCAAATGAATAAATAAATCTTTTTAAAAAATAAATCTATGTTCTTCTTCTCAACATCCTCATTGTATCAGGTCAGTCAGGATAAGAAAGATAAAGGCCTAAATCTAGATGTTTTGGCAGAAGCCTGAAATTGAATAGGCCACTGGCTCACTTCCCATGTTTAGCTCAGATTGGTAGAATCAGGCGGGTACCCATAGGTGCGAAGAAAAATCCAGATCCAAAGAGTCGGAGGACTGAAGCAAGTAGATGTGGAACACCAGTCTAGCCAGGTGAGGAGCTGTGACCTAAAACTCTGAGAGCCAGAACAGGGCGTTGTAAGCCAAAGAAAAGCCACTGGAGTTTGGATCCTGGGTCTGAGGCCTCTTTGTCTCCTGCCTCTTTTGTGTGAATTGATCAGGCTGTAATATTGTACAATTGGTATGAGAAGGACAGATCAGACCTTCAGGTAAAACTTACACCTGCTGGAGTCAGGAGCAGAGAATTAAGCCTCAGAGGGAAGTCTTGGGTCCCCTTCTCTCTTTAAGGAGGTGGTTCTTCCTTGGATGATGAGAGAAACTTCTGTGTCTCTCATTCTCCACTTGCTATTACCCCTTGTCACCTAAGGCTTGGGCAAATGGACACTATTCTGAGTCTTGATCTCAATCCACCTTTAGTCTCTCACCTTTCTGTACCTGGTGAGACCATAAGTGAACCAAGAAAAATGTCATGTGCATAACTGACTTCTTTCATGGTAGGAGACACAAGTACCCAAGGATATGGCTGTGTCCAAGAGGGACTGAGAGCCACATAACAAATGCAGCACATCTGGAACGTCATTATATTCAAGGGTGAGTGTGGCTACATAATAACACAGGCACTTATGCAGACAACAAAACTTGAATGAATTTGTGAAAACAAACCATGCAACTTGAAAGAAATGCCATGATCAGTGCTTTGCCCTATGGGGCTCCGGGAAGTGAGTATTTACTCTTCTCCACAGTTAGGGCCTCACTGATGGAAGAACTGAGTAGCTGTAGCCGAGGGCCACTCACACACCAGTCCTGCCACTCTGATAGTGTGCAAGCCCTGAGACTCCCTCCAATCCGCTCATATCCCTCACTCTGAGACTGGCTTCTTGAGATCCAGGTGTTTCAGCCTGGATATTGCATATAGGAAGAGGGTAGAGAAAATTCAAGCTGCCCACAGAGGCAAAAATGTATAACAATATAAATGCTTTATTAGAAAACTCCCAAAACCACTATGCCAAGCTTTTGCTGGTGGTAGCATTTTAGAATCTCAGGTCCGTATTTATATCTAAGAAGTTCTTCTAATAGTCACAGTCCCAGCAAAAGAGAGATTTGAGTGAGGAAAGGTAATAGAGAGGAAGTAAAGCTTGGCTGTGTAAATGTAAAAGTTATGTACAGCAGGCAGAGAGGGAAAAACAATATGGCTAAAAAGACCCTGCTGTCCATCTGGTTCAATCCTCCACTCCCTCTACCACATTACTATCTTATTGCAAAGCTTGTCTTGGATGCTTCCAGACACAGGGGCTCGCATGCTCCTCTGCATCATCATATTGCCTACACTGACTTCTAGAACATTCTTCATGGCTAGAAATTTGTGTGAGATAAGCTTGACTTCCTCTGCTACTCAGAGGAAGAGGAAGCTGTGGGTGCATATAGATGGCTGAGATAAACTACAGCTTCCTCCATGATAATCTTCCGCAGTTTTGGGGAGGGTACAGCCAGTCTTGTGGCTGGGATGGGTGGTTAGCGGCAGAGACTTAGCAGATAATAATCCTTTAAAACCAATATCACCTGCACAATTTGGGACATGCTCAATGAGACTTGCCCCAAATGGTAGAGTTAGAAATGTGCCAGGGGATTCCAATTCAATCCCATCAAGGTGGCATGTACCAATGCCATCTCACTAGTCCCAGTGATCAATTTCTGTTCACAATGGATCATAATGATAGCACTAAGAGTCAAAGGGATCACATAAACAAGACTAGTGCCTGCTAATACTAACTGATAGAATAAAAAAGGGAGAGAATAATCCAACATGGGAAGTAGGATACACAGCAGACCCATAGAATGGCAGATGTCCTAAACAGCACTCTGGCCTCACAATCAGCCCTTAAGGCATGTGGATCTGGCTGAAAAGCCCATGAGAGTATTTCAGGCATGAAAAGCCAAGACACTGTGAAAAAAAAAAAAAAAAAAAAAAAAAAAAAAAAAACTAAATGAAAGATCTCTGCGAGTGAGATCCCAGTGGAAAGAACAAATCATCGAAGAAGGAGGAACCTTTCTCTGAAGGGAGGAGAGAACTTCCACTTTGACTATGACCTTGTCTAAATATGATCAGAGTCGGCGAACTCAAAAGGCCTCCATAGCCTTAGCAACTCATGACAAGAGCCTTGGATGATTACTGACACCATAAACAAGAGTGTCAATTTGTTAAGTCAACAATAGGAATCACTGTGCACTTAACTCCTCATGTAGGATCTCTGTCCTTAATGTGCTGTACATCGTGATTTAATGCTATAACTAGTACTCAAACAGTATTTTTCACTTTGTGTTTCTATGTGGGTGCAAACTGTTGAAAGCTTTACTTAGTATATGCTAAATTGATCTTCTGTATAAAAAATAATTGAAAACAAATCTTGATGTGAATGGAATGGGAGAGGGGAGGGGTGTGGGTGGGAGGGAAGTTATGGGGGGGGAAGCCATTGTAATCCATAAGCTGTATTTTGGAAATTTATATTCATTAAATAAAATTAAAAAAATAAAACCACTATCATCAAAATGAACTTTTTTTTAAGATTTATTTATTTATTTGAAAGAGTTACACAGAGAGAGGAGAGGCAGAAAGAGAGAGAGAGAGAGAAAAAGAGAGAGAGAGAGAGGTCTTCCATCCAATGGTTCACTCCCCAGATGGCTGCAACGGCCGGAGCTGTGCCAGTCCGAAGCCAGGAGCCAGAAGCTTCTCCTAGGTCTCTCACATGGGTGCAGGGGCCCAAGGACTTGGGCCATCTTCTACTGCTTTTCTGGGCCATAGCAGAGAGCTGGACAGGAAGTAGAGCAGCCAGATCTCAAACTGGTGCCCATATGTGATGCTGGCACTTCAGGCCAGGGCATTAACCCACTGCACCACAGCACCAGCCCTTCAAAATGAACTTATTAAGGTCTGTTGATTACAACTCAACATTCAGAAAGAATTGATTAGTGAAAACCAACAAAGACTCAGGAATTTTATGTATATTGTAACATAATTACTTCAATTAAAAATTACTTTTGTTGGACAAAGTGATTTGCACAAACTTGTAATTTCAATATATAAAATGTTGGGAGAGTGGAAATGAGTGTTTGGCCCAGCAGTTAAGATGTCTACATGCTGTACCAGAGTGCTTGATTCAATTCCTGGCTCTACAGATCCATTGCCCTGCTGGCCAACACTCTGGAAGGCAGCATTGTGTTCCTGGCTCCTGGCTTACGTCTAGTCTACCCCTGGATATTGCAGGCATTCAGAGAGTAGGCCAGTGGTTTGAAGATCTCTTTCTGCCTCTTTCTCTGTCTTATGCCTTTCACATAAAATAAAATAATTTTTTTTTAAATGAGAAGCAAGGATAAGATCTACCTTCAATTACCTTGGCATTTAGTCCATGAAACAATGCATCATGCAGTAGGGTTGTTTAAAAGAATTCATTCCTGGGGCCAGCATTGTCCTGAAGCAGATAAAGCCCACTGCATGAAACACCGGCATCCTATATGGGCTCTGGTTCATGTCCTGGCTGCTCCACTTCTAATCCAGCTCCCTGCTAATGGCCTGAGAAAAGCAAAAGAAGATGGCCCAAGTGCTTGGGTCCCTGGTATGCCTGTAGGAAATCCGGCAGAAGCTCCTGGCTCCTGGCTTCAGCCTAGCCAGCACCAGCCATTGTGGTCATCTGGGGAGTAACCAGCAGATGGAAAATCTCTCTACTTTTAAATAAATAAGTAACTCTCTTTTAAGAAAAAAAAATTCTTTGCTCTTCAAGATTAAATTTGGTAAGGGACAACAAATGTGTAGAGGTCATTGGAGTCATAACTGAAGTTCAAGTGAATACTAATGCACACATTAATACAACAAGGTCTCATAATTCTGATAATTTCAGCAACCTTGAAGTGTGGTGTTCTGAAAGAAAATAAAAGAGAGGAGCACAGCAGTTGGTTTTCCTGACAATTAATTAGAGACCAACTGTTTCTGCCAAAATATTCTTCTCTAGCTGCATAAATTTATACAACATGAGTAAGAATTACTTACTCTGACATCTTTCCTAGTCTAGCTTTTTTTCAGACAAATTGACGTCTCAAGCCTTCATCTCAAATACTTGGAATATAAAAATCCTCTGGGGAATTTATTTAAAAGGCAGGAGAGAAAATGCCACCTCCAGAGGATCTGTTGCAGTAGTGTTGGCCTTTTACCCGAATCTGATTCAGAAGGGCTGGACTTTGTCCCACGAATGCGTATTTTGCATAAGCTTTCAGTTGTTCCTCATGCTGGTCTGTATAGACATTTTTAAGATAATTGAAACTGAAAGGGAATTTCTTGTGAGCCTGAAGTGTGCCATTACTACCAGCAGGTGGCTACATAACATCTTAAATCAGGGACTTTGCAGTTGACTGACAAGCTGGAAATAAAGGCTTTTTCTTTTCTCTCAAATACCTTTTTGAGGGTTAGAGGTGAAGTGGGAAGGGGGAAATGGATGGGGGGAGGAATATGGTGTGGTAAGAAGAAGTCAATGAATGTTAAAGTGAATTTTGGAATCATTACTTGTTGATAGCTCCTTACAAAAATATTGTAGAATAACACTGCTATTGTTTTTGTTTTTGTTTGTTTGTTTGTTTGTAGCTGTTTTTTTTTTTTTTTTTTTTTTTTGACAGGCAGAGTGGACAGTGAGAGAGAGAGACAGAGAGAAAGGTCTTCCTTTGCCGTTGGTTCACCCTCCAATGGCCGCCGCGGCCGGCGAGCTGTGGCCGGCGCACCACGCTGATCCGAAGCCAGGAGCCAGGTGCTTCTCCTGGTCTCCCATGGGGTGCAGGGCCCAAGGCCTTGGGCCATCCTCCACTGCACTCCCTGGCCACAGCAGAGAGCTGGCCTGGAAGAGGGCAACTAGGACAGAATCCGGCGCCCCGACCAACCAGGACTAGAACCCGGTGTGCCGGCGCCGCAAGGCGGAGGATTAGCCTAGTGAGCCGTGGCGCCTGCTAACACTGCTATTGTAAAAGGAATTTTTGCTTTAAAGTATGGCAGAAACACTTGACTTCAATGAATTCAAATGGCAAACAAGCAATTAGGGTCTTCCTGAACATTGGGCCTTCAAATCTGGGAGAAATAATCTCACAGTGGGCCGCCACACTCACTGTCATCTCATTGCAGAATTACGATTGTGGGCCTCAAATACCAGATGGAAGTGGGGCATCATCCATATCACTACTGCCTGCATCAGCTGCTGCTGATCTACGCCTCAGGTTCTCAAGGACACACCACCTGGGTGTAGGCAGGGAATGCATCACAGTCACAGTGACAAAACAATGGTCTCTGGCTCTAGCCATAATTAGCAAAGTAACTGGAACCCAGCCCCCTGCTTCTGCCTTGTGATGTCAGTCACTGGACAGTGGATCATCTGTTCACAGGACAGTGCACCTGGGTACCTGCCTGTCCTTGGAGGCTCCTGAAGGTCCCTAGGAGGTGCAATGATGTCACATATCTTGGAGGTAATTGCTGCTGCTATCATCATGTCCCCAGCACCAGCCCCGTTGGTGACATTTCTTCTACTCGGATCCTTAGCACAGTCTCACAGGTAGAGCTGGGAGTGGGAGATTGACAATGACTAGGAATAATCTCTGCGGAGGTGAACCACAGAGCAAAGTTTATTTTCTATCCCAACTTTTGGTCCTGGGTTCCTCATTTCCAACACCACACCCATTTTTGCCACACACTCCACTCCCAGTCAGAAAATAAACAAATAAACAAAGCACCTTGGATGAGACATCACCATGCAATTCGAAGTATCCTATAACCTAACTCCCCTCCAAGCTAAGTCCCCTAACTATAGGTGCCTGGGCCCTTTGATTATGTTTAGAGTCTGTTCATTCCTCATCTTGCACACAGCCTGGGAGGTAAGGCTGGGTAGATCTTAGCTCTGGGCACAGGAGACAGTCCCAGCCCCAACATCATTAAATTCATGTTTGTTTTGAGGCTCTTCGGGTGCCTTCAGTGGATTAAAACTCCAGGCCAGCTTATCCTGCCAACCAGACATGCCTGAATGGTAAACTGTTCAGGCACTTGCTCTGGGACCCTCATTACTCATTTATGACTTGAATCCAAACAAAACAGACTGTTTTCAAAATACAGACACTTCAAAATGTAACGTAGTCTCTAAGGAGAAGCCAACACTCAGGGCAACTCTACAAGAATTCAGTGGGGTCCCTGGTCAAGTAGAGGAGAAAGAATTTCCAGAAATGAAAACAAAATGTGTAGATGAAGTCATAGAAACAGGTTTGATTGTATGCAATCAAAAGAGACGGAACAGTTTGATGAGGCCTTCAAGGAATGAAAACTAATTCCAGAAGTAATCAGGCTGCCCACCCAGACCTTGGAATTACAGATCCTAGGAGGAGCCGATGGCTGAGATAAACATCCAAAAAAGGCCACACCCTCAATGTCTGGGTGCTCAGGCTCTGCACGACTTCCCCTTAGTCCCCGCTTGCACGACTGATCCTAATGATTTTCTGACTCGCTTTCCTCAGTCATTCTGCATCCTGCCATAGTAATCCTCCAAAGCACAATATGAGCTGTTTCACCCCCCTTCTCAAAAGCCTCTGGTCCAAACCCTCTAATATGCTTTGCTTATTAAAAAAAAAAAAAAAACACCTCATTTGGTTTACAGTGATAATTGGTAACATACCATGGGAAGTCCCTGGCACAGTGACTGGGAGAGACCCGGGGTCATAGCTCTACACTGAACAGCCCTGAGACCTTGCCAGGGTTGTGTACCCCCTAAGCCCCAGTGTCCTGAGTAAAACAGGAATACTTATATGCTGTGCCAACCCATCAGGCTCTCATGGACGTTAAATGAGAGGCCACATGTTGTGTTTGCCACTCATCCCATGCGTCACTCTAGTATATTTTCCAAGCCGCACATTTCGCACTCATTGTTGTAGCTCTGCTTATCTTCTCAGATGCACAACCCTTTCCGGAGACAAACTATGCACCACTTCCCATGAGCAGAAACTTTCCTCAGAATCTGAGCCCTGGCCCTTTCCCCAGTCTATTCCTCTTCAATTGTTCCCATGTATCTGTTATTCCTTAACCTGCCTCAGATTCCAAAATGCAGTTCATTCATTTGACTGTGTTTTCTACTGGATTACAGATTATCTGAGCATTTAACTTTCCTTTCATTCCCAGTATGTAGCAGAATGATCTGTGTTTGATTGCAACTATCCACTAAAATTGATTTACTTTAAAACTTTACTCCACCTATTAATTTAGATTCCTCTCCTTTTGATGAATTTTACAATTTGATATATATGGAAATGTTAAGTTCTAAATACCAAGATCTTCAAAATGTTCATGGTGAAAAAAGTGTGCATAGATTTCAAAAAATTTTGTACCAAAATAAACTCATACTAACTTGTTATAGCATCTCTGAGCAGGATTTAGTTTGAGGCACTAGGAAGTATAAGACACGATTTGATAAAAGCTTCTATCTATCTGAGCAACATGAATTCTGCAAAAATTAAAGCAAGAACAATCATTAAATTGATAATGAAGCTTGGATGGAGTAATGGTGAAAGTTTACAATTGATAGCTTATGTTAAGAAGGTGTCAGATGATGTTGAAGATAAAGCCTAGAGCAGTGGACCATCTACATCAATCCATGAGGAAAACATGAATCTTGATTGTGCCCTAATTGGAGAGGACAAATGCTTAACATAAGAAACAATAGGGCTCAGCTTTCACAATTTTGGCTGAAAAGTTAAAATGAAGCAAACTTTCCGCTCAATAGGTGCCAAAGCTCACACCCAGATCAGCTGCAGACAAGACCAGAAATCTCAAGGAAAATTTTAAACAAGTGGGATCAGATCCTGAAGCATGTCTTCAGAATTGTAACAGATGAAACATGACTTTACCAGCATAATTCTGAAGATACAATGCAATCAAAACAATGGCTACCAAGAGGCACACACGGCCCAGTCAAAGCAAAAGTGAACTTGTCAAGAGCAAAGGTTGCGGCAACAGTATTTGGGGATGTTCAAGGAAGCTTGCTTGCTAGACATCTTCTAGTTTCTTTTTTATTTCCAGTCTTAACCAATTTTGAAGAGCACCCATTTTTTCATCAATTAATGTGGTAAGGAAGACTTCTTTGGTATTAAATTGCCAGGATCCTCAATTCTTTAGAGACAGACTACATGATTGTTACCATCCTTTACAAAAGGGCCTTGAAACTTGATGGAGCTTACACTGAGAAATAAAGCTCATATCTTTTAATTTTTATCTATTATTTCAATTCTTCATGGACTTTTTGAAGTCCCCTTGAAATCGGAAAAGACCCCCTAAAATTTACACTAAAATGTGGCCCCTTAAAGTTCCCTAGAAATGCTATCCAGGGTGCCAAATGTGCTACCGGAATTTGGGGTGCCTTACGATTTCACCACGGGCTTATTACTAAATCCCCGATATTAATAAGCCCGAGAGGGTTCTTGCCTAATATTTAGAGAAGAATTCTAAATACCAGCACAGATAAACGAGGCAGCAAGGTACGTTTTAAGCTTTTATTTAGTAAGAAAGTTGCATAAGAGAGTGAGAGCTCTATTTAGGGGAGAGAGGTGAATAGGGGTTCATACCGAGCACCAGGAACCAGCCATGTGGAAGAGCATCTAGGCCAGGAAGCCTAGAGCACATGGCCTGAAAGTCATGAGCCCTGGAGGCGCGGGGCTACTGCAAGCCCTGTCCTGGCAAGAGGCCAGGGAAGAAGAGCAGGGCCCCGGGCACAATGTGCCCTAGGCTTTTAACCCACTCCAAAGGGGAGTGGTTAATTAACCTGATTGGCTGGTGGGCACCCCGGTGTGGCCAGGTAGGGGAATGAGGCCACACAGGGGCGTGGCAAAGGCATCAGGTAGGAGCATGAGGCCACACAGGGGCGTGGTCTTCCAGTTCACAAATCAGATCAATTTTAACCTGTATGCCTGCCTACTTCACCCTCACATTAATTTTTATTTTAAAATTATTTTCCCCAAAATATCTGTGGCATAATAGACAAATATCAGTGATAATTTGGTTTCATTACATAATATGACAAAAAATTTTCTTTTATACTTAGAGATTATTAACCTGGATTGTTTTTTCCTTTTTTTCTTTCTTTTTTTTAAACTTTATTTTAGCCATGTAGCCACGTGGCCCAACCACCAGCATCAGCCCCACCCCCATTCTAATGGGATTCACTGCTCCTACTTCCCTGCCCACCCCCTGGCAAAGTTTTACAAGGACCTGTTCCTGAATATGTGGCTCTCTTTCTCTCTGCCTCTCTCTATCTGTTGATCTCTCTCTGGATCTCTCTCTTACACTGTCCTTCTCCCTCTTTTCCTTCTTTGCCCCTTCCCTCTGGTCTGTCGGGTTTTCCCAATAAGCCCTTTCCCATAAATAAATAAATTATTTATTTATAGAAATTATTATATAATTATAAATTATTTATTTATAATTTTTTATTTTAAATGCAGAGTTACATAGATAGAAGGAGAGCCAGGTTGGTATGGAGGGGGCTTCAAGAGAAGCAAAAACCCAAAGGACCCAGTGACACTGGGGTTTTTAAGTACAATTTCTGAGACAAAGCTCTCAATCAATAAGGTGGGAACTACCCCAACAATAGACCTGATTTACAATTCTTTAACCTATCTGGCATCACAAGGGTGGGATACCTAACTTGTTTTTACAATAAACTGTAAACTTAGGAAGATGTAATCACCACTCCCTTGCTATTCTCATGATAAATTTGGAGATTTTCAAGGAAGGAAGACAAACATTTTGCTCTTGCTAAAGACAACCTTTTGGGGAGAAGCAAGCATTTTATACCCCAAATTCCACTGGGGCCACCCTGACTGTCTATTAACCCATCTGACTCCTCGTATCTCCCCTCAACAAGAATGGACCCTGGCATCTGTTAGGGAGGCTGGGTGATGATCACTCTGGCTGCTTCATGTTGAAAGTGTCTTCGTTGGGAAGGGCAGTCAAGACAGGGTTCCAGCAGGAGGTGGCTTCCACAGCCGGATGCAGTGCCAGCTTGCAGAAACTGCTTCCATCGAGGTTTCAAGAGCTTGGCCACCCAGAATTTACTTTGTCAAGTCTGAAGAAAATGAATCTAACAAGCAGTTTAAACTCACAGGCTCTAAACTGAGGACAGTGTTATATTAGAGGACCTAAGAAAGATGTCTAAATCACAGGCAAGTTTTCTCATTGAGAAGCAAATAGAAACTGACAGAAAGGGGCCTGATAGTAATCAGGTGGGCTTTAAGACCTCGCTAGTTATGAGGCCAGACCTGTCTCATCATATGAGGTACATCGTAAGGGAGGCACCCTGTTGACTTCTGTCACCTAGCTAGCCTCGAAGGAGAGCTGGCTTGAAGAGAAGGTAGGTGGCAGCTCTAAAAGGAAAACATGTTTAGTTACTTTACAGTTCTGCCTGCAGTGTTGCTGACCCTACTTGGTCATCCCCTGGACAGCAGTGGTTACTTTGGAAGCTGGCCCGAGTGAAGGGCTTTTCAGCTGAGAGCCTCAAGGCCTGTGGCTCTGGCCTGGAGCCCTTAGACTCCAGGGCAGGTCTGTTTCCAGTGACCCAGCTCTTGGCTGGCAGAGCTGCCAGGGCTCTCCATAAGGGACTTCTGCTGAAGCTCCGGCTTTCCACACTGAAAACCAATGCAGTGGACCAGCCTGTTGGTTTTCCTTCATTGTGTAAAGCAGCCATTAACTGGCCTGCCACCTCTCTTTACATTGCTTTTATTGGGCCATCTTCTGCAGCTTTCCCAAGCACATTAGCAGGAAACTGGATAGGAAGTGGAGCAGTCAGAACTCGAACCAGCACCCATATGGGATGCTGACAGAAGCTTAACCCGCTATGCCACAGCACCAGTCCCTGGATTATTTTTTTTTTCTTTTAAAGATTTATTTATTTATTTTAAAGGCAGAATGACTGAGAGAAAAGAAGGACAGAGAGAGATTGTCCACACACTGGTTCTCTGTCCACACACCCACAATATCCAGTGGTGGGCCAGGCAGAAACCAGGAACCAGGAATCCAATGATGGCATTTGGGCCACCATCCACTACCTCCAATCACATTAGCAGGAAACTGGCTCAGAAACACAGAATAGCTGGAACACAAACCAGGCACAGCAATATGGGATGTGGGTGTCTCAAGCAGTGACTTAACCCACTGTGCCACAATACCCTACCCTAGCTTGGATTCTTAATATTAACTTATTTTTTATTACAAAAATATAAGATTTTGAGAAAGAAGGGAAAAACAATGCACATTGCCAACTGTTAAACCTGAACCTGTTTTGTAAGGCCTTTTTTTTTTTTTAAGATTTGTTTATTTTACTTGAAAGTTATAATTACACAGAGAAAAAGATGCAGAGAGAGAGAAAAAGAGAGAGAGAGGTCTTCCATCCACTGGTTCACTCCCCAACTGGCTGCAATGGCCAGAGCTGTGCCAATCCGAAGCCAGAAACCAGGAGCTTCTCCAGGTCTCCTACGGGGGTGCATGGGCCCAAGGCCTTGGGCCACCCTCCCTGCTTTCCCAGGCCATAGCAGAGAGCTGGACTGGAAGTGGAACAGTCGGAACTTGAACCAGCACCCGTATGGGATGCCAGCACTGCAAGTGGCAGCTTTACCTACTACTCCACAGCGCCAGCCCCTTGTAAGGTCTTGCTACTCATAGTCCTTACCAGTTGCATCAGAATTGTTTGATTGCCTGTTAAAAAAGCAGAATATCAGGGCAGATGTTGTGGCACAGCAGGTTAAGTTGCCACTTGGAACTCTTGAATCCTATACAAGGGCACAAGTTCCAGTCCCAGCTACTCTGCAGTTCCAATCCTGCTTCCTGCTGATTTACCTAAGGGGATGATCACCCAAGTACCTGGGTCTCCTCCACCCATGTGGAAGACCTGGATGGAGCTCCTGGTTCTTGTTTGGCTTGGCCCAGCACTGGTTGCTGCAGGCATTTGAGGAATGAGCCTGTAGAAGGAAGAGCTCTCTCCATCTCTGTCTCTGTCTTTTCTCTCTCTACCTCTCTCTCTCTCTCACTGTCATTCTGCCTTTCAGATAAATCTTTTTAAAAATGCAGACTACCAGATCTATCTCAACCCCTTCAATCAGAATATGATTGCTTTGCACTTAAAGTCTGAAAAGCATTGCCTGGTGCACTACCTAGAGCCCTGCAGAGCCTGTTTCACCAAGCATTTACTTGATTCCAACAACTGTCTACTGAACTTCTGCCGTGTGCCAAGTATTGATGCTCTGTTTTCATCTGCAAGTGTTCTCCCAGGACTGATTTGGAACTATTTGGAGACAGTGTCACCACCATCACCACCATACCACCACCTACCCCCGTGCCCAGAACTGTTTTCTTGGGCAAATCAAGTTGTCCTGAATGGAAGAGCTGCCAATTTCATAGAATGGCAAAACAGCTCCTTCTGAAGTGATTCCAGTCCTCTTGCTTTCAAATTCTCACACAGTGATGCTGCCAAGTCTGTAAAGTTTGATGCTTTCTTACTATGTTCATGTCTTCCATTAAAAGCTGAAAAATAGAGGAAACAAGCACTGAAATCAACATTTCATAATAAAGCTTAAAGAAAACATTGTGTTTGCCTTAAGCAGCTTCCATAAACTTTTCTGTATGGGAATTTGCATACATGTGTATATTTCAAATGTACATGTATTACTATATATATTACAAGTATACATATATCTATTTAAGTTCAAAGTAGAGCTGGCATTTGGCACAGGGGTTAAGACGTAGCTTAGAGCACCTGCTTCCCTTATCAAATGCTGTGTCTGGTTTGAGTCTCAGTCCTACTTCTGATCCAGCTTGCTACTCACACACACCCTGGAAAGCAGCAGGTAATGGTTCAAGTAGTTGGGTCCCCGCCACACACATGCGAGATCTAGATTGAGTTTCTGGCTCCTGGCTTGGGTCTGATTTAGCTCCTGCTTGTTGCAGGCATTTGGGAAATGAACCAGCAGACAGAAGTTTCTTTTTGTGTCTCTGCCTTTTAAACTTAAAAATAAGAAATGAAAGTTCAAAGGAAGCCCAGATGATGACATTTGAAAAACAGATCTTAGGTAATCTCTTCACAGTGATTTTTTTTTTTTTTTTTTTTTTTTTTTTTTTTTTTTTGGTGGTGGGGAGGGAGATGGTGGTGGTCGGGGTGGGGAGTGGCCATTTTTGTTGACTCAAGCAGCTAGATGTCATATTGCTAACTGAGATAGCTGAACCAAAAACCCTTGTCTTCCTGCAAGAAAAGAATTTCAGACATGAGGCAGAGTAGCACTAAGCATGCTAGCAAAAGTTAATGAAGAGAACATATCTGATAGGTCAGGTGGGCATCTCAGCAGAGAACTGAGAGTACAGTCTGCATTCTTTATAGACATCAGCCTGCCTTATCTCCTCCTCCCTCTTCTTCTGGGATAGTAATGGGCAGAAGGCTTTCCTGGGCATGGAATTCGTGGACTTCATCAGCACAGTGTTATTGGACCTACCAGCCTCACTGGCACAGAGCAGGAAGGATTCCCTAAGCCATCCGTCCACTGAGGGTAGGCTGGAACCCTCCTAACAAAATTACCTGGCATGGGCAAGACTTTTGATGTGCAACTGCCGGTCTGCTTCTCAGACTGGCTTCCCGGTGCCTCTTCCCTCATTCAACCAAAGAAAACCCCTGCTTTTGTTCCTCAGCCCTTCTTACACATATAGGCTATTGTCCTATCTAACAATATTCCCAATATCTTGAGATATAGTTTTAAAAAGAGCACTATATTAAAATGCCCTTTAAGCATCATAAGACATATGACAAATGTTACACACTCTTATACACTCTTTTAATTAACTGATAAATGATATTCTTCCAGACCAAACAAAAAAGCTGTTTGTTGCTATAATGCCACTAGCAAGTTTCTTTTCAAGATTTACTTTTTTTTTTTTTTTTTTTTGACAGGCAGAGTGGACAGTGAGAGAGAGAGACAGAGAAAGGTCTTCCTTTTGCCGTTGGTTCACCCTCCAATGGCCACTGCGGTCGGCACTCTGCGGCCAGTGCACCGCGCTGATTCAAAGCCAGGAGCCAGGTGCTTCTCCTGGTCTCCCATGGGGTGCAGGGCCCAAGGACCTGGGCCATCCTCCACTGCACTCCCGGGCCATAGCAGAGAGATGGCTTGGAAGAGGGGCAACCGGGACAGAATCCGGCGCCCTGACCCAGACTAGAACCTGGTGTGCCGGCCCCACAGGTGGAGGATTAGCCTAGTGAGCCGCGGCGCCAGCCCCAAGATTTACTTATTTATTTGAAAGGCACAGAGACAGAGATATCTTCCATCCACTGGTTTACTCCACAAATGGCTGCAACTGCCAGAACTGGACCAAGTTGAAGGCAGGAGCCAGGAACTCCATCCAAGTTTCCCATGTGGAAAGCAGGAACTCAAAATACTTGGGCCCCAGCACTTTGGTACAGAGGGGTAAAGCCCTGGCATCCCTTATGGGTGAAGGTTCAAGTCCTGGATGCTCTACTTCTAATCCAGCTCCCTGCTAATGCAGTGAAAGATGGCCCAAGTGCATGGGCCCCTGCACCTGTGTGGGAGACCTGGAAGAAACTGCTGGCTCCTGGCTTCAGGTGAGCTCAACTCCAGCTGTTGTGGCCATCTGGGGAGTGAACCAGCAGATGGAAGACATCTTTCTCTCTCTGTCTCTATGTCTCTCTGTAATTCTGTCTTTAAAAAAAAAAAAATGTAGTACTTGGGCCATCATGTGCTGTCTTCCCAGGTGCATTAGCAGGAAGTTGGATCAGAAGAAGAGCTGAGACTCCAATCAGTACTTTGATATGGGATACAGACATCCAGTGAGTCAGATTATCCAGCTAAGCCACAACACTGGCTTCACAAATTTAAATGAATGATAAGAATAGAGGAAATTTTAATAAGATGTCAAAAGGGGACAATGTGCAATTGGGCATAAGCGTGTATATTAAAGTAGATGGGGGTTGGTGATTAGATGTCACCCCAGATCTGTTCGTGAACATTCAATCTTCCCTTAGCTCTAACCGCTGTTTCCTTTTCCCTTAAGGCCCTGCAGCCTCGCTGAGGATTTGCCTGAGCTGAAGCCCTCCAGACCCCTGCCTTCAAGGCCAGGGTGCATTTCTTGAGTTGCCTGTTTATGAGGATGTTCCTGGAGATTCGATGTGAAATGTCTCATACACTGCAATAGGGACCCTACAGTTTTCCACCACGGGCAAAGGCCACTTGGAGGAGTTGGGAACATTGCTGAAAGCAGGGAAATGAGTTGTGTGCCTCCACGTATCCGGGCTAAGGAGCCTCATTCAAAACAGGGTTTCCAGACAGCGTTACCCAGCAACTGCTCCAAGAATGCTCCCAGAGTGCCATTTAATATACTCTAGGGGTCATACCCGCAACCACCGCCGACCCCCGCCTTGTGGGGCTTGTGGAAACCTAATGGGACAAAGAATTTGAGAGAGAATTCCAAACAGCAGACCAATACAAATGTAAAATAGCCTTCTCTTCTGTGCAATGGGCATAACAGCAACGAAGTGCTGCCCAGCTGTCTGCAGGTGAATCTTAATGATGTGCCACTTAAAACACAAATCACCCTTGCACCTTTCTTAGCCCCTGGACAGCTCATATTGCTGCTGCTTCTGGTGGTTTACAGAAAAGGCAATGCTCTCTGGACAATGGTCACTGTGGGCGGCGGGGCGGGGGTAGAAACAGTCGCGGACGCGAAGAACATCCAAAGACTTTAAGGCTGCAGGACAACCCGCGTGAACGCCAACCGGCCAAGCCCCCAAGTTCCCACGATTGCAGCCGCAGCAGCTGCCGGTTTCCGCACGCAGGCAAGCGGGAGTGATGGAGGGCGGAGACTGGGGAGCAGGGGAGGCGTGGGAGCGGGACAGAGGGGCAGCCCCGAAGGGCGCTGGCCAATCACAGCGCGCTCCGCCCGCGGCCAATCACCGGCCTCCTAGCCCGGCAAATCTGCCCGGCAGTGCGGGGCGGGGCTGCCGGGAGTCCGGGAGCCGGCGGCTGCACTTCGGAGTGTCTTTTCAGGAAGCCACCGGGCAGGGGGCGTCGGTGCTGGGAAGCCAGGGGGAGCGAACGACAGGCGGGCCCGGCTTATGGACCAGCCCGGAGTCCTCCATAGAAGCCCGAGTCAGGCTGGAGCTGGTGCGCCCGGGCGCGCACACGTGTGTAGACCCGCGGGCATGTCTGTGGGCTGCGCGGGCACCTGTCGTGTGAGTAGCTGCGGGCGTGGCTGCTCTTCGGACGTGCGGCTTCTGTAAGCTTTCTCTCCGGGGGCCTGCCTTCCCCCACCGCCGCAGGGAAACCTAAGAAGTTTAACAGGGCTGGGACTGAGCCGATTAAGGAAGACTGGGCCGTAGAGGGTGGGGACTGCGGGTGCTGGGAGGTAGGAACCACCTCTTTGCCCCATCTCTTAGCCAGCAAGGCGTCTTGCAAAGACTGGCGTGACAAAGGTGGCCCTGAAACATCTACAGCAGTGATGATCACTGAGTGAGTGGCCCCGGGGCTGAACCTGACCGATTTGTTGACGAGAGGGATGCTAGCAGTTAGGAAGGCAAGGAGGAAACTCAGGATGGGGACCATCTGCTCCCCCAACCCCAGCGGGACAAAGACAGCAGCGGAGGTCTGCAATGCCGACTGGATGGCCTCGCTCCCCCCTCACCTCCACCACGTCCCCCTTTCCCATCTGGCAATCCCAGGTATTCTTCTGTTCCTACTTGTTCCACGGTGTTTGCTTCTGCCATGTTAGTGTTGTTGATGGGTTGGGTGGCTTTTCTATTGTGCTAA
Organism: Oryctolagus cuniculus; assembly: GCF_051225735.1. Lineage (NCBI taxonomy): Eukaryota > Metazoa > Chordata > Mammalia > Lagomorpha > Leporidae > Oryctolagus > Oryctolagus cuniculus. The sequence continues at coordinate 67,569,327 of NC_142870.1, forward strand.
GGAAAAATAATTGTCAGTGACCCCTTTGTATGTCCAAACCAAAAACTTAACACCAGCGGAGCTGCTTCCAAAAGGTTTAAGTACACTGCATCATTGGCAAAAGGGACACTTGAGAATGGAAGCACCGCACCACTGGTTTTGTTTGTTTGCTTGGTTTAGACTTGATAGCCTCATTCTAAGAACATTAACCTTCTTAATGTCGGGGTCAGGGCATGTGAGGAGTGCATCTACTTGATCACGTTAAAAAAAAAAAAAGAAGAAGAGAGATGGGGGGTTATGAATAGTCATAACAATTTTAGCCTTGCATCTAAATTAAAACCGAAAAATGTTTCCTTTCTTACGTATCTGACCTTGTGTATTGGAAAAATGACAAGCAGGTAAGGCAGGTTCAGAATGCGGGATGAGGATAAAGACCCATGTTTTTGTTGCTGGGAAAGCCAAAAATAGAGAATCCAAGCTGTCATCACAGGCAGTCATTAGGTGTGATGAGATGGTCGTGTTTGAGGCTTTGTCTATATATACACAGGTGTCTCTGCCTGACTGATCTAGAACTACAGCTTGAAAAGGCTTCTGCTCCAGCCACTGTCTCTCAGCTGGGGGGTTTATCCCCTGCCATCACGCTTTGGATTTGATAAATGTGTCCCCTTTCTTCCACTCAAAAAGTAGTTGGTGCGGTTTCTAGGGACAGATGTTTGCACTCCAATGAGTTGTGGCCTGATGTGCTGAGCAGAATCCTTTGATGCCAATACTTGGAAAGCACCCCAGGAGCAGAGGATGGACTGCTGCCAATCCTCTCCCTCGGAGACACAACAATTGCAGTTCACCCCTAGACTACAGACGGACTCCCGGGCATTCCCCGGCCAGTCTGCCTTTCTGCTGGCTGACCAGTGACCTCATGCAACCCCAATCTTTGCTTTCTATGCACAAGGAAGAGGAACACAGGCTTGAAATGCAGTCTTTTCCTTACTTGCCTCTTCTTTTCGAGGTCGCCCAGGTTCATTGTCCTCATGGGCCCTTGTTGCTTTTGAGCAAGGAGAGACCTGCTAACTTTCTGTAGAGTTATGATCACTTCTGTTCTACCAGCCATTGGCAGCAGCTCCCTGGGAAACGCCAGATGCCCGTGCTTTAGAACACGTCTTTTCCATGTTTGATTGACGCCTGTGGAGTCATCACCAAAGTGATGCACGGGCCACGTGTAACATTAGTCATTGCCTTCAGGCGTAACAATGGAGTTATTTTGTTGTGGTGTGTGGCAGGCAGGTAGTATGTGTTTGCAAATAGAATGGCATCCTAGGCAGGCTGAAAATGGCCAGGGCATTTCCGAGGCAGGTTGGGGCTTCCTCTTTTCTTGGACTTGGATGGCTCAAACCCTAGAGCTTGACTGTTCACCCTGACTCTGTGACTGGAAAGGAGCTGGAGTTTGTCCTGTGAGCACTAGGGTGTTTCTGCGGTTGCTAGTATCGTCAGGGATGAGGAGGATTGCAGAGCAGCAAGTACCTGGGGCCCAATACTGTAACTGGAAAGTCTGCAGTTAGCGGCTGTGGGGGACACCAGACTTTGTTCACACAGCTTTGTGGATGTATGCAACAAGAAGGGAGGAAAATGGAATTGATTCCTCAAAAGATGCTGGATTCACTACTGTGAAACTGCCCTTTTCTCAGCGGTAGAAAGGTCATATGTGTGTGCATATGTAAGCTCAAAACAGGCAGATCCCATCCTCAGTGCTAGTCATGCAGGGACTCTCCTGCTTGTTCTTTTTTCTCTGCCTTGAGTTGAATACTCTCTCCAGATAAAGGCGAGCAGGCCTTCTGGGAAATTCTGAAATATAGAAGGTTTTCAGGAAGTGGAGCTGACCGGCTGCCTTCCACCACTTCTCTTCCTCTTCCTCCTTGTCCTTCATTGTCATCATAGCTGTTAGTTACTGAACACTGCCATTCAGCTCCATTGGCATGCGTTACCTCACGTCCTGACACTTCCATGAAGTAGCTGTTAACATCCTCATCCTAGAAATAAGGGAATGATTGTTCAGAGAGGGTAAGCAGTTTTCTCAAGGCCACACAAATCCCAAGTGGCAGAATTAGTGTTTAAGCCCCCGTGGAGCTTCAAAACCCTTGCACTGGCCCTATGCCCTTGAGGTGGCCTTGGGAAGTACAGAGCGATGGAGGTAGTCTCTAACTGAAAGCCAGCTTTTACAGACTGTTCTGTGCATGGAGTGAATGGAGGAAGTTTTAAAGCTGGGTGGTCTCTAACTGAGTGAATATATATCACTGTGGTGGGACAGACAGATGTTATGTACTTGAGTGATGTATGTTCTAATTCTATACAGCAATGTATATAATTTATATATAAATAAGTGTATAAGTGTGTGTGTTTGTGTATATATATATATATATATATATATTTGGAACCTAAGTTTTAAATTAAAATTTAGTGCTTCAGTCTACTGTGTGTGTGTGTGTGTGTGTGTGCCCATCGGGGCCTCTGTAAGAGTGGGTCCAATGTGTCAGGAAGGGAGTGGGGCAGTGATGGCATGGGAAAGGGCAGGAAGAAGGCAGGGGTTCTGGCAATAAGAGCAGAACTGGGGTGGAGTAAACTATGTCGTATTTGAGTGCACCTGCTGCATTTGACCACATGATGATGAGAGATAACATGTGTGGATGTGCACCTCTCAACAGAGCCTTGATGTATTATTTTACTTGCACAACTGTTAAGAGCACCTGTTAATGACCACTTTCACCCAAACATACGGAAATATCTTAAAGAACAACCTCAAAGTAATTCTTACTAACAACTAAATAGAATCACTTGATAGCCAAAGGGTAAAGAATCTGGAAATTGGACAAGTCAGAGCTTTAAATTAAAGCATCAGACTATATAAACATTTTCATTGACATTAATGAAAGCATGATATTCTCTATTGACAAATGGACTGGGAGGAAAAATAGTTTTCTATAATGTATACTGTATTCTATCTTTCTCTACGTATACATATATGCACATATAAACAGCATGATTCGTATTTGTATAGATAACATATGTACATGCATTTCATGCTCCATTTTTATTAAAGGTAGACTAATCTATTGGGAAGAGTGTTGAACTGTGTGATGTTGAAAAAGTACCTGCATTTCTCAGGATTTAGTTTCTTCATTTGTATCAAAAAATTGGATTAAATGAAATGTAGAGTCCTTTCTAGGTGAAAAGTTACTTGATTAATTTGAGGGTTTTGTTTTGGTTTTTGCCTATTCTTTATCCAAATGTAGGAAGAGGTGAAGCTAATGATTTGGTTCACTGTAGATCCAAAGGCTGTTTCTATTAATCTTATTCAAAACAAGAAATTATTTTTGGTGTGCACAAACAAGGACTCAAAATAACAGAATGAAGCAGGGTTCCTGCGTTTTAGCATTGTAAAGGGGCTTTAAATGAGTTGCTCTAAATGGACATTCATTTGAGCAGATCCTGAGTGCATTTTTAGAAACCCCAAGGTGGGAGGAGGACCCAAGATGACTCAGTCATCCACCATACCATCAAAGAAGTTTAAAATCCAGTGATATATGTGAAGGCACTTCCAAAAATGCCTAAGAAAACTATAATTAAAAACCAAGTCTATTTTGGTACAAAAAATTTGGAAATCTACACAATTTTTTAATAATATGCATTTTCCATGAAACTGTTGAACAGCACTTGTTTGTGTGGATACACACACACACATACATACACACACCATACATAAAACTATCTATGGTGAATGTATTTATATAGATGGATAGACAGATACATGTCACATATGTATATATAATCCCTTCACTATAGATATTTTCTAAAACACTGATTGAGATAAGTGTGAAAATAGAGATATAAATAATGTGTTACAGAAGCACACAGAATGGGAAGATTAAGTTAAACTTTTAGAATTAGGGACTACTTTGTTGAGAAAATAGCATTTGACCTGAGAAGTGTAGAATGATCAAGATTTCACAGGATGTGGCGGATGTGGCTGGGGCTTCAGGACTGAGAAAGGAGCTTCTCAGGTGAAGTGAATGGTGCTAAGGAATGCGGGTGTGTGTGGGAAGGGGCTGAGGATGCCCTCACCTGCCCCTGCACATCGCTTGCTAGTACCTTTATCATAGCACTTTGCAACACATCGTTATTTTTTTTTTTTTTTTTTTTTTTTTTTTTTTTTTTGACAGGCAGAGTGGACAGTGAGAGAGAGAGACAGAGAGAAAGGTCTTCCTTTGCCGTTGGTTTACCCTCCAATGGCTGCCGCGGCCGGCGTGCTGCGGCCGGCGCACCGCGCTGATCCAATGGCAGGAGCCAGGAGCCAGGTGCTTTTCCTGGTCTCCCATGGGGTGCAGGGCCCAAGCACCTGGGCCATCCTCCACTGCACTCCCTGGCCACAGCAGAGGGCTGGCCTGGAAGAGGGGCAACCGGGACAGAATCCAGCGCCCCGACCGGGACTAGAACCCGGTATGCCGGCGCCGCTAGGCGGAGGATTAGCCTAGTGAGCCGCGACGCCGGCCAACACATCGTTATTTTTATGTGACTGCCTTTCCCATGATCTCTGAACAAGTCAAAGAAGGAGAATATGGCTTATTTCCCTTTTTAACCCTAAGTCCTAGTAGAGGCAACAGTTCAGTCATTGATGAGAGCTGAGTGAATAATTTAATGCATGAAACTGCAGAGTAAGAATACTGGAAAAGGAGCTGGCAGCCACCATCATTTTCCATTGTGATCAGAGCTCATCTGAATAGACATTGGCTTCACCTTTCCTAAGTAGCTACATAAAGCCGAATGACGATTTTCCCATCTCTTCCCTGTCCTGTGCACAGCATTCCTGAAGCCCCAGATGAAAACTCCGAGGCTGAGTGAAACGGCCACACGAGTCAGAAGCAGAACTTCTGTCTCAGGGAGAACCCCTTTGCCAGCATCCTGTCTGCGTGCCCTCTTCCCTTGTCAGCTTTGAGCTTCTCGTCTTTCCTTGCACTGACCTGGCCTGTAGCCTGCCTTCCTTTCCCAGGGCCAGCTCTTCCTTCCTTAAGGGCTCCTCACTGCGTTCGAGGCCCAGGCTGGTCTCTGTTCTCAAGTTGCTGCCAATCATTCTCCTCCGTTCTGCCTTTCTCAAGTCCTCTCCTTTGCCTATGCAGGTTGGCCCCTGATCTCTTGGTGATTTCCGTAGCCCTTCTCCCTGTGGTCCCACACTCTCGTGTGACACGGAGACAGCATCACGGGGCAAGGTGGGGGGGGGGGGTGCAGGATGAAGGGGTCATGACTCAAACCTTGCTTCAAGAAGTCAGAACAAGAGATTTAGAGACCACCCAAAAAGAGGGCCAGTCAATTGTGTAACCGGACGAGGGGGATGGCTCTGCTTTTTGGGTAGTGTGAGCCATGAGTTGGCCCTAGAACACATCCGTTCATCTACAGAGTTTGAGGCTGTGGGAAACCAGGGACAAAGGTAAATCTACCAGGATCTACTTACTTATGCAAGAAAAAAAATGAGACCAAAATGATCTATTGAATGGAAATATTTTATTTTTGTTGTTGCTTTTTTTTCCATCATTTTCCCCTCTGGGTAGCCAGTGTGAAGAATAAAACAAGGCAACGGCTGTGGTTCTCGTTAGTAGGTTTCTCTCCTAAGGAGACTCATCTCTTTCGTAGTCCACCAACCCCTGCCAAAGCACATGAAAACCACCAAGAATTCAGGAATCATACTTGTGTAAAAGAAGTAGGATCGAGGAGCAATTAAGACTGGGAATGCAGCAACCAGAGTGCCTGGGTTTGAATCCTGATTCTGAGGTCACTTAAAAGCTGTGTGACCTAGGGCAAGTTACTTAACCTCTCTGTGACTCAGCATCCTTCCCTGTAAAGCAGAGATAGTAATAGCTCTACCTCATTTGTTTAGTGTGATAATTACATTCATTCATATAAAATACATTCAGTATGAAGTAAGCACTATACAATCGTTGTAATTTTTATCATTGTGGTTATTATCAGCGGTGACTTATTGAAAGCCCTTACCTGGGACAGACAACAGAAAGGAGGTATAAGATGCTGTCTGTTCCCTGAGATAATTTACAATCTAGTTAAGGAGCTGAGGATTCAATTAAAGCGTGCAACTCGGTGTTCTCTGGCTGATCAGATTAAGGTGACTTGAATGGCCACCCCACAAGGGGGCTTTAGAGTTTAGGGCAGGAAGCATGAAGGACTGCCCAGGATGTGAGCAACAAAGATGTCAAATGCAGCATGAGGGCAGCTGATCAAGAAAGCCAGAAGATCCTCTTCAGTTATCCTCTCTGTCCTGTCTACCATCCCACATTCAGCTGTCAGAGCTCATCATCTCCGGACGCACCAAGCCTCTGGGAAGAATGCCGCCCTCTTGTGACAGGGCCACGTCGGCTCCGTTCATTTCCCCAGCACTAGCCCAGTCATTTTGTTCCCAGCTCAAGGGGGTGGCTATTACAAAACACTTCTCGCTAAACAAACCCTTGTGTGTATTTCACTACTCCTTCCTCAGCTGTTGGAATCATTTCATCATCCCTCCAAACACATACACCCACCCCATAAACGCACATTCATCACCCATTATCCAACACAGACACACAGACACATACACACATACACGTACCACACACTTGCTATGACCTACGCTTCACTCTCAAGGGGCCTAAATCCTAATGTCTGCTGTCGTGCACCCTTCATGCATAGCCTGCAACACCTGCCCAGGGCCATTTCAGATCTTGCAAGTGTGCGGCTTTCACGTGCATATTCCTCTCTCAGCCATGCTTCTGAAGCTAAGGATTTGGTTTCCAACACCTGATCCGATCTGACCTCCACTCGATATGACAGGTTGCCCCTGCATCTCTCTAGCCACTGGGAGCCTAGGAGCACACGCACACTAAACATAATGGGAGTGCAATGCTTTTGTGTCCTGTAACTTTGCCTTGAGAAAAATCGCAAACCACTGTGCGGATGCTGACTAACCCTAATTGGCGTTTCAGCCCAGGTCTGCAGAGGAATGGTTATTAATAGACATTGTAATGGGTGGGCGTGTTTGTGTGTGTGCGAAGAATTTGAACACATATCAAGAACCAAGGTGGAGGAGAATGCTGATGAAAGCTGTCTGGGTTGTACTGCACACATGGTTAAGCAGGAGCCCTTCCAGCCTCTCACTGGTGTTGTGAAACACGGATGGCAATTTGGATTATATTGCCAATCACTCGTGTGGATCAGACACTACACGGAAGCATTGCATTACTGGATCTCTAGGTAACTCCAAGATAAAACAGATTAGGCCACAGAGACCTGCACTGCTAATGGAAGGATATGTAGGTTATGTCATCTGCGAAACAGTCTTTCCTGGAGTCTCCATCTACTAAGGCAGTTGAAATTTCTAAGAGCATAATAGCTTTTTTAAAATTCCAATTATTCTAGAACTGTCAGCTACAATGTACCATTTCTTTTTGAATAACATTCTTTTTGTTTTTAAAGATTTTATTTATCTATTTGATAAGATAGAGTTATAGACAGAGAGAGGGAGAGACAGAGAGAGGACTTCCATCTGCTGGCTTATGCCCCAAAGGGCCACAGCCACCAGAGCTGGGCCAACCCAAAGCCAGGAGCCAGGAGCCTCCTCCAGGTGTCCCACGTGGATGGAGGGGCCCAAGCACTTGGGCCATCTTCCACTGCTTTCTCAGGCCACAGAAGAGAGCTGGATCGGAAGAGGAGCAGCAGGGACACAAACCAGAGCCCATATGGAATGCCAGTGCCATAGGCAGAGGTTTAGCCTACTGCGTCACAGAACCAGCCCCATCTCGGATAACATTCTATCAATATTTCTTTTTCTATACAGATCTGACAATATTCAAATGAAAGAGAAAGCAGGAACCATTTGTGCCCTGTAATGCAAATGTCTTGGTGTGCAACAGTAATCTGCAGTAGCAGTGAACTGAAAACCTCCTAGACTCTGTCAGATTGAGATGAATATGTTATGAACATGTATGGCTTGAAGCCTTATATAGCAACAGCAATATTCTTAAAGTGCACTTGAAGCCAGATTAACACTCCCCCCTTAAAAAAAAAAAAAAAAAGAACCGAACAGATAACACTTAAAATAGAATGCGCACCTGTTCTCCCTGGGATTGTGCTCAGGTTATTGTCCTGAGAGGAGCTGCCCATGTGGATCCTCCTGACAATTATATGATCACATCGAATTAATTTGGGTGAAAAAAAGTGCTTCTTTACTACGTCTGCATTTTTACATTGTAAAATGTTGTATTTGCTTAAAGGAAAGTCATTAATTTGAAAGATAGTTGAGAGCCCTTTTATGCCAGGTATTGTGTTAGATGAGATGATGACAGAGGTAAGATTCTTCTCCCTGCCCTTCATGAGGAAGACCAACACTCAAACACAATAGAGAAGAATGCCTAGGCGACTATGACTTTAGAGAACCAGTTCCCAACTCCGTTACCGGCAGTAGGAAGGAAAGCTGGGTAGACTGGGCTTCCTTGGGTTAAGAAGTAAAGAGCATGTAATAGATAGCCAGGTGTTGCAGGTGGAGGGGAGAGGGTCACCTTGTAGAGGGACTGGAGACCGCGAGATGCTGGTGACCTTGAGGACATCTAGGCTGTCTGGCATTAGCAGAGCATGGATTTCATTTAAAGGCTGTAATGGAGATAATGCTGAAAAAGCAAGCAGGAACTCGATCCTAACAAGCCTTATTGGTTATGCCAAAACTGAACATTATCTGAGGGCAAAAAGCTGGTATTGAAAGACTTGGTCAGGAATGGGCGAAAGGCCCTAAAGCAACCACATGAGAGTAAAACAAAACGGCCTCTCAGTTACCAAGGGAAATGAAGGGTCAGATGAGAAACCCAATTGTTTCTTTTACTGTATTTGACCCATGTGTTAAAAATTTATTATCCCGCAGGCACTGGTGACTCAGTGGTGACCCATACGGCCTTGGTCACTACCTTCAAAGAGCTTGCAGTCTAGTTAGGAAACTGGGCATTTCGTCAAGCAGTTAGAACAAAATATGCAACGTAGGAAGATGGAGAAGGCCTAGCATTCAGCAGAGACAGCCCAAGGCTTGGGCATCCAGGGAGGCCTCCTGACGGAAGTGACGAATAAACCAAACTCCAAACAATGTGTAGGAATTCACCTTCAGGATAAAGGAACCAAGGAGAGTAAACAAGATGGGTGAAGAGAGGGAATGGCCCAGTAATGAACCAAAACAGGTCACTACGATTGTGCCGTAAGTGACAAGGAGGAGAGTGGCAGGCAGTGAAGTGGGAAGACATTTTGGGGTCTAATAAGCCACATTAAAGTTAACTTTTCCTTAGCAGGAGTGCAAAGGACTTTAGGTAGGTGACTGACAAGGTCAACTTTGTGTTTTAGGAAAGATCACTCTGGCTGCAGCACAAGATGTACCATAACCTGAAGTTCTGGAAGCCAAGGGACCAGCTAGGCTGCTGATGAGGTCACCCAAGTGGGAGGTGAAGCTGACCTAAGAAGGAGAGTAGCGGGGTAGGGGTAGACAAGGGAAAGGATACATGCTCTGGAGATTTTTAGGAAGAAATAGCAACAGGATTTGGTGATTAGCTAGAGAGTGAAACAGAGTTGCAGCTGGCTTGGGTTAGTGGGAGGGAGTGGCATTCCCCAAAATCACAATGCAAGAGGCCCGGGCTTAGGGATGCTGGAGGGAATAATATACTTGATCTGGGGCAAGCTGAGTTTGCGATACCTGTGGGAACCTTCAGACTTGGAAAAGGGCATAGGAAGTGCCCAGTAGAGATGATGAAGGAGCTACTGTATGCCCTACCTGCACCCACAGCTGTGGTTATATCCAGTATCACATAATTTGTTTAAAGCTGGTATCCTTTATTTTCATATAGGTTTCAAAGATTTCAACTGAGAGTCTTCTTCTTTAAGTAGGTCTGTCTTGAATTTCTACTTCTAGAAAGGGGCCCTCCTTTATACTTACCCCATGTTCTACATGAAGTCTTTGAAGTCGATCATGTGTATCCTCAACCATGTTGGCAGCTTGGGGGCAGGAGTGGAGGTGGGGTCAGCCCCTCTGCCTCCCCACTACTACTACAAACCAGAGGTGACATGGAAGCTTTGGATTACTTACCATGATCATCAACTGTCATACATTGCTCACACTGACATCCTGGATGGCACCAAGAGGCTCAAAAAAGCAGGAGGATGTTGTAGTAGAATTATTTCGTTTGAGTTTTTCTCCTGCCCTAAACATGCTCCTAGTTTCCCTGAAACCTTAGTATTATTCGTTCTTCTGTGTTAAAAACTAAAAGATAGTTAAAGATCACACGATTATCTCAGAGCTACCAAGGTGCATCAAGGGCTGACCAAGTGTCCCTGGTGAGGGATTATTGTATAGAAGAGGAGCCATCTGGTTGGAGGCAGCAGGATGCACCTTAGCAGGATAGAGGCAGAGTTAATGAACTACCTATGCAGGACCTTCTTTGGGGTTCTTTTGAAAGAGAACAGATACCCATGTTTATGGAGAGAGCTGTAAAATGCCTCCCGTAAGAGAGACTAAACAGGCAGTGGAGTACTCAGGTGACCTGCAGAGCCCTGGGGAGGCTCAGTGCTCCACTGGTGCCTCTCTGGACACCTCAGGGCCAGGGCTGCAGACTGTCACAGGGAGGCCTTCACCAGAGAAGCTCTGCTTGACTCTCTTTTATGTATAAATACTTCCTGTGAAGGTGTCTCAGGTCTGCGGAGCACGCTGAGTGCCTCTGATTGACTCCAGTGCTAACCCATTGAGCTCACTGGGGTAGACAAGCAGGGGCTGGGTTCCTGGGCCAACGTCTGTCCTTACATGGTGAGATGCCACTTGGCTCCTCAGCACATAAGGAAAACTAACTTGACCGGCATCTTTTGCTTCCAAGTGTTCTGGCTTACATAGCTGCTTTGTTGCATTGTGAATAACTACGAATAATTCAGTAGGCAACTGATTAAATATTAAATTGGCCACATGGCCCTCTCAGATTTTGCTAGCAGTTTCGGGTTATTATTAACATTCTCCTCACATATCTCATGGAAAATAATCAAATAGGATCCAAGTGAATCCCTTTGAGGTGGTGAGAAAGTTTAAGGATGTTAGTCTTTGGTTGGGGAGACTACTAAACGGTCCCCCTGCTCTTGACTCTTGGACTCGGGTTGGCTGACTTTGTGTATCCTCAAGATGCCTCAGCCTATCTGCACGTGTTAAATTTTCTGCAAGTGCTACATTTTTTCCCCAAGGTTGTAATTCAAGTGTGCAAGATGAGAGGACCCAAGGAGACATTATTAGAAGATAATTTACATAGGTATAAATTTCAAGGAATCTCCTCTCTGGGACTTTTAAAATAGTTCAATGCAATATTTTATTTTAGCAGTTCCTTTGGTTATCCTTTCTCTTTTATTGTTGTCCACTATGTTTTCTGATGCATTGCTCTTCACTGACCCAGATCACTCATCTAGAAAGACAAATGGAGATGAATGGAGCGGGGGGTAAACAGGTGCCAGGGGTGAAAAGGTGGAGAAAGTGAACTCTGCCTGTTTAAAGAAGATAGATGGACCAAAGAGAGGCTTGGAAAAGAAGATCAGGAGACTTAGGGTTATGAGCAATGGGCATCTGTTTACTGAGGCATTTGTCTGCATCTACTCTACCTACAGTACATGTGCAAGTATTCAATAACTCCAAATGCCAAAAATGAACTGCAGAGATTTGAGCGGGAATGAGGCATGAGTCTGCCTTCCGAGACTTACAGTCAGGAGGCAGAGACAGATGGGGAGGTAATTACCACCCAGGGTCCTAAGTTCATGAAGTATGAACTCAATGCCAATTTCCTGAGCACTCAGGGAAGAGCAGTTAAATCTGCTTGGTGGAGTCGGATGACTCATATTCTAATGACGGTGAGCTGGATTATGTACAAGTGAATAACATGGAAAGACAAGGGACAATAAGATTATTCCCAAGTACTGCAAGTTTTGTTTAAACAAATCTTTTGCCATTTTCATTAACCATAAGGCCTACTTCTCATATATAACTTACTAAATTAATATACTCTTAGCTCAGGCCACAGAAATATTTTAACATGCAAAATTATGATCTGTGCATGTCAAATTTGTTATACTATTTGTAGATATTTTTCTACAAAAGCTGACCTAAAGATCTTCAGCATTTAAGGATATGTGTTCATTGTTACGTTTGTTCTTAACATTTTTATCGTCTCTCTGTTTTTAATTCTTATTCGCACAGATGGCAATAGAGAGAAGTAATTCAGAGGGTAGGTTCTGCTATTATGACATGATGGATTAAATCCTGCTTACTAGTTATGTGACCTTGACCTTGATGTCTCTCTCTTAGTTTTCTCATCTGTAAAATGGGGATGAGTACAGTATCCACTTCACAAGTGCAATGTTATAGAAAGCATCCATAAGACTGCCCTTAATTACAAATGTGGGAGTTCTCAAGGTCATTCTTATGTTCAATAATTTACTAGCATCATGACATCATAAATAAAAGTGTCAATTGTTAAATCAACAACAGGAGTCACTGTGCACCTGCTCCCATGTAGGATATCTGTCCTTAATGTGTTGTACTATGCGAATTAATGGTAAAACTAGTATTCAAACAGTACTTTATACTTTGTGTGTCTGTGTGGGTGCAAACTGTTGAAATCTTTACTTAGTATATACTAAGTTGATCTTCTGTATATAAAGATAATTAAAACTGAATCTTGATGTGAATGGAATGGGAGAGGGAGTAGGAGATGGGATGGTTGCAGCTGGAGGGAGGTTATGGGGGAAAAAACCGCTATAATCCAAAAATTGTACTTTCGAAATGTATATTTATTAAATAAAAGTTAAAAAAAAAGAACTCATTGAAAGCTGTCACACACAGGACTACTGTTTATTACCAGGAAAGACTGTAGATTAAAATCAGTTAAGGAGACAGGTACATAGAGAAGGCAGGGAAGTTAAAATATGGAGTTTCCAGTATCCTCTCCATGAAGTCATGGACCCCGATATGTCCCTGATGTGGCTGTGGGACAGTACACATACGTGTTGTCACCTGAGCTTTGGTGACCAGAGATTATTGGGCCTCTACCTGTCAGACCTTGGTATCCAACCCCTCCAGTGACTCAAAGCTCCCACTTTAAATCACATCTCTACATTCTGATGTGGCCCCAGGTAAACAAAGATACTCTTACTAGTAGGCCATTCCAAGGCCTTAAGAGATTACTTTCCCTGGTTCAAGGGCAAAGACCAGATCTCTTTGAATAAGGTTAAATTTTACTTTACGACTCAATGTTATTTAAGAGTTAAACAACATAAGTAATGTGATTAGCATATTGCCTAGCATAAAAAAACCATAGGTTACTTATATATACTATTATTAACCATGCATTTATATCATATGAATATGTACCCAGCATCATAATAGATACTGCAGAATTTTAATGAACAAGATGTAGTTTGTGGATCTTGTAGGAGACATACAGGAGTTCAAATAATCCAATAAAAGCATGATAAGCTGAGTGCCATGGTAAAGGGCCCTAGAAAAAGTAGCATCTACTTCCAGTAGAGGTTAAGGAACAGCTTCGCCAAAGATGGTGCCTTTGAGATGGACTCTGGAAAAAGGGTAGGATTTCCACACAAGGATGAGGCCATTCCAGACAGAGGGAAGCAAATGAGCAAGATTGGAGGTCTTAGGAAGGAACCAAGGGCAGCTTCAGGGAACAGAGAAAGGGATGCCATGGCAAACTGCACAAGTGATGGGAGAAAGAACCGAGAAAAGTCTGGAAAGATAGGCATAAGCCAGACTGAGAGAGGCTTTTAACATTGCTCTGAGCACATTATGCTTTGTTTTGTAGGCCATAGGGAGACAGCGATGGTTTAGGTACTGAAAAAAAACCCTGAAAAAAATGCTATTTATGACTCCTATCTTTGAAGAAGCTTTCTCCTCTACCATGACATCTCCCTTCCAATGCCCACCCCAAATGTTTCCAATCATCCTGCAAGAAACGGCTCAGACATGTCTTCTGAGCCGCATACCTGCGTTACAGCACAGTGTCCCCCGTCCCTGCTACATCCAACTGTTTCATTGCCTCTGTGTACTTGGGAATATGAATAAGAATGAGCACCTTATGGAAAGCAGAGAGGGAGAGAAGGAGGAGGAGAGAAACATGGAATCTTGAATATCTACAAAGAATGCAAGCATAATGAACAGATATTTCTAACTTAAGAAGAAACTAGTATGTGCAGGAGACAAGTGATAATAACACCTTGGGTAGGACAAATTCTTCTAGTCACATTGCAAAGGTTTCTCAAGGTGCCCCTAAGGCTTTCGTGATAAGAACAAGTATGAGGGTACTTCAGAAAGTTCATGGAGTTGGGCATTGTGGCAAAACAGGTAAAACCACCACCTGAGATACCCACATCCTATAGTGGAGTGCCAGATTGGAGTCCCACCTCTGATCCCCACCTAGCTTCCTTCTAACATACACCCTGGGAGGCAGCAGGTCATGGCTCAAGTACTTGAGTCCCTGCCACCCACATGGGAGACCTGGATGGAATTCCAGGCCATGGGCTTCAGCTTGGCCCACCCCTCAGCTGTTGTGGACATTTGAGGAATAAACAAGTAGATGGAAGATCTCTCTCTCTCTCTCTTATTTCAAATAAATGAAAATAAATTAATAATACTTTAGCCTCATGGGTTAAAAGGGTTAAATAGGGTTAAAAGATGAATTTATTTTGGTGCAAAAAATTTTTTGAAATCCAGGCATGCTTTTTCATAATATACATTTTCATGAACTTTTAAAATGTCCTTTGTCTTATGATGATAGTAATAACAAAGAATAGCTTGCTTATGTAGCACTTACTAGTTGCCCAATATTATTCCACCTGACTAACATAAACCCAGTTCATCCTTCCAACAACTCAGTAATACAGGTTCTCTTATTATCCCCATTTTATAGAAATTGGGACATTGCCAAAAGAAAAAATACCCCACAACTGATAGCAATGCTAAAATTGTTAAAACTAGATCCTGCCAAATTCATTTAATTGCTTTTAAATAAAAGCCGTGGGTAGAGTTCGAGATTGACCCAGCGTTGGGCTGTAACTTCCCTGTTGCCTGTAATAAAGAGGAGTTCTCTTTTCATCTGAGGCCATTTGTTTCCGTGCCAGGACTGAGTCTAACTCGTGAGCACCCTTGAGGACAGTTATGTTGGAAGAGCTGCCTGCTGACCTGTGCCGGCTGAACAAGTTGCATTTTTTTTTCAAGGCCAGTCACATAGGAGGTTTTTATTGACTCAGAACAAAAGCAGCACAGTGGTTTAAGTGGTCTGCGAAGTAGGCGCCCAGCGCGGCTTTGGCAGAGAGAAGAATCTTCCTGCCTGTGTAGGGAAAGACAAGATGCAGCTTCCACAGGGGTGTGAGCAGCGTGGGGTCTGCCAGGGTGGCTGTGCTGGCCTGCACGCCCCCTGCAGTGTGTCATGTACACATTTCCTTTAAACCCATCACTTGGCATGAGTTATGTGGCTGTTTGCTGGACTTTTCCCTCCTCCTCCTTACTCTTCCTCTGTTGGAGCCCCCGCTCAGTCCAATGCCAAGCAGAAGACTGTCCTATCCTAGGTGGGGTCTGGGGAGAAGCTTCCCTGTTTCACGGCCAGTCTGCAGGTGTCAAAGGCATCTGATATAACCCTGCCCTATGATAAAGTGCAGCCACCTGAGGTGACTATGAATGCAGGTTGTTTTTTGTTCCCCAAGGTCCACACACTAAGTTTTGTAAAGATACCACACAAAGCAATGAACCATCAGCCTTTGATGTGAAGGGAACTATATAAATGCTAAACAAGAAGTGAACCGCTGGCCAGTGATTTCAATCAACGCAGTGCAAACCCAAGGCCAGAAGATAGAAAGATGGTCTCTGTGACTCTGTGCAGGAGAGAATTTCACCAGCAATTTGATGAAATTCTAAATGATCCACCAAGAATTAAATACCACTTCAGGCTTAGGAACTATTTCCCTTTTACAAATATCATGTCATGATTATAAACGCATTTTCTGTTTTAAGTATAGTAAGAATGAAAGAAAAATTATTTCTTTGCAATAATTAGTAGTCTTCATTAAATAGCATCATAAATTCTTTTAATGAACCATTAATAAATGAAACCATCCATTTATTTTTTTAAGATTTATTTATTTGAAAGGCAGAGTGATGGGTGAGGGAGGGGAGCAAAGAGAGAGAGAAAGAGAGAGATCTTTCACCCAACAGCCAGGGCTGGGCCAGTCCAAAGCCAAGAACCAGGAGCCCCATCTGGATCTCCCACATGGTTGGCAGGAACCCAAGTACTTGGACCATGATCCTGCTGCCTCCCAGGCTAATTAGCAGGAAATTAAATACAGGTGGGGCTTGAACCAGCCTTTCGATATGGGTTGCAGATATCCAAAGCTGTGGTATAACCTGCTGTGTCACAACACCTGCCCCACACCTGTAGCTCTTTAGACAAAAAGGACCCTGAGGCTGATTTCACCCACCTCCCTGAGTTTACAAATGGAGAAAATAAACTCCAAGTATGAACTAGTATAAACCCAAGTTCACAAAAGTAATCTGAGCGGACCAGCAATGGGATTCAAGGCTGTGAGCCGTGGAATTAGAAAACATTTCAGCGGGGGAAAAAGTTAGAGTGCCCTCGTGTGTCCCTGTGTAGAAATTCCTATGGGTTCTTAAAAATTTAAAGTAGCTTTAATCTCCACATCAGTGTTCTGCATTGCAGTGAGCAGACAGGCATTTAGTACTGAAGACAAACCCTGCACACACCACGGTGTCAGAAATAAATGAGCAATGCAGTTGTTTTGGTTCATCTGTGAGGATGTAGCAGCCAGGTCATCCCTATAGTACCTTTGTGTGGATTTGGGTCTAACTGACTTGGATTTCTATCCCAGGCAGCCACTTGGAATCTTTGCAACCGTGTACTAGTTGCCAAATCAGTCTGAGCTTCAGTTTTGTCATGTATGACATGGGAGTACATAATCACTGTCTTGCAGGATTGTAGCAGAAATCAAATGAGACCTTATAAGTAAATACGCATCCGGCATTTGATAGGAAGCATAAGTAAATTGTAGCTGTTTACTTTCAGACAAGAACCCCCACTGGAGGCCACCAGCAAGTTAATGATGAAGGAGCTGGGGTGCAGACATCGGGACGTGCAGAATGTCCTGTGGTTATTGGATGTAAATGTTTCCCTGAGCACTGGAGCAGAGCAAAAGGAGAGATAATTAAAGATTTGCTTACTGAATATGTGATCCCTCCAAACAAATGTCTTTCCTTTTACAAAGATTTATTTATTTGAAAAGTAGTTAAAGGGAGAGAGAGAGAGACAGACCCCTTCTTATTAGCCTGGTTCACTCCCAAATGGCCACAATGGCTGAGGCTGGCCCAGACTGAAGCCAAGAGCCTAGAACTCCATCCAGCTCCTCACCATGGGTGGCAGGGACTCAAGCTCTTAGGCCACCACATGCTGCCTTCCCAGGAGCATTAGCAGGGAATTGAATCAGAAGTGGAGCAGCTGGGACTCAAACTGGCACCCATATGGGGTGGTGTCATTGCAGGCAGTGGTTTAAACCACTGTGTCACAAAAGGCGGCCCCAAATTTCCTTTTCAAATAGGGAAATTTTTTTATGGCTCTAAGCCAGAAGCTTTCCTACAGGTGGAAACTCTTTCAGAAGTAGCACCTGCTCTCGGGCACTAAGGGTCCGGCAGTTCACAACAAAACCTCTCCTATGACAGAAAATAAGTGAGAGCCGGACTCTATTTGTGCCATTGATCCAGTTCCTTTAGAGGTCTTTATTTACTGAGAGGCTGGCAATATTAAAATCGATAGAGAACAGAGGTGAAAAGCAATGAGTGGGTGAATTCAGCCTTTGATTTGAATATTCTTCACGTCTTTAATGAAACAAGCTGGCTGAGCTAGAGTGTTTGGCCAAGTTACAGCAAATCAAGTCCTTTCACCTCAATGGACTTTCAAAGCTTCCCTCGTCCCTCCAGTGACTCTCACAGCTCCACTTGTCATTTGTGTGGGAGGGAGATATCATTATGTACGAAACAAGGAGACTTGACCTTTAAATGTCAGCGCGAGAGTGGAGTCTGGCCATTCTGTCTGTGTCTCCCATCAGCTTACTGGAGTCTGAGAGAGCCAGTCCGACAGTGCATACGTGGGGAAGGAGCTGAGAAAGGAGCACGTCATCTGTGCCTCTGTCTTTCTTATGTAACCAAGGAAAAGCAAAGGAAGAATTGGGCTGGCCCCTGTTATCCAAATGCCTGTTCCAGACAGAGCCATCACTGGGAAGTCTGTGTAGATTT
This sequence comes from Oryctolagus cuniculus, assembly GCF_051225735.1. Taxonomy (NCBI): domain Eukaryota; kingdom Metazoa; phylum Chordata; class Mammalia; order Lagomorpha; family Leporidae; genus Oryctolagus; species Oryctolagus cuniculus. The sequence goes on from NC_142870.1 coordinate 67,587,700, forward strand.
GTATTGCAAGAGCAGACAGAAGTCTCGCCCCAAACTCCAGGGATGTGTCACCGTTTCTGGTCAGCTGTTACCTGTAAGGAAGGCAAATGCAGTACCAGAGACCTAAGCATTTATTATTCATGGAAGTCCCTGATCAGACTCCTCTGTGGCTGTGGAGGAGCAAGGCGGGCGCTGCTGAGTCCCCTGAGCGCCGACCACTCACCGTACAGGACTGCAGTGCAAGCCGGGTGGTACGAGCTTAGGTTGGACTCTGTGTGCTCAGCAACCTCCAGTCAGTTCATGAAGACATCCCCTGCCTTGCACTTGCACTTCCCCTCTTTGTGCAGATGCACTGAACTGTCCATTTGCAGGCTGTTCTAGTTCTGTCAGTGGTGTGTGTGCAACACTCTCTTCTTGGTGTTTGCCTCATTTTCTACCTTATTCTTTTGCAACTTTATAGTTTTCTCCTTTTAATGTCCTCCAGATCCCTAGATCTTACTTATCCATGCTTGTATTGCTGGCCCTTGTGGCATTAAAAAATGCCAGTCTCAGTGCACCAAGGAAAACATTGTTGGGAAAGTGGTCTTTTTAAAGGGGCCTGTCTCAGAGAGAGGGCTCCCCTTGTGCTGTTGGGCCTTCCTCTCCCCTCAATGTGGCACCACCCCGTGCCCCTGTCTGGGGACCATGGTCCAGGCATTAATGAGGCACAGCCAGGAGGGATGATGGTGCCTCACAACAGGTGCATGCTTCAGGCAGCTTAAGGACAGGGCACCCTTCAAACTGTCACTCTAAAAGTATGTATGCATCAACCAGGGAGAGATGTGGAAATGAAACAGGACCCCTTCTTTAAAACTCTCCACAGCTTTGTCCTCCCACGTCTCTCCCTTCAGCTCTGTACCCCTGTGATCACCTCCTTCTCTCGATTCCCATTCAGCTGATCTCCCCTTCCTCATCGGAGCCACAGAGGCCTTTCCAAGCCTCTGGCCACACTTGCCCACCCTGCCCCTGGTTTGCTCCTGCTGCAGGTCTGTCAAAAGCCATTAACCCCAGAGATGGCTATTTCAGTTGTGCCTAGCAAACACAAGAAACCACAGTGGCCAAGATCCAGTCTGCTTAGAGAAGACGGGGGATAGAAAACTACTTTTTTTTTATCAAATATTTTTATTCTAAATAAAGACTTTTCTATGTGCATTGAAGGGCTTGCTTCTTTACCATCTTGCCCATTTTGGTAGGAGGCGCTGGGGAAAACCTGCATCAACTGGCACCGAGTTTGCAGCCTCTCCCAGCAGTGCTTTCGCCTCCCTCTAGTTAGCGCTTGCTGCTGTGCCTCTCAACGTGGCTGCTCTTGGAAGCCCACGGTCCTGACCGACTGGCTGCCATTCTGAGTCAGGAAGATGCTGTCAGTGCAAGTGAGCTGATGAAGGCCTCCAGGGGAAGTCAGAGCCAGACAGGAGGGGGGATTCTTGCTGGGGGTGAGAGAGGTGTCCCTGCAAATATACCTTGTCACCTTCTGAGTCTGAGAATGGACACTTGTGGTGAGGGAGTGAGTGGTTCCTATAAGGCTCTACTTCAAGAAACAACCTGACTGATAAACTCCATGTGCATATTGAGATATGTAGGTTTTTTTTTAAATTAATTAATTTATTTGAAAGGCAGAGCAATGGGGGAGGGGTGAGAATAGGGGGAGGGGACCAGGGGAGACAGAGAAAGAGAGATCTTCTAGCCACTGGTCATTTCCCAAATGACTACAACAGCCAGGTCTGGCCAGGCCAAAGACCTGAGCCGAGAACTCCATGTGGATCTCCCATTTGGATAGCAGGGGCCCAAGGAGTCCACTGCCTACCCCAGCCCATTCACAGGAAGCCGGGTATGAAGCAGAGCAGCTAGGACTCAAATCAGCAAGCACTTCGATGTGGATGCCAGCATCACAGCAGCTCCTAAGCCTCTGCACGCTGTGTTTTCAGTCATTTGTAAAATTAATAAGTAGAGGGCTCTGCAAACCTTAGAAAAACATTCACAGTTTTTTTAATTGCTTAAAAACCACAGTGCATTAAAACAGAAAAGCACTTTTTCGGAGAGAATGTTTGAAAGCCTACATCTGCATTCATAGACCACTTTCTAAAATCTATCAATGATGGATCTTTAAAAATTTTTAACTGATCCATAAAAATTCTATGTATTTTTGTGTTCTCAAGTGATGTTTTGATGCAGGTATACGTTGTATAATGTTCAGATCAGGATAAGCCCACCTGTCTCCTCAAGCATTTGGTATTTTTTTACAGTGACGTTGACAGATTTCTTAATAGAGATTCCACAAAGACAGAATCTTCTGGGCACCAGTGTAAATCTTATTTTCTCAGGAAAATCAGACTTTTACAATTGCTTAGTATGTCTCTAGGCCATCGTCTCTGAAACTGTCAAAGATGGGTTGACAGTAGGAGGAACTATTGCTTAGCTGGGCCTCTCTATTTCTGATCCCAATTCCATGTGGGGGTCTGTTCCCTCTTCCAGTCCTCCTCCTTAGAGACCGGAACACATGATTCTCTCTAGCTTTAAACATGTCTTTCTCTTTGCAGCATACAATTGCTTTTTCTACTGCTATTTGCACTGACTGTCTTCTGACCTAGTTGAGCCTTTGCTGCTACAGACACCTCCTAGTAGCTAGCATCATCTGAATGACCTGACTTTATTAAGAGAAAGGGTGAGCAAAGTTTTTGGTTGCCTGTATTTTTTAGAGTCTTCTAGTATCCTTTTGTCGAGGCTGTTTTTGTTGGACAGGGAAGGGTCTTGACAGCTAAGATCTTTTTAATTTGCCCAGAACATTTCTTTGGCGTGCGTGTTTTATGCTAATTTAGAAAAATAAATTTGACATTCAATGCAATTTCTATGCAACATCATCTCCAGGGTAGGCTGACTGCATTACTCTGGCCTAACTTGACAGGGTATATGATAATAGTTAGAGAAAGAAATTATGCAAATTACAAATTATACGACCTAAAATTCAGCCTGAGATAAAATAAGCAAGCCCTAATTAAGCACTCTGACTATTCCTAATAGAAAATACATGCACATAAAGTATATGTTTTCAGTCCATGCTTGCAATCTCAGTTTTGCTAGAAATAATATGAAGTCCTGATACAAATTTGGAGTTGAAGGTAGTCCATTGGCACAGTGCTTCAGATGCTGCCTGGGATGTCCACATCCCCATATCAGAGTATCTGGGTTCAAATCCTGGCCCAGCTCCTGATTCCAGCTTCCTGCCAGTGCACATTCTGTGTGGCAGCAGGTGATGGCCTCAGATACTTGGGTTCCTGCCACACACACACTGGAAACCCAAATCGAGTTCTTTGTTTCTGTCTTCAGGCTGGCCCCGTGCCAGCAGTTTCAGGCATCTGGGGAAGGAACCAGTGGACGGAAGGTCCCTCTCTGTCGTCTCTGTCTCTTTCAGCCTCCTCTGCCTTTCAAATAAATAAAATAATATTTAAAGAGAGTTTTAAGGAGTATCCTAAAAAGAAACAACATAATTTAAAAAAATGGAGTTTACATGGAATTTTGAAGACTTTTTAGGAAATGAACTCAAAATAATATTTAAGAGAATTTTTGGATAATGAGTAGTCTATTAGAAGCTCTCTATTGATATTTGTAAAAGTGTTTCAGTGAAATAGATTTTTAAAATTCCTTCAAACATACTTTTCCAAATAAATAAAAGGTGTCTCTCCCCCACCAGGAGTTCTTTTCTAGATTGCATTTCAGGGGGACCAATGTTAAGTGTCACCAGGTACACACAGACCTGCACATAAATACCTTGATAATGGGGAGGGTAGTAGTTCCAAACACCTCTACATATAACTCTTACTATCCAAATTCTTGCTGTCTAGCCATTTGCTACGGTGACTTATGAGATGGTCGTACTCGGAATTTGCTATCTGAGTCACAAATTCTACCACGGGGAATTCACACGCATGAGCCAGCAAAAATCCTTCAGTTACAGGTACCTCCAGAAAGGCAGACTGAGACTGGAGAGCAACCATAGCTCAGCTGCCCTCTCTGTGGGCTTGACTTGTGCCTTAGTGCCGTCAGCTCACAACTTTATTGAGTGAAAATGTCTTCTAAAATGGTGAAAGTCTGTGAATAAAAGAGCAAACTCAAGAGACCTCAAAAGTATATACACATGAAGAAAATAGGAACTATACATGACTATTTTCAATGTGTAGGAAAATACAGAAACCCTTCTTCTGAAAATACTGTTGTTTCTGGTGTTGGTGTTTAAAAATGAGAAAGATTCCTTGTGGCTGGTTGTATAGATGTTTTAATATTTTAGTGACATTTGTGCGAAGTGGTAGGGTTTTTTGATAGTTTAGAAAGGCATTACTGGGGCTGGTGCTGTGGCATAGCAGGTAAGGTTACCACCTGCAGTGCCCACATCCCATTTGGGCTCCGGTTTGAGTCCTGGCTACTCTACTTCCAATCCAGCTCCCTGCTAATTTGCCTGAGAAGGCAGTGGAAGATGGCCCAAGTCCTTGGACCCCTGTTCCTGCCTGGGAGACCTGGAGGAAGCTCCTGGCTTCGGATCGGCTCAGCTCCTGCCGTTGTGGCCATTTGGGGAGTAAACCAGTGAATGGAAGACCTTTCTCTCTGTCTCTGTCTCTGTCTCTGTCTCCGCCTTTGCCTCTGCCTCTCTGTAATTCTGCCTTTCAAATGAATAAATAAATCTTTAAAAAGAAAAGAAAAGAAATGCATTACTGTTTTCCCATTTCAATAATGGGTTATATAAGCTTTTGCGCTCCACAAATCTTCCATCCTACATGTTTTTAGCAAAACGTTGGACTTCTTTTTGCATAGAAATCTCTTGAGAATGCCTGTCTCCATGATGCTAAAATTTTAAAATTCAAGAACATTCTAGAAACTTTCTCACTATACTTTAATGAATGAATTAATTGTATTTGAAAGGCAGAGAGACAGAGACAGACAGACAGACAGATATTGCCCATTCACTGGTTTATTTCCAAAATACTGGCAACAACTTGACTGGGCCAGACTGGAGCCAGGAGACAGAAACTCCATCCAGGTCTTTCAAGCAGGTGGTGAGGACTCAAGTACTTCAGTCAGGGAGCTGAAATTGTGAGGGGAACTGGGATTCAAACCCAGGCACTCTGAAATGTAATGTATGGACGTGAACCAGACATTTTGAGATTTGATGATTGTTTACAGCCCTTGTCTCTTCTGTTGTGGAATAGTGGTTTTTTTTCTTCATACTATTTGTTGAGTTCTTTTACTTAGCATAGTGTTAACTTTATGATCATTAAGTAAACTGAAAATAGATCTTCACAAAAATAGAGAGTGGGAATGTGAGAGAGAAGAGGTTGGACCATGGGTGGGATGGACGGTAAGGGGGCAGGTGCCACTATGTTCCTAAATCTCTATATATGAAATCTGTGTAACTTAAATAGAATTTTCAAAAAATGAAAAACATTTTGAAGAGCCGGGTACTCTGATACAGGATGTGGCCCTCCCTCCAAGCAGCAGCTTTCCTGCTCTGCCGCATACTTGCCTCATCACCTGCACTTGCAAGTCATCTGGTCTCTGTACTTATTTATTCCCAAAAATTGACATGGAAGTGAGCTAGAGATCATTTATCATTTTACTTTTAGTGCCAATTTAAACTGAAACTGCACAACACTGAGATCTGAACTTAGCTATTTTCAACGTTGATTTGGGTTATAACCTAAGATAAATCAGTTTAATTGTATATTTTATTTTTCCAACTTAAATATTAGCTGCAACAGCAGATCCTTAAATATGAGTATTCTAGGTTTCATGGTGCTATTGAAAAGCCAGAATAGGGACCAGTGTTGTGGCATACTAGGTCAAGCCTCTACCTGTGACACTGGCATCCCATGTGGGTGCCAGTTCGAGACCCGGCTACTCCACTTCCAATCCAACTCCCTGCTAATGTGCCTAGGAAAGCAATAGAAGATGGCCCAATTACTTGGGCTCCTGCACCCATGTGGGAGACCTGGAAGAAGCCCCCAGGCTCCTGGCTTCATCCTGGTTCAGCCCCCAACCATTGCAGGCATTTGGGGGAGTGAACTGATGGATGGAATCTCTCTCTCTTTCTCTCTCTCTCTCTCTCCTTCTCCCTCTCCTCCACCTCTTCCTCCTTGCTCCATAACTCTGCCTTTCAAATAAATAAAAAATAAATTAAAAAAAATAGAAACTAGAATTGCTTCTTAGACAGTATCACCTGAGTAGATGACACAAATCCCTTCATAACGAATAATAATAATGCTTGAGCTCATTCTGTCGCTTGGGGACTCTTCTAAGTGCTTGCCTAGTTAGCTTGTTTATTCTTCACAATAAATCATTGACGTTGGTGTTCATGTTATCTCCATTTTACAGATAAGGAAACTGAGGCACAGTATTTAACTGGTAAGCGATAGAGCTGAGATCATGAACTTGGGCAGCTTGGCACCCAACCCTATTATTTATTTACTTATTTTGACAGGCAGAGTTAGACAGTGAGAGAGAGAGACAGAGAGAAAGGTCTTCCTTTTCTGTTAGTTCACCCCCCATATGGCCGCTAGGGCTGGCGTGCTGCACCGATCCGAAGCCAGGAGCCAGGTGCTTCTCCTGGTCTCCCATGCGGGTGCAGGGCCCAAGCACTTGGGCCATCCTCCACTGCCCTCCTGGGCCACAGAAGAGAGCTGGACTGGAAGAGGAGCAACCGGGACAGAATCCGGCACCCCAACCGGGACTAGAACCCAGGATACTGGCGCCGCAGATGGAGGATTAGCCAAGTGAGCCCTGGCGCCGGCCCAACCCTATTCTCTTTTTTTTAATTTTATTTATTTATTATTATTTTTTTTTTTGACAGGCAGAGTGGACAGTGAGAGAGAGAGAGACAGAGAGAAAGGTCTTCCTTTGCCTTTGGTTCACCCTCCAATGGCCGCCACGGCTGGCGCGCTGAGGCCAGTACACCTCGCTGATCCAATGGCAGGAGCCAGGTACTTATCCTGGTCTCCCGTGGGGTGCAGGGCCCAAGCACTTGGGCCATCCTCCACTGCACTCCCGGGCCAGAGCAGAGAGCTGGCCTGGAAGAGGGGCAACCGGGACAGAATCCGGCGCCCCAACCGACCGGGACTAGAACCCAGTGTGCGGGCGCCGCAAGGCGGAGGATTAGCCTAGTGAGCCGCAGCGCCGGCCAACCCTATTCTCTTAATCACTGTAGGAACTTCCCTGTAATTTATTCAGAGCTATGATAATTTACTGAGCCACATCTCTGGGACTCACTGTTTGTAAAGTCTTCATTCTAAACTCTCATCTTGTAAATCCAGGTCCTCTAGAACTGAACAGACAGAGAAATGGCTTCTGGGTCCTGGGCATGACCAGTGGGAACATAGAAGGATACCCAGAAAAGAGGGAATTCAATGGTTCCCAATTCGGTGTCCTAGGGACAGGACTGGTGCAGGATGTGTGCAGTGAGAAACGGTTGCTGGTGGACTGAGATGACATGCCAATTAAGGATAAAGAGAGGCCCAGGATCAGAGGTCCAGGGTGGCAACTCTGCCTGGCATGCACCATCATCCCCTAAGGAGTCTTTCTAGATGTTCCGTCCTGATTGGAGCGCCCCTTTAGAGATGCTAAACTAGACACGCTGTAACAGAAGCTACACTGTCCATCTGGTTACATACTGCACATATATCTTTGTTTCGTACTTAAAATAACAGATGTTTTTCATCCCTGCACCCCCAAGATTCGATTTGTGCAATGTCAGTGCCTAAAGGTACAGATACACAGAATGATAGGCGGAAACCAAACTGGGGGAGATGGGGCCAGAGAACCCTCCTGGGGGGCTGAGGAACTTGAAGGTCAGAAGGGTCACCAGAGGCAGAGGAGCACCCAAGGGCAGTGGGGACCGAAGATTTTCTTACCTAGGTGAGGTCAGGGGTTCTTTGACATGACATCTGCTGCTCCTGAGACACAGCCAGGGATGGAAAACAGTTTCTTCACTTTTTTTTTTTAAAGATTTATTTATTCATTTGAAAGTTGGAGTTACACAGAGAGAGAAGGAGAGGCAGAGAGAGAGAGAGGTCTTCTATCCACTGCTTCACTTCCCAGATGGCTGCAACAGCCGGAGCTGCGCCCATCCGAAGTCAGGAGCCAGGAGCCTCCCCCGGGTCCCCCACGTGGGTGCAGGGGCCCAAGGACTTGGGTCATTTTCCACTGCTTTCCCAGGCAATAGCAGAGAGCTGGATCAGAAGTGGAGCAGCCGGGTCTCGAACTGGCGCCTATATGGGATGCCGGCATTTCAGGCCAGGGTGTTAACCCGCTGCGCCACAACGCCAGCCCCCAGGTCCTTCACTTAACTCTTGTCTCCTCTTCCCTCCAGTGCTACCAAGCTGTCTTCAAATCATCAGGAAAGCCACTGGGTTGAATGGATCATTTCAAGCAGTGTGATTTGAACTCTATTTTATTTAGAAACCGGACTCCCAAAGAAGCTGCTTTAAATTCCTTTTAATTGAATTCAGAAAATGGCTACTATTCCAGTTTGCAAGCACTGGGTAATGAAGATGGTTTAACTAAAAACTGCTGTGCACTCACTGAGCTCGCTGATCTTCAAATAACAAACCTCAGAAAGAATCGAGCAGCGATTCGTGTTCCAGATAAAGAGGATGCTGCTTGGCCCTGGTGCTCACAAAGTCAAAGGCCAGCTCGTTTTCCCACACCCCACCACTCAGTTTATTTCTTAACCCGGTTCTGTGCAGGAGAAAATAATGAAATAACACTGAACAAAGGTCTCGCTAACATTTTCCTACTCAGATATCTCTCTCTCTCTCTCTCTCTCTCTCTCTCTCTCTCTCTCTCGGTGATTTCACTGCTGCAGGGGTTTTATTCTGAACCCTGGTCCATTGCACACCCCAAAGGCCCTGACTAATCTTAAGTAACAACATCTGATTGCCTCCTAGAAGGTGTGATGAGAAAAGGAAGGCCTCCCAATATCTGTTCCACAAACAAGCTGTGGTTATTCAATTGACAAAGAACGGTTGCGTGGTCTGTTTACCTAGAAGTAAAGACACCCATGTCTTAACTGACATCAGAGTACCTGGGTTTAAGTCCCATCTCCATTCCTGACTCTAGCTCCCTGCTGATGCGACCCCAGGGAAGCAGTGATGGCTCAAGTGATTGGGTCCTTGCCACCCACAGGAGAGAACCAGGTGTCATTATGGGCATTTGGGGGAATGAACCAGCAAGTGGGAGCCTTTTCTGTCTCTTTGTTTCTCTTTATGTCTCTGCCTCTCAAATAAATAAAAACTTTTAAAATATTTCTAAAATATGGAATAGTCCTAAAACCAAATAGTGAAGAAAGCACCTGACAAAATACGGGAAAGGGAGTCCACCAGGTTACTATTTAAAGGTTTGGAAGTCCAATCCGAGAAGGTGATGTCCAGAAATCAGAGAACGTGATGGGAGAGGATGAATCTGGCACTTAGGGCAGTGGGGCTGAGTCTGGTATCCAACAGCGGCACGTGGGGAGCCTCTGCATCCCACAGAGCTCCTGACTTGGAGGAGCTGTGGTGGGACCATGGGCTGTGGTGTTGTCTAAGGGCTCCTCTCAGTGGGTATGCAAGCTAGGGAATCACTGCCTTAGATGTTAAAGGGCTTTCACACACAGTGGCCAGGGTTCTGTAAGTGTAAAGCGAGGAAAATGAATCATTATTAATGCCTGTTGATCATGTAAGAAAATAGGCAGAGATAGGAGAAGTAATTGTAAAAATGAAAAGATTACAGAAAACTAAGTTTCTAGAAACTGAGACAAAAAAACCTTCCCCTTTCTAAAGGCTAAAATTAGTCCCAGGAATGTAAAACATTGAGGAGAGACTTGTATGTCCATATTGCCAGCTATATATGGAATAGTCTTGAGATGACAGCAAAATCCCATGCCTGGAGAAGTCTGAAAGTAGCATCTAATTCTTGATGCCAATTATTTCTTAAATCCTTATTGGGGCTGCTCTGTAAATGAGAAATACTAGAGAAGAGGAGAGCATCTGGTGTTAATGAGAAAGTATGTTGGAAAATGCGATACAAATATTTTTGGGTGCATCTGGGACCATATACATGATACTTTATTTATTTATTTTTTTGACAGGCAGAGTGGACAGTGAGAGAGAGAGACAGAGAGAAAGGTCTTCCTTTGCCATTGGTTCACCCTCCAATGGCCGCCTTGGCCGGCGCGCTGCGGCTGGCGCACCACGCTGATCTGAAGGCAGGAGCCAGGTGCTTATTCTGGTCTCCCATGGAGTTGCAGGGCCCAAAGACTTGGGCCATCCTCCACTGCACTCCCGGGCCAGAGCAGAGAGCTGGCCTGGAAGAGGGGCAACCGGGACAGAATCCGGCGCCCCAACCGGGACTAGAACCCGGTGTGCTGGCGCCGCTAGGCGGAGGATTAGCCTATTGAGCCGTGGCGCCGGCGATACTTTATTATTTGAGAAGCAGGATGACAGAAAGACCTATCCACTGGTTCACTCCCCAGATGCCAAGACTGGACTGGAGACAGGAGTTGGAAATGCAATCTAGTTCACCCATGGAGGTTACAGGGACCCAATCATTTGAGTCATCACATGCTGCATCCCAAGATCTGCATTGGCAGGAAGCTGGAGTCAGGACCTGAACCCAGCACTCAGATGTGGGACTCGGGTGTCTTGTTTTTGTTTTTGTTTTTGTTTTTGTTTTTGTTTTTGTTTTTGTTTTTGTTTTGACAGGCAGAGTTAGTGAGAGAGAAAGAGAGAAAGGTCTTCCTTCCGTTGGTTCACACTCCAAATGGCTGCTATGGTTGGTGCGCTGTGCCGATCCGAAGCCAGGAGCCAGGTGCTTCTCCTGGTCTCCCATGTGGGTGCAGGGCCCAAGCACTTGGGCCATCCTCCACTGCCTTCCCGGGCCACAGCAGAGAGCTGGACTGGAAGAGGGGCAACCGGAACAGAATCCGGCATCCCGACCAGGACTAGAACCCGGGGTGCCGGTGCCACAGGCAGAGGATTAGTCTAGTGAGCCGCGGCGCCAGCCAAGGGTGTCTTAAACAGTTAGGACTAATGCCCACTGTGTATACTTGGTTCATATGTATAGACAGAAAATGTGCTTCAACAGTGATCCTATCAGCTTTCAGGAAGTTATTTATTAAAAGGCAGAGAGAGAGAACTCCCAGCTGCTGGTTCATTCCTGAAATACCCACAAAGACTGAGCCTGGGCTGGGGTCAGAGCCAGGAGCTGGGAACTCTATCTAGGTCTCCCATGAGGGCGTAAGAACCCAATTACTTGAGCCATCTCTGTTGCCTCCCAGGGTCTGCATTGGCAGGAAACTGGAATCAGGGGCCAGAGCCAGGTATCATACCCATGTACCCAGTGCGGGATGTGATCATCATTGTTGTTGTTGTTGTTGTTTTTTAAGATTTATTTTTATTTATTTGAAAGGCAGAGTTACAGAGTAAGAGAGAGATCTTTCCTCACTTCCCAAATGTCCTTAACAGCCTGGCCCAAGCCAGAAGCCTGGAACTCCATCTGGAGTCACATGTGAATGGCAAGGTCTCAAGTACTTGGGTCATCCTCCCCTGCTTTCCCAGGCAAATTAGCAGAGAGCTGGATCAGAAGTGGCCCTCATATGGGATGCTGGCATCACAGGCAGCAGCTTAACCCACTGTGCCCCAATGCCAGATCCCCAGATGTGAGTGTGGTAACATGATATCTTAACCACCAGTCTAATGCCTGCTCCCAGAGCTATAACTTAAGACAGCCAGCTTTTGAGTATGAACAAGGCTAGAGTGAAAGGACAGATGTTAGTGTCCTTTTAGTCATGATTATTTGACAGATAATGAATATGTCAGTGAGGAAGTGGCAGTGGAAAGCTACAAGAAAAGACAGGTTTGATCCATGTTGCAAAGGTCAAATGCAAAGTTTGGCAAGTAGTTGGGTGCAGGGGTAAGGGAGAAGGAAAAATTGAAATAGAATCCAAGATTTCGAGTCTGAGCGACTGGGAGAACTAATGGCAGAAATTCAGGAGAAGCACTTTGCGGGGCGACAGGGACAAGCAGGAACTTGGACATTGCTCAAGTAATTTTCTTGGTGAACAAGCCACAGCATGAAGGATCACAGAATGATGTTGGAAGGAGGTTTGACACTTAGAAAGGCTGGGCTGGAAATGAAGCTTCTGGGGGTGGACATTTGGTGTAGTGATTTGTCACTGCTTGGGACACCCATGTTCGATATCTGAGTGCCTGGTTCAAGTCCCAGCTCCTACACTTCTGATCCAGCTTCTTGTTACTGTGCATCCTGGGAGACAACAAATGATGCTTAGGGATTTAGATCCTTGCCACTTACTTAGGGAGACCTGGATGGAATTCCTGGCTTCTGGCTTCAGCCTGACCCAGCCTGGGCTGTACCTGATATTTGGTAAGTGAACCAGCAGATGGAAGTTCGCACTCTTGCACACTCTCTCTCCCTTTCAAGTAAAATGAAAAAAAAAATTAAAAAAAAAAATTAAAAAAAAAAAAAAGAAATGAGGGGCCAGTCTGTGGGATAGTGGGTAAGGCTGCCACCAGCAGTGCTGGCAACCTATATGGGCTCTGGTTCTACTCCCAGCTGCTCCTCTTCCAATGCAGCTCTCTGCTATGGCCTGGGAAAGCAGTAGAAGATGGCTCAAGTCCTTGGGCCCCGGCACCTGTGTGGGAAACTGGGAAGAAGTACCTGGCTCCTGGCTTAGGATAAGCACAACTCCAGCCATTGCGGCCATCTGGGGAGTGAACCAGTGGATGGAGGACCTGTCTGTCTCTGTCTCTCTCTTTCTGCTTCTGCCTCTCTGTAACTCTGCCTTTCAAATAAATAAATATTAAGAAAAAAATGAGGCACATAATGGTGTGATGGCCTATGGAAAATAGGAGCAGGTGAGGCCTCTAAAAATGGGAAGAGGAAGGTGATAAAGAACAGGTCCTTGGAAAACATCAGCAAAAGATGAGGAAAAAGAAGGGCACTGGGGAATAGGCACACCCAGAAGTATGCAGCTGTGTCACTGACCACAAGGGGGCAGAAGGTTCCAGAAAAGGGCTGACTTGGTGAACCCTTTGGCTTTGTTGATTTGAAAGTTGTCAGGATCAAGAGTAGCAATAGGAGAGTAGGAGGGGAGTAAGTAAGAAGTGAGTAGGTAACAGCCGACAAAGGCAGCAGGTCTGGCCTGCAGGTTCAAGAACTTGACAGTAAGGCGGGGAGAGAAGAAAACAGTGTGAAGGGGTAAGAGATGTAAGGGAAAGTGCTGCGTTTCATTTTAAGTTAAAAGGGTAGCACTTAAATCTATGAAGCAGCCATAGGCACTGCTGAGTGAAAATGCTGAGGTCCTGCTGGGTAATAGTGGCAAAAATATTTCCAGTGGCAGAAACCATAGCAGATGAACTGTAAAGTATTCTCTGATATTGTCATGAAACAAGCCAGAATGCATGGACCGCTCCCCTGGCGATTCCCGTGCAGAATTACAGACTAAGGCAGGGACCAGCGGAGCAGAGTTCTTATCCCCTTTCCTGGGATGCATGGATTCAGTTCATACCTCCCAGAGCACAGCCAGAGAACTGCTTTCATTATACGCTTTGAAGACTGTAACAACCTCCATGGGAAGAGAAGGGAAAGTATTTTGTTAATGGATGTGGATTTATAAAATATTGGGATTTTCTTTTTCTAAGTACAATTTGCAGATTGCAATGTGTGTGGATATTACACATGCAGGAGGGAGGAGAGCATTTTAGCCTGCTACCCCTAGTAAAAACTTAAATGCACTTACATGCATAACATAACCTAAATGTTATTTCAGTCTTTCTATCGTCTGGGAAAAATAAGCAGAAAGGAAAAATTTATAGTGGCTAATGAGTGTCAGTCGGCTGTGGCTGCCATCAGCCTAGGCGGGACGAGTGCTATAAAACATTATAAAACATTCAGCAAACAGTGCTGTGTCATCCTGTTCCATTCTGCAAAGGAGTGGGGAGGCTGGAGCTGGGCGCAGGCTGTCAGAAAGGAGAAGGAAGGCCGGGAAAATGGAAAGGAAGCAAGAGGCAGAGAGAGCCTGGGCTCTCCCCAGGGCATGCACACTCTTCCTCTTCATTCGGCTGGGCTGGACACTGTGGGTGCCCCTGTGTGTTCAGAAGTGGTCCCCCAGGTCCCTTGCTGTGACATTTCTGCGCGATGCTCAGACACGGAGGAAAGCATCGGAAGTTGTTAGCACATCTCCCCACGGAGATAAAACTGGGCTCAGAACCAACAAGAGAGCCCCAGGGGGGGACTTGTCTTCTCTGTGCTTGGATAATGGCTACTCCCTGATGCCTGGGAAGAGTTAAGTCCAGGCTGTGCCTTGCACTGCATCACACACTCAATCCTGAACAGCTGGGCTCCTCATCATGCATATATGTGTCTGTCTATATATTTAGATACATAATGTACTCATGATAAATCTCCCAATGAGGAGGTATACAAACTCCCCCTTGCTGTGGTGCCAAAGGAAGCAGAGCATTAGGCAAATAGCCAGTGAGTCTCATTACCAGAGACAACCAGTGTGGAGAGTCCAGGGGGACTTGCTCCACATTCCTATTAGTGATGGCCATTTTTTAACCTGAAACATGCTGGTAATTTTCTCACCTGCAAAACTCAGTTTGCCTTAATATTCATAAATATGCTTTTCCTTAATACTTAGTGAATGACCTCCATCTTCTAGATGCTACATAAAAATAAAGCATCATTTGTCATTTTTCCTCATTTTGCATTTTCTTTCTTACTAAAGCCATCACAGAATGATTTATTTTCAGGAAAGGAAACAATATTACATAGAACAGTAGTCTTATAAAATTCTATATTATGCATGAAATGCCTTCTCTAAAATTTAGCAAAATTGGGAACAGTGGGAATGAACTAGTATTAATATAAGAATCTTGATTGTAAGATGGGTAGTTGCAGTTAAGAACAAGATTAGTAGTGTGAGAACAAGTATGTTTTCTTTTTATATAAAGGAATTTATTAATACATTAGATTCTCAAGGTCACAGCAAATTCATCATAATTACTACAACAGAATTCTCACTACTTATAGTAATGTGATATTAATACAAAGAACAGATTCAATGTAGTTCTTAGTACAATTCTAAGAATGTAATGAAACTTCCCATCCTGCCTTCCTCCCTTTCTTTCTCTCTCTCTCTCTCTTCCTTCCTGTCTTCCTTTCTTTGTTCCTTCTCTCCCTCCTTAAGGATGTTTCCGTCTGAGATTTTGCTTACAAACTGTGGTCACCTCTGTGGAGTCCCAGCCTCAGAGTTAGACACAGCACTGAACAAGTCAGCCTGCCATCTGAGTTAGCAGATAATAGACTGACACTGGATAGATACCAGTGGCAAAATGAAAGATACATGTTAAATATGATTGTCACGTGAACACAGTACTTTTCTCACTATAGCTAGAAATATGCTTATCGTGATCACTGATATCTTATAGCAAGATAATCTCAGTGTCTAAGGGAATGTCCACCCTTTCCCAAAGAAACTATTTAATGAGTACAAATATCATAAGTACAACTTTAGGAATATAGTGATTCTTCCCACCATACCCACCCCTTTCACCCTCACTCTCATCCATCCTCCGCCCTTCTCGCCTATTTTCAGTCCCATTCTCCATTAAGAAAAAAAAAGAAAAAACTGTTCCTCAACAATCAAGACAAGGGCTGTTCAAGTTATTGCTTCTCAAAGTGTCAATTTAACTTCTACAGATTGTCTTGTAGGCAGTCTATTAGTTATCACAGATCAGGGAGAAAATATGGTATTTATCCCTCTGGGACAGCCTTATTTCACCAAGTATGATGTTTTCCAGATTCATCCATTTTGTTACAAATGACCGGATTTCATTTTTTTTTTTACTGCTGTGTAGTATTCCATAGAGTACATATCCCCTAATTTCTTTATGCAGTTCAGTTGATGGGCATTTAGGTTGATTCCATGTCTGACCTATTGTGAACTGAGCTCCAATAGACATGAGGGTGCACATAACTCTTTTATTTGCTGATTTCATTTCCCTTGAGTAAATTCCCAGGAGTGGGATGGCTGGGTCATATGGTAGGTCTGTATTCAGATTTCTCAGGTATCTCCAAACTGATTTCCATAGTGGTTTTTACCAGTTTACATTCCCACCGACAGTGGATTGGGGCACCTTTTTTCCCATATCCTCACCAGCATTTGTTGTTTGTTGATTTCAGTATGAAAGCCATTCTAACTGGGGTGAGGTGAAACCTCATTGTAGCTTTTTTTTTTTTTTTTTTTTTTTTTGACAGGCAGAGTGGACAGTGAGAGAGAGAGACAGAGAGAAAGGTCTTCCTTTTTGCCGTTGGTTTACCCTCCAGTGGCCGCTGCGCGGCCGGCACATCGCGCTGATCCAAAGCCAGGAGCCAGGTGCTTTTTTTTTTTCCTGGTCTCCCATGCGGGTGCAGGGCCCAAGGACTTGGGCCATCCTCCACTGCACTCCCGGGCCATAGCAGAGAGCTGGCCTGGAAGAGGGGCAACCGGGACAGAATCCGGTGCCCCGACCGGGACTAGAACCTGGTGTGCCAGCGCTGCAAGGCGGAGGATTAGCCTAGTGAGCTGCGGCGCCGGCCACCTCACTGTAGTTTTGATTTGTACTTTCTTGATGGCTAGTGATCTCGAGCATATTTTCATGTGTCTGTTGGCCATTTGGATTTCCTCTTTTGAAAATTGTCTGTTTAAGTCCTTGGCCCATATCTTTCTTTCTTTTTTATTTTTTTATTTTTTATTTTTTATTTGACAGAGTTAGACAGTGAGTGAGAGAGACAGAGAGAAAGGTCTTCCTTCCATTGGCTCAACTCCCAAATGGCCACTATGGCTGGAGCTATGTCAGTCTGAAGCCAGGAGCCAGGTGCTTCTCCTGGTCTCGCATGAGGGTACAGGGGCCCAAGCACTTGGGCCATCCTCCACTGCCTTCCTGGGCCACAGCAGAGATCTGGACTGGAAGAGGATCAACCTGGACTAGAACCCAGTGCCCATATGGGATGCTGGCGCCACAGGCAGAGAATTAACCAAGTGAGCCATGGTGCCGGCTCTTGGCTCATTTCTTAGCTGGGTTGTTTGTTTTGTTGTTATGGAGTTTCTTGATCTCTTTGTATATTCTGATTATTAATCATTTATCAGTTGCATTGTTTGCAAATAATTTCTCCCATTCTGTTGCTTGGCTCTTCACTTTCCTGACTGTTTCTTTTGCAATACAGAAGCTTCTCAATTTGATGTGTTTCTTGTGTTTACATATGAATTTCAGCATCATTTTTTTTCCAGATCTAAGAAGAATTTCTTTGCTATTTTTATTGGTATCACATTGAATCTGTAAATTGCTTTTAGGAGAATGGACATTTTGATAATACTGATTCTTCCACTCCATGAATATGGAAGATTTTCCCATTTTTTTGGTATCTTCTTCTATTTATTATTTTGTAATTCTGATTATAGAGGTCTTTGACATCCTTGGTAAAATTTACTCCAAGGAATTTGATTTTTTTTGTAGCTATTGTGAGTGGAATCAATCTTAGAAGTTCTTTTTCAACCATAGCATTATTGTGTTACAAAGGCTGTTGATTTTTGTGTATTGTTTTTATATCCTGCTACTTTACCAAAATCTTCTATGAGTTCCAATAGTCTCTTGGAGGAGTCTTTTGAATCCCTCATATATAGAATCATGCCATCTGCAAATAGGGATAGTTTGACTTCCTCCTTCAAATTTGTATCCCTTTGATTTATTTTTCTTGCCTAATGTCTTTGGCTAAAACTATTAGGACTATATTCAATAGCATTGGTGAGCGTGGGCATCCTTGTTGATTCTGGATCAAAGTGAGAATGCTTCCAATTTTTCCCCATTTAATAGGATGCTGGCTGTGAGTTTGTCATAAATAGCCTTGATTGTGTTGAGGAATGTTCCTTCTATGCCCAGTTGCTTAAGGTTTTCATCATGAAAGGGTGTTGTATTTTATCAAATGCTTTCTCTGCATCTATTGAGATAATCATGTGGTTTTTGCTCTTCAGTTTGTTAATGTGATGTATTAGATTGATTGATTTGCAAATTTTGAACCATCCTTCCATACTAGAGATAATCACCCTTGGTCCAGGGAAATGATCTTTCTGATGTGTTGTTGGATTCAATTGGCCAGAATTTTGTTGAGGATTTTTGTGTCTGTGTTCATCAGGGAAATTGATCTGTAGTTCTCTTTCTCTGTTATATCTTTTTCAGGTTTAGGAATTAAGGTGATGCTGGCTTCATAGAAAGAATTTGAGGGAATTCGCTCCCTTTCAATTGTTTTGAATAATTTGAGAAGAAATGGAATTAGTTCTTTAAGTGTCTGGTAGAATTCAGTAGTGAAGCCATCTGGTCCTGGGCTTTTCTTTGTTGAGAGGGCCTTTATAACTTATTCAATTTCTGTCTTGGTAATGGGTCTGCTTGGGTTTTCTATGTCTTCATGGCTCAATTTAGGTAGATTGTATCTGTCTAGGAATCTATTCATTTCTTCTAGGATTCCCAGTTTGTTGGCATACAGCTCTTTGTAGTAATTTCTGATGATTCTTTTTATTTCTGTGGTCTCTGTTGTTACATTTCCTTTTTCATCTCTAATTTTATTGATTTTGGTCTTCTCTCTCCTTTTTTTCTAACTTTCATTTAATAAATATAAATTTCCAAAGTACAGTTTATGGATTACGATGGCTTCCCCCCATAACTTCCCTCCCACCTGCAACCCTCCCCTGTCCTGCTCCCTCTCCCCTTCCATTCACATCAAGATTCATTTTCAATTCTCTTTATATACAGAAGATTTAGTGTAAATTAAGTAAAGATTTCAACAGTTTGCACCCACACAGAAACACAAAGTGTAAAATACTATTTCAGTACTAGTTATAGCGTTAATTCACATTGTACAACACATTAAGGACAGAGATCCTACATGAGGAGTAAGTGCACAGTGACTCCTGCTGTTGACTTAACAATTGACACTCTTGTTTATGGCGTCAATAATATCCCTAGGCTCTTGTCATGAGTTTCCAAGGCTATGGAAGCCTTTTGAGTTCGCCAACTCTGATCTTATTTAGAAAAGGGCCTAGTCAAAGTAGACGTTCTCACCTATCTTCAGAGAAAGGTACCTCCATCTTTGAAGGCATGTTCTCTCCACTGGGATCTCACTCACAGAGATTTTTTTTTTTTTTTGCCAGAGTGTCTTGGCTTTCCTTGCCTAAAATACTCTCGTGGGCTGTTCAGCCAGATCCGAATGCCTTAAGGGCTAATTCCGAGGCCAGAGTGCTGTTTAGGACATCTGCCATTCATATGAATCTGCTGTGTATCTCACTTCCCATGTTGGATTGTTCTCTCCTTCTTAATTCTGTCAGATAGTTCTCTCCTTTTTTTGTTTAGTTGGGCCAATGATGTGTGTGTCAATTTTGTTTATTTTTTCAAAAACCAAACACTGTGTTTTTGTTGATCTTTTTTTTTTTTTTTTGGATTCAATTTTCTTGATTTCTTCTTAATTTTAATTATTTCATTTCTCCTGGTTTTGGGTTTGGCTTGCTATTGTTTTTCTAGATTCTTGAGGTGCATTGATAGATCATTTATTTGGTGCCTTTCTAATCTCTTGATGTAGGCACCAATTGCTATAAAATTTCCTTTTAACACTGCTTTTGCTGAATCCTATAACTTTAATGTATTGTAGTCTTCATTTGTTTCCAGAAATTTTTTGATTTCTCTTTTGATTTTTTTTATGACCCACTGTTCATTCAGGAACATGTTGTTCAGTCTCCATGTGTTTACATATGTTCTAGCAATTCCTGAGTTGCTAATTTCCAGTGTCATTGCATTGTGGTCTGAGAAGGCACATGGTATGATTTCAATTTTTTTTTTTAATTTGCTGAGACTTGTTTTATTGCCTAGCACGTGGTGAATCCTGCAGAAGGTTCCATGCACAGGTGAGAAGAATGTGTATTCTGCAACTAATGGATGAAAGTTCTGTAGATATCTGTTAGGTACATTTGGTCTATAGTGTCGATTAACTCTGCTGTTTTCTTGCCGATTTTCTGTCTCGTTGATCCATCCCTTGCTGAAAGTGGGGAAATCCCTCATTACTATTGTATTTGAGTCTATGTCTCCCTTTAGATCCATTAACTTTTTTTAAATAGCCAGGTTTCCTGTAACTAAGTGCATACACATTTATAATAGTCACTTCTTCTTGTTGAGTTGATCCCTTAATCATTACATAGTGTCCTTCTTTGTCTCTTTTAACAGTTTTTGTGTGAAAGTCTATTTTGTCTGATATTAGGATGGCTACACCAGCTCCTTTTTGGTTTCTGTTAGCATGGAATATCGTTTTCCATCCTTTTACTTTCAGTCTGTATGCATCTTTGTTGGTGAAATGTGTTTCTCATAGGAAACAAATAGATTGGTTTTGTTTTTTAATCCATTCATCCATTTTTGTCTTTTAACTCAAGAGTTAAGGCCATTTACATTAAGGTGACTATTAATAGGCAATGTCTTTGCCCTGCCGTTTTTCCATATATATTCCTATCTTTTATTTTGAATTTCCTTTCTACTTTTACTGGAAGATTTTCTTCCTTTACCTTCTTCCATAGTGATGACCATGTTTCTGTATTTCTGTGTGCAACACATCCTTAAGCACCTTCTGCAGGGCTGGACAAGTGGTGACAAATTCTTTCAGTTTCTGTTTGTCATGGAAGGTCTTTATTTCACCTTCATTCATAAATGAGACCTTTGCAGGGTATAATATTCTGGGTTGACAGTTTTTTTCTCTAAAGACTTGGACTATATCTCGCCATTCTCTCCTAGGGTTTCTGATGAGAAGTCCACTGTAAGTCTAATTGGAGATCCTCTGAAAGTAATCTGACATTTCTCTCATGTACATTTTAGAATCTTTTCTTTATGTTTCACTGTGGGGAGTTTGATTACAATATGTCATGGTGAAGATCTTTTCTGGTCATGTCTATTAGGATTTCTCTGTGCTTCCTGTACTTGGATGCACCTTTTTTTCTCCAAATTGGTGAAATTTTCTGTTATTATTTCACTAAAAAGGTATTCTAATCCTTCCTCTCTTTCCACACCTTCAGGAACTCCTAGAACTCATAAGTTGGGTCATTTTATAGTATCCTGTAGATTACCAACAGGTTTTTTTAGTTTTCTAATTTCTTCTTCTTGTGTTTGGTCTGACTGCAAGATTTCCTGTGATTTGTCTTCTGAATCATATTCTTTCTTCTGCTTCACCAATTCTGTTGTTAAGGCTTTCCACTACATTTTTATTTGTTTTATTGAATTCTTCATTTCCAAGATTTCATTTTGATTTCTCTTTAAGATCTCTATCTAATGGGAGAAATTTTCTTTCATGTCATGTATGGATTTCATTAGTTCATCATCCATTTGCTTCAGGTTACTTCTAAGTAATCCTACAATCAATTTTTTGAATTCCTTTTCTGGCATTTCTTCCATCTCATTACCTTCACAATCTAGTATTGAAGTGCTGTGTTCTTCTGGGGGCATCATGTTGTGTTCCTTATTCTTGTTTCTTGAATTGGTGCATTTGTTATTTGGCACTTGTTGGTTTCCTCTGTTTCTTCGCTGTGGTGGCTTTTATCTTTGGACTATATCTGTGTGGATTAGTGGAGTGTCTGCTTTGAGGGATTATTTAGAGATTTGTAGTGGGTGTGGCCAAGAAGCTCTGTTCATTTCTCCAGGGTGAAAGGTGTGTTGAGGTGATATACTCAGGCTTGGCATGGTAAATCGCCTCTTTTTTTTTTTTTTTTTTTAATCAGAGGGGAGGTTTGTTCTTGTCTGTTGGCATAGACTCAGCTGAGCTCCTCTCTTCCAAGGAGACCAGTCCTTGGCTGTAGCCCCAATGAGTATATTATTTGTCTGCTTTCCACAAGAACCACACAAAGGATCTGTGCAGCCCTCGGTATAAGATCAGATTCCCCAGCAGTGTATCTTGCCAGGTGACCAGGGAGCCCTGATCTTGTGGAGCCTCCACAGTGTCTGTACAAAGCCCCAGCCACACCCTGAGTTCTCCCACACAGCCTTAGTGTTTTCACAGTCCCGGCACACAAGCCTCTCACAGTCATGAGCACCCAGCCCCCAGTCTGTTCTCCCCACCAAACTCAGGAGTCTCCACTTGGCTCATTCCTGGGCGTGGACACAAGCTGGCACATCTGTTATTTATGTCCAAAATGGTGCCTGCACTTTGTCAGTTTGTTATAGGGCACCTTTGCAGAATGAACGGGGAGAAAAAAAACGTGCCCCCCTTTGTTTTTTCTCCTCTAGTTTGGTGGATACACTCTCCCCCATGGGGCTCCAAGCCAGATTTCCTCTAGGCTCTTCCTGCAGCTTTTTCTCCAGTAGCTTGGGCTACTGCAGTCTGGTCTCACCTTGCTCTCCAGCACTGGTACCGAGGCTCTTGGCTGGTAGGGTCCTAAATTGTGCGTGTCTTCACCCTACACATAGGTCCACTGTGTTCCTTTAATTTATGTAGAGTTTCCTCTGCTGTTTTCTCCCTAACTATTACATGAGACTGCACCCTTTCCACTTTTATTAGACTATGTCCTCGTAGACTTGAGCAGCAAGCTTCCTCCCTACTCCACCATCTTAATCCAATCCCCCTTTTGTTCTATAAGGCGCAATAACACCTGGACCATTGAACAATAATCTGGGCTCAAGATAAGAATTTAGAAAGAGGGCATGTAACTAACTGGGCTTTATCTGCTCTGTCAGGAGTTATTCCTAGCTGAGTCAGATTTGTATAATAGTAAAATACAGTATATTACTGTTTTTATTGTTTTGTATTTTGAAAACATAAGAAGAAGGCAAATTTGCTTTTGTTTCTTGTTTTGAAGTTCTGCCTTTCCCACTGTTTAAATACTGAACTAGACGTGGTGTTCCCATGACCTTTGTTTGCCTGAAGGCTCAAGGAAGTGGATAGGTCCCGAGTAAGCATCCTCCATGGGGACAGTGAAGCAGCCCCCTGTGTGTTTGCATTTATTGAGGAGATTCTTCAGCAATGAGCTTTGTTTTTCCAAATGTTAGAGTTTACTTCCTCAGAAAAGCTTTCTTGAAATGAAATTATTAGATCAAATGGTATGAATATTTTAAAGTTCCTCTTTGTAAGCACATTTTTAAAAAGCTTTCCAAAGCTTTTTCCAATTTACCTGATATGAGCAATATATGAGAATTATAGTATCACCTGGAGCTTGACAAGCTGCCAATAAGACTATATTACTTTTTATTTGTGTTTACTTCATTCCTAACAACCTTGAAAATTTTTGCAAGTATTTATTTGTGCTTTTTAAGCAGATTTTGGTGGTTTTGTTTTTTGTTTGTTTGCTTGTTTTCAGTATGTTTTCTTCTCACTTGGCTTGGTTTCCCCAGCTGCAGTCTCATCGACTTCCTCGCCTCTGTTTCTGTACACAGGCTCTCATGATTCCTTCAGCTACTGGGTCGATGAAAAGTCCCCAGTGGGGCCTGACCAAACCCCAGCTATCAAACGCCTCGCCAGGATCTCCTTGGTGAAGAAGCTGATGAAGAAGTGGTCTGTGACCCAGAACCTGACCTTCCGAGAGCAGCTGGAGGCTGGGATCCGCTACTTTGACCTGCGTGTGTCTTCCAAGCCAGGAGATGCTGACCAGGAGATTTACTTCATCCACGGGCTTTTTGGCATCAAGGTCTGGGATGGGCTGATGGAGATTGACTCTTTCCTCTCACAGCACCCTCAGGAGATCATCTTCTTGGATTTCAACCACTTCTACGCCATGGATGAAGCCCATCACAAATGCCTGGTTCTCCGGATCCAGGAGGCCTTTGGAAGCAAGTTGTGTCCAGCCTGCAGTGTGGAAAGTATGACGCTGCAATCCCTGTGGCAGAAGAAGCACCAGGTAGGAGGGGAGGTGATATGGAGGCAAGAATTTAACTCTTGGTTCATTTCCTAGGCCACAAGGTATAAAATAGCTCCATCCAGGGCTGGCAGGCTAGAAAGTGTGGGTTGTTTGGAATATTAAACATATGCAAACTGGATCTTATGTCTCAAAGTGATTTCAGTGGCTTCACTGGGCTCTATTGAACTGGGATTAACACCTGCCAAATATTTAAAGCTAGCCTGGCCACCCATTTGACATCTAAATTGAATTCCAATGGCATGGTAAGAACCAACACAACTCAAAGTTGTGAAATCGGTCCAGTTGGTCGTTAACATCCTGTCTCTCCTGAGGTCTGATTTACCTTCCTAATTCCTCCCAGGGATGGTGCATTCCATTATGCCTTCAACTCAGTGTCAGGTAATCATTGCCTAGGTATTGGTTAGGAAAACATTAGCTGACAAAGTCATGTGAAGTCATTCATCTCAGGAGTGTGCTACTATTTTTAAAGACCCTCTTCGTAGAACTTGGATGATAGAAGAAGAGAGTTAAAGAAGGAAGGATCTCCAGCCTGGGTAAACATTCCCTGGGTTGCTTAAGGTGAGAAGAGCCAGAGCAGGCATTTGGTACAGCAGTTAAGTCATTGTCTAGGATGCATGCATCCCATATCAGAGTATGTGGTTCAAGCACTAACTCCTTTGCTTCTAATCCAGCTTCCTGCTATTGCACACCCCGGGAGGCAGCCGATGATAGTTCAAGCACTCAGGTCCCTGTCACCCACATGGGAGACCCAAACTAAATTCCGGCTTGTGACTTTGGCCTGGTCCAGCCATGGCTGTTGCAGGCGTTTGGGGAGTGAACCAGCAGATGGAAGATCTCTCTGTGTCTGTTTGTTTCTGTCTCTTTGCCTTTGAAGTAAAGTGAAAGTAAATGAATTTTTACAATTCTTTTTTAAATTGAGAAAAACCTCAAAACCTAGGCACATGAGGGACATGCTCAGGAAAAGGGATGTGGGTCTTACAGGGATCCCACTGTGATCCCAGGGATGACAGTGAAAGAGAAGTGCTTAGGGGAAGACAGCCTCAAAAAGAAAAAGGAAAGCAAATAAGTTTTGCTCAAAATTTCCCACATGCTCAATGTGACACATTGACCAAAATGTTATAAAGAAGCAGATATTTTGAATAAAAGGAGGATCTTTCAATTAAAAATTAGCCAAAGAGTATTCGCTTAGAAATATTTACTGAACACCTAGTATATTCTTAGGACTTGAGACACATCAGTAAATAAATCAGGCAAACACCCTTGCCCCCATGGGGCTCTCATTCAGGTGGAAGGAGGGAGAACATAGAATAAAAATAATAATACATTGTGTACAATGCCAGGAAGTGGTAAGAACCATAGCAGGAGAGAGAGCAAGTACAGAAAGAAGCAGCAAGGTTGTGTGGCCTAGAGAGTTGGTTGCACTCTCATTAAAACACATTTGAGGGAGTTAATCTGTGAATATGGAGGAGCAGAGGAAGCAAACAGTGCGAGCCCTAAAGGAGGAGCGTCCCCGCTATCTTTGAGGGACAACAGGGGTGATGGGGCTGGCAAGCGGGGGAGGACCCTGTGGAGGAGGGGTTAAGGGTGGGAGTGGGTGATCATGTGGTCCTTGAAGACACTGTGATCTGGCTTTCTCTGAGTGAGGAGAGTTCTGAGCACTGGTTGGTGGGGCCTGGCAGATCTTAATGGGATCCTTCTGATGACTAGGCTGAGACTAGGGCAAGGGGCTGGTGAGCAGGAGTGGGAAAACCAATCAGAATACTGTTAGTGGCAAGTGGTCAGAAGGAAGAGCCAACAGGGACTCCTAACAGGATTCCCTGTGTGAAAGAAAGTGCAGATCCAAGAGTGACTCCCAGAGTTTAGTAACTGGAAACACCAGGCGGCTTTGTACCTGGTACAAGTGCTCAATATCTTTGACTCCAGAGTTTGATGAGTTAATTCTTAGTGTCTGTTAAAATGCAGCTAAGCCACATTTCCTGCTAAAACTTTGGTGATATCTTACCAAAAATTTATCACAGTTCTTTCACTTAAACCTGAGTTTATATCTATTCTGATTCACAGGTCTCACTCAGAAAGAGATGACTGTAACAACAGCCTACTGTTCATATGCCTTGGTGATTTTTCACAACTGGCGTCATGTAACATACTAATAAAAACATTTTCTCTTTATTAAAGAGCACCTAGCATCAGAAGGTCTCAGAGTTAGCAGGATGGGAGAAGGGGGTGGAGATCTGTAAGAGGGCTTTTGAATACTGGGATTCAGCTAAGGTTAAATTTGAGTGCAGATACAGTTTTGCAGTTGTGTACACAAATGGCATTCTGCTGGCTGACATATTGCATACTAAACTGTTCAGAAACCTGAGAAGTAGGAACGGTCTTCAGGAATAATGAGTAGTGGGGACATTGAACTTCTAGCAGTGGAGTGATGATCTGTCATAGTTTTTGGTTTTGGTTTTGTTTTAAAGATTTGTTTATTTGAAAGGTAGAATTAGAGAGAGAGAAAGAGAGAGAGAGAGAAAGAGAGCTCTTCCATCCATCGGTTCACTCCCCAAACTGACTACAGTGGCCAGGAGCTGGAACTCCATCCAGGTCTCCCATGTGGGTGCAGTGGTCTAAGCACTTGGGCCATCTTCTGCTGCTTTCTCAAGTACCTTAGCAGGGAACTAGATCTAAAGCGGAGCAGCAAGGACTCAACATCATAGGTGGCACTTAATCCACTGGGCACAACTCTGGCCCATGTCATAGTTTTTAAGTATGGACCAGTTTCACTATATTATCTTACCACAAATACTAAAGTTATAAAATAAAGACATTTTGGCTGGTGCTGTGGCATAGTGGGCTAAGCATCCGCCTGCAGTGCCAGCATCCTGTATAGGCACTGGTTTATATCCCAGCTGCTCCTCTTCTGGGCCAGCTCTTTGCTATGGCCTGAGAAAGCAGTAGAAGATGGTACAAGTGCTTGGGCCCCTGCACTCCTATGGGAGACTTACTTTGGATTGGCCCAGCTCCAGGTACTGTGGCCATTTGGGGAGTAAACCAGCAACTGGAAGACCTTTATCTCTGTCTCTCCCTGTCTCTGTCTGTAACTCTACCTCTCAAGAAAATAAATAATTTTGGTTTTGACAGGCAGAGTGGACAGTGAGAGAGAGAGACAGAGAGAAAGGTCTTCCTTTTTCCGTTGATTCACCCCCCAATGGCTGCTGCAGCCGGTGTGCACCGAGCTGATCTGAAGCCAGGAGCCAGGTGCTACTCCTAGCCTCCCATGCGGGTGTAGGGCCCAAGCACTTGGGCCATCCTCCACTGCACTCCCGGCCACAGTAGAGAGCTGGACTGGAAGAGGAGCAACTGGAACAGAATTCGGCGCCCCGACCGGGACTAGAACCCGGAGTGCCGGCGCTGCAGGTGGAGGATTAGCCTAGTGAGCCGCGGCGCTGGCCAAATAAGTAAATTTTTAAAAAGACATTTTGATGACATAGCAGGAAAAGGAAGCGTATCACCAATTTAAATCCCAAGATGTAATGCTCCTTCCATCCCCATGTTTTCCCTGACACATCTCTTCTTAAAAGCTAAAAAAAGAGGACTTCATTTGGCCTAGCGCTTAAGACATCTGCATCCCACAATGAAGTACCTGGGTTCAATTCCTGGCTCCAACTCCTCACTCCAGTTTTCTGCTAATACAGACCCTAAAAGGTAGCAATGGTGGCTCAAGTAATTGGGTTCCTCCTGTCCACACGGGAGATCTGCATTGCATTCCGCTCCTGGCTTTAGCTCCCAGCTCACTGTGGATATTCTGGGGAGCAGGTGGAAACTATCTTTCTCTGTTTCTGTCTCTCTGTCTCTTTGTCTCTCCCTCTGCATGTGTGTGTGTGTGTGTGTGTGTCTGCCTCTCAAAAAGGGTCAAAGTTTAATTTAATTTAAAATTAAAATTAATTGATTTTAAGATTTGGTTTAAAAAGAGATATCTTAAAAAGGAGTCCCCAGCTGTCTTCCCCCAGCTGGGGCAGTGCCACACTGGAGGTTAAATTTTAAATATTCCTTATGTAATGAGCTACCTTGCATGTAACCCCCTGAGTATTTTATCACTATAATTTAATATCAAGAAATGTACTACCATTCAAATTTCATTTACTCAACATGCAGTTACATCACAGCTCACGTGTACATATTTGTGTACTAGGAGACAGGATTTTAAGGATAAAGTGAATTGGGAGGGCCAGCACTGTGACGTAGTGGGTAAAACTGCCCTCTGAGATGCTGGCATCCCATATGGGCACCAGTTTGAGTCCCAGCTGCTCCACATCCAATCCAGCTCCCTCCTAATGTGCCTGGGAAAGCACTGGAGGATGGCCCAAGTGCTTGGGCCTCTGAATCTCATGTGGGAAATCCAGAAAAATCTCCTGGCTCTGGATCAGCCCCACTCCAGCCATTGTGGCCATTTGGGGAGTAGCGGATAAGTGAATTGGAAAATGTAATCTACACCTTGGAAGTAATTAGGATCTTAATGAGACATTAAGAATGCATAACACTACTGAAATACAAAGTAGCTCATATACAATTGCAAGATAAGATGGCCTCGAATGTCCTATATTATGTGAAGACAGGGATTTTATAACAAGTCAAGTAAAAAGTAGAACATAGCAGAAATTTGCATCCCAGAGGCCCCTATTAAAGGAAGGATCAGAATAAGGATCAATTAAGGAATAGCTTGTACAGGAAATGAGATGTAATTTTTAATTTTTTTTTTTTAAATTGTCATCTATTTGAGAAGCAGACAGAAAGAGAGAGAAAGAGATCTTCCATCTGCTGGCTGGTTCCCCAGATGCCTGCAACAGCCAGGGATGGGTCCGTCCAGGTCTCCCACGTGGGTGGCAGGAACCCAAGCACTTGTCCATCACCTGCTGCCTCCCAGGATGCATTAGCAGGAAGCTGAACTGGAGGTCGAGGAGCCAGAGCCGGGACTTGAAATAGGCACTGCGATGTGAGATACACGCATCCCACCCAGCAGCTTACCCCGCTGTGCCACAACGCCTGCCCTGGAAATGAGATTTTTAATCTGAGACTTGCGGGGGGGGGGGGGGGGACTAAACATGAACCGCTGGGCTGGAGTAGTAATTCAGAGAAAACTACAGCAGAGTGACATGGGGAGGCAGATGCCGACTCAGACCCTGGGTGGGAGTCACTGCTCCTTCTTGTAACGTAAGAGTGACTTTGCTAGCCAGCCTTCTCCACTAAAGAGAAATGTCCCCTGACACCTTCATCATCAGAAAAGCCCTTTTGTATAATGTACAGGTTCCGGGGTCCCCTGACACCCGGCCCAGGGGCCAGGCAGCCAGGAGAAGCAGCGTGGGCACAGGGCCACCCAGCCTGCCCCGCCTCCCACGGCAGTGGTAGTCCCCCGCGCCAGCTCCCCTTCCAGAGAGCCAATGACAGGGCAGGAGGAAATCTCCCCCCCCATCTCCCCAGCAAGCTGCTTACCATGAGCCTATGATTAACCTCATTAGCACGTGTTTACCGCAGCCATCATTAGCATCAGACATTAGAAACAACAGGAACAGCCATTATCCTGCTCCATGCTCCCTAGCTGCGGGCCTCCTCCAGCAGCTAGGCCCCTTAGTCACAGCGCAGTGGAAACGTGACCCGCAGCGCAGGTAGGGCCCTGGTGCCTGGGTGCTGGAGGATGACGCTGGGGCCAGCTGTCTGGGGAGTGCAGCCCAGACTGGGGAAGCATGTGCGGGACATTCCTCCAGGAAGAGATCACTGGTGCCCGTGAACGGAGAAAATAGATTACTCCTAGAAACGTACACCGCACAGCTCTGAATTGGGACAATCAAAATAGCAACTCCCAGTCCCACCGCTGCCTCCCAGAACCTAATTAATGCTGTGGATGCGGCTGGCTAATTATTTCAAAATCACCAGCATCCCGAGCCGCCCCGCCGGAGGCCCATGGCGGCCTCTCTGAAGTCTTCCCTGACCCCACTCTCCCGGGAAGGGCAGCTTCCTGCAGCGCACGCCATTGGAAATCTGTTTACTCCAAATTAGTTCGGTGTCTTCATCTCAGCTCCTGGATCTTAGTGTGGATTTTGTGAGCATGGGAACTGTAACTTCCAGGCTGTACTGGCCCATCCCACCCACGAGTTCCCAGCCTGCAGTCCAGGGAGCCCCCAGGGCACTGGGGGTGGGGATTTGTATGGACAGAATTTAAGAAGTCTGAATTTGGATGGGAAAAATGACTATTTATACTAATTTTTAACTGAAAATTAGTACACCTGTCAATCATGAGTGTAGGTCATGACCCACAACACTGTTGGCCATATCACATTTTCAGTTTCTTCAGATATCTCCAAGTACAATCTATGCTCATCAGTAACTCAAAAGGATGAAACTTAGACCCATAGCAGAATATTTTTAATACATTTGTCATGAAGCACATACAAAAACTTATTACAAATGTATTTACTACACTGGTGGCTATATTTCCAAATCGTTGATATCCTTTGTAATCCTATTTTATGCATCCATTTAAAATATAATTCTTTTTTAAAGATTTGTTTGCTGGGGCCAGCGCTGTGGCGTAGTGGGTAAAGCCACCGTCTGAAGTGCTGGCACCCCATATGGGCGCCAGTTCAAGTCTCGGCTGCTCCACTTCTGATCCAGCTCTCTGCTATGGCCTGGGAAAGCAATAGAAGATGGCCCAAGTCCTTGGACCCCTGCACCCATGTGGGAAACCCAGAAGAAACTCCTGGCTCCTGGCTTCAGATCGGCGCAGCTCCGGCTGTTGTGGCCAACTGGGGAGTGAACCAGCAGATGGAAGACCTCTCTCTCTCTCTTTCTCTCTCTCTCTGCCTCTCCTTCTCTCTCTATGTAACTCTGCCTTGCAAATAAATAAATAAATCTTTTTTTTTTTGACAGGCAGAGTGGACAGTGAGAGAGAGAGACAGAGAGAAAGGTCTTCCTTTTTCCATTGGTTCACCCCCAATGGCCGCTGCAGCCGGCACACTGCAGCCGGCGCACCATGCTGATCTGAAGCCAGGAGCCAGGTGCTTCCTCCTGGTCTCCCATGTGGGTGCAGGGCCCAAGCATTTGGGCCATCCTCCACTGCACTCCCGGGCCACAGCAGAGAGCTGGCCTGGAAGAGGGGCAACCGGGACAGAATCCGGCGCCCCGTCCGGGACTAGAACCTGGTGTGCCGGCACCATAGGCGGAGGATTAGCCTACTGAGCCACGGCGCCAGCCAATAAATAAATCTTAAAAAAAATGTATTTATTTGCTAGGCAGAGCTACAGAGAGAGGGAGAGACAGACAGACAGAGAGAGACAGAGAGAGAGAGATCTTCCATCCACTGGTTCATCCACTGGTTCACTCCCCAGATGGCCACAGTAGCTGAGCCTGGGCCATGTTGAAGTCAGGAGCCTAGAACTCCATCCTGGGCTCCCATACGCATGGCAGGGGCCCAGGTACTTGGGCTATCTTCCACTGCTTTCCAAGGCACATTTGCAGGGTGCTGGATCAGAATGTGAGCAGCCAGAACACAAACAGGTATGCAAATGGGATGCTGGCATCACAGTGGATTAACCCACTATGCCACAACTGACTGTACCACAATGCTGGGCCCGAGGTTATAATTCAAAAAGGAGCTCCAAGATTTTTCCCTGTTTCCAGAGGCATGCATGTCTATAAAAGAAAATAGAACTGATTAAGAATCTTTGTGTCAGACACAGAGCAAACACTGAGTACATTTTTGCTCAGTGGTTTTATAAGCATATATAGCTAGGGGCTGGCGCTGTGGGGCAGTAGGTTAATGCCCTGGCCTGAAGCGCCGGCAGCCCATATGGGCGCCAGTTTGAAACCCAGCTGCTCCACTTCCAATCCAGCTCTCTGCCATGGCCTGGGAAAGCATTAGAAGATGGCCCAAGTGCTTGGGCCCCTGCACCCACATGGGAGACCCGGAGGAAGCTCCTGGCTCCTGGCTCCTGGCTTCAGATTGGCTCAGCTCCGGCTGTTGTGGCCAATTGGGGAGTGAGCCAGCAGATGGAAGACCTCTCTCTCTCTCTCTCTCTGCCTCTCCTCTCTCTGTGTAACTCTGACTTTCAAATAAATAAATAAATCTTTACCAAAAAAAGCATATATAGCTAACAGATCTTGAGGTTCTACATACAGTTGTATTTGTTTGCTTTTTGCAGCAATCTGTGTAACCCAGAAGTTAACGTTCTGCTTTGTCATGAATTGCTGCCCCTTTTCTATTCTGAATACCGCAGGTCCTTATTTTCTACCACTGTCCCTTCTACAAGCAATACCCCTTCCTGTGGCCTGGAAAGAAGATCCCAGCACCCTGGGCAAATACCACGAGTGTGCGCAAGCTCATCCTCTTCTTGGAGACCACCCTGAGTGAGCGAGCGCCCCGTGGCTCTTTCCATGTCTCCCAGGCCATTCTCACGCCCAGAGTGAAGACCATCGCCAGGGGCCTGGTCGGTGGCCTCAAGAACACTCTGGTTCATAGGTAAGTATTTATCCATCTCACAAATCAGGGTTTGGTTTTGTTTTTAATTAACTTGATTCTGTTCTGAATAAACAGCAGAGAAACTGTAGAGTTTGACCATTTAAAAGCAAACAAAAACACTTACATTTGAGACAGCGATGCACTTGGGGTGGTTCACATTAACAAAGGATCTCTAAACACTTTTTTAAAAATACACATCATAAAATTAAATATGCTGGGCCGGCGCCGCGGCTTACTAGGCTAATCCTCCGCCTAGCGGCGCCGGCACACCGGGTTCTAGTCCCGGTCGGGGCGCCGGATTCTGTCCCGGTTGCCCCTCTTCCAGGCCAGCTCTCTGCTGTGGCCCGGGAGTGCAGTGGAGGATGGCCCAGGTGCTTGGGCCCTGCACCCCATGGGAGACCAGGAGAAGAACCTGGCTCCTGGCTCCTGCCATCGGATCAGCGCGGTGCGCCGGCCGCAGCGCGCCGGCCGCGACTGCCATTGGAGGGTGAACCAATGGCAAAGGAAGACCTTTCTCTCTGTCTCTCTCTCACTGTCCACTCTGCCTGTCAAAAAAAAAAATTAAATATGCTTTAAGTTTTGATACCATGGTAAAGCACTTTGAATCAATGCCATCGATGCCAGCTTGCTTGTGCCACTTGCCCTGGTCCCTTACAGTTGGTCCAAGTACTCACTTATTCGAGAATCATTAACTACAGACCATTGTGCCAGAGATTCAGAGATGGCCCTTCAAGAGTTTGTTCTCCCTTCCATGTGACCCTGAGTCCTGAGAAGCAGCTGAGGACACTGCCCCCCATGCCCTAGCTGTGGATAATCCCTGGGGGTAGAACGGAGCTGACCATACAGTTAAGCAGGAGAAGTGCCGGTGATGTATGTTGGACAGCGTTCTTTGTCCTGGACACCAATGGATGATAGATGTTGTCAAGAAAAAATAGTGGTTTGTGTGTGTGTGTGTGTGTGTGTGTGTGTACATGCCCATATGTACACACAGGAACCATTCCAAATATACTCAAATAACAGGGCATCCTTTGCAGTCCAGGCAGGGGAAGCTAATATAGTTGGGTAACAAAATGTATTTTGTACACTGCAGTTGGTTCCTGGGTCCCAGATGATGAGAGTGGAGTTCAGATAGTGAAAGATTCATCCAGAAGCATGCCCCTGTGTGGCTGGTTCTGAGTTTGAAGAGTGTGACCTCAAAAAGAGGATTACACCCAAGAGGAGTTTAGATAGCACAGGGCACCTGCATTTTTTTTTCTTTGGGAGTGCTCCTGCTTATGTTGGCTGCGGACAGAACCGGAAACCTATGTCATTTTTTAAATGCTTAATTAACACATAATAATTATGCATATCTCAATACATGTATATGATGTGTAATGATCAAATCATGGTAATAACACTTATCATTCCTTTATTTTTGGCACTTTCAAGCTCTTCTTTCCTAGTTCTTCTCAAAATACACAATGGATTATTGTGAACTAGACACTAAGCTGTGAAACACTGGAACTCGCCGCTCCTATCTGCTGTATTTTGGTACCTACTATCCAACCGCTTACCAGCTCACTTCCCCCCACACTTCCTGGGGTCTAGAAATCACTATTCCACTCTCTTCTAATTTGAAATCTTTATTTTTAAAAATTTATTTATTTGAAAACAGAGTTACTGAGAGAGAGAGAGAGAGAGAGAGAGAGATAAAATCTTCCATCCACTGGTTTACCCCCAAAATGGCTGTAACGGCAGGGGAGGGCCTGGCCTAAGCCGGGAGCCAGGGGTTTCATCCAGATCTCCCTTAGTGGCCATCTTTGGCTTTTCCCAGGCCAAGAGCTGGGAGCTGGATGGGCAGGGAAGCAGCAGTGCCACCAGCAGCTCCCACACCGGATGCTGCATCACAGGCGGAGGCTTAACCCTTTCAGGGCCACACTGCTAGCCCCTGGAAATCAGTTCTTCTAGTGGGCACATATGAGAGAAAGCACATAGTATTTGTCATTCTGTGTCTGGCTCGTGTCACTTAACATAATGTCTCCTGGTTCTAACCAGTTTACCATTCTTTTTATGACTGAATCCCAGTGATCCTCCTTTCTGTGTGGTTCTCCTAAGCTGTTGTAGTTGAATTGGTTGTTTTGAACTTGGAAAAGAGAATTAATAAAACAATACTATATCTTTTTGAAAGATCCTGAATTAGAAGCATATATTATATATTATATATATTCATATAAACGCCTTTGGTAAATTTGTAGATTAACACAGTGGTATTTATTATTCATTCAGCCAACATTGAGTAACTGGGAGGGGCCAGAGGGAAAGATAGACAGCGAATGAATATAGCTCTGCTCTCTGCTAGAACTCAAAGTCTGGCAGGAAAAACCGACATAAAAATTTCTGTAAGGCCATGTGAAAATCACTCTTATAAAGTCTGTGCAGGGAGAGGTGTGAAACAAGGAAGAGGAAGCATTTAAAAATAATGAGTAGTTCTAGCTGCATGCTGTATTCTTAATATCAAGTACCTTTTCTGTGGAAGATTTCACTTCATTCTTAAATCAAGCCAGCCTCTCAGAGGGCTCATTATCTAGGGCACAGTGTCACCACTCACTTAGATGGGACTCAGCGAAGTTAACTGACCCAGATCTGCATAGCTGCCAAGAGTCAATAATACATCTCAGACTTGCTTGTGCCACTTGCATGGCCGCTGTGCTCCTGCCCTGTCCTTTAGAAAGGATCAAATAACCAGGCTTCTGTGGACCACTGTCCTTTATAAAGTTCAATGCTACCCCTTTCTCTCTGCAGGCCTGGAATTGTCTTATTAGTATGTGAATCTGGCCAGATCTCTGGCTGCAGCTGTTGCCCCACAGTGTCACACTGGTTTTCTTACTTGTAAATTCCTAGAACTTTGATTGGGCTGCAGATGAATCATAGGCCCTTTCATCTAATGACAGGGGCATGTGCCCAAAGCCAGGGTGTCCTGGTGATGCCATAGCCCTTGCCTGGTTGGCAGGCAGCATATGTCCCTGGGATTAGAAAGACTCTTTGGCATCTCGGCCCCTATTGGTCACAAGACTATTACAGGGAAGCATCATGCATTCCTAAGCTGGCTCATCTACTAAGGCAGGAAGTGCCGCTGAGGTCGAGCCCAGTGCAAACGTGACCGTGACCTCGTCAGGGCAGCTGAACCAGTGCAGGGCCTTCCCCTGGGCGACAACACCCAGAGGGGCTGTCCTAGACCACAACCCACCCAGCTGGTTCTGAGCACTGGTCATCAGCCAAGTTGAGTGAGAAGACAAGGCATGCTTTCCATCAATGTGGAGAGGGTTCTCTCACACAGGAGTTAACCTCCCAACTCTTCACCGAACGTCAGACGCGAGAACTTGCACATCTTGGCTCATCCCCCTAGAAGGAGGCCACAGAAACCGTAGCCACTGTAACCGAATTTCTACTGTGGCTCTCCCCAGATTCAAGGCATCCTGGAGTTCAGATTTATAGTACTCACACTGAAGTCAAATGAAAGTGGGTTTTGCCCAAGCGTCTGGAGAGAGCTGCCATGAAAGAGGGCACATGGACTGAACCAAGGAGGTCTGGGGCTAAAGTCCAAGATGGTCTCTCCCCATTCATTTATTGAATCCCTAAAACCCCTAGTACTTCAGAATATGACTATCTTTGGATATGGGTGCTGTGCTTAAAGAGGCAATTAAGTTAACATGCCAGGTGGACCCTAATCCTTTAAAGAAAAGGAACCTCAGACACACAGAGAGACCCCAGGACTTGCGTGCACATAGACGAGGCCAGGTTAGGACACGGTGAGAAAGCAGTCACCCGCAGGCCAAAGAGGGAGGCCTGCTGGCTCCCTGACCTTGGCCATCCACCTCCAGAACAGGAGTACACACATCCCTGCTATTCAAGCCATCCTGGGTCCTGTGTTTGGCTACCACAGCCCTTGCAAGCTAATGCAGTTCTTAGCAACACGGTGGCCTTAGACTTCTGAGGTCCCTGAGCTGTGGTTTTCTCAACAGTTCACTGGGATTGATAACACCTCACGAGACTGCAGAATCTTAACATGAAAATGCCTACCACAGAACCTGGCACAAAATACACCTGTCAGCCCTATTGGTAAAGAAGGCTGGAAAGTGTAGCTCTGGCTGCAGCAGGTCGGAGTTTCCACCAGGCCTACCATGCCCACTTCCCCATGGTGACCAGCAGATGGCGCCTGTGTTTCATACTTAAACGCTGCTGTTGACAAAGTCTTGACTGCCTCAAACTCGGTAGCACCATGACATTCATGTGGGCCCTTGTATATTCCTGGTCTCTGCAGCCCCTCGTTGTCAGGCCAACAGCACTTTGTAGCTTAAGTTCTTACCCCCAGCTTCCAAATGTTTCAGACTTACATTCTCCCAATTTATGAGACCTCTTATTGCAAACACTTAACACGGTACTTACCATATCCTGGGAATTGTCCCAGACACTTCTGATGGATTGTTTTATTTAATGCCCCAAAACTCTGTGTGAGATACTGTTAGGACCCCCATTTTGCAGGGGGCAGAAATTGAAGGACCACAAAACTAAGTAAACACAGGTCATCCTGAGATTTTTAAACCTTTTGCAGTCCTAGTTAAAATGCAAATGTCCCTGAGAGAGCGGTTTAGGTTTTAACCAGCTATTGTTCTAAAAGCACGAAGCGGTTCAGGAGAAGAGTTTTAGCCCAAGGCTGACTAGAGGCAACTGAGTGTGGGCAGAGGCCCAGGACCGAGTGCAGTTGTTGTGTGGAAGAAAGGGGAGAAAGACAACAGTGCCCCCACTGGCCGATCGAGGGTCATCTAGGAGACAGCTGTACATACATATGTACCCAAAGGAAGGGGTGCAGCTTCGAAGGAGAAAAGGAACCAGCTGGAGAGGTGGTACCCAAAGAGCAGAAAGAGGCCGCTGGTGATAATGAACGTGACCTAGTTCAGTTTGGGCCTAGAGCAAATCCTTTATAAGAAATCGCCAGGCCCTCTGCCCAACACAGGACCAGTTTCTGTCTTGTTTAAAGTGCTCTCAGCCAGTCGGGCACTTAGTAAGTTATTTTTACCATGACGCAAACTCCGAGTACATCTTATCGCTCCCTGCCTACGGCTCCGGGTACTTTGCACTCACTACTAATGCCGCAGTGGTCACCCTGAGTTGGCATGACTTGTTTATGTCACTAGCCTGTTAGCTTTAGTGGGCACCACATTTGGCTGTCACGTAGGAAGTCTTCAGTTTATAGAATGAGACTGATTGTATGCATTCATGAGACTACTGGTTACACATTCTTCTACTAAGAAGCCACACAGAGCAAGTAGAATAGCTATATGTTCATTTAGAAAAAGGTGAAGCTTAACTCCTACTGTACACTCTATACAAAAATTAATTTGAAGTGAATCTGAGAGCTAAGCAGGAGCTAAAAACATAAAATTTTTATAAGAAATATAGAATATCTTTGTGTATTAGGAGTAAGCAAAAGTTTCTTTAAAATATCACCAGTCATAAAAGAAAAAAAATTGCTGGATAAGACTCACTCAAAATTAACACATTCAGCTCATCAAAATGAAAATCAGCAGGCAAGCTCCAGGATAGGAGAAAATATTCACAAAATATTGCTGACAAAAGACTAGTATCAAGATACATAAGTAATTGCTACAATGCAGCAGCTTTTTTAACAGATTTATTTATTTATTTGAAAATCAGAGTTACACAGAGAAAGAGAAGTAGAGGCAAAGAGAGAGAGAGAGATCTTCCATCCTCTGGTTCATTCCCCAATTGGCCGCAACAGCCGGAGCTGCGCAGATCCGAAGCCAGGAGCCAGGAGCTTCCTCCTGGTCTCCCATGCGGGTGCAGGGGCCCAAGCACTTGGGCTGTCCTCTACTGCTTTCCATAGCAGAGAGCGGAATTGAAAGTGGACCAGCCAGGACGGCGGCTTTACCCGCTATGCCACAGTGCAGGCTCCGAATGTAGCAGGTTTTTTGTTTTTGTTTTTGTTTTTAAAGAAAGTAAAAAGATTAGTAAAAGAATTGAACAAACACTTTCAAGAATAAGATATACAGAGGGCCAATAAGCACATGAGAAACTACTCAACATTACTAGTCATCAGAAAAGTTCAAATTGAAGCATTTTGAGCTATTGCTACCCATCCATTATAATGGCTAAGATGAAAGACTGGTAGCACCGTGTTAGGGAAGGAAGTGAAGCAAGTGGGACACTCAGGTGGGAGTCTACCTGTATGGTAGAACAATTTCAATGGGAAAAGGCCCAGCAGTTTCTTATAAAACTATGTATAAACCATCTCTGCAACATAGAAATTTTATTCTTTAATATTTACACAAGAAAAATGAAGGGGCCACATTGTGGCACACTGGGTTAAGCCACCTCCTACAAAGCCAACATTTCCATATCTGAGCCCTGGTTCAAATTTGAGCTGCTCCGATTCCAATCCAGCTCCATGCTAATGCACCTGGGAAAACAATGGAGGATGGTCCAAGTACATGGGCCCCTGCCACTCACATGGGAGGCTAGGATGGAGTTTCTGGCTCCTGACTTGGCCTGGAGCAGCCCCGGCCATGGCAACCATTTGGGGAGTGAACAAGTAGATAGAAAATTTCTCTCTCTCTCTCTCTGTGTGTGTGTGTGTGTGTGTGTGTGTCTCCCTCTCCTCTCTGCCACTCTGCTTTTCAAATAAATAAAATAAAAATTTAGGGCCGGCGCCATGGCTCATTTGGTTAATCCTCCGCCTGCGGCACCAGCATCCCATATGGGCACCGGATTCTAGTCCTGGTTGCTCCTCTTCCAGGCCAGCTCTCTGCTGTGACCCAGGAAAGCAGTGGAGGATGGCCCGAGTGCTTGGGCCCCTGCACCCGCATGGGAGACCAGGAGGAAGCACCTGGCTCCTGGCTTTGGATCGGCGCAGCACCAGCCATAGCGGCCATTTGGGGAGTGAACAAGTGAAAGGAAGACCTTTCTCTATGTCTCTCTCTGTCTATAACTCTACCTGTCAAATAAAAAAAAAAAAAAGAAAAGAAAAAGGAAAGTTAAAGTAAATGTCTACAAAAAGGCTTGCATAAGAATGCTTGTAACAATTTTATTCACAATATAAAAAACTGGAAAAAAATTCATATACCCATAAATAGGAAAATGGAAAAACAAACTGTGATTTGTTTGTACAATGGAATACCATGCCACGCTAAGAAAAAGAAAGAAAGAACCATTGATACACACATCAACATAGGTGAATTTCAAAACCATTATGCTAAATAAAGAAACAGTCACACCAAAAAGTACACATTGCATAGTTTATATTAAATTCCAGAACAGGCAAATACAATCTGTAGTAGAAAATAATTCTAATAATTATTGTTGATGGGAGGATGGGACAAGGATCGCTGCAGAAGAGGTGCAAGAGCTTCTTGAATGCTGTTAATGCTTTATACTTTGATTTTTTTCTTTTTTGTTTTGCCAAAACTCAGTAAATATATACTTTAGATTTGCACATTTTATTGCACATAAACTTTATGTCAAAAAAGAAAGCCTGAAATGAGAACGGAAGTCTAATTAATCCTATGCCAGTTGAAATGGAGGGGCTGTGTATAAATGTTTGCAGTTGGAATATGTTAATACCAGGATGGATTGATGGAAGCCGGGTGATGGTTGGTGGATTGATACATGGCAAGCAGGTGTAGCCAATGGAGTACTAGTATCTGAGTGGTCAATATACTTACTATAAAATTATTATAAGGTTCTGTAATTTTTACTATATTCTAATTAGAAAAAGGGCCGAGCATTGTGACACAATGGGTTAAGTCACTGCCTATGACTCCAGCATCCCATATCACAGCACCAGTTCAAGTCCTGGTTGGTCTATTTCCAATCCAGCTCCTTGCTAATGCGCTTGGGGAAAGAAGCAGAAAATGACCCAAGTACTTGGGCCCCTGCCACTGACATGGGAGACCTGGGTGGAGCTCCTGTCTTTGGCCTGGCCTGGGCCTGACTATTGCAGCCATTTAGGGAGTAATCCAGGAGATGGAAGCTCTCTTTCTCTCGTCCTCCTTCTCTGACTCTCCCTTTCTCTGTGTCACTTTGCCTTTCAAATAAATTAATAAATACATCTTTTTTTTTTTTTTTTTTTTTGACAGGCAGAGTGGATAGTGAGAGAGAGAGAGACAGAGAGAAAGGTCTTCCTTTTGCCGTTGGTTCACCCTCCGATGGCCGCCACCGCTGGCGTGCTGCGGCTGGCGCACAGCGCTGATCCGAAGGCAGGAGCCAGGTGCTTCTCCTGGTCTCCCATGGGGTGCAGGGCCCAAGCACTTGGGCCATCCTCCACTGCACTCCCTGGCCACAGCAGAGAGCTGGCCTGGAAGAGGGGCAACCGGGACAGAATCCGGCACCCCGACCAGGACTAGAACCCGATGTGCCGGTGCTGCTAGGTGGAGGATTAGCCTATTGAGCCGCGGCGCCAGCCAATAAAGACATCTTTTTAAAAAAAGGATTGAAGAGTGCACCGATTATGAAGCTCTTGATCTTAGTTTTCTCTTTTAAGCTCTTGTTGGCATGGCATCACTTTGGTGCCTGAGACAGGTAGTCTGCTCTTCCAGCAAAGAAACCTGGAAGGTAGAACGCTTGGTGGAATAGAGACCACTGCCACCCCTAAAGAAAATGTAAACTTTAAGCAGACATGCCCCTCATGGCTTGTGATTTCCTTGACATGCTTTTGTTACAATCAGGGGACTGTTGTATTCCCATGCCTACAGACGCAGAACTTTCAACTCTGCCCTCTGTTCTCTCTGCCCCCAACACTTCCCTCTGTGTAGGAATCTTCCTGCCATCCTGGACTGGGTGAAGACACAGAAGCCTGGAGCCATGGGCGTCAACATCATCACATCTGACTTCGTGGACCTGGTGGACTTTGCCACGACCGTCATTGAGTTGAATGACCTCCTACAGGAGGACAGGGCTTTGGCTAAATGCTGATTTGATTGCTTGTTTAACTTAATGTGGAAGTTGTTGATCCAGGGTAAAGTTTGGAAGGGTTTCCTGTTAGGATGGTCCCTGGGCAGTGATGGAGAAGTGAGTAAGAGGAGGAGGGTTTTTTTTTTTCCTTCCTCACAGGGCCATTAGGATAAAATGACAGGGCTTTCAACTGCATTTTTTTTCCCCAAGAGAGACTTTAAAAAAATTTAAGTCTGAGGGAATAAAATTTATTTCATGTGGTTAAGACCAGAATCTCCCCAGTGGCTTATGGTGGTGAATGGAATATAGGAATAGGATATGCAAATGCCACTGGGGTATGGAGTGTCCCCTGATTGGTCCAGTTTCCCTATTATTGTCTTTACCAAGATATTGTGCTTGAGCCAGTGAGGATAGACCAGAAAGGCATTCCAGGTAAAAGGAATGACTCCTAGCAGGTGTGGGCTGCCCTCTGGGTTGGCTTTAACATCAACCCAGGGTTCTTAGGTGAGAGGAGGTCAAGCACCAGCTCTCTCTAGGATTCTTGAATGCCACCCCTTCTTCCCTGAGAACGTAAGTTATTTGTCACCAAGGTGTTTCAGCCACAAGCTCTTTGTGCATAGCTTGTGCAGGCAACTGGTCACCTTCATTCTTCAGATCAACAGTATATACTGCCTTTAGAGCTGGAAAAAGATTTCCTAATTTTAAAACATTGATTCCCTTCTATTTCATTAGGCCCTTACTTAAAAGTGAAAGGAACAATGACAGGAGATCTTTTGAGAGCTGGACTCACTAAGAGATAGACATGCATGTTTGTTGCTTTCCAGATTCCTTTGGTTTAGTTCTGTCGCTTTCCCCAAAATGTAGCTGCCAGAGCAGCACCTGCATCATTTTGGCAAGGTCCTCTTTAGAGTGAGGTCTCCAAGCCAAATCTTGGAGTTGCATTTCATTGTTTTCTGCCTAGGACTTAGGTGCATAGCGTGGGACACCACACTAAGGCATCCTGGCTGTGACACATGGAGGCAGACACAGGGTGCATGGGGAAGTGCAGTGGCGTTAAAGGAGGAAGCCTCAAGTAGGATGGGAGCCGTTCTGTAACTCCTGGAACACTAGACTACCTCGGGGACGTTTAGGATGACTTGTGGGTCATCAAGTGAGAAATCCCAGTGTTGGAACTTAGCCAGTTCTTGTCTGGACTGTTCTACTTTCTGCAGGTTGTTTTGAGCCTACTACTCACCACTGAATGAGGGCTTTGAAACTCAAGAGGGGATTTTGTTTTTCTTTTTTTATTGAGAAGAGGTGCTTACCTACAAAGAGCCCTCT
The DNA here is from genome assembly GCF_051225735.1 of Oryctolagus cuniculus. Taxonomy (NCBI): domain Eukaryota; kingdom Metazoa; phylum Chordata; class Mammalia; order Lagomorpha; family Leporidae; genus Oryctolagus; species Oryctolagus cuniculus. Next base: position 67,630,434 of record NC_142870.1, read on the forward strand.
TGTGTTCTGATTGTTTATTTATTTGTTCATTTATTTATTCATAGAGTAAGAATCTGCAGTGCTTCTTATGTCAAGAGCGCTCCCACAGGAGCTTACCGAACTTGCCTCACCCAGGACACATGCTGCCACGGTCCTCTGCCCTGGACGGGGCCTCGTGTATCAGGGCTGTGAGTGACCTCTGACACTGCTGTAGATGGCCTAGCTCTGTCCATCCTGCTGGGGGAGACAGTGCCTGTGTGTGGCTGTGCTCCAGCTCTGAGAAGCCCCTACTAAGCCACGCAGTGGGACAGAAGACACAATGGGTCAAGAAGAAAGAACTCTTGGTGCTTGAGGTAGACCCTCGGGAAGAGAGTTGCAAAAGAAGGAGCCAGAAAGAAAACTGGGCGTGAGCGTGGATGAGCCTCAATGCTGCTCGGTACCCTCCAGGTATCCTAGCAAGTGTCAGCTTCTGGATTCCTAAGGAGGAAATACAAGCGTGGGATCTGAAATGCATGTGTGCATTTGTGAAGGTCGTTGGCCCCTTCTCCCAGGAGTTCCCCACTCCTGTCTTCTGATGCTTGTAGCTGGACTTTGCATGCTGCCTGCAGTAAGGGGCATCCTGGGTGAGCTACTAAAAGCACATGCACATCCCTGGCTCTTGATCTTCCAGCCTGCACTTTCTGTAAAATAGTTGAAGCCCTGACTTTTAGCTCCCACAGCTTCAGGAGGTCACACTACAGTTGCTTCTGGGAAAATCTTGCTCAAATCTCCCTTTTCTTGCATTTGAACCTCTCCCTAAAGAGCTTTGGGGATTAGCATTATCTAATCCTGTAGAGTTTTCTCTGGATAGGAGGAGGAACGAAAATGCCCTTCCTTTCTTAATTTCCCTTCAATTTGGGTAATAAACCCTAGCAACCAGCCCTGAAACCCCTGGCCTGTCCTCAGAGTTTATTTTTTTCGTTGTTCTGTTTGGGTTATGTTTCTATCCTACCGACTAGATTTATGCCCCTCTCTTGACCCTTCGTTACTTGGCAAAGAGATAAGGAGGCAAGAGGAGAATCATTCTGCTCTGTTTTATTTGAGCCTCAGCTTTGTCCAGGTGCTTGGTGCTATGAGGCCAGGTGTGTCGACAGGTATCTATACTGGATGCCAGTGAAACCAAGGGCTACAGACTGTTCAGTGAAATGTTTACTTGATTTTCTTGTTTAGTTTTTCAATATATAGTTGCACTTTGCTTGAATTGTAACATTTAAGTGCACCTTAGTGTTTTCATGGTAAGAAAAAAAAATCATCAAGCATGACACAGAAGCACAAAAAACCACCAGGGTTGTGTGCATGGAATTCTGCTCTGTGTGGTGAATGCAAGTAGTCACTCATTTGGGCTGCTTTTGGTTGCCTGCTTTGCTTGCATTTTGAAAATCTGCACAGGAGTTCTGGGAGATAGGAGGAGAATTATTTAGTTTTCCCTTTATAAATATCCTCAAATGGGTGAAATCTCCATCCCATGAAAAAGTTGCTTGACATATGTAAAGATTGTGTGCATTCTATTCCTTGACCATGAGGCCAAGCAGAACTCAGGCACGTGGGACAGAAAGAAAATACACCTTAAGTCAAGGACTCATTGCACACCTGCCAACAACAAAAATGGTGACCCAACCACATCATATGTTCTCACAAGTTCTGGGGACTTCCAGATCAAAATCAGGCTCACACTTAGAGCAAAATTGACTGAGCCAAAGAGGACTTAAGTTTCACAGAATTTTGGGTCATTATTTATTTCAAAATATAACTGGGTTTTTCATGAGCTCCCTGGACCATTTCTCACACAGTCACATGTCCATGTCTTGTGGCAAAGGGGACCATCACAGGTTTCAGCTGGGTTGGAACAGCACGGAAAGTTCGAACTTTGAGCGTATTGGAAGTACCATGTGGTGTCACAGGTACAAAAGATATTCTTAGGTCAAGATGAATTTGATGAAAGGGGATGACAAGCTACTGGAGATTAAATTTTATATAGATGACAGACCTAAAGGGGTCATGCCAAACAATTTTTAATATTTGCTGTATTAGACCTGATAGTAGTTTAGTCATTTTCCTTAGTGCTGGATCCAGTTCCCTGAATCTTGAGAACAGTTAAGCCACAGTCCAAGCCCAGGATTTTATGTAAACCCAGAGAAAAGCACAAGATCTGAGCCCAGGTAGTGATAGGTCTTAAGAACTCTAATCCTTCTTTCAAAAACTTCATATTCACATTAAAAAAATGTATGTTTCTGTCCAAGGAGCATTCAGGAATTAATCTCAGCTTTGTGGTGTGTTGGGATCTTCTATCTTTGGTTTTCTGAATCTTTGCCTTTAGAAAATGCTCCCCAAAGAGACCTGATTGCAACCCAAGTAGAGGGCTGAGCACAAAGCTAACAGTGGAGACACGGCAGAGACTGAGACTGAAGCAAAGTCACTCCACTTTTCTGGGAAGCAAAAGTACTACACGAAAGCAGGCCACATGTCGGATGTAGTTCATGCCACTTTAAGTTTTTGCCGTGTTCTTTATTGTCTGACTTCTTAGGTTCTGGGGAGCAGACAGTGCTATCGAATGAAGCACAGCCATGAGGCTCCCCTGCCTGAGTGGAGCTAGTGACCCTCTGGTCAGTCTTCCTGCTCTTTCATGTGTAATAAAGATGCTGTCTGCTACCTGAGTGCTGAGTGTTGTGCAAACATCAGTGGATCAGCTCGCAACATAGAAGGTTTCTAGTGTGTAGGTCAAATGCCTTATCCTCAGGGTGTGTACAGTTGTGGACATTCTTCCTTCTGGGGCACACATGAAGAATGCTACTTGGGCTCATTGAATGGCACCTCTACTGATCTGTATAATGAAATGTGGAGGCCTCAGAAACCTGCCATCAGGTGTGGTGGATCCCGACAGTGGGCCTTGCCCAATACATGCTATGCAGCCTTGTAACGTGAAGAGGAGGTGAATAGGAATCAATGGCATCAAACATCCAAACTGCAAGGAAGTTGGTTGATCACGGTATAGGACATGATTGTCTTTGTATATTGCACTAGGTTTCTAGTGCATCTTTGTCCCATGCCCCCGGCTGCCTCCTGGTATTTGCCACCATAGCTAAGTCACTCACATGCATTGCACTGGGACATGCAGGAGTAAACTGATGGTGTATGTGATGTAGCTGAAGACTACCCTTAATATGAACAACTCTCTAGTGCCCCCAAGAGAGCCTCTATCTCCTTAGCCTTTGTATTCTCCAGCTTCCTACTAGTGTGGTGGTGCCATTGGCACTGTATCTCTACACGAGCCCTAACCCAGAAGAATGTACCACAAAATGTTTTTAATTGATTTCCTTAAAATAGCACAGTCTCAGACACTAACATTTTCTAATATAACTCTATCCTTCAGTAGATAGAGTGTGCCCTATCTTCTCCAACGGAACTTGTTCTTAGGAATTTTCAAACTCAGCTAAATAGTTGGAAAAGCTATTTCCCTCTTCTCTCTGGGAATTCCATTCCACAATCTGCTGAAGCAGCCCCACCAAAAGTCTAGAGGCATTTTCTATGACTTCCTTCTCATCTCCTGCACAGACCGCCACCTTCTCCTCTTGTCTCCTTGCTGTCGTCCATCATCTCCTGGTTACGGTTAATCACAGGACGCTGGCAAAATGGACATGGGAGGAGTGGACATTCAGTGAGGTCCAACGCACTCGTATCACAGTGGCTGTTGCTCCTTACTCTCCTTTATTATTGCATCTGCTACCCACCCCACTCAAATATTAGAACTATACTTGATTGGAGCACAAAACTTTGGGAACCATATTACATTCAAATAGCATGGGCTTGCTCACAAGCTTTAAGCCCAGGAAGAAGCACAGCACTTTGAAAAGTCAAATACAGGCCTTTGGCAGCTTTGTACATTTGCGGTTAGTTTATTGCACTAATTATACTTCAGTCACTAATCTGTAGTATCAGTATGGTGAATCTTAGAACATATTCTAGAAATAGTGGTACCTTGCTGCTATTATGCTAAGTTATAGCCCAGTGTTAATAAGTGTTAAATACAAATCGTGTATGCATTATTCGTACTGTGTATATGCCAACTGTAATACTTAACCTCACCGATCAGCGATTAGAAAATACAGAAACTGTCCCAGTGAATCAAGTCTTGGTGAATTCAGATGATATATGAACCTGATAAATGCTGTAATAGGTATTCTATTTTGTCTGATATTGCTTGTTTTACACTACAGTTGCATGTTGTTTGCAAAGTTAAATATTCAAATAATAAATTATACAAAATTATGGTTAGGATTAAAATGTTGCTTCTGTGCTGCTGGATATGCTGTATTTTGTGGCTTCATTATCTCATTCATACACATTTCACTTGGCTTTTTAGCTCCCTCCCCCAAGAAATAATGGTTCAAATATATTTCTCTGTTTTTCCCCTGTAACTTTGATTAAACTGCTCGATTTAACCTAGCACATTGTAATTCCAGAATACCTCATTTTAACTGTGAAAATTTTTACTAGATATTATGACATGATATGTTTTCTTGTATTTGATTTGAACTATGTAGCTTAATAATAAATGTGAAACTTTAGCAGGCACTTTGTTTGGATGAACATTTTATTATTAGCCCAACTTCTAATTTTTTTTAAGGAGCTATAGACTCAGCATCAATAAAACTTCTTGTTTTACAGTATTTGGTGAAAACGCACTCAGCCCTTTCTAGTGTATGCTGGGACTAACTCAACCTGTTGCAGTCCCTGAAGTCAGCAGTATGTGAAGTATGTAGACAACCTTGACATTGTGCTTTTTCAGACTCCATCCTTAGTGCTTCAAATATTTCCATTATGCTTTGGCCAGGCCTACTGAATGCCATAGCCTCATCTGACCACCATCTCAGGCCCACATGAACCTGAGGGATTGCTAAATGCGCAGAAATAGAGTAATGCCCCGATGATGCATCCGAGTATACAAAGAATAAATAAGGATTGGCCTGCAGTTGCTGTTGCAGTGAAGATTCCAATATTTTCTTTATATCTAATTTTGTTATTTGAATATCAAAGATGGCTTAATTTCAGTGAATTCTTTTTTTCCCCATCTACAAAAATAATGTGTTGGTGTTAAAATCCTTTATATGAATTTAGCAGAAATCAGATGAGTTCTAAGCAGTCATTCATTTCATGTTTTTGAACTTTGGAACAGATAATTAAAAATAATTACATGTTCCAGTTACTGTAATAGTTTAAGAATATAGTCATAGTCAGAATTATCTGCCTGTATTTAGTTATTATTTGGCAAATATGCTACATTGTCTTCTGTTTGGCTTTAATAAGTACCTCTTTCAGTAGCTTAAAGTTGTTTTTTATGTTTATATAATTTTTACTTTTTTCACGTTCCAAAAATATTTTTTAATTTGTTTTAAAAATTTATTTGCAAGACAAACAGAGATAATTAGATAGAACGCTAATTCACTCCCCCAAATGCAAGCAACAGTGGGCGAGGGCTGAACCCAAGAGCTTGGAAACACAATCATGATCCCTGACGTATAACAGGAACCCAAGAATTTGAGCCAGCATCAATGTCTCTGAAAGTCTGCGTTGTAGGAAGCTACCATAGGAGCTGAGACTGAGAATCCAACCCAGGCACTCTATTGTGGGAAATGGGCATCTTGGCTTCTAGGTGAAACACCTGCTCCATTCCACAAGAAGTGTATACATTCTTTAACACATAGCATGGAGAGGGTTGGACCCAGACATAACCAAAGCTGATATAACCTGCATGGATGTAGTTGCAAAGATACTGCTGACCTGCCTCAATTTCTGAGCATACACTTGGGTTGAGATGTTGCCTTCACAACAATGGAGTTCTTGCATTATGTATGAACCTTCCATGTCTATTCACAGATTAATTTATCATATTACAACTAGATTATACACATTCCATTTGGCACAGAAGCTAAGGATAGGGGTTTCAGAGATGTACAGACCTGGGATTCTATCCCAACTCTACAACATCCTGGTTGTGTGACCTTACACAAATTAACATCTCCACATACATAAAATGTAGGATTAATATTACTAAAGGGGTGACCAATTAAGCTACTGCCTGCAACCCTAGCACCCCATAGAGTGCCAGTTTGAATCCCTGCTGTTCTGATTTAAATCCAACTCCCTGCTAATGCGCCTGAGAAAGCAGCAGCCCAAATGCTTGGGCCCCGTCTCCCACATGGGAGATTTGTATGGAGTTCCTGGTTCCTGGCTTTGACTTGGCCTGGACATGGCTGTTGCACCCATTTGGGGCATGAACCAGGAGATGGAAGATATCATTCTTTCTGTCTCTGTCTCTCTCTTTCTGTAACTCTGCCTTTCAAATAACTAAATAGACTTTTAAAAATACCTACTAGGAAGGATTACTTAGTAAAACAAAGAAGCAAATGGAACGCATTTTAGCACAGAGCATGACGCATAGTGAAGTCTAAGTAGTAGCTATTAGTTTAGTACGAGCAGCAAGGACTCTGCATCCACTTTCTCCATGTTGCAACCAGCACTGACCTTTATGTGGATTTATGAATGATTTAGAAGGAACTAAATTAATGAGAGATAAAGCAGATAAATGTGGACAGTGACAGGGAATGTGAAAGCCCTTTGTACCAGAGGTTCTGCTGCAGAAGATCAAGTCAGCTGGATGACACTGGGTGTTTAGACTGCATCTCTATCTCTCTCTCTTTCTCTCTCTCTCTCTCTCTCTCTCGGGGAGAGGAGGTGGTCATGGGCAAAGAGAAGTACAGGATGTAAGGAAGACAAAGGGCTACGGTTTGGTCACTGGCGGCTCCCATGTGTAGAAGTTTCCAGAACTGAGACTTCCCTGTTGATTACATTGGGGTCGATTGATTAATGATGCTAATGCTGTGTAAGGATGTGATCGGATGCCACCCCACATCATCTTGCACACCATGGTGGCATGACTCCCACTCTCTGAGCAATGCAATAACTCCCCGACTGGCTGCACACCAGAGTTTGTAACTCCAGCCACTGCTATTCTAAGATACAAAGAGTCAAAATCTTCAGCAATCAAATCCAAAAAAATATATATAATCTATACATAAATATAATGTATTAAAACATAAATTAATATAATTTGATATATAAATTATGTAAAATATATAATATATTAAATTATATAAATTATATATGATATGTAAATTTATTATATAAATATAAATATTATATAAATATATAAACCTATATTAAAATATAGATATTATGTATATATATTCAACAGGAAGTCTCCGTTTAGTGATGAAACCTCTATTCCTTGCTTACGGACCAAAAAGAAAAAGGCTTCAGTATCTAGTTACCATGTAATACCATTCTGTTTATTGTATTTGTTTATTTTGTAGAAACTGTCCTGGGTTTTCAGTAGTGATAGAACATTCCCTCTCAAATTTAGGCTTTTGAGCATTCACTGTGATGAAGCTGTGAGAATGACCTAAGTTTATGATCTTTCCAAGTTGAAAATAAATGCGGTGCTTACCACACACATCTGCCTAGAACTTAGCTTGGCTGTGTTCCTTCTAAACATTCCTTACTAAGTAGATATAAACTGCTCTTTGAGATAGAAAGCACCTCTCTTTTCATAAAGCGACTTTCTCCAGGTTTCTTACAGAAGTCCACGTAGGCTTTCTCCACGCTGGCCAGTGGAGTCACCTGGGCCCCAAAGAAGGATGTGTTGGGTGAATGGGGAATGCAGGCCGCACATCCCATTTCTTCCACTTGAAAATGAACCCTTGTCTGTGAATCCCTGCGGTTAGCAAGCCTGAATGTCCTAGATTTTTGTTGTGGTTTTTTTCCAAAGGAATTCTTCTTAATCAGCTGTATGTTTCTTTGTTTACCCCACTGCAAGTCTGCTCGCCAGGCCCAAAGGAGGGTTATTATTTTTAAGACTTGAAACTTTTCATTCTCTGAAAGGGCGGAAGGTTTCAAGAGGTACAGTGGCCAAAGCCCGAGTGCCCAAAACCTCACCCAAAGTGACCTGGACAAGTGCCAGTCCAACAAAAGCACTAGTCAGCCCAGGGTGTTTTCACAGCTGGACAGTGTTTGGGGATAGCATGGGTCGAAAGAGGGGACACAGAGGTGGCAGCCTCTGTGCGGTAGCATTATGCAATTGCAAGGAGCCTTGGGCAGGCAGATGGCTTTAATCGAATGGGTCAAGTGTCTTTCTAAAGAATGAGATTTGTCCTGTAGAGAAATGCCCTCAGAAGCAAACTCCTATTGCTAAGAAGGCCACTGAACACTATTCTTTGTTTAAGCTGGGAGCTTGGCTGCTTTTTGGCCTGAAGCCTTTCCTGCCTTGACCCTCACTGGGTATTTGCTCAATTCAACCCAAGGGGGTTCTGATTCCAGGGCCTCCATGAACTATACAGGGATCTGGAAGAAGATATCAGACAGCCTTTTGCCAAAGTTTCCCTCACCAACAGCCTTGTGAGTTAGAGAGCTTAATTGCCACCCATCAAAGAGGCCAGTAAACTACTTCCTGAGGGCTGAACCACCCTCACACGACACACAAAAATCTTAGCAACAAGTACACTTTTTCTCGTATAGGATCCATAACTTTCATAAGCTTCTCAAAGGAATCTATGATCCAAAAAATGTGTACACCACTGTTTTCCAAGAGCCTGTGGAAATGAGTTATCATTTAAATGTTGTTAAACAAGAAAGAAGTCTAATTAGGCTAAGGTTAGAGTCTTGACCCTTCCTATTTACAAAAAAAAAAAAAAAAAAAAAAAGACTAAGACTCATGTGGATTTGTTCCCTCTAAGTGCCCTCTTTCAAGAAATAAGGTCAGATTAAGGTCAGATGAAAGAGGATAGCAATATAGTAGGGGCTGACGCTGTGACTTAACGGGTAAAGCTGCTTCCTGCAACACCAGCATCCCATATGGGCACCAGTTGGAGTCCCAGAAGTTCCACTTCTCATCCAGCTCCCTGCGAATGTGCCTGGGAAGTCAGCAGAAGATGGCCCAAGTCCTTGGGCCCCTATACCCATGTGGGAGACCCAGAAGAAACTCGTGGCTCCTGGCTTCAGATCGGCACAGTTCCAGCCATTGCAGCCACTTGGGGAGTGAACCAGCAGATGGAAGATATCTTTCTCTCTCTCTCCTTCTCTGTGTAAACTCTGCCTTTCAAATAAATAAATAAATCTGGAAGGAAGGAAGGAAGGAAGGAAGGAAGGAAGGAAGGAAGGAAGGAAGGAAAGATGGAAGGAAGGAAGGAAGGAAGGAAGGAAGGAAGGAAGGAAGGAAGGAAGGAAGGAAGGAAGGAAGGAAGGGAGAGAAAGTGAGCAAGACTAAAATGTGTAGGTCCAAAAGTTCCCAAGGCTGCTTGGGATCCAGCGAGAGAGTATGGTCAGGGACCAGAGGAAGCAGGCACTCTGGGAGAGAAGGGATGGCAGGTGAGTTATGCACAGATCTGGGTACCACAATTCAGAGGGAAATGGGTAAACTGAGAAGGATCCAGAAATCCTGCTACGTGGGACACTGCGTGGGTTGGAACAGGAAAAATGGAGAGAAAGTTTATAGCAATGTCTTCAAATATGTTCAACTTGTTACACAACTAAGATTTTAGAATGTTGTGCCTTTATATGTGGCAGAGATCAAGGAAAAGCTGGGCGAAGGACTAATAGTACAGGAGAGCAAACCCAAAGAGAACTGCCTGCTCAAGGCAGAGCTGGGTCCACAATCCCGGCTCTGAGAGCCTTCCCAGCACTGTTTCTATTTCCCTCGGTTTTCCATTGCCTCCTGAGCGGGGGCGGGGCAGTGTGCTAGAACCAATGAGTTGTCATTTCAAGAATGCACGGCTGCGCAGTGAGACACTGCCTAGGCAGGCGAGGATTTCTGAGGGAGGGTGTATTAGTCCCCTACCACTACTGTGCCAAACCACCACAGATGCGGTTGCTTACCGTGCTCACAACAGCACGGCCCTGGAGTCAGAAGTCTAAAATGGATCATCAGGTAATTTTCTTTGTGGAGGCCCTAAAGGAGAATCCATTTCCCTGCCCTTCCAGCTTCTAGAAGCTTCTTGAGTCACGCCCCCTTCCTCCATCTTTCATTTCAGCAGCACAGCACCTTCCATCTGCGACTCTGCTTCCATCCTCACATCTCCGATTCTGACGTCTGCTGAGGACTCTGTGCTTATGCTGGGCCTGCCTGGATAATCCAACATAGTCTCCTGTCTCAAGGCTCCTAACTCGAATGGGGACCAGCCAGGTCCCTTTCACCACATAATGTAATATATCCACAGGGTCTGAAGACTGAGAGGTGGACATCCTTTGGGCCTGTTAGTCAACCTACCACAGAATATATCAGGAAGTGTTTACTGATGCACTGGTTTCAGAGATCTGAGTTCAAAATCTGACTTCAGCACCCACAAGGTACATGATCATTACCTTCGTTGAGACTTTGTTCCTTCATTCATAAAATAGAAATACAATCCCAAAGTTGTCACAAGGATTTTCATTCATGGATATGAAATGTGTAACACACAGTACACCCAGGAAATGCAGCCCTATTAATTCAAAGAACTGCCAGATGAGGAGTCTCAGCAGCAAAGAATTCAGTGGAAGAGACCCTACTACCAAAGGAGAGAGTTGATCAAGTGACCTCCAAACTCCCTTCCGAGCTGAAAATGGGAGTAACATTTTTCCTCCATGTTATTAGCAGGACCTCTTACCATCTTGATGGAGCCAATCACAAGGTAATCACTTTTTGGATAATCAACAGTTATCAGGCTCTGCCCTTTGCCCTCTACAGCCCTGGTATCTGATTTGTCTGCTGAGATTTGATCAGGGCAAAAAGCCTGGCCTGGTGTGCAATGATTGGCTGCACCAGGCAGCTGAGACCAGCGCACACTCCCTCCTTCACATCTGTCAACATACCTGGCTGCGAACAAGTTGCTGCCTGTGACCACTGGCTGCAGCGGCCAGAGAGCAGGAAAGAGATAGAAGGGAACAGCTCATTTTCATGCTTGGGGAAAAGCTGGAGCCTGTGTGGTTGCTTCCTCCCCACATCCGAAACTCTTCAGAGAGGATTGGGAGAACTGTGGACCATCCCTGTTGAATCAGGAAGGAAAGAAGGAAGAATCTGAAATACAAAGCAGCAATCAAGGTAAGGGATCAGGCTGGCCACTGGACCTTCTCTCCACATTGCAAACAAGCTCCTTAGCTAGCCCTGTAACTACAGTGTCTCTGCCGGCCGTCTCCTTCAGGAGATGTGGTAGATGGGAGTTGGGGCGGGTGTTCACAGAATTCAATCATCTGACCATCAGCGAATTCTGGAAACTAGGTTGAATTTTCCTTCCTTGTTCTTGCTCCTCTAAAAATTGCTGTTGTTGCTCTTCTATGTATTTTGAAAATTCTGTAGGTTTATTCTCTTTCATGGTTTGTAAGCATACATGTGGCTTATTGGAATTTTTCCACTTTGGGTAGCTTTATAAACATGTCTTCATTCTAGAATTTTGCTTGCATGAGTTCTTCTTGCTTTCAAGATATAGCAGAGAGGACAGTGTACAGACAAGTCTGAGAAACACGCTGTCTATTCAGGCGCTGTCAATCTCAAATAATGGGATTTCCCAGGGAGCCATTGGCCTGCTTGCTTTGGTACCGAAGGAGTTAAAAGTCCTGAAATTACTGGAGCAGAATCAAGCCTATTTACCCAGGCTTATCAGACCAGGCAGCCAGGTCAATCATTTACCGGGGCAGGGCTCTTTCCTACATTTGACAGAAGACCACCAGCTGATCCCCTCCACAGAATACACATGGCAACATCAAAGCAACATTCTCTGAGGCTTTACCCCATATTCTCCTCTGATCAAGTTAGTTTGTATCCTAACCCGAGGAGTAAACCCCACAAGGTCCCTCCCAGTTCAGCAAGACTCATGCACAAACCTGAGACTTCATATCACTAGGATAAAACATTGTGGCTTTAGAGAGCACTTTGCCTGTCAGTGGAGGTCTATATGGAAGAAAGTGGTCTAACTAAGGATCAAGTTATTAAGGGATTCTGATGGAGAATAAGGCTATGGAGTAATTATCAAAAAAGTGAAGTCTTTCTCTTCAGGCCTACACATTTTGTAAATATGTTATTTGAACCAAACATGGCCTCCTCTTCTTTAGGTCTGAAGGTAACTTCTTTAATTGCAGAAACATTGTCATATTGTCATCATGTATACCTGCCAAGCGTGTGCTATAGCTCTTGGATCTTATAGTTGTTAGTGATAGGGAGGCCCTTTTTTCCTGAAGTCCCTTGGGGTAAGGGATTGAATCACATATTAGACAAGGTCATGTTTGATTGTTGTCAATCATTTATGGAACTTAAGCGAATCCCTTCAGGTAAGGTCTCTAGCTGGAATTTTTAGTGGCTGAGGTAGTTAACCAGATGCAGGAGCTGAGGTCACTGCAGACACATTGCAACTTGTGTGATTTGGGACAAGTCTGTGGCAACCTTGCAGGAATGTTATGGACAATTACGAAATGCTGTGCAGATATTAAGTCCTGCAGAATATTAACTGTGTGTCTGGCTGGAAACTGGAATATGCTGTACATCATGCAAGTGCTGGAGGTGGTTTTGAAGGGAGCACAGAGCCTTGGGGCATTCAAGACATAGGCCAAATTTACTTACTATGCTTTAGGCTGCCTTAGGGACTCGCACACACAACTGCACTCTCCTTCCTGTGCAGCCTGGCTCAAAGCCAAAACCACAAAGGAAAACCCTGCGGTTCTATCCAGCTCTTCTTCCCATTTCGTATACATTGTAAATTAGATAGGAAGAGACTATCCCTGAGATGGACTTGATTAAATGGGCATTGTTATTCTCTTTAAATGCTGGAAAGTTAGAACACAGACATTAATTAATTTGCCCCGATTCATGCAGTTACTCCAAGGCTGACCCCTGGTTCTATTCATTTCTGCCTTGTTGCCAACCCATTGCTTCATGAGGCAATGGAGTTGAACACATGGAGACGCTAAAGGTCAACGGGATAAGGAAGTCTCACTAATAGAGTTAGAAGTTCTCCACTGGCCTCTGGATGTGCCAGGCCTAAGGCCAGGTGAGTGCCACTGTCACCAAAAGACCACCGTTTGACTGGAGTGGACCTGATTCTAGGGGACTTAAAAGCACAAACTGGCAGGAAGTAAAGGGACGTGTTTGTAATGGTGACTATCTCTGGACTCGTGTCAGTCCTGGATATTTCCCAGTAAACCTAGTGAATTCTCAAGCTAGATCCTGGGCCCTGTGTTTTCTCTAGACTCAAATTCATGAGCCCCAACTAAAATACCACACCTGAACCGGATCCAGAGAAAGAATGGACTCCATCCCTACCCTCCCCTGAGAACTCAAGAATTTCATTATTAGATGTCCACTCATCCATATCCCAGTTGGGCGAAAGGAGGCTTAAAGCAAGAGGAACCATCAGCAGTCCATCATTTCAAGGCTCCCAGCTATTGCAATTCAAAGAGACCCAGGTTGCTTGGAATCCAAATAGCTTGATGATGTCATTTAAGCTGTAAATGAGTAAACTACAGCAGCAAGTCTTCCTCCCCCTCTTCCTCCCAGGTTCACTTCTTTCAAATGCATCCTAAAATGTCCATGGATTGTCTGGCAGAACTTCCAAACAGACACAATGCCCAAGCCTTTACATAATCAAGATTAAGAAACACCACTGTGACGGGTGGTTGGCTAAACACCCTTGCATGAGGGCTTTCCTTTTTTTTATGGACTTGCCTCATGCATACTTCAAGAGTGTGAGGCATTGCAAAGAGGGACTGCATCACCACGTCCACCAGGCCCCATCCAGGCAGGGGACCCCATTTGAACTGTACGCACAGCCTATCATCTGTGTTAATTAAGACGCTGAGAGAAAAACAAAGTTGACTCTAAAACACAAGGGCTCCTACCAACATTTCACCTTTACCCAATGCCTGTTATGCCCAACAAATCAGCTGCTGACTTTTTGTCTGCATGTTTTGCATGTATTTCCAAGACAACTTGCCAGGAATGAAGGAGCTACTAAGATCAGGTGGAGTTTAGCAGGAGTCTACTTGATCCTAAAGCCCAACTCCCTATACTCACTCCACAGTGCCTACATTGTTTGCACTGTACAAAAGGAGGGGACGTCCTTTCCAAATTGTTGCTTGAATTCTCAAAGTACATATTTATTCTCGCTTCCTTCCCCCAAGAGATGTTCTTGACTCTGTACAGCCATAAAATTCAGTATCACAGTGATTTACCTGCCCTGTGGGAAAGTAACACAACACACACACACAGACACACACATACACACACATGCACATTCGTATACTATAAACACACACATTGCCCCTGAGTCAGCATTTTGATCCCTTTCTGAAGCTGTGGAGAAAATTGGTCTTATTACCTTGTTCACAAACATTGGTTTCTTTAGTTCATTGATTTTAACATAATGCAAAGTAAAATTTTCCCATTATTATAATAAGATTTTTGAAAGTTGATTGCTGCCATGAAATTTCAGCCTTTGAGAAAGCTAAATTTTTCAAAACTTTCCAGTATGTCAATGGTTTTATTTAATCTTCATCATAACACTGTAAGTTGAGTACCATTTTCAGGTGGTACCATGTCAGATAAGGAACCTGAGGCTCATTACAAGTGGGCCTCCCTCTCAAACCTCAGGCAGCTAATGAGTTCTGTAAATATTGAGCACTAAATGCTTTGATCTTCTTTTCTCATATACAAGCAGTTCTCTGAATTTCTTTTTTTATAAAGATTTATTTTATTCATTTGAAAGGCAGGGTCAGAGAGAGAGAGAGAGAGAGAGATCATTCTTCCCCACTGGTTCACTCCCCACGTGGCCACAAGGACCAGGGCTGGACCAAATAAAGGACCCCAAAACTCCGTTTGGGTCTCCCTCATGGGTACCAGCGCCATGTTTCGTTATTTTTCTAGGTGTGTAATCAGGGACCTGGATTGGAAGTGGAATAGCCAGGACTCAAACCAGCATTCATATGGGATGCCAGCATTATTAGCAGCAGCTTAACCTGCTGTGTCACAACACAAGTTACAGTTCTCTGAATTCATCATGCTAAGAATGAAGTCTAGAAATGGTTTTCAGGAAATAAAAATGCCAAATGATGACACAGTCTGTTCTTAGGCCACATAGTCCCAATCCAGCATGAACTGCTTTGCTTTTGGCCTGAAGTCTATCAGGTTAGAATGGAAATGCCATTATTATAATTAGATTTTCACAGTGTAATAAAAACGAAGATGCTAATGGCTACTGAATAAGAGCTGCCTTAAAGGCAAAAATCTTTCAAGCTCTGTGTACCCAAAAGCAAAATAAGGTTTCAAAGGAGTTCTTGCTAGGAAACATGGAAGAAATCACTGTACTTTAACCTGTTGTGTGCTTAGGAGAAAATATACCTGGGTAGTGGCTACAGCCCCAGGTGTCTTTTGATATACACAAGTCCTCTTTTGGTAAGCATTGTAATGACCAGATGGATGTCGCATGACCTTACGGTTGCCAATTGGTAGAAAATCTAAGGAAGTCTTTCTATAAAGTGGGAATTCATTACAAGCATAATTGCAAACACTGTAGAAACTAGCAGTTGTCACAGCAGGAATTTTTGTGTCTTATGAACTCTATTCTAGTCCAAGGATGATCAGAGGGGTCAAGGAGTTCTGTATCGGCTGTGCATCTGGAGGAGATCAAGGGTTTTCTTATTCCTAATGCTTCACTGGGGATTGCCCCAGCCGGATGCTTCAATCTCCACCCATGTGACAGTCTTGTTATGCATGTCCTTGTTTTGAGGTTAATGTGCATTGCTCTGTAACTTTGTCCCCATTTCTGTGACCTTGGAAGTTCTGAGGATCTTGATGCAGGAGAACCCATAAGTTTTGGGCAATCAGTAAACACATAATATGACTTCTAGCCTTTCCCCATACCAACTTGAGAATTGTTCTCCTCTTCTCTACAGTTTCAAGGTCAAGTTTCTCATGGGAGCAGTGAAGGAACTCAAGGTCACAAAAAGTTGGCTATTTACTGTGCCTTGGAGGGCTTCCCAGAACGTAAGATGAAAATGAGACTGTTTTCACATAAAACTTCTGTGTTTGGGGGACAGGATTCAAACAATTTGAATTTGTAGTTTCACTGTGCACCGAGGTAACCCTCAAAAAAATCCTTCTTTTTTTTTTTTCTAAAGCCAAAACAATATCAAAAATAACTTCCTGCAAAGAACTCAGCAGAATTCTTTCTTGTCATCATTGGGCTGTTGTACTCAAGGGTTCATTTCTTAAGATAAGTCGTATACAGTGCAGTTGGCTGGAGCTCATGTGTATTTCTGTGGAATGATGGCTTTCATCCATAGGGCCTACTTTGTGATGATCTCATTAGGTTTCACAAAGTAAGCAGCTGAAAGTTTCTGGTTAGTATGTAAGCAGACTGTAGGAGAAGAGAAACCCCAGGCGCCAACCAGGAGATGTTGCAGTGAATGACAGACACCAGGCTGATTCTACCCATTCCAAGATGTGCCAGTTTGAAATATAGTCATTCTACAAAAGGTAGGAACCCTGAATGCAGGCAGGAACCAAGAACAGCACTTCCCAGAACCTGACAATTCTCTGCCAAACTTCATCTTGTTTTGCTTCTCTAGGCAAAATGGGAATTCCTCATTTTTCATATGAAGTCTCATTGTAGAATACAGTTGTGTTCATAACTTGCAATCTTATAGAACACAAAACAGTCCAACAGATGCATCCTTCATTCTGACACCACCAATGTCTTTCTCTGCAGGTTTGTGCCAATTTTTCTTTAATCATCTCTAGCCTCATGGCAAATAACCACAAACTTTTATTGTTGGCTTATCCTCAACTCAGCAACACATCTCCTCTCTCAGAAGCATGTCAGACACCATTTTTGAAACAATTTTAAAATCTTGCCACTCATCAGAGATGAGAAGGTTTTTAAACCTACCAAGTGAGCCAACCCTCAGCCCCCTTAGAATCCTTTATGTATACACTTTTTAATCACTTGCTCAGGACCCTGAAGAGCATGCGTTCTCAGTAAATAGTTGTTGGTGATAATAAACTGGTAACAGCTGTGAATTTAGTAGGGAGTAATTTTTTAAAAATACTTTGAAATTGTCATGGAAGACTAAAGAAAGAACTGGAAGTATTAACCATTGGTGCAGAGGGAATAGTGCCTGTGGGTCTACCTAACTCTTCTGCCATCCTGTAGCAGAACAGCACAGTAGATAGGAGACCTTGGTTTGGAGTGATTCTGCTGCTCCAACAAGCCCTCCATGAAACATGAGCAAACCACTTCAGCTCTCTTGGCCTCAATTTTCTCACTTTCCAAATGAAGGCAGGGGGTTGGGAATAGATCATCTTTAAGATGTCCTCTAGTTTTAATATCCTGTCTTCTATGGACAACTAGGAAAGAACATCAAGTCCCATAAAGAAAACATGGAAATGATTTTGATCTGTGAGGCAATTTAATTGCCCTTGTCTCCTTAATGAATGAACTAGAGGGAGATGGAAAGCTAAACATGAGATCTTTTTTTAAAAAATTTATTTATTTGCAAGGCAGAGATACAGAGAGGGAGGGAGGGAGAAAGGGAGAGAGAGAGAGAGAGAGAGAGAGAGAGAGAGAGAGGGAGAGGGAGGGAGAGAGAGAGAGAGAGAGATCTCCCATCTGCTGGTTCACTCCCTAAATGACAGCAATGGCCAGGGCTGGGCCGGGCTGAAGCCAAGAACCAGGAGCTTCTTCCATGTCTCTCACACGGGTGCAAGGACTCAAGCACTTGGACCATCTGCTGCTGCTTTCTCAGACACATTAGCAGGGAGCTGGATTGGAAGTGAAGCAGCTGGGACTCGAAACATCAGCCACATGGGATGCCGGCATTACAGACTGAGGCTTAACTTTCTATGCCACAGCACTGGCCCCTATGCACAAGATCTTGGTTTATACATTGGAGAAGCTGGATTTTGATCTTTGCAGAGTAGGAGCCCACTCAACTGGAAGAATCCAGAAGGTTTTTTTCCGGCTGCAACCCTAGCACCAACACTCAGCCCACCACACCCATGTGTCACTAATGCCAGCTTCAGCAGCCGGCAGTCCTGAGTATCCTCTTCCCTTTGAAATACACAGAAATCCTTAGAGGTGATGTTACTTGCCCAAGGTTACAGAAACACGCCACTGAGTCAGGTGGAACTGTGTGTGTGTGGAGGAGGAAGAGCAGCTGACATTGTAAGCAAAAGGCGGAGGAGTGAGGGATGCATTGTGGCTCTTCTGAAGTATGCAGAACAATGGTCAGGGCTGGGGAAGAGCTTAAAATCCACTGTGGATTCTGAGACCATCCCTGTCCACCGGCCCCTCCCTGAGCCACTCCAGCTGCCCTGCCCAGGGTTACTCACCCTGGTTGTTACTAAGTGGCTGCCTGTGCACATGTCCTTTCTTGTAAGCTTCATCAAAGGCTATTTGTAATGAAGAGAAGGCATATCTAGGAAGTGAGACTGCATCAAAAATTTTCCCTGAGGCTCTCAACTGAAAGGGCAGTTTCTCTGGAAAGACTCCAATTTCTCTCTTATAATCTGCAGAAACGAATGGTCATCAGGGTGACTGGAAGAGTGGTGACAGCCCATTCCAAGCATTGCTGTTTTATATTTTTTTACCTCTGGCATTATTTCACTTCTCTCTGCTCTACTTCTTCATATAAAAAGGAAAGAATAATGCTGGCTAACTGTGATGTAGTTAAGAGAGAAAGTAGCCCAGGGCAGCACTGTTCAAAGGAACCAAATTGCACTAAACACCAAAGCCTGACTAGAGGCCCCAGTAAAGAAAGCAGGATAGCATCGGAGCCCGCACTTGCTTCCTTTGTCACCCTGCACACATGTCCAAGTAGTCTAAGACCCTGAAGATCCACACTCATACATGAGGGCAAGAACCTTTGTTCAAAAAAAAAAAATAAACACTGAAAGAAATTGTGCATCAGTAGACCTACATCTTAGTAGTGCTCAGAGGCTGCATCGCCTTGCTGTCTATTTTTGTCCCCTTTTAAATATGAGAGAAGAAGAGACAACAATTAATCCTCATCACCAGGGGACATCTGTGAAATTTTTGGAGAAGGAGGTCATGCCATTAATTCAGTAAAGATAGACTGGCTACCTGGCAGGGTCTTCCAGTAACTTTCTGTTGTACTCAACAAAAATCTGACTACATGTTACTATTCTCAGTTTAAATTTACCCCTCTTATCTAGTTGACTTATCCATAGATAGCCTCTTGGGACAGGAACTTGTAAAAAGTAACACAGTAAATAATGCTTAGATGACATCGTTCACAATCACAGTGGCTCACTTTTTTTGAAGACATAAAACAATCACCAAAAGTCACCCTTGGGTTACCCACGATATATATAGGCAAGACACGAAGAGGACATACTTATTATTCAACCATGTATAAATTCTTTTTTTAAAGATTTATTTTATTTATTTGAAACACAGAGTTATAGAGAAGGGTAGAGACAGAGAGAGAGAGGTCTTCCATCCACTGGTTCACTCCCCAGATGGCTGCAATGGCCAGGGCTGGGCCAGGCTGAAGCTAGGAGCCAGGAGCTTTCTCTGGATCTCCCATGTGGGTGTAGAGACCCAAGAACTTGGGAGATCCTCTGCTGCCCTCCCAAGCGCATCAGAAGGGAACTGGATCAGAAGCAGAGCAGTCAGGACACAAACCTGCTCCCATGTGGGATGCCTGCGCTGCAGGCCAGGGCTTTAACCAACTGTGCTAGCCCCCATGTATTAATTCTTAATGAGGCCAGAAAATTGAAAGAGGCCATGATTCCAACAATCATATCATTGCTAAACATAGCCCAAATATGGACCTTAATGCATCAGTGTATTCCTATGATGTTGAAAAATATAACAAACAAAAGAATAGGCAAGGTGCTAAAATATGATACAACCTCATAATTCTATAGTGCTAATAACTGGATACCAACTAGCACGTTCACAAGTTCTCCTACAAAGTCAATGATCAATGATCATAGGGCCTGACATTGTGGGGTAGGAGGTTAAGCCGCAGCCTGTGACACCAGCATCCCATATGGACCAATTGGAGTTCAGACTGCTCCACCCTAATTCAGCTCCCTGCTAATGCTCCTGGGAAAGCAGCCGAAGATGGCCCAAGTGCTTGAGCCCTTGGCATCCATGTGGGAGACCCAGATGGAGTTCCAGGATCCAGGTTCCTTGCTCAGGGGTTGGTCCAGCCCTGGGTGTTGCAGCCATTTGAGGAGTGGATAGAAGATTGTCTCTATCTGTCTCTCTCCAACTCTGCTCTTCAAATAAATAAATAAATTATTTTAAAAAATTATCACATTGATTGTTTCATGAATTGAACTGAATTTCTATCATTGGACTGGATTCTCTAGCCGTAACAGTTTTCCAGCAGGAAAAAGGGGTTTCAGAGAAAACAAAACTCTGTTTTCCTACTTTGAAAAAGCCACCTGGCCACTCAGATACTGACTCATCGACCTCACTCAGCCTCACTCAGCCTACTGGTAGTCAGTGATGTCCAAGTCCGTGGTCTCCCATCTGTGCCGGAGCGTCTGCCCGACGGTGAAAGCAAGGGAGGGCGTATCCAGCAGAGGCTTTCCAGAAGGTGCAGGATTGTTCCTGATAATCTTGTATTTCACAGTCCATTGGGCCAAAAGGGGGAGAGGCAGCACTGTGAACAGAGGATACTTTCATGCCATAAATCTTCAGGCATTTGGGGGCTGCAAATGTCTTGCTGTGAATGAAGTAGAACTAAAATAATTTACAAGTGGTGTTTCTGAGCGTGTGTGTGCGATGCATGCAAAGAATTTTAATTTCAGAAGGGCATTAGATCAATTTTGCAATAAGAAAAAACTTTTGTCTGGACTATTCCTGGATGTGGATTTCAAAAAAATTTAAATACTTCTTTAATTTCTGGAGTTAATTAGTAAACATCTGTTTAAAACACTGACCTTAAAGACTTCTATTGTTAGCATACCCCTTTCTCTACACTTACCACAACATATTTTAATCATTTTTAGAAAAAGCACCCTAGAAAACCTTTGGCATGTAAAAATTTCTTTTGTGCTGTCTAAATGTATCTCAGGGTCAGTTAATTGTACTGAATTTCAGATGTCTGCATGTGACTCTCAGCATGCTGAATTTATAGCACATTGTCATCCATTTTATTTAGATGGTATTGTAAGGCAGGTTCAATGTTATAATTCAGGTAAACTGATCAATGAATACAATGGCCTGAGCAGTATTTAGATTGTGTACTTAGTCTACTCTCCATACACATTTTTTTCTCCTATTCCATAGATACACATTCTGACCATGCCTGATTTTACTTGATCTTTAGCTGTTCACTTCAAGAGACTAACTGAAAGTCTCCGTATTTTGTCTTTTACCCACTTTATGATAAACATCCAATGAAGAGTCTACTATTCTCCACATCTTTTACTTATTTAAAGATTTTGTTTATTTATCTGAGAGGTAGACAGTGAGAGGGAGAGACAGAGAGAAAGGTCTTCATTCCATTGGTTCACTCCCCAAATGGCCGCGATGGCCGGAGCTGCGCCGACTGAAGCCAGGAGCCAGGAGCTTCTTCTGGGTCTCCCACACAGGTGCAGGGGCCCAAGCACTTGGGCCATCTTCTACTGTTTTCCCAGGCCACAGCAGAGAGCTGGATTGGAAGAGGGGCAGCCAGGACTAGAACTGGCGCATATATGGGATGCCAGCACCACGGGTGAAGGATTAACCTACTGCACCACAGCGCCAGCCCCCTCCACATCTATTTATATCAAGAGTTATTGGCCAGTGCCGTGGCTCACTAGGCTAATCCTCCACCTGCGGCGCTGGTACCCCGAGTTCTAGTCTCGGTTGGACTGCGCCAGAGTCTGTCCCAGTTGCTCCTCTTCCAGTCCAGTTCTCTGCTGTGGCCCAGGAAGGCAGTGGAGGATGGGCCAAGTGCTTGGGCCCTGCACCCACATGGGAGACCAGGAGGAAGCTCCTGGCTCCTGGCTTCAGATCGGCGCAGTGCATTGACCATTTGCGGGGTGAACCAACGGAAGGAAGACCTCTCTCTCTGCCTCTCTCTCTAACTGTGCCTGTCAAAAGAAAGAAAGAAAGAAAGAGAGAGAGAGAGAGAGAGAGAGAGAGAGAAGAGAAGAGAAGAGAAGAGAAGAGAAGAGAAGAGAAGAGAAGAGAAGAGAAGAGAAGAGGTTATGAACTTCCACTTGCCCCAAGTCAAAGTCATAACAGCATGCTGGAACCAAATATTTTCCATCATTCTAACCCATCTCCAATAAGAAGATATTTACATGGTGCCTAAAGCATGGTCGACACTGTGCCCAGGACTTTAGATTCAGATGTGAGCAGTTCATAGTCCTGCCCCAAAAGAAGACCAACATCTGGTAGAGCATTGTAAAGGAACCCACACAGCATTGTGCAAGTCTGTAGGGGCAGCAATAACAAAATACAACACAAAAAATTCCATATGGACTCTCAAGAATTCTGTCAGAGAAGTTGATATCCAAATGGTATTTTAAAGGATTTGCATCCTTCCTCTTGAAGAATTAAGACTTTAGGGACCAGCATTTGGCACAGTGGTTAGAACACCTGCATCCCATATCAGAGTGCTTGGTTCAAGTCCCAGTTCCTCTGCTATGATCCAGCTTCCTGCTAGTACACACTCTGGGAGGCAGCAGGTGAGGGTTCAAGTATTTGGGTCCCTGTCACCCACGTGGGAGTTCTGGATGGAGTTTCAGGTTACAGGCTTCAGCCTAGCCTATCCCTATCTATTGTGGTCAGAGTGAGTGAATCAGCAGATGGAGGATTCTCTCTCTCCTTACCTGTGTGTGTGTCTTTATTTCTCTGTCTTTCAAATAAAATACAAAATAAGTAAATATTTTTAGAAGCTTGAATATCTTACAGAGTAAAAATTCCAAGAGTAGAGATACTTGTGGTAGTCACTGTTAACAAAGTTTTCATCCTTAGAAAAGGAAAAAAAGGGCAGGAAAGTCCAGAAAGATCCTTCTCATTAAAATACAGGAAGAAAAGTGGAACTTTGGCCTGAATTGCCTAATACACATCCCTTGAACCTGGAATCTTACCTTAGAAACATTCTCTGCAACCCAGGCCTCATAGGTTCCCCTATACTCTAGGGACTTCAGCTAGGCGGATAGTCTTGTTATAAACCTGATCTCCACTGAGTTATGACTTTAATTTAATTTATGCTGGGAGAAAATTTAAACAGAAATGATGAAGAACAAAACTGGAGAGATCGGAGTGAGGTCTTATGATGTGAGCTGCTGGCACAAGGTGGAAAACTCAAGGTTGAAGAATACAGATGACCTACCCAGCATGCATCCAACAGACTGCATTAACATCAAATCTAACTTTGACTGTGATACTGCACATTTTAAGTGGAATGAAAGTCAGAAGAGTAAACCTAGGAGCTTTCAACCTAGCCTGGCTGGAAATCCTTCATAAGTTGACTTAGGTCAGTATTTAGTGTATAAGTGAAAACTTTCATCATCTTAACCAATTGGCCTGTATCCTGCAGTAGGACCAACAGATTATTGACTTGTCTACTTCCTTTAGAAACTCAGATCATAAATCAAATAGACCAACCTTCATGTTGGTTTCACTCTTTCACCCACTGAAAGAAAGAATATGTATAAAATTTAGGGTAGATTTGACTACATAATTATTTAAAATCTCTTCTACCAATACCATAAATATAAGTAAAAATAGAAGTAGTGATCTATGAAAGTATATTTGCATCATAAATAACAGGCCAAAGGTTGCTGTTCCTAAAGAGTACTCACAGATCCATACCAGCCAGCTAGAGGCAATACCATAACTGAAACTTGGGCAGAAAACGAACCGGCAATCCACAAAATAACAATAGAACAGGAGCTATCATCACACAGAGAGATGTTCAGTCACACTAACAATGCAATACAAGCAAATAAAAACACTCAAGTTGCATTTAATCTTTATGAAATTGGCAAATAGTGGGTGATAACAGGTACTGATGGGCCTGTAGAGATCAGCAGCTTTCACACATTGCTGCTGGCGGAAGTGTCAATTGCTTCATCTTCTTTTGTAAGGACAGTTTGTCAAAACATATTAAAAATGTTTTATGTGAATAACTTCCTGAGATTTGTATTCGAAAATAAAATGACTGTCATGTAAGTGTCCCATTGTACACAGATATTCATGTGAAGTTTTATTGTAATAGCAAATTTTGAAAGCAGTCTGTTAATTAGACACACATCTACTCCGTCTATGGATGCCACACAGCCACATAGAATAATGAGGTTCATCTAGCAGCAGTAGTTCAGAGTTTGGACTCCATAGCCAATACATCTGTGTTTCAGTTTTAATCCTGGGAGCCTGCCATTGTGGTACAGTAGATTAAGCCACTGCTTGCCATGTCAGGATCCCATATAGAAGTGCTGGTTCGAATCCCAGGTGATCCATTTCCAATCCAGCTTCCTGCTAATGTACTTGGGAAAGCAGAGGAAACTAGTTCAAGTATTTGACCTCTGCCACCCATGTGAGAGACCAGGTTGAAGTTCTTGTCTCCTCACTTTAGCCTGGCCCAGCCCTAGCTGTTGCAGCCATCTCGGGAATGAAACAGGAGTTAGAAGATGCGCGCGTGCTCTCTCTCTCTCTCTCTCTCTCTCTCTCTCCCTTTTGATAAATAAACAAATTGTTTTAAAAATATAGCTCTGCCAGTTACTAACTATATGACCTTGGACAAGTCAATTGACCTCTGGAAGTCTTAATAATCTCAACTTAAATGGGGATGAGATAATATTAGTTCCTATGCTTTAAGATCAAGTGAATTAGCTGAGTGTTCATATGTGAAGTTCTTAGTACACCACCTGATACACAAAAGGACCAGAGTAACTGGGAGCTGCTGTGACAGAGCCTGTTGATTCGGTCATGCTAAGTAGAGAAAATTAGGACCCAAATAGCACTGTCAGCCTCTGCACAAGATGGCAAACCAGGCCTGGCTTTGCCTCTTGCTCCTCTCTAAACCTTATTGAAATAAACTTGTTTTTAACAAAAGAAGCAGCAGCTACAACAGAAGAAAGAAGAAAGGAGTTAACAAATTGCTGGAAAAAAGAAAATAAATGAGACCGAGGAACAAAACACAAAGTAAAAAAGAATTGCATTGGTAAAACAGACACCACAAAAAATAACTTGATAAAAGTTCTCTTAGTAACTACAATTTTATCAGTTACAAAAATATCAATAGCCTGGAAAATAGTGTAGAAGGGACTTCTTGAAATTTAGTGCAAAATGATGTAAGTGGAAATGTGAGGAGAAAAGATAATTTAATACTCCTCATAAAATTAGACCAGCCAGCGTGTACTGAGAGCACCTGAATATGCGTCGGGCAGTGATTTACATCTGATATATGTTTTATTTCCATCAGTCTTCCTAGCAACCCTAAGAGGCAGCTGACAGCATTATTCCCTCTTTACTGTTGGAGAAACTAAGCATGTTCCCCAGGCCGTGTATAGAATGGATTCGGAGCATTTACTGGGCTCTGTGCTGAATCCAGTTGTCTTTGTCACTTCGGCGTCTCCGTATCACGGCCGCAGGCTTCTCTGCATCGCTGGAAGGCAGGAGGGACGTCTCCCAGAGTGCCCCGACCCTGTCCCCCCTTAGAACCTTGCAGCGTCCGTGCGTGGGAAGACAGTGACTGGGAAGAGGCAGATGCGTGAACAGAATCGGAGGCTCGAAGCAACTTGACATGGAGCATCAAGTCAGGCACACAGGGGTGGAGACTGAGCTACTCAGTTACAGCTCAAACATCTTTCACTCCTCCAGCCCTCCGTATGCCTATTCCTACTATGAACACACGGAAAGGCTGTGTTCCTGACCAGCTATGACTGATGCCCAAGGCGCCAATGTGAAGTTATAATCCTGGAAGTCCAGTATTTGATAGGTGTCTCAGAAACAACAGAGAACATTGAGGGAAAAAATAGTCAAAAAATAAAATCAAAGGGGTTGGTGCAGTGACACAGAGGGTTAAAGCCCCAGCCTGCTGTGCCTGTATCCCACATGGGTGCCGTTTGAAGTCCCAGCTGCTCTACTTCCATTCCAGCTCCCTGCTAATGCACCTGGGAAATCAGCAGAGGATGGACCAATTCCGTGGGCCCCTGCATCCACATACAAGACCTGGAAGAAGCTCCTGGCTTCGGATTGGCTCAGCTTGGTTGCTGGGCCATTTGGGGAGTGAACCGGCAAATGGAAGACTTCTCTTTTTTTAAAAAACTTTTGTTTAATAAATATAAATTTCCAAAGTACAACTTTTGAATTATAGTGGCTCCCCCCCCATAACTTCCCTCCCACCTGCAACCATCCCATCTTCCGCTCCCTCTCCCATCCCATTCTTCATCACGATTCATTTTCAATTATCTTTATATACAGAAGATCAACTTAGTGTATACTAAGTAAAGATTTCAACAGACTGCACCCACAAAGACACACAAAGTATAGAGTACTGTTTGGGTAGTAGTTTTACCGTTAATTCACATAGTACAACACACTAAGGACAGAGGTTCTACATGGGGAACAGGTGCACAGTGACTCCTGTTGTTGATTTAACAATTGACACTCCTATTTATGACATCAGTAGTCACCCAAGGCTCTTGTCATGAGCTGCCAAGCTATGGAAGCCTCTTGAGTTCACCAACTCTGATCTTGTTTAGACAAGGCCATAGTCAAAGTGGAAGTTCTCTCCTTCCTTCAGAGAAAGGTACTGTCTTCTTTGATGGCCCATTCTTTCCATGGGATCTCACTCACAGAGATCTTTCATTTAGGGGAAGACCCCCCCCCATCTCTCTTTAACTCTTTCAAATAAAATAAAAAATAAATCTTAAAAAAAGGAAAAAAATAAGATCATAGAACCCCAAAGACAAAAAGCTTAGATGAAAAAATAATTTGTGTCCAGCACAATGAATTAAAGCAAATAAGTAGGCAACCCTGTGATATTTTTGAATGCCAAAAATTAAGGCCAGTGCTGTGGCATAGTAGGTTAAGCCTCCACCTGCGGCACCAGCACCCATATGGGTGCCGTTTGAAGTCCCAGCTGCTCCACTTCCGATTCAGCTCTCTGCTATGCCCTAGGAAAACAGCGGAAGATGGCTCCTGTGCTTGGGCCCCTGTACCCATGTGAGAGACCCAGAAGAAGCTTCTGCCTGCTAGCTTTCAGAACGGTCCAGCTCCAGCTATTGCAGCCATTTAGGGAGTGAACCAGAAGATGAAAGACCTTTCTCTCTGTCTCTCCCACTCTCTGTAACTCTACCTCTCAAATAAATAAATAAATCTTTAAAAAATATTTAAAAAAGAGAATGCCAAAGATTAAAATTTTAAACACTTTCAGAGAAAAAGCAGTAACCCACAAGGAATATAACTGAGCTGACTTCTGACTTCCCATCAACTTCGCTAAATGATGTGGGAAGATATTGAGGACACATGACTGAGGGAATCTGATTTCCACCTAGAATTTTATACCTTGGCAAACTGTAAACCAAAATGTAGAGAAGAACACAAATATTTCCTGGTGGAAAAGACTCCAAAATTTTAACTTCTGTGCACAGTGTTTTAAACAAGAACAAAATCCTATTTCATTAATAATCTTCCTACAGAATGCAAGATGGTGTTATGTAATCATTTTAGTACTCTGAGTTTATTTCCATGTGCATTAAAAGTATTTCGCATAACAATATACCACATCAAATATATTATTTAGAACAAGGTTAGTAGATGTATTTAGGTAAAAAAGAAAAGAAATATAATCAAACATGTAGTAGACAAATATGGCAAAATGGCAATGACAGTAGATGAATGACTAAAATTTAGGGAACACTTGGCTAATGTAAATGATATAATGTCTAATTTCTTTAAATTTAGTTGCATTTTCAAAAGACAGACTTACAGGTCACTGCAGGGACAAAAGTAGGAGCTCATCAGCTGCAGCAGAGCTGGGGTAGAGGAGCCCAGGGACTGTTGGTTGTTGCCCATACCCTGAAGTCGGCTAATTCCTTTGCCTTGACTGCGTTCATCATCCTCTCCCCAGGAGCCTGGGACTATGTTTTGGCTTCACAGGAAGCCTCTCCTGCTGGGAAGAAAATGTGAAGGCCGGTTGAACTGAGTGTTTTTGTTTGCCTAGAGTTCTATTTCTCATTATAAAGTAATATGTTCAACCATCTGACTCATGCATCAGTACTTCTATTTTTACTTCCTCCCATCGCCCTTCTTTACTTATTGGATTATGTCTTTCTATGTAAGGAATCTCAGATATTGTTTGGACTGAGGAAAGGTAGCATTAGTGACACTAACCTCACTTCTTGTGAGGCACTGCCTCCTGTGGGTCCCAGAGCCCCATCACCTGGGGACCCATGGACATGCTGAAGTTTCTGGTCCTAAGGAGCTGGGATCAAACCTGATGGTGCAGACCAGGTTGTTGGTTCCTCATGCAGACTAACTCTGGAACTGGAACCATAAAATGAATTTATTGAAAGGAGGCCAAATAGTTTACAGAATGGCTAGGAATGCTGGAGGATGAGGCCTGGTCTGTGGAAGAAAGTCAAAACAGCACACCAGGAAGATGCCAGCTGAGGTGCTGCCTCCTGCATCACCACCAATGCCAGCTGCACTCAAGTGCCCAGACAGGTGCACCTGGTGGCATGAGCGGTCAGGAAAATGCAGAAGGAAACCTCTGCCCCTTGGGCTTGGGCTTCCTTATCGGTTTTCCCTGAGATAGGAAGGCAGGGCAGGCAAAAGCAACAAAAGTGCCTCTCTCTTGCTGGCACTGTGAAGCCCTATCAGAGCAGCCAACTCACGTTCCTCTTTGTAGTCATCTCTCTTGTTAGATTCAGCAGTTCCCAAGCCAAGATATATTTCTACTGGATCTGTTGTATTTACATAATAGAATCCCTATTTCTTTTTTTAAAATTTAAGTCATACTTTTTTCAAAATCAGACCTTAAACATGAGTTTCTAATTTAAACTTTTATGTTCTTTTGTTCTAAATAAACACAGATAAGACTGGGAAATCTTTCCTATTAAATTCTATTAGGACAAAAATTTCAGATAGTCTCTGAGCCTTTTTCACTAAAAAACATAAATCCATTGTGAAGATAAGTTCAAAGAGACTGAATGTGCTCATGTATTTAATTACCCACAATGTAAGATACTTACTTCAGGAATTCTTTAAAAGAGATTTTTAACTTTGATAGTGCAAAAACCACTGAACTGCTTAACTCAAGAGCCAAGAAGATGTCTCTGGTAAATTCTTACCCAAAAATATCTGTGGGGAAACAAAGTCATCCATTTTAGTGGTGTATGCAAGATGACAGATATAAATAAAAGCATAATAATTAATACCAACTATTGCTTGACACTCTGTAGTAAATTACACTTGTATTCATAAGAAAGCTCTTTATGTGTTACAGGATCTGACTTTACATCACCCTATTATGATAACATTTCTCATGTTTGTTTTAATTATCTACATTTACAATGTCCTAGAGGGTGGTAGTGTTAAATCTAATTTGTCAACTTATGTTTAATTTACAAGAATCCAAACCAAACTGCTATAGAAACCAGAATTGCCTTATAGAGGCTTCTTGTTAATTAGGTTGAGTTTTGAAAAAAAAAAAATGCTGGCAGAAATATTTATTTTTTGCACCCCTTCCCCTTATAATTTCAGTGGCACAAATGGAAGAACTGTTTCTCTTTAACAATAGTATCCTTTTTAAAAAGTGCTTCCAAGAACAGCTGAGCTGCACTAAAACAGTCTAATTAAACCATTCATTTAACAAAGATGCCGATAGTTGCTAAACTCAGGAGCTCGCTTTGGTCTAATGGTAGATATTGACATGCTTTTTCTCATCATGAAGCTTGATTTCCAGTTTGGGAATTCCTGTCTGTTGGGCATTTACTTGCAGAGAAACATCATTAATCTGTGAGACTTACTACAATGGCATATTATTTTCCTCAACAGAGGCAATCATTGAAACTGCATATTATCAAGGCAGCTGTCCGATTAAGTTTTTACAAAGGATTAGGGGGTTATGTGAGTACCCAACAGCTGCACCAGCTAGGATAAAATATGAGTTCCCAAATCTTATGCCTCTTGGCATATGGAAGGAAATGATACGTTCTTTACTGATGGGGCAAACTATTAATATTTAAAGGAAAAGTTAAAAATAATTTTTCATTCAACTGAATGCAAGACATTGTGTAAACACAAAGGAAGAATGGGAAGAAATATGGAGAACAATCATTTTCTCAAGGATACTACCAGTTTCAGAGGCCGAATTAAAGGTTCTAAAGCATTAGACAAAATTGAAGATTTAAATACAAGTTTGAGATGCTGAAGAAATACGATAGCTTAGTTCATCATGAATTGCTAACTAACACAGATGGCTGCTATGGGAGATCAGAAAGCGACACTGCTTCAGGGCCAGAGGTTAAAGAAGAAAGGTGGTTTCGTTTATTAAGAACTCAAGAAAAGTCATCAAGGTTATCTGAAATGTGCGTGTGAAAGTTGGAAGTTACTGAAGAAATTATCTTCTATTAGAGTAGAATGTGTAATTCCTAAAATTACACATTGAAAAGACTCAAGAGTAATCTAAAAATAAAATTCCCAAATTCTTTCCTTAGGCTCATTGAATCATCTATGCTAAAAGAACACCCCCTTCCCTGCTGCCCACACACACATAAAACTGTGTGTGGAAGTTTGTCTCAGCAAATAAAAACATTAAACAAGTACCAAATGTGAAAAATAAAGCAGATGGAGACAATGTTTCTTGCATGTCTGTGCTTGTGCATGTATAGACAAGTTGTAATCACATGAGGGTGGACCGGAGAGAAAACTCGATTAGTGTCCAGAGCCAAAGAACTCTGATCCAATGCCTTTTGCACAATGGGCCCTCCAGAAATGCCTGTACTGGCTGAATAGCAAAGACCCAAACAGGCTGTAACTCAAGCATTTGATGATCTATGCATTATTTATTACTACCTTATGTTCAACACTTTTTGTAAAATCTAGTTGGAGACACAGAGCTTGAATTTTAAAGCATCTCTTGAGGATTGTATAGAAAGACCAAGTCAAACCACTCAGCGCCTGGGAAAAATGTAAACACCAAAGAGGCAAAGAGATTTTGCTGCAAGGAGGTAGAAAGTTGAAGTTCAAGAAAAGGAGGTGGTAAGCTGCATCTCAGAGAGCAGATACACAGGCTTATTAGATTACAGTAGCCTTTGCTAAAGCATGTGATAGAATGAATAGTTCATAAAATACTTTCAAACTGGCTTAGAGGGCCTTGATGAAGATGACTGAAAACCAGCCCTAGCTGTGAGCAAACCGCAGAAACATAAACTATCATATGGGGGATAATCTCCCTATGGCTGGGCACAGCAGATGACCTCATGGGTTCTTCACATCTCCCACTGCAAAAGCACTGCTCCTCTCGCTACATTCCTCTGGGCTGTGGGAGGGTCTACCTCTTGTGTGTGTGTGTGTGCATTTTAAAAAAATTAGATTCTGAAATCGTCCGTTCTTACAGACTGCCCACTGTTTCTATTGAACAGCTGGAGCACCTTAATAAAAAGAAGATTTACAAAACTTGGAAATATTTTGGTGAAAATAGTTTACCTCTTGACCTATTCTCTCTATGATATGGATAGATATTTAAATACCAGACCAGCATTTACTAGAAACATCTTTCTCATTAAATTATTTTATAACAAAATATTCTGAATTTTTTTCTTTTATCTGTTGGTATAACTTGAAGAATCTATGGTTTAGCATTTTTCATAGGCTGATTCCATGGGAGGCCTGAGTCAACAACCATGACAAAGCCATGAAAGTGGTTTTAAAATCTACCAGACGCTGAACAGACAGATGCAGCAAGCTGTTCTGTAGCATCAGTGGGGATTCAGGCCATCTTTAGCCTGTAAGGATCACTCAGGGGACTAGGAATAAGTTGGTGGAGTTCACTGTGACATTTTAAGGATAGAAAGAAAGGAGAAAATTACTGCATTTCAGAGCTGATTACAGTAAAAATGCGATTTTATATAGAGGTACTTAAAGTTCAGGAAAAAGTGAAGTGAAAGTATAATAAGTATAATTTTTAGTGTTTAAACTTGGAAATCCATGCATAGATTTCTGTACTATGTACTTCCAGTGAACGTTTCAAAGATCCCTTGTACATTTCAGAGAGATATGCATATGTGTATGTGTGTGTGTGTATTTCTCAATAATTAATTATCTTAGTCATTTGAGCTACTGTAACAAAGTACCATAAACTCTGTAGGTTATAAGCAACAGAAATTTATTTCTCACAGTTCTGGATACTGAGAAGTCCAAGATCGGGGCCCTGGGAAATTTTGTGTCCAGTGAGGGCTTTCTTCCTGGTACCTTCTAGTTGTGTCCTCAGGGGAAGCAAGAGACAAGGGCCTCTTTCATAAAGCCATCACTCCTACTCATGAGTTCTCCACTTCAGGACCTAATCCCCTTCCTCTGTCCTCCATCTCTTGACACTATAACATTGGTGAGTAGATTTCAACACACAAATTTTAGCAAGACAAACATTCATACCATAGTACTGAAATGATATTCCTCTGTGTGTGTGTGTGTTCAGGAAGTGTAGATTTAGTATGTAAATGAACTGTTTGCATCAATTAAGTTTAAGATAGCAAAAAACAGTCACGCCTAGTAAATGCCAACATTAGACATTGTCCACATCAATCCTCAGGCAAACCTATGAGGTGCTCAGTTTTATTTCAGTTTTTAGGTGAGGAAACAAGTCTCAGACAGGTTACATAACTTGTCCAAGAGTACACAGCTAGTAAGAGATAAAGCCAGCTTTTGGACTTGGATTTATCACTCTCCAAACTTTTTATTCTTTTTTAGATTTTTTTTTATTGAAAAGTAGAATGACAGAGAAACACAAAGAGGGGTGGGGAATCTTCCATCCACTGTTCTTCCCCAAATGCCAGCAACAGTCAAGGCTGGGCCAGTCTATGTCAGGAGCTCAGAACTTCATTCATGTCTCCCACATGGGTGGCAGGGGCCCAAGTACTCGAGCCATTATCTGCTACCTCCTGGAATTCATTAGCAGGAAACTGAATTAGAACTGGGGAAACCTGATTTCAATTGGCACTCTGATAGAGAATGTGGGCATCCCAAGCAGTGGCTTAACCCACTGGTTAAGCCCCCTATAACATCTGCCCCCTAAAATGTTTATTTTTTTTAAAGATTTATTTATTTATTTGAAAGTCAGAGTCACAAGAAGAGAGAAGGAGAGGCAGAGAGAGATAGAAAGGTCTTCCATCCACTGGTTCACTCCGCAACGGCCGGAGCTGCACCAATATAAAGCCAGGAGCCAGGAGCTTCTTCTGAGTCTCGCACGTGGGTGCAGGGGCCCAAGGACTTGAGCCATCTTCTACTGCTTTCCCAGGCCACAGCAGGGAGCTGGATCAGAAGTGGAGCAGCCGGAACTTGAATCAGTGCCCATATGGGATGCCAGCACTGCAGCTGGGGACCACAGAGCAGGCTCCTAAAATATTTATCCTTAACCAATAGGTTAAGTGACAATCTAGGGGTTGTTGGGAATGTTGTTGGTTCATAACCACAGGTACATGCAATTTGCAGGACGATCATCTTCAGGGAGGGAGAACGTCGCCTGTGTTAGCATATGTGTATCAATTAGGAAAGGTCATGTGAAGTCCCCATGGCTGATTCTTCCTCATTGGTTTTAGGCACGGCCACAAACTTTTTTTTTTTTTTATCATTTGACACGTAGAGTTATAGACAGTGAGAGAGAGAGAGGGAGAGAGGTCTTCCTTCCATTGTTTCACCCCCCAAATGGCCGCTACGGCTGGAGCTACGCAGATCTGAAGCCAGGAGCCAGGAGCTTCCTCCTGGTCTCCCATGCGGGTGTAGAGGCCCAGGCACTTGGGCCATCCTCCACTGCCTTCCTGGGCCACAGCAGAGAGCTGGACGGGAAGAGGAGCCACTGGGACTAGAACCCGGTGCCCATATGGGATGCCGGCGCCGCAGGCGGAGGATTAACCAAGTGAGCCACAGGGCCGGCCCGACAGCCACACACTTCTGCAGAAGCATCTCAAGAAAGATACCACTAGGTGGTCTCCTCTCCCACCAGAGCTTAGTTCACATAATATATCTTCCCTTCGTTGCGTGTCGCTAACTCATGCTCGTGACATAGTCTTCAAATGTGCTGCGGAGAATTTAAGTAAGACCATTAGCAACATGAAGTGCTGAGCAAAACTCTTTGGAACTCAAAAGTTTCTGTCAGCAGAAACCATGTTTACATTTTTAAAATTTTTATTTTACCTTATTTGGAGATAGAAAAATGGAATCCAGGGACCTCCTCAGACCAGAACTTCATGCCCGTGAATCCTAACACAAGGATTTGCTGAGACAAAAGAACACATCCTTCCACCCCGAAGGTACTATACAGGGTTCACACCAATCACCACAGCTTCCACTTCGTGACAAAACACAATAAAACTCCCCACTATTTTTAAATTAGGGAAAGCAGCGTCTCAGATAACAAGCAAGGCTTTTATAACAAGCCGGCTCGGTCAGAGTCGTTTTTTGTTGAAAGTTATGTTTACGCGGTTGTTAAGAGGCAGATTTGGGTTGGTTTGCGGGATCCGTCTGACTGCAGTCTCCGGAGGACACTGGAAGGGACAGTGCACCTTTTCTGTTCTCTTGTTTCAGCTTCCCACTGAGGGCAGGCGGGACAGGTGAAGCAGAGAAACAAAGCTTGAGCCAGAGCTGACGGTACAAATCTGAAGCACTGATTCTCCCCATTTCCAGCTCTGCGATAAATCGCCGGTGGAGGGAGGGGGGATGCGCGATGCTCCTGGCTCAGTCAGCCAAAGCGCGGCTTGGAGCCTTCACGTCTAAGCACGTTTGGATACTGCGCCCAACTGTGTGATCGTCCCATTCAACTGACCACCACGGGCTCACTCAACTTTTTTTCTCTTGCGGCGTGAAGAGTATCTCAGAGTGGATCCCCGGCACTGGAAAATGAGCAAATTGTTTTAGAACCAAAGTGGGCTCCAGATACACGTGGGCATGAACAGAGCTCCTAGTGACTCCTGCACAGCATTGATTCAGAAAGCAACAGACACTGTTGATGAAATTTATCACACAAGATAGGACACGGGCAAATCTCTCATCCTAAAAAGGACAGAAACTCAGAAGGGATTGACTGGGGAGAATGAGTCACTAGCAGCTGTTAAGAATCATAGCGAGACGCCTATTCCTGATTTAACTCTCTCCCCTGTCTGCCACAGAGGCCAGTGGTTCCTAAACTTTGGCTGCCTCAGAGTCACCTCCAAGGTTTGTGAACACAGAGCCCTAAGTCCAGAACTTGTGATTCAGTAGATCTGAGTGGGCTCAGAGAATTTGCACCTCTAATAAGCTTGCCAGTGATGCTGGTCAGGGATATCACATTGTGGGGTCCACGGCCTTAGGCAAAACCAGTTTCAGAACTGAGCAAGAAAGATGAAAACTAGTTTATTGACCAGGAAGACCAACCCAATATTTCTTACAAACGGGTGCCTCCGTGTGAATCTGAAAGTGAGAGGATGAGAGGCCCGAGGAGCACAGGGATGCCCTGGTCCCATCTGCCAGCTCAGCCCAGGCTGTGGCTGCCCTGACTTTAGGCAGCATGGCAGTCTAGACAGATTTGAGATCTCGGTCTGCACCCAAGGCCATGAACTTGTTCAAGTCCCTCACTTTTCTAAATGGCAGCTTCCTCGCTGGAAAATGGGAAAATCGTATGACTGATCATCAGGTTGTGAAGATTAAGTGAGATAAGGTAGAGAGCCCTTAACACAAGCCTCTTGCATAGCAAAGCCTCAAT
Source organism: Oryctolagus cuniculus (assembly GCF_051225735.1). Taxonomy (NCBI): domain Eukaryota; kingdom Metazoa; phylum Chordata; class Mammalia; order Lagomorpha; family Leporidae; genus Oryctolagus; species Oryctolagus cuniculus. Next base: position 67,666,404 of record NC_142870.1, read on the forward strand.
AAAAGCCAGATGGAAGCACTGTTTCATAATTCTATGGCTGGCCTCGCTGTGTCATTATTAGATAGTCAATATGTATAATGTTTTGACTGCTCTTCACACACTTTGAGGTGTTTGGATATGGAGGCACTGACGGGTTAAGGGCCTCACCAGAGGACATCCTGGGGAGCCCTCTGAAGTCCTGGCACTATATGATGCCACTAGTATCCTCATGCTGACCCCAGGCGCCTGTGTGTGATCTGGTCCAGACCTTCTGGATGGCCCTCCCGAGAACCTGGCCCCACTCCTGGGGATGAAAGGGGGCGGAGGAGGAGTGGAGGAGGTGTTATTTCTTCAGGCCCTCCTGGAGTCTCTCGCAGCCTTTTTGGCCCACATACTGCTCTGTGTAGTTTGTGTCTGAAATGGAAAATTTCTGTAACACAATACCCATCTCTGATCCCCACAGACTCTCAAATAATCTTTTTTTTTTTTGGTTTGGGTTAAAATATGACTTCATGTGCAAAAAAGAAGCCTCATTTCTCCGTGCTCTCAGCAGATTTATAAACATTACAGACTCAAAAACCTCTGGTTCCTAGGAACTCCAAAGAATGAATTTCACTTTTCTGAAAATGGGAGAGCAATGACCCAGAAGGGAGGAGAGATAGGAGAGATGAAAACTCCACCTATCTGATGCCGGCTACACAGCTCCAAGGAGCGTCCCCTTCTCTGCACCCCTCACCCGGCACTGTCACAGGGAATCCCCAAGACAAGAGGGAAGAACCACAGCTGCCCTTGGCCTTCTGGCCCTGCCTGGATTTGGGGGTGCTGGGTAATCAGGCAATGAACACCGAAGATGTTAAAGGAGACACGGACCCTAGAGAGTCAACTCTGCACACTCACACCATGTCTAATGTGGTCCTAAGATGATTCTGGACAGTGCATCGGATCGCCCTTGAGTGCATTGTTTATATGAGAGACCACACTAGCACAGCAATGAACTTTGCAGACTCCGGAGCTCAATTTTGATTCCCTGCTTTGCCACCTGCTAGGAGGTGACCCCGGGAAACTTTCTCAACTTCTCATGTCTTTGCTTCCGCATCTGTGAATGGGCTTGTCGAGGACCATATCTTGTGAAATTTTTCTAACGAATAAGTCATTTAATAAATCATAAAATGTTGAGGGTAATTCCTGACACAGGGGTTATTGTTGTTGTCAATGTTGTTACTAAAATGCTACTGCAAGAAAAGGAACAGTGCTGTAGTCTGAATGTTTGTATTCCCCCAAGTGCTTATGTTGAAATGCTGCTCCTCACAGTGATGCTATGAGAATACGACTAGGTCCTGGACAGGACCTTTGAGATTTAGACCAAGGCCCTTTTAAGAGAGAGCACAGAGAGCTAGCAAGCCCCTCCCACCACATAAGGGCACAGTGGAGAGGTGCCATTTCAACACATAAGAATTTCGGCAGTAATTTTTTTTTTCAGGATGAGTGTTGGGCCTAGTGGTTAAGATATCTGCATGCCTAGGTATGAGCCCAGGCTACTGACTCTAGCTTCCCACTAATGCAGACTTGGGGTGGGGGTGGGGCAGCAGGTGATAGCTCAAGTAACTGAGTTCCTGCCATCCATGCAGGAGACCTGGAGGCATTCCTGGCTCCTGGCTTTAGCCCAGCTCTGCCCCAGCCATTCTAGGCATTTGAGGAGTGATCCAATGGATGGGAGCTCTCTGTTTCCACATCTGGGCTCTTTCTCTTTGTCTTTCTGTGTCCCAAAGAAAATAAAAGCAATTTCATTTTTTTTAGAAATTCTTTTTTCAAAGAGTGCAGTTAAAATAACATAGTCCTTTGTACATTTTCTCTTTTATGTTAAACCTGGCTTTTTAATTTGTAAATTTCCCATCACCCTACCCCCAACCTGGCCTTCTTTATCAATTCCATTTTCATCCTAAAATATGCATGTCGATGCAGAGTTCTGACAGATTTCATAAGAGAACTATGACAAAAGTACTCTCCTGCTCTTCACATTTCCATTTCAAGACACTATGACATTTTGTGTGATGAAATGAAGCCACCTGAGGCATGGCGGGCAGGGCAGCACAACATCACTCAAGTATAGGGCCACTGTTTCCATCATATTGCATTAAAGGCATACTGCAAGGAGCGTCTGTAACAGGGAACTCAATAGTATGGGTGTCGCTTGTGGTTGTGCAACAGAGCAGCTCTCATGTCAAGGTGCAGGAAACAAGGTCCCCTTACTCAGAGCTTCTCACCTCCCTTCCTTCTGATGAGTCAGATCCTGCCTTCCAAGCCTTAATTTGTCCCTGCTGAGTGAGCACACACTAATCCTCCAGTGCTATAGTCATGTACAGGTGTTGCAGAATCACAAGGTCAAAGAGTTGAGAAGACCCGCACAGACCATCAGTCCCACCCTCTCCGGTACTCTGGGGGGGATTGGCCAGCACAGTTCTGATTTGCCTTTTGTCAATAGGGAAAAATAAAAGCTGAGGCTTGGCTTCCAGTAGTGTTGGAGTTCAACCACTTGTCAATCTCAATAGGCAGAAGTCAAGCATTCTAAACAGCTGGTTCACTCCATCAGCACCTGTGCTTGAAGCTGCTTAATTCTGACTGAGGCCTTTCCTGCTGAGGTGAGAGAAAGTAACACATTGGCACTCAAGTGTGGTGAGAAAATGGATGAACCCAAACACCAGTGGGGACAGTAGAGAGTAACTCCAGGGATCCAAATCAAGCAGCTGTTCTGTCTCACTTCTATGCTTTCCCTTTCCCCCACCTCCAGGGCTTCTACATCAGTATCATAGAAAGAGAACTTGAGAGCTAAAAGCCATCCACAAAACTATGTTGCTCTAAGGGGTTCAATTTTCATATGAGAAAACAGGTCTCAGATGTCAGGCAGTACAGGTCTCCAGGAAAAATGTTCGATCCAGAAATCACTTAAGTTTTTAGCTGCCTTTTAAAAGGAGAGAGAACAGTGTTCGGGTTAGAGTAAAAAGTATTTTTACCTCCATTACATAGATATAGAAGCTAAGGCTTAACAGCAAATGGTGACTCAACTTATTTCCTGGTTCTTAAATTACTCGCTGGGTTACACAATCTGTGCAGGCAGAAATGATGAGCAGAATTAGCTTATACCTAGGGGCTGCCTAAGAATTGAAGCTGAGAGGTGCGTGGGAAGAAATGATCACAGTCTTTGAAACTTGAGATGGGGAAAAAAAAACAGCCTTTAATCAGTAATACAGGACTGGTCCACTTTAATGTTGCCATTTCTTCCTCTCCACACACAGACACACACCCAAACGCATACACAGACACATATACACATGTGCGTGTCCATGCACACATACTTCAAATGGGAAGAACAGTGTATGAAAGCAAAACACCAGAGTTTTTCACCTACCACCCTTGTCATCTTTTTCAGCTTCTTATGATCTTCTGTAAACTAAGAATTAGTATGTCTTTCCCACAACACTGTTATATGGATCAAACAAGGCAATAAGTATAACTACTTTGCAAACCATGAAGCAACAAATCTTAGATAATTGGATTCAAGAGCTTTCTGAAGAATCTAATGAAAATTAAGGACCTCACTCCAATTCCCACAATACGTAGAGAAGTTTTTTATGTAATTTCAGAGGATTTACAGACCGTCTGAAAAACTCAGTTTAAACCTGCTCTGAAAGTGCTGACCAAAGGTAGAATATTCAAGCCTAGACAAATGCAGTATTTTCCTGATGTGGGATACATTAGGATGAAATAGTCATTTATCTGATAAACCCTGACTGGGTCCTTACATGTACTGAGAAGAGCAAGGCACAGATATCCTCACATTTTAAAAAGAGCTGGTAAAATAAAAACAGTATTAAAGCAAAGGAGTGCCTTCTATCCATTATATCAATCAAGCAGGTCGCCTCACAATAACAATTTTCTCAGAACTTTGTGTCTTGTTACTCTGGCTTGATAGGGAGATGGTGGTTAACTCTGATTTCAGACAAGGAAACTGTGTACAGAAAGGCCAAGGGAATTTCTCCAAGTCTATAAAAGCATTCTTTTCTCCAGGTAAAGCTGATTTTAACCTTTTTTTGCTTCTTTGTTTTTAAAGATTTATTTATTTATTCGAAAGGCAGAGTTACAGAGAAGCAGAGGCAGAGAGAGGGGTGGGGGAGAGAGATCTTCCATCTGCTGGTTCACTCTCCAATTGGCTGCAACAGCCAAAGCTGAGCCGATCCAAAGCCAGGAGCCAGGAACTTCTTCCAGGTCCGGGGCCCAAGGACTTGGGCCATCTTCTACTGCTTTCTTAGGCCATAGCTGAGAGCTGGATCGGAAGTGGGGCAATGAGGACTCGACCCAGCGTACACATGGGAAGCCAGCACTGCAGGCAGCAGCTTTACCCGCTGCAGCACAGCACTGGCCCCTGTGTTTAACTTTGACCTCTCACAATCTCCTGGGCTGAACCCCTCAGATTAGTGAAAAGACATATGTAAGCACCTGTCATCTTTCCACTGCCACTGAGTATGCCTCTCATAGATTGTTACCCCCAGAGTAGGGAGTCAAATATCTGGTGACACAATTCATTATCAGAAGCTATATATTCACCACAAGCTGAATTTAAGGTTAAATAACTCCACCAATTTCTACCTTTGGGAAGCCCACACACAGAAAAACACAGATATTTTCATTATCTGAAAATGAGGATTATAATCGTGACTTTTACATTTAGTTGTTGTGAATTCATAAGAAATTCTTTCAACTTTTTTCTGGCACGTAGCAAAAGCTCAACAAATGGCAATTATTATAATTGTCATTGATCCCATTCTTGATATATCTATTCCTAGTCATTGTCAGAGGCCCTTTGGTTTTCCAGCAATGGGAGTAGTTTCATTGTGGCTGATATTCTCTCAAATATAATGATGTGGCTAATGAGTTTGTCTATAGAGATACTTGTCTATAGAGTTTGATTTTACAAGCTCCTGATTGGGTTACACATGAATAGTTGTAGAAGGGAAGTGGGTAGAAATTAAGAAGAGCTGGTAGAATGTGATAAAGGTTGAGATTAGGAAATTAAGTTTGGAAAAGGGATATCAGAGGGAGAGATGGTTGATCCTCATTAGGATTGTCAAGAGTAAAACTAAGAAAAGGAAAGAGCAGAGAGCAGCAAGTGGATGTACTTTCCTCCCCATCAAAAAGAATGTAGGGAAGATGTGTGTTACTGGTCCAAGTAATATCCAGGCAAACTCCCGAGTTGAGTGTGAGGTGATTCTGACAGAAAACAGAACTTCTCATGAAACAGAAGTAGGAAGTGGGGGGATACATATAGAAGGACTGAGGGATTTAAACATAAAGCCCTGTTGAGGGGCTGTGGGTTCAGTCACTGCCTGCAATGGTGGCATATCAGATGAGCTTTGGTCCAAGTCTCAGCTACTCCCCTTCTGATCCATCTCCCAGATTGCCCTTGGGCTCCTGTACCCACATGGGAAACACAGATGGAATTCCAGGCTCCTGGCTTCAGCCTGACCCAGCTCCAGAAATTGTGGCCATCTTGGTGGGGTGGAGAGTGGTGAAGCAGTGGATAGAAGTTCTCTTTCTCTCTCTGTTTCTCCCTTTTCCTCTGTAACTCTACCTTTCAAATAAATAAATCAATCTAAAAAAAATAACCTGTTGGGTCAATCTGGGTTCAATTTCTGAGTTACCTACTTAATAAATACTTTTCACATTGCAGTAAGGTTATTATTCTCTGTAAACAGTAGACTAAAGTTATGATGGGTTTGTAAAGAAGAAAAATGTAACAGGACCACTGGTGACAGCTGCAATGCTAAAACCATGACCTAAGGAGGACCCCTTTTCTCTCTACAGACCAAACCTCAACCCAGGAATAGTAGTAATATATATGGTCAGCTACAAGAATTCACTGCATTTTCAAAAAATGGATTTATTGTACTTATTTTAAAGGCAAGCATAGAAAGACAGAAAAATAGAGACAGAGAGAGATTTCCCATTAACTGCTTTACTCCCTAAATATCTACAATAACCAGGGTTGGGCCAGGTAAAATCCAAGAAGCAGAACTCAGTCTGGGCCTTTCACATGAGGGGCAGGGACCCGAGTACTTAAACTATCATCTGCTGCCTCCAGGGTACACATTACTAGGGAGCTAGAATCAAGAGCAGAACCAGGACTCGAACCTAGGCTTCCTGACATGGAATGTGGGCATCCCAAGCTGGGGCTTAACCACTGAGCCAAAGCCCACCCCCTGCTGCAAGAATTCATGGAGTTTCAAGGAGCACTGGAGAGCTGTGCGTTCAGCCGTGACCCGTCCAATCAGGCCCTCACCCACTCCCTCCGACAGTGCCACAAGTATTTGAGTAAGAGCCATGGCAGTATTAATGGGCTCATACCAAATAATGTTCCATATAACTTGCATGTCTTCCTACACAATCTCATCACCCAAATCTGTGCAAATCTTGGTTTTTTTTTTCTGCCTTGCCAGCTTCTTTTGTGTTGTCTAGGCTGGGCCTGCGTCAGAAGCCCTCGGGTATAATGCCTGGATTCATGTCTGGAATGCTTCAACATACCATTGATCCCACTCTCATCTCTGCTAGAGTAAGAGATTCACAAGTGCCCATGGAGCCCTCTGGCAGCCAACAAGCAATTCCTTGATTCTTTCATTATGGGCCAATGAAAACAATGCCTTTTGTGAACTGCTGGCTCCCTTTCACCTCTGACCTGAGATCAGACATGTGACTCTGAGTGTTGCCAGATGGAAACTGTTAGCGAAGATCCACATTCAACAGGACTTTTATTTATGACCTAAGAGCAGCAGTCATCAGTTATCCTGTGACCTTGAGCTGTGTTTAATATATAAGTGACTTCAGTCTCGTATGCGGGACCGTATGTATTTGAATGAGTCCAAGAAAGAGAAAATTTTGTCCCTTATAAGTTCCCTTGCAAAGCATAAGGATCATGAGGAAGATGAGGAAGCCAGTCCAGATTGTTAGGAATAATGATCTGGGAGGGACCCCAAAATCCCAATAAATACTCTCACTTGGGTCCGAACCATTGCTCAGCAGGTCTCTCACACACCATCTTTTCCCATGTTCCACCATCCAGAGTTAATAAAGATGAATCCTTTTATCTCACAATCTCCCACCAATGAAATGTTTGTCACCTGTCTTCCTTCAATCTGAACACTTGGTAGCTCCAAATTAAGCACTTGTTTGGTGTCTCATTTGTCTATCCTCAATCAATAGAGCATAGGGCATGTGCATGAATATTCAACCACAAGAGGGAGGGATGTTAGATCATTGGGGCTCCTCTTCTCCAAGGTTTTCCAGGCCAAAAAAGTGTACTTGTAAAAAAATTATGCAGTTGTAAAACAGTCCTCTCTTGATGTGCAATATTGTCCCCAACCTGCAGCTTCAGAAAGCTTGCCTTTCAACTTAATGTGTTTTGTTCTTTCTCTGAACTGTATGCTCTCTAGTCGCTGTATTCTGTAAGTATTTGGGCAGATGGATGCAAATTGATGAAGTGCATATGGTTTAGATAGACAAAGATTAAGAGCCCTGCTGGGCTGGGGATATCTGTGTTGTCACTGCCACAGTATCTTAGCTGTTTGGGAGATACACATAAATTAACTCACAGGATCTATTGTTAACTTTAATTCCTAGCTTCTCTTATAATTTTACAAAACATACTTCACTTCCCAGTATTCTTATGATGTATTTTAAAGAAAGAGCAGAATCTTCAATTCATTAATGGAAAATTGAGGTAATGAGAAAGACAGGCTGGAGCCACACAGCTGAAAATCCCGGGCTGCATCCGAGGCCTGTGTTTTCCTCTGTAGAAGGTGCTTCCTCGGGAAGGGTTCTCATCGCATCCTCTGTGTATTTTTCCAGACACCGGGCTCCCTTGGGATGCGGGAATGCTGCCTGGGGAAACATTTATCAGCCCCAAGAAAGTAATTAAATCTTCGTAGAAGAAATCATTATTTTCCTCCTCTTTCCTGATGTGCGTGTGTTTCCTGTATTCTGCATGTGTGTGTGTACATCCCTTTCCCTAGTGAATACCAATTAGTAAAATGTTGTAAATTTAATTTAGCATTTAATATACCAGTTACCATTTCTGATGTAGATGTGAAGTGACTGTTCTCTGAGAATCTGTGGCTTTTATGCTATTTTCCCCTTTTGTCTAAATTAGTGAAACACACACACATACACCCCACACAATATACCAAGTTACAAGGATATCAAAATATACCTGAGAAAATGCTGTTTCGTGTGCAAAATACTTCAACCCAAACCCTTACAGGAGTACTATGGGAGAACTCATAGTCCCAGATCCATTTCATAAACAGAAAAGCTTATGATGGTACTTCAAAAAGTTCATGGAAAATGCACATTCTGACTAAAACTGTGAGTAGTTTCAAAAATTTTTACAACAGAATGAACATATCTTTTAATTTATTTTTTCACAAACTTTTTGATGTATCCTCATGGTTAGAGATTGGAAGTGACTTCCCCACTATTACATGGTTTCCATATAACAGAGATGGAACTGGAACCTGAAGTACAACGAAACCCAGAACCTTGTTACTCTGCACTTCTTGGAAATGAATAAAGGGTGAAAAAGACGAAACCCTAAAGCCACAGGGCTGGTGGAGGATCTGATCACTTAGAGAAGAGCAACCTCAGTACAAAACACAGCTGATGTGAAACGCGTGACCCAGAGCAGCACAGCCAGGTCCGTGTGGCAGCTTTAGTGGGGATGAGCAAGGACATGGAACTCAACAGCGGCATGGCACCCGAGACTTTTTCCCTAAGACTCTTCACACCGCAGTGTGCGGTGGTCCCTTTAAAAAAAAAAAAAAAGATTTATTTTATTTATTTGAAAGAGTTATAGAGAGAGGTAGAGACAGAGAGAGGGAGGTCTTCCGTCCGCTGGTTCACTCCCCAGATGGCTGCAACAGCCGGAACTGCACCAATCCGAAGCCGGGAGCCAGGAGCTTCTTCCAGGTCTCCCACGCAGGTGTAGGAGCCCAAGGACTTGGGCCATCTTCTACTGCTTTCCCAGGCCTTAGCAGAGGGCTGGATCAGAAGAGGAGCAGCCGGGACTAGAACTGGCGCCCGTATAGGATGCTGGCGCTTCAGGCCAGGGCATTAACCTGCTGCCACAGTGCCAGCCCTGAGTGGTCCCTTTTTGATGGCAGTTCTGGTGCAGCTGAACCCACCTGGGTGAAACCAGCTGCCTCAGCAAACATGGGTTTTGAGAAAGAACATGATGTGCCTGGGTAAGCAGATGAGTTTCCTAGGGCTTCCTTAACAAAGCTTCCCTCAACAGCGGACTTACACAGCTGAAGCTTGCTGTCTTACAGTGCTGGAGGCTAGAATTTCAAGATCAAGGTGTTGGCTCCCCCTGAGGCCTGGGAGGGAGACTGTTCAGTGCCTGTCTCTTTGGCTGCTGCTGCTTTGCTGGTCAGCTCTGACTTCTTGGCTTGCGCAGCAGCTTTTGTCTTCCGGGGCATTCTCTTTTGTGCAGGCTTGTCTCTAAGCTCAAATTTCCCATTTTTATAAGGACACCAGATGAACTGGATGAGGACCCAAGTCATGGCTGCATTTTTATCTGATCATCTGCAAAGACCCTGTTCCCAAAAAAGTCACATTTACAGATCCCACACAATTCATGCACCAATAGAAAAGCAAATGCTTCTTCTTGAAAGTCATTTCCTAATCAAAGGCAGTCTTCCTTGGCATGCCTGTTTGGTGTCACCTACCTCAAACATAGTGATTAATGACTTTTTTAAAAATTAAGTCAATTTTTTCTTGTTAGATTTTTTCTTTTTGTATTTTTACCAATAACCCTGTGAATTTGGTATAGAATAGGTTTCATCACTCTCAAAAGATAACTATGGCACTGAAATGGAAGGCTGCTATCATTATGGAATTCCTCGCTTCTCTCGTACTCAGTGATCCATTCCTGTATCCAGGAACAAGCAGTATACTTAAAATGGATTAAAATCTATGATCTTTTCCTTATCCAAACAGAGAGGACTCAAAGGAGAGTCTTTTCCAACGTGGTATTGGAAAATTTCTGTAAGTTGGTATTTTCAAAAGGATTTAATTTTGTATTCCTGATTTATTCATAAAATAAATTATTTTTAAAATGTCTATAATAATAAAGAGTTCCCCCCACACACAAAGTGTGGGTAAGTAACAAGGGAGAAGAAGGAAGAAGAGAATCTATAAAAGGCAGTAGTGTTACCGGAGAAATTGCAGGGTTCTTGTCTTCGTGCAAGAAAGAATTCAGGCGTGAGACAGAGTAGTGGGAGGTAAAATAGCAAGGTTTATTAGGGAAGGGACATCCGTAAGGATGGATAGGCACCCCTCCAGACAGAACCTGAGAGACTGGGGCGGGGGGGGGGGGGGGCGGGAGGAAGGAGTGAGGTTACATGGTTAGATGGAGAGATTACACCTGACCAGGCCAGGCGGGCGACTCAGCAGAGAGGCAGAGGGCTGATCGCGCAGTCCAGTTGAGGCTGGGGGTTTTTAAGGAGATGGGTTTTTGTCTTCATACATCTCCTCCTGAAACAAAGGATTTTATGGCTGTAAATACTAAGAAGCTCCTATCTGAGTTTTCCCTTGAAGGTATCAGACAGGAGGAAGCCTAGCGGGCACCATCCTGAGTTTAGAGGAAGGGTGAGCAGGACCCCTGGAGAATGGGGATCCAGAGCAGGGTGTTTGAAGTGCAGATACTGGGCTGCATCTGGGAGATTGTGGAAGATTTGTCAGGCAGAAGGGGCGGGGATCTCCGCCTGGCAGGTAAGGGGGCAGGGCAGGATGCAAACACTGGGCTGCCCCTGAAGCATTATCGGGATAACTTTGAGATGTAGATGCATATGCTGGACGTAGAAGTCTTCTCCGGAGAAGGCCTTTGTCACACACACATAAGCTCATACCTAACTTCCTGCCTAACAGTAGTAGTGAGTAAGGCTGCTGGTTTCCGTTTGGGTTGATCCCCAAAGCTGGAGAGTTTTTTAAATCTCTGTCTGCTATCTGGTTTCTGGGCTGAGAAATGCCTAGACTCACCTTGTTGAGTAGACACTGGGAATGACATACTTTTTGTAGAGCAGTTTGTGCCAGGATTCAGGGTTTTTCTTAGCATTTTTCTCAGTTCAAGTTAACAGGAAACAGTTGCCACAAGAGAATATCCAAGGTTGACTTTTTTTTTTTTAACTTTTATTTAATGAATATAAGTTTCCAAAGTACGAATAATGGATTACTATGGCTTCCCCCCCATACCGTCCCTCCCACCCACAACCCTCCCCTTTCCCACTCCCTCTCCCCTTCCATTCACATCAAGATTCATTTTCGATTATCTTAATATACAGAAGATCAGCTTAAAAGGATTTATTTAAATTTTGAAAGGCAGAGTTAGAGAGAGAGAGAAAAACAGAAGGAGAGATCTTCCATCCTCTGGTTCACTCCAAAAATGACCACAATGGCCAAAGTGTGCCAAATTGAAGCCAGGAGCCTGGAACTCCATCTGGGTCTCCCGCATAGGTGGCAGGAGCCCAAGCACTTGGACCATCTTCTGCTGCTTTCCCGGGTGCATTAGCAGGGAGCTGGATTGGAAGTAGAGCAGCAGGGACAGCCCATGTATGGTGCTGACATCACAGGTGCCAGCCCCCCAAGGTTGCTTTTTTCACCAAAGGGCTCACGTATCCCAAGAGCTTATGGGTTTGCCTGGTGTATCCATGAGCCTTGGGGAAAGACAGGATTTCATGAAGCCAACGCCTCGCAGAGCCCCCCCCCCCGCCCCCGCCCCTGCATACTTTCTCCAGAGACCCCACCTCCTGCATCCTGAAAGAGGGCTGGGGTGTGCGAGGAATGCAGTCTGGACTTCCTCTACGGAAAGGAGAGGGTTCTTAGTGGAAGCCAAGATCCCTCCACATCCACTCCCACTCATGTTCCAATCACATACTTCTGACTCCCTGCATATCTTTCTTGCATTGAAGCACAAAAGCAAACAGCTTCAGTAAACGGATAGGGAAAAGTAGGAATCTACGAAGACTGAACTTGTAAAGGTCTGAGACCAGACCTGAGAAAGACAAGCAAGAATGTCCATGCTGACAACACTTAGAATCACTTTTTGCAGAATCACCTGAATCTTAAAAATGAGCAAGGTTTCCCAGGCTCTGTTCCAAACCAACAGAATCAGAAGTTTTTGGAATGCGGACTCATGAATCTTATTTTAAGCAAGTTTCCCAGAAACCTGTGATGCATACTGCAGTATGAAAGCCACTGCATGACCCAAATGTATGAGAGGACAGCAAGGACATGGACTTGGAGGCCCTTGAGGACTAATAAAATCAGTGGTTGTCATCTCAGCCTTAGAGAAAGTTGTATTTCCAAGAGTCCTTCTTGACTCCTACTCTATCTGGCAAAAGGTGTTTCTACAGCACTATGCATATCATCTGTCCAGTGGATTACTGAGATCCATTTACCAGAATGCCTCTTACAAGCAGACAGTGGCTTATCATCTTTATGCCTTTATATATCTCTTATCTGGCAGAGTGCTGTACTGAATAGGCACTTCATAAACTTTTGCTGATTAAATAGATAACTGCTTTATTCATCAGGAACCTAGCGAGCAAAGAGTAAAGGCTTGTCCTCAGTAAACTATCAAGATTTATTATAACACAGGGTTAATATAAGGGTAGGCTTGGTAGAATCTTTAGCTTTATTGCTAACATGCTCAAACAATAGAGCTTCTTCTCAAAGCTTGCCGCATGATTTCCTGAGTTAGAAACTTGTTTATGCATTCTCTTCCCAGCCCTCACCCTCAAAGCTGCCCTAACTGGGGGTATACCAGAAGGAACCAAACTGACCTAATTGGAGAGAAATTTGCAAATGGCACTTTGATGATATATATTCATGACTAAGGTATCCTCTCCACTTAACCGAGTTCTAGGAATACCTCTCAGTCCCAAGTTTGTGGCCCTCTGCGTACTGATGCTCCTCCTGCAAAGGGACTACAGGGAGGAGACAGCAGCTGGGAGGGCTCTCATGTTGTTGCACTCTCCCCTCTCTTCCCCTCTGCCAAGTGCTCTCAGAGCGCTCAGCAAGGGAGGAAGCAGACATGTGAGTGACAGAGGTGCTGAAGGAAGGCACCCACTGCAGGAGTTTCTCCAAACCTGCTGTGGAGTCGTCCTCCAAGTAATGACCCTTCAGGGAGAGCCCAGTGGTTTAGGAAACTGATAAGTAGAAAAATAAGAACCAAGTTTGAGCACACATCCTTGGGCTCTTGAATATTCTATCTCCCAGAAACGGATGGAGGTCAAACAGCGAAATACTGGGGATGCAAGCATGAAGTGGCTTGGCACATCTGATTTTAGACGGGCAGACTGAAGAACTGCCAGGACGAGAAATGTGAGAGGAGATGGAAGGGCTGGGAAAGGGCACTGCTTCTGGGGCTTGGGTGGTTTTCACGGGCTTTAGTCTGTTTTAATCTTTCTAAAAAAGTGCTGAAAAAAAGCTGAATTGAAATCATTTCAGTCATGTGTGTATCCTAGCTCTGGCACATTCTTTGTCATGTTAACTTCTTTTGATTTCAAAGAACACTGTCAATTTACTAGGCCCCAAATTCATGGTGTTTTTAATTTAAACAGTGGGTTTTGCCAAACCTAGCCCTAAGAGAAATATTTTCATGATCCAGCTCTTTTATCAAGTCCACAGCTCGGGTGTGGTTTCATTCCCCAGTCAGCATCCCCCTGTGCTGTTGAGACACCAAGCACAATGGCTAGGACACAAGAAAATCCTCTGGATGGGGCAGATTCTGCCTGCGTGGCCTGTGAGCCTTGTGCCACAGGGCATGAGTGAAAGAAACAGGGGACCCCATGGAGAATTCTATTTAATAGTATAAGGTAATATAAAAAAATGAGGGTTTTATCAAAATAATTCCCAAAAGTAATGATAAAAATCATAGCTGTCAATTACTAAGCACAGATTTGATGGTAGAGTTCTGTTCCGAGGCTTTAGCGCTATCTCCTGTGATCTTCTCAACAACCTTATGGGTGAAACACATTGCTGTTGTCATCATCATCATTATCATTTATTGATGGAACTAGGGCTCAGCGAGATCAAAGGGCGATGACTTGGCTGTCATCTTAATAGATGCATGGTTGGTCCACACCCTCAGAAAACAAACCTCAAGCAAAGAAATCTAATGTATTCAGTTGAGCCAATTTCTCCCATGGATTAAAATGGTGAGTAACCATGGCAGAAAATACATGGAAGGGCAGGCAGCTGATACGTGGAGACACTAAGAAGTCAAGGATGCAGGGCATGTGTGCCGCAGGTGCGATGCTGGACTGGGGGTGGCCCAGAGCACTCTGCTGGCAGAAAAGCAAGCCTAGAAAAGAGTTTGGAAATAATTAGATGGTGGTTTATTCAGATTTTTGGCAGCCCCTTCCAGACTTTCTTATAATTGTATGTTTTTGTGATGTCATTGAATTCATATGCATGGAATCTGGTTTATTCTGGAGGTGAAATAAAAAAAGAAAGTAAATCAAAAAAAAAATCAAGAGATGTAACCATAAAATTGGAGATAATGAAAATTTGGCTTGAAATTTGACTTAGAGAATAATTATTTTAAATATGCTTTTCCCTGGTAAATAGATTTGCAGAATTTTTATATTTTCCTATAACTGCACATTTGGGAGCACATTTATATCTTATTGCTAAATTAGTGTAGGCCCAGAAATTATACTGAATTTAAGAAATGAGCATTCACTTCTCAAATAAGTTCTTAAATTTTGTCTCGTCGTTTTGCTATAAAATTGCCCAGAGGGATTCTGAGAGGTGCTGGTATAAACTTTTTCTCAGAGATATTGAGCTTCCCACAGCAATGCCAAAGACAAGAGTTTCCATAGTTGACCCTTGGGAATAACTAGAATAACAACCACTAGCAAAAGCTATTTGGGAAAGCATCCTTGAAGAATAGATCGTATTTAAAGATGCACCTCTAGGGGAATTATCTACAGGGACCTGGGAAGAATCCACTTCTTGTTGAGCCCCGTTGTCTGTCTTTGTCAGTTAAGTGGGACTAGGAAGGAGTAAGGGGAATAGAGAAAGAAGGATGATAGAAAACAAAAACCCACGGACCAACGTGAGTTAAGCCTCTGTCTGCTGTGCCACCATCCCATATGGGCACTGGTTCAAGTCCCTTTCCAAACCAGCTCCCTGCTAAATGTGCCCAGGAAACCAGAGGAAGATGGCCTAAGTACTTGGGCTCCTGTCTGTCACTCCCCCTCTTCATGGAGGAACGACACTAAACCCTGCCTAGGCTTCATATCCGAGTCACGGCACCATTATGTCGCTCCCCCTCTTCGTGGAGGAGCAACACTAAACCCTGCCTAGGCTTCATATCCGAGTCGCGGCACCATTATGTCGCTCCCCCTCTTCGTGGAGGAACGACACAGGACCCTGCGCTGTTCTTTCGTCTGCTCGGCCCTCCCCGGGTTTGCTGCTGGTTCCTCCCGGGTTGGCTGCCGACCCTTCCACCTCCGTGGAAGGGCAGTTCCCCCTGGCCGCATTCCCCACTTCCGCAGGGGAGCGGCACACCGCCGGCCGGCTCTCTCGGGGGCTGCACAGGCGTTCCTTCAGATGTTCCCCTTAGATGTTCCTGGTGCATGCCGTCTCTCTCCTCCTTTATAGTCCTCCTCCGCCAATCCCAACTTGGCTGCCCACACGCCGAGTACGCTGCTCTCCTCCAATCAGGAGCAGGTCCTGCAGCTTGTCAAGTTGGTGAGAGGCAGCTGGGTAGAAGCTGTTGCCTCCTCTCCCAGTGCCATATTGTGGGAGAGCAGATGCATAGAATAAGTCTTAATTCCAGTAACTCAGTCCAGTCCGGGTTGCTCCCCACACTGTCAACAAGTGGGAGACCAGAAGAAGCTCCTGGATCCTGGCTTTGTCCTGGCCCAGTCCTGGTCATTGAAGCTATCTGGGGAGTGATCCAAAGGATGGAAGATCTCTCTCTCTCCCTCTCCCTCCTTCCCTCTCTCTCTCCCCCTCCCTTCCTTCTTCTCTCTCTCTTCCCCTCCCTCCCTCTCTCTCTCTTTATCTCTCTCCCCTTATCTTTAAGTATATCTGCCTTTCAAATAAATAAATCTTAAAAAAAACAAAATCCATTCTTCAGAATTGTATATAAGGTGCTATTTTATTTATTTATTTATTTTTATTTATTTATTTATTTTGACAGGCAGAGTGGACAGTGAAAGAGAGACAGAGAGAAAGGTCTTCCTTTGCCGTTGGTTTACCCTCCAATGGCCGTCACGGCTGGCGCCCTGCGGCCAGCACATCGCGCTGATCCGATGGCAGGAGCCAGGTACTTCTGGTCTCCCATGGGGTGCAGGGCCCAAGTACTTGGGCCATCCTCCACTGCACTCCCTGGCCACAGCAGAGAGCTGGCCTGGAAGAGGGGCAACCGGGACAGAATCCGGTGCCCCGACCGGGACTAGAACCCGGTGTGCCGGCGCCGCAAGGTGGAGGATTAGCCTAGTGAGCCGCGGCACCAGCCTATAAGGTGCTATTTTAATATGTGAAATTTCTTTCTATTCTTGTAACATCTTTCCAAAGTATTTCTGACTCATGGAATTTGGTGCCTATCTTATAAATCAAATATAAATTTGCTATCCTAGTGCACATTCCTACAATTATACCTCACACTCCAAATTGATCCAGTTAGAGTCTCTCATCAGTACCCTGGCAAATGCAGCTTACCGAGGGTGAATGGTTTCCTGCCAAAATACTAAATCAATTGCACCTTATCCTAGGAAAGTGGAAAATGTGAAGGAAGGGACTTGTAATGATTTAAACAACTAAATGCAGAACTCAAAGAAGCTAAACCTGCAGGAATGTATGAAGGAGTTACAGTCCACCTTGATTCTGCAAATAACCGTCACCTTTTCTTAGTCGTAAGATAATTTACTAAAGTGCATTCCCTTTGGTTTGGCAGTTGGTCCTAAAACCAATGATAACTATTATGCCTTTTGCTGCCTAATATTTCTTGATTGAATAGAAATACATTCTGTGTAAAGGATGCTAAATTTAATGACATTTAAGTGTATTCACTAGGAAATAGTAGATTCTGATCTCTAAGCAGTTTACATTCAAGATGAGCTAAGACAATTTGGAAAATATATATGGTTAAAAATCCAAAGGAAGAAAGGCCAACAAGCATCATAGAAAAGAACAGCCCGGGCCAGTGCTGTAGCACAGCTGTTAAGCCACTGTCTGTAGTGCCAGCATCCCATGTGGACACCGGTTTGAATCCTAGCTGCTCTGCTTCTGATCCAGTTCCCTGCTAACACACCTGGGAAAGCAGCAGAAAGTGGCATAAGTCCTTGGGCCTCTTCACCCACATGGGAGATGCAGATGAAGCTCCTAGCTCATGGGTTTGGCCTGGCTCAGCTCTAGCTCTTGCAACCATTTGGGGAGTGAACTAGCAGATGAAAGTTCTCTCTCTCCCTCTCTCTCTCTCTCTCTCTCAAGTCTGACTTTCAAATAAGTAAATCTTTTAAAAAATAGCTGCAATGGTAAGGTAAAAGCCAGTCATGTGTAATGACACAGGAAGACGAAGGGCTTTGCCACAGGAAGTTCTAAGAAAATAAGTCTTCTCTGAAGAAAGTGGGTTGTCACTATGAAATAAATAGTAAATGACTAGGGGCCACAGCAATACACTTGAATGTCTTTAGCCTATGCCTCCTTTGGACAGAATGTGTTTCTGTATTCTCAACCTAGAAATGTTAGGAAGCAACAGAGCATGTTTTCAAGGACCAGGTAAAATGCACATTTTTCTCTTAAAGTGTCACTTGTGTCTTTACTAATGGGATGGACATTCCATCTCCATTATACAATGGTAGTTATTAAAATTGAACCAGGAGTAGGACTTTGGCCTAGTGGTGAAGATGCTCATGCCCTGTGTTGAAACGTCTGGATTTAACACTTGGCTGCAGCTCCTGCTAAGACAGACCCTGGGAGGCAGTGGTATGTCCTGCCACACATGTGACTGACTCGGCCTGAGATCCTGATTCCAGCTTCAGCTATGAGAAGTGAACAAACAGATGGGAGCTCGCTCTCTCTCTCTCAAATATTTTTATAAATTTTAATCATTATTATTTCCAAAATAAGTAATATGTTTTCTTTCTTTCTTTTATAAGACAAGCCAAAATATGTAGACTATAACTTGAAGTTAATACCCAGCTCTAAAATTTAGGCCCAGAATTTATGGTATTTCTTTTTAGCCAGTGTTACAAATCCAATCAGTCCTCTCTCAAAATCTGACTGTTTTGAAGAATAAGAGGGATGAAAGCATTTTGGTTCCAGATTACTAGAAATGGTCTTTTCATTCTCTGCTCATCTTTTTGTGATTTCCTTCAATTATGTGCCACATATTTTTCTTCCAAAGATGCTGGCTTGTGGTAACCCTGTATGTTGCATCCTCAACTTGTTGCTTGATGCCATCTGTTCAACACAATAGAAAACAATTAGCAGTCCTATCACATGAGCTGAATTTCATCTGATCCCTCTTCAAAGAAAACATGGGGCACTATTCTACTGGACAGAACTCATGGGTGCTGAATTCTTCAACTAGTTTTAGACGTGAAACACATGTTCTACCCCAACATAAAGTTATGCTTTCTTTTAAATCTTCGCCCTCCCTCTTCCCTGCTAAATGGACTGGCTCTTGGCAGGTCTAGACCACTTCACAAACCCCAGCCTACAAAGAAACCGAATCTTGTGGTGAGCTCTGGGTTTACAACCTATCACACAACCAACCTAAACACTTTGGGCTGTCATATAACCTCTCTAAGGGTTCTCGTTTTGAAATTGGGGATCCTGTTATGGGTTCAATTGATCCCCAGAAGTGCTGGTATGAGGAGCCAATGTTGAGGTGCACTGGGGTAGGCTGCCAATTGGGATGTCCCCATCTCATTAGAATATTGGAGTGCCAGTGCAAGTCCTGGCTGCTCTACTTCTAATCCAGATGCCTGCTAATGCACATGGGATAGCAATGGATGATGGCCCTGCCACTCACCTGGAAGATCCAGATGGAGTTCCTGGCTCCTGTCTTCCTCATGGTCCGGCCCTGCTTGTTGAAAGCACTGGGAAGTGAACCAGCAGATGGTAGGCTAACCTCTCTCTCTTTCTCTCTCTCTCTCCCCTCCCCACTCTTCCTCTCTCTCCATCACTCTGCCTTTGGAATAAGTAAATAAATCTTTAAAAAAAAAAAGGGGGCTGGTGCCGCGGCTCAATAGGCTAATCCTCCACCTGCATCGCCAGCACCCCAGGGTTCTAGTCCCTGTTGGGGCGCCGGGTTCTGTCCCGGTTGCTCCTCTTCCAGTCCAGCTCTCTGCTGTGGCCCAGGAAGGCAGTGGAGGATGGCCCAAGTGCTTGGGCCCTACACCTGCATGGGAGACCAGGAGGAAGCACTGAGCATAGCGGCCATTTGGAGGGTGAACCAACGGAAAAGGAAGATCTTTCTGTCTCTTTCTCTCTCTCTCGCTGTCTAGCTCTGCCTGTCAAAATAAATAAATGAAGAAGAACCCTAAACCCCAGGACATCAAATCTGATTTATGATAGTGCACTAAATGTCCTTTGGTTAGAAAATGCGACTTTATTTGGAGGAAGGGTCTTTACAAAGGCAATCAAGCTAAAATAAGGTCATTTTGGGTGGGTCTAATCCACACTGACTGATTTCCTTATGGAAAGGGAAACCGAGACACAGGCAAGCATACATGGAGGACGCCATGTGGACATGAAAATGAACATCTGTAAGGCAAGGAGAGAAGCATGGAAGAGATCCTTCCTTCCAGGCCTCAGAAGAAGCAATTGAGTCAACATCTTAGTGTCAGGTTTCTAGCCTCCAGAACTGTGAGAAAGTGTATTTCTGGTGTTTACACCACTCAATTTGTGGCACTTTGTTACAGAGCACTAGGGAGTTAATACAGATACTATTATAAATCTACCTTGTTAAGATGCATTAAGAATTACAAAAAATATGGGGGCCGGCGCCGTAGCTCACTTGGTTAATCCTCCGCCTGTGGCACTGGCATCCTATATAGGTGCCGGGTTCTGTCCCGGTTGCTCCTCTTCCAGTCCAGCTCTCTGCTGTGGCCCAGGAAGGCAATGGAGGATGGCCCAAGTGCTTGGGCCCCTGCACCCACATGGGAGACAGGAGGAAGCGCCTGGCTCCTGGCTTCACATCAGCACAGCGCCAGCAGTAGCGGCCATTTAGGGGGGTGAACCAACAGAAGGAAGACCTTTCTCTATCTCTCTCTATCACTGTCTAAAACTCTGTCAAATAAAAAAATAATAAAAATTTAAAAATAAAAAATATTTTAAAAAATTATAAAAAATATGTAAGATGTCCATGCTCCCCACCCCCAGTTCAGGGCTCTAATTGCCCTTCCTTGAACATTGCACTAGACCATCATGTCAGTGAACTTTGTAGGCAACCCATGCTCTCATATGAAGAGTGCTTCAGCTCTCGTTATGCTGTCCACAACCTTAGAGTACCTTGTATGGAACATTCCAACTCACTACCCAGGGCTCAAGTCAAGCCAATTTGATCCTAAGGAACCAGTACCGACTCCATATCCTCAAGGAAAGCATGACAGTTACTGTGTGGGCGTAGCTGGGCAGAAATGGAGGCTGAGGCGCTGATGGAGATCCTATTTCTCACCAGGTTTCTTCTGTCATCTAATCCATTTGCCTCTACCTACCTACTCACTTTAGCTTAGTTATTGCCTTTTAGATCACTCCGGACGCCTCTCTTGGCTACTTTTACAATAGCATTTCTCAAAATTGTAGCGGCATCCAAATTGCCTGGAGGATTTGGGAACGTTGGATCACAGGGCCATAGCTCGCAGTTTGCTGTTCAGTGGGTCAGGGAAGCGTTAAGAGGTTCCCAGGTGATGCCCACTGCTGCTTGTCCAGAGACCACACTTTGAGAACCACTGTTCTGTAAAATGACATTTTTGCTTCAGTTTTTACTGTTTACTTACCTACAACCTTTCAGGTTCCATATATATATAATAATTTATTTTATTTATTTGAAAAGGAGAATTACAGTGAGAAAGAGAAAGATACAGAGAGAAAGATTGTGCATCTGCTGGTCTACTACCCAAAAGGCCACATTGGTCGGAATAGCTGGGATAGGCTAGGCTGAAGTCAGGAGCCTGGAACTCCATCCAGATCTCTCAGACATGTTTAAGGACCCAAGTACTTGGGCCATCCTCTGCTGCTTTCCCAGGCGCATTAGCAGGGAGCCAGGATGGAAGTGGAGTAACCGGGACTGAAACCAGAGCCCATATAGGTGCCAGCATGGCAGGCAGCAGCTTAATCTACTGCACCACAAGGCAGACCCCCCAATATCTATATTCTATAGAGTAATTTTACCCAGATCCTCTTTTTGCCCTAATTATATAGGTCCCTGTGCATCTTATATATTGAAATTTTCAGGTTAAGTAGCCCAACCAGCTGTGGTCAATGAAAGTTTGAGTCATGCATCCCAACATTTGGCTTTTTATCATCCCACCTATTGTGCTATAAAGGGACAGAATTCAGAGACTCTGACATATGTCTGGGTCATAAAATGTGGGCCAAAAGTTTATACATAAGCCAGATGTTTATCACAGTAACTTCTCAGATGTTGACCTCAGGTTATACATTATTAGAATGTTTATCAGTGTACTTAGTCCTAAAGCATAGTGTTTTAGAATCATGTTGAAGAGAGTCATAATGAAACAGTGCAAGTGCAGTTCCAACTCATGTTGTCCAGAATGCTCAGCTCTTAGAGCCTCTTTAGTTAAAATCATAACGAGGTATGGCAGACTTATGGCTTAGAAGGCCACGTGGATAAGCCCAAACACTCACCCACCAATAACATCAGGATCAAAAGAGACCAAATCTCCTAAGGAATCTTAGTAGATGTTTTTATATGTGAGAACATTAATTGGGTGTTAATCAAGGATTTTCTGTGTCTTCCCCAGTAGCTTGTCTCTTCCTTCAGAGCGCAGTGAATTTGGAGTTGTACATCTCATATAGCAGAAGCTTAGGAAGTACCCAGTGAGTGAAGGCCATCCTTTGTTTATAGATCTGTGTGATTTGAGTGGTTACTTAGAATCTTTTTGATTAGCATTAGTCCCTCAACACCAAAATCTGTGGAATTTTTCCTGAAGTAATTTTTCAGCTTTTATGCTTCAACCTGACATCCTTATGGCCCATTTGTAGAGTGATACCACACATCTCAAAAATCTACAAAATATTGAAAATAAAACTTGCTTACTTATTTCTGAAGAACTATGAAGGTGATCTATTGACCATGGTAATTATTCCTTTAAAGTCTCCTTGACTTTCTCCACTTGAATTCCTTAAACTGTAGAGCTGCTCACAAACCTATTTTTATATCCCCAAGAAAACTCTTCCCACAGTTCCCATCCACGTGTCCTCTCCTTCTCTGTCCCTCTCCCTTCTTCCTAAATTCTGTATCAAGAGTTCTTTTGAGGCTGCATTGTAGGTGAAGTTTGAAATATTCATGTTTTGCCCCAATACCAACATCTTCCCAATAATAAAGGCTGTACCGCACGAACCTTATTCTTGAAGGATGATTTCTGTCTCATTTCCTTTTATTTATTTAAGTATTTGAAAGGCAATCACACAAACAGCAGGAGAGAGAGAGAGAGAGAGAGAGAGAGAGAGAGAGACTCTCATCCATTGGTTCACTCTCCAGAACACCTATAACAGCCCAGGGCTGAACCAAGTCAAAGGCAGGAGCCAGAATTCAATCTGGGTCTCCCACATAATGGCACAGACCCAACTACTTGAACCATCACCTACTGCCTCTCAGGGTGCACACTAGCAGAAAACTGAAATCAGGAATGGAGCTAGGACTTGAACCCAGGCATTCCGACATGGAATGTGGATATCTCAAGCAATATCTCAACCACTGTGCCAAGTGTCTGTCTCTGTTTCTACCTTCTAAATATTCTTGTCAACTCACAACTGAATCTCTCTTTTGTGAATGCTCACAAAAAGATCAGCCTCATGTACATGGTAGAAATGATCATTAGCTTTTCAAACAGAATTCAATTTAAAAGCAACAATTGTTTGTTCCGCCTTCTGCTAGGCGGTTGCATTCCTTTCCCCACCACGCTCTCCATTCTCAAGTTCTTAAGCACTGTGAATATAGTTTTTGTCGGAGGAGAGGTTGTTTTTAATCTAGAAAGGAATCCAGACAACTCTGCAAGCTTTTCTCAAGTGGTTCCAACACTCCTTTTAGGGCAAATGAAATGTAGCCCTACGGGATGCATGAGACAGCAGCTTTAGTCACAAGGAGTATTGCTTCCCTCATCAAACAACCTCTGTCAAAGGGCCATGGTACAACCTGCCCATTTTGAATTTTATCAAGCAGGGAAAGATGGGTATACTTTTATCTCCCTGAGCCAAAAATTTTTTTGCACATTTGGTATCTCAGGCCTAGAGCAGTAACCATGTCCAGGGTCACAATTTGAGGACAGAGTGTCTAAGAGAAAGACTAACTGTGAAGCCAAATATCCAACTGACAAAAATAGTAATAGAATGTGGAGATGGGTAGCTATTGCCCTTAAAGTCAGCATCAAATATTCAGGTCTCTACTGAAAACAACCTTCATCCTATGTGGAACAGCCTACTCTGAGTTAATGACCAGGCTTGGAAAGTTCCTGGTAACTATGTAAACCAGTTTCTCCAATTCCAAATGCAAAATTAAGGGAAGCTCACCTGCCAGAAACATGGACCACTTGAGCTTAACACTTCAAGCTTGAGAATTTATAGTTTATTGATTTGTTGTGTTTTTGTTGATATTATCCTCTCAGACTAGAAAACCTCCATTCTCCAGTTAAGTTTGGCAAATTCTTATTTGTCTTTTGATTTCAGTTCAAACATTATTTATGCCAGATGGACTTTTCTGGCACTTGCTACTTGCCTTTAAATTAGATGAGACTCCTTCTAGAGCTTCTCCCTGTAACACCAAGTAAGTACTGATCTCAACATGGTACTTACCACTCATCTGCCTAGGGATTGTCTGACTTTCAGCTCCATGAGGACAATAACCTTCTCAACATTCCTCACCATTTTGAACAAGTGCTTAGCACAGGAGATGATAAACACAGCATTGTTTTTGTTGTCCGTCTACTCAAAGAGAAAAGAAGCTTTGAAATATTCCTATATATAGTGTCATCTTGTTTTTGGCTATATGTATTTGCATGTTATTGCATAGCTTGAATTAGTTTTTATGTATTACTGTTCTGTCACATGTAATTTTGCCTTACTTCCAAGGTATTTTTTTATTTTTCTTGTTAGTTCCAATCTGCTTTCCCCTCCTCTGTCCTTGGTTGCTATTCTAGGACATTTCCTAAAATTCCACAGCTGTCTGTACTTCAAATCTTGGAGAATTCTGGTTCCTATATTTATTTCTAGAAATGGCTTGCAGGAGTTCTGAGGTCTGTGTCTGCAGATCAAGGTCGTGGGAGAAATCGTTACTGTTCAGAAGGAGATTCCTGGAGCCCTTGGATGAACACATGCAAATACTCTGTTGGGCAATAGTAGAAGAAACAACACTCAATTATCTTGGTAATTCTTCCTTCTGAAATGGGTAGTCACAACTGGCAATTTATGTCCAAAATATTCATTTTGCTTTGGAATTTACTTCTATTTTTGTTAATAGTAAAGAACTCTTTTTTAAATAAAAAGATTTATTTTATTTATTTGAAAGACAGAGTTACAGAGAGAGGTAGAGACAGAGAGAGAGGTCTTCCATCTACTGGTTCACTCCTCAGACGGCCTCAATCGCCGGAGCTGCGCCGACCCAAAGCCAGGAGCCAGGAGCTTCCTCCGAATCCCCTACATGGATGCAAGGGCTCTTTAAAATGACAGACTTAAAAAGACATTGCTAGGAAGAAACCAAAACATGTGCAAGGTAAGGAAATAAGAAAGAACACTTCCTCAGGTGCATGCAAGTCCCCAGGTCCAGGTTATTCAGAAATGAACTTGCAGATCTATCAGGAAACTTCCAGGGAAAGGAACATATTGGAGAGAAACACACATGACTATATATGAACCTGCACTCCAGAGACAGAACAAGGGTTCTGATTCTGAGCTGAGTCACTTGCTGTTGATAATTAGCCAGATTCTAGAATTAAAAAATAAATAGTCAATATGTAGACTTTGGATCAGAAAAGATCTCCTTGATCCCAAAGGAGCTTGTTTAAGACCAAGTTATGTGAAACCTAAAACCCTAAATCAGATGAATACTGGAGAGGATTTCATTTTCAGTACAGCTCTTGGCAAAGTTTGCCATCATTACTAACTGGAGTAAGGTGAGGACTACAGGAGAACACACTTGAACGAAGTCAGAGTCAATTGAACAGCATATTAAGGCAGTTGTGTGGTAGATGCATGCCTATTGGGAAGAACAGTCTCTGCAGCATTTTAGAATGCTCACTCTGCCTGATGTCATGTTGATGATGATCTAGATGACATTTTTCAAGACTGCCAAGAGCACTACACTGAGAGGGAAAATATGTTCACTAATAGAATCAAGCTTAAGATTGAGAAATATCTTAAGAAGTAATAAATCTATTAGCCAATAGTCCACAAACTCATGATTAAGGGCATATGTCTGAAGAGCAATTGTGTTAATCAAATATTATACATGTTGATTTAGAAAAATCAGAAATAATGGAAGAAGAAACTGACAATGTGTAGTGATTAGAACTGTCTTAAAAAATCACTGCGCTTTCTCTGGGATGATTGTAAGACCGCAAACCTTTTCTCCCTTTGAAGTGGGATATAGTCTTATGATTTTCTTTGAACAAAAAAATACCAGAGGTGTCATGCAAAGTGTGTGATTTTCCCTGTCCTTTTTTTTCCTGCCTCAGTGGTAATGGAAACTTCCAAATCTCCCATCTATCTGTGTCTTTAAATGGGTAACATGAGCAAGCCCCTCTCTCATAACCTGATTGCTAAGCAATATGAGCTTTTGTTGTATTAAATCACTGAAATTTTGGCTTTATTTGTTATGGCATCATAAAAGTTTGAGTGAAAAAATTAGTATTGCTTTTTTAAAATATTTAATTATTTTATTTATTTGAGGGACAGAATGACAGAAGGAGAGGGAGACAGAGACAGAGAGAGACAGAGAGAGGTCTTTCATCTGCTGGTTCAATCCCCAAATAGCCACAACAGCTGGGACTACCTTAGGCTGGAGCCAGGATATGCGAACTCCTTGTGGGTCTTCCATGTGAGTGGGGCGGACTCAAGTACCTGAGCTGCTTTCCAGGCACAGCAGCATGGAGCTGGATCAGAAGCAGAGTAACTGGAACTCAAATTGGCACTCTGATACAGAATGCAGGCATTCCAATAGGCAACCTAATCTGCTGCACTGCAGTACCCACCTCTGGAAGACCAGTAGTCCAACACTCCGTCCCAGGGAAGGATTTCCTGTGCAAATGTCCTGGTAGAATTCCTCCAGAATGGAGAAAGTCAGTACCTTATTTTTTAACAGATCTAATTGATGTAAAATTCTTCCCTTTAAAAAAGTAAAATAAACTCTGCCATCAATATTAATGCAACAATTGCTGACATCTAAACTATATCAATAAATGAATTGAGTACATATTTGTGGCAATCCTAAGTCTGCACAGTTTTCATTCTCTTCTCCACACAAAGCATTCTTCGAATTATTCTTAAAAGACATGGTTTCCAGAACCACCCCTGTGTTGGTTGCTCTTCTCTGGCTCTCTTCCAACTTATCCATGTCCCAATTTAATTTTAGATATGATCGGAGAGATGGAGAATGCAATAGAATTATTATTATTTTTTAAATTTTTGACAGGCAGAGTGGACAGTGAGAGAGAGACAGAGAGAAAGGTCTTCCTTTTTGCCGTTGGTTCACCCTCCACTGGCCGCTGTGGCCAGCGCGCTGCGGCCGGCGTATCACGCTGATCCGAAGCCAGGAGCCAGGTACTTATCCTGGTCTCCCATGCAGGTGTAGGGCCCAAGCACTTGGGCCATCCTCCACTGCCTTCCCAGGCCACAGCGGAGAGCTGGCTTGGAAGAGGGGCAACCGGGACAGAATCCGGTGCCCCGACCGGGCCTAGAACCCGGTGTGCCGGCGCTGCAAGGCAGAGGATTAGCCTAGTGAGCCCCGGCGCCGGCCCGCAATAGAATTATTACTTCCTTTTTTGTGTGTTCTAGATTTTTGTTCAGAAAGTTTAAAGTAGCATCAAGGGGCAGGTCTTTTGGCACACAGGTTAAGCCCTGCTTGGGATGCCTGTGTCCCATATCAGAGTGCTGGTTCAAACTCCAGCTACTCAGCTTCCAGTCCACCTCCTGGCTAATGTGATCCAGGGAGGCAGGGGATGATGGGTAAAGTGTCTGTGCCCCACTACCCACATG
This sequence comes from Oryctolagus cuniculus, assembly GCF_051225735.1. Classification (NCBI taxonomy): domain Eukaryota; kingdom Metazoa; phylum Chordata; class Mammalia; order Lagomorpha; family Leporidae; genus Oryctolagus; species Oryctolagus cuniculus. The sequence continues at coordinate 67,693,878 of NC_142870.1, forward strand.
GGCCACCTGAATGGAGTTCCTGGCTCCTGGCTTTGGCCTGATACAATCCAGGCTATTGCTATTGCTGCCATTTGGCAGAGTGAACTGGCAGATAGAAAATTCTCTCTCTCTCTCTTTCTCTCTCTCTCTCTCTCTCTCTCTCTGTTGCTCTGCCTTTTGGGTAGATGAAAATGAACAAATAACTATTTTAAAAATGTAGTGCTGGTGAGAATCTAAATTTTTGAAAAATTACATTAATTTGTTTGCCTTACTGATGCTTCTTGCTGAGTTCTGGGTCAGTTAAAAACTAAATCTTCAGGCCAGTGTTGTGGCACAGCCACTGAAGCCATTTGAGAGGTCCGCATCCTGTTTCAGAATGTTTGTTTGTGTCCTGGCTACTCTTCTGATCCAGCTTCCTGCTGATGTACCTGGCATGGCAACGGAAGATTGCCTAAGAGCTTGGGCCCCATCAACCCCTACTAGAGACCAGGATGGAGTTTCTGGCTCCTGGTGTCAGCCTACTACTGCATTGGCTATTGTGGCCATATGGAAGAGTGAACCACAACATGGATGATACCTCCTCTCTCTCTCTCTCTCTCTCTCTCTCTCTCTCCAACTCTAAAGCCCCTTCCAACATTTAAAATTTTGTGATTCTAGACTGTGTGGCCTGCCTAAGGAAAATGGCCTAATAAATAACTAAAATTTTTACATTCAAAAACTTGGATCTGGGGCCAGCATTATGCCACAGTTGGCTAAGCTACTGCTTATGACACTTACATATCACATGAGTGCCAGTTTGAGTCCCAGCTGCTCCACTTCTGATCCAGCTCCCTACTAAAGCACCTGAAAAAGATGGATCAAGTGATCGTGCCCCTGCCACCCATGTAGGAGACCTTGGTGAAGCTCCTGTCTCCTTGCTTTGACCTGGCCCAGCCCTGTCTGTTGCAGCCATCTGGGGAGCAAGCCAGTGGATGGACAATTTCTGTCTCTCTGTTTCTCTCTCTCTCTCTCTCTCTCTCTCTCTCTCTCTCTCTCTCGCTGTGTGTGTGTGTGTGTCCCTCTCTATATAACTCTACCTTTCAAATAAATAGATCTTTTTAAAAAAAAAAATTGGATCTAAGTTCTAAAAAAGGTTTAAACTGGGAGGATAAGACAGAGCATCAATATAGGGGAAGGGACACTAACAGGGGATTGGTGTACTAGCCCAGGCTTTATCACCCAACAATAATCAGTAGGACCTTATCTTGCCTGGGCTACAGTTGGTTAAAATGAGAGAGCTGAACTAAAATATCATCACTAAACGATTGAAGATTCCATCAAAGCCTGACCCTCTAATTTTATGTTTAATAAATAGGTGGAATAAACCACATAATCAGGCTTCCAAATAGGAACTCATATGCCTCTTCTAATAAATCCTGAGCAATTTCATACCTTATATAGTTGAGAACCCCTGAAGCAAAAACCAGAATTCAAACCATAGGTTCACATATTCATCATTTATTGTTCAAAAAAATGCTGAGAGCTTGTTTTCGCATCATACTCTATTTTGGCACTGGAGAATCAAGGGTGACTACAAGGAGTCTGCACTTCCCAATATCTCAGGTTAGTAGTGATGACAGTCTAGTTCACCAGCAATTATGCTGCTATGTCTTTAACCGCTGTAGTCTCAGAAATAGACGCCTTCTAACCTAGTCCCTGAAGAGTGGGCTAGAAGGTACCTAAGGACTGGTCCGGCCTCACTTGTTGTGCATGCTCCTAGGTCAGCAGGAATTCCAACCCCCACACCCACTGCACCTTGGCTAAGCAGAAACAGAAGACAAATGCTGAGCAGTGCCCCCAAGGTTCAAGGAAGAGTCGCAATCACAACTCCTTGTTAAATTTAAAGACCTCTCCAAAACCTCAGTCAAGCAAATCATAAACAATCTTCATAAATCTCTCCTGACAATTACCTTTTGGGGCATCCTTCATGAGAGCTTGGTTATCTAAGATTTCCTAGAGTGGTGTGAATGAAATCCAAAGAGACATGCCTTCTATGCTTCACTAACCTGCTCCATAAAGACACATTTTAAGGAAGGGTCCAATGATATATAGTACCAACAATGAGTGACCATAATTTGGTGTTTGAGTATAATATGCTTTTCTATCCTGGCGAATTCTTCCAGAAGTGCAGGAAAACAAATATAAGTAGTAAATACAGCTAAAAGTTCTCCTGAGGCCAGACTGCAAGATATGAATAGAAGGATGACCTTCTATTTATGATTTATGGTAGACGAGAATAGCATCCACAATAGTCACAAAACTACATGCAGTAGTTAAGGCATGGAACATGATATACATTGTTAAATGATTTCTATAGTGAATTCACATATCATCCCACATCGTTACCTTTATACGTGTGTGTGTGTGTGTGTGTGTGTGTGTGTTGTGTGTGGCAAGAGCATCTAAAATATACCCTTTGAGACAATTTCAATTTCCAGTATACAATCCAATCTTCTTAACTGTAATCTCCATACTATTTCTAGATCTCTAGATTTATTCATCCTACTGCTCAAAATTTTTTGAGTTGAAACCAACTTTTTCTTTTATGTCTCTGTTCATATAATGTACTTATTGTTCTACAGCAAAAACAGAAATGAATACTTCAAAAGATCATTTTGATGAGGAAAAAGACAAGACATGGTTTATCTCTTAGCATCCCGAGAGTCATATAAAGATCAGCACATGTCTTCCAGAATCATAGCAACTTTTCTCAACTCTGGAATGCTCATTTGGGTGGCTTGCTGAAGGAACTGATGGCCCTACTTGGATCAGCCTGGAAAACACGAGGACATGATCCATCATGGTGTCAGACTTGGACAATGAGTGATTCTCTTATTTCTCATAAATAGCTTAGCTGTCCTATTGTCTTGGTATTTGTGATGACTTGAACTTTAGGTACACCATAGATAACCTAAGAAGCTCTAGCTTCCAATTCTAATCCCCCTGACTTCAAGTTACTGAAGACAAGTGCACTCCTTGTTTAAAAATCTGAATAAGTCACCATTTGGATGTATTTACTGGGGGCCCTACAGTGTGTTATGTGATCAAAACATTATAGGACAGTTAGTTTTCAATTCAATAGTCCTTATAAGCAGGAGATTCCTCTTTCTCTCTGATATTTTGGGTTTCATATGGTGGAAATGAGGGCTGCCTCTACTCTGACATCCACAGATGCTTTTCCTGACTTTTCATGGTATGTGGCTGTGGCTTCACACTTGCCTCAGATTAGAATACTTTCCAACGAGAAAGACAGTGCTTCATTTGCTTCCACACACTTCCAGGACTCACTCTAGGCTTTCTCTCATTCTCTGGGACTTGACCTCTGCTCCCACACCTTTCCTTTTAGGTCCCCTGCCATCAAAGAGGACACAGGTCCTGTGGGAGAAAGTGGAGGTTTTCCATAGCCACAGACAAAAAGAAAGGACCACCCCAGGGGCGAGTCACTAGCAGCCCACCCAGGCTATTCTAGGGTGGATACAACCAGAATGCATATTTCTCTAAAATAGAACAGCAAGTTGAATATACAAGAAATTTTTTTACTTTATAAACAAACACAGACTTTGTAGGCCCCAAAAATAAACCTTGAGAATGAAGCAGTAAGTATATTAGATGGTAAAAAAAATCCTCTACTGTATTATTAAATCGAAAAAAAAATTTCTAATGTGGCAAAACTGGAATGGGAGTGTAAGTTGGAAATGAATGGGCTCCTTGCTGTAACCAAGGTGATCAGACCATGCATAGTGAACCAAGTGAGCACTAGGTACCAGGAATTTGTAGAATTTGTAGAATTTGTCAGCCCTAAATATGCTCAAAAGTCAAGAGAGGGACCAGCATTTGGTGTAGAGGATTAAGCTGCTGCTATGACACTGGCATTTCATATGAGCACTGGTTCAAGCCTCAGCTGTTTCATTCCCACTCAGCTATCTGCAGCAATCGATGCCACAAGCACTTGGGCCCCTGCACCCACGTGGGAGACCGGGATGAAGCTCCTAGCTCCTGGCTGCAGCCTGGCCTTTGCAGCCATACGGGGAGCAAACTAGCAGATAGAAGATCTCTCTTTCTGTCTCCTCTCCCTCTCTCTCTCACTTCCAGAGAGAGAGGGAGAGACAGATCTGTAACTCTGCCTTTAAAATAAATTAAAAGAAAAAGGTCAACAGAAAGGAATTGAGTACAAAAACTAATGGGTAGAGAGAACCATTTCATTATTTTCTTTTCAATATCATTTCATTTGCATAGATGTTATTTTGTTTCCTACAAATACCATGGGGATAGATCTGCATGGCCACCCTCTTCTAAGAGAAAACTAAGGTTGACAGTGTAAGAGACTCAGTCTATGCCACAAGTAGGGTCTAGAACTCATGGGTGGCTACTGAAAAAATAAGGCCTTCATCCTCTAAAGATGGAAGAGTCAGGGAGAAAGCGCATATTCATATTAGTTTAAATGATGTTAATTTGAGTATCCTAAATGGAAAGAAGTCCTTTCTGAAGGCCCTTTGACTCTTCTTTTGTTTATTTCTCCCATCTATCTACCTGCATTTCTTTGACTCTGAAAAGAGTTTGAGGTGAGAAATTAAATCAAAGTGGCTCAATCTACTACAAAGGGATCCTTGAAAGAGTGAAAACAGGGGTGAACTTTGTGGTGCAGTTGGTTAAGTCACTGCTTGGAATGCCTACTTTCCATTACAGAGTGGCTGGTTCAAGTCCCAGCTACTACATACTTCCTATCTAACTTCCTGCTAATACACCTGGAAGGCAGTGGGTAAAGTCACAAGTGTTGGGTTTTTTTCCACCCACGTGGGAAACTCAGATAGTTACTGGCTCCTGGTTTCAGCCTGCCTAGCTCTGATGTTGAAGGCATTTGGGGAGTGAACCAGGGGATGGATGATCTCTCTCTCTCACTCACTTTGTATGTGTGTGTGTGTGTGTGTGTGTCCCCTCTGCTTTTCAAATAAATGAATAACTCTTTTTTGAGGGCTGGCTTTGTGGAGTAGTAGATTAAGCCTCAACCTATGGCATCAGCATCCCATATTGGTGCTGGTTCGAGTCCCACCTGCTCCCCTTCTGATACAGCTCTCTACTATGGCCTAGGAAGGCAGTGAATGATGGCCCAAGTCCGTGGTCCCCTGCACACATGTGGGAGACCTGGCTTTGGATCGGCCCAGCTCCAGCAGTTGCGGCCATCTGGGGAGTGAACCAGCAGATGGAAAACCTCTCTCTCTCTCTCTCTCTGTGCCTCTGCCTCTTGAATAAATCAATAAATCTTTAAAAATGAACTCTTTTTTTTAAAAAAAAACAAAATAAAAGGATAACTTGAAGAAAAGCAGCAGACAGAATAGTGCTCAATAAAGAATAGTTCCATCTTCTTTCCTTTTTGGTGAAGAGGGAAAGCGTTGCAAGATGACGGGCAGGGAATGAACATTGTAAGCTGTTGGATCATTGCTTTGTTGGAGTCAACTTGACGTGAAAGGAACACAGAGTTCACACATCAGATCTTTTCGTGTCTCTTTTGGAGGCTGTTTTATTTTCTCAAAGCATCACTACAGATATTTGAACAAGGTAATGGACAAAACAATGTTCCTCACTCATGGTCAAAGACGGTTCTGCTAAACAAATTATGCCAGTGGGCCAGTGTCGTATCAGATTCCTGGCATCAGATTAGGGAGTCCCTTGAAGGAAGTCCATTGACTTCAACAGAACTCCTTATTAGCCAGCTTTCTTAGAAGGTGTAATGACATGCTCTCTAAGGAAATGAGGTAGTCATTTGCTCAACCAACAATTAAGGAAATACAGCTCATAGTTACATAACTGGCAAATAGAATCCTGTTTGAATTATTTTAGAGACTGTAGGAACAAAATGGCTTTGCTATAAGTATATTCTCCACTAAAAGCAAAAAAGAAATAACTAAAAGCCTTGCTATATATATATGTGTGTGTGTGTGTACATATGTACATATACATATATATGTATATATTATATAATATATACATGTATTGCATTCAGTGACAGTATAGGCTTCAGATTTAGATGGTACTGAATTGAGATTTTTTTTACTAATTTTGAGGCATTTACTAAGATGCAGTTTTCTCATATATAAAATGGTGATGGTATGGGTTTCCCTCGTAGGAGTGTTTAGAATTACGTGAGATAGTATATGATGTGCTCAGTTTTTACAGTGTCTAATCCTATTGGGAGCAGTCAATAAATGGTCGTTTCTACTGCTCCAGGATCATCCAAGCTATCACTGCTTGCTGGATCTATGTGCTTTTGGCATTTTTGTTTGACCTTTGTCTTAGTTAATGGAAGAATGTAAAATTGAGTTGCTAAAATATCTTGAAAACAATGACTTCTTTGATTCTCACCACCACCACATTGTGAAGTCCATGACTTTCACATGTCAGAATCTCTCCAGCCAAAGCCCCTCTGAACATTGGAATAGAGTCCATCCCCATAGCAAGCACAGTCGTGTTTCTGTGCTCTGGGGCCCATGTATTTCATCATAGAAAGGTGTTACTGCTAGTCAGCTACCAGGAGGTGGAAACTTAGCTTCCTAGTGTTTTCTAACTCTCAGAAATAGGCCATCCCATGGCCTTTCAAAACTCTGAAGACCTCATAACATAGCCTTGAATACTGAGCTTCCCCTATCAGAGATAAAGACCATTCTCCGTTCAGAGACCGGCCAGAAAGCCCCTTGCTGTTGTTGTGAGTGGTGGGCCTCCTTCTGCTGCCCTTTCACTCCGGCAGTCTCCACGGTCCTCCTTTCTGACCATGAAAGCAGATTCACTAAACTCCTTAGGTAAGTGCTTCTGCTCTGATAAGGAAGCAAGCTCCAAAATCCGTGAAGTGTTTTCCATTTACTTCGCAGAAGTTTCTATCCACATAATTAGTAGTCTCTTTACACTCTCTTCATAGTACTTAAGGCTTAGGACTCTTTCAGTACAGTGCTAAGTGACTGCAATTCAGGAGCCACATGGTGACAGTGAACTAATTTATGCTTGTGGCCACCTAAGCACAGTGTTTGGTCAAGGGAGATAACCTATCACAGATGCAGTAGAAGGCTTTGTTTGATGAAGTGAGCGTACTATTAAGAAAGCTGCCTGCTCAGGAAACTCTGGACAAAAAAAATGACATAATGAGGACAACAGTAACAGAATGGTCTCCAACCCAAACAGTATTCTCTTGTGATAGGATTTATTTTTCACTTGTTTTCTCTTTATATTTCTTTAAAAATGCATCATCATGAGAGGAAATTACAGCAATACAGAAAAGCACACTAAAAAATTTAACATTTCCCAGAAATCCCCCAGTATCTATTATTAATGCTGTAAAATGCATCCTCTTAGTCTGTTTTTAATGTACATACTCATTTTAGAAAAACAGTGTCATGGTGAGCATACTGATTTTCAATCTACTTTCCTCTTGATTTTATAAATGTTTACTATAAATATTTCTGTTATATTATCTTAGCTGTTTAATAATCCACTTTATGAGTGCACTCTAACTATTTAATAAAACCTAAGTGGACATTACTTGAATGGTTTCCAGATTTTCAGTATCATAAAAATGGATTTGTGAAAACATCACAGGTAAGTGCTTGTTCTTAGTCAACATTATTTCCTTACAATAAATTCCTAGATACTGTATTTACTGGGTGAAAAGCTATGATCAACACTTTCTTCATGTGAGTAGGTCTCTATGAACATTCCTATATAGGACTCCTGTTGAGCAGATGCTATGTTTTATCTCCTGGGAATGGATTTTCCAGGTCTTATATAAATGTCAACATGGCTTAATTTCCCCATGTCAGTCCATTTAACAGCTGCTGAACCAGGAACTCACCCTGTTATTGTCTCCTTTTGGTTCTCAAAAGTGTCTTGATTTAGGCAACACATAGTCATTTGAGTCACAGGGTAGATCAGTGTTCACTCTTAAGCGATAACACAAAACCCAGTTCCAAAGTTACTGCACCAAATCAAACTGCCTCAATAATATATAAATGAAGCTGTGGGCTCATGGCCTCTCTGACAGCTGGAATTTTCAGATTTACTCATTGTTAATCACCGAAATGGTTATAAAATGCTATTTTATTATAATCATGACTTACATTTCCTAATCTCTGCTGATGTTAAATATCACTTCATGTTTTTGTCAGTCATACATATTTCCTGTCATATAAAAAGGAAAATGTGACACGATGAATATACATCCAGATTGCCTCAGATAAAAGAGAGACAGAGAGAAGGAATCTAAAGAGCTTGTGCTTAGATGTCAGTTACCATCAAGATCTGAGCACTTGTTTGAGTGGTAACATTCCAAGAACTTATCACAAGCAAGCAAGCAAACAAACGCCAGCCGTGTGTGTAATGAACCAAGATTGTGATTAATTCATTTCTGTGCATTGGAAATCCAGTGAAGAGAGGGGAGGGAGGATGTGAACATTTGAAAGTCATTTATAGATATCACTAGATCTGCCTTCAAGGAATGTTCAACAACTCATTTTCTCAGCAAAATAAACCAAGTGCCTATTTTCCTGTCTCCTAAACTGTTCTACAAAGCTCAGTGGTTGAGTCACATCCACCTGAGCCACGAGACCTTTGTCCCTGGTTCATGAAAAACAAGGCACTCCGTCGATCTTTTCCATTCTCATTTTTGCCCAAAGCCTTCCCACTTTGGTCTGGTGTGGGAGATCAGATACGAACCAAAGTCTACAGCATTTGGCTAAAGGGTTGAACCATGTGGAATGCCTCTGTCCCCATTGCCTTTGATGGTTCCCAGATGTGAAGTTCACATGTTCTCCAGCTGTTCCTACATTCACTCCAGCCACAACCCACTTTTCAGTAACATTTTCTAAAAACTCATTTTAAACACTGTTCTAAAAACTACTAGCTCTCCACCACTTTCATCATGAAGAGCAACAACTAATATCTTGTTTTTGTTTTAGGTGCCATAAGTGCCATGGGTGACAGGAACTCAGTTACTTATATGTGATCACTACCGCCTCTGAGGAGCCACATTAGCAGGGAGCTAGTCAGGGTCGGATCCTGGTGCTGAGCCTAGGCCCTCCGATATGGTGCATCCCGCCCCCCACCCCGCGGTGTCTTTTTTTTTTTTTTTTTTTTTTTTTTTTTGACAGGCTGAGTTAGACAGTGAGAGAGAGAGAGAGAGAGAAAGGTCTTCCTTCCATTGGTTCACTCCCCAAATGGCCACTATGGCCGGCACTGCACCAATCCGAAGCCAGAAGCCAGGTGCTTCTTCCTGGTCTCCCACGCAGGTGCAGGAGCCCAAGCACTTGGGCCATCCTCCACTGCCTTCCTGGGCCACAGCAGAGAGCTGGCCTGGAAGAGGAGCAACCGGGACAGAATCCGGTGCCCCAACTGGGACTAGAACCTGGGGTACTGGCGCTGCAGGTGGAGGATTAGCCTAGTGAGCCGCGGCGCCGGCCTCCGCCAGTGTCTTAACACCCAGACCAAATGCTTACCCCTCTTTAATTGTTAAAATCAGATAAATATGCCAAAGATTCACCCTCTAGTCACTGGAATTGCATTTCAGGAATGTTTATGAGCCTCTTTTCCTTCCTCCAAGATATGAGATGGAAATAGCTTATGGGAGGATGTACTCAATGCATCCCAGGAGTGCGTACTGTCCAAGTCATGTTGTCCACTTGAGTGCAGTTGTCTCTTGAAACCTTTCATTAAGGTCCTCCTGTCAGAATTTCAACAACAGTACCTCCATCATCCATCTGACCACCTCCAATGAGCCACAAGAGCAGAACAAGGTCCCGCACCATATTTATTTGAAAGTAAATCTACATTTGGTAAAACCACCCCACCTCCCCATGCCTTCAGGTCTTAGGGATCCCGTCATCTGTCCCAACCACATGAACTCCCCCAAACCTTGGAGTGTCTCCTGTTTTTGGGTAATCCTTTGGCATGCCTCTGTTTGCTGAGTTTTTATAAGAAAAGGTCTATTATTCTGAGGAGGAGGGAAAAATACAAAGATATCTTTCATCTTTACAGAGTTTTCTGTACTAGTGAATACAAACTAACTATAGAAACAACCAAAATTCCAGAGATATCTAGACACTGTCCTGTTAATTCTACCTTCAAAGTATGTCCCACATCCATCCACTTCTCTCTAGCTCCTTTCCTGTTGCCCAGTTCGGCCGACACCATCCTCACACGGACTTTTATAGGATCTCCTTCAACAATTTCCCTGAACCCTCACTTGTTCACTTCCAGTGGGTTCTCCCCAGAATCTCCACAGCCAGTGGGGATTTTAATGACACACCCCTGACTGTGTTACATCCCTAATTAGTAAGATAGAAAATAATAAAATTTAAAACCCTGGGGCACGCGTTGTGGCACAGTGGGTCAGGACGCTGCTTGCAATCCCATGTGAGTGTCAATTGCAGTGCCTGCTACTCTACTTCTGATCCAGCTCTCTGCTAATGTGCCTAGGAAGGCAGTAGAAGATGTCCCAACTACTTGGATCCCTGTAACACACATGGGAGACCCTGATGGAGTTCCAGGCTCCTGGCTCCAGCTTGGCTCAGCCCTGGCTATTGCAGCCATTTGGGAAGTGAATCAGTGGGTAGAAGATTGATCTCTTCCCCCACCCCAACTTCCCTGTCTGTAATTCTCCTTTCAAATACATAAATAAATATTTAAATATATTTTTAAATTCTTATCAAGATCTGCAGGTCTTCTAGTCTTTTCTCTGTAGCACTTCTCTAGATGGGTGACACAACTGATTTTTTTGTTTCTTTAACTCCTGAAGCTTTTCCTACCTCCAGCTTAGTCTGTTTCTCTGCCTGACATCCTCTCTTCCTAACTACCTCGTGTCCACACCTCATGTCTTAACTAAATGTGACTCTGTCTGAGAAGCCCTTCATTGATCCCATGATCTCATGAGCGATTCTGCCTTAATGTCTCATTATGCCCTTTGTTACCTTTATCAACATTATCCCACATTGTTGTTGTCTAAGAGAGGTGGAAGTGTGCATATCTTTTAATTCTGTTTCTTTGAAGTACCCTCATATGTGCTGCTGTGATTGTTTATTCAATATCTGTTTCCACCACCAATCTCAGAGCCCAGTGCCTAACAAAGAGTAGGGACTCCATAATGACAAAGGAAGGCAAAGATACACGCACACAATAGTCATTGTGGGTGACTGAGCAGCCCCAAACTTTTCTAATTCTCATCTCAGCCGCTAGGTAACTAGAGACCCAGAGACTGCCACAGCATTTCTGTCTCATATGCCATACGTGAAAGCAAGTCAATTCATGTGAAAGGATTCCATAAGACAGTCAGTCATGAGACAAAGGCCAAAATGCCTTGGCTCCATATTCACTACCATCTGTATGTTTTGAAACCCATTCTATATGTAGTCATTTTTAATGCTTGGGGTAGCCCTGTAAATCTGACAAATATGTTTACAAGCAACTTCCACCACCCCTCTCCAACATCACCCACTCCTTGGAGTCAGAGCATCTCAGAACTGAAGGGACATTGAAGACCGTCTTAATTCTACAGCCAACAGAACCAAGGCTCAGCAAGATGATGTGATTTGCTCAAAGTCACCCAGCATTGATTATACAACTTTAAAAGAATATAAAAAAAAGATCAGCCTTCAGAAGCTTGATTTTAAAAATAAATAAATAAAAGCTTGACTCAAATAACAGGCTCCCAAATTTTCTATTTTTAGAAAAGAAGCAATAAACATTCTAAATCTGTGAGAGTTCTAACTTTTCACACTTTTAAAAGTTAATTGTTACTGTGAAGTTAATTAAAAGAAACAAGGTTTTAAAATATTTTGAAATCAAATCATTTTGTACAGAAAAACCTTCACATGTTTTGTGAAGGTTGTTTGTATTTATTTTTCTTACTAAATTCTGTAACAAGGATTAAATCAAAATTACCTAGAGCACAATACTGCAATGAAATTACTAACACAGATAAAATACTGTTCTCTTCAACCAGAACAGTTATAAGATCTGGCATTGTTTACTTTCCCAATACAAGCCATCAATTTCAAATCTTGTTCTGAATCACTGCTGTGCAATGGAGACTTTATGAGGACTCAAAAGATGTGGTCAGACCAGAAGGAGCTACGATTCCACTAGGGTGGGAGAGAACCACATAGCAAAAACTTACCCCCAAATTTATCATGGTGTCATCACAATTTAAACCAAGAACTTGTATAGACACAAGAGTAAACATAGTCTGAATTTATTATTGGGAAAACAGTATTAGAAAAGAGAATTAAATCTTACTTCAACTCTTCACACTGGTAAAGTAGAACGCTTCAGTTGGTCTTTAAATACAGACTAATTTTACAGGAATTATGTTTTTGGAAGATAGAAACTGGTCTGGAAAAATTCCATGTCAGCTAGAAAATGTTGTCTTTCTTTCCTGTTCTTTTTTTTCTTTTTTTTTTTAACTTTTATTTAATGAATATAAATTTCCAAAGTACAGCTTATGGATTACAATGGCTTCCCCCCCATAACATCCCTCCCACCCGCAACCCTCCCCTTTCCCATTCCCTCTCCCCTTCCATTCACATCAAGATTCATTTTCGTTTCTCTTTATATACAGATCAGTTTAGCATACATTAAGTAAAGATTTCAACAGTTTGCTCCCACACAGAAACATAAAGTGAAAAATACTATTTGAGTACTAGTTATAGCATTAAATCTCAATGTACAGCACACTAAGGACAAAGATCCTACATGAGGAGTAAGTGCACAGTGACTCCTGTTGTTGACTTAACAAATTGACACTCTTGTTGATGGCATCAGTAATCACCCTAGGCTCTTGTCATGAGCTGCCAAGGCTATGGAAGCCTTTTGTGTTCACCGACTCTTATCTTATATAGACAAGATCATAGTCAAAGTGGAAGTTCTCTCCTCCCTTCAGAGAAAGGTATCTCCTTCTTTGATGACCCATTCTTTCCACTGGGATCTCACTCGCGGAGATCTTTCATTTAGGTTTTTTTTTTCCCCCCAGAGTGTCTTGGCTTTCCATGCCTGAAATACTCTCATGGTCTTCTCAGCCGGATCTGCATGCCTTAAGGGCTGATTCTGAGGCCAGAGTGCTGTTTAGGACATCTGCCATTCTATGGGTCTGCTGTGTATCCCACTTCCCATGTTGGATCATTCTCTCCTTTTTAATTCTGTCAGTTAGTATTAGCAGACACTAGTCTTGTTTATGTGATCCCTTTGGTTCTTAGTCCTATCATTATGATCCATTGTGAACAGAAATTGATCACTTGGACTAGTGAGATAGCATTGGTACATGCCACCTTGATGGGATTGAATTGGAATCCCCTGGTATGTTTCTAACTCTACCGTTTGAGGTAAGTCAGCTTGAGCATGTCCCAAACTGCACATCTCTTCCCTCTCTTATTCCCACTCTTATATTTAACAGTGATCACTTTTCAGTTAAGTTTCAGCACTTAAGAAGAATTGTGTATTGATTACAGTATTCAACCAAAAGTATTAAGTAGAACAAACAAACAAAAAAATACTAAGAGTGATAACATATCAAATTGCTCATCAACAGTCAGGGTGAGGGCTGATCAAGTCACCGTTTCTCATAGTGTTCATTTCACTTTAACAGGTTTCCTTTTTGGTGCTCAGTTAGTTGTCACCTATCAAGGAGAACAAGTGGTATTTGTCCCTTTGGGATTGGCTTATTTCACTCAGCATAATGTTTTCCAAATTCCTAACAGGGATCACTTTTCAGTTAAAATTTAAACACCTAAGAATAATTGTGTGTTAATTACAGAGTTCAACCAATGGTACTAGAACAAAAAAAAATACTAAAATGGATAAAGTATTACATTGTACATCAACTGTCAGACAAGAGGAAGAGAGACAGAAAGAGATGGGCAGAGACCGCCCATCTGTTGGTTCACTCCCCAAATGCCTACAACAGCTAGCACTAGGCCAGGCTGAAGGTAGGACCCCAAAACTCAATCCAGATCTTTTCTGTGGGTGACAGGGACCCAACTACTTGAGCCACCCATGCCTGCCAGGATGGACATTAGCAGGAAGTTAGAAATCAGAAGTGGAGCCAGGACTGGAATCCAGGTACTGCAATATGGGATATGGGTATCTTTTTTGATTTAATTATTTTGTTTATTTTTTTATTTTTCTAACTTTTATTTAATAAATATAAATTTCCAAAGTACAGCTTTTGGATTACAGTGGCTTTTCCCCTCCATAACTTCTCTCCCACCCACAACCTTCCCATCTCCTGCTCCCTCTCCCATTCCATTCACATCAAGATTCATTTTCAATTGTCTTTATATACAGAAGATCAATTGAGTATATTTTAAGTAAAGATTTCAACAGTTTGCACCCACTCAGAAACACAAAGTGTAAAGTACTGTTTTATTACTAGTTATAACATTGATTCACATTGGACAACACATTAAGGACAGAGATCCTACATGGGGAGTAAGTGCACAGTGACTCCTGTTGTTGACTTAACAAATTGACACTCTTGTTTATGGCATCAGTAATCACCCAAAGCTCTTGTCATGAGTTGCCAAGGCTATGGAAGCCTTTTGAGTTTGCCAACTCCAATCTTATTCAGACAAGTTCATAGTCAAAGTGGAAGTTCTCTCCTCCCTTCAGAGAAAGGTACCTCCTTCTTTGATGGCCTGTTCTTTCCACTGGGATGTCACTCACAGAGATCTTTCATTCAGGTCAATTTTTTTTTTTTTTTTTTTTTTTTTTTTTTTTTGCCAGAGTGTCTTGGCTTTCCATGCCTGAAATACTCTCATGGGCTGTTCAGCCAGATCCGAATGCCTTAAGGGCTGATTCTGAGGCCAGAGTGCTGTTTAGGACATCTGCCGTTCTATGGGTCTGCTGTGTATCCCACTTCCCATGTTGGATCGTTCTCTCCTTTTTAATTCTATTAGTTAGTATTTTCAGACACTAGTCTTGTTTATGTGATCCCTTTGACTCTTAATCCTATCATTATGATCAATTGTGAACTGAAACTGATCACTTCGACTAGTGAGATGGCATTAGTACATGCCACCTTGATGGGATTGAATTGAAGTCCCCAGGCATGTATCTAACTCTACCGTTTGGGGCAAGTCCGATTGAGCATGTGCTAAACCGTACATCTTCTCACTCTCTTATTCCCACTCTTATATTTAAAAGGGATCATTTTTCAGTTAAATTTAAACACCTAAGAATAATTGTGTGTTAATTAAAGAGTTCAACCAATAGTATTATGTAGAACAACAACAACAAAAATACTAAATGGGGCCGGCGCTGCGGCTCAATAGGCTAATCCTCTGCCTGTGGCGCCGGCACACCAGGTTCTAGTCCTGGTCCGGGCGCCAGATTCTGTTGCAGTTGCCCCTCTTCCAGTCCAGCTCTCTGCTGTGGCCCGAGAGTGCAGTGGAGGATGGCCCAAGTCCTTGGGCCCTGCACCTGCATGAGAGACCAGGAGAAGCACCTGGCTCCTGGCTTCAGATCAGCGTGGTGCGCCGGCCACAGAGGCCATTGGAGGGTGAACCAACGGTAAAGGAAGACCTTTCTCTCTGTCTCTCTCTGTCTCACTGTCCCCTCTGCCTGTCAAAAAAAAAAAATGCTACATAGGATAAAGTATTAAGTTGTTCCTCAACAGTCAGGACAAGGTCTGATCAAGTCATTGTTTCTCATAGTGTCCATTTCACTTCAACAGGTTTCCTTTTTAGTGCTCAGTTAGTTGTCATCAATCAGGGAGAATATATGATATTTGTCCCTTTGGGACTGGCTTATTTCACTCAGCATGATGTTTTCCAGATTCCTCCATTTTGTTGCAAATGACCGGATTTCATTTTTTTTTCCTTACTGCTGTATAGTATTCTATAGAGTACGGGATATGGGCATCTTAACCACTAAATTCAATACTCACCCTTGGAAAATATTTCTAAAAGAAATTAAAGGGTAAGAACAGACAAGTGAATTTAACATTTTCTCTAAGTCATTAAGTAGACTAAATTAGCTTTTCCTTCAAACCACAGAGACGTCACCTAATTTAACCATTGAGAATTTATAATGACAATATTCCTACATAAAGATGTTCGTTGTGGTTTTATGTAATTTCCCCAAACTTAAAGCAACATAAATGTCCCTCAAAAGAGATCAGTTGAACTGTCTTTAGCACACACAATAGAATACTGTACACTCCTGAAAATCAAGGAGGGGATCTATAGGTATAATATAGGGAAGAAATACTATTAAGTGAAAGGCAAGAAATAGAATTTTGTACAAATAGGATCTTATTTTCTAAAGTCAATATTGTAGACATATGCTAGTCATAAAACTATTATGGCAGGGTACTCATTTAGAAGTATATCTTTGGGAAATGAGCCTAGGGGTCAAGGTGAAGAAAACTTATTTTTTATTTTATAACCTCTGTGCCTCTTGGTTATTTTAAAATCAGGGATAGATATGATATATTGTGTATTAGATTCTTTTTCTAAAGATTTTATTTATTTATTTGAGAGGTAGAGTTGCAGAGAGAGAGAAGGAGAGACAGAGAGAGAAGTCTTCCATCCACTGGTCCACTCCACAAATGACCACAAGGGCTTGAACTGGGTCAATCCCAGTCAGGAGCAAGCAGTGTCTTCCTGGTCTCTCAGGAAGGTGCAGGGGCCTAAACACTTGAGCTATCTTCTACTGCTTTCCCAGGCCATAATCAGAGAGATGGATCAGAAGAGGAGCAGCCAGGATGCGAACCAATGCCCATATGGGATGCCAGACCTGCAGGCAGAGGCTTAGCCTACTATGCCACAGTGCCACCCCCTCTAGATTCTTACACTATTATGCACATATCATTTTAAAACTATAAGGTTTTTAAGTTGCAGTTGCTTGAGAAAATATTTTAACTTCTACTCTCATTATTATGTCTTTAGTTTCTATATCCAAGTGACTGATGTTCTTAATTTTTTTAAGATTTATTTATTTATTTAAGAAGCAGTTACGAGAGAGAGGGAGAGCCAGAGAAAGAGAGTAATCCTCCATCTGCTGGTTCATGCCCCAGACGGCCGCAAAGACAGGGCTGGGTCAGGCTGAACCCCGGAGCCAGGAGATTCATCTTGGTCTACCACGTGGATGCAGGGGTCCAAGCACCTAGCCAGCTCCCACTGCTTTCCCTTATACGTTAGCAGAGAGCTGAATCAGAAGAGGAGCAGCTGGGACTTAAACAGGTGCCCATAAAGGATGCCAGCATTGCAGGTGGCAACTTTACCAGCTACACCAAAATGCCAGCCCCCAGTGACTGTTGTAAGATATACTTTTGTAACTTCTATCATAATTTTTGAAATGTAAGACAATAGATAACCCAAGATTGAGGGATTCAAGTAACTTACTAAAAATCACGTTGTTGGTAAGTGTGACTCTGAGCCTAACTTCAAAACCTTGGCTCCTAGCTATGGCTTTTTCCAGTCTATCAAGCTACCACACAGAAATGTCTGAAATGCCACCAGCTGTCTGTAAGACTCCACAGAGCATGGCACAGGAAGCCTCTTGCACCAAGTGTAACCCTGCAGTAGCCGTGCTCTGACTCCTGAAGCTCTGTCCTGCAAGGGCTGCCGTGTGAAGCAAAGGAGAGAAAGCGAGGGGACAGCACCTTCACAGAGGCTTCTCCTCTTGTGTCTGTTGTCCCAGCACCACCCAGGCAGCCCTCAAGTCTTGCTTGGGAATCCAAAATAGTGAGTGACAATTGTCTTGTGCCTTTGCTGTATTCCATGAGAATTTAGAATATTCATTTCCTGTTTTCTTGAGTCAAATTTATTTTCAGGCTAGTGTAGGGTAAAATGTCTTGTAACCTCTTGTTCTTCAGGACAAACATTAGGACTATGAATTTGGCTAATAGTAAGATAACAACCATATCTTGTTCTTTAAAAAAATACTTATTTATTTGAAAGGTAGAATGACACAGAGAAGAGAGTGAGGAGAGAGGAGAGGGAGATCTTCCATTCACTGGTTCATTCCCCCGATGGCTTCAACAGCAAGGTCTCAGGCAGGCCAAGGCCAGCAGCCAGAAACTACATTCCATCCAGGTCTCCCACGTGGACGGCAGGGGCCCGGAGACGTGAGCCATCTTCTGCTGCCTTCCCAGGTGCATTAGCAGGCAGCTGACAGCTTGCCCTTACTTGTGGATAATAGAAGAAAGTTTCAGAGGTTTCTCTTATTTTTCACGTGTTCATTTGTCACTCAGAGTGAGCAAGCACCATGCATTTCTCTACTAAAACAAAGGAAGCAACCACAGCTCTTAGACCTCCAGGTTCTACCCCTGATTCAAAACTCTCTCTTCTTCCCTGCTAAAGGAATGGGTCTTTCCCACCATTAAATCTTTCCTTCACCAGGTGAGAGTGAAGCGAAAGGGAGGTAGGTGACAGGACACTTGAGTCTTGTGCTGCCAAGAGAAGTAGAAGGCAAAGGCCCTGCTCCCAGACACTAGATAATTTATCATGGTTAAAGTGGCAGTCAATCCATCACTGGAGAAGAGGAGAAAAGCAAAAACGTAAAATAAAGAACATCCAGATTATCAGATGCTATCATAGAGATCAAAGATCTAACACTCAATGTGAGCAGGAGATTTTGTACAAAAAGTTTTCTACTCATCTCTGGGCACAAAAGAGGTAGCAGGAGTGTTGCCAGTATGTTCAGAGTGTGTAGGGCTGCAGCTCCGATTTTGAAAACTGCAGCCATTTCTTCATTGCATGAATGACTTGGGAGGGTGCATGGAGAAGACAGAACAAAAGGGCCACCTTTACTCCCTGAAGCAGAGATAACGGGCAACCAGCCAAAACTGAGTGAGTCTTCTAGCTTTCGTTTGGGATCAAAGTGCCTCTCCCTCACTGACCAATACAGAATGGAATGTAAGATTGTGACTAATTGGTTCTCTGCTATCCTGACTTAAGCCTCTTGAATTCCTGTAAACTTCAGTGGGCTGAGCCTCCCTGGGGACCACCTCTGCTCACGCCTGGAAGAACTCCTGGGATATCTCAGTGACAGCCCCACTCCCACCCACTGGTCATCTCTGGAATTTGAGATGAGGTAACACATGAATTCCTAACTTGGGCATTTGAATCCATTTCCAATGAACTCAGGATAATCAAATGGGACTCCATCTAACGGAGTAGCCAGTGGCTATCCAGTGAGGATAAGAAATGGTGGGCTTTGAGAATCAACAAGCTCAGGGCCTCACAGTCATTCCACTCAGAAACTCTGCCTGATATTTTTCTGTAGAATTTGAAAGTGTTAAGCTCACTGAGCCTTAAATTCCTAGTGTATAAACATGAAGATGAACGTATCTTTTCTTGCAAGATTTCATCAGCTTATGCTGCATGCGGATGCTGAAATACTGTACTATACTCATAAAGGTATGCAAGTATGAGCTGTTAATCAAAAGTTTCAAGATTTAAAAAAAAGAGAGAGCGGCTCACTAGGCTAATCCTCCGCCTGTGGCGCTGGCATACCAGGTTCTAGTCCCGGTCGGAGCACCGGATTCTGTCCCAGTTGCTCCTCTTCCAGTCCAGCTCTCTGCTGTGGCCCGGGAGTGCAGTGGATGATAGCCGAAGTACTTGGGCCCTGCACCCGCATGGGAGATCAGGAGAAGCACCTGGCTCCTGGCTTCGGATCAGCGTGGTGTGCCGGCCGCAGAGGCCATTGTGGGGTGAACCAACGGAAAAGGAAGACCTTTCTCTCTGTCTCTCTCTCTCACTGTCCACTCTGCCTGTCAAAAAGAGAGAGAGAGAGAGAGAAAATAAAATTTTCAATTTACAAATATTTCCTAACAAATCACAATTTTCCTCCTTCATTTCGCTAAGCTAATGAATGACTTCTGATCAAATAGCATCAGGAAAGTGAGGAGATTCTGCAGGATAAGATCTCAGCCCAAATTTACGTGATCAGTGGCTGACATCTGACTCCACTCAACGCCTGAAACTCTACATGACATTTCCTGTCCTCTGACTGCTCCACTTGCAAACTATTTTCATTAACACAGCCCTAAAGAGTGCTTTTAAACATTTTTTTCTGATTGTTGTCTCCTCCATGAAATTTAATGGTATTTAGTATAAATACCATTGTATTTGTTATGGGCTATATACATATGTAGTATTGTGTGTATACACACACACACACACACACATGATATATGTATACAAAGAGTAAAATGTTTTACACTGCCCCAAAGAGCCTGTTTTTGCCCCTTTGGGTATGATTGCCCCCAGTGCAAATGCATAGCCTATAAAGTGTTAAAACAATTTATGAGATTTTTTTTAAGCCTGTAGAAGAATATATTGAATTTTATTTCAGAACAAACTCTTCCTGTCAACCTTTCTTAACTGGCCAAGTTTTAACAATACAGATCCTGGGAGGCGATGGCAATGGCTCAGAAATTGAATCTTCATCATCCACATGGTAGACCTGGATTGAGTTCCTGGCTCCAGGCTTCTTGCTCCAGGTTTAGCCCTGTGTTATCTGATGTAGGTATTTGGGGAGAAATATTCTGGGTCTGCAGGAAAAGCTGGAGTCAGAAGCCAGAGCTGGGAATCAAATCCAGGCACCCTAGAATAGGATGCAGCATCTCCATCACCGGACCAAACACCTGCACCTGCCAGCACCATTTTTAATAGCCTTACCGAAGTATAATCTGTACAGATGTTCTTCAATTTATAATAGGGCGACATTTTGATAAACTCACTATAAACGGAAAATATCCTATGTCAAAAAGTATGAATAAAACTAATCTACCAAACATAGATCGGGCTATCTACCTTAAATATGCACACAACACTTTCATTACCTTACAGTTGAGCAAAATCATCTAACACAAACCCTATTTTATAGGAAAATGTCAAACATGTCATGAAACTTACTAACTGCTTTACTGAACGTGGAGAGCAGAATGGTTGTACAAGTACACTTTAATACCATCATAAACTTGGAAAATCTTAAACTGCACCACTGGAAGTTGGGGACCATCTGTGTACCATGAAAATCTTCCTTTGTAAGTGTACAGTTATGTGACTTTGCTGAATATATGCAAACAATCATCATCACCATCCAGTGTAGAACGTGCCCTCACCCAAAAAGTTCCTGCATGCCTCTTTGGCAGTCAATCCCTGCTCCCACTCCCAACCCCAGGCAATCACTAAACTGCTGTCTCTCTATAGCGTTGCCCATTTTAGAAAGGTCATATAAATGGGATTACATATAACAGAAAAGGTAATCTCTTATAACTGCCTCCCTTTTTAGTATTCCTTAATCCTCTTTTTCTGTCCCCGTTTTGATTTCTAAAGATTGAGAAACACAAGTCCAGAGCATTTATGGGACTTGACTGAGAGAACACAACAGCTGACGTCACCTCTATGCCGTGCTATGTCAGAGTACTGTGACCCAGAGCAGAAGCAACCTAACTTAGGACAACAAAGCTGTCGTGGTCTCCAGCTGTGCAATCTAGGCAATTCACGCAGCCTCCCTCAGATTCATTCTCCCCAAACAAAATGAGAATAAGAACCTAATGCCGAGCTCTGTTGTGAAGGATAAATTAAGTACGTGCACAGAGCAAGCAAGTTTAGGAGTTAACAACTGATAGTTTGTATTGATCAGAAAATAATCTAAAGCACATTTCACCTTAGATGGGAGGGACAGGGGGAGGGAAGGGGATAGTGCTGGTGATTGAAGATTGGACTTTAAACATATACTCATTAAACATTTAAAAGAAGAATGTATCCCACACATGAGAGACAGTGACAGTTAAATGGGGAATGATTTGCTACATGTAGTTAACCTTGTTGCCTTGGTTGGAAAAGCACTTTGTAAATAATTGTTCTTTGTCCTGGCTGCAAATTGGAGTCACCTGAGGAATGTTAAAAATTACCAATGCCTGAGCCTCAGCCTGGACGTTCTGACTTCACGGGTCTGTGGAGGAGCCTGGGCCAGGGGGATTTTAGAGTTTCTTCTGGCGATATTAATGTGTAACTGTCATAGAGAACCCACAGCTGAATTAAAATCTGATCCCTTTCCTGGGTTTTAGGGAATGGTTTCAAACCTGTGGCCTACACCATCTTTAGATTGTGCCACTTTTGTCACCTGGGGAGGAAGCAAACCACAGAGCCTGTCCATCCTCACATGACAATCACAGATGACTTCTTCATTTCCTAAATAGCATTGGTTGATTGTGCAACCAAATGAGAGGACAGACGCCAGCTATTTCAGCTCAGAAAGAGGCTGTCCTCCGGCTCCACATCCCATCGTTCCACTCTTCTTTCCCATCCTCAGAGTTCCATGTTTAGACATTAGAGTCTTAGCCACTAAGTGCTGCATATCTCATGAGGAAATACTTCAGGAAGGCAAATGATACCTGCATGGACTGCTGGTCTACTTTAAAAGCCCTAAAGACTCAGACAACTAGATTAGTCTCCTACCTCCTAGATTAGTGTCCTATCCTCTTTAGTCTTCAAATATTTAATTTGGAAAATTAATGGAGTTTATGTTATGAACCCCAAGGTATTTTTTCAATTACTATGGTTCTGTGGTTCTAATTCTCATGGCAAATATAATAATGAGAAATTCTTTACATAGAGTCCCATTTGCAACTCTATCACTAGTACCAGGAAACTCCTAAACGAGGCAAACGTTTGGATCTGTGTTAAAATCATTAGAACACACACATGAATAATCTATTTGGTCTTTGGGCAGTATATTTAAATTATATTCTGCAAGAAATACAGTGGCTCAGTCTAGACTTTCCAGCAGGAATGACAGCCGTAATTGAGGAATAGTTACATAAATAATTATTCTTTACAGATAAGGTACTGACAGAACCGTGATTAATTGACTTATTAGTTCTTCAGCTATGGTATTGCAAAGTTGTAACATGGAACTAAACATTACCTGGTGAAGTCATGAGGCTCCTTTGAGTGATTCTGTGGCTTCCTGGGAAAATCACTAATAAATCTACATAAACTAGAAGTGCCAGGAGAAAGCTCTGGCTATGGAATTAAAGAGGAGTTTGTTTAAAGAAAGGAAAACAACTCCAAATAGTAAAATAAATATTTTCCTCTGCCTCTGGGTGACCTTGTGCTCAACCTCTTCCCTTATGAGAATGTGGTCTCTGGGCTTGTGGCTTTATGGCATGTCAGTAATTCTGGAGAATCTGTCCCTGGTCCAGCAATGGGCAACTTCCCAGCCACACAAACCTGATCCCATCCTTTTTACCCCATGAACACTCACACACTCACTAGCTCCTCATTACTTAAGATGTGTTCTCTTGTGTTAATGCCAACCTATCAGGCCTTTGTCCCTGAAATAGTTTCAGTAAGGTTCCCCTTCCTCTCTTCTAAGGAAAGGTCTGGCAGATCCACCAGTCCCAGGAGCTCTGCTCTTTGGTGGTGCTAACGTTGGAAGAGATATGGGTCAATATAATTGCTTGTCTGAAGCGGGAGTCACTGCAAGTTGGTTGGTCCAGTTCCTCGTAGAAGTCTGAAGACAATAGTCACAAGATGATCATGGATAGTAGACAAACTCAGGAGGTTAGAGCTTGCCTGAACAGTATAACAGAGCGTTAAGTTCCAATCCTGCAAGATGAATAAATTCGAGTTGTTGTACAAGCTGTGCCTATAGTTGACAATATTGTGCACTTATAATTTTGCTGAGGGTATTTTTTTAAAAAAAGAATATAGAAGCCAGTGTTGTGCCACAGCTGGTAAAGCCACTGCCTGTGACACCAGCATCCCATATGGGTGCTAGTTCATGACCAGCTACTTCACTTCCAATCCAGCTCCCTGCTCGCGGCCAGGAAAGGCAGCAGAAGATGATCTAAGTGTATGGGCCCCTGCCACCCCTGTGGGAGACCCAGTGAAGCTCCTGGATCCTGGCTTTGGCCTGCATGTTGCAGCCCTCTAGGGAGTGAACCAGAGGATAGAACGTTCTCTCTCTCTCTCTCTGTAACTCTTTCAAAATAAATAAATAAATCTTTATTTTTCAAAAGGGCATATAATAAGCCCAGACTCCATCACGTCCTTCCTGGCAATCCCAAGGAAACCCCAGTGGGACACTATGTCTTGGAGCTATCTGAAAGAAGCTGGAAGCTAAAAAGCTAAAAAGAAAAGATTCTTCCAAGAGCACACTCATCCAAACCTGAGAGTGTTTGAGACGAGAACCGTGTGCTCACAGCAGGGTACCTGGGCCCTACCACAGTGCATTTTCATGTGCATTTCTGAAGCCAGGCTGACCTTTCATGGTTTAGTCTGCTTGGACTGCCAGAGCAAAGTAGATTAAACAACAGAAGGTTCTTTCTCATGGTTCTGGAAGCTACAAAATCCAATATCAGGTAGCCAGCACGCTCAGTTCCTGGTGAGGCCCTTTTCTTGGCTTGCAGACAGCTCTGGTCTCCCTGTGTGCTCACACGGCCTTTCCTTGGTGCATGCATATGGAGAGAGAGAGCTCTCTTTCTCCTTCTCCTTATAAAACTACCAATCAGACCAAGATCCCACCCTCATGACCTCACTTAGCATTAATCACCTCCAAAAATCCCTCTCTCCAAATCCAGTCACATGGGTGGGGCTAGGACTTCAACGCAACAAATTTGCCAGAATGCAAACATCGGGACTGTAGGAATGACATAGCAACCTCCACAGAAGAGCCTCAAGTATAGGAATCAGCTTTACTCTTCAAAATAACACACTTGCAACATATATTCTTAAAGCGCTTTATTTTTAACAGCAGAACCTTTTGTCCAAAATAAATTTTACAGATATTCAGTACATAACATAAACCACAGATGGAGATGCTTAGAGGAGGTGGGAAAATGGGTAAGGGTGAACGGTTGCATGTGCACCAAACTAACTCTGTGAGTGAACACAAAGGAGCTGCATCCTGCAGGGGTGGTTCAGGGCATCCAGGGAAAGGCTGTTGCCCTCAAACCCTCAAACCTGTAAGAGCAGCCCTACCTTCCAGTTACCATGGAACAGCGTGGAGCCAAACATGACTCTGGCTGTGAAAAGAGACTTCAGCAGGGGGTGTCTCATCCTGAGTCATCAGGGTATTTCTCAGGGAGACTGAAGCAACTGGTCCTGCTGGTTACTGTCTCTGCTAAGAATGTACTCCCTTTGGCATTTTACCGATAAAATCAAAACACCTGCAAAACTGGAACCTTTGCTTCATTAAGAGAAATCTTTAAAGACCTGATGTTTACAGGAAACAGGATGGAATCGTTGCTACAGGAAAATTCAAGTCTCTTCAGCAAGCTGTAAGGAAAATGTGTTGAACAGGGTCAGAAGAACTCTGGCGTCCCCTGTTTGTCGCCAACTAGCTTTATTAGACAAATGGCTTGGTTTCTTCAACAGTAAAGGAAAGGGTAGATTAGGCAAGTGAATCTCAAACTTTAGTGTACGTGAGAAAGATTTAAAATGTGGATTTTCTGACTTGTAGTTTTCCAGCCTCCTTCAATTCTGATCCAGTTGTTCTGTGGTAAAACCCAGGAATGTTTGGTGAACCAATTACCCCCATACACACACACACACACACACACACACTTTGAGGAGCATTGAGGTCCTCCCTTTCAGATTTTATAATTCTATGTTTTAAGGTTCATGAAAATAAAGCATGATACTAGGCCTGCATTCCTGACTTAGCTGCAGCAGAGTTACTAAAAATAAACTTTTATTCACTCTAAGCACACTGGACCATGCCATTAGGATGAAGTCCAGGAGAGAGGGGGAAATAATGGTGTTTGAACAGTATGTATTTTTGCCACCTTCATCCTGTGCAGGCTGGTAATTTTCCACCTCCAGTGTGTACATTCCAAACAATGCCCCAGGGTGAGAGAAAATTGCTTGGAATGCTCCATCAAGACCGTCTTCTTGACTGTGCTGCTCACCATGATTCTAGGAGATCTGATAACCTGAATTCCAGCAGTCAGATAAAAACTCAGACCTCCCTGTAGTCTCTTACTTCCAGTTCCATTTCCCAAGAAAGTTCATAAGCCTCAGGCAGACAGAACATTTTTACGCAGGCTGCTATGTTCTCTTCTAGTATGTTTCAGTTGCTTAGAACGTCATCTGCATGTGCAGGGCCTCTTTATGCAATCACCTTTGTTAGGCAAATCAGTGCAGCTTCCTTAAAGACAGAGACACTGTACCTGGCTTATGCCTTTAGGAAAAATTGCAGTGAGCACAAAAGCTAGCAGGACTCTGGGTTGGAGGTGGGGGAAAGACAGCGTGAACGTAGGATGCCTAGCTGTCTAATGAAACCTAAGTTGATTCGACGACTTAGTGGAGGGATCAGGGAATTGAGTTTTTGCACGGAACTCCATTGATTTGGAAGAAATCAATGAAGAAGCGTCTCAGTTAACCATTTCCATCCTCTGAGGCTCTGAATGAATTCATTTAGGATAGGTCATGCCAGCACGGCCATCTGCTACCTGATTTTACCCCCACTGTCCAAAGTGAATTCATGAAGACCAGTTCCTGAGGGAAGGACTCAGATTGGGGCTGCACTGAATTGAGTGTCGCTGCCTTTGACTTTCTGAGGGGAAAGTCAATAAATATAGCTTGGAGTTGTATTAAATTTTCACATTTCCTGCTTATTTTTTTTAACTCTTATTCCAAAAGCTTAGAAAGAGTGAAGCCTCTGGCAGCTTTCGCAGCCACAGGCTGGGGGTAAGAAAAGTGGCGCTAGAGAGGAGGTGTGGCGAAGGAATTACAGGGCTGGGAGGACGCTCTCCATTAGCCTATCACGTCGCCCTGTGGCTCCTGTTTACAGTCATCCCTCATCATATGAGGGGCTTCAGTGAAGAGAGAGACCACGTCTTCAATGACCTGAATCTAGCAGAGTGCTTTAGCATAAAATGGGCCTCTGCAACAAGTTTGAGTGAAATGACTCCTGCTGAATGGAAACTTTTGGGAAAATGTTGGCCCAAGGGTACAAATTTCAGTTAGACAGGAAAAACAACTTCACAAGGTACATTGTACAACACTGTGCCTATAGTTAACAAGAGAGTGGATTCTAAGGGTTTAGACACACACACACACACACACACGCAAAATTATAGGGGTAGGTGCTTGGCACAGTGGTTAAGACATCATTTGGGATGCTTGAGTGCTTGGATTCCAGTCTCACCTCTGCTTTGAATTGCAGCTTCCTGCTACTGCACACCCTTATAGGCAGCAGGGGATACCCCATGCCCTGGCTTCAGCCACGCCCAGCCCTGGCTGCTCAGGGCATTTGAGGAGTGCATTAGCATCTGGAAGATCTCTCTCTGTTGGTCTATACTTCTCTGCTTTTCTGTTTCTTTGCCTTTCCAGAAATAAATAAATCTGTTAATGATAAATGACAGACAAGCCTGTATTAGCTAGCTTAATTGAGCCATTGCACAAAGTATATACATTTCAAAAGATTATGTCTACATGTTTATACCTACCATCTTGATTTGGCAATTAAAGATTAATTAATTTAGAGTGTACAATACTTTCTTCGACATTCTAGAATCCTGGAAACTGTTGAAAATTGAGAAGAAGAGATATTTTCAGTATATTTGAGCTTTCTTCCCTTTTGCTTTTTAATCTTAATGAAATCTAAATAATTAAATGAGAAGGAAAAAATTCATGGTTAGAGGCTCAAGCAAACCTGTCTTTTTTATTTTTGTGACAAAATTTCCTTTTATTAGAATGCAAACATTATGATTGAAAGTGCCAACCATAGCATAGTACTCAAATTGGAAATTATATAAAGATGTGGAAAGAACAGCTCAAAGGAAAGGAAGGTGGAAGAGTGCCAAAAATTACTAATAACTATAAGCCAATTGGGAAAGCTGTAAAGCATATTTGAGGTTCACACACGGCTTGGACTTTCTCTTATTTACCACCAGGACTTGAACTGAATAAAGAAGTAGTGTATTCTGATGCTGTAATTCATTTTAAATGTGATATTTAAGCTACTTAGGGTGAACATATAATTTTACATCAAAACTGGGAGCTTTTGTGAGTGAAAGGGCACTGAACCAGGTTTCTTCATCCACTTAGGAGGCTTCTTTGTACTCAGCATATGTTGTTCAAGATGCTCTACATTTGCTCAAAGAAAGTGTTCCTGTCTGACATAAGTAGAAGTCTCTTTCAATATGTCCTACTGTAGCCCAATGGTGCGAGCATGGTCCAAGCCAGTTTTTCCCAAAAGGTGGGCTACACCACCAAGGGAAATAGGATTTGAAATCTTAAAGGACAAAAGACACTGCACAAAACAACACTGGGTCACAGAAGGAGAAACTCTATTTTCTTGTTGTTTCAAAAATATTGGATTTAATGATTAAAATTTAATTTAATTTTATAAATTATCATCTTTATAACTTTTTTAAAAAGATTTATTTATTTATTTATTTATTTTAAAGTCAGAGTTACACAGAGAGGAGAGAAAAGAGAGAGAGAGATGAGAGAGATGGGGGGGTCCATCTTTACAACTTCTAATGGTAATGTTTCACTATATCAGACAACAGACTTCTAAGTCACCTGTCATTTTAAATGTAACTAAGATCAAATAGCATTGCTTTGTTTTCATGATGTTCATTTTTACATGATCTATTTACTACAAGTAGTATTGGTTTTTCACTTATAATGACACTATTTTCCTTAAAATTATATTTAAGTATAACAAAGAACCAATAGAAGAGGACTGTAAGTGATATGTGGGCATGAACAAAAGAAAGTGTTTTTGAAATATTCAAGACAGAACCAAGTAACCAAAATGATCAAGGAATCAGGGATTCTTCCCCAACATTTGCTCATTCCTGATCCACAGAACTGTAGGAGTCTATGTTGGCCCAAGACATCATGGTACCTAGATCCTTCCCTGAAAGCCAAGAACATCAGTCTGGAAGAAATAACCTGATAACTGTTATGCTGAAAAGGGGGATCCTGAGAACTTGCTCAAGCAGAGAAGGTTGTGTAAATTCACCCAAACAAGGTGATGAAATGAAAGCTGAACCACAGAGAAGCAGAAGTTGAAAACTAGAGGAGGCTATCCTCCAGGGTAGAGCTACATATGATTACATTAGGCAGAGGGAGAAGGGAAGAACATAAGGGGACGGATGTACACTGAAGTTAATGATTAGAAACCCCGCTATTTGCAACAAAGTGGATGGAATTGGAGATTATTGTGAAAATTGAAATAAACTAGACACAGAAATAAATGCTACATATTTACCCCCATAAGTGGAAGCTTAGATAGGTGGTGATGATAGATAGATAGAGATAAAAATATGTAGCTGCAATGTTATTTGATATTTAGATATAAATGTTGTCCTCACTGAATTAAACCCATTACATATTAAAACACTCATGATCTTTGTTATGAATTCCATATTATATGATATTAACTTATCCACACCCAAGTTTTATAATAGCATGTATTTGTACGAATGTGATGTTTAAATATGAAGTAAATAGGGCAAAATGTTAAAAATGTGTTAATCTACATGTGCTCACTTAATTCTTTTTATACTTTGCTATATTATTTGAAATATTGTATAATAAAAAGACAATTTTTCAAAGATTTATTTATTTATTTGAGAGTCCGAGTTACAGAGAGGGAGAGACAGAGAGAGAGATCTTCCATCCACTGCTTCACTCCTCAGATGGCTGCAATGGCCAGCATTGAAGCCAGGAGCCAGGAACTTTTTCCAGGTCTCCCAAGTATATGGAATGGGTCAAAGTACTTGGGCCATCTTCTGCTGCTTTTCCAGGCAATTAACAGGGAGCTGCAACATAACTGGAGCTTCCAGGACACAAACCAGTGCCCATATGGGATGCTTGCATTGGAAGGCAGTGGCTTTATCCACGATGCCACAACACAAGCCCCAACAAAATTGTTTTAAATGAATAATATGGGGGGCCGGCGCCGCGGCTCACTAGGCTAATCCTCCGCCTAGCGGCGCCGGCACACCGGGTTCTAGTCCCGGTCGGGGCGCCGGATTCTGTCCCGGTTGCCCCTCTTCCAGGCCAGCCCTCTGCTGTGGCCAGGGAGTGCAGTGGAGGATGGCCCAGGTGCTTGGGCCCTGCACCCCATGGGAGACCAGGAAAAGCACCTGGCTCCTGGCTCCTGCCATCGGATCAGCGCGGTGCGCCGGCCGCAGCGCGCCGGCCGCAGCGCGCCGGCCGCGGCGGCCATTGGAGGGTGAACCAACGGCAAAGGAAGACCTTTCTCTCTGTCTCTCTCTCTCACTGTCCACTCTGCCTGTCAAAAAAAAAAAATAAATAAATAAATAAAAATGAATAATATGGGGGCTGATGCTGTGATGTAGTAAGTTAAGTCCCCGCCTGAAACACCAGCATCCCACATGGGCACTGGTTTGTGTCCTGGCAGCTCTAGTTCCAATGCAGCTCCCTGCTAATGGCTTGGGGAAAGCAGTGGAGGATGGTCCAAGTACCTGGGCCCCTGCCACCCACATGGGAGACCTGAAAGAAGCTCCTGACTCCTGGCTTTGACTTGGCTCAGTCGTGGGTGTTTCAGCCATCTGGGGAATGACTCAGTGGGTAGAAGATCTCTCTCTGTCTCTCCCTCTCTCTCTCTCTCTATGTGTGACTCTGACTTTTAATTAAAGAAACAAGTAAATAAATCTTTAAAAAATAAAAATGAATAATATGACAGAAGGAGATATTTAAGTGAAAACTGTAATGGCACCTGTGCTAATTAGCTTTCCACTGGTAGAGCAAAATACCCTAGGCGGCTTAACTTTATAAAGAAAAGAGGTTTCTTTGGCTCATTGCTCTGGAGGTTCACAGCCCAAGATTGTGTAGACCCCATGGGCTTGGCCTCTGATGATGGCATTATTGCTAATAGAGCCCCCTGGGGGTATGAAATATATCACATGGCAAGACACAGGGACTGCATGTGTCTGTCTGTGGCTCTCTCCACGTAGTTTGTCTCCGTTTTCTTAAAAGGCCACCAGGATTTCACCATGGGGACCCCACTCTAACATTTCCATCCAACTTGCATCCTTTCCAAAGGCCCCACCTCCAAACATCATGATTGGGTTAAGCACCCACATCATTAGTATAAGACTTTGGGCACTAAATTCCTGAGCTCAGGGGCACAAATATGCAAGCCAGGGCAGAACCCCTGCTGTGATATTCCATTCAACAAGGTTGACTGGGACAAAATTGGATAACGTCTTTGCCAACCATCTTTTCACCCAGACACTCCCAATTTAACAGCTGCCTAAGTATTCTATCTCTGGAGAAAGAATAATACATAAGCAAAATCTCTTCTGGACTATTTCAACATTTGAACTTAATGAGAGACATAAGAGTTGGAAAAGGGTCTTTGTAACTTGTTAGTATATTGGTAGTGATTGCAATTATGATAACGAATAAAGTTATGCTTTATGTATCCATCACAGACACTTAACCCACACTCTTGTCTTCAAAGAACATTCTCCTACGAACCTTCTCTTGATTTGACTAACTTACTGTCTGTTGCTCAGGTTTTAAATTCCCCATTCAGCCCTACTTTTGCCTATATTTTGTTATCTCTTCTCTTTTTTAAAAAGAAATTTTATTTATATATTTGAAAGGCCGAGTTACAGAGAGGCAGAGGCAAAGAGAGAGAGCAAGAGAGAGAGGTCTTCCATCTGCTGGTTCTCTCCCCAGTGGCCACAATGGCCAGAGCTGAGCTGATACAAAGCCAGGAGCCAGGAGCTAGGAGCTTCCTCCAAGTCTTCCACATGGGTGCAGGGGCCCAAGGACCTGGACCATCTTCTACTGCTTCCTCAGGCCATAGCAGAGAGCTGGATCAGAAGTGGAGCAGCCGGGACTCGAACCAGCACCCATATGGAATGCCGGCACAGCAGGCAGCAACTTTACCTGCTATGCCACAGAGCCAGCCCCTATCACTTCTCTTAATATTCCATATTATACTGTAAATTCCCCTCGACAGGAAGTGGGTTCCCCATGATATCTCCACCACAGCATCTGATGTGGTCTAGTCCATCAACAGCAGTCAATAGGTAAATGAACAAATGAGTGAGTGAATGACTAACAGCACATTGCCATTAACTCATAAATGTTTATGTCAGAAGCAAGTTGATTGGTTCTGTACATAAACTGATGAAAAGAGGGAGAATGCCACAACATCTGTGGGAGAAGGAGGTGAATATCAGTTCATATGGTTGAAGGGGCCCCTCATGGTAGTTTGGCTTGGCATAACCAGCTTTGCAAATAAGGAGATTGACCTAAAGTTTGGAAACAGTATTGCTAAACAGGATATACAGCACTCGGATGTCTGCTTCCTTTGTTAATAAGAACTATCTTATCAGCAAATACCCTTTGAAAAGCCTCCTGTTTGAATAAGCATCTCCTCCTGGGATGCAATTGTTGAGCCACATTCCATATAAGTGATAATGAGACGAAATTCACCCTGCTTCTCCTGTGCACTTATGCTTTAAGTATTGAAAATGGAACTGTTTATGTAAACAGCCACATAAATACCAAATAATCACTAGTAAAATATTTTCTAAAATAACCATAAAGAGAGAGAGAGCTAGATAACTTTGGACAAATTACTTAACTTCTCCAAATCTGTTCTTTTTCTGTAAAACTAGAGTTGTGAAAGTTACCTTTAAAGGAAGATATCAGGCTCAAGTATATAACGTTCCAAACATAAAAGTTGTCATTATTTATAGATATTTAAAGTAAACTTAAACCCCACAAGTATTTCAGCATAAGGTGATAATAATCCCAACTAAACATTAAATTTTTTCCAAGCATCCATGTAAACTGTTTCCCTTCATGTTTCAATGGAATATGAGCAACTGTTATATCCTGAACATTTCCTTGATGTAGAAGTCTTTTACATTGGTATATTACATGTTGGAAACATCTCTCTTTAGCCTACTTTCTCATTCTAGTAAGAGAAAGAGCTTTTGAAGCCCACTCAAAAGAGTCATGTTTGTACAGAATCCCATCTTTCAGTTCCTATCTCTTTCCCTAAGGCATTCCTACACTTCTCCATCATGGCATCTGACTCCCTTCTGCTACCTGGTTCCCACACTGGAGCCTTCATTTTCCACCTTCTGCATTTATTAGGATGTTGTTCTTCTACATCTTATATCAGAATCACCAGGTGCCTCACTTCAGACAAGTGAAGTTGGTAATTCTCATTTTAGCAAGCTCCCTAGGTGATTTGTAGGCACATAAAGCTTGAGAATCTCAGCCTTGAACCAAGGTACAGAATTTCCGTGAGCAAAGAAAGATCCCTGGGACCTGTTAGGGTAGGACTTTGCTTTTCCCAGTTTTGAATCCCTATTAGATGGTGTGTACCTCTTACCTGATCAACTCTAAACTTGTTTTGCCCTTGAAAAACCTAGAGTAGAAATTACTACCTAGCTAAGTTTAACTACTGTAATTTGTGATGTGCTCATATGTTAACCAACACTTTGAGTTAATGGGTACTAGGCTCAAATCAATGATTTCCCAAAGATGAGATGTTTGTTGTCAACAGTGGGAGAGATGATTTTAAATGATACCTTCATAAGGCATTCAGCAACACTGAGTGAAACGGAGAGGCCTTTTTCAGTTCTCTATCTTCCTGATATATGAAGGAGTATCAGAGGATTGCAGCTGTGTCTTTTAAGACCACCGACATTTCCCATTTATATGCATTTAAATATCAAGAAATGAGCTGAGTTAAGGAGAAATAATAATGCAGGTAATTAGTAGAATAGCAAATTCATGAAGGGTGCAAATGAATGACCAAAGTCTTTGAAAAATATTTCAGTTAATTAAAAGCTATAAGCATGGGGCCATCGCTGTGGTGCAGTGGGTTATCATCCTGGCCAGCATCCCATATGGGAGCCGATTCTAGTCCCGGCTGCTCCACTTCCAATCCAGCTCTCTGCTATGGCCTGGGAAAGCAGTAGAAGACAGTCCAAGTCCTGGGGCTCTTGCACCCATGATGGAGACCCAGAAGAAGCTCCTGGCTCTTGGCTTCGGATGGGTGCGGCTCCGGCCATTGCGACCAACTGGGGAGTGAACCATCAGATGGAAGACCTCTCTCTCTTTCTCTCTGCCTCTCCTCTCTCTGTGTAACTCAGCCTTTCGAATAAATGAATAAATCTTTAAAGAAAAAGCTATAAGCAGGTTAGAGAAATTCTTAGGATAGCATTAGAAAGCAGCATTTCTCATTGTACCCATGATGTTGAGTTAGGTATGCTGATGGCTTGTGTTGTGTTGTGCATAAGAAGAGTAGCTTATTCATCAATTCTTGGGTATAAAATGTGAGTGAAGTTATAGACAGCTGTCTTACAGGTATGAAAAAAGAGGGAGGCAAGAATTAATACAGCTGATGCTACCATTTCTTAGTCACAAAAGCAAATCATTAGAAAAGCTACTTTCTCTATGGTGCCGTATTTGAACACTTTACATGCTTGCGTTTTTATTCCTTGCTCTTCAAATCAAGGCTGAAGAACAATTGGGATCCCATATTTTCTAGAAATTCCATGCACTTTTTCAAATTGTTACCTCACAGCTAGTTGTATATAAGATCATGGTTCCCCAGGCGAAGCGAGTCTTACGTACAAACATAATCTCAAAATACCTGGACTTCTGGAGACTGCCTTCTCAGATTTTATGGACACGCTAATAATAACAATGTTTAGCTGCCTGAGTTATGAGCATTGATTCAGAATCAGTAGAGAGGATAGGGAATTTTGTTCACATTACTAGTAACGTGTCTCGTGGGGGAGAAGATAAGTTGGCAAAACATTACTAAGTAAATATGCACAAGACAAGCTAAAATCTGCAGGCCATATGGACTTTATTTCTTCTTTGAAGAGCTCTGATGCCTTAATGGGGGAGATATTTTTCTCATTTTTATATTAGTAATGCTCATCTCTGACATTAATCTCTTATGAAAAAGCATTTGATACAGGTTGCAGCTCCAATTAAATATAAACTGACTCAGGCATAGGTTTTTGGGGAATCAGTGTCTTGCTTGAAAACACGTTTAAAATATGTATGTCTCTCGCGCGCGCGCACGCTTTCTTTGTTGTGGGTGTGTGTGTGTGTGTGTATGTGAATATTCTAAGGAAAGTTTCTGAAAGAGAAATAAAGTGTCCTTGGAAATGGAAACATGGTGGCCTTGTTTGAGGCCAAAGAAGTGGGATCCTCTTTGAGGTTATACATTGAATAAATGGCACAACCTACTTTTTTATTTATTTATTTTTTAACTTTTATTTAATAAATATAAATTTCCAAAGTACAACTTATGGATTACAGTGGCTCTCCCCCCCCATGACCTCCCTCCCACCTGCAACCTTCCCATCTCCCACTCCTTCTCCCATTCCATTCACATCAATTCATTTTCAATTATCTTTATATACAGAAGATTAATTTAGAATATACTAAGTAAAGATTTCAACAGTTTGCACCCACTCAGAAACACAAAGTGTAAAGTATTGTTTGAGTACTAGTTATAGCATTAATTCACATTGGACAACACATTAAGGACAGAGATCCTACATGGGGAGTAAGTGCACAGTGACTCCTGTTGTTGACTTAACAATTGACACTCTTGTTTATGGTGTCAGTAATCACCTGAGGCTCTTGTCATGAGTTGCCAAGGCTATGGAAGCCTTTTGAGTTCACCAACTCTGACCATATTTAGACAAGGTCATAGTCAAAGTGGAAGTTCTCTCCTCCCTTCAGAGAATGGTACCTCCTTCTTTGATGGCCTGTTCTTTCCACTGGGATCTCACTCACAGAGAACTTTCATTTAGGTTTTTTTTTTTTTTTTTTGCCAGAGTGTCTTGGCTTTCCATGCCTGAAATACTCTCATGGGCTTTTTAGCCAGATCTGAATGCCTTAAGGGCTGATTCTGAGGCCAGAGTGCTGTTTAGGACATCTGCCATTCTATGGGTCTGCTGTGCATCCCACTTCCCATGTTGGATCGTTCTCTCCTTTTTAATTCTGTCAGTTAGTATTAGCAGACACTAGTCTTGTTTATGTGGTCCCTTTGACACTTAATCCTATTATTATGATCAATTGTGAACTGAAACTGATCACTTTGACTAGTGAGATGGCATTGGTACATGCCACCTGGATGGGATTGAATTGGAATCTCCTGACATGTATCTAACTCTACTGTTTGTGGCAAGTCCGACTGAGCATGTGCCAAACTGTACATCTCCTCACTCTCTTATTCCCACTCTTATATTTAACAGGGATCACTTTTCAGTTAAATTTAAATACCTAAAAATAATTGTGTGTTAATTAAAGAGTTCAACCAATAGTATTAATTAGAACAAAAAAAAATACTAAAAGGGATAAAGTATTAAATTGTACCTTGACAGTCAGGACAAGGGCTGGTCACAACCCAGCCATCCCACTCCTTGGAATTTACCCAAAGGAAATTAAATTGGCAAATAAAAGAGATGTCTGCACCTCAATGTTTATTGCAGCTCAATTCATAATAGCTAAGACCTGGAATCAACCTAAATGGACTGGATCAATAGTGGACTGGAAAAAGAAATTATGGGATATGTATTCTATAGAATACCATACATCAGTAAAAAAAAAAATGAAATCCGGTTATCTGCAACAAAATGGAGGAATCTGGAACACATCATGCTGAGTGAATTAAGCCAGTCCCAAAGGGACAAATATCATATGTTCTCTTTGATCAGTGACAATTAACTGAGCACCTAAAAGGAAACCTGTTGAAGTGAAATGGACACTGTGAGAAACAGTGACTTGAACAACCTACTTTTTTTTTTTTTTTTTGACAGGCAGAGTGGACAGTGAGAGAGAGAGAGAGAGAGAGAGACAGAGAAAGGTCTTCCTTTGCCGTTGGTTCACCCTCCAATGGCCCCCACGGCTGGCGCACCGCGCTGATCCGATGGCAGGAGCCAGGTACTTCTCCTGGTCTCCCATGGGGTGCAGGGCCCAAGGACTTGGGCCATCCTCCACTGCACTCCCTGGCCACAGCAGAGAGCTGGCCTGGAAGAGGGGCAACCAGGACAGAATCCGGCGCCCCGACCAACCAGGACTAGAACCCGGTGTGTCGGCGCCACAAGGCGGAGGATTAGCCTAGTGAGCCGTGGTGCCGGCAACAACCTACTTTTTTAAAGATTTATTTACTTATTTGAAAGGCAGAGGCAGAGAGAGAGCGGTCTTCCATCCACTGGTTCACTCCCCAATTGGCCACAACATCTGGAGCTGGACCTATCTGAAGCCAGGATCCAGGATCATCTTCCTGGTCTCCCACAAGGGTATAGGGGCCCAAGGACTTGGGCCATCTTCCACTGCTTTCCCAGGCCACAGCAGAGAGCTGGATCAGAAGTGGAGCAGCCAGGTCTCGAACCAGCTCCCACATGGCTACACCACAGCGCCAGCCCAGGCACAACCTACTTTCTAAATTCCATACAAATATGCTTACAAAATATGGTCATGTAACTTTTAACTGATACATTAATGTGATACATATTTAAGGGGCACCAGGTAGTGTTTCCATGCACAGAAACCTTGAGTAATATTCAAATCAGGGTAAATATATCTCCTCAAACATTTAACATTTCTTTATTGTGAAAACATTCAAATTCCTTTCTTCTGACTTCTAAAAAGTACAGTGCCTTATGGTTCTCTATAGCCACCATACTGTGCAATAGAACACAAGAACTTCTTTCTCTTGTCTCAATATAAAAGCATCCATTAATCAATTTTCCCCCTCCCTTCCTCATTCTTCATCTCCCCAGATTATTTCTTCAGCTTGTTGTTTACCAGACTCTCTCCCCCAACATAGGCTATTGTGAGTGTAGTTTCTCAAATCTCTTGCCTAACCCCATTGTCTAAGAGCTCTAGGGATTAGCTTTATCAATCTTCATTGTTTTCTCCGGATTAAGAGTCTGATCAGAACACTACTGTCACCTTTCCGCAATGTCACATACTGTCACTGTTGACTCTGGGCCTTGCAAACTATTACAGCATTGGCCTTGCCTGCTGGAGGCTCATCCAGCAGTGGAGTGGGACCAACAGCAAGGATGCAAAGCTGCAGCTCTCTTATGTAACTTTCCACAAGGCTGACACCAGTCCAGATGGGCTGAATCCTAAGGAAATTCTGCTCTCAGCTCCATGCTGTACCACAGTTATCACTATCCATCTTGAACCTTGATCACTCACTATGTTAGATGCCTTATCTCCTCAATTTTGGTTCTGTTTCACAGATTTTGCTGTATTTTCATTCTAATACACCCTCCAATTTTTATGTACATTTTTACTAGTCAGTTTGGGCTGCTGTAACAGAATAGCTTAACCTAGGTGATTTAAACATTAGAAATGTTGGTCTTCCTATTCCAGAGGTTAGAAATCTGAATGCAGAGTCCCACCGTGATCACCCTCTCACTGTGTTCTCACATTAATCTCATCATAAGAGTTTCATCCCCATGAAAGGTGTTGCCCATGATTCACATAAACTAAAGTATCTCTCAAAGGCTCCATCTCCAACATCTGTATGGAGGTCTCGGGGTGGGAATTCAGTCATAGCAACATCCTACTTCATGATGATAAATCTCTTTAATTTCAGAGATGTAGAATTTTCACTAGTTGTTTTGCAGGAACAATTGATAAAAAGTCAGGTAGATAACCCATCTAATTGAATGCCACTTTTTTCCTTGTCTGCTCATTCAAAGTAATGCATGGCAGAGTCAGAGATACCGTTCTGGCCGGCGCCGCGGCTCACTAGGCTAATCCTCCGCCTAGCGGCGCTGGCACACCGGGTTCTAGTCCCGGTCGGGGCGCCAGATTCTGTCCCGGTTGCCCCTCTTCCAGGCCAGCTCTCTGCTGTGGCCCGGGAGTGCAGTGGAAGATGGCCCAAGTGCTTGGGCCCTGCACCCCATGGGAGACCAGGAGAAGCACCTGGCTCCTGGCTCCTGCCATTGGAACACGCAGTGCGCCGGCTGCAGCGCGCTGGCCGCGGCAGCCATTGGAGGGTGAACCAACGGCAAAGGAAGACCTTTCTCTCTGTCTCTCTCTCTCACTGTCCACTCTGCCTGTCAAAAAAAAAAAAAAATACCGTTCTACCGATTCCCATCTGATGAACACTAAGAACAAGAATGCTTCATTTCGAGTTCTTTCTGTGTTTATCTTTTTTCAAGAGAATTTATACAACAGAGAATTTTGAGAAGCCTGCCAAAATACCCAGAAAACCAAAGTGGGCATCCTAAAATACGATTAGTACATTCTCTCTGGATATAGTGTACTCCCCTCAGGAATCAAATGCACTATTTTTCTCAAAACCAATCTTATTTATCCTTCAGAAGATACCCCAATCTCATATCATGGCTCATTTTCATTTTCTTTTATCTGTTTACCCCAAAGACAAACAAATATCAATGTGCACCAAGGGTTCAATTTTCAAGATGCATTCATATTTATCAAATAAGCTATTGAGTAGGAAGCCAAATGAAGTTAGTGAGAACTCATTTAGTAACCACTGCTGGCAGGGTATGCAATCTCTTGAAGGCTTTAGTGGTTATGAAGCTTTGAAGAAAAGTAGTATGCAAGTAGAAAGTCTAACCAAAAAGAAAGTTGGACTAAGGTCAAACCATCCCTACCCTGGTGGTTTGAGGTTGTTCCTCTTTGTTTTCCTTGAGCTCTCTAGAGAGGGCCTGACCAAGTTCTTCCGCGTCTACTTACCACATGCAGAATCACAATGTTGGCAAGGGGCTTAGTGGTCACCTAGGCTAAACTTTTGAGTTGCAAATTCCTTCACTGTTGCAGTGATGGATATGGATGGTCTAGAGTACAAATGGATGCTCATTTGCTGCATATCTAAATATTTAAAAATTAAAACCAAGTAAAAAACAGTTAAGAAAATATGTTCTTTCAACTCAATAAAATGACCTTCATAATCACCTGGAAAACAAGATTCAAATTTAGAATACTCAGACCCTTAGAATTCCACTAAGGAACACAGTGGTGCATGGAAACCTAGCCCTGGCACAATCTGAAGCCCTTCCTTTTGAATGTAAGATCCATTTCCCCCTGTGTTATGTTTCATACATGTTACTCCTCACACCTATAGGTTCACTCTATTTTAATTACAAGCAGTAGTCTGACTTCCACACCTCAATATGTAGATACCATTGGGATGTAGATACCATTGGGAGAACAGATCTTCCCAGGCCCTGAACATGGATTTGGGTTTGAAATTCTCTGGAGTCCCCAGTTTGTGGTCAAGAAAAATAAGGGAGAGGGCAGTGGATCCAGAAAGGCAAGTCCAGAAGGGCATGACCTCGATGAGTTTTCTAAAATGTAGGACCCATAGCAGGGGCCCCTTTGCTCAATACGGTTAGCTCTCCACAGGCATGAACCCTGCTTTACTGATTGAGCCAATTACAGATCAAAAATATTGAGGAAAAAATTGCATTTAATTGTATTAAATAGGTACAAACACGTTTTTCTTATCATTACTCCCAAATCAATAGAGTATAACAACTATTGACATAGTTACATTATATTGGATATTATTAGTAACCTGGAGGTTATTTAAAGTATATACAAGGATGTGCTTAGATACAGTGCAAATCTATGCCATTTTATATAAGAGACTTGGGCATCTGCAGATTTTGGTGTCCACAGGAGAGCTCTGGAATCAATCCCATGTGGATAATGAAGAATGCCTTTATAGGGGTTGTGCTGTAGTTTATCAACACCAAGAGTTGACAGGATATTAACATAGCTTAAAATTAAAATAGCATCATATCACCAGGACAGATTCCAGAGTTGGGCAACATTCCACATTTAGACCTCAGCAGCTAAAATGTGCTGGTTGGGAGAGTGAAATTCAAAATAACAATGCAGTTCCAACAGCATCTAAACTCTAATTCTCTGTAGACTTCAGGGAAATTCTACTTTTTAGGTCTTTTACTGGTCCCATTTTAGGGTTGCAGGTGATTCTGAGCTCACAGTGTGAGTCCTAGCTTAACTGCTTCTGCCTTCAGCAATTCTCCCAAGACAGGACCAAAAGACACGCATGTCCCACCACCCTGATGGATATTGCACAACTTTTTCCTTCTACAACAGATTCATGATTCTTCTAAGACCTGATACCATGTGCCAGGGAGTCCAAGAGATCAGTTCTTCCATGATCCCAAGTCTAAGCTGTGAAGGATGGCCCTGTATTAGTCAGGATTCTCCAGACCAGGAGCACCGGCACGATGAGGGAGAGAACTGAGATGGTGGTAAGGTGGGGATGAAGGGAGGATAGGCTCACAAAGTTGTAGAATCCAGCAAAATTCACATGCTAGCCTGGCGGGACAGAGACCCAGAGAAGACATGATGTTGCAACTCAAGTCCAAAGGTGGTCTGCTGGCAAAATTTCCTCTTTTGGGAAGGAGCTCACTCTTCTATTTCTCTTTAAATACTCCAATGGATCCAATAAGGCCAACTCAGATTATGGAGATGAGCTTCTTTATTAAAAATCTACTCTTAAATGTTAATCACACTCTAAAATTACCTTCACAACAACATCTAGATGAGTGTTTGACCAAACATCTGGGTAGAGTGGCCTAGCCAAGTTGATATATAAAAAACCACCATCGCAGATTCCATGGCAGTGAATCTGCTCTTGGGTACGACAGAAGGTAATGCTACTAAAATTAAGACCTTGCCTTCCAAGCACTATTAGATTTTTTAAAGTTGTATTTGAAAATGTTCTTCTTACTATTTTGCCTAGGGATGAATCAGAAACCTTGGGGAGGCCCAGTAGGCTGTCTGATGCCAGAAACTCCAAGTTTTGCTTCCATTCCAGAATGTTGGCAGGCACAAGTGCTCTGTACTGAAAAGATATATAACCTCCATGGGGTAGCAGCTTTACTAGGCATGACCACATTTCCGTAGGAAGAGTTTGAATTTCAGTGGTCAGGAAATCCTATATTTGGCCAATTGGGGTGATATGTCAAACCCCATAAATAAACCAAGCTAGGTTACTTATAATTATACTGATTACCTTTCCAGTCCACTTTTTCAGGCCAATCCTAGGTAGCAAAGTTAGGTATTAGTTTCTTCTACTGGTTTATCACATGACACTTTTCTTTATTTATTTTGTACTTTGAGTCAGGAAAAAGACATTTCTCCTAAAGCTGCCTATCTACATGAAGGGGGATGTTATATATATAAGGATACATGGAAATTTTTCTGGAAAACAGTTTAAAGATAAATTTATTTAGGTGTGAAATATTTTGAAATC
Organism: Oryctolagus cuniculus; assembly: GCF_051225735.1. Lineage (NCBI taxonomy): Eukaryota > Metazoa > Chordata > Mammalia > Lagomorpha > Leporidae > Oryctolagus > Oryctolagus cuniculus. The sequence continues at coordinate 67,736,145 of NC_142870.1, forward strand.
TTCACATGGTTTTCCCATATTACACAGTTTCCATTAACATTTTAAAGAGCCCTCAGAGACATGAGTTTCATTTTTTTTTTGCACCAAAATAACTTATCTTTTAGTACTATTTTTCCATTAAGTTTTTGAAGCTGGTACTTAGGCTAGCACTCTGATGTGGGTTATGGACATTCGAAGCAGGGACTTAATACACTGTGCCACAATACCTGCCCTCCAATCCATCTTAAAGGATGAGAACTTATTCAACTACAGTGAAAATCAAAGTTGAAAGACAGAAGTCAGAATTCAGAGTCTTGGCCGGCGCCGCGGCTCACTAGGCTAATACTCCGTCTGCGGCGCTGGCACCCCGGGTTCTGTCCTGGTTGCTCCGCTTCCAGTCCAGCTCTCTGCTATGGTCCGGGAAGGCAGTGGAGGATGGCCCAAGTGCTTGGGCCCTGCACCCGCATGGGAGACCAGGAGGAAGCACCTGGCTCCTGGCTTCAGATTGGGATGGCATACCGGCCGCAGCACACCAGCTGTAGCGGCCATTTGGGGGGGGGGTGAACCAACAGAAGGAAGACCTTTCTCTCTGTCTCTCTCTCACTGTCTAATTCTGCCTGTCAAAAAAATAAATTAAAAAAAAAAAAGAATTCAGAGTCTTTTATCTAAGCTCTAGGAAACACTGACAAGTGGCAGAGGAGGAAGGCAGATCACAGAGGTTTAGCTAATGGTTAGAGCCCTGCCCTTTCTCCTATTGCCTCTCTTCACTCTGAATTTCCTCCTTGGGACCAATGCCAAAATTCAACAGAACTTTTTTTCACTACATATATTCATCACATGCTACAACCATACCAAGCATAGTGCAATTAATGAGGACATGAAGGAGCAACCTCCTCCCTGAAGGAACTCTCTTTTTGGTTCTGGAGAAAAACACACAAGATGATTCAACAAACCATGGCTCGAAAACATTCAGTAAATAAAGGTGTGTGTACTGAACATGTGCACACTGGTTTCTCCTGATCATTAGTCCCTAAACAATGCAGTATGCCAAATATTTACCTAGCAATTATAATGCATGAGGCATTATAAATAATCTGGCGATGATTTAAAAGTATACAGAAGGACAGGAGTCATTTCTACGCAAATGTCATGCCCTTTAGATAAGGGGCTTGAACATCTGCAGATTTTTGTATCTGCAAGGGTTCCTGGTACAAATCCCCTACAGATATCGAGCAACAGTCATATACATATGATTATAATATATCTGATTAAGGACAGTCACCGATTTTTGCCACAATAGAAACGGGCTCTGAAGCACTAAGCACTTTGCTTCCTGGCAGAGCCCCAGAGATGGTGAGCGGCACTCGTGGTATTAGTGGAACATGGGACCACCAGGTGATGATAAGAATAGGAGACCAGGACAACAACCAGAATAGCTGCAAGAGAAAAGCCTCAGGGCTGCGCAAGGGAATGGGGTTGTGAAATACAATAACCACTCCTCCAACGGTGGCCAGAGTGCTTCATTTAAATGAGCTACAATTCCAGTATTTCTGACTGCTGAGAGCTGGTATGTGGAATAAGTGTCCCACAGTTTGTATACCATTTGTACGCTGGACTGGTATGCCTAAGAAGGTGCTTGCTTAATCGGTCATGTTTAAAGACTTCTAGAAAATATTTCGTTCCAATTAACTCAGAAATTTCAAATGAATTTTCCCCATGTCCCAGTGCTTGCAGAAAAGATATTTGTCTCTAAATTATGGAATTGTGTTTCTGGAGTCTATCAAGGGTTAAGAAAAAGAACATCCCTAATCATTGATCTCAAAAATATTTTTAGAGTAGGGAGTGCTTCCATGGAGTGCAGTCTTAACAAACTTGCTTTCAGCAGCTCTTCAGTTCCCATGCTACACCATAGTCTGCCAGAAATTCATACACTAGTGACAGCCTGTCTTTTTTTAAATATTCTCACACAGAAAACCCACAGCAAACTCAAATTGGAGGCAAATGTAAAATCACAACCAGTGTGCATCAACATCTTTTGGAGCCTGAGTAAGTCTTGGTGGTTATTCATGGAGAAATGTATGGCAGGTTCACATAGCATTGAGGGGTATAAATAAATAGCATCTGAGTTCCTCCGGGACTGGTCTGCTGTTGCTCATCTGCTCACTAGCCTCTGGGCAGAGATGCAAAGTGTGTGTGTGTGTGTGTGTGTGTGTGTACCTGTGTGTGTGTGGATCTGTGGAGGACCTGGAGGGAAGGTGTCGGTGGAAAGGGAGATATAGTTCAACCCGGTAGTCTGATCTGTCCCTTTGGGTAATTTGATCTCATCTTGGATTACTCACAAACCCTCATGAGGAACAGTGACTTGATCAGCCCTTGCCCTGACTGTCAATGCACAACTTAATACTTTATCCCTTTCAGTATTTTTTTTGTTTTACTTAATACTACTGTTTGAACTCTTTAATTAACACACAATTATTCTTAGGTGTTGAAATTTAACTGAAAAATGATACCTGTTAAATATAAGAGTGGGGGCAGGCGCTGCGGCTCAATAGGCTAATCCTCCACCTAGAAGCACCAGCACACCGGGTTCTAGTCCCGGTCGGAGCGCCGGATTCTTTCCCTGTTACCCCTCTTCCAGGCCAGCTCTCTGCTGTGGCCAGGGAGTGCATTGGAGGATGGCCCAAGTACTTGGGCCCTGCACCCCATGGGAGACCAGGAGAAGCACCTGGCTCCTGCCTTCGGATCAGCGTGGTACGCCGGCCGCAGCGTGCCAGCTGTGGCGGCCATTGGAGGGTGAACCAATGGCAAAAGGAAGACCTTTCTCTCTGTCTCTCTCGCTCTCACTATCCACTCTGCTTGTCAAAAAAATAAAAAATAAAAAATAAATATAAGAGTGGGAATAAGAGAGGGAGGAGATGTACAGTTTGAGACATGCTCAGTCGGACTTGCCACAAACAGTAGCGTTAGATACGTGCCAGGGGATTTCAATTCAATCCCATCAAGGTGGCATGTACCAATGCCATCTCACTAGTCCAAGTGATCAGTTTCAGTTCACAATTGATCATAATGATAGGATTAAGAGTCAAAGGGATTACATAACAAGACTAGTGTCTGCTAATACTAACTGACAGAATTAAAAAGGAGAGAACGATCCAACATGGGAAGTGGGATACACAGCAGACCCATAGAACGGCAGATGTCCTAAACAGCACTCTGGCCTCAGAATCAGCCCTTAAGGCATTCAGATCTGGCTGAACAGCCCATGAGAGTATTTCAGGCATGGAGAGCCAAGACACTCTGGCAAAAAAAAAAAAAAAACAAAAAAAAAACTAAATGAAAGATCTCTGTGAGTGACATTCCAGTGGAAAGAACAGGCCATCAAAGAAGGAGGTACCTTTCTCTGAAGGAAGGAGAGAACTTCCACTTTGACTATGACCTTATCTGAATAAGATCGGAGTTTGTGAACTCAAAAAGCTTCCATAGCCTTGGCAACTCATGACAAGAGCCTCGGGTGATTACTGACGCCATAAACAAGAGTGTCAATTGGTAAGTCAACAACAGGAGTCACTGTGCACTTACTCCCCATGTAGGATCTCTGTCCTTAATGTGTTGTCCAATGTGAATTAATGCTATAACTAGTACTCAAACAGTACTTTACACTTTGTGTTTCTTAGTGGGTGCAAACTGTTGAAAGCTTTACTTAGTATATACTAAATTGATCTTCTGTATATAAAGATAATTGAAAATGAATTGATGTGAATGGAATGGGAGAGGGAGAGGGAGATGGGAGGGTTGCGGGTGGGAGGGAAGTTAAGGGGGGGAAAAAGCCACTGTAATCCATAAGTTGTACTTTGGAAATTTATATTTATTAAATAAAAGTTTAAAAAAAGAAAAAAGTTACTTGGAATGAAATTTGCTTTATCTTTAATTTCATTCATCTCTGTCATTTCTCCTTATTTTGTTTATTGTGGCATTAAATTAAATATTTAATTGTTTTGTCAAATCTTTTAATACAGCCTCAACAGTATATCAGTCAGGCACAACTCCTCTGATATGATATTTGCTGGAATTGTCTAATTTTTCGTAAGAATAAACCTGGCACGCTGGGGATAATTCCACATACATAATCCTCTTTTACATCCAGAAAGCACGGGTTTCTGTGGCATGAAATATTCTGTGCCGTTTTTCCTTCCTTTACCTAAGCACTGAGGAATCTTGGAAGATAAACAGGAATGGCACCTTCCACTTTACCTTGAATGGGGAAAGTTCTGTATGGAAGAAGGCATGGTAACAGGAGAACCAAAGGGAACTCCGTGAAGTCCAACAGTACTGTCGTAACTTTGCTGCATGTCCAGGATAGGAATGCAGGGATTTGGCCAGTCCACATTCTTGGCAATTCTGCCCAAGGAGGTGTGGTCACGTGGTGGTGGAGTGATTTTGTCAGCTATACACATCGCTCTGACAGTGGATTTTATCTCTTTCCACCTCAGAGGGCATGGCAGGGAGGCATATGTGTAATTTCTAATTGTAGGGCAGATGCCAGCCAGAACTTGCTAGGTGGTTTGAAATCACCATTTATCATTAGCAGGAACAAGTCCATTCATTGAGAAAGACAGCAGTTTCAGTACGCACTTTGGCATTTCTATTCAAAACTGGGAAGATTGGAATGAGTAATGATAACACAAATATTGAAGCACTCAACACAGATAGACAAATCTTTACTTATCTATGGTAGGTGAGTATGCAGCAATATGGTCACTTTTATCTTATTAACAAGAATTGGGGTAAAAAAAACTAATTCGAACATTTCCAAACAGAAAAAGTAGTTCATTTAAAGTAATTAAATGATTTAAAATTTGACATTTGGGTCTTGGTCTGTGTAATGTATTTCCTTTGTCTTCTTTCACTGAAGTTATTAGTTCTAAAAACAAACATTGAGGACTCTGAATATGACAACACCAAGCTAAGAATTGGGTTGCAAAGCAAACCTGAACAAGTTATTGGCTATTTTCTTCCATACTGTTACAAAGAATAGTGACTGGCACACATTAAGTTTTGAGTATTTGTTGAATGTTGAATGAATAATCCATAGCAAAAGATAAATCAGAAATCACCTCTCTTGTTACTTTTTAAATATTTTATAGACTATCTATTTTGGAGTTAGTATTAAAATTCATTATATATGAATTTGACAGTAAGGTGAAGATGTCGTTTTTTTCTTAGATTTATTTATTTATTTGAAAGGCAGAATTAGAGAGAGAAGGAGAGACACCAACATGCTTCCATATGCTGGTTCACTCCCCAAATGACCACATGACTGGAGCTTTAGCCAGGCCAAAGCCAGGAGCCAGGAGCTTTATCTGAATCTCCCAATGGGTGCAGGGGCCCAAGAACCTGGATCATCTTCTGCTGCTTTCCTAGACCATCAGCAGGGAGGTGGATCGGAAGTGGAGTGGCTGGGACTTGGAGTGGCACCCGTATGGGATGCTAGAGTCTAAGGCATCCCCCAAGATGTTTGAATATTAAAATTTCACCAAGAAAGCAATAAACTGACTGTATATGAGAGACCTACAAAAAGTTCATGAAAATGTGCCTCATGACAAAACTGCTTGGTTATAAAAATTTTAAAACAAAACCCCTTATTTTTTAATTCCATTTTCCATGAACTTTACAAAATATCCCCATATATACAAACAGTGAGCAGCATATTTTGTGATTTCAAAATGTATCACAAACTATTTTCATGAATAATCTGATTCTATTAAGTGAGAATAAGAAACCTAGAGGGAACTCAAGGGGCACTAAGGAGCCTGCTGAAGCTGCAGCTAGACAGTGAAGTGCTACGAAGCCCAGAATGATCAGAATGGAAACGGTGAGCAGACGGGCCTGAACCAAGCGCGAGATCTGCTGCTCACTGACTGTACACCTTTGGGCAAACTATTTTAACCCAGAGGTAGGTGTTATGGAACAGAAGTTTAAGCTACCACTTATTTTTTGTTTTATTTATTTATTTTGAAAGTCAGAGTTACAAAGAGAGAGAGAGAGAAAGAGAAGAGAGAGAAAGAGAGAGAATCGGAATCTTCCATTCACTGATTCACTCCACAGATGGTCTCAACAGCCAGGCTGGGGCCAGGTCAAAGCCAGGAGCCAGGAGCTTCATCTAGGTCTCCCACATAGGTAGCAGAGGCCTAAGCATCTGGGCCATGCTCCACTGATTTTCCCAGGCCATTGACAGGGAGCTGGATTGGAAGTAGACCAGCCGGGACATGAACCAATGCCCATATGGGATGCCAGCATCACAAACAGCAGCTTTCTGGGCTGTCATAACACTGGCCCCTAAACCACCAATTTGGATGCCCATGTCCCATATCAGAGTACTTGGGATCTAGCTCCAGCTACTCCACTTCTCATCCAGCTTCCTGCTAATGCACACTCTGGGAGACAGCAGATGATGGCTCAAGTACATTGGATCCTGCCACCTAGTAAGATACCTGGACTGAGTTTCTGGCTCTTGGTTGCAACCTAGCCCAGCCCCAGATGATTCAGCCATTTTAGGAGTGGACCAGTCAATGGGAGTGTTCTCTTTCTCTCTCTCTCTCTCTCTCTCTCTCTCTCTCTCTCTCCACACACACACACACACACACACACACACACACAGGAAAAAGACAACACTATGTACCCAGTATGCACTTCTCTAGGGAGTGTGAAAGGAGCTTATGCACTAAAGCATTCCAGCCTGGTGGTAGTGTATGGTAAGAGCACGATGAATGTCCATCCTCATCACCTTCTTTTTCGTCATCATCTCTACCACTGTCCTCGGAGGTGACTATTTCTCCACTACTGCTCACCCTACAAACATCAAGATTTCAAGGAGAAAAGGAAAGGAAAAACAAAAGTAGTCGAAGGTGCTGCTAAACCACATTCTTACTGTCTCCCATCCAGAACAATCTGCAAATTGGTCTCTTCAGGCTCAACATCCTCCAGTTGATCCTCCAAATGCCCAAGGTGACTTATTTAGGCCAGAAATCTGACCTTATCCTTTCTCCAGTCTTCAACAGCTGCCTGTGACCTACCAGGAAAGTCCAGGGCCTTTAGCATAGCTTTTATTTCAGAACTGAGCCCCTGCCTTCCTCCTCAGCCTCAGATGTGAATACACCTGGCCACCTCCCACCCAAATCCTATTCCATTGTGACTTGGCTAAGAAAACACAAAACTTGGGGCCGGCGCCGTGGCTCACTTGGTTAATCCTCCATCTGTGGCACCGGCATCCCATATGGGCACTGGGTTCTATCCGGCTGCTCCTCTTCCAGTCCAGCTCTCTGCCATGGCCTGGGAAGGCAGTGGAGGATGGCCCAAGTGCTTGGACCCTGCACCCGCATGGGAGACCAGGAGGAAGCACCTGGCTCCTGGCTTCAGATTGGCGCAGCACCAGCCGTAGCGGCCACTTGGGGAGTGAACCAACAGAAGGAAGACCTTTCTCTTTGTCTCTCTCTCTCTCTCACTGTCTGTAATTCTACCTGCCAAATAAAAAATAAAGAAAACACAAAACTTGAACACTTTGATTCAGACTCTATTTCCTCCTGGAAAAACATCCATTCTCTTTACCAACACACTACTCTGTGAGCACCTCAGAAGTAGGCTCCCAGGCCTTGCTATCTTCTGGTGACCTGATAAATATCTCCAAATGGATGGCTGAAAAAATATTCATCAGATAACCATATGCAAAATACACAAATTTATAGAGTTGAAGGAGTCCAGTATCTGGTTGTTGTTTTTTTTTTTTAATATTTATTTATTTGAAAGTCAGAGTTACACAGAGAGAGAAGGAGAAGCAGAGAGAGAGAGAGGTCTTCCATCTGCTGGTTCACTCCCCAGATGGCTGCAACAGAAGCCAGGAGCCAGGAGCTTCTTCCAGGTCTCCCACGTGAGTGCAGGGTCCCAAGGACTTGGGCCATCTTCTACTGCTTTTCCAGGCCATAGCAGAGAGCTGGATGGGAAGTGGAGCAGCCAAGACTTGAACTGGTGCCCATATGGGATGCCAACACTGCAGGTGGCGGCTTTATCCACTGCCACAGCGCCAGCCCCGAGTCCAGTATCCTTTATAGAACTGGAGGGGGCCCAGAGACCAGCATTCTTTTCCCAAACAAGTTTGAAAACAGTGAAACGATAGCCACAAAATCTGGCAGAAGGAGAGCATGTCTTAAGTACCTGACCACAGAGGACTTCCTAAAGCTGCCCTACAAAAATAGGTAGGCTCATCCCTCATCACAGCACCGCTCCCCTGAAGGGCTGTTCAGTAAAACAGAGCACATTGATTGAGCAACTGTGGCTTCTATGGTCAGTTGGCTCTCAGTTACCCAGAACCAACTTATTTCCCAAATATACCAATGGGAGCATTTCCCCTTCTCCCCTTGGGACAGAGTGAGTCAAGTGGGGGAAAGAGGCCAAGAGGATTACAGCAACTGATGTCCGTCGCCTTGGAAACGAGAAGACAAGGGAAGTTGCCCTGCTCCCATACCAGCATCTCCTGAGCTCTGATGGAGGTAGATGCTGGTCGTATTTCCTACAAGTAACAGGAAAGATGGACCACAAAGATGCTCCCAAGTTCTATCTGTCAGTATATCATCTTTTCATTTCCCAATTCCTCCTGTTCAGTTGATCTGTGAACCCAGATTAAACACAAGGGGTTTTCAAATAGTTCATGGAAAATGTGTGTTAGGAAAACTGTGCATGGGTTTCAAAATTTTTTGTATGCACTTAACTTTTAATTCCAGTTTTCCTTGAGCTTTTCTAAGTTCCCTCATACTTAAGTTTCTATAAAAATTTTTTTTAATTGTTTTAGCTTCTAAGTGAATATTCCTCCTCCCTTTTTATTCCATCTGATTAATCCCAGAAAATATTTGTGGATTCCCTGCCAGGTGCCAGGCACTATAGTGTACAAAGGTGGGGATATCGGTGGAACCCCAGCGTTTACTACCCAGCCAGCATCTGCTGGTCTTTTCTCTGTCTCAGAGAAAAGGTAAAACTTAGCAGAACAAAAGAAGGAGATTACAATGTTTCCTCTAATTTCCCAGTGTTTGTCTGAGTAGTGAAGTGACTATTCACCCAGAGTAGAAGATATTTCCCTCTCTTAGCATCAGCAGTAAGGAGAGCCAAGATAGCAATGATAAAAGGTCAGGGAAACCTCTGGAGGGTCATTTATCTTCCCTCCTCTCACCCGTGTTGCCCCATCTCACAAAATAGCTGCAATTGGGAAAGAGCGGAGCTGGGTAAAAGGGCTTGACTTGCCTGTTCAAATCCGGAAATCTTGAACGAAAAACAGCTCAAACTAGTAGATGGGTTGTTACATCTGGTGAGGGCATCTACTCCTCTCCTGTCCTAGACTCCTAGATCTTCCATTATTCTTTTGTTTAAAAAAAATCCTGACACCTTAAGAATACTCTTTTCTTATTTAACTAGATTCTGGAAGACTACTCATATTTTACTAGGTATTCAACTCAATACTTTTTTGTTCGCTTGTTTTTAATCTCACATTATTTTATAGCTTATCACCAAACTGACAAAATTATTTAAAAATAACAGAGAGTAGATATTATTCTATTCCCTTGAACTTTCAGAATCAGGGTCTGCTCTCAACTTTAACTTTCTTAAAAGATTTATTATTGGGATTGGAGCTGTGGCATAGCAGGTAAAGCTGCTGACTGTGGCACCAGCATCCTATATATGGGACACTGGTTCGAGTCCCGGCTGCTCTGCTTCTGATCCAGCTCTCTGCCAATGCACCTGGGAAAGCAGTGGAAGATGGCCCAGGTCCGTGGGCCCCTGCACCCACATGGGAGACTCAGAAGAAGCTTCTGGCTCCTGGCTTCAAACAAGCCCAGCTGCAGCCATTGCAGCCATTTGGGGAATGAACCAGAGAGTGGAAGACTTTTCTCTATATCTCTCTCTCTCTCTCTCTCTCTCTCTCTAACTGTGTCTTTCAAATAAATAAATCAATCTTTCTTAAAAAAGATTAATGCAGTATTGTGTTCCTTTTGGGGAGTCATATTGCCTTCCTTGCTCAGATTTCTTCTTTCTACATGTTTTGATGCTTCTGGGGAATCACTTGTTAACGCCTCTGGGTCCTGGTTTCTTTTTTCTTTCTGATTAACTGAAAGTTTTTTTTCTTAGAAATTTGCCTCTCTGGGCTGGTGGCATGCCTGAGACTTGTGCTGGAGTTCCAGGGGTGTGGGCTGAGTGGCTCCACGGTGTTCTTGCCTCTGTTGATGGTGTAAGAGCCCAGAGTGACACCTTCATTGAGCACCACATAGTATCTCTGGCTACAGTCATAGGGGGAGGGAATGTTGGAGCTGGCTAATGTGTTCACAAACCCATCTCCTCTCTGAACCGAGGTGAACCAGCTGATTTACAGTTTAGAGTAAGCTCCTGATGCCAGCGCGCACACACACACACCATATAGAATGAAGGCCCACTTCATGGTGTGTCCCCTGAGCCCTTTGTGACATCTGTCCACAGCCTGCAAGGAACTCTAGTTTCCACAGTCAGACTGCATGGGTGTGCGTGAACTCAGCCGCAAGCCATGTTGCCTCAGCTCCATAGCCTAGCCTAAACTCTCACATTCTCAGGGTGCAGGGGGTCCGCCTTTTGCTCTGTGAGCTGCGCTGTCACCTGCGTGAGCTGCCCATTGTTCCCGCATCAGGGCAGAGATCAGCTACAGCTCCACCTCAGGAAAGTGAGACTGGTGCTTTGGTCGGGGGAGAGGAGAGAAGCAGCTTGAGCTTCCTTCACAGGGTAAAGTGGTTGCTCAGTCCCCAGCCAGCTACTCAGTCCAGACTCAAAGCCAGTGAGGACAGTAATATTCTCCCTCCATCAAAGACGCCCATGGCTCGGGCTGTAGCAGCCTCTTCTCACCTTGCCTGGGAAGATAGTGCTCTCCAACCAGGCACCAGCCACGAATCTGCAGGAGTCGCTGGCGACATGCAGCGGATGCTTGTGTGTCTGTCTGCTTTCCTCACTGCTCTGTGGACTTTCTGCTCTGTGCTGTCCAGCTGCCCATTCTCCACAGAAAGTCTCTTTCAGTCAGTCCGCTGGGAATGTGTTCTTTCTTTCTTTCTTTTTTTTTTTTTTTTTTGTGTGTGTGTGTGGTATCCATCTGTAGCTGAAATTGGTGCAACTTCTCCCTGTTCAGCCATCTTGGATCCCCTTCCGGTAGCAATGACTTTAAAAAGAATACGTGTAGTTGCTTCGTGGATATGTACAAACCCTTTGTTTCTAAATGTCACTAATAGGGAAAATGGCAAAAAGAGGTAACAACCCCCAGAGTCTAAGTATGTCAATGTCAGCAGGATGGACTGTGGAATATTAAGCAACTGACTACACTTGAAATTCATATCTTATCTTGCAAAAAAAAAAAAAAAAAGCCATGATTTTTTAAAATCCCTATATCCACTTAGAATTCTCAGGAGGTAAGAAAAATAAAAAGAAATTTTATACAACAGAATAATATCATTTGTGGGTACTTCTGCAAGTCACCTTGAAAGATTTTTAAAAATTCACATTTTTAAAAATTCCAGGTGTATTATACTTCTGCAATATGTGCTAAATATTGAACAGAACTTTTAAGATGCCTTCCTATATTTAAAAATCCATTATGGGGCTTTAGAGATAATATTCAAATAAAGCATTCCAAGTATTTCTTTCACACAAAGCATTTTTATTTCATTTTTATTTTTTAATCATGACATAGCATACTGAATGTTATATAATACATTGCACAATCTTCTAGCACAGATGGATGGCCATAACTGAATTATTTTTTTATAACTCAGGAAGCTCTTCCTTAATCAGTGTCCTGAAAACCCTTTTTTAAAAAAATGCATTTTGAATTTATATTTAAAGATTTTTTTATTTAGTTGAAAGGCACAGTTACAGAGAGAGAGAGAGAGAGATTGAAAGAGATCTTCTGCCCACTGGCTCATTTCCCAGATGGCCATAATGGCCAAGGCTAGACCAGGATAAAGTCCAGAAACTCTATCTGGGTCTCTCACGTGGGTGCAGAGATCCAAGCATTTGGGCCACCTTGTACTGCCTTCCCCAATGCATTAGCTGCCAGCTGGATTGCATGCAGAGCAGCCAGGACTGGAACAGAAGCTCATAGGGGATGCCAGCATCACAGACAGACAGCAGCTTCACCAGCTGCATCCCAACACCAGCCCCAAAGATTTTATTTACTTCTTAAAACACAGAGTGAGAGAGAGAGACAGAGAGACAGAGAGAGAGAGACAGAGACAGAGAGGTGTCTTCCATCCATTGGTTCACTCCCCAGAACGGCTACAACAACCTGACCTGGGCCAGGCTGAATCCAGGCACCTGGATTCAGGTTTCCCACATGGGTTCTTTTTTGTTTTGTTAAGATTTGATTTTTTTCCTGGAAAGGCAGAGTTATGGAGAGTCTGGGAGAGATGAGAGATCAATAGTCTCCAAATTCTTTGACACATAGTTATGATTAACTCTAAAGAGATGTCTTCCTCTTTCTGTCAGACTCCACTGATAATGAAAATGGGAACCCTTTTCCCTTGTCCCTGTTTGTGACCTTGTGAATGCGTGCAGTGGCCACTGCAGAGGTAACAGAGCAAGCACCAATGATGGTGTCTAACGGCAGAATCTCGAGCCACATCTCCGCACAGCTACCCAAGCCAAAATCCCACTAGGCCCCTTAAGACCAGGCTTCAGCCTGCCCAGAGCATTTTGAAGCCACAAAGGCAAAAAGAATCTCTCAGGAGCACATTTTTAGAATCCATCAATCAGTTGAAAAGTTTCCTCTTGCAAGAATTTTTCTTAGAGGCGTAAATTTAAATACCTCTGAAGAATTAAATCATTAATCAAATATAAAGCAACGGCTCTATAATGAAGCACTGTAATACTCCATGTGGGATCTGGTTTTTTTATTATTATTATTATTTGACAGGTAGAGTTACAGACAGTGAGAGAGAGAGAGACAAAGAGAAAAGTCTTCCTTCCGTTGGTTCACTCCCCAAATGGCCGCTGAGGCTGGCGCTGCGCCGATCCAAAGCCAGGAGCCAGGTGCTTCCTCCTGGTCTCCCATGCGGGTGCAGGGCCCAAGGACCTGGGCCATCCTCCACTGCACTCCTGAGCCACAGTAGAGAGCTGGACGGGAAGAGGAGCAGCCGGGACAGAATCCAGCGCCCCAACCGGGACTAGAACCCGGCGCCTCAGGCGGAGGATTAAACAAGTGAGCCACGGCGCCGGCCCCATGGGATCTGTTTTATAACCTGCACATTGTCTATTAGATATGTTCCAATGTATGGTATTGTCCAAATTTTTTAAAATGCCAATTTTTCCGTGTAAGAATATATGTGGGATCAGCATCAGGCACTGCCGATTAAATTGCTGCCTGGGACACTGACATTCTTTATTGAACCTTGATTTGAGCCCAGCTACTCTGCTTCTAATCCAATTTCCTACTAATGTGCCTGGGAAAGCAGTGGAAAATAGCACTTGGGCCCCTGCCAAGGGAGACCCAAATGGAATTCCAACTCTGCCACTGTGACCATTTGAGAAGAGTACCAGCAGATAGAAGATCTCTCTCTCTCTCTCTCTCTCTCTCTCTCTCTCTCTTTCTCCCCCTCCTTTCTCTCTGTCACCCTGCCTTTCCAATGTATCTTTTCTTAAAAAAAACTGTATTTATCTATATTTGTCTAGACATACACATAAATTACATAGATATTCTGAATATAGATATAGATATATCCTAGGTTAAAATAGAAATAAGTTCAAGGTTGGGACAGATGAATTCATAAAGATTGGCTTCACCAGTAGGATGTTGGACATAACTAGCAAATCTGACATGAGAACATTTTTTAAAGTTCTTGGAAAAATGCAAATAAAAGACAAAGGCTGTGGGACTGCAGGCAGGAGGGAGGTAGGGTGGGAAGAATCACTATGTTCCTAAATTTGTGTATATGAAATGCATGAAGTTTGTTTACCTTAAATAAAATTTAAAATAAAATAAAAAGACAAAGACAAATTTATTGCAAAAAATTTTATGCTGATTCAGTTTTTTTATAATATGCATTTTCATGAACCTTTTGAAGACCTTTTGTATTAGGTTGAAAGACCCAAAATGATTATTGGTGAAACAGAGAGATGACATGCGATAGCCCTGTAGGGCAAACAAAGCTATGTTGGAGAAAGAGAGAGAGATTGAAGGAGAGGGAGAGATGGATTCCCTGCAGTCCTGAGGGGCGGGGGAGCAGTGGAGAAAATCTGTGGTGCTGCTTCCCACAATGGCCGACTCCCACAGTGCTGACTCAGGAGCTGTGCCTTTGACCCCGCAGTGTTAACTGGAGCTGGTATCCATATCAGCCTCTTGACCGAACCATAACCAAGAAGATCTGCTCTGACACACCCTCGACTGCTGCCAATAGCTACCACAGCTCTAACCACAGTGAAACCCTTTGGCCCAGATCCACTTTATAGCAAATGCACATTAATCTCCATCTAATCATCAGCTTTCTCTGACTACAACAGTCTCTTCAGACCCTGTTATTTCTATAAAAGATAATATTTTCTTGCAATGCTATGAAATTTACAAATTTATTATGTCATATTTTTATTTAAAAACACAAAAAAAACAGCAAAAGGAAATTATACAAGTTAATCCAAGTGAATATTTGAGTCCCACACTCAGTTACTCAAGGAAAATGGCAAAAATTTTAGTGGGTCCCTTTCTGACATGTAGACTTTTTTTCTACTTTAACAATCTAGATATCATTACCTATATTGTTCTACAACTTGCCCTTTTCTCTTGAAATTTACCATTCAGATCAGTTTAAATAATTTGGCTCATTTCCACATTATTCTATTATCTGAACATATATGTACTTCACCATTATCTTAATAATAATTGATGCCTATTTCAGTTTCCCAACACTGTGCTGTCACACACAAGGCTGCTCTAAATATCTTTGCACATATAACATTAATAGATATAATATATATAAACTTCAATATATAAATATAATCATAACTGTCATTTCCTCCTTTTTTATAACTTTCTTTAAAAAGTTATTTGTTTATCAGAAAGCAAAACTATCAACCAGGAGCCACACACTTGTAAGCACTTTCACATGCCTTAAATATTTTAATCCTCCTATGGGGTTCAGAGGAGGGGAATCGGAAGGCCTGGAGGCAGCCTGCGTCCCACCACACAGCTGTAACGTGTAGAGCTGTGGTCAGAAGCGAAGAGTGTGTGAGTGAGTTGAGTGTTCTCACCATCCCACCATACGCCCCTTTCAGTGCAGTAGATGACTATGACTATTACTATTCTATGTAAAATTAAAATTTTTCAGAGAAGGGCACAAGACAGACATTTAGTAACGGTGCCTACCTCCCTGGCATCAGCTCCATCCCGACTTTGTGACATCAGACCTTGCTCCTGGGAGTAGCTGGTTAAAACAGGTAGGCAACAGTTTTTGGCTACCTGTTTCTGTGGAACAGGCTGCAAAGCCTGGTGGCTTAAAGCAATGAGAACACTTATGTTGCAACCAGATCTGCAACTAAGGTTAGGCTCGGAAGGAACGCCTGCTCCACTAGATGCCAGCCGGGGTCACTTGGAGGCTAGGACTGGAAACTTTCTGAAGTCTCTGTCACTCGTCTTCTGTGGATTGGTACTGGCTGTCAGCTGGGTCCTCAGCAGGGATAGTCACCAGGAACAACTTCACATGTAGACTCCATGTGGTCTTTCCCTTTCCTTCTGGCTTCGGGGCTGGATTTAAAGACAAGCAGCCCAAAGAGACAGCAGAAGCTGTCTGCCTGTTGGCTCTCAGCCTTACAATGCGCATAGCATCACTCCTACGGCATTCACAGGTCTGCTTGGATCCAGGGACAGATGGGGACCACCTCATGATGGAGAACAGCCAACATCACATACGTGGTAACCAGAGCACATGGGCTGTGGGACGATAGGGTCATCTTCAAAGCAGATGCTTCCACCACAGCGACATATGTGCCAGCAGCCCGTCATAGAAAGATAATCCTGTTCAATAAAATTCCCTTTCACATGAATAAGACTCAAGAACAATTTCGAGAGGACAACAGCTGCTGCACATGAATCTGGAAGGACATAACAGAGAAAGAGAAGAAAGAGGACATGATAAAGCACGTGTTCGCTGAGGTCATGAGGCGAACGGAAGTCGGGGGGAAGAGCAGAAGTCCTAGTCACCTGGCTATCCCAACAGGGCATTGTGCCAAACACGCAGGACGTGCTCGGAGCTATCAGGTGCAGAAACTCATGAATGACCGGGAAGAAGGAACACAACAGGAGTGGTAAGCTTGGAGAGGCAAGGAGGAAGTTCTCTCGGAACTATGTTGAGTGTGAGGCATTGCTGATAATGGCTCCTTACTGAAACATCTAACAAGAGAGTGGAGTTGAGGACAGGGCTTAGGAACCCGTGCACAAGGGACGTTTGGATGTGCGTGAGATTCTCAAGGAATCTTCATTACTCAGGCAGAATGATGGAATGGTGAATATGAGGGCGCTTTGAAGGGTTCATGGAAAAAGGGAATCAAAAGAAAAATTGATTTTAATGCAAAAAATATGAAATCTGTGAAGGTTTTTATAATACACATTTCAATGAATTTTTTTTTTTTTGAAGACTCCAATCTCCCACTACAGGTACTGAGTTTGAACGCCTGGATTTCGTGTCTGTAATCCCAGATTCACCACTTAACTTCCAGTGTGATTTCTGTGGTTTAGTTACTTAATCTCTCTGGACCTCAGTGTCCTGTTACAACATGTTTACAATAATAAAATCTACCCGAACTGTGTATGTCATGGTCTAAAACCTGTAGTGTGCTGAGAACAGAGTGTGGCACATAAGAAGCAATCAACACATACTGTTTATTGTAAATATCATCCTTTTTAAAAAATATCTACGTTTAGGAACGAACACAGAAAAGCCAGAGAAGAACATGGGAAATAAAGGCCTTGTGCAACCTTGTATCCATAAGTCTTTATGAATGACTGTAATTGGATTCATTACTGAATTGTCTGGCTCCAAACACTTGTTGATCTGCCATGGCACGGAAAGTGGGGTTTCCTATACCAGTCTTTCACACAGTCTGTTCTTTGGAGTACAATGGTAATATGTGCTGTGTTGGAAAAAAAAAAAAAAAGCATGCACCATATTCAAATAGATTCGTGTGAAATGTTGGATTAAACAAAATGAAATAGGCATTTCCTCAGACTCTGTGTTGAATGTACACTCTATTAGGTAGCAAGGCTTGCTGAGCATGGGATACAGATCGCATCCGTTCCCAAACTCTAAGTTCTTTAAGGAGCAGTCTGCTGGACTGATGTTCTGTGGAGCACAACTCTCCAGTGCTACTCAGGTGTTAAACTTGCGAAATAGGAAATCTTTTAGAAAATATCTTAAAAATACAGATTACTGGACCCACCAACACAGATTCTCTTTTAGAAAGTCTACAAAATTTAGAGTAAGGTTAAGGATTCTGTATTTAAAAAACAAAACAAAACAAAAACTCCTTTTTTTGTTTCTTGTTTTTAAAGCTCCCTGGTGTTGCCTTGCGGTCAGGCCATCAGGAAGAGGAATTTGATCCTTCCATAATCTCTCTCTCCATCTCTGTCTCTGTCTCTATCTGTCCCGCCCCCCCCTCCCCGCATCTGTTCTCAGAATGTTGGCTCTCATAAAGAAAGGTAGCAAAAAATTCTGTGTGGGAGAGATGAGGGGAGTGGGTAATTGTACCTCTAAGGAGATGGCTGGAAAAATAGAACATCAACATTTATAAATTCTTTGGCTGAGCTGGCTTTAAAGGCATGGACCCTGAGCACTAAAAGAAATCTAGAATTTGCTGCTAAAAAAGAAAGAAAAGAAAAGAAAAAAATTTTTTCCATGGGATCATTTCCCCTGGCTCAAGAAAGCAGCCTGGGTTGCAGGCATAAGGCACATCTGATCAGGTGTCGGGGTGGGTTATACAGGAAAGGTAAAGGACAGAGAGGCATCGAAGCAAGCCCAGAAATGCAGTTACCAATGTATGTACATACACACTTCCAAAGCCTCCAGAAAGTCAGTGTAGAGGAAAATGAATGCTTTGATTATCATACAAATGCAATGAGGGAAAAGTAGTTGTGGGCTTTACATATAAATAAAATTAAACTGCTGCCCTGGGGAATAATTTGACAGATGTCTAAGAATTCCCAAGACAGCATTGAGGCAGAGTAGGCTGAGAATTCATTGTTAACACAGTGGGGATGCTGGACTATCTATGTACCTGTTTAGAGAGTAATCTGAGTGGCTTCTTAGCTGAGGTTCACTATAGACCAGACAGACCTGAGAACACTAACCCTAAGAGTTAACTGCTAAATCGAACCTAAGAGAGACTGCCTGAGAACCGCTGTGGAAACAAGCCTATCTTTTCCTTGGGAACGTTCAGCAAAGGGTGAAGGGCTTCATGGATTCTATTTTTACAGTCTGCTTCAAAGCCTTTTTAAATAAGATAAAAGCATGACATCACTTCCAGGTTTTCTCTACACACTCAAGCAATTATTCACTTTATATGCCTGGCAGGATAGGTCTTGGTTGCCGTGGCTCTCCTAGGCTCTTCCATCAGCCACGTTCAGAGTGGGTGGGAGTGAGGATGAATTAGTCTGTGAGAGGCCACCCAGGCTGCTCCTCAGACTGAAAAGGGACCAAAGAGAACAATAACTACATGGAACACATGTTCCTAGGTTGGGTCCTATGAAGACCATTTGGGGTATACTTGGTTAAACACTAACAGGCTTGTGAAATCCAAGTTCATTAGTATCAGTGATAATTCCCCGATTTAGATGCTTGTGTTGTGGGCATATGGAAACTGTCCTTTTCTGAAGGGTTACACACTGATGTATTAGGGAAAATGAGCACTATGTTCAAAACTTATTCTCAAGTGGTTCCAGAACAAATGTTCTTTGTGCAATTTTTGCAGCTTTTCTACAGCTTGAAATTGTTTTAAAATTAACATTATCTTTATGTAATATAAAACAAACTAACTTTATTGTCTGTGTAAGTTTGTTATTTTATCCAGCTCTGGAAGGTAAACTATCATATCACCAGAAATAGTTTCATTTCTTCTTTTCTGTTTTCTGTAATGGTTATTATTTTCTCTTTTTTAATTGCATTGGTTAATATCTCTAGCATTATATCCAAAAGTAGGAAATAGTGTGTGAGTATCTTTGCCTCTTACCTAATCTTAGTGGAATTGCCCCTCTAATTTCCCCACTAAGCACAAGATTGGCTTTTGGACCAAATTATTGTGTTTAGGAAAAACAGTCAATTCTTATTTTCTTGAGTGTTATTTGAAAGACAGGAAGACGGGAAGGTCTTCCATCTGCTGGTTCACTCCTCAGTAGCCCACAACAGACAAAGCCTTGCCCAGAACTCAACCCAGGTCTCCCTCATGGGTAGCAGGGACCCACGAACCTGAGCTATCACATGCTGCCTTTCAGATGCACATCAACGGGAAATTGATTCAGAAGATGAGTAGCCAGGACTCAGATTAGGCACTCCACTATGGGAGGAGGTCACCCCAAATGGTGACAACTGTTGAGCCAAATGGCTACCCCTTCTTGAGCGTTTTTATCAGGAACTGGCATTAAATTTCTTTCAAAGCTGCTTATTTTGTTTTCTCTTCTTTTTGCATTTGAGGATAATTATATGATATTCTCTGTATATATATTAATATGAAATTTATATTAACATTTTCTCATATTGAATCATCCTTGTATTCCAGAAATAAATCCTAACTGATCATGAGATATTTCCTTAATGTCCTATTGGATTCTGTTTTCTAATATTTAATTTAGTATCTGTGCATTGATATTGGATGATTGCTTTTAATGACTAAATGGCTCTAACATATTTACAGGTTAGGATATTTCCTTTTCCTCCATACTTATTTTAGGAAATGAAAGGGGGTGTGAAAATAGCAGATAGGACAAGGGAGAAAGAATATAGAGTGTCATATAATCTTGGGGACATTTCTGGTCTACTTTCTTATTGACTGGGTGATCTTAGAAAAGTTATTACTCAGGCTAATGCTGTATATATGGGCGCTGTTTCGAGTCCTAGCTGCTCCATTTCCCATCCAGCTCTCTGCTGTGACTTGAGAAAACAGTAGAAGTCCTTGGATCCCTGCACCTGCATGGGAGACCTTGAAGAAACTCCTGACTCATGGCTTTGGATTGGTTCAGCTCGTTGTGGCCATTTGGGGAGTGAACCAGGGGATGGAAGACCTCTCTCTCTCTCTCTCTCTCTCTCTCTCTGCCTGTCTGTAACTCTGCTTTTCAAATAAATAAATAAAATCTTTAAAAAAAGAAAAGTTATTCCTCCTCCTGATCCTTACTTTTCTCTCCTGTCAGACAGGAGAACCTACCATAAAGGGTTATATGAGAATGAAATGCTAGGACATCAGTAAAGGCTGTGTCACATTCTTGCACACAAGGAAAATCCACATAAACACTGGGAGATTATATTATAAACAACTGTTCTGCTGCCGCGTCACGCATTGTAACAAAATGCTGTTAGCATGCATGTGGACAGATGTCAGAGTTTCCTAATGAGGCACCCAGTGTCTCGGTTCAAATGGTCCACAGCGTTTTGCTGTGATTGCCAAGCCACAGAGGAGGTGAAGCAGACCGGTTTAGGGAACCGGGTTTGTATTTTGCCTCTTCATTAACAGCTGCCCCATCCTGGACTAGAGATTCAAATTTAAGTAGTAAGATGTCAATGGGGGCCAGAGACAAGACTCTGGGAAGAATGGAAATTAAATTTAAAATGTCTTGAGCCCCCTACTAACATGCCAAGAGCTAGTTTAGGAATATCTGCAGTTATTAGGTGTGGATATGCTGCAGGGTTCAATCAAGATCCCAAAACCAAAGAGAACCGTCTTGAGAGGGTTTGAGCATCGTCTCCCTAGGAAAGAGTTGAGATCAGTTTTCATGCTTTTTTTCTCACACATAAGCTCTTCAAATAGAAGAGGATGAAGAGATTCATTTCCTCCAGGTTGAGCCCTGGGCTACTTTGTCTTAGTGCCCTGAACGTTAGGGAATCACCTTGTACAGTGTTTCTAGGGCTCCTAGGAGCAGAGGATGGTAAGGAGGATGCTTACTTATCAGTGTGTTTATTCTGCAATGCTTTATTAATTGGGACTGCAGGGATAAACATGCTATCTGCCACTCCAAGATCTACAGACACAGAATATTATGGAAGTGCCATGGAAAAAGAGCTCAGCATTTGTTCCGACTCTAGAAAGTTAAAAGGAAAAACAAAGCTCAGGGGAGACAGCATGGAGACAGTATTAAGAAACAAACTGATTTAGCCCTATGCTTGCATTGTTAAATAGACAAATATAAAGTACATTAAAAATGTCTAAAATTACCCTAATATGCAATAAAACCTCAGAGCTTCTGACTGCTATAACCTAATACTGTCAATCAACCCTTCCCCTTCCTCCCACCCCAGCCCCTGGTAACCAGCATTATGTTTTTGACTTCTGCGAGATCACTTATTTTTTAGACCCCCATGTGAGTGAGATCATGTGATATTTGTCTTTCTATGTTTGGTTTATTTCACTTATTTCACTTGGTTTATTTCACTTGGTTTATTTCACTTAATGACCTCTAATTTCATTTCCACTGTTGCAAATGACAAGACTTCATCCATTTTTTTTTTTTAAGATTTTATTTATTTACTTGAGAGGTAGAGTTACAGAGACTGAGAGAGAGTCTTCTATCCACTGCTTCACTCCCCCAAAATGGCCACAATGGCCAGAGCTGGACCTATCCAAAGCCAGGAGCCAAAGCTTCTTCCGGGTCTCCTACACGGGTGCAGGGGCTCAAGGATTTGGGCCATCTTTTGCTGCTTTCCTAGGCCATAGCAGAGAGCTGGATCAGAATTGGAACAGCCGAAACTCAAACCGGTGCCCATATGGAATTCTGGTGCCACAGGCGGAGGCTTAGCCTACTATGCCACAGCGCTGGCGTGCAACTTCATCCATTTTAATGGATGAGTAATATTCTGTTGTATATGTGTATTACATTTTCTTTCCTATTCCTGGTGGACGGATACTTATGTTGTTTCTTTTTCTTGTTTATAGTGGATAGTGTTGCAAAAAACATGAGAATGAAGATATATCTTTGGCAGATGAATTTAATTTCCTAGGCACATCAGCAGGAAGCTGGGCAAAAAGCAGAGTAGCTAGGATCTGAAATACCATGTCCTAAGTAGCAGCTTAACTCACTATGCCACAGTGTTGGCCCCAATAGTTCTATTTTATTACTATTGTTAATCTCTCACCGTGCTTTATTTATAAATTAAGTTTTATCATAGATATGGACGTATAGGAAAAAGTATATTATATACAAAATATGGCATATGCAGTACTATCTGCTGTTGCAGGCATCCAGTGGAGTTCCCAGAACACACAACCGTGGATAAGGGGAGATGGCTGTACTTGTTGCTGGAATCTGTTGTTGAAAAATGTGTGACTATTCTATCCAAAACAGTGCCTGTTGTTGATGATAGCTGTGGTGTAGTTTTGCCTTCCTAAAAGATGGTTAGCAGGGAAATAACTGTGAACCAGGACGCCTGCTTTTCAACTCCACCAGCAGTGTTTCCCAGATGTGCAACATCTGTTGACCTTCTGATTTCAGAGGTCAGATCAGCTTTCAGCTTCCCACTCATGGCACCTCTCTTTTCTCCCTGTGTGCAGGCTGGCATGGATTCCAGTGTCTCCTCTGAGATGCAGCAGGCCAGACTGATGGAGGGGGACGACACTCAAAGAGAGGAACCTGAGGGAGACGGAGCTTGTGATGCACAACACTCCGGTGAGAACTGCCATATGCATTTCATTCTCAGAGATTTTCACGGTACATATTTACAAGCACCTACTTGTGCTCTTGGGAATGCACTAGCATTTTCCTGTGTAAACTCAAGAATCCATTAAGCACCAATAAGATAGCCTGAGGCTGGCAATCCCGGGCCAGAGCTTTGGTCCGGTGCTCACTCATGGGTGCTGCTCCTTGCCTCTCTAAAGGCATGTTTGTTTAGATCTGATGCTGAGTGACAGGGTGACCAGTGCAGCTGGTGTGGAGAGGTCTTTTGCGATGACTCACTAGCCATTCAGAAATCAAGGCCAAACGAAAGAATGGGTGGGGTGGGTGGGGTGGGATGGTCAGAGAAAGGCATCAATTCCAAACTCTCACAGCGGCTGTCCCGCTGTCTTTTCCCAGCAGAGGTGAACAACTCAGCTGCACTCCCAGCTCCCAGGGTTTACAGCGCTGGTGGAAATCTTTGCAAAATGTTCCACTGGCACTGAAACAGAAAAAGTGAACTTATAAAACATATATTTGCCTCATTATTTTTTATTATGCCTCAGATGTTGAAGTAACCAGGGGCCTTAGGGATCTGCTGGGTACCTGGTTTCAGTCAACCTCCTCATTACTTCCCTGCCATTAGCAGACTGGCTGTGTACTGACTGTGGAGTCCTCTTTATCAAAGTGGGTGAGGTCAAACTAGGTTTAATTTTTCATTTACTCATTGTGCCATGTTCTAGGCACACGAAATCCAAACAGAAAATCTCTGTATTAGTCAGGGTTCTCCAAAAAAGCAGGACCAAAAGAATACATAGAAATGAGTGTATACTTTGAGCAGATATAGACAAGACAGAACAATTACAGTATGATAATGTGAAATACTTTGGCACCTAACCAAAGCTTTCTGGAGAGGGAGACTGCTGAACTATCACCGGGTGAATGGGGGTTAGGAGGGGAGAGGTGAGCAAGGGTACGGCATGCGAATACCTGCAAGCAGTTTATTGTGGTTAGAATGTTCCTTCTTCGCAGGAACAGAAGGGAGCAAATAGAAACCATTAGGAGGGAAACTAATCTGGAGTAGAAAGATGACCAGTTTTTTATTCCTTTATTTCTTTTATGCTAAACTGAAGATTTCAGATTTATTTTATCCTAAAGGATTCAAGGAGTCACTCAAGAATTCCAAGCATTGAGATGAGAAAATTGGATTTTCAATATTCAAAACCAATTCATGTAATTGTTTAACAAACATTTTATAGTGACTGTCATGTATAAAGTACTATACTGGGGAAATGGCAAGCAAGATAAAAGGATTTTTTTAAAAGATTTATTTATTTACTTGAAAGTCAGAGTTACACAGAGAAGGAGAGGCAGAGAGAGAGAGAGAGGTCTTCCATCCGCTGGTTCAGTCCCCAGGTAGCTGCAATGGCCAGAGCTGTGCCAATCCAAAGCAGGAGCCAGGAGCTTCTTCCAGGTCTCCCACGTGGGTGTAGGGGCCCAAGGACTTGGGCCATCTTCCACTGCTTTCCCAGGCCATAGCAGAGAGCTAGATTGGAAGAGGAGCATCCAGGACTAGAACCGGCGCCCATATGGGATGCTGTCACTGCAGGCGGTGGCTTTACCCACCACGCCACAGCGCCAGCCCCGATAAAAGGATTCTTGTGTTCACAAACATTAGAATTTTGTGTAGAGGCTGGCACCGCAGCTCACTAGGCTAATCCTCTGCCTTGCAGCGCCGGCACACTGGGTTCTAGTCCCGGTCGGGGCACCGGATTCTGTCCCGGTTGCCCCTCTTCCAGGCCAGCTCTCTGCTGTGGCCAGGGAGTGCAGTGGAGGATGGCCCAAGTGCTTGGGCCCTGCACCCCATGGGAGACCAGGAGAAGCACCTGGCTCCTGCCATCGGATCAGCGCTGTGCGCTGGCCGCAGTGCGCCGGCCGTGGCGGCCATTGGAGGGTGAACCAACGGCAAAGGAAGACCTTTCTCTCTGTCTCTCTCTCTCACTGTCCACTCTGCCTGTCAAAAAAAAAAAAAAAAAAAAAAAAAAAAGAGAGAGAGAGAGAGAATTTTGTGTAGAAATGAGGGGAAAATGACTAATAAAATAATTAGAAGTTCTAATTAGTGCTTTTAAGATTAGAGCCTGATTGAGGAGTTTATGATAACTGTCTACCTACCTCTGTTCTACCCAATCCACTCATGCTGTCATAAATACAGGCTTCAGATTTCAAGCAGTTTATCAGCAACTGCCCTAGATTTCATTCCCAGTCATGGGCAAATGCAGTCTTGAATTTGATGTTTCTCTTTCTCCATAATGTGGATATTAGCTTTTCTTTTAGGATCTTTCATATTCCATTTCCTTGGGTGACTCCTGCTTATCACACATCCAATATCCCTCCAGTCCTAGGCCTAATAAGGTTTCATCTCTCCTTGACCCTGTGTTTGTTCTTGGCCATCTCTATGAATGGCAGTTGAAAATATTAGGTAACAAATGAAGGCAAAGAGGATGGAGAGAAAATACTATAGACAAATATTTACAAGGTAAAAGTGATAGTGTTTGGCAATGGATTGCTAATAGCAATTATGGAAGAATGAAGGATTAGAGGAATTTCCTGGATTGGGGATTTGGATGAGTGGAAATAAGATCATGACAAAGGCAGAAAGCAAGAGGGTTAAGGTAAGCACTTAGGGAAAGGTGACCATTACCTGGGCATGTTTGATGTGCTGTGCAGGCACGTAACAGTGTGTGATTCTTACCTTCTTCTACCCCTCAACCATTTTATACTGAGGATTGTGGCAGCTGGAATGGAAAACAAGTGGCTGATATTTCTAATAGGCTCCAAGTATTCAAATGATCTCACAGTCATTGAGAATCTATCATGAAATGTTAAAATCCCATGAGAGGCAACCTTCCTTTGAGAACTAATTGCCAGTGAAAGTTTACTATAAGGTAAGGTTGCCATCCCCCAAAATGAATCCTTCAAAATTGCTTATATATGGAACTTTCCACTTGGATGCTCATTTTGACAGCTTCTGGATGCAGAACAAAGCTAGCTTTTGCAGTAAGAAAACAATAAACCACATCAGCATCAGTGCTCATCTTGATTACATGACACATCAATGCTCAACAGACTAGAGGAGTGACAAGTACTAAGAAGATTTCCTGCACCAGCACTCCTGTTGTTGGGAGGTCCTCAGATTGTACCTGGGCTTTTTGTTGAGGTCACAGAAGCAGAGCCCCAGAAAGCTCATCTGGCAGCCTTTAGACATACCTGCTTTTGCTTCTTGAGTATCAAAATTTCAATATATGTAACTTTTCTCTTGTGCATTGTTGCACTGCTAAGCTGCCTTTTTTTTTTTTTTTTTTTTTTTTTTTTTTTAAGTTAGCTTTAGGGCCTGGTGCTGTGGTACAGCAAGCTAAGCTGCTGCCTGTAACGCTGGCATACCATACTGGAGTGCTAGTTCAAATCTTGGCTGCTCACCTTTGGATCTAGTTCCCCTCTGATGCCCCTGGGAAGTTAAATTCATCTGTCAAAGATATATTTGCACTCCTAAGTACTTGGACCCCTGCACCTTATGTGGGTGACCCAAATGGGATAATGTTGAATCTGTTAATCGCTTTCAGTGGTGTGAACATTTTGATGATATTGATTCTTCCAATCCATGAACATGGAAGATTTTTCTATTTTTAAATGTTTTCTTCTATTTCTTTCTTTAGTGTTTTGTAACTTTCATCATGGAGATCTTTGACACCCTTGCCTAAATTTATTCCAAGGCATTTAATTCTTTTTGTTGCTATTATGAAAGGGATTGATCTTAAAAGTTCTTTCTCAGCCATGGCATTTTCTATGTGTACAAAATCTGTGTATACAAAATCTGTGAATTTTCTATGTTGACTTTATATCTTGCCACTTTACCAAACTCTCTTATGAGTTCCAAAAGTCTCTCAGTGGAGAATTTTGGATCCCCTATATATAGAATCATGTCATCTGAAAGAGGGATAATTTGACTTCCCCTTTCCAATTTGTATCCCTTTGATTTCTTTTTCTTGCCTAATGGCTCTGACAAACCTTCAGGACTATATTAAATAGCAGTGGTGGCTGGCGCTGCGGCTCACTAGGCTAATCCTCCGCCTTGCGGTGCTGGCACACCGGGTTCTAGTCCCGGTTGGAGCGCCGGATTCTGTCCCAGTTGCCCCTCTTCCAGGCCAGCTCTCTGCTGTGGCCAGGGAGTGCAGTGGAGGATGGCCCAAGTGCTTGGGCCCTGCACCCCATGGGAGACCAGGAGAGGTGCCTGGCTCCTGCCATCGGATCAGCGCGGTGCGCTGGCCGCGGCGGCCATTGGAGGGTGAACCAACAGCAAGGGAAGACCTTTCTGTCTGTCTCTCTCTCTCACTGTCCACTCTGCCTGTTAAAAAAAAAAAAAAAAAAAAAAAAAAAAAAAAAAAAAAAAAAAAGCAGTGGTGAAAATGGGCATCCTTTTCTGGTTCCAGATCTTAGGTGAAATGCTTCCAGCTTTTCCACATTCAATAGGATGCTAGCCATGAGTTTGTCATACATTGCTTTGATTGTATTGAGGAATGTTCCTTCTATACCCAATTTGCTTAATGTTTTCATCAGGAAAGTATGTTGTATTTTATCAAATTATTTATCTATATCTATAAAGATAGTCATGTGTTTTTTTCTTCAGTTTGTTAATGTGATGTGTCATATATATTGATTTGTGAATGTTGAACCATCCCTGCATACCAAGGATAAATCTCACTTGGTCTGGGTGAATGATCTTTCTGATGTGTTGTTGGGTTTTATTAGTTAATATTTTGTTGAGAATTTTTGCTTCTATGTTCATCATGGAAATTGGTCTATAGTTCTCTTTCTCTGTTGTATTTTTGTCTGGTTTAGGAATTAAGGTGATGCAGACTTCATAGAAGGAGTTTGGGAGGATTCCTGCCCTTTCGATTGTTTTGAGTAGCTTGAGAAGAATTGGAGCTAGTTCTTCTTTAAATGTCTGGTAGAATTCAGCAGTAAAGCCGTCCAGTCCTGGGCTTTTCTTTGTTGGGAGGGTCTTTATTCCTGGTTCAATTTCCATCTTGATTATTCTGTTTAGATTTTCTATATCCTCATGACTCAATTTTGGTAGATTGTATGTGTCCAGGAATCTATCCATTTCTTCTAGGTTTCTCAATTTGTTGGCATACAGCTCTTTGCAATAATTTCTGATGATTCATTTTATTTCTGTAGCATTTGTTGTTACATTTCTTTTTTCATTCTGATTTTATTGATTTGAGCCTTGTGCTTTTTTTTTTTTTAGTTAGTTGGGCCAATGTATCAATTTTGTTCTTTTTTTTTTTTTTTTTCAAAAATCAGCTCTTAATTTCACTGATTTTTTTTTTTTTTTTGACAGGCAGAGTGGACAGTGAGAGAGAGAGACAGAGAGAAAGGTCTTCCTTTGCCATTGGTTCACCCTCCAATGGCCGCCACGGCCGGCGCACTGCGCTGATCCAATGGCAGGAGCCAGGAGCCAGGTGCTTTTCCTGGTCTCCCATGGGGTGCAGGGCCCAAGCACCTGGCCCATCCTCCACTGCACTCCCTGGCCACAGCAGAGAGCTGGCCTGGAAGAGGGGCAACCGGGACAGAATCCGATGCCCCAACCGGGACTAGAACCCGGTGTGCCGGCGCCGCTAGGCGGAGGATTAGCCTAGTGAGCCGCGGCGCCGGCCAATTTCACTGATCTTTTGTACTGCTTTTTTGGTTTCATTTTGTTTACTTCTCTAATTTTAACTATTTCTTTCCTTCCACTAATTTGATGTTTGGCTTGCTGTTGTTTGTATAGGTCCTTGTGATGCACTGATAGCTCATTTACTTGGTACTTTCCCAATTTTTTCATGTAGGCAACAATTGCTATAAACTTCCCTCTTAACACTGCTTTTGCTGTGTCCTGTAAGGTTTTTAAAAAGATTTTATTTATTTATTTGATAGGTAGAGTTATAGACAGTGGAAGGGAGAGACAGAGAGAGAAGTCTTCCACCTGCTGGTTCACTCCCCAGATGGCAGCAATGGCTGGAGCTGGGCCAATCCAAAGCCAAGAGCCAGGAGCTTCTTCCAGATCTCCCATGTGGTTGCAGGGTCCAAGCACTTGAGCCATCTTTTGCTGCTTTCTCAGGCCATAACAGAGAGTTGGATCAGAAGAGGAGTAGCCGGGACTAGAACTGGTGCCCATATGGGATGCCAGCACCACAGACTGAGGATTAACCTGTTACACCACAGATCCAGCCCCTCCCATAAGTTTTAATATAATGTATTTTTCCAGAAAATTTTTTATTTCTCTTTTGATTTCTTCTATGACTACTGTTCCTTTAGGAGCATGTTATTCAGTCTCTATGTGTTTGCATTTGTTCTAGAGATTCTTGAGTTGTGGATTTCCAGCTTCATTCTGGTCAGAAAAGATGAATGGTGTGATTTTGATTTTTTTGAATTTGCTAAGACTTGTTTTATGGCCTAGTATATGGTCTACCCTAGAGAAAGTTCCATGTACTGATGAGAAGAATGTGTATTCTGCAACTGTGGGGTGAACAGTTCTGTAGATATCAGTTAGGTCCATTTAGTCCATAGTGTCAATTAGCTCTGTGTTTGTTGATTTTCTATCTAGTTGATCTGTCCATGGATGAAGGTGGGATGTTGAAGTCCTTTGTTATTGAAAGTGGGATGTTGAAGTGCTTTGTATTGAAATTTATGCCTCCCTTTAGATTCATTAACATTTCTTTTAAATAGCCAGGCATTGGGTGCATATACATTTATTATAGTCACATCTTCCTATTGAATTGATCCCTTAATCTTCACATAGTCCCATTCTTCATCTCTTTTAACATTTTTTTTGTGTTAAAATCTATTTTGTCTGATGTTAGGAAGGCTACATCTGCCCTTTTTCCATCCTTTCACTTTCAGTCAGTGTGTATCTTTGTTGGTGAGGTGTGTTTCATGTAGGCAGCACATAGATGGGTCTTGTTTTTAAATCCATTTGGCCAGTTAGTATCTTTTAACTGGAGCGTTGAGGCCATTTACAATCAAGGTTACTCTTGAGAAGTAAGGACTTGGTCTACTACTTCCTACAGAGCCACAGGTCCTTCCTGTCATTTTCAGGACATAATTAAAATGGGAGTAGACATGAAATCTAAAATTCAAAGCTCTGACTCTCCCCTCCCCACAAAGTTGGCTCCAGCTCCCTGGAGCTTATCTCCTACCAGACGCTCCCCGCAAACCCCCTCCACAGGCAGCGCCGTTACTCACCCTTACCCAAATCTCCCTTGCCTTGACCATTTCCTCTGCATAGACCTTTCATTCTTCTCAGTATGAAAGTCACATATGCTGTCTCCCTCAATGAACTCATTAGGTACACATTCTCCTTTATCTAAACTCTTCTGTATCATTTTAAAAACCATTATGTATTACATTACATTATCTCATTACATTACATGCTAGGCGTAAACTCTTTCAACAAGGGTTCTTTAAATTGTGGAAAATAGAATTAAAAAAATAAAATCATTTTGGTGCAAAATATTTTGAAATCCATGCTTAATAATATTGCATATTCTATTAATTTTTGAATACTGCTCATATACACTCAGCATAAAATGTCTGATTTTATCTCTGTCTTCCCTGAATCTAGGGACACCATGTGGAACAGAGAATTGCTTAGTAAACTTAGCTGTAATGTTCCTCACTTTCTGCATTATCATGAGAAGTCTCTAGTGACTGATGCCTGAATATTTGTGACTTTGAAATCAAAGTGTGAGATAAGTGGGGAACCATGGTAGCCAGATGAAAAGGGAAATAAAGAGGACCAACATGGAGAAGAAAAGCTGAGCTCCCTGCAAGTGTTGAGGTACACTGGTTTGGAGAGCTGGTATTTTCTGTGATAAGCAGATAAGATACACAGAAAACTCCTTTTTAAAAAAGCCTTCCATGCAGGAAAAGAGGCCAATTCAGGGTCTTCAAGTGATTAGAAAAGTGGGCCAGAGAAACACAGCTGGGATAGGTTAATCTAAAGGGGAATACACACACACACACACACACACACACACACACACCAGCTTCCTTTTCCTGCCTGGTTGCAATATAAACTCACAGAAAAGATTGGGGTAGGGCAGAAAGAGAAAATTTAATACAGAAATTAATCAGACATTCCAAATGGATTTCGATTTCTCTCATAGTGAGAGAACCAATCTTATATAATGGAAATAATAATTAAACTTACGAAGGAGACAAAATTGAGGTGTTTGCTTTTTGTGCGCCTTGGAAGTTCATCTGATTTCCACTTTAATGTTGGTTAATTTTATGGTATTAATTTGAACAGTTAATTTATTATTTATATATTCATATATTTAAATATATAGCTAAGGACTTATAGTAAAATCAAAATATACAGTAATATTATTGGAATGAAAATCCAAAGATGTAAAAAAAGGAAGAGAGAGAGTAAAGTCTTTGCTACCTTACACAATAATTTAATAGGAAGTTTGACCCTGAGCTTCCTGGAAACCAGCACACAATGGGATACATTGGTTTACATAGTTGTCCTTAACAACAATTGCAAATCCAGTGTGAAAATAAGTGAAGACACCTTTTCTAAGGAAGTTACAGTTATTTTCTAAGAGAGAGCAAATTTACTTTGGTACTAAATTCTAAGGAGCGTGTGATGTGGGACTCCTATAGGACAGTGTACAACATGATAGTCAATTCATTAGTGACAGTTCCTCAGAAGGGCAACTGTGGTTAGAAACCTCTCCTTTGAGCTCTCTTTGAGCTATCTATCCTCTGTGAAAAGAATTCAGAAAATATGTGTTGCGTGTCATTAGTCACACTTTTCAGAATGGAAGTTTGTTTTTCAATGAGGGCAAATAATGGACTGAGAGTAAAGAGGCTGAGTCAGGGTCTAACAACTGGGGTCTGCCTGTCTCCCAGAACAGCTGTCCCTGGAGTTGCACTGGGATGAGAATGGGCTGAGTCAATAGCTACGAAACCTTTTTAAGCTATCAGTACAGAGAAAGGAAGAGATTCACGGATTCAGGACATAACAAGCTTATCTGGTGCAGCCAGTCTTTGTTAATGAAAGGAAACAATAGTAAAAATAATTCCTTTTCCCACCTGTGAGGGTGGGGGATACAGAAAAGTAGGATCTGATGCCATAGTCACCAGAGCTGCTGGAGGAGCAGACACCCATGGAAGGCTTACAGCACAGCATCCCCAGTGGGTGGTGGGGAACCACAGCCAAGGCGATGTGGTTCTGCTCTGTGACCAAGTAGGAAACTTTAAAGAACCCAGAAAATGCGAAAGGAAAGAGCTCACTGCTTTATTTATTTTCTATTTTCAAAAAAACATCTACACAATTACAAGACAGTCTGGTGATAATAATAATAACAGTAATAATAGTTGTTACTTGTCGAGTTCCTTCTGTATATTTTACGGTGTTAGAGTTCGCATTCAGCAGTTAACGATGGCCTCTGTAGATCACTTCTATTGCCAGACAGCTATGGCATTAAGAAAGCTATTGGAAAACCACACTAAGTACCCAGAGAAGCATGTAGGCCTTCCTCACTTAGAAAGTCACACCAGAAGACTACTTCTCAAGCCCCTTCCATGTATCAAGTCTTGGAAAACAGTGAATTTGAATAAAATGACCCCATCTGGACATCAAAGAGTTTTGCTATTTGAAATACAGAGATGTCAACAGATAAAACAAGGCAGTGAGAGGAGGCCAGTGGATTCCCTTTTGTCTGGTAATTAGAACCTTCTTTCTTTATACAGAATCTTGCTCTGGCAACACGCACAGCTAGGAAGAGGTGGACGGTAGCATTTCACAGCATGGTCTCCAGAGCCACCCACTGCTGCATGGCTCAAATTTTCACCTTCCCAACTGGGTGACAACCAACTTGTTCCTTGCTCATTTGCTCACTCATAAAATGGTTGTGATAAGGGTACTTTTGTCATAGGTTTGATAAACTTATATTATCACATGCCTAATATAGATAGTAATAGTTGCTCTCCAGAACTGTTAGCTTTTTTTTTCTTATACAGGAATATTGGCAACTTAATTATGGTTATTCTGGGTATGTTGTGTTACTATGCATGTCTCAGATGCCTATATAGTGGTATTGCTGGCCTTGCTCCAGACAAGGTAAAATTGCAAACACAATGTTTTGGGTCAAAGTCATCATTCATTCTTGCCAGATACTGTCCAAGGCACACTAGTGATAAAGCACTGGAGAACAGCTAGAGACCTCTGACTGCTTAATGTTCACATTCTGGTGAGGAGAGATTGAGGATAAACAAAGTTAGAACGTACATTTTACAATATGGTAGAAGGTGATAATTGTGTCAATAAAAAATAAAGTTTACTGGTATGGATAATGTTCTTGTGTAGACCTGAGTAACATGGCGACATCCAAACAAAATCTTTTCCTTTTTTCTTCAAATTTTGTGTTAAATATTTATTTATGTATTTGAAAGTCAGAGTTAGAGAAGACAGGGAGAGACAGAGAGAACTCTCATCCACTGGTTCACTCCCCAGATGGCTACAGCAGCCAGGGATGGGCCAGGCCAAAGCCAGGAGCTTCATCCGGGTCCCTACATGGGTGGCAGAGACCCACATATTTGAGTCACCTTCCGTTGCTCTTCCCAGGCCATTAACAGGGAGCTGGCTGGGAACTAGAACAGCCTGAACACTAACTGGTGCCCATGTGGGATGCCGGCATCACAGGCAATGGCTTTACCCACTAGGCCACAACCCTGGCCCCTGAACAAAATCATGAACAAGGGAAGGTGGTGAGGAAGTAGGCCATCAGTTACGTGGGGGTGGGGGAGGGGACGAGTCCCAAGCAGAGTGGCCGCTAGCATGAAAACCCTGAGGTGGGAGGATACCTGGCCGGGCAACAGGTCTAGGAATATCAAGAAGGCCATAGTGGCAGAGCTAAGTGGTGAAATGAGAAAGGGAGGAGAGGATGCCAAAGAAGGACAGGCCACGTGTTGTTCCTGGGCCACTGTATGCATGGTGCTTTTTGTTCTGAGGGAGTCGGGGACCACTTGCGCGACTTTAAGGAGAGAGTGAATGTGGACTGCCTTAAAGTTCAAAAAGGATCCCTCGGGTTGCTGTGTGGAAAATGTCTTGTGTGGCAGCACAAGTACCAACGGGACAAGGGTACTCAATCAGGTGCTGGGAGATGAGACTTGGGCAGTAACAACCATGGAGCTGGTAAGGCATTCAAGTCTGGATACGTTCTGTAAATGGCGCAAAAAGCATATCCTGATGGGTTGGATTTGAAATGTGAGCAAAATAGAAAGCTCAAGAATGACTCCAAGGATTTAGCCCTATAGGAGGAAGACTTCAGTTGGGATAGGGCAGTTGAAGGACAGAGGGAGTAATTTCAGTGTGGGAAATACTAAGTGTGAGAAGCCTGGGAGATAGTCAGGTGGGCAGCTGCTGGGAGCCTGGAGTTCAGGGGACAGGGCCAGGTCGGAGGTGGAATTTGGGAGTCAGAAACACATAGATGGTATTTAGTGCCATGAGACAGGATGAAGTCATCAAAGGAGGAAATGTAGCTTGAGACAAGTGGTCCAAACTTTAAACTCTGGGCACTCCCAGGCTCAGAGGCTGGGAGAAGAGAAGGAATTAGCAAAGGAGACAGAAATTGCAACCAGTGGGGTAAGAACACTGCCATGAAAATGTTGTATCTTGAAAGTCAAGCACAGTGACTCCGAGAGGAGAAACTAACCAGCTGCTAATCGCTGCTGACAGTTCAAGTAAAGATGAGGACTGAGAAGCAACCTTTCGGCTTCATCGTTAAATCTCAGCAAGAACGGTTCTAGGCATATTGTAGAAGTACACGCTTGAGTAGGGTAATTGGGAAGCGAGAACTTGGAGGCAGATTTTCTTAACTCTTTAAAGGTGTTTTGCTCTAGCTGAGCAGATAAAAGGGCAAATGGCTGGAGGAGGCAGTGGGAGGTTTTTTTTTTTTCTTTTTTTAAGACTGGGTACCTAACACGATTTTATGTTGATGGTGATGACCCAGTAAAAAAAGGGGAAAGTGATGATTGATCAGTGTGTGTTTCTGTGGGGACAAACATCTAGGACAGCAAGGAAAAAAGACAACATTAAACTCCAAGCATGCTGTGGGTGAGTCGGTTTGAGATTAAAAGTCACACTTTTACTTACTATAGGAAAAGTGTATTAAATAAGCTACAAAATGACTACTGAGTTCTAGTCACGGTGATGGGTACTTTTGATGCATCACCCGGAAGCCTGTCCACTGCCTCGCAGCATCAGTATCATTGCATAGATGAAGACAGTGTCTCTGGGAGCTGCTCGCAAGTTCAAGGGTTTGCCCTTGGTTGCGCTTTCTTGCTGCCGTGAGTTTCTCCAGGGCTGTCGTCCCTCATGTATGTAACCCTAAGGAGACGTCCAGAATTGAGCCAGGTTCACACCCCCGCGTGTGGTGGCCGGGGGCAGGAATTCAGGAATTGCACATCAACGCTATTGTCATTGGTCCCAACCATTCAGAAAAAAAAAAAAAAAAAGTTTTAACCCTCCTGAGTCCAGCCCTAAGCCGAAGTCGCACTCCAATGAGTTTGCAAAGCTGCTTTCCTGACGCGTCAGGTAAACCTGCCAGCGGGCGACCGGTCGGGTGGAGGTGTGGCCAGCTGGAGTTTCCCAGTGGAAACGGCGTTGTCGGCTAAGGAAATCAGCGCCGGAGGAGAGATACCCTCCCGCCCTTCTGCCAGCTCATTAAAAACAACAACAAAAGTCTTTCCTGCCTTGCTGTGAGTGCGGCTCAAGAGAAGCTGGTGCCCGGCGAGCGGGCGCTAAGGCCGGCTCCACCAGCAGCACCCGCCCGGGAGCGGCGCGGCTCGCCCCCTTCACGGCTCCCACTCCCTCGGTGCACGCCGCGCTGCTCACAGAGGGGCCGGGGCGCGCCAGGCGGAGCCGCGCGGAGCCCACCACCGCCGCCGCCCGGGGGAACCGCACGGCGTGGCGCGGCTCACCGAGCGCGCTTTCCAGCTCCGGCCGCAGACACCGGCGGCGCCGCAGCACCAGGTGAGGAGAGAGCGGCCGTCGGCCGGCAGCGGGGAGCCGCGCGACTACAGCGCGCCAAGGCGGATCCCCGGGGGGCGCGGCCTCCCCCCGCCGCCGAGTTGGTCGCCGCCGGCTGTGCAGGCGAAGAGTTGGGGGCGGAGAGGAGGCAGTGGCGGCGCAGGCCGAGGAGGGGCGCGCTGACCGCGCAGCGCCAGTCCCGGGTGGCCGCTAGGCGCACGGCCGCGGCTGGAGCTGCGGCGGGGAGGGGGCCGGGGCCCGGGCCGGAGGGAGGGAGCGAAGGGTGGGCGGGGGCGAGGGCCAGGCCGGAGGGCGGCGGGGCCGGCGGAGAGCGATCGCCCGGAGGGAAGATGAGACGGTGAGTGGGTGAGTGGGCGCCGGGGCGCAGACTCCCCTTTCTTCTCTTGCAGGCTGCAGGGACAAAAGCCGGGACTGGGGTCGGCGGATCCTGGGCTGCGCAGCTTCGGGGGGCCGTGAACTCCACTGTGCATTACCCTGGGGTGCTGGGTGGACCCTTAGTTGAGGGGATACTGGGAAGGGGGGAGATGCTTTCCGGAGTGCGTGTAGGGAACAGGCAGGATTTGGGGGGACCAGGAGCAACTTTTGCCGACATCTCTGGAATGCGCCTGGAGAGAGGGATCGGACCCTGCGGGCTAGATCCTCAGGAAAAAGAGAAGTTCAGTTGCTGGAAGGCGTGGGGCGCGGGACCTGGGAAGACCCCCGGCCCCCAGATTGCTGGCTAGCAGCGCTTCGAGTTTCATTTCGTCTTCGAAGGAGGAGGCTCGCCGGTGTGAGCCTCCGATTCTGACTCGATCTGAAGTCCCCTGAAAGTTTTTGGCGTGGCCGTCCGCGCACCCCGAGAGATAGCGGCTGGGAGCAGCGGCGAGGGCTGGGACCGGCGTTGCAGCGTCCCGCGCGCAGAGCAGCGAGAGAGAGAGAGAGAGAGAGAGTCGGACGTTTAGTAACTTAGCACTCACAGTCATCACTTATTAAAGCCTGAGGACCCGGCTGACTCCCGCCACCGCCAGGAAATTAAAAGGCTGACAGGCTGTCCCTCCCAGGGTTGGGGTTTCCTGTTTGAAAGAGCTTTGGAAGTGGAACCTGCCTCCAGCGGCGCCTCCTTTACCTTTCTTATGTAAAAGAGGGAGCGCCGCCCGCCGCCTTCTCCTGGGGCTGGAAATCCTCGTTGCTGGCCCTGCCCACTTGCCTAGACAGAAGTGCTGCTCCGGCTGCTCCGGAGTGGTCCTCGGAGCTCTGGGGCGCAGGGCCAGCCGCTGGGAGAGGCGTGCGAACGTGGAGTCCTTTGGAGAGAAAACCTTTGTCAGCCCCCTTTCCCTTGGTTCTGTGAATGTGTAAATCACAGATGGAGAAGGTCAAGCTTCGGACGTGTGACTTTTCGGCTTTCTGGCGTTTGAGACACATCTCTGGGGGTTCTAACTTCTGAGTTCAGCTGCGAGAAGTCGACGGGGGGGGGTGGGGTGGGGTGGGGTGTCACAGTTTTGCAGGGTTAAACTTTTGCCCTGTGGGACACTTGAATTCTTGGTTCCTGGTAGGGTAGCAACAGAGTAGTCGGATTTGGGATAAATAAACCTTTAGGGTTGCCCACTATTTTAACAGGCTGGCTATATCACTCATGCCATGGCCCTCGATTGTGTAAATATTTGTTTGAATAAGGAGCTAGGGTCTTTGAAAAGTAACAGTTGTGTCTATTAAATGGTTCCCCTTTCACATTCTCGATGCAGTTATTTTAAAGGGGGTTTTCCCCTTATACACTTAATGTGGAAATTTAAACATCATATGTACTTAAGAAACTGGAAAGTCTCCCAAACGTTTCTAACAGGCGGTTCCTTTAATAGCAGGAGGGCGCTGAGGCTTTGCCCTTAGCTGACTAGAAGAGCTCTCACCTCCTGGGACCCAGAGGTTTGCGAATCCCAGCCTCTCTCACAAATGGAAAAATGAAATGTTTGGTTAAGGGTAGTCATCATTTCAGTCAATTCGCAGGCTGCAATCTGTTTCCAACAGCTGGCAGTGCAGCTCCTTGGGGGCTGGGACCCTCTGCAGGGGGTGTCTCCTGGATCCCTGTTTGAAGTGGGGGAGGGAAAGAGACTTGGGAAATTGGGCTCTTAGTTGCTGATTTCTCTCTTTAGGAACCTCCCACCACCAGAACCAGAATGCTTTAGCAATAGCAGCCTTTCCAGACATTTTTAACAGATTTTTTTTTTTTTTTTTTTTTGTAAGGAAGAGGGAAGGAGAAACCAAAGTGATTAAACCAACCTTTAGCTTTTGCTGTTTTCTTCAAAGCCCTACTTTGAGGTCTTTATTACCAGGGTTGGTTCTGGAGTGCACGCAGGAAGACAGAATTACTTTTAAATACTTTGAAAGAGTATTTGAGGTTTTGGTTAGGTTAGAGTAGTCGAGGTTAGGAAATGCTAATTTTTAACCCTTAGCAGGGAGGCAGTGCTATGGATGACTTGCACATTTTCCAGGTGTGATGCCTACCTGTACTTGGTCAGTCTGTGTGTACTTAATTGGTAAATGTGTAAAAGTCTCCTTTTGAAACAAAAAAGCTTAAAAGTGATAATGATTTATCTAAAGACCCTACTAATATGGGGTACTTTAAAAAGTTCATGAAAAAAATGGAATTAAAAGGTAAGTTTACTTTGGTGCAAAAAAGTTAAATCCATGCATAATTTCCCACAATACATGTTTTCCATGAATGTTTTGAAGACCTCTGGTATGTATGGATTTCAATTTTTTTTAGTGCCAAAACTAAGCTTATTTTAAAATTCCATGTCAAGAAACTTGTTGACGTTCCATTAAGCGTAAAGCAATAGTTTTCAGTGAGGAGGGGATCTTATCCTACAGGGGATGTTGACAATGCATTTTTGATTGTCTCAACTGGGAACAACAGAAGCTATTGGTTTGCTGTGGGTAGAGCCTTGGATGTTCTTCAATAGTATACAATGCACAGGACACACAGACAAAAGTCATCCAACCCCACACCCAGCATTTGAGTATTACCTCAAAGGCTTATGTTAACAAGATTAGGGGTCTTAATCTAATTAGATCCTGCAAGAAACTTGTTTAAGACAAAGAGACCAGGTCATAGAAGCCTTTTTTCTGCTTAAGATTCCTTTGCCCTTGACAAGAAGAGTCTTAATATGCCCAGAGGCGAAGGAGCTTGTTGTGTGGGTTGAAGATGGAATTGCATTTCAGTGTTAGACCACAAGGGCTGCAGTGATCAAACCTTTCCTTTTTCATATGTAAAAACTGAGATGCCCAGGGATTAATAACTTATAGGGTCTCAAGTGACTAAGTCTATCTAAGTGTATCCATGCTTAGAGAATTAAAAATTGATATGCGGGCAAATGGGAATTTTAAAAATGCACATAAAACCACTAGATCTGCTTCATCATGAGAGCTTAGAAGCACTGGTCACTGTGAGGAGGGCTGGAGCAGGGTTGGTGTTAGCCATGGTGACTGTGGAGCATATGTCTGGGAGAGTCAGACCCACGAACGGGGTGATCCCATCGTGTGACAATAACACGCCCCTTCTGAGGCCTGCAGCATCCTTTCCATGGCAGAGTAGGCAGCAGATGGCTGCACAGGCGTAGCAGATGCCGCCTTTGAATCCAGGTACGAAACAGAAGCTTTGAGCTCTTGCTGGCCTTTCCCTGCCTTATGAGTTAAGCGTAGAGTACATGCATGAACAGGCTTATCTTGGAGGGATGGAAAGACCCCTCAGTGTGGAGGGATACAAGACAGCTGTCCTACAGGAGGTGAGCCTGTGTTGGGGCAATTGTGGGGGAAAGTCACAAGCAGATGAGTGGGTCTCGAAGAGAGAAGAAATCTGAAGATAATTCAAGCTGGCCTATGATTTGGGCAGGTAGAACAAAATAATTTGGGGGATAAAAGGAGCTTTAACTATCTTATCTGTGTCTTTTGCCTTGAATCCACTCACATACCTAGATAATGGCAGAACCTGCAAACCAAATCCCCTAACTCATGGTCCATTGCAGTTCTCTTACAACCCACACCTCCCCCATTCTGTTTACCTAATCAGGAAGAAAATGATAGTAACTTAAAATTATTGTTAATGCTCTGAGTGAGTTTAAAATGCATGGTAATTGTGAGGGGCTCTGTTTATAGAAAAGGAGTTTTTGATTACTAGAAAAGTTGTGCACATATGGCCTGATCAATTACAAACATGTGTATCCTCACATTTGCATTACCCTGGTTAGCCATGAGGTTCATGATTATGGATTCTAGTTCTGTGTGCCAAGTGGGCCTGCCATGGGAGTTATATTCTCTAAGCCTCAAATCCAGGAGGTTCTGTTGATACAAGAGAGTTTTTTGTATGCCCTTCCTGGAAGAGATAAACACACTGAATAATGCTAAAGTTGTTTCTTATCATTTTGAAACTAGCCAGTGCATGCACTTCAAAGCCAAGTACCTAGCAAGTACCTAGCGGTACATTTAGAAATGACTCAAAATTGTTGACACTTGTAAGGGTGTGCCCCCTGCAGGTGCTATGTTAAAGGGATATAGTAATATTTTCATGGTCATGTTTTGTCTGTCCATTCAATTACTGTTTGCTTCCAAATGATAAGAGAGGAGGCTGAATTAAGTTTTAAAGTAATCATTAGCTGCCAGGATTTATTGGAAATTGATTAGTGTGATGCTTGTTATTTGAAAGGAAATAAGGGCAAAAGCGTAGCTCACATTTTCAACTCCCTTTAAAATAAACATTTAGTCAAGTGGAACAACCACTGTCACCCAGACATTTGAGCTTTCAGAATTTAATTTGTACACAGTTGTTTTCTGGATAGTTAGGTATATTTCTAAGCATAGTTGGAAAGAGTCTTTGTATTGTACTTACTTTAAAGGCAAGATTGTTTTTTCTTTAGCAACTAATGTCCAATTAGAGAAACCAAAGTGTAAAAATCATTCTACTGAGGAATGGGAAAGGTAGTGGTTGCAGAAGTTTGCTATTCAGAGAAACAGATAAGTGAGATATAGGGTAACAGCTAAGTTGTAGGGAGAAGTTTTAGGGAAGCTTTTACAAGAGCTATTTGTTTAGGGTGGGTAGGCTGATTTCTGATCAACTGCTTTTCCTTCCCTTACTAACTAAGAGGAAGAAAACGTTTGTGTCTGCCAATATTTAATATTGTCACCTTGTGCCAGGTCAGCCTTTTCTAAGACCAGCTACTAAATCTAGAGGTCAGTGGAAATGGGTGTTGATCCT
Source organism: Oryctolagus cuniculus (assembly GCF_051225735.1). Taxonomy (NCBI): domain Eukaryota; kingdom Metazoa; phylum Chordata; class Mammalia; order Lagomorpha; family Leporidae; genus Oryctolagus; species Oryctolagus cuniculus. The sequence goes on from NC_142870.1 coordinate 67,777,335, forward strand.
CTGAAAATGTTTTGTTTGCACGTAGCATGTGACTTCTCCAGATTGCTATATGCCTGTGGAATTAGTCCATGAAATAGCAAAACAAAAAGCTAAAGATTACTAGAGTTTCCCAAGATTTATTTCTTGATCGCTGAGCTGCTAAAACAAGGGCAAATAAAACACAGGGAAGCTGGTGACTGCATTCTTTGGACCAGTTCAGACCCAGTCTGAAGAGTGCTTCATATTCAAGAGATAGATATTCAGAGGCACTGACTGGAAAGTAGTGTCTGGCTGCCATACTGCTTATGTCATTGCAGAAGTAGGTTTTCAAGCACAGATTAAGAGTTATTGAGGAAACTGCAAGCCATGGGAATGCAGGCAAAATATTTCTTATACATCATACCGAATTCCCATGTTATATTGCATTAACATAACTTGCAACAGGCTTTTTCCCACTATGTTATGCTGAAACAATTTACCATGCCCTTGGAATGTCATGGCCAACAGTACCCGTGAAGTCTTTTCCCAATTAGGTAGCTGCCACCTTATCACTAAAACATACTTCTGTTCTGTGGTCATTTCCATTTCCTGCATTATGTAACAGGCACTCCTGTGTTATTTAAACAGTGTCTGTGGGAATCAAGAAAGTTGATGCAGAAAGAATATCTAGTTCACCTTCACCATTTGACATAGGAGAAAACCTCTGCTAACACAGTGAAGACAGGCGAAGTCACTTGCTCCAGATCTTACTTCTGTTAGTTATCTGGCAAAACCAGATCTCCTGACTCATGTTCCTGGCGGTCTTTTCTGTGTACTACGGAATTGGCCAGTACAATAAAAATAACATCTAATGTAACCATTTCCTCTACTAGGTCTTTTGACCAAATACTTTTTTAAAAAAAAATTGATTGAAATTACATTCAACTTATTCACTTGTTTATTGGTTCCTAATGGCTCAAGTTATTCTCCTTCTTGCAAGCGGTAAGTGGCTGGAAGGTTGGCAGCAAGAAAGGGAAAATGAAGAGTTTTATAACCCCCACTCTGCATAATCCACAGTTGGATAATGAAGCAATGGCATCCTCATCATTCTTATTATTTGCCTTATAGTGTTTTTAAGACCCATCCACTCAAGGTTTTAGTTAAGGGGAAGAACATTATGACTATGGGAGACATGGTCAACCTGAGTTTCTTGCATCTCTCCTGCAGACTCTTCTTGGTTGGTAAATACTGTAAGGGAAAGGGGATTGTAGCATTTATTTGACTCTAGGGAGTATTACTTTGGGAAAATAAAATCTTACTCTAAGGAAGCCTCTGGTGGAATGGGGACAGAGTGGTGGAAAGATCACAGGTTTGGTCTGATGGGCTCTGCTTCCAATTCAAGCGCATGGTGGTGTCAGGGTCAAGGGAGATCATCTTTATGCTCCTGTGGTCCTGGGGCTGATAATCTCCTTGCTTGAAATTAATTTTGAATTCAAAGAATAGGAGGGTGCATTTTCCTGGAGAGTCGCTCTTGTTCAAGAAGGGTATCTGGGGGTGGGTATTTGGCACAGTGGCTAAGATGCTGCTTGTGCCTCCCGCGTCCCATAGCAGAGTAACTGGGTTCATGTCCTGGTTCCACTCATGTTTCTGGCTTCCTGCTAATGTGCACCCTGGGTAGCAGCAGGTGATCACTCAAGTACTTGTGTCTCTGCTACCCATGTGGGAGTCTGTTTTCAGTTCTCAGCTCCTAGCTTCAACCTATCCCAGCCCTAGCTGTTGCAGAAATTTGCAGAGTGAACCAGCACTGAGATACTCGCGGTAGTTATGCCATGACTCTCAACTTCTCTGGCGTTTTCACTGGGAATATCACATGATAAGAGAACACTTCTGGGTTTTCAAGGGACTTGGTTGGAATCCCCTAAACCTGGGGAAGGATTGTTCCAATGGGCAGGAATAAGAAACATTTGGAAATACTTGACTTATGTGGGAAAATTTTAGAAATCCTTATAATGAACTAAAAATGCTTTAGGAGTTTATGGAGAACCTTGAAAATATGGGTCTGTAGCTTGCAGCCTAAAGAGTTTCTCTACTTTCAGAGAAGCAGTAACAGATTTTTTTTTTTTAAAGGATATCAGTCTCTTCCTTAGCATAAATATGTACAGGAGCGGTGTGTGTGTATGTCTATGTGCATGTATATGTGTGTCTAATGAAACATTTTGGGAGCCAAAATTCTTCAGGATATGGAAAGTTTTGGCAATTTTTTAAACACTGTACTTTTACATGTTATCTTTTTGAAGAAGTGGTTTAATTTGAGCACACTTAATGGTGAAATTTTGGACTCCCATGTAGCATTATCTTGTCAGTGTCCTATATCCTTACTTGTAACCTTCACAATGCATTTGCTTTCAAATTCCTCCTAGGAAGGAAGGAAGATAAAGAAAAGAGGGGAGAGGGAGGGAGGGAAGAAGGAAGGAAGGAAATTAATCAGCATTTAAGAACTTAATTCAGTATGATACAGGATTAGTATTTCATACTTTAAAAATCATCTAGGAGACACTAATAAGAGCCTGCCCATCTTTGTAAAGTGGCCAGTACAATTTTTAAGTCAGTATATAGATTTTATTTTTATACATTTTGACCTGCAGAATGCATATGTCTTTTTGTTTGTTTGTTTGTTTTAATTTATTATTAGGAAGAGAGACAGAGACAGAGCTACCACTTGCTGGTTCGTTCCCCAAATGCATGCAACCAGTGAAAATAGGTGCTGGGAATGCAAGCCAGTTCTCCTGTGTGGATGGCAGGAACCCAATTACTTGACCCATCACCTCTGCCTCTCAGGATCTGCGTTGGTGGGAAGTTGGAGTCAAGAACTGGAGCCCGAGATCAAACCTAGACAATGTGGGATGCAAATGTCTTAACTGCTAGGTTAAAGTCCCACTCTCTGCAATATCTTTTTAAAAAATGTTTTACTATGAAAAATTTAAAACACACAAAAAATGTGAGACATAAAAGTAAGACAGTGAAAGTCCATGGACCAGAACCCAGCTTCAACAAGTACTTACATATGCTGATCTTGTTCTATCTGTAGACCTCACTTTCCCTAAAACACAGATTCCTGTAGAGCAAATTCCAAATGCCTTGATATCTCATCCAAAAATAATTTACAGTGTGACTCTAAGGAATTAGGATTAAAAAGGAAATATATTGGAATCCCCTGGCACATTTCTAACTCCACCATTTGGGGCAAGTCCGATTGAGCATGTTCCAAATTGTACATCTCCTCCCTCTCTTATTCCCACTCTTATATTTAACAGGGATCACTTTTCTGTTAAATTTAAACACCTAAGAATAACTGTGTGTTAATTACAGAGTTCAACCAATAGTACTAGAACAAAAAAAAATACTAAAAGGGATAAAGTATTAAATTGTACATCAACAGTCAGGACAAACAATCCCATCAAGGTTGCATGTACCAATGCCATCTCACTAGTCCAAGTGATCAATTTCAGTTCACAATTGATCACACTGATAGGTCTAAGAATCAAAGGGATCACATGAACAAGACTAGTGTCTGCTAATACTAACTGATAGAATAAAAAAGGGAGAGAACGATCCAACATGGGAAGTGGGATACACAGCAGACTCATAGAATGACAGATGTCCTAAACAGCACTCTGGCCTCAGAATCAGCCCTTAAGGCATTCAGATCTGGCTGAAGAGCCCATGAGAGTATTTTAGGCATGGAAAGCCAAGACACTCTGGCAAAAGAAAAAAAAAAAACTTAATGAAAGATCTCCACAAGTGAGATCCCAGTGGAAAGAATGGGGCCATCAAAGAAGGAGGTACCTTTCTCTGAAGGGAAGAGAGAACTTCCACTTTGACTATGACCCTGTCGGAGTAAGATCGAAGTCAGCGAACTCAAAAGGCTTCCACAGCCTTGGCAACTCAGAACTAGAGCCTAGGGAGATTTCTAACGCCATAAACAAGAGTGTCAATTGTTAAGTCAACCACAGGAGTCACTGTGTACTTACTCCTCATGTGGGATCTGTCCTTAACGTGTTGTCCAATGTGAAGTAATGCTATAACTAGTACTGAAACAGTACTTTACACTTTATGTTCTGTGTGGGTGCAAACTGATGAAATCTTTACTTAATATATACTAAATCGATCTTCTGTATATAAAGATAATTGAAAATGAATCTTGATGTGAATGGAATGGGAGAGGGAGTGGGAGAGGGGAGTGTTGTGGGTGGGAGGGAAGTTATGGGGGGGGAAGCCATTGTAATCCATAAATTGTACTTTGGAAATTTATATTTACTAAATAAAAGTTAAAAAAAAAGGAAATATAACTGTATCATTGTCACATCTTGTATAAAAGAAGCAGCAGCAGTTACAATATCATCTATTTTCCAGTGTTCAAATTCTGATTATCTCTTACAATTTTTTGATAGATGGACTGTTCAAAACGGCACTGAAATGCATGTCCACACACATTGTGTATAATTGACAAGTCTCCTGAGTCTCTTAAATCTAGAATAGGTTCCTCTGTCTCTTGGGTTTATTTATTTTTATTTAATTTTTTTGTACACTTCCCCCATTCTAGAATTAGGTGATTGAATCTCCATGGTGTTTTGCTTTTTAAACACACCTTCTGTCTTGTATCTCCTGTAATCTAAGACAGCATACTTTTAATTTGAATGTTGAATGTAATATCTTATATATAAATACTTCTTGAATTGAGCTTGTTTCTTCAGTCTACTTTCTAAAGCTGCTTTAATACTGGTACAAATATAAATGTGCATCTAACTGATAAAAGTCACATCTTGACTATTTAGGTAAAAGTGAGAAACATTGCAAGTTTTCTGAAGTTGCTTCGGCTCTCTGTCTTCCCTCTGGTGCCTTCCTCACTGGCTGGAAGAGTTCTCACAGGAAGCTTGCAGCCAGGTGCCTTGGATAACCTGAAGAACATCTGAAGGTTCCCACCGACAAGTCTTATTCAAGGGACTACAGAAAAAAAAAAAAAAAAAACTTGAAAAAATATCCTTGCAATTGATGTTTTACCCTCTTGGCTAAGAGTCCTCTACAGTTCTTGAGAGTTTCTAATGAAGCAATCTAGACTTACTTAAAGTAGCCTCTGATCACAAGAGATGAAGATCCCTGGTTGAATGATGGTGACCGCTAGTGGTTGTGGTTACCTGTAGGAACCATTGCATCTGGAGTTGTTTCTTTACAGACTCTAAACTGTAATACAGCTTAGGTAACAGAAGGCAGTGGTAGGCTGGAGTGAGACTCCACTGTGATGGAAGGAGCTGGATTTCTTTATATTTTCTGTGGTCACTTCCATCTGCATTCAGTGTGCTTACTATCCGCCAGAAGGCCTCCTTCTTCCTCCCTATAACATCATCAGAATCTCTTATTCTTTCCCGAATGGTCTTCCTTGCTTTTTCTTTGAGCTATCTTGAGAATGCAATAAAATAAATCTTCAAAAGAGGAAACAAAGAAAACCAGGCAAGAATCTGTGTAGGCAGTGTCAGAAAACATCACATCAGCCTTCTGGTCCCAGTGGCTCTCTCCCCTCTCCCTCCCCTCTCTCCCCAACCCTGCCGTGTGTCACTCTTAGCACTACTTAAATTCTGAGACTCCTTCTTGGGGTCTGGGTTCTGAAGAACTACCTCCAGCAATCACAAAAAAACCTTTGTGCATTTATGCTGCCGTGGGCATATGGACAGCATGTGTCCATCTCTGTCTGTGAGTATTTGTCTATATACACAAAGATTTATAGCTGGCTGTTTTATGGGCTCAATAATAAAACCAGCCTCCTTATTCGACCATTAAAACAGATTTGTTTGCGTAGGATTGCTTTTGGGTCTTTTTGAGAGATGACAACATCCTCAGAGACTGTCAACCTACCTACATGTAGTGGAGCATATTTTGTTCCAACAGACATCTCTGAATGACAAAGAACGTGGTGCAGAAGAAGAGGAGTTGGAATCCTTGTGCTGCTGTATTTATTTGCAGAAAGAACAATCAGGGTGCTATGTGTGTAAACAATCAAGGTTTTCTTTCCTAGGCTGTAAAAGTCTCAAGTGTGGAGGAAGAGTTTAAAGGAACAGAAGTTAGCAAGCCAAGGTTGAGTGAGTGGGAGAAGAGGAAGTTCTACAGAGGTGGAAAGGCCCAGGACTAGGGCTGTTTGCAGAAAGTGTGCGTGGGAGTTGGTGTTGGAAGGAGATGGATGGGGACTGTTTGCTGGGAGGAAGGTGTTTGCAGTCCTTGTGGGGGTGTGTGGAGTGGAGAGACTTGTTTGAAGAGATGGAAGAGGCTGAAGAAGATTCAGAGATGAAAGGACATTGTGGGGAAGGAGGAGGGTATGTTTGCAGAAAGGTTGTTGAGGGCATTAACTTGGGTTTCACTAACAGTGCAGTTTGGAAAAAGAGGTGGGGGAAACAAGGCCGTTTCTGAACTTCTGAAATGAGAATATTGCTAGAGAAGGAAGTGTTGTTCTTGAAGCTTCTAATTAGCACCCTCTTCCACATGTTTTGACATTGGGATTAGTGGAAAAAGAGGGAGGTGTTTGTGCCCATTGTTTTCCATTGTAAGGCTTGGAGTATGGGGTTGCCATGGATTTCTCAGATTTTCCCTTTCCGTGCTCTCGCAGCTTCCCTGCGGGCCCCATCTGCTGCCGTCGGTGGCCACAGACGCACCCCACAGAAGTCACGTAGAGAACGGCACTGCTTCTGAGCGCCTGCTCTCAGCTGGGTCTGAATTCAATTACAGTTCATCAGTACATACTTTGTTTATAACAGTGCCGTATTGTAAGCATCAGAGCCTAAAGAGACCAGCCTGTGGACCACCAGTGTGCTGTGAGGGCTTTGATCACCAGGCATCCACCACTGTCTACCACAGAATGTGCACCCAGAGTCAGCCGCTCCACTCTGCAGGTCCCTGCAGGACACGGTAGTCCTAAGGCTTTATTGTAAATAGATACTTTGACCTGTACCTTCCAGATTGATTCTCCTACATTGGCTTCTGTAATCTAGATTCTTCCCCTGCCTGTCCCCTGCTCCCAACAATATGGAATGGTTTCCTCTTTCCTAGCACAACAAACACTTAGGTTTAATTTATTTTTAAATTTTACTTATACATTTTTATTTATTTGAAAATATAGGAACCAAGAGAGAGAAACAGAAAGAAATCCTCCATGCATTGGCTCGCTCATCAAGTGCTCACAATAGTCGGGGCTTGGACAGACTAAAGCCAGGAACCAGGAACTCCAACCAGGTCTCCCATATGGCTGGCAGAAACCTAGTACTTGAGTGATCACTTGGTGCCTCCCAGAGTTTGTGCATTAGCAAGGAGCTGCATTGGAAGTAGAGGCTGGACTTGATCCTGTGCACTCTGGTGTAGGATGCTAGCATCCCAAGCAATGGCTTAAACTGCTTGTGCCATAATGCTGCCTGTTTATTCTTTTCTGGTCCCTGCCTGTGTAATTCTTTAAAAAGTTGCTTCTTGGGTGTGCTTTCATTACCATGACACCAAGATCCCTGCAGCTCTGGCAATTGCAGTGTTGTAAATTCCCTGCTGGTGATTTAGTTTGAATGAATGATATTTTAAAACAAATGCCAAGAAAGAATCTCTATAAAAAACTTTAAAAAATGATACCCAGGATTGGTTTTTCAAGTAATTTTCTTCTCCACAAGTGTTTTCTTTTTTTTTTTTTTTTGGTACCATTTATAGATCTCTTCTTGACTTCTGATGTTTCCCAATTGACAATGAGGTGATGCATGTGTCAGGTGAAAAAAATAACAAGAGCACTGGAGGGCTTAACTTTATGATTTGGAAAGTAAACGCAAATGTCTCAACACACATGAACTTCTTTCCTGTTTAGACTTCCCAGTGCTGTCTCTCCTCTCAGATGGGCACCAGATGCATTCTTCCCTTCTCTCAATCCATCCCTTGGCTGTGTGTGTCATAATGCATGTAGCCATTATGGCCCTTGGGACAGTTTTGCTCCCATAATAACATACTGCATGGATCTTATAGATTCACTTTTTGTTTACATAAAAGGTACCGGGAAGCCAAAATAAACACATCAGGGTAATCAAGAAGACAGGCTGTAAACCTTGGAGGCTGTACCTCTGCTTGTATGACAAAGGCCTCTCTCTTCCACCTCCCTCCTTCCTGTTCACTGCCTCTTGGTAACCTCACTTCCCACCACCCTAACTCTGCCTCTTCTTTCTTCTTCCAAACTCACCTGCAATCTGATGCATTCTGCATGCGGTCATGTCCTCCCCTCGGAATTAACCTCAAACTTTCCCATAATGTTCCCTACTCTGCTGCCTACCTTTACTCTGCTTTGCCACACCCTAAACCTCATTTACCTACCCATTGCTTCTTTGCATTACTGGTGTCTTCTCCACATCTAAGCTGCTCCATTCTTGTGAACACAACTGAAATTGAGAGAGCACTGAGGAGGTGGGGAAGGAGAAAGGTACCAACAGCTGTGGCTCATGGGGTTAGCAAGGTCACCTATCCTGATGATTTTCTACCTTTTGAAAGGGATACTTCTAAACATTTTTTATTTGGAAGAGAAATGGACACAGAGGGTGAGAGAGATTGTCCCTCTGATGTTCACTCCCCTAAATTCCTGTAATAGCTAAGGTTGGGCCACGTCAGAGCCAGGAGCTGAGAACCCAGAACCCCATCCTGGTCTCTCATGTGGATGGCAGGCACCCATGTACTTGAGCCATCACCTGACCTGAGTGAGATACACAGGAAACTGGAATAGGCCCAGATACAGGATACAGATGTCTTAAATGGTCTCGAATGCCTGAGCTTGGTTTTCTACCGGTTGAGTTGAATTGATTTGTGAGATTAAGAGAGAAACTGAAACAGATACACAAATGCATTCAGCTATGGCAAGCAAATTGAGCTTAGAAAGTGAATGGGTTCCATATTTGTACCTCAACCTAAGTCATGAAATGTACAACCTTTTATAGTCCTTAATAGACCCAACAAAGATGAACTGAAAACATAGGGTATCAAACATGAATATCCCTATAGCGTTTCTCCAGAACATCCGAGTCATTTGTAGCTTTCCTCTACAAATGTGTCTGGGGAAGAACTGTTGCATGGGTGTTTCTCAGATGTGGTTTATTATATATTTGCAAATGTCCTGCAGATTTCTTCTGTAGAAACTGTGAAGAGTGCTTCTCTGCTTTCAGCCAGTACAGCTTTGGAATATTTTGGTCTGGTGTTTTGCCTGGCCAACCGAATTACTTCAGTGATCACTTTTTGATTTTTAAGAAAAGTGTATGTGGGGAGGAGAGTGAGACTAAGGGTGGTGCACTGTGAGGTCGTAGGGCATCTCTAGTAGTTCTACTACTCTGTCAATTTATGAGCCCAAACAAAGCTTGCTTGTATTTCATTCAGGTGCAACTGCAAACAGGTTCAAGTATGTTAATGCACTTTGTCATCTGAAATGACATTGATATCTTACACTGCTAAGTCAAAAGTTAAACTTTTATCCATTTTGACATGAGATGTTTAAAGCTTTCAATTCTGTACTGTTAGAGTAAATATTTAAAACACAAAATTTAGGCTCAGTACACCGCTTCTTCTTTTTTTTTTTTTTTTTTTTAGAATTATTTTTATTTATTTGAAAGAGCTACAGAGGGAGGTAGAGCCAGAGAGAGAGAGGTCTTCCATTCCACCCGTTCACTCCCCAAGTGACCGCAACAGCCAGAGCTGAGCTGATCCGAAGCCCGGAACCAGGAGCTTCTTCCAGGTCACCCACGCTGGTGCAGGGGCCCAAGGACTTGGGCCATCTTCTACTGCTTTCCCAGGCCATAGCAGAGAGCTGGATTGGAAGAGGAGCAGCCGAGACTACAACCGGCGCCCATATGGGATGCTGGTGCTGCAGGCTGGGGCTTTAACCCACTGCACCACAGCGGCGGCCCCGTAACTTCTATTTAATGACATATGCTCTGGCCTGCTTTCTAGAATGCTGTATTTTTACACAATAGGAATATCTTTTCTGTCTAATTTAGTTCTGTCTCCCATTTTGTATATACTACCTTTAAGCCAAAGTGTTACTAACTAATATGAATTACTTCTTGCTTGAAGGATTGCTGCCCAAATTAACCCAGTCTTAGGGGAGGCATTCCTGGGTATGCACAGATAAGTATTTAGATTAAGGATGAGAAAGAAATGCATGTCTATTAAATATATTTCATCCCAGGACAATTGTAGTCCTAGACTTTTTAAAGCAGTGCTATAGAAAACAACTTCATTTTGCCTTTGCAATTTTTGTTGTTGATTCTATCAGAGACAGAATGTTTGTTGGATGTATCAGTGGTCTGATAGCTGTATGGGCTTGGAATTTTATGTTCTTAGACCCTTAAAATTCTAGGTGTGGAGATGGCTTTTTGCTACAACTGGATAATACCTATGAGATTCTGTTTCCTTTAATTGGACTTGACATCACTGTCATTTCTTTCTACTGTACCATCAATGGGCGCTCTCACTGTCTATCTGTATCTCCTGTCCCTCTGCCTCCTAAATAAACAAACAAATAATTTTAAAAAGAAATTATACTGTAATATCCTCAGATTCCATTTATTTCCTTATTGCCTCAATTCCAAAATATTTGCTTTCAGAGAACTGGCCAAGGCTAGCTAGAATTTCAACATGACCAACCACCCAGAGAAGTTTGTTTGGAAAAGAATATCAGAGACGAGAGGTCATCTTAGTGTCAGTTCTCTAAGAGGGCCATGGGGAGATGTCTCAAATCAGGCTGGTGCTACTTTCAAGGTCAGAATTGGTAGAAACAGACAAATGTGAAGAGGGCCATCTGTCTTGGAGAAGGGAGAGCACTATTCCTGGGGAATGAAGGGCCTACAGGAAGGGGATGGCCAGGACTAGGTCTCAACTGGGAGCTAAATTTTTGCTAGAGCCCTCACAAAAATAAAGTGTGTTCATATTCATCTGGGCAGGGCTTTGAGTTGGAGGGTAAGAAACCAGGTGCAGTTTGCTGTGGGAGGCTGCAGCTTTTTGGCATTTGGGTAGTCAGCCCATTACCAGAGTTGAAGCAGCCGGGCTGTGTCTTGGTCGCAGAGCGTGGATGAGAAGCATTTCCTTACGAGGCTGCCTGAATCTGCCCAGGATGTCTGTGATATTGGATCGCAGGGTAAAGGTCCCTAAATTTGCGGTTAGGCAGGAATGAGGAAGATTGTGATTCAAACAGAAACTCGTGTTTATTTGGCGGTCAGAGGGTTGGAGATAAGACAGATTCTAGATAGCCCCTTCTTCCTTAAACTTGTGACCTGGTGACACAGTTAGTGCATTAAGGAACTGATCACTAACCATTTGCACTGCTGTGTTTCTGTAGACCAAAGATATCATGATTAGTATATGCTGTGCCTGAGGTTAGAGGACAGTCTTTTTTTTTAAATTTTTTTAAGATTTTATTTATTTGAGAGGTAGACTTACAGTGAGAGGAAGAAAGGTTTTCCATCCACTGGTTCACTCTCCAGATGTCCGCAACAGCCGGAGCTGAGCTGATCTGAAGCTAGGAGCCAGGTGCCAGGAGCTTCTTCCGGGTCTCACACACAGGTGCAGGGGCCCAAGCACTTGGGCCATCTTGCACTGCTTTCCCAGGCCATAGCAGAGAGCTGGATCGGAAGAGGGGCAGCCGGGACTCGAATCAGTGCCCATATGGGATGCCGGCCTTGCAGGCGGAGGATTAACCTACTGCACCACAGCGCTGGTCCCAGTGACAGTCTTAGTGGTACATGAATTCAGCGAGAATGTTCAACTGTGTTTTCCACTTGCCGATAATGTAATTTTTTTGGTCAGTAATATGAGTCTTATTTACAGTGATAGTCTGTAGTTCAAAGACATTTTCATAATTGAAAACTTGTTTCTCTCTCTCTCTTTTTTTTTTTTTATGATTTCTTTCTTTATTTGAAACTCAGAGTTACCAAGAGAGGGGGAGAGATACAGAGATATTCCATCTACTGGTTCACTCCCCAGAGGGCCATAAGAAGCCAGGAGCTAGAAGGTTCTTCTGGGTCTCCCACATGGGTGCAGGGGTCCAAGCACTTGGGCTATCTTTGGCTGCTTTTCCCAGGCTGTTAGCAGGGGGCTGGATTGAAAGTAGAGCAGCCAGGACAACAACCAGTGCCCATATGGGACCTGCTATGCCAGAGTCCCAATGCCAAAAACTTCAGTTTCTTAAATTAATGTTCAATCAGGGTCGAAGACAAATTCCTATGGATAGGTAAGTTTTTCTCAAAAGGGTTTTGATCATGGAAAATAGATTCCTGATATGTATAAGAGGGAGAGGAGAGTTGGATATCAAGGATGAGCAGAGTGCATTTGGGGGACCAGGGAATTTGAAGGCTACAACAATTTCAGAATTTTAAATTTGTCACCCTGACCATGTGGCAGTCATTTGAGGAATACCCTTTCCTCTAGTATTTCCTGTTGCTTTCTTGTTGAGAACATCACTCCCATTGCCCCCCCCCCCCTTCAAGATTTATTTATTTATTTGAAAGTCTGAGTTACACAGAGAGACAGAGGCAGAAGAGAGAGAGAGAGAGAGATCTACCATCTGCTGGTTCACTCCCCAAGTGGTTGCAACAGCCAGGTCTGGGCCAGGCCAAATCCAGGAGCCATGAGCTTCTTCTGGATCTCCCACATGGGTGTAGGGACCCAAGCCCTTGGGTTGTGCTCCACTGCTTTGCCAGGCCAGTAGCAGGGAGCTGGATTGGAAATGGAGCATCCGGAACTCAAACCAGCGCTTATATAGGATGCCAGCACTGCAGGCAGCTGCTTTACCAGTTAGGCCACAGTGCTGGCCTCTGCCATCACCCCCTTTTAAAGAACCACCTTATTAATTGATGAATGTCTCATATAAAGTTTCTTGGTCTGCAAAGTGTGAGTTGTCAGAACTATTTCTGGGCTGTTAATGATTCTAGCAGAGACATCTAAAGGAAGGTCCTTTGCATATCCCCTTGATGTGTGCTAGGTACTGAGGCAGCAGGTGGTCCTCTAAGGTCTAGAATGCGAAAGGGAAATTGTGTTCCTCATGTTCCAGCCTGAGCGTGCACCTTTACTTGGCTGTGGATTTGTTTTCCCAAAATATCTCTGCTGTCCTCGTGAGTTCTTTTTCTTCTGTGCAAAAAGCATCCCAGATCTGTGCTCTTGATTCTTTAGTTTGCAGTATGGTTTTGCTAGGTTGATTAGAGAAACAGAATTTGTGTGTGGTAGTTGCATTAGGCCAGACTGCAAGGCTATTCAGATGTAGGCTGCAAGAGTTTTTTTTTTTTTAATCTGTTTATCGACTAAAACTTTCTCTTCTTTTTCCTTTACAGATTTCAGCAACATGATGGCAGAGCATAGCCATGTGCAAAATCGGCAGGATTTACAAAATGGTAGCGTAGAAGAAGGCTTTGTGGTGCATTCCCTTGAGAACGACCCCCAAAACGTGATGGAGAACCTGGGCCCGAAGAAGTATTCTTCCAGTCTGAGGTTCAAAGCCAACGGGGACTATTCTGGCTCCTATCTGACCCTCTCGCAACCTGTGCCTACCAAGAGGAGCCCTTCTCCTCTGGGCACTGGCGTCAGAAGTAGTCCCTCCTTGGCCAAAATCCAAGGAAGCAAGCAGCTCTCCTGTGATGGAACTGACAAAAGTATGTCCATGAAACCTCCCACACCTCTACTCAGCACCACCCCCAGTGGATACCTCTTGGGGAGAGCTGACTTTGAAAATTATACAGGCCGGGACAGCGAAAAGTCCTTGAGGCTCTCTGAGAAGCCTCCCTATTGCAAGTACAGCTCAAGGAATAAATCACATGACAATGTGTACTTTCTCGGAGGGCTGGAAGGCAGGAAGGCATCTGGCTCGCTCCTGGCCATGTGGAGTGCAGGCGCCCTGGGTGACACTGGCCCCTCTCCCATCAGCAGATCGGGGGCAGCAAGCATGCCTTCGAGCCCAAAGCAAGCCAGGAGGATGAACATGCAAGACAACCTGACGCTGCAGCCCAGGTCAAGCAGACACAGGGAGCTGGCGTCGGAAAACACCAGCGGAAGAACCAGGAAGTATTCGGGCAGCAGCCTCAGTCACATGGGAGCCTACAGCCGCTCGCTTCCCAGGTTGTACAAAGCCACAGAGAATCAGCTGACGCCTCTCAGCTTGCCTCCAAGACACTCCCTGGGCAATTCCAAACGAACAAAACTGGGGGAAAAGGATCTACCTCATAGCCTTGTGGACAACGACAATTATCTGAATTTTTCCTCTTTAAGCTCAGGAGCTCTACCCTACAAGACCTCTGCCTCTGAGGGCAATCCCTATGTCAGCTCCACCCTCAGCGTCCCCGCCAGTCCCCGCGTGGCCCGCAAGATGCTTCTGGCCTCCACCTCGTCCTGTGCCTCCGATGACCTTGACAGGGCCCCGTACCCGGGGAGCAGTCCCAACCACTCGTTTCCTCCTGGGGAGCCAGACAGACTGTTTGTGGCCAGGAGGAACTTCTCTTGTGGATCTGTGGAGTTGGATGATGCCGATTTGGACAGCCTCAGACAGGCCTCAGGAACCCCCCAGCCTGCCCTTCGGGAACGGAAGAGCAGCATCAGCTCCATTTCAGGGCGCGATGACCTCATGGACTATCACCGGCGGCAGCGGGAGGAAAGACTCAGGGAGCAGGAGATGGAGCGACTGGTAATGTGCCGCTGTTGACCTCACTGTTTCTTGCAGCAGCGTTGGGGCAGCCTTAGAGGCAACCCCAAGGACCTAAGTGGGGCAGAGCATCTCCGTGTGCGCTGCTGTCTCTTCCTGGACTCTGTCCTGCTGTTTTTCTTCTTCCCAGCTCACCCTTATTAGGCATGTGGGAGTACTGAGCAGGTCTTCAGAAGCTTCCTATTAATTTAGTTGCTTTGCAGAGCTCTTACATGCATAAATTCTTGCAAATGCTACTAGTGTCGCTGAGCTTCTCATAGTCTTTTTTTTTTTTTCCCCTAAAGATTTCATCTATTTATTTGAGAGGTAGAATGACAGACAGTGAGAGGGAGAGTCAGAGAAAGATCTTCCATACGCTGATTCACTCTCCAAACAGCTGCAACAGCTGGAGCTGGGCTGTTCTGTTGCCAGGAGCCAGGATCTTCTTCCCAGTCTCCCACGCGGGTGCAGGGGCCCAAACTCTTGGGCCATCTTCCACTGCTTTCCCAGGCCATAGCAGAGAGCTGGGACAGAAGAGGAGCAGCCGGGACTAGAGCTGGTTCCCGTATGGGATGCCGGCACCACAGGTGGTTGCTTAGCTTAAATATGCTATAGCACCGGCCCCCTCACAAGTCTTAGCAACTTTTCTTTTAAGACTGTGAGGAAATGCTGACTGTTACTGTAAATGACATTAAAATTGCAGGATATAACTTATACCTGCAAGTTTAATAAGTAATCAGGAACTCGGGACTCATGGGGAGTCAGGCTGTGAATTTGTCTGTGTAGCAAGCTGTCTGGTGAGTTGAAGGAGTACCTCAGTGGCACTCAACTCTTTCCACACTATTCACATACACCCCACACTCTGTCCTGCCGTGTCTCCTAACACAGTGACTCCAGACTACATGTACTCACAACAGTTATTGAATTTTTATTTTCCATAGGGGAGAATATTGAAAATAAGAAGACAGGAGAACTCTTTAGGAATATCTGATAGTGAATTTGTTTTTATGGCATGCTGAAAATAAGGAAACATGCCTTGAGTCTCACTAACAAATGAGAACAAACAACTGCATTGTTTCCATTCTCCATTAAGTATAATGTTTTTCTCTTTTAGAATGATATGTATCAGGAATTATTTTGATACATTTATGATTAATAATTTTCTTAACAAGGGAAGCCTCAGGATGGTAAAGCTGGTATACAAAAGTATAGGCTTATTAGAAGTATTTTAGTTACTTCAAGAAAGTATACTGGAAGATTTTTTTCCCCAGAAACCTTTTATTTAGGCTTTACAAACTTCATGCATTTCTTAAATCCAACTTTAGGAACACAGTGATTCTTCTCACCATACTCTCCCTCCCACTCCCACTCCCACCCTTCCTCCTCCTCCCTCTCCTATTCCCATTCTTATTTTTTACTAAGATCTATTTTCAATTAACTTTATGCACATAAGATTAGCTCCATACTAAGTAAAGAGTTTGACAAATAGTATGAAAAAAAAAAAACTGTTTATCAACAGTCTAGACAAGGGCTGTTCAAAGTCATCACATCTTTTTTTTTTTTTTTGACAGGCAGAGTTAGACAGAGAGATAGACAGAGAGAAAGGTCTTACTTCCATTTATTTACTCCCCAAATGGCTGCTATGGCCAGCATGCTGTGCTGATCCGAAGCTAGGAACCAGGTGCTTCCCTCTGGTCTCCTACGTGGGTGCAGGGGCCCAAGCACTTGGACCATCCTCCACTGCCCTCCTGGGCCACAGCAGAGAGCTGGACTGGAAGAGGAGCAACCAGGACTAGAACCCAGCGCCCATATGGGGTGCCGGTGCCACAGGCTGAGGATTAACCAAGTTAGCCACGGCGCTAGCCCCCAAAGTCATCACATCTTAAAGTGTCAATTTCACTCCTATAGATTACCTTTTGGGCACTCTATTAGTTATCACAGGTCAGGGAGACTATATGATATTTGGCCTTTTGGGACTGGCCTATTTCACTAAGAATATGTTTTCCAGTTGCATCCATTTTGTTGAAATGATAGGATTTCATTTTTTTTTTTTTTACTGCTGTGTGGTATTCCCTGGTGTATATATCCTGTAATTTCTTTATCCAGTCTTCAGTTGATGGACATTTGGGTTGATTCCATATCTTAGCTATTGTGAATTAAGCTGCAGTAAACATGCGGGTATAGATAACTCTTTCGTATGCTGATTTCATTTCCCTTGAATAAATTCCTAGGAGTGGGTTGGCTGGGTCATATGGTAGGTCTATATTCAGATTTCTGAGGTATCTCCATACTGTCTTCCACAGTGGTTATACCAGTTTATATTCCCAACAATAATGGATTAGGGTGTCCCTTTCCCCCAACAGCCTCCCCAGCATTTGTTGTTTGTTGATTTCTGTATGAAAGCCATTCTAATGGGGGTGAGGTGAAACCTCATTGTGGTTTTGATTTGCATTTCCCTGGTGGCTAGTGATCCTGAGCATTTTTTCTTATGTCTTTTGGCTATTTGAATTTCCTCTTTTGAAAAATGTCTGTTTAAGTCCTTTGCCCACTTCTTAACTGGGTTCTTTGTTTTATTGTTGAGTTTCTTGAGCTCTTTATATATTCTGGATATTAATCCTTTGTCAGTGCATGGTTTGCAAATGTTTCTCCCATTCTGTCAGTTGCCTCTTCCCTTTGCTGAGTGTTTCTTTTGCAGTGCAGAAGCTTCTCAATTTGATATAATCCCATTTATCAATTCTGGCTTTGATTGTCTGTGCCTCTGGAATCTTTTCCAAGAAGTCTTTGTCTATGCCAATGTCTTACAGGGTTTCCTCAATGTTCTCTAATAATTTGATGGTATCGGATTGTAGATTTAAGACTTTGATCGGTTTTCAATGGATTTTTGTATAAGGTGTAAGGTAGGTGTCTTGCTTCATACTTCTGTATGTGGAGATCCAGTTTTCCCGATACCATTTGTTGAAGAGACTGTCCTTGCTCCAGGAATTGGTAATTAGCTTCTTTGATCCATTTGGAGTGGATTTTTGTGTAAGGTCTAAATTGCCCACAGTGACTGCCCAAAGACACAGTTAGTTGTAAGGCCACCACAAAACACAGCAAACATTGGAGTTAAGGGAAAAGGTTTATTGACAGGGGATGTCAGTAGGCTGGAGGGAAGGGACAAAGAAGAGAGAAAGGGGGTGGGGTCAAGGGAGAGAGTGCAGGAGAGAGAGCATGTGTCAGGGAAACGGGTCCTGTTATATTCTTGCAGGGGGTAGGGAAGTGGGAACAACCAATCCTGTTAGGGTGGGGGTGGAGCTGACACCTAATGGTTGGGCCATTTGATCACCTGATTTCTAGCAATGGCTATGGGGGCCAGAGCCTAGAATGGTGTCTGGGGTATGAATTGCACCACAGATAAGACCTCCACCATTTTACTAACACCAGCCACACCTTCACCCTCCCTTGTAGCCACAGTGTTTTTACAGTCCTAGCACAGAAGACTCTAACAGTCATGATCACCCAGCCCCTGTCAATTTTCCCAGCCAGATTCAGGCATCTCCTTCCTGCTGGTTGTTGGGCACATGGACACAAGCTGGCACAGCTGTTATGTGTGTCCAAAATGATGCCTGCCCTATCTCAGCTAGTTACAGGATGCTGGTGCTGAGTGACTGGGGAGAGAGAAACATGCCCCCTTCTTTCCCCTCTAGGTTGGCAAGTACACTATCTCCCAGAGGGCTCCAAGCCAGACTCAGCCAGGCTCTTCTCGCAGCTTTATCACCAGTGGCTTAGGCTGCTGCAATCTGGTCTCACCTCACTCTCCAAAGGTGGTGCTGAGGCTCTTGGTAGCTGGGGTCCTGAGTTGTGCCTATTCATACCCTCTACATAGGTCCTCATTGTCCTCTAATTTGCTGGAGTTTCCTCTGCAGTTTTCTCCCTAACTTTCCCCCAAGATTGACTCTCTCCACTTTTTAAAAACTATCTTCCCCTAGAGAGTGATCCAACATGGGAAGTGAGATACTCAGCAGACTCATAGAATGGCGGATGTCCTAAATAGCACTCTGGCCTCAGAATCAGCCCTAAAGGCACTCGGATCTGGCTGAAAAGCCCATGAGAGTATTTCAGGCATGGAAAGCCAAGACACTCTGGCAAAAAGATCTCTGTGAGTGAGATCCCAGTGGAAAGAACAGGTCTTCAAAGAGGGAGGTGCCTTTCTCTGAAGGGAGGAGAGAACCTCCACTTTGACTATGACCGTGTCTAAACAAGATAAGAGTTGGAGAACTCAAGGGGCTTCCATAGCCTTGGAAACTCATGACTGGTGCATAGGGAGATTACTGATGCCATAAACAGGAGTGTCAATTTGTAAAGTCAACAACAGGAGTCACTGTGCACTTACTCCTCATGTAGGATCTCTGTCCTTAATGTGCTGTGCATTGAGATTTAATGCTATAACGAGTACTCAAACAGTATATTTCACTTTGTGTTTCTATGGGGGTGCAAACGATTGAAATCTTTACTTAATGTACACTAAACTGATCTTATGTAAAAAAAAAAAAAAAGAAAAAAAAGAAATTATCAATTCCCAACTTGACTCTCACTGGGATTAAACATGACAATAGGTCTGATCTGATTTCATCATCATTTAAAAAATCATCTATTATTTTTCACTTTATGTTTCTGTGTGGAAGCAAACTGTTGAAATCCTTACTTAAGGTATACTAAGCTGATCTTCTGTATATTAAGATAATCGAAAATGAATCTTGATGTGAATGGAAGGGGAGAGGGAGTGGGAAAGGGGAGGGTTGTGGGTGGGAGGGACGGTATGGGGTGGGAAGCCATTGTAACCCATGAGTCGTACTTTGGAAATTTATATTCATTAAATAAAAGATAAAAAAAAAAAAAAACTATCTTCCCCTAGACTAGAGCAGTAAGCTCCCTCCCTATTCCGCCATTTTGGAATCTCCCAGATTTTTTGAATTACAAACAAAACGAGTTAATGCCCTATGGATCAATACAGTTGTAATCTTTGGAAAATATTGAACAAAAAACATTTGCATCTATATGGGACAAAATTTGTTGTATGTTTTAGAAGATAAGAATCCTTTGCCACCCTCTTACTTTTTGATAAGGAAATATCTGTCTTTAACAGAGCTTTCAAAAATCCTAACCAGTATTAGTGAATGCAGACAAATGTGCAAGGCTATAGAGAGCTATTAGATATTCTGTGGGTGGGCCAGTGCTCCAGTGTGACAGTTACCTTCGTTATCACAAACTTCAGAGATCATTTGTGGTCATGAAAAGGCATTGTATTAGCCGGCGCCGTGGCTCACTAGGCTAATCCTCCACCTTGCAGCGCTGGCACACCGGGTTCTAGTCCCGGTCGGGGCGCCGGATTCTGTCCCGGTTGCCCCTCTTCCAGGCCAGCTCTCTGCTATGGCCAGGGAGTGCAGTGGAGGATGGCCCAGGTGCTTGGGCCCTGCACCCCATGGGAGACCAGGAAAAGCACCTGGCTCCTGGCTCCTGCCATCGGATCAGCGCGGTGCGCCAGCTGCAGCGGCGGCCATTGGAGGGTGAACCAACGGCAAAAGGAAGACCTTTCTCTCTCTGTCTCTCTCTCACTGTCCACTCTGCCTGTCAAAAAAAAAAAAAAAAAAAAAAAGGCATTGTATTAGAGCTGGATTCATTGATTTAAATTCAGTTGGAATTTTAATTAGCATTTAAAACTTTCTTGTATATGGACAGCAAATATAGTGATATACTAAGCTGAGCAATTTTTATCTCCTACCTAATAACTTTTTAAAGAATCTAGGAGAGCACTCTGAACAGCTTCCTTGATTTCACAGATCTCTCTTTGGTGTTCTTACTGTTCTTAGGATAGAAAACCAAACTCAAGAAATTCATTTCTACTGGGTTCCATCTTTAGTATATGTAAATATTGATGAATTTTGCTTTCCTCTAGATTCTCCAAATCTGCTAAAGTTTCTGGCAACCCAGAGAGCAACCTTCTTTACTGATTGTCAGATTAGGACTCTGTATGTCACAAACAAGTTCAATTCCCTGAGATAACTTTGTAGTTATTGGGCCAAATATGAATTTATAATATTCACTTAGTTGTGGGCATGTTATACCTGTTGAAATAAGACTTATATTTTAAGTATGGCATTCTAGGTTTGGCCTTGGTTGTATAGTCTGTCTGATTGTATCCCAGTAAAGGGAAGGACACATTCTTATTGAGGCTAAGCAAATAATGATATTGCCATTAAAAACTGGAGAGACTCAAATATATTTCTTCCTGAGTTCTGAGGGATCAATAAGAACGTACTACCATTAAACGACTATTTCATTTAGTTTTAAAGATTATAGTTCTAATTGAGGGTTAGCGATAGATCAGGATGAATGCTAAAGGGTTTTCTTCATTAGCAAACAGAACATTTAAAGTAATAATACCAATTATAATATCCTAAAACACATATACACGTTGAGAAGTTTCACTTCCAGGATCAGGGCAAACAATTCTATATAATTAATTCTTATTCATCTTTGGCCATTAGCTTGATTTTGTTATGTCGTCTGTTTCTAGACTAACAGGAGTCTCGGAAAGCTGATTCGCTTCTTAGTGCTCTCTCATTATTGCCTATGCAGTGTCAGCTCAGAAGCTCTGTCTGTAAGTCCGTTATTTGGACTACCAGGAATTAAGAGTACTTGATAAAGTCCTTTTTGTGAGCTCTGAAATTGCTTTTCTTTGCTAAAGGCACATTCTAGTCCATAACTTATAGCTCAGTATTGAGGCGTACTTGAGAGGAAAAGTAGAGACCTCTTGGTGACTATAAAAGTAAGTGCCTATGGTTAATTAATGATGAACTTAAATAGTGTCAGCAGAAAGTAGAGGTAAAATTTTTTTAACAAGGTAGAAGACATTGGTCTTATTCAATCAGTTTTTTTCCTGGAGGATTAGAACATTACAGAGAGTGAGGGCTTTTACATATTCAGGGCCCTTCTCAAGAGTATATCATCCTTGTATATTATTTATAATGATGATGTTTTACCTGTGCAGAATTCTCTTAGGACAGGCTGGTCTTCTCATCTGATTTGACAAATCCTCCTACGCAATTCTTGATAGCCTTGGACTACTTAAAACCAAAGGGTAGACAAGCAAGTGTTGAAGATGCTGCCCAAAGGAAAAAGTGATTCCAGAAAAGGGGGGAAAAGAGGAGCGCTTCTGGGAGTGGCAGTGTGGACAAAAAGGCTCAGGGTCCCAAAGGTGGTGGCGATGCAGTAAAGGTCAGATACACTCTGTGTGACAAGTATGGCAAAATCAAGGAAGCCATGGAAAAGCTAAAGTCCAGAATGCGACTCAGTGATGTGGCCACACAAGGGGGCGACTTGGGTTGGATGACCAGAGGGGCTGTGGTGGGACAGTTTCAAGAAGCATCATTTGCCTTGCCTGTAAGTGGGATGGAAAAGCCTGTGTTCACAGACCCACCAGGTAAGACAAAATTTGGATATCATGTTATTATGGTTGAAAGGAGAAAATAAAATCATGTGAATAATAATAATAAAAAAAAACTAAGGAGTATAGAAAATAAGTCTATTATTTCCAGGATTTTTTCTTTTGTAAGATTGAAGAACAAATTGTGGTGATTGTCCAGAATTCCTCTAAGAAAACTTAAAGAAGAGTTTAAAGTCTTAAATAGACTTTAGGTATAAAATATCTTGGAATTTTTTTCCCCTGAATTTATGGTGTGTTGAATCTTGGAAAGGCAAAATCAAGTAATAATCAAAGGAGATTTTGTCACTGGGTTAGTATAGGATTGTGGGAAACTGCACACTGAATGTTTGTGATTAGGCTACCTAATAAAGTGACAGTAGTTTATTTTATAATAAACAAGAAACTTTAAATGATTTGCAACTGAGGAGATGTTATTTTAAATGTGCGAGGATAGTCTAGTTAGCACAAAGCATAAAAAGTAACACTGGCGACCCCAAATATCTGCTCTCTGGGCTCATTACTTAAAAGAATAACCTTTCATTATCAAATCATAGACTGATTTCCCCAGATTAGTCTTTCATGTCAACAGCGATAACGGCATTTTAGTTTTACATTAGTAGAATGCTTGTCATGCATTCCATTTTTCAAAAAAAAAAATTAATGAATGAAGCCATCAGAATTGTACAAACTTTGCTACAGTTTTAGCATTACTTCCTTGTAGACTTACTATTTTCTAGTATTACAAGTCAAGTCAACTCAAGTCCTTTTTCTGAAAACCTAAAATTTCTATTTCCATCAACTTCTATCTTTTATGGTCCTCTTTCATATTTTAGAGCAATCAGACACTTTAAGACAGGAGTATTTAACTTAGAAATACTGAGAATTATGTTGACACTGAAACATCACAAAACTAATCACTGTTGATGTAAAGAGACTTGTAACAATCATAATTTAGTTTAGGTATGCACAAGTTTTATTTTTTTTATCTGATGAGAATAAGCTTATATTTTCACTAAACTAATGTAGAACAGTCAAGAAGTTCATATAAACTAAACTCTTAATGATAAAGCTAATTCAAATCATATTTAAAAAGGGAAATTAAATAAACATTTTCTAATAGGGGAAGATGTTTGAGTCACTAAGTTTGATGAGAAAGGTCTTTTTCTTATAAGGAAAGCTCATTTAACTTTTTTTATTTTTACACTTCTTCAATCTTTATTTGAAAACTCAATGTAATTTTATTGATGACAAAAGCGTGAATCAAAGTTAGGAACCTCCAAGGATCTCTTAATGAAGTATAATAATCTACTCTGTACCAGTATTAAATGACCTCCAACTAATGTTTATTTTATATATATAAATTTACGGATATATTTTTCTTCCTTCTTTCT
The DNA here is from genome assembly GCF_051225735.1 of Oryctolagus cuniculus. Taxonomy (NCBI): domain Eukaryota; kingdom Metazoa; phylum Chordata; class Mammalia; order Lagomorpha; family Leporidae; genus Oryctolagus; species Oryctolagus cuniculus. Next base: position 67,800,862 of record NC_142870.1, read on the forward strand.
TGCTCTCAGCTGCCAGTTCATGGTTTTGTCATTGGGCCAACCTTTTCTTTCCTTTTTATGATTTTGAAAATCAGATACTGACTTGATTTTAAAATGTTCTAAAAAAAAGAGAGTTCCTAAGTGCAAGTGAAGTTTTGAGAGGGTCCTGTGCACATGAAGTGTGAGCACTTCAGTTCATAGACCTTAGGACATCGATTTGGGCTGATCAGCAGTCATTTTAATTCGCTTACCACAGAGCATAGTTTGTAATAGCAGGCATCACTGGATAAGTTAACTCTGAAGGGCTGGGATGGTGACTCTGGCAAATTAGATGTTCTACACACTAGAAAGTCTTTATAAAGTAGAGGTGGTAGTCTTTTCTTCATCTATTTTGATATCTGCATATCTCCCACAATTCTAAGGTAATCATAGCCATTGAGTGCTTCTTATAGTCCGACGTATGCAAATCCTTTTTAAAAAGGAGAAAATAAAAAACTGAAAAAAACCCTAGTGTGATAGTATTCATTGGATTACTGCCCAAGGCATCTATGCCCTTGTGGAGACTCAATGAATTCCCACAAATTGCATTGTAGCCATCTGGTGTTTTCTTTCTGGCTGATAGCAGTTATCTGCAGTGCCTGGGAAACAACATTCCTGACATTTAGTGCTATAGGGGACCACACTTGATCTTTATTTCTCAATCTTATGAGAACATGACATCAGCTGTCATGAGGAACCATGGGGTCCAGCTTTCTACTACTGTGCATTTCCTAAAGATAAGATTGGTGTTGTTTCCAGGCACATATTACTGTTTGTGTGGTAGTTATGTAGATGGGTACAATGTCTGAATCAGCACTTCTCTGCTATTTGGAAGATGGTTTGTTCTTATAGCTCTTTTAACAGCGTGGTACAAAGAAAGGATGTTAACACGTAAGACACTGAGACCTTGTCTGTCTTATTCCACAACTCCTAGCGTGATTACCAGAATATTGGGAGCATTGTATCTGTGTGGTTGAAGAGACGAATTGAATTTTTTTGATATCCATTTATAACATTCTTTCTGGCTTTCCTTATTCTGTGCTGTAGGTTGCTCCCCTGCTTTCCAGACAGTATGCATGTGGTTCCAGGTAACAGTGAAATGCCTTACAAAGAATGCAAATATATCAGCAGAGATGGAGTCTCTCTGTTTCCAGAAAGGGAAATTTCCCTCCCAACCCTCATTTCAAAACGAAAGATGAAAAGTGAGTTATTTTTCCTGGCTTTGAAAATTGGCTGTGGCTCTCCAGGGTCAGAATAAAAACCAGACAGCACATCAGAGAGTCCTCATTGTGTACTGTTGAGTACATGATACAGCTGATATTTCTAAAAACTAAGTGAAAGTCCACTTGAGCATATTTGTTCCAGGGGTTTTGATATATAATACCTCTATGTGTTCTCTAAGCTCCTAAAGGGTGGTTGGGTACAGGTCTGTCTCCATTGCCTAGTGACTCTTGACCATCCTGCCCCCAAACAACTTGGACATTCAGACACTTTGGCTGTGCTGAGCTGCATTTTAAGTTGGACAGCATTTCTTGGTTGGGTAGCAGAATGAAAAATGTGAAGAGAATGCTGTTTGGTGCTTAGTCATAGTATTGTTATTTTTTAAGGGCAAGGACTTTGAAATGTGAAGGCAAGCTTAAGACTGGAAAACTGCTATGTCCTGCAATTTGACTTGAAAGGAATCTGCTTCCTGATGTGGCCCTTTCACTTGCTACATTGCGTCCTGACCATCATGTTAATTTTTAAAATATTGTTGCACTAGTGGGAAGTGAGCCCATTAAACTGCATTGGGGTGAGAGGTCTGTTTACTAACTAAATGAGCATTGGCTCCAACTTTTTTCAAGGGATATTTGGAAATGATGACTCTCTCCCTATATTCGTGAGTAGAATGGCTATTGTTAAATTAATTGATTTACTCTTCAGATTCTTCCTAAGCCCTAAACTGAATTATTCCTATGGAGCCTTTCTTAGCTCTAATGTTTAGAACAGCCAGGCAGTTCTCGCCTCTTCCTGGCCTTCTTTCACTTTCCTACCTTGCTGGGAAAGTTTGTAGAATCTGGCTCACAAATATAATGTGAACCATGTAATTTAAATTTTTCTTATGGTAAGAAAGAGTGGTGTTAACTTTACCAGCACAAAAATGACAAGATTAGATGATGCTGTTATCTACTAAGTAAGTTATCCATTCTAAAGGAAACAGCCTTACTTTGTTTCTAAAGTGAGAGTCAATCTATAACCACTGGTATTATAAAGAACAATGTTATCTGAGCTTTCATCAGATCACCTTGGGTCGTTAGAAGCTAAAGCAAGGACTTTGAACAGCAGGTTGCTGGTGTATATGTAGGTGTTCATTAAATGTTGAGGGAATTAATCATCAGAAAATTAGGACTGCCAATTCTCCTAGTTAATTGAGATTAAAAAAAATTGTCACATCTTGGTTTTTCCCCCCCCTGTCTTCAACTGAAGATATAGATGGGCAAACAAAGAATGGGAAGGGACAAAGTAGCTGTTAGCAATAGGCTAAAGACCTTACATTAAGAAAACAGTGCTAACGTCTTAATGTGGTTTTACATTGCAATGGCCTATGGCAATTGCTATTAAGAGCACATTCTTCTGTCTGTCCTTAAGAGCAAACCTTGGGTTCTTGTTACAGTGGCAGTACAAGCTATTGCCTCTTGATGGTGCCAGGCATTTAAAAGTCTCTGCTCAGAATTTGAGGGATGCATGTTCTGAATGTTAATAGTGTAGCATTTCCCGGCTAAGAGCTGAAATATACAGGGGAACTTTGACTGCTAGAGGCCCTAAGTGACAGCATGGCAGTTGTGGGAGGAGAGTCCTTCTTTTTCAGAATGATACATCAATACATGATTTTTTTTTTTTAAAAAGAAATAAAGGTCACAAATATATTCAACTGGGTGAAATTTGAAATACTGACTGGATGAAAATTGAAAATAGAGCACATTGACAGCAACAGGGATATGGAAATGGAAGTGAGGGAAGACTATTGATTTTTCATAGTGAAAGGGATACCCGTATTTGTTGTCAAGTTATTTTGTATTAAACTAAAAGCTAACTATTCATTGATTTTAAAAAATAGGTTTGGTGACTGTGCTAGTTAATGTTATAAAATTTTTTCTCCTGTTCTAGAAAACATTATAGGACTATTTCCTCAAATACTTTTAAAATGTGAGATTGATTTTTTCAAAAAAAATGCAAAAATGAGTATTATAATATAAACACACATTCATTACTTTCTCAATGGACAAATTTTATGTTAGCCACCTCAATGTGCAGTTCATGACCTGTTAGGTCACATTGCAATTGTAAGTGACTCAGAGAATTCCTTTATACCCTTTACCTGGTTTCCTCCAGTGTTAACATCTTGCACAGCTAGTTCCAGACACCCGCGATACCGACCTTGACACCGTCAATACAAACAGTACTAATACCACAAGGGTCCCTCATGTTGGCCTTTTACAAACACACTCACTTCCTCCTTAGCTGCTGGGAACCACTAATCGTTCTCCATTGAAGTAATTTTGTCATTTCAAGTATGTTGCCCAAATATAATCACATCATATGTCACCTTTGCTTTTTTTTTTTTTTTTTTTGGTTCCTTTAAATTGTTTCATTTATTTGAAAGGCAGAGAGAGAGTGGGGAAGAGACAGAGAAGAGAGAGAGATCTTCCATCCACTGGTTCACTTCCCCAAATAGTGGGCCAGCCCAAAGCCAGGAACCTGGAGCTTCTTCCGAGTCTCCCATGTGAGTGCAGGTGCCCAAGTGGTTGGACCATCTTCTGTTGCTTTCCCAGGTGCATTAGAAGGGAGCTGGATCGGAAGTGTATCTGTCTGGACTTGAACTGGTATTGATATGAATTGCCGGCGTCACAGGTGGTGGCTTTACCTGTTAGGCCACAGCACCAGCCCCTTGCCTTTGGCTTTTTCCACTCAGCTTAATTCTCTGTGGTAGCAAGTTGGTTCCTCTCCTTCAGCTCTGAACCGATATAAATGGGCCAAAAGGAATCCCAGGGAGCTAACTTCCCTGTCTTTCCTTGGGCTCTCAGTCCTAGCTGATGTGTCTTTTCTTGCCAGCTTTCAGAGTTTCTGTTATCTTGTATGTGATGTGCAGATTTCTTATTGCATGTAGTGAAGGAATAAAGAAAAGTATGTCTACTTCATCTTCCCAGGAGCCAGAGTCAGTGAGAGTAGGTTTTTGAAGTTCAGAACAGCCAAGAACTTTGTTCTGGTGAAATCTAATTGACTATGCAAAGAGATCATGTTCTGTTGAAAAGTTTGGGTTTAGATAAGTTGATGTTTTACATTCAAAATTACTAAATCCTAATCAGCTGTGGGATTGTTTTTAGGATTTGGAAAAAGGGCAGAATTTTAAGATAATGCAGAGTAGAAGGAAAAGGAACAACAGTCACAACCATTTATTGTTCTTTCATTCTGGTAGAATAACAAAGGTGAAGCTTTGAAAGGTCATTTCTTTCTTTTTTTTTTCTTTTTTTTTTTTTTTCAGTCAGGTCACAAGCACCAAGGCTTAAGTCATGTTTGGCAGAGATTGTAATTTTACAAGTTACTAATGTTACTCAAGTTTGGAAAGAAGAAAAAAATACTGTTTGTTTTCTAGTTCTATACATAATACTTTTCGAATTTTCACACATGGCATTTTTCCATGTGATGCATATCTCACAGATAGTTACATGACAATATTTAGTTGGTATGTAGTAGTATTCCCTTCTTTTTTACAATTTGACTTTCCTAAGTTTTTACTGACTTTATGCCTAAAAAAATTCGTTTTTTAAGAATAGGCTGTATTTTCAAATATAAAGACTTGAAAGTTTTAATACTTCTTGTGCATAGATTTTGATCAAACATTGTAAAATATTATATAAAATTCTGAAAGCATTTTAATGGATCTTCTGAAAGCATTTTCATAGAGTCTTCCAGAAGAAAAAAAGCAGAAATTTGATAGAGCCAGAGTGGAAATGCAGAGATAACTTTTGTTGTGTTTTCTTTAATGATGTGGAGCAGTAGCACAATTTCTTTAACAGAAGGTGCTAAGGTACCTTGTATATCGATTTTCTTCTGAGAGACTGTCCATGTAAGAGTAAGAACACCTGGCATGTCTTCTAGATGTTATGTGGAGATTGTGATTACATTGATTGGGTGAATTTCCTTTCTTCTTGGCCAGTGGTTTTCAGTCAACAGCGGGAAGACCATTTCCCCCTTACTATGTTATGGAGTCATTCATAGCAGGCACTTTTGTTCAAATGATATCTTTAAATATTTTAAGAATAGTCTGTATGCATCCTTAATATTTCCTAAAAGAAAAACATTTCATACTGCCTGTCTGCCTGTTGGTTTTAAATGTAAAATGATGCCAAAATGCACCAGGCAAACAAATAAAATACAGAAAATCCTAGGTGCATGGCAACTGTGGTTAGTGATTAACCTGATTAACCTAACAAAATGCAAGTAATAACCAGAAATGGAAAAAGTAAAAAAAACCCTCTTGAATGAAAAGTTAACAGAATTAGTTGAATCAACTTATTAGAACATGTTTGTAGTGAATGAGAATAAAAATATGTACTATGTATAACCTATATAATTGATATGATGCTATTGTTATTAAAGATCATAATAATTAAAGATATTTAACATTAATTAAATATTTAATTAAGTTCTCTTTTTATAGTATAAACTGTAAAAATGTATAAACTGTTTCTTACATGGATATAGCTAGAATCAGTAATAGGTGCAAGTGAGTTTGAGAGAGATTAATACACAAGTGAGTAATAGTAATCCTTTAAAACAGGCATGGGAGGAATGGACTTACAAGGTGGGACTAATGGACATGAATGTCTTTGAGTATGAGTAAAGACAGGATACGACAAGCTCCTCAAGTATTCAAATGAAGCATGCATTAGATAACATAGGGACATCCAGACTTCCGAAGGTTAGAGTAGAACCATGGGCAATGGGAATAGAAATTTGGGTTTGATGTCAAGGGTAAAGTGTGTGAATATGGAGGAGAATGGATTTTTTTTTTTAAGATTTATTTATTTATTTATTTCCAAGTCAGAGTTACACAGAGAGAGAAGGCGAAGCAGCGAGAGAGAGAGAGAGAGAGAGAGAGAAAGGTCTTCCATCTGCTGGTTCGCTCTCCAATTGGCCGCAACATCCAGAGCTGGGCCAATCTGAAGCCAGGAGCCAGGAGCTTCCTCCGGGTCTCCCACACAGGTGCAGGGACCCAAGAACTTGGGCCATCTTCTACTGCTTTTCCAGGCCATAGCAGAGAGCTGGATCGGAAGTGGAGCAGCTGGGACTCAAACCGGCGCTCATATGGGATGCTGGCACTGCAGGCAGCGGCTTTACCTGCTACACCAGCCCCGAGAATGGATTTTTTTAGAAGACAGTTCTTTCTGTAGGGAATATTTATTGCTCGGTATTGGTGGGGACCAATGGATGGAATGGTAGTGAGAGGTTGAAGATAATTTCCTTGCCTGGTTAGTGTGTCACCTAAATAGGGCTCTTTTGCTCTGAGCAGAGGCACTTGGACCATGGGGCAGAGAATTGTGGTCCTTGAGAGAATTCTTTCTCCTTCCAGATTGCTAAAGGAATCTCAATGGACTTGTATATTTACAGGGAGATGTTAGATTGCAGAACATGTTTTTCCTGTATTCCCTTGAAAACAATTAGGTTTGATTTTCAAGTTTGCTTGTTTAGAGATGGCTCCCGGAGCCCAGGAGCTAACTGTCGATTTCACTTCAAACTTGTGATGAAAGCATCTCTAGTCAGGATTAACACACTGAACGCCCACTACCTGACAGTCACCTTTGTTAGGCGTTGAGATAGTGTGTAAAGCTTCTCACACACAGTCCCTTATGAATTTTCCCCAGATCCCTAGAGTAGGTGCTAATTTTACTGTCTCTGTTTTACAAACCAAATAATCCATGCTCAATATGTTGATCTTGATTTTTAGAAATTACTATGTTTTAAGTCTGGTAAGTGCCAGAACTTCAAATCCAAATACATGTTCTTCCTACTTAAACTGAAATACAGATTTTGCTCTTAAAATCCAGGCATTCTGGGTCCTGCACTGTGGCATAGCAGGTAAAACCACTACCTGCAGGGACAGCATCCCATATGGGCACTGGATCAAGTCCCAGCTGCTCCACTTCTTATCCAGCTCTCTGCTATGGCCTGGGAAAGCAGTGGAGGATGGCCTAAATCCTTGGGCCCCCATACCTGCATGGGAGACCTGGAAGAGAAGAGGCTCCTGGCTCCTGGCTTCAGATTGGGCCAGCTCTGGCTGTTGTGGCCAACTGGGGAGTGAGCCAGTGAATGAAAGACCTCTCTCTCTCTCTCTCTCTGCCTCTGCCTCTCTGTAACTCTGCCTTTCAAATAAATAAATCTTTAAAAAAAAAAAAAGTCAAGGGTTCTATAGTGGAGAGAAGTCAATTTAACCAACAAATCCTTGTAAAATAAGATCACAGAGAGAAGTTCTGAGCTTCATGAAAAGTCCTGTCCGCCTTGTCCGAAGTGCTTCTCCTATTTCTGGTCAGTGTTTTCCTGGAGAGGGGGAAAGCAGCCCATCAGGTTCAGGGTATCCAGTCTGTATAAAGGCAGGAGCACACTGCCCAGATGGCAGAAGGCCAGAAACTATGGGGAGTGAAGTGTGGAGCTTTAGCAGCTTCTCTGAGATACAGAGAGTGGTGTGAAGGAAAGTGGGGAAGTGGAAGAGATCATCTGCTAGGTAAACTGATCAGGATGGTTGGTTGTGTACTTGGGGGAAGCTGCAGAAAACTTGACATTGACAGACAGAGCAGAAGGAGTCAACAGAGAGAATAGGGAAGGGTGGGAGAAGGGAGGATCAATAGGACAAAGCCACAAGGACAGTGGGAGGGTGCAGCTGTGAGAGCAGAGGGCCTCACCTCCAAAGGCAGAGGAGGACTCTGTAGGTACTGGAGCTAACACTTAGGCTGTCTTCCTGTGTCCCAGACACTGTTTTGAGTGATTATATTCCAACCCAAGCAGGCTGACCCCAGAGTTCATGCCACTATGGTACATTGAAGAAAGAGGCCCAGCTAGATAAAAGCAGAAGAGTGAAATCTAGGAAGTTGAAGGAGTGTGGCTTTGAACTCCTTAGGCAGTGTGTGTGTACAATTGGATCTAACTATCTATCTATCTATCCATCTATGTGTTTGTTTGTTTTCATCTATTTGAAAGAATGACAAAGAGACACACAGGTATCTTTGACCTGCTGGTTTACTACCCAAATGACTAACAGACAGTGCTAGGCCAGTTCAAAGCCAGGAATCTGGAACTCCATCCTGATTTCCCATGTGGGTGGCAGGAGCCTAAGTACTTCTGCCACCATCTTCTGCCATCCCAGGATGCGTCAGCAGGAAGCTGGATCAGAAGCAGAGCAGCTGGGACTCCAACCAGCACTTTGATACAGGATGTGGGTATTGCAAACAGCAGCTTAACCAGCTGTATCACCATGCCAGCCCTAGTGTGATTGATTGACTATATTGAGTGTATTTGAGAAGTGAGTATTGAAAATCGCTGAGTGGCAAATGTGGTCCTAATTGTTTGCATATGTCTTATCCTGCCTTACTACATCATTTTCCATTATTATGGAGGTGAATAGATGTATACAGTACCAAATCTTAATCTGCACACGGCAAATGTTTGTTGATCACTTAGTAGCCGTCACATTGATAGTTGCTGTCCACACAAAACATGACACTTTCATTTATCAGACATGCCTCTTTCTGGGCCAGCCTGACTAGTGAGGCACTCATGCACTTGCTGTTTAAAGAGAGAGTGGCAGAATAAAGTACTTTCCTGACCACAAGCCTGAAGGCAGACTTCCCAGCCACACTATAAAATAAAAAAACTGACTTCCATGAAAATAACCTGTAAAACCAAACACAAAAACCATTATTTTGTATACAATTTCTCAGTCAGGTTACTTGTCCTAAAAGTATTAAAGCAATATTAAGGCAACGTTGGAGTGAGTGTGAAGACCAATTGCAAGGTTAAAGGGTGCCAGACTGCCCCGACTTCTGACACCCACTGCAAATCCGGAGCTTCCCGAAGCCACCCTCAAGTTTGATAATTCACCAGGACTCACAAAACTCACTGAGTGATGATAGTCAACATTAAAGGTTATTACAGGGAAGAGTACAGAGAACAGCCAAAGGATGAGACCCACAATGCAGAATTGAGAGAATTCCAAATGCAATGCTTCCAGGATACTCTTCCATTCTCTCTGTGGGATCAGGATGTGTGACTGCCAACACTAGGCATTGGGAGACTTACCTGAGCGCTAGTGTCCAGAGTTTTCATCAGGACCTTATCCTGTGGGCATGAGTGATTGACCACGTGTTTAATCTCGTTCTTCTGGTTGACTGATATCTCATGACCTGCAACCCTCACACCAAATCACGTGGTTGGTCACTGGAGAGGCCAGCTTCCCTCCTAAGATCATTAGGCACGGCCAGCCCTGCCCTAAACAGAAATCCTCAGATTGAACTGAAATGGATTGCCTCCCAGAAATCAAAGGCAGAGGCTAGACTCCTCTTTGGGCAAGGCCAAATTCTTTATTGCACAATTAGTAACTGAGCTTCTTTAGTAGGATCCTTGTATTCCTCATCTCCAAGTTTGGGGTGAGTCTCCTGCCTAAAATTGGTCAGCCATTATAGAAAGAAAAACACATTATAGAAAAGAAGATAAACCATTATTTCTCCCTTGTACTCCCTGGCCAGTGTGGATTGAACAAGGCCTCTGCCCCTTATTTCCTCACTCAGTGCTCAGGCTGTTGGATCCAGCAGCATGTGGGGTATCAACTCTGTCACTGCAAAGCAAGGCAGCAATCCATCATGTGCTGGCTGTTCAGGCAAAAGCGACACAGTGCTTCTCACCTTTCACTGGCCAAGGCAAGTCGGAGGCTCATGTGTACTTTGGGGGGTGGGGAAGTAAAGAGCCGTTATACCCTGTTTCCAGAAAGAGATGAAATCATCGTAATAGCTCCAGTTATTAACCCCTAGGGATTTATCTCTGATGAAAGACTTCTCTTTTTCCCTGATTGTCCTGCCTCATTGGGACACTAGGATTTATTCAAGCAGTCTTGGGAATTCTGCTGACTTGCTGTGAGCCCTACTTCTCATTGTGCCCCCCACTTTTATTTATTTATTCTTATTTTAAAAAATGTATTTGTACTTTATTTGAAAGGCAGAATTACAGAGACAGGGGGAGAAAGAGTCAGAGACAGATCTTCCATCTGCTGGTTCACTCCCCAAATGGCCACAATGGCTTGGGTTGGACTACATTGAAGCCGGGAACCAGGAACTGCATCCAGGTCTCCCACCTGGGCGGCAGAGGCCCTAGTGCTTGGGCCATCTTTTGTTGATTTTCCAGGTGCATTAGCAGGGAGCTAGATCAGAAGTGGAATGGCCAGGACTGGAACAGGCACTCATAAGGGGTGCCAGCAACACAGTCAGGGACTTAACCTCCTGCGCCACAGTGCTATCCCCAACCCCCACTTTTAGGCCAGTTTTCCTGACTGTAGCAGCTGCATTCTGTGGATTTACTCTAAAAGTTTTTTGAGACCACTGGGATCCCTTGAATCCTAATATAGGAAGGAAGACTGTTGGCTTGTTTCTATGCAGGAAATTCATCCTTCTTCATCACAAAGACTGCTTCTCTCTAGCCACATACTAGCGCTGATCTGAGTCTGTCTTTTTTTTTTTTTTTTGACAGGCAGTGTTAGTGAGAGAGAGAGAAGACAGAGAGAAAGGTCTTCCTTCCATTGGTTCACCCCCCAAATGGCCGCTACGGCCGGCACGCTGCACCAATCCGAAGCCAGGAGCCAGGTGCTTCCTCCTGGTCTCCCATGCGGGTGCAGGGCCCAAGCACTTGGGCCTTCCTCCACTGCCTTCCTGGGCCACAGCAGAGAGGTGGACTGGAAGAGGAGCAACCGGGACAGAACCCGGCACCCCAACCGGGACTAGAACCTGGTGTGCGGGTGCCGTAGGTGGAAGATTAGCTTAGTGAGCCGCGGCACCGGCCCGATCTGAGTCTGTCATCACATTCTGTGACTCTGTGCCTCTGCGTCTGTGATTTCTGTCCAGAAATGTATCCCACTGCCCCAACAGACCAGGTAGGCTCTTATTTATCTTTGAAGTCTCCATTCACATTTGTTTTTCTGCTATTTCTGAGTATTTGTTCCCCATATGTAAATCCATAGGTTTTTCTATAAAACTCCTAACACTGTTTTCTGTAACAAATCATCCATTTGTGCTTCCTGTTAAAGACTGGATGATAGAATGGCTTTTATCAACTTTGTATTCCCAGCACATCCTTAAGAAGTGAATAACTTTTAATCTCTGTTGAGCTGAAGATCGTGGAGACATTGAATCCCTAGGGTTAACAGAAATGAAAAAGCAAAGCCATATTCATGTTACCATAGTTTATTTTAAAAAAGAAAAAAAAAGCCTCCCTTTACCCAAACCATGTCTCACATTAAAGTATAACCCTTTTGTGCTGTGTAATAACTGACTCCACATATTTAATTCTCATACAAGGATTTCGGGCAAAGATTTCACGTGTGTTTAAATGTCAGCAGCTGGCCTTCTGCAGAGTTACCTTTTTTTGCCAGATATTCACAGTCCTATGGCTTAGACTGACTGGTGTTGGTTCCAAGGGCCCTGGATGGCTTTAGAGGATGGATGGTATTGCCTGCTGAGGCCTTTGAAGATGCAAAGGGGCATTGTCTCAGACACATTCCTCCAAAGAAAGCAAGCCCTGAGGTCCAGAAACATACCCCCAGCCCACAGCTTTTTTCTTTTTGGAACCTCTGAGGAGAAAAAAAAATGTACATGTCATTTTCTTCAGGGATATTTTATAAGACTAATGTCCCTGTCAAAGCTTTCTTTGATATGTGTGGAATATAGAGATAAAGGAAAGGGGGAATGGGAGAGAAGAAAAAAAATAAAATGTATTTAAAATAATTTGATTTAACGTGACCTACTTTCTAAGTCTTTAGCACCTGTATTTTAGGCCATTTGGTATTTGGGATCTGTACTGTCGGCTTTTCAAGAGAATGAGTGGCAGGAGCCGGCGCCATGGCTCACTTGGTTAATCCTCCACCTGCGGTGCTGGCCTCCCATGTGAGCGCTGGGTTCTAGTCCCAGCTGTTCCTTTTCCAGTCCAGCTCTCTGTTGTGGCCCAGGAGGGCAGTGGAGGATGGCCCAAGTGCTTGGGTGCCTGCACCCGCGTGGGAGACCAGGAAAAGCACCTGCCTCCTGGCATCGGATCTCGTGGCTCCGGCCATGGCGGCCATTTGGGGGTGAACCAATGGAAGGAACACCTTTCTCTCTGTCTTTCTCTCTCACTGTCTAACTCTATTTGTCAAAAAAAAAAAAAAAAAAAAAAAAAAAAAAAAAAAAAAGAATGAGTGGTAGATTGCTGGTTTGAAAGTGGGTAGGATTTGGACAGCTCAAAGGGGGCAGTTTACTGACTTAGCAAGTGCCAGGCGACACTTCAAAGAAAACTGACCCCTAGGTAGAGGGCTGTACATTCTCACATTTTAGTGGCCCGGGACCAAGCCTGGTTGCACTTATGTTCCAGCGTAATCCTTAATAGCACACTGTTTGATACGAGAACAGTTTTTTTGTCTGGAACGATCACCCAGGTCTTGGGTGGTACGGGGTGTAACAAATGGGAAATATCAAGACACCAGAGTGAAGAGGCTTGAAGGAAGAATTGTTGTTAAGGGTACTTTCTTTCCAGGGTTTTCCTTAAAAGGCTTCTTTGGGGCTTTCTGAAATGTCTCCCAGACTGTTCTGACGCACTTCTTCTTGACATCAGTTTATTTTTCTTTGGTGAAGCTTTTATGGGGCCAGTGTGTCTCCATGCAGCCTGGATTTCTCTTAGACTCGTGGGCAGCATTGCTCTGTGTGTGTGTGTGTGATTCAAGCCTAGATGGATTGGCTGTGAATGGGGTGATAAGAATAGAGAAAAACGCATGCCAGTAGACCAAACTTCCTGTGCACAAGCCTTTGAATACTGTGTTTCACTGTCTGAAATAGCATTCATCTTAAGACTAGATCATTTATTCCCCCTGGAATTAAGCAATAGCACTGGCAGCAGAAGAAACTATTTTGGGAAGAGCATGTGGGAGGAATTTTGCTATGTATTCCAGAAGTACCTTTAATACTTTTGAAGACTGCAGTGTTCATTAGATCCCTGAGAGATGGAAATTGACAACTTCCAGATAATTTCAAACGTAATTAATGCCAAGGGTAATATATGCTTATCGTGATCTGCAAAGATTAGTAAGTTTAGAATCCTCAGTAATTACCCAAATGGCATAAAGAGAACTTTTCTTTGGAGATTAGCTTCTAATACAGATGATAGTAAGAAGGATAAGATCTAGTGTCTTGTCCCAGGCTCTCTCTTTTATACCCCTGCAGGTTGCTTTTGCATATTCCCATGTAGACTTCTAGATTGTTAGAGAAGTTTAAGATGAGTCAGTGAATGCTGCGTGCCCCTTACTCCCTCCCCCATAAGCTGAGGTGGGTAGGGCTTGGCAGCTGGGGGCAGCTGAACAGATAAATAGGCAGCAGGGCTCCTGGATGGACAGGGTACAGAAGAGCCTGGGGTGAGCTTGTGCAGCTGTGTCTTCTGTGGAAGGAGGCCATGAGGACCGAGCTGCACCTGGAGTCCAGAAGTCCAGGCAGTGAAAGGGAGGTGGGAGCATATAGAAATGAACTAGTTTAATAGTAATTTGATCAACCTCTTGCTTTTGGGGGGAGGGTAGGAGTACTTTAGAGGTCAGATATCAGTCGGATACATTTTATATGATTTTGTATCTTGTCAATTAATGAGTTTAATAGAAACCGGAGAGTTATGTTGGGTTGTTCCTGTTTGACTTTTCTGCTTATTACTACTTTTAATTAATAAAAAGCTAACTGTCTCCTGAGTTTTCTCTTCATAAATTAGATGCCATCAGCATGAAAACAGCAGCGCGGTGCCACTTCATATTTTTCTATATTGTTACTGATCAGCAGTTTGGAAAATGGTTTTCAGTGGACGGCTTTGGAAGGCTCTTTTCAGTGTGGTAAACGGAATCACAGCGTGTGGCTTTTGTATTCTTTTTCACCTCAGCATCGGAACTAATGTGAAGGATAAAGATGTTAAGCTTTCACTCCCTACACAATGCTGTCTAAGTTTCTGGAAAGCATTTTGTAAATTATACCCTGTTGCTCACAATACAGCATTAATTTACTTAAACATCATAACTGCCTACCTGTTGTGCATGGGAAGCCTGCTGAGAAGTCAATTAGTGATACTATTACAGATTTCCATGACCTATATCTTGGTCTTTTTTTTTTTTTTGACAAATGTACTAGCATTTTATTTTCCAATTAAATGAATGAAAGAGTTCATGGGTCACAATTTGAGCTGCAATGATGTTGTTCTATCTGGAGTTGGTGCAAGATGGTCTTTATTTTAGTGCAACTGTACAAGGTTTTTATAATTTTAATTATTCACATGAGCAATTAGTGGAAAACATGTTTCTGTGGTCACCAGATATTAAAAAGTTTGGAAAATTTCAAAGCATTTCAAGAAAACAATAACATAGATATGCCTTTTAAATGAAAAGATTCTTGAAGTGCCTTTGCCCTCTTTGTGTGCCTAACAGCACGATAGTATTTCTATAGGAAGGTAGAGAATTGCCTTGGTGAATGTTCTGTCTACAGTAATGAAAGCGCCAGATATTGTTGGAGGTGATGTACTATAGAGGGTGGGACAGAGGGTGGGAACGAAATGGAAATCTTTAAAAATGATGATAGCGTTTGGAGACAGGCTTGAAGAAAAGGCTTGCTAGTGCTGATGGGTGCTAGGGTCAGCCCTGGGTTTGCAGGGAAAGGGCATAGTATGTCAACCCATACTTCATCAAATGCATCCATTAAAGATGAGGAAAAGTCAGCAGCCACTTTGTGCCTGGGTCCGTGCACGGAGTGAGATCGCCAGCCTCCTCGATCGTTTTCTTCGGCGCTGTCTCCGTTGGCACACCCTCTGACCCTCCCCTCCTCTCTGCCTCTAGGAGAGACAGCGTCTGGAGACGATCCTCAGCCTCTGTGCTGAGTACACAAAGCCCGACAGTCGCTTGTCCAGTGGCACCACCGTGGCGGATGTGCAGAAAATCAACAAGGAGCTTGACAAGCTGCAGCTCTCCGATGAGGAATCCGTGTTTGAGGAAGCCCTGGCGAGCGCTGATTCCAGATACAGGTGCCACCGGAAGGGCTCGCTCCACGATGCGGACTTGGCTGGCTTCGGGAGCCTGGGTCAGAGCGGTGGCAGCTTCCTTGCTCCCAGGAGCATCAGGAACGAGGAACTGCTCCGTGACCTCACCAGGACGCCCCCACCACCACCCTCTGCCTTTCTGAAAGCTTCCAGCGAGTCCTCTTACCTAAGCATCCTACCCAAGGTAATGTTAGCCCAGCCACTTGGTGTCTAAGATCCCACCAAGGGTGATGCTGGCTGAGCTAAGAGATAGGATTTCTGGCCCAGGACTATGCATATGCTTTGGCCTGGAGATTGGAGATTTTATCATACGAATTTTCCAGAATGTTTCAGTGGAGCTTCAGTATAAGAGGTAATTAGATAAACAAATATAGAAAATTAAGGTGTTACTGTCAAGCAATATATTTGTAGTGTGAAAAATGCAGCAGCACAGAAGAGTGGACAGTTTCTCTTCTCTGTGCCTCTCCCAGTAGTACACCTGAGGGGCAGAGATAGTTACAAGTGCCTTAACTGGCCTTCATCGGATTCTCTGTCATAAATGGCTACATACACCCACGTGTACACACAGGGTGCCCTGCCTTTTTTCCCCTCCCTAAGTGTCATGGGGAATCTGCATATTGTTTTACCCAGTTCTCCCTTATTCTTGTTAATGGTGGATTAGTGTTCTGTTGTTTGCAAGTATCATGTAAGTTATTTCCAGTTTTTTGTTAATAAAATCCACACACAGCCAACATTCTATCCTATCCATTTTTGTGCATTTGTGCAAATGTACCTGTAGGATCACTTACTAAAAGTAGAATTGCTAAGTTCAAAAATTTGTACATTACTATATTAATATTAATTATAAATTAAATATAAATATTAATTGATATTTCCAAATTATACCCTCAAAAATCAGTGTCTTCTGGTGACACTTGCACTAATAGGACATTTGTATATATTTTTTGAAGTTTTCTTATTTTGTCTTTTTTTTATTGAGTACTAAGAGCTGTTTGTGGTAAGCAAATTAGTATTTTATCATTAGTGGTTTTCCCATTGACTTTATTTATGTTTTTGAACATACAGATTTATTTGCAGTCACTACTATTTCTCAGTGTTTTGGTTGTATATTGGTTTAAAATATCTCCCAAATTTGAAGATTTCTTAAATGAAACTCAAAAGGAAAAATTTTTGATTCTCTTTTTTTCACACAACTTAAGAATTTTGTTTATGGAGAATAAAAAGAAATCTCTCCTCTCTTTTGTGAAAAGGATTTGAAGGAGCTTACTGCAAAAGACATAAAATTTTAGACTAAAATTTGAACATCAAAAATAGTGAATAAGAGGAAAAACATGGGTAGATTTATTTATTTAAGAGTAACTAGCAATCAGTAATTCATTTAAGTAATTTAAGCTTGATTCAGAGTCTTGGCAATTGAAGCCACAGAACCAAAAAATAAGATACATCAGTTAATGTTTGTTAGAGGAGAATGACACATACAGATTCTCGAAGACAGATATCCTGTTGTGATGAGAATTTGTGTGTTAGTGGTTTTTAAAATTTGTATTTGTTTGGCTGTAGCAAGACTAGTCACTGAATGTTCCCAGTCAGAAGTCCATATCTACCTATGAGTTATCCCATTAGGACTTAGACTGCCAAGTACATGATGAACACCCATCCCATCTTCCCTCTGGTGGCCATGTCCACCTTACTCCTTCTCAGTGGAGAGAAATTCTGCATTATGAGAAAATTGAAACTGGTAGAAGCTAGAATTACTGAAGAATAATCAAGTCAGTGACCTTTCATTTGAAAATTTGAGTTGTTGCCAGCTGCCGTTGAGCATCCTGAGAAATTCTTAATTTCTTTTTCATCTCAAATCTTTTCACATTCTTTCTTTATGGAGCTCTGCCAGGTTTGGGTCAAAAATCTTGAGTTGTGTGCTTTTGTAAAGACTGTCTTTTGGAAGACAGGTTTCCTCTTGTCAAGAGCGTTGACAAGAAAACTGTAGGTGCACGAGGGAGCAGATCCTGGTAGATGTTTTTAATTGCTTAAGTATGCTCCCACGGAAGAAGAGACCTCTGAAGCTTCGAGCAGCATCCACGCTCACAGGAGATGTCAGACCATGATCCTTCAGAGACAGGAATCATCCAGGCTACCCTGGGTTACCACCTGCAGCTTAGATACAGCTCAGTCAACAGGTCGATAGGTCCAAGGAATGAGTTTTTCATTTATTACTTTTCAAAGACAGGCATATATTGCCTCGAGAAAGGAAATACAAGACCCTTAGAAATAACCTCTGGGCCATTTATTTTGGATGTTCTTCCTCTTCCAGTAATCTGGGCCCTGGATTATTTGCTTCACAAAGTAGGAAGTCTGTTTTTAGTAGATTTGGGGGTAAATGGAGAACAAGAATGTGAAAACACTCTAAGTTGATTTAACTAGCAAAGCTTCTAATCATATCTAGGAAACTGGAGATTTATTAGTCTGAAACTTACTAAACCTAACATTTAAATATGCTGATGATTTTGGAAATATGATGATTTTAATTGGCTTTTGTGCACCTATCTAGGGGTGCCTAGTGTAAAAGCTTACTGGAGAGTAACTCACCCTTTTCCTTTTTGAGTAATTGTCCTATCCACGGTAGAAAGCCCTCCCTCACACTTCCTCCCTCCCTCCTTTATTTTAAGTGGGTTCTCAGAGGAGATCTGCATAAACGGAGTGGACCCTTTCTCCCCTTTCTCTAAATGGATCAAGTTACCTCAAAGATGGATGATTTGAGGATGCACATACATGTGTAATGTGTTTAATAAATAGACTACTATGGCATGGATTCCTATCCACTACTGTAAAATAGAAAAATCCCAAAAAAATTAAAATGAAGGACTTCTGTTTAAAATTTCAACTTCCTCCTTGTCACCATAAAACTAAAGCTGTTCACTGGCTGCTAACCTTGTGTTTCTATTGATTTTCTTTATTTGGCCAGCGCCATGGCTCAATAGGCTAATCCTCCGCCTGCGGCGCCGGCACACCAGGTTCTAGTCCCAGTCGGGGCGCCATATTCTGTCCCGGTTGCCCCTCTTCCAGGCCATCTCTCTGCTGTGGCCCGGGAGTGCAGTGGAGGATGGCCCAAGTGCTTGGGCCCTGCACCCCATGGGAGACCAGGAGAAGCACCTGGCTCCTGCCTTTGAATCTGCGTGGTGCGCTGGCCGCAGCGGCCATTGGAGGGTGAACCAACGGCAAAGGAAGACCTTTCTCTCTGTCTCTCTCTCTCACTGTCCACTCTGCCTGGCAAAACAACAACAACAACAAAAAATTCTTTATTTGATTAATAAACAAAATTACATACATATTCTAAATAATGGGCAGTGGTGTCCCTTCTGTGCAGCTTTGATAAATATTGCCATCTGGTCATTATTGCCTATGTTTTTTCATTTTATTTTGTTGTATTGTTTAGAAATAAAATATTGTTTCAAAGCATTATAATTCAAGAGTGCAGTGTAGTTAAATATTCTTTGTCTTAAAAATGACTATATGAATACAGTTGTCTATATTTAAATAAATGCATTTCTATGGGCACTTAAACAAGTAAACAAGATTACTGTATTTTCACCCATTCTATCACAATGAATTTACTTTTAAGATGTCTCTTGAGATTTTGCTTCTTACAAGCAACAGAAAACAAACCTCCATAGGCATTTCCTAGATAGCATTTATTGCCATAAACAGCCTTGTGAGTTGTCTGTTATTAAGTATACTTATTTGTGATTAATTCCCTAAAAACTTTGAGTTATGCAGATGCTTATCCCTTTGACTATTAACAGTCCTCACCCCAGCAGTTACTTAAGAAGTTCATGATTTTGCAGATTGTCCAGTTGTTTTGTTTTTTCTTAATGCTTTACTTCCACCCGTGAGAGAGATATTTTTAATCTGTGTTGGAAGTAGAAACATGATATGTGATGTTGACCCAACAGGATACTGGCCTTGAGGAGGCTTTCCTGCTGGGATTACTGGTCTGTGATTTTGGAATGCCATTACTGCTACAGGCACGCCTCATAGCCTAAAACAGGCACTGAAGTATCGGGATAGTGAGCTTCATTGTCTGTGACAAAAAGGTCATCAGTTGTTTTATTAGTTGATAAGACATTGGATTTAAGATGGAAATTGAAAAGATAAATGTCAAAGCTGGGAAGCCTGCATATCTGTTCTAACCAACCTGACATTATTAAATTCTCAATTGTTTCACCTCCATAAGGAGCTGCAAAGTTGGGTAAAGAAAACAGACTATGACCGTGGGCAAGGAGTACAGAGCAGGACCTGATGGATATCTTCTGAAAGTTAGCACCAGAATTGTTCAACAGATTAAATGAAGCTGGTGAATTTAGGTCTAGTTATTTTTATGGTTTAATTAATTTGAATATGTTTCCAATAATTAGTGAGTAACCCTCAATAATTAACTGGACTGCTGTTTCCAACTTCCAACACAAATTATGTAGTTATCTACTTACCGATGCAGAATTAGTTTTTTTTTTTTAGAAGCATAAAACCTTTACAAGCGATATACCAATATTGGCAACCCTTGACTTACAGAAAGATTGGCCTCTACCAGGTAACACCCAAGATAACCCAAAATTTGAACTTCTAGAAAACAGAGGGTATTTTTAGTTCACTGCATTCTCTTCTTCTTATCTGTGTGAACTACAATACTCCTTTCTTTCCTGGGAATTTGTCACTAGCTCTGTTCAAGGATGTAAACAAGTACTCTCACTTTGTTTCTTGACTTTCTCATTCCTTGCCAAGAAATTCAACATTTCTATGAAACAATATTATGAAAGGTGGCCAGTGTCCTGTTTTAGGTCACAAAAGCCAATTTGGCCTGGTTAGTATTTTATATAGGAAGGTCAATGGAACAAAGGCAGTAAATAGTGTACTAAGACAAAAAACAAAGCATCAGGTAACATTGAAGGTATAGTTTCAAATCAGTTGGGGATGCCAAAATTATGTACCCTCGATATCCCACTTTGTGTTGGAAGGAAGTCAATAAGCATGCATGCTCATATGCAGATAACCCTGGTAGTCTGGAGATTTAAGAGGCTATGTAGGAGAGGTACCCGCTTGGATGTGGAAGAACACGAAGCCTGTAATGAAAGTAGCTGTGAGCCCGGGAGATCTCTGTGGAAGATGATTCTAGCTCTCTGCTGTGCTGAACTTCAAAACTTTGGAGAAATCACTTCAATCTCCACATACCACAGCTTCCTCATTTGTATGACCTTCTAGTTATTCTAGCTTTTTTTTTTTTTAAGAGATTTATTAATTTATTTGAAAGGCCGAGTGACCAGGGGAGCAGCGTGGTGTGTGGAGAGAGATCTTCCATTCACTCGTTTACTCCCTTTATGGCTGAACAACCAGGTCTGGGCCAGGCAGAAGCTTGGAGTCTGGAACTCCAGCCATGTCTCCCATCTGGATAGTGGGGGCCCAAGCGCTTGCGCCATCTTCTGCTGCCTTCCTTAGTGCGTTATCAGGGAGCTGGATCAGAATCAGAACAGCCACACCTCGAACTGGCATTCCCATATGGGATGCCGATGCCAGTGTCTCAAATGGGGCTTTAATTCACTGCACCACAATGTGGGCCCAGAGTTATTTTAGCTCTGTAAGGGTATGCATTTGTGAATTGAAGTTGGTGTGTTTGAATGTACCCAATAGCATAACCACTGAGTGTGGCACCGTTTCTATGGGAAAAATGTGTCAGACTTCCAACTAAACAGTCACAAGAATGCTTTTAGAATCTGCATGGGTCTGGAAATACCAGGCCTGCAGCTTTAAGCTGGGGTAGTCTAGAACTGAAGTGTGAATATCTGTTTCTGTGTTGATGAATTGCAGACCCCAGAGGGTGTAAGTGAAGAGCAGAGGGCTCAGGAGCTGGCCGCCATGGAAGATGCCCGGATAGTAATTCTGAACAACCTGGAGGAGCTTGAACAAAAAATCAAAGATATAAATGACCAGATGGATGAATCTTCCAGAGAGGTATAAACCTTGAGTTCCTTTTTTCCCCTTCTTTCCTGTAACGTAAAAATATTACTGCTTATTTGGGCACAGGGCTTGGAAGCCAAATACTTAGAAGTCAACTTGATTTAATGTTTGTTCAAGGGTACCTACCATGTGTGGGGTAAACATGCCCTTGTTTTTGCATTCCTGTTTTCTTTCTGTTGTTTTTGAAACAGATGAGTAAACATTTGAAGGCATCTTTAATGTACTTTATGTGTAGCTAACTTTGTCATAACTGCATATGCTTTCTGTAAACTGAGATACCCAGTATTTAGGTGCTTGCGTTCAAATCTAACCAACATTTTTTGAGCATGCTTTCTGTAAATTCAAGGTCATGTCGGTACTGCTGGGGAGTGCAGGGTTCACACATGAATCAAACAGACCCAGCTTTCTGGAGGCTTGCAAACTGGAGAGCAGATATATTCACATTCTACAACCAATAGAAGTCCATGGCCATTTTCATGTTACCTCTGTGGAGTGAGAGGAAGTGCCTAATTCTTCCCAGGGGGAATCTGCATGCCTGTTTTCACCAGTGGTGCCGACAGCCCCATAAGTAGTAAGTGGACTGTTCACCTGTCATCTGTGCACCCTGGAAGCCCCTCCTGCTGGCGTTGCTAGGAATGCAGAGCTCCTGTGCTGGGCTGGGGTCACTTTCACTTCAGTGCTCTGGGGACAAAGACGTGACTGCTCCAGCGTGGTCTGTACTTGAGCCCGAATCTAAGCAAATACGCAAACTGTTTTTCAGAAGTAAGCAGTAGAGGGTTGGTAATAGAAATGTTATGTGATAAGATACATAGTTTTCTTTACAAATATTTTCTAGCACAGGAATCCTGAGTTTCCTGTGGGCTCTCTGGAATGTTCTTTAGACCCCACGGAATGACTGATAACCGTGATGCTTCTTGAAATTTGTAGCTGTTAAAAATGTCCCTCTGCTGTGGGCAGCTGAGAAGTCCCTGAGGGTGAATCCCTTCTGAGTTTTGTTTTGTGTCCTTAGTTGGATATGGAATGTGCTCTTTTGGATGGAGAACAGAAATCTGAAACAACTGAACTTATGAAGGAGAAGGAGATTTTGGATCATCTAAACCGGAAGATCGCCGAACTGGAAAAGAACATTGTTGGTGAAAAGACCAAGGTAAAAGAAAATGTTTGAATGCAATTTTTATGGGCAAAGCAGTGGTTCTAATTGATGGAAATTAAATGTTATATAGCTTGATCATGGTTTTGGATTTGTGTAGCATGTTCCTGGACACAGTGGCCCTGGGAACATAACATTATCCCAGGCTAGGAGCTGTCAGGTAGTGAGCAACTGGAGCTGAGAGCAGAGCCTGGGTGAATGTAGGGCTGATACCCATGGCAGGTTATCCGCCTTGAGAAGAGTGAGTTGCTCTCCACTGCACACTCCCACCCCCACCCCCTGTCAGCTTTGTGCTCTTCTGATTCCACTGAACTTGATTTCTTGATCACTGGTGCTTTGTAGGGTGCGCTAAAGTATATGCAAGTAGAATTGCCTCATTTCTTTCCATTTTGCTGTTAAAAAGATGAATGGGGACTGTTCATCTCACATGTCTGCCTTGTTGTTGTCCTCAAAGCAAGTGCACTGCTCTTGGACAAACGCATTGAGGTTTCCAGAGGTCCTCACACAGTGCCAAGTGAAGTCTGTCCATGAGCCACAGGACACTTCCCTTGGGAAAGATCCTGCTTATACATTTCAGACAACAACCTGAATGTCAGCTGATCGCCACTAAGGAATGTAAGACAAATTCTAGAATTAAGGATGGTAGTTGGGTTTTTGGTTTGTCTGTTTATGAGATTTTTTTCCCCCTGTCTGGAAAATACTGTACATTCCTCTTCCATTCCGAGTTAGTTGCAGCTGAAATAAGCCTAAAAGTAAAAATAAAATTCCCATTTGAAAAGCAAAAAATGAACGGGCTTTAACACATTCTTCCCTGCCCATCACATTCCCCACTATGCTGAGAAAAACAATTTTTCAGTTTGAGTAAGCTCTAGTGGTCATATGTGGAAAGAATTCCTGCTGAAAGAGACTTCCTTTTTAGGCTCTTGTTTATTTGAGACGGATAAATAAGAGCATTTGACCCTGGTGCCTGAGAAGGAGCCCAAAATGATGTTGTCAGAAATGGAAGTCAGAGTAAAAGCTACACGTTGATTTCTTGGCTGCCTGCATGTCAAAATTAGGATGCACAGCTTTACATATTAAATTGCATATGTGCTCATTCCACCTTTAGACTTTGAAATGGTAAAAATCTATTTGAGTAGTGGCTATATTTTTCCTTAGAATCTCAACAATAAGTCCAAGGATTGACTGTCTAAGTCTGCAGTGCAGGAGGATGGAGTTTAATGGCTTATGCCTTACAAAGATTCTGCACTGATATAGCAAGAAGCTTTTGCTGGAAGCATTAGATGTCTTTTTTTTGGTACTTGGTAGTGTTTTACTATTAAGTGTAAAACTAAGTGATATCATAGTTATCTTGTTACTCTTTAAGTCATATTGGAAAACTTGTAGGGCTTAGAAATGGGTTGTCAGGTTCCCTGTGAGCCCTTCAGTTTCCTTCATCCATGTGGCTGTTTATCTTTGTGTAGTCCACATATGGTGTGGCTTATAAATCCTCTTTGTCTATCAGTCATTAGCATCAGACCCTACACAAAAGTAAAGCAAGTTAAGCCAATGAGTGCTGCATCTCACTTCCCAGGGAAAGCTGGGTGATAGTCTCCAGATCTAAGGTAGAGGTGGAATTCCAGGAACATGGACAGAAGTGAGCAGAGAGGCCCCTTCAACCTTCCTGTTGTTGTTTCGGTGGCTTGAAGTATCGAACCAGCTCTTGCAGCTGTTTGGGGATTAGTTGGCCTTGGCAGGTGGGATTATTGTCTGTCATCACATGCTGTGAAAAATGGCAGAAACTGGCTCTGGGAGAAGTACTGCAGAAAAGGATGAGGGAAGTGCAAACAGTAGACCCAATGACGCTACTACATATTTTTAACAGCAAAACTCAGAGACTCTACACTGCTTGATGACATTATTGTGTTCCTACCATTTAAAACCATTCTTTTTATTTGAGAGAGAGAGAGAGAAAAAAAAAAAAAACAATAAACTCCCATCCAAAAGTTCATTCCCTAAATGCCTCAAAGGGGCAGGAGCCGTGAACTCAATCTAGGTCTCCCACACAGGTGGCAGGAACCCAGCTCTTTGAGCCCTTACCACTATCTCCCAGGGTCCGCATTAGCAGGAAGCTGGAGTCAGGAGCTGGAGCCTGGAGTCAAACACAGGCACTCTGCCATGGGACATGGGCACACCCACCAGGTTCTTAGTTGCTAAGTCAAACTCCCACCCCAGTGTGTCTACCACTTTATGGCACAACTGTTTCATATCATCCCTCTGTTCAGACCTCTGGCCTCCTTTCCTCCCTGTGGGCCAGAGGTGATCTCACCATCTGTGCTTCTGAGAAATTAGAATTTTCAAGGTTCCCTCCTTGTATCAAAGACCAGTCCCTATCCATGTGCTCTGCATGTCGCCCCGCTCTTCTTGAGGTCTTCAGTCTTTCTGCTCACCCTCCTCCTACCCCACTACCAATGTCCCGCTTCTCCCTGGGCTTTTACTGTTAGCATGTCAACATCATTTTTTAAAATTATTATTTAAAAATAAGCTACTAATTTCTATCTTCATCAATAATTAATCTTTTCAAGCAATTTTCTGGGTCCTCTGTATATCCTCTTCATTTTTCCAGTTAACCATGCTTCCCATTACAGTTCGCTTAGACCTCGGTGCTCCATCACATTTGCTCCTGTTAGAGCTGTTAAAGACCCCAGTGCTGCCCTGTCTGCCCCCATCCTTTCTGCCTCTGTTGCATTCCATCCATGGCTCATCGTCTTCCAGTGTAACCACCCAGGAATTCACATCTCTACCTATCAACACATTCAGACACAGACCTGGAAGTTGACACTTCTTTCTCCATCATCCCCTCACTGAATTCATTACCAATATATTTCTCAATTACTTCGCATCTTTGCATCTTTACCAACAATGTTCTCTTGTAAATTATCAAAATCTCTTTTTTTGTCCCCTTTCTACTTGCTTCCCTATAATCAATTTTCTTGACAGCAGCAAGGGTGACTTACAGAACAAAAAAAAAAAAAGAAGGTTTTTTTTTTTTTTTTTTTATATAAAGGTAGAGTGACAAAGAAACAGGGATGGGCAGGAAGAGAAAGAGACCTTCCACTCACTAGTTTATTCCCCAACTGCTTGCAGCAGCCAGGGCTGGACCAGGCCGAAGTCAGGATCCTGGAACTCCATCTGGGTCTCCCATGTGGGTGGCAGGGGCCCAGATACTTAGGCCATCTTCTGTTGCTTTCCCAGGTGCATTAGCAGGGAGCTGGATTGGAAGCAGAACAGGTGGGACTCAAACCAGCGCTCCAATCTGGTATGCTAGTGTCCAGTGGCAGTTTAACTTTCTGGCCCTCCAGAGTGATTTTTAAAAAGAGACTAGATCATAAACTTTGGTTTGTGACCTACCACTTTAAAATAGGTATAAATTCCTAACTGATCAGGCACTAACCCCTCATACTCCACTCCCACCATGGGCTTCTTCCCCTTTATTTAAAGATCCATCCTCCATCCCACCCCAGGTGCTTTATGGAGACCATTCTCCCTGCCTGGAATCCCCTTCCTCATTTCCCATGCCTCGTTGCTTCTGTCTTTTAGGACTCAGATTCAGCATCGGTTTTCTAGAAAAGTCCTCCCAGACCTTTCTAGTTGAGATTACGTTCCTCCTGCTGTTCTTTTAGCCCTTTTGTAGTTCTTTTTTTTTTTTTTAAGATTTATTTATTTATTTGAAAGTCAGAGTTACACAGAGAGAGGAGAGGCATAGAGAGAGAGAGGGAGAGAGAGAGAGAGAGGTCTTCTATCTGATGGTTCACTCCCCAGATAGCTGCAACAGCTGGAGCTGCGCTGATCCGAAGCCAGGAGTCAGGAGCTTCCTCCAGGTCTCCCACACAGGTGCAGGGGCCCAAGGACTGGGGCCATCTTGTTCTGCTTTCCCAGCCATAGCAGAGAGCTGGATTGGAATTGGAGCAGCCGGGTCTCGAACCGGCACCCATATGGGATGCCGGCGCCTCAGGCCAGGGCATTAACCCACTGCGCCATACTGCCGGCCCCAATAGTTCACTTCTTATAATTTACATTTGTTTGTAGATTGTTAGATATTTATTTCCCTCTCTAGCCTAGGAAATAGGGAAAGGCCCTGCCATCCACAATTTACCCAGCCTCTAGTAGTAGGTGCTAAAATACTGCCCAGTGTGCTGTAGGAGTGTTGTCCTTAGATTCTTCTGCTCACAGCTCGTCTAGGCTGGCCTTGGCAGAAACACTGAGCCAAACACCTGCCAAAGAGCTACGTGTGGCCAAGTTTCGGGACAGCTGGAGTGGGCTGCGCAAGTGCACATGCCGTGGGTCTGTAATCACACTGCCACTCAAGCTGGAGCATACGACAGAAGGAGGAAGTGGCCTTTGCCCTTTTGGATCACGTTTCCTTTCCACACACACCTGTTGCTGTGGTCACATATAAACTGTGGAATGAGAAAAGTAACACCTAAAAAGATATCCCTGTTGGGCAAGCTCCGATTCAGATGTCCTGGGATTTTAGAGACAAGGCGTGGAGCCACAGGAAGAAAAAGGTTAAATAACACCTCAGAGTTCAAGTCTTGGTGTGAAATTATTGAAATGATTTCCTTGGCTCTCAAGTCTTGTATTGTTTCTTATAGCTGATTTTGTATTATTTTATTTTGCATATTTAATTAACATGTAAATAAATAAATTAATGTGTATCATACATCATTAGTATTGTGTAACTGCATACAATATAAATTCCAGACATAATTATATATACAACATAAATCATAGACAATGTCTTTTATTATGTATTTACTGAGTATTTTTGCAGTGGTTCCCTGGGTTGGCCCTTCATGCTCTTACAGGTACAGCTGTTGAAAGCATCAATACGCCTCTTCCCATGTGGCCCTAAGCTCAAGGCCACCTGTCTGTTGTGTTCTAGACAGTAGCCACATCATAGATAGAGCCACTATGAGCATGGATCAGCCTGGGACAAATACAAGTATCTAATGATAAACATCGTCCCAGCAGGGATGTTTGTTTGGTGAAACAGTAAACAAAGAGACAATTTTGTGTTCTCACAGCTCAGGTGAAAGAAATGAGGGGAGTTGGTTGCTTTTTGCCTAGCAAACTCTTACAGTTTAATGGGCTTGGTGACAGAATAAGAAAGAAGGTGCCGTCACTGTGGCGCGGCGAGTTAACGCCCTGGCCTGAAGCCCCAGCATCCCATAGGGGCGCCGGTTCTAGTCCCGGCTCTGCTCCTCTTCCTATCCAGCTGTCTGCTGTGGCCTGGGAAAGCAGAAGATGGCCCAATTGCTTGGGCCCCTGCACCCGTGTGGGAGACCCAGAAGAAGCTCCTGGCTTTGGATTAGCACAGTGCTGGCCATTTTAGCCAACTGGGGAGTGAACCATTGGGTGGATGACCTCTCTCTCTCTCTCTGCCTCTCCTCTCTCTGTGTAACTCTGCCTTTCAAATAAATAAATTAATTAAAAAGAAAAAAAAAAGAATAAGAAAGCCACCAGCACCATGAAGCCCAGTTGTAGAATTGGCTTCCCTTTCCTTCTGCTCCCCACCCCCGCTCCCAGGGCAAAGCCCAGTTTTCCACAACTGCTGAGAAGGTATAGATGTATACATCAGGTTATGTAGGTTTGTTTCTGGTTTTACATGAAAAATTTAATTAAAAACAACTTTTCAATTGCCTTTATGTTTGGATTATCTGTGTTTCATCTGTACTCTGCTTACAGAAATCAAAAGTCAACTGTATAAAATTAAAGAAGGTGGCTAAGGAGAGGTTCTGTTGAAGTCTTGTATCTGTGACCCAGTTGGGAATCCTAAAGCTCACTCCATCCTTTTGTTTGAGGACAGGTATTTTGTGTGTCTAGACAGATACGTGGGAGGTTCCGTAGCCATCTCAGCATACACAGTTTTATAGCTAAACACACTTGAAAGCGTGAACTGATGCTTATTCCATATCCTACAACATGTTCCTGAGTGAAATCTGAAATTCTTTGACTTCCTGATATTTCTGCAATAAATATATATCACTGTATAAAACGGTTAAATCTTACTCCCCATTATTATCTTGCCAAAGTGCCTGTTATTTCCTCTCCATCCTTCCTGTAGAGCCAGGGGCAGACAGTGAGCCCAGCTCAGAATTCTTCAGCAAGGTGCTAATGCCTGCTGAGTGAAGAGCATTTGCCAGGTCACAGTCAGTGTTCAGACATGACCCAGCCCTTCCCCTGCCTCTATCTTGCATTTCAAAGTTAGCTCCCTGGCTAGAGGAAGTGAGTTCCAGTGTGGAATCTGGGGATTAAATCAACAGGATTCCAGATTAGGGATATTTTTTTCTGGTAGATGGTGGATGACACAAGTCCTTAGTGCTCTGATTTTCCAACTTTTTTTTTCCCCAACTGTATAATTAAAATCTCAAAGTCCATGGAAAAAAAATCCCGGAAAGAAATAGACATTTGCATCTTTTTCGAGGCAGAGAAAGAGTTGTCAGCAATCACCATTTGCTGACACACAGGTCCATACTCTTTTCTTCTGTAGTTCCAAAATCCGGAATGTTTTGTGAGGGAGAAAAGCAAGATTGAAAATTCATATGTGCAGCTACAGAAATTGTAGCGTGCTTGATTCAAGGGGAATGCCCACACCTCCCAGGAAATGCCATAGTATATGAGCTATCTGAACTGTGTTATCTTTGTAAAATGGAGAACATTGTGAAATCTGAAACACTTCTCATCTGAAGTAGTATCATGAGTATATGCATGTGTCTACACTCATCATAATGAATACATTCAACATGTGCGGTTCTTTTATACAGTAACTACACTTCAATAAAGCATTTTTTTCCTAAAATTTATTTATTTATTTGAAAGACAGAGATACAGAGAGAGAAGAGAAGAGAGAGAGAGATCTTTCATCTGCTGATTCACTTCCCAAATGACTGCAACAGCCAGGGCTGGGTCAGGCCAAAACCAGGAGCCAGGAGCTTCTTCCATGTCTCCCATGTGGGTGCAGGGGTCCAAGTACCTGGGCCATCTTCTCATGCTTTCCCAGGTGTGTTAACAGGGAGTTGGATCAGAAGTAGAGCAGCCAGAACTTGAACCAGCACCCATATGGGATGCCGACACTGCAGGAAAAGGCTTAACCTGCTGACACAGCACCAGCCCCAATATAGCTGTTTTAAAAAAGAATTTCAGGCGCTGGCACTATGATGCAGTGGGTTAAAACCCTGGCCTGAAGCGCTGCCATGCCATATGGGCACCGGTTCTAGTTCCAGCTGCTCCTCTTCCTATGTATCTCTCTGCTGTGGTCTGGGATAGCAGTGGAGGATGGCCCAAATCTTTGGGCCCTTGCACCCACGTGGGAGACCTGGAGAAAGCTCTTGGCTCCTGGCTTCAGATCAGCGCAGCTCTGGCCATTGCGGCCATCTGGAGAGTGAACCAGCAGATGGAAGACATCTCTCTCTGTCTCTACCTCTCTCTGTAACTCTGTCTTTCAAATAAATAAAATAAATCTTAAAAAAAAAGAATTTCAGAAAATTATTATGGTCCTAAAATAATTGCCATATCTATGAACCTATAAGGGTGCCTGCCTCCCATACCATACATCAGCTTTAGGAAGTAGAAGGAAAGAGATTCTCAGAGAGGACTTTGGATGGGCCTTCCTTAAAAATGATGGCTTAGGAACTATGGTTAACAAATAATTGCATCAATTTCTGATCTCACCCAGCATTTCATGAAATGTGGCCCAAGTGCCGTGTGTGATGAATTATGTGCTAAACTGGAGGTTACAAAGATGGGCCTTAATTTTTAAGAAAATCTTTATCAAGTTAATAGAATCGTCAGCTTTAGCAAATCAAAATACATGAAGTTCAGTTACATTTGGATTTCAATTAAACTGCAATTATGTTTTTACCTTTTTTCAGTATAATTATGTCCAATGGAGTATTTGGGACACACTTAGTTATTAAGACTCATTTTTTTCCATCTGAAATTGAAATTTAACTAGGTGTCCTCTATTTTATCTGGCAGCCCTACAGTATAATAAATTAATAATCTTTTCAAGGTAACTATGAAGCTTTTGCTTATCAGATAAAGGTAATGCATTTGATATGCAAGAATTTTCTGGAATTCAAATACAGCTAGCACATTAAGTTTCAGTTTCTTCCTTCAAGAATACAACTTAAAAGAAAGAAAACTTGTTACTGGCTGGCTGTCAGTGGTTCTCAACCTTGGTGCATATTAGGAAACTTGAAGAGATTTTTAAAGTGCTTGTTACTAAGTCTTATGATTCTGGATCTATGTGTAAGTTGGGACCTGGGAAATAAATATATTTAAAAGCTCACCCAGGGGCCGACATCGTAGTGTAAAGGGTTAAGCCACTGCCCACAATGCCAGCATCCCATATAGGTGCCATATCAAGTCCTGGTTGCTCCACTTTCTATCCAGTTCCCTGCTAATGGCCTGGGAAAGCAGCAGAAGATGGCCCAAGTGCATGGGGCCC
Organism: Oryctolagus cuniculus; assembly: GCF_051225735.1. Taxonomy (NCBI): domain Eukaryota; kingdom Metazoa; phylum Chordata; class Mammalia; order Lagomorpha; family Leporidae; genus Oryctolagus; species Oryctolagus cuniculus. Next base: position 67,831,851 of record NC_142870.1, read on the forward strand.
TGCACCCACATGGCAGACCTGGAAGTAGCTCCTGACTTCGGCTTCTGTCCTCCTCTGTCTGTAATTCGGCCTTTCAAATAACTTAAAAATAAAACTTGTTAAAAAAAAACTCACTGAAATTACTCTAATGTTCAATATGAGCTAAGGACAGCTGAGCCAAATGGGCCATGATGCATGAGGGCCTTGTTCAAGTACCCGCTTCTCTTCCTTGCCTCCAATCCTCATTTAGCTTTGTTGACTAGAAGAACAAACAGCCAACTGTGGAAATAAATGCAGCAGGCCCTCCCCTATCCACAGAGTCAACCAACCAAGAATGGAAAATATTCCAAAAAACAAAACATGAACATATACAGACTTTTTTCTAGTTATTATTCTCTGAACAATTCAGTATAACCACTATTTACATGGTATTTACGTTGCTTGGTGTATTATAAATAATCTAGAAATGATTTAAGGTACAGTTGGCCCTCTCTGTTCTTGGGTTCCTTATCTATGCATTCAACCAACCCAGGATTGAAAATAATCAGGAAAAAAAAGTACATCTATACTGAACATGTCCAAACTTTTTGCCCTGTCTTGAATTCCTAAACAATAAAACATAGTTACTATTGACCTAGCACCTATATTGGATTAGGTGTTATTAGTAATCCAGACGTGTTTTCTGTATGTGGTAGGATATGTGCAGGTTATATGCAAAACCCACTAAATGTTGTACATGGGACCTCAGCATCCATGGATGTTGTATGAGGTGATATGACCTGAAACCAACCCCTATGAACTCCAATGGATGGTGTGATAGACCTGATGTTATATACGAATTTCTACCTTAACTTACCCAGGAAGAATTTTCCTTTGGCCATATGTGAATATGAAACTTTAGGTGAATATACAAAATTGGCAGAATTGGCAATGAATTTGTGACCCAGCTGGAGTTTGCTGGTCCATCAAGGAGGTCACGTCAGTGTGAGAACAGCACAAACAGAAACGGCTCATCTCTAGGGAATTCACCTCCTGCTCTTGGTTTATAGATGCCCTCTGATACATACATCTGGATTTTCCTAAAGCATTCCTTGTGATATTTTGTCAACAAAGTGAAGTTGGTTATGTTTATTAAAAATGCCTTTTAGTTTGTCTATCCCCTGAGAATAGATTCATGAATCTTAAAAAAAAAAAAAAGTTATGCTCTCTTTAGTGTTTGGAAAATATTGTGGTGCCTATAGTAGGTAGGTGAGTTTTCTAATTTAAATCTGAGTAAAGGGAATAACACCCGCTTTTAATATTTTACCTGTGAAAAGCAAGAATCCCTGAACCCTCAAGTGCAGTCTCATTTGTTGATTTTACCTTCCCTGTAGAAGGTGATAATTAGTTACTTGCCTAGTGCTAATTTTCCTTTGAAAACTTCTTGGGCAGTATACAGGAGAGAGGGATATTAATTACTTTCTGGCTCCGAGTGGTTGTACTGCTGGCCCTTACAGCCCTGTGTGATTTATGGCTGGGCCCGCCTGCCACTAGTCTTTCTTTCATCCTCCTTGACTTCCTTTGGCCCAAATTTGGCCCCTCTAAGCTTCTGCTTGGAGACCTAGATAGTGGTCACAGCGGTACTAATGAACCACAGGGAAGCTGCGGAAGGTTCTAATGGTGCCTGCTTGTGTAATTCTTCTAACTGCACCCTTGTATGGAATAATAAAACATTTTGAGCACCTCAGAAGGAAGACACTATGTAAACATAAGGTATTTTTTATTAGTTGTTGAATTCTGTTTGTTATTAGCAATTAAATCATGGAAAACATCAGAGGAAGTTGGTCATTTCTTCAGATTTGAGACCTGTGTTTTAGGTCAGTGGCTTTCCACATTGTAAAATATTACATCAATATTTTCTAGTTCACATACATTTTAGGGCTGTGCATGTGTGATATTTAATTGTAATGATTAGTTTCTCTTTTTAAAAAATTTAGTTTGGATCAGAGTTGCTACAAAATCTGATGATAAAGCAACAGCATCTAGAAATTGAATTCTTTTCAGATAAAATTCTTTGGCTGTGTAAGTAGTGCAATCTTTGATCTACAAACAGAAGACCAAGTAATACAGGTTGTGTGTGTGTGTGTGTGTGTGTGTGTGTCTATGTTTAGCCAAAAGACAGAAAGCATTCTGTATTGTTGGATTTATTAAGGAGAAATGGAAACTAAAGCCCAAATCTAACCAGTACTATTGTATTCAATTTTACTGTGAGTTAACACTTGGGATCCTTTTCTTTGTTGATAGTACTATTACTTTCTCCAATCCCTGAACAACAGATGTACACAGGTAGCAAAGTCACTCTTGTTAAAGATAAAGAAAATTTTTGTGGTCTGTTAAAATTTAGGTTGTTATAAAATCACTTGCAATTGATATATAAAATAGGATTCTATGATTTTTCACTTTGGGGTGATTAATTATTTGTGAAAAAATATGTTTCTAATGTTAATGTTAAGTGTACATTTCTAAAATATCCTTGAAATTTTAAGATTAAAGTAAAAAATGGAGACTCAAGTAAGTTAGTATAGGCATTGATGTTTATAGTTTCAAATTTAAACCTATAACATCTGTTATAAAGAATCTAAATATATGATCACACAAGAAATCATGAGCATTTCAGTGAAGGAATTAGAATAAGGATAATTTTATAGAACTATTTGAGAATTTTGTCCCTTAAAAAAGTTCTCCTGTGATATATTTAGAAGCTAATTTAATTTCTTTCGGTTAACACAGAATGAACATAAGGAAGGTAAGGCGCTGACCACTTTACTTACTGGAGGTCAAATAGTCATAGTGCTTCATGCAATGCTTTCTTAGGGCTGAGCTGTTACACAAAGAAAAGAATCATGTCTAAAATTTGCATTAAGTGTTCCAACATCATAAAGGGAATATATGTTAGGAAGATTGGCACTAAATAAATTGAAGTTACATTTCGAGATTTCAGAAGTAGCATCATAAGACCATATAAATCACTGTGTCAAAGTATTTGCTGTTATAATCTGGACAAATTCAGGTCACTTGGCCCTTTGTGACTTGGGAGGGATTTGATTCTCCTCTCCTCTCCTCCCCTCCCCTCCCCTCCCCTCCCTCCCCTCCCCTCTTCTTTCTCCTCTCCTCTTCTCCCTTCTCTACTCCTCTCTTTTGCTTCTCTCCTCTCTTCCCCCTTTTCTGACCTGTGGCTATGTTCTTTTTATCACAGTCCATGTTTCAATTTATTTATGTTGGTCATTGTAGGAAATGTGTATTTCTGTAGTCAGTGTCACAGTTTGGTACATCTGAGCTGCCTAATATTACTTCCTTTTGCAACTTTGTTAGTCCTGCATTTTTACTAGCTCTCTCAGCTCCTGAATTAGATGCTTTCCTTGGCATAAACATTTTTAATTGCTTTTGCTTTGACATTTTCCAAATAGCTAGCAATGTCTCAGGTAACCAGAATATCAGTTGATGTACCTGGAGTTCCTTGGAGCTGTGAACAAAATAGCAAAATTTCAGTAATTTTCAAAACTTGCTTAGCTAATGCCTTTAGCAAATCGGAACATGGCTTCAGGTAATTGCCCCTTTCCTTTGTCTGCTTCTCTGACTGATGACTCCCTGTAAGGCTAACTTAGAAATTTGGTTCCATTTCTTCTGTTCTGTGTTGACCAATTCAATATTGCCATTGCTTCCCCTACTTTAGTAACATGGTGGCAGGAAATAAGGAAAGGGGGTCATTGTCAATACCCAGCCAAGTGGACTATGTTGTGAGAATGCAGGAACCGGACCCCCTTTGCTTAACTTCCAGTTATGCCCTTTTATCCTAGCCACTAACAAGATATGTCGCTACATTCCTTGGAAGATCCAGCGTTTGTGTGTGTTTATTTGTGTTGAGCGTAGGAAATGTGCACTAGCGGCTGCTTGGGGTGTGAAGGTAATTTCTGTTCTTCTATTTTCTGATTTCTGAACTTCAGGAGAAGGTAAAGCTTGATGCTGAAAGGGAAAAACTAGAGAGGCTTCAGGAGCTTTACTCCGAGCAGAAGACCCAGCTGGACAATTGTCCTGAGTCCATGAGGGAACAATTACAGCAACAACTGAAGAGGGTCAGTAGCAAACAGGAATGCACCAGTTGTGTTGTTTTTCTTTTTGTTTATTATCTTTTTCAGTTAAGTTTCCACTTACCTGTGACTGACTACTTCACAAAGAGTAAATGTGCATAATTTCTAGTCATTCCTTTTTAAATAGAAATATGCATGCTAACAGTATATTTTATTCCATGCTAATCAGTTAAAAATCCCTTGCTAGAATCTTTTACCAAATTTAAAGCAAAAACATTTCTGGAATCATTTTTCTTGTAACAAAAGGGAGCTATTCCTGACTTGTAACCAACATCAAGATTGCAGCATTTAAATCAACTGACATGTTTTCCTGCATTCTCTGCTGCTTTGTGAGTACTATTTGCCCTTAAATTTTTTTTTTTTAGTTTGATTTTATACTCCTGTCCAAAAATGATCATGTTACTCATTGTTTGTTTTTCTTTTTCTTTCTGCTGCTTAGTGACATTGAACTTAATTAGCAGGATTACAACAATAAAACACCAAGGTCCAAGACACAGAGCATTGCTAATGGCCTCAAGCATTTCATAGGAGCTTCAAAATTTTAAAAACTTATGTAGGGTGTGTCTTCTAGCTATCCTTGATCAGTGTATTGTCCTGTTCTTAATGTCAGCAGTGTTTAACACAACTGTGCCTGTTATCTGCTGAAAATGAGACATCCTAGGTGGATAGTTTTACAAATGCTGGCATGGTCATTTAATATTTCATGGCCCCTTGACAACTGGCTATGGGTTGTTAAACAGCAGCCCTGAACTGCAGCCCACATCAACTGTGACCCTGAGGAAGCAGTCACACAATAGTAATTTGGCCTAAGTGAGTAGCAATCATCCTTCCACGAGAATAGGAAAAAAGGCTTGTTTTATTCGTGTTATTTATTATGTCTGTGCCCTCTTGGGAATTAGCAAGTTTTAAAAAACCAAGAAAGGTAACATATCCTTTAAAATTTTTAAGATGGTCTTTAATACAAAAATGTTTGGGACCTCTAAGAACATCACTTGGTAAAAACGAGTTAACTGAGTGTTTAGAGATTTAAAGCATCAATAAGTAGTGTCCCAGGCAGCTTGTTAAATTGCAGTGTAACAATTTTAATATTTGTCTTTTACAATGTTGATTCCAAAAAAATTTAGCAGAGTTTGTTTCCTCTACTCATTTTGTTCTGTAAAGCTGACTTTATAAATATATAAAATACAAAATTTTCTGTCTCAGAATCTCACTTCTGGAAAGTCTGTGATAAAAAATGATTGGAAAAGAGACTAGTATTTGTAAAAATCGTTTTAGTCATTTGTGTCATGCCTGTTCATGGAACTGATGAAAAACTCAATTTTATATTTATTTACTGTTTTTCCACTGTGTTTGCTAAGATTTTACAGCCATTGCAAGTCTTTATTGAGAGTTGGCAACATGGTTATGTATTTTCATCTTTCTTTCTTGTAGTTGTCCATTTATTGTTTGTAAACATTGCTTAAAATTAAAAGTGGTAGATTCTATTAATAACCTAGGCTTAGGTTAACATGAAGAGTTACTGTTCACTTGATCTGGATTCTGTAGGAAAAGCCATAAATTTATATGTGTCCTAAAGCTTTTGCATAGAAAAGAGGAAAGGAAATGATGCAGACAGTCTGTTCCATTAATTGAAGGCAAAGGCTCCTTCCTCTTCCTCTATAAGCAGAGTGTAAAATTCTTCTCATAAAACTGCTTTCCTTGGGGGAGATAACTGGCTGGTGGTACCTTCTGTTCACTTGCTGGTAGGAGGTCTACTAATTCTATTTTCCAGGGACGATGACCTGTGTAACTCTTACACCAGTCCCTGTGTAACTCTTCACCAGTCAGTAAAAGTTTGCTTATTTCATATGAACATTCATATTAGGAACTCCTTGTGTTATCACAACTCATTTCCCTTCAGGCTTGAAATATTTCAGAGTACCACATCATCACAAAGCTTTCCCTAAGGCATTTAAACTACATTCAAAGAGTTGATTTTGTTGCAACTAACTTTATTAGCTAGCAAATATCACAAAATAAAAATAAATAAATAAACCACTTTCTTCAACTGCATATCGTTTGAATACTTAAGCTGAAATTGTAGGATGAAGTTTTGCTTACAGCATCTTGGACTTATGGCTGGCCTCCTTATTCCTAAATGTTTTATTTAAATCAGAATATAGCCTTAATCTGATGTGGATTCCATGGCCTTTGTTGGTCGGTAGTTGATATGGTAATACCATTCCTGGGGTACTGAAATTAAATGAGTCATTTGCCAGGGTATGATCTACTGTTAAGCAGAGCAGACAATCACCTGGCTGATAATAGTTATCTTGTGCTTTTGATGGGTACTCAACTGAATGGTTGACTTTGGTCTCTTGACTTAAAAAGAAAAAAAAATTCTATCCAGTGAAATCTACAATTAGGATATTTTTCTATCATTCAATTTCTGTGGGCCTCTATATCTTGCTATATAACATGAAGAGATTGTACTGGTTGATTTCCTCCGTCTTTGTCAATATTCCAAAAGTATGCAGTTGAAGTGTTTGACTATAGACCATAAGATGGAAAAAATGATAACAAACCCTGAACCCCATTTAAATTTGCTTCCAGAATTATTCTGGAGTTATCATGAGGTTATTTTTACAAATATTCCTGTCTGTTCCTCCATTAAAGTAAACATAAAGTGCTGAATATAAACTAATGCCATATAAATTCTCAAAAAAGTTATTAGAAAGAAACAAGCAATTGTATAGAATTTCCATTAGAGCAGCTGTTATATTTCCTTTCATGCTTGGCCTTTAAGCTTGCCAGCCAGTAATGAAAACATTCTCGTAGTGAAATTTACTTGAAATTTTCATTCCACCAGGCAAGTACTTGACTGAGCTTCCTGTATATATTATTCTGTGTTCAGTTAAACTGCTCCTGGTCCTAAATAACATCCCTTGAATTCTTATTCTTATCTAAAATCTTTCACAAGTTTTTATTCCCTTACCAATTACTTTTTCTCTCTGAGTTTAAGTTTATATACACATATTTTCTGGTTTAGAAAAACTTAGTCAGATGATTACACCAGCAGAATCTTGAGTGCTGACCTAGACTTAATTTTCAGCTTTCCTAGCTAGTGTGCCATTATTTTCATGCAGTAGTTTAAATATTTACTGAAAGTAAATTAGTGAGTCTATGACCTTCATGTGGAGGTTAAAATAACATGTTAGGTGTCAGCCAGATGTGGAGTAAGTGACTGAGTAGCATGTGTGCATGTTAATTTTTCCACATTGAATGAATATTATTTACAAGTGCAAAAAAAGGTGTATTTTTATCACAATAATCTTTAGCCACAAAGCAAACTTAATTGAAAGACCTTAAAAACTTGGGTGTGTATACCTACATGAGTACATATTTCAGCTAATGTATTAAGACTGAAGATACTTTGTTTCAAGATACAATGCTTAAAAATTGTCTCTTAATTCTTGAATTTATTTAATTCATTTAGAAATTAGAATTTGAAATATTGGGTAAACTTGAAATAGCAATCAAAAACTTGAAATCAAGACAATATTCTTTTTGGTCAAGTAAAGTATAAAGAAGTATTATGTAATGTGGAATATGATTTTCAAATTATGTTTTTGCTGCTCTTAAGCTTTGAGAATGGACAATCTATATTACATAATAGTGTTGTTACTATAGTATTGACTGCAATTAGAGAACAGCTAATAACCTTTATGAATTCTCCCTATAATAAAATTCATTACAGAAGATTAAAATATATTCCATTGCATTATCACTTTCATGAGGGGAGCTAATGGTGATATAGATTTCACCTATCATGTAATTATTTCTCTAACTGTCTTTTACGATTTGATTGAACATTAATAAATATGCCCTGCTGGTTTTGCTTTGTTGAGCCGTGGGACACATCAGCTCAGTTGCTTCTTCCTTTAGGTCATGGATTATTTATAAATTATATTTTTAAGAAATCTATGATAGTACATTTATAATCCTGTCAAAAGCTCCAAAAATGAAGGACTTTTTAAAAATATAGTGGAGAATAGCCGGCGCCGTGGCTCAATAGGCTAATCCTCCGCCATGCGGCACCGGCACACCGGGTTCTAGTCCCGGTCAGGGCACCGGATTCTGTCCTGATTGCCCCTCTTCCAGGCCAGCTCTCTGCTGTGGCCAGGAAGTTCAGTGGAGGATGGCCCAGGTGCTTGGGTCCTGCACCCCATGGGAAACCAGGAAAAGCCGGCCGCGGCGGCCATTGGAGGGTGAACCAACGGCAAAAAGGAAGATCTTTATCTCTGTATCTTTCTCTCTCACTGTCCACTCTGCCTGTTCAAAAAATATATATATAGTGGAGAATAATTTAAACACATGCACCAATCCCTACAATAACACAGATGCATGAGTATCTTCCTAACACCAAATGTCTCATGTGCAGAATACTTATTTTAGACCATCTAATTTTCAAGATTTCTGATTTTCCTTAAATGTGCTCAAGTTGATTCTTCTAAGTCACCCTTTGTACCTAATGAAAGATTTTATTTCTGTTCTTTTCAGAAAAAAGCTTTATAAATTTTTAAGAGGTTCATAGAATCCAGATTTAAGAACTTCAAGCTCCAAACTTGGTTTAATAGACTTAGTGTCTTATAATGAGTGCTTTTAGGTTCACAGCAAAATGGAGCAGAAGATACAGACATTTCCCATATATTCTCTGTCCCCACACGTGCCTCCCTCCTCCTTTATCAACATCTTCACCAGAGTGGCACATCTGTTAAAATTACTGAACTCATATTGACACATCATTATCACTCAGAATGGATGTCCAAATGTTTTTGATGATCTCGTCACTAAAGTTATTTGAGCATACATGCCCTATATATAAAAGAATATTATAAATATATATTTCATGCATACTAAAATAATATATATTTGAAAATGACATACATATGCCACTTTACTTGTGTGTATACTGGGAGTATATTTTAATAAATATATTATTATATAATTTATTACCATTAAAGTTTATTAAAATTTTAAAAAAGAAGCTGAAAATAATTATAAGGAAGGTCTAATATTTATTCTTCACTCTCAAGTTGATTGTATTGAGTGATATGTGGGGCACATGTATCCCTCTTAGAGATCCCCAGTTTGCATGTATGCGAACTTTTGAATCTTTAATCTCTATTATAAAGTCTCATTTCAAATAAAGACTATGACACATCTTTGGTAAGATTGATTTGTTCTAACCCTGGTCAGAGTTACATTAGAATGATACCTCGGACTGACTGCTTTTGAAAATTCTTTCTACGTGTTAGGAAGGCTGCAGCCATCCTGGTGTGTCTTGTTTCCTTCCCTTTTCTCCAAAGGATGCAGACCTACTGGATGTTGAAAGCAAACACTTTGAAGACCTGGAATTCCAGCAGCTGGAACATGAGAGCCGACTGGATGAGGAAAAGGAGAACTTGACCCAACAGCTCCTCCGTGAAGTGGCTGAATATCAACGGAACATTGTTACTAGGAAGGTACTTTTGCCAGTGACATTCAATATGAAACATCAAAATATATCTGACTTTTTTCATGTATGTGAAAACCAAGGTATAGAAAAATGAGGAATGCAGGCCGGCGTCGCGGCTCAATAGCCTAATCCTCCGCCTTGCGGCAACGGCACACCGGGTTCTAGTCCCGGTTGGGGCGCCGGATTCTGTCCCAGTTGCCCCTCTTCCAGGCCAGCTCTCTGCTATGGCCAGGGAGTGCAGTGGAGGATGGCCCAAGTGCTTGGGCCCTGCACCCCATGGGAGACCAGGATAAGTACCTGGCTCCTGCCATCGGATCAGCGCAGTGTGCCGGCCGCAGTGTGCCGGCCGCGGCGGCCATTGGAGGGTGAACCAACAGCAAAAAGGAAGACCTTTCTCTCTGTCTCTCTCACTCACTATCCACTCTGCCTGTCAAAAAAAAAAAAAAAGAGGAATGCAGATACTTGTTTTAAATGACTTCGTTTTGCAGTTATAATAGCAAGGTGCAGAACAATTCTGTGAACAGTCTATTTGGGAGTTTTCTCTACTTTCATTGTTCAGTAGTTCTCAAAGCTTTTTACAATTAGAAACAGCCCAGTGGAATACTACCAACTCCACCCAACTCCTTGCACCTAGACTAGAACTCAGCTCTTGTTCTAGAATTTAGAATCACGCCCCAGGGCTCTGTACTAAACTGATGAAATTGAAACAAGGGAAGACAAAAGGGAAGAGACTCCTTGAACTCTCCATTTAAATAAGAAATTCCATTGTTGTTTTTACCAGGAGATATCTCCCAAGATGATGTCAAAAATGCACTGATAGTCTAAAACAAAATTTCCTGTTGACTGCTGGCTTCTTCGAAATAGATTTCAAATCACTTGAACTGTATTGGCTTTAAGTAAAGTTTTGAGCTCAGCAGGTCAAAGACAATGCTTCATAGTCTCTGGGTAAAAATTACCCTCCACCATCAGTGAAATGTGGTTCCTGTTACTCCAGTTATGAAAACCTTTTCTCCCTTTTCCGGGACAGACTAGCAAACCTTTGAAGGTCTAATGTGTGTTTTTCTCTGATCACCTTTTTTCCTCCAGGAAAAAATTTCTGCATTGAAAAAGCAAGCCAATCACATTGTCCAGCAGGCTCAGAGAGAACAAGATCATTTTGTGAAAGAAAAGAATAATTTAATAATGATGCTACAAAGAGTAAGTATAAGTACTTCCTTTTCAGCGCTGGTTGCAATAAAACACGAGTGCCAACTTGTCAGAAAATTGCCTCCTGCTTTTAGTAGTGAATACCTTTAGGATGAAAAGAATATTCTTGCATATTTTTTTAAATCTAATCTTTCACATTAATTAGCTTTTTTGGTGAATAATTACAACTGGGAAAATAAGCATGGATGTTTTTTCTTCATGCTTCATTTATATTGTGAAAATTGGAACTGTGGAAATTTTCCTATTTCCCCCTTTAAAAATTGAATTTTTTTCATTAGCTAACATACAACATGGATTTAGGGTAGGATCAGCAAAGATGGTGTTTTTACTGCGATCAAACGTTTTGTATTAGGTGCTCTGGTGTTATATGTGTGTGGGTCTTCATGGCAAATGCCACACTGGAGTTAGTTTAACTTACTTGGCTGGGTGACTCTATGTGGTGAGAGGGATGGCAAGATTGTCTGTAGCCTCATCTCTCCCAGCACTTAATGTGATTATATGTAAGAGGTTCCTTTGTCCAAAGATAGTAAAAAAAAATAAATAAATAAATAAAAAACAACCTGTATTCTACTTTCTGACGTGTTCCCTAGTGTATCTTCAGGGATATGACACCAAATGTTAAAAATGATGGAGCTTATCTCAGATCTAAGCTGAATACAGGCCACTGCCTAGAAATATGATCTTGGCATCATGAAAATATCTGATGGACCAAGAGTGGGGGGCAAGACAAAGACCAGATCCAGAATTAAGGATTAAAAAACGAAACTGTATCGTGTCCTCACCCAGAAGAAGTGAGCATTCCCTTCTTAGCTAGTTTAAGGTTAAGAAGAGAGAGGAACTAGATCTTTCTTAGTCTGTAGCTATAACTGCAGACCACAGACTGGGTAATTTATAAAGAATGAAGGTTTATTCAGCTAATAGTTGGCAGCTCCAAGGTCAGGGGGCTGCAGCTGCTAAAGGCCTTCTCCACAGAGCCTGATGTGGCACAGGACGTCACATGGCAAGAGGGATGTATCCAAGAGACAAGACCAAACTGGCTTTTGTAACAGACTTACTTTTTTTTTTTTTAAGATTTATTTATTTATTTATTTGAAAGAGTGACACAGAGAGAGGAGAGGCAAAGAGAGAGAGAGGTCTTCCATCCTCTGGTTCACTCCCCAAACAGCCACAATGGCCAGAGCTGTGCCGATCAGGAGCCAGGAGCTTCTTCTGGGTCTCCCATGCAGGTGCAGGGGCCCAAGGACTTGGGTCATCTTCTACTGCTTTCCCAGGCCATAGCAGAGAACTGGATCAGAAGTGGAGCATCCAGGTCTCAAACCAGTGCCCGTATGGGATGCACTACAGGCAGCGGCCTTACCCGCTATGCCACAGTGCCGGCCCCAACAGACTCACTTATAAGAAAACCCATTAACCTATGAATGGATTAATACATTTGTAAAAGCTCTTCCCTTGTCACCTAATCACCTTTTAAAGATTTCACTTTGTTCCACCTTTTAATTCCTCATGATCCTATTTCAACATGGGTTTTGATGGGGATTTTCAACCATGCCAAATCATTCACATGGAATTAGGAGTCCACTTGAGGTACCTTTGTAGCCGGTACAGATCCCTGGTAGCCTTCCTACTCCCTGCTGTGATTCTGTTAGCTTCTCCACCATTTTACCCTTTGCACACAATATTCAAAGGCATATCTTAAATTAGATCATGTAATATGTAGTATTTAAATAACCTTTAAAATTCAGCAAAAAAAAAATCTCTTAATAATAGGTTTTTTTAAATGGGTGAGTATAATCAGAGATATAATGTTTCCTTCATGAAAAATATTTGAAAATATGATTTTTATTGTAAAAATTGCTTTCTATAAATATTAAGATTTTTATTTTACCAAATTGTCCTACAGATACATTTCAATCTCCCCCAAAATTCTGAGTTTTTTTAAAGAAACTGCAAAGTTAATGCTGAATTTCATAGTTGATCCTAATTATTTATGAATTCCATATTTCTCAATTTGCCCAATTAGAATTAAAACTTATTTGTAACCCCAAATCTCTAGCCGTGGTGTTCTGTGACCGTTCACAGACATGCTCAGAACTGTGAAAACTTAGTCATCAAACATGCATATTCTCTGCTTATGGTGAACAAGACAACACCCTGCCTTGATGTCTCAAATCTTGTTCTGCAAACAGATGTCCCTTTTGTGATTTTTTCATGCTGTGCTTTCACATTTATGTGCTTTTTGTTGGTGATTTGCTATTTAAATTAGCTGCCTAGTGTTCCTAAGTGCAAGAAAGCTGTGATACCTTGTGGAGAAAATCCATGTGTTCAATAAGCCTCATTCAACCATGAGTCATAGTGCTGTTGACTGTCGGTTCAATGTTAATAAATCAATAATGTTTATTAAATTTATGTCTGCAAATGGAACACTCATAAAGCAAAATTGTTTATTAGTTGGCAGAAGTGCTGTGGTCAGAGGCTCACAGGGACAGAACCCTGTGTTTCCCATGGAAACAGTAATTCAACATTCACTAAGTGTTTGTGGCAGCATTATAGAACATAACTACCACAAGTAATGGGGCCAGTAGAACATGAAAATGCAAAAGGCTTAGAATAGCCAAAGCAACTTGAACAAAGAGAACAAAGTTGGAGGATCTGTATGATCTGATTTCGAGGTTTATTGTAAAGCTATAGTATTTAGGAGAGTGTGGTGCTGGCATACAAATAAACATTTTGATCAATGGAACTGAACAGAGAGTCCAGAAATAGACATGTACACATATGCTGTCTATTGATTTTTGACAAAGGCTGCAAGATGGTTCAGCAGAGAAAAGAAAGTCTTCAACAAATGGTGTAGGATCAACTGGGTAAACAGAAAGATTAAGCCTCAACATCCTCACTATATATATATATATATATATATATATATATATATATAATATATGTATAAACATATGTTTATATGTATTAACATATGTTAATTCAAGACAGATCATAGACCTGAGCAGAAAAGTTAAAATGAGAAAGCTTCCAGAAGAACATTTGAGTGTAAGAATGCTTTTTTTGGCCTTGAGCAAACAATGATTTTTAAAGGAAGTGACAAAGGACTTTTATCCAAAATATGCTAATAAAAAAACCAAAATATACTAATAACTCCTGCAGCTCAATAATACATCAATAATAGATAAACATCAATAAAAAATTTAAAGCCCATGTGAAAGTCATACAAAGACACTTCATAAAAGAAGATATATGAAAGGCAAAGAGTCACATAGAGAAATGTTCATTATTAGTCTTCAAGGAAAAAATTAAAATGATGAAATGATTCTACCTCATAGCAATTAAAATGACTAATAAGCAAAAATTTCAAAATGTTTGAAAGGATATGAAGCAGCTGGCACTTTCATGATTGCTGATGTTGGTGTAAAATGTATAACTTCTTCAGAGAATTCAGAAGTTTATTTTATTGTGTCGGAACAAACCCAGGGGCTGGCACTGTGGCTCAGTGGGTTAAGCCTCTGCCTGCACTGCTGGCATTCCATATCAGAGTCCCAGTCTGAATCCCAGCTGCTCCACTTTCGATCCAGCTCCCTGCTGACGTGCCTGGGAAAGGAGAAGATTATGACCCTAGTATCTGGGTGCCTGCCATCCACTGGGAGACCTGAATGGAGTTCCTGGCTCCTGGCTTCACCCTGGGCCAGCCCAGGCAGTTGCCACATTTGGGGCATTAATCAATGGATGGAAGATTCTCTCTCTCTCTCTCTCTCTCTCAATCTGCCTTTTAAATAAATAAATAAAATCTTTAAGTAAAAGCATACACCTACCCTATGATTCAGTAACCCCACTCCTAGATATTTACATAACAGAAATGAAATTGTGTCTTCATAAATAATTTGTATTGTTTAAAGTAGCCCTTTTCATAATAACCAAAACACTAGAAACAACCTAAGTAGCCACTAACAGGAGCATGGATGAACAAATTCTCAAGTACATTTATATAATACAGCACTGCTCAATAATAAAAAAAAAAAAGTGAGCTACTGATGCAGGTAACATATAGAGTGAAAGAAATTATCTACTTAAGATCTGAACATTTGGCTGCCGCCACGGCTCAGTTGGCTAATCCTCTGCCTGTGGCACCAGCACACCGGGTTCTAGTCCCGGTCAGGGTGCCGGATTCTGTCCCGATCGCCCCTCTTCCAGTCCAGCTCTCTGCTGTGGCCCAGGAGGGCAGTGGAGGATGGCCCAAGTGCTTGGGCCCTGCACCCGCATGGGAGACCAGGAGAAAGCACCTGGCTCCTGGCTTTGGATCGGCGTAGCGCGGGCTGTGGCGGCCATTTGAGGGGTGAACCAAGTGAACCAACAGAAAGAAGACCTTTCTCTCTGTCTCTCTCTCACTGTCTAACTCTGCCTGTCCAAAAAAAAATCTGCACATTTCACTGGATGTGAATTATATCACAGTAAATTAAAATAATGTGACCCTGGGGCATAGCAGGTAAAACCACTTCCTGCAACACCAGCATCTCATATGGGCACAGATTTGAGTCCTAGCTGATCCACTTCTGATCCAGCTCCCTGCTAATGCGCCTGGGAAAAGCTGCTGAAGATGGCCCATCTTTGGCTCCTGTGCCCACTTGGGAGACCTGGAAGAAACTCCTGGCTCTGGCTTCAGATCGGCTGGTTGTGGCCACTGGGGAGTAAACCAGCAATTGGAAAATGTATTCATTCTCTCTCTTTCTAACTCTGCCTTTCAAATAAATACATAAATCTTAAGAAAAAAAAAAAGAACACTGTGACCCATAAATATTTTTCCTAAAGGTCCTTTAACATGAAGTTTCCAGAAGAAAATACATACCTAAACTGTGGTAATACATCAGTGGAGGGCACATGATTACAGGTTACTTGCAAGGATAAAATCATTGACTTTAGAAAATCTGCAGATTATAAGAGCTGAGAGGATCACTGGGGGCTTCTGTTTTCATTCTTGTTTTCATCTAGAGCAGCTTTTTAAAAAGCATTGTCACTCTATAAAATTTGTCTTGAATGAAAGGTTATTTAACTAAGTGTGTTTGAAAACAGCTCGTGCATTGCAGCAGCTATCAGCAGATGGTGAGGTGTTCAGCTTGCAATTGGAACTGTGTGAGAAGTGGGTAGGATTCAGATGTTTGTCTCTAATGCAAAGTCACTGCTTCTCAGTTGACGCCAAGCTTAATAAATGTTATGTTCCTTCAGGAAAAGGAGAATCTTTGTAATTTGGAAAAGAAATACTCCAGCCTGTCTGGGGGGAAAGGGTTCCCTGTTAACCCTAGTACTCTAAAAGAGGTAAGTTACTGTTTTACACGTCAACTCATCTCGCCTTCCATGATTAATGGAATTATAAAGGTGCTACTTCAAATGACTGTGTAAGCAATCCATACTTTGAAGATTTTCATGCCTGTGGTGATTTATACTTGGAGAATTTCAGGGATTGCCTTTGTGTGTGATGTAGATACACATATTGTGTTTTGTGTGTGTGTGCTTCGTGTGTGTGTGTATGCACATATATATGTAGAAAATTTGCTTGGCAGTGATATTGTGGGTTAACTTGGAATTTCAAAAAAAAATTTAGTATCCAATCCCAAATGAATCTTAAATTCTCTTTTCTTCCTGCAGTGTCTTTTCCCACTCCCTGTCTTTTCCTTTACTCCTTTTCTCTTGAGTTTTACATGAAAATTCCCCCAAATGTTGGAGAAAATAGTCTACTTCTTTTCTCTATCTACTATTTTCTCCTCATGTAGAAATATTTTTCTCTTCAATTGAATTGTGTGTAGTCTTGATCCCTAACATCATCTTTCCCTAGTTCCCATCACCACTCTTTTTCAGATGTCCTCTTTGTATAACGAGTTACACTGGTTGATTATTTTGGTTCTGATTTGGAAAACTACATCTCTGATTTGGAAAGACAGTATGTTTCTTTACATTTAATTTTTTTTCTAAAAAACTAAGAAGAAAACTTGCTTCTGCATAAAAATTTACATAAACATAAAAATCTCTTTTGCTTATACATTGCTTATAAAAAGATAACAGAGATGGGAATTTCTACATAAAAATATTTTTGTGTAAATACATGAAGTAAAATACTCATTATGGTATTGGCATGACTAAATGTGTACTCTTGAAACATTTTGTGAAAATATTTCTACAAAGGCTTTATTAGACCGTTCAGTTTTATAACTTCTCCTTATTATTCTGAACATGGAAATGGCAGTAGGAGGTTCAAGAAACAGAAGGTGATTGAGTGGAGTGGAGTGGCATATGATAAAGTCAACAATGTGGGTGGGGGCAGATTTTGTGAACACCTGTTGAAGAAATCTGGTCTACGTTATTTTGGTGGGAAGTCCAGGGGTTTTAATAAGGGAGGTGACATTGTTTGACATTTGTTTGTGAAAGATCACTTTGGGCATCGTGGTCAAAACTGGGTTATAAAGAATAAGAAGATACGCAGGGAAGCTAGTATGGACGTATTTGTAGTAGTAAAGATTAGAGGCGCTGTTGACTTGAATAGAGCAATAGTAGCGAGAGAGAGAGAGGGAGAGGATCCACCTGGATTTGGATATATTTTGGAAGTAGAGTTGATGCTTCTTGCTGATAGGTTGGATGTGTAGTTAAAGAAAATCAGAGAGGTGTCAGGAGTGATGCCATTATCCGCTGTAGATACCAAGATGGATGGTGCGAATGCCTTTTACCAAGCAAGAATAGGTTTAAGATTCTGGACACGCTGAGTTTGAAGGGCTGGTGGCATCGAACTGAATTACATGGCTTCTGAGGTCTCTTCAACTCCCAACAGAAAAATAAAATCTGTCCTTTTTCTTTTAGGGGTTTCCTTTCCTGCAGATTTCTTGGTATCAAAGCCACTTTTTTTTTTTTTTTTTTTACAATTTTAATATCTGTAATTCTTGTGCTCGTTGAGTAGATAGATGTGTTTCCCTTCACCTGTCAAGTAGATGATCTATGTGGGTTTTTTTCTTCTTACCTTTCTGCTCTTTCATTCTTTTCTTTTTTGTTTTCTTGAGGAGTTGTAAATTTATTACCTAACTCTTTTTTTTTTTTTTTTTTGACAGGCAGAGTGGACAGTGAGAGAGAGAGTCAGAGAGAAAGGTCTTCCTTTCTGCCGTTGCTTCACCCTCCAATGGCCATTGTGGCCAGCGCACCGCGCTGATCCGATGGCAGGAGCCAGGTACTTACCCTGGTCTTCCATGGGGTGCAGGGCCCAAGCACTTGGGCCATCCTCCACTGCACTCCCTGGCCACAGCAGAGAGCTGGCCTGGAAGAGGGGCAACCGGGACAGAATCCGGCACCCTGACCAGGACTAGAACCCGGTGTGCTGGCGCCGCAAGGCGGAGGATTAGCCTAGTGAGCCGCGGCACCAGCCTTATTCCCTAACTCTTGAATTTATTACCTAACTCTTGAAAGAGCTCCCATGAGTCACAAATGGTATAGACTTTTAAAAAATAATTAATTAAGTTGTGTGCTCAGTAACTCATATGAGGAATCAAATCCTGGCTTTGAAACATTTTACCATCAAACTGAGCAGGAGAATAACTCAGAGTTGCCCATTTTCTTTCTGATTCATTATTGTAGGTAAAATGATATTTCTCAGCCTAGTTTAACATTATAAAACTTTGTGTACTATCCTTTTTCTAAAGTGCAAGACGTTGATACATCCAATTTATAAACAGTCAATTCTAACTTTCTCCATTGTGTTATAATCATCAGTAACTTATCAGTAGGAACCTTGATTTCCAGCCTGGTATTTTTGCTGCATCAGCACATCAGCATAATAATAGCATGCCTTTCCTGGAGTCATTTTTCTAAAGGACTGATGGGGTAACAGAAGTACCAAAATGTCCAATTTAACTCAATTTTATTTTAAAAAGAGAGATGTTTATGCCCTTTGTTCTTTTTTTAATGCTGATTTATTGGTGTGTTGAAAATCATGATTGCTCTGTATAAATACTTTCTGTGAAAATTTACAAGTGCCTTTTCCACAAATAATAATTCAGGAGTTTTGATTCATGGTTATTTTCTCTAAGCTGAAGCAAAACCAGAATTACTGACTTCAAAAGTAACCAGAAATTCTGTCCTAAAGGCAGAGTGGGAGACTGGGGAAGCGGCCTTGAATTCAGACACACAGCAGTTGTAACTGCACCTTAGGGCTCTATATGAGGGGCAGTTTGTTCACAAGTGTGTGTGTGTGTGTGTGTGTGTGCACATGTCTGTGCTCCTGAACACATTTATTTTGCCAGGGAAGGCTCATCAGAATGAGAGGGGAGTGTCCTTTTTGTTCTCGTTGGGTTGAAATATCCCCAAATTAGATTCTATTTTAAAACATTTTAATAAATGTCTCTTAGTATAAAACCTGGTAGTCCTCAGGCCATTTTTACTCAACATTTGAATTCATCAGGAAACAAAAGAAGGGGAGAAAAACTAATAAAGGTTTGTGGAAAAGGCTCTTGTAGTAGGGAGTGATTGCATTTGTTTGTTATCAGACTGTTTGGTGTGTGATTTTTTTTTTCAGTGTGTATATAGTGACAGTTTCATTCCATCCACAGAATGAATGCTGATACCTCTGAATATTTGGAAATCGAAGGTGTTGGGTTATTTGTTGTCATATTGATTTCACCAGAAAAATTCTGTTGAATGGATTAGATGCCATTTTTCAAGATCAAGCACCATAAATCCATTTTAATTGCTGATTACTCATTTAATGAAACATTTGATATCACCCAGATACCTGGCTGTGCTGCTGTCAGCTAACTCCATTGAACTGGGAACATTAATACTCTCGCATGCCTCAGCTTTTGCCTCTTTTGTTTAACTTCTGAATTCCTCCTTTTAGGGCTATATCACTGTAAATGAAATTAATGAGCCATGTGGCAATTCCACGACTCTGTCCCCTTCCACTCAGTTCCCTGCTGATGCTGATGCTGATGCTGTTGCCACTGAGCCTGCCACGGCTGTGCTGGCGAGCCAGCCACGGAGTAAAGAGGTGTGTTGGCATGACGTTTCCTTCATTCACTGCTTCTCCTCATGTCAAACATTAACCCACGGATCGCTGGAAACGCACAACATGAGGGTGTGTTGACAAATACGTGTCTGGTTAGCCAAAGGAACAAAGTGATGCTGTTTATATATCATCCCAGTTTGGGGATCCTGCTCTACCCATTAAAATGCTAGACACTATGACATAGATGGTACAGAGAGGAGGACCGGAGAAGGAAGTTCAAAGGAATAAGCTGATCCATCTCTTTAGCCCTGTAGGTAGCCTGGCCTAGTTTTCTTGGTTTGAAGCATCTTCCTAGTTTAATTTTGTTTTTTATTTTGTTTCACAAAAAAAAAAAAAAAAAAATTTTTAAAAGTGTTATGCCTTTCAGGAGTGGGGCCAATAATAGTAAATTAAAAAGTCTTCTAGTGAGCCACATTTCTTACAGAGTGAGATTTTTAACAAGTACTAAATTGAAAGATAGAGGCCATCATTTGTGATTCTTGATTAAAATATGACAAAGCAGAATAATGAGATTATCAATTTATCAGTTTCATTCCTTTGCATATCTTTTCATTTCATGTAGACACATATACTTTTTCTTTCTCCTACAAAGCAAAGCTCTCCTGTCTGCTCTGGATTTGTGTTTCCTTCCACCCTTTCTGCTCATCCTGTCACTCAACCTCCATCAGACTCATGGCCTGAAGTCATGGCTCCATCTATCGAACCTTTCCCTTTAAATGACACACCTCCTCCTCTGCCAGCTAAGAAACACAGGAGGCAGCAGCCCCAGGAGCAACAGGTAACTAGTAACTGGTGTATAGAATTTGGGAATCTTACCTTGACCATGAGGGTACTTATGTGGAATATTTTCTTCAACTTTTCCAAAGGTGTTTTTTTAAAAGGCAAGTTTCATATTCCTTTCTTGATTGTTTGTTTTTTCCTTCTTAAGGACATTTAGTTTATTGAAAGATGTGAGTTGATTATAAAGTTTTGAGAGGCCTTGATTACCCTTTCCTGGCTTCTCATACGTTTGAGGGCCACATCCTCATGCTTCAGTTCTCATTCAGCCAGCATGTTGCAGTGTATCTCAGGCATTGCTCAAAATACCAATAAGAATTTTCATAAATCCCTCAGCATAAAAAAACTGCCATGTCAACACAAAATCTTTTTATCATACTTTATAGAAACTACAATAATAGACATCATTCCCTTGCCATCTGTGAAAATTTACTAAGCATTTTAGAGATATTTGGGTTGTTCTAATAATCCTGTGAAATGAAAATTGTGTCGTTCCTGAAGTTTAGGGAACCGAGATTCAGTGTAGCTAAAGAGCTTGTCCAAGGTCACACCACAGTAGCACATTTGGTCCCTAGGACAGCAGTTTTTACTGATCAGATTTTTTTTTTTTTTTTTTTTTTTTTTTTTTGACAGGCAGAGTGGACAGTGAGAGAGAAAGACAGAGAGAAAGGTCTTCCTTTGCCGTTGGTTCACCCTCCAATGGCCGCCGCGCTGATCCGATGGCAGGAGCCAGGTACTCATCCTGGTTTCCCATGGGGTGCAGGGCCCAAGTACTTGGGCCATCCTCCACTGCACTCCCTGGCCACAGCAGAGAGCTGGCCTGGAAGAGGGGCAACCAGGACAGAATCCGGCGCCCCGACCGGGACTAGAACCCGGTGTGCCGGCGCCGCTAGGCGGAGGATTAGCCTAGTGAGCCGCGGCGCCGGCCTACTGATCAGATTTTTGAATGAATAATTCGTTATCCTGAATGTTGCCCTTCTTTTAGAATACTCAGTATGTAGTAAAGCTGGGATATTAAACAAATTGTTTCAAGATTCCCTTTCAGCAAATTCCTACAGGATTTAAGATCCCTAAGAATCCCAAAGAAGATCCCTAAGATCCCAAAGATCCCAAAGAATCCTGATCAAAACATCCTTGAAGTCGGCGAGCGCTGGTTTGTTATGCCAGGCCTTACAAGGGAGCTTCGCTGTCTGTACACAGTTGGTTGAGGGACTGTGACTCCTCAGCACTGTTGGGTTATTGCCACCTGAGGTCATATAAAAGAGAATTGTGTAAGTGCTGTACACAGAGGATGAACATGGAGACCTAAAGAACTAAATACCTTCAATTTTGATGTTTTATCTCTTTAACAACTTCATTCAGGATTAAAAAAAAAATCTCTAGTAGCAAAATCATCAGTTCTTAAACCTGATATTCTGCCAAATATCAATTAGACTGCATTTTCAATGGGAGTTCTTTCCCATTTTAATAAACTACCATATTGGAATATTTGGAAGGCTTAGATTTCTGAATTTGTGACATTTGGTCATAGTGGGAGTGAAAGTGTTCTAATGCCATTTTTCTAACTAAAATGAACCTTTAGCAGGCAAACATCAAAGGTCATTATCAGAGCGTGGACTATTTGGCTATGAATTCTAGCTCCCCCAGTTTCCAGCTGTATGACCTTTGGAATGTTTATTTACTCTCTCTGCACTCCTGATAATTTGTTTGTAAAATAAAGGGTAGGAATAGTACTTACCCCATGGAATTACTGCAAGAATTAAATGAGATAATATGTACAGAGCATCACACCTGGCATGTAGTAAGCTCCTAATATCCATTAGCTAGCATAAATAGATAACTGTAAAGTTAAGGTGCATATTTTTTCATAATTGGCATGTTTGAACACTGTTATAAATGTTAATTCAAAATTATATTACTTTTATGTATTTCAAAAATCTGAACCTAGTATTGAAAGAATAAGATCTGAAAACTCTCATTAGGTTTATGAATTTTACTGTTACACCATTGTACTTTTACCATTGAAGACATTTTTGGGGGGGAGGCCAAGAAAAATTTGGATAGGTTTTAAGTTAGCAAAAATCTTGCTTTAGAAATCTGAGGGTATTTAGATGTGAGAAATTACTGCAGAAGCCCCTTGGCCAAGCTCTTCTTTAAATGAGTTACCTAAAAGGATACCATCTGTGGAAGCATCGTGTGGATTCGGAATGTGTTTATGTGACCGAAATGGTAGTACTACTTTCAAGAAACTTCCTGTTTATGCTTTCTCTTTGTCTTCTTCCTTCTCCCTTGTCTTGTCCACCTCACACTGGGATCTGTGCCAACACACAGAACTGCCCAGACAGACCAGAGGCACACTGTACACTCGCTTTGTCCACTGCCTGCTCCACCATCCACGTGGTGACCGTCATAAAAATCTTAAGTTGTTCTGAGGTCTCAAGGCAGCAGGCACTACAGAAGTGAATGGTGGATTTTTTTTTTTCAAGCTTTTCTAGGTTCAATAATAAATTATTTCCTGCTAACACGAATCTGTTAGTGAACACAAGGATAAGTTGAATATATCTTCACTTAATTGTGTTAAAATTTCCAAAGCTTCTTTATAAATGCATAATTCTTCATTTCTTCAGTGATCGGTTGCAGTTAGTCAAGTTTTGCTATTTTGCTTTACATTTGCATTTAAAGCACTTTAGAAGTCTGGAAGAAAGGAAAAAACAGCATAAAGAAGGCCTCTATCTGAGTGACACTTTGCCTCGAAAGAAAACCACACCTTCCATCTCCCCACATTTCAGCAGTGCTACAATGGGGAGATGCACCACCCCAAAGGTAGGACCTGTGCAGAGCCACGGGCTTCGCTTTCCGTGAGTCTTCTGATCATCCTATTGGTCAGCCTGCAAAGACCTTTAAGAACAAATGCTAAATGATAAACCCATGACATCTGCTTGTTAGGGAGGCATCATAATTAAATAGCATTTTCTATCTTATTTAGTGGACATTTTCAGTTGTACATTCTGGAAGCCAAAGAGCATCATGGTATTTTCTGACTACCACAACCTGGTGGTAGGCTCCTGAAGCTCATCTCTGATTTAGAAATAAGATAGAATGTAGACTCTGGGTTCTAGGAATAACAGCAACAAACATTTGTTGAGTCACATCAGTGTGATTGACCCTGAGCTCAGCCCTTTATGTGGATTGTCTGATTGATTTAAAGGCCAGCAGCACTATGGAATGGAGGTAGCTGATTATTGTCCCAGTTGTATATGGGGATAAACTAAAATGTCATGTAAGTGGCTGATCTAGGAGCCTTCAGCCTGGACTTGGTGGAGCTGGAATTGGAACCCACACAGTCTGATGCTTGTGCTCTCCCTCCTCTTCTGCTGATGTGCCCCAGGGGTCACTGAAGAACCAGGAAGAGGTCAACGAGAAGGGTTTGGGTGGGACAGACTTTTGAGCTCTTCCTCTCCCTTTAATCAGAATAACTGTGTTTTAATGTGTTTGACAAATTGGTGTTTCCAATATATTTTACATACACAAAGGATTTTTATTGAAAAGGAATGCTAAAAACCACTGAGGTATTATTCATAGATGTGTCCAATTTTCAGCGGACTAGGTAACAGGGAGTAGATAGGGATCAGTACGTGTGGAACAGGTGTAGCCCTGCCCTGTCCTTTTGCATGGTATGCATGCATTGCTGTCCCTGCATCCGCCTTCTGCTCCTTGTGCATGAAGAACCTGCAGTCATCCTCTTGGGTGATTTTGGACAGTGTCTTCCCCAACTGTCTTCATTGTTGAAATCACTACCACCAAAAGAAGTCATGTTGAGATTCCTGTGGAGCCTCTTGGGAGGCACAGTGATTGGCCTTTGCCATTTAGCATCAGCAAATTGCACAAAAAGACCTAGCTTTCCTGCCCTCTACGTTTAGATAGGAGCTAAGAAAACAGAGCTGTGGCCATCTCCTGGAGGACCATGTGGCCTGCAGCTTGCCTGAAGTCTTCCCTCCTGGTTCTCACAGGCTCACCTGCCCCTGGGACAGAGCAACAGCTGTGGCAGCGTGCTTCCTCACTCACTGGCTACCATGACCAAAGACTCTGAATCTCGGAGGATGCTCAGAGGTATGTACCTGTTAGATAAAATGGCCTGGTCTTTGCTTAAGTGTGAAAATTTCTCAGGGAGAGGGAGTGAGAACAGGGTTGGACATGGTCTGGGAGGAAATAAGCCAATGTACAAAATTTTACTCTTAATGTGACTCCTTTGGGACAAAAATATATGCATGGATCTCCTTATTGTTATACCAAGATAACTTTTTTCTATTTATGCTTATAGTTGGTACATTTAAGATATACACATGGTTACTTTATAAATTCTAATAAAACTCTCAAACCAGAAAGGCACCGAGACAGTCACTAATGCTCTCATTTGATCAGTAAAAAGAGACCACTAACCGGGGGAGATTGCCAGGGCACTTAACCAAGACCACTCACCTTTAGCAAATTTCCTACTGAAGAGTCCTTGAGCTGACGTCGTAATGTCACAGGTAGCCCAGAACAGAATTCCTCAAGTCTTTCAGTGTAGGTTTCAACTTTTAATACTAGGGAGTTCAGTTTCAGGGAGACTTTGACTCTCTGCAAGTTTTCTTTATAATAATATTTCACATTTATAATGGGGTTCCCAAATAGCCTTTTTGGAGCAGAAGAAATGAATGTAATGTAGTTTCAGAGGTGAGCTTTCTATTGAGAGGAGCAGATGTATCGTGTTAGCACAGTAGTTTAGGCCATCTTATATTGATCCTAACTTTTGAGCAGACGTGGTAGTAGATACCAACAATGCAAATGAGTGACATAATCTTTGCTATTGAAATGCTAATAGTCTAGCGAGGAAGAAAAATACTTAATAGATGGTTTCCATATATGTGAGAAATGCAATAATGGAGATATGCCCAGGACATAAAATGGGAGTGCTGATGGGATGGCAGCTTTAGGCTCCAGGTACATTCATGCATTGTTGGGATTGAAACCTTTCCCTTGCATGGCTAGAATTCAGTTGTGACTACTTGGCCTATCTGCTAATAATGCTGGGGGGTAATCACTGATTTTCCATTAGGGGGAGGAATACATACACACATATAGGTGTGTGTATATAATACAAATATGTGTATATGTGGTATATATATATCACTTGAACAAGGTTTTCCAATCATTATTAGAAGTGATTTAAGAGTTAATAGAGGCTATAATATTGATGAGAAGTTATAATCTATGAGAGGTTTATACTGGTAATATTTGAATCAAACTCTTATTTTGAACTCTTATTTTCTATACATAATTTACTAATAAGCTACAAATATCTTAATATTTACAAATAATAAGCATCAATGGGTATTTCTGTTTTGACTCTCATTCATCATTGTTAACATGTGGGTGAAGTCTATTTTCAATTGAAGTATTTTTCTGTACTATTAGTAGACCTCTTTTAAAATGTATTTTTCCCACTGTCTGAATGCACCAGAGCTTGGATTGGCCACAACAAAGACAAAAACCATTCAGTATATGTATGTGCTTTATGTATTACAGTAATGTAGGGAAAGATGGAGCACTTCAGAAAGAGGGTGGGATCACACATGACTATAATAGGTGCTTCAAAAAGTTTATGGAAATGAAATGAAAAGGTAAGTTTATTTTGGTGTAAAATGCATTTGGAATCCAAGCATACAAGGGCTCTTCAAAAAGTTCATGTAAATTATGTATTATAAAAAACTATGCATGAGTTTCAAACTTTTTACACCAAAATAAATATCTTTTAATTCCATTTTCTTGAACTTTTTGAAGTATTCTTATATTCTATGTTGAAAGTACTTTATTAAAGATATGAAAATCTAGACCTTTGTAGTAAATGGATAGGTTTATAAAAATCAAGAGCTGTTAACATTATCACAATGAGAATTCTTATGAGAATCTTAATCTCTGTTTTCCCCTCAAGTAACGGAAATCCTTAAGCTAGTTTCGTAGAGGAAAATTGTACCAAGTCCCTTAGGCCATGTAAGGGACTTACCCTCTGCAAAATCTTCTGTCTTTGATTTCTCTTTTATGTTCTTGTTTTTCACTGGTGTGTCTTTGGTATACCTGAGAAGACTGCAACTTCAGTCCTTCTCTGTGCAGCTCTATGTGGTCCTCTTGAGAGCCTCATTCGATGCTGATGGGACAGCTTCTGAGGCAAGAGAGCTGTGTTGGTTCATGCCAGCCTGCCGCTTTGGGCTCCCTACTCCGTAGGAGGAGCACTCCAAGACTCTAGTGCTTAGAGGCCACAGAAGAGAGTGAAACTTCCCTCAGGAGCCTATCCAGGTGGCCCACGAAGACCAGGAGGGGTGAAGCACAAACTCATTCAGAATTGTTTCACTGTCACTCCTTGGCTTCATCAAAATAGCCACTACAAGTGAAATTTCATAGTTTAGAAAATATATATACCTAGCACATTTTCATTAACTCAACTTAGTAGACATTATTGTTTTTCAAATTTATATAAATTAACTTAAATGCACCATTTTTTTTGTTGCTATTCATAATGGATGCATCAAGGACGATGGTGTAAGTATAAACCTTCCTCAGTCAGCACTGTTTTCCTAGAACAGACTATTTGAGCACTGCAGAGAACCTTCAAGCAGAGAGCTGAGGAACTGCTGAACTTGTAATGCTTGTTGGCTTTTGTCCAGCTTGTGAACTGTTCCTTTGTAAGCTTTAGGATGAATGAAATCTTTGTCCTTTTGTTTTTTGTTAAATGCAGGAAAGTCCAAGAAAGGTATGACAACCTCTTTGTGTGGTGTTTTTGTTTCTAGCAAATACTGAAAGGTCATTATCAAGTCATCTTTTAAGAAATGATCAGATTTAAAACCATACGATGGTGGAAATTTAGTCATGATTATTCCTTTTACATAATAGAGAAAAAATGTTGCACATTTACCAGAAACGCAATGCTGGGTGCAACTGCTGTTCACTCACAGGCAGCCGTGTGACCTTCTTTGTTTTGGCTTTATTATCACAAGGTCAAACCAGGCAGGAAACATGAGTGCTGTGGAAGCATTGTTTTGTAAGACATGGGATCCATGTAAAGGGAAGAGTGGGTGTTGTGGTGTATACAGACTGAGTGTAAAACACGGGGGTGGGGTGGGGGGGCTTTTACATAAAGGCTGGGTGTAAGCAGAGCAGACTACAGTGGGAGGATGGAAGGATTTCGGAAGTTCCTATGTATTCATTCCATTTAGGCTTATTTCATAAAAAAGGCTTAGAGAAAAGTGATGAACCGTTTATATGGCTGGCTTAAATAAGTAAGATGGTCAGTACTGTGGATAGGTGCCAAAGACATGGGGTGTCAGAGGACTTGCTATTATGTCTGATGGTCTGTGCTTCAAAATCATTGAATGGCATTTTATAAACCTCTGCTCTTAAAAACCGTTTGCTACTGTGTGTTTGGAAAAAGAATTGTATATACGTATATTCTTGTTTTATTCTTCCTATTTCCTGGTTGATTCGAGATGTGATTTTTTTTTTTTTATCTGTAACCTATCTCTGACTAACTGGCATGTTTCATGAGTTCTTTTTTAACTTTGGAGTTTTTCTCTGTAAACTGAGGATTAATCTAAAAATGTGAACATCAGCTGTTAACTTGGTCTTGTGACTAACACCATCGATGACTGCATGTTGGAAGTGTTGGATATTTTTCCTGCCCCCTTGTCATCCTTTTTGATCTTGTATCTTTTTCCCCTTTCTCCATCATTCTCTTCCTTCATTCCTGACTTGTCCTTCTTCTTCCGGCTGTGGACTGTCATTAGGAAGAATGAATTCCTCAGCAGGTGAGCTATGAGAGGCTGAATATTCAGAAAGACTGTTTAGTTTTATTATCCTAAACCAAAGTTATGGTTTTAAATATCATTTTCTATGCTAAGGCCCTGATAATCATACAAAAGTATATAACACACATTTGGAATATATTAGCAAAACTTTACGTATCCCACAATGGCTAACTCACAAAGGACTTTTGTGGTTCAATTTGCACAAATTCATAGACTGGCATTAAAACTAATTATTGTCATACATGGACTTGGCCTGTCCAATCTGTTGTCTCTCCTGGGCAATGAAAATGGCTGGGTTGGTTTTGGTTGCTTGTCTGTGCTATGATTAGACATAAACCTCAACAGTGATCATGTCCTGCTTTCTAAACCTTAGTAATTACCTCTTCAAACAGCCATATTTGTGTGGCTGAGGATTTACAGCCTTCCAAAGTCGCTGTGCTTTCTCTCTGCTGAATGTTATTCTTACCATATAATTTAAAAATAACAGCAAACCCCAAGTAGTCTCAAGGGTGGGGAAAGTCTCATTTTTCCCCTTCCAGTTCCTTTGCCCAACCCCACAGAGTAGATGCATTCCACTGCCTTTTTTAACCACTAATGTCGTTGGAATTTGCTGATGAAAAATGCATTGATTTAATGACTACTTTGTGACATTCATGTGCTAAATAACTAGGGTTACTGTGGTGAGCAGGATATGCCTCCTGCCCTGATAAAGCTAACCCCCTGAATCAAGTACAGCTTCCCCAGTGCTCATCACTGCACTGAGACAGCTGAGCCTTCTACCAGGCTACCCTCCTTCAACCCACTGCTTCCCTATCATGTTTTCCTCAAATGAAAATATCAATACCTTTGGATAGCCAGATCATAGCCAAATCCCCAAACGTGGTCTTTGGAATCATACCAGTGCAATTCCGGGGTCACGAGAGAGAGGTCCATGCTCTTGTTTATAATTGCAGGGTTAACTAGTTTCAGGATTTGTTTAGCAGAGAAAAAGTAAAGCCAGGTGACAGTGGGGTTCATTGTGATCAGAAAAGTGTCACCCATCAGCAGACATGAGTGGCTCCCTTAGATGAGAATTCCCACTGACACTGGTCCATGGGACACGAAAATCCTGCACTTCGAAAGACATGCTCGTTAGACACATGCTTTGTCCTTCGCATTGCCATGAATATGTAAGGTGCTGATACTACCACCGGCATGGCTGGGAGATCAGACGTAAAGTCAAACCTCAACAAATGGCTGCTCTGGGATTTGGTTTTCATACTAAAACACAGAAATGTCTTCCACGTAGCTGGAGCCAACGTGAAAGCTTTCAATGTCACAAGTTCAGTGTCACAAACCTTCTGTGAAACCATAAAGAAACATATATATGACAATTTCAAATAATTTTTGGTTTTTTGTCTTCCTCCTTTCCATAATGAATAATTGGAAACAATTTAAAAGGAGCAATTACTAATTCCAAAAGTTCAAGTATCAAAGGTAAATATTGGGTAATAAGTTATTTTTTTCCTTTTTTGTTCATTATTTTGTACTTTTTTTTAACATTTTGCCATATTTAAAAATAAAAGAAAGAACCAGCTCCACGCTTATGAATGCAATGGCTTCACTGAACGCTTTATACATTAGTCGTTATGATGAATGATATTTGATCGGTCTCCTGGTGTGCTTCTATGTTTTGCATCCCCCTTTAGCTGAATGATATGTGGCTTTAAAACACACATGTATTTATAATTTATAATGGCAGATTATATTAAGTAAATGTATTTTATTAGAAACATCTAATCAGAAATAATGTGTTTTTCATTTGGATATGTAAAACTGCTCCAAATACTAATGGCATGAAAACTCTGCATGAAACTAAAATCATTTTGTAGAAACTTTTTGCATGTAATATTTTGTTAGGCATCATGGATATGGCTTCTGTTTCTGAATGGAATGTTTACTCAACAGCTAGGACAGCAATGTGGAGTTAGTTCCCTTCTGTTGTCCTCTTGCCTTTTCTTGGCCGTTTCATTAATTAAAAGACACGTTGAAAAGTAGGCAGAACACAAGGTTAAGGGTTTAAATTCAGATGATCCAATTGAAGACTCTTATTAGCTCTGGTAACAACTCCCAGGGTAATGGAAACTATTCAAGCAGTCACTTCTCTTATCAGGAAGAAAGAGATTACAAACTTAAGGGAGAAGTTTTGTAGTAAATTGAGGGATTTGTTTAACTGTATGATCCCCACTTCCTGAGGATGTATTAGAGAACTGAAGAGAATTTGGTGTATAATGCTTCAAACTGGCTATCAGAAACCAAGCTGTGGATAGCAACAGAAGTCAGTAACCTGACAAACTAGATGTCCAAGTACCGGGGTAAGAATGAGAAGATACCTCTTCCAGATGGTGCTTTTGATAATTTTGATAGTTTTCAAATGATTAACACCAGGTAGCTAAAAACTAGCAAGATGGAAAAGAAAAAGGATATGTGTGTGTGTGTTTATAAGAGGAATATAACCATTGGGAGGACTGTGGACCCTGAGTGGGAGGGAATGAGGGAGCGAGAGAGACAAAGAGATCTCCCAACTGGCAGTTTGAGTTCCCAGATAGCTGCAGCCCCAGCCAAAGCTGGAACACAACCCAGGTCTTCCATGTGGATTACAAGGACCCAATGACTTGAGTCATTACTACTGCCTCACAGAGTCTGCATTAACAGGAAGTTGGAGACAGGAGCGAGAGCTACACATCAAATCCAGGCACTTTAATGTGGAACGTGGGTACCCTAATCAGTGTCTTAACCATTATGCCAAACATCCACTCTGGCCTCTAAGTTTTAAAAAAATGATTATTTATTTTCATGTGTTTGAGAGACAGAGAGATAGAATTAAAGATAGGTAGCTAGATAGCGACAAAGAGAGAGTTTCTGGGTCACTCTGCAGTGCCCACAACAGCCAAGACTGGGCAGGAACTCCATCCTGGTCTCCAGTGTGCATGACATGGACTCAAACACTTGAGCCATCATTTGCTACTTCCCAGGATGCATTAGCATGAAACTGAATTGGGAACAAAGTAGCTTGGAATTAAACTGGCCCTATAATATGAGATGTGGGGTCACAGTGGTGGCTTAACCCACTGTACCCAACCCTGAATATCTCAAGAGAAACTGAAAAAGAGAGAGCAAACAAGAAAGAGAAGTGCATATTTTGACTCTTAACCAGATTAAAAATATTAGAGATGGTATGAGATATAAGTTTCTTAAGTCCTACCCCTAAAAATCGACCTACTGTTTCATTACCAGATTGAGTGCTCCTTAAAGTTGAATATCATTGAATAAGTGACATACCTAAAGTGCTGGTAGTGTTGCCTTTAGTAGTGCTTTTGTCTTGCTTCTTTTTTGGTCTGTGTGTTTTGATGTATTACTCTCACTTGTGCTGAAATGTAGGAATGGCATAGGAAAGTGTCAAGTGATCCTGCTGACAATTAAGATCGCTCACAGGACCACTTCTTTGAAACTCTTGCTTGCACTGAGCATGATGCTGTTTCTTTGATCTTCATGGCTTCAAAACAAATTAGACCAAGGCCTAAATTTCATATGCACATGTTTCTGATTGCTGGCTTGAGTCTGTAGACTTACAAGATTCTAAGGCTAAAAATTGAAGTATATTAACATATTTATGGCTCTTGCCTTAGGTTATAATCACCAACAGATGAGCGAAGGACAAAGGCAAAAATCCTCAGAATTTTACAACCGCACAGCATCTGAATCCAATGTCTACTTGAATAGCTTCCATTACCCGGATCACAGCTACAAGGACCAAGCTTTTGATACTTTGAGCCTGGACAGCTCAGATAGCATGGAGACCAGCATCTCGGCCTGCTCACCTGACAATATTTCCAGGTAGGGATTATTTATGTGTGAGGTTTCTGGATTGGAAAAGCACTTGTTGGTTTCAAAAAGTAAAGTCATCGATTTGGGATATTGTAAAGGTACAAGCCCATGTTTTTGAGACATACTGAGTCTACACTGCACAAGAGAGTTGGCTGTCTTGACCCTTGAAAGTCGTTTTGCATTCTTTTGTATCTTGTGTGACTTATCCAGTCTGACATCCCATTCTGCATTTTCCCCTTTACCCTGTTTCCTTACCCTTGCCTTCACATTGATACCAAACTTCAAAGCTGATTTGACTCAAAGCTTCATTCACACTGTTTTTGATTAAATAAAGAAATAATTTCCATCAGTTGAAGCAGAACTTTGAAAGATTGCTTCTCTTTGTGTCTTGTTAAAGGGAAAGCTGTAGCTATTTTGTATATTAAACTTTCTGTGGGGACTTAGCCAGTCACATTTCTATTCATACTTTGAGGAAGCAAAGATGGTCTTAATGGATTTAGGGCTGCCAGCATATCAAAACTAGAATCCTGGTCATGGAATTCCTCCTTTTCTGAAGCTCTGAAGACGTTGCACTATCTGCCGGATAAACTCACATGCCAGAACTCTGTCCTACAGACCCAGCCCAGCTCCCCATTCATTCTCTCTCCTGGTACACTTCACAGAAGTTCTTATTGATTGAGAGGAGGAAGTACTCGCAGACCTCTGTGCTTTCAATCTTATTGAGTCTTAACATTTTTCCAAAGGATGGACACAAGGTCGGGGCTTAGTAATTTAGTAATGGGGCTAGCAATACTAGGTATCCTTGCAGGTGGTATTCAGAATGTTCTATAATCAGTTCAATAATGTTGGAAGAATGACAATTTTATGCAGAACTGATTCCTAATTGCATATTTTCTGAACTTTCTATTTATTTACAGAGTACATAATGATGCTGAACAAGCAAAAACATAGTCTAGTTCATGTAACTTTCTGGTGATCAGAGAAATGATGTCTCAACAAAAAGCAAAGGCCAAATGTACTCACAACACTGAGGAATTCTGTAATGCTGCAAGTGGCTTCTTGTGACATAATAAACCACAAGACCACATCTGTGTCACTCCAATTTCAGCATGGAGTTACCTTTTTAATAAACTTATAATTTGAGGACATTTTAATACGTAATTTTTAAAACTCTTAAGCACAGCAAATTCTTTAGTCATTCAGTGTTCTTCATACCAGTCTTCAAGAAGTCCTCAATTATGGATGCTTTGTTATAATTTGCATTGGAAGGGTTAGTTCCTTCTTACTGACTTTCCTCATGTTCCTCACTTTATTTTCCTTCATAATAATGGATAAAAGCTTATCTCAGAGTCACATAAATTTTCGTTAACTCTTAAGTCCCAAGTTTTTGATTCTGAAAATCTTTCAGTAACATAATAATTATTTCAAAGTTACTGTAAGTGGTATATATATTGCTCAGTATATGTGCAGTATATAGTATGATGGGGCAGACGGGTTAAGGTTGATGGTAATACCGAAGGGAAGAGCCTGTTTTTCTCTCCCCTTCTACATTCAACCTTCTACAGGCATCTTCTACCTTCCCTTTGATTTTTTGGCATTTAGAGGATTGCTAGAACAAAAAGCTAAAATGTAATTTCTGGCCTTGGGGATTGGTTATTTGCAATTTTAGTTCTGTGTGAAGCAACTTTGTACAATGAACATGGCCATGTGCAACTGCTTACTAGGAATTATTCTGCAATCATGCTGTCACAGAAAAGTTAAGGGACAAATGTGTCTCATCGCACACACATACACACACCCAAATGTAACTAGGGAAGTGATGGGGATGTTAATTAGTTTGATTGTAGTTGTCATTTTACATTGTATACAAATATCAAAACATCACATTGTGTGCCATAAATATAACTTGGATTCGTCAACTACATATGTTCAGTAAAGCTGAGGGGAAAAAGACAAGTAAGCAAAAAAAAAAAAACAAAAAAAAACAAAAAAAAACAAGCAAACATTAAAGTCTAAGTAAATATGGGGGCAGGGATTGTGGCACAGTAGGTTAAGCTACCTCATGGGATGCCTCGGTCTCATACTGGAGTGCTGGGGTTCAAATCTTGCCTCTACTTCCAATCCAACTTCCTGTTACTGTGCACCCTGGAAGGCAGCAAATAATGGCTCAATTCTGGGGTCCCCTGCTACTCACATAGGAGACCTAGATGAAATTCCTGACTCCTGGCTTCAGTTTGGCCCCAGCCTCAGCTGTGGTGGGCTGTTTGGGGAGTAAACCATGATACACATGCATAAGAAATACCATTGGTTCTACAAGACTGAAACATCAGAGTAAATAAGCTTTGACCTAGGCCATAGTGCCTCTTTTTTAGAATAGTCAAATAAAATGTAAACAAGTAAAAAATAAACTTTTCTGTTTTATGTTAAACATTTCCAAACTCTTCTGTTTCTCTTTTGGTTATCCTAACTGTTCTTGCAGATTTCATGCCCTGGGGTTTCTCCTTTCATTCGTGTGGGCAATGGCTCTCACATTTGTTTTGAAGCTCTTAACTCACTTTGTACAGTGTCCATATTGGTGTGCTGGGTGGAGACTCTTCACAAAATTGACCAGCACCCATCCATTGCACCTATTAACATCATTCTTAATTGGCATCATCACTCAGGAAATAAAACACTTTCATGTACAAAGGCACAACAAAAAAGCAACAGTGGTACATATTCCCAGTGGAATAAAGCCACTTCCAACTGCCATCAAAACCTCCTCAAAGTGTCATTTAAGTAGAACCTTGGTGACAGTTGTGTTGGTCTGACATCTCCCAATGAGTAGACTGATGGTTAGACCTCTCACTGGCCATCATGTTTAGACTTTGGAGGAAGCATTTTGAAATCACACCTTGTAAGATCAAGTTTTGACTTACTTATGAGTAAAATGGCTTACATCGGCACTATTTTACTTGCCTGTTTTTGTCTCCTAAACTCAAGTAAGTCAGTGTCACCTACAATTTTCGGGGTTGAACTGATTTGCCTCTGCAGACCAGTAACTCATAAGTAATAGCCTTTACATTCTATACGCTTGGATTTTGTCATGCACCTCCCTGGCCCTGTCTGTGTGTGTATGCACGTGTGTGTTTGATAGAAAATGTTGAAAATCTGTATCAATATTCTTAAAAGGCTTTTGTATTGATTTCAGTGCCAGCACTTCAAATATTGCCAGAATAGAAGAAATGGAGAGACTGTTGAAGCAGGCTCACGCAGAAAAAACAAGGCTGCTTGAATCCCGGGTAAGCTCACTGTCTTTATGTCAGAGCCCTGTATTTGGTTTTAGAAAGTTCTCCTCCTTAAAGAGCTTTAGTAAGTGGTGTGATCTTGGAGTAGTCACTCAGTGTTTCACAGCCTCATTTTCTTACCTGGAAAGTAAAGGTGTTAGGGCTGGGGACTGCACTACAGCTCCCCGTAACTTGAACTGTATACTTAGTGCCGACAGACTGAAGTGAATGCTTTGCACTGTATTTTCCCTTTGACGGCCTCTTTGTGTCCCTGCCAGAGTACAGGGAGGGATGTCGTGTCCGTGCATTCGCCCTCCCTTCCCAGCCTGTGCTAACTGCACCATTGTAATATGAAAAAAATCCCACATTATTGTGACTGTATTTCAAGCCAGAATCTGGACTTCCTTAGGAATCCCCAAAATGCCTTTGCATCCTGCCCTACAGGGCACCTCCTTTCCTTTCCCAGCTTCCCCATGTGCTTCCTCTGTGACCTTCAGCCAGGAAGCTGCAGAGCAACAACAGGAATTGCAAGGACCAATAGCCTTCAGTTAGAAGACAGCAGTCAAAAGAATGGCTAAATAGCATGGCTAGTGTTGAGTGACAGTATATGGGGAATTTTATTAAAACATGAAGGATGTGATCCTAATATGAAGTGGCTGAATATAGTCACAAACTGGATTATTTTTCCCACTTAAAGCCAGTATTTAATTGTTAATTTCATTTAGTGGTTACATTTCTGCATGTGACGATTTTGAAAGCAATTAAGAGGTGAAGATGGGTTGTTTTTGTCCAGGTATATATTGTAAGGGATTGTATATATTGCAACCTAAGAATTGTTTAGTGAGAATTTTCTTTTTGGTGTTAGTTGGAACCATTCAAGCATAACCAGTATATCTTAATGATATTTAGGAACGGGAAATGGAAGCCAAAAAACGAGCTCTGGAAGAAGAAAAACGGCGCAGAGAACTCCTGGAAAAACGGCTGCAGGAAGAAACCAGCCAGAGACAGAAGTTAATAGAGAAGGAAGTGAAAATAAGAGAGAAACAAAGAGCACAGGTTGGTCGGCCGATCGAATGGATAAGAATAGGTTGCCCCCTCGTGGTCCTTCTGTAGAAGACAACCGTTCTGTGTCTGAAAATGCCTTCTAGGGCACTGTGTATTAGCACCTGACATGTAACAGTTGAGAGACAGATGTGTGCTAGTGTGCAAAAAAAAGTGTCTTTTTCAAAATGCTAAGAGAACTACAAACAAAATATCACTTTTCTCTAGTCGTGCATGCATGGAGCATTTTGGTGGGAGAGGCTCTTTTTCTTCTACTCATTCTTTGGAGTACTTTTTAAAGGAGAGCATTTTTTTTTTAACAACTTTGAAAACTACAGCTGGGTTTTTCTGCTGTAAACAAATAAAACAACCAGTTGCTGGCATTGTGGTGCAAGGGGTGGTGCTGAGCCTGTGACACTGGCATCCCATATAAACACCGGTTCAAGTCCCAGCTGCTCTGCGTTTGATCCAGCTCCCTGCTAATGCAGTGGAAGATGACACAAGTACTTGGGCCCCTGCCACTCACTTGGGAGACCAAGATGGAGCTCCAGGTTCCTGGCTTCGGGGTGGCCCAACCCTGGTCATCAACCATTTGGAGTGAACCAGCAGGTGAAAGTTCTCTGTCTCTCTAAGTCTCTCTGTCTCTGTGTGTGTGTGTCTCTCTCTCCCTCTGCCTCACCCTATCACTCTGCCTATCAAACAAATAAATAAATAAATCTTTAAAATAAAACAAAATACTCAAACTAAAACTTTTGGTTGAGGAAGGGAAGAGTTTCTATTAAGCCATATTTTGGAAAAAAAATTCCAAAGCAGTCCAGTTTCTTGGTAGTATTGTTAACAAATTGAGTGGTCATTATAGAATTGAAATCTCTGTTCTTATCATGATAGCTGCTTATATCATGTGTGTTTTCAGAGTACAAAGAAGAGTTTTGTTAAGTACTGTGTAATTTAAGGCTCAAATCAGTTTTACCAAGGTTTACTAGACTCACAAGCAAACGTGTCATTTCCATTATTTGTCATAGTTTCTGAGCGCCATCAGTCAGTGATTAGAGGCTATCTTTAAGGCTTTGTGAGCTTTGTGGTATCAGGAAGCCTCTGGCATCTGTCTACAGCCAAGTACCACAAATCAAAGGGAAAATATTGAAGGGAAAATAGTAAGTAAAACTTGTTCATGTGATTTCATCATGTGCAGTCTCTGCCAAATTTTAATTCGCAGTGAAGGTCATCCATGCCTTGTAGTATCTGAAGCCAAACCAAGAAGTACAACTCTATTTTCATCCTGATTATAAGCTTTGGCTCCAAGTATATGATTAGGTCATTCCCCTTGCTCACCTCCCCCTCCCCAGCCTCGGGCCAAGGGGCGGGGTTATTTAACAAGACAGCCATTCAGAAATCCTGCCCTTGGTGATGCATGCTTCTTAGATTGGAAGTATCTTACCCCAGCCAGGAGTAAAAGTAAAATAAATACATCACCTTGGTGCCTGGCCCTGGACGGCTTCTTCCGTGAGGCCCAGCTTTCATCCCACTTCCTCACTTTAATTTCACACATCTCTGCCTCCAACTGCTATGAGTGGTTCCTGTGTAGCAGACACCTATGCCTTTGGCAGGGTGGGGGAGGTCCTGTGGAAGTTGTATGTACTAAACAGCATTCAACCTCTCGTGTCAAGTCTGAGATTTCTTAAGGAGAACCAATGCTATGTTGTGGCAGGGACTGCTGGACACCTCCCAGGAGAGCAGTCCTCATCCCCAGGGTACATACAGCCCTGTCAGCTTCATGCTCCGTTTCCCTGGGCTTGTTTAGGCAGAGATAACTGACATTTTTCCATTCTTTCATCTGCCCATCTCAAGGAATACAGTCTCCTGGCCTGGGTGCGTCCACCCCACCCCCATATTGCAGCATTCTCTTTTTAGACAACAAATGATAACTGCTTTGTTTGTCTTCAGCTCTCATAGTTACCAGGCGTTGTAAAGCTTCAGCTTCCCAGACAGTTCTCATTTCTAAATCTCTGTGACCTAAAACCAAGCAAATATTTCCTTAGAGATGTAATTGGTTTTTGCATTCTTCCAGGCTCGTCCTCTGACACGTTATCTGCCTGTCCGGAAGGAAGACTTTGATTTGCGGAGCCACGTGGAGACTGCTGGCCACAATATTGACACCTGTTACCATGTGTCCATCACAGAGAAAACCTGCCGAGGATTCCTCATCAAGATGGGTGGGAAAATTAAAACCTGGAAAAAACGCTGGTTTGTTTTTGACCGAAACAAGCGAACATTCTCTTACTATGCAGGTGGGTGACAAAAAATTTGAGGGATGTTTTCAAATCAGGAAGCCCCTGCTCAGGAGCAAAAGCAATTGAAATGCAGTTAAGAGACATTAATGGCAATGTTAGCTCTGAGCTTGTACATTCTTTATATTCAGATTGTATAGTCCATGTGATACGAATTTCCTTTCCAGAAATACTAAACCTTATGTTTTAGCTTTTAAAGTGTGAATTAGTTTATTATGGTTCTGAAATAAATCCAAGTTCTAATAAATATTAAATGGAACTTATTTTTTAGATCAGAATATTGCCCTTTGTAGGGGGTTTGCCATTGATGAATTATTGCTGTTTGTTCTTTTTAAGTCATACACAGTGAGGTAGCCCTATTTGAAAAATACTCAACTGTAGCTTATAAATTAGAGTGGACTTTTAAACACAGAGAGTAAAACTCACCAATAAACTACTCTGTAAGTAAGTAAAAGGGTATTCAAAAATTCCAGGAGAAAATGGAATTAAGTTTATTTTAGTGCAAAAATTTTGAAATCCATGCAGAGTTTTAAAAAATTCATGGAAATATTATGCATGGATTTTAGAATATTTTGCCCCAAAAATAAACATTTAAAAATTTAAAAATTTATTTGCATTTTACTTGAAAGGCAAAGATACATACACAGAGAAAAAGAAAGCGAGATACATTGGTTGGCTTCCCAGTTATCTGCAAGAACCAGGATTGGGCTAGGCCAAAGCTAGGAGCCAGGAACTCAGCCTGGGTCTCCCATGTGAGTGACAGAGACCCAAGTACTTGGGCTGTCACCTGCTGCTTCCCAGAGTGAGCATTAGCAGGAAGCTGAAAAGGGGAACAGAGCTGAGGATGAAACCCAGGCATATCTATACAGGATGCAGGTATCCCAAGTAGTGTCTTAATTGCTATGCCAAATGCCCACCCCAGTGATAATAATTACAATGAGATCATTATTTTTCCACTCCATTTTCCTGCATCAAACACCCACCCCATAACCATTTTTCAATTTCATTTTCCACAGATTTTTGAAGTATCTTTATATTAAGTGACTGAAATATTTTGGGGTTTTTTAAATGGTGGATTATGAAAAACATACTCTATTTAAGTACCGGAATGAGTGTAACCTAGTATGCTTATTAAGAAGCCTTCTGTTTGCTCTTGGGTCATATCAGATATGTGCATTATTAGCACAGGGCAGCAGCTGTACTCTGCTTTTAGCTGCTAAGAGAAAGTAGTTCTGTACTAGGTGCTATAAAAACACCCTGTCTTGACACTCATGAGCATCCACAGGAATCTGTATCACTGTAATGAACGGTATCAGGGTAATATGTGTAAACTAAAGGGCGCTTATTTAATCCATGAGGTGAGATCAGGTTATGAGGATAGGTGTGAAAAACCAAGGAATCTGTGGAAGAAAGGAAACACTGGCCAGGGGACTCCAGAATCGGAGTGAGGAAGGTGGGATACATGACTTTCAATAAGGAGCCGTTAGAGTGGGTGTCAGTCATTACAGAAGTCAGTGGCTGGGTAGCAGGTGTCTAGCCTGGCATCCCGTATTGCAGTACCTGGATTCCGTCACTCCCTACTACCCTTATCCCTTTTTCAAACACCAATAAGCACAGGCCCCAGGCTGCAGTGCAGGCTGGGCTTGATCCTACGGGAGCCACACCCCTTCAGTTTGTCTGTCAAGTAGATGGCCCTGCAGGTATGAGGGAGTCACACACTTGAGTGCCAAAGTGCACAGTCCCAGTCCTCTAATCCTGGGCTCTCTCCGTGGGCCCCTACATACTAACTAGGAGCAGTAGTAGGAGAGTCGCTGAAGAAAACAGAGGCATAGAAAACAGGTCTGGGAATTGATGGGCCAGTGCTCCTGAGGGAGACAGAATGAATGGCATTCTCTCATCTGCTTGCAACACCATCGATTCTCTTAGCCCACCACGTGGTTGGAAAGCTCATCATTCTCAGAGTTCTTTCTCACATGAAGTTCCCTGCAAACAGAAGTCTGTTTTTCTGCCTACTTGAAATACTAACATAATTTACTCTTATCTTCACATTTTATTTTACATCTGTTTTCAAAACCTGAAGCATTGTATTCCTATGAATCATTCCGGCAATTATTCTAGCAAGTGTTTGAGAGATACACAATCCTTCTTTTTCACAGAAACAGGTTGAAACCCACTCAACGTGGTATAAATGAAAAGAGTGCCTCCCACAGAAGAACAAAAAACGCAAAGCTATGGCCACTTTCAAATAAGTTAGGGAAATGCTGCCGTGAATGTAATCAGATAGGAGTGTTTTCTGTTTCTCTCAGGGCCATTATGTTTTCACAGGATTTTTTGATCGCTGTTCTTAGGAAAAAGGGACATTTACTCAGCAAGAAATTCAAAATATAAAAAGGTGGTTTAATGAAAGTCTTTTTTACATCACAAAAGTTCTGACCACCCACTGTTAAGCCTGAAATATGTTTTCAGACTTATCTTCATTTTATACCTATTTCAGTATTTTCCTTTTACACAGTTGAGACCAAATTATCCCTCTGTTCATACTGTATTTCACATAATAATCATAGTTCAAGATGTTTTTCTTATAAGCATATACGGATCTACCTCAGTCCTTTCAGTGGAGGTGGAAATTCCACTTATGACTGGCCTGTAATTAAATCAGTCCTTTGTTTAACTCAAGCAGATCTTCTGCAGCCTTGTGCCATAACGTGTGTGCATCTGCACAAGCTGGAGTAGATCTTTATGCAATACAATTTTAGAAGAAGTTGCCAAGAGGACTTTTACATTTTTAATTGTATGTGTTTTACCAGTTGCATTTCTAAAGGGGCTGTTTTATTTGCATGTACATCAACAGAGTTTGATTGTCTCCCAGCATTTTAATCCACATTTTTAAAATTCTTTAGTACTAGGCCAGCACCGCGGCTCACTAGGCTAATCCTCCGCCTTGCGGCGCCGGCACACCGGGTTCTAGTCCTGGTCAGGGCGCCAGATTCTGTCCCGGTTGCCCCTCTTCCAGGCTAGCTCTCTGCTGTGGCCCGGGAGTGCAGTGGAGGATGGCCCAGGTGCTTGGGCCCTGCACCCCATGGGAGACCGGGATAAGTACCTGGCTCCTGCCTTCAGATCAGCACGGTGTGCCGGCTGCAGCGCGCCGGCCGCAGCGCGCCGGCCGCGGCGGCCATTGGAGGGTGAACCAACGGCAAAAGGAAGACCTTTCTCTCTGTCTCTCTCTCTCACTGTCCACTCTGCCTGTCAAAAAAAAAGAAAATTCTTTAGTACTCTCACATACATTATGATCTCTGCAGAGTTTAAAGACTTATTGATGAGTTGGTTTTGAAAGGCAGAATGACATGGTGGGAGGAGAGAGACAGAGAGATATTTTCAGTCTGCTGTTTCTCTCCCCAAATGGACACAACAGCTGAGGCTGGGTCAGGCCAAAGCCAGGAGGCAGGAGCTGCACTCTGGTCTCTCACGTGGGTGGCAGAGGCTCAAATACCTGAGCCATCTTCCACTGTCTTCCCTGGGCACATTATAACGGGATGCTGGATCAGAAACTGAGGAACTGTGACTCGAACCAGTACTCCAAGATGGGCTATCAGCTTCACAAGTGACAGCTTAACCTACAGCACCACAATACTGGTCCCACTCCTCGCAGAGTTTAAATAGTGAAACACTTCAAGAACTTATTAGATCATAGAGTGGTGCTATTTGGTTGATGTATTTCTTGTTTTTATCTGTTTTATATTTTATTTTTATAATAAACCTGATGAAGTCTTTGGAGACACTTTAGAAAATGTTTTATTGAAAGGATAGCAAATTATTGGCATGAAGCTCTGTTGAAAACAGGGAAAAATCAAGTCTGCTGGAAAAGTCTGATAGAAAAGGAACACAGAATACTATTTAAATTAAAAGTTAAAAAAAAAAAGCCCACTCTCCATCAACCTCTCCAGTAAATAAATAAGTAAATAGAAACTTTAAAAAATTATTATGGAGCCAGCATTGTGGCATAGGTTAAGCTACCTCCTGAAATGCCAGCATCCCATATAGGCACTGGTTTGAGTCCCAGCTTTGCCACTTCTGATCCAGCTCCCTGCTGATGTGCTTGGGAAAGCAGCAGAGGATGCCCCAACTATTTGGGCCCCTGCACCCACATGGGAGACCCGGAAGTTCCTGGCTCCTGGCTTTGGCCTGGCCCAGCCTTGGCCATTGGTGGCCATCTGGGAAGTGAACCAGCAGATGGAAGACCTCTCTGTCTGTCTCTATGTGTAACTCTGACTTTCAAATAAATAAATATTTATTAAAAATAATTATAACAGAGCTAAATATTAATG
The DNA here is from genome assembly GCF_051225735.1 of Oryctolagus cuniculus. Classification (NCBI taxonomy): domain Eukaryota; kingdom Metazoa; phylum Chordata; class Mammalia; order Lagomorpha; family Leporidae; genus Oryctolagus; species Oryctolagus cuniculus. The sequence continues at coordinate 67,875,105 of NC_142870.1, forward strand.
TTTCCATTTCCAAGATAGCCTTGGAGAACATGAGGAATAATTTGTATGATGTCAATAGTGTGTACACTTCGTGTGCTAAACTGACAGTCATTCTGGACTACCTTTTGCCTACTGATTTGCTGATGAGCCTTGGACACAGTTTAGCTTGCTTTGGAGCTGGTGATCTGATTTTTGTTTTGTCTTTTAATATAGAATGTGCTAATGCATTAATTCAAATTATCTTAATCACTAATTTTAAATCACTTAATACAAATGTTTCAGTGATGAAAATTATTATTTTATTCCTTTGAAAGGCAAAGATATAAAGACAGAGAGAGAGAGAGAGATTGCTCATCTACTAGTTCACTCCCCAGATTCTTACTAACAGCTAAGCATGAGACAGGACCAAGCCAGGAGCCAGAAACAGTCCGAGCTTCCTATTTGGGCAACAGGGACCCAACCACTTTAGCTACCATGTACTACCTCCCCGGTATGCATTAGTAGGGAGCTGAGTCAGGACTCAAACCCAGGCACTCTGATATGTGATGCAGATGTCTCAAGTGGCATCTTAACTCTGCCTGCCCACCCCTAATAATGACAGTTATAATGAAATTAGTTTTTCCTGTCAATCAATAGTAATAAAGTATTTTTATACTCATCTACTCATCTATCTTTGCAGATAAACATGAAGCTAAATTAAAAGGAGTAATATACTTTCAAGCCATTGAAGAAGTGTATTATGACCACCTTAAGAATGCTAATAAGGTAAACATCAATTTTCCAAATTTCTAACTCTTAATGTAAATTTTAGTTGGGAAAAGGACATTTTTGGATTCAAAGCCATTTGGATTTGTTGTTGGGATAATGGGTAGTTAAGATCAGAATGGTGCTAGAGAAATCGAAATGAATAGGAATCTTTTTGAGGAAGAAAAGTTATGACAAAGTAAGGAAATGCTCTGGGGAGCAACTCGGACTAGACTAAGTTACTGGAATTAAGACTTATTCTATGCATCTGCTCTCCCACAATATGGCGCTGAGAGAGAGACCAAACAACTTCTACACAGCTGCCTCTCGCCAATTTGATGAGCTGCAGGAGCTGATCCTGCTCCTGATTGGAGGAGAGCAGCATGCTCGGCGTGTGGGCAGCAGAGTTGGGATTGGTGGAAGAGGACTATAAAGGAGGAGAGAGACAACATGCACCAGGAACATCTAAGGGGAACATCCGGATAACATCTGAGCAGCCCCCGAGAGAGCTGGCCGGCCGTGTGCCGCTCCCCTGCGGAAGTGGGGAAAGTGGCAGGGGGAGCCGCCCCTCCACGGAGGTGGAGGGATCGGCAGCCAACCCGGGAAGGACCAGCAGCAAACCCGGGAAGGGCCGAGCAGACAAAATAACAGCGCAGGGTCTTGTGTCATTCCTCCGCGAATGGGGGAGCAACAAATGCTTTAAACATACTGGTTTTAGAGACCCTGTAAAGTGACTTTGTTAGGACTCTAAAATGGAGCTACTGTGCAGTTATGAGGAGAATCTTAACTTAGGACCTTAGGAGAGCTAAGAATAATAGCTACTATTTATTAAGCACCTACTATCAGATAGGTACCCTGCTACAGCTTAACAGACTAGCCACTAAGAGAGTTGTGAGCTCTGTGTGAGATTTTTTTGCGCATAAAATCCAGAAAGGTGGTCAGTTCTGAGGAAGGGGTTACATGCTATAGTGGAGCCAAAGTAATACCTACATAAACTTTTATAAATCAGAAGGCTTAAAGAGAAAGAAACTTTCCCATATATTTTTGTTATTTAATGCTTTAATTTCAGGGTATTTGTTTTACTTTCTTTTCTTTTTTTGAATTTTAGAGTCCCAATCCATTACTTACCTTCAGCGTCAAGACACATGACAGAATCTACTATATGGTGGCCCCATCACCAGAAGCTATGCGGATCTGGATGGATGTTATAGTTACTGGGGCAGAAGGTTACACTCACTTCTTGTTATAGTGAGCAGAGGAAGAATCCAGTTCAGGGCACACTGCAATAATCTCTTACAAGAATGAAGCCATATTCAATCCCAGATGGAAAGACCCAACAGACTCATCCTTTTAACTTGTACACACTCAGAGAAACCCAACAGACCCATCCCTTTAACTGTATACACTCAGAGTTCCTTTCATATTAACGAGAAGTCATTTTTTTAAAGGAAAAGGGGTTTTAATTCAAAGCTTAATCATGAATAGCAAAAGAATTGAAGCTCCTATGAGAAACACTATTTTGATAAATAGTATCACTTAAAGGAAACTTTCTTACAAACTATTTTTTTTAAATCAGCTGTTGGTTTTGGTGGGATAAACAGTTTACAAAATGTCTGTATATGTGTACTTGGAAATATGGAATTATTAGGGTATCCAAATAATTGGCATTGACATTATTGGTAATCAACAGGCTTTTTTATTAAGTAACATTTTATAAAAATAAGCAAATAAGGGCTTGGAGAGGAATATGTTTGGGGAATTTTGCCCTTTTTTTTAAAGTCCTACACCAAAACCAAAGACTTGGCATGAATTCTGTTTATCAGTTGTAGTTTCAAACTAAACTGCATTTAGTCTTATTCTGTATAATGCCACCAAATGCCCAGGAAATTGACTTTGCAGTGTGACCACAGCTTAAGCTACTATATATATCTAAAACTACTTCATGTAAAAAAGAAACAAAAGCTGTGCGTTTCAGAAAAGCCATCTTCGGTAGCAGACATTTTGTTACATTGGGCAATTAGGAGTCAGGAGCTTGTTTTGCTAACGATTACTCCATTCTGGGTGCTGAGAATAAAGGCATCCTGTAGTTCATTTCAGTTGTCTGATTTCTCTTTGTTATGGAGCACACTAGCTAATTGCACTGTCACATGACATATTATAATATCATAGCTCCATTTTCACCAAAGAACAGACCAATTAAAATACTTATTTGTAGAAGTGGTATAGTTCTATAGAAAGGCAAATGAAATTCAACTTCATATTGTCTGAAATGTACTATTTTTATTATGTGTTTCTTTACAATTTGCCTTTGTTTTTTAGAGTTAAATTAATTTTTGTTGAATGAAATGACTTCAGGCAAGTCTGTTTATAAATGGTTTTTCAAATGCATTTATTTTAGTTTTTCATGTTCTGTGCGTTTTAAGTATGAATGTATTCTTTCTTAGATAAATGAATAGAAGTAGAAAATGATGATATCACTTACTAGCACAAGATGAAATGATAGGATTAGAAGTGTCTATAAAACTTTTTCAGACCTAATTTGGGTACATTTTTAAAATTTGCAGTGTAGTTCGTATACATATGTACATGTTACCAATAATAAGATTTTTCAACTGGATGATACAAGGTTTTACTTGAACAATAATGGACAAAAATCATGATTTTTAAAGACATTTTTAAAAATCTAATTTTGTAGAGATCACCCTTAAACTCTGTAATGGTCTAAAAGAATGAAATGTAATTTCTAAGATTTTTGGTAATGTAAAGATAAAACTTTCTTGTACTGTATTTTCTTCATAGGGTTGTAAAAGTAGCCTAATCAGCTTGCATGATGTAGTCAACCTTCTAAGTATGTGTGTTAAATATATTGCGTTTGGATTAAAATGTTGACCTGATTCCACATTTGAAAATAAACTCTTTCATTTGGAAGTTACCTGACTATAACATGATGGAGAATGCATTAATCAGCCAAAGTTAGTTGTAGAATCCACTAAAGGTTGTTATGTGCTAACATTATGATTTGTAATTTATAAACCGAAGTAATTAGAAGTGCCTTTGGTCACATTTCTATTGCTACAAAATGAGAGAGATTCTGAAAAAAAAATCTTGCGTTGTTATCTTTTTTGCATGCATGCGGTTATTACATCCCAAGGATTGTTTGCTTATCCGTCTGTCTGACAGTGCAAAAAAACCATGCAAATGTGAAGTGAAGCTCTGGGGCTTTAATGGTAGGAACTTCTTTTGTCCCCTTGAACTAAGCAGATTTCAGAGAGACTGCCTTCTCTGCCTCTCTTTACCTCTCTGTATATTAAGGAAGGCAACATTGACAGTAGGCGCCCAGATCGGAAACAGATTTGTTTTTACTTGCAGCTAATTGAAGTACAAGTATGTTCACTTACCATTAGCCATAGATTTTTTTCTGCTTTATTGGATTGATAAGATGGACAGAGAAAATGCCCATGATTTTCCCTGCTCTTTTGTGCAGTGCTTTCTCCCACTGTACTGACAGGTCCAGACTTTTCATTTTGTTGCACATAAAATGCAAAAGACCTACCAAAATGAAGAGGAAGGAGTGATTGAGATAATATTTACAATTATCTGGAGACTTCAGGGAGAAGTGTTTGTTGTTAAGATGTAAGGGGTGGTGAGGCATTGCCCTTGTGATTTCGTGCCTTTGTAACCTGTCACAGGCTTAATGGAGAACTGGCAAAATGACTCAGCATCTTTTGGAGTATGTGCTGAAATCAAGCGGCTGCCTTTACTATTGGAGAGGCGCTACACCTCTCAAGAAAGAGACCTGTTTAGTCTGAATTTGTCCAACTTTTCTATCATGTTCCAATAGGGCAGATTCTCAAAACTCCATTGACACCTGAATTCATTATACCCAAACTTTGACTTTAAAATTTGCATCAGCCTTTGCTCCACAATTTACAACCGGGGTGTAAAATTGTTTTACTCAAGGTAGTTCACCAACCATCATAACTTAAGCAGAAAGATACCACATAAGGCTTGGACTGGTTGATGCTTGAGGCCCCAAGACCTTGGAAGGCTATTCAGAGCTGTAGTCCCAAAGCCCTGGTAGTGTAATTTATTCCATTATCTTTCTATTGTCCATTCAGTTTTTTAAATCCTGCTTCCCTCTAAAAGTGGTGTAGTGGTTAATATGAATCCTTATAAACTCGTGCCTTTTTTCTCCCCTATAAAAGTAGTCAGTCATGGGGAGGAAGGTCCTGGGTGGAAGGGACTTGAAAGTGACACATATTTTAAATTGAAACAGATGTGGCCAGACTGACAAAAAATTTTATCAACTTACTCTCTGCAACCACACTAAGTGCCGGTTTCTAGCATCTTTGCAAATAATTGCTTTTCATTTTTGCCAGTCTCTTAGGTGGAAAAAATGGCATGTATTTTTGTAATTCATAGTTTTCAGTGAGTGAGGTTGTACATAGTTACTTACATAAACTTCCTATTCAGTTGTTGGCCTATTTATTGGAATTACATATTTTTTATTTCCAAGATTTATTTTGAATTCCAGAAGCAGACTCAATAGAAGTAGTAACGTATCTATGCTGCAAACTTTTTCCAGCCTCTTATTTGACAAGTTATCTTTTACGTTTGAAAAAAAACCTGAATTTATATACCATTAAATGTGTTATGACTTGTGGTTTTCAATTGTTAAGTCCTTTCTTTTCTGGGACTATACAATACTCTCCCAAAGCTTGCTTACTCCTCTCAGTTTTATTCGTCCTCTAGACCATTTATCTGCTGGCATTTATTTTTGCACATGGTATGAGGCAGAGGTCAGGAACGTCAAGAACTAGAACTAGAAATGAAGCAAAACACTGAAAAATGATGAGGAAGCGGCAAAGGTCCGACTCCACGCCAGGCAGCTGCACACCACACCGAGAGTATGGTCGGTACAGGTTGAAGCTGTCAGGGGTCGCAAGGACTTTGCGATGCCACAAGCCTAGCATTTCGCGTGTGGGCTCCCTGGAGTCCTCGGAATGTTTACTTTAGTCAGAACGTCAGGGCGCGTTCCTCCGTGAAATTCAAGTTCTGGAATATCTACCAGTCGGCTGAGAAGGCCGACTCCCGAGGCCACTCAAAACATTCCAAACCAGCCCTTGCGAAAACGCCTAGAACCCGAGGCAGCAAGAGCGCCGCTCTAGGCAGACACACCCTCCGCCATGGGAAACCGGCGGGCCGCTTTTGAACTAGTTCCGCCTTCCAGCCCGCGGCGCATGCGCACTTTCGGTTCCGAGCCGTCTTGCGCGGCGGACGGTGTGGGGCGCGGGGACCGCTGGGAAGATGGCGGGTGTCGGCCTTGCGGCCGTGGCGGCTTGGGTGCCACGTCGGAGCTGGAGCTGGGCAGCCGTCTCCTTAGGTCCCCAGCGTGACTTCAGTCCATTACTTGCACGGAAGCCCCAGCAGGTGCCACGGTGGCTCCCAGGTTAGTCCGAAAGGTGGGAATAGGATGCGTTTTTTCGAACACACGGGTTTGCACAGTGCGCTTTTGGCGCCCCTTTCAAAAGTGCTGTTCCCCTCTCTGAGCACCCCAATTCCGGGTGCTTTGTACAGTCCTGGGCATTCGTCCTGTCTCGGCCCTTACCGGCCTTTCACGCCCTGCGGGTTAAGGAGTTCCTGCTCTCCCTGCCTCCCTGCATTGAATGCCAACACCAAGAGAAATTAAGTTGGGCATTTACTGCAGTAGATGATTGGTGGCTTCGAGTGGTTTACAGGTTGTGACTTTGTTAAAATGCATAGACCTGCTCTCCCTTGACTTGATGAAAGCGTAGGTAGGCGCTCTTCTTGAGCCCAATTTCTAGTTTGACCTTCTTGATGCTGCCATCAGCATTACTCTGCAACGGAAACTAGACTATGGACCAATATGGACCTATATACTCGTATAGTCTACCTTTTAATTACTTCTGTTTTTAGGCTTTGTGTGTATTTACACTTTTGCCACGCACCTTTGCCATTAGAGACTTTTTTTTAAGTTACTTTAAAGTTTTGTTTAAAAAATATTTTATGTAATCAGTTTGTTACAATTAATTGTACAAAACCAAAAGTGCATGTTATGTATTAAGTACTACTAGGGAAGTATGGTTCTTAAGTTGGTTAACAACAGTATAATATTCGTTTATGTATTTAGCAAATATTCGCTCCAGGCTTTCGGCTAATTCTTATGGTACAGAGGTGGTTTATGGATATAATGTCAAAAATCTGTTCCCTTTTAACTTTTCAACATTAAATAAATTTTAATTGTCTTGGGGAAATTTCCTCTTTGGGGAGGTGATAAAGAAGAGGATAGAAACTTAACTAAGAAAATGAAAACTGAATGCATTTTTGCTAATACAGGATGCTGACCCCTCAAAATTTGGCATATTTGACTGTACACTGGAACAGTCAGTCAGAAAAGGGGCATTGCAACTACCCTTTGAAGTAGTTTCCCAAAGGCAGCAAACCTGTTTCTCCCCGCCATTTCCCAAAAAAGTAAAGCCTGTGATAACTCCTCAAATATTAAAAAAAAAAAAAAAGATAATTTAAAAAAGAAGAAGACAAAAGCCTCATGAAAGAGGGCTGAAACTAGGGTAGGTAAGTCTAGTGACTGCTTAGGACATAGCAGCAATAAGAAAAAAGTTTTGTAAAAGTCTATCTTGTTGCCTTGAAATTTCTGCCTCTTTGTGTATTTTGGAAGAATCAGGATTGGACTTTGCTCAAAGAAGGTACTGGTTTTGACACAGTTTTAAAAGTTGTCATGCACAGACTTGACTTGGTAACTTTGAGTCTTTTTTGTTTTTCCTATTAAATAGAAATGGTTTTTAACATCAGTTCAGAGTTTAAGATTGAAAATATAGAGGATTGTAAACTACAGTTTATGTTTTTGTGTACTTTGTTTAGCTTGCAGACCAAAGACATCAGTTTCTTTCCTTAAGCGACCAGACCTTCCAAAACTGGCTTATAAGCGGCTAAAAGGCAAAAGTCCGGGAATTATCTTCATCCCTGGCTATCTTTCTAATATGAATGGTACAAAAGCATTGGCAATTGAGGAGTTTTGCAAATCTCTAGGTCACGCCTATATAAGGTAGGAACAACACATTTCAGAGAAAATATTGCTACCATTTAGCATGGCAGTGGAGAATTACTTCTGCTCTAACCAACTGAAGTAAATGCCATCATTTTTATAGATTATTTTAATGGCTTGTAAACTTTCATTTTACAATTTAGGGTCATGGAAAAATCGACTTTTAAGAGACCTTTTTTTACTGTCTGTACCTCACTGACAATACTTAGCAGGAAAGGACATCTGAAGGGAATTAGTGGTAAGTTCTTTAGATGCAGTAATCTCTGTCACAACAAATACATAATCCTAGTTGGCTGTTTTGCAATCTCTTAAAATGATACTGTGATTTTTCCATTGACAACTTAAAGATTTCGTTGGCCACTGTTTATTATTTTACTTCCAGAATGCATATTTAAATGTAACATATGTGTTTAAAAGTATTGTATAATTTATGTTCCAACTGGGTTTTCTCCTTCACTCCTATACTTTGAGTATGTATGAGCATAAATAGGAAAAGGTGATGTTTATCTGAAGCTTAATTTTATAGCTCCTAATTTTTCATACCCACAATTATTTCAGTAAAATAGCTTGCTTCCTTTGTTAAGAGGTTTATCTGTACTAGCCTTTTATTTGACGGGAGAGTGTCATTCAGTAGAAAGAGCATTGACCTGCAATTCAAGAAACATGGGTTCCAGAATGAATTGCAGCAGTAACCATGACAAGTCAGTTCATAAACACTAGGCCTAATTTTGTCATCAGGAGGGGGAAGGGAGTTTGGACTAAAGATAGTTTTTGAGTTATTTTCCAGCACTAACAGCCTAAAAATCCATTTAAATTTTTAGAAGCTTCACTAATAATCCATGGGAGTGTGTGTGGGTGTTCTTTCCCGGCTGCCCTTTCTGTCTGTCTGAGGACAGGATATAAATTACCTGTGACTGATAAAAATAAGATTTATGGACGTTTCATATGGGAAACTCTTGTTTGTGTTGCCACCTGTCTGAGGAAGCTTTCCTCCAGAGCCCTTCATTTGCACTGAGTTCTGAGAGGATATTAGTAAAGAAGGTGGTGGGAGAAGGGATTCAGGAAGTAACATCGTAGGGTGTGAAACAGAAACATTTGTAGGGCCTGTTTTAGGAATAGCAAGTTGACCAGTTTGGCTAAACCAGTTCTTTCTGATGAGTTAACAAAAGATCAATCTGAGATGACCAGAATATAGTGATCTTAAAAAACAGGCCAGAGCATTACATTTTTCTGTTGTTCATCATAGGGAGCCCTTAAAGGTAATGTTCTGCCAATATAATGTGTAAGAAAAAGCCTAACTGGTATAAAGCAGATCTTCTTGGACATGGAGTGATAGAGACACATTTAGAAGACTACTGTGATAGTTTGCATTTAAGATAACAGAAACCACCAAAGATCTCACAAAGAAAGGAATGAATGTGGCTGCTCCCACTTCCCTGCCCGCCCTCCCCCCACCCCAGAGGTTTAAGAGGACCTGTTCCTGAACACATGGCTCTCCAGATCTCTCTCTGACTCTGTCTGTCTCTTAATCTCTCTCTTATGCTCTCCTCCCTCTTTGCCCCTTTCCTCCCTTCTGTCGGGTTTCCCCCAATAAACCCTTTTCCTTAAAAAAAAAAAAAAAAAAAAAGTGTGCGAAGAAAGGAGGATGAGGGATGATGGTATAGGGCAGGCAGTGTTCCATAGCCTGGAAAAACAAACTTCAATAAAACAGTCTATGCTTGGTGGACTGACATGCTGGTCACAGGGAGACAAATATTTAAAACTTGATTACAAAACAAAATATGAGGCCGGCGCCGCGGCTCACTAGGCTAATCCTCCGCCTAGCGGCGCCGGCACACCGGGTTCTAGTCCCGGTCGGGGCGCCGGATTCTGTCCCGGTTGCCCCTCTTCCAGGCCAGCCCTCTGCTGTGGCCAGGGAGTGCAGTGGAGGATGGCCCAGGTGCTTGGGCCCTGCACCCCATGGGAGACCAGGAAAAGCACCTGGCTCCTGGCTCCTGCCATCGGATCAGCGCGGCGGCCATTGGAGGGTGAACCAACGGCAAAGGAAGACCTTTCTCTCTGTCTCTCTCTCTCACTGTCCACTCTGCCTGTCAAAAAATAAAAAAAAAAAATAAAAAAAAAAAAACAAAATATGAAAAAGTGATAACTGAGTGCATACAAGTGGTTCTAAATGGGGATATATGTCAAGGAAAGTTCCTCAAAGGAAGTACATGCCCAAAAAGGCTGACCAGGGGTTTAGAAGGAAAAGGAAGAAGACATGCCAGGTAATGGAAGAGCATGCGAAGTTTGCTCAGTTTTCATGAGAATTGGGAATAGTTGCCTGTGACCAGGTGTATTATGTTGGCATGATACTTGATGATTTATTGGGTTGGAACTTTGAAGGAGAGGTAAAATACACACGTGACACAGACTTGGAGCTTGGATAACCAGGAACTTGGAAGGAGAAGCAGGAGGGTCGATGATGGTGAATTTAATTCTGTCTGCCTTTCCTTCAGCACTACCACTTGCAATGTACTGAAGGAGTCAATGGGAAAGCAGTGGTGAACAAAGCAAACTCTGCCCACGTGGAGCCTCCATTCTAGTGGGCGAGACAGGCCTCAAGTGCATCATGCACATATCGTCTGTGTTTTGTAGTAGTCCGTGCTATGAAGGAAGCAAGGCAGAGTAAGGAAATAGAGTGGTGAGAAACGCACGGTTTGGAAGATGGACCCGTCAGGGATGTTGTATTTGAGCCAAAGGCCTGAGTGGAGTGAGGGAGGAGCTGAGTGGTTATCTGGAGGGAGAGTAGTCCGTCTACACGGGAAAGCTGATGAGGCAGGCAGGTGTGGTGTATTCCTCTAATTTCAACAAGCAAAGTGAGCATCCAATAAGAAGGAGGGAGAGAAGTAGGAAAGGAGATCAGAGGGGAGGTCAGGGATCAAGATATGGTAAGGACTTGGGCATTTTGTTTTGAGAGAGAGAGAGAAAGGTCAAGTACCCATCTGCCAGTTCACTCCCAAAATGCCCCCGACTCCTGGCCACAGCTGGTAGCCAGGAACTCAGCCCAGGTCTCCCACACGAGTGGTGGGAACCCAATTACTTGAGCCATCACCTGTGCCTCCCAGGGGGTGCTTTAGCAGGAACTTACAGTCAGGAGCTGGAAACCAGGTTTCCTATGTGGGATACGGGCATCTTAACTGGTACATACTAAGAACTTTGGCTATTATTAAATATTATAGACCAGTGCTGGGTGTAGTGGGCTAAGCCTCCACCTGCAGCGCCAGTATCCCATATGGGCACCAGTTCTAGTCCTGGATGCTCCTCTTCCAATCGAGTTCTCTGCTATGGCCTGGGAAAGCAGTAGAAGATGGCCCAAGTCCTTGGGCCCCTGCATCTGTGTGGGAGAGGGAAACCCGGAAGAAACTCCTGTCTCCTGGCTTTGGATCAGCCCAGTTCTGCCATTTCAGCCATTTGGGAAATAAACCAGCAGATGGAAGACCTTTGTCTCTGTCTCTCCCTCTCTCTGTCTATAATTCTACCTCTCAAATAAATAAATAAATAACCTTTAAAAAATATATAGGGGCCAGTGCTGTGGTGTAGCAGATTAAGTTGCTGTCTGCAGGGCTGGCATCCCATATGGGTACCAGTTCGAGTCCCGGCTGCTCCACTTCTGATCCAGCTCTCTGCTTTTGGCCTGGGAAAGCAGTTGAAGATGACCCAAGTCCTTGGGCCCCTACTCCCATGTGGGAAACCTGGGAGAAGCTCCTGGCTCCTGGCTTCAGATCAGTGCAGCTCCAGCCATTGCAGCCATCTGGGGAGTGAACCAGAGATGGAAGACCTCTCTTTCTCTCTCTGCCTCTGCTTTTCTGTAACTCTGCCTTTCAAATAAATACGTCTTGAATTTTATACACACACACACACACACACACGTATATTATAGAAAGCCTTCAGAGGGTTGTGTAAGCATGGTTTTTGTTTTAAAAGGATTATTTTGAATGAGAAAACTTATTAAAAGATAATCGCATTAGTTTGGAGGAGAGATGATAATGACTGGGTGAAGCTGGGAGCGGTGGGGGAGATGAGAACGGGATTTGATACAGGAAATATCTGAAGGTTAACCCAGCAGGATTTGCTGAAGTAGATGCTGACTGTGATGTTTTACTGTTTTAAGCTCTATAATAATAAGGAGTGTGCTTTCTTAAAACTAAAAAAATCAAATAGGTCCATGGATACTTAGATACAAATATGCTTTTCTCTTTTTCCAGATTTGATTACTCAGGAGTTGGAAGTTCAGATGGTAACTTAGAAGAATGTACAGTGGGGAAATGGAGAAAAGATGTTCTTTCTATAATTGATGAATTAGCTGTAGGACCACAGGTGACTGTTTTTGTTAAATATGGTAATTATTGACTAAAATCTCATGACGTTTATGCTTTTTCTTTAGATATGAAAACTTATTTAATATTTTAAATGTTTAATAGTTTTGTTATCTGATTTTAAAATATTCTGTAATATTCACTTTGTAGCATTAAGTAGTAAGTTAATTTTCTTTGTACAAGTTTTATTTTTGTAAGTTATCCTACATAATAGCCCTAATTATCAAAAACTTACAGTTTAATTCTACTTGGTGCCAATTATTAAAAATCTGGGACCTAGATGAATATGAGAAAAAACACTTCCATTTCTATTAAATTGCTCATTCACCTTATGGACAAGAAAAAGGAATTCCTCTTTAAAACTATTCAGACTTTCATTTTAGATCCTAGATGAATCTAGCCTCATACTTTTATTTTAGATACTAGTTGGATCTAGCCTCGGTGGATGGCTTATGCTTCATGCTGCAATTGCGCGTCCAGAAAAGGTCATGGCACTTATTGGTGTAGCTACAGCTGCAGATGGCCTGGTGACACAGTTTAATCAGCTTCCTGTTGAGGTAAGTCACAAGTTGCTTTAGCACCCTTGGTACATACCTCCTATCATTCTTGGCTCCCTCTTTGTTTTTCAATTTGAGAGACGGAGAGCCCGTCTGCTGGTTTACTCCCCATAACAGCCAGGGGCTCCAAACTCAATCCAGATCTCCTACATGGATGACAGAGACTCAGCTACTTGAACTACCACCTACTGCTGCCCAGGTTGCAGATTAGCAGGAATCTGGAAATGGATGTGGAGCTAAGACTCAAACCCAATCGTTCTGATAGGGAGCGTGAATAAACCAACGGGTGGTTTAGCTGCTAGGCCAAATACTTGCCCCTGCTGCCTCTTTTTTTCAGTATTGGTTCCTGTGTCTTCTGTCTTTTGACTTACTGTGCTGATTAAGTCCAGATTGTGGTTTAGTTGTCTTTTTGTACATAATTTCTTTGCCACCTTTAACTATTTGACCTCTTGTTTAAGGTTTCTTTTTGTATACAGTCCCTTCAAATCGTTCCTCTAAATATTTCACATGAACGAAGTCACACTTTGAAATTTTTTTAATAAAAGATTTATTTGAAAAGCAGTGCTACAGTGTGTGGGGAGGGGGGAGGGGAGCCTGCCATCTGCTGTTTACTCCCCAAATGACCTCAACAGTCAGGTCTGGAACAGGCTGAAACCAGGAGCCAGGAACTCCATCCGGGTCTCTCATGTGGGTAGTGGCAGGGGATAGAGCTAGATTAGAAGCACAGCAGCTGGTATTCAAACAAGTGCTCTGATATGGGATGCTGGCATTGCAGGTGGTGGTCCCTTAACCTGCTGCATCACAACACAGGCCCCTGGAATATCTTTTTTCAGTTTTCTTTATTAATCACACTTAGTTATTTGGATCATATATTACCTCTTTTTGTACATATTATTCTTACTTTGTGGCAAGTGGATGATGTTACCTATTCTTAAAGCCATATTAGACTGGCTAATCAAATGGGTAACTTTTTTCTAATCTTGAAGGCAGCCTAGTTCCTCACAGGTGGTGATGCACCTGTCCTGGCTTGCTTACTTGCCATTCTTTTTCTACTCCTACTTCTCACCTTTTAAGAAAAAGTGTTTTTCATTACTTCATAATCAGCAAGTCATGGCAAAAATGAGGTTTCTGAGGTAATTAATTTATAATACTATGTTACCAGTCACATGTTTAAGCACTTCAGTTGTCTGCAAAGCTAAAGAAATGATGAGTAGTGGTAGGGTTTTTTTCTGTTGTTTTGCAGTCAGTTAAGTGGTTGGCCTTTTTTTCTCTAGGAGTCTAGAATTCATCTGTGAGACTAAGGCCCTGGCAGGCCTGAGGTACAGAAATTCAGGAATACAGTGTAGCATAATGTTTCAAAAAGTATGGTCCCCTGGCCAGCAGCATCAGTACCACCTGAGAACTTGTTGGAGATAACAAATTCTTGAGCTTAACTCTGAATCAGAAACTGGGGCCGTGGCCCAGTAAACTGCTTTAACATCAGCCCCTCGGGTAAAGTATGAGAACCACTAAAAACATGAAATGTCAGTGGTAGAATATCATTGAGTTTTGCTTCAAGTTCTGCATTGAAATCTCTGCTAAAGATCATCCGTTTATTCTTCTAGTTCATGCTCTTCTTAGCTCCTTAAGAAACAGCATTGTCTGCATAGTCAGATTCCTCATATCATTCCTTATCAGGACAAAAATCTTTACAAAACTGTTCTTCCTTGCCCTTACTGCCTATTTCAGACTTTTTCCCCCCTCTTTGTCTTTTCTCATCTGTACTTGCTCACTGTTCTCATGCTTTTTCTACCATTACCTTTTTCTGCATCTAAACATTGGCTCCCTTGCTCCATCTTCTTAACTCGGTATGGTCCTTGTCATGATAGGAAATTATCTCAAGGCCATGGCAGACTTAAGTTGATTAAACATTTTTATATTATTGATAAATAACAAGATCTCTATATATTTCTTTTTTGTGTATATGTTTCCACATCACTTATCGTGGATAATTTAGATACTCCCTAAACGACGAAGAAGATCTGTAACCTGCAAATCAGGACATATCTTTTTAACCCTGTATCATGAACAGAAGCATGTTGAGGTCTTGTTAACGTAGAAACATGCAGAAGGAAAAATCAGGGACCAGGACTGTCTCTCCTTCGATAGGCACACCGTGAGCCTGACCGGTATCCAGAGAACAGAGACTTTTACCCTCTTTTGTAACCCTGGGAATATTAAGCCCAACATTTTTGATCTGGAACTTAACCCCCTTAACTGACTTAACTTTGTATCCTCCTTTGGACACTAGAGGGCCTCAGCTGGGTTGCAAAGCCCTTTGTAATTGAAGCTTCCGAACCTCTGTGCCTTGAGAGTTTCTTGGTACAGAACCCAAGTATGCTGTACATTGTCATTGGGTAACACTACTTTCGCTGTTTCTGAATGTTTTGTTTTTGAGGGCTTCAGAACATACAGCATTTTATAAAGGTAACAGTTAATGAACCCCAATTTTGTAATAGCAGATAGCAGAGCTAACTAGGCAGGAATGCTTAAAATGAAGCTATTATTCTCTGTTTCAGTAATTAGCATCATTTTCATGACTGAAAAATATACAAATTCAAGAACAATCCTGAGTAACTTAAGGATAAATTAATACCATGTTCACTTTAAACATTTGTTTGTTTTACATTTGTTTAATTCAGAGAAATTCATGATATTAATACAGGTTTATATATTTTATGCTTTTATGGAACTTCATTGATTTTTGAGACAGGCATTTAAAAGTATGGCTTTCAGATACAACTTTTTCATGACTCAGATCTTTATGGAATTAAAAAATGTACAAAGACATAGATAGGTTATATCATACATATTTTTAAAGTCTTATTTTCCTTTCCATATTTACAAGAAAGTAACAGTTTTAAACATGGAAAAATCATAGTGTTAGGGAGGAAATTTTAAGTTTAAAAATCTCCAACATGTTGTACATGGCTTTTCTTACCTGATATTTTCCTTTATTGTTGATAAAATGTCCATCCTGTTTTTCTAATTAGAAATCCCCCTCAATGTCACATGACTACAAGAGCCTTAAAGCCATTCACATCTTGATTTTTAGTTCAAGTCTTATTGATAATCTTTCCAAACAATTGATTTTGTACAAGTGATCCTTTATACTTAAAGGTATTCATGGAAGTATCAGCAGGATAGAGATGGCCATCTAAATCTAAATCTTAAACCTTAAGTTTATTATGTAGCCTTTAAAAACATTGCCTGGATTTTTTTTTTTTTTTTTTTTGATAGGCAGAGTTAGAGAGAGAGACAGAGAGAAAGGTCTTCCTTCCATTGGTTCACCCCCCAAATGGCTGCCATGGCCGGCACGCTGCGCCAATTGGAAGCCAGGAGCCAGGTGCTTCCTCCTGGTCTTCCATGCGGGTGCAGGGCCCAATGAGTTGGGCCATCCTCCACTGCCTTCCCAGGCCATAGCAGAGAGCTGGACTAGAAGAGGAACAACTGGGACAGAATCCGGTGCCCCAACCAGGACTAGAACCTGGGGTACTGGCACCGCAGGTGGAGGATTGGCCTAGTGAGCCGTGGCGCTGGCCATTTCATAGAATTTTTTAAAGCTCAAAATATATGTACTAGATAAATAAAGCTGCATAGAAAACTGTATATGAGGGGTCCTCCAAAAATAATGGAAAATGTGGATTATTTTAAAAACTATGCATGCATACTGGGCAGTTAGTGATGGCCCGAGTACTTTGGTTCCTGTCACCCACATGGGAGACCTGGATTGAGTTCCTGGCTCTTGGCTTTGGCTCCACTCCAGGTCTGTTTCAAGCATGTAGTCAGTGAAACAGTGGATGGGAATTCTGTTTGCTCTTTCTCTGTGTCTCAAATAAATAAGGGCCAGTGTTGTGGCTTAGCCTGTAAAGCCACTGCCTGTGATGTCTGCATCCCACATGGGTGCCTTTTCTGGTTCATGTGCGCGATACTCCACTTTTGATCCAGCTCCCTGATGATGGCCTGGGAAAAGCAGCAGAGGATGGCCCAAGTGTTTGTGCCCCTGTCACCTACGTGGGAGACCCAGATGAGGCTCCTGGCTCCTGGCTTTGGTCTGGCCCAGCTCTGGACATTGCAACCATCTGGAGAGTGAACCAGTGGATGCAAGATCTTTGTCTTTGTCTTTGTCTGTCTGTCCCTCCCTCTTTGTAACTCGGACTTTCATAATAAATAAGTAAATATTTAAAGACAAGTAAATTTTTTTTATATTTTTATCAAAATAAGCATCTTTTATTCCATTTTCAATAAACTTAATGTAATAGCCTCATATAAAATGTGTCATAGATTTGTATTTTATATACTTTATATATATGTAAAACAGATTCATAAAGAAAAGAACTGGAAGGAAATAAGCTTTACTGACTTACTTGATAGCAGAGAGACAGAGGTAGAGAGCACTTGTCCACTGGTAGACTTTGCAAATGTCTACAGCTATAAAGGCTGACCTATCTCAAAGTTGGTAGCCAGAAACTCAATCCAGGCCTCCATGTGGGCGGCAGGCATCTAATACTAGAGCCGGGTGTTGAACCCAGGTACTCTAATGTGGGACACAGGTGTCTGGACTGCCAAGTCAAACAACCACCCTCATAAGCCAGAATATTAATTGTTTTTATATCCATATGGTAGGATTATGGTGATTCATTTCTTTCTACACTTTTTTCTATTTCCCATGTTTTCTATACTAAGTATATGTTATTCATTATAGAAAATTCTGATTTTTACTTAGAAAAAATGCTTAAAGCTCTGAAAGAATCAAAAGACATTCACTGTTTCATTTCAAGCAGAGCAGGTCAAGCTTTGGCTTCAGATGCCCGTATCCCACATCATACTGTCAGTTGGAGTCACAGCCCTGTGTTTCTGATCCAGCCTCTGCTAATGCATTCTGGGAGGCAGCAAAAGATGCCCAAGTACTTGGGTCCCCGCCACCCGTGTGGGAGACCTGGACGAAATTTCTGGTTCTTAGCTGTGGCCTGGTCCAGACTTGGCTGTTGGAGGCATTTAGAGGAGTGAACCAACACTTGGAAGATCTCTCTCCTACTCTCCCTCCCTTCCCCTCCCTCTCCTTCCATCCCTCCTTTGCCCCCTGCCCCTCTCTCTCTCTCCTTCCCTTTCTCTTCCTCCCCCTGCCCCTCTTTTTCTGTTGCTCTTTCAAGTAGATGAAAATAAATAACTGAATATTTTTAAAGAATAAATGTAGAAATGATACTGTTCCATTTTTAGGATGTATTTGGAAGATGACTTTGTCATCCAAAACAAAAATCATTTTCCCTCATTCCCAGGAATCCAGAAGGTGAAAACTATCTATACTTTTCTATTTAGTCTAAAATTGCTTGAGCATGTATATGATTGTCTCAGAGTAACTACTGTTATTTTTAATTCTGTGTTCGATTCTTCCCCTTTCCCACACTCATTTAAGCTATTTTTATTAATTTTTTAGTGTTATAATTTTAAAAGCTAAATTTTCAGCCCTAACATTTTAGAGCAGCAGGATAAGCCACCACTTGTGAGACTGGCATCCCATATCAGAGTGCCAGTTCAAGTTCCATCTGCTCTACCTCCAATCCAGCTCCTTGCTATTGTGCCTGAGAAGGCAGCAGAAGATGGCCCATGTGCCTGGACCCCTGCCAGCCATGGGAGTGAGCAGGATGGAGTTCCTGGCTCCTGGCTTTGGCCTGGCCCAGCCATGGCTGTTACAAAATCTTAAGTTTGTATTCTAAGATTTGATTTTATATAAATATGAATAACACTTATACTGATTCCAAGAAATTAGTGTCCTTTTTATTCCCTTTTTTAGTCTAGGTGAAGCAGCACCTTAAGATGCTGTGGATTAAAGTTAGATAAATGTAAGTTTGAATCCTAGTCATAATAGTTACTAACCTTGATCTTTGAACATGATATTTAAATTTTCTTATTTAATGAAAATCAATAACAATTATTGTCAAGATCTTATGAAATAATATATGTAAAATTTGTGTCACAGTAGCCTTCTTTTTTTTAAGATGTATTTATTTGCTTCAAAAAAAGAGCAATGGAAAGGGAGTGATGGAGAAAGAACGAGAGATCTGCCATCCACTGGTATACTCCCCAAATGGCCGTAACAGCCAAATCTGGGCCAGCCTGAAGCTAGAAGCCAGGAGTTCCTTCGGTTCTCCCACATGGTGGCAGGGGCCCAGGTGCTTGGGCCAACTTCTGCTGACTTCATAAGCGCATTAGTGGGAACCTGAATTGGAAGCAGAGTAGCCAGGACTTGAGCCAGCTCTCCTATACGGCCATGTGATTCTGGTGGCACAAGCAGTTACTTAACCTGATGTGCTACAATGCCAGCCCCATTTATCACAGTATCTTGCACACTGTATTTAATTATTGAGGATTATGGTTGTTATGCTTTCATTATTTCTGTCACTTTACTCATGGACTACTTTTGTTAGACTATTTTAAGACTACTTAATGTGTTAATGTTGCACACATACTTGAATTTTTTTTCATTTCCCCAATAGGTGAAAAAGGAGGTTGAGATGAAAGGGGTGTGGACCATGCCGTCAAAATACCACGAAGAAGGAGTTTATCACATTCAGTACAGCTTCATTAAAGAAGCAGAGCACCACTGCTTGTTGCACAGCCCTATCCCTGTGAACTGCCCCATCAGACTGCTGCACGGCATGAAGGATGACGTCGTGCCTTGGCACACGTCCATGCAGGTGGCCGACCGAGTCGTCAGCACGGACGTAGACGTAATCCTCCGAAAACACAGTGATCACCGAATGAAGGAAAAAGCGGACCTTCAGCTTCTTGTTTATACTATTGATGACTTAATTGATAAACTTTCAACTGTAGTTAATTAGAATCATGTTTTGAGTTGGTATATAAACTGATGTATCCAGAAGATTGGAAGAGGGACAGCTAGTCAAAGACTCTAATACTTTAGGTTCTTCCCTCCACCTCTGTTTTGTAAATATTAGAGAAGTATTTATTTAATGATGTATTCGCATAAATAGTAGCAATTGTGAAGAAAGTACTGACTGCTGGTTGGAAATTTTCTCCTTCCTTCAGCTCTTATTTTTTTTCCCATTAAAATATCTCCTATTTTTTATTCAAATGATATTTATTCTTATGGTAGCACTGCCAGCTCTTAATTTCATTCCTTAGAATAAAGCTCAAATATTTTGTTTTTTTGTTTGATACTATTAAGATTGGAAATTTGTAAAATTCTCATTTTAAAGTGCAATTTACAAAATAGGAAATGTTTATTGAAATATATTTTAAATGATCAGAGAAATGGCTGAAGCACAATAAAGTTAAAAAAATCAGGATATCAATGTTACATTTGAACTACAAGTTTTACTTTTGTAAATGAAAACCTTATGATGCCGTAAAGCAAATATTTCCATATTTTAGCTTATTCTTTAAGTGTATATTCATTTTTGTTTATTTGAAAAGTAGAGCGAGAGAGAGTTTTTGTTTGTTGACTTCCTAAATGCCTGCAATTGCTAGGGCTGTGCTAAGATGAAGCCAGGAGTCAGGATCTGAGTTTCCCGTGGGGGTGACAGAGAGTCAGGAAATGGAACCATCACCTTCTGCCTCCCAGGCTGCACATTGGCAGGAAGCTGGATCAGAAGTGGAGGCGGGACTCTATCCCAGGCACTCTGATAGGGGATGTGGGGTCCCTAGGGGCAGCTTAACCCACTGTGCTGGCTCCTGGGAACATGAATTGCAGAAGGTTTCCACCTTTCCCAGAATTGATCAGAGTAATTCAACGATGCCTAAATTGTACAAACATGGTGATTTGTGCTGAGAATCTGTTGCCCTGGAAACCTGGAATTTTATTATGTGCCAGGTAGGCTGCCCCTTTAACAAGCTCACAGTAAAGACCATGGGCACTGAATCTCTTAAGAAGCTTCCTTGATGGACAGCATTTCACGTGTGCTATTATTACTGCTGAGACAAGATTTGGAAGCCTGCACGTAATTTTCTAGGACTTCACCCCATGTACCTTTTTTTTCCATTGCTGATTTTGCTTGGTATCCTTTCTCTGTAATAAATCATACCATGAATAGAACTGTATGCTGAATCCTGAGTTCTAGCACATCTCTGAACCTAGGGGTAGTCTTGGCCACCCCTAGCACAGATACAGCTTGACTATAATCTATTGGTTATGGTGGACAAAAATCACCTTTTAAGAGTCACCTTTTACCACAGTGCCTGGTGAGTGGTTTGAGAGGATGATGCTGGGCTATTAGGGAATCTTTTTTTGCCTCGATACTGCTTGGACTGAGGCTTTTTAGAAAGATGAAAGGCCGGCGCCATGGCTCACTTGGCTAATCCTCTGCCTGTGGCGCCAGTACCCTGGGTTCTAGTCCCGGTTGGGGCACCAGATTCTGTCCTGATTGCTCCTCTTCCAGTCCAGCTCTCTGCTGTGGCCTGGGAAGGCAGTGGAGGATGGCCCAGGTCCTTGGGCCCTGCACCCGCATGGGAGACCAGGAGGAAGCACCTGGCTCCTGGCTTCGGATCGGCACAGTGCCAGCCGTGGCGGCCATTTGGAGGGTGAACCAACGGAAGGAAGACCTTTCTCTCTGTCTCTCTCTCTCACTAACTCTGCCTGTCAAAAAAATGAAAAATTAAAGAAAGATGAAAGGATCCTTCCTATGTAAGAGTTCTGAGGCTAAATAGTAAAATTAAATATGATTATAGAGATTCATATCCTGTGTGTGGAAGCAGCATAGCATAATTTTTAAGGGTTGAGACGAGCTTGGATTTGAATCCTAGCATTCTGTTTCTGTGAGCAGTTTGCTTGACTTCTCTTAGTCTTAGTTTCCTCTTCAGGAAAATGATATTAATCTAGATCATTGGCTGTAAGGATAACAACACATTTACTTATTTATTTTTATTTTATTTGAAAAAGTAACAGCAGTAGAGACTGAAAGAGGGTTCTTTCCACCATTTCACTCTCCAAATGGCCACACTGGCCGGAGCTGCGCCGATCCAAAACCTGGAGTCAGGAGTTCTTCCGGGTCTCCCAAGTGAGTGCAGGGGCCCAAGGACCTGGGTCATCCTCCACTGCTTTCCCAGGCACATTAGCAAGGCACTGCATCAGAAGTGGAGCAGCCTGGACTCGAACCAGCACCTGTATGGGATGCCAGTGCTGCAGGCTGGGGCTTGAACCCACTGCACCAAAGTGCCAGCCCCATCACATTTAGAATGACAGAGGAGGCATTGCCTTTCTGTGTTGATTTTTATTATGCGTAGCACAGTCCAGGGAGAAACCGCTGGGCACAAATAATCCATGGTGAGATGGGAAGGAAGTAGAGACAAGGAGTGGATAGGCCTTCTAAAGCTGAACTGGATTTGACCTAACCTCAAGATTTCAGATTGGAATGCTGGTTTTACAAGTTTACAGCATTGATATGTTGAATGGTTTTTAAAAAAAGATCCAAAGATAGGAAAAGCTATTTTAAAATCTAATCTGGCTTTGTGAAGGTTAACATCACAAATTCCAAATGAGATTGCACCCGTGAAATGTGTATTCTAGTCCACTGTCGATTACCTTAGTGTTTTTTTCTGTTTCCCCCCAAAGATCCTTTTTTCTGGTACCTCTTCACTCACTGCCTCATATTCAGGTGACTTGTAACATGCATGAACAGCCAGCAGCACCTGTTCCTGACCTCTGGAATTCTGTATTATTTCAAAACAGTTTAAGCATGGACATCACAAAGGGATACAACAAGTGTCAGTGAGCTGGAAGTCTAGTGCACGGAACCTATTTCACTTGCAGTGAGCTTCAAGGCATATTCAGACTCACATCATCCCTGTGCTGTGTTCCAGACAGCCAAGAGAAAGGTCTATGTGGATGAGTAAGAAAAACTGAGTGAAAGTTTTATCAAGTACAAAGTTAGCTAAAGAGACCATTCCTTCCCATGGAACTGTTCTCAAGACACTTCCCAAGTGGGTATGTTAAATGTTCACTGAATTTGGAACGGTTAAGAAAAAATCCTGAAGAACTCATTTTCTGGAGGAGGGGAGAAAGTGGGTGAAATTTAAATAAATTAGTCGCTCAGTATTTAGGGGATTATTTCCTGGACAACTCTCCCCGCCCCCCATACCAAATCTTAGATACTCAAGTCCTTTATATAAAATGGCTGATATTGCATCTAATTAGTACACTCTCCTGTGTACTTTAAACCATCTCTAGATTACTTTCAATACTTAATACAATGTCAATGTTATGTAGATGTTTGTATGGTTTAAGGAATAATTACAAGGAAAAAATGTCTACAGATGCAAATTTTTTCAGATATTTTTGATCTGCTGTTGGTTGAATCCACAGTTGAGAGCCGACTGTATACTTTTTTTTTTTTTTTTTTTTTTTGACAGAGTGGACAGTGAGAGAGACAGGAGACAGAGAGAAAGGTCTTCCTTTGCCGTTGGTTCACCCTCCAATGGCCGCCATGGCCGGCGCACCGCGCTGATCCGAAGGCAGGAGCTAGGTACTTATCCTGGTCTCCCATGTGGGTGCAGGGCCCAAGCACTTGGGCCATCCTCCACTGCACTCCCTGGCCATAGCAGAGAGCTGGCCTGGAAGAGGGGCAATCGGGACAGAATCCGGCACCCCGACAGGGACTAGAAACCAGTGTGCCGGCGCCGCAGGTGGAGGATTAGCCTAGTGAGCCGCTGCGTCGGCCCCTACTGTATACTTTTTAAAAATCCCCTTTAAAAACAGATCTAAAGTCACTTTTTAATTTAGAAACAATAGTGTGTATAACTTGGTTTGCTAAAAAAAAAAAGTTATACTTTGGTGTATTTGGAGACTGTACCTTGAAAAGTGAAGGCAATTTTTGAAAACCAAATGTATATTTTGGGGGAAATGCCCTTTACCATTTTGTCTTCCTCTTTTCTTGGGCTTTCAGGTTTTTGCTAATAAATGTTCCAGTGCTACAAAAGCAGCTCAAATGGTACGTTCTCTGTGAAGTCCTTCTTGACTCTTCCTCATCTCTCTTCCCAGGCAGTGTGTGGCGGGGCGTCTGGGCTGTCATGAAAACAACACTGGCCTATTTGAGAGCTTACTACTTTGAAACCCTCAGCTTATAAGCCTGCCTCCCTCCCTTTAAGTACCGTTGAGAACAGGAGCCTTGTTTTGACACAGTTTATCCTCAGACATCTCTGACCATCAACACCTCGCTGGCTTCTCCCTACCCGTCTTACAAGAGTCCTTGGGCTTCTGGCCTGGACGGTTTTCTCAGGCTGCTTACTCAACTTGAGCAACATCATCCCTGTTTATGGCTTTAAACACTACCTGCACGCAGAGTATTCAACTGTATTCCTGTAATCTGTATTTCTTTCTTGAGCTCCAGACCCATAAAACCAACAGCCAAATGCAGGAAGTCCAAACTTTATTGTCTTTCTCCCTTCATGTCCCATCCCACTTACAAATCCTCTCACAATAAATGGCGCCACCATCACTTCTGTTAGACAGCTAAAGTTATGAGTCATCCTGACAGTCTCGTTTTCCTTCACCTGAATCAGATCCCCAAGGGAAAGAAAACTGTGACACATAGGTCCATGTAGGTTGGTAAAGATTTAACGGGCTTCTGGGGCTTAGAGGGAACCCTGTTTGCAGCATGTACTGACACGCATGGACACGAAGCTGGGAAGAAATGCTCTGTAGCACACCATTACGTAGTATCTATACCACATGGGGACAATTAACCTAGATATCCCAGGTAACAAAGGCAACAGTATAACAAAATAAACTAGGAAGCAAGTCATTTTTACTATTTAACTTTGGTTTGGACTTAATTTATCTAAGAGTAAGTTCACGGTGGCATTCTGCCATAGTGGGTAAAGCCACCTCCTGTGAAGCTGGCATCCCATATGAGTGCCAGTTTGAGTCTCAGCTGCTCCGTTTCCGATCCTTCTCCCTGCTAATGGGCCTGGGAAAGTAGTGGAAAATGGCCCAAGCACTTGGGCCCCTGCACCCATGTGGGATACTCATAGGAAGCTCCTGGCTCCTGGCTTTGGCCTGGCCCAACCCCAGCAGTTGCAACCATTTTGGGAGTAAACCAGCAGGTGTCTCTCCTCTCTCTAACTCTTTCAAATAAATTAATCTTTTTTTAATCTTTTTTTAAAAAAATGTGATTGCTGATAATGGCTGAGTTTAATAATTCCAGAAATCCATGGGCATTTGCAAGCACAGCACATTATGGTCTGCAGCCTGTCTGTCATTTCATCCTCGTTTGCTTTCTGTGTGTTTCTTCCCTGTACCCCCATACTTTGTTGGTACTAGAACATTTTCGCCTTCATATGCTGCCTTTGCCAGCAATATTGCCACACCTCCTGTTTCACCTCATTGCCCTGGCAAACCCCTAGTCCTGTTTCCAAACTTAAAATCATCTCATTTATAAACTTTCTACTATTCACGAACCCCTTGCTCTAGGAATAATTGTGCCAATCTGAGTGTCATGTACATAATTTTAGCATGACATCTGACTGGCATTTGCTATTTGCATGTTTAATTTTGGTAACTTGCCAGGTCTCATTCATTTTTGTATCTCTGATGCATACTCATAGATAAGTCCTTAAAAATTGTTGCTGAAAAACTTAACCACCATGGTAGCAGGTATTCAGTAAGTGCAGGGTTGGGCCAATCTCTGCCATCACCCTCCGGGCATCCAGCATTTTTTCTTTACAAACTTGTGCATTTCTGGACACTTCTGACCTATACCATACCTTAGCCCCTCTCTGCCACTGTATCCCCTGCACAGCCATGGGCTCAGTCGTGTACTCATAGCCCATCAACTTTTCTGTTATAATTCAAGGGAATCTTCAGGTACACAAGATCTGCAAAACACAATCTGAAAAAAAAAAAAAAAAGCATATGCACACCTTTAGAAATGTTGAATTGTTGCTAGTTTTGTGCATCAAATCAGCGTTTTCCTTAGGTCAATTCCAGGCACAGAATTTCTGTTTGGATACGTGTTCCCTCAGTCCCAGGTGGAATTGACCTGACTGCTGCCACCAAGGTACAGCAATGACTTCTATATTTCTGCTGATGAGCTCGCTCCCTGCTCTAAACTCTTCCTGCTAAGCTCTGGGTGTCTAGACATTTTATTGTCTTTAAGGCTTCTTCCCGGCAGCATGGAGATCTGTACTAACCAGCCTTCCCCCTTGCTTCTTTCTAAATGTACAGCTCTCCTTAAATCTCTTGGTTCACTCACAGCTTTATCTTTCAGAATTTACTCTCCCACTTCAAGGACTGGCCACTAAATCTGTCTTCAGGCAAACCACTCACATAGCTACCAAGTAATTAAGTTGCCATTAGTCCAGGCCCAGGACATTTTTCTCGATACATGTATTATTGGAGAAGTCATTTCCTGCATGGTTTCCAATCAATTTCGCACAGAAACAGAGCTCACCATCCCATGTACTAGAATTGCTTTATCTGCTGTGTGTGACTCAGTTTTAGCCATTCACTCCAGAAGCAAGAATTACATTGTATTCCTCTCCTGCCCAGTGTCTGGCACATTTAAGCACTTAGCAAATATTTGTTAAATGAAAAAGTGAACCAAAGAACAAGTATTGAGCTGTTTTTCTAATGAAAAGTACCCAGAGACTTACACAACAGCATGGAGACTTAATCTTTACCCCCAAGTGGCTGATATTGTACAAAAATTTCAGGCCAGCTTAGATCTAATGATTTCACGCCAAATAGTCTTCACCTATTGTCCAGTATGTCAGTTGTACCTTCATGGTTCTTTTTATTTTTTTAAATATTTTATTTATGTGAAAGGTAGAGTTACAGACAGTGAGAGGGAGAGACAGAGAGAAAGGTCTTCCATCAGCTGGCTCACTCCCAAAAGGCCGCAATGGCCAGAACTGCCCCGATTGGAAGCCAGGAGCCAGGACTCTGGTCCCCCGGCCCTCCACGTGGGTGCAGGAACCCAAATGTTTCCAGCGTCCTCTACTGCTTTCCCAGGTCACAGCAGAGAGCTGGACTGGAAGAGGACCAGCTGGGACTAGAACCGCTGTCCATATGGGATGCCGGCGCCACAGGCGGAGGATTAACCTAGTGCACCACGGCGGGGTGGGGGGTACCCCTTCATGGTTCTTAATAGAAATAAACAGAGAAAGTCTTGACACTCTATAGAAACCTTTCCTCCTAAGAGTTCTTGGGACACCGAGTTTTGCTTGATTTATAAAACTTACTCCCAGTGTCCTTTCGGTCAAAAATAATATTAGAAAGGTGTGTATCATTTCCCTTGATTATGTCAAACCAACGTGGAAACTTCTGGACCAAGCTGGGCTAAGAGCAGAACAGATGCCTGCTCTCAGTCCTTCTGCTGAGGTCCAGCCAGACAAGGGCTGCCTCCAGGTAGGGGAGAGTGGTCCGGCCACTCCCGACAGCTGGGCAGTGGGCACACGGCCCCTCCCGCGAGCTCTCACCCCCAGGGCAGCTGCAGGCCGGCCCCGCACACAATCGGCAGGCTCCCCAGAGCGGGGCACGGAATTGTGTGGCTGAGAAAGCAACTCCCACCGGGAGGCCGGCGGGCGGGCTTGACTGACAGCCCACGGGGCTGGCTCTTCGGAGGGCTCTAGGCAACCGCCCTGGTCTGACCCTCCCGGGCCATGCGACAATCGAATCAGGCGCGATGCAGCAGCGGCGGCTGCCCAGCGCCCCGGCAGCCTTCCTCCCTGCCTGGTAATCACCTGCTCTTCTTCCTCGCCGCGTGGTTCCTGCCTGCACGAAGTGCCACCGAGCCCGGCCAGGAAAACGACCACCCCCACTCCCATCCCCCTTGCTGCGTGGGGGTTCACGCTTCACTGTGAGTTCTCGTTCGTCATCTCGTCTCATCGAGAGGCGGGACCGGCACGGCGGCGGGGGGGAGGGGTTCCAGCCCCCCCTGGGCCGCCCGGGGCTTTATTCTAGAGTCACTGGCGCGTGGCTGCGCTTCCCTTCCCGGTTCGGAGGTGAAACCCCATTGGCTCCACTGGCTCCTTGACTTAAACCACGCCCGGCTGCCTGCCCGCTTTGCCTCCGCCGGGCCGGGCCGCCCAGCCCCATCGCTGCCCCGTGTGCCGGGAGCCCGGGGCTGTTGCGGCTGCTATTGTGTGGATGCGGCGCGTGTTCCTCTTGTCTTGCAGAGATGGCTAACCGCGGCCCGAGCTACGGCCTCAGCCGGGAGGTGCAGGAGAAGATCGAGCAGAAGTACGACGCCGACCTGGAGAACAAGCTGGTGGACTGGATCATCCTGCAGTGCGCCGAGGACATAGAGCACCCGCCCCCCGGCAGGGCTCACTTTCAGAAATGGTTGATGGACGGGACGGTAAGGCCCGCAGCGGTCGCCGCCGCAGGGGTGGTGGGCAGGGACGACCTGCCCAGGGTCCTGTCTTTTCTGCGGGAGCGGCAGCTGCCAAGCTCCGGGGGTCACCGGGAGAGGATAGGAATGCATTTATTTCTGCAGGGTGGTTGCCCTGGGTTCTCTGCACAGTTCCCAGCCAGTGTAGAGGATTCCCCACCCATCGGAACATCACAGCATCCTTCTAGAGTTGTCACAAATCCAGGGCCCTTTTGAATTTTCCAGTGAGAATAGAGAAAAGTATTTCCCGTGATCTCCCCAGTCTTGGTGGCGCATCAGCCCCTCTGGGGCCATTGCTCCCCCAGGGAAAGGGCTGGCTGCACAGCAAGACAAAGGAAAGGCGGGTGAGGGAAGTTGGCTAAAGCTCCTTTCCATCCTTCAGGGGAGCTGTGCTCCCTGGAGGTGCTCAATGTCTCTTTGCTCAGTGGCTGGGATTCCTTATTTGATAACTGCTGCTCTGCCCAGATGCTTGTGTGTGTTCTGGGTTGGGGGACCACCAGCGAGGCTGCTGGATGAAGCCCCTCTTTTTCCTGCAGGCTGTGATACACTCTTACATAACTGCCATCCCACGCACCTGCTGGGCTGCCCAGGAAGGGGCCATAGGTGTCTGGGAGGAGGGTACTCAGTTGGGCTCCTTTATACATCCCTAACACGTAAGGGATGAGTCACGGAAGGCGGATTCGCATCCGCCCTTTGACAGAGAGCAGATCAGAACCCCCCCTCCCCCACCCCCTCTGGAAGCCTCTAGCTCATCGCTGCCACGGAAGTCCAGAAACCTGTCCCCCTCAGCTCCTGTCATTCTTTTCTGTAAACATTCCCTGAAAAAAGAAGGAGAGGACAAGGAGAGCCTGGGGCTCCTGAACTGCATGACTCTGTGCGGTCAGGAGTAGCCCTGGGAACAGGGTCATCTGGGTCTTGGGGTTCAGTGTGGGCTCCACAGCCTTGATTTACGCCTTCCTCGTTTCATAACCCAAATCTGGTGAGCTGTGTCCCTAGCAGAGCGGGAGTCTCATTTGTGGCATTGATTACGAAGGGAAACATCCATTCTGTTTCTCCCCACCCCTTTTAGGTGCTGTGCAAACTGATAAACAGCTTATACCCACCGGGGCAAGAGCCCATTCCCAAGATCTCAGAGTCAAAGATGGCTTTTAAGCAGATGGAGCAAATCTCCCAGTTCCTAAAGGCTGCGGAGATCTACGGCGTGAGGACCACGGACATTTTTCAGACGGTGGATTTATGGGAAGGTAAACAACCCCTCAGCCGGCCGGGCTTGTCCTCCCTCCCCCCTCCCCTGCACCGCCTCTCTTTGTGAGGACCACTCACAGCGTCCTTCCCTGTGTGTGGGGGGAGTGTCCTCAGCTGTCATCCGGGGCCTCCTGCTTTGTGATGCCCTGGTAGGAGGGGTGCCCTCCTCTGAGGGAATGCACATCTTGGGGACATGGCAGGCACCACATGCAGCAGAAGCCTCCACAGCGATGGGGCTGAAATGGTCACATGGATGCCCTTTATTTCTGCTTTCCCCCGTCCAATAACAAGTGATAGCTACTGGAAGTGAAGGGGGCAGGGGGCCGGTGTGCGTCCCACTCAGGAGCACAGCAGCAAGGCTCACAGACAAAGCTGTCTGGTGCAGTCTTGTCATCAATCTGAGAGATAAAGACTCTTCCAGCCTTTTATTAAATGATTACCTGGGAGCTTGGTGACTGTATATTCCAGACTTTGGAGAGTGTGAAAATGATTTTTTTTTCTTTCACATTTGTGAAATGACTCGAGGAAATTTTACAAAGGCATCGCCAAATCCCATTTCTAGACGTATTTAACAATGCACCACGTCGGGGAAGGTGATGTGGGTGGAGACACCGCTAGAGAGTTTGGGACCTGTGGCCATGGTGCACAGTGTCTCCTCGAGCCAAAACGTGCATGTCCCTCCGTGCCACTGTGTTCTCTCTAAATGGAGGCATCGAGAGACACAGATAGACTAGCCTGAGCAGAGTTGCCTGATGCATGCTACTCTGACATTTTCATGGTCACTGGCTGTCATTAGGGGTCCAAACAATGGGTTCCCAGGGCAATGACGAAGTGGCTGTGCGGATCGTGACAATGTGGTGGCTTCCCTCTGATTGAGAACCATGGTACTCTAAAGGGTATTCAGATGATGGCAGAAATAGATTTCTAGCGCAGGACCATTCTACTAAATAGTTTATAAAGAAATAGATACCTCCTTTATCTTTATCATGCAGCGCACTGACATTTCACGTCTCCCTCATGAATGAGTAGTTGAAATTCTAAGACTCCAATGAGTTTCTCTTGGGTTTTACGATTACTTAAAACTCAGGCATCTACAACTTCAGGCTGGCCCATCAGACTCCATGGATGCTTGCCTCTACATTCCCATACATACATACATACTGTGACATACTGTCACAGTCGAGTCTTGATCCCTGCTCCCTAGAGCAAAACTGTGATGATTTTCCCCAGTTAATAAAGAGAGTTACTCCTGAATGACATTTTCCCATACAGCGGACATTAAACAAATGCTTTACTGTATGATGCCAGTGAATTCCCCTAGCAATCCTATGATTTGTTTTAAGTTTGCCCATTTCACAGGTGATGAAACTGAAGCTTGCCCATGAGTACCTGTGTCCAGCAGATAGCTAGTCATTGGCAGAGCCAGGATCCAAACCTAGGCTCTCTGATACCAAAGAGTGCGTCCTCTACCAGTCGGCCAGGCCATTCTTTGGCCAGGAGGTTGAGTTCCCTTCACCTGTGCCACAAGTGAGCTGTTGAGTCATAGCACTGACTAACTGATGAGGACGAAGAGGGGAGAGGGAAGGGATGACTCAGGGCTGTGTAGGACAGAGGAGTTAGTGTGACTGGAAGGAACCCTGGTGAGGCCCCCGACGTGCAGGACATGTGCTGGAGGAGGAAGATTCTGGAAGATCTGAGGGAAGTAGGATCTGGAGCAAGCTTGCCTGGGTCTGTGATGCTGAGGACGATTCGCTTTCCTCCTCTTTCCAAATAGCACAGAGGTGGATCTTCTACCTAGGAGGACTTGAAGCAAGCAGGGAGGGGTGTAGGGAACAATGGTCCTTGATGAACACAATAGGTGTTTAACCACAGCTGTATATTAAATTCTTCTTAAGGAAGAGGGAGGCTAGGAGAGATGAGTTTCGCTGTGGCGGCCTGAGATAGGGCAATGGACAAGTGGGCACAGGGCAGGATAATGCTTCTAGGAAAGGAGAATGAAAGAAACACCGAGGGTCCTATCTCCGGGGCAGGAGAAGAATGGGCTTGTTGGGAAAAGAAGAAGGAGACAACTCCAGGATGCTGTGACTGGCAGGTCATGCAGGATGAGCCCACGCACTGGCAATAGGGAAGCAGGACCTTAGGAGTCTCCCAATGTCCCTAGAAACTCCAGGACCGATGGCTCCTTTCATGGAAAGATAAATAAGGACCGACGTACAGGCAGATTTCTGGTGAGTGGAAGAGGAAGCTCGATACTCCCCAGGATCACTTCCAAAGCTCAGGCCAGAGTGGGTTCCCAAACCATGGAGCAGGAGGTGGAGAAGTGAGTTGCCGTGAGCAGAGAAGTAGGGTGTGGCGGGGCTGGTAGAGCAGCAGCAGGGACTGAGCAGGCAAAGCCAAGGTTCTTTCAGTGAGAGCTGGTTGTCCCTAATGTGCCCTGGGGTGGGTAACCTGAAATTAAAGCTAAGCTGTAGGACATCTGAGGGTGTGTGCGTTTGCATGTGAGGGTGTGCATGTTTGCACACAGCCATTTGCTTAGCCTTGTCCCACATTCTCCCTATTATTCTGCGCTCTGTGGTTTCAATGCTGTCTTCACGTTTCCATTTATTCTCATTCATTTTCTGATTCCCTGCACCATGGTTGTGGTGGCTGTGGCTGCTGTGGGTCCAGCTGTCCTTCTCCGGGTATTTGTCTTCCTCTTCTACAGGCATTTTATGCTCCACAGCTCCCAGTCCCCTGCCTCGCCTGCTCAGTGTCTTCTTCCCAAGTAGTGCTCTGCTTGCCCCCAGAGCCCCACTGGCCCTCCATGCTGCTTTTAAGAGGCAGACCAATAAAGCTGCAGGGGCCCAGGCTTGCCAAATGCCTCTCATTTAGGCTTCAATTATTTATATATAGGCAGAGGCCCCAGATATGCCTACGAACCTTAAATCAAACTGTTTGGAACAGACTCAGCAATCAAAATTCAAGAGTGTTTAATGAGGAACCCAGGGCTCAGTGGTCCCAAGAACAACTCAGTCCCAGAGATGTTGTAGACAAATCTACCGAAGGACCTTCCAGAGGGCAGCTGGGGACCAGTCCTTTCAGGGGTGAGAAGGGAGGGCAGCTGGGGGAATGGGAAGGAGCTCGGGAAGGCTTTCTCTTGGACAAGAGGAGATAGACAGCCCAGCCACTTGCTACCGGGTCTGCCGTGGATGCCCTGAAAAGGTAGGGTGGGGTGGGCCATCTTAGCTGTCTATGCCTCGCTGTAGTTAAGACTTGGCTGTCTTTTCTGTGGGCAGAAAGTGAAGAGGGGAGACGGTGGAGCCAGAAAGGGAGGGGTGAGTGTGTGTGTGTGTGTGTGTGTGTGTGTATTTGTAAGATAAGAGAGAGAAAGAAAGAGAGAAAACATACAAGGGCCAGGGAGTGTGCTGATTTAAATCGCACCTGGAAGTTTATCCTAGGGAGTGTTAGAGTGCAGGCTCCTGAGCCGGAACTAGGACTGCCTGGTTCGCACCGTGCTCTACCACTTACTAATTTACTTTCCTAAGCCTCGATTTTCTCCACTGTCAGTTGGGAGTAAGAGTAATACTACTGGCCGGCGCCGCTGCTCACTTGGCTAATCTTACGCCTGTGGCACCAGCACACCGGGTTCTAGTCCTGGTTGGGACACTGGATTCTGTCCCGGTCGCTCCTCTTCCAGTCCAGCTCTCTGATGTGGCCCGGGAGTGCAGTGGAGGATGGCCCAGGTCCTTGGGCCCTGCACCCACATGGGAGACCAGGAGGAAGCACCTGGCTCCTGGCTTCAGATCGGTGCAGCGCGCTGGCCGTAGCAGCCATTTGGGGGGTGAACCAATGGAAGATGGAAGGAAGACTTTTCTCTCTGTCTCTCTCTCTCACTGTCTAACTCTGCCTGTAAAAAAAAAAAAAAAAAAAAAAAAAAAGTAATACTACCTAATTTTGCAGAGTTGATGTGGGGAGTAAATGAGACAAGACTTAAGAAGTACTCAGTGTAGTGCTTGGCAGTGGAATATGTTAAATGTCGGTGATGTCAAAAGTTTTCCTGTTACTGACCTGTCCTTTCTGAGACTTGCAGAACATGAGAGGGGAAGGGACAGGCTGAAGAGGCGCACGTTCTGTCTTGGAACCAATGGGAGTGCCTAGGTGACCTTTGCCCTCTCTGCCATCTGTGGAGCCTGGGCCTGTTGACAGCCACTCCTCTATAGGCAGGGGCCATCTTCACAGGTCACCCTGTAGACTTTTTCCCACTTCATGGTCATTACCACCGTGATGTCTTTGCCAGCTCCAGACCCAGAACATCCTGGTGCAGTGAAACAGCATGTGTGTGGAAGTCAGGTGGGTGGGCTGAGACCCTTCCTTAGCCGCAGGGTAACTGTGGGGTCTCCTTGCCTCTTGGAGCCTCAGTTCCATTGTCTGCAGACAGGTGCAAGGCCTCCCTCCGGAGGTCCCACAGGGATTCAGTGTGTGGAATGTCTAGCGTAGTGCCTGGCTACTAGACACCTAATAAATGTTACCTTCTTTTCCCCTATGATTACCCATCAGCAACTGGCCTGTTTGGTTTCTTTGTGTAACCACTGGTAACAGTTACGCATGCAGACTGTCAGAAAATGCCAGGCAGGGGACTCAGAGATGGCTCAATCTGATTGCTGCCCTCAGAGAGCCTGCTGGTGAGGACCTGGATGTGTAGTTTTATCATGCCTGTTCCCTTCTCTTTGTGACTTGGGAGGCAGGGAGTTGTGGTTTCCCCCTGGAGGTGGCAAACCTGGGAGTTCCAAATATACTGTCTGGGGAGGTGGCACTGTATGTGTCATTCCTCAACAGTAAGAGCAGAAGAGACGCTTCCCCCAGCTTGAGAGATATTTTGGGATCTTGTATTGTACCTGTAGTGACTCGAGACGTCACCGACGCCTGCTGCTCGAAGTTTTCTCTGCTGTGGGAGCGGCCTTCGCGGACCCCCAGTGCCTGCTGACAATGTGCTCTGTGGGCCTTTCCTTTAGCAACAGTTCTCAAACTTCTGCATGCCTCAGAATCTCCTGGTGGGTTGCAGAAGCATCCATTGCTAGGCCCCAAGCCCGGAGTTTGGGAGGTGTGAAGTGCAGGGGAAGCCCCGGTGCCTTTCTTACCAAGTTCTGTTTGACACTGATTTTGCTGGTCTGGGAACCCCAGGCTGGGAAAAACTTGCCCTACACGATTTCTCCTTCCTCGGGCTTTGAAGGCAAACAACAAAAACCCACAGAACCCACGGAGCCGACCCAACCTAGCCTCCAACTTCCTTGACTACTGCCATATTTTCTCTACCTAGAGTGGAGAACTGGAGCTTATGCCCAAGTTATTATTCAGGGAATTAAGAAAGGCTTCTTATTCCACTGCTTGCTGTCTCTAAGTCCAAGAGTGATGAAAATAGGTGGTAGTCCAAGATTTCCAAGCTGAGCCAAGACTGATGTAAAACAGA
This sequence comes from Oryctolagus cuniculus, assembly GCF_051225735.1. NCBI lineage: Eukaryota > Metazoa > Chordata > Mammalia > Lagomorpha > Leporidae > Oryctolagus > Oryctolagus cuniculus. The sequence goes on from NC_142870.1 coordinate 67,909,901, forward strand.
AGTAGCTCTGAAACAGAATAACTGTAAGGCTGGTTGTGGATGTTCAAAGCAGAGGTAGAAAGTAGGGTGCCTACCTTGACTTCACGCACCCAGATGACTTCTCTCGTCCCTTTTCTCTTCTTTTTTATCATCTTTTTTTTTTCTCTTCAAAAACATGCATAAGATATCTTGGAGGTAATTAAAAAAACTCAAGAGAACAAAATCATTGTTGAAGTATCTTTATGATAACCACAGTAAAACTGTATCTGCATTAAGAATCCCTGGGTCTGGGCATGTACTGTGGCACAGCAGGTTAAGCCACTCTCGTGATACCTGGTTCCTCCACTTCCAATCCAACGTCCTGCTATACATCCTGGGAGGCAACACATGATGGCTTAAGTGCTTGGGACCCTATCACTCATTTGGGAGATCTAGATGTTGTTCTGGGTCCTGGTTTTCGCCTGGCCCCACCCCTGGTTGTTGCAAGCATTTGGGAAGTTAAACAGGGAATGAATGATCTCTCTGTCAATTTCAATTAGATGAAAAGAAATTAAAAAATAAATGTTAAGAAAAAAGAATCCCTGGGCTGGTTCCCTGCAATCACAATCCCCCTGCTCTACTCCTTATAGATTATAACTTAGTAGTTCAGGTTGCGTGGCCACGTTTGGGGTAGCATTCCTTTATGACAATGTAGATACAGGAGACACTCTATTGTCCAGTAGAAGTGTCAGGTGCCAGCTAACACTCTCTGAAAAGGCATTTCAGATGAATCAGAGAAAGCACCACCCCCAACAGCTCCTTTTTAAAAAGACCTTATTTTATTTATTAGGTTCACAGCAGAAGTGAGAGGAATATACATATTTTTCCCATATGTCCCCTGTCCTCATACATGCATAGCATCCACGATAATCAATTATGTACTAAGAGTAGTGCACTTGTTACAGTTGATAAGCCTGTACTGACACATCATCATCAAGATCCACGCTCCATAGTTCACATTACAGTTGACTCTTGCTGTTGTACATTCTTGGGCTTTAAACAAGAATGTATAGTATCATGCATCCACCACTAACGTATAATCCAGAATCGTTCACTACCCTTAAACAGCCCCTGTGTCCCACATCCTCTCATCCTTTCCCATCCCCAAGCCCTGGAAACCACTGATTTTTACTGTCTCCACGGATGCACATTTTCCAGAATATTATGAAATAGGTATCATACAGTTGTAGCGTTTTCCGGTCCCACCAGCTGTTTCTAAAGCTTCAAGCCTACATTTGCTTCCTCCTGTCACAGAGGGCTGAAAGAGACCAGGCAGCCCAAATTCCTGAGCTGTTAGTGTAGCCGTGGCTCCCCTTCTGGCCTGTGCCACTTCTCTTATGGACATGGTCTATTCCTAGATCTCCACCAGGACTCACCCTCATTCCTGCTGTCTCTGCGTCTAGAAAACACCTGCTTGGTCTTTCTTTTAGGATCGCTGGTCTTTGTTTTCTTTGAAGAATGGCCTTGAGCAATGGTTTCCACTATGACTTGAAGAGCTCTGGGAATCCACCAAAGTGTCCAGGAATACCACTCTGGGAGCAGAGTGAGGCCAGGCTGCCGGAGCTCAGGGCTGACTCTCCTCTTGATCAGAGCCCTTCAAGTGATCTGCTTTACTTTTACTTAGTGGATGATACAATAGCACTTCTCTAAAGGGTTATTACTTAACAAGCCCTGCTTAGTACTTGGCACGCAACAGACCTTGTGACACTTTGAAAGGTGAAATCCTCAACTATAGACTGCTGCTTGCCTATGCATCTGGCTGCATCAGAACCATTTCAGGGGGGCAGCGTTGTGGCATGCCAGGTAAAGCTGACACCTTCGATGCTGATATCCCATATGGATGCCAGCTGTGTCCTAGCTGCTCCATTTCTGATCCAGCTCTCTGCTAATGGCCTGAGAAAATGGAAGATAGCCCAAGTGCATGAGCCCCTGCTATCCACATGAGAGATGTGGAAGAACCTCCTGCTTTAGTCTGGCCCAGCACTGGCCATTGTGGCCATCTGGGGAGTGAACCAGTGGATGGAAATCTCCCCCTCTCTCTTTATCTCCCCTTCTCTCTATCTCTCCCTCTCTCCCTGTAACTCTTTCAAATAAATAAACAAATCTTTAAAAGAAAAAAAATAATCTCAGGATATTGCCCCAGAAGCTGAATATCTCAGCTACCTGATTCTCCAGTAATTCTGATCCTTAATTTAGTTTGGAAGTCACCAGGTAAAACCAGTATTTCTTAAACTTGCTTGATTATATAATCCATCTAGGGAACTTACTAAGAATATAGACTCCCATCTTAGGGCAATAGCCTTAAAATTCATATTTAAAAAAATTTATATATTTATTTGAAAGGCAGAATGACACAGAGAGAGGGTTGGAAGCAGGGGGAGACTTTCCATCTCCTGGTTTACTCTCCAAATGGCCTCAACAGCCAAGTTCGGGCCAGGCTGAAGCCAGGGCCAGGAATGCCGTCCTGGTCTCCCAGGTGGGAAGCAGGAGCCTAGGCACTTGGGCCGTCTTCTGCTGCCTTTCAGGTGCATTAGCAAGATGCTGGATTGGGAGTGGAGCAGCTGGGACTTGAACTGGTGCTTTGATATTGGATGCAGGCATCACAAACAGCAGCTTAACCTGCTATGCCCCAATGCTGGCACCAAAATTCGTATTTTAAAACAGAGGTGCCCCTGTCACTCAGAGCTCCCATAAGTAATCCAAGAAATTTGGGAAATCCTACTCTAAAGAAGCCTGTGTATGGCCATGTTTTTGGACTTTCACGATTTCATAACTGTGTAGATGTTATAGTTAGTTGTCTCATGAGGATGCTTCAAAAGATCAGTGAAAAATGGAATTAAAAGATGTTCATTGTGAGTAAACACATGGAGAAATTATTCCAGAAGAGAAAAAACCACTCAAAGACAGGACCATTTGGGTTGGTTCTGCTGGTCCTACAGGGCCCCCACCCTGTGCCCTAGTTTTATATCCGCATTCTCTCTGGACTGACACTGAGGCAGCCCCTGTGCCTTTGGGGATCACCCCTGATGGCAGGCTCTTGCTGAGCTGGGTTCTTTCCCAACCTGCCCGCAAGGGGGCGCCGTGGGAGCTAGCTGGCAGTGTTTGGTGGACTGGGCTTGGCATTCAGACGAACTGAGCTAGAGCTGGGCTCTGGGTGACTTTCGGGAGAGGATGTTAATAAGCCTCCCTGAATTAGTTTTGCCATCAATACATGGAGAGGGATAATCCACATTCCACAGGGGTGAGGTCACATATAATAAAGCATCTAGCCTATAATTTATATTAAATCTCTTGCTCTGGGCCCTTTCTTAAGGTGAAATATCCATTTGTCTTTGTCAAATAATGCTGCCTTTTTCTTCTGCGATAATTGCACAATCCCTCCCCTTCCCACTTTCCGGGGTTGAGGGTGGTTTGGTGTTGATAGTTCTTGTTTCCTGGATATCATACAGCTGTGTGAAACTTAGTTCCACCTGCCTCTTCTGGGTTCGTGTAGCTTACCCGTTAGCTGGCTTTGGTGGAAGAGGCTGGTTGTGTGGTTTGACAACGCTTGCTTCCTCGCCCACTGCTCCAGGGCAGTGTCTGTGGCTGAAGTGCTGGACTCCTGGCTCCACATCTCTCCAGGTCCTGCACCTGTCAGACCAAACCTTCCCAACCAGAAACTGACTTCCTGTGTGCTCTCTGCGGACGATGCACACGAGCCTAACTAAGCCTTCCCGAGCTTCATCTCAGTTCTCTTTAGTGGTTCACTGCTTATGAGTGAGCTGTCTCCCTCTCTTCACAGAATGATCCTCAGGCTATGCTTACTACAGTTCTATCTTAAAAATTAAAAAAAAAATGCCGCTATACAGTGACTAATACAGAAATGTGTTTCATCTCTGGAAGGGAAGAGTCATTCCAACAAACAGCTTGGTGTTTCCTCTCAATTCTTAATTCCTTGTGCCCTCCTCCTTCCATCTGCTGCCCAGATACTCCACCCCCACCACCCCGGCTGTTCCTGGAGAGCAGTTCACCCTGCAGCCCTCAGCCAATCCCATCAGGCCTCAGGATCCGGGCAATCACCCTGTGCGTTATGTGGGAGGGGGGAGATGAGTGAGATGAAGGAGGTGGGGGAAGGAGGATCTGCGCTCTCTCTCCTCTTTGAATAGATGGACATCCTGAGCTGGACTTCCTCTGAGGGCCTTAATTGTTTATTTTATTACAGTTCTGACTCCAGTCTCACTTTCCATCTGCCTCTCCCCTGTAATTCCATATTCCCCAGTGACTGAGCCGTAGCAGCCAGGCTGTAGAGATTGCAGATGGCTTACCCAGTCTACAGAGAGAGAGAGAGAGAGAGAGAGAGAGCCTTTTAATATCTTTGCTTAATGCTCAGAGCTCCCCACCAGGCTGAAGTCTGCCTCCCTTGTAAACCCTGTGCCTGCTAGCTTTTGCATTCCACACTTGTCCTTTATAGAGACCGACTCTCTGCTTCTGAATCGCAGGCTGCCCACCCAACAATATGTCCTCTTGTCCAGAACACGGCAGTCCACCGGAGGGAGGCAGGGAGAGAGGGGAAGGGAAGTGCAGGCTGATTTGCAGGGCCCAAAATCTGCTCCACAGGAGAGGCCCAGTGACAGCGCCAGGCGCCCCCCCTTCCCCTGTGCCGAGGCCACACCCCACCTCTCGCTGCCTGGTTCGTCTTCCTTTCATGCCCAAGCCTGTGATTTATTATCTCCATTTAGCTCCTTTCAGGCAGCACACAATAAAGGGCCCATCACTTGTGTCATGTTGAGTGCTTTCTGTGTTGATTTGCTGTTCCTCATTTGCCAGGTCCGCAGCACAGAGGGCCCAGGGAACACTCAATTGGATGCACATGGATGATTACAGACCCTTTTAACCCAGATAGAGTCAAAGAGAGAAGCCACCTGGGGTTTGGTGCAGAATTATTCCATCCAATCAACTTCTCTCCTGTTTCCTTCCTGCTTTCCAGTGGCGAGGAAATGCCCTTCTCAGACCTCCTGGCCAACCCCCACCCATGACCTCCCCTTATAGAACGCACCGAGGTGAGGTCATCGGCGTCGACCTGAGCGGTCAAGTGTTTGGGGGGGCAGGGGGTGTTCATACAGTAACCATGAGTCAATTAGGAACTCGTAGGTACCGTGTAGAAAATAATTAACCGAGTCTGTCTCTGTTCCTTTCAGAGATGTTTGGTACAGACATTTTAGGGCCTCTTTGGGAAGTGTTGGGTAGTGCCTCATCCTTGACTATGGTCCCCCACAGCCTCCTATCAGAACTTTTCGGGGTTGGCATGGTGGCATAGCAGGTAAAGCCACTTCCTGTGACACCAGCATCCCATATGGGTGCCGGCTCAAGTCCTCGTTGCTCCACTTCTCATCCAGCTCCCTGGTAATGGCCTGGGAAAAGCAGCAGAAGATGGTCCAAGCGCTTGGGCCCCTGAACCCACAGGGAATACCTAGATAAAGCTCCTGGCTCCTGGCTTCAGCATGGCTCAGCCCTGGCTCATGCAGCCATTTGGAGAGTGAATCAGCAGATGGACGATCTCTCCCTCTCTCTCTGTTGTTCTCACTTTCAAAGAAATAAATACACACATTCTTTATAAAAGAGAAGGAAAGAAAAGAAATCCTCTTTGGGGGTCCAGCCACATCCTGTTGGAATTCCTTGGCCCTGCCACTGGCTTGGCCTTAACCTCTCTGTTGGCTTCCAGGGAAGGACATGGCGGCTGTGCAGAGGACCCTGATGGCTCTAGGAAGTGTCGCAGTCACCAAGGATGATGGCTGTTACCGGGGAGAGCCATCCTGGTTTCACAGGTAAAAGATGCCCTGGCGCATGGAGAGGGTGGGAAGCATTAGGACTATGGCTAAGGAGCATTAGCAAGTACTGCCTGCCCTACAGCCAAGTTCCCCCAGCCTGAGGGAGCATGGGGCTGCTGTTGAGGCTGGCACCCTGCCCAGGACAGAAGTGGCTGGGCCTTTCCAGTGAGACATGGATCTTCCAGCCCTGCCCAGGTCGGTCCAGTCTCTCCGGAGGCTCTGCAGGACTAGATGGGCTTCCTCAGAGGCAGCTGTTGTGTCTGAATGAACGTGGTATGGTTATGACCTAAGCAGACCCACGTCCCTCCCTCCTTTTCCTTCTGTCCCTTGTGGTGGATGAAAAGAGCACCTTGAAACAGATCATTGAGTATTCATTTCTCTGATCCCTTATTCTTCTCCATGAGAATTCTGACAGGGTACCAGCTTGTGTCATTTTACATGGCTGTGGTCTGAAAACCTGCTGGATACCAGCTTGTGGGAACCCTAGTTTCGGTCTCAGCAATTACCAGTGATCCACCTGTGGCTGCAAAGCCAAAATGATTTGCGACCTGGCTCTTTATCACAGTTTGCTCACCTCTGGTCTAGGAGCAGGAACTTTCTCCTTGTTAACTCTTAGGTCCCTTGGCTCTAATGGAACATTCAGCCTTGGCCCTGTAAAGAGAGGTGAACTAGGAGTAATGATACACTTAGTACCAGGAGTTGACATCAGTTCTCACAAGGGCTTGCAGTAACTGTGCGAGAGGGTGGGAGGGTACAGACCGAGAGGCCTTACATGGTGCAGGATGGGAGGAGAGTGGGCAAAGGGAGACAAAAAGGACCACAGAGGGTCGCTTTCCCAGAGAGGCAGCCAGGATTCTGGCTCCTTTGCTGGAGAGACAAGAGGCCCCAGCATCATGGTGGGGCCGTCACTCAGGCAGGGGCCGCTGGTCTGTCTGGTGGCCTCCAACAGAGCCTGTCCAATCGCATACCTTGAGAGGGCTTTGCAAACTATCATGATAACATTATTCCTTCTCACTGCCCCGTCCAGGAAAGCCCAGCAGAATCGGCGAGGATTTTCCGAGGAGCAGCTCCGCCAGGGACAGAACGTCATAGGCCTGCAGATGGGTAGCAACAAGGGAGCCTCCCAGGCGGGCATGACTGGGTACGGGATGCCCAGGCAGATCATGTGAGACGCCGCAGCAGGCCCCAGTAGAGAGGACGAACGTTCCACACCACGGTCTCTAGGACAAAGAAATAGTTAGTCACCTTCTGACCTCCTCTTTCTCAAAGCCTCCTGCCCCTGGTTTTGCAAGTGCCGCACTTCCGCTGAGACTCCACGTTGCCTACTGCCGCCACCTTCTGTTCATTTAGAACTATGCAAAGACTGCGCTCCCTTCCTCTGCCCGAGCCCCTTCTTTGCCCTCAAGTCTCTTGTTTGTTGATTATTTATTTATTTATTTGCCAAATTTCCTCTCCGTCACTCACAGAACGCACCTAATAAATTAGTCTTGTGTCTTAAAATGTAAAGTTCATTCTTTGTCTTAGGGACTTGCAGCCTGGGCTGGTTTCTCTTTCGTTCAAGGGGCCAGCAAGATGGAATGGACTCTGTACCTGTACAAACAAGGTTAGCTACGAGCAAGTTCTCATGAGATTTTACTTATCTTGTCAATTGCAATAGGAAGTGAGCCTTTTGGAATAGGCCTAAAGCCATGATTTCAAGAACAAGTTCTTTGAAACCCCAATTTTTTTTTGTATCTACATTGTGCTTTTTATGATGGACTATGTATGGTATATAGAAATGAGCAAGACCAAGTACCAGTTCTCAAAGAACTCTTTAATAGGTACTCAGGAAGTATCTAATGGGTGGTTAGATGGATGGATGGATGGACGAACTGATAGATGAATGGATTTATTGAATGATGGGTAGTAAATGGTTGAATGAATGAGCTGTTTTCTTTCCTCTAGCATTAATTTTCCTCATACAGTACAGACTTTAGATCTGATACTGACATTTATATAGTTTTTTAAAAAGATTTATTTATTTAAAGCTCAGAGAAAGAGAGAGAGACAGAGAGAGACACAGAGAGATATTCCATCTGCTGGTTCACTCCCCACATCGCTTCAATAGCCAGGGCTGGGAAGGCTGAAGCCAGGAGCCAGGAGCCAAGAGCTTCATCCTGACCTCCCACATGGGTGAAGGGGCCCAAGTACTTGAGCTATGCTCTGCTGTTTTCCCAGGCACATTTAGCAGCGAGCTGGATCAGAAGTGGTATAGCCAGGATTCGAACTGGTATCCATATGGGAGGCCAGCATTGCAGGGGGGGTTTAGCCTCTGGGCCACAGCTCTGGCCCATACAGTTATTTGTTTTTTTCACCAACCAGAACTTATACACAATGTAGCTTGCTCTCCTAAAGGCATTTAGAAGGCTGAAAACCCTGAAATTCTTGGATAGTGCATAAGACTAAGATCTGCCTAAGATGGATTTGTTTTTAAGACTTCCACAGATAGAAAAGTTATTGGAACAAGTTAACCTGGGGATTTTCAATTGACTTATTCTTTCCTATTAGTAGGAACAAACAAACACAATGATGCATTTAGTAAGAGAAGAAATGAAGTCTTTTATGTGCATAACCAATCATTAACGAACAGAAAAGGTAAGACAAACGAGACCACCGACACTGCTACAATCTCACTGTCTGGGTGGTAGATTTTCAAACTGCGTTTGCGATTCTAGGCTTCCCCAAAAGTTTCTGAGGGATATCCGCGGGGGCAGGACTATTCAGGAAGCAGAACCCTGGGTTTCCACTCCTTCGTCACCTATGCTAGTTCTAGTCTTAATCTTTTTTATAAAGTAGGACTAAGCACAAGAGTTTTCAAAGATTCCTAATGGAAAAAAGATTATGCTATAGGAAAGTGACCCATGGTCACCTAAATGACTTAACACATTCTTTAGGATCCCTGGTGGCCCTGGAAGCACGGCTCCCAAGCAGGAAGCTGAATTCTTTCCCCAAACCTTAACTTGGAGTTGCCACAGACCTAAGAGAGGGCAGTGGATAGATTCCAACGACTGAAATGAGACTGGGAGGCAAAGCAAGTGGGTAGGTCTCTGGGGTTGGGGGCTGGGGACAGGGTGCTTGGGAAACAGCCTCCAATCAGGGGAAAGATAGGCTGGAAGAGGGTTTTCGGGCTCTGCCCTGTTCTGTCTCCCGCATTGCCCTGGCTCCAGCATTGCTGTAACAGAGAGGCTGAAAGGCAGAATAAAGCAAAATGAGCTCCTAGTCAGCAGGAAGCAGCTTGCCAGATCCGGGGCAGTGCTGGAGGCCAGCCGGAACGCCCAGCAGGCACTCCGAGCACTGGTGGATGTGCCCACACCGTGCACTTCCTCCTCCCAGCGCCAAACCCCCAGCATCCACCCCATCACTCCTCTCTGATGATTGTAACCGAGAAAATGAGGCTCTTGAGACATGTGAGGCCCAGTGCAGAGGGTTAGCACGAGTGGTGGGGATCAGGGAGGGTGATAATAGAGAACGCGACAGTCCAGTTTGTAATCTGAAGAATGTCTGCCTCCATATATATTTCCAGCTCCCAAATGTCACCAGAAGTGATCCAAGCTGGGGCCCAGAGATATTTTCCCCCTCTTTCTGCACTTGGCATTTGCAGTCAAAAGTAGTAGATGACCTCAGGGAAAAAAGAACTCACAGGAGCAGCTGAGGAGCCTGAGGGTTGTAGTCATTGTCACCGTGGGCCAGGCAGAAGAATAATTTACCTTTAGCCTCACAAGTAAGCTGCAAATGAAAAGTGAAAACCCTGGAACCATAAAGCAATGATCCATTGTGAAGAAAAACACCAACCTGAGATACAAAATATGAGAAAGGAATGATATAAAGGTTGATAGCAGAATGGATACCAAGAACAAATTGGAATATCAAGACAAGGCACCCTATGAAAATAACAGACACAAATAGATGATAAAAGCAATAAAAATGTTATGAAATAGGAATCTCAGAAGGGAAAGAGAAAAAACAATGCAAGGGAGGAAAATTTTGATGAAATAATTTTGAGACTCTCCCAGAATTAAAAGAAGAGAGAACTAAGTATTAAAAGACTCATACACAGCCAAAAAAGCAAGAGTCTTCAGTGGGAAACATCATAGTAAAATGTCTGACTTGGAAAACAAAAACTTTCATATATTTTAAAGAGTAAAAGTGTTCACATATAAGAAAAGAGAATCCCATTTACATTGGACTTTTGAACAGGTACCCTGGATATAGAAAGTAATAGTTTCAAAGTGCTAATGGGGAAAAAAGGTAATAGAATTTTTTATTTAGCTAATTAATCATTTTAAATGCAAAAGTTAAGTAGAAATATTAACAAAGATCATCTTTGAAAATCATTGTATTAAGTACTCCAGTAAGAAAAATATCTTGCCAGGAAAATACTGTCAGATATGATAAGTGAGAATAAGTAAATTACTTAGAAGCTTCATTCTTGGGCCAGCACTGTGGCATAGAGGGTTAAAGCCCTGGTCTGCCGTGCTGTCATACCATATGAGTGCCAGTTCAAATCCCAGCTGCGCCACTTCCAATCCGCTCCCTGCCAATGTGCCTAGAAAAGCAGTGAAAGATGACCCAAGTTCTTAGGCCTCTGCACCCATGTGGGAAACCTGGAAGAAACTCCTGGCTCCTGACTTTGGTCATTGTGGCCATTGGGGGAGTGAACAAGTGGATGGAAGACTCTCTCTCTCTCTCTCTCTCTCTCTCTCTCTCTCTCTCTGTCTCTACCTTTTTCAGTAGCTCTGTCTTTAAAATAAATAAAATAAATCTTTAAAAAAAGAAAGAAAGAAAGAAAGAAACTTCAGGGCTGGTGCTGTGGTGCAGTGGGTTAACGCCACTGCCTGCAGTGCCACCATCCCATGTGGGCACTGGTTGGAGTCTCAGGTGCTCCACTTCCAATCCAGCTCTCTGCTATGGCCTGGGAAAGCCGTAGAAGATGGCCCAAGTTCTTGGGCCTCTGAACCTGTGTGGGAGACCTGGAGGAGGCTTCTGGCTCCTGGCTTCAGATTGGCCCAACTCTGGCCATTGTGGCCAACTGGGGAGTGAACCAGCAGAAGGAAGACCTCTCTCTCTCTCTCTTTCTGGCTCTGCCTCTCTCTCTAACTGTCTTTCAAATAAATAAAATAAACCTCTATAAAAAAAAAGAAACTTCATTCTTGGTTAACTAAAAAAGGACTATAAAATGGAGAAAGCATATCTATGGCAGCACAAAATTAAAGTTCTAGATAATACTAATGTGTTGTGTCTATGCCATGGATGCAGAATTACAGACAAAAGGGTAGGTATGTGTCCTAAGAAAATTGTGTTGATTGAGATAAATATAGAGATATTGATATGTTTAAGAAATGTTTGGAAAAGATAAATATATTGAGTCCAACTCATTTCATGAGGCTAATTTTGACACTGATTCCAAAACCCAACAAGGAAAAGCATAGAAAACTATAGACCAATTTCTCTTGGGCACATGAGTATGAATAGTCCTAGATAAAATATCATCTAACAATTCCAACAATGGATCTGGAAATTCTGTTGGACATTTTCTCTGAGTGAACTCAATTTTTATTTCTTTTTAACTGGATGGGCTTTTTGGTGACTCACGTTGGTAAAATGACTCTGTGTTCTGATCTTTGAATTTTCCTCTCCCAAGATCCTAAGAAATTGCCTATTTCAAGCTCCAGATTTTATTAGTAACACTACTGGAGACCAGATGTGAAATGACTTATCCAAAATAACCTAGCTAATTAAGTGTTTTTTTTTTTTTTTTTTTTTTTTTTTTGACAGGCAGAGTTAGACAGTGGGAGAGAGACAGAGAGAAACCTTCCATTGTTTCACTCCCCAAATGGGCACTATGGCCGGCAGGCTGCGCCGATCTGAAGCCAGGAGCCAGGTGCTTCTTACTGGTCTCCCATGCAGGTGCAGGGCCCAAGCACTTGGGCCACTTCCTGGGCCACAGCAGAGAGCTGGACTGGAAGAGGAGCAACCGGGACTAGAACCTGGTGTACTGGCGCCACAGGCGGAGGACTAGCCTAGTGAGCCACGGCGCCGGCTGCTAATTAAGTTTTGAAACAGGATTTAAATCCAGCTTTCTAGACTTCCAGAGCGTGCTTATTCTTTTCTGTTACATGGCCTTTCTACTGTTTCTCTCACAAATTCTTCCTGAGGCATCAATAGCTAATAACATCTTCATTAATCTATTTAGTTACTGTCCTAGTAATCAGAAAAAACTATCTAGATGCTAAAGGTATAAAAAAGACAGAGCTAGTGCTGTGGGTAGTGGGTAGAGCTGTCACCTGAGGTGCCGGCATCCTGTATGGGTGACAGTTCCTATCCCAGCTGCTCCACTTCCAATCCAGCTCCCTTCTTATGGTCTGGGAAAGCAATGGAAGATGGACCCAGCGCATGGGCCCCTGCACCCACACGTGAGAGACCCAAAAGAAGCTCCTGCTCTTGGCTTCAGATCCACCCAGTTCCGGCCACTGTGGCCATTTGGGGAGTGAACCAGAAGATGAAAGATCTCTCTCTCTCTGTCTCTCCCTCTCTCTATAACTCTTCCTTTGAAGTCAATTAATTAATCTTAAAAAAAAAAAGCTAGAAAACTACCCCCATTGATCAGTCAGCAAGCGTTATTGAGTCTCTAATATATTATAGAAATTATATGTTACACTGAGAGATGCAAAGAAACATATAACCCTGCTTTAATTGAACACATTTGTAGTCTAGTTGAGTAAACAGAAAATACCTGTCAGTTCCTAGTATCATTAATTGCCTACTTAAGTGAAAGGGCCGAATGGGAGTGCTGCTCCCTTGGTTCTCAGGGGGAAATTCTCTGGCCTGAGATGCTCAGAGGACGTTTGCTAGAAGAGTTTTCGTGCCATCAGAGGAGTGTATCTGGTTGCTTTGCCACTTGTCACAACCTGCCTGGACCCAGTAAGGTTAACACTGAGGAAGGTGGTAGACAAACGCTTCCCTAGTGGACTGGAGCAAGGGGCGCAGGGGCTTGAGATTTCTGTCTTCTTCCATCTTGGATCTCTAGGAGGGAGGGTAAAATCATCAGCATCTCAGAGGAAGACATTAAAGGGGTTTGTTTTCAAGCCATTTTTTAAAGGGCAAATCCAGTTAGCATTTGTACCGCTAAAAGGCATACTAGTGCTCGGTTGGATGTGGAATATTCAAAACCCTTCATGGCTCCCGACCTCTCGGCTTCACACAGCAACTCCTCAACCCAGGAGCCACTGTCAAGAATCCTGGAGACCACAGAAGCAGAAAGATTTGCCAAAAGCTGGTGATATTTGTAGGGGTGCACCAGACTGCAGTGGGAATGCTGGTCCCATTTCTGTTGTTCTGATAAGCCAAACACAGAAAGACTCCAGGCATCAGACGGAGCCAGAACTGTCTACTCTCCATGTCATCCCTCCGACCAATAACTGTCACTGAAGCCAAGTCTTATGTCAATGGAAGCTGGAAGGTCACTTTTTATTAACTTTTGTTTTTATTTGCAAGTATTCTGCCATTTCAGTGACCACTTACAGAAAGCTTTAATGGCATAATAGGTCGCCACACTATTGTTGATAGAAAATTTAATTGCCACAGCCTCAAATCAGCAAAATTTTTCAAGCACTATATCAATCTTTCACTGCTGTGATACTTGTAACCTGCAGAGATAAAATTTTAAATTATGGGAACATTCTTGGCAGAAATGAGCAATCATCCTTGCAAGTGTTTTTATGTGCCTACTTTTCTTAGATACTTTGAAGACAAATTTTCCTCATTTAAACGGGCCAAGGCCAGCTTTTTGCATGGTGTAGATTCCAGGCCATCTTTCGCACAGGCTTGTTAATGTTCTCCCATGTGCTTATGATGAGTAACCTTGAGGCCACCGCATTCCCTGGCCACTGCTAAAGCTTCGTAGGAAAGGAGATGGCAGGTATCTTCTCAGGAAATAGGAAGACATGACTCATGGATCTGCCCCAGCACAACTGGAAGAGGAAGCTGGTCCTTTCTCCACGGAAGGTTCCTCTCATGGAGATGACTGAAAACCTTTTCATTGAAAGTCCACAAAGGAGGGCTGGTGCTGTCGCCTGCAGCATCAACATCCTATATGGGTGCCGGTTGGAGTGCTGGCTGCTCTACTACTGATCCAGCTCTTTGTTAATGTGCCTGGGAAGCCAGTTGAAGATGGCCCAAGTCCTTGAGCTCCTGAACTCACCCATGTGGGAGACCCGGAGGAAGCTCCTGGTTCCTGGCTCCTGGCTTCAGCCTGTCCCAGCTCCAGCTGTTGCAGCCATTTGGAGAGTGAGCCAGTGGACAGAAGACTTTCTGTCTGTCTGTCTGTCTCTGTAACTCTGCCTTTCAAAATAAATAAAAAGAAAATAAAAAAGAAAATCCATTAAGGGGATGTATCATCTTTCATTTAATTAATCTCTTATTCTTGAATTCTTCAAGGTTTCTAAATATTATCATCAAAATTAATACTATAAGACACCTTCTCTTTTTGTAAGGTTGCTTAGTTTACAATGGGTATTTTTCTTCTTTAAAAAATTTTGAAAAGATTTATTTATTTCACTTGAAAGTCAGTTACAGAGAGAGTGAGGAGAGACAGAGAGAAAGAAAGAGATCTTCTATCTGCTGGTTCACTTTCCAAATGGCTTCAACGGCTGGGGCTGGGCCAGGCTGAAGCCAGGAGCCTGGAGTTCTTCAGGGTCTCCCACGTGGGTGCAGGGCCCAAGGACTTGGGTCATCCTCCACTGCTTTCCCAGGTGCATTAGCAGGGAGTGGATTGGAAGTGGAACAGCCAGGACTCAAACAGCTCCCATATGGGATGCCAGCGCTGCAGATGACAGCTTAACTGGCTGTGCCACAGCCCTGGCCCCAAGAAACCTTCGTAAGGCTATGTATTTTAATGATTACCCTAAGATGCTTCCTTAGTTGCCAGTTGCCCATTTTTCATAAGTATTGTCAAATTATCACCCATACCAGCAGTTTACAGCTTCACCTGCAAAACAGAAAGTGTAGCTGTTACACTCCCATCAGCACTATCCCTTGAAAAACAAAATTGTGACTGTTTCCACAGACAGTGGCTGCATGTCAGGATGTTAGTAGAACTTGGTGTCCTTCTGGGCAGCTGGGAAGGAATCTGATGGTTGCCGAGTACAACCCAACATTTTTCATCTCCGCCACAGGGCACATTAGATCAGCGGAGCAACTCATGCTTGCCAGTGACTCTGTGAAGTAGACGGGATCCGTAGAGACTGCAGGGTTGACTGGTGAACATTACTGCAGAATGTGGCACCAGGACACAAGTCATTGTCTCCAAGATTCAACTTGAGTATCTTCAGCAAGAAGGCTAAGGCAAAACGCAGTTAATTGATTTGTCACTCAGTGAAATCTGATGTGGTTCTGAGCCTACAATATATTCTCAGAATAAATATGACAACTTTTATAGCCCTGAACTGAGAAGGTACAGTGATTTGGAAGGACAGGGATAAATCTCACTGTGGTTCAAATGAGTTTAGAGCAAATATTGTGCTACTGACCTTTATTTTAATGAAACAGTTCTTGAATGGCCTTTTGTACTATAAAGTTAAAGATCCATCTGGTTTCACATTCTTGGATCAATAATTCTTTAAGAGAACATCACATCAGTCTCTGCTGGGATGATTTTGGCTCATATAGTTTGCAAAACGAGAAATGCCGCCTACGAAAACGTTCCATTTCAGAATGAACTGAAGGGGAAACTATTGGCTTACAGGAACTTCACTCAAGAGACATTATCTTAATCTGTCAGGCATGCTATAAGACAATACTTTATACTGGGTAATTTATAAATAATATAAATGGATCCCTCGCAGCTTTGAAGGCTGCAGATCAAGGATCAGAAGGTTCAGTGTCTGCTGCCTGGAGGGCACCTTGTTGCTGTGTGCCCTGCGGGAGGTGAGCACTGTGTGCTCACATGGGGCAAGAGAAGAAGGACTGGGGTCAGCGCTGTGGCCTAGTAGGTAAAGCTGCTGCCTGCAGTGCTGGCTTCACATATGGGCACCAGTTCGAGTCCCAGCTCCTCCACTTCCAATCCAGCTCCCTGCTAATGTGCCTGGGAAAGCAGCAGAAGATGGCTGCAGAAGATGGGACCTTGCACCTATGTGGGAGACCCAGAAGAATCTCCTGGTTCCTGGCTTCAGCCTGGCCCAGCCTTGGCCAATGCAGCTCTTTGGGGAGTGAACCAATAGATGGAAAATCAATCTCTCTCTGTCTCTGTCTCTCTGTATCCTTGCCTTTCAAAAATAAATCTTGAGAGAGAGAGAAAGAGAGATGGACTAGGCAGTTCTCTGACTTTTTTTTTTTTTTTTTTTGACAGGCAGAGTTAGAGAGAGATACAGAGAGAAAAGTCTTGCTTCCATTGGTTCACCCCCTAAATGGCTGCCACGGCTGGTGCCTGGCGCACTGCGCTGATCCGAAGGCAGGAGCCAGGTGCTTCCTCCTGGTCTCCCATGCGGGTGTAGGACCCAAGCACTTGGGCCATCCTCCACTGCCTTCCGGGGCCACAGCAGAGAGCTGGACTGGAAGAGGAGCAACTGGGACAGAACCGGCGCCCCATCCGGGACTAGAACCCAGAGTGCTGGAGCCGCAGATGGAGGATTAGCCTAGTGAGCAGTGGCGCTGCCCTCTGAACCTCCTTTAATAGGACAATTAATCCCATTCTTTTTTTTTTTTTATTTGACAGGTAGAGTTATAGACAGAGAGAGAGACAAAGACAGAGAGAGAGAGACAAAGGTCTTCCATCCGCTGGTTCACTCCCCAAATGGCCTCTACAGCCGGCGCTGCACTGATCCGGAGCCAGGAGCCAGGTGCTTCCTCCTGGCCTCCCATGCGGGTGCAGAACCCAAGCACTTGGGCCATCCTCCACTGTCCAGCAGAGAGCTGGACTGGAAGAGGAGCAACCGGGACTAGAACCAGTGCCCATATGGGATGCCGGTGCTGCAGGTGGAGGATTAACCACGTGAGCCACGGTGTCGGCCCCTAATCCCATTCTGAAAAGCAAAGCCTTTATTGCCTAATCACCCCCCATAGGCCTCACCTCTTACTAGAAGCATCTTGCGGTTTAGGTTCCAACTCATGGATTTTGGAATGATACACAAATTCAAACCATAGCAGATACTTATTTAGCACTTCTTAGGCATCAGGCACTCCATGTAGTCCATCTCATTTAATACTTATAACAACCCTGCAAGATAAATGTTTGCATTAATTGCTAGATAAAGAAAGTGAGGAATATAGAAGCTAAAGGCTAGTTCACCACCCCACAGCTAATCAGAGGGAAGAACTGGAATTTGAGCCCTGCACGTTATGATTCCAAAGCCTTAGGAGTTCACTCTACAAGGCTGACTTCCACATTCACAGCTGGGCTCTGAGGGATACACAGGTGAGGAAATGATCGCTGCATTCAACTACACTAACTTTTTCCCCCTTAGAAACACGCAGTGAAGAATTCACCTGCTAACAGTTCAGGAAAGCACAGATATGTGTGTTTCTTTGGACCCAATTCAAAGGATGTATTTAATTCTTTACTGAGTTGACAATACCCTATATAATAACCAAAATTCAACATAATTTATTTTATATTTGAAGGTTTAATGAGTATTCTTGATCAAAATCTCCCTATAAGGCTATATATATATATATGTATATATATATATTTCTCTCTCTCTCTATATATATATAGGCTCTCTCTCTCTCTCTCCCTATATATATACAAGATCTCTCTTGTAGATGGCAGAGGTCCAACTATTTGACCCATCACTGCGGCCTCCCAGGCTACACATTAGCAAGAAGCTAATCAAGAGTGGGTCTGAAACTTGAACCCATGTACTCTGATACGGGATGCAGCCATTCCAATCAGCATCTTAAATGCTAGGTCAGATGCTTGCCCTAGGATCTTTTAATTATGGCCAGGCTTAGAGTAAGACAAGAAAAAAAATTCTCTTGGGGCATAAAGTTTAATTTGAGAGGCAAATCAGTTTATAATACTCCCCTCTGTAGAAAAAGGAATAAGGCTGGCAGCACTAGGTCTTTGTAAACATTGTATTCATCAAATACTAGCAATTAATGTTATTAATTAATATACCAGTTAAGATTTAATGAGCACCTGCTATATGTTAGGCACCATGCTATCTTTAGGGCACCACAAGAAACAGGGTATCTCAGCTGAGGAAGGTTTATCAGAAGAATCGGGAAGCACCCCCCCACCAACTGTAGCAAGTCTCATAGCTTTGTGTTACTGTGGAGAGCTATGACTCGCAATCCCATTCCAGCCCTGAACACAGAATCTATCCTCTCCACTGGTTTGCTAAGACACCAAGACATTCCTCAACAAGTCTGAGGAGCCTGCCTGAGTTAGGAGATTTAGCAGCCGTGGGCAGGTGCAATCAAGGCCTTCTGGTAAAATTCAACTCATGAAAGAACTACAAAAATACCGCTTAAGATAAAACTTTTTCTGGTCCATTGGAGCACACTGATGCACTGAATGATCGCTTAGCAGAGACAGCCACTCACATGCCCTTCACGCCCGAGGAGAAAGTGAGGGGTGGTTGACTAGTTCCCTGGGGATGTCAGAGGCACTCAGCCAGTAGGGGAAGCAGTAAAATTCCACAGGCAGATCCTGCACCCTGATGCTAGGCCCATGAACATAATCAGCCGCGTTTCAGAATTCTCAAATGAGATCAATAACAGTGGGACAAACAGGAGACCCGCAGGCAGGCAGGCAGGCAGGCACCTATTTCAGATACCCTAATCAATGGTAGAAATGAATAAAAAATCACTTAGTAGCTAAGGCTACACAAATCACATGTATAGTATGTGTTGTTTGGGAAAAAAAAAACTGAACTGATGGTTGCAAATTTTAAAAATTAAAATAAAAACTGCTCCAGCGCTACAAAATTTTGCAATTGGGGTAGAAATGTTGGAAGGCAAAACTGTTTTTAACTGGCAGAATCTAAATGATTCTGAAATACTTCCATCTTTTGGAGGGAGAGGGTGGGATAGGGTAGGATTTGTTTTATCGCATCACTGTTTTTATTCGGATTTTAGCTGTGCTCCCAAATATCTGAGCTTTTGAGAGAAATGACCAGAACAAATACTCAGGCATCTCCCTTATTTGCCTTTTACCTATTACATCAAGGCTGGTTGAGGCCTTTTATGGAGAATGACTTAGGATAAGGAGCAAAGAGTTGAATGATCTTTGCTTCAGATTCTAGACCATGCACAGACTCTGGGGAGAAGTTGGTAGAATGAGGTGCTAGACTCCAAAGAAGCTCAGCCGATTGAACAGCATGACTGAGCCAGATTTGGTGGAGAAGCTAACTCAGCAGAGCCGTGCAGCACTTAACTCTTTTTTTTTTTTTTTTTTTTTTTTTTAAGATTTGTTTTTTGGCTGAATGTCATAGCTACAGAGAGGGAGGGAGCGAGAGAGGTCTTCCACCTGCTGGTTCACTCCCCATATGGCCACAGTGGGCAGAGCTGGGCCAGGCCGAAGCCAGGAACCTGGAGCTTCATCAGGGTCTCCCACATGGGTACAGGGGCTCAAGGACTTTGGCCATCCTCTGCTGCTTTTCCCAGGCACATTAGCAGGGAGCTGGATTGGAAGTGGAGCAGCCAGGACTCAAACCAGCATGCATATGGAATTTGAGCGTCACAGGCAGCATCTTTACCTGCTAAACCACAAAGTCGGCCCTAGGATTTGACTTTTGATTGCTAAGAAGTGAGACACTCTCCAGGCCAAAGTCAGCCATGGCTATGCATTTAGTGTGATCTCATCGGTCTTACTCCTTAGTTTTCGCAGAATGTTTTCCCCTTCATCCTTCTTATCTCACTGTGCCAAGTTGCTTATGATCCATCTGCTTCCTTTTGTCCTTTCTGTCATAACTGTTTTCCTGTTCTATCATTCTGTCATTTTCCCAAGCCTATTTTGTCATTCTGATTAATCTGATTTTTCAAGATGATTTTAGAAATATTTCTTTGTAATCTGTGGCCTTTGCAGAATTCTCAGAGCCAGTATTTTTATCAGCATTAGGCCAACTCAGCTCTACCACGAGCCAGATGCTACACTAGATCAATGGGAGGAAGGCTTTCTGTGAGAGTGCTATTTACCAACTCAGGCCAATCCGGGCCTCCTAGGGTCTGTGCTCAGGTATGTGAGGTCGAGTGCTTCTGCACTAGGTGGCTCTTATCCTAACCACAGCTTCACACTGTACTGAGTACTGTTCACACTAAACAATTCTAAGGGAAAGGTCTTGTCAGAGGGTTCACCGAATCAAAAAGAAAACAACCATTAGCTATCCGCTCCCGTATTCTTCCTTTACTGTCTAATAGCAGGACAGTCTTGTCCGATCACTCATCCCTTGGGATCAATGCAACAGAGGTATTAATGACTACCAATGATGTGCTAATGGCTCCTCCTGTATTGTGACTGTGTCCAACTGCACCTTCCTCCCCTCCCCCACAACAGAGGTAGAGAGCCAGTAAAACAGGTTTCAGGATAACGTCTGGGTGAAATAGTTAGAAAGCCACCTACCATATCTCCAAACTAGGATGAGGCTCTAGACTTTTCCAATAAGTCCACTCAGTTGAGAGAGACAATCCTCCAAGAGTCTTTCTCATTTCCTACTGGATTTGCTGGGCATTAGAATTCTAACTTTCACTACCTTAGAATGTGAATTTATTCGGAAATAGAGTCATCGCAGATATAATTGGTTAAGATGAGGTCAAACTCATGCAAGGCAAGCCCTTAATCCTTTTCTATCTGTGGCTTTTCTGTGGCTGGTGTCCTACTAAGAAGAGCAGAGACACAGAGGCACCAACACCCAAGGGGAGAGTGCCATATGTGGACAGAGGCAGAGACAAGTGCTGTGGCTGCGTGCCAAGGAACACCGAGGCTTGCCAGCAATCCACCAGCAGCTAGGGAGAGGCATGGAGTGATGCTACCCTGAGGCCTAGAGGAAGCAGGCCCTGCAGACACCTTGGTTTTGAACTCAGCCTCCAGATTTTTGCCATTCTAAGGCTCCTAGTTGGTGGTACTTTGTTACAGAAGCTGTGGGAGATTGATACAGAATGTGCCAGGAATGCAATGCCCTGCCTACTCTCTTTATTGGCAATTTTTCAGGGTGTGTTTGCGGGAAGCAACCCTGAAAAATGAAGTATTTTCTCCATTTGGACAATGAGGAAATTTGCTCTATGATTGCTATGAAAATTATAGGTTCCCCCAGCTCACTGGTCCTCAGCTGTGATGCAAACCCTCGGCACGGGCATCATTCATTTGGACCATATTCTGCTACCCTTCTTGGACTTAAAACCAAAGTACATGTGCCTTCTGCCACCACCTGAACCAGTAGCAGAGTTACGTATCAGCTTGTAAATAAGGTGAAACAAAATCTCAGACCCAACTAATTCCTGAAAGGGCTAGCATCCACTGCCCCTCCCCAAGGTTGTTACAGTGAAGGGGATGACAGTACAGGGCCTTCCCTCCAAGGGAAGATTAGTTGGAGAGATCTTCATAAAGACTATTTGCATTATCTTAAGATTACATTTTCCATGAACTTTTTGAAGTCCCCTCATGCATGTGACAGCCAATTAACATGAGAGATGCCAAAAATGGTATTTGGGTGAATTATAAGAATATATTAAACTCAATCATTAGTATATACCAAAAGGTTTTGAATTAGGAGGAGGAAAACAGTGATATGTGTACAAAAGCTTACTAGAGAGCTACAAATGGAATGCGGAAAGTGGTGAGGTCTTGGCTAGTAATGTGAGCTGGGGACACAGGTTTGGGGGAAGGGGCTACTGGTTACAGAATGTGTGTTTACATCTCTGTGGTAGAACTACTTACATAGTGTTGCAATCTGTATATTGTATTGAGAGCTTTGAAAAGGCAGTGATCAGTTTTATATGTTGTTTTAAATATTGGGCCCCTTACTCCTGGTAGACATGCAATAAATATTGAGTCAATAGATAGATGGATGAACCAGCGGATGAGTAAAGATTAAAAATGCAGTTTGAAAGAATAGTTAGTATTGTGACAGGAGGATGCCATCAAAGAGGGGGCTTCATGCCACACCTGGGGAGACCTTGACTGCATGCCAGCTAGAGGCACTGGACGACAGGACTGCCACTTGTCAAGGCGGTGAGTGTGGAGGTGACATTGGAATCATTTTAGGAAGCCTTATTTAGCAATGATGAGTCAGTTTCACTGTGAGGGATGAGCTTAGAGCCAGAGGAAAACCAGTGAAGGGGCTAGGACAATATCCAGATTTAAGATGCCCCCACCATAATTTCACTTTTTAAAAGGTTCCATGTGATATGACGTGAAAAATCGGGATGACGCTCCCTGTGAGTGAACAGGGAAAGGGGAGCCAGGGTCATTGCAGCACCCTCTGAGCACAGGACACTAAGGACAGTAGTGTTAAATGATTGGCAGGCATCCCAGCGACCCAGGCAACCTTGGAATTCCTCAGGATTTACTCTCCTTCTGCAAAGGGCTCAGTGGCAAGTGGAGATCAGATGGCAACCTTGCACATGGCCATTCGTCATGACAAAGAGCAGTGGTCTTCAGCAACTGGAATGCACTCAGTTGCTGAAGAGCTGGCCTCCCTCGCTCACTCGCTCACTCATTCGCACTAGCCCTAGAGGGGAGCATCACCTCCCTCTAAGTGGCTTCTATGCCAGGGGCTCAGAACAGCGCTCGTGTTACAGGAATAACTTGACCTACCTCCACGTTTCCAGGACGCACTTGTCTCAGTGCAGAAGACTGAAACTTTTAAAACTGTGATGTTAATATGTTGAATTCCTGAGCTGGTTCAGTACACATGCCCAACAGCCGCTGCGGAATCTGACGGAGATATTTCTCCTTGGATCCGGGTCACTGCACACTGTCTGCTTGGCGAGCCAGCTGGCAGACTCTTCCTCTCCTGCACTCAGCACAGGGGATTTCGCTCCGGAGCGAAGATCAGAAGCTTCCCCACTGTCAGGCAAGCTGTATATGATGGGAAACGCTGATCTGTAGGTTGCCACTGTGATTACCTGGTGTGCCGTAAAGGAACTCTGTCCTAGAACGGCCTCACCAGTAAAAGCAGGAAGGAGCATGATAGTTCCCAGTTCTCAAATTCCCAAGAACGGTTTATCTTTTACCTCAGGTTTATTTATTTTTTATTTTTTTGCCATTGCCCTTCAAAACCAGTGGTTATCTAGTGTGTTTGACTCCTGTATTTGCCACAGCATTTGATTAAGAAAAATTTCAAACATTCAATTGAAAGAATTTTATAGTATAAATGCATATACACATGCCTACATTCCACCATTAATGTTTTGCTATACTTGTTTTACTAAATATCTCTCCATTTAGAGTGAATTTTTTTTCAGATTTATTTATTTGAAACGCAGAGTTACAGAGAGAAAGAGGGAGAGACAGAGTGAAGAGAAAGATCTTCCATCTTCTGGTTCAATCCCGTAAACAGCTGCAATGGCTAGTGCTGGGCCAGGATGAAGCCAGGAGCCAGGAGCTTCCATGTGGGTGCCTGGGGCCCAAGTATTTGGACCGTCTTCCTCTGCTTTCCCAGGCACGTTAGGAGGGGAGCTGGATCAGAAGTGGAACAGCTAGGGCTTGAACTGGTGTCCATTTGAGATGCCAGCATTGCAGGAAGCAGCTTTACCTGTTATGCCACAATGCCAGCCACCTCTCCCCGCCCCGGCCACAAGTCAATCAATTTTTTTTTTTTTACTTTGTGCTCACTTCGTCAGCACATATACTAATTTTTTTTAATTTAGCCCCATTATTTTACCAGTAGAACATGTTTATTTATGCTTAAAGTTCAGCATTAACTATATGATCATTGCTCTAATTTTAAAAGTCACATTCAAAGGATAAGGTAAAACCATCAATGAAGTGGCATATCTGTTTATTTCTGTTTGTGAAAATGTCTTTAATTTGTTGATGTAACAAACAAATTTCAATTCTGAAATTTCAATTCTGCTTTGCAATGAACTTCAAAGTTCAATTGCATATAGGCAACACACTATGTATGAAAAATTACTAACTGAACTGCAGGTATTAAATACTGAAAAAGTTAACAGTTTATTACAATTTATTTTATTTAACAATCTAGGAAGTTTGCAGCCATCAGCAGTTCCAGTGCGATTTCAGGTGTAGTTGGGAATTCGGGAATCTTGGTGGAGCTGTTAGTGTAGTGAAACTTGTAGGTAAAATACATGCACACTTTTGATAGCACATGTGAAGGGATCTCTCTAAGATTGACCTCATTGGTTTCGTTTTCAGCAGACTGCCACTCAACCTGGCTTTCATTGTTCATGACGTTAGTGCCTGTTCTCTCTTTACAATAAATTCATGATCATCAGAAGATGTCAACTTGACATACATGGCGTCAGGGCCTCCACAGCTCCCATAGATTTTCTCCTCTCCATCCATTATGTTCTTGTGAAATCCCACTTTTCTTCCACAAGGACGTTAGTAGTTTCCCCCGTGGGTTCTGGGGCAGTCGAAAGAATTACTTCCATCAGGTCTCAGCCGCTTTCTGCAACACGCGAGAGATTAGTACCTGGTCGGTCTCAAGTGAATCTTTTTTTTTTAACAAACTCTTCCACTATACAATAAAATTATTTTCAATAAGAGTCATGAAATAAAATGAATGCCTATAATGGCTAGAAAAATGCTGTAAAATATTTTACTCCATTTTGTGTATGTAATTATGCAAGTCAAAGTTAAATTGAGGCGAGCATGTGGCCCAGCAGTTAAGATGCCGCTTGGGTCACCGCGTCTCATATCTGAGTGCCTGGCTTGAGTCCTGGCTTCTTTGCTTTCTACTCATCTTTCTGCTAATGCACACGCTGGCAGGCAGCGGACGGTGACTCAAGTGCCTGAGTCTCTGCTACCCATATGGAAGACCCAGATTGGGGTCCCCATCCCCGGCATTGGCCTGGCCACCCTCAGCTGTTGCATGCACTTGGGGAGTGAATCAGTGGATGGGAGTTATCTCTCTCTGTTTTCTTGCCTTTCAGTAAAATGTACACACATAAATAAAAATTGTTTAATTAACAAAATACATTTTGCATAAAAAGAGTACTTATAACAATATTACATCTTGCAATTCATTTTCCAGGTAACTGTAATCAACTTTAAAAAAATTGACTCTGAGTGGTCACATGAAAGGACTGAAATGAAATAACTGAAATTCTGATTTTTGTCTTTACAGTCACAGCATTATTACTGCTTGCTTCTCATCTGTTGTTTAAATGCAGGAATATGTAGACCCACAGGAGTTGTTGGAGACAGGGACTTTGTCGTAAGTACACTTAAATAACCCTGGACCATTAGAAACCTTCCACTGAAATGAATAGTTGGCACAGAGTCTTATATTTGAGACAAATTGTATGCCTGGGAGCTGTCCATAGTAACTTCCAGAAAGAATTCATTTTTACTAAAAAATGAGTAATGTTTACTAAAAATGTTTACTAAAAAAGATTATGTCCATTTG
Source organism: Oryctolagus cuniculus (assembly GCF_051225735.1). NCBI lineage: Eukaryota > Metazoa > Chordata > Mammalia > Lagomorpha > Leporidae > Oryctolagus > Oryctolagus cuniculus. Next base: position 67,935,294 of record NC_142870.1, read on the forward strand.
AAGCTTATACAGATGTTATTAAAATTCAGTTGTAAAAGCAGCAATTATTTTTTAAGATTTATATATTTATTTGAAAGGCAGAGTTACAGAGAGGCAGAGGCAGAGAGAGAGAGAGAGAGAGAGAGAGAGAAAGGGGAGGGTCTTCTATCCTCTGGTTTACTCCACAATTGGCTGCAACAGCTGGAGCTGGGCTGATCCAAAGCCAGGAGCCAGTAGCTTCTTCAGGGTCTTCCACACAGGTTCAGGGCCCCAAGGACTTGGGCCATCTTCTACTATTTTCCCAGGCATAGCAGAGAGCCAGATTGGAAGTGGAACAGCTGGGACTCGAACCAGCATCTATATGGGACATTAGCACTGCAGGCAACAGCTTCACCTGATATGCCACAGTACCGGCCCCAAGGCAGCCGTTACTTAGAATTTATACCAGTCAAAGATTTTTCTCAGGTAGGAGTATTTTATCACTGATATTGTTTAGAATTACTGGCATGATGAGGATAAAATAGTCTTCAGCTGACTTTATGATGTGTATAAGTTCTTTGTATGTAATTTAGCCTTCTATTATTGGCTGCCATTGTTTCTCTTGGTGGTGTCAAAGGGAAACAGAGAACACAAGTTAAAGACCAACTTTATCCAATACTCTTGTAGTAGGAGAATAGAGGCTTTGGCACAGAACTGAGCTCAATTCCAAATGCAATGAAGACAACTGGAAATTAGTAGCCGATGACTAGAATGAAGGGGTCAGTGGATGGAAAATCCCCAAGTGGTGACATCAAGGAGGGAGGTTCTTGCTAAATTGACCTAATGGAATTTTTACTAAAGGCAGGCCTATACATCAAGGGTAAGGGATATAAAACTTGATTAAGTATTGAACGTGATCAGATATAAAAAATGGAGGAATTCCTGTTAAAGTGATCTAGCAGGAGTCTTGCTACACTGGGCTAGGCAGGCTGAGGACATGGCCCAAAGATAAGGAATAGTTGAAGGAGAGCTCAATTCCTCTATTAGTCAGTCTTACATTACTATAACAAAATAACTGACACTATCTACTTATGAAGGAAAGAAAGGTTTGCTTAGCTCATGAATTTGAAGGTTCAAGTCAAAGATGGTTTGGCTTCTGTTGAGAACAGTGAAAAGGAAGATGGGAGCTGTGTTGGAGCAAGTGGTCCTATCTTGAGTCAGGAACAGAAACAGAGACTGGGCCCAAACTGAGGCTTATGTGACAGTCCTCTAAGCAGAACTGCTGTCTCAGGACATGTCCCTGGTAACCTAGAAACCCTTGCCTAGGCTCCGTCTCCTCAAGTTTCCTTCACCTCCAAATACAGCCTCCTTGGGAACCAAGCCTTTAGTAAATGGGCCTTTGGGTGACACCCAAATGAATATGCAAATCACAGCCAGGCCCAAGGATGAGTCTCACTGAAAGGAGAGCTCAGAGGAGTCTGACTGAACCTGGGACTAGGAGAGACTGCCAGGGACCACTGCTTAATACCCATTCTTTACTTACATTGATGGAATGGGAGTTAGTTCTAGAAATAAGTAAAAATAATCATAAACAAAGCATGAGCCATTGAAGGATTGTAGAAGTCTGTCCCTTACAAGGAAGCCTGGCTTTGAGGCTAGACTTGAGGGGCCTCGCTCAGATTAAGGCAACATTAAGAAACTTTTACTGTGGGGAGCAAAACTGAGTGCTAAGGTCCCTTTAACATTCGCAATATAGCACCGAGGCAGCTTCAGTTTCTGAACCGGACCCGGTGCAGGTAAATTGATTCCATTCTGCTGAAAGCTAGCTTGCACGCAGTTCCCGCTGCCTCAGTTCTTCTCAAGGGAACAGGTGAGGGGGGTGAAAACTGGCTCCCCTGGGTGATCACACACAGAACACTGGAAAATGGACAAAGAAAGCAGCGAGGCTTCGCCCAAACCTGCTGACCTGAAAGTAAGTAGACTGCCGGAAGCTCCCTGTTACTTGAGTGACAGTTCTTGCTGTTCCTGTTCCTGAAATGAGACAGTGTGACTATAGAAATAAAGGATCCGTAATAAATGACCTTATCTTCTTATGGTGTTTAACAGAGTTTACATATGTGAGCCTGTTTTAAATTGCTACAGCTGGTGATTGATCTGCAACCGTTTTTCTGAAACTGTAGAGAAATTGTACTGATTCCTATGCAAATTTCTCTTTAAAATTTGATCAGCACTAAGAATGCCCATAATATGTTCTTGCACTAAGCTCCAACCTTGGCCCTGTCAGCTCTACATGTGTTGGCATTTCTGTGTGCTTTTTTCTTCTAGTTCTGTGGGGAATGCTAGACAGTAGCCTGACACCATGGTAAGCTCACCTTCCAATGGAACGTTTTTCTCTTTAGAAATAGCATCCTCCCTTTGAGGACACTACATCAAGTGAGTCTGGTCTGGTTCAGTTTCACCAGGGAGGACATAGCTACATTTTACTCCTGGAGTTGACAAGGGTGTTGGCAAAAAGAATGAGGGAGTCCTGAATAATTCAGAGTGTACTTGGCTACATATTATCCCATTAGTTGGTGGGGTTAAAGACGGGAAGCCATGGATTTTAAAGGGAAGAGTGAGGGAGAGTGAAAGAGAACAAGCAAGCTCTTCATGATAGTGCAAAGGAGAGATTATTTCTTTGGAACTGGTGTTCTAGGTCATTGTCATTAAAAGAATGTGTGGTTAAAAGTTATTTCATCCCTGGAGTTAAGTTACCGTGACATGTAAAAATCTCTCTGTCAAAGAAGCTAAACTCTCAGATACATTATTAAAGAATTCACAGCATCAAATGACAGAAGATAGAGGAGAAGAAAGTAAAAGAGGAGGAGGAGAAACGGTTAAGTAATGTGCGTTTCCCTCTGCCAGTCCACCTTAATACACTTAAATTGGTACTTTTCCATGTAACCGGGCTTCTATTGCATTCTTTGCTTTTAAAAAGAAGTTGACTTATGCTTGGGAAACCGAGTCACTAGTCGGCTCAGTGACTGGCAGTGTTAACACAAGTAGGTTTGATTCCTATCCGACAGCCCTGCACAAATCATCAGGTCATGTTAATTCTTCCTTCCCACCACCCTGAAGCCAGAGTTGGGAATTGGGCTCATTTCTGTGAGGAAGTCTTATTTTCAGTCTCCTTCAGCCCAAAAGAATTGATTGTAAGAGAAAAACTACATAATACAAACATTTGAAATACACAGAGTTGTGTGTACCATGAATCTACCCCGTAGGACCCTCACTTCCTTGTGTGTGGTCTACCCTGCTTCATGAAATTCAGGTCTCTCCCTGACAGCATCTGTTCTGCAGAATTGGGGAGAGGCCCTGGAAACAATTTCCCTAGGGTACACATAGTGCCTCATTTTCCTAATCTCAATTGTATGGTGTGATGCAAGTCAACTTATTATATTCACATAAATAACAACACATTTAGGCCTTTTAGCTCCAGGATTTCCGGGCTGGATAGTTCCATTTAAGCTCTAGAGTACTTCTAATATTTCTTATTTTCTTTCTTTTTAAGATATCCAATATCTCAGTTCAAGTGATCAGTGGCCAGGGGAAACCACCAGGGAGAAGACCACCACGAAAACCCATAGGCAGAGCCACGCCCAAGAAGCAATGCAAGAAGAAGGCTCCCTTTTGGAATGTCCAAAACAAAATCATTCTCTTCACCGCATTTCTATTCATCCTAGCAGTCATAGCCTGGACCCTGCTCTGGCTCTACATCAGTAAGTTCCGATCCCTGCTGCTTTGGGGTTAAGGGTGGGGTTCAGCATTAGCTATGTGGGCCTAACCTGCCCCTAGGATTTCCAGCGGGATTGTCCTCCTTCCCAGACCGATGCATCATTCCCAAAACTAGTGTTGAGGGTTTTTTTTCAAATAATTTAAAAAACTTTTTATTACTTAATTCAGTTTTTCTTATTTGAAAGGCAGAAACACAGAGAGAAACAGAGACAGAGACTTTCCATTTACTGGTTCACTTCTCAAACGCCCACAACAGCCAGGGCTGTGCCAAGCTGAAGCCACAAACCAGGAACTCAATCTGCATCTCCCATGAAAGGTGGCAGTGACCCAAGTTCTTGAGCCACCACTTACAGCTTTCCAGGATGTACGTTAACAGGAAGTTGGATAGGAAGCAGAAGAGTTGGATCTAGAACCAGGCATTCTAACATAGGGTGTGCGTCTTCCAAGTGGTGGCTTACGCACCTCCTTGTGTTGAGGTTTTAAAGAGAAAGAAACCAGAACTCCATTTCTAATTTCTCCTTTGCCTCTTACATGATCTCTTTTTTCCTGTGTAGGGCAACAAGAGGTGGAGAGATGGGGGACAGGGTGGGAAGAGCTGAGGGTGGCATTCAGGAGATTGGGACTCGTTCAGAAATGTAATGCATTAAAGCTGTAAAACGTGAATGGAGTGGTTAGCAGCTTCACTTCCTCCATCCACCCACTGCCTCCTGTTCCTAGGCAACCTCACATTTCCAGCTCCCTGAGCTCTGTTTCACACAAGCATCCTGCTCTCCCCTGTTGTTATGCTTTTGTTGATCTGATTGATCGTTTTGGACAGGTGTCATAACTAAGCTCTTTCTTATAGAGTCCTTACTCACAGAATTCAGTAACCATGGCATTTGTTGACTTGCATTTGAGTTCCCATCCTGTACAAGTTGATATATTTGATGCGACATGCATGCTCTGTGACATGCTATGAAACACACAGTTGGTCACTACCCGCATTTCTGGCAGAGGGCTTCTCAGTTGATGTCTGTGGAAAATTGGAGAATTGCTGGATATGGGGGTTAAAAAATATCCCACACATTTGATGTCAGAAGTGCTGTGAGCAGAGAAACTATTTTCCTAGGTATACTTTCAAGGATATTAGAATCTGATTGGAAGACAAAATTTATGGACAGAGAATTAGTGAATATTGCCATGGACAGTTCAGGTCACGTAAGTCTGTACAGATTGATCCCTGCTTTTTTGTTGTTGTTGTTGTTGTTGGTACATTATAGGTTATTAGGCCCACCTAGATGCATTTCTTACTCAGTTACTCATTTTCTACTCCTGAAAAATTCACAATTCAGTGCTGGAGGGTGTGAGTTGACGCTTTTGCTTAAGCGATAATTTTGTGACTACAGAAGAGAAACATCCAACCAGTCCAAGAATGGACTCTAGAGAAGTTTTCATGAATCAATTCCCAAAAATTCATTCAACACACTGAGAGAGGACCCACCTGTGGTCAGCATAGGGGACAGAGTGGTAAAACCAGATTTGGTCTCTGTCTCAAGGAGCTTATGGACAAGTGGGGTAGGTCAAGTAAAAGGGTAACTGAGATAAATACACACAACCCCAACATGGAACAAGCCCACTTACTGCCATCACTCTCTGCTGCATCTCAAGTGACACATTTCCATAGCTCGAGCTTTTCTGTACAATATTTCGGAATGTCTTCGTGCATCAGTAGTTTGTTGGTTGTATAAATATCAGAGGACAACAAAGAGAAATTGGCATGAACAGATAAGAATTGTTTAATAGAAAGCAGCTCAGTATCCACACATGAAACCTGATTTTGGGGGGTGGCCTCGGGAAATGAGAAGGGGACCCTTGATCAGGAAGACCAGGGCAGGTCGTGTATGTCAGTCTGAACTTGTGTTAGTGGACATACTCTGATTCGATGCCAAATCGATTTCTCTTGCATTGTTTTTTTCCTGACTCGCGAGTACAGTCATTGATGTGAGAAGGCTATGTGAGCTTCTAGAAAGATCCACAGCTCTCACCCACAATTTAGAGTCTGCAGTCAAACAGATGAATAAACAAACACATTATCTAAGTACTTCCCTATCGCTTCTCTGCCTTTTGGTTAAGATCAAGTATAGTATCTGTTCTTATCAGTTTAATATCTAAGTACTTCCCTGGTAAAAACGAACGCGAGAACAACATTGTTTTATGTGGACAAGTGGTCTAAGATCACGTAACCGGAAAGAACCGATGGATGGTGGGAGTTCACGCCTCCTGCCTGTTCCCCTGTGTTGCCCCCTCCCCACCACAGCCTCACTGCACTGCCTGAGGCTACAGTGACCCTGGAAGCTGCTTCCCAGCATTCACGTTTCTTTTTTAATTCTGCCATCATTTATTTAGCATTGCCATGTGCTTAGAGAGTATTCTCTCTCTCTCTCTCTGCCTCTCTCTCTCTTTCTCCCTCTTGCTTTCCTCAAACATTTACTGAGTTTCAGAGCTCAGTCAGGCACTGACCCTGCTCCAGGCCAGAGAGCTTGAACACGAGGACAGAAAAGTGATGAGACAGTGAGGTGTGTTCCCAAGGAAAGGCATGCACAAGGGCTGTGGGAGCTTGTAGGTGGCACCAAAAAGGAAGAAAATGTCAACAAAAAGAAACCAGAGAAAGGAGAGGCTGTCATTCCCCGCAGCCAGTGGGCGGTGGGTGTTCACAGATGCCCCCAGGCTACTGAGACCCACCCTCCTGGGCAGCAGTTGTCCCAGTGTCCTCCCTGGGCACTGTAATTGAGCAGGAGGGACCTGACACCCAGCTGAAGGCCATTCTTTGTGGCTCATCGGAAGGATGAATTGTCCGTATTTTGGACCAGCCCAAGGCTGGCCTGGTACCATAGACACGCAGCCCCAAGAGTCGGGAATGACCAAGAACTCCAGGGTGATGCTTAGCGGGGGTCCCTCTGTTCCCACGAGGCTGACTCCACCCCAGAACTCGGTGATGGACAGGGCTTCTTTCCTTCCTTCCTCTCCAGAGAGGTGGCCCACACAAGTTGTGTGCATGTTGTTCTTGGCCCTTAGCTACTCTAGAACGTGAATAATGCCCAAGAAGTGGAGCTTTTATCTTTTAATCTCATCCTACGTATTTGCCGGAAGAGGCTAGGAAAAGTATTCAAAGAGATATGGTCATTTGCAGATGGAGGAGAGGTGGCTGGCTGCACTTAGAGCAGCACAGGCTAAGAAAAACATGTAGCTGCCTATACTGACACAGACAGGACGGTGCCTTGCAGCCAGGCTGATGGGAAACCCTTGTCATGGCGTTCTCTCCTACTCTACAGGTAAGACGGAGAGTAAAGACGCCTTTTACTTCGTTGGCATGTTTCGCATCACCAACATGGAGTTTCTTCCTGAGCACCGACAGAAGGAGTCCAGGGAATTTCTCTCAGTGGCACGGACAGTGCAGCAAGTGGTGAGGTGATGGGGGGCGGGGCTGGGAGGGCGGTGCCAAGACAGGGTGGTGGGGTCGGCAGCCTTCAGGAAAGCAGAGGGCAGGGTAGCTTTAGGACGTGGACAGAGGGAAATGTGGGATTTTAGCTTATCCTTGCTCGACAAAGGAATTGCTTATGCTTTTTCTGATTGATGTAAGAAAGAAATGACTCCCTGAGCTTGTTTTGCCCCATCTGTAAAACAAAGGAATGCGATCAGATGATTTTTCAAACACCTTCCCGATCAGAAGTTATATGTAATCCATATGCCCCTATTTCAACCTGAGAAGTTGGCAATGTCTCCACGGGTTCTTTTTTTTTTTTTTTTCCACACAAAGTGATATTCACTTTTCTTATAGAACAATGCATGTTACAAAGGTTTGTAAAACTCAGGAAAACATAACAAACAATATAAAAACCTTTATTAGTATTACCAAAGATAAATCCCTTCTCTTTTTTATTAAAATTATTTATTTATTTGAAAGTCAGATTACAGAGAGAGAGGTTGTGACAGAGAGAGAGATCTTCCATCTGCTTGTTCACTACTCAGAAGGCTACAACAACCAGGCCAGGCCAGGCCGAAGCCAGAAGCCAGGAGCTTCTTCCAGGTCTCCCACGTGGGTGCAGGGTGGGCCATCTTCCGCTGCTTTCCCAGGTGCACTAGCAGGGAGCTGGGTCAGAAGTGGAGCAACTGGGACTCGAACCAGCACTCACATGGAATGCCAGTGTCACAGGTGGAGGCTTAACATGCTACACCACAATGCCAACCCCAATAATCTGATTTTTTAGCACTAGATTGCATGTGTCTATGAAAGTAAATATGATTAACTCTGCCTGTCAAAAAAAAAAAAAAAAAAAAAGGCTGGTGCTGCGGCTCACTTGGCTAATCCTCCGTCTATGGTGCTGCTACTCTGGGTTCTAGTCCTGGTTGTGGTGCTGGTTCTGTCCTGGTTGCTCCTCTTCCAGGCCAACTCTCTGCTGTGGCCCGGGAGGGCAGTAGAGGATGGCCCAAGTGCTTGGGCCCTGCACCCGCATGGGAAACCAGGAGGAAGCACCTGGCTCTCTTTTAGAAAATATAAGTTTTAAGTATCTCAAAATTAGCAAATCTCTTTTTGTTGTATGTTTAAACTATTTCCAATTTTTCTACTATAATTTGACAACAAAACTGCCACATAAGGTATATATATCACATAAAGCTAATTTGATTATTTCCTTGGATGATTTCCCGACCTTTTAATAACTTGGCCAAATAGAAATGAAAAATCTATTCACATCTCTTGGCACATTACCAACAGTTCTCGGCACATTAAATTTCCTCCAGTCTGTATTTCCACAGTAACGGAGGGGTTGGATAGCAGTGACCTTACACAGTGACAGGTACCTTGCAAGCTAGAATGAGCAAGGGTTGTGAGAGAGAAAGGAAGCACTCAGAGCCACGACTAGCAGAGTGGCTCTTACTTACTGAATGCTGTGCTGTCTGTAGTGGGTTCATCGTGAAACCCTCCTCTGATACATAGGATTAATTCTTTAAATTATCTTAATTATAATATTTTGCTCATGTTAATGGATGGAAAGAAAAAGAGAATGACGGCTCAGCAGGTTTAGGCAACACAATTTTATTTTATTTTTTTAACTATTTTTTTAACTTTTATTTAATAAATATAAATTTCCAAAGTACAACTTTTGGATTACAGTGGCTTTTTCCCTCCCATAACTTCCCTCCCACCCACAACCCTCCCATCTCCCACTCCCTCTCCCATTCCATTCATATCAAGATTCATTTTCAATTATCTTTATATACAGAAGATCAATTTAGTATATATTAAGTAAAGATTTCAACAGTTTGCACCCACGCAGAAACACAAAGTGTAAAGTACTGTTTGAGTACTAGTTATAGCGTTAATTCACATTGGACAACACATTAAGGACAGAGATCCTTCATGGGGAGTAAGTGCACAGTGACTCCTGTTGTTGACTTAACAATTGACACTCTTGTTTATGGTGTCAGTAATCACCCTAGGCTCTTGTTATGAGTTGCCAAAGCTATGGAAGCCTTTTGAGTTCGCCGACTCCAATCTTATTTAGACAAGATCATAGTCAAAGTTGAAGTTCTCGCCTCCCTTCAGAGAAAGACACCTCCTTCTTTGATGGCCCGTTCTTTCCACTGGGATCTCATTCAAAGAGATCTTTCATTTAGGTGTTTTTTTTTTTTTTTTTTCTTTCCAGAGTGTCTTGGCTTTTCATGCCTAAAATACTCTCATGGGCTCTTCAGCCAGATCTGAATGCCTTAAGGGCTGATTCTGAGGCCAGAGTGCTGTTTAGGACATCTGCTATTCTATAAGTCTGCTGTGTATACCGCTTCCCATGTTGGATCGTTCTCTCCCTTTTTGATTCTATCAATTAGTATTAACAGACACTAGTCTTGTTTATGTGATCCCTTTGACTCTTAATCCTATCATTATGATCAATTATGAACTGAAACTGATCACTTGGACTAGTAAGATGGCATTGGTACATGCCACCTTGATGGGATTGAATTGGAATCCCCTGGCACGTTTCTAACTCTACCGTTTGGGGCAAGTCCGATTGAACATGTGCCAAACTGTACATCTCCTCACTCTCTTATTCCCACTCTTATATTTAACAGGGATCACTTTTCAGTTAAATTTCAACACCTAAGAATAATTGTGTGTTAATTATAGAGTTCAACCAATAGTATTAAGTAGAATAAAAAAATACTAAAAGGGATAAAGTATTGAGTTGTTCATCAACAGTCAGGACAAGGGCTGATCAAGTCATTGTTTCTCATAGTGTCCATTTCACTTCAACAGGTTTCCTTTTTGGTGCTCAGTTAGTTGTCACTGATCAAGGAGAACATATGATATTTGTCCCTTTGGGACTGGCTTAATTCACTCAGCATCATGTGTTCCAGAGTCCTCCATTTTGTTGCAAATGACCAGATTTCTTTTTTTAACTGCTGTATAGTATTCTATAGCGTACATATCCCATAATTTCTTTATCCAGTCTACTGTTGATGGACATTTAGGTTGATTCCATGTCTTAGCTATTGTGAATTGAGCTGCAATAAATATTAAGGTGCAGACAGCTCTTTTATTTTTTTAAATTTTTATTTATTTATTTATTTTTTGACAGGCAGAGTTAGACAGTGAGAGAGAGAGAGACATAGAGAAAGGTCTTCCTTCCCTTGGTTCACCCCTCAAATGGTTGCTATGGCCAGAGCTGCATAGATCTGAAGCCAGGAGCCAGGTGCTTCCTCCTGGTCTCCCATGCAGGTGCAGGGCCCAAGGACTTGGGCCATCCTCCACTGCCTTCCCAGGCCACAGCAGAGAGGACAGCTCTTTTATTTGCTAATTTAATTTCCTTTGGGTAAATTCCAAGGAGTGGGAAGGCTGGGTTGTATGGTAGGGTTATATTCAGGTTTCTGAGGAATCTGACTTCCATAGTGGCTTTACCAGTTTGCATTCCCACCAACTGTGGGTTAGTGTCCCTTTTCCCCCACATCCTTGCCAGTATCTACTGTTGGTAGATTTCTGAATGTGAGCCATTCTCACCAGGGTGAGGTGAAACCTCATTGTGGTTTTGATTTGCATTTCCCTGATGGCTAGTGATCCTGAACATTTTTCCATGTGTCTGTTGGCCATTTAGATTTCCTTTTTTGAAAAATGTCTATTGAGGTCCTTGGCCCAACTCCTAAGTGGGTTGCTTTTTTTTTTTTTTTTTGGTGGAGTTTCTTGATGTCTTTGTAGATTCTGGTTATTAATCCTTTATCTGTTGCATAGTTTGCAAATATTTTTTCCCATTCTGTTGGTTGCCTTTTCACTTTCCTGACTGTTTCTTTTGCAGTACAGAAACTTCTCATTTTGATGTAATCCCAATTGCTAATTTTGGCTTTGACTAGTCAACACAATTTTAAAAAATATTTATTTATGGATGGCACTGTGGTGTAGTGGTATAGTAGGCTAAGCCTCTGCCTGCTGTGCCAGCTTCCCATATGGGCATTGGTTCTAGTCCCAGCTGCTCCTCTTCCCATCCAGCTTTCTGCTATAGCCTGAGAAAGCAGTGGAAGATGGCCTAAGTGCTTGGGCTCCTGCACACATGTGGGAGACTGGGAAGAAACTCCTGGCTCCTGGCTCCTGGCCTCTGATTGGCGCAGGTCTGGCCATTGAGGAGTGGACCAGCAGATGGAAGAACTTTGTCTCTCTCTCTCCCTCTCTCTCTCTCTCTGTAACTCTACTTCTCAAATAAACAAATAAAATCTCTTAAAATATTTATATATTTGTTATATTTTATTTCAAAGAGATACAGAGACACAAACAGAGGGAGAGAGAGATCTTCCACTCCCTGGTTCACTTTCCCAATGTTCCCAAGAGCCAGGGGTAAGCTAGATTGAAGGCAGAGCCCAGAATTCAAGCAGGGTCTCCCACGTGGGTGACAGGGACTTAAGTACTGGAGCCATCACCTGCTGCCTCTCAGGATGCATATTCCCAGGAAGCCGGAATCAGGAGATGGAACAGAAGCTCCAGTATTGGATATGGATGTGCCAGGCGGTGTCTTAATCAATGCATGAAATGTTGCCCTAAGAAACAGTCATTATTGCACAGTAAATTTAACTGCACAGCTCATTTGTTTTCCATGGTTCTTTATAATTTCTAAGGTTATTTTTACTTTTTTATTTTTGTATTCTGAGCAATTAGGTAGATGGCTTTGCAATTATGGAGGAGGGCACAGGAGGAGGAGATTTGGGACAAGAGAATGAAGTTGGCTTTAGAAATGCTAAGTAGAGGTAAAGAAGGTAAATTGGCATAGCTCTCCTTTGAGATCCTGGGGTTTTAAAAGGGCTGGGGACGTCCCTACTCTTCTGCAGGGGAAAATGGAGCTGGCCTTGGGCATCTTCGCCCCCTGGTGGCTAAAAGAGGAACGTGTTCTTAAGACACAGTGATGGCCTTCTAAATAGAACAGAGGCTGGGTCAAATACTATGAAAAGGTGCTTAAATGAGTTTGATTTGTTACCTGTGCAGAAAGTTACACTTTGGAGTGGGCAGAATACAGAAATTAAGATTGATCCAAGTCTTTAAAGAGAGCAATCGGGGCAATTCTGCCTCACAGACAGATAAATGAAAGTAACTCAAGAATTGCTACAGAAGTAAGGCTGTATTTGAATTCAAGAAATAATGCCTGCATTTGGAGGTAGGGACCTTCAGTTTGCAGGTGGCTTTTCTCCTTGCTAGCTGTTAGAGCATGGCCCTGCAACTTGCAAGTTGCGGTGGAAGGAAGTTGAATTTGAAAGGCTTCAGACACCTCAATTCTTTTGCAGGTAAACCTGGTTTACACAACCTCTGCCTTCTCCAAATTTTACAAGCAGTCTGTTGTTGCTGATGTCAGGTAAAGCCTGTCCCTTGTTTTGAGAGTTCTGTCTTCACTGCTATAAATTCTCCTTAAGCTGTGGAAGGGCTGAGTTTGTACCTTTCTCAAGTGTCTCAGCTTAACCTTCTATGCCATGCACCCTCTCCTCAAATTCCATCTGCTCCCCATTGTGGAAATCCCGAACTCCATATCAGTGCTGTTGGGCAAAGTGGCCATAAACATGGCTACCATATTGGCTTGAGGTGGAGGTGAAAGTAAAGCTCAGACCACGATTTCTCAAAATATGTTCAACGAAGAAGTGGTCACTAGAGATCTTAAGGGGGAAAAAAAAAGATTTCAAGGTCAAATAGTTTTTAGGAAAAATTGTGCATGGTGTATTAGATTCCACCTTGGCTACCTCCATTGTATCCATAGAGATTCACAATCCATTTTGACCTACTAAAGGCACTGAGAAGCCTTGCGTAAAGCAACTGTGAACTTTCCTTCACCTCCCACTCCCCAATTATCTACTACTCTCTTTTGTCTTTCATTTAAAAATGGTAGTATTTGTGCAATTAGGAGTTCAGGCTTTGAGGTCAGAGTGAACACCAAATATCCATGGAAATAGTATACCCTCCACTGAGATATAACTATACAACAATGATTTTAGATTTGAATATAACATAGTCATCAGAATGCATGTCACATGATGCTTTTCCTTCCAATCCCCAAAATAGGGACCAATGACCACTCAGAGAAGGGAATTAGGTTTAGCTGAATGTGTTCTCCAGCCTTGTCTGTTGGGGTACTGCCTCCCTGTGAAAAGTTTACTTCCCAAGAAGTATCCCTGAATCTCTCTCTCTCTATTTATTTCTACTATAGCAGCAACAACAAAGGTGGCCTCCTTGTCCACTTTTGGATTGTGTTTGTCATGCCCCATGCCAAGGGCCACTTCTTCTGTGAGGACTGTGTGGCAGCCATCTTGAAGGACTCCATCCAGACGAGCATCATCAACCGGACCTCTGTGGGGAGTTTGCAGGGTCTGGCTGTGGACATGGACTCTGTGGTACTAAATGGTGATTGTTGGCTAACTTTCCTCTAACCCTTCCTTCCTTATGCTTGTCACTATGGTAGTCAACCTTGCAATCCAGTTTCCTCCTCCACAATCCCAGTGGCCCAGGGTTACTGAAGTCAGTGGGACTATGCTGATTAAGGAAACTGGTAAATATATACATATCATACAGTGAATGAACAATAGAACTGAGGACAAAATATGCATAAAATTCAATTTATTAATATGTAACTCTCCTTACATCTATTTGGCTCAAGTATTGTCAAACTAAGTTCCTAAGGAATGAAGTCTTGGAGAAAGAAAAATTTTGCTGAGGCTTATCTAGCCTCTTTCCTTGTCCCTAAAGAAACATACCTAGATTATGTAGCAGGGCCCCGTGTTCCAAAATTGCCTGATCCATAGCCTTGTCAAATGCAAATTTAATCCTCTGTCCAGACAAATGGTTTAATTTTTGTGTATTCCCAAGCATCCCAAGTGTATACAGCTTTTATTATATACATACACACACACATATATATGAAATAAATATATACATATATGCTAGTCATACAGTAGTTGGCTAATACATATATGCACGTGAATGGATGAAGAACCTCTAGTGAAAAAGCCTGCATCATCTTTACTATTTCAGACACAGGACTGATTATTATGTTTGTTTTGGTTGCCTTTTTACCTTAAAAATATTTGAAATGTGTAACTATAAATGATTTTAAGGGTGCAGAAGTAAAGAGAAGATTATAATGAACTCTAGTATATCCTTTATTCAGCTTCAGCTTCAACAACTATCAACTTATTGTAGTCCTATTGGATCGTTAAATACCTGAACAACCTCCCACATCCTCACTGGGTATTTTAAAACAAATCACAGATATGTTTGGTTGTTTTTAAAGAAATGGACTGAAAATAATTTTTACTAAGCAAAATGCTAGCAACATGAAATCAAGGCACTAACAGACTCTGTTCCGTGTGCTTTCTTAATGCAGCTGGGCTTCGATCAGATTACTCTTCAACAATAGGATCTGGTAAATTTTTGCACGTGGTCTCTCTTCTCTCCCCCAGCTCTCACTAGTATCCTTTTTGCTTATAATTCTTCTTTTCTAGTTATGATGCTTTTTGGTGCTCTTTTAGTTACCAGAGGCATAAATACATTCAAACTGGCTCAAGCACAAAAGAGATTTGACAGACGCATACACCTAGGATAGATATGGAATATTCTGGCTTCAGGTGTGCCTGGATCTAGGTTCTAAAAGAAAATATTAGGACTCTCTATCTCTGCCTTCTGTTGAGGCTTCATTATCAATTTCTTTTTCTATTGTGGTGGCAAAAATGGCCACCAGCATATCCAAATGTATAATTTCTTATTTTCTCAATCATCATGGAAACCACCCCCTTTCCCTGCACACACACAATATTTTCTGGCAGTTCTAGCAGAATTCTTGAGACTTCAGACTGGGTTTCATTGTCCATATTGGCTGACATCCCATTCCTGAACTAATTTCTTATTTTATGTATATAAAAGGCAGGGGTGGGGGACAGAGAGAGAGAGAGAGAGAGATCTTATTTGCTGGTTCATTCCTCAAATTCTCACAATCGCCAAGGCTGGTCCAGGCCAAATCAGGAACTGGGAACTCCATCCAGGTCTCCCTCGTGGGTGGCAGGGACCCAACCACTTGAGCCATCATCTGCTGCCTCCCAGGGTTTGCATTAGCAGGAAGCTGGAATTGGGAGTGGTGCCAAGATTAGAACCCAGACACTCTAATAAGGAATATGGGTACCCTGAGCTGCATCATAACTGCTGTGCCAAATGCATGTTCCTCAGGCAACTTCTTTGACTTTGGCCATTCTGGGTCATGTACCCGCCTCTATAGCTGGGGGTGAGTTTAACCCCCATCAAACTATATAGACATGGGGCTGGTGCTGTGGCGCAGTGGGTTAAAGCCCCAGCCTGCAGCTATGGCATCCCATATGGGTGCCGGTTTTAGTCCCGGCTGCTCTTCTTTCAATCTGGCTCTCTGCTAAGGCCTAGGAAAGCAGTAGAAGATGGCCCAAGTCCTTGGACCCCTGCACCCACATGAGAGACCCAGAAGAAGCTCCTGGCTTCGGATCAGCTCAGCTCTGGTTATTGTGGTCATTTGAGGAGTAAACCAGCAGAAGGAAGACTCTCTCTCTCTCTCTCTGGCCCTACCTCTCTCTGTAAATCTTCTTTCAAATAAGTAAAATAAATCTTAAAAAATACAAAGAGAAAACTATATAGACAGGGCAGGGACAGTGTCTCCAGGTAAAATCTAGGTGCTGTTGCAGGAGAGTGGGGATTGGATGCGAGGCTGGCAAAGCCAGCAGACCTTCTCCACCTCAGGTCCTTTGCTCTTTACTTTCCTGTCAAGATTGCTAGAAGAGTCATTTCTAAGGAAACAACAGAAAAAAAGAGAAAGTGCTGTCTCCACAGAAAAAGGTTGCTCTCAGTACTTCTACGCAGATCATCTGTCCCTCCGCTACCCTCTAGAGATTTCTGCGACCTCAGGGAGGCTAATGTGTCACTTCAAGCTGGTGGCCATTATGGGATACCTGATCCGTCTCTCGATTGAATCCGTCGAAATTGAAGCCGACAACTGTGTCACCGACTCCCTGGCCATTTATGACTCCCTCTTGCCAATCCGGAGCACCGTCTTGTACAGGTACCACCCAGGCACTCTTTGTTGGTGGGCTGAAGTTTCTGTTGTACAGTTTCTGGATTCCACTTAGATTTCTGTGGGTATCTCGGCATCGGAGACTGAGCCTTGCTTCATTTAGCTCCCCATGTACTTCAGCTCCTTGCCAGAGCCTTCGCCCTCGATGTTTGCCACTTGCAGCAAGAGCTTCAGCCAATGTGCCTGCAATATGAGATATGTTGTGGAATTTTACTCTTATTGAGATCACTATGAAGCCCAACTGCTTCTTTTTTATTTTATTTTTTAAAATTTGTTTATTTATTTGAAAGTCAGAGTTACACAGAGAGAGGAGAGGCAGAGAGAGAGAGAGAGAGAGAGAGAGAGGTTTTCTTTCCAATGGTTCACTTCCCAATTGGCCGCAATGGCCAGAGCTGCGCTGATCTGAAGCAGGAGCCAGGAGCTTCTTTCAGGTCTCCCATGTGGGTGCATGGATTCAAGGACTTGGACCATCTTCCACTGCTTTCCCAGGCCACAGCAGAGAGCTGGATCGGAAGAGGAGCAGCTGGGACTAGAACCAGCGCCCATATGGGATGCCGGCTCTTCAGGCCACGGCGTTAACCTGCTGTGCCACGGCGCCGGCCCCAAAAGATTTATTTTTGATTTTTTGAAAGAATCACAGAGCCAGGGAGAGAGAGCAAGGTGGGGGTGGGGGAGAGAGAGAATCTCCCATCCTCTGATTCACTCTCCAAATGGCCACAACAGCTGGAGATGAGCTAATTGGAAGTCAGCAACCAGAAGCTTCTTCTGGGTCTCCCGCGTGGATGCAGGGCCCAAGGACTTGGGCCATCTTCTACTACTTTCCCAGGCCATACAGAGAGCTGGATCAGAAGAGGAGCATCCGGGACTAGAACTGGCGCTGATATGGGATCCTGGCACTCCAGGCGGAGGCTTTAACCTATGTGCTGGCCCTCCAACTGCTTTAATAGAGTATAAAAATAAATATCTTTGCACAGTATTTATAAAATGGTAGAATTGTTTTCCTTATTACAAAGATGACATATGTTCATTGCAGAAAATGAGGTCAGGCAGTAAAAACAGTATTAACTACTTCGAAAACAAGCATTACCCAAAACAAATTTCTGTTTTAGCATAAGTCCTTTCATTCATGAATATATGATTACAAAAATATGCACTAATACATATCCTGTGTTGTTTACCTATTAGTAGACATTTGTTTATGAATGCTTAATATTTGATACGCTAATAATGAGTTAGTCTT
The DNA here is from genome assembly GCF_051225735.1 of Oryctolagus cuniculus. NCBI lineage: Eukaryota > Metazoa > Chordata > Mammalia > Lagomorpha > Leporidae > Oryctolagus > Oryctolagus cuniculus. Next base: position 67,952,847 of record NC_142870.1, read on the forward strand.
TGTTAAGAAATTATTGTTACCTACTGTGCTAAATGGCCATATGAATTATGTTTTTTAAAAAAATTGTATTCTCTTATTTTTGTTTTATTTGAAAAAGAGAAAGAGAGACAGAGAAGGGAGAAAGATCTTTGATCCACCTGTGCACTTCCCACATGCCAGCAAGAGCTGGGGCTGGGCCAGGCCAAAGCCAGGAGTCCGGACTGCCATTTGAATCTTTCATGTGGGTGGCAGGAACCCCCCGCCGAGCCATCATCTGTTGCTTCCCAGGGCGTGCACTAGCAGGAAGCAGGGATCAAATGTGGAGCCAGGACTGGAGCCAGGTGCCCCGACATGGGACGAGAGCATCCTGAGTGGCATCTCAACTGCTGTGCAGATGCCTGCCCTTATCTTACGGCTTGTAACTGTTTATATATGTAGGTAGAAGTACTTCACGTGTGTTTGTATGTATGTATTCATATTTTGGGTTGCGGATGTACATGCTAAAAATTCAAATACGATAGGAGGATATTCTGTGAAAAGTAGGTTTGTGCTGGCGCCCATTCCTCAGTCCTTGCTGTTTTCATCGTTTCAGACATTGGATTATCTCCCTTACTGCTCACCACAGTACAGTGAGAAGCACACTGTTATCGGGAAGCTATTGCTTTCTAAGAGACGGTTCCTTGATTGCCAGCATCGTTATCCAGCTGAATGATGGAGTTCAGTTTTGAGCCTAGTTTTCCTCAGCACAGCGCCCTTGATCTTAGTGTTGAATGCTTGGCTTTTTAAAATCTTGTTTGCTCTCAAGAGGGTCCAATGGTGGCCATGCAGGAGAATCCTTTGATATTCATTACTGGACAGAAATTTCTGTATGGTTTTCAGCTCTGTTCCATTGGTAGTTCCCTTTGGTTACTGATAGATGAAGATCTGGCTGGCAGAGACTGATTTACAGGATCCATGTGGATGGATCCGGAAATGTGTGGAATTAGTGTTGGATGGAACCATTCCTCGAATAATCTGTTGTTCCTGTACTTTTGTTTTGTTGTTCAATTTCAGAATTTGTGAACCTACGAGGACATTAATGTCATTTGTTTCTACAAATAATCTCATGCTGGTGACATTTAAATCTCCTCATATAAGAAGGCTGTCAGGAATCCGGGCATATTTTGAGGTCATTCCAGAACAAAGTAAGTCTTCTCCAATTAAAAAAAAAAAAAAGAAAAGAAAAGTCACTTTTGGAAATATTAACAGAGCTTGAAGATAGAAGCATTCATCTTCCCTGAGGCTCTGCTTCAATGTTTGGGGTACTAGCGAGGGACTCTGGGTCACGGTCCAGCCGGAGGACAGAGGATGCATTAGTGATTTTAACCAAGTGAATTTAATAAGGAGCTCTTAACATCAAGTGTTCATCAGGTAACACAGAAGGCAACAAGAGAAGGCCTGAAAGGTATCATGGATGGTGTACACACAGAAAGCAACAGTGACTCAGGGCTGGAGAAGGCAGGTGCGAATGATCACACTGTGGGCTGGGGGAGGGGCCTCTGTGGAGGGGTTGCTGTGCTGTGTTACAGGTGTCTCTGAGGTCAGAGCTATGCTTTTTTTTTTTTTTAATTTATTTTATTTTTGACAGGCAGAGTGGACAGTGAGAGAGAGAGACAGAGAGAAAGGTCTTCCTTTGCCGTTGGTTCACCCTCCAATGGCCATTGCAGCCGGCGCGCTGCGGCCGACGCACTGTGCTGATCCAAAGCCAGGAGCCAGGTGCTTCTCCTGGTCTCCCATGTGGGTGCAAGGCCCAAGCACTTGGGCCATCCTCCACTGCACTCCTGGGCCACAGCAGAGAGCTGGACTGGAAGAGGGGCAACTGGGACAGAATTTGACGCCCCAACCAGGACTAGAACCTGGTGTGCCGCAAGGTGGAGGATTAGCCTATTGAGCCATGGCGCCAGCCAGAGCTACACTTTAAAAGAGAGTAATAGCAACCTTCAGATCTGCCGCCAAATCATATGGTTTGAAAGCAAATTTATTTTGGGAACAAAGTATTTTAGCTACATATCTTTAGGGTGCTATTTAAAAAAAAAATAAAAAATCAAAAAAAGTACCAGCTTATTGGTCAAAGAAGCATGTATTTGTAATTAAAGAAATGCATCTGTGTATTTTCCTCTTAAATCATTGTGTGTTACTGGATATCTTTTTCAGAGTGTGAAAACACGGTGCTGATCAAAGAAATCACTAGCTTTGAAGGGAAGATTCTGAGTCCATATTACCCAAGCTACTACCCTCCAAAGTGCAAGTGTACCTGGAAATTTCAGGTAGCTGAGTTTTACCAGTGTCTCAGAGAAACACTGCTATTCTGTTTCTAGCACTACTTTTTTTGAATACCATCATCTTATTTTTCATATTACAAAATGATTATCATTAAATTTTTAAAATTTAAACTTTATTGACATATATTACCCAGTTTTCCTGGAGTTTCAACTCTCTGCCCACCAATCAACTTCTCTTAATAGATAGAGCTTATTTCTCCAGTTAATTTTATTTGTGCAAAATAATGCAAAAGCATTGTTGCAGGATCAAAGAATTATTTTTGTTATGATAGAGATAATTTCTCAATTCTTAATTACACCATCATAATGGAAATAGTTAATAATAAACTGGATTAGGCAATACACATTTTTGTTTTATAAGCAAACCAGAGCACAAATTTGTATGAAATACATACATCTCCCTCTGATGTTAGATATGGCATTCCTCTTTTTTTTTTTTTGAAAAAAAATTGTTTATTTGAAAAGCAATTACAGGGAGATAGAGACATTTTTCTTTCACTGTTTCACTTCTTAAATGGCTGCAATGGCTGGGACTGGGCAAAATAGAAGCCAGGAGCTAGGAATTTCATCCAAGTCTTCCTCATGGGTGGCAGGGGCCCAAGTGCCTGGGCCATCTTCTGCTGCCCTCCCAGGCAGCAGGTACATTAGCAGGTATCTGGATTGGAGGAGGAGTGGCCAGGATTTGAAACAGTGCTTCAGTGTAAGATGTCTTCTTGTCACAATGCCACTCCCTGCCCCTTTTTAATATTAGACTGTAAGCTGTTTTTCTTTCTCTGGCTGTAGTATCATGTGGAGGGAGGGCTACCTTTGCTCACTAGTATATATGTTGTTATTGTGTGGAGAGAGCCATTTGGATGTATGTGGCAAGCAGTATGTAGCTTGCATTCGTTCAGTGTGTTCTTGAGGGACCATAATGGGCCAGGCACACAGGGACTATTCTACACACTGAGAATCCACGAAACCTGGCAACAAAAAGTCCTGCTCTCAGAGAGCTTACCTCCCAGTAGCAGGAGGTAGGCAGTAGGCAAGGCCAGTGTACACAGGATATCAAAAGGAGAGACAGTGCTATGGAGAAAAATAAATCAGGAAAGAGGCACTATATGATGAGTGGGAGTGGGGATGTGAAGGGTAGCAAGGCAGGGATTTTTTATCTTAAGTGGGAAGGTTGGAGAAACTCTCAATGACAAAGGAGCATTTGCTGAGAAACCTGAGAGATGAGGAAGCTAGCCACATGGATACCCAGGATAAGAAGGCAGTTGCAGAAGGAGGCATGTATGTTGACTTGTGCATGCCCTTACCAGTTAGATTGTTAAAATAATTTCATTTTCTACCCAAATCATTGGTGTCAACATCCTGATGACTTGTATCCTTATGTTTTTTTTTTTCCATTATCACAAACATTTCTAAAATAATTAAAAGGTAGAGGTGCTGGCCACTGGCTCACTGTGCTTTTCAAGGCCTCGGGTAGCAGAAGCACAAGGCCCCAGCTGAGCAGATCGTCTAAGGGCTGGAGGGAGGTGTGGTGAGGAGGTGCACGCAGGGGTTGGAGAAGGATAAAGAGAAAACACCAAATCCCTGTGGCTTCAACTCCCCCCAACCCAGGCTTCTCTTCTCAGGTTAGTCAGAATGAGAAAGGCACCATTCTCAAAAGCCCTGTGAAATATGTGGGCTTCCTTGGAGATACACTGGATCTTGACTCCATGGTAACCCATAAGCTTCGGATGAAAGCACCCAATGTCACTGTAGTCTTTAGCCATGCTGTAAATAAGATCACTTCAGAAATGAGGATCTGGAAATGCTGATGCAAAGAAGTCTTATTAGGAAAAGGACACATCCCTGAGGGAATGAGGAGTGGGAGAGGGGAGACAGGGAACACGTGGCTGACCTTGTCTCCCAGGGTCAAGGTTTGTCTTTGGTGGGAGATTAAATGAAACCCTGCCTGTTTCTGAGGGCTTTGAACAGCCACCTCCAGCACTGTGAGAGTACACTCTGAATGGAAATCAGTGTTAAGACATTTTTTCACCTGTAAAATAGCTTCAACTCAACCAAAAACAACTAAGAACCAGGTGACTCAAGTAACAAAAAATGGACTTGAGTCATGGTAAAACTTTTTTTAATCCAAAAGCTGATTTTTTTTTTCTCCAAAATCCCTTTTAGGGTCTGGTCCTATTTCCAAAGTTTACTGAAGAGCAATCAACCCTGTTTGCAAACTCACTGTCAGCTGAGTTTTGAGGTTTCGTGTATCTGCAAAGAATTAGCTCTTACTCCACTACAAACAGCATCAGATTCCTCTCCTACATTCTCTTATCCACTCAGCAAATACCAATCAAATGCCTGTTGTGGGTCAGGCTCCACTTAACACCATGAATACCAAGATAGAGTCCTTGCTCCCCTCAGAGCTTACCGACTACTGGGGGAGAGGGAACAACCACTAAAACCATAAAAAGCATGCTGAGTTTATAAAATTTGTCTACGTTGGCTTAGCACTGTAGTGTTTCCAGCACACATATTCTTATTTGCTCCTCCAAACATACTGTTGATGTAGGAGAGTTGTTCTCATCACGTTTTATAGAAAAGAAGCAGATATGGGGGCAAACCATTTGCCAGAGTCAATCACATAGTGGTGAGCCAGGTAGGACTAGAAGAATCACACCACCTCCATAAGTCAGTTCAGTTCTCCCTGCCTTTTCTATGGATGTTCGGCTTTCCTGGGTTTCAGAGCAATCACTTAGCTGAACGTTTACTTCCCTCTCCCTTCCTTCTTTGTGTATCCTGTGGGGAGCAATCCGGACTAGACTAAGTTGCTCGAATTAGGACTTATTCTATGCATCTGCTCTCCCACAATATGGCGCTGGGAGAGAAGTAAACAGCTTCCGCACAGCTGCCTCCAGTTCAACCAATTAACTGTAGGACTTGCTCCTGATTGGAGAGCAGCGTACTCAGCCGAGTTGGGATTGGCAGAGAAGGACTATAAAGGAGGAGAGAAACGGCATGCACCAGGAACATCTATGGGGAACATCTAGCTGAAGGAACACCTGTGCAGCCCCCCAGAGAACCGGCCGGCGGTGTGCCGCTCCCCTGCGGAAGTGGGGAATGTGGCCAGGGGGAACTGCCCTTCCACGGAGGTGGAAGGGATAGTAGCCAACCCGGGAAGAACCAGCAGCAAACCCGGGGAGGGCCGAGTAGACGAAAGAACAGCGCAGGGTCCTGTGTTGCTCCTCCACGAAGAGGGGGAGCGACAGTATCCCACTAATTGAGTTTTGGAATCTTAGAAAATGGAGCAGTGCTTTGAATGGTTACGTTTCAAATGTCATCAGCCCAACATCATAAAGTTTAGGTCCACCCAGTGTGTGCAGGGATTACTAAGAGCTGTGTAAGTCCCCCCTCCCATTGCTTGGGAAATGGACAGGATTCCCCGAAGGGAGAGCCTCTCCCTACTCCCATGAAGGGAATATGCAAGCATTTCTGCTACAGGGATTTCTAGTGCTCATCTGAATGGGGTTCTGGGTTGCATGAGCATTTGCACAACCACTGGCAAATGTGGAGTCTGTTCTGCATTGTGTTGCCATCACTGACTAAAGAAATATTCATTATTACAGTCTCAATCACAAAATTTCTCCCGTAACCTGGTTAAGTTTCCCAATGCAAAGGCAAGGTAGTACGGAACAGAAACTGAAAGCACAGAAGCATAGGGAGATAGTAAACTTACTTTCTTGTTCATTTGTTGGAACAGCTTGAAATACAAGGCAACGGTGCTTCTTTCCCCCACTTTCAAGCAGAAATACCCCTTGACCAACCTGTGTACAAATGTAGAATTGTGGGCAGTTCTGAGTCAGTACAATACACATGCAACAGAATTTATTTTCTTTCACTATGGAGAGACTCAATGAATTGGGGGAGGTGCATGAAATACGTTTTATTTTGAAGCAATGGAGCATAGTGAAAATGCCCAAGTTTATTGATAGAATATTGGAATGGAAAGTGTTCTCTCTCTCTCTCTCTCTTTTTTTTTTTTTTTTTTTTTTTTACAGGCAGAGTGGACAGTGAGAGAGAGAGACAGAGAGAAAGGTCTTCTTTTCCCTTTTTTAAAAGATGTTATTTAAGTTACACAAGTTTCATGTATTTCATATATACACATTTAGGAACAGAGTGGTACTTCCCACCCTACCCTCTCTCCTGCCACCCACACTCCAACCTTTTTTCCTCCTCCCTCTCCCATTCCCACTCTTAATTTTTACAAAGATCTATTTTTTTTTTTTTTGACAGGCAGAGTGGACAGTGAGAGAGAGAGACAGAGAGAAAGGTCTTCTTTTTTGCCGTTGGTTCACCCTCCAATGGCCACCGCGGCTGGCGCACCGCGCTGATCCGATGGCAGGAGCCAGGTACTTCTCCTGGTCTCCCATGGGGTGCAGGGCCCAAGTACTTGGGCCATCCTCCACTGCACTCCCTGGCCACAGCAGAGAGCTGGCCTGGAAGAGGGGCAATCGGGACAGAATCTGGCGCCCCGACCGGGACTAGAACCCGGTGTGCCGGCGCCGCAAGGCGGAGGATTAGCCTAATGAGCCGCGGCGCCGGCCGAAAGTGTTCTTGCACTATAGTATTTACTTTGTTACAAAAGACATTATGTCTTAGTTTGCATGTATATGTATATTTATGCTATATATATATATATGCTTATATATATTGTAATGTGAAGAAATAGCCAGATGACCAAATTGGTCCTCAGGAGTCCTGGGCTTTTGGTGAACATAAGGCAATCCTGTACCTATTGAGCCCAGAACATTTGTGTTCATGGGGTGGGGGTGGGACTGGGGGGGTGGGGTGCAGCTTTGGAGGAATATAGGACTGGTTTGAACCTCTGGTCTGCATTTCCTCACCATGGGAAAGGAGCTGATCTTTGGTCAGCCTTGCCTTCTTCTATAAAATGGAAATCATACCACTTGCCTAACATGGTGGCTGTGATGCTCAAATGAGAAAGAGGGGCGGGCATTGGGCCAAGTGGTTAAGCTGCTGCTTGGGAACCCTGGATCCCATATCAAGTCCCAATTCTGCTCCCAGTTCCAACTTCCTGGTCATGCACACCCTGGGAGGCAGTAGGTGGGGACTGGAATACGTGGCACACACCACCCACCTGGGAGACCTGGCTTCAGTTCCCAGCTCCTGGCATCAGGAGACAGTCTCTGTCTTTATCTCTCTATGTATCTCTGCCTGTCAAATAAAACAGAGAGAGAGAGGGAGAGAGAGAGAGAGGGAGAGAGAGAGAGAAATCTGCCTCTCGAAGGCAGGTGGTAAAAGTCGGTTTGCCATATTAAGTGTATATTAAAAGAAGGACATAAGCACACATGCAAGTATAACATACATAATGACATAATTAAAAAAATCTGTCAGAGCATTAAAAGACATTGGGTAAAACTCATTTAAAGAAAAAGATCATAAAATTTAATTACAAACTATTCCTAAAACTTAACTTTATCTTGCTTTCAAAAGCAATTGAATGAACCAAAAAAAAAAAAATCACAATAAAGCTGAACAGAAAGGAAACTTTGTTCCAAGTCAGCGCAAGCAAAAGCAAAGTAGGATTCACAGTCCCAGGCAACATGAAATCAGGACAATAGTATCCTTGATTTTAAAGTAAGAGAAGGAAGGCGATCTACAGTGATAGAGAGGAGGTCCACCAGATCTGATTATGACAAGTATTTACACAGCGAACGACATAGCATCCATACCCATAAAACAACACAAGGGGCCGGCGCTGTGGCACAGAAGTTTAAGCCTCTGTGCAGTGCTGGCATCCCACATGGGTGCTGGTTTGAATCTCTGACGCTCCACTTCTGATCTGCTCCCTGCAGGAAAGCAGCGGAAGATGGCCCAAGTACTTGGGCCCCTGCACTCTTGTGAGAGACCAGTAAGAAGCACCTGGCTCATAGCTCCTGGCTCCTGGCTTCTGGCTTTGGCCTGGCCCAGACTCATTTAGAGAGTGAACCATCAGATGGAAGATTTCTCTCTCTGTATTTCTGCCTTTCAAATAAATAAATCTTAAGAAGCAACAACAACAAGAACACAATGTAGAAAGACAAAGATAGGTGACACTGTTTAAAAAAAGTTTTAGTTCCCTTTTTCTTGGCTCAAGACAGAGGTAGTGAGCGACGATAAGTAAGGGTGGAAAGGACATGAACCACTAGAATGAGCTTTGAAAAATAAGCCAAGAATACTTTTTTCAAGTGGCCGTGGAGCATTCACAAATTTTATCACAACAAAATACATAATAAATTTAAAAAATAAAAGCAGTATAGTCATCATTTATCTAATTAGAATTTGAAAACTTGGAAATGAATGAACTAAAACTTGACTTCCTGGAAATGTGGAAAACCTCTGGTAAAGGATTGTGAAGTCATGTGAAAATCCAAACAAAAGCTTTGCCACATTGGCTGTAATGTGTGTGGTACATGTCACCCAGTACAATGTATAGGTCAGGTCGTGTGTGTGTGTGTGTGGGTGGGTGGGCTCACGTACTTAGGTGACTCTCTTTCAACCTTTTCTGAGAAAACGAAGGATGACTCAGTAACAGCCTTCAGGGATACCTAGGTTCCTTAAAAGAGAACATTGATTCATTTCTCCTCTTTCTTAAGAATGTGAGCGATGCTTTAAATAAACCAACCCATTATTTTCACTGAAAGAGGGAAGCGTTTACAGTCATTAACTAGTGAGTGTTTTCAAACTTAAGACCTTCCAACAGGAGGAAATTGAATCCCAGAGATGCTGCCACGTCTCACCTCACCCAGTTGCTCCCTGGGTCCAGGCTGCTTGCTTCCTTCTCCCTTTTTTAAAAGATGTTATTTAAGTTACACAAGTTTCATGTATTTCATATATACACATTTAGGAACAGAGTGGTACTTCCCACCCTACCCTCTCTCCTGCCACCCACACTCCAACCTTTTTTCCTCCTCCCTCTCCCATTCCCACTCTTAATTTTTACAAAGATCTATTTTTTTTTTTTGACAGGCAGAGTGGACAGTGAGAGAGAGAGAGACAGAGAGAAAGGTCTTCCTTTTTTGCCGTTGGTTCACCCTCCAATGGCCGCCACGGCTGGCGCACCGTGCTGATCTGATGGCAGAAGCCAGGTGCTTCTCCTGGTCTCCCATGGGGTGCAGGGCCCAAGCACTTGGGCCATCCTCCACTGCACTCCCTGGCCACAGCAGAGAGCTGGCCTGGAAGAGGGGCAACCGGGACAGAATCCGGCACCCCGACCGGGACTAGAACCCGGTGTGCCGGCGCCGCAAGGCGGAGGATTAGCCTAATGAGCCGCGGCACCGGCCCAAAGATCTATTTTCAGTTTACTTGATGTCCTTCCCTCTTTTTAAAAAATTGCTTATTTATTTATTTATTTATTTATTTATTTATGTAAGAAGCATACAGAGTGAGAGCAAGAGTGAGAGGGAGAGTGAGAGACAGTGTTTCCTGTTTGTTTCTTTACTTCCCAAATGCCTGAAATGGCAAGGTGTGGCTGGGTAGAAGTCAGAAGCCAAGAACTCAATCCAGGTCTCTTACATGGATGGCAGGAACCCAACCACTTGAGACATCACCACTACATCCTAGGGTCTGCATTAGCAGAAAGTGGGAACCAGGAACCATAGTCATTCTAATGTGGGGTGCAGGTGTCCTAACCAGATTCTTAAGTGCTAGGACAAACACCCAACCCTGTTTCCTTCCCTTCGTTATCCATATGGTCTCCTCCTTAGTCCAGTTTGTGTAAGGTGCTGGTCTTCCCCACCAAGGGCCATAGGGCACAAGGAATAGAATGTCCTTAAAACAACAAGCCAAAGGGGTGAGTAGTGAGTGTGGGAAAGGAATTTTAGCTTGAAACATGCCCTTTGAATGAAGCATATTCTGACTTGATTTTTTTTTTCACAGACTCCCCTATCGACTCTTGGCATAGCACTGAAATTCCATAACTATTCAATAACCAAGAAGAACGTGAAAGGATGTGAACATGGATGGTGGGAAATTAATGAGCACATGTAAGTGATTCACATATGTGAGGAATCTGATGAAAACTTCACTGCTTGGATTTTTTTGTCCCCCAAATAGTTTATATACAGAAAGGGAAACTGAAGGACACAGGAGTTAGCAACTTGATCAAGCACACTCAGCCCTTGTGTGACTGAGGAAGGATTCAAACCCATTTTTAGGGCACCTACTCCACTGCTGTGTGCTGCAGGGCTATTGATGTGTATAACTGAGACTCTAGTAATTGGCACCAAGAGTTTCCAGATCTCAGAGCCATGGGGAAAAAGAATAAATAGGGGTCTGTGGGTACCGAAGTTAGAAGCCAATTCTTTGCAGTAGGAGATGCTCGGTTGGCTAGGCTGGGTCCTAAGGCTTTGGAGTGAGTGAAGCTAATCAGAAAGAAAGCCAGAAAAATCTAGGTGCTTGGGTTTCCTGAGCCAATCTAGTAGGTCTTCACTCTTAATTTTATCCTTAGTTGTTGCTCATTTGCTTCTAAAGCTCCAATAGACATCCAACTGAATTAAAAGATACAGGAGGACCCATTGTCATGGCAGCAGAACAGCTTCCCAGTTAAGTTTCAGAAAGAATTCTATGGGGTTAAAGACCTGGGCCACCATGCACTGTGACTCCCTAGAAGGAAGCTTCCCTTACTAAGTATTCTTCCTCAACAACCTGCTTCCAGTTCCCTTAGAAAGATGAGTGGCAAAATAATCACTGGTCTCGTCTTCATTGGAATACGATCCAACATATTGAAAGGTATTCTTGGATCCATTATTAAAATGTAGCCTGCAGTCCATTAGGGAGTGTAATTGAATCAAGGGTCTATTATATGAAAGTCAAAAGACCTGGGTTCAAATTCTAGCCATGTTATTTAGTAGCTATTTTAAGTAGGACACATTATTTAGCTTCTTTGATATTTAGTCTTTATTTAAAATTATTTTTTCAAATTTAATTAGTTTATTTCTTTGAAAAGCAGTCTGCCAAGAGAGAAAGGGAAAAACAGAAAGAGGGTGGAGAGGAGGAGGAGGAGGAGGAGGAGGTGGAGGAGGAGGAGGGGAGGGGGGAGGAGCCAAGAACCCCTTATGTGGGTAGTGGAGCCCTTTTTCTAGCCTCTGCTGCCTCCCAGGTGCATTGGCAAGGAGCTGAATCAGAAGTGGAATAGCCTGTACTGAAACCAGCACTCCTATATAGTAGGTGGGCATCCCAATTGGTGGCTTAACCTTCTGCTCCGCAACACTGGCCTGTATTTTTCATTTAAAACTTATTTATATATTTATTTGCTTGAAAGTCAGACAACAGTGAGAGAAATGCAGAGAGAGAGAGAGAGAGAGAGAGAGAGAATCTTCCTTCCACTGATTCACCCCCTAAATGCCCACAACAGCAGGGGTGAGTCAGGCAGAAGCATAAAGCCAGGAACTCCATCCAGGTCCCCAGGCATTTGAGTCACCATCTACTGCCTCCCAGGGTACACGTTACTAGGAAGCTGGGTCAAAAGTGGAAATAGTACTTGAACTCAAGCACTTGGATAAGGGATGTGGGCGTCCTAAGTGGAGAGGCTTAAACCACTGCACCACAAACCCCCAACTTCACTGTGATTTTCAATCTTATAAAAGAAGCAGCAATTCCTATGTAACAAGAGCTTTTTGTTATTATTTATTTTGTTAGCATTCAATGAAATTATGTATACTACACATCAAAAATATTAGTTGTTATTAACATGAATAATGACGTTGCTTTGGGGATGATGTCAGTTGCATAAAGAGGACAGAATGCACCCCAGGCTCTCATGATACTGCATTTTGGTATCCAATTAAAACAGAGATCCAGCAAACAAGCCTTTACAAATACTTTGTGAAATTGTCAGACTATGATAGAGCCACACTTTGAAAATGGGATCCAGGTTTGGTGTTGTGGCCTAGCTGGTAAAAGCTACCACCTGTGACACAGGCATTCTGTGTGGGTGCTGGTTCATGTCCCAGCTGCACCACTTCCAATCCATATCCCTGCTAATGGTCTGGGAAACAGTGGAGGATGGCCTAAGTGCTTTAGCTTCTGCATCCACATGGGAGACCTGGAAGAAGCTCTTGGCTCCTGGCTTCAGCCCAGCCCAGCCCAGACTCTTGTCATTGAGGTCATTTGGGGAGTGAACCAGAGGATGGAAGATCTGTTTCTCTGTGTCTCCCTCTCTGTAACTCTGCCTTTCAAATGGATAGATAAACCTTAAAAAGAAAGAAAGAAAGAAAGAAAGAAAGAAAGAAAGAAAGAAAGAAAGAAAGAAAGAAAGAAAGAAAGAAAGAAAGAAAGAAAGAAAGAAAGAAAACGGGATGTTATTTTCCCCCTAATTAACAAAAACAGCAGTCTAGGGTGCAATGTAGGAGTAGTGGCTCCTCCAAGCAATACTAGGAAAGCTCTCTAAACACTTTCCCTGAAGGGCAAGTTCAAGTAGTCTCGTGGGGTGGCTGAACTCCTCTAATTCCTTCAGGCTGATGGTACTCTCAAGATTTAAAAGGCCAACCTTTCCTTCTTATCAGTCTCTTTCATCTGAAAAGGAAAAGACTAATTGAACTAATCAGACACCTTGCTGAGAAGTTAGCCTAAGGGAATGGTGCTTTAATGGGGGAGGAGGGAAAGTAATGCTGAGTGGAGGAGGCCTAACGCTCAAGTCTTTCAGCGAATTAGGGCTGTGGGGAGCTACAATGGCCTGTGTGGGCCTTGCAGGGGTGAAGAGCCTTCCTATAAATCTTCAGCAAAGCAAAGCTCCTGAGAGGAAAGCCTTTTGCTTTGTAGAAAGTACAACAGGTTAGCATCAGGCTAATTTGTGTCCATATGTGATTTGCTCGCTTGCTATTTGGACATCAGCAAGTCACTTCTTTATGGCTCCCTCTTCCTTCCTTGCCCTAGGTATCCATGTAAACTGATTCTTGCTGGGTTTCCCCAATCTCACAACTTAAACTTTGACTCCATAGCCACTATCATGCCTCTTTGAATACTATCTTTTATTTATTTCTATTTTTAAAAAGATTTATTTTATTTATTTGAAAGACAGTTACAGAGAGAGGTAGAGACAGAGAGAGAGGTCTTCCATCCTCTAGTTCACTCCCTAGATGGCCGCAATGGCCAGAGTTGTGCCCATCTGAAGCCAGGAGCTTCCTCCGGGTCTCCCACACGGGTGCAGGGGCCCAAGGATTTGGGCTGTCTTCTACTGCTTTCCCAGACCATAGCAGAGAGTTGGATGTGAAGAGGAGTAGCTGGAACTAGAATCAGCGCCCATATAGGATGCCAGCACTTCAGGCCAGGGCATTAACCCACTGCACCACAGCGCAGGCCCCATGCATACTATCTTTTAGACCTAGGCCAAGTACAGGTGCAAAAGATCCTTTCCTGCTTGATTCCCCCTTAATTCTCCCAAGTGAGGCTCTTCCTAGCAATAAAGCTCCAAATCTTAAAGGATTGAGTGATGATAATTATTTTAAAATACAGATGACATAATGATGTTTTCAGAGTAGGATTCTGATCTCAAGATGACCAACCACAGCAGACTCTGGCCCTGAATCCTGGCTTGCCTTTCAGGTGCCTCTCACTCAGGCCCTGGCTCCCACCTGGCCAAGTGACCACCCACAGCTGCTCTCTCTTCATTGCCTCCCAGGGGCTGGTCTATCAGCCCATCTGTTCCTGAACTTCAGCCAACTACAACAGACTTTCTGAATAGCACCGGAATGACTTCCTCTTTCAAGCCTTGACATCTAGATGATCTGTGTACCCCAAGGCTGGTGTCTGAGCCAATGGAACTTGAGTACTTTGGGGGCCTGGAGTGATTGGCATTCATAGGTTCCAGCAGGAGATGTCTCCCTCGAGCCTTGCAGCTGCTCTCTGACTTCTGGAAAGACCTCAGTATTTTCACCCTGGGAAGCTTATCGTGGGCCTGCAGTGTAATACTCCATGTTGCAGTACCCACGGTGCTCATGTAGTAAGAATGAACAGAAGGGGCAGTTTCTCAAGAGAACACTGGGCATCTGGGGTAGGGAGCTTTTAGGTGACAAGAGGGAAGAAAAAAGTCCAGGTAGTGAAATATTGTAAGCAGGTATTATTTTGAAATTTTGCCAAGGACAAGCCCTGAAGTGTGCACTGGATTCCAAATTAGATTGTTATCCTTTGCGTTCTATGTTGCTGGAATTCTTTGCATATTTTCAACCTGAGTTCACAGGATTCCACTCTGTTCTGTAGAGAGGTTGCTTTGTGGGCAAAAGCAGGGAATTTTTATTGTTACACTTTTTTTACACCAAAAAAGGAGAGAAGAATGGGAGGATTAAATCTGTATTCCTTTGGATCCTACCTGCAGGCTAGGAGAGCAACAGGTGGATGGCACTATTATTATTCTAATCAGCAGAGGAGCAAATTGAATGGATAACAGCCAATAATAAGCATCTGTGCTTGTAAAAACCCAAATGACCAGAGTCAGTGAGGTCGATGTCCACAGCAATGCCACTGACAATCTGTGTGTCCCCGACTCTTGTCTCTGCAGGTACTGTGGCTCCTACATGGATCACCAGACAATTTTCCGAGTGCCCAGCCCTCTGGTGCACATTCAGCTCCAGGGCAGCTCAAGGCTTTCAGACAAGCCACTTTTGGTAGAATATGGCAGTTACAACATCAGTCAACGTAAGCTTGGAATCAGCTCCTTTGAAAGCCTTAATATATTGTTAAATGGAGACTAACACTCTATAACTCAAACTTTGAGGATGGGATTGAACACTGCTTGATTTCTGCTATTTCATTGTATATATTTACTTTTATAATAAATTATTATGAGGGAGTTTCATATGGAAAATACATATCATGGAAAAAGTATGCATTGATTTCAAAAAAATTTTTGCACCAAAATATATTTCTTTTCAGTTGACTTATCCATGAACTTTCTGAAGCTCCCTTGTATAGATAATAAATACATAATACAAATAAAATAAGTGATACATAAAATTATATATTTATTGCTATATTTTAAGTTAAAAGAAATAATAACTTTTTGATATCACTGATTTATAGTTGAAAACTAATTTTTCACATCATTCTTAAAATATAGGAAGAGCTCAAGTCTTGGTTTGTTGTTCTTCATGCTAACCATCACTCTTTGTAAATATGATGTTTATGCCAACAAATAGTAGCTCCAAGGCCAACACTTGTGACTGTGGCCTGTGAACCATGGAGAGAGTTGATTGATCAAAAGAGTTCAAATGTTAGCCCTCAGAATTTTGAACTTGAAATCCATACTGAAAATTGCTAGATTAGTAGCCAGGAAATGGTCAGCAGAAGGGAAATCATTAGCACTGGAGAGAGTAGATAATGACTTGCTGGGGAAATTCTATATTGGCTTTAACTTAAAAAATTATTTTTGAGAGGAGAGAGAGTAAGAGAGAGAGCGAACGAGCAAGGAACTGGTTCACTTCCCAAATTCAAGCAGGACTCTGAAGCTAGAAGCTGAAATGCAATCCAAATCTCCCATGTGAGTGGCAGGAGAACAATTACTGTAGCCATCATGACTGCCTGGAAAGGTCTAAATTAGCAGGAAGCTGGAGTCAGGAGCTGGAGGTGGGCACTGAACCCAGGTACTCTGATGCGGGACACTTGTGTCTTAACTGGTGTCTCAACTGCTGGACAAAACACCTGCCTTCACCTTACTCTTTTTTTCTATCCATGTTGCCTTTCCAGTGGCTCATCCACTGCATCATGTGCCACTGAGACGGTGGTTGGTCTGATAATGCACTCCCCCCATTATTTTGCACAGAGGAGGAAGAATTTATTATTTTTAAGATTTATTTATTTATTTGAAAGTCTGAGTTACAAAGAGAGAGAGAAGGAGAGGCAGAGAGACAGATCTTCTATCCTTTGGTTCAATCCCCAAATGGCCACAATGGTTGGAGCTGAGCCTATCTGAAGCAAGGAGCCAGGAGCTTCTTCTGGATCTACCACATGGGTACAGAGGCCCAAGAACTTGGGCCATCCTCTGCTGCTTTCCCAGGCACATTAACAGGGAGCTGGATCGGAAGTGGAGCAGCCAGGACTCCAACCAGTGGCCATATGGGATTCTGGCAGTGCAGATAGTGGCTTAACCCACTGTGCTGCAGTGTCAGCCCCTATTTTTTATTTGAAAGTCAGAGTTACAGAGAGAGAGGGAGATCATCCATCTTCTGGTTTACTCACCAGATGTCTACAACTGCCAGCGCTGAGCCAGGTTAAAGCCAGTAGCTTCATCTGGGTCTCCCATGTGGCTGGCAGGGATCCAAACACTTGGGCCATCTGCTGCTTTTCCCAGGCCATTAGCAGAGAGTTGGATCAGAAGTGGAGCAGCCAGGACACAAACTGGCGCCCACAGGGGATGCAGGCACTGCAGACAGCAACTTTACCCTCTGTGCCACAACGTCAGCCCCAGGATTTATTATTGCTATAATATTTAGCTGTAAGCCCAAGATTAATGATTCAAGTCTAGGCAGGGAAAGGATCTTTGATGAGCAACTTGGCTGAAGTGGACAGGATGATGGCCAGCAAGGTAGGAGGCAGGAATCTTGGGTTTTGAGACCAGTCACTAATCCCCCTCTTTTCCACTTGGTAGGATCAGAATTTTGGAAGAGGGATCACTTGGAAATGTGATCAAAGATGCATACAATTGTGCATCTGATCACAGTGGATTCAGAAATACCAGGAACCCTTTTATAATTCCCCAGGGAGCGTAAAGACCATCCCACCTCCCCTCCATATTAAGAACCTTTGGACTCTTAGGTTTCTCGCCGCTTTCACATTCTGCCAGTCCGTGCTAATGCCATAGAGCTGAGCCAAGGCTGTGGAGGCAGAACTCCAATTGTGCACATGAGCTGGATGTAATGCTCACTCAGAGCTTTTGTTGAGTTAATTTGCTTTTATTCTTGCTCTTTTAAGTTCTTTAGCTCCCTAGAGCCTTGATTGGATGGATAAATGATATAATTACTGCTGCTACCTTGCCAACTTCCTAAGCACTTAACACTTTCCATTTCTTTGCTAATGTGAGCTGATGATTTTTAGGGACCACCCCAAGATTTTCTCTTTTTTGTTGTCTGTAGCCTGTCCTGTTGGATCTTTTAGATGCTCCTCCGGTTTGTGTGTCACTCAGGCCCAGCGCTGTGATGGAGTAAATGACTGCTTTGATGAAAGTGATGAACTTTTCTGTGGTAGGTATTCAAGCTTTTAAAATGACTTTCTTGTGAATAAGTACCTTCTCACGACCCTGGTTGCTGCTGGTGTGTATCCTTAGTTGTGGTAGTTGCTCTCTATTGCTGCATAACACACTACCCTAAAGCCCAGTGGCTTAAAAACAATCATTTATTTTCCATCATGCATTCTTGGGTTGTCTGGTATCTGACTGACCTAGATTGAGCTCATCTGGGTGGCTCTGCTTCCAACACTGTTTCCTCCTTACCTTGGTTCTTCCCAGGTTGGGGTCAGGCCTACTCTCTGTGGCACTTTTCTCCATTAAACCAGTGGGCTAGTCATGACAGTGAAGAAGCAAAGGAGGGGTGGGCAGAAACCCCAGGTCCTTAAGAACTGGACATGGAATTGGCACACCATCCTTGCAAGATATAGCTTAGTTGAGGTCAAAGTCAAGGAGCAGGGAAATTTACTCTGTATACCTTGGAGCCACGGCAAGAGCTGGATGCATCATAGTACCCTAGGGAGTGTAGATCTGTGACTAAGAACTTAATCCACCACTGACTTAAACAAAGCAGTCCTGTTTGGAAGTGCAGATCCTCAGTACAGAGAGAAAGTCAGAATTTGCAAAGCAGCAGACTCCTTCGGCCTGTTTATGGAGCACAGGTGTTTGTAAATTAGAGGTTTCCTCTGTGTGTGTGTGTGTGTGTGTGTGTGTGTGTGTGTGTTTAACCTGTACAGTTTGCATTGACATCTCATAGGTAATGACTAAGGGGTGGTACACTGGATATTTCTATTTTGTGGAAGAATCTGTTTCGATTTTTTCATTGCTATTTTCCCCTCATTCCTGAATCTATCTCCAGTTGTAGGAAGTAATGTGGGGAGAACAATTCATTAGATAAAGTGAAATCATTGGCAACACTTTCTCCTTTCTCCTAAGATCCAGAAGGTTTAATTCACATACAATTGCAATGGTGTTGTTATTTGTCTTTTTCATACCCTTGAAGAAATAATTCAGTTAATATAGCTAAGTGTAAAAATACTGTATTCATTAAATAAACTGTAGTTCTATAGCTTCTTTTATTGACAAAACAAAACTTTCTTAGTTTATAGTCTATTGATCATTTAAATCTATAGTCTTTTATTTGTTAAGAAAATAAATACTGTTGCTGGAGCTATGGTGGAGCGAGTTAAGACACTATCTGCACTGCTGGCATACCTTATGGACATCTGTTTGAATCCCTGCTGCTTCACTTCTGATCCAGCTCCCTGCTAATGCACCTGGGAAAGCAGCAGAGGATGGCCCCAGACCTTGGGCCCCTGCACCCATGTGGGAGACCTGGAATAAGCTCCTGGCTCCTGGCTTTGGATCAGCTCAGCTCCAGCCATTGTGGCCATTTGGGGAGTGAAACTGTGGATGGAAGACCACTCTCTCTCTCTGTGTCTGCCTCTCTCTCTGTAACTCTGTCTTCAAAATAAATCTTAAAAAAAAGAGAGAAAATAAAAGAAATACTGACCATTCCATAGTGACTAAAGGGTTTTTTAAAAAAAATTTTTTTACTTATTTATTTGAGAGGTAGAGTTACAGATAGAGAAAGGCAATGACAGAGAGACAGGTGTATCCACTGGTTCACTCCACAAATGGCTGCAATGGCTGGAGCTGGGCCCATCTGAAGGCAGGAGCCAGGAGCTTCTTCTGGGTCTCCCATGTAGGTGCAGGGACCCAAGCACTTGGGCCATTTTCCACTGCTTTCCCATGCCATAGCAGAGAGCTGGATTGGAAGAGCTGCAGCTGGGACTTGAACCAGCACCCATATGGGATACTGGCACTGCAGGCAGAGGCTTAGCCCACTACGCTGCAAGCGGCAGCCCCTGTTTTTGTTTTTTATTTTCTCTGCTCTGATGTTTCAGATACAAGTGATTGCTATTGCTTTATCATAAGGACTACTTTTGGTCATTGTTATTTCTCACTGTGCCATTTAGTGAGCATCTACTATTTGATAAGGGTTTGAGATAAGAGATGAATCACACAAAATCCCCAATCTCAAGACACTCCCACTCTGTTGAGGAAGATAGACAAGTTCAATTTAGAAAACAGCTCATGATTTTAAAGAAAATAAATAACTTATGCATTTTAAGACTTATTTATGTATTTGAAAGAGTTACAGAGAGAAAGGGAGAGGCAGAGAGATATCTTGCATCCTCTGGTTTACTCCCCAGATGGCTGCAACAGCTGGGGCTGGGCCAGGCTGAAGCAGGAGCCAACAGCTTCTTCCAGGTCTCCCACATGGATGCAGGCACCCAAGCACTTTCCCAGGCCATTAGCAGGGAGCTGGATCAGAAGTGGAGTATCCAGGACTTGAATTGACTCCCATATGGGATGCTGGCATCACAGGCAGCAACTTTACTGGCTACATCACAACACCTGCCCCTGTGCATTTAATTGTAATTAAATAAACACATCATCAGAGTTTACCACATTTACCCAAAAGCAAAACCAGGTCTGAAAAACTCAAGTGCTAGGAATTACACTAAAGTTTAAACATCTGCTTTTATTCAGGGGAGTGTCAATTTAGGTGAAAACTATCTTTTATTTCTTTTAATTTAAGTCAACTTAATGAGCTGTACCTTTGAGTTGCGCTGCTGTTCATCAGAGAATCCAGCTGCTGGATGTCTCTGACTCATGACCTTTCTGTTTTTTCTCATTCTAGTGGCCCTTAGTGCTACCTGCAATGCCAGCTTCTCCAGGAAGCATGGCCCTTTGGTCTGCGATGGCTTCAGGGACTGTGACAATGGCCAGGATGAGCAGAACTGCACTCAGAGTGAGGAGGGATTGAGCTTTTCCTAAACCAGAATCAAAAGACTTTCACTGGGTTAGGGCAATCAACTTGTCCAGTTTTCCTAGAACTTTCCCTGTTTTAGCACTAGAAGCCCCTAGTCCCAAGAACTCCCCCAGTCTCGGACAAAATGGGACAGTTGGTTGCTCTAACAGGGGTTCAGTAGTGTGTGTGTACATTCCTGTGTGAATAGGGCAGATTTTCACTGTGCACATTCTTTTAATGCTACTCAAAGTTGTAAGTACTGAGGACCTGATAAAAAGGAATTTTCCCGATTCCATAACACACTGTATACTAAATCCTGCAGAGACACAAACCCTGGGGCTGTGAACAAATGTGCTCTAATTCACAAGGTCTGTGCAGTTGTCTTTTCCCTAATGATATAAAGTGACTGAATGTGGTAGTGCTGTTTGCTGAAAACTTTTCTTGGATAACAAGACCAAGTAATAGCAAAGCAGAAATGGCCCAACTTTTTCGACCTTTACCCACGGTGAAAGGAAGGAGAGACAATCACTTGGTTTTCATCAGATGTGCCACCGGGCTTGCTGTTCAATGGTTCAGCTCAGGTGATTGGACAGCTTGCTGTAGGGTTGCATCGTTTCTCTCTGCTGTTTATAGCAAATAGCAACCCCATGGATAAACTGTCCTTTGCAAATTCAATGTCATTCAATGTTGAGAAAAACTGTTTCGTTTCTCTTTGTTCATTTTTAGGCATTCCATGCAATAACAGAACGTTTAAGTGTGGCAACGATATTTGCTTTAGGAAACAGAATGCAAAATGTGATGGGACAGTGGACTGTCCAGATGGAAGTGATGAAGAAGGCTGTAGTGAGTGGCAGTTTACTCCTTCTGTTTCCTGTATTCCCGTCTTCAGTCTACCCATCTTCTATTTTTGATGTTCACTTATCTATTTAAAAGGCAGAGTGACAGAGAGAGGAAGAAGGGAAGAGCCCGAGAGCCTGAGAGAGGGGGGTGGGGAGTTTCATCTGCTGATTCACTCCCCAAATACTGACAACAGCCAGGGCTGGGCAGGCTGAAGCCAGGAGCTTGGGACTGCATGTAGATTTCCTATGTGGGTAGCAGGGGCTTAAGTACTTAAGCCATCATCTGCTGCCTCCTGAGCACATTAGCACGAAGTTGGATTGGAAGTAGTGTAGCTAGGACTTGACCCAGAGCCCTGATATGGTGGCTGATATGGAGGCTGAATCCTTGAATTCTCTGCGTGGTGGTACCCACTCCCCCTTCTAGTTACATTCCCTTCTGGGTACAATTGCTCTGGCAGAGTTTCCCACAGAGACAGGGAAGAACAGTAAGTGTTGTTAAACTGAATATGAAATTGTTTCTCAGAAATAAAAACTTTGGAGTTTTATTGTTTTCTTTCATGATAACAAACATTAATGCCCTAGATGTTTATAATGAGAACTTCTAGTTCCTAGTGATACTAACCAAGGGAGAAGTCCCTGCTGTTGCAGGCATTTGGGGAATGAACCAGCAGATGGGATCTCTCTTTTTCTTTCTCTCTTTGCCTCTTAAATAAATGAATAAAAGGTCTTAAATTAAAAACAAAAACTGGTGACAAACAGATACTAGAACTTAGTGGGTGACATTAATTATGCCCAATGTTATAAACAATATTGAGTGATGGTTCTTTTTTCAGCTAAGACCCAGTAGCTGTAATTTACCATATATTCTTATGGGTCATGTGGCTTCTAACTGGCCAAGTAGCAAGGTGTTGATAATATATCTTATCAGTACTGCTTATACTGGAAAATAACTGCTCTGAAGACTCATTTTTCTTAGTAGGTTTTAATTGGCTTTAGACTTATAAATGGTCTCCCAAACACTCTTTCTCAGATCAGCACAACTTCAAAGATCTACTCAATTCCACAACATACAGTTTCTCTTTTTCCCTCTCTGTAGCAATCTAACTCTGAGGGCTGTTCAGGGACACCTCTTCCCATGTGCCCTGTGCCCCTTCACATGCATTATCATATGGGGAGAGCCTGTGGCAGTGCAGGTTTCAGGTAGGAGGGAGTGGCCTGTAGGTGCTGATTTCAGACAGATCCACATACCCACAACCCTCTAGATAAGCAGGGAATTTCAAATCGCTTACCTGGTGAGTCGGTTCCCATCCCAGCACCCAGCCTGACTTAAGTTCAAGTTTTTCTTCCCAGTCTGCCTTTAAATCACGTGACCTTTCCTCTTCTAAAGGCTGCAGCAGGGGCTCTTCCTCCCTCCACCGCATCGTTGGGGGCACGGACACCCTGGAGGGAGGTTGGCCATGGCAAGTCAGCCTCCACTTTGTCGGATCTGCCTACTGTGGTGCCTCGGTCATCTCCAGGGAGTGGCTTCTCTCTGCAGCCCACTGTTTCCATGGAAACAGGTAGGACATCTCAATTCTTAGTCTCAGGTGGACTCTGTGACTGCAGATCATCTGTCTCTCCTCAAGCTGTAGGAGGAGGACTGTTGGAGATAGTCAATTCAGTTGTTCTGATTTAGTTTTTTTTTTTTTTTTTTTTTTTACACAAGTTCATACAAAAAAAAACTTTTTTTCCCCCTTTGATGGTACAGGGAGGGGGATTAGGTATTTTTGATAGAAAAAGAAAAGAACTTAAAGAAAACATTAAGAATGAATAGGTTTTTACTAGGCTGAGAAAACAAGATAAGGCTTAAAAATCAGAGGGATTGACCTATGGAACTGTGCGGAGTACATGAAGAAGAATAGGCCGTGGAAGTGGCTGGAACATGGGGATTCCTACTAGGATTAGGACCTGGGGAGGCCCATGAGGATTGGTACTGGAAGAACTCTGTGGTGCCAATTGTGGGACAGATGCTCTTCCAACTAGAATAGAAAATAAATAGAAAATAATCTCCCATAAAATTTATACATATCTGAAATCTACCGGATCTTAGATATGAAGCTAGTTTCATTCATTTCTCATTCTAAATTGTTTAAGTGGAGCATTTCAGAGAAGCTTTACAATTTGAGTATTTGCTTTTCCTGGAAGTTACTTGATTCATGCTTGTTACTGATCATTTGTCTTCTGTGAAACTTCCCCAAATAATATGCTAACCTTAATACTCCCGTGGGTCTCCAGTGCCATGCAGGAGATGTCAGCTAGTTAGGTCCCTCTGTGGGCTGTGTCTATTTTTTTTAGAAAGTTTCCTTTCTCTCCATGCCCACCTTTCACCCCATTGCTACCCTGGTGGAGATGACAGCCTCACATGGTAGTGACAAAGCCCCTCCGTGACTTGCTCAGGGCCAGTGGGGTCAAGATTAGAATTCTGGAAGGAGTGACATGGAATGAAGGAAGTTTGGTGCCTCTACATAGGTGATCATACTTGAGCAATTCGAACAATTGTCTGTAAGGCTTCTGGAAGTTTATAAAAAGGAATTGCATGAAATTCCTGTTTGTAATAGTTTGATTTCTAATCTTTTTTTTAGTATTCAAATTTGGTGGAAGTGTTCCTAGACTACCACCTTACTGGCTGTCTTTGTCTCAAATGCCATTGTCAGCATAGGAAGAAAGTAACAAATTAAGTCTAGTTACCAACATTCTTGATGTGTATCTGGTTCATGGAACACCAGTGGCAAGAAAATTTCCAAGCATCTCCTTTGGATGTTGTTGAGGAATGTTCTGGAACATAGCTATAACTTGCCAATCCTGTTACAGCTTACTTCATCTCTGGTTTTACAAGGAACCAAGAGAAGTTGTGCTTCTCGCTATGTTCCTTGGCAGAGCCCGTGGCTCAGATCAGGCCAGTGGAGGGCAGACCCTCCCCTTCTCAGCCCTCGTCTTTAGGATGCATGTTGACAAATCATACATTGCTCTGCAAGCTACTAACTTTGTGCTTCATTGCTTTTCTACCAGGCTGTCGGACCCCACGCCGTGGACCGCTCACCTTGGGATGTATGTGCAGGGGAATGCCAAGTTTGTGTCCCCGGTGAGAAGAATTGTGGTCCATGAATACTATAACAGCCAGACATTTGACTATGACATTGCTTTGCTGCAGCTCAGTGTCGCCTGGCCTGAGACGCTGAAGCAGCTCATTCAGCCAATATGCATTCCTCCTGCCGGTCAGAAAGTGCGCAGCGGGGAGAAGTGCTGGGTGACTGGCTGGGGGAGAAGGCATGAAGCAGGTGAGTGTGTGAATGAGCAGTCATGCACTTCCCCCACTGATGCTAGCAACGTGTGTGGTAGAGTGTTTGGGGTTCATAGAGAGGTTTGGTGCATATCGCCTCCTTTGATTCCCTGACCTTCCTGCATTGCTGGGCTGGAGGAGGGTGTTATTATCCCTGGTTTATGATGTTCTCCACTTGCTGTGAAAGAATCAGGGTCCACTTCAAAAGGGGGAAGAGGGATTTTGTGAGCAAAGCAAAACTGACTTGATAGTGTAGCCCTTTCCAGACTCTTAAGTGTTTATTAGGTCTTCCACTATAGAAGGGCAGTTCCCTTATTGTTAGATTCCCTTTTTATCCAAAGGAGTGGTTCATTTTCAGAAAGGACAGAAGGACACACACACACACACACACACACAGCCTGTTGTATCAACTTGATAGCTATGTGAACGATATATTCTGTACTACTGGCCAGGAAATGAGAATGAGGGCTTAAATCTATCCTTGGCACCCCAAACTGCAAATTCAGCTGATACACTAGTCTGGAACTGCTCTACCCAGAAACGATGGGATCATCTTTTTTGATCTGTGCAAACAGGCTTATCGTAGGGAAGTCCTTATACCCATCTGCCAAAGTTGTCCATGCTTCATGATTTATGGTTCATTCTGAGAATATGATGAGAGGGAGACTCCAAAGCTTTCTGAATGTCTTCCCCAAGATTAGAACCAATAATTTTCCCATGATCTCTCAATCATCTCCAATTCCATTGCAGTTCTTTCCGAGAGTTTAGGACAGAGGCAGTGTCTATACTATTTGATTCTTATCCTGCAGCCTCGTTGTTGACACTCTACAGAAGTTCACTGTGAGCAGCTTCTTGAAGCTCACTGCCCTCATTTAGTTATCACAGTGATAATGGCCACCACTAGTTTGGGCCTGCTGAGTTCTCAAGATCCCAAGAGAGGGCAGCTAACTGTGTGAACACTTGCAACCTTCCTAAGTTATTGTGCTCAGTGCTTTAATTACATTATCATATGTCACAACAGAAAAGAGTCTACCCAACCAACTTATCATAAATTTTCTTTATAAGCATGAGTGTATGTGTATATTTTTCTGTATCATCTTAGCCTAACAGGTTAAAAGTTAGTGAAAAGGACATAGCCAGACCATTACATTTATATGGTTCCTTGGAGACTTCCATATGTCAGTCATGCTGCTCCACTTAAGAAACTTTCCTGAACAGTAAATATTGGTACTAACTGTTATTGACTCCCAGTCCTACTGGAAGCATTAGGCACAGGGTGAAGAAGGATACTAA
Source organism: Oryctolagus cuniculus (assembly GCF_051225735.1). Lineage (NCBI taxonomy): Eukaryota > Metazoa > Chordata > Mammalia > Lagomorpha > Leporidae > Oryctolagus > Oryctolagus cuniculus. The sequence continues at coordinate 67,978,603 of NC_142870.1, forward strand.
GGTGGCTCAGGTGATCAAGACAGACCTTGAGTCTGAATACTGCTGTGTGCCATTGAGCAAATCCTGTAGCCTCCTAAGCCTCCACTTCTTCATCAGTAAAATGGGGCTGATAGCAGAATTTCCCTCAAACAATTATTGTGAGGAGAAAAGGTGTTATAATGTGAGTTAATTGTTCAGATGGAGCCCTGAATGAGTCTAGTCATTGCCATTATCACACTTCAATGTGTTTTCCAGATAATAAAGGCCCCCCTGTTTTGCAGCAAGCAGAGGTGGAAATCATTGATCAAACCCTCTGTGTTTCCACCTATGGGATCATCACTTCACGGATGCTCTGTGCAGGTGTAATGTCAGGCAAGAGAGATGCCTGCAAAGTAAGTCATTTTACCTTCCCCTTGCCCAACAAGTTTTGTTATCTACTTAAGTGCCTTCCCATTTAATCTACAAACTAGGGCAGGTATTCCACTTAATTCACCTGCATTGCTTAGATATTAATTATAATCCAGTTGCCTAAGGTCAGGGAAAAGTGGTGAAAGAATTGGTTCTACAGAATGCAATTTTCTAGCAATCATCATTATATCATGATTTTCTTATAAGAAAAAAGTAAGAAAACAAAACCAAACAAAGGTACACACGTGCATACTGGATTTCAGAATTACTACCTATTTCCTCAACAGCAACCATTTAGATTCTGGAAATATTTAGTCACTCTGGAAAATAGGCTGGGGGAAAGGGAAGGCAAATGGGAATAGTGATTCATTTGTAGGCCCCTGGGAAGCCACTCTGACTGTGGTACATCTGGAGACCATGTTAGAGCAACATCTCATTAAGCCTGAGATTTCAGTCTCTGCAAGTATCATGACTTCGAGACTAAGGAGCACAGTGTGAGCTGTTCTCACATCCTTGTGCCATCTTAATCACAATGTCACAAAAACTCATCTTAGTCCAATAAGGACTTTGAGCTCCAGTTTTGGGGCAAGCACTGTGCCAGGTCCATGACACAAATTCTTTTATCCTCCATTTATAGAAGAGGAAACTGGGCCTAGAGGAGTACGTTACTCAAGATCATAGAGCTGGAAAGTGCAAATGTCTGAGCTAGGAGTTGAACCCTAGACTATTTAATGCTACAGCTAATGCACTTTGGGTGCTTCCTGAAACTGGTCAGTTACAGCCCTTTCCATCTGGCCACCAGGGTTTACACATTAGATTAGTATTAGTAGAGTTGGTGTGGCTATAATGAAAATGAAGCCCATTTTCCTAATAGAGTTTACCTGACCAGGTATAAAAGTGTGGAGGTGGGCTACCAGAGCCATCATGGAGTGCTTTCTTGTCGCTCCCCCTCTTCGTGGAGGAACGACACAGGACCCTGCGTTGTTCTTTCGTCTGCTCGGCCCTTCCCGGGTTTGCTGCTGGTTCTTCCCGGGTTGGCTACCGTCCCTTCCACCTCCGTGGAAGGGCGGTTCCCCCTAGCCACTTTCCCCACTTCCGCGGGGGAGCGGCACACCGCCGGCCGGCTCTCTCGGGTGCTGCACAGGTGTTCCTTCAGATAGATGTTCCCCATAGATGTTCCCGGTACATGCCGTCTCTCTCCTCCTTTATAGTCCTCCTCCGCCAATCCCAACTCGGCTGCCCACACGCCGAGTACGCTGCTCTCCAATCAGGAGCAAGTCCTACAGTTTATTGGTTGAACTGGAGGCAGCTGTGCGGAAGCTGTTTACTTCTCTCCCATCGCCATATTGTGGGAGAGCAGATGCATAGAATAAGTCTTAATTCCAGTAACTCAGTCTAGTCCGGTTTGCTCCCCACAGATCCCCCTTTCTTTTTATTTTTTGGCGTTGATACGCGCCTGTCTTCGGTGTCCCGCGGCACACACTCTGCTCTACTTGCTAGAGTTGCCACAGGCTCTTACAAGTCCTATCAATCAGGCAAACCGAATCCGGGTCCTCTCTTCGCCATGTTGTGAGGAGGTTTTTAGGCGCTGATGCGTGCCTGTGTTCGGTGCCCTGCAGCGCATGCTCTGGTCGAGCCTGCAGGGGCTTACAAGCCCTATCAGGCAAACCGAATCCAAGCCTTCTCATTGCCTTTTTGTGGGGAGGCCTTACTGATGTTAATTCATGCCTGTCTTCGGTGACCTGCGGCGCATAAGCTGCTAGCCGCTGCAGGTGCTCATCGTGCTCATTGCCTCACTTAATCAGGCAGACCAAATCCAAGCTTTCTCATTGCCATGTTGAGGGGAGGCCTTTCTATTTCTCTATTTCTCTATCTCCGGGCATTCCTATTTCTCCCATTTTACTTCTATCTTCCAGCATTCCTATTTCTCTCATCTTACTTCTAAACTTCTGTTTCTCTTATCCCCGCAGCTTCCCGCTGCCCGCCCCGAGGCTACTTCTCGGCGGCTTCCCGGCTCTGAGCCGCTTCAGCCCGCGCCTCTCTCATCTGCGAGGCTTCGCGGCTCTGCGCGGCTCGGCTTTGCGCGCACACTCCGCGGTCTCCGCGCTAGCCCCGCGTTCCCTATGTACTTGAGCCCCGCACGCTCTGTCTGCGCGCGGCAGCCTCCGCGAGTAACACAGCGTAGCTTACGTGTCCACCACTAGCATTCAATCTAAGTTCCCCGGGCTAGCCTGGCGAATTCAACCCAGCTCACGTTTCCGCCCCACGATCTGGCTTCCCGTCCTTTGCTCCCCGGGCTAATCAGACGGATCCCAATCTGGCTTACGTTTCAGCTTCTGATTTCAACTTTTCGCCCCCTATTCCCGGGCTAACTTGAGAATCCCAAAGTGGCTTTCGTGTCCGCCTTGGCCTGCCCCCCGCGGCTTCAATTTCCCTAACATTTTTCTCCACCCGGCATGTCTCCCCAAGCCCTCCTCCAACAATACTCCTCCCTCAGTTCTCCTGGCCTCTCCCCACAGTCTGCATCCGAGTCTGTTTGTTCTAGCTTTCACTTTCGCTTTCGACCTTAGAGATTTCTCCCAGCTTCCCCCCGTAGTCCGTATCCGAGTCTATGCCTAGGCTTTCAATAGCTCCTTCCGGCTCCTTTTTCGTCTGGCTTTTCCCTAGGCTGTTTGCTAGCCTCTCTCTCTGGTAATTTCCCACTTCTTCCCATTTCTTCCCTCCTAAGTTTGCTAATCCGTCCTAGGTTTCCTATCCGAGTCACGGCACCATTATGTCGCTCCCCCTCTTCGTGGAGGAACGACACAGGACCCTGCGTTGTTCTTTCGTCTGCTCGGCCCTTCCCGGGTTTGCTGCTGGTTCTTCCCGGGTTGGCTACCGTCCCTTCCACCTCCGTGGAAGGGCGGTTCCCCCTAGCCACTTTCCCCACTTCTGCGGGGGAGCGGCACACCGCCGGCCGGCTCTCTCGGGTGCTGCACAGGTGTTCCTTCAGATAGATGTTCCCCATAGATGTTCCCGGTACATGCCGTCTCTCTCCTCCTTTATAGTCCTCCTCCGCCAATCCCAACTCGGCTGCCCACACGCCGAGTACGCTGCTCTCCAATCAGGAGCAAGTCCTACAGTTTATTGGTTGAACTGGAGGCAGCTGTGCGGAAGCTGTTTACTTCTCTCCCATCGCCATATTGTGGGAGAGCAGATGCATAGAATAAGTCTTAATTCCAGTAACTCAGTCTAGTCCGGTTTGCTCCCCACACTTTCTTATTTTTGTCTTTAAGCAAATTACAACTTTATTTTCCCTCGGAGTCAGAAAATAAAATCCAGACATTGTAATTTAAAGAGTGAACTCATACTTAAGATTATTTGAGTCTTTGCCTTGTGAAACTGAGATAGCAGAAGGGTCTCTCAAGTGAGGATGATTTGTTTGTGCCAATTCTCTGCCAGAGGTCCCTAGGATTGCTTCACTCTCTCTCTGTAATTAAACTGAACCTCTTCTTTCTTTGGAACCATGAGTCAATAGTTGAAGTTGCATGGTCAAAGACAGAAGTCAATCTTCCAAAGTAATCATACTGTCTAAGGTTGTTGTCATGATTAAATGATCCCAAATAGTATTTAGCACATACCTAGCACTAAATGATTATTAGTCCTTATTATTTCTATTTGCACTGCTACTGACATTATTCTTTGTGTAGGGGGCATGTGAGAGTTGTTTTCTTCTGCATGAAGCTTCTATTGTTATGTTTAGCCTAAAGAATCAAATGTCTTAGAATGGATTGTGATTTTTGATTATAGGAAGGATAATTCTAAAATGACACCAGTAGTTTTACATTATTTCTTGATACTTCCAAACGACATAGTAATTAGCCAAGCAAAAACATGTTAGGGTGGAACTTCTTTTTTTTTTTTTTTTTTTTAACAGGCAGAGTGGACAGTGAGAGAGAGAGACAGAGAGAAAGGTCTTCCTTTGCCGTTGGTTCACCCTCCAATGGCTGCTGCGGCCAGCGCACCGCGCTGATCCAATGGTAGGAGCCAGGTACTTATCCTGGTCTCCCATGGGGTGCAGGGCCCAAGGACTTGGGCCATCCTCCACTGTACTTCCTGGCCACAGCAGAGAGCTGGCCTGGAAGAGGGGCAACCGGGACAGAATCCGGTGCCCTGACCGGGACTAGAACCTGGTGTGCTGGCGCCGCAAGGTGGAGGATTAACCTAGTGAGCCGAGGCGCCGGCCAGGGTGGAACTTTCAGCCATGGTCCATTAGACACATTCATGATGAACTTGATGATCATGGACAAATGCACTTGGTACACGCATGATCTTTCTTGTAGGGAGATTCCGGTGGACCTTTATCTTGCCGAAGAAAAAGTGATGGAAGATGGATTTTGACTGGCATTGTTAGCTGGGGATATGGATGTGGAAGACCAAATTTTCCTGGTGTTTACACAAGGGTGTCAAACTTTGTTTCCTGGATTCATAAATACGTCCCTTCTCTTTTGTAATTGTATCAGTTGGATTTTCAACTGTGATTTATGTGTTAGATCCCTTTAAAAGGATGCAATAATTACCAACAGAATGGGTCAACTAGAAATGTCAGGTTGTACACACTTGACATTTATTGAAAGACAGATGAGTATGTATTCTATACAAAATTTCCTCAAAGATATCGCTATATTCATTTCCACGCATCAGAAAGGCCATTATTCAGGGATGGAAAAAATCTAAATAAATCTCATGAACCAAGACCCTAAAATAAAATAAGAAATGAAAGAAATGTCCAGGTATCCTTTCTTTTGTTAATGTTCCAATTTGAGGTGCATATATTTATAAAGCTTTAGGCAAATTTAACTGATGGAAATGAAAAATTGAAAAAACCTGACCTTTGGCATTACCATACAATTAAAGGAACAAGCATGTCTCATTCACACATAGAAATAAAGCAAAACTCAGTTGTTGACAGACAAAGTCAACCTGTATTTTTGCTTTCTAATCCAATTTGTTCTGACCATGCCATACAGGACCTTCACACAGTAATGCTGCATACAAGGAAACCAATAAACAAACACAATTGATAGTAATGTTCATTAAAATAATAGAATGAAGCATTGTGGTAGTTGGATGGGAAGTATATACAAGAATATACAATTCAAGAAATGTTGGTAATGCTGATCAATATGAAAAGGCAAAGGATCTTTTGGATAATTCTCATGAATGAGAAAATTTTCAGAAATGTTCTGTGGCTTCAGTTCTTTTATAAAACCATAATGCCAAGACTTTTGTTTACTAATTTATTTTTGGGTAGGGTGACAGAAAGGGAGGGAGGGAGGGAGGGAGAGGGACAGAGAGAGAGAGAGAAAGAGAAAGAAAGAGAAAGAAAGAGAGAGAGAGAGAGAGAGAGAGAGAGAGAGAGAAAGTGATCTTCCATTTGTGGTTCATTCCCTAAATGCTGAATCCTCAAATGCTTGCAACAGCCACAGCTGGGACAGGGTTAAAGCAGGAGCCAAGAACTCCACCTGCATCTCTCAACTGAGTGGCAGGAACCCAAGTACTTGGGCCATCACCTGCGGTCTCCTAGGGTGTGTATTGGCAAGAAGCTGGATCAGAAGGTGGAGGTGGCACCTGACCTCAGGCACCCAATAATGGGATGTGGGCATCCCAATCAGTGGCTTACTCCACTGTGCCATAGCACCTGTCCCTAGACTTTCTTTTATTTTCAGGGCCTTAAAATACCTTGTATGGTTGTAAACCTATAATGAACTGTGAATATATTATAGCTCTTGATTTAGAGGGTTTTGTACCTGTTCTTAGAATATCTTTTCATTAACAGAGACCAGAATTAACCATATCACCAAACAGGCGAAAATAGTAGGAGGGAATATATTTGTTTTTGTGAGACAAAGTCAAAGGAGTAATCACAATCCTGCTATTAAGTAGGGTCTAGAACCTTGCATAGAACTTGCAAGATTTTTTGCAATAGCAAAAAAAGAGAGAACAAAATGTGTCATCTCTCAGATCAAATAAAAAGATTGAAATATGGACATGATTTTCCTGTTGTGTAATAATGAATATTTTCCTATTTGCAGAAGGTGTTTTGATTTGCAAAAAGACTTTCTGGGGCTGGAGTGACTGCATTGCAGTTTAATAGAATTTGTTTAATTCTATTAAATTAAGCTGCTGTTTGTGACTCCCACATCTCATTTCAGAGTGCCTGTTTGGGTCCCGATTACTCCACTTGTGAGCCAGATTCCTGTGCAGACGGCCTGGGAGGCAGCAGATGATAACTCATATGCTTGAGCCTCTGGCACTCATGTGTGAGATCCAGATGGAGCTCCTGGCTCCTGGCTTTGGCCTGGCCCAGGCCTGTCTGTTGCAGGCATTTGGGGAGTGAACAAGTGGATGGAAGATACGTCTCTCTCTCTCTCTCTCTCTCTCTCTCTCTCTCTCTCTGTGTGTTGCTCTTTCAAGTAAATGAAAGTACATAAACATTAAACATAAAAGACTGTTTCCCTAAGATTGGGGATGAATATGTTAACATGTTAATGATAACTCTGTGAAAGAGCACACTGAAGGTTTCAATGAACTGGGTACGGGATAGTGACATTCATAGGGCCTTAGTATCCTACTTAATTCAAAGGGAGGTGAGGACTTAACTACTGTCCACTGTATAGAAGAGCAAACTAAGCCAATGGCTCTTACAACCTAGGTTCATTTTGTCTGGAATGGCTATGACCTATACACCAGGTGAAAGGTGAATTCTACTTTTAACAAGATGGTCATTTCCAAGGCATAGACTGGCTATTCACAAAATACACAAAACCCTTTGCATACATTTTTATAATCTCCCTTAGGAACGGAAGAAGGCTAGCATGATCTATCAGATTCATCAGAGGGAGGTGTTCAAAGCACACAAAAACACTACCCCTGTAAGTCCTTGTTGGCACTAATGTGTGTGTACCATGCCCTTCAGCAGTGCTGGGGTGGGGAAAAGTTGAAGAAATACTGACCTAACTGCCATGGTTATCTCACACCAAGATGCTTTGAGAATCTGAACGATGTGGGAACATTGACTTCATTTTTGTCAAGGTGTGAATTGGGGCAAATTCCAAGACTGGTTTTGTGAGCAGAGCACAGTGGCCTTCCTCCAGACACCAGAACAGGAGGCTGTCATGTGTGGCATTACTGGGGAGAATTTGTGGGGCCTGGTGCTTTCCTGCATGGGGCCTTGAGAACTGCAAAACGAAACGTCAGGAGCCAACCATTGCTCAACTCTTTTGTGCTTCATTAGCTGGAGCAGCGGACCTGATTGTTGAGGTTTAGAGTAGTACTGCTTCTCATCTGACAACACACAGATACAAATCGTTGTGTTTGCAAGAAGCACAGATCTATTTGAAGGTAATGAGATGCTTTAGGGCACTGGCGATGGCACTTTGATGATGCTACTTTTGTTTATTTATGTGATAAGCATATGGGCAATTATTTGCTCCTAACAGAGCTGAAGAAAGAAGAGTGAGTACTGTGATAAGAAAAGCAAAATTGCTCAGCAAATCTTGACAACAAATGTGCTTTAATTTTCAAATGTTATTTTTTAAAGATTTATTTATTTATTTGAAAGGCAGAGAGTTATAGAGAGGCAGAGGCAGAGAGAGAGAGGTAGGTCTTCCATCCGCTGGTTCACTCCCCAGATGGCTGCAACAGCCAAAGCTGTGCCGATCTGAAGCTAGGAGCCAGGAGCTTCTTCCGGGTCTCCCACATGGGTGCAGGGCACACTTGGGCCATCTTCTACTGCTCTCTGAGGCCATAGCAGAAAGCTGGATCAGAAGAGGAGCAGCCAGGACTTGAACCAGTGCCCACAGTGCCAGCCCCCCAAATGTTATTTTAATTTGACTTTTTGAGCCACCTGAAATAGCTGTCCATAATAATTTAAATTATATTAAAGAGAACTATTTGTGAATTAACAGTATACTTTAAAAAGCTACCCCAAGGGCTGGAGCTGTGGCATGCTGGTTAAAGCTGCCACCAGCTGTGCTGGAATTCCACATGGGCTCCTGTTTGAGTCCTGGCTGCTCCACTTCAATCCAGTTCCCTGCTAATGCGCCTGGGAGAGCAGCAGAAGATGGTTAAAGTCCTTGGGCCCCTGCTACCCACATGGGAGACCCAAAAGCAGCCCCTGGATCCTGGCTTCAGCTTGGCCCAGCCCTGGCCATTGTGGCCATCGAGGGAGTGAAACCGGCAGATGGAAGATCTTGCTCTCTTTCTGTCTCTCCTCCCTGTAACTCTGACTTTCAAATAAATAAATAAATAAATACATATTAAAAAAAAGTTACTCCTGGGGATGGCACTGTGGCGTAGCAGGTAAAGCCGCCGCCTGCAGTGCCGGCATCCCATATGGGTGACGGTTCGAGTCCTGGCTGCTCCACTTCCGATCCAGCTCTCTGGTATGGCCTGAGAAAGCAGTAGAAGATGGCCCAAGTTCTTGGGCCCCTGCACCCACATGGGAGATCTGGAAGTTCCAGGCTCCTGGCTTTGGATTGGTGCAGCTCCAGCCATTGTGGCCAATTGTGGAATGAACCAGTGGATGGAAGACCCCTCCTCCCCTGTAACTCTGACTTTCAAATAAATAAATAAATCTTTTAAAAAATTTACTCCTAGAGAAATAATTCTTGGAAAATTGCAAAAAGTATATTTAGGTAGAGTTTAGTTCCTCACTCACAAATGCTTAGCTCTAAGAATTCTTTGCTCTAAACCTGGTTGAACTTCTAGGGGGAAAATATTTCTAACTCATTCTGAATCCTACGTTTGGAGTCAAGCTGATGAGATGTAAAAAGTCCTCAAGCAGGCATCAGGGCACTCCTAGGCATTCTAGGCCAGCTGTCTGGAGATTATGAAATCTGCAGTTACCAGGAACAAGTTGCAAATCAGAAAGTAAGTAGTTTCAGGCACCACTGGGAGGTGTCAGTGAGCATTCATGATGAGGAAGACACGAGAGGCCAGGCAGAAAAATGAATACTGAAAGAAAGCATATTGGGTCAAGAATTGGTGCTGGGTGCTAAGGGTTGCATGAAGGTGGGTATTAGTTATCCAGATGTTTAGACACATGGAAAGTAAAGGAGCATTTACTAAGATCCTGCTGTTTTTCAGGCACAGAAGGTTAAATGCTTTAATTACTTCATTCACTCTGAATTCTACTGGTTAGGAATCATTTTACAGTTTGAAAAGAAGCTGATAAACATCAAACAACTTGCCCAGGAGCACAGAGAGAATCTAAATTTACCCTCATTCTCTGGCCTTCAAAACCAGACTCCTTCCACCATACTACAGGGACAAGGGTTAGGCTGATAGAATTCTGGAAACACATCCAAGCACTGATATAGAATACGCAAACCTTGCTATGTTGTACTCAAAACTCATTAGATGTGGATTAAGAATGTGCGTGTGATGGAACAGTTGCTTTTATGATTCTCTGTGAGAATGAAGGAGACCTCAGCTCGCTGCGCATGCAGAAACCTGGAAGAGAGCCACAGTCCACCTGACATGAAAGAGACTGAGATCAAATGAGGGAACTATGGGAAAAGTTGTCTGGGCATTGGGTAAAGGTAGGGGTCTGGGGTTCGAGAGGTCTTGGTGATTCTAATCAACTCTACAAAGTTTTGTGACTACAGCGTCTGTTAGGAGCCCCCACTACTGCCCCTTCCATGGCTCCTGTTCTCAATCAGCCTCCAGTCTCTTTTTAGGCCTGGAGTTTTCAGCAGCTTCTCACTCTTGCTGGGGGCCAGCACCTCGGCATTCCTCCTTGATTCCCTTAACCCTTGTGCCTTTGTTTAAAAGCCTCTTCAAAACCCCAGCTGCCAATGGAGCCTGATTCCTACAGGATCTGCTTGTTAGACGAGAGGGCAGAAGTTGGTGCTGGCCAGCAGCCCAGTCACTGCAGTTAGCAGACCCTATTCAGTAGCAGGTGGAGTCCAAAGTACAGATGATCTGCTAACGGACAGAGCACCTGCTCAGGGGGCAGCGAGGTCCCAGCTTTTCAACACAAGTCCATGTCTTCAGGATGGAGCTTATTTCTATGTCTCTTGACTCTTCTGACTGGTGTGTGTGTGTGTGTGTGAGAGAGAGAGAGAGAGAGAGAGGGAGAGAGAGAGGGAGAGAGGGAGGGAGAAAGGGAGGGAGAGAGGGGGGCAAGGCTGCTCTGAACAGAAGCTTCAGAGCTGAGATTTTGGACCAACACAATTCTATGCTCACTAAACCAGAAGTTCAGATCTATGGAGAGACTCTGTGTGTGTGTGTGTGTGTGTGTGTGTGTGTGTATACTTTCCTTAGGAGAGGGAGTGTCTCTGATCCTTCCCCTCAAAGGTAAATAATAGGAGCCAAAGCTTACCGGTGCTGGCTCTGTGTTAGGTTCTGAGCGCTTTATTTGCCTCAACTCTCAATCCTGGCAAGAACCACATTAAGCGGCATGTAAGCTATGCCAAATTTCCGGATGAGGGCAGTCTGGCACAGAACCCACGGCGCCTGAGGTCTTTTGATTAGGCGCCCTCTGAGTGGGGATGAAGAGTCTGGTTCTGGAGTCTGCTGCTACCCCTCCACTCCCACCCCCTCACCACTCAATGCCGTCGCCATGTCTGACTCTGGACCTAAGAGAACTGTGTGTGTGTGTCTGTGTGCGCGCGAGATCTGCACGTGCTCAGAACCTAGCGCCATGCCTGGCACGCAGTCGAAGGTGCGGAGTTATTTGTTGACTCAGCGACGAAATTTTGCCAGGCAGCGAGGACGGGGGCAAGTCCCAGCAACTGACAGCTCCGGGGGTATCAGACAGACTTTCCTCCGTGGAACTTCCTCTCCACAGCCCGCTCCCCAGCCAGTTCCAAGAGCTGGTTTGCCTCTGCAGGACGGGGAAAGGCATAGCAGGCAGCGCCCTGAACAAACCAGAAAAACTGCCTTGCGTCGCTCGGGAGCACGCGGCAGGGCACGGTCGCAGCCGCGGGAGCCTGCAGGGGCCAGGAGGGCCTCCCTCCCTGGGTGAGCGTTGCCGCTCACCTGCCTCGCCCCTCCCGCGGCCCGAGGTCTGCGGCACGCCCCGCCCTGTGGGTGGAGTGTGAGCGGGGTGGGGTTGGGGGGGGGGCAACCTTGGACTTTGCGCCCTCAGGTGTGTAGGCGCTGGCCGCGGGCAGAGCCGCTCAGCCCTCCTCAGCCGGCCCATGGAAGCGGCCGTGTGCCCGTCGGCCCGAGACGAGCTGGAGCTCTCGGTGCTCGGGGGGCAGTCAGACGAGCAGACGCCTCTCAGTGGAGAGGTCACGGTCATCTCGGCATCGGTGGAGGAGGCCTGCCCGCCGCAGGTGAGGTGCCCGCGGCGCGCCGGTGGGACGGGCCCGGCAGCTGGGAGTTTCGGGGTTCCCGAGCGTTCTCCGGGCAGCTTCCGACGCCCGGGGCTCGAGCCCGCCCGCCCGCCCGCACCGGCCCCTGCGCCGCCCGCGACCCCGCCGCGCTCCGGGAACCCCAGTGCGGGGTGTGGCCGCGCCGCTCTGGAGAACCAGACTCCCCCGGGATAGAGCTGGGCTCTTTAATGAAGTTTATTTTCTCTTTCAAGTAGTGAGAACGAGGGTCATAGACGGAGTCAACTCCTTTCCTTAGGATCTCGCCCGCCTCCTTTCAACCCTCCAGACCTCTCCAACTCCGGCCCCCACCCCGCCTTCCGCTCCCTAGCCCCCATCCCCCACCCACCGTCCTCGCTCCTCGCCCCAGACACGAACACTTTCTGTCTTCTCCCGGCCTGGCCTTCGGATTCCGCCGAAAGACGGAGAGGGGAGAAAGCCGCAGGAGCCAGGGGCCTGGAGCTGGCCTGGGAGGGGGTGAGCTCGCTGTGTTCACATCAGAGGAAATATTTGCAAAGTTCTTGTCCCAAGGAACCAAGCCCCTCTGCTGTCGCCTCCTTTGGATCCCTAAGGAAGTCCCTCGTGATGTTTCGACCGAGCAGTTTTCTGATTCAACTCCAGCGGTGGTGGCAACAGTATAGGCTCCCATCAAATGCTTGTAAAACATCAGAGACTTTGAATTCTGGGCCATCCTTGTGATTAACTCCCACCGCTGGCTTGGGGTTTACTGGGTACAAGGAACTGTATAAAGAGCCTGATGGCACCAGGCCCCACTCCTCCGTCCTGCCCCTTTTGGCCACTCAACTGTTGATTTTGGGGACAAACAGGAAATCCAGAGGTTCAGAATATGGCTCTGTATGCTTTCCTGAAAAGCTTGCTTTTACTGGTATCCTAGAGAGTACTTGGGCACTTTATGTTTGAATGAAATATAAACACCTGGGAAGAGTGAAGAGTGTACACCCATGGTCTGATCGCCAGGCCCAGTGTCTTCAGCCATACAGCATTAGGCAGAGGTTTGGGAATTGGAGATCCCTGTTTCACATTAGAGAGACCCAGGACACCTCAAGTCTCCATGTTTTGAAACTAAGTCCAGTGATGAGAGTTGTGGTGACAGCTTCACCACTGTAAGCTGTGGTCCAGGGCCAAGGCTGTCAAAAGTGGAAAGGGAAGGTGCCCAGCTGGGCATCTGTGAGACCTGGCGGTGCTTGGTGGAAAACAGTTGAATTGTAGAACGTGATACCCATGTAGGTGTCAGTGTTTTCCAGTTGGTTAGCACCTGCCCCGTAGCGATTGCTCTTTCATGTTCTAAAGACTTCCTTGTTTGTTAGGTTATACAGGTGTCCTGGATTTCCTTGTGAGGTAGCTTTGTAGGTCTCTCAGTATGAAAGCTCTGGTGAGCAACAGAAGGGAGTGAAGGCCAAGGGCTATGTGAGCACTCGAGGACATTCTAGAAATGCCTGAGCAGGAAAAATCTTTAAAGGTGACAACCCATCACCCAGTGTGGTAATTTTTTTGTTTTGTTTTGTTTTGAAGAGTGAGCTGACATGCATTTAAACTCAGGAAAGTCAATTAGTGTAGGGTCACTAAGCATACTGGCTTGCACAGGACAGAACTCAGACGCTTGAGAGTTTTCTGTTTGGAGCTGCTTAAACTGTGTACTGATTTCCATTTTCAAATGCAGCTTAATTCCCTATATTTCCATTGTGCACCTGTTGCGTACCTACATATGCCAAACACCTGTGATACATAAGTGCATTTATGAATGTTGTCAGTGTTGTGATTTGACAGGCGAGGAAACTGAAAATTGAGCCTCTCAATGCCCAAATATTCTCAGTGCTGCCTCTGAGGTTTGAACTCAGACATTCTGTCACCTACGCTGTTTCTGTTGGTTTAGTCTCGATCATTTAAATATATAATGTGACTTATAATTTGTACTCACTTATTGTAGTTGCCTAGATTAGATATTGCTAATTTCTTTAAGTTAGGTAATTTATAATTGTAATTTAAGTGAAATAGGAGTATGGAAAGAGTTGGTGCTGGATGAGTGGATGGGTGGATGTTGAGGGGTAGGGAACGGTTCTGGGGTCACAGGAAATAGACATCCCACCCTGTGATGTCCTCCTGGTTGGCACAGCTGAGCTGCAAGAGTATGCAAAGACAGTGGAAAGAACTTCTTTTCCTCTCTTGATCTAGGTTTGAGGGTTGGGGGAAAGGGATACAAGCCATAGAACTCTGCCTGCTGCCACTCTGAACACAAGGTCAAAAGTGGAAAAGAAATTATGGTAATGAGGTGGGACTAGTTTCCTTCTATGGCTCATACGTGGGCTCTGACTCAGGTTTCAAATAGAAATCTCAGAGACATTTTAAGCGATGGCAGCATCATTAGAATAATATTAAACCAGTAAATTGGTGCTTTTGAGGTAGGCAAGGCTTATGGGAATGGGCTACCTAAAAATTAGCTCCATTGCTACATATTGTTCGGTTCAGGATAAAAATCAACTGGCTCTTTTGTGCTTGGATCAAACAGCAAGTGCATTAAATCCCACACTGAAGATTTGGAAGTATAGATTTTCCTGTATGCTAAGCAAATTTTCCCTGATTACCTAACACCTGCTCCTGAATGAGTTAACAAGAAGCAAGCTTCTTGGATCCGATAGACAGGTAGTCCTGCCGTTGTCGCAGGATCCTGGGTCATGTATTTACACATTTACCTGAAGAGGCGAAATATCTGGGGGAGTGGAGTGTTCAGAGGAAATCCATGAGGATTCTTGAGCTCCGTCATGCAAGCACAGAATGAAAAGGGCGGCTTACAAATATCTCTGGAAAGCACCTTGTGAAAGAAACTGCCTGTGGGCACTCCTCATGACCCAGAATTTGGGCAGGAGAGAATGAAGCAGCCGCTGAAGGAGGCACTGTGTCTTTGTGACCCAGTTTTACGGGCGATTGAGATAGCACAGACGGCATGCGCTGTGTCAGAGCTTCTGCAGCCTCAGGGGACATGGGAATCGTCTTGGACCCCTCTGAAAAGCACTACCCCCCATTTGCCTCTAATGTGCAGGCAACTGAGAAGCACTGTGTGTTGTTGCTCTGTTGGGAGTGGGACAGACCACTCTATACTGACTGAATATATTGAAAAAAAATCCCTTAATCATGTAAGGGATGGTGGTCAGTGGTCTTGTTCTTGGGCTGAGGACAGCACAGAGAGGCATGCTGGGTTATAGATGGGCAGCCTTGGGCTGGACCAGGAAGTGGCATTTCCCATATGTAAGGCTGTGTCAGTTGGAGCTGAATTCCTCCAGGAAGTCACAAGACTAATTAATGATTCTTCAAACCACAGGAGTCCTAATTTGTGATCCCTAAGGGACAGCAGCAGGCCTAAGTGGCTGAAGAAGTGCACTGATGCTCATCCTGTGGCTTATTTGAGACTCTGTATTTCCTTTGGTGTTAAGTTTTATGGTCTTGGCTGCCACTTATATAAGGGGCTGAAAACAGCACAGGCTTATTTTGGTTGCAGTGGTTCTTGAAGTGGGGACATATGTGTCTGTCCCCCAGAGTTCCTTGTACTGGATCTTCTCTTTCCCATGTCCTTTTTGGAGCCCCTGGCTTCCGTGGCATTGGAGCAGTTCTGCAGCCTTGAGCAGGAGTGAGAGGTGGCCTTACCCCTGGACTCCAGAAACCACTGAAGACTAATTTCCTCTCTCTGGGTGCTCCCATCACACATGACAGGCTGGGTCCAAGAGTCCTTGTAAGGTGCACTCAGGGCCTCTAACTTGGGAGGCCCAAATGTGTGGTGTAAAATGGGGAAGTTGAAGAACCCTCCCTCTATGTGGTTTCAGTTTACCTATGAAGATAAAGCCGTTCTCTGTTTGCATTTGGAATGAAACCACACAGGGCAGTCAGTCCCAGCAGCAGATGAACCGTGGGGACAGCTCATGTACTGGGTGAGGAAGAAGAGGGGTTTCCACAAAAGGGTGGGAGGGTTCACACCAGAGGTCGCAACCCTAGTAAAACAGCTGATTCACTCTGAGATGTTTAAAATGACAAGCCAGGGCCTGCTGCCATCTCCCCTAAGACTTCCCTAAGACAGGTGCAGGTGGGCCTGAAGTCAGTGAAAACCTCTTCCACGGTGATACTGAAGTGCAGCCAGTCTTGGGGCCTCTGAGAAAGTGTGAAATGCATTCTCAATGCAGACGACCCATTTCCTTTCCTGCTGGCCACCACCAAAAAAGAACCAGGTAGAAATGAAGCACTGTTTCCATTCAGGAGCCGGCCTCTGCAAGTGCTTTGTGGAACGAAGTGTTACCTGTGCATCAGGTGTCTGAGGGGTGACTGTTCTCCTTGGTGGAGTGCCTAATATTTGTCTCACAGATGCTTCATGTACCGTATTCTATGGTTTTTACAGCAACCCTAGATTTAGTATTTATATACAGAAGTTTTCCAACATGGCGGTTTGGCTTACCCTTCTTCAACTTTACGATGATGGTGTGAAAGTAACAAAGGTTCAGAATATATGCTTTTAAGTTTTTCTTTGTTTATTTCAAAAATTTTTAATGGACACATGATAGTATACATATTTATGTGGTACCATGTGATGTTTTTGACACAAATATAAGTACAGGGCAAATATATGTACTTCCTCAAACATTTGTCCTTCCTTTTTGGTGGAAACATTTGGAATCCTTTCTTTTAGCATACACACACACACATACTCACACACACACACACTTGGGGGAAGCACATTATTGTTATCTGTAGCCACCCCACTGTGCAATAGAACGTTAGCACTTCTTTCCCCTATCACTTGCATTTTGCCCTGTATCCAATATCCTCTTGTGATGCTGATAGTGGCAGCAGTTCACATCTACCAGTCAACCACATACTGTGACTAGGGGAGAGAACCAGTAGTCTACAGTGTATTGTGTGGCTAACCTGAGATGTTCAGTAGGTTAGGTAGATTAAATGCATTGTTGACTTACGCGATTTTCAGTTTATGATGGGTCTATTAAGATGTAATTCCACCACAATTGGAGGGGCACCTGTGGTTTACAATTCAGGACATTGGGGCCTGCAAGCTTCAGTAGCTTGCTTAAAGCTATCTGCCTTCAAGATTCAAATCCAACCAGGTATGTCAGATAGAGAACTACATTTCTGCTCTTATTGTCTTCCCTCATATCCCATGGTCTATTCAGGTATGGTGCACCAGGTGGGGCTCAGATAGTGGGACTCCTCCAAGGCAGCCAGGCAATCTCATGAAAGTCCTCACAGCGAGGCCAGGAGGCTGTGCACAAAAGGGAGAAGCTCTAGTGACACACAGCAGGGATTAGTCCGGGAATATTTGAAATGGGCTAATGCATACCTTGAAGGCCAGTTAGGATTAAGTGGAGTGTCTTTGGTGCTCTGTTAACCACAGCAGTTCTGATTGCTTATTTTGACCACACAGTCTGCCTCACTACACCTGCTGCAGCTCTCTCCTACTGTCTTGTGCCTTTAACATAGAATGTGAGGCCACAGCACTAGCCTGTTCATTCTTTTCTTGGTTTGTCCATTCTAAACTACCCATACTTTTTTTTTTTTTAAGATTTGTTTTATTTATTTGAGAGGCAGAGTTACAGACAGAGAGAGGGAAAGACAGAGAGGTCTTCCATCTGCTGGTTTGCTCCCCAAATGGCTGTAATGCCCAGAACTGGGCCGATATGAAGCCAGGAGCCAGGAACTTCTTCTGGGTCTCCCACATGGGTGCAAGGGCTCATCCTCCACTGCCTTCCCAGGCCATTAAAAGGGAGCTGGATTGGAAGTGGAGCAGCGGGGACTCAAACTGGCACCCATATGGGATGCTGGTGCTGTAGGCGGAGGCTTATCCTACTATGCCATGGCACCGGCCCCCACTACACATCATTTTACCCTTAATTTTTAATTCAGCTCTTGTGTCCCCAAACCTTCCACAGCACACTGGTGCACACCACAAGATGGTCCAACTGCGCTGGCAGTGATCAAACCCTCTCCAGTATGTTGCAACCTTTCACTCTATGTAGCTTTCAATTTCACTACTTGCCACTGACACCCACCCTGAACTCGTCTGCTGGCCAGTTCTGCTGAGTCAACACCCTGGATGGTCTTTCAGTCTTTCTTGGGCTTGGAATGCTTTCAAAAACCCATTCTGCAAAAATCCTCTCTAACCTTTCCACCCCAGAGTGCCAGAGGCTCTGTTCCACCCCATGCAGCTTTGTGTAAACTTGATTGAGCAGCGTGCAGCCCTTGAGGTCTGGAACCTGCTGTCTTCATGTCCGTATCATTCGCCCCTAAACCCAATGATTGCCTCGCATTCTTCCTTTGCTTTTTAGGGCAAGAAGGAAAATCCCTGGAGCTCCTGCAATAAGAACGTGGTGGGAAGGTGTAAACTGTGGATGGCCATCGCCTCCGTTTTCCTGGGTCTCATTGTAGTGATCATCATAAGCTTGTGTCTTGTTGGAGGTAAGAGGATGGAAGTGTGACTGAGGTGATTTTAAGAACTTGTTTAAGGCTTGTGGCTTACATGGAAATGGAAGATGTGCTCGTGGCTGCTCATTAGTTATGCTGCAGATTTAAATCTGGCTTGGAATATGTTGTATGAGTGGGAGATATGCATAATTCTTGTTTGTTTTATTTATGACATTTTGTTTGTTGTTTGTTAATTTTATAGACCCCAAAAGTATGGAGATCAATGTTTTACTTTAAACTCAGCTCATTGGATCTTAAAGATGTGTCTTAAATTTTTCACTTAAGCACTATATTTTATTACATCTTAGTATACCTGCTTATTTGAAGGTTTTTTTTCTGTGTAATTTGGCAAAAATAATTATTGTATACCATCTAATGTTACTGTAATAATAAAATAATGAGTAATGTATTTGAAGAGTTTTAGAAAAAACTTTACCTATAAGCTGTCATTATTTTAACTTATTTTAAAAGTAACTGTTATGTTTGTGTGTAAAACAGAAGGTTATCTGGTAGTAACTATATACTTTACATGTATGATGTCCTTTTATAATTTGTTTTGAATTTAAAGACAATACATGTTCAGTCACCAATAAACTCATCTATGTTATTAGTATTTCTTTTTTTAAAAGATTTATTTTATTTATTTGAAAGAGTTATAGAGGGAGGTAGAGACAGAGAGAGAGGTCTTCCATCTGATGGTTCATTCCCCAGATGGCCGCAATGGCCGGAGCTGCGTAGATCTGAAGTCAGGAGCCAGGAACTTCTTCTGGGTCTCCCACGTGGGTGCAGGGGCCAAAGGACTTGGACCATTTTGTACTGCTTTCGAGACCATAGCAGAGAGCTGTATTGGAAGAAGAGCAGCCAGGACTAAAACTGGCACCCATATGGGATGCCAGTGCCTCAGGCCAGGGTTTTTTAATTTTTTTTAAAAAATTTTTTATTTGACAGATAGAGTTATAGACAGTGAGAGAGAGAGACAGAGAGAAAGGTCCTCCCTCCACTGGTTCACTTCCCAATTGGCCGCCACGGCCGGTGCGTTGCGCCGATCCGAAGCCAGGAGTCAGATGCCTCCTCCCCATCCCCCATGTGGGTGCAGAGGCCCAAGCACTCGGGCCATCCTCCACTGTCAGGACAGGGTTTTAACCTGCTGCGCCACAGTGCCAGCTTCTAATATTTCAATAGATTTTATTTTGGTCTTTTCTTAGCTTTAGAAATAATTTGAAGTCAGATTTTTCTTTAGTCATGTGGCCTATCTTTGGGATGTTAATATTACACTGCAATCTTTCTGCCAGGTGGTGAGAAATTCTTCAGGTCATTTTTTTTATGGTGGCAGGATGGAATCTTCCATGTGATTTTAAACCCTTTTAGGTAGTTTCCAGTTTTTATAATTACTGGTGGTACTTTTTTTACAGTGTACTCATAGCAATAGAGCACCCTCCAGTGGGCAGTCGTTTCAGTCTCAAAAAGGGAAGAAGAAAGTCACTTTTTGTGTGTGGGGTGATGGTAAGGAGGCGCTCATTGGGCCTGGGATTCTCCTGAGGTGATGGGCCTCAAAAAATCCTCTTGAGGATTTGGGTTTAGTTGGACTCTCAGTAGCAAACCCAGGTCTAGGCTGGTAGCAAGAATGGGGAGCCCCTGAGTCTCTCCAGAGGGGTGCTGTGGAATTCTCCTTAGGAACTACGTTTGCCATTCACTTTCTGTTTCCCTTTCTCTCAACCCCTTAACCTCCTGTCTCAATGTTTCCTAGTCCCTGAAAGAACAGGAAAACCGTGAGGATATTGTCAGTCTACAGCATGGAAGTTTCTTGGCCAGGGACTCTGTCCCCTAAGGCAGCAGGGGCATTGTTTAGGTGAGGAGGGTGATTCTGAAGGTTTTGGGTAGGAAGAAGCTAAAAGATCCCGTATCTCTTCCATCTTGCTGAGGACAACAGTTTTGGTGTGAGCCTTGATACTTCCTCTTCACGTTAAATCCACATGGTGGATATTGAAACTGAATTGGGTCACGCAATCCTGTCCTATTGCAACCAGTTGGTTCTACTGCAAAATCACAGCTGATTTGCCTGTGGGGAATCTGTGGTTCTCTCAAAGGATGACGCAACAGGTGGCTTAGTATTCAGGATTCTGAAACACAAGACCCATGATTTGTCTTCCATTCTCACAGAGTCATCTAATCCCTTCAACTCACAAAGAGCAAACTGAAGAGGAAGGCATTCCCTTTCCCTTAACAGTTTTTCTAGGGATGTGAAAGATCACAGGATAAGATGCAGGGAAAAATTTTTTGAACTTGTACAAACTTCACTTTGAATTTTTTTTTTGATGATTTATTTGAAAGGCAGAGTTAGTCAATCTTACCAAGGAGGCAGGCACCAATGCCAGCACACTTGGTAAAGAGACAAATATAAATACACAACTGATCCAAGAGATAGGGTAAGTGTCGAAGAGAGTACACAAATAAGACCAGTGTAAGCAAATAATGAAAGATAGAATCAAAAGGGTTGAGAATGATCCTGCGGGGGAAGCAGGTCACACAGCAGACTCATAGAATGGCAAATGCCCAAAACAGCACTCCTGCCTCAGAATCAACCCTTGGGACATTCGGATCTGACTAAAAGGTCCATGAGAGTCTCGCAGGCATGGAAAGCCATGACACGGTGGCAAAAAAACAATCTAAATGAAGGATCCTGGCGAACAACACTCCAGCAGAAGGATCAGGCCATCAAGGAGAGAGGCGCCTTTCTCTGAAGAGAGGAAGGAACCTCCACTGTGATATGGCCTTGACTAAACAAATACAGAGTTGGTGAACTCAAGGGGCCTCCATAGCCTAGACAGCTCATAGCAAGAGTCTCGGGTGATTGCTGACGTCATAAATAAGAGTGCCAATTGTTAAATCAACAACGGAGTCACTGGGTTCATGCTCCCCTCGCAGGATCTCTGTCCTTAATATGTTTATCTATGAAACTCAAAAACAACACTACTAGTCGAACAATACCCTATACCTGGTTCGGTTGTGTGAGTGCAACCTGTTGAAATCCCTGCTTAGTATAGACTAAATTGATCTTCGGTATATGAAGGTAACCGAAAATGAAACGTGATGAAGGGGGGAGAGGGGAGAGGAAGTGGGTGAGGGGAGGGCCATGGGAGGGAGGGAGGTCGGGGGGAAGCCACAACAATGCAAAAGATGCATTTTATATTCTACTTAAAACTATTGGTTGAGCTATGTAATTAATACACAATTACTCTTAGGTGTTTAATTAATGCTATAACTAGTACTCAAATAGTATTTTACACTTTATGTTTCTGTGTGGGAGCAAAATGTGGTAATCTTTACTTAACATACGCTAAATTGATCTTCTGTATATAAAGATAATTGAAAATTAATTGTGATGTGAAGGGGAAGGGAAGAGGGAGTGGGAGAGGGGAGCATTGTGGATGGGAGGGAAGACACGGGCGGGGGGGGGGGGGAGGAGGCTATTGTGGTCCATAAGCTGTACTTTGGAAATTTATGCTCATTAAATAAATTAAAAAAAAAAAAAAAAGAAAGGCAGAGTTAGAATTAGAGAGAGAAAGAGGGAGAGGGAGGGAGGGAGGGAGGGAGGGAGAGAGAGAAAGAGAGAGAGAGAGATATTGAGAGAGATCGAGAGATCTTCTATTAACTGGTTCAGTACCCAAACGGCCTGGGCTGGGCCAAGGCTTAAGCCAGGAGCTTCGTCTGGGTCTCTCACATGGGTGCAGGGGATCAAGCACTTGAGCCATCCTCTACTGCTTTTCCCAGGCCAATAGCAAGGAGTGGGATCATGGAGTGGGATCAGAAATAGAACAGCTGGAACTAAAACTGGTGCCCATATGGGTAACTCTATACCACAACACCAGCCCCTTCACTTTGAATTTGATTGTAAATTGTAAATTTGATTGTAAATTTGTGCTTTAGTGTATGATAATATGTAAGAGAGGTTTTTCAAACTTTTTTTAAAAATCAAGATAATACATTTACTTATTTTTCAAAGATTTATTTATTTTATTTAAAAGCAGAGAGAGACAGAGAGAGAGAGAGAGAGAAACTGACAAACATATACAGATCTTCTAGCCACTGGTTCACGACTCAAATAGCCACAACAGCAGGGGCTGGGCCAGACTGAAGCCAGGAGCCTGGACTTCCATCCGGGTCTCCCATGTCTTGTAAGGGCCCAAGTACTCAGGCCATCTTCTGCTGCTTTCCCAGACACATTTTCAGGGAGCTGGATTGGAAGTGAAGCAGCCAGGACTCAAACCAGTGCTCATTTGGGATGCCACCATTGCAGGTGGGAGCTTAACCTGCTGCACCACAACATTGGCTCAAGGGCATACATTGATTTTACTTGGCAACTCGGCCCTTCAATGTTTAGGCCTCCAGGGAAGGCTGAAAAGTTGGTAATTACCTAAAATGTTTTGCATTCAAAAATAATACATGTTCAGATGCTCATAAAAGCCATCTATGCTGTTAATATTTTATTATATTTTCTTCTAATATTTTTTAAAAAATTTCAAAAAATAAAATTTTTTTTATTAAAAGAATTTGAAATCAGATTTTTTAAAAGATTTATTTATTTATTTGAAAGTCAGAGTTACACAGAGAAAGGAGGAGAAGCAGAGAGAGAGAGAGAGTGGACTTCCATCTGCTGGTTCACTCCCCAGATGGCCGCAACGGCCAGAGCTGAGCCAATCTGAAGTCAGGAACCAGGAGCTTCTTCTGGGTCTCCCTCATGGGTACAGGGGCTAAAGGTCTTGGGCCATCTTCTACTGCTTTCCCAGGCCACAGCAGAGAGCTGGATCAGAAGTAGAGCTGCCAGGACTAGAACCGGTGCCCATATGGGATGGCGGCGCTTCAGGCCAGAGCTTTAACCCACTGCACCACAGCGCCAGCCCCTGAAGTCAGATTTTTTATAGCCTTGCAGCTACTTGTAGGATTCTAATATTGTGATTATTTTGCTGAGTCATTTTACTGTCATCTCTGAAGCGCCCACAGAGCTCCTCTGGGGGAAGCTGGGACCATCAGAGGGAAGTCCCTGTTCCACCTCTTTTTATACCTATGGCATTGTCCTATCCTCACTAAAAATTCTTTCCTGAATTTTTAAAAAATATTTATTTATTTATTTGGAAGGCAGAGATAGGGAGAGGAAAAAGAAGCGGGTGGGGAAAGAATCTTCCATCTGCTGTTCACTCCCGAAATGGCCACAATGGCTGTGGCTGTGCCAAGCAGAAGCCAGAAGCCAGGAGCCGGGAGCTTCTTCTAGGTCTCCCACATAGGTGCATGGGCCCAAGCACTTGGGCCATCTATTGCTGCTTTACTCAAGCACATTAGCAAGGAGCTGGATCAAAAGTGGAGCAGCCAGAACACGAACCAGTTCCCATATAGGATACCAGTACTGCAGGTGGAGGCTTAACCTTCTACGCCATAGCACTGGTCCTGCTTCTCTGAAAAAGTCTTTTTTTTTTTTTTGTCTCAAAATTATTCTCTTTTTGGATAATTTATAGAACCACTTAGGCATCGTCAAGGGCTCTCCTTTCTTCATTAATTCATCCCAGTCAGGAGGGGAGAGACGCTGCATAACATCTTATTAATGAAACTCTTGTTTGGTTTGGGCAAGATATTCTGAATATTGCAAAAACCAAACTGTGACGAGTAGGTGGATGCTGAAAAATATGTTTTAAAGTTAGGACACTCTGGGGACCCTTACGTGACATCCTCTTCCAGTGTGTTCCCCTGAATCCTGTCTGGCCCATCTAGTCTCTTAGTTTACAGGTCCTGCTTCGAGTGGGAACGCTGCGGTACTGAGATGTAAGCAGGGACTTCCCAAGTGACGCGGTGCTAAGTGGATGCGTTGTTTTCTGGGAGGAAGAGCTGCATCTTAGCATATCACGTGGTCCTGGCAGACTGACAGATTTACAGGGCAGTGCTCCCTAGTACACGGGGACTCACGGGAAAATCCTAGGCTGTCAGCATTCACAGTCTGTAAGCTGCCAAGGTCCTTGGGAACATAATTGAACCTCCGTAGACCCAGTGTCTTGAAGTTGCGTTGCAGTTTCACCTTTCAGATCTCCAGTGTTTTTCCACCTGCCCAAGACTGACCATTTTAGCTGCGCTCTCCATGGTGCCTCCTCCAGGTTTCTCTGACCCAGAGACCTTCGATATCTCCTCTTTCTAAGCATGCTCAGGTTCTTCTCAATGTTTCAAAGGCGCTAGCATCATATGTCCTTTAAGACAGTCTTCCATCAGGCTTCTTCTACTTCATTTAGATATTTTCCCCCTCTCTCCTTTCACTGGCAAACTTCTGGAGGGATCTGCATCTGGACCTTGCCTCTTGCTTCCTCCTAAGCCTCTTGTACCAACCGGCTCCAAAGGAGCCAGGATCTGGTCAGTTCCTTCTGAGGTATTGATATCTGCTGTGGAAATCCATGTGGTGTTATGGAGCTCAGATGTGTCCATTGCAGCATTATTTATTTATAAGAGTGGAAAGCTGAAGAAACAATACCAGATTTAAGAAAATAAACCTAATATGAACAGTGTGAAGCCACTAAAATGATCTTTATAAGAAATATCAAACCATGTGCTTTTGAGATGATAAAAACAACAGAAGAATCCACACCGGCTGGTGCCACGGCTCACTAGGCTAATCCTCCACCTGCGGCACCAGCACACCGGGTTCTAGTCCTGGTTGGGGCACTGGATTCTGTCCCCATTTGTGGTGGAATAAGAAGGCCATGCCAAGGTCGCCACTGGCAAGCGAGCATCAGTTACTCAGGAATGGCTTTGAAACCCACCTGGCAACGGAGCCTGCCTGGCAACAGGCTGTGATTGGATGGATTTGAAACTCACATGGCAAATGGAGCCTGCCTGGCAGCAGGCTGTGACTGGTTGGGGCATAGACCTCCCCTTGACCAGATTGGCTGGTCTTGGCTGTATAAGATGTTATACCAACTGAAATAAACGAGTTTCTGGGCTGCTTGCCTCAAGCCGGCTTTCACCCGACTCCTGGGGTCTGTGTGGTGACTCCGTGCCTCTTGCCCCCACCATGCTCCTCCTCTCAGAAACGAATCCACTGCAACATTGTTGAGAAATCAACTGCAACACGGTTGCCCCTCTTCCCTGTGGCCAGGGAATGCAGTGGAGGATGGCCCAAGTCCTTGGGTGTCGCTCCTCTGCGGGCTCGCGGGAGAACGACACCAACCGGACCCTGTTGTTTAAGCGAATGACTCTGCATTGTGCGCTCAAGTTTGCTCCTGTGCTAACTGCATTCTAACCGCATTCCACTTGGTGTGTGTCCACATTCTTGTTATTCTTTCGGCGCATGGTGTGAGATGTCTGCGGCGCCTCGCGGCACATAAGCGGATCCCCCCGCGCCACTTCTATCTCGCCTTTATAGTCCTCTCCCACCAATCCGTGCTCTGCTGCCCACGTGCTGAGCACGCTGTTCTCCTCCAATCAGAGGTTGGGTCAGGAATCAGCTAATTGACGAAGCAGCTGTGTAAGATTTGTTTACTCCCTCTCAGCGCCATATGGTGGGAGATCAGGCACATAGAGTTAGTCTCAATAGTCTCAGTGGTCTAGTCTAGTCTCGATAGTCTCAGTACTTATTTCGCCATGTTGCGGGAGACGGGCCCTGCTCCCCACAGGGCCCTGCTCCCCACACTTGGGCCCTGCACCCGCATGGGAGACCAGGAGAAGCACCTGGCTCCTGCCTTCGGATCAGCGCAGTGCACCGGCCACAGCGCGCCAGTGGCAGCGGCCATTGGAGGGTGAACCAACGGCAAAGGAAGACCTTTCTCTCTGTCTCTCTCTCTCTCACTGTCCACTCTGCCTGTCAGAAAAAAAAAAAAAAAAAGAATCCACACCAATAAGCAACTACAAAAAGCAAGACACAAACTACCCACTCATTAAGACCTCAGATTTATAATAAAAAATATATGGGGGGCATAGGATATAAAGTACTGGGGAAAACGACTCAATTAAAGGATTGTGTGTGTATGTGTATGTGTTTGTTACAGTTTCCAGTACTTTGCAAGTTTTCTGCTATGAGGGCATGCCTTTTATTATCAGACAAAATAATGTAATGACTTACAAGCAGTAGGGACTTAGGGATCGTTCCCTGAGTTTGGAGTTCCCAGGATCTCTCCTAGATTCAGTGAATTACTAGGAGAGCTCACAGGACTCGACACACAGTCAGACTGATGACTGTGATTTATTGCAACACAAGGAGGCATTAAATAAAAATATTCATGAGAGTGAAATCCAGAAGGAACAAGCGTTGGGGCGTCCTCTCCCAGTGGAGTTGCACAGGGCTCTCTTAATTGCTCTGACAACAGGTTGTGACAGCGCATGTGAAATGTTTACTTAGCCAGCACACTATAGATTCGGTGCCCAGGTTCTTGATTGGGAGTTAGTCACATCAGCAGCCACATTGTTTGTACAAACAGCAGAGGCATGGTGAGTCACCTTGTCAGGGCATGATGGGAACCCTTTCCCCAAATCCAGATTCCCAGACCTCAGCCAGGAGCCAACACTGAGCAGAAATCCCAGACCTGCAAGCTTAAACCCATTCTGCACGTTCCTTGTCCCTATCCTCCCATTTGCAGATTTCCTCGAGGAATCAGTAGCAGGATTCTTACTTCTCTTTGCCTTTCTTTTCTTCATCAATGCTGAGTTTATTCCCCTATGGCCACTTCAAAGTCCAGAACAGCTGATGATGCTGCTGAAGCATGGGATTTAAGAGAAAAGCCTATGGCAACAGGAGCACCTGGTTCCTCCCACCCACGCTTTTCTCAGGGTCAGAGAGGTGGTCCTCTGTATGTGCCAGCCACTGAGCCAGGGGAGCAACTCGGCAGCTAGTGCCAGTTTGTGGCTCCTGGCTCCTGACTCGGTGTGGTTTTGCCTCAGCTCTAACTGCTTGCCAGCCAATTAGCGAGCCGTCATTGGAACTGAGCAGCGCTGCAGAGCTCATTGTCCGGGAACATCATTCCTGCACAGCCTGCAGTGCTGAGTGCAGTTTGACCTCCCTCCTCCAAACAGAGTGCATCTACATTCCTCCTCTGTGCAATGTGGCCCAGCGCCACGTCTGCATGCCCATCCCGTCTTCAAGACGTGGGCTCACACGCTTGCCTTTTACCCTCAGTGATGTCAGCTTCTCACTCCTCACTGTCTGTGGTAGCCCAGGACTGGGAGGTGATTCCCCCAAGTCGCTTGCTCCCACCCCCAAGCCTGCACCATCCATGTCCTTCCCTCTACTGTCCCCCAGCCCTTGCCTTGACACCAGTGTACAGAGCTAAGCTGCAGGCTCAGCTGGGCAGACAATCATGTTCCTCCCACGCCCTCCTTCCCTCCCGCCTCCCCTTGGCTGTGTTCGGTGCAATCTGAGACTCCTTTGGCATACATGAAACAAACACAGCTTCCATGATGGGGGAGGCAGGCGTCTGTCGGTTACTCAGTTTTCTCGAGTGGAGAAGGCATTTCAGCGTATACTTGGTTGTGTGTTCACCTCTGTCCTTCATGAGGTCTCAACGGTGTGTTTAATTGCATCAGCCAAGGGAACAAGGAAGTTTGATATGTTGTGCAGCTGTGTTGACTTTCTATTTCCACCTTGCCCACTCTCTTTAGTAACGTATGTTGATGAAGATGAAAATGAGATACTTGAACTGTCATCAAACAAAACGTTCTTCATCATGCTGAAGATTCCAGAGGACTGCATGACTGAAGAGCAGTTGCCTCATCTGCTCACTAGCAGGGTAATTATGTCTCACTCATTGTTTACTGGGTTCCTGATGTTGGAACGTGTGTGCTGCTGGAACAGTTGGCAGAGAGCTAGGGAGTAAGTAGCTGGGACTCCTTGTCTGGGTTTTTTAGGAAATTGATGCCATATTTTGCCTTTTATTTTTTTTAGCATTCTGTGAGATATTATTATTGCTTTATTTATTTATTTATTTATTTGAGAGGCAGAGAGATAAAAGGACAGGGGGAGAGAGAGAGAGAGAAAGAGAGAGAGAGAGAGAGAGAGAGAATGAGAATGCTGCCATTCACTGGTTCACTCTTCAAATTATCTGCAGTGGCTGGGGCCAAAGCCAGAAGCCAATGCAATCCAGTTGTCCCATGTGGGTGGCAGGAGCACCATTACTGGAGCCATCACTATGTCTCCCGGGTCTACAGTGGCTGGAAGCTGGACTCAGGAGTCAGAGCTGGGAATTAAATCTAGACACTCCAATGTGGAATGTCAAGTATCTTCACTGCTACTCTATTTTTTTAAAAGATTTATTTATTTGATATTCAGAGTTACATGGAGAAGGAGAGGCAGAGAGAGAGAGAGAGGTCTTCCATTCACTGGTTCACTCCCCAGTGGGCCACAACAGCCGGAGCTGAGCTGATCTGAAGCCAGGAGCCAGGAGCTTCTTCTGGGTCTCTTACATGGTGCAGGAGCCCAAGGACCTGGGCCATCTTGTACTGCTTTCCCAGGCCATAGCAGAGAGCTGGATTGGAAGAGGAGCAGCTGGGACTCAAAAACTGGCCCCCATATGGGATGCTGGCGCTGCAGGCTGGGGCTTTACCCTCTGTGCCACAGTGCCAGCCTCTTCACTGCTACTCTAAACACCTGCTCTGATGCACAATTTTCTGAAGTTCAAATTCAGAGGGAAAAGGCTCCGGGAGGACAGTGTTCCTTGTACTCTGGTCTTCCATTTGTGTCCACATGTAGTGTACATTGAGGGTCTACGATATGCTAGACACCCTGCCAAGTGCCAGGGCCACAAAGTTGGCACCCTCAGTGGGCTCACAGTCCAAGTGGAAGCGGAAGGTAAAAAGCAGTGTGGTGTGTTCTATTACTGAGGTTCACACAGTGTGTTTTATAGCTGCAAAGGAGGGGCATCTAAGTCTTCTGAGGTAGGGATGGAAGCTCCCAGATGTAGTATTGTAGGGATTTTTACAGTGTCTTCCTTGTGGACATCCTCTCCAGCCCTGCTCCTCCTTAGAGGGTGGGAGCAGTGTAGAAGGATCAGCTCTTAGTGTCATGGCTTAACGTGCCTGGCGCCCAGCCTCCACCCAGGAGCTCGCCAGGGTCACCCCAGAAGGGAAGGCACTCCTATTCCAAGGGTTTAGGAACAGCCCTGTGTCAGGAGCTGGAATCAATGACCAAATCTTAGAACAGAAGATGCACCCAGCACCCCTATTACTCGGGAAATTATAGGGGTTCTAGAAGCTCTGTGTCAGGAATTGGGAAAGAGAGTTACGATATTTGAACAGTGTGCCTTGTTTTCCTAGCCCCTCACCCCGTGCTTGGTTAGCAGTTACTGAAGGTCTCCCAATAACCTAGGGAGGCCTCCTCTGTCACTCCAGAAGCTGGCTTCTAGTTAGCCAGTTAGCCACAGTATCAGACCCCCGCCCGTCAGCTCCCTGGGCTCCTGTCTCTGTTGGCACCAAGCCTCATCAGCAGTGTGGGAGGCAATGACCAAGGAGAGATGAAGCTCCTGCTTCAGGTCTTTGGGCCCACGGTAGACACGTGACTGACAGCTCCGCAAACATGAATAAGCCCTATGAACACTGCACACTACTGAGTAGAATCGGAGCAGACACTGACAGAGGTCAAAGTCATCCATTCCACCTTTGAACTTGAAAGTTGGACTTGAAAACTCTGTTGAGAGTCTACTGTGTGCAAAACAGTGCTAACCCCTGAGGGTGAATGAAGGAGGGAGGGGGGAAGGGAGCAGAAGAGGTTGGAAGGGGCGGGAGACATAATCCCTGCCTCAGGGCGCTCAGTCCAAAAGGAAGAGGGAGGCATCATTGTTGAGTATGGTCTTTATTGTTACTATTTCTGGTGCTTGAAAAAACCTCTGTCTGTCTAGCACGTGCACCCTCCTCTGTGGAAGTTGCTTTCATAGTTTCTGAAGTTTCCCAGTACTCACAATTGCCTCCCCTCCCCTCCCCTCCCCTTCCCTCCCTTTCCCTCCCCTTCCCTCCCTTCCCCTCCTCTTCCCTTGCCTTTCTTCCCTCCCCTCCCCTCCCCTCTTCTCCCCTTTCCCTTCCCCCCCTCTAGCCCCATGGCCATGGCCATGCTGGGAGGCATAACTAGATCCCAGTACAGACTTTCTGACTTATGCTGGAGCTCACCTGCTAGGGAACAAGATGTCTAAGCTTCCAATGTAAATTTAAAAGAAATGTGAGGCAAGTGCATTCACCTTGTGTTCTCGGTGCTGCTAGGTTAGGATTCCTATCTCTAAAACATAAGCAAAACACTAACCAAGGCCCGAGACAAGATTTTGTAACATAATGCCAGTAGCTGGTGTCCAGAATATAAAAGCAATCATTTCAGACAGAGAACAAGACAGACAACCTAAGGGAAATGAATAGGCAATTTGGAGGTGAGCAGTCCCGAGAAGTTAATACACACCTAGAAAGATGTACAGCCTCATTAGTAAGCAAGGCAGTCCAAATTAAAGCAAGGTGAAGCATGATTTTATGTCCTTGACTTGGCAGAAATTGTAAAGTCTGGGATGTGGGGAATAGAGCAAATAAGCACTGCTGGAGGAGAGGAAAATGGTGAGCAATTTGGCAAGATTTGGTTACATGCAGGCACATGCCTGCCCTTGGATCCAGCAGCTCAAGTTCTTGGCATACAGCCAAGGGAAACTTACATGGCCAAGGAGAGCTGCAGAGAGGTGGTCCAGGACAAATTGCTTCAGCGTAATTTGTAAGGGGGACCTCGGAAGCAATGGTCAGTATCAGTAGCGGACTGAATGACCTGGTGAAATCATTTCTGAGGTCGGTGAAGTAGCTGGAGTGAGTGACCTTCACTGATATGTATCTTATGCCTAAATGTGAAATGTGAGGAAAAAAAAAGAGAGAATCTTAGAGTTTAGTACCTTGTAGTTGAATAAAAGCTAAGTTAAGTGATACATTGGGATGATGATGTATGGAAGTAGTAATTTATAAAACTGTACAAGGATAGGATGCAGGTCAGTTTCAGGATGCTCATTAGCACTAGGGGAGGGAGGGAGGAAAGCCAGATAAGGTATGGGAGTGGCTTTGGCTTTGTTTGGTTTCTTAAAATAAAGGGCTGGACCCCACACAGAGGGCCCCTGACTTATGACTGAACTTAGAATTTTCAACTTTGTGATGACATGAAAGCATGCTTGTGCCACCAGTATGTTTCCCACGGCCAGGATGCTATTTGATGAGACATTCACCTCCTTATTATGAAATAGGCTTTGTGTTTAGGTGGCTCTGCCCCACTGTAGAGCAGTGTGCAAGGCAGCCCCCGAGGAGCCGTGATGCTCGATGGGTTAGGTGAATGCATATCTCTAGTAACCATCAGTAAATGTGTCATCAGGGAATGCGCATCTCCAATTTACGATGGCTTAGATGAGACCCGTCATCTATTGAGGAGCGTTGTCCAGCATAGCAGAAGTCATAGTGGAACACAGGTGTCATTGTTTTTCATCATGTTTGCCATTTTTCTTGGGTACAGAAGAAAAACCTCTGTATCTTTGCCATTCCCTGCTAGGTCCCTTTGGGGCAGTTCTGTTCTCAGACGTGGCTCTCTCTCGTGCCAGAGAAGCTCTGGAGAAGGGAGTAAGAAACCCTTGGCTGCTGATGTCTGGGCTCTGAGTGGCCTGTGCTGCCGTCTTCGTCTCCAGGGTCTTCTTTCCTTTTTTTTTTTTTCTGACAGGCAGAGTGGACAGTGAGAGAGAGAGAGAGAGAGAGAGAGAGAGAAAGGTCTTCCTTTGCCATTGGTTCACTCTCCAATGGCCGCTGCGGCTGGCGCGCTGCAGCCGGTGCACTGCGCTGATCCGATGGCAGGAGCCAGGTGCTTCTCCTGGTCTCCCATGGGGTGCAGGGCCCAAGGACTTGGGCCATCCTCCACTGCACTCCCTGGCCACAGCAGAGAGCTGGCCTGGAAGAGGGGCAACCGGGACAGAATCCGGCGCCCTGACCGGGACTAGAACCCGGTGTGCCGGCGCCACAAGGCGGAGGATTAGCCTACTGAGCCGCGGCGCCGGCCTCCAGGGTCTTCTTTCCCTTCCAGGGACTGGGTGGTCCACAAAGGCCACAGGGGCCCACGCGACTTAGAAGAGAGGTCGAGAATGCCTGGCCGAGTCGCTCAGTCCTTATAAGTGAGGTGCTTTTTGATGACTGCTGGCTGGAGTTCTGGCTCGTGGAGGGCTCACATGTTCCTACTTCCTGTCTCAGAGGCCCTAGCTGAATTAATGCCTAGCTGGAGTGGAAAGCCCTGTGTGTAGAAGCAGCTTAGTTTTGCCAAGTGCTGTGCGATATGATCTGTCAGTTATGTGTGTGGTTTTGTTTCTGTTTCAGCTCACAGATCTGTACAGTACTTCGCC
This sequence comes from Oryctolagus cuniculus, assembly GCF_051225735.1. Taxonomy (NCBI): domain Eukaryota; kingdom Metazoa; phylum Chordata; class Mammalia; order Lagomorpha; family Leporidae; genus Oryctolagus; species Oryctolagus cuniculus. The sequence continues at coordinate 68,011,178 of NC_142870.1, forward strand.
ATCTCTGCATCGTTATTTTACTTCGGTTAACATTGCGGACTTCAGGTGAGAGCATGGAGCATTACATTTTGGTTTGTCTGCCTCTGAAAAGAACACCCTCCCAACCCCCAACGCCCTGGCCACCATGTACCTGGAAGGACTTCCCTGAGTCTTTTTGCATGCAGGGAGCCACTGCTAGAATCACAGTGTCAGTGCCAAGTAGGTGTTTGGGGACCAGGTAGCTCAGTCCCCTTATTTTACAAATGAGAATAAAGCAGCCCAGGTTGATTGAACCAAGGTCAGGCAGAGAGAGGAAAAGCCAGTCTCAGGTAAATTATTCCTGTTTAACAGCAAATGCCCAAATAAGCTAAGGAGAGACGTAGCATAGGGTCTCAGGTGGGGATGTGATGCACTGATGGACTCTATGTGCTGGCTTTTTCTTAATGTGCTGCTGTTGCATTTGCGGCGTGCAAGTGATACAGAAGTAACATCTCCTTGCTTCGTATCAAATACATGAAGATAACATATTTCAGGAAAAGTCTACCTTCTCCCTTCTCACCGTCACTATCAATAACTGCTTGTATTCCCTTCTAAAAAGTTAACAGCCATCAACAATTTGGTGTGAGTTCTGGGTTGTATATATTTACTGTAGATATTATACCTGTATATAGACACTTTTTAAAAAAGATTTATTTATTTACTTGAGAGGCAGAGTTACAGAGAGAGAGAGAGGGAGACAGAGAGAGGTCTTACAGCCACTGTTTCCCTCCCCAAATGGCTGCAACAGCCGGAGCTGGGCCCATCCGAAGCCAGGAGCCAGGAGCTTCTCCCAGGTCTCTCTCATGGGTGCAGGGGCCCAAGCACTTGGGCCATCTTCTACTGATTTCCCAGGCCACAGCAGAGAGAGCTGGATTGGAAGAGGAGCAGCTTGGACTCAAACTGGTGCTGGTAGGGGATGCTGGAACTATAGGTGGAAGCTTAACCTACTATGCCACAGCACTGGCCCCTAGACACATATTTTTGTTGTTTAATTTCCTTCCTAATCTTTCCTGTTCTTATGGTGTAGAAAAAGTGTATAGGAGTCATTTCATTATCCCTTTGTCCCATTAGGATGCCTGGAAATGAGTTAAACAAGGTTTACATGGCAAAGCCTTATTCTCCACTCTACCTAACATGTCTCTGGAACATGACCATCAAAGCTTGTATTATATCCTGAGCTCCACTCTCAAACCATCCATTGTCCTAACCCCAGTGTTAGTAGAGCTGGGAGAGGAAACATGTAAAGCAGGTGGCAGCACCAGGTTGTTGTACCAAAACAGACCCGACGTGAGAAATCATGTATACTGGCAGGCTGCCTTGCAGACTCCCAAGATACAAGTGGTCGATGGTCACATCTTTGGCATTTGTTCATTTTAAATCAGGAGGTGCAGCAGAGAAGGGAAAAACACAATCAGACTCAACAACTTTCCTCCTTGCTTTTGCCCCAACTTGCAGTTCACAGACTGCAGAAGAGCATGGCAGAGTCTGTAGGGTCGCTCCAAGAGTCCGGCCTTAGTTTACGGGTCTGGAGGAGCTGAGATCATGTAACGGGGTGGAGTAGACATTGGGAAAAGTCCATCAGAAAATGTGGCTAGAAATCCAACCAACACATAATGTTAGAGAATCTGTTTTTAAGTTATTTGAAGGAAAACCTCAGGAAGTTTAGTTCTGTTGAACAAAGAAATTATCTCTGGAAAACATTTTTGCTTCATTTTTTAAAAGTTTAGGCTGAGTTGCTAAAATGCTAAATGCATCAGCCAAAGCCATTGCTCCAGAAAGATGCTGTCACACATGGTTGGGAACCCCTGCATCCCCACACCTCTGGCTGCTTGTTTGTGTCTACAGGGGCCACTGACCTCACTCCTGGACTGGTCCAACAGTGGCCTGGAGTGCTCTTTGATTTACTGTTTGCTAGTCCCACTCCAGTGGTGGGCAGCTAGGGAAAAGTCCACAGGATTCACTGCTTTCCTGAACGTTCCTCTCCTGCCCTCAGAATTCAGCCTCATGTCTGTCAGTTCACCCAGGGAGCTGGTCTGTTGAGACTGGGAAGGGCCAGCCAGGCCACAGTCACGTAACCTCATCTTCTCATTCAGCTCTGACTTGGTCTTCTGTGAGCCAGCCTGGCTATTGTCATCAGCCAGCCCAAGCCCCTGGCCATGGGAATGCAGAGTGACTGCCTGGTGGAGGTGGTGACCATCATTAGCAGTAACTCAAGTGTAGACCTCAGGGGACAAATAATGACACCTGCAAACTAGGGCATGGAATGCAGTTTGAAAGTTCAATTTCCAGCATGTCTGTAGTGACATCTTTGAAACTATGAGTTTCTTCAAGTTCCAATTCTGTATTATTGGGTTTGGCATAATAGAATTTATAAATAGCAATTGAATTGTCAGTCACACCAGTGTAAGAACTTTGGCCTATGTGACCTCTGACCACAAGAGGGAGCTCTTTGCCCATCCTTACCAAGAGCAGTGGGCTGATTGACACCTGGGACTGGTGCTACTGTAAAAGCTGCCCTTGGGTGCAAGTCTCAGATGTGATCTCCTGTTAATTACTTTATTACAGGCTCTTAATCTGGGCCACCTTGAACCCACATAATAGAATGACTGCGAAAAACCCAAATATTAAGGTAGCATTTAACAAGCTGCTTAAGCTAGTAATTAACCAAGAATAACCCCATGATTACTTTTATTTTGGAAATGGGAAAAGCATGTTCGGAAAGAAGTGAACTCCTTTATTTAAGTCCATTACTGAAAGTTGCAAGGCTTTGTCTTTCTGCCTGAGGGGCCTCTGTAACTGAAAGTGGGGAAGAAATGGTTCTCACTTTGGGAACAACCTAGGGAGGGCAATTCCCGGTGAACACAGGGTGGACCCTGCGTTCAGTTCTGGAGCCAGCCAGTGGCAGGGAGCTTTGGAGTCTACCTTAAACATTTTATGGGTTAGGTCAAGAACTGGTTAAACTGCATAGCTCTGAGGTGCACTTGTAGGGGCAGCACTAAGACTCAGGGAAGGGAATATATGAAGAGAACAGGGCAGGCTTCTTGGCTTGTTGGAAGGGATAAAAGGCAGAGACTGGGGCTGATGGCACATCAACCCCTGAATAGTCCCTGACCACAGGGGCCTCATGATGTCTCTCCCTTCAATGACTCTCTCAGTGGGCATCTTTGGGTTGGGTACCAGGTGTGGAAGAAGGTTAGTGTCCATTTCAGCATCTTGGGATGGACCCCTGGAAGTAGATTCTTCTTGGACAGAACACCTTGGCTGTTGTCTACTCGAAGAACACACAGAACTGCAAAACTTACTGCCCATGTGGATTTCCTGAGTCGTGTTGCGCTTCTGTTGATGTGTTTTAACGTCTCCATTGGTTTGCCTTTCAGTGGTGAAAATGCCACGGTGACTTATCACCTGCAGTTTGGGGTTCCTTCGGAAGATGACGCCTTCATGAGGTATATGATGAATGAGGAGTTGGTGCTGGGCATCTTGCTGCAGGATTTCCGTGATCAGAATGTACCTGGCTGTGAGAGTCTGGGCCTGGATCCAATGTCCCTCTTGCTCTATGGTAAGGAGAACAAGCAAGGAAGTCAGAGTTGAAGCGATCAGCCGGTGAACGGGTTGTGGTAGATGGATGGGTTTGGTTTGGCAACTTTGGTGACTTGAAGCTGCAATGGATCAGTGCTTCCTTCATTCCTCACATAGTCCCTGCCTACTATAGGCAGACAGCGTAGCTGGAAAAGCAATCTTGGAAATATAAGTGAGGAAGATTTCTGAATGTTTGCTTGTTGCAGTTCACCCTCTTTGCAAGCCTGCATCCTATTTCGCCACATCATTAGCAGCCTTCATGGAAATAGTGTGGCTCACAAGAGCAGCCGGCATTGAAGAATTTGACATAAGAAGTATAGCAAAATTGTTCAGAAATCATCTCAATTCAGGGAACCCTTTTATTTTTCTATTGGAAGCCAATGAGTCCTTGAAGAAATTAATAGAGGGGCATAAAAGACAAATTCATTTCTTTCCTTAGAAAATTATAAGAAATTTACTCATTTACTTTTAAAACTAAGAACTGAATGAGAAAATTGATGTTATTTTTTAACCTAGCAAACGCCCCATTTGTCAGACTTGGGAAACCTTCAGCACCTTGTACAGAACCTAACAAAGAGGAAAGGAGGAAGGCACAATGGCTTTAAGACTTCAAAGTGTTTTGCTTGGAAGCTGTGGCCTCTACTTCTGATTTTAGTCCATTTCTCACTTCGGAGACCACCCTTGGAGGTGTGCTGGCTCTTGTGTAGCCTGCGGTGCTTACAATCTCAGCTATTTTATTTGCTCATGCAATCCTTCATAAACTTCTCCTGCACATTAGTAGGTACTTGATAAATACTGGTTAAATGAATGAAAAATGTAAATCAGGAGGAGATGCGGTTAGCGGCAGGGACAGCAGTACAGGGCCAGAAGAGTGACAAAGAAAGATGAGAAAGTACCACCCAGGATAAGAAGGGACTTTTTTTTTTTTTAAGAGTTATTTATTTTATTCAAAAGACAGTTACAGGGAGAGGGAGCAATAGAGACCGAGAGATCTTCCATCTGCTGGTTCACTCCCCAAATGGCCACAATGGCCAGAGCTGGGCCAATCCAAAGCCAGGAACCAGGAGCTTCCTCAGGGTCTCCCATGTGGGTACAGGGGCCAAAGCACTTGAGCCATCCTCCACTGCTTTCCCAGGCCATCGCAGAGAGCTGGATCAGAAGTGGAGGAGCCAGGATACGAACCTACTTAACCTACTAGGCCACAGCGCTGGCCCTGAGAAGGGACATTTATTGTGCTTGTGAAAGCAAAAGTCCTCTTGTCCTAAGGGATTGTATAAAGCAGAACTGAAGCTTAAATTTCCCAAACAGATAAAAAGAATGCCCTTCAGAAGTCGAAACTTTAGCTCACTGGGAAAGCTCAGAAATGAAAAGTTTCCTCCCAGTGCCTCCTGCATAAAGCAAGCATGTGCGTGGGCCAGGCAGGCAACATACGTGTGTGGCACGACTTATGGCTCCAGTCATAGGAATTTCATACAGAGACACAGGAGAACCTGGGCCCCACCTGGGTGAAGAGACCTGCCGAGCTTGTAGGAGCCGTCGCCTATAATAATAATCACAAGTGTGATTGTCCTGATTTCCTGAGGCTCCTTTCCAAAACTGTGCTCCTAGCCCTTCCCTGGCGGAGGCAAGGGAGCTTGGTGGAGGGTGACAGGGGCCTGCTGGAAGGCAGGCTGCTGTGGGGCCTGCAGAGAGCCCGAGAAGACCAGGGCTCGGCCAGGAGCCGCAGAGACATCCCCTAGCCACAGCGCCGTGGCCGTGACCCAAACTTCACTGCTGCTCTGGAGACTCCTCCAGGCCCTTCTTCTCTAGGGGTTTTCATGGCCACCACGTCCCCCCTTTCAGGGTGGGAGTGTGCTGTACATGAGCTATTTGATGTTTTCAGGGTCAGAGTTTCCACCTCTGTCCAATGGAAGGGGTGACAGGGACAGTGGGAAGAAGGACGGGAGACCCAGAGCAGGTGGCAGGTGAAGAGGGGAGGAGCCCCAGGGCAAATCCTACAGTCAGGGGCAGTGAGGCCTTGGCAGGGCCCCAGGGGGTTCTCAGGCTGGTTTCCCATGTTTGCATGAGCTGAGGACTTGGTGGCGGGCACCCCCACCCTCATGGCTGGCTGGCCACTGGTTTCCCACAGTGATAATGTTCCAGTTCCTCAGAGAACAAAGATTTCTCCAAAAGTATTTTTAAAAATCCATTTCTAATTTCCATGTGAAAGGCAGAGAGACAGAGTTCTTCCATCTGCTTGTTCACTCTCCAGATGCCTGCAACAGCCATGGCTGGGCCAGGCGGAAGCCAGGAACTTGGAACTCAACCCATGTCTCTGATGTGGATGGTGGAGACACAATCATTTGAGCCACCATCGACTGCCTCCTGGGGTCTGCATTAGCAGGAAGGTGGAATCAGGAGTGGAGCTGGGACTTGAACCCAGGCACTCCAGTGTAGAATGTAGGCATCCCACGTGGCTTCTTCCTTGCTGCGCCAAACACTGGCCCCTGAGAATAAAGATACTTAAAATTGCTTGGCTTATAGGCCCCTTAGAGAATTTGAAGACAGCCAGACAGCCATGTGCCTTTTCCCCAGAGAAGAAGAAAAGCACTTGCCCTTCCCAGTGCACAGTGTCAGGGGTTCCAAGGATTCCCCAGAAGCCTTGTTTGTGGTCCACTGGGGTTCGTTTGTGTGCACCTTGGAGGCAGGACCTTGCATCAAATTGTGATGTGGATTCCAGAGGGGTCTGCGTGTGTGTGTGTGTGTGTGTGTGTGTGTGTATACAATTGCCTTTTCTAATAAGGATATGGGAATAAAGTTGGCTCTCCACCTGTTCAGGTCCAACATCCAAGGGTTCAAGCAACTATGGTTGAAAAAACACTCGAAAAAAGTTGCATTTGTATTGAACACGTACAGAGGTTCTTTGCTTGTTATTCCCCGAGCAATGCAGCCTGACGACTATCTACATAGCATTTGCATTGTGGTAGGCATAAGTAATCTGGAGGTGATTTGAAGGATGCAAGAGGATGTGCATGGGCTAAGTGCAGATGCTACCCCATTCCAGGTAGGGATCCGTGTTGAGATCTCTGTTGTGATCTGTGAATGTTGGCATTCATGGGGTGCTAGAACCAATCCCCGGTAGATACTGAGGGACAGCTGTGCAGCGATGATTTTGATCTGGCTAAAGGAAGATTTTGATGCCTTATAAAAATAAAAAAGACCCTGAGCATGTCATTATAAAGGGATTTCTAAAACCCTCCACCTCTCACCCTGTGACTCTTCACCTTATGAATGGGTGGGAAATTCTCTTTCACAAAGGTCAGATTTTTTCACAGAAGTCTGTACCATGAGTTATTTTGACACAGATGAGGTCCTTGGTACTATTTTCTCACGTGGGAAGGGATCTCCTAGTAGACAATGTCGGGGCAAAGAGCAAACACATGATATGTAAGAGAGAAAAGGAAGAACTCCAGGCAGTGAGGAGTGGGTCTTGTTGGCACACTTCTGGCTCAACTGCTGAGTCAGCTGGCAAGCGAGCATGGGTGTTCTGTCCCTTCCAAGGCTTTCTGTAGTATCAAGGAAAACCTCCCAGGGGTATTTGGCAACACCGGGCGACATTTATAGTTGAAAGCGTATGAGAACTGAGCACCTACCAGGTGTAAGCCAGGGATTCCATGCAACGCGCGGCCGTGCACATAGGGCAGCTCTGCATCGCAGTCATGCAGCCCGACCGTAGCTGCGAATGTGGCTGCACAGCCCACAGGCTCGCGTGTGCAACTGCGTCAGAGCTTCCACTTGGGCCACTGCTCTGCAGCGTCTCCCTCAGCCGAATTCCCCACACCATGTACCGTATGCATTTGAGAAGGCAGGAATTATAGAGATACTAGTATGATTCAATTATTAAACAGAACTGAATGATAAAGTCTCATCGGGATGATCTTTCTTGCATTGTATCCAACAAGTAAGCAAACAATATATGCTATCCACCTTTTGAAAAGTGTTCAGAGTTTGTTCGTGTGTCTGTGTATGCATTGATTGGCGAGTAAACTCCCTCTGTTAGGAGTTACAATATTCCAGTTTTAGATAAGACTTTATATTCAAACCCCATAGCTGAAATCATCAACATTTAATCAGGATTTTAAATATTAGTGACTTTTGTTCGTCTCTGTCTTCTTTTCAGAGTGAAGCGCCATTGAGTTCTGGCGAGGAAGAGAAGTCCTTCTGTTGTGGATTCATGTAGAAGCAGCTGGCATTGGCCAGAGGGGATGGACTGTCCTTTCTGTCTGTGATTCTGTACAGTTACGAAGTCTGGCTCCACATCCAGCACAACAGCTCCAAACCCTGCCCCTGGTCGAGCACTGGGTCCAGACTTGGCAAAGCAGGAAGTCAAAGAGCGGTTGGGAGGGGATGGGGCAGGCAGATGGACCCCACAGTCTGAGGCTGCTGTTCTCCAAGCACCAGCTGCCTCCACCCACGCGTGGTTATTTTCTCTGCAGTGCTGAGGCGGTGCACTGCCTCCTTGCAGGCAGGATCTGCTAGCCTGTGCTGCAGGAGCAGGGAGAGGCAGGTGGCCGGGGGAGGGAGCGCCGAGCTGATCACTGTGAAATTCCCCTTCCCTCTGCCATTGCACTTGATCTACCTCTAAGCCCGTGGGTGAGGAAAAGAAGGTATTTCACAAGACTTAAACGGCATAGCTGTGTCTATTTCCATGATCTGTACTTGGGTGTCTTGGAAAGTCAGCCTTAAGCCTATCAACCAATGTCCCTGTATTGTAGATATGTGTAGCTCTAGAAATAAGATTGCTGATTCACAATTATTTTGCATCTCATCACTGTTCTGATGACTCCCGAAGACCTCTTATGGAAACATGAGTCCCTGTGAGTTTTGAGGATACTGTTGTGATTTTGGACGGTCACCCCAGGTGTATTTTTTTTTTTTTTTTATCTTTTATTTAATGAATATAAATTTCCAAAGTACGACTCATGGGTTACAATGGCTTCCCCCCCCATACCGTCCCTCCCACCAACAACCCTCCTCTTTCCCACTCCCTCTCCCCTTCCATTCACATCAAGATTCATTTTCGATTATCTTAATATACAGAAGATCAGCTTAGTATACCTTAAGTAAGTATTTCAACAGTTTGCTCCCACACAGAAACATAAAGTGAAAAATAATAGATGATTTTTTTAAAATGATGATGAAATCAGATCAGACCTATTGTCATGTTTAATCCCAGTGAGAGTCAAGTACCCCAGGTGTATTTTCATAAACTTCCATCAGAGAATCATTCACACTCCTTAACAGCGGCTCTTGATGGATTGTGTGTCTCATTACAGATGGTCCCGAAACAGGAGGGCCCCTCTCCTCCTTTTGAGATAAGCTGTTGGAAGATTAATGCCATATCTTTTGGGGCTAGGAGGAATATTAACAATGTTACTCGTTGTTTACAAATCAGGAGACAGAGTATTTGTTTTGTTGGGAAAATTGCTTTGCTGGAAGTTATCAGGAGAAGGAGTTTGTGGTCATAAAAGAAGAAGGTCCTATCCCTAATAATTAGCGTTGGGGAGAAGTCAGTGTGAGTGGCAGCTGTGTGGGTATGTCAGAGTGGATGTCTTGGGCTAGTTTGGACTAGTTTGCTTTCTTATTTAACTGGAAGATGCACTCATTGTCTCATTTTAAGTACGGTTCCTTAAACTAGTAAAACCAGTGAATTTACCTTCTTCCTCTATTTTTTTTACATGTCAAATATGAGTCTTAGTGTATTTGTACTTTTCAGAAAATAATGAACATTTTTCATAGAGAATGATTTTAAAACATTTACAATAAATTATTTTTGCATCCGTGCTGTGTGTTGTGTTCTCACTGACCTCCCGGATCTTGGCTCTCCGCGGCCATGTTTGAGGCTGCATCTTCTTGCAGTGAATGAGATTGGAAGTAGTCTTTCATCCCCCAGAGGGCAGCTTCCTTTTCTGAGTGAGATCGACCTGGAGTGGGTGAGGGTGGGATGGGTTCTCCCCACTGTTGCACTGGGAGCTGAGAAAGGCCATCCATGTCCTCTGCTTGCTCTGAAGACCCTCTGTGACAGAACCGGGCACCTGCAAGGAAGGGCTTGTTCACATCCACAGGCAGGATTTGGCTTCGTTTGGTTCTCTCTCCCTCTCTCCCTACTTTGGAAAGCGTCCAGATGGGAGGAGCACTCTGTCTTGAGCATTCGACCACTTACAAGTCATAGAGAGGACTTTTCCGTAGGTTTAACTTCTCAGCCAAGCAGTGTGGGAATAGCCAGTCATTGTGACTACCGCATTCTGAGACGTCTGGGGAGAATGGCACTGGCATATACGGTGCTCAGCTCTGCGAGAGTGATGTATGAGTCAGCATACTTAATGATGAGCATCATGCTCGGCGTGTGGTAAAGTTGCAACAGGTGGCTGCAACAGATTTAAAGGACTTGAGAAGTAAAACTGCTCTTTCCTGGAAGCCGCTTAGAGCCGGACAGCATGGAGACAGCAAGCCCTGTCCTGCCAGTAAAATTTTAAGCCATGTGTGCAGTTCATTCTTGCCTTTCAATTTAATTTAGTTCAATAGATTTTTTTTTTTTAAGAAGTGTGTTCTGGGTCCAGTGTTGTGGCGTCGTGGGTTACACTGCTGCTTGTGATGCCAGCTTCCCTATCAGCACTGGTTTGTGTCCTGGCTGCTCCACTTTCCATCCAGCTCCCTGATAATGCACCTGGGAAAGCAGCACAAGATGACATAGTACTTGGGCCCCTGTCACACACATGGGAGGCCCAGAAGAAGTTTCTGGCTCCTGGCTGCAACCTGGCCCAGCCCTCACCATTGTGGCCATTTGGGGAGTGAGCCAGCAGATGGAAGATTCTCCCTCTCCCTCTCCTTCTCTCCCTCTTCCTTTCCCTCGACCCCTCGTCCTCTCCTCCTCTCCTCTTCTCCCTCCCCTTCCCCCTCTCACTGTAACTCTGACTTACAAATAAATAAATAAATCTCTTATTTTAAAGAAGAGTTTTCTTTGGAAGCTACAGAGTAAACGGTGGGGAAGAAAACAATAAGGAAAAGCTGCTGGTCTTCCTGGGGAGTCAGGACCTGCACTGATGAAACAGGAAACAGCAGGCAATCTAAAGATGAGCTTAGGGCTGTGGATAGTCAGGGAGAAGATTCTTAGCATACAGTTCAGCTGGAGAAGACTTTGTGTAGGAAGTGGGACTGCAGCTGCACACTGAAGCACTGGTAGGGTAGCAGTGAGCAGATTTGTCTTCCTTTACACATGTGTGCATCTTCTCATTTCTTCTCTCCTGTTCCTTTTAGATGTGGACTTTGGACATGAACTCCTGCCCTATTCAGAGTCTGATCAATGCTAAGAAAAATGGGAGAAATCTTTCAAGTCCTCTCTTCTCCCATTACTATTTCGTTGCTAGCGATAACTCACACTATTGCTGCATTGCTGGCAGCTTTGTGCACAGACGTGCTTTACTCTTTCCTTGGTGATTAGAGAGCATAGACACTCATCATCATAAGACAGCACTGGGAAACCAAGGCCTGGAGAGCTGGAAGGACCAGTCCTGAGGGCCACAGCTTGTTAGGGGCAAAGCCCAAGCCACCTAGCATGAAGCATAGCATCCACCCCTGCAGGGCACCCTAGGGTTGTGCTCAGTGCAGGCTTGGGTGACATGTGGGAATCCACCAGGAGCACATGTGGGTGGGGGAAGGAGTGGATTGAGAGGTGTGGCCATCAGATGGTGGAAGACTATCTGATTGAAGTGATCACTCAATACCTCACCTTGCAAAAGAACCTTCTTTAAGAGACAGGGCGGGGACTAGACTGTTCCATTTAGTGGCTGGCAGAACCAAGGTATTCTGAGACCAAGTGGCTTTCTGAACACAGGAGGAGGCTAGGCTAAGAAGAATCATCGTTGTAACCAGAATCTCTTTCTCTAGGTTCCTAGGAAGCCCTGAAGAGTCACTTTATTTTCTTTTTTGCCAATTTCCTTTCACCCCTGAGAATATTTGCATCAACTGCCACCCCAAAACATCGGCATTTCAACTTGTTCTCAGTAGTAGATGTCTCCATCGATTCTTTGCCCTCTTCCTCCTTCTCTCTTCTGTTTTAAATAAAAATTTACTCAAAGATTAAGGGCGTATTTATAGATGCTAGTATGAATGGAAACGGAAACCACAAAGCCTACAGTTGCTGCGTAAGTTGTGCTGCTGAATTCTGGTTGTTTGTACACTTTTAAGACCAGCATGGAGGAGGGCAAGTTTTCTGGTTAGACTTGTGACCTGTGTCAATAAAAGCTTAGCTCAGTTTCTTGATCAAGAACAGGGAGTTTTTAACTGAGGGGTTTCCGTTCTAACCTCTTGAATCAAATGTGTGAATGTGCATTTTCATCAAAGACAGGTATGACTTGCATGAGACATCCTACATGTTTGGGAAGGATCAACGTTATATATAGACACAGTGGATTTTTTTCTGGCATTGAAATTTATTTTCTAAAAAAATGAAATACCCTATACTGTAGGTACATTAAAGTTGTAATGTTATTCTCATAATTTTTTCTTTGTAAAGTGACTATTAGTTTTGATAGGCAGATTATAATTGTTTACATCATAGTAGTTATTTTGAAGCACTCTCAAAGGGCTCTCCTGCTCAAAAATAATTCCCTTTCATAATACCTGTATTTTAATTGTATGAGCAACTTTCTTTGATTAAACATTTATAAATAATAAGTTAATAAGTTTTTTATTGCTGAACCATCAAGTGTTCCTGTGTTCAGCTTTTTGAAAATTAAAAAAAAATTTTTTTTAAACAGGCAGAGTGGATAGTGAGCGAGAGAGACAGAGAGAAAGGTCTTCCTTTACCGTTGGTTCACCCTGCAATGGCCGCTGAGGCCAGCGTGCTGCAGCTGGTGTACCACGCTGATCCGAAGCCAGGAGCCAGGTGCCTCTCCTGGTCTCCCATGCAGGTGCAGGACCCAAGGACCTGGGCCATCCTCTACTGCACTCCCGGACCACAGCAGAGAGCTGGCCTGGAAGAGGGGCAACCGGGACAGAATCCGGTGCCCCGACAGGGACTAGAACCCGGTGTGCCAGCGCTGCAAGACAGAGGATTAGCCTATTGAGCCACGGCACTGGCCATAAATAATAAGTTTTAACAAAAGGCAAATTCTGTTCAGGACAGAAAATTCTTTCATAGGAAAAGCTCAAAGAAATGTAACTATCATGTTGTACTAAGGTTATTCCTTTTTTTTTAAAATTTATTTATTTATTTGAAAGGCAGATTTGGAGAGGGTAAGGGAGAAGGAGACACAAAGAAAGAGAGATCTTCCATCTGCTGGTTCAATCCCCAAAGGCTGCAATGGCTAAGGCTGAACGAGGCTGAAGCCAGGAGCCTGGAACCCTATCCAGGTCTCCCATCTGTGTGGCAGGGGTCCAAATAGTTCCCAGGCACATTAGCAGAGCTGGATCAGAAGTGGAGCTGCTGGGACTTGAACTGGTGCCTACATGGGATGCCAGCTTTGCAGGCAGCTGCTTAACCCACTGGGCCACAACGCTGGCCCCATCCTAAGACTAATTCAACCCACAGACTTCCACAATGGTCCAGTATCCATGTGAAAAATTACAGCACGCACCCAATCAGTCTGGTATCTGGAGGACTGCTGGATCACCAGACCCTTTGGCATGGTTTTCTCTCCATGTAATAAAATAATTTTGTTTCTCTTTACTCTTTCATCATTTACTTGGGGTTTGTGATAGATGATTTGCAAACATTGGACGCAGTGCTCCTTTTTATGAGTGAAAAAATGCAACTTCCAAGTAAAAGGCTAAAGATCACAGAAGGAGAAAGAGACAGCTGAGGACCTGAGTCCCAGATTCTCTCTGTTGGGCCACCCTCTTCCCCTAAGTCTTGGATGGTCTTCCCTGTCCTGCTACCACATGCACCTCCTTTGAAACCTGAATGAATCCTGGCCAAAGGTCGCAGTCAGGGTTCCATGTGAAAGAAGATTGCTAAAGGTAGGAAGTTAACAGAAAACAAGACACAACGAGGTGATCGGCTCTTTAGCTGAAGACCATCAGTGGCACAAACCTACCCGAGTCTCTGCATTTATCCTCACTGGTCTCTGAGTACACTGTAAATATCAGAGTTATCTCGCTTTGATGAGCTTTCCTAATCAAACAGTAATTAAACACACAATACACGTACTGCTTCTCACCAACTTCTATGTTAACATCCCTAAAACTAGGACAGTGGCTGTGAGTTCAGGAAAACAGCAGGTTGAAAACACGTGTGAATACAGAAATAGTCTAATACAGAAATAGTCTAACAATTGCTAATTGTCCTCAGCCTTACTCATCTAATTTGTGGTTTAATATTTTCATACCATCTTTTTTTTACTTTCCTCAACACTTCTTTTTTTTTAACTTTTATTTAATAAATATAAATTTCCAAAGTACAGCTTTTGGATTACAGTGGCTTTTCCCCCCAATAACTTCCCTCCCACCCCCAACCCTCCCATCTCCCGCTCCCTCTCCCATCCCAGTCACATCAGGATTCATTTTCAATTATCTTTATATACAGAAGATCAACTTAGTACATATTAAGTAAAGATTTCAACAGTTTGCACCCACACAGAAACACAAAGTGTAAAGTACTGTTTGAGTACTAGTTATAGCGTTAATTCACATAATACAACACATTAAGGACAGAGATCCTATACGGGGAGTAAGTGCACAGTGACTCCTGTTGTTGACTTAACAATTGACACTCTTATTTATGGCATCAGTAATCACCCGAGGCTCTTGTCATGAGTTGCCAAGGCTATGGAAGACTTTTGAGTTCATCAACTCCAATCTTATTCAATCTTAGGGGTTCCACCAACAACCAAACACATCTGTATAAAAGTTTATCTCACATTATGAGATATGGGGAGATATCTTTAAGCTTTTCTTCTGGGTGCCTAATGATCGACAGTATGTAAAGGAGTGAGTGTGGCTGAACTTCAGTACAACTTTATTTATAAAAATGAGTGGTGGTCCAGATTGGACTTGGGGGCTATGCTTTGCTGACTGCTGGTTTATAGACAGAATCCTAGCAACACAAAGGAAAACATGAGGGGAGCTACGTAATCTAGGCATACAGAGAAGTACTCATCAGAGAAGGTGTTTGAGTGTGTGTGTGTATTGTTTTCCTCAGGGGGACATCTTATACATATTTTATGTATAGTACTATTCAACATAGACATTTACTAAATACTGGAGGCTCTTCTGTGTAGTATATTGTAGCACTGAACCGAAAGCCAGGATGTCAGGTTCTAACCTTAACATATCTCTGGGCAGATCATACTTTTTGACCCAGGAGAATAAGAGGGAAGGATCTCAAAAGGCCTTTCTGCTCCATTCTCAGGTGCTGTGATTGTTTTACAGAGATTCACAGGGAGAAATATAAAGTTGAAGAAATACCTACGGGTTAAAATTACACAAAAAAGCTGCACTAGCACCTCCTATATCCCCCTGTGTAATTATCCAAGCCAGGGAGGCCAATGAGTTGAAACAGGCCATGGAAAGGACACAGCTCAGAGGCTGGGGGTGGAGGTGGGTGGGGCGTAGGGGGCTGAGGGGCAGGGTAGGTATGATGAGTGAATTCCCCCTTGGGTATGCTTGTAGGATGAGCTTCCACGCAACTTCAGAGAGCAACCATGGGGGTATTCTGTACGCACCCTAACAGAAGAGTGGGGCTCTAGGTGGTGCGCACTGCTGTCCGGGACCAGGGAGCTTTTCCCACCACTGAGCACGTCCAAACCCACTTGGAACCAAAGAAGGATCTCTGCTTTCTTAAACAGCCGGGTTCAGGATAACTGCCTGAACTGTGGGTGCGGGGCACTGAGTAGGAAATAAGGGGCGCTGGTGGCTTGCAAACCATGCTCCGCAGAAGAGGTTGCTGGGGGAAGCCAGACTTGCACCCCACGCCTGCTTCTGCTGGTGCCAGACGAGCGCCCGTCCAACCCCTTCATTGTAAACAGGAAACCGACGTCTCTAAAGAGGCCATCCGCGAGTGAGGCTGTTGCAGGGAGTGACAGGGGATTCTGCTTGGCATGAGAAGTTCATACTCGTCTTCCGGGGAAGGTGGGTGCCTCGGGGTGGGGGGCACACGGAGGAGTGAGTACTCAGTCTCGGTTGCTGCCGGAGTCTCACGAGGCTTTCCGGGCTGGTGGGAGATGTTCTCGTAGTACTCCTCCGCAGAGCTGCCGGAGGGCCTCGCCCCGAGGACCCTGTGGTTGATGAGAATGTAGCACAGCTCCTCCGGGTGGGTCTGCTCACCGTTCTCCTGCGGGCAGAGGGCAGGCATCAGTGAGAGCTGGCCCCCTGCCATTCCCCTCGAGGCTGCAGTCTCAACACAGGTCGGGCCCCACGACCTCTTCCTCTCCATCTTGTGGCCTTTTTTCCTAAGTGACTGCTCCCACCTACTAGACAAGGCAGCCAGAGTACCCATGTTGCCAGGGTATACAGCCCTGGGATCCAGAGTGACCCTGGCCACCCCATAGAATTCCCAAGGTCTCATCACGCTGGGGCAGTCTGCTCTCATGAAAGGGAACACTTTGATGACGCTTAACGATACTTAACGTGATTGATTGACGATATTTAGCTACCCATTCTGGAGATATTTGCTAGCCAAAAAAAGAAGCAAACACTCATGCCGGAATTTCTGGAGATAAAAAGCAATGCAGTAAAGTACAAGGGAAGGTGTGTAGATTTTGGTTTTGAATCTTGGCTCCGCCCTCTTGCAGGCTGTCTGGCTTTGGGGGAATATCGCTTATTCTCAGTTTTCTCATCTGTAAAATGGGGTAAAGATAACAGCACCAATCGTATACGGTGGTTGTAACAGTTGTGTAAGATGATACGTGACCCAGCACGTGGCCGGTCATACAGGAGGTGCTTAGGACGTGGTTGTTGCATTCAGTAAATTCTGCAACAGAAGTAGTGCTGCTGCTTCTGCCACCAGGCCCTGGACATGGCCCCAGGGTTTAAGCACTGGTATCTAAGTCTACCTTCTAAGTTAGGGTCAGGAGGTGCCTCCGAGGGCAACTTCTCCATATGGTTATCACAGGAAAAGGCTCAGGGCTGTTCTTATTACCTGGATGGGAGCAGATGACATTCCTTCATCTGGAGGAAAAAAAAAATGAAACATTCAGTGAATTTCAGGTCCTGGGGAGATTTGAAGGGAGCCAGAGTGGACTGGGATATAAGCAGCCGGGGAGCCCAGGAGCACCGGGAGTAGCCCCCTTGTGGCCCCTCTGACTCATAGCACATCCCTGGGGAGTCGCGGTCCATCCTAGCAAGGAACAGGCTGAGGGGCCGGGTGGAGGGAGGCATAGTGTGAGTCTTTAGATAGGAAATCCTACTCCTTCCTCAGTCCCCATCCTCAGGGGCTCAGAGGCTGGCATGGAAGGCAGACAGGGGCTCTGGGAGACCCAGCGCACAGAGAGGAAGCTCCTATTTCTACTGTGGGCAGCAGGAGTTGGCTACAAGATGCTCCGGAAAAGTTTGTCAAGAGGAAACTCGGGGGCTGAACATTCCCATCCCTGCACCACCTGCTGGTAGATGCAAACACGTGCAGGCCAGGTTTTCAAAAGCCAACTTCCTTAAAGTTAGCTGGCTTTGGTCGTTCAGCAAAGGGGCTGGATACACTTGCTCTTCTATTCCAAATCTGCCCCTTAATCGCAGACACACACCCTCACTGGATGCTACACAGGAGGCGGGCATATCTGCGTAGGGACCACGTGCTAAATGGATTGCCGTTCCCTCTGTCCCAACATCCCAGACTCAACACTTCCATACTCTCCTGTGTATGTTATTCCAAGACAAGGGTCTGTGAGTTTTAGCATCAGAGGTTTTACTTCTATCACATTTTACACTGCTGGAGATTAGGGTTTCCTGGGACCACCATTCCCTGGGGTGAAATGGCAAGGGCTGGGAGGGCTGTACTGCTCATTTCCGTACCCCAAAAGGCTGGCTTTTTAAGATTCGCTGTGAATGAACAAGGCTATCACTAAACCCAAGAAGACAAAGCCAACCTCCCCCATTTTTCTTCAGAAATGCAGTGGACCGTTCTCAGACCTACCCTTTCTTAGTCTGTCTGTCTCTTACTATTACCACCCTCCTTGTCTGGAATTCTCCCCCTGACTTCCACACTGATCTGTCACTGGAGACCATCACCCCAGCCTCCTGGGTGGTCTTCTGGCCTTTCCTGCGACAATCTCTTCTGCACCCTGCAGCTGGGCTGATCCCTGTCATGCAAATCTGACTGTAGCTGATGCTGCAAGGCCCTTCCGTGCCTCCAGTGGCTCTCTAAACAAAGCCCCGACCTTTAACTTGGCCAGGAGGCCCTGCCCCTGCCCTGTGCTCTCCGTGTCCTCTCTCCCTTCACTGTTTCTCATCACTGCTTTTTGCCTCCATCCTTTGCGTTTCTTGTCGCCAGTCAAGCCCTGCAGCCTCCAGACCTCAGGTGATGACTGAGGAACTGGATGATCCATAAGCCAATTCCTGCTTCAATGAGCTCCCCGGGGGCTGGCACTGTGGTACAGTGAGTTACTGCCCTGGCCTGAAGCGCTGGCATCCCATATGGGCGCCGGTTCTAGCCCCAGCTGTTGCACTTCTGATCCAGCTCTCTGCTATGGCTTGGGAAGGCAGTGGAAGATGGCCCAAATCCTTGGGCCACTGCACTCACATGGGAGACCTGGAGGAAGCTCCTTGCTCCTGGCTTCGGATGGGCACAGCGTTGGCGGTTGTGGTCAATTGGGGAGTGAACCATCAGATGGAAGACCTCTCTCTCTCTCTCTCTCTCTACCTCTCCTCTCTCTGTGTAACTCAGACTTTCAAATAAATAAATAAATAAATATTTAAAAAAAATGAGCTCCCCGTCCAGTGGGGAAGACATTTATGCGATTGGACAAAGTATGACGAAACGCTGGGCCTTCAGAAACATGCCTTTTGGGATGCACAGAGAAGGGGCGGCGTGGGAATGGAAGACCCTCCCTCAAAAGGGAAAATGATGGGAAAGCAATGACTTACTTTCTTTTTGGGAATCTTGTCTTGCTTTGAAAATGCATATTTTTTTCCTGTAGAAGGAAGGGACAGTCAGTTGGTTGTTTCGATATGCAGAAGCGGTGAACAAACTCCACAACTTGTTAAAGTCATATACCACTTACAGCACCTCCTTCAGCACAGAGAATAGAGAAGAAGAAAGAATGAGAGAGAAGGCTAGGTGGAAACATACATATTCTTGTGCTTCCTTCTTTCTTTCTCTCTTTCCTCCCTCATCCCTTTTGTGAATCTGACATGGAATTGATTCATAGATGGAGAACTGTGGTGATCCTATAGGTTACTTTATTGAATGATTTTTTTTTTTCCTGACAAACTCTCAGTTTGTCAGTGAAGGAGCTCAGATTATTTTTGTTCCCAGTCCTAATCTGTGATCTCCAACACACACACACACACACACACACCTTCCATAAGAGCATTCTGTATATAAGACCCCCTGGAAAAATGCCATCTACCTATATTTATCAATCATCTCTCTCATCTTAAGGGGAATATCCTGGTTTGCTCAGTTAGGTCAATGTCATTGTCAATCGCATAGCAGTGATGAACTATTTTTAGCACCCCTTTCACTCAAAGGCGTTCCAGTTTGGGTGACAATTTGTATTACCACAGTGACTGTCAGTTCTCTGTACGAGAGACAGAAATGTGTGCTCCTGGGTGTGCATGCTGGCAGCCAGTTGCAGCCTTTGCCTCGGAGGCCTTCCTGTTTCGGGAGAGTGCACCACTCATGAGACCGTTGTTCCTGTTTCTCACCACACTTGATGGCTCGCTTCCCTGGTTGACTCTCAGGTGACTGTGACTGGGCTCCAACTGGCTTCCACCATGGCCACAGGCAGCCCAGAGTTCACAGGTAACTTACAGAAAATACCCCATCAAAACCACACTTGGGGAAATAGCTCCTAAACACAACTTTCCACTCACCACGGAAGGCAGAAGCACCCTTCAGCGAAGTGGCGATTCCAGCATCTAAAATACCCAAGAGAGACAACACTGAATCACAAGATTGGTTTCTGCATCTCTGTTAAGGGGACTCCCTGCCCGTCACCATTTCTGCAGAAAAACCTTCTGTTTCCTGAAACAAGCGTTCGTCCCAGGGCACATCCACCATGAGAGAATGCCTTTGGCCTTCTAAGATGTGGATGGCACTACCAGCTCCTAATCAGCCATAAATACTTGCTGCTGGGTTTCCAGCCAGGGGAAAGGGTTTGCTCATCTCCAAGGCCAGTGATTCCCTTGGTCCCCTGGGGATGAAGAGGTGATCAAGAGTGATCAACAAGAAGTCAAGGTTCAAGTGTGTGGACATTTTACAAGTCAGTTCTCTCAGTATGAGTTTGGCAAAAACTGTGTGGGATTTCACTGAGCCCTGCATTTCTTGTATTTACACTATATTGTGATTGTCTGCTCCTGTGCCTGTGCCCTACACAAGAACATGTGCTTCACCAGGTTGGGGACCATATTTATCTCTTTCATTGATATGAATCACCAGTGTGTGCCTCAATATTCAACACGTGGCAAATGTGTTTTCAATAAATATTTGAAGGAGATATGAATGAGGAATGAGCAGCCAAGAACAGAGCAGCTCCAACTGCTGTAGGAGACAAGCAGATTGACTACCTTAACTGACTGCAGTGGCAAAGCTAAATAAGAGACATCCTTTTTAAGTCAGGAAGTCTTAGTATCTCTCTGCAGTCAGACTTCCAGGTTAAAGTCTAAGTGTCCGCCTATCTATCCTTCTGAATTTGAGGCATACTCAATGGACTATGTGGTTGAATGGGAAGCATTTTATACAGTACTACCTGGGCCACTTACACCACAAAAAAATTAAACACCATCCAAAAGCATCTTCCCACAGGGTTCCCTTAGAAGGGATAGTAGAGGAGCAGCTGACTGGACCTTGACCTTGGATAAGCGTTCTGATGACCTTTCCGGTCTGTGATTCACCACAGCCTTCAGGGCCAAGAGGCCCTAACTACAGGTTTTCTTCGTCAGAATGGCGTCAGGTGCCTTTGAGCCACACTGACTTCTATGGTTTGAATGTGTCTCCTGAAAGTTCATGTGTTTGAAACTTAGTCCCTAGATTTGGAAGTGGGTCCTTTGAGAGGCAACAAATATGAGAGGAGGTCATGAGCGTGGTGTCCCCATGATGCACTGGTGGCTTTATAAGAGCAGAAAGAGAGACTCGGGCTAACACACTTGCTTCATCTTGCCATGCGATGTCCTCTGCCACATTATGCTGCGGCAAGAGGACACTCACAAGATGCCAAGCTCTTGCATTTCCAAGCCTCCGAAACTGTGAACCAAATGAGCTTTTGTTCTTTTTACCCAGTCTCAGGCATTTCGGAATAGCAACAGAGAGTCTAAGACTTACAACTCCTGCAAGAACGATCACAAAGAACTACTTAATCACACCAATGCTGAGAAACTAACTCCACTGAAGAGATACGACCATGAAATTAAAGGAAATGGTTGATTTTGAGCTACTGATTAAACTCTGAACTCTTTGAGCCAGTTCCTTAATATACAAAATGAGGGTGCATACTGTTTACCTTACAACTGAGGTTGTAAGGATCAGATAAAGTTAGATGTGGGCCAAAGTGACTTGTAAGCTGGATGGTTTCCCTACTCAACTTTAGTGCAACATATCCTTGCATTTCAATACGGATGTCTGGGTTTGGGATGGGTTCAAGCAACCTACAGGAAGCAGACCAGATAAATCTCTATGACATCAGGCTACATGCCAGCGATTCCAGAGTCTTGTCTATTTTACAAAGTTTCCCAGGCTCCCAGTCCACCCAGTTTCTGCCTTGTTATGATGCCCAAGGCCCTTCTCATAACGTTTCATCAGCTGGACTGTATTCCTTAACATGTGCCCAGTCATACCTCCCCAAAAAGGTTGCACTGAAGAAATGCTCCCTGTTGGGGAGGATCATGTCTTCATGAGCCTCGGCACAATGCTTATTTTATAGGTGCTATCCTTTCAAAAGCTCTTGAAACTATAAGAAAAGTGCAAATAACTCCACAGGCCATAGGACACCCGGCTTTGCTACTCTTTGGGATGTAGCATCCTGGGATGCTAGTTGACTATCTTAGTGATTCTCTTCCTTATGGAATTCTTTAGGGCTGGACTATTCAAAAGGCCTGGTCAGAAAGGATTGATTGACAACATCAGGATAATCACAAGAGCCTTTCCATAAACCTTTCAACAGCTGTCCCATGTGAGAGAGACCACCTCAGAAGCAGAAACCTAGGGCTCAAAATCAAATGGCTAGGGTGCAGCTTGAGTACAAAGGCGCTTGTGGTAGGCAAACAAAGTGACAGCAGCAAAAAGGACCCCTTATTTTACTGCTAGGGGTTACACTTGACTTCCAGCAAATTAGCACATCCCTGGTCTAAAGTTTCCAAGTGTCTTTATTTTCTGTCCTGTCTTCCAATTTAACACTGTTCCAACTTCTGCTGAGTCTAAAGCAGGTACCTCTGTCATGGCGGTGGGTGGCTGACAAACCCAGAGATTTCCTTCTGCCAGGGCAAAGGCCGGAAGGATTCTGGCGAGTCTGCTCTCACCTGGATGCTCTCTGCTTGGCGTTCTGGAGTCTCAGGTTCCAAGGCATCTGCTGAGTGTCCTGCTGCCACCTAAAACTCAACACATCAGAAATTGACTAAGGAGTTCCTCCTCAGGCCCCCCATTTCCCCATTTTAAATTTTTTTAGACTTTTCTTCACTTCTATTATTTGTGTGTAACCCTGGAATTGCCTCTGTGCACCTGTTAATGTTCGCTCCTAAGCGTACACCAGTCTATCTCTGATCTGATCTCTCTCTCCATTGCCACAACCACAGCCCACTCATTTCCTCCAATGTCCGCCATCCACGTGTGATCATAAATCACTTCTTTCCAAATGTCCAGGAGTCCGCCTCGTGCCCCTGAGACTATCAGTGTTCCGAGTGGGGCCGAGACTCCTTGCTTTCCTGTCTGATACAGCTCCAGGACCTGCGTATGTGTGGTGGGGAAGTGCGCTGGTTTTGCTGAAGAGTGCTGGGGTGGAAGATTGTCTGACCAAGGGCTCTGGGTACTCAAGGTGGAGATTTCTTAGACAACATTGATGCTCAGGAAGGGGATGAAGTGATCCTTGCGATCCCCAAGGCTCCTCTGAGCAAGGAACACACTTTTCCTGTATTCTACTTTGTAGTGGCAGAAACCGAGTCACAAAGCATAATCCTATAAATACCCTCCCTGGCCAGTTCTTTTTTTTTTTTTTTTTTTTTTTTTTTTAAGATTTATTTATTTCCAAGTCAGAGTTACACAGAGAGAGGAGAGGCAGAGAGAGAGAGAGAGGTCTTCCATCTGATGGTTCACTTCCCACTTGGCTGTAATGGCTGAAGCTGTGCCGATTCGAAGCCAGGAGCCAGGAGCCTGGAGTTTCTTCCAGGTCTCCCATGCACATGCAGAGGCCCAAGGACTTGGGCCATCTTTTACTGCTTTCCCAGGCCATAGCAGAGAGCTGGATCAGAAGTGGAGCAGTTGGGTCTTGAACCAGCGCCCATATGTGATGCTGGTGCTTCAGGCCAGGTTGTTAACCCACTGTGCCACAGCGCTGGCTCCTAGCTCATTTTTTATAGACCAGTCTACCTTCTAACCTAGGAATTTTCTTGGTTTTAGTGATATTACTTTTTTTTTTAAACAGGAGTTGCTCGGACAGTCATGAAGATAATGGCCTTAAAAATGAGACTATTTTCTAATTATTATCTCGTACTATATGTCAGGCACTATGCTAACAACATATACACTAGAATCCTCCAGGGTGGATACTGTATTATTATGATTTCCAATGAAAACAAAGAAACTGAGGTTCAGGACAGTTAAGCCAGGGCCAGTGCTGTGGCTCAGCGGGTGAAGTTACCAAGTCCTGTCTACTCCACTTCTGATCAGCTCCCTGCTAGTGACCTGGGAAAGCAGCAGACAATGACCCAAGTCCTTGGGCCCCTGCAGCCGAATGGGAGGCCTAGAAGAAGCTCCTATCTCCTGGCTTCGGATTGGCGCAGCTATGGCCATTGCGGAGTGAACCTGCTGATGAAAGACCACCCCCCTCTCTCGCTTGTTCTCACTCTCCCTTTCTCTCTGTCTCTCTCTACCTCTATAACTCTGCCTTTCAAATAAATAAATAAATCTTTACAAAAATGACAGTTAAGCCAAGTGCTCCACCTACTTAGATGATCTCTCTCTGTCCCCCTGCTTCTGAGAAGTGTGGATCCAAGGAGGCTGGAAGTAGCAGGAGGCTCTTTATAGGCCCTAGACAAACTTTAATGGTGAGAAAAGGGATGGGTATCTGAATTCTTGTGCAGCATTCAGAGGTCAGGCACACCCCCTCCCCAGGCCTGGAGAAAGTTCTCTGTTCCTTAGGCGGTCCCTGTTACAAAGTCCTCCTTGGAGGAAGTCAGTGTTCTCACATCCCGGCTCCTGGCTACCAGCTGCTGGCTGCGACTGCAGGGAGAAGGCAACACCTATAAGGAATTTCATGCGACACTGGATTCTGGTCAGGTTCCTTACCAATTCCCGACACCCCCAGGGGCAGCCGTACACCGCCCTGCCCCTCTCTCTGCGCGCTGTGGGGCATCTGGACTCACCGGCTTTCCCTCCGTGGAAAGTTCCCCATCCTCGGGTTCTTTACCACTTCCCTCCGGGGCGTGGGGCCTGGGCTCTGCCAAAGCAGCTGCTGTGGTGGAGAAGGCGCTGCGTGGCTCTGAGAGAGACGAGCTGGGGCCGGCAGAGCGCCTGTGCTAAAGGAAGGAGTGGCCGGGGAGGAGCCCGGGAGGCGCTCACGTGCAGGGCGTCCTCAGGCCAGGGCTTGCGTGGACAGCGCTGTTGGCCGCAGCCAGAAGCTGTGGGTCAGGGAGGGCTTCGGGTCCCAGGGGAAGCCCACGGTGCCACACCAGCCCAGCTGGGCAAGTTTTCCCACGTGAGACGCTTACGTTTATAAAATCACCTTGTCTCAGAATAGCCAGAGGAGGAAACAAAGTTAACCCAAAGTCAAACCACAGGGTAGTAGAAATAGAAGCTATGAAGAACCCTTGCAACCCACTCATGAAAAAACAACCCCCAGGAACAGAATGGGCCAAATGTTTGAACAGACCCCTCACCGGGGCCACTATACAGAAAGCAAAAATTTGCAGCCAAAGAGACTCAACATCACGGTCACAGCCGGTCACAGCCGTTAGGGAAATGTAAATCAGGACCACACCGCAGCCTCTTTGCACACCTACTAGAATGGCTGGCAGGGACAACAGATACTGACAAGACAGTGTTGGGACAGGACGCAGAACACACGGAGGTCTCCTGCCCAGCCTGGGATGCCACAGCATGATATCTGGTTACAAATGAGAGAGGTGGCGAGTCACCGCCTTGGAGAGGGACAGGATTTGGAATAAGGAGGGGCTGCTGGTGCTAGAGAGGGTGCTACTAGTTCCCCCGAACTGAGGCAAGAGGCAGAAGATAGAGTTACCATGTTCTGGTTTGCTGAGGGAAAATACAAATTAAAATGAGCTGGATTCTCCTGACTGAAATAAGGGAAGAGACTTGGTGCCTTCTTTTGCTTAAAAAAATCTTCAGAAAACTTGTCGACTTATGTTTTTCTTTTTGCTTTAGAAAACTTGTTTATTTCCCTCTTGAAACACATGGAAAGCTTTTTAACAACCCAGGAGTGCTTCCTGGAGGAGACAGAAGCCATGTCTTTGAAGCTGAATCATCAAGTAAGATAGCCCCCTTTGGCTGGTTGGACAGAAACCTAACTCCAGCTGGCACCTGCCTGGCACTGCCCGTCTATCTCGGGCAAAAAGGAACGGCAGGTGTATTTTTTCTTCTTAAAGACTATTAGGATAATTTAGGATAAAATGGCAAATGTCGCATCTTTTTATTTGAGGCCTAGTGGTTGTTGATTGTGAGAAAATGTAGACCACAGACTGTTTCTGCTTAGTGACGTAAAGGGCCAGAGCTGTGCTTTAGTGATCTCTTTAAGGGGTTGCCTATGGTCTGCATTACAGGTTGTTTTCATGTGTTCTCAAAAATGGAGCTGGCGCTGCAGTGTAGCAGGTAAAGCTGCCACCTCCAGTGCTGGCATCCCATATGGGCGCTGGTTCGAGTCCTGGCCACTCCACTTCCAATCCAGTTCTCTGAGATGGCCTGAGAAAGCAGTAGAAGATGGTCCAAGTTCTTGAGCCCTTACACGCACGTGGGAGATCTGGAAAAAGCTCCTGGCTCCTGGCTTTGGATCATCCCAGCTCCAGCCATTGCGGCCGTCTGGGGAGTGAACCAGCAGATGGAAGACTCTCTCTCTCTCTCTCTCTCTCTCTCTGCCTCTGCATCTCTGTAACTCTGCCTTTCAAATAAATAAATAAAGCTTTTTTTTTTTAAATGGAGCTATTTTCTATTTCTTCTCTTTGGTGGAGAGAGTTTTCCAAAGTGGCAGGAGATTTTGTCTTTCATTATAATTGCACGACAGTAGCCCTGATATACTTTCCACTAGTCCCTCAAGTATTTAGTTAGGAAAGCTGTTAGGGTGGCAGATTTTCTTATTTTGAGAATATCTCAAACTCAGGAAAAGCCTGTTATTAGTAAATGAAATGAAGCAAGTGAAATGAGAGATAAAACTCTTAACAATGGTCCTATAAACTTTAGGGGTGTCTACTGCATATAGTTCTAAGAATCTGTGGGTGCCCTATTCTATTTCCCCTAGCTTCCTCATTTAAAACCACTTGCATCT
The DNA here is from genome assembly GCF_051225735.1 of Oryctolagus cuniculus. NCBI lineage: Eukaryota > Metazoa > Chordata > Mammalia > Lagomorpha > Leporidae > Oryctolagus > Oryctolagus cuniculus. The sequence continues at coordinate 68,037,610 of NC_142870.1, forward strand.
CCGGACCAGATAATTACAATGCACACCAGAACATGTCTTCCAAGTTACCTGAAGCTTGTTCTCTGTGCAGAAAAAACAAAACAAAACAAAACAAACTAGGATAAATCAACGGTCTGCTATTTTGAGTGTGGGAGAAGAGGTGTGTGTGAAAGAGAATGCTAGAGACAGAGAAACAGAGAATCTGAAGAAGTCTTGGATGCACTATCCATCCTTTAGCTTCCATCTTCCCTTCAAGAGAAACATCGAGCCAATCTAAAAATGCCCTTCTGGTCGACCTCAGCGCCTTTTGTGCAACCTGGAGGCCAGGTGCAGATGACCTGAGTGTCTCAGCATTGTGGAGGAGACAGGAAGCAGACAGGTGTCCAGCCAGCCAGCAGGGTTATTCTGGCCTGCTCACCTGTGCGAATGGAGGTACGCCAGACCCTGGGTGGGGCAGCTTGGGCAGACTACACGCACGCCCCCTCGTGGGTGGCTGAGGCAGTGCCAGTGTTGCCCCTAGGGTTCTTTGGGTCCCGGCATTGAACAGGGTAGGGGTGATGGCTGGGAATGACCTGCCCACTGTAATTCAAGGAAAGGTTGAGCGTTGCTCCCTAAATTGGAAGTTTCAGTCTTACACAGGCCACTAGATGGAGAAGCTGAGCTGTGGAAGTGGTAGCTACTGGTGATAAAACTTGCGTATGATTGCGTAAGGTAAGGTGACGGGCAGAGCAGGAAGGACGTCACATACACACTTACTGCTGTAAAACTGACCCAGGACTAAAGAGTCTACCTTTGCACCACGATGAAGAGTACAACAACACACATGCACACAAAACACCTAAATAACAACTCTTTGAGTCATAAATTCTCTTTGTTCTTCTCAGTATTTTTCCCAGTACATAACATATACAAGACATTCTATGAATTGAATTGGAAATAAAGGCTGCCCATTTGTAAGCTGGTGACAGTGTCAGGATATGTAAATTTACTTTCCTGGGTGGACATTAGGTGCAGAGGTTAGGATACCACTCGGATGTCTATGTTCCGTGTAGGAGTGCCTAGGTTTGAGCCTTGGCTCTGCTTCTTACCCTGGCTTCCTGTTAAGGCATACTCTGTGAACTAGTAAGTAATAGCTCATGTGATAGATTCCTGCCACCCATGGTAGAGACTCAGATTGAGTTTGGGGCTCCTGATTTTAGCCTGGCCCAGCCCTGGCTATTTCAGGCATTTGGAGGGTGAATGACTGAATGGGAGATCACGGTCTGTCTCTCTAGATAAATAAGTACTAAATAAATACTGAATATTCAATAAAAAGATGCTTTTTTAAGAAAACTTTTGCATAATAAATATAAATTTCAAAAGCACAACTTTTGGATGATGCTTTAAAACATAAATACATGAATTTACTTTCCTAACTTTTAAAGAACTAGTGACCAACATGGAGACAGTTTTTCTATATTTCTACAATTAGAGGTTAATATAATCAAATGACCAATTTTTGAGAGCTTTCTAACTATTCAGGCACTACCTTAAATGCTATAGATGCTATTTCCCGTTCATTAATGAAGAATTCACTGAGATAAATACTGTCTCCTTTATTTTGTAGATGAGCACACCAGCTTCATAGAAGTCAAGTGACTTGCTGAAGAATGTCTCAACAGTAATGGGGATGTAAATGCAAAAAGGTTTGAATAGCACTATCTAATACTGGTTGAAAGGTGAACTTGGCTTTGAACTCTGGTCTCCATTATCCAATGTCAGTGCTGTGTGGTGTATGTGCATGATTGGAGTATGTCACAGCTTCCTAGTTCTTACATAGCTTTGGAACTCTGGCAGGTCTCAACTACCACGCAGGTCAGAGGCCTTTAGGGTAGGCTGATCTTACGAAACCTCTTCAATTTCAAAGACAGGGATGGGATAATTTCAGCCCTAGTCTAGTCATTTTTGACATTTGTAAAAGAATGAAAAAAGAGAGCTAGGAGAACTACTTAGAAGGAAAATTATCCTGCATTTTGTGATAGGAAAAAAGTGTTTGAGACTTCTTGTAGGTCCAGGGGTATAATAGCTTAGTTAAGATTTCCCTATTTTTGAGAAGATCTATTTAAAGGGAAGCAGGCAGGGAGGGAGGAGGGAGGGAGGAGGGAGGGAAAGGAAGGAAGGAAGGAAGGAAGGAAGGAAGGAAGGAAGGAAGTCTGTCTCTCCCATCTGCTGGTTCACTCCCCAAATGCAATAGGTAGGGCTAGGTTAGGGCTGTTCCAGGTGGAAGCCAGGAGCCAGGAAATCAGTTCAGATTGCTCCTGAGTTTGGCAGGAACTTGACTTCATGAGCCATCACCTGCTGCCTCCCAGGATCTGCTTTAATAGGGAGCTGGAACCAGAACACAGTCCCAGGTCTTCTGATTTGGGCATCATATCCACTAGGCTGAACCCCTGACCCAACACTACCCTATTCTGATTCCCTTCAGAAGACCTCTGTAGAATGAGGCCACTGATGGCACTTGCCTCCTAAAATCCACGTGATGACTGCATGAGCTACTGTCAACACTCAGAATGACGTCTAAAGATCACGTACTAAGCTCCCTGTGAGTGAGAGCTGCTGTTGGCCAAGAGCATTCCTTCCTTGTCCTGGTGCTTGTCCAAGATTCAGGGTCGAACTCTTGGCCTCACGTGCATGGCCTGTGTCCACCTTCTTTGCATTCCCTTAAGGTGCAGCCGCTAATTGGGTTAATGAACTGGAGACAGAACTTGCATATTCTTTCTGCAGATCCATCTGCCTGGTGTTTTCTGGGAGTGAATTTACCCTTAGAAACTTTGTGTATTCTGCTGTTCTCACTTAGACATTGATGATAATGATAAATGCCTACTGTAGTCAATCCTTTCAAGGAAGACAACTACATTTTCTTAGGTCAACTCAGTTGGTAATAATGGTGGGTTTGTGTGTGTTTTAATTTCTAGCTGCCTTAATCCTCTGTCTTAGTTTTGAGTTAGTTCAGAACTCAGGAGTGGAGGAGTGCTCATTAATGGGGTCCCTCAAACACTGTAGTGGCTGCTCTATAAAAAGACTGAGGTTAGTTTTGAACAAAACTCATTGTAGTTCAATTTGACTTTCCCGCAAGGAACAAACCAAGTTGGGTTTTCCACGGGTATACTCTTGTAACTGGAGTTTCTACACTTAGCTATTAAAACTGTGCCCACAATGGTTTTTTTGTCATAATGTTCAGATTTCCCAAGCCCTAGGAGGAAGTGTGGCCCTGTAGACATACATTTAAATATTGATTACTCATTCAGGTATTTACTTAGGGTTTACCAAACTGGGGTGGGGGGATAAATGTTATTCTTGTTTTCAAGTCTCTACCCTGCCTCTTACCAGCTGTAAGGTTTTCTGTTAATTATTCAAGCTCACTTTTCTGTTTACTCATTTCTATGTTGGGATACATGGTACCTACTTTATATGATTGTAAAAGTTAAATTAATCACAGCTGTAGAGCATGTGGGATGCACTTAGCATACCGAGAAAACACACTAGTTTTTTTTTTTTTAAAGATTTATTTATTTATTTGAAAAAGTTACACAGAAAAGGAGAGACAGAGAGAAGGAGAGAGAGAGAGTGAGCGAGCAAGCCTTCCATCTGCTGGCTAACTCCCTAGATGGCTGCAACAGCCAGAATTGCACCGATCCGAAGCCAGGAGCCAGGAGCTTCTTCTGGGTCTCCCATGCAGGTACAGGGGCCTGAGGACTTAGGCCATCTTCTACTGCATTCCCAGGCCATAGCAGAGAGCTGGATGGGAAGTGGAACAGCTGGGACTATAGCCGGCAACCATATGGGATGCCAACACTGCAGGCGATGGCTTTATCATGTATGCCACAGCATCTACCCTACTAATTCTTAAGTGTTGAGAATATTTTCTAAAATGAAGTGTCAGGTGTTGTACTCCATGTTGTGAATATAGTGGTAGATAAAGTGTATACTGGGGAATTTGGGCTGACTTACAGGAGTAGGGTTCAGTCTGAAATAATTTTCATTCTTTACTACAGTAAATCTTGGAGAGTGCCCAAGAAAAGTGAAATAAGACAACAGCCAAAAATCAGTATGTGGATTGAAAGCGACATTTAGAACATACTTTAATAGTATTGTATTTTTCATAAAATGAATCAAACCATATTGCTCAAGGAGACTTGAGCATATGCAGACTCTATCCATTGTAAAAGCTTATTTCCTGGCTCTAAGACTAAAATTTACACCAAGCTTTTCTGAGATGTTTGGGATATTTAAAAAAAATAATTACTTTCAACTAAGGAAATTTTGGGAAAAAATATATTTGAACTGGCTGGTGCCATGGTCCAGACTTCCTTCCTGCATGGCACCAGGAACATCTGCACAGGTTTGCCTGGAAGTCGCCTCCTCTCCATGGAAGAGATTGTGGCTCAGCCAGGGGAGGCCTTTTATAACAGCAGCACCGGGATGTGCTTCAGTCTTCTCAACAAACTTGTCCATCACTCCTAACAGAAGAGAGAACACCATCAAAATTCAGAGAACTATGGAATCTTTCAACCCTGACCTACAACCTGGAACAGGATGCACTGGAGTCAGTTTCACCGTCACAAGAAACATCTCTCATTGGCAATGTTGGAAGCCAATGGGACCTGCTGGACTGGGTAGAGGTGGCTTATGTGTTACCAGGAGGAGGGCTTTCCATGGTGGGCAACACAGACATGGGCCATTCTCACTCACCGAGCTTCAGGCCAAGCAGGTCCCACTTCCCTTTCCATCACCAGTGCTGCTGAGTTTATAGGGAAGTAGAAAGGAACAGAGAACTTGCAAGTGATTTCTATTTCAATATCACTTAATGGTTTTATAATTAGGTTTTTCAGGATAAGAACAATAGAGTTACATAAAATAAGAAAGGTGAACAAAACCACTCCTAATTTCACCCTTCTAGAACTATAATTTAGTCACTTGGATTTATCTTTTCTAACAATTTTACATGTTGGAATTTGTTGTTTTTCTATGTTTTGTTTTCCTCTTTATGTTTTACATTGAATTATACAACCAACCTTTTTTTTTTTTATTTTTATTTTTATTTTTTTTATTTTTGACAGGCAGAGTGGACAGTGAGAGAGACAGAGAGAGAAAGGTCTTCCTTTGCCGTTGGTTCACCCTCCAATGGCCGCCGCTGCAGCCGGCGCACCGCGCTGATCCGATGGCAGGAGCCAGGATCCAAGTGCTTTTCCTGGTCTCCCATGGGGTGCAGGGCCCAAGCACCTGGGCCATCCTCCACTGCACTCCCTGGCCATAGCAGAGAGCTGGCCTGGAAGAGGGGCAACCGGGACAGAATCCGGCGCCCCGACCGGGACTAGAACCCGGTGTGCCGGCGCCGCAAGGTGGAGGATTAGCCTATTGAGCTACGGCGCCGGCACAACCAACCTTTTTAACAATAGTATTATATTTCCCTGTATGGATATTCTGTAGTGAAACTACTCATTGTTGGATATCTGGACTCTTTTTAATTTTTGCCATTAGAAAAAGGAATTCCAGGGCCGGTGCCGTGGCTCACTTGGTTAATCCTCCACCTGTGGCACCAGCATCCCATATGGGCACCGGGTTCTAGTCCCGGTTGCTCCTCTTCCAGTCCGGCTCTCTGCTGTGGCCCAGGAGTGCAGTGGAGGATGGCCCAAGTGCTTGGGCCCCTCCCTGCACCCCCATGGGAGACCAGGAGGAAGCACCTGGCTCCTGGCTTCAGATCGGCGCAGCGCGCCTGCTGTGGCAGCCATTTGGGGGGTGAACCAACGGAAGGAAGACCTTTCTCTCTCTCTCACTGTCTAACTGTGTAATAATAATAATAATAAAAGGAATTCCATGGGCATTTTCTACATATATTCTTTTTAAAAATTTTTTAAAATTTATTTTAAAGGCCAAGAGACAGCAAGAGGAGAGAGACAGAGCAATCATCCATCCACTGGTTCACTTCCCATTGCCTACAACAGCCAGGGCTGGGCAAAGTGGGAGCCAGGATCTCAGAACTCAACCTGAGTCTCCCATACAGGTGACCATTACCTTCTGCCTCCCAGGATGTACATTAGCGGACCTGGAATTGGAAACAACTGGTACTCAAACCCAATCAGTCTGATATGGGATGCAAGCGTCCTAAGCAGTGTCTTAACCACCATGCCAAACACCATGTCTATTTTAATGCTTTGCATTCTTTCTTTTGGATTGATTCCCAGAAGTAGAATCACTGAATCAAAGTTTATGAGAATTTTTATGTTTTTTACAAATCAGCTTGACTCATCTTCCAGCAAAATATGAGAAAACAAGTATCACTCAATTTTCATCTATCTCACAGGAAATAGATGTCACTATTGAATAAAAATTTTGTTAATTTAAAAAAAAACAACTATTACTACTTCCCCTTGATTACTTTTGCATTTCTTAGGCTACTATTTTCACCTTATGTTAGGAATTGTCTTTGCTTGAGTTGGCTGCTCAGGTTTACTGGTTGGAATCCCCATGTTTTCTTAATCATGCTGTATACATTTTCCAAAGTAAAGGTACGAATCATACTGCAAGCAATTATCACACATAATTTTTCAGTATATTGTTGGTATTTAAAACTGTATTTAGATATAGTCTGTCATAGGAGGAGCCATGTAAGGTTTGCATTTCTTTTAAATGGAGATAAACCTAGTTAGCTGGTGAGTTTTATTTTTAAACCCAGTGATATCATTTATGTAACATAAAGTCACATAACGGGCATGCACACACAGCTAACTCCCTGACATTTTGAACAAGCGACTGTCAGACTGTGGCAGGCATTATTCCCGGTGGTCTCGCCCTCCATGTCCTCTATTCTGAAAATCCTCTTCCCTTCTCCACGAATACTCTGTTCCATCTCCATAGTCAGCCATGGCTCTTTTGGATTCCTTTAGATTCACTGGGTACAATCCATACGTATCTTGTGATTTAACTTTATCCTTGTGTATTTTGTCTTATCTAGACCATAAATAATTGAGAACTGAAGTCAGGAGTTACTGCTTTTTTATATCTTTCAATGGTACATGGATGCCTGAAAAATAGCCCGCTGAACTGGAAGCAGCCACTGCTGCAGGTGAGATTAAAAAGTAGGGCAGAGAGAGAAAAACTAAGAGACTACATAGTTTCCAGAGATCTAGATAAAGGAATCCTATTTTAAAGTTAATTTTCCAATCTAGAATTTAGAAACACTGTCATTAGAAAAAGCAACAGGCTAGTGGGTAGTGATATAATTCACACTATCACAGAAGGGTAAATGGACTTCTGGCTTCAATCTGGGCTTCCAGGGGCAGTTGTACCCCTGCTCATGTGAAGGAAATGGGGGCAGCTTACTGAATTTTCACTGAGGTTTATACCACAGGACATCTTAGATGTTAATATTCTCCTCAAGTAATTCTTCAGACTCTTGTATCTAGAAGTTGAGATAGGAAACAGAAATGAAAATGTTGAGACTGTTAATAAAGGTTAAATTTATAAAGCAGATTTTAGGGGTGGGTGTTGTAGCTAAACCACTGCTCGGGAAAACTGCATCCCATATTGGAGTCTCTGCTCTACTTCCAATTGAGCTTGCCTCTAATGCCTGCTGGGAGGCAGCAGATGACCAACCAAATGCTTGGTACCTGCCACCCACGTGGAAGACTCTGATGGAGTTCCAGCCGTCTGATTTTGGCCTGGCCCAGCCCTGGATGTTGTAGGCATTTTGGGACTGATCCGGCAAATAGATTTCTCTTTCTCTCTTCTCTCTTGCTTTGCCTTTTAAGTAGATGAATATAGCTAAAAATTGCCAAAAAATTTTTTTTGCTTTTTTGGTCTATGGATCAGAGGACTAAAAACTGACACTTCTGGCCATGGCAGTTCTGTGTGCTCTGCCTGGGGGACCAGAACACTTTGCAAGGAGCTGCTTGATGTGGCAGGCCTTTGATGGAGTTCTTCATTTTGTAAAGGGAAAACCACAGTTATAGGTTGGTTGTGATAGAGAAAGGGTTTGTGGGTGTTGCCAGGCATTGTGAATATAGAGGCAAACTGCCTTCAGGATGGAAGGTTCTAGATGCCTTGTTGAGGTAGCAGATGAGTTTAAGTGTCAGCATAAGATGTTGTGGAAGCAGCCCGGGTACATCACAAGTGGTCACCTGGAGAAGCAGCTGGATACTCATGTGATTCAAAACAAATCGTCATCTCCTGAACTTTTCTTTGTCACTTCACTGATATTCAAATAAAATTAATATAATTTCCTTCAATAATAGAAACTCTCCATACCCCAGTCTACAAAATGATGGGGCCTGGTTCCTATCATGGTCACTGGTTTGTGATCCAGCTGTACCATTTCCGATCCAGCTCAACAGCAACATCCAGCAACAGAAGATGGCCTGAGTGGTTGGGCCCCTACCACCCACGTGGGAGACCTGGAAGAAGCTCCTGGCTTTAGCTTGGCCCAGCCCTGGCAATTGCCACCATCTGGAGAGTGACCAGAGGATGGCCAATCTCTCTGTCTCTCTCTGTCTCTCTCTATTTCAGATAAATAACAAATCTTTTTAAAAAATCTACAAAATGATTAGCTGGTGAACTCCTTCAGAACAAGAGAAATATATTGATAGTTTCCATAAATTCCAGACTCTTTTCCCAAATACAAAACTTTGAAAAAGTGCTTTAAATTTACCTCTCCCTTATTTGCTTCTTCTTGAAGACATCCTTCCAACATTCTCTTTGCAGCTGGTTTAAGGAAAACAGTTCAATCATTGAAACAAGTCACTGTTTTCGATTAGTGCAACAATCAAATCAGACCTCATTCAAGCCATGCACATTTAATTATCTGTGATCTGAAACTGGTGGTCATGGGTTGGAAAGATCATTTTTAAGAAGAGCTTCTATTATGAAGATTCTATAATGAATGTCCAGAAAGTGTGGAAAGTAGAGAAACAAAACCATCTTAACACCCCCCCCGCCCTGTATGTTTACATGAATATGTATTGAGAGTGTCAGAGGTGTTGAGTAGCTAATGAGGATACATAAGAAAGCAAAAGAGTTCACACCCATGCCTTCCTGGAGTTTCCAGTTGGTGGAACACGCAGACAGGCAAATGGACTAGCAAAAAGATATGACATGGTAAAAATAGGATTGTGCACACTGGGCTATGGAAATGCACCGAAGAGTTACATCTTTCAGTTTTATTGATTGGGATGTGTCAATAATGGCTCCTCAGAGAAAAAGTCGAAATTTAAAGGATAAGGAGGAGTAGCTTCAGAGAACATTGAGAAATGGGGAAGAGACTGTTCCAGAGAGAAGAAACAGTAGATGTAGAGGCTCAGCTCTCCCACGTCAGGTGAGCCACTAGTGGTTTGGTAGCACTAGGTCTCAGAGGGGAAAGAGTGGAAATGGCTAGCAAAGGAACAGACAGTGAAAGGCCCAATATTGTGTCTTGTATGTACTGCATTTTAAGGTCAGTAGGGACCGATGCGACGATGGCATTTTGTGTCCATGTAGATTCAATCATATCATTGTAACATAATAAAGATAAAAATAATTTAAAATTAGCAATACAATGTTAATCACTGATATTTCACTTGATGTCTATCATTTGTCTGTTTCACATCACAACACGGAAAATTAACTTTTAATGCCTATATAATATCCAATCATATCGTTCATAGAGTTGATTTAATTAACTGTTCATACATGCATTCTGATTATTTTCTGTTGCTTTATATACTTATGATAAGTTTCTAGGAATTATATTATTTAATCAAAGGGTATAAACACATTTATGACTTTTGGAATCCTTAAATAAATTTACTTTATCAATTTATATTGGTATCAGTAAAGAAAGAACATATATCAGATTCCTTACTGTTTTTGGTCAGTAGATACTATAATTCTTAAGAAAACTCACAAATTAAGTGTATCAAGTATTTAGCTTATTTTTTTAAATTTTAGCTTGTGAACATTTTCCTCTATTTTGTTTGAAAGATATATTTTCTTTCATGAATTGTTCTTTGCTTATTTCTTAATAACATTTTTACTGACACACTATAAAATTAACTTTTTCTAATAAAAAGATTAATTTCATTTATTTGAAAGAGTTAGAGAGAAGGAGCAAGGAAAGAGAGAGATCAATCTTTTACCCACTAGTTCACTCCTCATATGGCTGCAACAGTTAGGACTGTGCCAGGCTGGAGCCTGAAATTCCATCCGGGTCTCCCATGTGGATGGCAGGAGCCCAAGGCTCTGGGCAATCTGCTGCTGCCTTCCCTAGTGCATTAGCAGGGAGCTGTTCTGGAAGTGGAGCAGCTGGGACTCAAACCTGTACTCACATTAAGTCAGCAGGTGCTGACTTAATCCACGGTACAACAATGTTAGCCCCTAAAATTAATTCCTGTATTTCATTTTAGAAAATTATTTCACTTTTGGTGAAATGATAAATATTCAGTTGTAGTATACTTGTTTATTCCATAATTTAATTCTGTATTTTTCAATTTTAAATCAATCTCAAATTTAGCTACCAACTTTTAATCAATGGCTTAATAAATAATTTGTTATGATTTGATTTTTATCATGTGAAATTTGTGTGAATAATAGCATTTATATAAAAGTTATTCATTTACTTCCAGGGATTTATGTATTTGTTGTTCAGATAATACAATACTATAGTTCTTTCTGTGTAAGATTTTGGAGGAAGAGTTAGTAATTCCCTCATTAATTTTCTCCCTATCATTTTGCTAACTTATGCATATTTATTCTTATAGAATAAAATATAAATAAAATTTCAATATTCTCAGTCTAACTTCAGCATAGGAGCACCAAATATAACAACTAGGAGGAATCCTCAATGTCCTAGGCATACTGCTTATAACTGTTTCCAAAATAGATATGACTATTTATAAAGGGAAATCTGTTCTCACAATTGTTCACAGAAATAGAACTCACCTAAAGATTTTGGTACAGAAGAAATTTTACGTGTAGATACATACTTTCTAGAGTTGAATCTGAATTTTTTCATATCAATTGAAGTTTGAATCATCATTACTTTTGTGAAATCTTCAGTGCCTTGTATCTAAAAGTTGACAGAATATAAGTTAATTCTGAGCAAAAATACAATTAAATGATTCTCTTGTAAGCTACTATTTCAGATCCTCCCTAAAGGGAAAATATTAATGAATCAACACAAATAAGATAGATATCTTATAATTCCTGAACTTGTTGGTTTTGTGAAAGTCCATATTTCATATATCTTCATTGATTTTTATGTTTTTTAAAATTTATTTGAAAGGTAAAGACAGAAACACACACACACACACACACACAGAGTTTCCATCTGCCAGTTCAATCCCAAAATGCCTAGAAAAGTCAGGGCTGGGCCAGGTCAAAACCAGAGCCAAGGTATCGATCTGGGTCTCACAAATGGGTGGCAGAGACCCAAGTACTTGAGACATCGCCTGCTGCAGCTCAGGGTGCACATTAACAGGAAGCTGGAGACAAGAGCTGGTGCTGAGACTGGAACCCAGGCACTCCAGTATGGGATACAGACATCCCTAGAAGCATCTTAACTGCTGCATCAAATACCCATCCCTCATTGATTTTCTAAAATATTTTGTTCATTTCTCTTCCAAATGAGAAAAATGATCCAGATCTAATCATCAATGACCATTTAAAAAATCACCCAGGGTTTTCAATACAGTAGAATATAAAGTTTAAAAAAGAGCAGATCTTCAGGAAACCGTTCCATGTTGTGGTTGTTTTTGACACGTTCTGAATCGTGTTGGTACTCCCATCCACAGTGAACAGATCTCATAGAGTCAGACAGGTTTCAGGAAGCTTCAAGAATCTCTCACTTGGCTGTCTACATTTCCAACCAGCCCCAACACCAAAGCTCTGTTATTATGTGTTCAGGAACAGAGGCACAGAGCACCATCTTTAAGAATGCTTCACTGTTCTCATGGTAACACACCAGTCCTGGAGTGTCCACTCAGAAAATCCCTCATCATCATTTCCTGTCTCAGAATCCCTCCCATTCCCATCTCGTCTTTTCCTTGTATCTCACATCTAGCCAGTAACATTGAATTACTGCATTGACATAACTACATTGACATATCTCACATCTAGCCAGTAACATTGAATTACTACATTGACATAACTTTTTGTTTCTTCTTGGTTAAGATATCTCCTGAGGTTAAGTAGGCCCTCTTTTACTATGTACAGATGCACCAAAAATCTGTGACCCAAATGTCTGTGCAGATTGGACCGCTTCATCGTCATTGAATGAGAACAGCTTTTGCTTGGGCTGCAGCGTGCCAAAGCAGTCAGTGAAGACCATGTGTATGGACTTATATGGGTATGGGTATGGGTGGTGCTTATGGAATGGTGGGGGAAAATGGAGGATGGAGGGGTGAAAGCCCAGGACTGCTATGACAGTGGACTACTGATCTGAAGGTATAGGTTGACTTTTCTTTACCTGATGGCATGTTAAAGGAATTAAGAAAGGTGCCTTATAAACTTTTCGTAACTGACAGTCTTCCACAGCTCCATGTATGAGGATAACGTCAGTTACAGTTTCATCATAGATATCACTTTTGATGCTCTTGGGTATATCTCTTACATAAATGTTACAGAGCTTTAATTGCATCTTGTAGTTCCAATCCTATAAGAAAAAATGCAATTTTGTAGTTTATTATTTTTATGAAGTATAATACAAACTCACACATAATAATGTCTAATAATATTTTATTCCAATTACATTCAGAGGGAAGGACAAGTTTATACAAACACCTCTTACCTCATAAGACAAATGTTCTCTGATTTTTCGGGCAGTAATACCAAGTCCAATTTTTAGCCACATTTTATGCTCGATGATAGGACAGCATTGTTCAAAAGCCTCAATCAAGTGAGTTTTGGAAATAAAACATGTCTAGAAAAAAAATTTAATATTTCATTCTGTGCATGTGTGGTTTAAGAAATAAGGTTTTATCATTCATATGTAACATTAATAATAAGAATTTAAATTGTGTAAGATTTATGCTATTGTCTGGAAACCTATTAAAATGTGCATAGTGATAAATATGCAATCTTGCCATGTACTAAATTTTGAAAGACTGTGATACAATGAAAGGTCCTTTCTTATTTTCTTATTCTGTCAAAAAGTTGTGTATATTTATAGAATGTAGTGTGTTATTTTGATATATGTATATATTGTGGAGTAATTATATCAAGCTCATCAATATACATGTCACAAATATACTTATTTTTATTAATTTATTTTTAATTAACAAATACTTGTGTATTTATAAATTATATATAAATTATATATACTTGTGTATATATAAATAATAATTTTTTGTTTTTTAAAAAACTTTTATTTAATAAATATAAATTTCCAAAGTACAACTTTTGGATTATAGCGGCTTTTCCCCCCAATAACCTCCCTCCCACTCGCAATCCTCCCATCTCCTGCTCCCTCTCCCATCAAGATTCATTTTCAATTATCTTTATATACAGAAGATCAATTTAGCATATACTAAGTAAAGATTTCAACAGTTTGCACCCACACAGAAACACAAAGTATAAAGTACTGTTTGAGTACTAGTTATAGCATTAATTCACAATGTACAACACATTAAGGACAGAGATCCTACATGAGGAGTAAGTGCACAGTGACTTCTGTTGTTGATTTAACAATTGACACTCTTGTTTATGGAGTCAGTAATCACCCGAGGCTCTTGTCATGAGTTGCCAAGGCTATGGAAGCCTTTTAAGTTTGCTAACTTCGATCTTATTTAGACAGGGTCATAGTCAAAGTGGAAGTTCTCTCCTCCCTTCAGAGAAAGGTACCTCCTTCTTTGATGGCCCGTTCTTTCCACTTGGATCTCACTCACAGAGATCTTTCATTTAAGTTTTTTTTTTTTTTTTTTTTTTTTTTCCCAGTGTGTCTTGGCTTTCCATGCCTGAAATACTCTCATGGGCTTTTTAGCCAGATCCGAATGCCTTAAGGGCTGATTCTGAGGCCAGAGTGCTGTTTAGGACATCTGCCATTCTATGGGTCTGCTGTGTATCCCGCTTCCTATTTTGGATCATTCTCTCCTTTTTAATTCTATCAGTTAGTATTAGCAGACACTAGTCTTGTTTATGTGATCCCTTTGACTCTTAATCCTTTCATTATGATCAATTATGAACTGAAACTGATCACTTGGACTAGTGAGATGGCATTGGTACATGCCACCTTGATGGGATTGAATTGTAATCCCCTGGCACCTTTCTAACTCTACCATTAGGGCTAAATCCGATTGAGCATGTGCCAAACTGTGTAGTGTGTAGTGTGTATATTGTAATGAGTCAATCAAATTATAGATTTATCACCTCACCAACTAATCATTTTTGTCTGCAGTGAGGACATTTATTTGAGAGGTAGAGTTAGAGACAATGAGAGGGAGAGACAGAGAGAAAGGTCTTCCTTCTGTTGGTTCACTCCCCACTGGCTGCAATGGCTGGAGCTATGCCGATCCAAAGCCAGCAGCCAGGTACTTCTTCCTGGTTTCCCACGTGGGTGCAGGGGCCCAAGGACTTGGGCCATCTTCCACTGCTTTCTCGGGCCACAGCAGAGAGCTGGATTGTAAGAGGAGCAGCCAGGACTATAACCAGAGCCCATATGGGATGCCGGCGCCGCAGGCAGAGGATTAACCTACTGCACAACAGCGCTGGCCCAAAAATCCATTTTTAAGCAATTTTGAGATATATGTCATATTAACTATGGTCACCATGCTGTGTAATAGATAATAAAAACTTATTCTTCCAGTAGAACTGAAAATACATCCTTTGATGAAAGTCTATCATATGACTCAGCCATCCCATTCCTGGGAGTATACCCAAATGAAATGAAATTGGCATATAAAAGAGTTATCTGTACCCCCATGTTATAACAGCTTAATTCACAAAAGCTAAGATATGGAATCAACCCAGATGTCCATCAACTGATGACTAAATAAAGAAAATTATGGAATGCTACTCAGCCAATGAAAAGAATGATATCCTGACATTTGTAACAAGATGGATGCAACTGGAGACCATTATGATTAGTGAAATAAGCCAGTCCCCAAAAGACAAAGATCATATGTTTTCTCTGATTTGTGGTAGCTTATAGAGTACAAAAAATCCTGAATGTATAAGTAAAATTAGTATCTTATGATCTGATTATTGTTTATAGTCCTTGTCCATATTCCTGTGGAACAATGGTCTTTCTACTTTTTACTTGTTGAACATTATATTTAGTGGACTATGAAGCCTGAGATTACAAAGTAAATTGAACATATGTTATTGTAAAAATTAAAAGAAAAAAGAAGGAAGGAGGTAGATAGGAAGTGGGAGTGGGAGGGGAATATCGTTATGTTCTTAGAATTGTATCTTTGAAATATATGAAATGTGTTCTCTTTATGTTAATAAAAAATAAAGTTCAATTTTAAAAATCTCCCTTTTCCTCATCCCTCCTCCTTCCACTCCCCAGACAGTGGTAATGCACTTATTAATCCGTTTCTATGAGATCAACTCTTTTAGAGTCCACATGTAACTGAAATTGTGTAGAATTTTCATTTCTGTGCCTGGGCTATGTCACTCAGCATAATGTCCTCCAGGTTCATCTATGTTGTATTCCATTGTGAATACATTGTGTAGTCTGTTCATCCATTCATCTATTGATGGACAGTTTGGTTGCTTCCATGTCTTGGCTACTGTGAATAACACCACAAAGATCTTAAGAGTGCATCTTTTTGACATAATGATTTCATTTCCTTGGCTTTAAATCCAGAAGTGGAATTGCTGGGTCTTATGGTAGTTCTACTTTAAATTTCTTTGAAAATACTGTTTTCCATGATGGCTATACAAATGTACATTCCTGCCAACAGTGGGCAACGATTTCCTTTTCTCCACATCTTGGGTAACACTTGTTATCTTGTATCTGATAACTCATTCTAACAGGTGCAAGGTGATTTTAATTTGCACTTCTGTGAATAGTGATGTGTTCCTGTCTGTTGTCCATCTGTATGTCTTCTTTTAAAAAAAAGTCTATTCAGGTATTCTGCGCATTTTAATTGGATTTTTAAAAAAGATTTATTTATTTATTTGAAAGTCAGAGTTGCACAGAGAGAGAAGGAGAGGCAGATAGAGAGAGAGAGGTCTTCCATCCGCTGGTTCACTCCCCAATTGGCCGCAACAGCTGGAACTGTGCCGATCCGAAGCCAGGAGCCAGGAGCTTCCTCCAGGTCTCCCACGTGGGTGCAGGGGTCCAAGAACTTGGGCCATCTTCTACTGCTTTCCCAGGTCATAGCAGAGAGCTGGGTCAGAAGTGGAGCAGCTGAATCTCGAATCAGCACTCATATGGGATGTAGGCACTGCAGGCGGCGGTTTTACCTGCTACGCCACAGTGCTTGCCCCTTAATTGGATTATTTGTTTTCTTGCTATTTCATTGTTTGAGTACTACATGTATTTTGGATATCAGTCCCTGATTAGATGTATGGTTTTCAAACCAGGAGCCTGAAACTTCCTCCTGGTTTCTCATGTGAGTGGCAGGGATCCAAGGACTTGAGCCATCACAGGATGCATGTTCAGGAAACTAGAACAGAAGCAGAGAAACTAGGACTCAAACTGGCACTCTGATGTGGGATGTGGTCACTTAACTTGCCGCACCCCAATGCCTGCCCCCATTTAACCTTTTCAAATAAAGGTATATTTTGAAAAGTCTATGTTTGAGGGTAGCAAATGTTTCAGCCCAATGGTACAGATATGAAATAAGAATGAAGTTGCTATGACTATTCAGATACAAGCCTTTGTGTTTGATCTATATAATTTCTCTTTGGTAAATACATACAATTGGGACTGTTGAACATTATTATGAAGTATAATTAGTTTAATATTAACCTAACTATACAAATTATCTTATGGTTGTTTCAACTTGCTGTGCCTACTAATATGCATCTCTTGAAGGCAGTACAGAATTGGACATTTTATTAAAATTAATGATGATAACTACTTTTTTAGTTGATATGATTAGATCACCAACAGTGCAAACATTGATATGATTTGGTTTAAAGTGATCATTTGCTATTTGTTTTCCATTTATCTTTTTTTGGGGTGGGTTGGGGAGGGTTTCATCTCCTTTCATGTCTTCTTGTAGGTTAATTAAATATTTTTATATTCCATTCATTCCTTTATTTGTTCTAAGCTACATATATTTTGTTGTCCCTCTACTACTAACAATCCATACTCTAATACCACTTCATATTTCACACATAATCCTTTATACTCCCCACTCCCAACTTCACACTTCACAGTTTTCATCTCCTATGTCACAAAAATAATAGGTTTACAAGAGAATAATTTCATTTACATGTCCCTAATTCTATATTTTGTCATATCTTTTACTTTACATGTTATAAACCTCTCTCTCTCTCTCTTTAAAGATTTATTTATTTAGTTGAAAGTCAAGTCAGAGTTACACAGAGAGAGAAGGAGAGGCAGATAGAGAGAGAGGTCTTCCATCCGCTGGTTCACTGTCCAATTGGCCGCAATGGCTGGCGCTTCTTCTGATCCAAAGCCGGGAGCCAGGAGCTTCCTCCATGTCTTCCCATGTAGATGCAGGGGCCCAAGGACTTGGGCCATCTTATATTGCTTTTCCAGGCCGTAACAGAGAACTGGATCGGAAATGGAGCAGCCGGGACTTGAACTGGTGCCTATATGGGATGCTGGCACTGCAGGTGGAGGCTTTACCCACTACACAGCTCCGGCCCCTACAACAGTATCTCTTACAACAGTATTGTTCCTATTTAAGAAAGTTGCATTTTAAAGAAATTACAAGAATCAAAAAATTCAATTGTTTATTTTACTTACGTATTCATTATTTTTGGTGTTCTTTTTCTTTACCTATAGATGTGGTTTTCTGTCTAATAGCATTTACTTTTAGCCTGCAGAATATTGGTCAACATTTATGATAGTCCAGGTCTGGTTAGGAAGACTTCTCTCACCTTTTTAGTAGAAAAATACTTTTTCCTTTCACATTTTTAAGTGTTGTTCTTAAGCTGATGTTGTGACATGATGGCTTAAGCCACTACTTGAGGTACACATCCTGTATCAGAGTGCCAGTTTGAATCCTACCTCCTCTGCTTCCATAATGTGTCTAGGAAGCAGTAGTTGATTGCTCAATAGTTGGGTACCCACCACCCATGGATGGAGCTCTTGGTTCCTGGCTTTGGTGTGGCTCAGCTGTAGCTGTTGTAGCCATTTGGGGAGTGATCTAGCAGACGGATGAATCTCTCCTTCTTGCTCTATGTTTCTATATCATGCTGCCCTATTGGTTTCAGGCCTTCATTGTTTCTGATATGAAGTTAGTGATATGACAATTATTCTCTTTGATCTCCGGGATACAAGTTTTCTTACTCTGATTGCTTTCTGAATTTTTTTTCTCTTTGATTTTTTGGCAATTTGATGTGTGTGTGTGTGTGTGTGTGTGTGTATCATGTTTGGGATTCAGCTTCTTGAAACCGTAAGATACAATTTTCTATCCATGTGGGAAAAGTCTCATTCTCTTCACCTTATGCAACGTCTATTTACATGTACTGCACCACGTGGTAACGTCACGCAGATCTCTAGAGTCTCTGGACACCTTTAAGAATCATTATCCTCTTTGTCTTCCAAACTATATTATTTCCATGATCTGTTTTCCAGTTCATGGATTTTTATTACTGCCATATTCAAACTGTTTTTTTTAATTCTAAAATTTCCATTTGGCTGTTTTCTGTATTTCTATATTATGATGGCTAATGTTTCCTATCTCTACTGTTTGGAATAATTTTCCTTTGTTGTTTGAATATATGTCCTTTTGATTCTCTGAATCTGTTCTTAACGGCTTTAAAGTTCTTGTCTGCCCAATCCGTATTCTGGGCAATCTCAGTGGTTCTTTCTATTTATTACTCCCCCACACTACTTATACTAAAGATTGTAATTTAATGTTTTTTCTGCTTGTTTTGAAATTCATAATTGCTGGTGATATCTTACAGAACTCTCAGATGCTTTTTGTCTTCCACAGAACATTGTTGATTTCTGTTGTGATAGGCTACTCATTTGCAGTCTGATCAGTCTGAGCTTGTGTAGCTCTCATTTTATGCTTTGGGGCAATAGTATATCAGTAAGAAGCATGGTCCTTTGCAAATTTGGTCCTTTATCATATCTAGGAAAATTTCAACCCACTTTGCTTAACTTTTCCATTAATATATTCTATTAATATATCAATATATATTAACATATTCTAGCTCTGACTTCCATTAATATATTCTAGCTCTGAGTTCTCCCCCTTTCTCATTCTCCAAATCAAGGTATTGATAGTTGGCATATCCATCAGAGAGTTTCTATGCCCAGTTTTTCTGGTTCAGTTCTTCTTCTATGAAATCAGCACATTTGATGAGTTTAATTATATAATAACTTTTGCTCCTTTGTCATTCTTATTTTTTAGGTAAATTGTCACCAGAATGTAAACATATACTAGACACTGAAATAACCTTGAATTTGATATGAAATCTTTGACAAGATACAATGGTAAGATGCATGTGGTATTTTCTTACCTCCACTACAGTTTTGCAGATGGCAGAATATTTCATCTGTTCATTAGTTAAGCAGTTTAATTCTCCTATGATTTCCCCACTGAGCACATAGTCTGTGTAAATTATCTGATAATCTTTATCCTCTGACTCCATTTGGTCAATCCCCAAACCTGGTTTTGATCTTTTAAGCTGTTCAATAAGAATTAGAAAAATACATTAAGTCAATTAACATGTATTACCAAAACCAGTTTGTGACTTTTACCACTTTGATTTTAACATTTGCAATATGTACATATAGTTTTAAGAACACTTATTACTTGCTTTTAGAAGGTAATTTATTAAATTAGCGGTGACTTAGATACAAAGCGTTTTTTTTTTTGTTTGTTTTTTGTTTTTGTTTTTTTTTTTGACAGGCAGAGTGGACAGTGAGAGAGAGAGACAGAGAGAAAGGTCTTCCTTTTTCCATTGGTTCACCCTCCAATGGCCGCCACGGCCAGCGCGCTGCGCTGATCCGAAGGCAGGAACCAGGTGCTTCTCCTGGTCTCTCATGGGGTGCAGGGCCCAAGCACTTGGGCCATCCTCCACTGCATTTCCTGGCCACAGCAGAGAGCTGGCCTGGAAGAGGGGCAACCAGGACAGAATCCGGTGCCCCGACTGGGACTAGAACCCTGTGTGCCAGCCCCGCAAGGCGGAGGATTAGCCTAGTGAACCGCAGCGCCGGCCACAAAGCCTTCTTAAACATTCTGATCTTTCTGATTTCTGTTAGTCAACCAACATGTACCAGCCACCTTATAATGGCTAAATCTCCAACTCAGGTAGACCTAAGATAAGTAATTATTTATACCATAATTTTTATCTTAAATGCTGATCGTTCTGATGATTCTGTTTTGAGAAATTGTGGCTTAAACAATAATGGGTATTGTCCACTGTGGCTGAACATGAATATTATCATTTGAATGGTTGTTGCTGTCTCACAAATATAACTATGTAGTTCTTAATACCCAAACTTATTAATTCTCAACTTCAAAAAGTTTTCATTAAAAACTTGTGCTCAAAAATGCATTTGTAAATAATTCTGGGAGTGGGTAGTTGACCTAAGAGTTAAGATCCTGGTTAAAATGCCTGTGTGCCGTTAGCAGAATGCCAGGATTTCATATCAGGCTTTTTTTTTTTTTTTTTTTTTTTTACAGGCAGAGTGGATAGTGAGAGAGAGGGAGAGAGTGAAAGGTCTTCCTTTTTGCTGTTGGTTCACCCTCCAATGGCCTCCACGGCTAGCGTGCTGCGGCCCACTGGCGCACTGCGGCCGGCGCACCGCGCTGATCCGATGGCAAGAGCCAGGTGCTTCTCCTGGTCTCCCATGGGGTGCAGGGCCCAAGCACTTGGATCATCCTCCACTGCCTTCCTGGGCCACAGCAGAGAGCTGGCCTGGAAGAGGGGCAACCAGGACAGAATCCAGCGCCCCGACCGGGACTAGAACCCGGTGTGCCGGCGCCGCTAGGCGGAGGATTAGCCTAGTGAGTCAGGCTTTGGTTTTGAAGGCAATTTCCTGCTATTGTAGAAACTGAAAGGCAGTAGTGATGGCTTAAATGACTGGGTTCTTGCCACACACATGGGAGACCTGTAGGGAGTTCCTGGTTCCTGACTTCAGTTCCTAGCCCAACCACAATCAGTTGTGGGCATTTGAGGAGTGAATCAATGAATGGCATCTCTCTTTGTCTATCTCTTTCTGTCTCTCTGCCTCTCGAATAAATTAAGAACAAACCAAAACACTCTGTCTTACCTTTACCATGCCTGAAATAATGATATAGATTCCTTTGGGCTCATCACCTTCTTCAAATATATTATTTCCACAGTCAAATGTAACAATTTTGGCTCTTTCCTAAAAAATATTACCAAATATGTGAGCCATAGTGCTGGGCCCTGCCAAAACAATATTTCAATAATGACTAGGAATGTGGAAGTTTACATTTCAATAAATGTTTTTATATTTTATAGTAAGTATCATTCAATAATGTCTGAAATATCACATTAGTAATAAATTTATAAGAGAAAACGGGAATTATGAATAGCAAAGAGAAGAAGGTGGATTTTCACAGATACATGTAATTTCAGATGTAGTATTTATTTGTAGAATAGGAAAGAAATAATCTAGGTATAAGGATGAAAATATTTCATCTGGATAAAAAATAATGGTGGCTAATGTAGGCTGGTGGTACAAACATGTCTGATATATATTCATGCTCTAAATAGCTGATGAAATAAAAATCACTTATTCAAAACATTTTAAGCAGGTGGAAAAATATAATTGGTATCTTGGTACCAACCAGGCATAGAAAACAAATATTATTAGGAGAAGTTAGATTCATTTATATATTCATTCCACAAATACTTACTGAGACTGTAGTATACATTAGTCAAAGTACTAGGAACTAAGTAATCAAAAGATGCATTGAAATTATAGTAAAGGAGGTAAAAATATGGCAGAGGAAAAAGATGTAAGCATAATGTTAATTTAGTGTACTTATTGCAGCAATACAAGTACATACTGGATACATTGGTGGCAACTTCAGTCCACTGAATGCAAAATGGACCTCAGGATGGTCCTCTACCAATGGGAGTATCTGACCCCAAAGTCTACTTCTCCTAGGACCTCTGGTGTCCAGAGGAGCAAGAGATGTTTGAAAAAGACAAATGTGAAGGAGCAGTCCATGAAAAGTAAAAAGCATCCACAAATGACTGGGATGAGAAAGCAGTGTCAAGTGTGCGATCACCATTGAGTAGAACAGCACAGAGCACGGAGAGTGTCTGATGCATAAAAAACAGAAGTTGCAGACACAGAAACAGATTGTGGAAGGGAGTTGCACGTCATACTCGAGGATTTTGATTTTATGTGATGAGCAATAAAAGGAAAATTTAGCAAATCTTATACTAGAGCATACTATGGTAAAATCCTTATTTTTTAAAATATTATATCTTGGTGCATTAAAGATGAATTACTAGCAAATAAAAAATGTTACCTGGATGAAGTTTATGAAGTTTTCATCCTTATCTAGCCATGGAATATGATATAGGGTTTCTTCAACAGTCATAGGCTTGATAATAGATTGAAAATCGAGCACCTCTCTTGTTTTGGCCATGATTAACTGAAACCACAAAATTTAAAAAGATGAGGAACCAAACTTTAGTAAACAGAATGTTCAAAGCAATATTGTTTTTGTGCTATTTCCTGTTCTTTATATATATATGTGTGTGTGTGTGTGTATTTTTTAAAGATTTATTTATTTATTTGAAAATCAGAGTTACAGAGAGAGAGAAGGAGAAGCAGAGAGGGAGAGAGAGAGAGAAAGAGAGGGAGAGAGAGAAAGAGGTCCTCCATCCGCTGGTTCACTCCCCAGATGGCTGCAACAGCAGGAGCTGTGCTGATCCAAAGCCAGGAGCCAGGAGTTTCTTCCAGGTCTCCCATGTGGGTGCAGGAGCCCAAAGACTTGGGCCAGTTTCTACTGCTTTCCCAGGCCACAGCAGAGAGCTGGATCAGAAGTGGAGTAGCTGGGACTTGAACTGGTGTCCATATGGGATGCTGGCACTGCAGGCGGCGGCTTTACCAGCTATGCACAGTGCCAGCCCTATTTCCTGTTCTTGATCTGATTCTTTTTTTCTTCCATGAAAACCTCTAATCTCTTCTCTTTACAAACTCAAGTATATTGGATACACCTGAAGAGCACAAATCATAAATGTCCATTCAAAGAGTATTTACAAAGTGAAAATTCTTAGTAACCAGCATCCAGATTAAAAATAAAACACATGATGGCCAGCTCCGCAGCTCACCTTTCCTCTAAAAAAGATATTTTTTTCTACATCTGAAAATCCTGCTTTGTGATCTCTTCAAATCATCATTCTTTTCCAAAGACTAGCGTGGATTTTTCTACAACCGTTGTTAAGCTTTTTATTGTCTCAGGCTTTATCTACATGAAATCAGGATATATATTGTTTGCTTTGGTTTCATTTGCTCAGCATTGTGCTTCTGAGATTCATCCATGGGTTGCAAGGAGCAAAATTTATTCATTTTATTTTCATTGCTATGTAGTATTTTGTTGTATGAAAACACCACAGCTTTATTTACCTATTGCTTGCCATTTGGGCTGCTTCAGCTTGAGGCTTTTATGAATAATGCTATTGTGAATATATGTCTGATATTAATAAGCATACATTTTCATTGGGTATATGGTTATCTAACCTCATGTTGGGTCGTAAGATTTGCATGTGTTCAATAATTTTTCAAAGTGCTTGCATAGATTTATACTCCTCCTCTAATGTTCCAATTATATATAGTGACCTACATTTGGTATGGAAATTTTGAAAAATTAAGTTTCTTATAGTTGTGTATTAGTATTTCACTCTGGTTTTAATTTGCATTAAGCTCAATGCAATTATATTTAACGCATTTTCCTATATTTATTGACCATCTGAATATTCTCTGTTTGAAGTGTTGTTTACACAAATCTTTTGCCCATTTAAAAAGTGGACTTTCTATTTTGTTTTTATGGATTAGTAAGAGATTTTAAAATATATTTTAAATTTATTTTTCTGTATATTTTGGGTATGAGTTCTTCTTTGGATATATTTATCTTGCAAATATCCTCTTCCCTTTTGTGGATTATGTTTTCATTTCCTCAATCTTTTTTTGATTTTTATGTTACTTAAATCCAATTTTGTGTCCTGTTTAAAAAATCACAGTCTATGCCAATATCATTAAAATTCTAATATCTTCTAGAATCTTATTGCATTACCTTCTACATTTGATTCTACAATCTATCTTGAATTGTATGATGTGAAATAAGGGTTCAGATTCATGAATGAAATAGTGAAGGCATTCTAACAGAGAAAAAGAAGCTATTTAGACAAAATTCAAGCCTAAACAAATATTGTGTTGATAGATTGAGTCAGTATTACAAAGATGTCAATGCTCCTCAAATTGATATGCAGGTTGAATGGGATCTCAGTGGAAAGTTTAATGGAATCTGAACAACTATTTAGTGGAAATTTCCAAGCTGACTTTAGCATTTATTTGAAAATATGAAATGTCAGAAACTAGTCAAAATAGTCTATAAAAATCACAACTGGAAGACACACATGATCAGATATGAAGTATTAAGTTTTAGTTATAAGACAGTGTGATTTGGTTCAATAATAGACTAAACAATGGGACAAAATAGACTGTAAAAATCTATCCACATCTACATATTACACAATCACTTAATTTATGACAAAGGCTCATATGGTGTAACAGAGTGGGGTGTTTCACAAATTATGCTAGGTCAATTGATTATCTATATAGAAAAAATGCTAACTTTGACCTAGCATTGTTATGGAAGACATTCTTTCTTTTCAACTTTTCCTGATAGCTAGTGTTGTTGAGCAGTTTTTCATATATTTGTTGAGCATTTGTATTTCTTCTTTTGACCACTGTTTATTCAGGTCTTTTGTCTATTTATTCACTGATTGGTTTCTTTTTTGTTTTCGTTTTTGAGTGTTTTTAGTTCCTCGTATATTCTGGATATTAATCCCTTGTTTGAAAAGTAGCTTGCAAATATTTTCTCCAAGTCTGTAAGATATATCTTCTCTTGCTTCTTTTACTGTGCAGAAGCTTCTGAGTTTGATATAATACCATTTATCTAGTTTTGATTTTGTTGTCTGAGCTTTTGGGGTCTTGTGCAAAACTGTCATTGCCTACACCAATGTCTTAAAGTGTTTCTCTACATTTTCTTGTTGCAATTTCATAGTTTCAAGTCTTTGATATATCGAGTTATTTTTGTATTTGGCAAGAGATAGGGATCTAATTTTATTTTTCTACATACATATGTCCAATTGTGCCAGAATAATTTATTTTTAAGATTTTTTTATTTGTTTGTTTCATTTACTTGAAAGGTGGAAAGAGAGAGAGAGGGAGGAGAGAGGGGGAAATGTCTTCCATCTATTGGTTCATTCTTCAAATGCCTGCAACAGCAACAATAGCCAGAGCTGAGCCAGGCCAAAGCCATCAGCCAAGAACTCCATCCAGGAATCCCATGTGGGTGGCAGGGATCCAAGCACTTTAGCTGTCTTTTGTTGCTTCCTAGAATGCATTAGCAGGAAGCTGGATCAGAAGTGGAGTAGCTGGGACTCCAGCCAGCACTCCAATATGCTTGCTAGTTTTTTTTTTTTTTTTTTTAAATAACCTCTGAGCAGTAAATTGTGTAAGTAAAATCTACTTGTTAAATTCTCTAGAATGTTGTTTGAATTTTGTTCAAGGCTTATTAGTTTGACTAATGTTTTATTGATAACTAACATCTTAGTACATTGATTTTCTGAGGAATAATTTGTAATCTACTGCCCTTAGGTCAACTCCTGCTTGAATCCTGTTTTCGTAAATAAAGCTTTTTTTTTTTTTTTTCCAGAACACAGTCATGCCCATTTATCTGTAAATTCTCTAATGTCCGTTTGGTTCTATAATGTCAGAATGCAGTGGTTGTGACAACGACTACAAAACTCAAATAATATAAAAGGTTTATTAAGTTGTCCTTAACAGAGAATGGCCAACTCTTTCTCTACAGAAACATGTATTCCGTAAAATTTTTCAATTCGTGCCATATAGATGTTACATATTTTACATAAAACTCATGTTTACAGATTTAGATTTTTCCTATAATTTGTAATATGACACTTTCTACATTTTCTTTTATTGAAGAAAAACTTTATGTATTGATCTCATTTCTTGAAACCCTACTGAATTTACTTATTAGTCCTACAGATTTATTTTTAAATATCTATTTATTCATTTGAAAGTCAGAATTAGAGAGAGGGAGAGACAGAGGGTGAGGGAGAGAGAGGGAGAAAGAGTAGGAGAGGGAAAGGAAGGGGGGGGAGAGAGAGAGAGAAAGAGAGAGAGAGAGAGATCTTCCAACTGTTGGTCCACTCCCCAGAGGCCACAACAGCTGGGCTAGTCTAGGCCAAAGCCAGGAGACGGAACTTCATCCAGATCTCTCACAGGGGTGCAGGGGCCCAAATACTTGGGCCATTAGCAGGGAGCTGGATCAGAAGCAGAGCAGTTGGAACATGAATCGGTATCAGTGCCCATATGGGATGCTGGCAGTGCTGGTGGCAGATTTACCCATTATGCCACAATGCTCGCCCCTCCCCGATGATGTTTTAAAAAAATTATTACTTGAGAGGCTGAGAAACAGAGAAATAGAGAGAGAAGGAGAGAGAGTGTATGAGCTTCCATTGATTCATTGATTCCCCAAATGCCTGCAATGGCTGGGGCTGGGCTGGGCTGGAGCCAAGAGCCAGGAACTCAATCCAAGTCTCCTCCATGAGTGATAGGAACCCAATTACATAAACCAGCACTGCTGCAGTACCGGATCTATGATCTCAGGAAGCTGAGTCTAGAGCCAGAGCTGATGGGACTTGCACATCTTAGCAGCTAGACTCAACGCGCCCTTCAGTCCCACAGTTTTTGTGTTAACTCCCTATGATTTTTAATTAAAAATAAAAAAGCAGTTTTCTCCTCTTTCCAAAATTGCCATCTCTCCATTTCCATTCTTTCCTCCTAGATGAAGCTGACTTCCAGCCCACCATTCAGTGATTGGACATGACACTGCTTTTCTTTCACTCCAGAGTTTCATTGGAATGCTTCTTAATGTCCTGCTAGCTAATGCAGTGTTTGCTGTTAGTTTTTAACAAGTATTTTTTAAATCAAGTTAAGGATGTTTCTTCTGTTATTAGCCTTTTAAGATTTTTTTTAACATTCTGAATGAGGGTTGAGTCTTATAAAATTGATTTTTCTTTTCTGTGTGAGACACATAGCTATTTTGGGGATTAAAAACTACTTATATCCAATATACTACCATTTAACATACTTTTAAATTCTATTCAGTACTATTAAACTATGAAGTTTTATATATGTACCCACAAATATAAAAGCTTTCTGTTTTTATTCTATTCCCATTTTAGTGTCTTATTTGTACTTAGAGAATGAATTGGGACCCTTTCTATATTTTTACATGTCATTGTATCATTTTAAATAACTTAGAGGAAGATAATGTAGACAATCTCAACTATAATTGTTTTCCTGAATCATAGTTTATATGTAAAGCATTATTTCCATGTCCCTGGTAATTTCCAAGAATATACTGATACCCACTGTAACCTAGAATGAAGATTAGATTCAACAGGCCCTTGGTTTGGGAACAATGCAGAGAAAGAGGTGGTTCCTCACCAATGAAAAAATGGAAAGAGGAGTTGACTGCTGGGACTGCAGGAAGGAGATTATCTGTTTTTAGATAGTTATTTTGAGTAAGAATTTCATCTCTCATAAATGTTGATATTAGAAAATGTCAAAAGTAGGATTGAAGATCATGAATGACTATAAATGAAGTAAATATACTTTCTTTGACAATACTCTATTTTACCTTATTAATTTCGGCACATTCAATTTTATGAATAATTCCCTTTGACCTGAAAACCTTCACAATTTCTCTAGCCATATTGAGCATGACATTAATCTGCTCCTTTGATTTCATGGTGACAGCAATTTCTGGGTGGTCATATTCTAAGTAGCCTGAAAAAAAACCATATTTTCAGATGAAATAAAGGACATTGTTTGGAATATCTCAATAAGTGGATATTAAGCCCTTGGAGTGTAACCCTAAACATGGGAAATGTATCTCTCCCTGATGTAGCTGTTGCAGTCAACCATTACTTACCAGTGGTGCCTGAGGTCTGAATGGCTTTTCTTGGCAGGTCTCATGCTCGTCCCTAATTTCATGGAGAGTGATAGCCTTAGTCCTAGGTTTACTGTTACATTGATCTACCTGCTCTGGACACAGGGAAGCCACCCAGAGCTTTAGGTCTGAAGTGCATGACCCACTTTCCTATTCTGTTTAAATTTGATTTTTTAAAAAGATTTTATTTATTTACTTGAGAAGTAGTTACAGACAGGAAGAGGGTGAGATGGAGAGAAAGGTCTTCCATACGCTGATTCATTCCCCAAATGGCACAATGGCTGGAGCTGGGCTGCTTCTTCCAGGTCTCACATGCAGGTGCAGGGACTCAAGCACTTGGGCCATTTTCTGCTGCTTTCCCAGGACATAGCAGAGAGCTGGATTGGAAAAGGAGTATCTGGGACGTGAACTGGTGCCCCTGTGGGATGCTGGTACCACAGATGGAGGCATAACCTATTACATCGCAGTGCCAGTCCCTGAATCAGAATTTTTGACTATAGACTGTGCTTCTGATTGATTCTCACTCTACCTGGATCACTGTGAACTCACCTTGCAGTGCCTCTAAATGACTCATCTATCTATGCTTCTCTGCTTGTCTCATCTGGATTACTGGATGCCCATGTAGATTTCATCCATTTAGATTCCACATTCGGGCTTTTCCTTGTTCATAACCTTTTATGTGGCTTGGTAATTATCTACCATACAAGATCTCTCAAGGCTGATTTTATATCCAGACTTTCTGTGTTATCTTGATGCCCACCATTGGGTCTGAAACCCTTTTTCCTCCTCCTCTCCCATGATCATCATGTTACAGTAATATCTGTTCCACTGCCACTATTCGTCTTGCACCAGGAGCATGAGCCGGCATGACTTACAGCCTGCTGCCATGTTTGTGCACTGAGCCTCCACACAGTCACAACAGAGACATGTTAAGACTATGTTTGGATTTGAACTCATTGTAAAGCCTCAGTCCTTGGGTGACCGCCCTGTGGCAAGCAGAAAATAAAGGTAACTGATTTCCTTGTGTCAATCGCAGAAGGTACATGTATTTCTGGCTTGGAAGAAAATAGAATGAATAAGGCTCTAATGACCTGTGTAATCATGGAATACTAATGAGGATTCTTTAAACAGAAATTAAAAGTTCTCAATTGTGGTATAAGGCAGACAGAACACATTCATAGAGCTATTATTACACTGTTCTCATCTGAACCAGAGAGTGTGACCCTGTTGATTGTTTCCATTATCCACTTCATCATTATCAGTGAGTAGGATTTCTCAAGGATCAGGTTAGTTATAAATGCCATTGCCTTTCTGAATGTAGGATGGGAAGTACCTACCTAGCTCTTTCATAGATAGTTCCATGTTTCTTATGACTCGCTTTAATAACATCTACGGAACAAAAGAAATGTTACTTCCACCAGAAAAACAAATAGTTATTTGTTTAATGTCTTAATTTAGTTTTTAATACAAATGAAAAACTGCAAAGAAAAGTATGATGGAGAGTTTTCAGGGATTAGAACTGAATTCTCTGTCTCTGTCTCTGTCTCTGCCTCGCTCTCGCTCTTACGTTCTCCTTCTTTATCTTTTCCTTCTTCGCCCCTTCCCTCAGTTCTGCCGGGTTTCCCCACCAATAAACCCTTTGCCTTAAAACAAAAAAGAACTGAATTGTGTGCAATTAGTTTTCTTTGCTTGAGCAAGAGCAGTGGAGAAGAGAAGTGGTATTCCCTATGCCAATTTTGAGAAGCACGAAGGTGCGTCCTATTCTTTTCCTTATGTGCAATGTGGCTTAGGATACTGTTTGTTCTTAAAGTGTAGATGTGGCAGATACTTTCTCATTCAGCCTTATGAAAGCCTCCAAATTTGGGACCCAGGAATGGCTTTCCACTGTAAACGAGTAGAAGGTTTGGCCAAGGTGTGGAAGAGCAGAAATGAGGTCAGTGTTTTAGAAACTGAAGTTCTTTGGTATTTTCTCCTGCAATTTTCTCAAATTGCAGTGCTATCAGTGGCTGGAGGTGATATTTAAAGTTGCAGGTGGAGAAGGGAGGGAAGATACTACTTTTTGTGTCCTATCACATGTTGAATGTTCATTTTATGGAACAGCAAGTCTTTGGGCGTACAAAATATAACCCAAATGTACTAAATCACTGTGAAAGGTCAATATTGAACTCCACACAGGCTTTTGGGCCTGTTATTAGTGTTAATCTACTTCAATGTAGAAAATCAAAAATGAAATCCAGAGCTTAGATCCTAGAACTGTCTGTGCTGCTTATTTGCTCTGTAGTTTTTGCACAGTCATCTAACCCTCTTTGGCCTTGTTTTTCTTATCAGACTAGGTTTCCCTCTTTACTTCTTTCCATTTGCCAGATCACCTGGTTTCATTTTCTTTTGCTGTTTATTGTGGGGAATCTAGGGATTGAAGGAGTTGGAAGGAAATAGTGGGTGTCAGGAGGAACCTCCATTTGTTCCACATTGCCTTAAGATCTCACCTCCCCATATTCTGCACTTAAGACACCTGTAGCCTGACACAGTCAAGGGCTTGCATTGGGAGGAAGCTGCCCACCACATGTGGGTTTCATGGCTTTCTCCACAAGACAAAAGGTGACTTCCAAGAGCCTTGTAGCTTGCTAATGTGGCACAGATATTTCTGTAGGGAGGCACTGAAGTAATTTAAATATAGACAATTTAAGTTTTCACAGGAATTAATTAGCAAGCCAGGAGTCTGGGTCCGCATTTACATATATAGACAGAGGATGCGAGGACAACTGACTAGTGGGAGAATAAACTCTTTTCTTGGTATTTAAGGTTTTCCTCACCTGTTTAACCTGTTTAGAACTTGCGATCTGATCAATTATGGTCATCACATCCATTTCACCTTGGACATATCCTTTTAGTATAGCATATCTAAAGGACAGCTGGTGGCTCATCTTTTGATCTATTATTTGCAGCAACTTTGGTGTTACGAGCTGAAAAAAATTTTATTTGACTAGTTTTACCAAAATTGTTGATAATAAGATAAATGCCCTCAAAAGTAATTGCAGCAATCTGCCTAGGTTCTTATTTTATTCTTGGCAGCTCTATGACTTCACAACTATAGCTATTTCTCTGTGACTAATAACATCGGGCACCTATGTGAAGTTTATGACAATTCTTTAATTGTTTCATTTATGGAGATTTGAATGTGATTTTTAACTAGTTTAAATTCTTGGAAAATATTGTGGTTCATCTTCTGGGCTTAGGTAATAAAGTGACTATCTAAAAAGTACTGCCATTTGAAAGCTATGTCTACTAATTGTCCTAGTAAGTGATCCCTTTGGGTTAGAACCTACCACAACCATAATCCCTGTTAAGATGCATAATTACGTTCTTTCCCTCTTTCTTTGCTGAGGGTTTAAATCTCCAGGTTATTTTCTGCCAATGTGCGGTCCCCTAGCTCCAATAAAGTTGGCTGTTCTTTGTCTTCCTACCAAGGTTCCACAATGTAAACACTCCACCTGTCCCCAGAAAACCGCCATTAATCCCTGAAGAGTTTATTTTCCTCTTTCAAGATTCCACTCAAGAATCAGCTCACAAAGGAAGTCTTTACTATTCCATCAGCATTCTGTGCTACATCTTACACTTATCCTGCCATATCACACTGAAATATCTAGATTACTTGTCATTTCCCTTCTACAGTAAACTCCCCAGGGGCAGAGACTGTATCTAATTTGTCTCCCTGTTCCAAGGGGCTACCGTCTGATACAGGGTGCAGAATTTCCTGATTATATAAAAAAACTTTTCTTAGGTAGTTTGTCAGTTTTTTGTACCATCTAAACTATTAGGTAGACTATACTTTCCTATCAGCAAGAGTTAACTGATCATTGGAATAATTTGGACTTGCCTTCCTCAGGCCAAATTGTGCACTAGCAATTCTAACAGCCCCACAGAATAGAAAGAGGAGAAGACTACTTTTAAGATACATGAGAAAAGATCTAATTGTAGGGGAGGGGCCATTACAGTGGCATAGTAGGTTAAGCCCCTGCCTGTGGCACTGGCATCCTATATGGGTGCTGGTTCAAGTCCCGGCTGCTCCTCTTCTGATCCAGCTCTCTGCTAATGGCCCTGGAAAAGCACTGGAAGACAGTCCAAGTGCTTGGGCCCCTGTACCCCTAAGGGAGACCTGGAAGAAGCTCCTGGATCCTGGCTTTGGATGA
Source organism: Oryctolagus cuniculus (assembly GCF_051225735.1). NCBI lineage: Eukaryota > Metazoa > Chordata > Mammalia > Lagomorpha > Leporidae > Oryctolagus > Oryctolagus cuniculus. The sequence goes on from NC_142870.1 coordinate 68,070,137, forward strand.
GCCCAGATCTGGCCATTGTGGCCATGTAGGGAACAAGCCAGTGGATGGAAGACCTCTCTCTTTGTCTCTCCCTCTTTCTGTCTGTAACTCTGCCTCTCAAATAAATAAATCTTATAATAAAAAGAAAGGCTGTGACTATAACATTCAAATTAGACCTTTAGAAAAATATCTAAATGCAAATGTTCTAGTCCATTAATTTGTCTCTAGATGAAATAGGTGATATTTCTTTATACCTTCCACAGTGCTGATATGTGTGCATGTTTTGGTTGTGTATGAGTATAGAAAAGCACACACATACTGAAAATATCTATCCATACATACTTATATATCCTATGATGGAATGCATTTCATTTCATAAAATATAGAACATATAAATATCTACCCATCATATTTGTATAGAAACTTGTTCAGATATTCAAAGGTTGTTTTTTATATCCTGAGTCTATGATACTATGAATATATATAACAAGGAATGTGTGAGGCCGGTGCCGCGGCTCACTAGGCTAATCCTCCGCCTTGTGGCGCCGGCACACGGGGTTCTAGTCCCAGTCGGGGCACCAGATTCTGTCCCGGTTGCCCCTCTTCCAGGCCAGCTCTCTGCTGTGGCCAGGGAGTGCAGTGGAGGATGGCCCAAGTCCTTGGGCCCTGCACCCCATGGGAGACCAGGAGAAGTACCTGGCTCCTGCCATCGGATCAGCGCGGTGCGCCGGCTGCAGTGCGCCAGCCGCGGCGGCCACTGGAGGGTGAACCAACAGCAAAAGGAAGACCTTTCTCTCTCTCTCTCTCACTGTCCACTCTGCCTGTCAAAACAAAAACAAAAACAAAAACAAAAACAAAAACAAAAACAAGGAATGTATGTTTTTGTTCTTGATTTGCATACTATTTTTCCCTGTGAATGGTTTGCATGTTTGTGTGTTCTGAAGATTTCCATCTTTTATCCCCCACGAATCTATAAAAGAAATGCTATGGTCAACTTGCACTTGAATTAATATAGATATTTGTTCCATGTGTTCTCTATTCAAAGAACAAGCTGTGATAAGTATTTCCTTACTTTCATGTGAGAAATGTATTTCTAATATGATTTGGATATTCATAATACAAAATTTTATAAAAGCTGTCAAAGAGTGCTTTATTTATTTATTTATGAGACCCGAAAAACAGACATAAAGACAAAGAGAGCTCTCATCCTCTGGGAAATGAAGGCTGGAACTCAACTACTTAGCCATCCCCTGCTGCCTCCTGATGTGCGCAATAGCTGGAATCTGGAATCTGGGGAGGAGCCAGGACTCAATGCAGACACTGTGATATGGGATGCAGGTGTCCCAACTACTAGGCCATGCCCACTCCATGAGCTAAAATTCATAATGTAAGTATTGCTCAACAGCAGTTGGTAACCATAAAGCAAGTAAACTGATTTTAGTCCATATTTTATGAAAACAGCTGGGATTTAAAATTGCATGAGTTACTTGTTCTTTACCTTCAAAATGCGCAGCAACCGAAGAAATCGAGCAATTTTCATAATGACCACTGTCTGGATCAAGTCAAATGAATAATTAATTGCACTTGTTTCGATCAGTATTACGTCTATGATGCCAATGAATGTAATTGCTAACTCAAATATATTCCAGGCATGTGAAAAATATGCCCTCCTCATTGCTGCTATCTGTTGATTGGAAAAGAAATTACAGGAATGTGTTTTTGCTTTTTCTCAGACTTACACATCACCAGTCAGGTTGTTATTTCTCTGATTTACCTTAAGACTTTACATCTCTGAAAAATCACCAAGAAACCTAAATCAAACAGATAAACCAAACTTGTTCATCAACTTTATCCTCTAGTAAAGGAAACACTAAAAAGACTGTTGATTTAGGATAAGCAGTACAGTACAGATACAGGTGAAAAGGAACAGATTTATAGAAAAACACCAGTAAAAAGTAACAGCATGAAAACATCCATGGTGTGTCAGGGTCTTTTAATTAAAACAAGCAGCCTAAATACTACAATAATCCGTGGGTTGAATTCTGTCTTTTAGTACTAAATGATTAATATCCAAAATAGTGACTTGAGGTAATCAAGGAAAAATAGATTTTGTTTATTGGGATGTATACGGACAAGACTTTTATGAAAGTGATTCACAATTTAAATAATGTTTATAAAAGGCTTTTATTCACTAAATCCATTCATGTAATTTCATTCTGTGATGATGTAGAAAAGAAGTTATTTTTGATTTCTTAAAAGTAAATATTCTGTCAGAATTACCTTGGCAATTGCATCAATGTCTTCTTTTATTTTGACAAATGCATTGTTTTTAGAGTTAAAATAAGGCATCTCCACAGCTAGGCAAAATGCCCACTCCGACTTCTGCCACTTTAAAATAGGCTATTGTTTTGTTTTTTATATACCTCTAGAGAGCTAGTGAAGACAACCAGAGTAGGTATTAAGGCAGCATTCCTTCAGGATCCCTGAAAAGGAGAGCCTGGTAGAAGCAAAGGAAATAAGAAAAATGAAGTGCCTACAAATCCCGTGCTTGTGGGCAAGGTGCCTTGCTGGAACACGGAGATCCCTTCTGCTGTGTTGACTACATTAACACTGTAATGTAATTTGAATTCTAAAAACAAGAATTTCATCACCTTGAATACATAGATGAGAAAACTTTTCTGACAGTTCCATCTAGGGCCAGGTGAATGCCTATTAAAGATAGTTGATGCAGCTTCTAGTAGAATATAAAATTTCTACTAGAATATGCATATTATAGAATGAGTTATTTGTAAATTAAGGCAAAACATATCTGAAAACTTTAAATTTTATATCTGTACCTTCATATTTTATTGCACTTCACTAACAGTTAATTGATTTGCTGAAATTACAATACCGGAACAGTAATTTTTAGATATTCCAGAATTGTGACTAGCTATGAGGGATTCATATCATACCATCTATCTTTTTTAAAAAAAATCACCTGATTTTCAAATGTGCTAAATTAAAAGATATGCTCACACTATTAAATGATAATTTTACTTTGAAATTTGAAACAAAAATAATGCCTACTATTTTATGATAGTTTATTCAGCCAGTCCTTATTTCAGATAAATACTTATTGAGAACCTACTACAGGTAAGAGAGTGGAAGTTTCCAAAGATACCTGGATTTCAGCTTGGGAAACTGGGTTTCTAGAGGAATTCTGGAGAAAGAGTAGGATTAGAGATGATAACATCTCTTTTAAATATGCTGTTTGAGAGGCATGATGGGCCTTCCCCTCCGAGTTTCGGGAAATTAATTTCTCTAACAGAGGGAAGACTGTTTTGAAAAGAGGTTGAAAATACGAAGAAGGGAATTTGAAGGCAGCATTGTTTATTTGAAAGAGCGTAAGCTTTTAAGGAATCGTATCTGTACTCTACTCTTCATTTGTTCTGTGATTCTAAGCAATAACACAATTCTTCAGACTCAGCTTCCCGATCTGTAAAGCACAGGCAGAATGCATATTTTACAGGATTAATTTAAGAATGTGAAATGTTAGTGTCAAAATGACTGGCACCTTGTAGGTAATAACTTATTGTTACTAACATAATAAACATTTAAAAAGGCAAAGTAAGTGTATAAGTAGTTATTCCTGTCTGAAAATCTCAACTGAGGGAAAATCATCTATTCTGAGGCTTAAGTAGAAAAAAAAGGCATGTTAACAAGGATAGAACTGACCAAACAGAAAAGCAGATAAAGGAAATGCGATGTGAGTGCAAGTTCTCCAACTGCGAAGTGAGGATGAGTCTTAAGGAGGACATAGAAATAAGACCAGGATGGCGCAGTACCCACTCAGCTAGAGGGTGGAGTAGTGTCTCTGCAGCCCAGCTCTGGCATTGTAAGCGGGCCTGACTGTAAGAAGCCCATCAAGGCCACGGCAGCATCTAGAAAAGTAGACTGATCTAGAGAGATGCTCATCTGTTGTTTAGGCCAACCCTGCCATTTTATACCAGAGGAAATGAAGGTTGGGAAAAGTTCAGTAATGGCCAGCAGATTACAATGTCAAGGTTTACTAAGTCTCAGCTCACTCATTTCTCCACTACACTGTGTGTTAAATTATTTTAGGGGAATTTTAGTCCTCGACCACACACTAACCTTAACTGTTTTTTTTTTTTTTTTTTAATCTCTTAATTCTATGAGACCCCCTGCAGTCTTTCTGACTGGCTTGGAAATTATTACACACAATGTGATTGAATTTGAAACTCCTCTTTTCCAATATCATGGGTCTGCAGTGGCATATAATTTTCCAGTCAGGATTTAATGTCCATTTATTTTGTCCATATATCAGATATAATTCCTCTGTTTAAATTTTCTGGCTAAAATTCTTTTATATTACAACCTGTTGATCCATAAAACACATAAGTACCACCATAAATTTGTATAGATAGATTTCCATCATTTAATAAATGTCGATTGGGTTTTAATAAAAATTACAAATTTTTTCAAATATAAAAGAATACCTATCAAGCTACCTATCCATTTATCTGTCTATCCAGTATAGAAGCAGTAAGATGAACATCCATGGACTCGTGCACTTGCAAAGTATAGGAATATTGCCAATACTTTTTACATCCACTCTGTATTCTTTGACTCACACCATCTTGAAACTTATTTTTGCAAACAAACATCAATGCTTACAGTACGCAAATTTTCTATTGAATTACCCTAAAATAGACTTTAAAAATGAAAAAAAAATTGAGACATGAGGGAGAATTTCATATACCCTTAGAACATTGTCTGGAGTTAGTACTGAAAAATTAGATTAGGAAATATAACATGTTCTCTCTCTGTGTCTCAATCTCTGTCTGTCTTTCATGTATATACACAGACATACACACACTTCAAGTTACCTTAAGTAGGGCCTCTAGAATATAAATTGCAAGAAAAGAGTAGTTAGTATATTTTATTTCATCGTCATATATTTTATTTAACTGTGGTATCCAACTGATTATAATAGGAAATACATTCATTAGTATCACAAGGTATCCGACATACTCAAATTCATCAGTAAATACTGCTTTATGGCATACACGAAAAAGTAGATGTCTGTAAGAAAAGAAAGACAAAACAGTTTTATCTGGCAGAAGTACTGATTTTTATTATATACCCAGGTCTGTTCTAAGTTTAATAGTCCCTGCTTAATTCTGAGAAGCAGCCATTACTTGCTAACACTGGCATTTGCTTCCATATTCTTCATCTGAATCTCCTTGTCTTGAGTCTAGTTGCTTGTCTCTTTCTCTATGTTTCTGTATCTTTCATTCACCTTTTTTTTTAAACAAAAATAGAAATACTTTTGTTATATGACAGGGATAACTCAAATTGAAAATATTTTAAAAATAAAGCAAGGAGAATCTCTCCCACCTTCCAATAATTCCTCTTTCCCAAAGATGACTACTATTAACAGTTTGAATATTGTTCTAATCTTTTTATATTTATAATCATTATCTGTAAACATGAAAGGAATAACATTACACATATTTTACTGTAATCTGCTTTCTCCTTCTTTTTCAAGGAATTATGAACATCTTCCCTTGTCAAGGTGTACAGTTGTGAACAGAAGCCTAGAATGTATGGTAATGAAACAGTATGAACACATGTTTTGTCACAAAATTTAATTTAATATATTTGCTTTGAAAAATAGTTTCCCCAACAGGTATGCTGAAGAATAGAATTTGGTTTTTACATTTTAATCCTGTTTTTAAAATTATTCAAGTAGTAAAATGATGCACTAGTGTTAAAATTCAAATTAAAGAATTGATCAACTACTAATCAAAAATTGGGTAGGCACTGAATCATTTTCCCTTTATCAGGAGTAGATCTTTGTTATGCGTCAGAAGCTTTTACAATTTAGGATCTTATTTGAGAAAACATAGATGAAATCAGAAACATGTGATCACATGACCATGTTGCTAGTGCCCACCAAAGTCTATAGCAGGGCCTGTCTAGGAGAGCAACCATGGAGTGCATGCCTTGTTAGGTTCACGGTAACACCACTTCTGGCTTTCCAGTCAATCTCTCCAGGCTGATTGCCTTGATTTTTTCCAATGGCAGAATCATACCTGGCACAACACCAAGATTTAGTTAACCTTTTGTTTATGTTCATGGATGACTATAATCTGGGTTTTTTTTGGTGTGTGCCAGATAAGTGTATTGAGAGGGGCATGATAGGTACTCCTTATAATATTTAGTGTTTGTGTTAATCATTAATTCTTTTTGGAATGCTGTATTTTTAAGATCCAGTTGGATATTTGATTTTTCCTGCTCTAATTGTTCTTGTTCTGTGTAGGTTAGTGAGTCAAGGGAAGTGTTTGGCTAGATACTAGTATATTAATCTCAACTATGCCTTAAGGGACTCAGAGAAATAATGATGGAGTAGACCTGCTAGACTCTGATTCAGGAAAAGTAGGCCAGAAACAGCATATGTTGTCCAGCCTAAAAGCCCCCATCTCATTTGAGGACCACAATAACATTTCAGGCCTTTGGTAGTAGCATTGGCTTCTTAAATGCCATGTCTAAAAATCATCAAAAACCCTGGGTATTTTCTTTCCTCAATGCGTAGTAACTTGTAAAATGGCTAATGTTTTGGGAAAAAGTTGAAGGAACATTCATTCTATTTCCTTGTGATGTGATTTTAAGTCCTTTGTAAGTCAATGGCTCTGGCTCTGAGAAATGACAAGATATTCTATAGCAAGGCAGGGAGGGAATCTTAGTCTTGCTTTGTGCTAGTTGATCTATCTTGTTTGTCATTAGTTCTCTCTGTAGAAAAGTATTTGTTCATCTCTACTGTCCTTTCACAAGCATTATTTTCTTTTTTAAACTTTTATTTAATATATATAAATTTCTAAAGTATAGCTTTTGGATTACAGTGGATTTCCCTCCCCATAACTTCCCTCCCACCCACAATCCTCCCATCTCCCGCTCCCTCTCCCATTCCATTCACTTCAAGATTCATTTTCAATTACATACAGAAGATCAATTTAGTATATATTAAGTAAAGACTTCAACAGTTTTCACCCACACAGAAACACAAAGTGTAAAGTACTGTTTGAGTACTAGTTATAGCATTAATTCACATTGTACAACACATTAAGGACAGAGATCCTACATGGGGAGTAAGTGCACAGTGACTCCTGTTGTTGACTTAACAATTGACACTCTTGTTTATGGCATCAGTAATCACCCGAAGCTCTTGTCATGAGTTGCCAAGGCTATGGAAGCCTTTTGAGTTTACCAACTCCTCCAATCTTATTTAGACAAGGTCATAGTCAAAGTGGAAGTTCTCTCCTCCCTTCAGAGAAAGGTACCTCCTTCTTTGATGGCCCGTTCTTTCCACTGGGATCTCACTCGCAGAGATTTTTCATTTAGGTTTTTTTTCTTTTTTTTTTTTTTGCCAGAATTTCTTGGCTTTCCATGCCTAAAATACTCTCATGGGCTCTTCAGCCAGATCCGAATGCCTTAAGGGCTGATTCTGAGGCCAGAGTGCTGTTTAGGACATCTGCCATTCTATGGGTCTGCTGTGTATCCCACTTCCCATGTTGGATCGTTCTCTCCTTTTTTATTCTATCAGTTAGTATTAGAAGACACTAGTCTTGTTTATGTGATCCCTTTGACTCTTAGTCCTATCATTATGAACATTTGTGAACTGAAACTGATCACTTGGACTAGTGAGATGGCATTGGTACATGCCACCTTGATGGGATTGAATTGGAATCCCCTGGCACGTTTCTAACTCTACCGTTTGGGGCAAGTCCGATTGAGCATGTCCCAGATTGTACATCTCCTCCCTCTCTTATTCCCACTCTTATATTTAACAGGGATCACTTTTCAGTTAAATTTTAACACCTAAGAATAATTGTGTGTTAATTACAGAGTTCAACCAATAGTATTAAGTAGAACAAAAAAATACTAAAAGGGATAAAGTATTAAATTGTTCATCAACAGTCAGGACAAGGGCTGATCAAGTCACTGTTTCTCATAGTGTCCATTTCACTTCAACAGGTTTCCTTTTTGGTGCTCAGTTAGTTGTCACCAATCAGGGAGAACATATGATATTTGTCCCTTTGGGACTGGCTTATTTCACTCAGCATGATGTTTTCCAGATTCCTCCATTTTGTTGCATATGACTGGATTTAATTGTTTTTTTACTGCTGTATAGTATTCTACAGAGTACATATCCCATAATTTCTTTATACAGTCAACTGTTGATGGGCAATTAGGTTGATTCCAGGTCTTAGCCATTGTGAATTGAGCTGCAATAAGCATTGAGGTGCAGACAGCTCTTTTATTTTCCAATTTTATTTCCTTTGGGCAAATTCCAAGGGGTGGGATGTCTGGGTTGTACGGTAGGGTTATATTCAGGTTTTGAGGATCTCCAAACTGACTTCCATAGTGGCTTAACCAGTTTGCATTCCCACCAACAGTGGATTAGTGTCCCTTTTCCCCCACATCCTCCACATGTATTATTTTCTACTCATACATAGATCCAGAAATTCTGCAGGTCAAGCTCCCCTATTACTACAGATATGCTGCCCATAAGAGAAAATATGCCCACCTTGCTGCTGACATTTAGGTGTTACCATCTTCCTTTTTGCCATTCATGAATCCTTAACATCCTTCTGTAATTAATGACACCAACTCCACAGCAGCTTCTCCTACTGTGAACTGTGCCTTGCAGAAGACATCTACCACAGTCATGTAGTTGCTTCTTCTTTCTTATGCAATAATGTGGCCAAACATTCCAGTTTTTGTCATCTGCATCTCACTTAGTGTAGGCTATTGGCCTGGTTAAATTTTAAAGAACTACCTCTGGAATAAAATAGTGCCAGAGTACTGGGTACTACAGAGTGCTGAGCCCTGAGTAGCAGGTGGAAAGACCACCTATGCCAATATATTCTCCCTGATCTGTTTTACGTACTTGACTGATACCCTCCAGATTCATTACTTCATAAATCCTACCAGAATTTGTTACTCAATCTCATAATCTCTGTAATAATCTGTAGTCTCTAGAAGCAAGCACTGTATTTCCCCTTCTAGCTGTGCTGACACCTGGCCCGGTAATTTCCCTGGAAACAATGAAAGATCATTAAAAATCAGTCTTAGAAATCTTCATTTTGTGATGACCTTGCTGCATGTGGAAAAGATATGAGGCTACTCTTCTCTAGTGGGGAGAGGAGGTTGCTTCTGACAGGCCACAGCACCTGTGAGAATCTGAGGATTTAAGACCTTCAGGTCTGTCCACTTGCTTAATGTTGCTACTTCCTGTGTCACAGACTCAATCTTTTTCTATCAGAAGCATTGTCAATGCTCTGCATTTAATTTCCTTTGCACAGCTGTAGCTACAGCCCTTCAAATTATAAATGGTATAGTGATTTTATTATTTGATTTTTAACAAGTTGAATTAATTCCAATTATAATTAATATGTATTCTACTTTTCTATTCAGTTTCTTCCGGTGATTGGACTTACCATGTTTGTGATTCCATTGTTTATAAAGTCTTACATCTTAGTAATACTATTCTTATAGTACATATTGAATAACTCTAATAACTGAAGTATTAGAGACATAAAACTGCAGATGGTTCTGCTGATTCTCTTTCATGGCTATGCATTTTCTTCTGTGTTTGTTGATCTTTAATAGTAGTTTCATCCATTGGCTATGGGACTCAATTTTGAATAGATGCTACTTAGCACTTAGTAATAAATGCTAACTTTTGTTAGCTGTTTACTTAGTTCTTGTCCCTCTGTTTTTCTATACATACTGTTTATGCAGTCTTTACAATAATCTCATTAGATAAGCAGAAGGTAACTCAATTAGAATATCCTAGTACCTACTATGTGTCATTTACCTTACTAGATCCTTTACAAATATCTGCTATTCTCCAGAAATGTCAACATGATTGTGTTCATTTTTCAAATGAAGAAACTCAGACCTTAAAAACTTATTCAGCTAACGAGTGATGGAGCCTGGGATTCTAAACCAAGTCATCTGACTCCAGAATCTATAAAATTGCTTACTCTAGGATAATATTTGAAAGATAACCTATGGATACATGGACTGCCAATACTAGTTTCTCAAATTCCCTTCTAAGTTATTATCAATAGAAATACTGCTCAGAAAAATTGTAGCTTAAGTCATTGTTAAAGGTTTATAATTAATACAAAAATATTATTTTGATATTTGAGTGTGGTAGATTAAAGATGGCTGTAAGTTCTTTGAGACTTCTCTTGAAGCAAATGAATTCCTTGCCCTTGAATCTAAGAAAAGGAATTCAAATTGAAACGAAAGAAATAAAAATTGTCTCTATTCACAGATGACATGACTGTATATATAGAAGATCCTAGAGAAGCCACAAAAGAACTGCTAGAATTAAAAAGCTAAATCAATAATCTTTCAAGATAGAATAGCAATATATAATCAGTTGTATCCTTATACATTAGAAATGAACTATGAAAAATGAAATTAAGAAAACATTATGATAAATGAAAGAAGACAGAAATGCAAGGCTAAATATTGATGATTCTATTTGTAAGAAATTTTGGGAACTGATTGCTGTTCAACATTATGAATGTACAAAATAACATTGACTATAACATTGAACTGTACACTTTAAAATGGCTATGGTTAATTTTAGGTGAAATTTACATCAGTTAAAGAAGAGAGAACATCATCTTATCTCTTTTCAAGTATATTTCTGTATGTATGTAAGTAATTTAGTATACTACCAAATTTAGTGATTTGTATACTACTTCAAAATACTTTGCAGAGTATTTCTGGATATGATTTAAAAATAAATAGAGATGCCATAAACAAGAGTGTCAATTTGTTAAGTCAACAACAGGAGTCACTGTGCACTTACTCCTCATGTAGGATCTTTGTCCTTAGTGTGCTGTACATTGAGAGTTAATGCTACAACTAGCACTCAAACAGTATTTTTCACTTTATGTTTCTGTGTGGGAGCAAACTGTTGAAATCTTTACTTAATGTATGCTAAACTGATCTTCTGTATATAAAGAGAATCGAAAATGAATCTTGATGTGAATGGAAGGGGAGGGGGAGTGGGAAAGGGGAGGGTTGCAGGTGGGAGGGACGTTATGGGGGGGAAGCCATTATAATCCATAAGCTGTACTTTGGAAATTTATATTCATTAAATAAAAGTTAAAAAAATAAAAATAAATAGAGAATTTCAAATAAATGTAAAAGCATTTCTTGTAACATTTATAAGCACTTACCTTGATGGGACTCCTTTGTCTTTTTTAGTATTATATACCCAGTTGAGCAGTAATTTTCTTAAAAAGGTAAGGAATTTTTTACTTTCAGAATAAACCTTTATTGTCCCAAGATTCATATATCTAAAAGAAAGAACAGCATTTGGACTTGTTTTCAAAATGGGTAAACAATGCAGTATTGTCAGAAAGCAAAATGACCATTTTGTACAGCGGTGACTGTGAATGAGACATTTTCATGGGCAGAGTTCCAAGTCATGAAGTTAGAACTAGTATATATATAATCATAAAATAAGCTTGTAGAGCCCACTCATTATAAAGAGCGTATAAGAAATTGGAGATACATGGCTCAAAATAGTGTGACCGTTCTAGGTTTAGGGAGAGAAAGTATATCATGATTCAAATATTTAGGGTTCGGTTTCATCTGGGTTTTCATGTTGGAGCTTCCATTCTCTGGCAGCACAATAAATAGATCACCTCAGTAACATGCTTGTTCATCTATGTCAGGCTGGGATAGTTAAATGAGAAAGTATATATAACACATCCAGTCCATCTCACACATCTTCCCACTTCTCTTCTTTCACCTTTAGGGCAAGTAGTCGGGCTAAAAGGACTACAAAAAAGTCAAAATTGTAGATTGTAGAAGTCAACGGTCATAAATTACCCAAAGGACCTAAAAGGTGGCTACAGGTTTCTGTTGGCTTCTGCACTGAGACTGTTCAGTCTGTGCTATGATCCTGTTTGGTGAATCCCCTTGGTTTTATGGGGAATTTGCCTGATGTTGGTCAAATACTTTCATTGTCTTCATCAGAAGGAGGGTAGGTTCAGCTTATAATGTGGTTTAATGAAGGAGTCATGGAGACTTAAATTCAAGATGGACCGTGTCTTTCCTATTGATTTTAATGTTTTGACTCTGAAATTTCTAAGTCTCTGTGCTGTAGAGATATTAATCAAAAATTGAAAATGCAGTAATTTAATTCTTCATGATTCAATATGCTATTTACATGGAAAATCTTCAATGGATCTATGACTTGATTCATTCATAATTTAAAAAATAATTACTGAAGACCTACTGTGCTTGGGATAAACCATAAGAAAATACTGATCACTGCCTCAAGGCTCCAGCCAACTAGTGGGATAAGGCAAGAAATAGCAATTGCAGTAAACTGTAACACATGTTGCAACAGATAATAATTAAGATGATAGCATTCTGGACCCACAAAGAGGGGCACCTAATGTAGGTTTGGGGAATGATTAAATCTCATTGAAGAGATTAATGCTGAAGCTAATGACTTCACAGATTCCTGATAATTTCAGAGATTCCAACAGATCCTAAAGCTCTGTGAGATCACCATTTGTTGAAGAGACTGTCCCTGTTCCAGGGATTGGTTTTAGCTCCTTGATAAAATACAAGTTGGTTGTAGATGTTTGGATTTATTTCTGGTGTTTCTATTCTGTTTTATTGGTCTATCCATCTGTTTTTGTACCAGTACCAGGCTGTTTTGATTATAACTGCCCTGTAGTATGTCTTGAAATCATGTGTAGAGGGATTAAGGAAGACTTTGCCGTTAGTCAGGTGTCCCAGTAGTCTAAATGGGAAGACTAATCCACCACAGTCTAGCTTTTGGAGGGGGTAAAGAAAGAAAGGGAAGAGCGTTTTGGTTAGAAGCAGCTGCTAGTTCAAGTGCACAGAGGCGTGAAATAATACGGCACATCTGGGGAACTGAAGACAGGTGTTCTGGCCTGAGTGTGGAGTTCAGAGCAAGCAGTGGCTTGCACGTATAATACCAGATGAACCCAAGTTACTAAAAGCATGAAAACTCACTTGCATAGCTTCCTAAATGCAGTGGTTTGGGATAAAAGCCCTCTCTTTCCAACATACTTACTCTCCCTTCTTTTCACCAAAGCTTCCTGCTGCACCTACCAGCACCTGGACTGCACTCTGAGACAGAATCTCATTCCTGTACTGTCTCTGGTAGCTTGCCTGAAAGAAATGTTGGTTCAGATCATTACAGAGCATGGATAACAGCAATAACTTATTACCGCTTTTATGAGAATATAATCTGTGAGAAAGGGGTAAAAAATCCCCAAATAATCTAGTTTCTTTAAAAAAGAATCTTCAATCAGTATAGAAGGTACCTCTGGGCTTTGGGTAGAACCCAACTTGTTCTGAAGGGACTAGGGTTCTCCTAGACGTTAATTAGGTTTCCACAAAGTAAAATGGAGTTCTGTGACAAATAAGGCCAGGAATTGCTGCGAGCTACATCCCCAGCTTAAAAGTTCATAATGCGTAATAGGATATATAGTTTTAAAATTTTTATTTATTTTCATCTTATTTGAAAGGCAGAGAGAGAGAGAGAGAGAGAGAGAAACAGCTACAGATCTTCTATCTGCTGGTTTCCCAAATGCTCACCATAGCCAGGGTTGAGCCAGGGCGAAGCCAGAAGCCAGGATTCCATCTGGGTCTCCCATGTGGATGGCAGGGCCTCATGTACTTGAGCCATCACCTGTTGCCTCCCAAGCTGTGCACTAGCAGGAAACCGGAAGCAGAGAATCCAGGACGTGAACAAGGCACTCTGATATGGGACATGGGTGTCCCATGTGGCAACTTAATTGTTGAATCAAATGTCTACCTCCAAAATTAGAATATTAGAGGGACTGAGAAATCTTAAGATGAAAGATCTTGGCTTATGTCTTTATTTAGTTTCACTTTTACACATGCTGTCACAACAGAACACTGTTGTCTGCAGTCTTTTCTAAAGATTTAAGGGACTACTATTATTGTACAGAACACAGCTACTCCTTCATTCAGTTCAAATATTGGGAGCTTATTCAGCTTCAGGGACTGTAATTCCTGCTGTGGAAAGCACCACCTGACACTGTCTCTGCCTAAATGTGCTGCACACTGTTGAGATCACTGTATATACCAACTTCCTAAACTGAAATGTCTGGTATAACCCAAGATCCCTGAGCTCCATAGCAGGCATTCTCTCTGAAACATCATTTATGGATATTAAAGCACTGTTTTGTTCTTGAAGGATACTAGGAAGAGAAAGCAACTACATTTGGGGATTATAGCATCAAAAAGCTATTGTCCATGACAACAGGAATTCAATAAAATAGCATCTGTTTCCTTAAACATCACCAAAATCCTTAAAAATCATATAAGATTAAAATTTTGTGTCTTCAATCCTAAAAATTGTAGTTGACAGAAAAAGAAGAAACTGAAAATAACATGGAGCTCAAGAAAGCTTAGCAATATAAAATAGTTAAGATACTAGAAAAATCCTGTCTCCCTGGTGCTCTGGTGGCTAAGATACTAAAAATATAAGTTGTTGAATGATAACTCCCACCAAAATAAAAGAAGAATTTAGGAAATGACTGACTTCTAAAGACAATTTTTATTCAGGAGCTCTCTGCTATACTATTAGATTAACTAGTCTACATGTTTTTGTTTAACATTATTATTGCATTATGAAAAATCATGTTCTGATCTCTGTTCTATATATGAGAAAGCTGAGGCTCCTAGAATTGAGTTTTCCCAAGATCATATTAGAAACCCAGATATCTCTGCATTTAAGGCTTGTTCCCCTCCTCCCACATGGTGCTTCTGCACCACCATCTTGCCACGCTGTGCTTTCTTTTCCAACGTACAGTAAATACCATCTCGGCAAGAACCGGCTGAGACTTACAGGGAAGCTTTTGAAGCTCTGAAAACTGTAAAAGACCAATTTATATTACTATTGGGAACATTAGAATTGAGACTGCAGAAACCGAACAACAAACAAGATAAACATGAAAATATGTCATAAAAAGGACTGCAAAGATAAAAAGTGGGACGAGAGATCCATTCTACTTTGGAAAATTGGATTTCCATATTAAGCACAGCATTGCACAAAGGCACAAAATCAACAGTCAAAGATATAATAAAAGAAACCAAAGTTTGGAGGTAAGAAACCAAAATGGTGCATAGAATATATGGTGCAGAAAATGTAGAATATCACAAGTGGAAGGAATCTAAGAGATCATCCAGTCAGCATAATTTTTCTGTTTTACAGATGAGTTCTGAGTTGTATGTACTATTAACAATGAAAGCAAGATTTGAAATAGAATATCCTTCATTTGTTTTGCTAGTTCTTGAATATTATGTTTTATTGAAATAAATTTACAAATTTGAAAGTGATTAGAAGACATAATCCCATCAGAATTTTATGTTATGAGCAAATAGAAATAATTCTGCTAGCATCCAAGCAGGAAAAGAAGCTGTATTTAATTTCACAAATATTAATTTATGAATTTCATTACTCTGTTGTTTTTATATGAGTGTATCATAGCTGTACTCTCATATTTTTAGATTTGAAATACTTTAAACATTCAATAATCAATCACTTTTTCTATACATTTGGCTACAGGCACAAAGTATAACATTATTAGAAAGTAGATTTGAGAAATATTTTCCACTAACAAAGCTGCCAGAAATAATTAGTAAAAATAATAAAATAATGATAGCCTGTTGAAGAATGTAATATTTAAAAAAGGAAACTATAAGAAAATGATTGTTTATAAGAATAGCTAATAAGCATAATTGTTGGAAAAACAATTTTGTAAATATGATTTAAAAGTTAAAAGAGGAACATAAAAGTGTTCAAAATATTGAAATAAATTCATCTTTATATCCTCAACCACTGATACAAGGTCTAGTAAACTATTTTTATTCTTTTTATTTTTAAAAAACTGAACAATAGCAATATTTAGAGAAGTTGAAAAAAAAGTCTACCTTAAAAGTGAGTCTACAGTTAGCATTTTTAGCTAAAAATTTACAGATTCAGAGAGAATTATCTATGTTTATAATATTTTAAGAAACTTGAGATACTTTTCAAGTTGGTTTACTGGACAGAAACTAAGGATAATATAGATCTTAATCAAAAAGAAGGAAGGAAAGAAAAGGAAAGAGAACAGGAAAGGAAAAGAAAGAAAAGTAAAGGAAAGCAAAGAAAAGAAAGAAAAGAAGAGAGAGAAGTTAAAAGAAGAGAAGAGATGCAAAAATTTACCCATGATTATTTCTTATAATAAACATCACACAGCCCAAAGAGATTAATTAATTGAACAACCATTAATTGAGAGCCTATGATATTCTGTGCTATTTGCTCAGGATACACAGACTTGGAGCTAATGCTGTGGTGCAGTAGGCTAAGCCTCAGCCTGTGGCAACAGCATCCCTTATGGGTACCAGTTCATGTCTCAGCTGCTGCTCTTTCTGATCCAGCTCTCTGCTGTGGCCTGGAAAAGCAGTAGAAGACGGTCTGAGTGCTTGGGTCCCTGCACCCATGTGGGAGACCCAGAAGACGCTCCTGGCTCCTGGCTCCTGGCTTCGGATCAGCACAGCTCCAGCCATTGCAACCATTTGGGGAGTGAACCAGCGGATGGAAGAATTTTCTTTTTTTCTCTCCCTCCCTCTGTCTGTAATTCTATCTCTCAAATAGATAGATAGATAGATAGATAGATAGATAGATAGATATACAGACTAGTAAATCATAGGTCTTTAACTTTAAGGATATTAGCTAGGTTTTCTAGATTTGCCTAGGAAGGAAATAAGCTCTATTAAAAAGTAAAGTTTAGTAACTCAGAAT
Organism: Oryctolagus cuniculus; assembly: GCF_051225735.1. NCBI lineage: Eukaryota > Metazoa > Chordata > Mammalia > Lagomorpha > Leporidae > Oryctolagus > Oryctolagus cuniculus. The sequence goes on from NC_142870.1 coordinate 68,087,007, forward strand.
ACAAAAAGGGTCAGTAAGCAAAAAGACATGTAATTTTTTTAAGACTGAAAAAATATTGTGTCGCTCCCCCTCTTCGTGGAGGAACGACACTAAGCCCTGCCTAGGCTTCATATCCGAGTCACGGCACCATTATGTCGCTCCCCGTCTTCGTGGAGGAACGACAAAGGATCCTGCGCTGTTCTTTCGTCTGCTCAGCCCTCCCCGGGTTTGCTGCTGGTTCTTCCCGGGTTGGCTACTATCCCTTCCACCTCCGTGGAAGGGCAGTTCCCCCGGCCACATTCCCCACTTCCGCAGGGGAGCGGCACACCGCCGGCCGGCTCTTCTCGGGGGCTGCACAGGTGTTCCTTCAGCTAGATGTTCCCCTTAGATGTTCCTGGTGAATGCCGTCTCTCTCCTCCTTTATAGTCCTCCTCCGCCAATCCTAACTCGGCTGCCCACACGCCGAGTACGCTGCTCTCCTCTAATCAGGAGTAGGTCCTACAGTTTATTGGTTGAACTGGAGGCAGCTGTGTAGAAGCTGTTTTCTCCTCTCCCAGCGCCATATTGTGGGAGAGCAGATGCATAGAATAAGTCTTAATTCCAGTAACTCAGTCTAGTCTGGTTTGCTCCCCACAGATCCCCCTTTCTTTTTATTTTTGGCGTTGATACGCGCCTGTCTTCGGTGTCCCGCGGCACACACTCTGCTCTACTTGCTAGAGTTGCCACAGGCTCTTACAAGTCCTATCAATCAGGCAAACCGAATCCGGGTCCTCTCTTCGCCATGTTGTGAGGAGGTTTTTAGGCGCTGATGCGTGCCTGTGTTCGGTGCCCTGCAGCGCATGCTTTGCTCTGCCTGCAGGGGCTTACAAAACCTAGCAATCAGGCAAACCGAATCCAAGCCTTCTCATTGCCTTTTTGTGGGGAGGCCTTACTGATGTTAATTCGTGCCTGTCTTCGGTGACCTGCGGCGCATAAGCTGCTAGCTGCCCGCAGGTGCTCATCGTGCTCATCGCCTCACTTAATCAGGCAGACCGAATCCAAACTTTCTCGTTGCCATGTTGAGGGGAGGCCTTTCTATTTCTCTATTTCTCTATCTCCGGGCATTCCTATTTCTCCCATTTTACTTCTATCTCCCAGCATTCTAACACAGCGTAGCTTACGTGTCCGCCACTAGCATTCAATCTAAGTTCCCCGGGCTAGCCTGGCGAATTCAACCCAGCATACGTCTCCGCCCCACGGTTTGGCTTCCCGTCCTTTGCTCCCCGGGCTAATCAGACGGATCCCAACCAGGCTCACGTTTCAGCTTCTGGTTTCAACTTTTCGCCCCCTATTCCCGGGCTAACTTGAGAATCCCAAAGTGGCTTTCGTGTCCGCCTTGGCCTGCCCCCCACGGCTTCAATTTCCCTAACAGTTTTCTCTACCCGGTATGTTTCCCTAAGTTTTCTTCCAACAATATTCCTCCCTCATTTCTCCTGGCTTCTCCCCACAGTCCGCGTCCGAGTCTGTTTGTTCTAGCTTTCACTTTCGCTTTCGACCTTAGAGATTTCTCCCAGCTTCCCCCCGTAGTCCGTATCTGAGTCTATGCCTAGGCTTTCAATAGCTTCTTCCGGCACCCTTTTCGTCCGGCTTTTCCCTAGGCTGTTTGCTAGTCTCTCTCTCCGATATTTTCCCTAGTTCTTCCCGTTTCTTCCCTCCTAAGTTTCATATCCGTTCTAGGTTTCCTATCCGAGTCATTTCTTCCCTCCTAAGTTTCCTATCCGTTCTAGGTTTCCTATCCGAGTCATTTCTTCCCTCCTAAGTTTCCTATCCGAGTCACGGCACCATTATGTCACTCCCCCTCTTCGTGGAGGAACGACACTAAGCCCTGCCTAGGCTTCATATCCGAGTCACGGCACCATTATGTCGCTCCCCGTCTTCGTGGAGGAACGACAAAGGACCCTGCGCTGTTCTTTCGTCTGCTCAGCCCTCCCCGGGTTTGCTGCTGGTTCTTCCCGGGTTGGCTACTATCCCTTCCACCTCCGTGGAAGGGCAGTTCCCCCGGCCACATTCCCCACTTCCGCAGGGGAGCGGCACACCGCCGGCCGGCTCTTCTCGGGGGCTGCACAGGTGTTCCTTCAGCTAGATGTTCCCCTTAGATGTTCCTGGTGAATGCCGTCTCTCTCCTCCTTTATAGTCCTCCTCCACCAATCCTAACTCGGCTGCCCACACGCCGAGTACGCTGCTCTCCTCTAATCAGGAGTAGGTCCTACAGTTTATTGGTTGAACTGGAGGCAGCTGTGTAGAAGCTGTTTTCTCCTCTCCCAGCGCCATATTGTGGGAGAGCAGATGCATAGAATAAGTCTTAATTCCAGTAACTCAGTCTAGTCCGGTTTGCTCCCCACAATATTGTGTGTGTGTGCACACACACAAACTGTATAGCACTGGCAATATGGAATGGGGTTGTGATCGCAGTTGGAGATTCTTGCATTCCAATTCCAACTAGAATGGTTATTACAAAATTTGGTTAGAAAGTACATTACCGACATGGAGAGCAGAATTATTATCAGAATGTATGTCTGCACAAATCTGAGTAGTAGGACAAAGGGAGGACACAGTGTGGGTGAGTGTTGTGGAACAGTGGCTTAAACAGCCACTTGGGATGCCAGCTTTCCATAACAGGTTGCCAGTTCCAGTCCTGGCTGCTCTGCTTTGAATCACGTGCCCTGCTAATTCTCCTGGGAAGCAGCAATTGATGGCTCACATACTTGACTTCCTGTCACCAAATAGAGACCTGGATGAAGTTACTGGCTCGTGACTTCAGCCTGGCCCATTCATTCCTGGCTGTTGTGGTCATTTGGAGAGTGAACCAATGGATGGAAAATTCTCTCTCTGCCTTTCAAATAAATGAGTAAATACATTTTTTTACATGTATGTAAAAAGGAGGACACAGTGAAGTTGGTCAATTCAAGGTGAAGCAGAATGAATTTGGCTTTCATTTTCTATCTCATCGGAAGTTTTTTTATTTTGGGACTTCTACAGAAATAAAGAACTGTGATTTATATTTCCTATATTATATAGCAGACAGCTTTGCTTTTCACTATTCTGTTGCATGTTTTCACAGCTACAGACCAATTTCTACAAACTTCCCCTTTCTAGTTTCCTAGTCCAAGGGAGCAAAGGTTGCAGCTTAAAGAAGCAATACTTGAGTGTTCATAATCATCCAGGGTTATCCTAGCATAGCTCTCTGTGGTTTCTGATGCTCTTCTACTTTGAAATTCTGATTGCAGTATTTGTCTCTCCTGTTCCAGTGTTCCCTTTTGACTGACTTTTCCCCCCGGCTCATTCCTGCTGGCTTAGTGTTTTCACATAGTCTGCATCCTGGTCTTGGCTTCAGAGGGGAACCCTGATGACTGGCTTTTGACCATGTATCTCCAGACTCTTTGCTTCTGGAGTTTCAGATTTAGAAGACTGACAGAGGTAGAAAGGGAGTATTTTCCCCTGTGTTAAATTAGCCTATGTGAGGCAATCATTGCCCTGCAGGTGGCAACACCTAATTTGGTGAGAGAGGTAGGAATTCTGATGGTTGAACAAAGTATCATGTGGCCATAAGCTTCATCCTGCATGGCAGTGCCTCAGCTGCTTAAAGAGGTTATCTGGCCCCTTGAAAAAGCTGCTTTGGGGTCCCATGCTGTGTTGCAGTGGATTAATCTGCCATCTGCAGAACCAGCATCCCAGATGGGCACTGGTTCATGTCATGGCTGCTCCGCTCCTGATCCAGCTCCATGCTAATGTGCCAGGGAAGGTAGTGGAAGATGCCCCAAGTGCTTGGGCCCCTGTACCCATGTGGGAGATCCAGGTGAAGCTCTTGGGTTTGGCCTGGCCCAGCCATGGTAGTTGCTGTTATTTGAGGAGTGAACCAGTGGATGGAAGATCTCTCTCCTCTCTCTGTCTCTTCCTTTTTCTCCCTATAACTGAGTATCAAATAAATATATAAATTTTAAAAAACCAAGATTGTTTTGGTGGCTCAACTTGTCTGCCAGGACAACTGCTAAAGAGAACCATCATCCCTTCCTATCTCCTGTTTCCAGAGTTAGATTGAGCAAATAGAATGCTTGGAATATTGGATGGATAGAATAGCTGAAAAATTTATGACAGCTCCATATGCACTAAGACCCAATATTGAACATTTTGAAAGCATGAGTTGTGGTAGATGGTGAACATCCTGAGCTGGTTAGCAAACAGAAACTAAATTATTAACTGATTTCCACAGCATCCTGTAGGCTGCTGTGCTCCAGAATTTCTCTAATTTTTACCCAAGGTTTGAAGCACAATATTCTCTACCTGTTGTTATGAGAGAATTGGGTGGTATCCTTCTCTGAAAAAAATGGCATGGAGCTAGAGATGGGAAGTGTCATGGAACTGATTGCCTAATATATCAGAGGTTGGGCCCAATAGTAATTCTTGCCTTTGGGTCTGTGAAATTCACAGATCTCCATTCTAAAAATGCCTTTTACTGAAGTTGGAATGGGTGATGTTCACTCTCTCTCCTCCCACCTTTGTCTGTCAAGCAGATTCCTAAGACAATGCCAAACTTCCCTTTGCTTGTAAATAATAGATTATGCAAATGAACATACTCATGGATTCTTTAGCAAGGAGAAAGTTTTCAGTATGATTTTATACCCCCAAGCAATGTTAAAATGGTGTAGTATAGTACTAACTATTTGTGCAGACAAGAGACGTCTGTTGGCCAGCTCCATTGCTTCGAGGTTAAGGGTCTCATCTATTTCCTTGTCACAGCTTGGACATCTCACTTTCTGATGTTCTAGTGTTTCTTCCTCATGCTCCAACTAAATCCAACACAAATTTCAAAATAATACATGGATATTAACATATGACATATATTAACATATATAACATATAACTTTGCATAAACCTCAAGCAATTCTCATACCAGAACCAATCAAAATATTATAGAAAATCTGTGAGATTTAGAAAAATGTTCAGATGCTCATCAGTTTTTAAAAATGTCCCTTCCACTTTCTTAGTTGTGTAGAAGGTAAAATAACTATCAGTTCAGAGAGAAGAGCTATATCATATGTTTTACTTTTACACGGCATTCTGAAAAGTTTATAAAGGTGATCCCATATTATATTCAATCAGACTTGAAGCTAGCAGTTCTCAAAGTATGATCCTCCACGAGCAACTGCAGCCCCTGGGACCTGTTAGAGATGCATGTTCTCAGACCAACTAGATCAGAACTGGAAGTGGGGGGACAGCAGTCTGTGTTTCTACAAACTCACTTGACAATTCTACTTCAGCTGAAGTTTGACAACTGCTGCTTTAATCACTTAAGGGAGTCAGAGGGTGGACATGTAAGAAGATGGGAGTACAGACAATTTATAGATGAGAAGACCTGAATCTTACAGAAAGTAATTGATTTCCTTAAGACCACAAAGCTATGAATTAAGTAACAAAGCTAGGATGTGAACCCAAGACTTTCAAGTCCAAAGCCAGTGCTTGTCTATAAGACTATAGCATTCTTTATGTCTGCCTCATAAGGAGAACAGTGTAGTTGCTTGTTCTTCCTATTTCTGAAGTACATCAGTCACTAGAGCTGTAGCCCAAACTCTTATTCTGCATTAGAATTATCTAGGTAGTGTATTAAATGCTTCCAGAATGGGAGCCAGGAGCTCAATATTTTTAGAAAGGTTTTCAGATTATTCTGATGCAGACAGATTAGCAAAAGGCCACAATCAGCTATTGAGAGCTGCTAGAGAAATTCTCGGATTTGTGATACTTTCTTGATTCAGAAATCCTGGCAGTAGTTCTTCAGGTGCAGGGATTGGCTCTGGCCCTATCTGCAGCTTCAAGCACTGGATAGTGGATATGAGATGGATTGGGGATACTCTATTTCATAGATTCATGATCTTTCCTTTGCACTCCTAAAAGTTGGTCCTTCGTACCGTGTGATAGAGAAGAAAATTGCAAGGAAAACCAGACATGACGTGGGATGTGGGAAAGAAAAGCAGCAGCAGCTTTGAGATCCCAGGACATATTATTTCTTCTTAAGGACGCCATTACTGTTTGGTGTGCTGAGTACTCATTCATGACTCAGTTTGACCACAAAGATTTTAAAGTGTATCTCCCAACCAGAAAGTGACATTTCATGCACACACAGCTAACTGATGACTGGCCTTCAGTTCTATTTTTAACCAATTAAGGTCTAGCAAATGTTTAGCATATATAATGAACTAAATAAATGCTGAAAAATGAATGAATCAAGGCTACTGCCAACCTCGATCTGGTCAAAAACTGACCATTTTTTAAGCCTCACACTCTTGTTTTTATGATATCTCTTAAAGAAAGCTCCAAAAAACTGCTTCCTCTTGAATTTACAATGCATAGGTTTTCTTTACTCTCAAAAGAGTTGAGACTTCCATTTTGCTCAATCATGATCACAGAGTTAAGAGCCTCTACTATTCTGACAAATAAGGACCTACTAATACAACTTCTCTGTTGAGTACAAATATTAAAAGTTGTGAATTAATATTTATGAGATGATTTATACTTACTTAAAGGCAATCATATTTACTTTGAAGGAATAAGCAAAAGATATTATTTGCTTACGGCATATGGGTTTCGAAGTACAATCGCTTTCTCAACCACATTCCAATCAGCATTAGCAAGATCCCTGTCAAATTTTAGTGCAGAGGCCGTAGATTTAGTTAGCTCTTGAAAGTGTTGAAATGTATAATAAACTGATTTATATTTTGTTGATGTGACATCACGAAGACCTTTGACACAAAGAGTACATTTTATAAATTAATGGGAGCATCACCATTTTGATGTAAATTATAAAGCTCTTTTTGATTCTTATTGTCATCAATCATTTCTTTAAAAAAAGACAACATAAATTGTATAATAGGAATGCTAACAATTAAATTTTTTTATTATAATAGTCTTCATAAAAGTTGAGATAAAATAATAGTAACAGATACAATGTATTGATTGCTTACTCTGTGCTAGGAAAACCTGTCTGGCCACTTTGAATGTAGTAAGCCTTTTTTGTTTGTCTTGATCAACTTTTGCTGTGAGTCCCTTCTCCTAGTATGATAGGTGAAGAAACAGAGGATCAGGGTTTTTTGGTTCATTTTTTGTCAACTTGATTGGGCCAGAACGTAATTGGACACAGATGCTCTTCCAGTTACAGTGGGATGATGTCCTGATAAACCCATCCTAAACTGAAAGTCCCGTAGGGGAAAAAGGGGTTGAAGATACCTAATATACCGAATAATGTGGCTGAACCACACAACACTCTGCAGGATGTCAGTTGTTTCTCCTCCTGGATTCTGGGGCTGCCTGGGGGGTGGGGCTCAACATTGTACTGCATGTCACCAGCCCAGGAAAAGATTAAAACTGAAGATTAGAAAGTACGGTTCCCATGGAATGAATTTCACTTTTGCACCATCTTCATGTTGAAAGATCCCAAGCGGAACCATTGAAAGCCACACGCCATCTGCATTGGGGTTAACATTATTCTGGCCGTGTCCACCAGGGTGTTTCTGCCTGAGAAGAGCATTTCACTGGGTAGACTGACTAAAGCGGATTGCCATCCCCAAGGCAGGCCGGCCTCATTCAGTCTGCGGGAGGCCTGACGAAATGGAAGGCTGAGCCAGAGAAGCTTCTCTCTGCCTGAAGGTCTGTAAGCTGGGACACTGGTCTTCTGCCTTTGAACATGGACTGGGACTTACCCTATCGATTTTGTTGATTCGTAGACCTTCAGCTAGCAGATTATGGGACTTAGCTTCCACAATCATGTAGGAGGGATTACCAGTATTAGTCTCTTACATTTCTAACCCCTCAGACCTTCTTTCTGTCCTTGAGCCTTCCCAGTTTCCAGCTTTCTCTGGAAGCTGCTGTAGCACCTGCTATATTCCCTCTTTTACTTTGGATGAATTTGTTTTCTTGGATGCACATAGGACTCTCTGATAGTACCTTAATTGTCATGTTAACTGTCTGTTTCTCCTCACTCCCATGTAAGCTCTGTCAATTCAGGAAAAATCTCTGTGATTGCATCACAAACAATTATAATAGTGCTTAGCATAAAGGAAGCTCTTAAAATCTTGTTTAATATTGGATAAATTTACATCACCATTTCAGTTATATGGAACTAAGGTGAATAAGTAATCTTTTTTTTTTTTTTTAACAGACAGAGTGGACAGTGAGAGAGAGAGAGAGAGACAGAGAGAAAGGTCTTCCTTTGCCGTTGGTTCACCCTCCAATGGCCGCCGTGGCCAGCGCGCTGCGGCCAGGGCACCACACTGATCCGATGGCAGGAGCCAGGTGCATCTCCTGATCTCCCATGGGGTGCAGGGCCCAAGCACTTGGGCCATCCTCCACTGCCCTCCCTGGCCACAGCAGAGAGCTGGCCTGGAAAAGGGGCAACTGGGACAAATCCGGTGCCCCGACCGGGACTAGAACCCTGTGTGCTGGCGCTGCAAGGCGGAGGATTAGCCTATTGAGCCGAGGCACCGGCTAATAAGTAATCTTTTAAAAGGAAAAGCTTATTGAACAAAGCTGTTAATATGCCTTTACATGGTGATTCTATTTGCTCTTAGTTTGACAACAGGCCTTGTATTTATATGAATTCTCTCTCTCTCTCTCTTTTTTTTTTTTTTTTTGTACTAGCACTTCATTAGCAAACTTAGAATTCTTTGTATTCACTCAGAATAGTAATTAGGAGGGCTTACCTAGTTTGTTAACTGCCATTGGCAAAATAAATCTATTAACAATTAGGGTAATTAAGCATACTAAGACTCCATGAAATAACACCTGGAATTGAAAGAAAAAATACAAAGTGAGTGTTCTCAACAATTTCTCATAGCATATTCTACATTAAGCAATGTAGCCTAAGTCAGGTTGTAGCCTGTTGAAGATGCTCATGGCAAGGGAGGAAACTGGAGGCAAGTACAAGAAAAGTACTCTGGGATGTCCATCTTATTGCACATACTGAACCCATGTTTTAAATCAAACCGAAATCAGGACCAGGGCTTCTGTCTTGGGGGCTTACTCTCTTGCTTTGCTCATTCTAAGAGAAGCCAGCTACCGTATTGTGAGCTGACCTCTGTGCAGACTCAAGTAACAAGGCACAGAAGGAGGGTTCTGGCCCTTAGTCCTACTACCTGCAGAGGGCTGAATCCTCTCAACAATCAGGTATCTGTGTTTGGAAGCAGGTTTTCCAGTCCTGGCTGAGTCTTGTGATGTCGGCTTCCCCCATTTAACGCTTGACTAGAAGTTTAGGGGAGAAACTGACCCACAGGCATCCAGCTAACCTACATCCAGATTTCTGACCTGCAGAATCTGAGATCAGTTTCTGTTCAGAGCAGCTACATTGAGGCTGGCATTGTGGCACAAAGGGTTAAATGGCTGCTTGCAACACTGACATGGCATATTAGAGTGCTGATTCTAGTCCTGGCTACTCTGTTCCAACCCAGTTTCCTGCTAGTGCGCCTAGGGAGGCAGTAGATATTGCCTTTAGTACTTGGTCCCCTGCCACCTACATAGGAGACCAGGAGGCTCCTGACTTTGCCCTGGTCCAGTCTTAGCTGGATTGAACAAGCAGATGGAAAATATCTGTCTCTCCCTCTCTTTCTCTCTCCCTACACCCACCCTCCCTTTTCCCTGCTTTTCAAATAAATAAATCTTAGAAAAATAAGACAGTTAAATTGTGAAGCAATTTACTACATAGCCGTAGATAACTCATGTGTAATATTTTAATTATTTTTATTCCTCTGTCATGTTTCTGATGCTACTGTTATTTCACTCTTCTGTTTCTGGTTCACACAGGTATCAATTTGTTTTGTATGTTGAATATGTGCTTCATGATCTTACTAAATCCACTTTCTGGTTCTAGTAGTTATTTGTATTCATGTAAAGCAAACTCTGTATCTTTCTGCTTGTTTCCCTGGGTAGGACATTGAATACTGTGGGAGGCAGACATATTTGCCTTTTTCCCAGATTTACGGGGGGAATATTCAGTATTTTATTATTATGTGTCATGTGAGCATTAGGTTGTTTTTTTTTTTAAATAAATATCTTTTACATAATTTAAATAATAAAGTAATGGCAGAGAGAGAGAAATGTTAATCACTCTGATTTGACCAATATTTATTGCATATATGTGTTGCAATGTCACACTGTGCCCCGTAAACATGCACGAATATTGTTTATCAAAGATGTTTTTAAAATGCCAGCTATCAGATTAAGGCTATTTCACAGAAAGGTTTTCTTTTCCTGATTCATAAACGGGCATAAATTTTGTCAAATGCTTCGTCAGCATCTGCTGAGAGTGACGTACATTTTCTCCTTTATTGTGGTAGTGCACGGAGCTGTGCTGTTTGTTTTTGAATGCGAAATTAATGTTGCATGTTGGATAAAATCTACTTGATCATAGTGTGTTATCTTTTACACCAAAATTTGGATTTTATTGACTAATTATTTTTAAACTATTCTTTTAAAAAATTAACTATTAATTTTTTTCTACTTGACAGGTGCAGAGACAAAGAGATCGCTCTTCCATCCACGGTTTCATTCTCCGAATGGCCGCAACCACTGAGGGAGGGACACACCAAAGCCAGGGGCCAAGAACTCGATCTGCATCTCCTATGTGGCTGACAGGAGCCTAAGCACACTAGAACCATCACCAGCAGCCTCCCAGGGTGCATTAGCAGGAAGCTAGATCAGAAGTAGAGTAGCCAGAAATCAAACCCAGGCACTGGGATATAGGAAATGGGCATCCCAAGTGGCAGCTTAACCAACTGTACCATCATATCCAGCCCTTGAATAAATATTTAATGATTTTTGCATCATGTTTTATCAATAGTTTATTTTTCTGATAATATATTTACTGGCTTTTGGTATCAGACCGAGCCAGCCACATAAAAAAGTAAGGCAGTATTCCATCCTTTTCCATTTCGTGGAATAATTTGTATAGAGATAGTGCTATTTATCTTTTAAATGTTTGGTAGAACTCATCAGTCAAGCTATCTGGGATTTTAGTTTTCTCTGTGTGAATATTTAATTTATATACCTAATTTCTTTAACAGATATAGGATTATTTAAATTTTCTGTTCCTGTGTCAGTTAGACCTTTTTTTCCCCATGATTTTAGCCATTTCATCTAAGGTGTTAAAGTTCTTGACAAAAAATTGTGCATGTTTTACACTTACTATTGATAAAATATAATTTGTAGTTACATTCTCTTTAATGCTGATACTGGTAATTTGTTCTTTTCTCTCATTTTTTAAAAAAAGATTGATCATTTTGTTTTGAGATAATTGTACAGTCATATATAGTTTTAATAAATAACACAAAGAGATCCTGTATATCATTAACTTCATAGATGGCAATATCTTCCAAAATACTAGAATATGGTAACCAGGATATTGGCACTCTCATGGTTATGACCGTTCTATATCATAAATATTCTTCCTACTGCCCTTGTGTAGTCACATCCAGTTCTGTCCTGCCACCATCCCTCTTTGAGTACCAACAACCAATAATCAGTTCTTCATTTCTTTTTTTTTTTTAAAGATTTTATTTATTTACGTGAAAGTCAGAGTTACACAGAGAAAGGAGGAGAGGCAGAGAGAGAGAAGTCTTCCATCCGCTGGCTCACTCCCCAGATGGCTGCAACGGCCAGAGCTGAGCCGATCCGAAGCCAGGAGCCAAGAACTTCCTCCAGGTCTCCCACGCGGGCGCAGGGGCCCAAGGACTTAGGTCATCTTCTATGGCTTTCCCAGGCCATAGCAGAGAGCTGGATCAGAAGTAGAGTAGCCGGGACTCTAACTGGTGCCCATATGGGATGCCGGCTCTTCAGGCCAGGGCTTTACCCGCTATGCCACAGCACTGGCTCCAGTTCTTCATTTCTATAATTTTGTCACTAAAGAACATTCTATAATTGGAATCATATAATATGTACTCCTTTATTTGAGACTAGCTTTTCCCTCAGCATAACTGTGTAGAGATTCTGCAAGGTTATTGCTCTCATCAATAGTTTTGCCCTTTTCATTCCTGAGTAGTATTCCATGGTATAAGTATATAACAGTGCACTTCAACATTTACCTGTGAAGAACATTTGAACAGTTTCCAATGTTTCTGGAATGTTTTTCATTGTTGTAAATAAAGTTACTATAAAAAGTCATTCTCACTTCTCTGGAACTGTTAGACATTTTGATACTTGCATGTATAGTTTTAATTTTTTAAAAATAACTGCCAAACTCTTTTCTCAAGTGACTGTGTCTTTATAGTGTTGCCAACAGTATATGACTGGTCCAGTTTTTCTGCATCTTCATTAGCATTTGATGTTGCCACTATGTTTTATTTTATCATTTCTGAAAGATAATGTCTCATTGTGGTCTTAATTTGCACTATTTTCATGTTTGTCATCAGTATTCACTCTAGTAAAATGTCTCTTCATGTTCTCTGCCATTTGAAATATTGTTTCTTTTACTGTGTGATTCTGAAAATTCTTTATATAGTCTAGAGATGAAACACTGTCACATATCTGTCTTGCAAATATAAGATGTCAGCTAGGAGTTCATCTTTTCATATGCTTAATGGGGTCTCTCATTGGACAAATTTTTACATTTTGTTGAAGTGTAATTTACTTCTTTATTTCTTTTATGGATTGTATTTTTGGTGTCAAATCTAAGAATTATTTGCTTTACTTTAGGTTTCAGAGATTTTACACCAAATTTTTTAAAAAAACTATAATTTCACATTTTCTGTTTAATTCCATGATCCACTTGGATTAACTTTCATGTAATTTGTGAGACATCAGATTCCCTTTCTTTATTTTCATCCTGAATGTCCAATTCTTTAGTGCTAATTTAAAAAATTATGTATTTATTTGAAGGGGAGGTTTACAGAGAGGGTGAGTTGGGGGGAGAGAGAGAGAGAGAGAGAGAGAGAGAGAGAGATCTTCCATCTGCTGGTTCATCCCCCAAACAGCTGCAATGGCCAAAGCTGGGTCAATCCAGAGCCAGAAGCCAGGAGACTCTTCCAGGCTCTCAAGTGGGTGCAGGAACTCAAGTATTTGAGCCATCCTCTGTTGCCTTCCCAGTCACATTAGCAGGGGGTTGGATTGGAAATAGAACATCTGGGATTTGAACTGGTACCCCATATGGGATGCTGGTACTGGTGCCCATATGGGATGCTGGAACCAAAGGTGGCACCTCTACCTGCCACAGCACCCTCCCCTTAACACTACTTTTTGATAAGACTATCAATTATAAAAAGTTATAGGAAGGGGTGTTAAATTCTCCAATGATAAATTGGTTTTGCTTCACATATCTTCCTGCTCTTGTTTAGAATATATGAATATAGAATTGAATTTTTTCTTTTTCAGTGTCCAGTCTGCCATCAAGTTCATGAAAAATTTCCATTTCCATCATTATACCTTTTATTTTTAGAATTTTTAATTGTTTGAATTTCTTCACCAAAGTATTCCATGTTCTCATTTCTTATGTCTATTTTTCCTTTAAATTCTAGAAAATGTTTTAATAGCTCTGTTGGTTCCAACATATTTGTCTTCTCTATGTCTGTTTGGTTTAAATAATTTTATCTCTCAGTAGGCCACATTTCATGCTTCTTCATATTTTACTTTAGGTTGTACATGATGGATGCTACATTGTTGAATTTTTATTAAGTTGTTTTCTGGTAAAGAGTTTCAAGTTTTGTGTTAGGCTGTTAATTTCCGGGGAGATCACTATATTATGCCAGTCAGCATTCTCATCTCAGAGTGATCTGGAGTAAATATACAACATGGGTCACAACCTAACCCATGTTGTTAGGTGAGGTTCATGCACTGTGACTGGTAGATGTCAGGAGCCTGGAACTAGATCCAGGTCTCCCACCTTTGGGTGGCAGGGGCCCAAGCACTCAGGCCATCTTCCTCTGATTTCCCAGGCACGTTAGCAGGAAGCTGGATTGGCAGTGGAGCAGCCAGGGCTCATATGTGATGCTCAATCAGCTGTACCACAACACCAGCCCCATAGTAATTTCTTTCTACACATTCTTGCATTTATGATACCCTGTCCCATAAATTCAAATTGTTTCAGTAGTCCTAAACCCTGATTTCATTTTTTTCTACTCAGCGAGATTATTATACTCTGATATTCACTTCTCTCTACCAGATTTTGGAAGACAGATCAGAATGAGTATGAATTCACCTCCTATGTTTCTTTCTTTTCTTTTTTTTTCTTTTTTTCTTTTTTTTTTTTTGACAGGCAGAGTGGACAGTGAGAGAGAGAGACAGAGAGAAAGGTCTTCCTTTGCCGTTGGTTCACCCTCCAATGGCCACCGCAGCTGTGGCCGGCACACCGTGCTGATCTGATGGCAGGAGCCAGGTACTTCTCCTGGTCTCCCATGGGGTGCAGGGCCCAAGCACCTGGGCCATCCTCCACTGCACTTCCTGGCCACAGCAGAGAGCTGGCCTGGAAGAGGGGCAACCGGGACAGAATCCGGCTCCCCGACCGGGACTAGAACCCCGTGTGCCGGCGCCGCAAGGCAGAGGATTAGCCTAGTGAGCCACGGCGCTGGCCACCTCCTATGTTTCTATTTTCTCAAGCATATAACCTATAACTGTGCAACATTCCTTTCCTGGTACTCAAAATCCATTGTGGGCCTGGTGCTGTGGCAAAACAGGTAAAGCTGATGCCTGTAGTGCTTGCATCCCATATGGGTGCCGGTTCGAGTCTCTGCTGCTCCACTTCTGATCCAGCTCTCTGTTATGGCCTGGAAAGCAGTAAAAGATGGCCCAAGTCCTTGGGCCCCTGCACCCCATGGGAGACCAGGATAAGCACCTGGCTCCTGCCATCGGATCAGCACCCACGTGGGAGACCTGGAGGAAACTTCTGGCTCCTGGCTTCGGATCAGTGCAGCTCCAGCTGTTGCGGCCGTCTGGGGTGTGAATCAGTGGATGGAAGACCTCTCCCTCTCTCTGCTTCTGTATCTCTGTAATTGTGCTTTTCAAATGGATAAATAAATGAATCTTCAAAAAAAATCCACTGCTTCATATATTTTCACCTTTGTTATAGCTTTTTTTTGTGTGTCTTCTATTTCTTTCATTAATGTTTTATAATTTTCATTGTAGAGATCTTACACATATATGGATAAATTTATCCCAAAGTATTTAGTGTTTTTTTTTTTTTTTTTTTTTTTGACAGGCAGAGTGGACAGTGAGAGAGAGAGACAGAGAGAAAGGTCTTCCTTTGCCGTTGGATCACCCTCCAATGGCCGCCGCTGCAGCCGGCGCACCGCGCTGATCCGATGGCAGGAGCCAGGATCCAGGTGCTTTTCCTGGTCTCCCATGGGGTGCAGGGCCCAAGCACCTGGGCCATCCTCCACTGCACTCCCTGGCCATAGCAGAGAGCTGGCCTGGAAGAGGGGCAACCGGGACAGAATCCGGCGCCCCAACCGGGACTAGAACCCGGTGTGCCGGCGCCGCAAGGTGGAGGATTAGCCTATTGAGCCACGGCGCCGGCTTGTTATAGCTATTTTACTAAGGAAACTGAGTTTGATATCCTTTATGCATCATAGCCTGGGCCAGAATTCCACATGCTTGAGGTTTTCTAAAAGTTCGTAAAGTATACCCTAGTGCATTCTAGATTGAAGATAATTAAAGCAGTTCAGGAAGTGGGCATATAGTATAATATAATAGGGTTACTTAATCTCATTACAAATCTGTAAAGTCAAAACCAAAATTCTCCAATTATACATATAAGCATCTGACTCACTGTAACTTACCCAAAGTTACATTACTTCTGAGTAGTATAGACACAATTTAAAAGGCAGCATGTCTTTGAAGTTAGTATTTTTAACTCTCTACTATACTGCCTATTTGTAATAACTAAGTTAGTTATAGAGTTCAGCTAAATTAAATCAAGCAGGGTATATGACTGTTTTTCTCAAGTAAAAGAGAAGACATTTCCAAAACAATTTTATTGACTAAAGTTTTAAAGCAGGACTACCTGGAATAACATCATCCTCATCATTACATTAGTCAGTCTTTTGGTATTTTCACTAAATACCTAAGAGGAATGACTTAGGAGGAAGGAAGTTTGATTTCAGTGTACAGTTTGGATGTTCACAGTCTAAGATTGAGCAGCCCCAGTAGTCTGGCATCTGATTGATGTTGGCAATGGCAGAGCACATAGAGCAATGATCACATGGCAAGCCAAGAAGTAGAGGGAGAGAGGAAGCGTGCTCAAGTTATGCAACCAACCCTCCCTTGATGCCTACCTTCCAAAGGCAAGACCCACTGGTCAAAACACCTCCCACCAGGCCTGCTTCCCAGAAGCCATAATTAGATTAATTCTCCATTCTTAATTCAGTAACATTAATCTATTAACTATTGTAAGACTTTGAGGTCTAAATGTCAGCATGAGTTTTGGGAGCTCAATCTTGTTCAAACTATTAACAATCATTATCATCTCACCATCAGCAGCATTATTACTTCTATTTATTGTACATTTAATATATACTAAATAGTGCCCTAAGAAGTGAGGGGCACTGACACTTAGGGTAAGGTGGAATTAAATAAATTGAGGGTCACATGGAAAATAGCAGCTGAGGTGAAAATTTCAGAACCCAAATGCATGTGCCGTGTTTATCACCACAACGATCAACATGCATGGTGATGGTGTTGATCATGATAATTAAGGCATGTGTAACTAGGCTAAAAAGAAAAAGGAAGTTGTGTGATAATACATCATCTCAGTTTTAAAAGCAGCTTAATTCTTAGATTATTATTTAATAAGAAACATAACAATCACTCTGATACTCTTCTATTTACATTTGGCATTTATATAAAAAATATAATGTAATGAAATCATCTGTTGTCCTGTGATGCCTGCATAGGAAATATCTTACAGGGCTCCTTGTAATTCTCTTGCCTTGCAACTCAGCAGAGGGAGAGTCATGCCCAGTATGTTCTGTTAACAGTTTGGGGTTGCTGTCTTAGAGATAACTTTACCTGGCAATTAAAATATGATGGTTCCTAGTGTTACTAAACATAGGCAATAGAGGAATTTATTACAGAAGGCAATAGAGCCAACCAGAGGTAGAGTTTGTCTTCACTTGAGTGAGTATTACATTTTAAAATTAATTTTTATTTGACTGAATAAAAATGAGGACATTTATTAAGGGCATAGTTTGTTTGGATATATATTCTGGATGATTTACAAATTTTAATTCATTTCATCATAATAAACCTACTTTTAGGAGTATGAAGGAATTTAGGATGTCCTAAGCTAGAATGGGGAAGGGGAGAGTTGCCAATCATTCCTCCTTTTCCCAGTCTTGCCATCATAGCTGTAACTCTCCTCCATGCCTCTGCAAGTTGTACTACCTCACCACAAAAGCATATTTTAAGTATGCAGCAACGATTTTATCAAATAGCCAAACAGGAAAATACAGCTTTGTTTACTTGGTATTTTTCCCTCTCGGATCCAAGAGAAAGGTCAGAGTAGGCGAGCAGAAGGGCCATGTTTATATTAGGCATCCCTTTCATTTCACTCCAGACCATTATGAATGCCCAGCGCCAGCTGAACCCATGGCCAAGTCGAGACAAAAGAGGGCTCATTAATAGAAAGACCAGAAGTCTAAAAGACAAAACAATTTTTGAAAAGTTATTTTTTGTCACAGAAATTTGTTTCCTTCTGCACTATTTCAGTGTATTTCCTGAGTCACTGCTAACTGTCAAAGAAATGAACCGACACATGCTATTGGTCTGGCACCAAAGGAAGGTAGAAGGCATTTCACCTAGAGGCACATGCCAAGACAATGGCATTTTTCTCTTTGTTTCTTCTACAAGGTGAGCAGTAGTAGGGCCATTCCACATCATCCTTGAAGAGCGCTTCTTCAAGTGCAACAACAACAAAAACAAAAGGATATGTTTTCTAGATATATTTTAAATCCCAAAAAGAACAAAAATAATCTAGCAAATTATAAGTGAGAAAAAAGTTCCCTCCTCTATTTTTCTTCATAGATTTTAATCTTATTGAATCTGTCCAATATCTGTTTTTCTTCATTCAGTAACATACCATTTCTACACTTTTCAACAAATTTACTTGATAATTTGGAACTCATTTCCATTTAATTGGCACTAGTGACTTAGTGTTATCAATTCAACTAATTTTCCTGGATAAAAATAGACTGTTGTAAATTGATTGTTGGGATTAAAGAACTGTGAGTTTGAAGTTATGGTGATTTCTCCTACAAGTGTCATCTCTAATGTGGCACAGGCAGGCACTTTGCTGGCCTTAACTACTCATTTCTTTAAGCATAAATCACATTTACAAAAAGAATTTTTCTGTGCTTTTTAAAAATTGATTTTGAACTCTAACTTTAATTCAAAATAGCTTGTTATGTAATGCTAAGCAAAAACACAAGATCAGATTTCTGTGTATGATAGGTGTTTAGCTTCATGAAACCTCATAGAAAAAGAAACACTGGATAAAATATGCCAAGTATTTACAGTGGTTACCTCTAGGTGTTAAAATTATGAAATATATTTTCTTTCTTTCTATTTTTTCAAAAAACTTTATAAGGTATTTACATTGCTTTGAAATTCAGTTAAAAATTTGAAAATATATTATGCATTAATTTGTTGATGATTCCTGGAGAAGTTTGAGTCAATTGTTCAATCTAAGATAGGAAACCTTTTTATTATTTAACAGAAGATCTTAACCTCCTATAAATACAAAAATTCAAATGGTACTCTTACCTTAAAACAATCAGTGTGAAGTATATATTTATTGAATAATATATGTCAGAAAATGATATATATAAATATGTATGTGCAGGGATTAGAAGTCCAGTGAAAGAAAACACCATGAGAAAAGCAACAAATGATAAACAATTCCAGAATCTGCATTTTTCAGGAAAAAATTTAAGTATAGTTAATTATAATGTTCATTGCAAGATTTACTCATATTACATACTGTGCCATTCATTAATAAGGAAAAAAGATGAATAAGGCATTTATCAACACTCAAGGTACTTAAAATTTGGTACGAAGAGAGAAGCATTAAGGCATTAAAAGAACCCCGTTCTCTCATTAAGCTTATGGGGGATAATTGACAAATAGAAACTATGTATATTTAAGTTGTACAAACTTACATTTTGTTATACATATATAGTATAAAATGATGGCCACAATCTCAAGCTAGTTAACATATTCATCACCTCATATACTTAGTTTTGTGTGTGTGTGTGTCTGTGTGTGCGCCCGCGTGCATGTTAGGAGAACATATTATCCTCTTTTATCAACTTCTAAACATACAATACAGTATTGTTAACTAAAGTCACCATCATGTTATATATTAGCTCTCCAAAGCTTATTCATCTTGCCTAACTAAAGCATTGTTTCTCGCTTTTTATGCAGTTTTTACCCGACAACCACCATTCTCTGTACTTCTTCAAGACTGAGAATTTTGGAGTCACATGTAAGTAAGATTATGCAGTATTTGTTTTTCTGCCTTATTTCACTTGGTATAATGTTCTCCTGGTTTGCCCATGTTGTTGCAAATGGCATGATATTCTTTTCCAAAGATAATATTCTATTATGTTTCCCTGATATATACATATATGCTGGACAATTCCTGAATCTATGCATACAGGCGCACACACATTATCTATCTATCTATCTATCTATCTATCTATCTATCTATCTACCTACCTACCTATCATATCACATGTTTTCTTCATCCATTCTTCTGTCAACAGACATTTGGGTTGATTCCATAATTTGGTTATTATAAATAGTGTTACAAAAACATGAAGTGCAGATATTTCTCTGATATACTGATTTCATTTCTTTTGGATAATTACCCAGTAATGAGATTGATGGGTCATATGGTAGGTCCTTTTTTATTTTTTAGGAACTTTCATACTGTTTTCTATAGTAAATATGTATCAATTGAGATTCTCTCCAACAGTATACAAGCGTCCCCTCTTCTCCAGTTTCTTGCTAACACTTACTGCCTTTTTTCTTTCTGATAGTAGTCATTCTCATAGGTATAAGGTGACATCTCATTGCAGTTTTGATTGCATTTCCCTAATGTTTAGCAATGTTGAGCATCTTCATATACCCATTGGCCACTGATATGTCATCTTTTGAGAAATGTGTTCTGAGATTCCTTACTAATTTTTAATTGGATTATTTGATTTTTATTGTCATTGAGTTATGTGAGTTCCTTGTGCATTTTGGATATTAACCCCTTGTCAGATTTATGGTTTGAAAACATTCACTTTTATGTATCCTACCTATCTAGCTTTGCTTATTTCCCTGTGATTTATGGATCATATCCAAAAATCATTGCAAAATCACTGTTAGAAAGCTGCTTCCTATATCAAAATTCTTGGGTTTGATTTCTAGTTCTGGCTCCTGACTCCAGATTCCTACCAGGGCAGACCCTTAGAGTCAGCTGTGATAGCTTAAGTAATTAAATTCCTGCCACTCAAGTTCCCAGCTCCCAGCTCTAGCCCCAGTGTTGGCCATTATGGGCATTTGGGGAGTGAACCAGTAGATGGGATCACGTTTGTCTGTCTCTGCCTCTTTGTCTCTCTCAAAAAAAGCATTTTTTTTTGACAGGCAGAGTGGACAGTGAGAGAGAGAGACAGAGAGAAAGGTCTTCCTTTTGCCGTTGATTCACCCTCCAATGGCCGCCACGGCTGGAGCACTGCGGCCGGCGCACCGCGCTGATCCGATGGCAGGAGCCGGGTACTTATCCTGGTCTCCCATGGGGTGCAGGGCCCAAGCACCTGGGCCATCCTCCACTGCACTCCCTAGCCACAGCAGAGAGCTGGCCTGGAAAAGGGGCAACCGGGACAGAATCCGGCTCCCCGACCGGGACTAGAACCCTGTGTGCCAGCGCCACAAGGCGGAGGATTAGCCTATCAAAAAAAGCATTTTATCTTTGTTTTCCTCTAATTTTATAATTTTGTGTCCTATTAAGTCTTTATTTAATTTTGAGTTGATTTTTTATGTGATGTGAAATAAGGTCTAGTTTTATTCTTTTGAATGTGGATATTCATATTTCCTAATACCAATTACTTGGAGACTAGCCTTTGCCTATCATGTATTTTGGAATCTTTGTCAAAGGGCAGTTGATTTTAAATTCTTGGATTTATTTTGGGGCTTTTTATTCCATTGTATTGGTCTATGTGTTGTATGTGTTTATGTGTTTTTATGCTGTTGTGTGGTTTTTGATTACTGTAACTTTGTAATTTTTTGTAATATATTTTTATTTTTAACAGGCATCCAGATGTATTATTGATGATTAAGAAGCACAGGAGAGTGAAGCCCTCATGAGTGGAGGGCCCGCCACTTGTCTAAGGGCCCATGGGAATGTATTTGATCCCACAGCTGTCTGGGATGAGCCGCTTCTCAGCCACCATGTCTTCAAATTCATCTGCATTAAACTTGGTAAAGCCCCACTTCTTTGAGATGTGTTATCTTCTGGTGGCCAGGAAACTTGAACTTGGCCCTGCGTAGGGCCTCAACCACATGTTCCTTGTTCTGCAGCTTGGTGCCGATGGACATGATGGCAATGTGAACTCTGGCTACTGTGCCTTTGGGGCTTTCCAAAAGCACCCCACATACCTGTCTGCAGCCTGTCAGCACCGGCACAGGGCAACATCTTGTTGATTTGGATGACATGGAAGGGGTGGAGCCGCACTTGGATATGAAAGCCACATCATCTTTGACACAGCTTTTTACCATGTATTTGCTGTCACAAAATGGGGAGCCTCCAGGGCCTCAGAAGACAGCTGCTCATATTCATGACACCATGGGGCCACTCAGTGGAAACTCATCCACTTTGGCTTCTTCCAGCCCAGATCAAAGATGCGATATTGGCATCGGGGACACCTCAGCAGAAACAAGACTTAGGGTATGGCTTGTTCTTAAAATATCAGTAGCTGCAGAAAGGAAAAGAACTCCAGATTTGGTGGGCTTCACATGTGAGCTTACCAGGCACTATTCAGTGCTGCCACTGGGTTGGGCAGTGGCCCATGGCGACACCAGGGTCTTTGGTGGTGTGCTGAAGGAAAAAGAGGTAATATATTTTAAAATCAGGAAGTGTAATATCTACAGCTTTGCTCTTCTTCTTCTTCTTTTTTTTTTTTTAAAAGATTTTATTTATTTATTTACTTGAGAGGTAGAGTTACTGAGAGAAGAAGAGATAGAAAGGCCATCCATCTGCTGGTTCACTCCCCAAATGGCTGCAACAACTGGAGCTGAGCCAATCCGAAGCCAGGAGCCAGGAGCTTCTTGTGGGTCTGTCACGTGGGTGCAGGGGCCCAAGCACTTGGACCATCTTTACTGCTTTCCCCGGGCCATAAGAAAAGAGATGGATTGGAAGAGGAGCAGCCAGGACATGAACAGGCACCCATATGGGATGCTGATGCCACAGGCGGAGGCTTAGCCCACTATGCCACACTGCTGGCCTCTGCTCTTTTTTGATGATTTTGTTTTGGCTTCAGGATCCTGTGTGGTTCAATATGAATTTTAGAATTTTTTTCTGTAAAGAATGTCATTGAGATTTTGCTAAAGATCGCATTAAATCTGTAGATTATTTTGGGTAGCATGAAGACTTTCATAATAATAATTCTAAGACATGAATAAAGGATGTCTTTCCATTTATTTGTATCTTGCTCGGTGTATTTTCTGTGTTTTACATTTTTTAGTGTACAAATCGGCATAACTGTCTTTAAAGTGAGTCTCTCCTATACAAAGTGCATTTTGGAGTTTTCAAAAATCTAGTTACCTCTCTATGTTCTTTGATGGGAGTCTATCGTCCATTTACTTTTAAAGTGGTTTTGGGTAGGTCAGTACTACTTAATCTTATTATAGTTACTGCATTCTATTTAAAGCTGATAATATCTTAACTTCATTTGCAGAAGAAAATCTACACTTTACTTTTGTATCACATATTCTAGGTCATCGATGCCAGATTTTATTTCTTTCTTTTGTGGTGATAGTGTTCTTAGTAAATTGTTGTTAATTTACATATGATGTTAAAAACCGGTTATGTGCCACCATTACAGTTCTTCAATGGTCTGTATCTGCCTTTATGTCTGCCTTTAGCGGTGAGGTTTAGACCTTCACATATTTTCACATTGTTTATTTGTATTTTTTTTTCAACTTGAAGAATTCTCTTTAGCATTTCCTGTAAGGCAGATTTAGTGGGGTAAGCTCTCCAATTTTGTCAACTTGAGAAAATATTAATCTCTCCTTTATTCTTAAGGGACAATTTTTCTAGAATTTTTGGACTTCATGAATCAAGATGCCTCTTTTTCTAGATATGGGATGCGTTCAGCCATTATTTCTTTAAATAAGCCTTCTATTCCTTTCCCTCTCTTCTCTTTATTAACCTCCCTTCATGTATATACAAGCTCACTTGATGATGTCCTATAGGCCCCTTGTGCTTTTTTAATTCTTTCACTCTTTCTTTTTTTTTTTTCATTTTGGTCCTCTAACTGGCTAATTTCAAAGGACGTGTTGTTGAGGTTGCTTATCTCATTTGTGTAATGAAGTTTGTTCTTAAAAATCTTTCTTGAATTTTTCATATGTCATTGTATTCCTCAGCTGCAGAATTTGTTTCTTTTTTATGACTTCAATATGTTTATTAAGCTTCTCATTTGTTCATGTATGATTTTCCCGATTCATTTCATTGTGTTTTCTTTTGCTTTTTAAAATGTTATTAATAAAAATGCCTGTACAAGTGCTTCAGTCTAGGGGAATTCTATATCATTCCCAAAGCTCGTGTTCTTATCAGCCATAGGCAGAGCAACTTAAATAAAAGGGTGCTCAGTGGATGGGCATTTGATGAAGTGATTAAGATACCACTGTAGATACATATATCCCCAATCAGAGTGCCTGAGTACTCCCAATTCCTGCTTCCTGCTAATGCACACTTTTGGGAGGCACAGGTGATGGCTCAAGTAGTTGGATAGTTGCCTCCCATGTGGGAGACCTGGATTAAATTCTGAACTGATTTAAACCTGGTCAAGCTCCAACTATTGTAGGCATTGGGGGGAGTGAATTAGCAGATGGGAAATCTCTGTCTGCCTGTCTCTGTGTCTCTCTTCCTCACAAATAAGTACTTTTTAGAGAAGGATTCTCAAAAAGCAATATTGATCACATTTTGGTGGTGTGAATATGGAAAATAATTTTTAAACTTACTCTTTCTTCCTTTCTATGTATTTTATGTCTTTAATTTCCACATTTTAATAAAATAAATAGAAAAAACTAAAAAGTCATATGAATGCTATTTGAATTCAAGTTAAGATCAACATAAAAAGTCTAAGAAATATTATTTTGTATTGTACAAAATATTTTTCTGTTACTAAAAATTTGTTTAGTACTCAGACTATAAACTAGCATTCCTTTGTTTTAACATGTGCAGCCATTTAAAGACTTTTATTTTTTAATTTATTTTTAAATTTAAATATTTAATAATTTTAATGTTTTTTCATAGTCAATTCACATGTATATTAAATATTCACGTATATGCTATTTTTCTTGAAAACCAGCCAATTAATGTAACAAGATATGTGATTCCTAATAAAGACCATAAATTGAAGAAAATGGGTATATTGCCATGGTATAATTCAGAGAAGACAATACTATATACCAAATACCTATATACTGATTTTCATATGTAAGAGAAAGCATGTGACATTTGTCTTTCTAGCATAATGATTTGTAGTTCCATTTTGTTGTGAATGTCAATATTTCATTCTTACTTATAGCTGAGTTGTAGTCCTTTATGTGTATATATCACATTTTGATATGATCAACTGATGACCAGGTAAAGAAAATGGATGATCATATTTTAACTTCTGTTATTTTCTGGTGTTTAACTAATCCATCCCACACAAACTTGCAGGAAAACTCACTAAGACATATTTTATGACAAGTGTATAATTTTTATACTTTTCCTTCTTTTGACTTCATTATCAAAAAAAAAAAAAAAAACTCAAGTGTTGAAACATGTGCATAAGCCTCTCCCCAAAAGAATCCCTCAAAGCATTGTACACATTATCCATACAATTAACAGGATCAGTAAATGCTGACTAGGATAATTCAGTCAAGTGAATGACGACTGTGAGCCACAAGAACATTTTATCATTGACTTAACACACAGTTTAAAAACTTCTCCTAGTGGAAAAAATGCCTCTGAACATTCCAAATCAGTCTTTTTAATTAGCTAAGCCAAAAATATTGAGAAGCTGTCAAGGTACTTTCATACTTAAAATTAATCAGAGAAATGTGATGCGGATGAAATCATATTCTCTTAGGAATCAGTTTCCTTTGAGTTTGAGGTGGGTGGGAGACCAACACCCGAGCTCCAAACCCATCCAGTAGATGTGTGCATGCACTTGCACACGTTTCTGTGTGTGTACACATAATATTATGTAGGCACACAAAAACAGAGCCTGTGAATATTTTTAAAAGTCTCTTTCCTTCATTTGTTGATCATGACTTGTGCTAATAAACTAGTTGTTTTGAGAAGCAATGAACTACAATGTTATCTATATATATGTGTCACCTGGGACGAGCTTTTAAAAATCAGAAGCCCTTTGATCTCACCATCAAGATTTTGATTTTCAGAGATCTGACATCCACATTTTTATTGACCAATAATAAACTGGAGAAAAGAAAACAACTAACTGGCTGGACATTTGGGGGAGGTCAATTTTCCAAGAATAAAATATTGTGCTGTCTGGCAAGGAGGTAGTTTTTATTTGGGGATATCTTTTTAACAAGGTGGTACATAAATAGAAACATGAACAAAGTGAGGAAGTCACTTTTGCCAGTGTGTGTGGGAAAGTTCCTTCTAAGAGCGGAAGCACAAGGACACAGAGCTGAATAGGGTAATATATTTAACTTGCTTAAGGAGTGGCAAGGTGATCAGTGTGGCTCAAGCAGAGTGGGTGAGGATGAGGGTGGCAGAAATGAATAAGAATTGTATCATGGGGGCTGGTGCCACGGCTCAATAGGCTAATCCTCTGCCTGCGGTGCTGGCAACCCGGGTTCTAGTCCCGGTTGGGGCACCGGATTCTGTCCTGGTTGCCCCTCTTCCAGGCCAGCTCTCTGCTGTGGCCAGGGAGTGCAGTGGAGGATGGCCCAGGTGCTTGGGCCCTGCACCCCATGGGAGACCAGGAGGAAGCACCTAGCTCCTGCCATCAGATCAGCGCGGTGCGCTGGCCGCGGCGGCCATTGGAGGGTGAACCAACGGCAAAGGAAGACCTTTCTCTCTGTCTCTCTCTCTCACTGTCCACTCTGCCTGTCAAAAAAAAATTGTATCACGGGGACAAATTACAGAATGTTACCATTAAAATAACTTTGATCTATAGCTAATAGGATGCGTGCCAGGAACTCAATCTGGGTATCCAACTATTTGAGCCATCATTTGCTGTCCCAGGATGCATATTATCAGGAAGCTGGAGTCAGAGCCAGAGCAAGGAATTGAATCCAAATACTCCCAGGTACAATGGTGTCCTAGCAGGCATCTTAACTGCTAGGCCAAATGTCTTCCCCTGGCCATACTGTCTTTTATAATACTATCAATCTTATTCAAGTGTCCTGGCTTAATCTTTTAATTTGCTTTATGTAGCATCTCTTCATCATCCTTGAAATATTGACCTTTAATTTTTTGCATTAATTTCCATTTTAAAAAATATTGCACTACAATATGATTTATCTCAATTACTTTATGTATTGATGCCTCTTAAATTTCATGCCTGAGGTGACTGCTTCACTTCTCTTATCTTAATCCTGACCCTGTCTATCAAGCATGAATTTTAGATTGGAAAAAGCAGAGTAGATGGTCAAAGGCTTGAAGAGTTAGGGGAAAAAAGACCAATGTGAATTCAAGGTGAGATTACAAATTGTACAGGCCAAAGAGATTTATGAAGAGTTTTTAGTACATCTGTACTTACAACTATAATGGTATTGCTTCTCATGTATGAAACAAAGTAAAAATATTCTAGCCACTCACTCGAGAAGAAGTACTTCAACTCCTGGTTTGAAACTTGTAGAATTTAAAAAAAGGCCCATAATGGTCAGGGTGAATATTCCAGACATTCCAACTAGTTCACCTATTTTTAGAAGGGGATAAACACAAAATATTAATATGAATAACAGCACAACATTTACAAGATTAAAATATCAAATATCTGCTAGTATGGTGACTTTATAGAGAGACTACCCCACTTGGCAACAACTGGGAAATATTGCATCTTATTACCACCACCAATTGTTCTTTTTCATCCTTGAATTTACATCCAACTTTACAGTAAAGTCTATAATATATATATTATATATATATATAATGACCCTTCGATGCAAATCATTGGCAACATATGAAGCTAATGAAATACTTCATGTCTGCTAATGAGGCTGGAACACCCTATACAGGTCGGATAGTTTCAGGGAGCTCATCAGAGTTGAAATGGAAATGACCTGATGAGTTCTGAATGGAACAGAT
Organism: Oryctolagus cuniculus; assembly: GCF_051225735.1. NCBI lineage: Eukaryota > Metazoa > Chordata > Mammalia > Lagomorpha > Leporidae > Oryctolagus > Oryctolagus cuniculus. Next base: position 68,114,524 of record NC_142870.1, read on the forward strand.
CCCATCATATGCCTTTGGCCTGGGTGATAGTAGAAGATAGAAACAGTTTGATACTGTGAGAGGACTAAGGAAGTTTGGCCAGAAGCAACTCAACACAGATCTACTCCCCCCAGCATTATTTTGGTTTAATGAACTTATTGTGGGGGACAAAAAGCATAATAAAGTATGATCTATTTGAGAGATGTTTAAAAATATATTTATTCTGGCCGGCGCCGTGGCTCACTAGGCTAATTCTCTGCCTTGCGGCACCGGCACACCGGGTTCTAGTCCCAGTCAGGGTGCCAGATTCTGTCCCGGTTGCCCCTCTTCCAGGCCAGCTCTCTGCTGTGGCTAGGGAGTGCAGTGGAGGATGGCCCAAGTGCTTGGGCCCTGCAACCCATGGGAGACCAGGAGAAGTACCTGGCTCCTGCCATCGGATCAGCACGGTGTGCCGGCCGCAGCGCGCCAGCCACGGTGGCCATTGGAGGGTGAACCAACGGCAAAAGGAAGACCTTTCTCTCTGTCTCTCTCTCTCACTGTCCACTCTGCCTATCTATCTATCTACCTATCTATCTTCTACTTGAAAGGCAGAGTGGTGGTTGGGGGGAACAGGCAGAGAGGGAGAGATGAGAGAGAGAGAGAGAGAGAGAGAGAGAGCTCTCCATCCACTCGTTCACTACTCAAATGCCCAGGACAGTCTGGAGTAGGCCATGCTGAAGTGAAGATCAAGGAACTCCATCCAGGTCTCCCAAGTGAGACTGTAGGGCTCCAACCCCTTAAGCCATCATCTACCACCTCCCAGTGTGCCTGAGCTGGAAGCTTGTCTGGAAGAGGAGAAGCCAGGACTTAAACTGGCACTTTGAAGTGGGATGTAGGTGTCCCAAGTGGCAGCTTAATCCACTGTACCACAACATCTACCTCTGTGGAATATTCTTAAAAGTAGCTCCGTCAGAGTTGTTTCTCCCTTAAGCCTATGAAAGTGCCATATTATCCCTGTGGGAAAATTCAAAAACTATGGTACAATATAGAGATTAGTGTTTGAAAAAAAGAACACCTATACTTCCATTGATAAGAATTCAGGTACAATTTTTTAAAACTTTTAAATTATTTGTTAGGCAGAGAGATACAGAGAAAAAAAAGCTACCATATGATATGAGTTATCAAGAAAAGTATATTTCATAGCCAAATGGACAAAAAATAATTATGAGTACAAAAGTATTTAAATAACAATTTATATGTTTGCTTTATAAGATACATAAAGTTTTACTTCCCAAAATGGAATATATATCCCTTGCATATATATACCTATAGATTATTAATAGAAATGAACTAAAATAGAACTTTAAATAAATTTCCAAACATAGCCAACAATGATGCAATTAAATTTTAACTATAAAAGCAAGGTTTTAAATACTCATTTTGGCTTTACATTTTTTTAAAAAAAATTAATTTCATTTATTAGAAAAAGTTACAGAGAGAGGTAGAGACAGAGAGAGAAAAAGGTTTTCCATCCACTGATCACTCTTCAAATAGACACAATGGCTGGAGCTGCGCTAATTGAAAGCCAGGAGCCAGGAGCCCCCTCTAGGTCTCCCATGCGGGTACAGGGGCCCAAGGACTTGGGCCATCCTCCACTGCACTGCCAGGCTATAGCAGAGAGCTGGATTGGAAGTGGAGCCGCTGGGTCTCAAACCAGTGCCCATATGAGATGCTGGCACTGCAGGCAGTGACTCTACCCGCTACACCACAGCGCCCCCCACCCCCATATTATTTTGAATCTGTCAATATCATTCAATTTTTGGCATTGGCCCCTCACTTACAAATATAAAAGATGAGGTATAGGAGGGAAAAGATGAGACTTATATAATTGACATCATCACCAAAAACTGTTGACATCCACAATTGAATCAGTTTTGAACTTAGAATTCCAAACAAGAAACTTGCAATGAAATATGACCAAATTCCATACATGACTTGAGAGCCTACAAAAAAGAGCAACAGATAGAAAATAGTTAATAGAACCTACTTGCTCTTAGTTTTAAGTGGACTCTGGGTCAACCTGTCTTTTTTCATTATCTTTAAACTTAGTTCATTTCTTCAGTGGACTTCGGAGTGTAAGTATTCATAAGACGTATTGACTTTAATTCCTTTGGATATATACCAAGAAGTGTGATTGCTGGATCATATGATAATTCTATTTAAGTTTTCTGAGGAGCCTTCATTCTTTTTTCCATTATGGCGGTACAACTTTTTATTCCCATCAACAATATACAGGAATTTCCTGTTTTTGGCATGCTCAGCATCTTATCTATCATCTTTCTGATAAGAAAAGCAGTCTAACAGCTGTTATATGATATCTTATTGTGGTTTTAATTTGCATTTCCCTAATGTTTAATGACGCTGAATATTTTTTCATGTGTTTGTTGGTTATTTTGGATGTTTGCTTTTGAGAAATATTTTTTCAGTCCTTTGTTCATTTAAAACATTCGTTATTTGCTTCTAAGATACAGAATCAACCTAAGTGCCCATCAGTGAGGGAATGGATAAAGAAAATGTGGTATACATACACAATGGAATGTTAGTTAACCTTTCAAAAGAAGGAAATTCTGTCATTTGCAGTAACAAGGGTGAAACTAGAGGGCACACACTAAGTGAAATAGGCCAGGCACAAAAAGAAAAATATCACATGATCCCACTTGTATGTGAAATCTAACAAATTTGAACTTAGAGAAGTGGACAGTTGATTTGCTATAGGCCAGATATAGGGAATGAGGAGAGAGGGAAGGGGAATTATTGACTAAAAGGTAAAATGATTCAGACGCAAAGAAGAAATAAGTTGTAGATTGACCATAGTCGATCATACTGTACTATATGTGTCAAAATAACTAAATTTCAAATATCTCACAAAAAAACCATAGGTGAAATGATGTATGTTAATTGTTTGAATCATTCCATATTATATTGTACACTACATCTACATACATTTATAATTTAGTAATTTAAAACAATATTGATAAGACAGTTCATTGTCTTGGGGATGATGTGCAGTATTTTCTGATTTCTCATTTGAAAGAGTTTCTAATCAAACACTGAAAGCCATGCTTAAATTGTAAAATTTGATTAGTGTAGTCTAAGAGTGTTTTACATTTAAGTCTCCATTAAGGCATATACATCTATCCAGTGATTACTGCAGATCAAATGATGTAATAAATTGTGGAGATACAGGAATGGACAGTAAGTTAGGAGGTTCAAACTCATACAAGTTACATTTTGGATCTAATGGAATATACCATGGAAACAGGGTGAACCTGCTATTTTGTGTTAGACTTCCAAACTGACTCATTCCTTCCTTTGGGGGGGCTTTCTAATTGTTTTAATTCCCTTCCCCCCCACCAAGTAAACACTGCAGAAGTGTATATTTCTGTAAATAAGTTTTTTGTTCTTTTCTGATTATTTCCTTCAATCCTATAAGTGGAATGATTGCACCAAAAGATAGTTGCTCTTTTGTTGTTGATATTTTTATATTTGTTTCAATCACTTTTCCCAAGTGAATTAATGATGCCTTTTCCAGAAAAGCAAGGAGCTTTGAACCCATGGTGGATTCAGTCCCTGGAATCTGGCATGCCAATGTGCAAGGAAGTCCTCCCCACCTTCACGGAGTGAGCAACAGAAGGTCAAAATACGACTTCCAGGTGAGAGTGAGTCCTGGGGTTCAGAAAGCCAGAAGGGCTGACTCCAGTGGAGAGATCAAAAGCAGGAACTAAACCGAAGCAAAGGATGGTCCATAGAAAAACAGCAATGACACCACCCACAGCACAACCCACAGTGAAATTTGGGAAGTACAGCCAACACTGGTGCTCTGAGGTGACAGGATAAAGGGAGAAAGGATCCTATTGTGACTCTTCGCCCCTGATGCCCATTGGTGGGGAGGGCATGGAAGGAAAGGTCCACAGCCGGAGCTGAGCCACACTGAAGCCAGGATCCAGGAGCTTCCTCCAAGTCTTGTACGTTGGTGGCAGGGGCCCAAGCTCTTGGGCCTTCTTCTGCTGCCTTCCCAGGCACATTAGCAAGGAGCTGAATGATAAGTGGAACAGCCAGAACTCAAACTGGTACCCATATGGGATGCTGGCATCACAGGTGATGGGTTTACCAGCTACAACAGCGCCAGCCCCTGTTCTTAAATTCTTAGTCCCAATTTGGAAAAGGCAACAACTCTGGGTGCAATAACTTTTCTTAATTTTCTGCCATTATGAAGTATGTGCTAACTTCAAGATTAGTAACAATTTAAATAATTACATGGTTTATGAAAAATTATGGTTATTTTAAAAAGTAACAATTTACAATTGTGTCAGTTGATATAAATAAAATAGTGGTAAAGACTATTAAGCATCTTTATTTCTTTCCAATTTTTTAAAATTTATTTTTTAATTAAAAATTTTATTTCTTTGAGGAAACACAATCTTAATTTACATTATAGTCAAAGGCTTAATGCTCCTCTCAATAAAGAGTGCATCAATAAAAAGTAAGAAGTAAGAAGACCATAGTTCAGCAAGAATATAGACAAGGGCTATAAAAATAATCAAATGAAACAATGTCAATTTCACTCATATACAATATATTTTAAAACTACCACAGATTACTAAAACTAGTAGTATATAATTTTATTGTAAAAATAGAAGTATTTTCTTGGTTTACTTTTAAAGCACAAAACCACATTGCAACTGAAAAAAATAGGCAGGGAAATATATACAGGAAAAATCAACTTTCTTCCTTTACTTGCCTAAAAATATTTGACAAAAATTTTTTTAAAGCTGAGACAAAACACTCTACTTACAACAAAACAGGTACACACAAACACTGCTTTCTGTTTTATTTTTTGGTGTTGATTTTTTAAAAAAAATTTAGCTTTCACATATATCTTGCATATTCACTCAGCATGATTGTGCTCCAGTTGCAACATTTTTATTGTGATAGAATTTCATTCATTTTTTACAGCTGAATATTATTCTATCGTGTGTGTGTGTGTGTGTGTGTGTGAATCTTGTACATTCCATCACATATATACATACACATGTAAATAAAATCAACCTTGGTTGATTCAATGTTTTGGCTGTTGTGAACAGTGCTGCTATAAACATGGTGATGTGAGTTTCTCTTTGATACAGTGTGTTCATGTCATTTGGGTACATACCCAGGAGTGGGACTGCTGGATTGTATACCAAGTCTGTTCCTCATTTTTTAACTACACTGTTTACCACAATGGCTGTACTAATACATATATTCCCACCAACAGTGTATAAGAGTTCTCCTTTCTCTGCATCCTCACTAGCATTTGCTACTCTCTTTCATAAAATAGTATTCTGACAGTGGTGATTTGATATCTCATTGTGTTTTTGATTTGCATTTCCCTTATAGCTAGTGATGTTGAGCACTTTTTTATGTATTGCTGGCCATTTGTATTTATTCTTTTAAGAACTGTCTATTGAAGTCTTTTGCCCATTTGTTAACAGGACTATTGTTTTTATTATTGTGTTTTTGAATTGCTGAAACATTCTGATTATGAATCCTTTGTCAGATAAGTAGCTTGCAAATATTTTTTCCCATTCTGTTGGATGTCTCTTCACTCTATTGTTTCCTTTACTGTGAAGAAGCTTCCAAGTTTGATATAATCTCATTTGTTTTGCTGCCGTTTCCTGTATTTTGGAGGTCTTATCCAGGAAGTCGTCATCATTTAGGGTTTTCCCTAAATTTTCTTCCAGAAACTTCATAGTCTTAAGTGTTAAATTTAGACCTTTGATATATGGTGAGAGGTAGAGCTCTAATTTCATTCTTCTACATATATACATTCAGTTTTGCTGGCATCATTTATTCAAGAGATTATCCTTACCTCAGTGTATGGTCTGGGGACTTTGGTCAAAAAATCAATTGGCTGTATGTACATGGATTAATTTCTGGCTATTGTGTTTCATTGATCTATGTGTTGGGTTTTATACCAATACCATGCTGTTTTAATTATTATAGCTTTGTAGCACATTTTTTTTTCTTTTCTCGACAGGTAGAGTGGACAGTGAGAGAGAGAGACAGAGAGAAAGGTCTTCCTTTGCCGTTGGTTCACCCTCCAATGGCCGCCGCGGCCGGCGCGCTGCGGCTGGCGCACCGCGCTGATGGCAGGAGCCAGGAGCCAGGTGCTTTTCCTGGTCTCCCATGGGGTGCAGGGCCCAAGCACCTGGGCCATCCTCCACTGCACTCCTGGGCCACAGCAGAGAGCTGGCCTGGAAGAGGGGCAACCGGGACAGAATCCGGCGCCCCGACCGGGACTAGAACCCGTTGTGCCGGCGCCACTAGGCGGAGGATTAGCCTAGTGAGCCGCGGCGCCGGCTGCTTTGTAGCACATTTTGAAGTCAGCTATTGTGATGCCTCCAGACTGATTTTTTTGAACAGGTTGACTTTGGGTCTTCAGGGACTTTTGTGATTCCATATGAATTTTAGGATTGTTCTAATTCTGTAAAGAATGTCATTGGTATTATGATGTAAGTTGCAATGAATCTGTAGATGGCTTTATAATAGTATAGACATTTTATTGATATTAATTCTTCCAATCCATGATCAAGGAATATCTTTCCTTTTTTTGCATCCTTGATGATTTCTTTCATCAATGTTTGATAATTTTCATTGTAGAGAAACGTCTCTGGTTAAATTTATACCTAAATATTTATTTTTTGTGGCTATTGTAAATGAAATTTCTTCCTTGATTTTGCTTTTAGTTAGCTCATCATTAGCATATAAAAACTACTGCTTTTAATATGTTTATTTTGTGTAATCTGTGCTTTACTGACTTGATTCATCAGTTATAACTGCTTTTAGGTGGAGTGCTTAGGTTTTCCATATACAACATCATGTCATCACCAAACATTGATATTTTAACTTTCTCCCTCCCATTTTTGATGCCCCTGTTTCTTTTTCCCTTTAACTGCTCTTGCTAATAACTCCAATACCACATTGAATGACAGTGGTGAAAGTAGACATCTTTGTCTTGTTCTAGATCTGAGGTAAAAGGCTTTCAGCTCGGGCCGGCACCGCGGCTCACTAGGCTAATCCTCCGCCTTGCGGCGCCGGCACACCGGGTTCTAGTCCCGGTCGGGGCGCCGGATTCTGTCCCGGTTGCCCCTCTTCCAGGCCAGCTCTCTGCTGTGGCCAGGGAGTGCAGTGGAGGATGGCCCAAGTGCTTGGGCCCTGCACCCCATGGGAGACCAGGAGAAGTACCTGGCTCCTGCCATTGGATCAGCGCGGTGCGCCGGCCGCGGGGGCCATTGGAGAGTGAACCAACGGCAAAAGGAAGACCTTTCTCTCTGTCTCTCTCTCTCTCACTGTCCACTCTGCCTGTCAAAAAAAAAAAAAAAAAAAAAAAAAAAAAGAAGCAGAGTAGCTGGTGACATGACCAGCTGAAACGGCGTGTCCTGGTATAATACTGGATTGTGTTTAGCAGCTACACATGGATCTTCCTAACTGGCATGTGTACTTGTATTCCTTTATCTTTTCAGTTACCCCAAGAATTGCCTTTCTCTTGGAAGTATCTGAAGCAGAAATTTCTTCTTAATTATCTTCAGGAAGGTTTTATTTCCAGGAAGTTTCATGGTGAAATTTCTGAGTGCCATACAGGATCACCTCTCTTTGTACTCTTGATTTTAGAAGATTTTGTATGGGTGTTTTCATGGCTTCCCAGACATCATACATTTGAAGCACAATTCCTATGCTGAACTGAGGTTCCCAGTTCCCTACAGGTGTTCCAAGCTGCATGACTTGGGGAAATGAACACTAGATATGGAACTCTTCATCAGTTTATTGCTTGCATATCCCCAGGCTAACTGTAAATGCCTTGTATGCTTTATGGGTAACTGTCCACAGTGTAGATAAGTAATCTGAGGAAGAGATGATAGGGGTAGTGGCACTCAGAATGGATCTTCCAGGTAGCAGTAGTCCACTTCTGAGTTTTAGATATGATTATAAATAAGGTAAGCAGAGGTGGATCAGAACAGAGGAAAACAGGGTCTCTGGATGCTTAGCAATGAACCACTATCCAGGGACATGGCAAACAATTACAACTAAAGCCTCCCCTTCCTGAGTGGTTGGAAAGGTGATTTGAAGGAGGAAGGGCAGTAGAAGAATCCCACCTCAACACTGTGGATGCTTTGGCATCATACAGACCTATGTTGGGTTAGAACATGGCATGGAGATACTTCCTAAACATTATTTGTTTTTCAAGGGACTGGAGTGGTGCTGGAATGAGACAACACTGCAGAAGGCATTAGGACAAAGAAGACATCTAGTGAGTAGAATAGTATACAAACTGTTTCTCAAGACTATTATAATCACTGAAAATGCCAACAAAATAAAATAAGTAAATATCTCATTTTTATTATGAAAATATTTTTAGTTTTATGAATGTTTATGCTTTAAAGTGGTCCTGTGGACCTGCCTCCATCCACTATACAGACGTTCAGAAACTGGACATTGAGAACAATATCTGTAGGAGGAAGATGGGTGTTTTGACCAAAGAGAGGGCACATACAATGCATCAGGAGATGCTGTAATCATATATGTCTTGTTGTGAGTGATTATGCAGCTGCATATTTTATAATTATTCATTATAATTGTCCATATACCATCCGTTTTTTATACTCACAGATGCACATGATAGAGTAGACAAAAACATGACTATGGTTCAGGGCCATGTGAAAGTAATTAGAGAGAACTGTTGAGCACCTTGCAATCCCAAAGCTTAGTAGCTTTGCTCTCTGTCCTGCAGATGGCCTCATAAGTCCACTTCTTCCCTGAGTTGACAGTTTCCTGTGTTGCCTCATGGGAGACAGACAGTCCAAAGAAGAAAAGGGAAGCTGCCTCCTCTCACCACTTGTGGGAAAGCTACTTGACTTGTTTTCTTATCTTATGTTTAGCACATAAAAAACATCTTTTGGGGGATATGTTCTAAGTGGATGCCTGAAACCACGGATAGTATGAAACCCACCCTATATATACAATGCTTTTTCCTAAACATATGTACTTAGGATAAAGTTTCATTGATAAATTAGACATCAACAATAAAATAGATTATAATAAATTTTGTGAATGTGGTCTGTTTCTCAAAATGTTTTACTCTACTCACCCTTCATCTTTTGATGTTGATGTGACACAGTTGCCTACATGATGAGATCGAGTGAGTGAACAACACTGGCATTTTGACCATGGTGTTAGGCTAGTACCTCTGTGTCACTTGAACACACGCACTGCCTTACCTCAACAGTTGATCTTATAACTGGAATGGTTACCACTGTATTATGAGTCAGCCAACGACAGACTCAGACTGTTGGTCAAATTCAACCTCCACCCACTTATGTATATAAAGTTTTATTGGTACACAGCCATGCCCATTCCTTTATGCCCTGTGTGTGGCTGTTTTGGTGCTACAATGGCAGAAACTTTACAGTCTACAACGCTTAAATTATTTGTTATCTGTCCTTATTAAAAAAGTCTTACAATCCTTGCTCTTTTCTTTTTTAAATAAACTTATGACAGTTTGAAATTACTTGTTTGATTCGTCATCTATCTCATTCATTAGACGGCAAGCTCCCTGAGAAGGGACCTGGCCTTTCTTAGTCTTCCTTTTTCTCTTGCACCTAACAGCAGCAGTGCCTCGTTATGATAGGAACTCAATAAATAATCATTGACTGTACACATGAATGAACAAGATTTACCACATCTTAAGCAGCCTTCAAATTGCTTGAAGATTTGTTATTTCACTCTTATGCCTTAGCCAAAATTTCCATCTCTGCTTACCCTCTAATAAGCTCCTACCTTAGGTAAGAGAGTCTCATCATAATGAGTGTTTCAACTTCTATTCCATCTCTTTGCAGATTACTCTTTTCAAAACAGCTCTGGTAGGTACTCACCTACACAGAGGAAACCCAAGGACTTGCCCATTAATGATAAACTTATTAATCTGCCACCTAAGACCCTCTGACTGGTCCCACCCTATTTTTCTAGCCTAAATTCACTCTATTTTCCATTCCAACTTTACCCTGAACGTTTCCACCTTCGTTTCTCATCTTCTTGGATTGTTCTTTCTTATTACTACTTCCATCTGTCATAATCTTACCCAGCCTTCAAGTTGCTTGAAGATTTGTTTGCTTATTTATTTGAAAGTCAGAGTAGCAGAGAGAGAGAGGGAGAGAGAGAGTGCTTCCATCTGTTTGTTTACTCCCCAAGTGGCAGCACCAGCCAGTGCTGGGCCAGGTCAAAACCAGGAGGAAGAACTCCATCCAGATCTCCCATGTGGGTGGCAGGGCCCCACCTACTTTGGCCATCTTCTGCTGCCTTCCCAAGCACATTAGCAGGAAGCTAGTTCATAAGCAGCACAGGCAGGCCTCCAACTGGCACTTCAATATGGGTTTCCAGTGTTGACTTCACCCACTAGGCCACATCACCCTCCACAAGCTGCTTTTCTTAATCCCTTCAAGGAACATTTGTCTCTTTGAAATTCTAAAGCACTTACTGTACCTGCAGTAATTTGTGTACCATTTCTTCACAGTGCCTTCTTCCCATTAGCTGGTAAGCTACCTGAGAAGTGGAAGTATATCTTTCTCATCTTATTATCTGCTAAGAATGTATGTGTCCCCTCAAAATTCATATGCTGAAAGCTTAATTCCCAACATGATGGGATTAAGAGGTGGGGGTGCCTTTGGAGGGTGATCAACCATGCGAGTGGAACCTTCATGACTGGGATGAGTGCTCTTATAAAAGACCCTAAGGGACAGGTATTTGTGCAGTGGTTTAGATGCTTAGCACACCAACACCCCATAGGTTAGAATCCAAGACCTGGGGGCTGATGCTGTAGCATAGTAGGCTAAACCTTTGCCTGTTGTGCCAGCATCCCATATGGGCACCAGTTCATGTCCTGGCTGCTCCTCTTCCAATCCAGCTCTCTACATATGGTCTGGGAAAGCAGTGGAAGGTGGCCCAAGTGCTTGGGCCCCTGTACCCACATGGGAGACCTAGGAGAAGCTCCTGGATCCTGGCTTTGGATCAGCCCAGTGCTGGCCATTGCAGCCATTTGAGGAGTGAACCAGCTGATGGAAGACCCTTCTTTCTGGCACTCCCTCTGTCTGTTAACTCTACCTCTCAAATAAATAAAATCTTAAAAAAATTAAAACATCTTTTGTTCTTGTGGTCTAGTATTTTGATTCGTATCAGGCCTGTGGGATGCTGCTGTTATAAGCATCCTCATGGAAAGTCCCTATCAAACCTCATGACAAAACTAAAATAAGGAATGTGTGGTAGAGTTATATAAAGAGTGAATCACTACACAATTCCTTTTTGTTGGTTGTTTAAAAAGATTTATTTTATTTATTGGAAAGACAGAATGATAGAGAGGAAGAGAAAGAGATCTCCCATATGCTGGTTCACTCCTTAAATGACCACAATGACCCAGGGCTGGGCCAGGCCAGAGCCAGGAGTCCAGAGCTCCAACTGAATCTCCCACATGTTTGGCATGGGCCCGAATACTTGGCCGTCATCCACCACTTTCCCAGGTGCATTATCAGGGAGCTGGATGAGAAATAAAGCAGCTAGAACTCAAACAGAACTCCAATATGGGATGTCAACATTGTAAGCAGTGCCATAACCTGCTGTACCACAATGCTGGCCCCTGAGTATTATATTTCTAAGAGTACGACTTATGGTAAGATACTAAAAAATCCATGTCAGTTTTCAGAAATAAAGCATTCTGATTTTTAAGTAATTAAGAAAAAAATAGGTGCTTACCTAAAGTACTGTTTGTCTTATGTTGTCTTCTGAAGTTAGTATTTACAACACTGTTAAATATAATTAATGATATAACAGAGGTCATCAGACTTTCTCCATTAATTAAATTGGTGAGGCCTCTAGAAAGACCTGTGTGTATCAAAGAGAGAAGGAGAAGATTTTTTTAAATAAGAACAATTTCATTAATATTAAATAATAAATTTATATTAGCAGGTAGAAAGGTATTTATAGCTATGGATTTATCTCACACAATTTCCACTACTATATCAAACTTTATTCATTTTTAAAAACTCACTTAAAGGAAATTTAATTATATTATCAACTGCAAGTTAAGTTAGATATTCATAATTCACTGCTAAATTAACTATGGTCCATTCTATTTATATTAAGTAAGATAATTAACTAGAGCTGCCATTCCTCATTTCAAAGTATAGAAAAAATATAAAATTTCTTTTTTTTTTTTTTTTTTTTTTTTTTTTTTTGACAGGCAGAGTGGACAGTGAGAGAGAGAGACAGAAAGGTCTTCCTTTTGCCAATGGTTCACCCTCCAACGGCCGCCACGGCCGGTGTGCTGGCCAGGAGCCAGGTGCTTCTCCTGGTCTCCCATGCGGGTGCAGGGCCCAAGGACATTGGGCCATCCTCCACTGCACTCCTGGGCCACAGCAGAGAGCTGGCCTGGAAGAGGGGCAACCGGGACAGAATCTGGCGCCCCGACCGGGACTAGAACCCGGTGTGCCAGCGCCGCAGGCGGAGGATTAGCCTATTGAGCTGCGGCGCTGGCCTAAAATTTCTTCAAATTCAGCGATTTGGCCTATATAAATGGATGCACTATAAATTAGATATATTTAAAGCAACACAGAAAATAATGATTGAGGGATAAAGTAAATCAAAGATCAAGACTTTATAACCCAGCACTTAAGTATTAAGGGAATTGCCCAGATAATCTAGTGAGAGCTCCAAACTACCTGCCTTTCACACACACGTCTTTCTGTGGTTATAGGAGTCAAGTTCCATTAATGGAGCACATCTTGGTTTTATCTACATTCTAATTGTTTTCTATTTATGACAGCATTCCGCGTTTAGCTATCAGTTTTCCCTTGCCTCTGCCATGAATTGTGCCTGTAGTGGCAACAGGATAATTCTGAACATTTTTAGTGATTTTCTAAATTCCATAGGAGGGAAATGCAAAAGTCCATTCTGTGAATGAACACTCTGTAACTATGACCACAACCTAATTACAATACATGGGCTAATAGAAAAGAAGAAAAGTCAAAGCCGTCTGTCCTGTGAGACTCAATGGCTTTGATGTTCTAGTTCTTCTCTCCTATAGCCATGTCCTTTGCGGTAGAGACTGCTTCCTTGCTCTGAAAACTTCCCGCCACAGTGAGAGCATTTCCTGGCTACCCTCTTGAATAACATTGAGAGAGCCATGAAGGAAAGGCAGATCTTCCCAGTTGGAGCCATGCTAGGTTCCCTTAGCCCACAAACCACCTGCCAGCTGGCTGTAGATGCAGTAGTGAACCTAGCCAACATCAGCAGAGTCCAGTCCATGCCATCGGAAGTCCCAGACTCATGAGAAATTGCAATAACTGCTGTTTTAAGCCACTGCATTTGCAGTTGTTCCTTTCTCACCAAGACTTCAGTGATATGCTTGTGTAATTATTCCATTTTACAAAATATTAGTAGTTTTGCAAAAAATGATTGGAAATAAATAAAAGACATGGGCACAGAAGAATTAAAGACCTTTTACAAAAAGCTCACAAACATGTGAATGTAGTCATATACTCCCCTGGAAGTCTTGGGCAGATTTTTTGAGGATATCTATATCCATATATAAATCTATAAAATTTACATTATTGACATACATGTAAAATATATAGTTATACATCTTGTTTTTATAAGTTTTGGCAAAAATATTACAATGGAAAATACTTTTAAAAATATTTTTGAAAGATGCAAAGTGAAAAGAAAAGTTCCAAAAGTAATGGCAAGATGGCCAAAATTTATAAGAGTAACTTCGCAAGGTATCCCAAGATTATCTAATAGATTATTTAAATTCAACAGTGGCAGGCTAGAAAAGCCGTACAATACTATATTACAAATTAAGAAGTTTAGGGGCATGTGAGATCAGGTCTCAGGTATCACTGAACTCCCCCAATTATTTTTAAATAGAAAAATGCCGAACACTGGCCAAGTTATATAGAGGTAAGGATGTACACTGTAAGAGAGCATGGAGATGGAGACAAGATTTGTGGGTTAGATAATGACTTGCTGGCCCTTCCTTCTAAAATCCCACCTTGCTCTCTTAATCAAGTTATGTCAGTCTTCCTTTATTCACGTATTTATACTTGCTGTGTCTCCCCTACCCTATTTTTACTCGCCTCTAATAATTGTTTTTCCTTTAGCTATAGAGTGAAAATAAAATTTAAAAGAATGTATGTGGTGTATGTGCATGGATATGCCATGTTAATATTCCATATGAAAGCAATTTTTCTAGCGATCATGATTGAAAAGTGACTGAGGGGGAAATTAGGATGTTTTTCTTTATGAGGCACACTTAGATTTTTCTTTTCTTTCTTTTTTGGTTTTCTGGGTTAAATTAATTAGGCATCTTAATTTTAAACATAGATTTCTGTCTCCTTTAAAAGTATATACTGCAAACATTACATGATTGGTAATTTTATTGCTTATAACTTTTCAGGCATTTGGTCTTTACGGTGACAGTGACTCCAAAGGCAATTTAAAAATTATCATTATCCTAGTGACTGCTTTCAAAAGAAAAGAAATATCCGGCGCCAGACGTGTTACCACAGCCTACACAGAATATTGTAATGTCCCAGAACTGTTCTTCTAGCTCAAGGGAGATCAAAGATTCTAAATGATCCCTGGCCCTTTGCTGCAACTGGATATAATGCTTTCTAGGGAGGAGGGATACTAAGTAATTGCATCACAGCTATTTCCTTCTGTTGTAACCACCACTTGCAGAACCTCTGTTCAACACTCAATCCCCAATCCCTCACAACATCACATTACACAGGGAAAAGCCACCACAAAGAAAAGGTGTTAACATGAAGACAAGTTGATTTTATAACATTACATTTTCAAAATAGGAAAAGAGAATGATATATCTACCTAGATCTCTTATAGCAGCTGCAGTCAGCATAGGATCTGAACTCACAAGGATAGTAGCAAATAAGAACCATGGTATGGTCTTCAAAAATAATTTATTCACAGTTTGCAGGTACCAAAGGATTAAGATATAATTAATCGCAAAGCCGGGAATCGTAATTAAAAGTATCTGCAAAGAAAATTTACAATAAAATGTCAACTTGCTTTTGTATTCTATTTAAAAAGCTGATAATCAGGATTATCAGAAATGTAGCCAGCACTAAGAGTGCCCGCTTACAAACAGACACAGGTGTGGGGCCATTTAGCTTATCCTGCTCCAACTACTTCCCCTGTCTGCAACACGGATCTATGAAAGGGCTCAGCAGAGCTCATCTGAGCCAACACAAGCTACTTTCAGTTCTTTGGTCTTGCAATTTCATCTTTTTGTGATTTGTCTGAACTTGTTGTGCCTGCATTTGGTTTAGAATATAAATTATTCTAGTACTTTTGTTTCTAAACAATTTAGGCAATGGCCTCATACTTACAAAACTGTTTTGATTACATTGAAGGAAATTTAATTCCTGTTTATGATTTGAAGTATTTTATTTCAGGGTCTTTTCCTGATACAGGTGGGCATTGTGGTGCAGTCGGTTAAGCCACCACTTGTGTCACCTGCATCGCATATGGAATGCCAGTTCAAGTCCTGGTTACTCTGCTCACTATCCAGCTCCCTACTGATGCACCCTGGGAGGCAGCGGATGATGATGCAAGTACTTGAATTTCGCCACCCCTGTAGGAGATCTGGAAGGAGTTTCTGGCACCAGCCTGGTACAGCCCAAGCTGTTGTGGCCACTTATGGAGTGAACAAGCATCTCTCTCCACACCACCCCTCCCTCCAATAAAACTTTAAAAAAATCTTTAAAATATCCCATGGCTTGTGGAGTAGGAATCTTGCTGCGTCTGTGAAGTCGCCTTTGCTGCTTCTGCTCTTTTACTTCTGGGTGTAGGAAACTTCAGATGATGGGAATGTAAAACATGACTTTCTCAGCAAGTCCCTTCTACTGGAGCCACTGTCTTTCATAATAGCTCTCTGCTGGCATCTCAGAAATAAAATGATAATTGATATGAAAGTTCTACCAGTCAGATTTTTCAGAATTACTTTTTTTTCCTCCTTGCTTTTATCCCCTGGGTCTTCAATAGACAATTGTCAAGAAAATGATTTATTCACTAACATAAGAAACTAAATTTACTACTCTCATTCCTTTTAATTTTCTCTGTCTTCTTTGCTGTCTATTTAGAGCAAAATTTTAAAAAATCTGACCTGCATGTGGTAGGTAGATAGCATAGGTATCATGTGGTCCTTGAGTGAATGATATTAGTGAAAAAGAGCGCTTACCTGCCACAATAACTTTTGGAGCATGTATACATCCATGTCAAATGCAACATTAAAGATAATTACTGGTGTAAATATACCGAAAAATAAGTCTGGACTCATCCATTGTATGGCATCTGCATAGCTTTGGATCTAGTAACATAAAAATATTTTTTTCTTTTGTTCATCCATCTGTTAGCATGAGATATCTGTCAAGCACTTTTATCTCTAGCAACACAGTTTAAAAAAATACATCACAGGATAGTAAGAACTGATGTTGAATTTTCATAATTTTCTATCAGATTATCAGTTATAAATATTACATATCTAGTATAGGAAACACACTGACATGGTACTAGAGAATATATAGTGGATTTCCAGGCTTACAAGAGGAAGCAGAGATTTCAGATAGGTGAACTACCATGCACAAAATTCACAAAGGAATAACTGGTTCTATCAAATTCCAGAAACTGTAATTAGCCATGATTTATATAGATGTAGGTATATGTAGCCATATATATAGATGTATGTGGAAAGAATAAAAAGACTTTCAAAGATAAAGACTGGAAAGTTATTGCAGTTTTGGGAATAAATAATGATGCTTATAAAAAATGTAGCTAGTATTAGTAAATCCTATTGTGGGCATCTATTCAAATTTTATTCATTAAGGAAATAGTACATACTGTATTAGGTGATGAATTTGCATTTGGGAAATAATTCCCCTTGGATCTTTTTTTTTCTCTGTTTCTTATGAATGAATGTAGTGATTGCTTTTCTTCAAGACAATCTTTTCATGAATGTTTATATGGCTAACAGCCTTTTAAGAGGAATCTGTGTCTTCCTCCAGAGCCAAGGGCAGGTTTATTTTATTGTCCGATGTAATAAAGAGAATGTGTTTTAATGGGGTTAAAAAGCAAGGAAACTTACTATCATTATAAATGATTTGGGTTTTCTGAGTTCTGGTTTCATCTCCTGTAATGCGACCCACCCTGTGTGCACATTTCAGCTGGCTCTCTTTTCTTGTCTCTGAGGGACTGAGGTTCAAGAAGTGGGCATAGGAAAATGCACATATTCTGCTTATTGCTAAGGATGTGAATAATAAAGTCTTTTGTTTCTGGCCCAGAAGTGTCATGTCTTTTGCCAGGACTGTGAAACTGTGGTAAGCTAGCTTACTACCAAACAGGTGATGTGGCATCTTGGACCTTACACTGTTCTTGAGTTACTGACAAATTTATGCCAAAATTATATGATTATAAAACCTGTTTATGACAAATGAAGTAATAACCTGCTCTGGTTCACACATAAGTATGTATTTTCTATAAACATTACTGGCTAAATTCAATCATTTTCACACAGGTTCTCATATCTGCTCTGATTGGTTGGGACAGTCACTGGCAAACTATGGGTGCTAGAACCAATCTGGACCAACGTTCGTTTTTGTAAATGAAGTTTTATTGGAGTTCAGCAATCGTACTTTGCTATCCATGGTTGCTTTTGAGTTAAGTGGGTAGAATTGAACAGCTATGACAGAGGCTTTACATCTTATATAATGTAAAATAATCATAACATGGCTTTTTTTTTAACTTTATTTTATGAATATAAGTTTCCAAAGTACGAATAATGGATTACTATGGCTTCCCCCCCATACCGTCCCTCCCACCCACAACCCTCCCCTTTCCCACTCCCTCTCCCCTTCCATTCACATCAAGATTCATTTTTGATTATCTTAATATACAGAAGATCAGCTTAGTATACATTAAGTAAGGATTTCAACAGTTTGCTCCCACACAGAAACATAAAGTGAAAAATAATAGATGATTTTTTTTAATGATGATGAAATCAGATCAGACCTATTGTCATGTTTAATCCCAGTGAGAGTCAAGTTGGGAGTTGATAGTTTCTTTTCTTTTCTTTTCTTTTTTTTTTTTTTTTTTTACAGAGGATCAGTTTAGTATGCATTAAGTAAAGATTTCAACAGTTTGCACCCCCATAGAAACACAAAGTGAAATATATTATTTGAGTACTCGTTATAGCATTAAATCTCAATGCACAGCACATTAAGGACAGAGATCCTACATGAGGAGTAAGTGCACAGTGACTCCTGTTGTTGACTTTACCAATTGACACTCCTGTCTATGGCATCAGTAATCTCCCTATGCTCCAGTCATGAGTTTCCAAGGCTATGGAAGCCCCTTGAGTTCTCCGACTCTTATCTTGTTTAGACAAGGTCATAGTCAAAGTGGAGGTTCTCTCCTCCCTTCAGAGAAAGGTACCTCCTTCTTTGAAGACCTGTTCTTTCCACTGAGATCTCACTCACAGAGATCTTTTGCCAGAGTGTCTTGGCTTTCCATGCCTGAAATACTCTCATGGGCTTTTCAGCCAGATCTGAATGCCTTTAGGGCTGATTCTGAGGCCAGAGTGCTATTTAGGGCATCTGCCATTCTATGAGTCTGCTGAGTATCTCACTTCCCATGTTGGATCACTCTCCCCTTTATTTATTCTATCGGTTAGTCATAACATGGCTTTTTACAAAAAGCTTTGTGAAAAACTCCTGCACTAGAGAACTGTCTAATGTGTCCACAATGCCATCTGTGTGCCTTGAGTAACAGTTCTTTCCCTTCTCTACCTGACTCCAAATGTCTCCAACTATTTTGCTACTCTAACTACCATGGCTCTTTAAAATGTTCATGGAAAATGAACTCAGTAGCTATGTCTGAACTCCCTGTATCATTTCAGACCCAGGGTGTATTCAATGTTTAGGCGTATATCCACTTTTTTGGACCTGGGTCCTTTTTCTACACATCTGATGTGATGTTATCTACACAATAAACATCTACTGACTGGCAAAGCAGTGAGGAGACAAGTATTTTTGCAAATTTTCTTAAGCTATCTTTGTATTTTTTTTTGATTCTTAGATATAGTGCAAAATTTCCATTTGCTATACATACCTGGAAAGAAGTAAAACTTAGAATTTCAAAACTACATCCAAGTAAAAATAGTATCACAGGGAGAGGAATTGGAAAGTCTTTCAAGTGCAGGTTTAAAAATGCTAGAAAAAACATGTTGTTATGGAAAGGTAATTAAATATCACATTTGTAGAACTTTTAATGTAATGTAATTTCTTAATATAAAAGACAGTGAAATACTGTTTCATTGCTAATTTCCTATCATTCAAACCCACCCCCATAGCTAAGTAGAATGTGTGTGATTGTTGATGTACCAGGTTCCTGCTTTCCCTTTCCTGGGATGTATATTGCCTTGCCTTGCAGTCTTAATAAACACTGCTAACAATCATTGCTTCTTGGGTTACTACTGGAATATTTACAGTAGCATTTGTAAATCCATGAATCAAAGATTTAGCAATCCTACAATAAGAGGTTCCTTCAAGGCGAGGAACAATGAGAAACTAGTTAGGGTTATTTGCTTTAAGAAAGAAAAATAACAGTAACCACCTACACATCAAAAGCCCATGGTAAATATTAAACTTTATTATTGTCAAAGTGCAATAAAATTTGCAACAGTTCCTTTCCTTTAATTTCTTCCACTTTGTAATACAGAGGTCAAAGAAAGTGCTCAGTCAAGTGCTAATCAAGGCAAAGCCAATATTTTCTTTTTGTTTCTACAATGTTCTTTTCTTACCATAAGACTTAAGAATAATTTGTTATTTGCATAAAACGCATGAGATCTCCTATCCCCACCCTTGTTTGTCTGCTTATTTGTTTCAGTTATCCTCATCATTTTAATCATTTGCTTTACCTAGCAAATAAGATGTGACTTAATCTTATTTGCTTGACCTAATCTTATTTGCTTGACCTAGCAAATAAGATGTGAACACTTTGAATCAAAGGAAGTAAACAAAGAGGGAATCAGATTCTTCAGGACTTCTCTCAGGAAGATTATTGTTTGCTACCTTTTGTTGAAAATATTGGGACAAAGGTATGAATTTAGGGAAAAAAAATTCTAATCTCTTAGTGTTGCTGTTCTCCTTAATTCTATATGTTAGCATTTATAAGATAAATCTATGGACTAAACTCAAAGGAAGGGTGATATTTACCTCCGATGGTGCAGATCAAGGACAATATTAGGATGATTTCAGGGAGATCTTCAGCATTATTCAAAAACAAAACTCTGAACAGCTCCAGCCATGAGCCAGTATTTCTTCTATTATTAGGATTGGAATTGAAACTAATGGCATTATCAGTACTCATCTTGTATCTCACAGTGAGTCTGAATCTGACTCCACGTCTGTCTGCAAAACTCAGAGAGGATTAAAGGAAAGTAAGATTTTTTTTCTTGACTTTCTATTTAAAAACACACACACATATTTCTCCTTTAATTCTAATATCTCAAAGTCTGGCAAAATCAAGGATGCCTCTCCCTTCTGGGAAATTCCGACTTCCTGTATATTTGTTGCACTGAGAAAAACTACTCATCATGAGGAGGATGGGTTGTCTCAGAACAAAGGATGTTCTAAAGAATTTATTATAGGACCTGGACTTTGGCTGGGTAACTTTGGAGAGGCTCTAATCAAGGGAGGGTTCACTCTAGATTGAGTGCTGTCAGAAAGCCAGGACGACTCTTTGGTTGGCCATCTGGATAAATCTTACCTATATAGGGAGAGTAGGCTAGAGCTAAGATAAAGCTGAAACATGTACGGAAACAGCAGCCACTCATTTAGCGGAGTGTAGGGACTGTTTGTTGGTATATGGGTTACATTGTGACCTTGGTTTTACCTTGCTTGTGTCATGGTTTACATGGTGATGGTGATAATCTGTGCGATTGTTTACACCCAAGAGGAGAACAACAAGCCTTAGCTATGAGCATTAGGCCAGCATGAGGTGAGAATGAGCCCAGGCTGGCAGTTTCAGACCCTGTCCTAGATTCCTCAAAGGATTTCCAAGCTCCTTAACTTCATCTTCACTTATGTAGAGCTAGTAGATCTGGAGATCTTGGTAGTAAAATGAGTGAGAGAGCAGAACAAGCTCAACTGTGAGTTAAGACAGAGATTGTCAAACTTGGCTACACAAAAAATCATTTGGAGGATTTTAATGACGCTTCTGGCTCAGTGCTACCCTCAGAGGATCAGCTCAATGATCCTAAAGAGGGACTACTTTAGGAGACATCGGTGCTATTTGGAAAGAGTGTTCTGATTGAGCAATAATACTTGCGTTAGTTAACAACAAACTATTGAGGAAAATACATCACATTGTAATGCCAACTCTTACCTTGCCCACTATTAATCCAGGACTAAACATGCTGGAGCATACTGACTTGGCCAAAAAAAGAATGGTTGCATATTCTTACATGTTTCCAGAATTTAATGTTGTTAAGGAATCTATTGTTTGCTAAACCATACAAGGGTACATCAAGAAGTTACCACTCTAAAAAACAAACAAACAAACAAAAAGATGGGATAAACAGATCTCTATCTCAAAAAGAAAAAAAAGAAGTTAAATGAAATCAAAATATAGGTCTATTTTGAGCCGAAAGAAATGAAATCTGTGCACATGGGGGTCTTCAATAACTTCATGGAAGTGTATATTATGAAAAAATTATGCAGCTATTTAATTCTACTTTACCACAAACTTTTTGTAGTCCCTTTGTAAGTAGGGATACATGTTCCCACAAGCATTTTTTTACACTTCTAAAATGATTTGAAAACCTTTATAAGGTTTATTAGGGCATCCAGTCCTAATAAACTCTTATCAGAAAATGATAAAATTACCCCAAATCCTGATTATTTCTGAAATTTAGGAATAGATATGATCAAGTACAGAACAACTAAGAATATGTGCTAAATATTCAGATTGACTTCCTCAACCTCTAGTCCAAAATCCTCGAATGAATCTTTACCTAAGAAGAGATCTCATCTTAAATTGGCTCGCAAATGCTTAAACACTCCAGTTTTAATGTTTTAAAGGTATGAGGGAAAAAAAAGTAGCAGTGAGAATAAACAAGTTTTCAATACAATCAAAACTTTTCATTTTAAATTGACTGTTGACAGCTTTGAATAAGACTATGACTCCAGGGGCTGATGCTGTGGTCACTACCTGCAGTGCTGGCATTCCATATGGGCACTGGTTCAAGTCCCGCCTGCTCAACTTCCAATCCAGCTCTCTGCTAATGCACCTAGGAAATTAATGGAAGATAGGCCCCTGTACCCATATGGGAGACCTGGAGGAAGCTCCAGGCTCCTGGCTTTGGATTGGCTTAGCTCTGGCTGTTTTGGCCATTCAGGGAGTGAACCAGCAGATGCAACACCTCTCTCTCTCTCTGCCTCTGCCTCTCTGTAACTCTGCCTTTCAAATAAATAAATAAATCTTTTTTTTTTTTTAAATAACATGAGTCCAAATATCATTAAGGAAATGGTATTTTACCACATAGGTTCTGTGCATCAGCTTATCAATTTGTTACTAGTTTCTCAATTCTGTGTATGGCAGTAATTATTAACTTTCTTGTCAAAAACAGCGTGCAGGTGCCCCAGTAATCAGTCCGCCAGCTCTGAGAAACTGTCCAGTGGAATGGAAGTTAAACGAATTCAGCTTGTCTCTGAAAACGGCGAGCTGTTTTGCCCCTTTTAATTACTGCATGTTCAAGAAATCAGTCATGAAAGTATCCTAAAGAGGACACTGTGGGGTCCCATGAGTCTTCACGGACGGCAAAGCTCATACTCAATCGTCTGTACCTATTACACTGACTCTGGAGGCTGGGGGTCTCCTTAGACCCATTGCTCTCCTAAGACCGCTCTGCTCAGCAGAGTCCTTCCTCCAGTTCAGTGTCCTCTGCAGACGCCAGAGGACGCTCGTTGCACCCTGTGCTTCCCTCTAGACTTTTCTTTTTCAGTGCCCCCTTCATGCTGGTGAATAATTTGGAAAGAGGGTAAAAGGATAATGGACGAAGGGCAGGAGCTCAGGGGTGGACATTCAAACGGAGGGGCTGGTTGACCTTTGGGAAAGCTCTCGATTGCTCTAAGAGGGGTAGAGAGGTTGAAAGAGAAAATTCCAGTGGGAAAGGTCAACTTTCAGAAAGAGAAACTAGAGGAGGGCTCACCATCCAATACTCTTAGGAACAGTATCCTGGTACGGACACAAGATGTGGAGAGCAGCGGTTTTGTTCGCTCCAGAACATCTAAGACCAACCGCAGCCTCACTGACAGTTAATTGCTCTAAGCGCCGCCCCCAGACTGCACCCATTGGCCATAGGCTCATAATCTCTGTCTTTATTGGCTGATGGAATTGAACGTCATTTTCCCTGTGTGTTTAAGAATTATGAAGCCTGGAGTCTGTGTTTACGAAAAAAAAAAAAAATCAGCAAAGGTTGAAAAAAACAAAAAAACAACCCAGAAACTGTACTCTTTACGTTAATTTAAAGTTTTGGAAAGGTGGGTTTCCAGCAAAAGCCAATGGACACTTTCCCCAGAACGCTAACAGGAAGGAATTTCCCGGATGCCAAAGATTTTGAAATAGCGAAGACTGCAAGATTAGGAATGAAAGGAATGGCTATTCTGGGTGTGCTGAAGAAAAATCGAAACAGATAGGCAAGAGGTCAGATGTGAAGAAATTTTTAGGAATAATATTTAGTTTTTTCTAACTATAATATGAAAAGAATATTTAGTTGAAATTAGTGACATTCCTATAAAGTCAATTTTCACATTCCTACTTTCATCATAAAATATTTTGGGAGAAATTTCTACTGATTTTGAAATCCAGATAATTATTTGGCAGGCGTGACTCCTCTTTATACTTCCACTTGAAAATGGTTTAAGGAAATGAAAGTTGAGGTTGCTTCTGAGTAATTCGTTTAGATACAAACATAAGGATTGTATACATATCTTCTATTCAAACTAGAATTGGAACAGCAAATGAAACAACGTCTATGCTTCTGAGAAGAATCATTGATATTTACTTTAGAGTTGTTTTTATTTACTTTTATTTTCCAATTCTCTGTTTCATCTTTTTCTCCAGTCTCACTTTCAATTTACTCCTGTGACTACAAGAAGCAGGTATTACTCCCTTCTCCTCTCTTCTCTGATACCTGGAATTCAGTGGAATGTGAACAGATAACCATGGTTTATTTCAGTTATATCTACCGTGAGTAATTTCTTCTCATCTGTTATTTGCCTTTAATTTGACTGTAAGTTTTAAAATTAAAAGTCACCATTATTGAATTAAAATTTTTTATATGCTAAAACCTGATGTTTTTCTGTGTGTGATTTCTTCTTTCATTTTTTTTTAAACTTTTATTTAATGCATATAAATTTCCAAAGTACGACTTATGGATTACAATGGCTTCCCCCCCACACCGTCCCTCCCACCCACAACCCTCCCCTTTCCCACTCCCTCTCCCCTTCCATTCACATCAAGATTCATTTTTGATTATCTTAATATACAGAAGATCAGCTTAGTATACATCAAGTATGGATTTCAACAGTTTGCTCCCACACAGAAACATAAAGTGAAAAATAATAGATGATTTTTTTTAAATGATGATGAAATCAGAGCAGACCTATTGTCATGTTTAATCCCAGTGAGAGTCAAGTTGGGAATTGATAATTTTTTTTTTTTTTTTACAGAGGATCAGTTTAGTATACATTAAGTAAGGATTTCAACAGTTTGCACCCCCATAGAAACACAAAGTGAAATATATTGTTTGAGTACTCGTTATAGCATTAAATCTCAATGTACAGCACATTAAGGATAGAGATCCTACATGAGGAGTAAGTGCACAGTGACTCCTGTTGTTGACTTTACCAATTGACACTCCTGTCTATGGCATCAGCAATCTCCCTATGCTCCAGTCATGAGTTTCCAAGGCTATGGAAGCCCTCTGAGTTCTCCGACTCTTAGATCTGTAATTGATGCACAGTTATTCTTAAGTGTTGAAAATTAACTGAAATGTGATCCCTGTTGAACATGGTGGTGGGAATGGGAGAGGGAAGAGATGTATAATTTGGGACATGCTCAGGCTGACTTGCCCCAAGTGGTGGAGTTGGAAGCATACCAGGGGATTCCAATTCAATCCCATCAAGGTGGCATGTACCAATGCCATCTCACTGTTCCAGGTGATCAGTTTCAGTTCACAGTTGGTCATGGTGGAGGGACTGGGAGTCAAAGGGAGCACATAGACAAGTCTAGAACCTGCTAACGCTAACGGATGGAGTAAATAAAGGGGAGAGTGATCCAACATGGGAAGTGAGATACTCAGCAGACTCATAGAATGGCAGATGTCCTAAACAGCACTCTGGCCTCAGAATCAGCCCTAAAGGCATTCGTAGCTGGCTGAAAAGCTCATGAGAGTATTTCAGGCATGGAAAGCCAAGACACTCTGGCAAAAGATCTCTGCGAGTGAGATCCCAGTGGAAAGAACAGGTCATCAAAGAAGGAGGTACCTTTCTCTGAAGGGAGGAGAGAACCTCCACTTTGACTATGACCTTGTCTAAACAAGATAAGAGTCTTTCATTTTTAAGTGAAGTCCTCCTTTTATGGTTATGAAATTTAATGAATATTTAAACCTGTTTACTGGGGGCCAGCGCCATGGTGTAGTAGGTTAATCCTCTGCCTGAAGCATCGCCATCCCATATGGGCTCCAGTTCAATTCGCGGTTGCTCTTCTTCCAATCCAGCTCTCTGCTATGGCCTGAGAAAGCAGTGGAAGATGGCCCAACTCCTTGGGCCCCTGCACCCATGTGGGAGACTGGGAAGAAGCTCCTGGCTCCTGACTTTGGATTGGCCCAGCTGTGGCCATTTGAGGAATGAACCAATGGACAGAAGACTCTCTCTCTCTCTGTTTCTGCCTCTCTGTAACTCTCTCAAATAAATAAATAAAATCTTTAAAAAAATGTTTACTTCCAGTTTTAAAAAAGCTTGCTTAATTCCTATCCCTTCAGAATTATTTTGGCATGAAAAAGGCCACAGTGAAAAAGAAGTGGTTTAGTTCATGCACTATGACTGTTCCCGATAAGCAAGTTCATGATCTCTTTTGGCTGAGATGATCAACAAAGGGTTTTCAGAGAAATCAGGATTTGAGCCTTATGAAGATAACTAGTTACTGGCTGAGTGTATGTGTTTGGAAAACAAATGGGGGTCTCTGAGAAAAAGGAAAATCATCTTTTTTTGCATTACTTCTGTATACCTAAGAACTTTGAGGAATACAGAAATAAATGATGCATGGTTTCTTTTCCCGAGAAGTTTACTTGTATATGAACAAGTAGTATCCTTTGTGTTGTATGGACAAACGGTAATCAGTCATGTAAGGAAACAGTGAGCTTTTTTTTTTCATGAGATTTAATAGAGAATTGACACAAATGAGGCAATGGTATTTTAGCAGATTTGACAGCTCAAGCTAGATATACACAGGATTTTGTGCAATACTGTGATATATTCAGGATATTCAAAGACATTCATTGCAGCTGGCACCAAGGTACAACATTCAGCCAGGTATCAGTCCTACGTAACAATAAGAAGTCACATCTTCCCCTGCTGTGTGTCAAGGAAGAATAAGTAGAGAACTCAAACTTTCATCTTAACTTGTCAGTGAAAGGATGGTGCCCTCACTTCTTCAGACAGAGCCGTGTCAGAGGATGCCTGATAAAACCCAGAATTTCAATAAGCTCTACAATATTACAATTTGTACAATATCCAGCTGTCAGTTGAAAATAACTCATCATACCCATAACCAAGAAGATCTCAATGTGAGCATACAAAAAGACATTGATCTGGAGTGGACATTTATCCTGGTAAGATGTTCACAAACTCTATCAGAGTATCTGGTTCTGGCTCTTGGCTCTAGCTTCTTATAAATGTAGATACTGGAGACAGTATTGATGCTCAAATGATTGGATTTCTTTCACCTACATGGTAGTTCTGGATTGTATTCCTGGTTCTGGCTTTAGCTTCACCCAGTCCCAGATACTGCAGGCGTTTGGGGAGTAAATCAGTAGATTTTAACTCTCTCTTTCTCTCTCTTTCTCTCTCTGTATCTCTCACTCTCTCCTCTAATTGCTTTTTAAATGAAAGTGAAAATAAGTAAATATTTTTAAAATGCCTTTCAAATGAATAAATTTGAAAAAAAGGCACAAATCTCACAATGTTGCAGATGTTGGAGTTATGCAAAAAGAATTTTAACACTGTCAGCATAGAAATATTTCAGCAAATAATTGTGAACATAATTGAGACAATAGAAAAATATAGAAGCTTGAGACAATGAAATAAAAGGTTGCTGAATAAAATAGGTGGTATTGGAATGGAAATTTCAGGGGCTGGAGCTGTGGTGTAGCAGGTAAAGATCCTGCCTGCAGTGCTGGCATCCCATATGGACACTGATTCGAATGCTGGCTGCTTCACTTCCTATCCAGTTCCCTGCTATGGCCTGGGAAAGCAGCAGAAGGTGGCCCTGCACTCACATGGGAGACCCCAATGAAGCTCCTGGCTTCAGTCTGGCATAGCCCTGGCCATTGCAGCCTTGTAGGAAGTAAACCAGTGAATGGAAGATCTCTCTTTGTATCTTTCCCTGTCTCTCTGCAACTCTGCTTTCCAAATAAATAATCTTTTTTAAAAAATGAAAATTTCAGTTGCAAAAAAACACAATAAATAAAATTAGAAAGGAGCCAGCACTGTGGACAGAAGTATCCCCCCGCAGCACCAGCCTACCACATGGGCGTTGGATCAAGTCCCAGCTATTCCACTTCTGATCAGCTCCCCATTGATGGCCTAGGAAAGCAGTAGAAGATGGCCCAAGTCCTTGGGCTCCTACACTCATGTGGGAATCCTGGAAGAAGCTCCTGGCTCCTGGCTTCAGATTGGCCCAACTCCAGCCATTATGGCCACTTAGGAAGTGAACCAGTGGATGGAAGACCTTTCTCTTTCTCTCCCTCTCTCTGTCTGTACTATGCTTCTTCAAGTAAAATAAATAAATCTCAAAAAAAAAAAAAAGAAAACAAATATCAGCACAAAATGATAAATGTTTGAGGAGATAGATGCATTTACCCTAATGTGAACATCACACAATGTGTGTGTGTATATATATGTATATATATATATATAAACACAATATGGTACCCCAAAAATATGTACAACTTTCTGATCGGTTAAAATTAAAAATATGAGCAAAATTAAAAACAGGGCTGGGCTTTGTGGTACAGTGGATTAAACCACTTTTTGGGATGCTCACTTCCCATATCAAGAGTGCCAATTCTAGTGCCAGTTATTCTGCATCCAATCCAGCTCCCCACTTCCAATTCAGCTCTTTGCTGATGTGCCTGGAAGGCAGTGAATGATGGATGTCTCAAGTTCCTGCCACCTGTGTGGAAAACCAGGGTGCAGTTCCTGTCCCCTGGCTTCAGCCTGGCCCAGCCCCGGCTCTTGCAGCTTTTTGGAAAGTGAACCAGCAGATACAAAAATTCCTCTCTCTTTCTGTCACTCTAACTTTCAAATAAATAAATCAATAAATAAATCTTTTTTAAAAATTAAGAATAAATAAAAATAAATCAACAAATGGCCTCAATAGCCTTGTCCTTGTTTGGTTAAGTATATTCTCAGGCACTTAATTATTTTTGATGCTATCACAATGGACTTGATGTCTTAATTTCATTTTTCTTGTTATTCATTGTTGGTGTATATAAGTATGACTGATTTTTCTATGTTGATCTTGTATGTTATAGCCTTGCAAATTCATTATTACCTCTAATAGTCCACTTGTGGATTTTTTTTGGGGGGTCACTGGTGGTTCCACATAAATTTTATGTTTGCTTTTGCTTTTTTTAAAAAAACATGTTTTTAGAATTTTTAAAAGGATGGCAATGAATCTAAAGATTGCTTTGGGAAATAAGGCCATTTTAACAATAATAATTCTACTCTATTAACTTAGGATACCTTTCCATTTTTTGTGTGTCTTCTTCAATTTTCATCAATATTTTATAGCTTTTGCACATTGGCCATTCACTTACTTGGTTAAATTTATTCCTAAGTAGTTTTGTTGTGGTTGTGATAAAATGGAATTTTTTTTTTGGTTTCTTTTTCATATGGTTTGCTGTTACTGTATAGAAATGATGCTGATTTGTATAAGTTGATCTGTATCCAGCACTTTGGTGATTATGGTAGATGATTCTCTTAATGTGTTACTGAACTTGATTTGGTAATTTTGTTAATATCATGTTAAAAAATTTTGCTTATGTTATTCAGGGATATTGGTTATATTTTTCTCTTATATTGTTCTCATCTGGCTTTGTCATCAGGTTAATGCTGGCCTTGTAAATTGAATTTGGAAGTGTTTCCTCCTCTTCAGTTTTTGCAAGAGTTTGAGAATAATTGATGTTAATTCTTTTTTTCATTCTTAGTAGATTTTACTGGAGGTGGGATTTATCCCAGGTATGCAAAGATAATTCAATCTCCAGAACTGAGAGCTACATATGCCTCTTATCTTTATAAAGTTAGCTTGCCTCGGGTATTTGATTGCAGTAATGAGACATGAACAAATACAGATACTTTATGTGATTTCAACCTTCCTAAATTTTTTCAGACTCGTTTTGTAGCCTAACAAATGCTTTTTTCTGGAGAATGTTCTGGGTGCACTTGAAAAGAAGGTATACTCTGCCACTGTTGGCTGGAATGTTCTACATATATCTATTAGGTAAATTTATTCTACATTGTTCATTTCTGCTATGTTTTACTGATTTTCTGTCTGGACAATCTATACACTGTTGAACATGGTTTTGAGGTCTGGTATTGTTACTGTATTGATGTTTATTTCTCCCTTCAGATCTGTCAATATTTGCTTTATGTATTTAGGTGGTGAGTATCAGACACATTGATATTTACCGTTGTTACATCCTCCTGTTTAATTTATCACTTTTTCACTATATGATTAACTTCTCTAAATCTTGTTATACTTTTTTGCAATCTATTTAGTCTCATATGAGGATTGCTACCCCTGTTCTCTTTTGGTTATCATTTGCGTGATATATCGTTTTCCATTTCTTTCAACATATGCTTATTCTTAAAACTAAGGTGAGTTTCTTATAAGCAGTGAATAGTTGGATGTTAATTTTATATTCCATTCAAAGAGTCACATCATTGCCATACTTCCCTTTAATTCTTTAAATATGGCTGGGATCCAATGGATTTTTTTTAGTTATAACTCCTGTGTTCGTATCTACATTACTCACAGGAAATGATCCTGGGTTGGGTCTTTACCTCATTCTCTGCTCCTCAACGTAGTATCAATGTTACTTATCAATCCAGAAGCTGTCGGACCCAAATACTTCCTTATTCGCAATGAATGAGCCCTCCCTCTGCTTCAGGGTTGGTTCCCCACTTCAGAAGTAATAGACTCATGGATTCAATTTCATTCAAGTTCCCTTTGGGAACTGAGTTAGCTTGACCTTATTAGCCCAAAAGCTGTCAAGTGGACAGTAGGCCTTAAGAGTGGGCTTAGTTGCTACAATATGGATAGAAGGAAGGTTTGTGTTAACAGAGGAAAAGGAAGAAATATCTCCAACACCTGGAACAACAAAAAAGACAGATATTTGTAAATGAAGTGTAGGGTAGGGTGTGGCTGCCCATCCATGACCTCAGAGACTTCTGTAACCTCTGAAACAGAAAATAGGGGGGAGAAGTCATGAAAGGGTAAGATAATTTTTATAGGGACTGATAAGAGACCGAAACAAAAAAGAGAAGGCTCATTACAAAGAATATTTCCGTTGTGTGGGTGTGTATATATTGACTATAGGGGGAGGGGACTGAGTAGTAAGTGTGTGTGTATGAAATAGAGATTCCTACCGATTTCATTCTGCAGAAGCTGAGATTATCTGTTCTCCTTGAGGACAGTATCTGTCCAGGGTCCTAGCCCTAGTTACAGTCCTCCCACTCTTCATTGATTTGACTGATTAACTATAGTTATAAGAGTTTCTGGATAAAGACCACTGCCCCTAACTTGAAAGAGAGAAGATGCAGTCCCAAAAACAATCATTATCACAGCCATAAGAAAAGTGCTTGAGAAAAAACTCATTTCCAAATGGACTGTTTGGCTTAAAATGTGCTGTGAACTGATAGTGAGTGAGCACAGCTTTTCCAGGACACCAGCAGGAGGAAGACATTATGGATAAGCTGGTGTGAATTGATGTGCATAAAAGGCCAATGAATAGTTGGCTGGGTTGGAATTTAAGGAGAAAAGGGGAAATCAAAAACACTGGCAAAGAATGCTTTCCCTCTTCATTAGGTAGTGTACAGAGAGGAGAGTTTATAAGAAAGGACAATGACCTCTGTGTGCTTTCTTTTCATTTTAATAACTGAATAATACTTAATTTGAAAGTGTTAAAGACATTACAGAAAAGTCAATTTTTAATTTTTTTACCCCAGCTGTTTGATTTGTGGGGTGTTGGGGGGGAATTGTAGGCATTTAGATACCAAGAATTTTTTTTTTTCGGAAATGTAGCATGCCTCAACAGAAAGCAGTCTTTTCCGTTGATCTCAATCACTGTGTATAAACAAGTTTTTTGTTTGTGATATCATAGACAACAGAACATAAACATTAGGAAAGGCTTAGTAACAGCTTCAAAAAGGAGGTAATTAAATTTTCCAAATCAGCAATTAAGTTTTCAGAGCTCCTGCATGAAAGATACTCTGGCCACAGAAAAATATCTTCACAAAGCACCAGAATACTTTGCCAGGCAGGTTAGGCAAAGAAGTTGGTTAATGAGTAACATTTTTGGCGGGATTTTTTTAATATAGAGTTCCTTTTTCAGTTTGGAAAAAAAATACTTCTAGTGTTAGTGCAGATTTTACCATCTAATTCCATGGGCTTCCCACTCTATCACATTCTCTACCTCTTCATGCTTCCTGTCTGGGCACAAGGTAATTGTTTACTTTTTCTCTCAAAAGCAGCTAGCTGGAAACCAAGGATTAAAAAAAAAATACCAGGCTGTAGGCTGCTTACTTTTATAAATACAGGTCCTTGGGGTATTTCGTATGGGCCTGTGTGCTAATCATGTAGCTATCCTATTACGTAGTTAGCAAATATTTGAGAATATTTGAAATAATGGCTATATAAACAGATAATGAAAGAAAGGAAATAAACACTGCTTCTAAAGTATGCATAAGTGTTTCAATCTGGAAGCCATAAACCAGCTAGAGGCAAGAGGATCTTTTGCTAATATGCTTTGTTTTGTACTGTTTCCTGTAGACATATTCCTGCAGCATATTTACCTTTTGATTTTGAGTTTGGTTTGTTTTGAGCTTTTCATGGCCATTAACAAGTTCTTGACTTTTGCAATGTCAAGTCAAGCAGGTAAGTTTTCATTTGTTAGTCATTTACTTTGTGGGTTTGCTTATTGTTAGTACTGAGATGTATTAAGGTTTTAACAAATGTTTAGTCTTACTATCTTCTGGTGATTTAAAATTATTTGATGGAAGTATTTAACTTGAATTAATTTAGAATT
The DNA here is from genome assembly GCF_051225735.1 of Oryctolagus cuniculus. Taxonomy (NCBI): domain Eukaryota; kingdom Metazoa; phylum Chordata; class Mammalia; order Lagomorpha; family Leporidae; genus Oryctolagus; species Oryctolagus cuniculus. The sequence continues at coordinate 68,147,231 of NC_142870.1, forward strand.
ATTCTGATTCATAGTAAATGCAATAAGTGTTCTAAGGAATTCAGGAAAGGAAAAAGTCAAGGTAGTTTCCAAAGAAGAAAAAAACCATTATTCTAACTTCTGGTTCAGGAGTTTTTCCTACAATGAGTTAGCTCCTGAACTGTTAGGTGATTCACCCGAAGCTATTGATGGATGACAGAGGACAGGAGGAAGGTAGAGGAAACCAGTGTGTCCCTGTTATTTCTTCACAATTTACTTCACCATCTAAAATGTACCATGAGCAAGACTGGTTCTGTCATCAAGTAGCTCAGAACCTAAAGAAGGAGACAAACATAAGAACAAATAGTTAGGCAAGGATGTGATAAGAACAACTAGAGAAACTGTTTTGAGAATAGTGAGAGCTTGACTGTTGCCTTTTTTTGTGTTGCTATTTTGACTTTACTTATGTATGAGGATACTTCAAAAAGTTGGTGGGAAGTAGAATTAGAAGGTTCTTTGGTGCAAAAAATTTTTGAAACCCATGCATAATTTTCATAACACATATTTGCCAATGGGATTTTTGAAGCCCCACTGTATCATTGTATTGTTCCCTAAGGGAAGAGATCACATTGCCTACAGTAACTAAAACATCTATGGTGATTTATAAATAAATATCCTGTGAGTCAGATACCATTAAGACCATTGTTTCAGATTAAAAACTCTAAGACTTAGAAAGGTAATGGGTTGCTGCAATAATATACTCCTAGAAATCAGCCAGGCAAGATGTCATCACAGAGCTTTTGCTCACAAATGAAGTACTGTTTATAAGAAGACCTATTACATGTATTACATATTCCATATTGCTGTGTGAATAATATGGACCAAGGATATTTGGAAAAATCACGTGCTTACAATATGAGCACTAAAGTGTGGAGCAGTGATTAAAAATCAAAGAACACAATATGAGCTATGTGGATCAAGTTACATTAAGTCTTTATTTTCCTTTGAATTTAAATAAAACAGACATACAGGGAAGTAAGCAGATGGTAAGTATGCAGTTTTTCATCACGATCATGTGAATGTATCCAGCACAGGTAGGGACAGGACAATAGCTGCCCCCCAGAACTTATTTGGGCGCCTTTCCTTTCATGGTCCTCTGCTAAGAGGACCTCTAGCTTCTTCCACGACAGATGTATTTTATCTGTTGCTAACTTGCCTTAAAATAAATGCAATCATTTAGCATCTAGTCATCTGCTGCTGTTTTATTCAACAATGTATTGGTGAAACGTATCCATTCTGTTGAGAGTAGACCTAGTTCATTAAATATCACTGCTCATCTACTGAATGTTAAACTTTCGAATATTTGTCATTTGAAAGATTTAAAATAGTAGCATCTCAGCATTGAATTAGTTCACTTTTAATACAGAAGGTAAAAATTTCTTTATAGTCCATTGTATAATATCAAAATTTATTTATTATTTCTACTGGTTATTTGCATTTGGGTAATTTCTTGGTTTTGGCTATTAAAAATGTGCCACTATGAACACCTTAATTCATGTTTCTTGGAGAACATTTCTTTGAGACATATGCCTAGGAGATTTGAGGATCACAGGGTATACCTATGTTCAGCTTAAGATACAACTAAAAATTTTCCCCAAGTAATTGAAAGAATTTACCTTCCCATCAGCAGTGTATGTGAGTTATGTTTTCTACAGGTCTTCACCAAAATTGGGATTGTCTGTCTTTTATTTCAGTCATTATGCTGTCCTTGTTTAAATCTGCATTTCTTTCACGACCAAATTGAGCACTTTAAATATTTTTATCAATCATTTGGATATTCTCTTTTGTGTTGTCACTATTCAAATATTTAGCTCAAATTTCTATTGAATTGTCTGCCCTTATCTATTTGTGAAATTATATCAAAATTTGTATATTAGGATACAAGTCCTTTGTCATATATATATATAGCAAATATCCTCTCAAAATGTGGGTTGCCTTCTTATTTCTAAGGATGTATCTTTTGAATAACTGGAGTTATTAAGTCTTAAAGTAGGCCACATTTTCACTTTTCATTATTTCATATTACTTAGAAAGGAATAAGCCATTAAATAACTGTTAATGTGTTCCTTATTTAAGAAATCATTGTCCATTGCTGTTAGGTAGATGTTCTACAATGCTTTATTTTAAAAGTTTATTTTTCCTTTAACATCTAGATATTTAATGCATTTGAAATGGACTTCTGTCCTGGTCTTAGGTGGGGGTCAATATATAACATATAATTTTTCCACATAGGCATTTCATTGACCCAGAATCTTTTATTGAAAAGATCACCTTTTTTTCCAATCCTATGCAATCTATGCCATTTGTCATCTGTGTCAGATGTGTTTCTGTTTCTAACACTCTATATTATGCCTGAATCAATATTGCATTCTATTAATTTAATTTGGTATCTGAATTGTAAATTTACAATTTGTTCTTTTGATTTTTTAAAATCAATTTATAAATTTTCAGAATTAAAAATTTAAAAGCTTGCTTGAATTTTATTAGGCTTTCCTTGAATCCAAAAATTAACTTGGAGAGAATTAATATCATTACAATTTCTTTCCTATCTATGAATATGGTATATCCTTCATTTATGTGAGTCTTTGATTTTCTCAGAAATAATGTGCAGATTTTATTGGGGAGGTCTTGTATATCTTCCATTGAATTTATTGCTATGTATTTTTTTCTTTTTATGGAGGGATGAGCTATTGTAAATGCTGTTTTCCAGTGCTTATTTTCTACTTGCTTATTGCACATATATGGAAAGATATTTGATTTTATTTTTTAGAATAGTTTTAGTTGTACAGAAAAACTGAGAAACTACTACATAGTTCCTTTATGCTCTGTTACCCAGTTTTTTCTAAAATTAACAGAAAATTACATTAGCATGACATTTGTTAAAATTAATAAGTCAAATTTGATACATTGTTCTTAGCAGGAGATCATAGTTAATTCACAAGTCTTTAGTTTTTACTTAATTTCCTTTTTCTTTCTTTCTTTTTTTGAAGACATTTATTTGAAAGGTAGAGTTGGAGAGGGAGACACACACACACACACACAGGGATCTTCCATCTGCTGGTCCACTCCCCAAATGTTCACAACGGAGCCAGGAGCCTAGGTGGTAGAAGCCCAAGCACCTGGGCCATCTTCTGCTTTCTCAGGCACATTATCAGGGAGATGGATCTGAAATGGAGCAGCTGGGACTTACATGGGATGTGGGTGTTGCAGGCAGTGGTTTTACTTGCTGCACCACAATGCTGTCCTTAGTGTCTTTTTTATCCTACGCCTCAATTCAATCCAGGATACAATTATTTACCATATCTCCTTAGGTTCCCTCATTAAAATTATTTGTCAAGTATCAGTTCCTCAGAGTTTCCTATATTTTGATGATTTTGCTTATTTTGAAAAGTCAAGTTTTATAGGATTACTAGTTATCAGAATTTGATTTTTTTTCATGATTACACTAGGTATGAGTTTTCAGGAGGAAATTCAGAGGGGTAAAAAGCTATTTTTATCACATTATATCAAGTGTATATACTATACATGCTTATGTTTACATAGGAGACATTTGTCACACAGTTAGATTTTGAGGTTTCAGCCTGCCTTCTGGGAATTCCCATTTCCTAAATCATGCTTTAAGAGGTTGTACACGGCCAGCACCGCGGCTCACCAGGCTAATCCTCCGCCTTGCGGCACCGGCACACCAGGTTCTAGTCCCAGTCGGGGCACCGGTTCTGTCCTGGTTGCCCCTCCTCCAGGCCAGCTCTCTGCTGTGGCCAGGGAGTGCAGTGGAGGATGGCCCAAGTACTTGGGCCCTGCACCCCATGGGAGACCAGGAGAAGTACCTGGCTCCTGCCATCGGATCAGCGCGGTGCGCCGGCCGCAGCATGCCAGCCGCGGCGGCCATTGGAGGGTGAACCAATGGCAAAAAGGAAGACCTTTCTGTCTCTCTCTCTCACTGTCCACTCTGCCTGTCAAAAAATAATAATAATAATAATAATAAAAAGAGGTTGAACACATCAAGGTTCACTCTCTGTGATGTACAGCACCATACACTTTGACAAATGCGTAGTATCAGTTATCTACTATTGCAGCATACAAAACAGTTTATTCTCCTAAAAATCCCCTGCGCCTCACCTATTCCACTCTACCTCTTCCCCCTGAACTCCTGGCTACCAGTAATCTTTCTTATTATCTCTATAGTTTATGCTTTCCAGAATTGGAATAGTACAATATATGACTGCCTTCTTTTGCTCAAAAATATGTATTTAAGGTTTATCCATGTCTTTTGTGACTTGGTAACTCCTTTCTATTTTATTTTGTTGTGGTAAGAACACTTAAAATCAAATATGCCCTCTTACAAAGTTTTAATTGTATAATGCATTTTTATTGACTGTAGCTGCAATATTGCACAGTTGATCTCTGGTGCTTATTATATTATTTGACTGAGATATTATACACTCTATTTCTCCATCTGCCTAGTCCTTGATGTATACTATTTCACTACTTGTATCTATTAATTTTACTGTTGTAGAAGCTTTGTATATGTGCAACAATGCCATATTTATCTTTCTGTTTCTTATTGTTATAATAAAGTGGGAAAGATCAGGGAGATAAAGTTCATAAACTGGAGGCCACATCTAGCCTGCCCCCCATGTAATCCTATCATTAATCAGATGGCCTCTCCCCAAGTTGAACCTCCCTTTATCTGGGACCTGGGAGCAGTACCATGTAACTACTTCCCTTTTGGACATGAATAAGAAGCCTGGGGAAGGGGAAGAGGACCTCCTTTTTATGCTCTTGATTGCTCCCTCTCTCTCCTGGTGGACCCCTGGAGGTCCCACTTTCCCCTTCCTGGTCCACTCTCCCTTAATAAAGCCCCCATGTCCCTGTGTAGTTTTCTCACTTTCTCCATTAACCTTATCACACTGCACATCATGTTTAAGCCTGTACTTAGAATTCTTCTCTAAGTAAAAGGCAAGAACCTGAAATAGATTTTTGAGGCTATTTTCCAGACATTCATTCTTTCCTTGGCAATGTCCAATGTATTCATAAGCCCATCAGAAGCATTCTTCAATCTGTTATGTTGTTGTTATTAATTGTCCCATTTTATTTTTATTTTTTCACAGTTTTTATCTCTGCTTGCATTTTCCATGTGCTCTGGCATGACGTCTATATTCTCTACTTAGATCCTTAATACATTAATCAAAATTACTTTAAATTCTTTGCCTGGAAATCAAAAATCTGTGTTTTATCCTAGGCTGCTTTAGATTTTCCCCTTGTCTCTTCAGATTATCTTTTTACTCACTTTTTTTTTTTTATTTGACAGGTAGAATTATAGACAGTGAGAGAGAGAGACAGAGAGAAAGGTCTTCCTTCTGTTGGTTCACTCCCCAAATGGCCGCTATGCCGGCACAGTGCCGATCCAAAGACAGGAGCCAGGTGCTTCCTCCTGGTCTCCCATGCGGGTGCAGGGGCCCAAGCACTTGGCCATCATCCACTGCACTCCCGGGCCACAGCAGAGAGCTGGACTGGAAGAGGAGCAACTGGGACTAGAACCTGGCGCCCATATGGGATGTCGGCACTGCAGGTGGAGGATTAACCAAGTGAGCCATGGTGCCGGCCCCCTTTTTATTCACTTAAAAAAAAAAGATTTATTTATTTGCTTGAAAGAAAGAGTGAGGGAGAGATAGAAAGAGATCTTCCATCTCCTGGCTCACTCCCCAAATGGCCCCCATGGTCAGGGCTGTGCCAGGCCAAAGCCAGGATCCTGGAGCTTCATTTGGGCCTCCCATGGTGGGTGGCAGTGGCCCAAGCACTTGGGTCATCTTTCACTGCTTTCCCAGGTGCGTTAGTAGGGAACTGGATTGGTAGTAGAGCAGCTGGGACTCAAATTGGTGCTCATACGGATGCCAATGTCACGGCAGAGGCTTAGCCTACTGCACCACAATGTTAGCCTCTTTTTGTGCCTTTTTGTTAAATATATATATATATATATATTATATTTGAAAGAGTCATAGAGAGAGGAGTGAGAGTGAGAGAGAATATTTCATCTGCTGATTTACTTACCAAATGGCTGGAACAATTAGCTCTGGGTCAGGCAGAAACCAGGAACCAGGAACTCCATCTGAATCTTCCACATGGGTGTCAGAGATCCCAGTACTTGGGTCATCCTTTACTGCTTTCCCAGATGCATCAGCAGGGAGCTGGATTGGAAGCAGAACAGCTGGGACTCTAACCAAAGCTCTGATATGGGTTGTTGGTGTCACAAGCAGCACCCAACACACTGCAGCACAACAGTGGCCCCTGTTTTTGCATGCCTACTCATTTTTTGTCAAAAGACAGATATGATAAATTAGGTAGTAGCAACCAAGGTAGAGCATTACTGTGAGTTTTGTGTTAATCTGGCTAGAATTTGAGTTGTGTTTACTGTTTACCATAGCTTTTGGCATCAAGGTCTTCACATCTCTATAGTTTCTTTGTTTTTCTCTGCCCTGTTGTCTCTGTATTTCCCCCAAAATTCCTTATTAATCAGAGTCTGAACTCTGAACTTTGTAACTATTTTGGCTGTAATCCACTGCTGTTCTACAGGAGCTCTGTTGATATGGTGGGAAGGGATTGTGGATGGGAAGTTTTCTAAAATCTTAGGTTTAATTCTTTCGTAAGTGGACCTGTGTATCTCAGCTGTGACCATGAGCCATATTCTTCCCTTTTTTTCCCTTTTCCTCAGCCCTTTTAGTTAAGACAGGAGAACTAGAAGGAACTGGAGTTGTTATTGTGTTTCCAACAATGTGAGATCAGGTTCTGGTAAAATGTCTTTTTTCCGTAAGAATGGGTATTTTTTTAAGTGGAAAATGCTCTGGTAACCATGTCAGAATGGTTAATTTTTCCCTTCCTTTTCCAAAGATACAAGGTGATTTTTCTTGGCTATTCATTTGACAAGGATCTGAGAGGTGAGACCCACAGATATGGCCTCCCTAAGATTATTGCCCTGGAGAATTTGTCACTCTCAAGTCCCTTGATGCTCAGTTTCTGACAATTCATCAAAATTACCATTGATATGTTCCTATCATTTTTTGACTCCAGTGGCTTTTACTCTGATGGGAAAAGTACATAAGCCTGAGTCATTCTAGCTCCTTGCCAGGAATTTACCTTTTACCCCTGCATCCTTGGAGGTCCCCAAATTTATTCCAAATCCCTGCATTCTTTCAAGGAAATCTATTGGATCTCACACACTGTGTTGTTCCCCACCCCACCCTCTGCATTCTTTTCCAGGTTGGAAAACCAGGTGCCAAACCTATGTGGAGAAACTCACCTCCGTCTCTCGCCTCCCACCTCCCCTCCAGACCACTAGCCCACCTGAGATATAAAAAGCCCAACCTCTTGAGGGCTGGGTCTTCTGCCACGTGTTCAGTCTGTGTGCAGGCTGGCAGTTGGTCATTTATCTCTGTGAATATATTCTTCATTTTGGCTGTGAGTCCGTATCTTGCCTCCTCTGATCTGTGTGCCTTTTCCTTACATACTCTAAATGAGCTCATCTCAGCTCTCCTTCTCTGTACTTACTTTTGCTCCACATTTCAGGGTGGTGATTTGCCCTTTGCCTTCAATTCTCTGAGGAGTTCATGATAAGATCTTTTTAGCTTGTTCAGCTTTTTTTTATGTTATTATGGGTGGATTAACTTTCAAGTTCTTTTTTTTATAAAAAAGATTTATTTTATTTATTTGAAAGGCAGAGATACAGAGAAAGAGAGGGACAGAGAGGTAGAGAGATCTGCCATCTGCTGATTCACTCCCCAAATGGCCTCAACAGCAGGGGTGGGGCCAGGCCAAAGCCAGGAGTCAGGAGCTTCATCCAGGTGTCCCACATGGGTGCAGGGGCCCAAGTACTTGGGCCACCCTCTGTTGCTTTCCTAGGTGCATTATCAGGGAGCTGGATTGGAAGTGAAGCAGTCAGGAATCGAACCAGTGTCCACATAAGTTGCCAGCTTTGTAGGTGGCAGCTCAACCCATTTCACCACAACACTGGCCCTAACTTCTAAGCTCTTACATGTTGAAGCTAAAACTGACAATCTTGACATTTATTTTGGATCCAGGGTCTTACTGAATTGACTTCTGAATTCTAACAGTTTGTCCATAGAGTTTTGTAATTCACTCTGTACTCAATCATGTCATCTGGAAAAAAATTCTACTTTAATCCCTTCCAATCTTTATTCATTCCATTTCTTTTTTATAGCTAATTAGCCTAGCCAGGATTTCTAGTCAGGAGTTGTAGAGAAAGGGATGAAGCAGTAGAAATCTCTGTCTTGTTTCTGAGCTCAATGGAGAAGCAATGACAATTGCATGTAATGTTAGCCAAGGAGTTATTGTAGTTTCCTTTTATTATGTAAAGGAAATTCTCTCATAATCCTAGTTTGCTACTATTTTTTCATGAATAGGTGTGGACATTTATCAAATGATTTTTTCTGAATCTATTAAATAATCGTGTTATTTTAATCATTTTTTCCTTAATATGGTAGTTTAAATTGATCAATTTAAATATTATTAAATCATCCTTTCATTGCAGGAAGGAATATTGGTAAATTGTGTTCTTTCTTTTCTTTTAATTTTAATTTTTGTAATCAGTGGCACTTTGAACACACACACACACACACACACTGCACTTAATAGACACATTTTACAAAACTCTTCTTTCTCATGGGAGAAAAATTTAAAATTCCACTTTAACTTCATATTAGAGACTAACCTAACCACATGCCCTGTTCTGCTACCAGGTGGTATCTGTGAAAAATTAACAATTTGTGTCTCAACCAACACAGAAATTGAAGTATCCTACCAATCTAAACACACTGGAGCAAAGGATTGAGAAAAATCAGTGTTTCTGATAGAGATCTCAGGATAAATCTTATTCTGCTCATATGTTTGAGTTATATGACCATAACCACCACACCCTTCCCTGTTCAGATCAGTTAATGGTATTCTTATCCTGTGATCTGTTAACTAAAAAGTTTTTTAAGAAAGCTAACAATGCTTATTGTATATTGCTTAAATGGTTTCTAAATTTTTGCGCTCAATAAATATTTATTGCTTAGGTAATACACGCCAGAAATACATTTAGAAACAAGGAATTCAGTGGTGAGGAGATAGAGGAGTTAATTTCCTAGTGAGCAAGGGAGGCAAATAAAATGATAATTTTAATTTATGGAGATGAGTACTGTGATATGGGTAAAGCAGGCTAGCATAAATGCTTGTTTAATATTGGATTTTATTTTCAGATTCTTCACATAGGATAAAGCATAAAAATAACGAGACGGCTGTTTTGGGAGGAAATGTGACTATTTTCTGCAATTTAACAACGGTAGCAGATGTTGTGCAAATTACCTGGCAGAAGATCCAAGATTCTTTGCCACAAAATATTGCCACTTACAGCAGTAAAAATGGAGAGAAGATCCTTCCGCCATACACAGATAGGCTGCGTTGCAAGAGCATCGAACCCAGTTCCTCATTCATAACTATTCTTGAAGTGACATTTGAAGACGAAGCCTGCTACAAATGTTTGTTTAATGTGTTTCCACACGGCAGCCGTGGAGGACAAATCTGCCTTAACATTTTAAGTATATCAGTGTTTTCTGTAGGCTCAAATTACTGGGGCAGAAGTCATGGGGTTGTGGTCTTTTAAGGCTGGTGAACAGGGAAAGAATGTTATACTGAGGAAAAGACTAATAGATGTCAGAGAGGCCACATATTTTGTTATGCAGAAGGCAAAGGTGGAAGCCAACAATGCTTATGTGATTAGCTCATTTTCACTATAAAACCAGGCATCGCCTTTTAGATTTTCAATCAACTCATTAAAAAAAAAGTATTTATTTGAAAGGCATAGTTACAGAGAGAGAGACGGAGAGACACAGAGGAGAGGTCTTCCATCTGCTAATTCACTCTCCAAATAGCTGTGATGGCTGCAACTGGGCCAGTCCAAAGCCAGGAGTCAGGAACTCCTTCCAGGTCTCCCATGTGGGTTTAGGGGCCCAAGGACTTGTGCAATCCTCTGCTGCTTTCCCAGACACATTAGCAGGGGGCTGGATGAGAAATGGAACAACCAGGATCTGAACTGTCACCCATATGAGATGCTGGTGTCGCAGGTGGAGGCTTTACCCGCTACGTCACAACACCAGATCCTCAACCTCTCACATAGCTATGCTGCACTGGCTTTCATCCAGTGTGTAAAATTCACAAAGAGCATCAGAATTTTCTCACTAGAGAATTGGGAAAAGAGAGGAAAAGAAAAAGAGATGGTAGAGAAGGAGAAAGAGAGGAGTTTAAGTCTCTAAGAGAAGAAAGATTTCCCAGGCTTCAGACTGACAAAATGTTTAAGGGCTAGTGACAGTGTCACAGTCTCCCTTATTCTGTTGCTATAAATTTAAGGTATTGGGAGTTTATATCTTGCTAAGATTCCATGAAAGTTGAGACGCCAACTGTTTACCTCAATTTGGAGGGCCTGTCTGTGGGTATGGGAAATGATACTGGGAGTTTTGTAACAAGCAATGAGAGGTATCCCAGGGGGTATGTTTTCAACATTTCGACTTCAAGTAGCAGTTTAGGCAAGTCTAGTCTCTAACATAGGAATGTGGTGGGAGGTACTTCTATGTTTAATTTCTGTTTCTCCTTTCTTGCCTCAGCTGTATCCGCATTAAGAACAGAGCTCCAGCTGAATCCCGAAGGTTTTCTTAATGTTCTGTACTCAGCTGTGGGAAAACCTGCTCCTCAAATCGCTCTTTTCCCATCACAAGCCCTCGTTAAACCACCAGAGGAGCAGCTTGTTCTGAATGCCAATGGCACGGTGACTGTCACTAAGACGTGCATTGTCTCCTTGGAGACTCTGAGGTCCTTAGGACTCCAACATCTGATTGTGCACCTAGATCACCCTTTAAAGAAGGAAGAAATTATTGTTCCTCTGTCAGTAGGACAAGAATGTAAGTAGAACGGAATATGTCAACCGGGGAAATAGGCATCTCCCTTTAAAATTCACCAACAGAAGGACTTATGTAATTACCTGTTTTTGAACTTGTGGATCAGTGTAATAGGTTGAAAGGTTCAGATAATGAAGATGGACACTATTGGAGTTGTGTTCCCTGGGGCAACTGTTTTCCGATGGAAATTTTGAATTGATCTTTTTGTTTGTGCTTCTCACTACATTTTTGCCATGAACACTGAAGATTGGAATCATTTATTCCATAGTCAGCTTTCCCCCACCCCTTTCCTCCCAGTAGTTTTATTCTTTGCCACTTCCCTCCTCAATCTTCAACAGCATGGATAAACTTGCTTCTTGGTCATCCACCACAGAAAGTCTCTCTTAGCTACCCACTTCTCCTTGCTCTCCTTTTTCCAAGCTCGGTCAGCTGTATTTCTTCTGGATCATAACCATAATTAAACAGGAGATGTTTTCTTTACAGAAAAATTCTACAAGTAGAAGCCAAAAAGAAATATTCCAATAATTTTCTTATATTCCACTTAATAATCTTTTAACATTTGAGTTTTAGTCTCTGTATATTTGCTATAAAGCTGATATTTGGGCTTTTAATCCACCAAATTTTGATTCATTTTCTATTATTTTATCTGTTTAGTGTTCCTTTATCTTTTCTTGATTCTTTGAGGTTAACTATTTATTTATTTATTTTCAAAGATTTATTTATTTATTTGAAAGGCAGAGTTACACATAGAGAGAGGAGAGGCAGAGAGAGAGAGGTCTTCCATCCAATGGTTCACTCCCCAATTGGCCACAACAGCCGGAGCCACGCCAATCCAAAGCCAGGAGCCAGAAGCTTCTTCCAGGTTTCCCACATGGTTGTAAGGGCCCAAGGACTCGAGCCATCTTCTACCGCTTTCCCAGGCCACAGCAGAGAGCTGGATCAGAAGTGGAGCAGCCAGGTCTTGAACCAGCACCCAAAGGAGATGCCAGCACTGCAGGCGGCTGCTTTACCTGCTACACCACAGCACCAGCCCCTATTTATTTTTACTTCATTTTGCCTACCTATTAATTGTGGGGGAAATATACATTACTTTTAGTGGTGGGTCCTAATATAGTTCTCTGACTTATTAAAGTCTAACATATTTTGTACTCTCATTACTCCCTGGACAATGCAATGGTCTTACATCAGCTCCTGATCTTTTTGCTGTTGTTGTTGTGCATGCCGATTCTTTGTATATACTCATTTTTTATTTGACAGGTAGAGTTATAGACAGTGAGAGGGAGAGACGAGACAAAGGTCTTCCTTCCATTAGTTCACTCCCCAAATGGCCGCCAAGGCCGGCACTGCGCCGATCCGAAGCCAGGAGCCAGGTGCTTCCTCCTGGTCTAACATGTGGGTGCAGGAGCCCAAGGACTTGGGCCATCCTCCACTGCCCTCCTGGGCCACAGCAGAGAGCTGGACTGGAAGAGGAGCAACCAGAACTAGAACTCGGCGCCCATATGGGATGCCAGTGCCGCAGGTGGAGGATTAGCCAAGTGAGCCATGACACTAGCCGCAGTATATACTCATATTGAAATACCACAATATATTATTGTTGCATTCAATTGATGTGGTTTATGAAAATAATCATTTATATTTACCCTTTTTGTTGCATTTTATTTCTTTGTCTACATTCCTAGTTTTCTCTAGAATCATTTTTTTCTACCTGCAGAATTCTATTTTTTCATTTACTGCATTTGTACAGAAACCAGTTCTCTCAACTTCTGTTTCAGAGAAAAATGTCATTAATTTTGAAGGCCATTTTTAAGAATGTATAATCTCAAATATCTCTGTTGGGAAAAAAAAGTTGCCCTGGGTTGCCGTGGAACTGCAAACCACTCAGCCTATAGAGTTCTCATTTCTGCTCTTTCTTCATATTATTCATTATTTCTTTGAGCCTTGTAATCAAAGACATGTCCGGTGTCATGCCTTGGTCTTTATTTCTGGATGCTGCTTCAAATTAATGGGCTACATTTCAAGCACCAGGAAGTTAAAGAAAACATGTATGTGTTTCCATTTAAAAGTTTCCTCCTCTGTTAAGGCCTTAGCCTTTTCAAATGGTGGGTTGTCAGAAGACAAAATGAGTAACAGGCTGTGGCTCACTTGGCTAATCTTCCGCCTGCAGCACCGGCATTCCATATGGGTGCCAGGTTCTAGTCCCGGCTTCTTCTCTTCCAGTCCAGCTCTCTGCTGCGGCCCAGGAAGGCTGTGGAGGATGGCCCAAATGCTTGGGCCCCTGCACCTGCATGGGAGACCAGGAGGAAGCACCTGGCTCCTGGCTTCAGATCACGCTGCTTCACGCAGCGCCGGCCGTGGTGATCATTTGCAGAGTGAACCAACGGAAGGAAGACCTTTCTCTCTGTCTCTCTCTCTCACTGTCTATAACTCTACCTGTCAAATAAATTTTTTTAAAAAAATGAGTTATATAATAGCTTCTCCCTTTCCCTTCTTCCAGTCACACTGGTGAATTCCCATGAAACATCCAGTGTAACAGCCCTGGGACTTTTGTGTCCCTCCCACTTCACATGACAAGCTGCATGACCACAGCTGGACAAATTTTAGTAGTAAGTATGCCCTGATGGGCTGACATGAATCACTTGGGAAAATCAGAATTTACTTATCTAAAGGACACACAAGGAAATTCACAGTCAGAGTGTACAGCAAAGAGATTAGAAGCATTCTCTATTGGAGTTATAATAAGCATTTTCTGTGAATCAAGCTAACAGCAAGGTCAGATGAGCAAGCTAGCTAATACTAATCACACTGTGTCTGCTATTCACAAAGCAACACTTCAAATCATAGACTATGTAATGAGGTAGAGTTAAGCATTTCCTTTAAGATATACGTTGAGAAGGCAAGTAGTTCACTACAAATTAAAGAAGATTAGAGTATGTCTGTGTACCCTTTTCTTTCCATGCTGAACCTATGTGAAAGCACAAGCTAATGACTTTTCCAGGATCCCATTTGTTGACACAGCTTGCAGTAACTACAGGACATCTAATTCCCAGTCTGATATCTTTCTGAAATTTCCATGGGAGGTGAGTGGGGTGAGAATACTAAATAAATCCACTTTAGTATGATGCTATTTGTTAATCTGTATTTTGGGAACTAATGAGACAGATAAAATTTCTGATAGTTTAGTCATATCAGTCAAGAAAAAGCATCACTAATCATCAATGATGTTGAATCCAATGAGTTACAGAGACATTTCCTGTTTTAGAAGAGTACTGGCATGAACAGTCTAACACAATCTAGATGTAGACTAAACACCATCTCAAGTCAGCCTAGAACATCTCATCAATTTCAGAATTAAGCTGTCTCTGGAATAAAGGACAAAATGAAGACGAACACAAAATGAAACTTGTATAAAACAACAGTACATTCAGGCTAGCACAAAATACCCTTCCATCATCCTCTATCTTCCAGACTAGTAAAACATGGTTTAAATAGAATCCAATACTCAACACTGTAGAATCTGAATAACAGGCAATTTCCCTGGTGACTGTAGTAGGCATGACAACAAGCCACTGGGTCTATACTACATTCATAGAATGCTCTTACATGTGATTGATAACTATACAATTCTAAATCAATCATTCTTATGCTCTCAGAATTTCTAGGGTATTTCTCCATTGTTTTTGGCCATTGATTGTTGCTGATGAGAAGTCAAATGCCAATCTGGTAAAAGTAATAATAGATGTTAATGCATTTTCTCTTTGATAGCATAGTATTTTCTGTTTATCCTAAAGATATTTTTAGTTTCGTTTACTTTTTAATCCTTTAATTCAGGCATGAGGATCCTTTGTTTCTGCCAAGGGCCTTTGGAACTTTATAACATTATGTGTGGACCCTACAAAATTATCAACTTAAAAATTAGCCTGCTTTAGGGCCCTTTATTCTTTTTTCTTGAATTTCTGGATTTATTTTTTAGGCATTTGTGTAGTTGATTTTTGTTTTGTTTTTTATTTTTTTTCTCTGATGGCTTTTATCTTTGAGCTATGCCTCTGTGGCTTGGTAGACTGCATGTTCAGTGAATACCAAGAGGTGTGTGGTAGGTATGGCCAGGAAGCTCTGGTCAGTGCCCCAGGGTGCGATGAGTATCCAGAGTGACACCCATGTTGGTCATGGCAGATCTCAATGCCTAGGTGTTGGCCCCACGTGTGTTCCATGTCACCATATGAACCCCACAAATGATCTTTGCAGTCTTCACTGTGAACAGTTCCCACTGCAATGATCTGTTCTAGGCAACCAAGAAGCTCCAAGTATGTGGAGCCACACCCAGTGATTGCCCAGAAACCCAGCTAAAACCTGCACCTCCTCATGTAACCACCAAGTCTCCCCAGTGTCTGCATGCAAGGCTCCCACAGTTGCTGGGTGTGGAGGTTTCTCTCTGCCCTGCCAGCCTGTCCAGTCAACAGAGAGGCAGATGTTCCAGGCTGAAGCAAAGAGCTCTGACCCCATTCCAGGTCTCTCATGTGGGTGACAGGAAGTCAATCACCTAAGCCATCACTGTGCCTTCAAGGGTCTGCATTAGTGGGGAGCTGGAGGCAAGAGCTGAAGGTCAGGCAAGTGTCACAATCTCTAGATCAAGCACTAGCCCCTTTTGTTTTAAGAAACTAATATCTTCTCAAACGTATCCAGGAAAAATAATTTAGAGGTATCATAATTATCTGGCTTCCTTATTTATTTAGTTCACGTTCTCAACTCCCTCCCCCTCCTATCACTTTAATTTTCTGTTTCTTTTACTCAGGCTCCATTCCTTGGATTGCAGACTTTTTCCAGTTCCTGGTGAGCCTATACTGGAGGTTTAAAAGGCAGAGTGTAAACACCTTCATTCTGGGACCCTGACCTCTACTGCTCTAGCTATTCTCAGAATGTGCAATAAGTTAACTTCCTTTTTACATTTTTGGCTAGGGTATAAGCATGTGGCTATCCAAGTTGTACTTTGGAATATTAGAAATGGGGGCTTTCAACTCAAACTGTAAGTGCACTGCTCATTCCCCTCTCTGTTGCCCTCAGAGTCCTGAGCCTCTCCAAGTCCTGCTGATATCTCTCTCTGCAGATGAATCTGCCTTGTGCATCAGGAGACTGCAGCTTCTTTTGTCCTGAGCCTTCACAGATCATCCTTCTGTCCACTTGACATCTTCCATAAGCTTGTTTCTTCACATTTTTTCACCACATTTTTTTTGTTCTGTCTGATGTTTTGCATTTAACCCTTTTCTTCTTGTTACTATAATTTTCATGCAATCTCAAGAAGAATTAAAGGTAAATATTTTTGTTATATCTGTTTCTGAAATGGAAATTAGTCAGTACTCTTCCTGAACATTTCCTCATCTCAGAAAATGGGAATATGCCAGTTGAATAGCATGTATATTTCCCATCAATCCATTGCTGGATTATTATGGCTAATTTAACTCTATTGAGATACAAATGGAAGTAAAGAAATAAGTTATCAGTTCAGAAAAGGATTCTTCCTTGCTAATCTTGTAATAAATTTTAGAGACGTAAATCTCTGATCCTAATTAATGCAAGCACAAATTTCCTTAAGGACCAACTATATTCACTTTTATGATATGTCTAAGAAAAAACATTTATAATTGTAATGATGACTCTCCATTAAACTGTCATTACATTGAAAAATGTAAATTATGCAAATGGCCTCCAACCTAAGGATGGTTTGGCTTCTGATTTTTCTTTTTTTATGTGAGAAGTCTTTTTATAGAGGTACTCCCCTTTGTTGGTATAATGAAAGTTTCCGATTAACCATGTCATTGTTTTATTTTTACCATGAAATTTTTTCTCAAATTTCTTTCAAATTAAACAGACCCGGGGCCAGCACTTTGGTGTATCAGATAAAGTTGCCACCTGTACTGCCCGCATCCCATGTGGGTGTTGGTTCAAGTCTCGGCTGTTCCACTTCTGATCCAGCTCTCTACTATGACCTGGGAAAGCAGTGGAAGATGGTCCAAGTACTGGGGCTCTGCACATGAGTGGGAGACCTAGAAGTACCTGGCTTATGGCTTCAGATTTGCTCAGTTCCAGCTGTTGTGGCCATCAGGGGAGTTAACCAGCAGATGGAAGACCTCTCTCTCTCTCTGTCTGTCTCTCTGCCTCTGTCTCTCTGTATCTCTGCCTTTCAAATAAATAAATGATCTTTAAAAAAATTGAACAGACCTATTTGCAGATATATCCTTCTACTTTATTATTTCCCAACCCACAAATACCCCATTGACCATTAACTTTTGTGAACACACTTACTCATTTTATATAAAAGCCCATTTTTCTGTTTGCAATTAAAGAGAGACCTTAAGATTCTTAATGAGTATCCTCTCAGTCACCAAAAGAAAAATCTACAATTTCCAAACTTTTTTAAATCATTAAAAATTACTGTTTTCCAAAAAGATATTTAGAGGCTGAATTCAAACTCTACATTGCCTTCAATGTAATCTGTACTAGAGGCCTATGAAAGAAGTAGTTCATTACAAAACACCTGTGATCAAGAAAATATTGTAATGTTGAAGTGTTCACATTCAGTAAAAATCATACTGTGGATTTTTTTTAAAGATTTATTTTATTTATTTGAAATGCTGAATGACAAAGAGAGAAAGAGATCTTCCATTGGCTGGTGCACTTCCGCTAAATGTCCTTCACGTCCAGGAGTAGTTCAGATTGAAGCTAGGAGCCTAGAACTCCATCAGAGTCTCCTACATGAGTTGTAATGACTAAAGCACATGGGCCATCCTCCACTGCTTTCCCAGGCTCATTAGCAGAGAGCTGGAGAAGAAGCAGAGTATCCAATAATCAAATCAGTGCTCCAATGTTGGGTGATGGCAGGTAGGTGATGTCTTGAGCCATTGGATCACAAATCTGGCCCCCACAGTGTGGATTTTGAATTTTAATCTTTTCTTGGGCTGGTGGTATGCAGTATGGCACTCTGTCCCAATGCTGGAAAGCAGCATTGAACTGTAGCTCCCTGCTGGCCACACAGTCATGAGGGTGAACAAACAATAAGCTATACTGTGCTAGGCTGCTAATCTAGGATGTTTGGCTGGTTAAGTATATTAAATGAAATTTTGACTTATAGTTTTCAATTACAATTGGTTTATTGGGAGGTAAGCTGAAGAGTACCTATATTCCCAGGGCTACCTAGAGAAAAGGCATCTATAATACAAGCTAGGACAACTATAGTCATAATAGCTGTTTTCAAAAGTGTTTATGCTTAAAATTTTGCAATTTTTTTGTATGAGTTCAGGCACTGTAGTCAAAAATGAATATATTTTCCATTTGTGCCACCTACTTGCTCCTTAAGATGATTTCCTTAATATCACAGAGATTTTATTTCTCATTTGTACCTAATTAAAGTACTCACCCAGTTAGTGTATATGGCTCTTATAAAATGGTTGTCATATTTTCTTAGCACATTAATCTTAAATATTTATTATTATTTTAAATTTATTTTCTGAAATTATTATAGACTTTGGAAATTCTATTTCAATAATACACTCATCAAGTGATATATTTTGTTTAACATTTTCCCATAGTGAATATTTAAGTAGTTACATCTTCTTATTCTTGGGAGTGATAGCATGACATTAAATATTATGTATCTCAATCTTTTAAATACATGTAGCAGTTTGAATATACATTAGTACATTCATTTATACATTAGACTATGGCAATTTTTCTTATAATGTCAATTTGAATGTCAACAATACAATGGAAAATCAGAAAAGCATTGCAGATTGAAAGTACCAAGCAAGAGAGCAGTATAGTGTGTAAGAAAAGGAGCATACATGTACACATTTTTGCCTTGTGTTTTTTAGGTACTTGTTGTTTACCTGTAGTTGGTGGATTCATAACACTTTTATGCATTTCATTTATTGGCGTGATCATATTCTGCATTGTTCAAAAAAGAAAGAAGAAACGGTGTTATATTCCTACTTGTTTGAGGTAAGAAGGTGGGTAAAATATGGCTAATCTAAAATATTTTTTAAAAAATCCTAGTACTCTAGCAAAATTCTTCATATAAAGAAACACGATGGGAAAACTCCTTTGTACATACTTGGTAAATTCTACAGTTAAGCATAAAGCCATATTAAAATTATAAATTGTTAGAAAGGTAGGCTTTTAGTTAATCATTTGCTTATGGTAAATTGAATTTAAGATTCGTTACTGAAGAAAGACTTCCTTAAGAGACAGAATATGGACCCCAGACAAGTTATGGGAGGGAATTCACTGAGTGCTGAAAATCCTTGAGACTGGGACTGAGTTAAGTCTGCTGACATAAGTCTCCAAAAACTGGCTGGAGGAGATGCTATGGAACCCCCAAACTGGGCCCACTGCCGGATATGCAGCAAGCCACTGACACTGGGTTGGAGGAAGACAGTAAGTATTCACTGTGCAAGGCAAAGTAAGGATCCAGGCAGCTGTCACTTAATTTGGGGGCTCCCTGAGGGGTTATGGGTGAAAGTTTTTACAGACTGAATTTAGAATTCAGAAGTACTGTCCTGCACATGTCTGGGTGCCTGGTTGATCAGTCATGCCCTTGCTTTGATTGGTCAATAATACCTTGTTTTTAAGGGAATTTTGATGACAAAGTGAGCTTCGGTCAATTTGGTGGCAACATACATTTTGGAGTTACTGGGCCTTTAGTTACTGGACAAGAAACTCCTTGAGACAAGATTGAACATCAAGATGTTATTTATAGGGAACCAAATGAACTACTGGGTCAAGTTGTTAGGGACCTGGTAGGGCCTACTGCACCATTCCCTCAATTCAGTGAGTTAATTTTATTAAAATAGTTGATTTTCAATTATAAAACCAGGGCAAGGAATCTTTAAGCTAAGGGAGGCAGCTGGGGGACCAGAGATTAATACCTGATGGTATCTAGCATCTAACTTCACAGCACTGTTTAGGGACTCAGGTTTACTAACTGACAAAGTCATGATAAAGTGACCTTGTTTTACAAGACTAATGGAGTAAAATAGCCCTTCATTTTTCAACAAATACTGCTTGAAGGGTCCGGTGCTGTCGTGCCACGAGTTAAAGCCCAGGCCTGCAGTGCTAGCATCCTGTATGGGCACTGGTTCGAGTCCTGGCTGCTCCACTTCTGATCCAGCTCTCTGCTGTGGCCTGGGAAAGAAGTGGAGGATGGCCCAAGTCCTTGGGCCCCTGCATCCTAATGGAAGACCTGGAAGAAGCTCCTGGCTTCAGTTTGGCTCAACTCCAGCCATTGCAGCCATTTGGGGAGTGAACCAGCAGATGCAAGACCTCTCTGTCTCTCTGTCTCTGTCTCTGTCTCTCTCTCTTTCTGTCTGTCTACCTCTCTGAAATTCTGTCAAATAAATAAAATAAATTTTTAAAAAATACTGCTTGAATATCTCTACATTACGATGCGTTGCTCTTAGTGTGGATGAAAGAGACACCACCAAATCATAGGAGTTGCCCATCTTTGCGAGACTGTATCATAATAAGGAGGAATGGATAGTGGAAAGATAAAAGGAAGCAAGAAAATACCAAGCAGTGATAAGAACCTTGTAGAAATAAGACAGAATGATGATTGAAAGAGCTATGGGTCTTCTCTCTGAGACGATGACATTTCAACTGATATCCGAGTAAGACAAATGAAATTGTTAGTGAAGAGTGTTTCAGAAAAAAGGAATATTTGGTTCAAGTGACTACATGGGAATGAACCTGATGCATTCCAACAAGAAAGAGAAAGTCAGTGTGCTTGAAACAATGGTTAGGGAATGGAGGTGGGGACCAAAACAAGAAGGTCCACGGGTCTGGGAGGGCATTTGAGTTTTTACAATATCAACCCCTGGAAGGGTAGAACACAGGGGCAAAGGATCTGCTCTACACTATAAAGATCTCTCTAGAAGGTACAGAGGGTTTCTTTCAAGTCAAGGATAAGAGGAAGGACAGTTTTGGTGGTTATATATATATATATATATATATATATATATATATATATATTGAAAGGCAGAGTCACAGAGAGGCAGGGGGGAGAGAGAGAGAGAGAAAGAGAGAGACAGAGAGAGGGATATCTTCCATCCACTGGTTCATTCCCCAAATGGCAACAATGGCCTGAACTGTGCTGGTTCTGAGGTCGGGAGCCAGGAGCTTCTTCTGGGTCTACCACATAGGTGCCAGGGCCCAAGGACCTTGAATATCTTCTACTGCTTTCCCAGGCCGCAAGCAGGGAGCTAGATCAGAAGTGGAGCATCCAGGACATGAATCGCTGACCAAATGGAATGCTGATGCTGTAGGTTGTGGCTTAGCCTACTGCACTATAGCACTGGCCCCAAGAGTTCTATTTTTAATGTGTAAATTTTGAAATAATCTGTTTTACATCCAAGAGAGTATGTTCATTAAGTATTTATATATGTGACTCTGGAATTTATGGAGCAATCAGAGTAGAGATATAAATTTTTTTTTATTTGACAGAGTTAGACAGTGAGAGACAGAGAGAAAGGGAGATATAAATTTGAGAATAAAGATATTATGTTCATCCATGGTACACATCACAGATTATTATTCTCATGATTTTTAAGTAGAATTAATATTTAAGTTCTGTAATTGAAGCATTTTATGTTGATCTAAGTATTTGAAAAAGTGTCTCAATCTCTCAAGAGCATTTGGATACAAATTCTCCACACTGCCATGAGGGGGAGTGTTTGGACTGTATTCATCTGACAGATACATGCATGTCCTTATCTTCAGGTCAAAGAATAAGGGTGAATCAACTCAAGTCCCTCTGAGATCATAATGAGCCATTCACCTCATTCACCCAGGTAATTATCATATATGTGGGGTATTTTGTTGTTACTGTTGTTGTCATTGTGTATACTTCAAATTTAGATTAAGTCTTCCAATTTAAATCTGCATTTCATTTTACATTTTGTATCCATAACCATCATTTTATAAATAAATGGGAACATTTGTTTAAATATGAAAACCAATTAGTGAGGTAGTGATTTCAAATGAGGTTATGTTAATATTAATGTCTGAATGTTTCTATTCTTTCCCTGATTCAGGACCTCTGCCACCATCACCATTTGAATGACTGCTTTAATTTCTATTTTTCTGAGTATTCATAAATGTGGAAAATACTATGGAGGCTCTTCCAAAAAGTAAAGATGAAACTACCACTATGGGGTATATCAAAAAGATATGAAATCAGTACCCCAGAGACATCTACACTTCCATGTTTATTGTAGCTGTATTCACAATAGGCAAGAGAAGAAAACAACCTAAGTGCTCATCATTGGAATGAATGGATAAAGAAAATATATGTATACAATAGAATACTATTCAATGTACAGAAAGGTGAAATCTTGTCATTTTCTATCACATGGATGATCCAAAAGAAAATTATGTAAAGTGAAATGAATTGATGCAGAGGACAAATATTGAATGATTTCCCTTGTATGTGGACTCTAAAACAGTTGAGCATATAGGAGTAGAATAGTGGTTATAAGACTATGAGGGTAAGTTACATTTAGATAAGAGGAGCAAATTCTGATGATCTAGTATGGAGTAGAATGACTATTGTTAGAATAATGTAGTGTGTAATTCAAAATAACTGGAAGAGAGGATTTTGAATAACAAATCTTTGAAATGATTCATATTCTAATTATCATAATTTCATCATTAAATGATGTATAGATGTATCAAAACATCATATTGTACTACATGAAATTGTGCAATTATGTGTGAATTAAATTTTTTGAAATAAGATTGATTGTGTCCATATATTTGATAGTCATTCAGATTTCCCCTTCTCTGAAGTTCTTGTATATATTCTCATGATTCTCATTGGCTATCTTTATTTCAGAAAAGCCGTTATATCCCAGTCTTTACAAACTAGAAGTTGGTTTCCTCTCCTCATTTGCTAGCACTCTTTCACATTTCCCATTATATCACTAGGGGAACATAATAGCCTTTAAGGCTTCAACAATGTTAAATCTATCCATCTTTTCACCCCATGGTTTGAATTTGGGGTCCTATTGAAGAAATACCTATTCACCTAAGTTTGCAAAGATATCCTCTTACATTTATTAGTTTTATATTTTGTCTATTTCATATTTAAGTCTTTAACCTAAAATGTAAGATTGAGATATTTTTGCCATATAATTATTTACTATATAATGATCTAGATTTCCTAACATCAGGTACTAAAATACACCCTTTCCTCACCAATAAGCCCTATTTTCAGCTCTCTTAGTTTATTCTGTTGTTTAATTTTTGTTTTCTCATAATTATATGTGATTTTTATTACCATGAACTTTTGCTTATTACCATGGGCTTTCTGCTTAGTGTTAAAAAGTTTCAAGGAGGCTGGTGCCGCAGCTCAGTAGGCTAATCCTCTGCCTGTGGCGCCAGCACATCAGGTTCTTAGTCCCGGTCAGGGCGCTGGATTCTGTCCCAGTTGCTCCTCTTCCAGTCCAGCTCTCTGCTATGGCCCAGGAGTGCAGTGGAGGATGGCCCAAGTGCTTGGACCCTGCACCTGCATGGGAGACCAGGAGAAGCACCTGGCTCCTGGCTTTGGATCGGTGCAGTGCACCAGCCACAGTGCACCGGCTGCAGTGGCTGTTGGGGGGTGAACCAATGGAAAAAGGAAGACCTTTCTCTCTGTCTCTCTCTCTCACTGTCCAATCTGCCTGTCAAAAAAAAGTTTCAAGGAAAGGTTTCTCTCCTTTATTTTCTAAATTAATACAGATATTATAATATAATTAATGTAGATACTATAATATAGATAATTAATATAGATAATATATTCAGAGACACACACAGTTACACATCCATATACATTGCACACACAGACACATTATGGAATAAGCTTATTAAGTTCCAAAAATTATTCCTTCTTATTTATTTCTGCATTTAATTTTGTTATATCCTTCTCATTTTGCTGAGTTTACTGTTTGTGCCTTTTGTTCAACATTGGTATATGATAATGATAGTTACAGTGATTTTATATATGTGTATTTGTATTTACTCTTGAACTCTTGAGAAGCTGAGAAAGACAGAAGTATACCTTAACCACTGATTCATTCCCCAAATGCACGCAACAACTGAGTCTAAACCAGGCTGAAGTCGTCATCTTGGAATTTAATCTTGATTTCCCACAGGGTGACAGAGACCAAATCACTTGAGCCACGACTCAATGGAATGCAGAAATCCTGAAGGATGTCTTTCTTTTCCTCCTCCTCCTCCTCCTTCTCCTCCTCCTCCTTCTTCTTCAGGATTTATTTTTTTGAAAGGCAGAGCAACAGAGAGAGATGGAGGCAAACACACTTACATACACACACACACACACACACAGATTGAGAGAGAGAGAGAGAGAGAAAGGTCTTCCATCTGCTGGTTCACTCCCCAAATGAACAACAGCCAGAGTAGGGCTGATCCAAAGCCAGGAACCAGGAGCTTCTTCTAGGTCTCCCACATGGATGCAGGGGCCCAAGGACTTGGGCCATCTTCTACTGTTTTCCCAGGCCATAGCAGAGAGCTGGATTGGAAGTGGAGCAACCACTTGAACTTGCACCCACATGGCATGCTGGCACTGCAGGTGGTGGCTTAACCCGCTAAGCATAGCACCACCCCTGATGTATTAATTCTGACACTGTGCTCCTTTAATTCTGTCCAATAATTTTAAGTGTTATTTTTTTCCTCTGTGGCAAAGCATTATATAAATAATGTAAACAAGTTTTTTTTAAAGAATTTTCAAAGCAATGTTGCATCTCATTGTGGAGCCTTCCCTCTTTTGTTCATTCTTCTATGTCCCAAGTCAGTATCTTTTGTGTTTATAACCTATTTGTATGGTGTGATTATTGATATCATAGGATTTTTTCCATTTTTATTTCATTTTAGGTGATTTTTCTTCCATCCTGTCTTTTATTAGGCTTATATATTATTTGCTAGTTTAAGCAGCATGCTTTATGTTTATTCTTCCACTGTTTTCTCCTAACTTACCAAAAAATGCCTATTTTAAATATAAATTCTTAAATTTTCCAACAGTTATAATTTTGCACAATTCTAACTTTCACAACCCTGTGGGCTTGTCCTGTGAGGCCCACACTGTCGAGATGGTGGGGTGACAGCGTTCTTCGACAAGAAGCACTGGAGATGGTTTCAGTGAACATGTCTGTTTGTTAGCAGTTAGGCACAAGCTTTTATAGGGCAGGCAAAAGGGAGTAGATAGCTCAGGGTAGCAACACCAATTCTATAGGATAGTGCTGATACTGGTACTGCTATGCTTCTCCTATAGCTTGAAGGTCATGTAGTCCACATAGCTTTCCAGGTGGTCTTATGAGTCTAGTCCACATCTGGGAACTCTCTAGCTGACAATTACAAGGCCCCTCAACAGGAATTGGGGGTGTGGGAAATGTGCCTGGGGCCCCTTCAATCTGCCAGCAGTCAGGTCAAATGTGGGTCTCAGTGTGCTGTGTCCTCTACCAAGGTTTTACCCGTGGAGCATGGTGTGCCATGCCCTCTTGACCTCCTGCATAGGCTAGGCAGACAGCCTTCCAGCCAGGCACAGGATCACCCACACAATCCCATTCCCTACCCTCTGTATCCCTTCCATGTATATCTAAATTATTCTATTTATTTATTTATTTAAGATGCAGAGAGAGAGAGTGCTCCCATTAACTGGTTCACTCCTGGGATCTGTCTGTGACGGCTGGGATGGAGAGTCTGGACAGGGGCTGGAGCCGGGAGCCAGGGATGCAATCTAGGTCTCCCAGGTCAATGACAGGAACCCAATCACTGAAGCTATCACTGCTACCTCCCACAGTGTGCATTAAATAGGAATCTGGAGTCACAAACCAAAGCCAGAAATCGAATCCAGGCTCTCTGATATGGCATGTGGGCCTCTCAACTGCTAAGCTAAGCACCTGCTCTTGAATTATTTAGTTATTTTATTACAGCGGTATAATTTTTGGGACTCTGCTTTTTTAGGCAATAATAAATTCTGGTAAGTTATTTATTCTTCCTGTATCTTATAGCCTCTTCCTGGACCAATTTTTTTTCTTTTACTGGAATCCTAATTTTAAAGACACTTCTGAAGAAGAGCCTTGAAATAATTTTCTGAGGACCATATGTTTAATGATATTTTTTTCTCCTTTCCATTTTAAATATTTTGTTTATGAAATCTATGACCAAGACTTTAAATATCTTTAAATTAAGGGCAAGCAGAATAATAATTACATATTTAACAATTAAGAATAGAGAATGTAAAAAAAATAAACAGAGAAAAGGATCAAAATTAACCCAGCAGAATGCTTTGCATATACTTTTTTAAAGATTTATTTATTTATTTGAAGGGCACAGAGAGGCAGAGGCAGAGAGAGGCAGAGAGAGAGAGAGAGAGAGAGAGAGCGAGCCACAGCGTCAGCCCCTTGCATATACTTTAAAAAACCATGTATAAGGATGTTTATTGCATGACTATTTAAAATAACTTAAGGAAAACTCATTAACTGTAGAACAGCTAAATTGTGGTTTGCAGTTTTCATAGAATGGGAAACTATACAGTAGTAAGAATGAATGGACAACTATATGCAGTAACATGGATGACTTTTTAACATCTACAAATGAGTGAAAGAATCAAGATACAAGTGAAGGAATACTCTATGATGCCATTGATATAGATGTGTGTGTTTGTGTTTGTAAACAGTCCTGTTCACACAACTGGCACATGCTGTTGAACAGAGAGCCACCTGAGAAAGTGATTGGATTAGGGGAAGTGAGGACTACAGGAGATGAAAGATTATATGTGTTATTCATAGATTATAAGAATATCCTAGTGTATTAAAAACATACTAGCAACAATTTTTGTAAAAGTAAAAATGGAATTCAATGTTCAACACTTTAAAAATATGGACTCATTGCATTGTTGTATCCCAAAACACTGCCTTTTGACATTTTACCTTTAAAAGTATTTATAAAAAGTGAACAAATTTCATGTATTTAATATATACAGATTTAAGATCATAATGATACTTTCCACTCTACCCTACTGCCCATACTTCCACCTTCCCTCCTTTTTCCATTCTTATTTTTCTTCTAATTTTTATAATGACATACTCCCAGATAATTTTATAATCACAGTCTTAACTCTCCACTAAATAAACAATTCAGCAAGTACTAAGCAGAAAAACCACTGTTCCTCAAGAGTATAGATAAGGGCTGTAATCATTAATCAAATATCAAAATGACAATTTTCTCATATATATTACATTTTTTGCACTCTGCATATTAGTTACCACAGATCAGGGAAACCATATGATATTTGTCTCTTAGGGACTGGTTTATTTCACTAAACATAATGGTTTCCAGTTGTATCCACTTTGTTGCAAAAGACAGGATTTCATTCTTCTTTATGGCCAAATAGCATTCCATAGTGCATATATACCACATTTTCTTTATGTAGTCATCAGTTGATGGACATCTGGGTTGATTCCATCTTTTAGCTATTGTGAATTGAGCTATAATAAACATGGGGGCACAAATGACACTTTCATATGCTGGCTTCACTTGCCTTGTGTAAATTCCCAGGAGTGGGATGGTTGGGTCATATGATCTATTTTCAAATCTCTGAGGAATCTCCATACTGTCTCCCATAATGATTGTACTAGTTTGCACTCCCACTATCAGTGTATTAGAATATCTTTTTTCCTACATCCTTTCCAGCATTTATTGTTTTTTGATTTTGGGGTGATATCCATTCCAACTAGGGTGAGATGAAACCTCACTGTAGTTTTGATTTGCATTTCTCTAATGGCTAAAGGTCCTGTGCATCTTTTTAATGAGTTTGTTGGCCATTTGCATTTCACCTTTGAAAAATACCTATTCATGTCCTTCACCTATTTTTTAACTGGATTATTTGTTTTCAGGTTGTTGAGTTTCTTGAGCTCTCTATAGATTGTGGATATTAATTCTTGATCAGTTGCATAGTTTGTAAATATTTTCTCCTGTTCTGTCTGTTGCCTCCTCACTTTGTTAAGTGTTCCCTTTTTTATGCAGATGCTTCTTAGCTTGATGTAATCCCATTTGTCTATTTTTGCTTTTATTTCCTGTGCTTCTGGGTTCTTTTCCAAAAAGCCAATGTCTTGCACATTTTGACATTTTTAAAATACTTCTTTATCTACTTACTTGAAAGGCAGAGTGATAGAGAGAGGGATAGATCCAGTGGTTATTTCTCATATGAAGGAACAGGAAGTCTGGGCCAAGCTAAAGCAAGCAGCCAAGAACACCATCCTGTTCTGTCACGTGAGTGCAGGGGTCCAAGTACTTGGGTCATCCTTCTGCATTTGATGACACATTAATAGGAAACTGGATTAGAAACAGAGTTGCTGGGATCTCAGTATGGAAGGCAGGCATCCCAAGCAGTGGCCTAACATGCTAGACAGCAATGCTAGTTCTTCCTTGATTTTATTAATTTGATATTTTTAATTTCTGTGTTTTATGTCTATTGATTGGCTTCCTCTAATGAATCTTGTTTGGCATTCTATGAATCTTTTAGTCTTTTAAATATGTATATTTCATGCTTCTGGTTGTTTTCTGGAAAAAAATAGCCATTACTTTATTTAAATCCTTAATTTTTCTTCTCTTCATGAGACTCCTGATATATAAACATTAGTACCCTCTATTCTTCTATGTGAGGGTGTGCATGTGTGTGTGTGTGTGTAAACATTCCTTTTCACACAAACTGGCACATGCTGTTGAACAGAGAGCCACCTGAGAAAGGGATTGGATTGGGGGAGGGAAGGAGTACAGCAGATGAAAGTTCATTTCTCTCCAGAGCTATAAAGGACTCTATCAAAGAAGTTTTCAGTGAGGCCAGAATGGAAGGGGCAACTTGTGGGGAGCAACTCAGACTAGACTAAGTTACTGGAATTAAGACTTATTCTATGCATCTGCTCTCCCACAATATGGCGCTGGGAGAGGAGGTAACAGCTTCTACACAGCTGCCTCCAGTTCAACCAATAAACTGTAGGACCTGCTCCTGATTGGAGGAGAGCAGCGTACTCGGCGTGTGGGTAGCAGAGTTGGGATTGGTGGAAAAGGACTATAAAGGAGGAGAGAGACAACATGCACCAGGAACATCTAAGGGGAACATCTAAGAGGAACACCTGTGCAGCCGGCCGGCGGTGTGCCGCTCCCCCGCGGAAGTGGGGAAAGTGGCTAGGGGGAACCGCCCTTCCACGGAGGTGGAAGGGTCGGTAGCCAACCCGGGAAGAACCAGCAGCAAACCCGGGGAGGGCCGAGCAGACAAAAGAACAGCGCAGGGTCCTGTGTCGTTCCTCCGCGAAGAGGGGGAGCGACATAATGGTGCCATGACTCGGATAGAAAGCCTAGGCAGGGTTTAGTGTCGTTCCTCCATGAAGAGGGGGAGCGACATAATGGTGCCGTGACTCGGATAGGAAGCCTAGGCAGGGTTTAGTGTCGTTCCTCCATGAAGAGGGGGAGCGACATAATGGTGCCGTGACTCGGATATGAAGCCTAGGCAGGGTTTAGTGTCGTTCCTCCACGAAGAGGGGGAGCGACAGCAACTTTAATTAACTTACAGATGAGATAGCCCAGTAGGGAAGTGAATTTTAGAGAATGTACTAAGATAACAAGAGTCATGAATATGCTTAATCTGTT
The DNA here is from genome assembly GCF_051225735.1 of Oryctolagus cuniculus. Taxonomy (NCBI): domain Eukaryota; kingdom Metazoa; phylum Chordata; class Mammalia; order Lagomorpha; family Leporidae; genus Oryctolagus; species Oryctolagus cuniculus. The sequence continues at coordinate 68,176,882 of NC_142870.1, forward strand.
AACTAAATAATTTAAAGAAGAAACTATAGATCACTTGATAAAAATAGAGCAATTACACAGCCCAACTGACAAATACTGGTGACAACTGCTGAGAGTGTTCTATAGGCTAGGAACTGTTTAAACCTCACAAGATATTGTGAACTAAGTACTATAATTATTCCATTGTCCTCTGTCTGAAGCATTCAACCACTTGCTCAAGCTGACACAGCTCCTCAGTGAATTCAGGGGGTGCAACATGTCTCCTGCCCATGGGGCTGTGTGTCCAGGGTATCATTCACATAACCCCCCATGATTCACTTTCTCTACTCAAACATGGGACTCTCATTTCCATGCATGTTCATTTCCATGTCTAACATAAATGTGAACATAAAAGCTGTGGCTGTCACCTAGAATTAACTTGTAGTTCATCTGTGTAACTCATCAAAGTACAGGGTGCGCTTGACAAAGCTTGCTGAGCTACACAGCCTAGGGAGGACAAATACCACAAGATGTTATTTATGTTTCACTCATGCAAGCTAAGTCAGTCCTATAGATATACTGTACAGCACTGTCCCTATCCTTAACAATTACACTATGTATTTACAACTTTTGCTCAAAAGGCTGATTTTATATTAACAATAATAAAAAATAGCCAGTGTGAGGCATAGATTGTGGTAATGCCTGCCTGTTGTATGATTACCTCCAAGTTGCATATGGTTTATTTTTTTAAAGATTGATTTTTAAAGATTTATTTATTTATTTGAAAGGTATAGTTATAGGGAGAGAGAGATTTCCTACATCTGATGTTTCAGTCACCAGATGGCCACACAATGGCAAGACCAAGCCAAAGCCAGGAGCTTGTTCCAGGTTTCCCACATGGGCGCAGGGACCCAAGTACTTGGACTATCTTCTGCTACTTTCCTAGGCTCATAAGCGGAGCAGCAAGGACACGAACCAGCATTCACATATGGGATACTAGTGTTGCTGGCAGAGCTTAACCTTCTGCAGCTACAACCTGGTCACAGCTTGGTGTTTTCTACATTAATCACATACAGAGATGTTAATCATATGATATGTCAATAAGGTGGGAAGAAGAGAGAGGAAGAGGGAGAAAGAGAGGACTGTGGGTTCCATCCTTACTAGGAGGTCTTGGTAGTAAAACAGAGGTAAGCATTTCATTCACCCCTTTGTCCTTTAAGTTTTATTTTAAGAGCTAAGAATTCTGAAACTTGCTAAAAAAGAATCCTCATGAATGTAAGTGGAAGGAAACTCATCAACAAAGAAAAAACCTGATCACTTCATGAAGGGAGAAATCATTGGAGAATGGACATGGAACTTATTGCTTGAATATACAATTCGATCCTGGATTTTTAAAAAATAATACTGTACGCTTGTTTTAAAAGCATTGTTGAAACCATCATCTCACCCACCTCCCACCCCATTTCCTTTCTCTGTCAGTACAGGTTAACAGGAAAACGGAAAAAGTGATTTTTTTTTTTTCCCCGCAAACACTTGTTTCCCCAATTGCCACCACTGAAAGGAAAAAATATTTTCGAAACAATGCAGGGATGAATACAAATATCATTTAATTTCCCATAGATGGACTCCTCCTGGAAAAGCCGCTTGGGGGCGGGGCGGAGGGGGTGGAAGAGGGGGCCGGCGGGAGTGCACAGACAGGCGCAGAGCGAGCTCTGCGGTGTGGGTGGTGGCGGGGGTGGGGGCCGGGCCGCTGTAGGGGCACAACCTGGTGCGAAGCAGCTAGCCCCGTCTTTCCAGTTGCGCCGAGCCGCCTGGAGCGAAGATGCAGAGAATGGAGAGGCTGGTGAGCTGGGTGGGCCAGGGCCTGGGAAGGAGGGCGCGGGGTGGGCGCGGTCCAGCTCCCCGGCGGCCCCGGGGCGGCGGCGGGCCAGGCGCGCCGAGCTGGGGCTCGCCCTAGTCTTGATCCTACGCTTGGTTTACCTTGATGCCGCCCTGAAAATCGCTGAAAAGCTGCTTTTGCTTCCAGAAGGGTGGCGCACAGGCCACTCCTGGCGCCCTGGTTCTCCATCCCCATTCCCTGGCAGGAGAATGCCACCAGGTGCGGGCTCCGGAGACGCTTCGCCCGAGGCACCTTTGTTATCCGCCCTAGGGAGCAGAGCCAGAGGCATCGTCGGGGGTGCCCCTGGTCTCCGACTCCCTCTCTGAGGCGAGAAAGCATAGTCGTTTCTCCCGAGAAGGGGGTGGGAGTGCTGTGCTGGCTCCGTGTTGGCGGCGAACTGCCGTGGGGATGCGAATCCCAGCCCGGCCCTGGGCAGGAGGGCTTCTTCCCTTTTTGATGCTCAGCCGCTGTCTCCGTCCTCTCGGGGAGCCATGAAAGATGCGATAAAACTGCATGACACTGGTCGCGAGTCTCAGGATTGCAATCCGGACTCTCCAGAGAGACGACATCTTGTTTATTCAGGGGCTGTGTGCACGACAAAAGCGAGGGAAAGGGTTCCGTGCACTCCGTTGGTGTAGACAGATAAAAATCCAAAAGCGAGGAATGCCTGCAGGAATTTTGTTTTTCCTATTTGTAGTTTGGAGGCAGGAGCCAGCAGCGCCTGTTTCATTCTGGTTCTTAACAAAGGAGAACTGGGGTCCATGAGCCTGAGCCTTCTGCGTGTCAGATGCATTTCATGTCCACAGCTGTGCTTTAGACACGAATTATTACCTGAGTCGACAAATAAAGGAACTGGTACAGAGGCTCATTTTCCCATGCATATGGCTGCTTGCAGTGGGACCAAGGTTTGGATTAGAAACTTTCAGAGCAAGAGGTTTGCATAAAGCCAAGCATACCAGATGGGCAGTTGTCAGCCAGGCACAGGGCTCAGCCAGCACCGGTGATCTAGGCAAAGGTCCTGAGATGACGGCTTTGTTTTCTTGATATGTGCTCCCATGTGTCACCTGATTACCGCTTTCAGATACCCAACAGCGGCGGTTACTACATACTGGGTGCTGTACCGTTGAAGTGCTTAATTCTCATGAGTACTCCTCCTATGAGATAACATAAAAAAAAAATTATTGAGTAGTTATTTGTATCCGGCACGATTCTAGGAACCTTACATATACCACAGGTTGAATACCCCTTATATGAAATGCCTGGGATCAGATTTCAGATTTTTTTTTTCCTTTCAGATTTTGGAATAGCTACGCACTGAGATATCTTGGGGATGGGACCCATGTCTAAATATGAAATTCATGTATGTTTCATACATATCTGCCACACGTGGCTTGAAGGTAGTTTTATTCAGTATTTTAAGCGTGTTTGCATTTGTCTGTTAAATGAGGCCAGGTGTGGAATTTTCCATTCGTGGCCTTCTGTCTGAAACTCAAAAAGTTTCAGATTTTAGAGCATTTTGTATTTGGGGTTTTTAGATTAGGGATGCTGAACCTGTGATTCCTTTAGTCTCTCAAAGATGCAATATTTTGGTCTGGCTGCCATATCTGTCCACCAGAATCTGCTCCTGTTGCTACCATGCAGCAAAGCCTCCTGGACTCCTCCCTACAAAACAGAAACCTGTTGTCTCCAGCTTGGTAATGTTTTCAGCTATTTGCGTGGACTAGAAGGAAACATGGCATGGAGTAAAAATGTGTGTATATTTAATGACAAGGCTTTCCTTCGGATGCCCTTTGCCTCAGTCATTGTGTTTTTTATTTCTTAACTTTGCTGGCTCCCAGTCCATAGGCTTAGCTTGCTATGTGTCTGCTTTTTTCTTTCTTTCTTTCTTTTTTTTTTCTTTTCCTGAAACACAGTTTTTTGCTTTAGAAATCAGTCTGTTTTGCATTCCTCATCATGGCCTCTGCTAGGCCCTTGAGTTTCCATGGTAGAGAGAGGCATAATCATTTTTGTAAAATGGCATGGAATTAGAGTGCCAGATATCCGTCTCCACAAATTGCCTTAGCTGAAAATAAAACAAAATGTGTTGAGTTCTGGCAGCAGAGCCTGGGGAAACATTTGGCTTGATTTTTTTTTCCAGCTTTCCTACTCAATAAGATAGGATGAGGCAGTATCAGTAATTCTGAGAAAATGATCAAGTAGTCCTCAGGCACTTCAGAACTCAAGAAAGCCCTTTAAATATGATACCTGGGAATGATTGGGAGGAGGGCAAAAGCTGAGCAGGTGTGTAGGCTGTGAATGTCTTTTCACGTATCATTTTGGACTTCCTAAAGGGCAATGATTTTGTTGTTGGTCTTAGACCCATGAAGATGAGAAGTCACCTTGAAGGGTCTGCAGGCTCATGGTATACTGGGGTATCAAATGATAACATATACATGTGAATGTTAATTTGTTCTAATGGCACAATCAGGTGGTATAGCTTTTACTTCCCAGTAGTGTGGACACTGTGTTGACACTCCTTGGGGTCTAGGGATTATCTCTCGGTCGTTGTGCCTCAGGTATTGAGTAGCCCTGGAGAAGAGCCACAGGGTGGTAGATGTCATCCTTTTCAGGATATCTGTCCTGAAAGATCCCCCAGGAACTCTTTGACAGAGGCTGTGATGGAGACTCTACATCTCTGACAGGTGCAGTGGGTGCTGGAGAGGAGCCCTCTCAGAGCAGGACATTCAACCCCAGACTCTGCCAGCTCTGATGTTCACACATGACAGCTGTCTCCAGGGTACAAGTTGGCCCAGGAGAACTGAGACAAGACTGGATCCAGTATTCATAATCTCAATGGTTATAAATCGCTGCTCCTGGCCAGAAACAATTGAAGCTCTCTCTTTAGAGTTACACCACTAAAGGAGACAATGATAAGGGGTGATTTTCTACACCTACCCAGAAAGAGACTTGGTTAGAAGTTTCTTTGGCTAAAGAACAAAGTTTACATAATGAGATTATTTGTGACATGTTTATTGGTTTAATCTGGTCAGACCCTTTCTCTGTGACATTTCTCCCCATTAAATCTCGGTCACGGTTTTTTCCCAAGGGAAGAGAAGAACATGGGATAATCACATCAACAACATAGTGGGAAGGAATGAAGGAAGGATATTGGAACTGGGATGGCTCCCACTGACAGGAAAAGGAAAGAGAAATCAGATAGGCAAGGAAAGATTCAGATCCTCCAAGATTCTCTGCCTCTAGCCTCTCCTCCTAAGCCCATAGAAGGAAAGATATCATAAGACAATAAAAAACCTGGGAGAAATTAAAGAACAAACGATAAGATCCAGTTTACCGTGTCAGAAAAAGAACTGTGTCATGGAAGTTAAGTCATTATTTCTAAAAGGAATGACTAAACAGGGCTTCATAAGGCAAGCAATGGGAAGGAGGGATGAGATTTTCACAGTAACAATCATGACCATAGGCCATTTGAGTAGTTGTGAATCAGAAATATGTTTCAAGAGATAGTAGCAGAGATTGAGACTAAGCAGGGTCTGATAAGAACACATAAGGCTTAAAATATGTTATCTCAATAACTACAAAAAGAAAGGAAGAAGGAAGGAAGGAGGAGAGAGAGAGGGGGAGAGAGGGAGGGAGGAAAGGAATATCATTATGTTTTTAGAATTGTTATCTACAAATCATATCGAATCTGTTAAAAACTAATTAAAATAAATATTTTTGAAAAAAAGAACATGTAAGTTCTGAAAGGAGGGCCCATACTAGGCATTAGTCAGCTTTTTACTACTATAAATATAATTTTTGAGGTACTCAACTTTATAAAGAGAAAGATTTATTTAGCTCACAGTGTTTTGAGGTTCAAGCTCAAAACTGGGTAGCCCCATTGGTTGTTCTCTAATAAGAGCAATGAAGGCAATGGATGATGAGCAAGTGCAGAGAATCACATTTTAAGAGATGTTGGCCCTAAAACTCAGACTTTTGTAATGATATTTCTGAGGGAACTACCTTCAGAGACCATGTCCCCAATAACCTAAGAATTTCCCATCAGGTCCTGCCTCCTAAACAAAATAATTGGTTTGAGTCTATACCTCTTAGTACCATTAAATTATGACTTTGAGGTTTACTATTCTGTATGAGTTTGGGAGTCAAGCCCCTAAGACATACTCATTTGGGGGACATTCAGCATCCACATAATATCCAAATCATAGCATTCTTCCCCGGCTCATGTCCACCTCACAGTGAAAATGCATTCATCCCATCTCCAAGATCCCCAACCTATTTTTTTAATTTATTTTTTATTTAGTAAATATAAATTTCGAAAGTACAGTTAATGCATTACAATGGCTTCCCCCCCCATAATTTCCCTCCCTTTCACACCCCTCCCGTCTCCCGCTCCCTCTCCCATTCCATTCACATCAAGATTCATTTTCAATTCTCTTTATATACAGAAGATCAATTTAGTATATATTAAGTAAAGATTTCATCAGTTTGCACCCACACAGAAACACAAAGTGTAAAGTACTGTTTCAGTACTAGTTACAGCATTACTTCACATTGGACAACACACTAAGGACAGATCCCACATGAGAAGTAAGTACACAGTGACTCCTGTTGTTGACTTAACAATTTGACACTCTTGTTTATGGCGTCAGTAATCTCCCTAGGCTCTAGTCATGAGTTGCCAAGGCTATGGAAGCCTTTTGAGTTTGCTGACTTCAAAGATCCCCAACATATTAAGTCTAACATTTATTCAAGTATCAGAAACAGGCAGAAATTGATACAAACGGAGAGAGCTCTTCCATCGGCTGGTTCCCTCCCCAAATCAGTGAGGGCTGGACCAGAAGTCCAAAGTCTTATTTGAGATTCACGGCAAATTCTTTTAACTGTGGACATGGAAAATTCAAGTTACATACTTTCAAGACACAGTGGTGGGATGGGAAGAGCATATGCATTTCCATTCCAAAGGAAAGAGAGAGGAAATAGAACAGAGGATGAATCCACCCAAAGCAAGAACAAAACCCAATAGAGCATGACCAGCAACAGAGCTCCATGTACAGCATCCTGGGCACACTGGGGTGGATGAACTTCCAAGGGCTTGAGGTGCCCTGCCCTATGGCTTTGTTCATCACACTCCACATGAATGTTCTTTCTGCATGCTGATGTCCATGGCTTTCCAAGGCTTGCATGGTACACTGCTTGTAGCTTTCCCGAGTAAGTGTTTCACATTGTTGCTTCCTCTGGGTATCTGTGATGTGTGACTTGACTCCTACTCTCACTTGGCATTGCCCTATTGGAGGTCCATGCAATGATAGCAACCCTGTAACTCTTCCTAGCCTCCCAGGCTTGCCTATGCAATTTATTTTTTTTTTTAAGATTTATTTTATTTATTTGAAAGACAGAGTTACAAAGAGAGGTAGAGACAGAGAGAGAGAGGTCTTCCATCCACTGGTTCAGTCCCCAGGTGGCCGCAATGGCCAGAACTGTGCCAATCCGAAGCCAGGAGCCAGGAGCTTCTTCCGGGTCTCCCACACGGGTGCAGGGACCCAAGGACTTGGGCCATCTTCTACTGCCTTCCCAGGCCACAACAGAGAGCTGGATTGGAAGTGGAGCAGCCCGGACTAGAACCAGTACCCATATGGGTTGCTGGCGCCTTAGGCCAGGGTGTTAACCCGCTGAGCCACAGCACCAGCCCTGCCTATGCAATTTCAGTGTAAGCCATTATGAACCCTTAGCTCATTCATTCTGCATGTCTGCAAAACCAGCATCTTGTGGACAATGCTAGGAGCTCGTGCCAACATGAGCCATTCCTGGATCTGTTGGGCTATGGCTGCAGCCATGTAGTGTTTCACCAGCTGATTGCAGAGAAATGAATCCTTTGGCAGTCTTGGGCAAGCCTGAAGAAAATGCCCTGGTGATCCACGAAGCAATTCTGTCCTTTCAGGCCTCTCCTCCTGTGATGGGATGAGCCTTCTCAAAAATTTCCAAGATGCTCTTAAGGCCTTTCTCTCGTTCTGCCAATTAACGCCTGACTCTCTTTTACTTCCTCTAATCTCTTAGGAATATAAAATGCATTCATATTTCATAACTTTAGAAACAGTTGTGGCCATGAACTCTTGGTGCTTTTTCTACTACTAGAAGTAGAATCCCTGAGATGAGTACTTGGTATGGAGGTTAAGATGCCACTTAGGATACTGGCATCCCACATTGGAGTGCCCAGGTTTGACTCCTAGCTCTGCTTCTAATTCCAGCTTCCTACTAATGTGCACCCTAGGAGACAGCAGATGATGACTCATGTAAGTACTTAGGTCCCTGCCACCCATGTGGGAGACCTGAATGGCATTCCCTGATTCTGGGTAGCCCAAGTGCCCACAATAGTGGGTATTTGGGGAGTGAAACAGTGGATAGAAGAGGTCTTTCTTCCTTTTAAACAAAATGGAAAAAAGGAGGGTGGGGTAGAATCCTTAGCATTTTAAATCTAACAAGATTAGTGAACCAATTCAATTTATTTATTTATTTATTTTTATTATTTTTTTTTTGACAGAGTGGACAGTGAGAGAGAGACAGGTATTCCTTTACCGTTGGTTCACCCTCCAATGGCTGCTGCAGCCAGCGTGCTGCAGCTGGCGCACTGCACTGATCCGAAGCCAGGAGCCAGGTGCTTCTCCTGGTTTCCCATGCGGGTGCAGGGCCCAAGGACTTGGGCCATCCTCCATTGCCTTCCCGGGCCACAGCAGAGAGCTGGCCTGGAAGAGGGGCAACTGGGACAGAATCTGGTGCCCCGACAGGGACTAGAACTCGGTGTGCCGGTGCCGCAGGTGGAGGATTAGGCTATTGAGCCATGGCCCCAGCCAATGAACCAATTCTAGACACTCCCAAATCAATTTACTAAACTTATCTTCCAAATTCTGTTCCTTATGGCAACAGAATTTACATTTGCCTTTCCTCACTATAAAGAACATGTCTGAGGCAACTAACTTTGTAAATGGAAAAGGTTTCTTAGCTCAGACTTACAGAGGTTCAGGTCCCAGAGAGGGCAGCCCCAGGTAGTTGGGCTGTGGTGAGAATGGGGGATGGCAATGGCAGGGCAAGTGCAGAGGAAGAGTCATGTGGCAAGCCAGGGAGCAGAGAAGCTGGTTCCCAAATGGGGTTTTATAACAGCTGTCTCAAGAGAGCTCCTTCCCAAGGGCACTCCCCAGTGACTTCCTAAACACTGTAATCAGATCAAGTTCTTGGCCTGCTAGTACCATTAATTTATGACTTTGAGGTTAAAATGTTCTTTGGGTTTAGGAGCGTACCTTTAATATATGCACCTTTGGGGGCATTCAACATCCAAACTCTATTCAAACCATAGAACTAGGTTTGTAGAGCAGTAGATTGGAGCAAGGAAAATATTGTTGGATGTCCTGCAAAACAAAGTACTGGTAGATACTGAGGTTGCTGTGGAGCAATGAGACAAGCACAGAGACCATTAGTTTATGGAAGAGTGTGGTGACACTGCTAAATGCTGTTTAAAAAAACTATAGAAGCAAGTTAAAGACAATCTCCAGCCAAGAAGGCAGCCAGTGTAACAGGAATTTCACAGTGGTTGAATGGTTGAATTCGTGATTTCAAAAGTGTGAAAAACTAGTGGTTTCATATGGTCAGGTAATGTTTTAGCATTAGAGTTCCCATGGAAGAGAAAGAATGAAAAGACTGACAGTGTGTGGAGAGGCCCAAGCAGGTGGTAACCGTGTTAGGGACAGTGTCTCAGGGTATGGGAATACAGTGGGCTGCACTTAGGCAAGGGTCATCTCTTCTCAAACCAGGAAGCAGAGGGATGTGTTCCTACAAGATCTGGACATTTGAGACGTGGTGGACGAAGGCAGATAGGACCCCTTAGGCACTGGGGGAAGAGGCTTGACTCTGCTCGGAACAACAGCAGTGCTGAGAGCCTAAGGGGAAAGTGACGCAGAGGGTGAGATCACTGTACACAGAGGTGGCTAGCCAGGCTGCTACAGGTCAGGAGGAAGGCATTTCTGGTATGGGGAAGTTCAAGCAAAACCATCAAGGCAAGAAACGTGCATTTAGGAATAAGCAAGGCAAGCTGGCATGGAGAGGCAGATCTAGGTAAACAATGGAAGGTGAATTTCCAGGAAAACCATGCAATTGCCCCTCAGAATTTGGGGGTACTGGGGTTGATTCCAGGACCAAAATCTGAAGTTCCTTCTGAAAAATGACTTAGCATTTGCAATACAACCTACTTATGTCCTCCTGTACACTTAAATCATCTCTAGATTATGTTAATACCTAATGTATTACAAATGATATGTAAATAGTTGTACTCTAAAGAAAACAAATCTGCACATATTTAGCACAAATGTAATTTTCCCCCAAATATTTTCAACCTATAATTGGCGGAATGCACAGGTTCCACAGCTATAGAGGGTGAGTTGTTTTAAGCTAGGAACTTTGAACGATTTTCTCTAGACAGCAAGGGACAGTGGAAGATTTTGAGGTGGGTGTCAAAGAGGAATTTAAGAAAAATTAATCTGTGCAATGGCATATAAATAAATCAACTGTACACTAAACAAGTCTAGGGCAGAGACTGTGTCTGCCTCACCCAGTCTTGGCTCCAAAGTGCCTAGCATGAGGTCAACTCGATAAACAGGATGAATAATCGCATAAATGAAGAGAATATTGTCAGACATTCAGAAAAGAAAAGACCATTGCATCAGCCGCCCACCGTGATGAACTGAGATGTGGGTAGTAATGGTAGAGAGCCAAGAGAGACTTCACCTGGGGACCCTGGCTGTATGTTGTGATGCATTCCATGCATGTGTCCACAATAGGGGACACTGTGCAGGGTGACTTCAGTGCTAGGAGTTGGAAATTCAGGAGAGAAGTTGTTTTGGTAAACATAACAATGAATTTGGCATTATTCATAAATTCGTCCATTCAACTGAGAGCAGTTTACTTGAAAGAAAAACCTAAATGCATGACATAAAGCAGAAAAGAGTTGGGTTATTGCAGGGTATTGAAAGGGGGATGGTGACGTGGAGATTGGTGTGTGAAGAGGAGAGCACGGTGACATGGACGGATAGCAGGTGTGGAGGGGCTGGTGGTGGGAGACAGGCGCCTCGCACACTAGGGAGACAGGGTTGGGAGGTATTTACCAGCAGAGCTTCTGGGTAGCTACTCTGCGGCTCTCAGAGATTGCCTGCTTCTCTAGAAACCTGGCTAAATGCTTCTTTGGATAGGAACTTCAAATCTGCATTGTGCCTTTTGTTTCTGGGGTCAGTTGCAGCAGGGGTCGCTGTGTGAGTGCATGAGTGGTAATCCCTCAACATGGTGATTTGGTCACTGGCAGTAACAACATAATTTGATATTCATGTGTCAATATTGTAAAACCAACAGTCATTTTTATGTAAAGAAAGTAATAGGGTTTATGGTTACAGATATGAGCTCTGGAGCCAGAATGTCTAGGTTTAAATCCTGGCCCTGCTGCTTCCTAGCTGTGTGAAGTTCTTCTACTTCTTTGGGGATCATGGTCTTCTTTTTGAAATTGGTGATAGTGATAGTGCCTCCTTAATAGGTTTATGTGGTCATCCGGGTCCTGGGCAAGCGGGCAGTATATGCACGTCCCACGACCAGGCTGCTCATACAGTTGCACCCAGGGGAAGTGCAGCTGCGGCGCCGGACGAGCGCCCCCAGCCGGCTCGTGAGACTTGAATCAATGACAAGAACATACAGCATTTGTGGAGAGAAATGTCACTCTTCCCCGCTTAAGGGGAACTTCGGCTTAGGGCCTGTGAGCCTGTATATGACTTTCACACGCGATCTGTTCTTGAGTAGCCACTGACTTTGATTTTATCAAATAGCCAAACAAGAAAATACATCTTAGTTTACTTGGTATTTTTCCCTCTCGGATCCAAGAGAAAGGTCAGAGTAGGCGAGCAGAAGGGCCATGTTTATATTAGGCATCCCTTTCATTTCACTCCAGACCATTATGAATGCCCAGCGCCAGCTGAACCCATGGCCAAGTCGAGACAAAAGAGGGCTCATTAATAGAAAGACCAGAAGTCTGAAAGACAAAACAATTTTTGAAAAGTTATTTTTTGTCACAGAAATTTGTTTCCTTCTGCACTGTTTCAATGTATTTCCTGAGTCACTGCTAACTGTCAAAGAAATGAACCGACACACGCTATTGGTCTGGCACCAAAGGAAGGTAGAAGGCATTTCACCTAGAGGGTCATGCCAAGACAATGGCATTTTGCTCTTTGTTTCTTCTACAAGGTGAGCAGTAGTAGGGCCATTCCACATCATCCTTGAAGAGCGCTTCTTCAAGTGCAACAACAACAAAAACAAAAGGATATGTTTTCTAGATATATTTTAAATCCCAAAAAGAACAAAAATAATCTAGCAAATTATAAGTGAGAAAAATTTCCCTCCTCTATTTTTCTTCATAGATTTTAATCTTATTGAATCTGTCCAATATCTGTTTTTCTTCATTCAGTAACATACCATTTCTACACTTTTCAACAAATTTACTTGATAATTTGGAACTCATTTCCATTTAATTGGCACTAGTGACTTAGTGTTATCAATTCAACTAATTTTCCTGGATAAAAATAGACTGTTATAACTTGATTGTTGGGATTAAAGAACTGTGAGTTTGAAGTTATGGTGATTTCTCCTACAAGTGTCATCTCTAATGTGGCACAGGCAGGCACTTTGCTGGCCTTAACTACTCATTTCTTTAAGCATAAATCACATTTACAAAAAGAATTTTTCTGTGCTTTTTAAAAATTGATTTTGAACTCTAACTTTAATTCAAAATAGCTTGTTATGTAATGCTAAGCAAGAACACAAGATCAGATTTCTGTGTATGATAGGTGTTTAGCTTCATGAAACCTCATAGAAAAAGAAACACTGGGTAAAATATGCCAAGTATTTACAGTGGTTACCTCTAGGTGTTAAAATTATGAAATATATTTTCTTTCTTTCTATTTTTTCAAAAAACTTTATAAGGTATTTACATTGCTTTGAAATTCAGTTAAAAATTTGAAAATATATTATGCATTAATTTGTTGATGATTCCTGGAGAAGTTTGAGTCAATTGTTCAATCTAAGATAGGAAACCTTTTTATTATTTAACAGAAGATCTTAACCTCCTATAAATACAAAAATTCAAATGGTACTCTTACCTTAAAACAATCAGTGTGAAGTATATATTTATTGAATAATATATGTCAGAAAATGATATATATAAATACGTATGTGCAGGGATTAGAAGTCCAGTGAAAGAAAACACCATGAGAAAAGCAACAAATGATAAACAATTCCAGAATCTGCATTTTTCAGGAAAAAATTTAAGTATAGTTAATTATAATGTTCATTGCAAGATTTACCCATATTACATACTGTGCCATTCATTAATAAGGAAAAAAGATGAATAAGGCATTTATCAACACTCAAGGTACTTAAAATTTGGTACGAAGAGAGAAGCACTAAGGCATTAAAAGAACCCCATTCTCTCATTAAGCTTATGGGGGATAATTGACAAATAGAAACTATGTATATTTAAGTTGTACAAACTTACATTTTGTTATACATATATAGTATAAAATGATGGCCACAATCTCAAGCTAGTTAACATATCCATCACCTCATATACTTAGTTTTGTGTGTGTGTGTGTGTCTGTGTGTGCGCCCGCGTGCATGTTAGGAGAACGTATTATCCTCTTTTATCAACTTCCAAACATACAATACAGTATTGTTAACTAAAATCACCATCATGTTATATATTAGCTCTCCAAAGCTTATTCATCTTACCTAACTAAAGCATTGTTTCTCGCTTTTTATGCAGTTTTTACCCGACAACCACCATTCTCTGTACTTCTTCAAGACTGAGAATTTTGGAGTCACATGTAAGTAAGATTATGCAGTATTTGTTTTTCTGCCTTATTTCACTTGGTATAATGTTCTCCTGGTTTGCCCATGTTGTTGCAAATGGCATGATATTCTTTTCCAAAGATAATACTCTATTATGTTTCTCTGATATATACATATATGCTAGACAATTCCTGAATCTATGCATACAGGCGCACACACATTATCTATCTATCTATCTATCTATCTATCTATCTATCTATCTACCTACCTATCATATCACATGTTTTCTTCATCCATTCTTCTGTCAACAGACATTTGGGTTGATTCCATAATTTGGTTATTATAAATAGTGTTACAATAACATGAAGTGCAGATATTTCTCTGATATACTGATTTCATTTCTTTTGGATAATTACCCAGTAATGAGATTGATGGGTCATATGGTAGGTCCTTTTTTATTTTTTAGGAACTTTCATACTGTTTTCTATAGTAAATATGTATCAATTGAGATTCTCTCCAACAGTATACAAGCGTCCCCTCTTCTCCAGTTTCTTGCTAACACTTACTGCCTTTTTTCTTTCTGATAGTAGTCATTCTCATAGGTATAAGGTGACATCTCATTGCAGTTTTGATTGCATTTCCCTAATGTTTAGCAATGTTGAGCATCTTCATATACCCATTGGCCACTGATATGTCATCTTTTGAGAAATGTGTTCTGAGATTCCTTACTAATTTTTAATTGGATTATTTGATTTTTATTGTCATTGAGTTATGTGAGTTCCTTGTGCATTTTGGATATTAACCCCTTGTCAGATTTATGGTTTGAAAACATTCACTTTTATGTATCCTACCTATCTAGCTTTGCTTATTTCCCTGTGATTTATGGATCATATCCAAAAATCATTGCAAAATCACTGTTAGAAAGCTGCTTCCTATATCAAAATTCTTGGGTTTGATTTCTAGTTCTGGCTCCTGACTCCAGATTCCTACCAGGGCAGACCCTTAGAGTCAGCTGTGATAGCTTAAGTAATTAAATTCCTGCCACTCAAGTTCCCAGCTCCCAGCTCTAGCCCCAGTGTTGGCCATTATGGGCATTTGGGGAGTGAACCAGTAGATGGGATCACGTTTGTCTGTCTCTGCCTCTTTGTCTCTCTCAAAAAAAGCATTTTTTTTTTTGACAGGCAGAGTGGACAGTGAGACAGAGAGACAGAGAGAAAGGTCTTCCTTTTGCCGTTGATTCACCCTCCAATGGCCGCCACGGCTGGAGCACTGCAGCCGGCGCACCGCGCTGATCCGATGGCAGGAGCCAGGTACTTCTCCTGGTCTCCCATGGGGTGCAGGGCCCAAGTACTTGGGCCATCCTCCACTGCACTCCCTGGCCACAGCAGAGAGCTGGCCTGGAAAAGGGGCAAGCAGGACAGAATCTGGCTCCCCGACCGGGACTAGAACCCTGTGTGCCGGCGCCACAAGGCGGAGGACTAGCCTATCAAAAAAAGCATTTTATCTTTGTTTTCCTCTAATTTTATAATTTTGTGTCCTATTAAGTCTTTATTTAATTTTGAGTTGATTTTTTTATGTGACGTGAAATAAGGTCTAGTTTTATTCTTTTGAATGTGGATATTCATATTTCCTAATACCAATTACTTGGAGACTAGCCTTTGCCTATCATGTATTTTGGAATCTTTGTCAAAGGGCAGTTGATTTTAAATTCTTGGATTTATTTTGGGGCTTTTTATTCCATTGTATTGGTCTATGTGTTGTATGTGTTTATGTGTTTTTATGCTGCTGTGTGGTTTTTGATTACTGTAACTTTGTAATTTTTTGTAATATATTTTTATTTTTAACAGGCATCCAGATGTATTATTGATGATTAAGAAGCACAGGAGAGTGAAGCCCTCATGAGTGGAGGGCCCGCCACTTGTCTAAGGGCCCTTGGGAATGTATTTGATCCCACAGCTGTCTGGGATGAGCCGCTTCTCAGCCACCATGTCTTCAAATTCATCTGCATTAAACTTGGTAAAGCCCCACTTCTTTGAGATGTGTTATCTTCTGGTGGCCAGGAAACTTGAACTTGGCCCTGCGTAGGGCCTCAACCACATGTTCCTTGTTCTGCAGCTTGGTGCCGATGGACATGATGGCAATGTGAACTCTGGCTACTGTGCCTTTGGGGCTTTCCAAAAGCACCCCACATACCTGTCTGCAGCCTGTCAGCACTGGCACAGGGCAACATCTTGTTGATTTGGATGACATGGAAGGGGTGGAGCCGCACTTGGATATGAAAGCCACATCATCTTTGACACAGCTTTTTACCATGTATTTGCTGTCACAAAATGGGGAGCCTCCGGGGCCTCAGAAGACAGCTGCTCATATTCATGACACCATGGGGCCACTCAGTGGAAACTCATCCACTTTGGCTTCTTCCAGCCCAGATCAAAGATGCGATCTTGGCATCGGGGACACCTCAGCAGAAACAAGACTTAGGGTATGGCTTGTTCTTAAAATATCAGTAGCTGCAGAAAGGAAAAGAACTCCAGATTTGGTGGGCTTCACATGTGAGCTTACCAGGCACTATTCAGTGCTGCCACTGGGTTGGGCAGTGGCCCATGGCGACACCAGGGTCTTTGGTGGTGTGCTGAAGGAAAAAGAGGTAATATATTTTAAAATCAGGAAGTGTAATATCTACAGCTTTGCTCTTCTTCTTCTTCTTCTTCTTTTTAAGATTTTATTTATTTATTTACTTGAGAGGTAGAGTTACTGAGAGAAGAAGAGATAGAAAGGCCATCCATCTGCTGGTTCACTCCCCAAATGGCTGCAACAACTGGAGCTGAGCCAATCCGAAGCCAGGAGCCAGGAGCTTCTTGTGGGTCTGTCACGTGGGTGCAGGGGCCCAAGCACTTGGACCATCTTTACTGCTTTCCCCGGGCCATAAGAAAAGAGATGGATTGGAAGAGGAGCAGCCAGGACATGAACAGGCACCCATATGGGATGCTGATGCCACAGGCGGAGGCTTAGCCCACTATGCCACACTGCTGGCCTCTGCTCTTTTTTGATGATTTTGTTTTGGCTTCAGGATCTTGTGTGGTTCAATATGAATTTTAGAATTTTTTTCTGTAAAGAATGTCATTGAGATTTTGCTAAAATTGCATTAAATCTGTAGATTATTTTGGGTAGCATGAAGACTTTCATAATAATAATTCTAAGACATGAATAAAGGATGTCTTTCCATTTATTTGTATCTTGCTCGGTGTATTTTCTGTGTTTTACATTTTTTAGTGTACAAATCAGCATAACTGTCTTTAAAGTGAGTCTCTCCTATACAAAGTGCATTTTGGAGTTTTCAAAAATCTAGTTACCTCTCTATGTTCTTTGATGGGAGTCTATCGTCCATTTACTTTTAAAGTGGTTTTGGGTAGGTCAGTACTACTTAATCTTATTATAGTTACTGCATTCTATTTAAAGCTGATAATATCTTAACTTCATTTGCAGAAGAAAATCTACACTTTACTTTTGTATCACATATTCTAGGTCATCGATGCCAGATTTTATTTCTTTCTTTTGTGGTGATAGTGTTCTTAGTAAATTGTTGTTAATTTACATATGATGTTAAAAACCGGTTATGTGCCACCATTACAGTTCTTCAATGGTCTGTATCTGCCTTTATGTCTGCCTTTAGTGGTGAGGTTTAGACCTTCACATATTTTCACATTGTTTATTTGTATTTTTTTTTCAACTTGAAGAATTCTCTTTAGCATTTCCTGTAAGGCAGATTTAGTGGGGTAAGCTCTCCAATTTTGTCAACTTGAGAAAATATTAATCTCTCCTTTATTCTTAAGGGACAATTTTTCTAGAATTTTTGGACTTCATGAATCAAGATGCCTCTTTTTCTAGATATGGGATGCGTTCAGCCATTATTTCTTTAAATAAGCCTTCTATTCCTTTCCCTCTCTTCTCTTTATTAACCTCCCTTCATGTATATACAAGTTCACTTGATGATGTCCTATAGGCCCCTTGTGCTTTTTTAATTCTTTCACTCTTTTTTTTTTTTTTTTTCATTTTGGTCCTCTAACTGGCTAATTTCAAAGGACGTGTTGTTGAGGTTGCTTATCTCATTTGTGTAATGAAGTTTGTTCTTAAAAATCTTTCTTGAATTTTTCATATGTCATTGTATTCCTCAGCTGCAGAATTTGTTTCTTTTTTATGACTTCAATATGTTTATTAAGCTTCTCATTTGTTCATGTATGATTTTCCCGATTCATTTCATTGTGTTTTCTTTTGCTTTTTAAAATGTTATTAATAAAAATGCCTGTACAAGTGCTTCAGTCTAGGGGAATTCTATATCATTCCCAAAGCTCGTGTTCTTATCAGCCATAGGCAGAGCAACTTAAATAAAAGGGTGCTCAGTGGATGGGCATTTGATGAAGTGATTAAGATACCACTGTAGATACATATATCCCCAATCAGAGTGCCTGAGTACTCCCAATTCCTGCTTCCTGCTAATGCACACTTTTGGGAGGCACAGGTGATGGCTCAAGTAGTTGGATAGTTGCCTCCCATGTGGGAGACCTGGATTAAATTCTGAACTGATTTAAACCTGGTCAAGCTCCAACTATTGTAGGCATTGGGGGGAGTGAATTAGCAGATGGGAAATCTCTGTCTGCCTGTCTCTGTGTCTCTCTTCCTCACAAATAAGTACTTTTTAGAGAAGGATTCTCAAAAAGCAATATTGATCACATTTTGGTGGTGTGAATATGGAAAATAATTTTTAAACTTACTCTTTCTTCCTTTCTATGTATTTTATGTCTTTAATTTCCACATTTTAATAAAATAAATAGAAAAAACTAAAAAGTCATATGAATGCTATTTGAATTCAAGTTAAGATCAACATAAAAAGTCTAAGAAATATTATTTTGTATTGTACAAAATATTTTTCTGTTACTAAAAATTTGTTTAGTACTCAGACTATAAACTAGCATTCCTTTGTTTTAACATGTGCAGCCATTTAAAGACTTTTATTTTTTAATTTATTTTTAGATTTAAATATTTAATAATTTTAATGTTTTTTCATAGTCAATTCACATGTATATTAAATATACACGTATATGCTATTTTTCTTGAAAACCAGCCAATTAATGT
Organism: Oryctolagus cuniculus; assembly: GCF_051225735.1. Classification (NCBI taxonomy): domain Eukaryota; kingdom Metazoa; phylum Chordata; class Mammalia; order Lagomorpha; family Leporidae; genus Oryctolagus; species Oryctolagus cuniculus. Next base: position 68,195,717 of record NC_142870.1, read on the forward strand.
AACAAGATATGTGATTCCTAATAAAGACCATAAATTGAAGAAAATGGGTATATTGCCATGGTATAATTCAGAGAAGACAATACTATATACCAAATACCTATATACTGATTTTCATATGTAAGAGAAAGCATGTGACATTTGTCTTTCTAGCATAATGATTTGTAGTTCCATTTTGTTGTGAATGTCAATATTTCATTCTTACTTATAGCTGAGTTGTAGTCCTTTATGTGTATATATCACATTTTGATATGATCAACTGATGACCAGGTAAAGAAAATGGATGATCATATTTTAACTTCTGTTATTTTCTGGTGTTTAACTAATCCATCCCACACAAACTTGCAGGAAAACTCACTAAGACATATTTTATGACAAGTGTGTAATTTTTATACTTTTCCTTCTTTTGACTTCATTATCAAAAAAAAAAAAAACTCAAGTGTTGAAACATGTGCATAAGCCTCTCCCCAAAAGAATCCCTCAAAGCATTGTACACATTATCCATACAATTAACAGGATCAGTAAATGCTGACTAGGATAATTCAGTCAAGTGAATGATGACTGTGAGCCACAAGAACATTTTATCATTGACTTAACACACGGTTTAAAAACTTCTCCTAGTGGAAAAAATGCCTCTGAACATTCCAAATCAGTCTTTTTAATTAGCTAAGCCAAAAATATTGAGAAGCTGTCAAGGTACTTTCATACTTAAAATTAATCAGAGAAATCTGATGCGGATGAAATCATATTCTCTTAGGAATCAGTTTCCTTTGAGTTTGAGGTGGGTGGGAGACCAACACCCGAGCTCCAAACCCATCCAGTAGATGTGTGCATGCACTTGCACACGTTTCTGTGTGTGTACACATAATATTATGTAGGCACACAAAAACAGAGCCTGTGAATATTTTTAAAAGTCTCTTTCCTTCATTTGTTGATCATGACTTGTGCTAATAAACTAGTTGTTTTGAGAAGCAATGAACTACAATGTTATCTATATATATGTGTCACCTGGGACGAGCTTTTAAAAATCAGAAGCCCTTTGATCTCACCATCAAGATTTTGATTTTCAGAGATCTGACATCCACATTTTTATTGACCAATAATAAACTGGAGAAAAGAAAACAACTAACTGGCTGGACATTTGGGGGAGGTCAATTTTCCAAGAATAAAATATTGTGCTGTCTGGCAAGGAGGTAGTTTTTATTTGGGGATATCTTTTTAACAAGGTGATACATAAATAGAAACATGAACAAAGTGAGGAAGTCACTTTTGCCAGTGTGTGTGGGAAAGTTCCTTCTAAGAGCGGAAGCACAAGGACACAGAGCTGAATAGGGTAATATATTTAACTTGCTCAAGGAGTGGGAAGGTGATCAGTGTGGCTCAAGCAGAGTGGGTGAGGATGAGGGTGGCAGAAATGAATAAGAATTGTATCATGGGGGCCGGTGCCACGGCTCAATAGGCTAATCCTCTGCCTGCGGTGCTGGCACACCCGGGTTCTAGTCCCGGTTGGGGCACCGGATTCTGTCCCGGTTGCCCCTCTTCCAGGCCAGCTCTCTGCTGTGGCCAGGGAGTGCAGTGGAGGATGGCCCAAGTGCTTGGGCCCTGCACCCCATGGGAGACCAGGAGGAAGCACCTAGCTCCTGGCTTCAGATCAATGCAGTGCACCGGCCGCTGCAGCCATTGGAGGGTGAACCAACGGCAAAGGAAGACCTTTCTCTCTCTCTCTCTCACTGTCCAGTCTGCCTGTCAAAAAAAAATTTTTTTTATCATGGGGACAAATTACAGAATGTTACCATTAAAATAACTTTGATCTATAGCTAATAGGACGGGTGCCAGGAACTCAGTCTGGGTATCCAACTATTTGAGCCATCATTTGCTGTCCCAGGATGCATATTATCAGGAAGCTGGAGTCAGAGCCAGAGCAAGGAATTGAATCCAAATACTCCCAGGTACAATGGTGTCCTAGCAGGGATCTTAACTGCTAGGCCAAATGTCTTCCCCTGGCCATACTGTCTTTTATAATACTATCAATCTTATTCAAGTGTCCTGGCTTAATCTTTTAATTTGCTTTATGTAGCATCTCTTCATCATCCTTGAAATATTGACCTTTAATTTTTTTGCATTAATTTCCATTTTAAAAAATATTGCACTACAATATGATTTATCTCAATTACTTTATGTATTGATGCCTCTTAAATTTCATGCCTGAGGTGACTGCTTCACTTCTCTTATCTTAATCCTGACCCTGTCTATCAAGCATGGATTTTAGATTGGAAAAAGCAGAGTAGATGGTCAAAGGCTTGAAATGTTAGGGGGAAAAAGACCAATGTGAATTCAAGGTGAGATTACAAATTGTACAGGCCAAAGAGTTTTTTATGAAGAGTTTTTAGCACATCTGTACTTACAACTGTAATGGTATTGCTTCTCATGTATGAAACAAAGTAAAAATATTCTAGCCACTCACTCGAGAAGAAGTACTTCAACTCCTGGTTTGAAACTTGTAGAATTTAAAAAAAGGCCCATAATGGTCAGGGTGAATATTCCAGACATTCCAACTAGTTCACCTATTTTTAGAAGGGGATAAACACAAAATATTAATATGAACAACAGCACAACATTTACAAGATTAAAATATCAAATATCTGCTAGTATGGTGACTTTATAGAGAGACTACCCCACTTGGCAACAACTGGGAAATATTGCATCTTATTACCACCACCAATTGTTCTTTTTCATCCTTGAATTTACATCCAACTTTACAGTAAAGTCTATAATATATATATATTATATATATATATAATGACCCTTCGATGCAAACCATTGGCAACATATGGAGCTAATGAAATACTTCATGTCTGCTAATGAGGCTGGAACACCCTATACAGGTCGGATAGTTTCAGGGAGCTCATCAGAGTTGAAATGGAAATGACCTGATGAGTTCTGAATGGAACAGATCCCATCATATGCCTTTGGCCTGGGTGATAGTAGAAGATAGAAACAGTTTGATACTGTGAGAGGACTAAGGAAGTTTGGCCAGAAGCGACTCAACACAGATCTACTCCCCCCAGCATTATTTTGGTTTAATGAACTTATTGTGGGGGACAAAAAGCATAATAAAGTATGATCTATTTGAGAGATGTTTAAAAATATATTTATTCTGGCTGGCGCCGTGGCTCACTAGGCTAATTCTCTGCCTTGCGCCGCCGGCACACCGGGTTCTAGTCCCAGTCAGGGTGCCAGATTCTGTCCCGGTTGCCCCTCTTCCAGGCCAGCTCTCTGCTGTGGCCAGGGAGTGCAGTGGAGGATGGCCCAAGTGCTTGGGCCCTGAACCCCATGGGAGACCAGGAGAAGTACCTGGCTCCTGCCATCGGATCAGCACGGTGTGCCGGCCGCAGCACGCCAGCCACGGTGGCCATTGGAGGGTGAACCAACGGTAAAAGGAAGACCTTTCTCTCTGTCTCTCTCTCTCACTGTCCACTCTGTCTATCTATCTATCTATCTATCTATCTATCTATCTATCTATCTATCTATCTTCTACTTGAAAGGCAGAGTGGTGGTTGGGGGGAACAGGCAGAGAGGGAGAGATGAGAGAGAGAGAGAGAGAGAGCTCTCCATCCACTCGTTCACTACTCAAATGCCCAGGACAGTCTGGAGTAGGCCATGCTGAAGTGAAGATCAAGGAACTCCATCCAGGTCTCCCAAGTGAGACTGTAGGGCTCCAACCCCTTAAGCCATCATCTACCACCTCCCAGTGTGCCTGAGCTGGAAGCTTGTCTGGAAGAGGAGAAGCCAGGACTTAAACTGGCACTTCGAAGTGGGATGTAGGTGTCCCAAGTGGCAGCTTAATCCACTGTACCACAACATCTACCTCTGTGGAATATTCTTAAAAGTAGCTCCGTCAGAGTTGTTTCTCCCTTAAGCCTATGAAAGTGGCATATTATCCCTGTGGGAAAATTCAAAAACTATGGTACAATATAGAGATTAGTGTTTGAAAAAAAGAACACCTATACTTCCATTGATAAGAATTCAGGTACAATTTTTTAAAACTTTTAAATTATTTGTTAGGCAGAGAGATACAGAGAAAAAAAAGCTACCATATGATATGAGTTATCAGAAAAGTACATTTCATAGCCAAATGGACAAAAAATAATTATGAGTACAAAAGTATTTAAATAACAACTTATATGTTTGCTTTATAAGATACATAAAGTTTTACTTCCCAAAATGGAATATATATCCCTTGCATATATATACCTATAGATTATTAATAGAAATGAACTAAAATAGAACTTTAAATAAATTTCCAAACATAGCCAACAATGATGCAATTAAATTTTAACTATAAAAGCAAGGTTTTAAATACTCATTTTGGCTTTACATTTTTTAAAAAAAATTAATTTCATTTATTAGAAAAAGTTACAGAGAGAGGTAGAGACAGAGAGAGAAAAAGGTTTTCCATCCACTGATCACTCTTCAAATAGACACAATGGCTGGAGCTGCGCTAATTGAAAGCCAGGAGCCAGGAGCCTCCTCTAGGTCTCCCATGTGGGTACAGGGGCCCAAGGACTTGGGCCATCCTCCACTGCACTGCCAGGCTATAGCAGAGAGCTGGATTGGAAGTGGAGCTGCTGGGTCTCAAACCAGTGCCCATATGAGATGCTGGCACTGCAGGCAGTGACTCTACCCGCTACACCACAGCGCCCCCCCCCCATATTATTTTGAATCTGTCAATATCATTCAATTTTTGGCATTGGCCCCTCACTTACAAATATAAAAGATGAGGTATAGAAGGGAAAAGATGAGACTTATATAATTGACATCATCACCAAAAACTGTTGACATCCACAATTGAATCAGTTTTGAACTTAGGATTCCAAACAAGAAACTTGCAATGAAATATGACCAAATTCCATACATGACTTGAGAGCCTACAAAAAAGAGCAACAGATAGAAAATAGTTAATAGAACCTACTTGCTCTTAGTTTTAAGTGGACTCTGGGTCAACCTGTCTTTTTTCATTATCTTTAAACTTAGTTCATTTCTTCAGTGGACTTCGGAGTGTAAGTATTCATAAGACGTATTGACTTTAATTCCTTTGGATATATACCAAGAAGTGTGATTGCTGGATCATATGATAATTCTATTTAAGTTTTCTGAGGAGCCTTCATTCTTTTTTCCATTATGGCGGTACAACTTTTTATTCCCATCAACAATATACAGGAATTTCCTGTTTTTGGCATGCTCAGCATCTTATCTATCATCTTTCTGATAAGAAAAGCAGTCTAACAGCTGTTATATGATATCTTATTGTGGTTTTAATTTGCATTTCCCTAATGTTTAATGACGCTGAATATTTTTTCATGTGTTTGTTGGTTATTTTGGATGTTTGCTTTTGAGAAATATTTTTTCAGTCCTTTGTTCATTTAAAACATTCGTTATTTGCTTCTAAGATACAGAATCAACCTAAGTGCCCATCAGTGAGGGAATGGATAAAGAAAATGTGGTATACATACACAATGGAATGTTAGTTAACCTTTCAAAAGAAGGAAATTCTGTCATTTGCAGTAACAAGGGTGAAACTAGAGGGCACACACTAAGTGAAATAGGCCAGGCACAAAAAGAAAAATATCACATGATCCCACTTGTATGTGAAATCTAACAAATTTGAACTTAGAGAAGTGGACAGTTGATTTGCTATAGGCCAGATATAGGGAATGAGGAGAGAGGGAAGGGGAATTATTGACTAAAAGGTAAAATGATTCAGACGCAAAGAAGAAATAAGTTGTAGATTGACCATAGTCGATCATACTGTACTATATGTGTCAAAATAACTAAATTTCAAATATCTCACAAAAAAACCATAGGTGAAATGATGTATGTTAATTGTTTGAATCATTCCATATTATATTGTACACTACATCTACATACATTTATAATTTAGTAATTTAAAACAATATTGATAAGACAGTTCATTGTCTTGGGGATGATGTGCAGTATTTTCTGATTTCTCATTTGAAAGAGTTTCTAATCAAACACTGAAAGCCATGCTTAAATTGTAAAATTTGATTAGTGTAGTCTAAGAGTGTTTTACATTTAAGTCTCCATTAAGGCATATACATCTATCCAGTGATTACTGCAGATCAAATGATGTAATAAATTGTGGAGATACAGGAATGGACAGTAAGTTAGGAGGTTCAAACTCATACAAGTTACATTTTGGATCTAATGGAATATACCATGGAAACAGGGTGAACCTGCTATTTTGTGTTAGACTTCCAAACTGACTCATTCCTTCCTTTGGGGGGGCTTTCTAATTGTTTTAATTCCCTTCCCCCCCACCAAGTAAACACTGCAGAAGTGTATATTTCTGTAAATAAGTTTTTTGTTCTTTTCTGATTATTTCCTTCAATCCTATAAGTGGAATGATTGCACCAAAAGATAGTTGCTCTTTTGTTGTTGATATTTTTATATTTGTTTCAATCACTTTTCCCAAGTGAATTAATGATGCCTTTTCCAGAAAAGCAAGGAGCTTTGAACCCATGGTGGATTCAGTCCCTGGAATCTGGCATGCCAATGTGCAAGGAAGTCCTCCCCACCTTCACGGAGTGAGCAACAGAAGGTCAAAATACGACTTCCAGGTGAGAGTGAGTCCTGGGGTTCAGAAAGCCAGAAGGGCTGACTCCAGTGGAGAGATCAAAAGCAGGAACTAAACCGAAGCAAAGGATGGTCCATAGAAAAACAGCAATGACACCACCCACAGCACAACCCACAGTGAAATTTGGGAAGTACAGCCAACACTGGTGCTCTGAGGTGACAGGATAAAGGGAGAAAGGATCCTATTGTGACTCTTCGCCCCTGATGCCCATTGGTGGGGAGGGCATGGAAGGAAAGGTCCACAGCCGGAGCTGAGCCACACTGAAGCCAGGATCCAGGAGCTTCCTCCAAGTCTTGTACGTTGGTGGCAGGGGCCCAAGCTCTTGGGCCTTCTTCTGCTGCCTTCCCAGGCACATTAGCAAGGAGCTGAATGATAAGTGGAACAGCCAGAACTCAAACTGGTACCCATATGGGATGCTGGCATCACAGGTGATGGGTTTACCAGCTACAACAGCGCCAGCCCCTGTTCTTAAATTCTTAGTCCCAATTTGGAAAAGGCAACAACTCTGGGTGCAATAACTTTTCTTAATTTTCTGCCATTATGAAGTATGTGCTAACTTCAAGATTAGTAACAATTTAAATAATTACATGGTTTATGAAAAATTATGGTTATTTTAAAAAGTAACAATTTACAATTGTGTCAGTTGATATAAATAAAATAGTGGTAAAGACTATTAAGCATCTTTATTTCTTTCCAATTTTTTAAAATTTATTTTTTAATTAAAAATTTTATTTCTTTGAGGAAACACAATCTTAATTTACATTATAGTCAAAGGCTTAATGCTCCTCTCAATAAAGAGTGCATCAATAAAAAGTAAGAAGTAAGAAGACCATAGTTCAGCAAGAATATAGACAAGGGCTATAAAAATAATCAAATGAAACAATGTCAATTTCACTCATATACAATATATTTTAAAACTACCACAGATTACTAAAACTAGTAGTATATAATTTTATTGTAAAAATAGAAGTATTTTCTTGGTTTACTTTTAAAGCACAAAACCACATTGCAACTGAAAAAAATAGGCAGGGAAATATATACAGGAAAAATCAACTTTCTTCCTTTACTTGCCTAAAAATATTTGACAAAAATTTTTTTAAAGCTGAGACAAAACACTCTACTTACAACAAAACAGGTACACACAAACACTGCTTTCTGTTTTATTTTTTGGTGTTGATTTTTTAAAAAAAATTTAGCTTTCACATATATCTTGCATATTCACTCAGCATGATTGTGCTCCAGTTGCAACATTTTTATTGTGATAGAATTTCATTCATTTTTTACAGCTGAATATTATTCTATCATGTGTGTGTGTGTGGGGGGGGAATCTTGTACATTCCATCACATATATACACACACGTAAATAAAATCAACCTTGGTTGATTCAATGTTTTGGCTGTTGTGAACAGTGCTGCTATAAACATGGTGATGTGAGTTTCTCTTTGATACAGTGTGTTCATGTCATTTGGGTACATACCCAGGATTGGGACTGCTGGATTGTATACCAAGTCTGTTCCTCATTTTTTAACTACACTGTTTACCACAATGGCTGTACTAATACATATATTCCCACCAACAGTGTATAAGAGTTCTCCTTTCTCTACATCCTCACCAGCATTTGCTACTCTGTCTTTCATAAAATAGTATTCTGACAGTGGTGATTTGATATCTCATTGTGTTTTTGATTTGCATTTCCCTTATAGCTAGTGATGTTGAGCACTTTTTTATGTATTGCTGGCCATTTGTATTTATTCTTTTAAGAACTGTCTATTGAAGTCTTTTGCCCATTTGTTAACAGGACTATTGTTTTTATTATTGTGTTTTTGAATTGCTGAAACATTCTGATTATGAATCCTTTGTCAGATAAGTAGCTTGCAAATATTTTTTCCCATTCTGTTGGATGTCTCTTCACTCTATTGTTTCCTTTACTGTGAAGAAGCTTCCAAGTTTGATATAATCTCATTTGTTTTGCTGCCGTTTCCTGTATTTTGGAGGTCTTATCCAGGAAGTCGTCATCATTTAGGGTTTTCCCTAAATTTTCTTCCAGAAACTTCATAGTCTTAAGTGTTAAATTTAGACCTTTGATATATGGTGAGAGGTAGAGCTCTAATTTCATTCTTCTACATATATACATTCAGTTTTGCTGGCATCATTTATTCAAGAGATTATCCTTACCTCAGTGTATGGTCTGGGGACTTTGGTCAAAAAATCAATTGGCTGTATGTACATGGATTAATTTCTGGCTATTGTGTTTCATTGATCTATGTGTTGGGTTTTATACCAATACCATGCTCTTTTAATTATTATAGCTTTGTAGCACATTTTTTTTTTCTTTTCTCGACAGGCAGAGTGGACAGTGAGAGAGAGAAACAGAGAGAAAGGTCTTCCTTTGCCGTTGGTTCACCCTCCAATGGCCCCTGCGGCCGGCGCACCGCGCTGATGGCAGGAGCCAGGAGCCAGGTGCTTTTCCTGGTCTCCCATGGGGTGCAGGGCCCAAGGACCTGGGCCATCCTCCACTGCACTCCCTGGCCACAGCAGAGAGCTGGCCTGGAAGAGGGGCAACCGGGACAGAATCCGGCGCCCCGACCGGGACTAGAACCTGGTGTGCCGGCGCCGCTAGGCGGAGGATTAGCCTAGTGAGCCGCGGCGCCCGCTGCTTTGTAGCACATTTTGAAGTCAGCTATTGTGATGTCTCCAGACTGATTTTTTTGAACAGGTTGACTTTGGGTCTTCAGGGACTTTTGTGATTCCATATGAATTTTAGGATTGTTCTAATTCTGTAAAGAATGTCATTGGTATTATGATGTAAGTTGCAATGAATCTGTAGATGGCTTTATAATAGTATAGACATTTTATTGATATTAATTCTTCCAATCCATGATCAAGGAATATCTTTCCTTTTTTTGTGTCCTTGATGATTTCTTTCATCAATGTTTGATAATTTTCATTGTAGAGAAACGTCTCTGGTTAAATTTATACCTAAATATTTATTTTTTGTGGCTATTGTAAATGAAATTTCTTCCTTGATTTTGCTTTTAGTTAGCTCATCATTAGCATATAAAAACTACTGCTTTTAATATGTTTATTTTGTAATCTGTGCTTTACTGACTTGATTCATCAGTTATAGCTGCTTTTAGGTGGAGTGCTTAGGTTTTTCCATATACAACATCATGTCATCACCAAACATGGATATTTTAACTTTCTCCCTCCCATTTTTGATGCCCCTGTTTCTTTTTCCCTTTAACTGCTCTTGCTAATAACTCCAATACCACATTGAATGACAGTGGTGAAAGTAGACATCTTTGTCTTGTTCTGGATCTGAGGTAAAAGGCTTTCAGCTCGGACCGGCGCCGCGGCTCACTAGGCTGATCCTCCACCTTGCGGCGCCAGCACACTGGGTTCTAGTCCCGGTCAGAGTGCCGGATTCTGTCCTGGTTGCCCCTCTTCCAGGCCAGCTCTCTGCTGTAGCCAGGGAGTGCAGTGGAGGATGGCCCAAGTGCTTGGGCCCTGCACCCCATGGGAGACCAGGAGAAGTACCTGGCTCCTGCCATTGGATCAGCGCGGTGCGCCAGCCGCAGCGCGCCGGCTGTGGCGGCCATTGGAGGGTGAACCAACGGCAAAGGAAGACCTTTCTCTCTGTCTCTCTCTCTCACTGTCCACTCTGCCTGTCAAAAAAAAAAAAAAAAAAAAAAAAGGCTTTCAGCTCTTCCCCATTTGTATATATTGGCTGTTGGTTTGTTAAATATAGACCTCCCCCAGGCTGGACTTGGAGTCCCTGAGGGACTGTGAAATTCTCCTCAGTCAACATTGTCAGTAGCAGGCTGCTGCAGAAATGTCTTCCTACCTTGTCTCGGCGATATAGCATTTCCCAGCCAGGAGCTGGCTGTGAAGAAGCAGAGTAGCTGGTGACATGACCAGCTGAAACGGCGTGTCCTGGTATAATACTGGATTGTGTTTAGCAGCTACACATGGATCTTCCTAACTGGCATGTGTACTTGTATTCCTTTATCTTTTCAGTTACCCCAAGAATTGCCTTTCTCTTGGAAGTATCTGAAGCAGAAATTTCTTCTTAATTATCTTCAGGAAGGTTTTATTTCCAGGAAGTTTCATGGTGAAATTTCTGAGTGCCATACAGGATCACCTCTCTTTGTACTCTTGATTTTAGAAGATTTTGTATGGGTGTTTTCATGGCTTCCCAGACATCATACATTTGAAGCACAATTCCTATGCTGAACTGAGGTTCCCAGTTCCCTACAGGTGTTCCAAGCTGCATGACTTGGGGAAATGAACACTAGATACGGAACTCTTCATCAGTTTATTGCTTGCATATCCCCAGGCTAACTGTAAATGCCTTGTATGCTTTATGGGTAACTGTCCACAGTATAGATAAGTAACTCTGAGGAAGAGATGATAGGGGTAGTGGCACTCAGAATGGATCTTCCAGGTAGCAGTAGTCCACTTCTGAGTTTTAGATATGATTATAAATAAGGTAAGCAGAGGTGGATCAGAACAGAGGAAAACAGGGTCTCTGGATGCTTAGCAATGAACCACTATCCAGGGACATGGCAAACAATTACAACTAAAGCCTCCCCTTCCTGAGTGGTTGGAAAGGTGATTTGAAGGAGGAAGGGCAGTAGAAGAATCCCACCTCAACACTGTGGATGCTTTGGCATCATACAGACCTATGTTGGGTTAGAACATGGCATGGAGATACTTCCTAAACATTATTTGTTTTTCAAGGGACTGGAGTGGTGCTGGAATGAGACAACACTGCAGAAGGCATTAGGACAAAGAAGACATCTAGTGAGTAGAATAGTATACAAACTGTTTCTCAAGACTATTATAATCACTGAAAATGCCAACAAAATAAAATAAGTAAATATCTCATTTTTATTATGAAAATATTTTTAGTTTTATGAATGTTTATGCTTTAAAGTGGTCCTGTGGACCTGCCTCCATCCACTATACAGACGTTCAGAAACTGGACATTGAGAACAATATCTGTAGGAGGAAGATGGGTGTTTTGACCAAAGAGGGGGCACATACGATGCATCAGGAGATGCTGTAATCATATATGTCTTGTTGTGAGTGATTATGCAGCTGCATACTTTATAATTATTCATTATAATTGTCCATATACCATCTGTTTTTTATACTCACAGATGCACATGATAGAGTAGACAAAAACATGACTATGGTTCAGGGCCATGTGAAAGTAATTAGAGAGAACTGTTGAGCACCTTGCAATCCCAAAGCTTAGTAGCTTTGCTCTCTGTCCTGCAGATGGCCTCATAAGTCCACTTCTTCCCTGAGTTGACAGTTTCCTGTGTTGCCTCATGGGAGACAGACAGTCCAAAGAAGAAAAGGGAAGCTGCCTCCTCTCACCACTTGTGGGAAAGCTACTTGACTTGTTTTCTTATCTTATGTTTAGCACATAAAAAACATCTTTTGGGGGATATGTTCTAAGTGGATGCCTGAAACCACGGATAGTATGAAACCCACCCTATATATACAATGCTTTTTCCTAAACATATGTACTTAGGATAAAGTTTCATTGATAAATTAGACATCAACAATAAAATAGATTATAATAAATTTTGTGAATGTGGTCTGTTTCTCAAAATGTTTTACTCTACTCACCCTTCATCTTTTGATGTTGATGTGACACAGTTGCCTACATGATGAGATCGAGTGAGTGAACAACACTGGCATTTTGACCATGGTGTTAGGCTAGTACCTCTGTGTCACTTGAACACATGCACTGCCTTACCTCAACAGTTGATCTTATAACTGGAATGGTTACCACTGTATTATGAGTCAGCCAACGACAGACTCAGACTGTTGGTCAAATTCAACCTCCACCCACTTGTGTATATAAAGTTTTAGTGGTACACAGCCATGCCCATTCCTTTATGCCCTGTGTGTGGCTGTTTTGGTGCTACAATGGCAGAAACTTTACAGTCTACAACGCTTAAATTATTTGTTATCTGTCCTTATTAAAAAAGTCTTACAATCCTTGCTCTTTTCTTTTTTAAATAAACTTATGACAGTTTGAAATTACTTGTTTGATTCGTCATCTATCTCATTCATTAGACGGCAAGCTCCCTGAGAAGGGACCTGGCCTTTCTTAGTCTTCCTTTTTCTCTTGCACCTAACAGCAGCAGTGCCTCGTTATGATAGGAACTCAATAAATAATCATTGACTGTACACATGAATGAACAAGATTTACCACATCTTAAGCAGCCTTCAAATTGCTTGAAGATTTGTTATTTCACTCTTATGCCTTAGCCAAAATTTCCATCTCTGCTTGCCCTCTAGTAAGCTCCTACCTTAGGTAAGAGAGTCTCATCATAATGAGTGTTTCAACTTCTATTCCATCTCTTTGCAGATTACTCTTTTCAAAACAACTCTGGTAGGTACTCACCTACACAGAGGAAACCCAAGGACTTGCCCATTAATGATAAACTTATTAATCTGCCACCTAAGACCCTCTGACTGGTCCCACCCTATTTTTCTAGCCTAAATTCACTCTATTTTCCATTCCAACTTTACCCTGAACGTTTCCACCTTCGTTTCTCATCTTCTTGGATTGTTCTTTCTTATTACTACTTCCATCTGTCATAATCTTACCCAGCCTTCAAGTTGCTTGAAGATTTGTTTGCTTATTTATTTGAGAGTCACAGTAGAAGAGAGAGAGAGGGAGAGAGAGAGTGCTTCCATCTGTTTGTTTACTCCCCAAGTGGCAGCACCAGCCAGGGCTGGGCCAGGTCAAAACCAGGAGGAAGAACTCCATCCAGATCTCCCATGTGGGTGGCAGGGCCCCACCTACTTTGGCCATCTTCTGCTGCCTTCCCAAGCACATTAGCAGGAAGCTGGTTCATAAGCAGCACAGGCAGGCCTCCAACTGGCACTTCAATATGGGTTTCCAGTGTTGACTTAACCCACTAGGCCACATCACCCTCCACAAGCTGCTTTTCTTAATCCCTTCAAGGAACATTTGTCTCTTTGAAATTCTAAAGCACTTACTGTACCTGCAGTAATTTGTGTACCACTTCTTTTTTTAACTTTTATTTAATGAATATAAATTTCCAAAGTACGATTTATGGATTACAATGGCTTCCCCCCCATACCGTCCCTCCCACCCACAACCCTCCCCTTTCCCACTCCCTCTCCCCTTCCATTCACATCAAGATTCATTTTCGATTATCTTAATATACAGAAGATCAGCTTAGTATACATTAAGTAAGGATTTCAACAGTTTGCTCCCACACAGAAACATAAAGTGAAAAATAATAGATGATTTTTTTAAATGATGATGAAATCAGATCAGACCTATTGTCATGTTTAATCCCAGTGAGAGTCAAGTTGGGAGTTGATAATTTCTTTTTTTTTTTTTTTTTTTTTTTTACAGAAGATCAGTTTAGTATGCATTAAGTAAAGATTTCAACAGTTTGCACCCCCATAGAAACACAAAGTGAAATATATTGTTTGAGTACTCGATATAGCATTAAATCTCAAAGCACAGCACATTAAGGACAGAGATCCTACATGAGGAGTAAGTGCACAGTGACTCCTGTTGTTGACTTTACCAATTGACACTCCTGTCTATGGCATCAGTAATCTCCCTATGCTCCAGTCATGAGTTTCCAAGGCTATGGAAGCCCTCTGAGTTCTCCGATTCTTATCTTGTTTAGACAAGGTCATAGTCAAAGTGGAGGTTCTTTCCTCCCTTCAGAGAAAGATTGTGTACCATTTCTTCACAGTGCCTTCTTCCCATTAGCTGGTAAGCTACCTGAGAAGTGGAAGTATATCTTTCTCATCTTATTATCTGCTAAGAATGTATTTGTCCCCTCAAAATTCATATGCTGAAAGCTTAATTCCCAACATGATGGGATTAGGAGGTGGGGGTGCCTTTGGAGGGTGATCAACCATGCGAGTGGAACCTTCATGACTGGGATGAGTGCTCTTATAAAAGACCCTAAGGGACAGGTATTTGCGCAGTGGTTTAGATGCTTAGCACACCAACACCCCATAGGTTAGAATCCAAGTCCTGGGGGCTGATGCTGTAGCATAGTAGGCTAAACCTTTGCCTGTTGTGCCAGCATCCCATATGGGCACCAGTTCATGTCCTGGCTGCTCCTCTTCCAATCCGGCTCTCTACATATGGTCTGGGAAAGCAGTGGAAGGTGGCCCAAGTGCTTGGGCCCCTGTACCCACATGGGAGACCTAGGAGAAGCTCCTGGATCCTGGCTTTGGATCAGCCCAGTGCTGGCCATTGCAGCCATTTGAGGAGTGAACCAGCTGATGGAAGACCCTTCTTTCTGGCACTCCCTCTGTCTGTTAACTCTACCTCTCAAATAAATAAAATCTTAAAAAAATTAAAACATCTTTTGTTCTTGTGGTCTAGTATTTTGATTCGTATCAGGCCTGTGGGATGCTGCTGTTATAAGCATCCTCATGAAAAGTCCCTATGAAACCTCATGACAAAACTAAAATAAGGAATGTGGTAGAGTTATATAAAGAGTGAATCACTACACAATTCCTTTTTGTTAGTTGTTTAAAAAGATTTATTTTATTTATTGGAAAGACAGAATGATAGAGAGGAAGAGAAAGAGATCTCCCATATGCTGGTTCACTCCTTAAATGACCACAATGACCCAGGGCTGGGCCAGGCCAGAGCCAGGAGTCCAGAGCTCCAACTGAATCTCCCACATGTTTGGCATGGGCCCGAATACTTGGCCGTCATCCACCACTTTCCCAGGTGCATTATCAGGGAGCTGGATGAGAAATAGAGCAGCTAGAACTCAAACAGAACTCCAATATGGGATGTCAACATTGTAAGCAGTGCCATAACCTGCTGTACCACAATGCTGGCCCCTGAGTATTATATTTCTAAGAGTACGACTTATGGTAAGATACTAAAAAATCCATGTCAGTTTTCAGAAATAAAGCATTCTGATTTTTAAGTAATTAAGAAAAAAATAGGTGCTTACCTAAAGTACTGTTTGTCTTATGTTGTCTTCTGAAGTTAGTATTTACAACACTGTTAAATATAATTAATGATATAACAGAGGTCATCAGACTTTCTCCATTAATTAAATTGGTGAGGCCTCTAGAAAGACCTGTGTATATCAAAGAGAGAAGGAGAAGATTTTTTTAAATAAGAACAATTTCATTAATATTAAATAATAAATTTATATTAGCAGGTAGAAAGGTATTTATAGCTATGGATTTATCTCACACAATTTCCACTACTATATCAAACTTTATTCATTTTTAAAAACTCACTTAAAGGAAATTTAATTATATTATCAACTGCAAGTTAAGTTAGATATTCATAATTCACTGCTAAATTAACTATGGTCCATTCTATTTATATTAAATATGATAATTAACTAGAGCTGCCATTCCTCATTTCAAAGTATAGAAAAAATATAAAATTTTTTCTTTTTCTTTTTTTTTTTTTTTTGAAAGGCAGAGTAGACAGTGAGAGAGAGAAACAGAAAGGTCTTCCTTTTGCCATTGGTTCACCCTCCAACGGCCGCCACGGCCGGCGTGCTGTGGCTGGCGTGCTGTGGCCGGCGTGCTGCAGCCGGCGCACCGCGCTGATCCAAAGCCAGGAGCCAGGTGCTTCTCCTGGTCTCCCATGCAGGTACAGGGCCCAAGGACATTGGGCCATCCTCCACTGCACTTCCAGGCCACAGCAGAGAGCTGGCCTGGAAGAGGGGCAACCGGGACAGAATCTGGCGCCCCGACCGGGACTAGAACCCGGTGTGCCAGCGCCGCAGGCGGAGGATTAGCCTATTGAGCCGCGGCGCTGGCCTAAAATTTCTTCAAATTCAGCGATTTGGCCTATATAAATGGATGCACTATAAATTAGATATATTTAAAGCAACACAGAAAATAATGATTGAGGGATAAAGTAAATCAAAGATCAAGACTTTATAACTCAGCACGTAAGTATTAAGGGAATTGCCCAGATAATCTGGTGAGAGCTCCAAACTACCTGCCTTTCACACACACATCTTTCTGTGGTTATAGGAGTCAAGTTCCATTAATGGAGCACATCTTGGTTTTATCTACATTCTAATTGTTTTCTATTTATGACAGCATTACGCATTTAGCTATCAGTTTTCCCTTGCCTCTGCCATGAATTGTGCCTGTAGTGGCAACAGGATAATTCTGAACATTTTTAGTGATTTTCTAAACTCCATAGGAGGGAAATGCAAAAGTCCATTCTGTGAATGAACACTCTGTAACTATGACCACAACCTAATTACAATACATGGGCTAATAGAAAAGAAGAAAAGTCAAAGCCGTCTGTCCTGTGAGACTCAATGGCTTTGATGTTCTAGTTCTTCTCTCCTATAGCCATGTCCTTTGCGGTAGAGACTGCTTCCTTGCTCTGAAAACTTCCCGCCACAGTGAGAGCATTTCCTGGCTACCCTCTTGAATAACATTGAGAGAGCCATGAAGGAAAGGCAGATCTTCCCAGTTGGAGCCATGCTAGGTTCCCTTAGCCCACAAACCACCTGCCAGCTGGCTGTAGATGCAGTAGTGAACCTAGCCAACATCAGCAGAGTCCAGTCCATGCCATCGGAAGTCCCAGACTCATGAGAAATTGCAATAACTGCTGTTTTAAGCCACTGCATTTGCAGTTGTTCCTTTCTCACCAAGACTTCAGTGATATGCTTGTGTAATTATTCCATTTTACAAAATATTAGTAGTTTTGCAAAAAATGATTGGAAATAAATAAAAGACATGGGCACAGAAGAATTAAAGACCTTTTACAAAAAGCTCACAAACATGTGAATGTAGTCATATACTCCCCTGGAAGTCTTGGGCAGATTTTTTGAGGATATCTATATCCATATATAAATCTATAAAATTTACATTATTGACATACATGTAAAATATATAGTTATACATCTTGTTTTTATAAGTTTTGGCAAAAATATTACAATGGAAAATACTTTTAAAAATATTTTTGAAAGATGCAAAGTGAAAAGAAAAGTTCCAAAAGTAATGGCAAGATGGCCAAAATTTATAAGAGTAACTTCGCAAGGTATCCCAAGATTATCTAATAGATTATTTAAATTCAACAGTGGCAGGCTAGAAAAGCCGTACAATACTATATTACAAATTAAGAAGTTTAGGGGCATGTGAGATCAGGTCTCAGGTATCACTGAACTCCCCCAATTATTTTTAAATAGAAAAATGCCGAACACTGGCCAAGTTATATAGAGGTAAGGATGTACACTGTAAGAGAGCATGGAGATGGAGACAAGATTTGTGGGTTAGATAATGACTTGCTGGCCCTTCCTTCTAAAATCCCACCTTGCTCTCTTAATCAAGTTATGTCAGTCTTCCTTTATTCACGTATTTATACTTGCTGTGTCTCCCCTACCCTATTTTTACTCGCCTCTAATAATTGTTTTTCCTTTAGCTATAGAGTGAAAATAAAATTTAAAAGAATGTATGTGGTGTATGTGCATGGATATGCCATGTTAATATTCCATATGAAAGCAATTTTTCTAGCGATCATGATTGAAAAGTGACTGAGGGGGAAATTAGGATGTTTTTCTTTATGAGGCACACTTAGATTTTTCTTTTCTTTCTTTTTTGGTTTTCTGGGTTAAGTTAATTAGGCATCTTAATTTTAAACATAGATTTCTGTCTCCTTTAAAAGTATATACTGCAAACATTACATGATTGGTAATTTTATTGCTTATAACTTTTCAGGCATTTGGTCTTTACGGTGACAGTGACTCCAAAGGCAATTTAAAAATTATCATTATCCTAGTGACTGCTTTCAAAAGAAAAGAAATATCCGGCGCCAGACGTGTTACCACAGCCTACACAGAATATTGTAATGTCCCAGAACTGTTCTACTAGCTCAAGGGAGATCAAAGATTCTAAATGATCCCTGGCCCTTTGCTGCAACTGGATATAATGCTTTCTAGGGAGGAGGGATACTAAGTAAGTGCATCACAGCTATTTCCTTCTGTTGTAACCACCACTTGCAGAACCTCTGTTCAACACTCAATCCCCAATCCCTCACGACATCACATTACACAGGGAAAAGCCACCACAAAGAAAAGGTGTTAACATGAAGACAAGTTGATTTTATAACATTACATTTTCAAAATAGGAAAAGAGAACAATATATCTACCTAGATCTCTTATAGCAGCTGCAGTCAGCATAGGATCTGAACTCACAAGGATAGTTGCAAATAAGAACCATGGTATGGTCTTCAAAAATAATTTATTCACAGTTTGCAGGTACCAAAGGATTAAGATATAATTAATCGCAAAGCCGGGGATCGTAATTAAAAGTATCTGCAAAGAAAATTTACAATAAAATGTCAACTTGCTTTTGTATTCTATTTAAAAAGCTGATAATCAGGATTATCAGAAATGTAGCCAGCACTAAGAGTGCCCGCTTACAAACAGACACAGGTGTGGGGCCATTTAGCTTATCCTGCTCCAACTACTTCCCCTGTCTGCAACACGGATCTATGAAAGGGCTCAGCAGAGCTCATCTGAGCCAACACAAGCTACTTTCAGTTCTTTGGTCTTGCAATTTCATCTTTTTGTGATTTGTCTGAACTTGTTGTGCCTGCATTTGGTTTAGAATATAAATTATTCTAGTACTTTTGTTTCTAAACAATTTAGGCAATGGCCTCATACTTACAAAACTGTTTTGATTACATTGAAGGAAATTTAATTCCTGTTTATGATTTGAAGTATTTTATTTCAGGGTCTTTTCCTGATACAGGTGGGCATTGTGGTGCAGTCGGTTAAGCCACCACTTGTGTCACCTGCATCGCATATGGAATGCCAGTTCAAGTCCTGGTTACTTTGCTCACTATCCAGCTCCCTACTGATGCACCCTGGGAGGCAGCGGATGATGATGCAAGTACTTGAATTTCGCCACCCCTGTAGGAGATCTGGAAGGAGTTTCTGGCACCAGCCTGGTACAGCCCAAGCTGTTGTGGCCACTTATGGAGTGAACAAGCATCTCTCTCCACACCACCCCTCCCTCCAATAAAACTTTAAAAAAATCTTTAAAATATCCCATGGCTTGTGGAGTAGGAATCTTGCTGCGTCTGTGAAGTCGCCTTTGCTGCTTCTGTTCTTTTACTTCTGGGTGTAGGAAACTTCAGATGATGGGAATGTAAAACATGACTTTCTCAGCAAGTCCCTTCTACTGGAGCCACTGTCTTTCATAATAGCTCTCTGCTGGCATCTCAGAAATAAAATGATAATTGATATGAAAGTTCTACCAGTCAGATTTTTCAGAATTACTTTTTTTCCTCCTTGCTTTTATCCCCTGGGTCTTCAATAGACAATTGTCAAGAAAATGATTTATTCACTAACATAAGAAACTAAATTTACTACTCTCATTCCTTTTAATTTTCTCTGTCTTCTTTGCTGTCTATTTAGAGCAAAATTTTAAAAAATCTGACCTGCATGTGGTAGGTAGATAGCATAGGTATCATGTGGTCCTTGAGTGAATGATATTAGTGAAAAAGAGCGCTTACCTGCCACAATAACTTTTGGAGCATGTATACATCCATGTCAAATGCAACATTAAAGATAATTACTGGTGTAAATATACCGAAAAATAAGTCTGGACTCATCCATTGTATGGCATCTGCATAGCTTTGGATCTAGTAACATAAAAATATTTTTTCTTTTGTTCATCCATCTGTTAGCATGAGATATCTGTCAAGCACTTTTATCTCTAGCAACACAGTTTAAAAAAATACATCACAGGATAGTAAGAACTGATGTTGAATTTTCATAATTTTCTATCAGATTATCAGTTATAAATATTAAATATCTAGTATAGGAAACACACTGACATGGTACTAGAGAATATATAGTGGATTTCCAGGCTTACAAGAGGAAGCAGAGATTTCAGATAGGTGAACTACCATGCACAAAATTCACAAAGGAATAACTGGTTCTATCAAATTCCAGAAACTGTAATTAGCCATGATTTATATAGATGTAGGTATATGTAGCCATATATATAGATGTATGTGGAAAGAATAAAAAGACTTTCAGAGATAAAGACTGGAAAGTTATTGCAGTTTTGGGAATAAATAATGATGCTTATAAAAAATGTAGCTAGTATTAGTAAATCCTATTGTGGGCATCTATTCAAATTTTATTCATTAAGGAAATAGTACATACTGTATTAGGTGATGAATTTGCATTTGGGAAATAATTCCCCTTGGATCTTTTTTTTTCTCTGTTTCTTATGAATGAATGTAGTGATTGCTTTTCTTCAAGACAATCTTTTCATGAATGTTTATATGGCTAACAGCCTTTTAAGAGGAATCTGTGTCTTCCTCCAGAGCCAAGGGCAGGTTTATTTTATTGTCCGATGTAATAAAGAGAATGTGTTTTAATGGGGTTAAAAAGCAAGGAAACTTACTATCATTATAAATGATTTGGGTTTTCTGAGTTCTGGTTTCATCTCCTGTAATGCGACCCACCCTGTGTGCACATTTCAGCTGGCTCTCTTTTCTTGTCTCTGAGGGACTGAGGTTCAAGAAGTGGGCATAGGAAAATGCACATATTCTGCTTATTGCTAAGGATGTGAATAATAAAGTCTTTTGTTTCTGGCCCAGAAGTGTCATGTCTTTTGCCAGGACTGTGAAACTGTGGTAAGCTAGCTTACTACCAAACAGGTGATGTGGCATCTTGGACCTTACACTGTTCTTGAGTTACTGACAAATTTATGCCAAAATTATATGATTATAAAACCTGTTTATGACAAATGAAGTAATAACCTGCTCTGGTTCACACATAAGAATGTATTTTCTATAAACATCACTGGCTAAATTCAATCATTTTCACACAGGTTCTCATATCTGCTCTGATTGGTTGGGACAGTCACTGGCAAACTATGGGTGCTAGAACCAATCTGGACCAACGTTCATTTTTGTAAATGAAGTTTTATTGGAGTTCCGCAATCGTACTTTGCTATCCATGGTTGCTTTTGAGTTAAGTGGGTAGAATTGAACAGCTTTGACAGAGGCTTTACATCTTATATAATGTAAAATAATTATAACATGGCTTTTTACAAAAAGCTTTGTGAAAAACTCCTGCGCTAGAGAACTGTCTAATGTGTCCACAATGCCATCTGTGTGCCTTGAGTAACAGTTCTTTCCCTTCTCTACCTGACTCCAAATGTCTCCAACTATTTTGCTACTCTAACTACCATGGCTCTTTAAAATGTTCATGGAAAATGAACTCAGTAGCTATGTCTGAACTCCCTGTATCATTTCAGACCCAGGGTGTATTCAATGTTTAGGCGTATATCCACTTTTTTGGACCTGGGTCCTTTTTCTACACATCTGATGTGATGTTATCTACACAATAAACATCTACTGACTGGCAAAGCAGTGAGGAGACAAGTATTTTTGCAAATTTTCTTAAGCTATCTTTGTATTTTTTTTGATTCTTAGATATAGTGCAAAATTTCCATTTGCTATACATACCTGGAAAGAAGTAAAACTTAGAATTTCAAAACTACATCCAAGTAAAAATAGTATCACAGGGAGAGGAATTGGAAAGTCTTTCAAGTGCAGGTTTAAAAATGCTAGAAAAAACATGTTGTTATGGAAAGGTAATTAAATATCACATTTGTAGAACTTTTAATGTAATGTAATTTCTTAATATAAAAGACAGTGAAATACTGTTTCATTGCTAATTTCCTATCATTCAAACCCACCCCCATAGCTAAGTAGAATGTGTGTGATTGTTGATGTACCAGGTTCCTGCTTTCCCTTTCCTGGGATGTATATTGCCTTGCCTTGCAGTCTTAATAAACACTGCTAACAATCATTGCTTCTTGGGTTACTACTGGAATATTTACAGTAGCATTTGTAAATCCATGAATCAAAGACTTAGCAATCCTACAATAAGAGGTTCTTTCAAGGCGAGGAACAATGAGAAACTAGTTAGGGTTATTTGCTTTAAGAAAGAAAAAAAACAGTAACCACCTACACATCAAAAGCCCATGGTAAATATTAAACTTTATTATTGTCAAAGTGCAATAAAATTTGCAACAGTTCCTTTCCTTTAATTTCTTCCACTTTGTAATACAGAGGTCAAAGAATGTGCTCAGTCAAGTGCTAATCAAGGCAAAGCCAATATTTTCTTTTTGTTTCTACAATGTTCTTTTCTTACCATAAGACTTAAGAATAATTTGTTATTTGCATAAAACGCATGAGATCTCCTATCCCCACCCTTGTTTGTCTGCTTATTTGTTTCAGTTATCCTCATCATTTTAATCATTTGCTTTACCTAGCAAATAAGATGTGACTTAATCTTATTTGCTTGACCTAATCTTATTTGCTTGACCTAGCAAATAAGATGTGAACACTTTGAATCAAAGGAAGTAAACAAAGAGGGAATCAGATTCTTCAGGACTTCTCTCAGGAAGATTATTGTTTGCTACCTTTTGTTGAAAATATTGGGACAAAGGTATGAATTTAGGGAAAAAAAATTCTAATCTCTTAGTGTTGCTGTTCTCCTTAATTCTATATGTTAGCATTTATAAGATAAATCTATGGACTAAACTCAAAGGAAGGGTGATATTTACCTCCGATGGTGCAGATCAAGGACAATATTAGGATGATTTCAGGGAGATCTTCAGCATTATTCAAAAACAAAACTCTGAACAGCTCCAGCCATGAGCCAGTATTTCTTCTATTATTAGGATTGGAATTGAAACTAATGGCATTATCAGTACTCATCTTCTTGTATCTCACAGTGAGTCTGAATCTGACTCCACGTCTGTCTGCAAAACTCAGAGAGGATTAAAGGAAAGTAAGATTTTTTTTCTTGACTTTCTATTTAAACACACACACACATATTTCTCCTTTAATTCTAATATCTCAAAGTCTGGCAAAATCAAGGATGCCTCTCCCTTCTGGGTACTTCCGACTTCCTGTATATTTGTTGCAGTGAGAAAAACTACTCATCATGAGGAGGATGGGTTGTCTCAGAACAAAGGATGTTCTAAAGAATCTATTATAGGACCTGGACTTTGGCTGGGTAACTTTGGAGAGGCTCTAATCAAGGGAGGGTTCACTCTAGATTGAGTGCTGTCAGAAAGCCAGGACGACTCTTTGGTTGGCCATCTGGATAAATCTTACCTATATAGGGAGAGTAGGCTAGAGCTAAGATAAAGCTGAAACATGTACGGAAACAGCAGCCACTCATTTAGCGGAGTGTAGGGACTGTTTGTTGGTATATGGGTTACATTGTGACCTTGGTTTTACCTTGCTTGTGTCATGGTTTACATGGTGATGGTGATAATCTGTGCGATTGTTTACACCCAAGAGGAGAACAACAAGCCTTAGCTATGAGCATTAGGCCAGCATGAGGTGAGAATGAGCCCAGGCTGGCAGTTTCAGACCCTGTCCTAGATTCCTCAAAGGATTTCCAAGCTCCTTAACTTCATCTTCACTTATGTAGAGCTAGTAGATCTGGAGATCTTGGTAGTAAAATGAGTGAGAGAGCAGAACAAGCTCAACTGTGAGTTAAGACAGAGATTGTCAAACTTGGCTACACAAAAAATCATTTGGAGGATTTTAATGACGCTTCTGGCTCAGTGCTACCCTCAGAGGATCAGCTCAATGATCCTAAAGAGGAACTACTTTAGGAGACATCGGTGCTATTTGGAAAGAGTGTTCTGATTGAGCAATAATACTTGCGTTAGTTAACAACAAACTATTGAGGAAAATACATCACATTGTAATGCCAACTCTTACCTTGCCCACTATTAATCCAGGACTAAACATGCTGGAGCATACTGACTTGGCCAAAAAAAGAATGGTTGCATAGTCTTACATGTTTCCAGAATTTAATGTTGTTAAGGAATCTATTGTTTGCTAAACCATACAAGGGTACATCAAGAAGTTACCACTCTAAAAAACAAACAAACAAACAAAAATATGGGATAAACAGATCAAGTACAGAACAACTAAGAATATGTGCTAAATATTCAGATTGACTTCCTCAACCTCTAGTCCAAAATCCTCAAATGAATCTTTACCTAAGAAGAGATCTCATCTTAAATTGGCTCGCAAATGCTTAAACACTCCAGTTTTAATGTTTTAAAGGTATGAGGGAAAAAAAAGTAGCAGTGGGAATAAACAAGTTTTCAATACAATCAAAATTTTTCATTTTAAATTGACTGTTGACAGCTTTGAATAAGACTATGACTCCAGGGGCTGATGCTGTGGTCACTACCTGCAGTGCTGGCATTCCATATGGGCACTGGTTCAAGTCCCGCCTGCTCAAGTTCCAATCCAGCTCTCTACTAATGCACCTAGGAAATTAATGGAAGATAGGCCCCTGTACCCATATGGGAGACCTGGAGGAAGCTCCAGGCTCCTGGCTTTGGATTGGCTTAGCTCTGGCTGTTTTGGCCATTCAGGGAGTGAACCAGCAGATGCAACACCTCTCTCTCTCTCTGCCTCTGCCTCTCTGTAACTCTGCCTTTCAAATAAATAAATAAATCTTTTTTTTTTTTTTAAATAACATGAGTCCAAATATCATTAAGGAAATGGTATTTTACCACACAGGTTCTGTGCATCAGCTTATCAATTAGTTACTAGTTTCTCAATTCTGTGTATGGCAGTAATTATTAACTTTCTTGTCAAAAACAGCGTGCAGGTGCCCCAGTAATCAGTCCGCGAGCTCTGAGAAACTGTCCAGTGGAATGGAAGTTACACGAATTCAGCTTGTCTCTGAAAACGGCGAGCTGTTTTGCCCCTTTTAATCACTGCATGTTCAAGAAATCAGTCATGAAAGTATCCTAAAGAGGACACTGTGGGGTCCCATGAGTCTTCACGGACGGCAAAGCTCATACTCAATCGTCTGTACCTATTACACTGACTCTGGAGGCTGGGGGTCTCCTTAGACCCATTGCTCTCCTAAGACCGCTCTGCTCAGCAGAGTCCTTCCTCCAGTTCAGTGTCCTCTGCAGACGCCAGAGGACGCTCGTTGCACCCTGTGCTTCCCTCTAGACTTTTCTTTTTCAGTGCCCCCTTCATGCTGGTGAATAATTTGGAAAGAGGGTAAAAGGATAATGGACGAAGGGCAGGAGCTCAGGGGTGGACATTCAAACGGAGGGGCTGGTTGACCTTTGGGAAAGCTCTCGATTGCTCTAAGAGGGGTAGAGAGGTTGAAAGAGAAAATTCCAGTGGGAAAGGTCAACTTTCAGAAAGAGAAACTAGAGGAGGGCTCACCATCCAATACTCTTAGGAACAGTATCCTGGTACGGACACAAGATGTGGAGAGCAGCGGTTTTGTTCGCTCCAGAACATCTAAGACCAACCGCAGCCTCACTGACAGTTAATTGCTCTAAGTGCCGCCCCCAGACTGCACCCATTGGCCATAGGCTCATAATCTCTGTCTTTATTGGCTGATGGAATTGAACGTCATTTTCCCTGTGTGTTTAAGAATTATGAAGCCTGGAGTCTGTGTTTACGAAAAAAAAAAAAAAATCAGCAAAGGTTGAAGAAAAAAAAAAAAAAAACAAACAACCCAGAAACTGTACTCTTTACGTTAATTTAAAGTTTTGGAAA
The DNA here is from genome assembly GCF_051225735.1 of Oryctolagus cuniculus. NCBI lineage: Eukaryota > Metazoa > Chordata > Mammalia > Lagomorpha > Leporidae > Oryctolagus > Oryctolagus cuniculus. The sequence goes on from NC_142870.1 coordinate 68,221,985, forward strand.
GGTGGGTTTCCAGCAAAAGCCAATGGACACTTTCCCCAGAACGCTAACAGGAAGGAATTTCCCGGATGCCAAAGATTTTGAAATAGCGAAGACTGCAAGATTAGGAATGAAAGGAATGGCTATTCTGGGTGTGCTGAAGAAAAATCGAAACAGATAGGCAAGAGGTCAGATGTGAAGAAATTTTTAGGAATAATATTTAGTTTTTTCTAACTATAATATGAAAAGAATATTTAGTTGAAATTAGTGACATTCCTATAAAGTCAATTTTCACATTTCTACTTTCATCATAAAATATTTTGGGAGAAATTTTTACTGATTTTGAAATCCAGATAATTATTTGGCAGGCGTGACTCCTCTTTATACTTCCACTTGAAAATGGTTTAAGGAAATGAAAGTTGAGATTGCTTCTGAGTAATTCGTTTAGATACAAACATAAGGATTGTATACATATCTTCTATTCAAACTGGAATTGGAACAGCAAATGAAACAACGTCTATGCTTCTGAGAAGAATCATTGATATTTACTTTAGAGTTGTTTTTATTTACTTTTATTTTCCAATTCTCTGTTTCATCTTTTTCTCCAGTCTCACTTTCAATTTACTCCTGTGACTACAAGGAGCAGGTATTACTCCCTTCTCCTCTCTTCTCTGATACCTGGAATTCAGTGGAATGTGAACAGATAACCATGGTTTATTTCAGTTATATCTACCGTGAGTAATTTCTTCTCATCTGTTATTTGCCTTTAATTTGACTGTAAGTTTTAAAATTAAAAGTCACCATTATTGAATTAAAATTTTTTATATGCTAAAACCTGATGTTTTTCTGTGTGTGATTTCTTCTTTCATTTTTAAGTGAAGTCCTCCTTTTATGGTTACGAAATTTAATGAATATTTAAACCTGTTTACTGGGGGCCAGCGCCATGGTGCAGTAGGTTAATCCTCTGCCTGAAGCACCGCCATCCCATATGGGCTCCAGTTCAATTCGCAGTTGCTCTTCTTCCAATCCAGCTCTCTGCTATGGCCTGAGAAAGCAGTGGAAGATGGCCCAACTCCTTGGGCCCCTGCACCCATGTGGGAGACTGGGAAGAAGCTCCTGGCTCCTGACTTTGGATTGGCCCAGCTGTGGCCATTTGAGGAATGAACCAATGGACAGAAGACCTCCCTCTCTCTCTGTTTCTGCCTCTCTGTAACTCTCTCAAATAAATAAATAAAATCTTTAAAAAAAAATGCTTACTTCCAGTTTTAAAAAAGCTTGCTTAATTCCTATCCCTTCAGAATTATTTTGGCATGAAAAAGGCCACAGTGAAAAAAGAGTGGTTTAGTTCATGCACTATGACTGTTCCCGATAAGCAAGTTCATGATCTCTTTTGGCTGAGATGATCAACAAAGGGTTTTCAGAGAAATCAGGATTTGAGCCTTATGAAGATAACTAGTTACTGGCTGAGTGTATGTGTTTGGAAAACAAATGGGGGTCTCTGAGAAAAAAAAAATCATCTTTTTTTGCATTATTTCTGTATACATAAGAACTTTGAGGAATACAGAAATAAATGATGCATGGTTTCTTTTCCCAAGAAGTTTACTTGTATATGAACAAGTAGTATCCTTTGTGTTGTATGGACAAACGGTAATCAGTCATGTAAGGAAACAGTGAGCTTTTTTTTTTTTCATGAGATTTAATAGAGAATTGACATAAATGAGGCAATGGTATTTTAGCAGATTTGACAGCTCAAGGCAGATATACACAGGATTTTGTGCAATACTGTGATATATTCAGGATATTCAAAGACATTCATTGCAGCTGGCACCAAGGTACAACATTCAGCCAGGTATCAGTCCTACGTAACAATAAGAAGTCACATCTTCCCCTGCTGTGTGTCAAGGAAGAATAAGTAGAGAACTCAAACTTTCATCTTAACTTGTCAGTGAAAGGATGGTGCCCTCACTTCTTCAGACAGAGCCGTGTCAGAGGATGCCTGATAAAACCCAGAATTTCAATAAGCTCTACAATATTACAATTTGTACAATATCCAGCTGTCAGTTGAAAATAACTCATCATACCCATAACCAAGAAGATCTCAATGTGAGCATACAAAAAGACATTGATCTGGAGTGGACATTTATCCTGGTAAGATGTTCACAAACTCTATCAGAGTATCTGGTTCTGGCTCTTGGCTCTAGCTTCTTATAAATGTAGATACTGGAGACAGTATTGATGCTCAAATGATTGGATTTCTTTCACCTACATGGTAGTTCTGGATTGTATTCCTGGTTCTGGCTTTAGCTTCACCCAGTCCCAGATACTGCAGGCGTTTGGGGAGTAAATCAGTAGATTTTAACTCTCTCTTTCTCTCTCTTTCTCTCTCTGTATCTCTCACTCTCTCCTCTAATTGCTTTTTAAATGAAAGTGAAAATAAGTAAATATTTTTAAAATGCCTTTCAAATGAATAAATTTGAAAAAAAGGCACAAATCTCACAATGTTGCAGATGTTGGAGTTATGCAAAAAGAATTTTAACACTGTCAGCATAGAAATATTTCAGCAAATAATTGTGAACATAATTGAGACAATAGAAAAATATAGAAGCTTGAGACAATGAAATAAAAGGTTGCTGAATAAAATAGGTGGTATTGGAATGGAAATTTCAGGGGCTGGAGCTGTGGTGTAGCAGGTAAAGATCCTGCCTGCAGTGCTGGCATCCCATATGGACACTGATTCGAATGCTGGCTGCTTCACTTCCTATCCAGTTCCCTGCTATGGCCTGGGAAAGCAGCAGAAGGTGGCCCTGCACTCACATGGGAGACCCCAATGAAGCTCCTGGCTTCAGTCTGGCATAGCCCTGGCCATTGCAGCCTTGTAGGAAGTAAACCAGTGAATGGAAGATCTCTCTTTGTATCTTTCCCTGTCTCTCTGCAACTCTGCTTTCCAAATAAATAATCTTTTTTAAAAAATGAAAATTTCAGTTGCAAAAAAACACAATAAATAAAATTAGAAAGGAGCCAGCACTGTGGACAGAAGTATCCCCCCGCAGCACCAGCCTACCACATGGGCGTTGGATCAAGTCCCAGCTATTCCACTTCTGATCAGCTCCCCATTGATGGCCTAGGAAAGCAGTAGAAGATGGCCCAAGTCCTTGGGCTCCTACACTCATGTGGGAATCCTGGAAGAAGCTCCTGGCTCCTGGCTTCAGATTGGCCCAACTCCAGCCATTATGGCCACTTAGGAAGTGAACCAGTGGATGGAAGACCTTTCTCTTTCTCTCCCTCTCTCTGTCTGTACTATGCTTCTTCAAGTAAAATAAATAAATCTCAAAAAAAAAAAAAAAAGAAAACAAATATCAGCACAAAATGATAAATGTTTGAGGAGATAGATGCATTTACCCTAATGTGAACATCACACAATGTGTGTGTGTATATATATGTATATATATATATATAAACACAATATGGTACCCCAAAAATATGTACAACTTTCTGATCGGTTAAAATTAAAAATATGAGCAAAATTAAAAACAGGGCTGGGCTTTGTGGTACAGTGGATTAAACCACTTTTTGGGATGCTCACTTCCCATATCAAGAGTGCCAATTCTAGTGCCAGTTATTCTGCATCCAATCCAGCTCCCCACTTCCAATTCAGCTCTTTGCTGATGTGCCTGGAAGGCAGTGAATGATGGATGTCTCAAGTTCCTGCCACCTGTGTGGAAAACCAGGGTGCAGTTCCTGTCCCCTGGCTTCAGCCTGGCCCAGCCCCGGCTCTTGCAGCTTTTTGGAAAGTGAACCAGCAGATACAAAAATTCCTCTCTCTTTCTGTCACTCTAACTTTCAAATAAATAAATCAATAAATAAATCTTTTTTAAAAATTAAGAATAAATAAAAATAAATCAACAAATGGCCTCAATAGCCTTGTCCTTGTTTGGTTAAGTATATTCTCAGGCACTTAATTATTTTTGATGCTATCACAATGGACTTGATGTCTTAATTTCATTTTTCTTGTTATTCATTGTTGGTGTATATAAGTATGACTGATTTTTCTATGTTGATCTTGTATGTTATAGCCTTGCAAATTCATTATTACCTCTAATAGTCCACTTGTGGATTTTTTTTGGGGGGTCACTGGTGGTTCCACATAAATTTTATGTTTGCTTTTGCTTTTTTTAAAAAAACATGTTTTTAGAATTTTTAAAAGGATGGCAATGAATCTAAAGATTGCTTTGGGAAATAAGGCCATTTTAACAATAATAATTCTACTCTATTAACTTAGGATACCTTTCCATTTTTTGTGTGTCTTCTTCAATTTTCATCAATATTTTATAGCTTTTGCACATTGGCCATTCACTTACTTGGTTAAATTTATTCCTAAGTAGTTTTGTTGTGGTTGTGATAAAATGGAATTTTTTTTTTGGTTTCTTTTTCATATGGTTTGCTGTTACTGTATAGAAATGATGCTGATTTGTATAAGTTGATCTGTACCCAGCACTTTGGTGATTATGGTAGATGATTCTCTTAATGTGTTACTGAACTTGATTTGGTAATTTTGTTAATATCATGTTAAAAAATTTTGCTTATGTTATTCAGGGATATTGGTTATATTTTTCTCTTATATTGTTCTCATCTGGCTTTGTCATCAGGTTAATGCTGGCCTTGTAAATTGAATTTGGAAGTGTTTCCTCCTCTTCAGTTTTTGCAAGAGTTTGAGAATAATTGATGTTAATTCTTTTTTTCATTCTTAGTAGATTTTACTGGAGGTGGGATTTATCCCAGGTATGCAAAGATAATTCAATCTCCAGAACTGAGAGCTACATATGCCTCTTATCTTTATAAAGTTAGCTTGCCTCGGGTATTTGATTGCAGTAATGAGACATGAACAAATACAGATACTTTATGTGATTTCAACCTTCCTAAATTTTTTCAGACTCGTTTTGTAGCCTAACAAATGCTTTTTTCTGGAGAATGTTCTGGGTGCACTTGAAAAGAAGGTATACTCTGCCACTGTTGGCTGGAATGTTCTACATATATCTATTAGGTAAATTTATTCTACATTGTTCATTTCTGCTATGTTTTACTGATTTTCTGTCTGGACAATCTATACACTGTTGAACATGGTTTTGAGGTCTGGTATTGTTACTGTATTGATGTTTATTTCTCCCTTCAGATCTGTCAATATTTGCTTTATGTATTTAGGTGGTGAGTATCAGACACATTGATATTTACCGTTGTTACATCCTCCTGTTTAATTTATCACTTTTTCACTATATGATTAACTTCTCTAAATCTTGTTATACTTTTTTGCAATCTATTTAGTCTCATATGAGGATTGCTACCCCTGTTCTCTTTTGGTTATCATTTGCGTGATATATCGTTTTCCATTTCTTTCAACATATGCTTATTCTTAAAACTAAGGTGAGTTTCTTATAAGCAGTGAATAGTTGGATGTTAATTTTATATTCCATTCAAAGAGTCACATCATTGCCATACTTCCCTTTAATTCTTTAAATATGGCTGGGATCCAATGGATTTTTTTTAGTTATAACTCCTGTGTTCGTATCTACATTACTCACAGGAAATGATCCTGGGTTGGGTCTTTACCTCATTCTCTGCTCCTCAACGTAGTATCAATGTTACTTATCAATCCAGAAGCTGTCGGACCCAAATACTTCCTTATTCGCAATGAATGAGCCCTCCCTCTGCTTCAGGGTTGGTTCCCCACTTCAGAAGTAATAGACTCATGGATTCAATTTCATTCAAGTTCCCTTTGGGAACTGAGTTAGCTTGACCTTATTAGCCCAAAAGCTGTCAAGTGGACAGTAGGCCTTAAGAGTGGGCTTAGTTGCTACAATATGGATAGAAGGAAGGTTTGTGTTAACAGAGGAAAAGGAAGAAATATCTCCAACACCTGGAACAACAAAAAAGACAGATATTTGTAAATGAAGTGTAGGGTAGGGTGTGGCTGCCCATCCATGACCTCAGAGACTTCTGTAACCTCTGAAACAGAAAATAGGGGGGAGAAGTCATGAAAGGGTAAGATAATTTTTATAGGGACTGATAAGAGACCGAAACAAAAAAGAGAAGGCTCATTACAAAGAATATTTCCGTTGTGTGGGTGTGTATATATTGACTATAGGGGGAGGGGACTGAGTAGTAAGTGTGTGTGTATGAAATAGAGATTCCTACCGATTTCATTCTGCAGAAGCTGAGATTATCTGTTCTCCTTGAGGACAGTATCTGTCCAGGGTCCTAGCCCTAGTTACAGTCCTCCCACTCTTCATTGATTTGACTGATTAACTATAGTTATAAGAGTTTCTGGATAAAGACCACTGCCCCTAACTTGAAAGAGAGAAGATGCAGTCCCAAAAACAATCATTATCACAGCCATAAGAAAAGTGCTTGAGAAAAAACTCATTTCCAAATGGACTGTTTGGCTTAAAATGTGCTGTGAACTGATAGTGAGTGAGCACAGCTTTTCCAGGACACCAGCAGGAGGAAGACATTATGGATAAGCTGGTGTGAATTGATGTGCATAAAAGGCCAATGAATAGTTGGCTGGGTTGGAATTTAAGGAGAAAAGGGGAAATCAAAAACACTGGCAAAGAATGCTTTCCCTCTTCATAAAGTAGTGTACAGAGAGGAGAGTTTATAAGAAAGGACAATGACCTCTGTGTGCTTTCTTTTCGTTTTAATAACTGAATAATACTTAATTTGAAAGTGTTAAAGACATTACAGAAAAGTCAATTTTTAATTTTTTTACCCCAGCTGTTTGATTTGGGGGGGGCGGAATTATAGGCATTTAGATACCAAGAATTTTTTTTTTTTCGGAAATGTAGCATGCCTCAACAGAAAGCAGTCTTTTCCGTTGATCTCAATCACTGTGTATAAACAAGTTTTTTTGTCTGTGATATCATAGACAACAGAACATAAACATTAGGAAAGGCTTAGTAACAGCTTCAAAAAGGAGGTAATTAAATTTTCCAAATCAGCAATTAAGTTTTCAGAGCTCCTGCATGAAAGATACTCTGGCCACAGAAAAATATCTTCACAAAGCACCAGAATACTTTGCCAGGCAGGTTAGGCAAAGAAGTTGGTTAATGAGTAACATTCTTGGCGGAATTTTTATGATATAGAGTTCCTTTTTCAGTTTGAAAAAAAAAATACTTCTAGTGTTAGTGAAGATTTTGCCATCTAATTCCATGGGCTTCCCACTCTATCACATTCTCTACCTCTTCATGCTTCCCGTCTGGGCACAAGGTAATTGTTTACTTTTTCTCTCAAAAGCAGCTAGCTGGAAACCAAGGATTAAAAAGAAATACCAGGCTGTAGGCTGCTTACTTTTATAAATACAGGTCCTTGGGGTATTTCGTATGGGCCTGTGTGCTAATCATGTAGCTATCCTATTACGTAGTTAGCAAATATTTGAGAATATTTGAAATAATGGCTATATAAACAGATAATGAAAGAAAGGAAATAAACACTGCCTCTAAAGTATGCATAAGTGTTTCAATCTGGAAGCCATAAACCAGCTAGAGGCAAGAGGATCTTTTGCTAATATGCTTTGTACTGTTTCCTGTAGACATATTCCTGCAGCATATTTACAGTGAGAGAGAGAGACAGAGAGAAAGGTCTTCCTTTGCCGTTGGTTCAGCACCGCGCTGATCCCATGGCAGGAGCCAGGAGCCAGGTGCTTTTCCTGGTCTCCCATGGGGTGCAGGGCCCAAGCACCTGGGCCATCCTCCGCTGCACTCCCTGGCCACAGCAGAGAGCTGGCCTGGAAGAGGGGCAACCGGGACAGAATCCGGCGCCCCAACCGGGACTAGAACCCGTGTGCCGGCGCCGCTAGGCGGAGGATTAGCCTAGTGAGCCACGGCGCCGGCCTACCTTTTGATTTTGAGTTTGGTTTGTTTTGAGGTTTTTATGGCCATTAACAAGTTCTTGACTTTTGCAATGTCAAGTCAGGCAGGTAAGTTTTCATTTGTTAGTCATTTACTTTGTGGGTTTGCTTATTGTTAGTACTGAGATGTATTAAGGTTTTAACAAATGTTTAGTCTTACTATCTTCTGGTGATTTAAAATTATTTGATGGAAGTATTTAACTTGAATTAATTTAGAATTATTCTGATTCATAGTAAATGCAATAAGTGTTCTAAGGAATTCAGGAAAGGAAAAAGTCAAGGTAGTTTCCAAAGAAGAAAAAAACCATTATTCTAACTTCTGGTTCAGGAGTTTTTCCTACAATGAGTTAGCTCCTGAACTGTTAGGTGATTCACCCGAAGCTATTGATGGATGACAGAGGACAGGAGGAAGGTAGAGGAAACCAGTGTGTCCCTGTTATTTCTTCACAATTTACTTCACCATCTAAAATGTACCATGAGCAAGACTGGTTCTGTCATCAAGTAGCTCAGAACCTAAAGAAGGAGACAAACATAAGAACAAATAGTTAGGCAAGGATGTGATAAGAACATCTAGAGAAACTGTTTTGAGAATAGTGAGAGCTTGACTGTTGCCTTTTTTTGTGTTGCTATTTTGACTTTACTTATGTATGAGGATACTTCAAAAAGTTGGTGGGAAGTAGAATTAGAAGGTTCTTTGGTGCAAAAAATTTTTGAAACCCATGCATAATTTTCATAACACATATTTGCCAATGGGATTTTTGAAGCCCCACTGTATCATTTTATTGTTCCCTAAGGGAAGAGATCACATTGCCTACAGTAACTAAAACATCTATGGTGATTTATAAATAGCAGTACTTTTTTTTTTTTTAGATTCATACTAAAAGATTTAATTCTGAATTTTGCACTCTCAAAACATTATTTTTTTTCCATCTAAGGAACATATCCCAGTAAACTGCTAAGTTCTATTTTTTTTTTTAACATCAAGAATCTTTTTCCATACTTTTAATGAATGTTAGAAATTTTTTTTTCATGTACAAGTTTTTTGTGAGTGTGTTTTTTTTTTAACTTTTATTTAATGAATATAAATTTCCAAAGTACGATTTATGGATTACAATGGCTTCCCCCACATACCGTCCCTCCCACCCACTACCCTCCCCTTTCCCACTCCCTCTCCCCTTCAATTCACATCAAGATTCATTTTCGATTATCTTAATATACAGAAGATCAGCTTAGTATACATTAAGTGAGGATTTCAACAGTTTGCTCTCACACAGAAACATAAAGTGAAAAATAATAGATGATTTTTTTTTAAATGATGATGAAATCAGATCAGACCTATTGTCATGTTTAATCCCAGTGAGAGTCAAATTGGGAGTTGATAATTTCTTTCTTTCTTTCTTTCTTTCTTTTTTTTTTTTTTTTACAGAGGATCAGTTTAGTATGCATTAAGTAAAGATTTCAACAGTTAAATAGCAGTACTTCTACATATTCTTATTTTATATGATATCCTGTGAGTCAGATACCATTAAGACCATTGTTTCAGATTAAAAACTCTAAGACTTAGAAAGGTAATGGGTTGCTGCAATAATATACTCCTAGAAATCAGCCAGGCAAGATGTCATCACAGAGCTTTTGCTCACAAATGAAGTACTGTTTATAAGAAGACCTATTACATGTATTACATATTCCATATTGCTGTGTGAATAATATGGACCAAGGATATTTGGAAAAATCACGTGCTTACAATATGAGCACTAAAGTGTGGAGCAGTGATTAAAAATCAAAGAACACAATATGAGCTATGTGGATCAAGTTACATTAAGTCTTTATTTTCCTTTGAATTTAAATAAAACAGACATACAGGGAAGTAAGCAGATGGTAATTATGCAGTTTTTCATCACGATCATGTGAATGTATCCAGCACAGGTAGGGACAGGACAATAGCCGCGCCCCAGAACTTATTCGGGCGCCTTTCCTTTCATGGTCCTCTCCTAAGAGGACCTCTAGCTTCTTCCACTACAGATGTATTTTATCTGTTGCTAACTTGCCTTAAAATAAATGCAATCATTTAGCATCTAGTCATCTGCTGCTGTTTTATTCAACAATGTATTGGTGAAACGTATCCATTCTGTTGAGAGTAGACCTAGTTCATTAAATATCACTGCTCATCTACTGAATGTTAAACTTTCGAATATTTGTCATTTGAAAGATTTAAAATAGTAGCATCTCAGCATTGAATTAGTTCACTTTTAATACAGAAGGTAAAAATTTCTTTATAGTCCATTGTATAATATCAACATTTATTTATTATTTCTACTGGTTATTTGCATTTGGGTAATTTCTTGGTTTTGGTTATTAAAAATGTGCCACTATGAACACCTTAATTCATGTTTCTTGGAGAACATTTCTTTGAGACATATGCCTAGGAGATTTGAGGATCACAGGGTATACCTATGTTCAGCTTAAGATACAACTAAAAATTTTCCCCAAGTAATTGAAAGAATTTACCTTCCCATCAGCAGTGTATGTGAGTTATGTTTTCTACAGGTCTTCACCAAAATTGGGATTGTCTGTCTTTTATTTCAGTCATTATGCTGTCCTTGTTTAAATCTGCATTTCTTTCACGACCAAATTGAGCACTTTAAATATTTTTATCAATCATTTGGATATTCTCTTTTGTGTTGTTACTATTCAAATATTTAGCTCAAATTTCTATTGAATTGTCTGCCCTTATCTATTTGTGAAATTATATCAAAATTTGTATATTAGGATACAAGTCCTTTGTCATATATATGTATAGCAAATATCCTCTCAAAATGTGGGTTGCCTTCTTATTTCTAAGGATGTATCTTTTGAATAACTGGAGTTATTAAGTCTTAAAGTAGGCCACATTTTCACTTTTCATTATTTCATATTACTTAGAAAGGAATAAACCATTAAATAACTGCTAATGTGTTCCTTATTTAAGAAATCATTGCCCATTGCTGTTAGGTAGATGTTCTACAATGCTTTATTTTAAAAGTTTATTTTTCCTTTAACATCTAGATATTTAATGCATTTGAAATGGACTTCTGTCCTGGTCTTAGGTGGGGGTCAATATATAACATATAATTTTTCCACATAGGCATTTCATTGACCCAGAATCTTTTATTGAAAAGATCACCTTTTTTTCCAATCCTATGCAATCTATGCCATTTGTCATCTGTGTCAGATGTGTTTCTGTTTCTAACACTCTATATTATGCCTGAATCAATATTGCATTCTATTAATTTAATTTGGTATCTGAATTGTAAATTTACAATTTGTTCTTTTGATTTTTTAAAATCAATTTATAAATTTTCAGAATTAAAAATTTAAAAGCTTGCTTGAATTTTATTAGGCTTTCCTTGAATCCAAAAATTAACTTGGAGAGAATTAATATCATTACAATTTCTTTCCTATCTATGAATATGGTATATCCTTCATTTATGTGAGTCTTTGATTTTCTCAGAAATAATGTGCAGATTTTATTGGGGAGGTCTTGTATATCTTCCATTGAATTTATTGCTATGTATTTTTTTCTTTTTATGGAGGGATGAGCTATTGTAAATGCTGTTTTCCAGTGCTTATTTTCTACTTGCTTATTACACATATATGGAAAGATATTTGATTTTATTTTTTAGAATAGTTTTAGTTGTACAGAAAAACTGAGAAACTACTACATAGTTCCTTTATGCTCTGTTACCCAGTTTTTTCTGAAATTAACAGAAAATTACATTAGCATGACATTTGTTAAAATTAATAAGTCAAATTTGATACATTGTTCTTAGCAGGAGATCATAGTTAATTCACAAGTCTTTAGTTTTTACTGAATTTCCTTTTTCTTTCTTCCTTTTTTTGAAGACATTTATTTGAAAGGTAGAGTTGGAGAGGGAGACACACACACACACACACACACAGGGATCTTCCATCTGCTGGTCCACTCCCCAAATGTTCACAACGGAGCCAGGAGCCTAGGTGGTAGAAGCCCAAGCACCTGGGCCATCTTCTGCTTTCCCAGGCACATTATCAGGGAGATGGATCTGAAATGGAGCAGCTGGGACTTACATGGGATGTGGGTGTTGCAGGCAGTGGTTTTACTTGCTGCACCACAATGCTGTCCTTAGTGTCTTTTTTATTCTACGCCTCAATTCAATCCAGGATACAATTATTTGCCATGTCTCCTTAGGTCCCCTCATTAAAATTATTTGTCAAGTATCAGTTCCTCAGAGTTTCCTATATTTTGATGATTTTGCTTATTTTGAAAAGTCGAGTTTTATAGGATTACTAGTTATCAGAATTTGATTTTTTTTCATGATTACACTAGGTATGAGTTTTCAGGAGGAAATTCAGAGGGGTAAAAAGCTATTTTTATCACATTATATCAAGTGTATATACTATACATGCTTATGTTTACATAGGAGACATTTGTCACACAGTTAGATTTTGAGGTTTCAGCCTGCCTTCTTGGAATTCCCACTTTCCTAAATCATGCTTTAAGAGGTTGTACACGGCCGGCGCCGCAGCTCACCAGGCTAATCCTCCGCCTTGCGGCGCCGGCACACCGGGTTCTAGTCCCAGTCGGGGCACCGGTTCTGTCCCGGTTGCCCCTCTTCCAGGCCAGCTCTCTGCTGTGGCCAGGGAGTGCAGTGGAGGATGGCCCAAGTGCTTGGGCCCTGCACCCCATGGGAGACCAGGAGAAGTACCTGGCTCCTGCCATCGGATCAGCGCAGTGCGCCGGCCGCAGCGTGCCAGCCGCGGCGGCCATTGGAGGGTGAACCAATGGCAAAAAGGAAGACCTTTCTGTCTCTCTCTCTCACTGTCCACTCTGCCTGTCAAAAAAAATAATAATAATAAAAAAAGAGGTTGTACACATCAAGGTTCACTCTCTGTGATGTACAGCACCATACACTTTGACAAATGCGTAGTATCAGTTATCTACTATTGCAGCATACAAAACAGTTTATTCTCCTAAAAATCCCCTGTGCCTCACCTATTCCACTCTACCTCTTCCCCCTGAACTCCTGGCTACCAGTAATCTTTCTTATTATCTCTATAGTTTATGCTTTCCAGAATTGGAATAGTACAATATATGACTGCCTTCTTTTGCTCAAAAATATGTATTTAAGGTTTATCCATGTCTTTTGTGACTTGGTAACTCCTTTCTATTTTATTTTGTTGTGGTAAGAACACTTAAAATCAAATATGCCCTCTTACAAAGTTTTAATTGTATAATGCATTTTTATTGACTGTAGCTGCAATATTGCACAGTTGATCTCTGGTGCTTATTATATTATTTGACTGAGATATTATACACTCTATTTCTCCATCTGCCTAGTCCTTGATGTATACTATTTCACTACTTGTATCTATTAATTTTACTGTTGTAGAAGCTTTGTATATGTGCAACAATGCCATATTTATCTTTCTGTTTCTTATTGTTATAATAAAATGGGAAAGATCAGGGAGATAAAGTTCATAAACTGGAGGCCACATCTAGCCTGCCCCCATGTAATCCTATCATTAATCAGATGGCCTCTCCCCAAGTTGAACCTCCCTTTATCTGGGACCTGGGAGCAGTACCATGTAACTACTTCCCTTTTGGACATGAATAAGAAGCCTGGGGAAGGGGAAGGGGACCTCCTTTTTATGCTCTTGATTGCTCCCTCTCTCTCCTGGTGGACCCCTGGAGGTCCCACTTTCCCCTTCCTGGTCCACTCTCCCTTAATAAAGCCCCCATGTCCCTGTGTAGTTTTCTCACTTTCTCCATTAACCTTATCACACTGCACATCATGTTTAAGCCTGTACTTAGAATTCTTCTCTAAGTAAAAGGCAAGAACCTGAAATAGATTTTTGAGGCTATTTTCCAGACATTCATTCTTTCCTTGGCAATGTCCAATGTATTCATAAGCCCATCAGAAGCATTCTTCAATCTGTTATGTTGTTATTATTAATTGTCCCATTTTATTTTTATTTTTTCACAGTTTTTATCTCTGCTTGCATTTTCCATGTGCTCTGGCATGACGTCTATATTCTCTACTTAGATCCTTAATACATTAATCAAAATTACTTTAAATTCTTTGCCTGGAAATCAAAAATCTGTGTTTTATCCTAGGCTGCTTTAGATTTTCCCCTTGTCTCTTCAGATTATCTTTTTACTCACTTTTTTTTTTTATTTGACAGGTAGAATTATAGACAGTGAGAGAGACAGAGAGAAAGGTCTTCCTTCTGTTGGTTCACTCCCCAAATGGCTGCTATGCCGGCACTGTACCGATCCAAAGACAGGAGCCAGGTGCTTCCTCCTGGTCTCCCATGCGGGTGCAGGGGCCCAAGCACTTGGCCATCATCCACTGCACTCCCGGGCCACAGCAGAGAGCTGGACTGGAAGAGGAGCAACTGGGACTAGAACCTGGCGCCCATATGGGATGTCGGCACTGCAGGTGGAGGATTAACCAAGTGAGCCATGGTGCCGGCCCCCTTTTTATTCACTTAAAAAAAAAAGATTTATTTATTTGCTTGAAAGAAAGAGTGAGGGAGAGATAGAAAGAGATCTTCCATCTCCTGGCTCACTCCCCAAATGGCCCCAATGGTCAGGGCTGTGCCAGGCCAAAGCCAGGATCCTGGAGCTTCATTTGGGCCTCCCATGGTGGGTAGCAGTGGCTCAAGCACTTGGGTCATCTTTCACTGCTTTCCCAGGTGCGTTAGTAGGGAACTGGATTGGTAGTAGAGCAGCTGGGACTCAAATTGGTGCTCATACGGATGCCAATGTCACGGCAGAGGCTTAGCCTACTGCACCACAATGTTAGCCTCTTTTTGTGCCTTTTTGTTAAATATATATATATTATATTATATTTGAAAGAGTCATAGAGAGAGGAGTGAGAGTGAGAGAGAATATTTCATCTGCTGATTTACTTACCAAATGGCTGGAACAATTAGCTCTGGGTCAGGCAGAAACCAGGAACCAGGAACTCCATCTGAATCTTCCACATGGGTGTCAGAGATCCCAGTACTTGGGTCATCCTTTACTGCTTTCCCAGATGCATCAGCAGGGAGCTGGATTGGAAGCAGAACAGCTGGAACTCTAACCAAAGCTCTGATATGGGTTGTTGGTGTCACAAGCAGCACCCAACACACTGCAGCACAACAGTGGCCCCTGTTTTTGCATGCCTACTCATTTTTTGTCAAAAGACAGATATGATAAATTAGGTAGTAGCAACCAAGGTAGAGCATTACTGTGAGTTTTGTGTTAATCTGGCTAGAATTTGAGTTGTGTTTACTGTTTACCATAGCTTTTGGCATCAAGGTCTTCACATCTCTATAGTTTCTTTGTTTTTCTCTGCCCTGTTGTCTCTGTATTTCCCCCAAAATTCCTTATTAATCAGAGTCTGAACTCTGAACTTTGTAACTATTTTGGCTGTAATCCACTGCTGTTCTACAGGAGCTCTGTTGATATGGTGGGAAGGGATTGTGGATGGGAAGTTTTCTAAAATCTTAGGTTTAATTCTTTCGTAAGTGGACCTGTGTATCTCAGCTGTGACCATGAGCCATATTCTTCCCTTTTTTTCCCTTTTCCTCAGCCCTTTTAGTTAAGACAGGAGAACTAGAAGGAACTGGAGTTGTTATTGTGTTTCCAACAATGTGAGATCAGGTTCTGGTAAAATGTCTTTTTTCCGTAAGAATGGGTATTTTTTTAAGTGGAAAATGCTCTGGTAACCATGTCAGAATGGTTAATTTTTCCCTTCCTTTTCCAAAGATACAAGGTGATTTTTCTTGGCTATTCATTTGACAAGGATCTGAGAGGTGAGACCCACAGATATGGCCTCCCTAAGATTATTGCCCTGGAGAATTTGTCACTCTCAAGTCCCTTGATGCTCAGTTTCTGACAATTCATCAAAATTACCATTGATATGTTCCTATCATTTTTTGACTCCAGTGGCTTTTACTCTGATGGGAAAAGTACATAAGCCTGAGTCATTCTAGCTCCTTGCCAGGAATTTACCTTTTACCCCTGCATCCTTGGAGGTCCCCAAATTTATTCCAAATCCCTGCATTCTTTCAAGGAAATCTACTGGATCTCACACACTGTTTTGTTCCCCACCCTACCCTCTGCATTCTTTTCCAGGTTGGAAAACCAGGTGCCAAACCTATGTGGAGAAACTCACCTCCGTCTCTCGCCTCCCACCTCCCCTCCAGACCACTAGCCCACCTGAGATATAAAAAGCCCAACCTCTTGAGGGCTGGGTCTTCTGCCACGTGTTCAGTCTGTGTGCAGGCTAGCAGTTGGTCATTTATCTCTGTGAATATATTCTTCATTTTGGCTGTGAGTCCGTATCTTGCCTCCTCTGATCTGTGTGCCTTTTCCTTACATACTCTAAATGAGCTCATCTCAGCGCTCCTTCTCTGTACTTACTTTTGCTCCACATTTCAGGGTGGTGATTTGCCCTTTGCCTTCAATTCTCTGAGGAGTTCATGATAAGATCTTTTTAGCTTGTTCAGCTTTTTTTTATGTTATTATGGGTGGATTAACTTTCAAGTTCTTTTTTTTATAAAAAAGATTTATTTTATTTATTTGAAAGGCAGAGATACAGAGAAAGAGAGGGACAGAGAGGTAGAGAGATCTGCCATCTGCTGATTCACTCCCCAAATGGCCTCAACAGCAGGGGTGGGGCCAGGCCAAAGCCAGGAGTCAGGAGCTTCATCCAGGTGTCCCACATGGGTGCAGGGGCCCAAGTACTTGGGCCACCCTCTGTTGCTTTCCTAGGTGCATTATCAGGGAGCTGGATTGGAAGTGAAGCAGTCAAGAATTGAACCAGTGTCCACATAAGTTGCCAGCTTTGTAGGTGGCAGCTCAACCCATTTCACCACAACACTGGCCCTAACTTCTAAGCTCTTACATGTTGAAGCTAAAACTGACAATCTTGACATTTATTTTGGATCCAGGGTCTTACTGAATTGACTTCTGAATTCTAACAGTTTGTCCATAGAGTTTTGTAATTCACTCTGTACTCAATCATGTCATCTGGAAAAAAATTCTACTTTAATCCCTTCCAATCTTTATTCATTCCATTTCTTTTTTATAGCTAATTAGCCTAGCCAGGATTTCTAGTCAGGAGTTGTAGAGAAAGGGATGAAGCAGTAGAAATCTCTGTCTTGTTTCTGAGCTCAATGGAGAAGCAATGACAATTGCATGTAATGTTAGCCGAGGAGTTATTGTAGTTTCCTTTTATTATGTAAAGGAAATTCTCTCATAATCCTAGTTTGCTACTATCTTTTCATGAAATCATTTATCAAATGATTTTTTCTGAATCTATTAAATAATCGTGTTATTTTAATCATTTTTTCCTTAATATGGTAGTTTAAATTGATCAATTTAAATATTATTAAATCATCCTTTCATTGCAGGAAGGAATATTGGTAAATTGTGTTCTTTCTTTTCTTTTAATTTTAATTTTTGTAATCAGTGGCACTTTGAACACACACACACACACACACACTGCACTTAATAGACACATTTTACAAAACTCTTCTTTCTCATGGGAGAAAAATTTAAAATTCCACTTTAACTTCATATTAGAGACTAACCTAACCACATGCCCTGTTCTGCTACCAGGTGGTATCTGTGAAAAATTAACAATTTGTGTCTCAACCAACACAGAAATTGAAGTATCCTACCAATCTAAACACACTGGAGCAAAGGATTGAGAAAAATCAGTGTTTCTGATAGAGATCTCAGGATAAATCTTATTCTGCTCATATGTTTGAGTTATATGACCATAACCACCACACCCTTCCCTGTTCAGATCAGTTAATGGTATTCTTATCCTGTGATCTGTTAACTAAAACGTTTTTTTTAGAAAGCTAACAATGCTTATTGTATATTGCTTAAATGGTTTCTAAATTTTTGCGCTCAATAAATATTTATTGCTTAGGTAATACATGCCAGAAATACATTTAGAAACAAGGAATTCAGTGGTGAAGAGATAGAGGAGTTAATTTCCTAGTGAGCAAGGGAGGCAAATAAAATGATAATTTTAATTCATGGAGATGAGTACTGTGATATGGGTAAAGCAGGCTAGCATAAATGCTTGTTTAATATTGGATTTTATTTTCAGATTCTTCACATAGGATAAAGCATAAAAATAACGAGATGGCTGTTTTGGGAGGAAATGTGACTATTTTCTGCAATTTAACAACGGTAGCAGATGTTGTGCAAATTACCTGGCAGAAGATCCAAGATTCTTTGCCACAAAATATTGCCACTTACAGCAGTAAAAATGGAGAGAAGATCCTTCCGCCATACACAGATAGGCTGCGTTGCAAGAGCATCGAACCCAGTTCCTCATTCATAACTATTCTTGAAGTGACATTTGAAGACGAAGCCTGCTACAAATGTTTGTTTAAAGTGTTTCCACACGGCAGCCATGAAGGACAAATCTGCCTTCACATTTTAAGTATATCAGTGTTTTCTGTAGGCTCAAATTACTGGGGCAGAAATCATGGGGTTGCGGTCTTTTAAGGCTGGTGAACAGGGAAAGAATGTTATACTGAGGAAAAGACTAATAGATGTCAGAGAGGCCACATATTTTGTTATGCAGAAGGCAAAGGTGGAAGCCAACAATGCTTATGTGATTAGCTCATTTTCACTATAAAACCAGGCATCGCCTTTTAGATTTTCAATCAACTCATTAAAAAAAAAAAAGTATTTATTTGAAAGGCATAGTTACAGAGAGAGAGACGGAGAGACACAGAGGAGAGGTCTTCCATCTGCTAATTCACTCTCCAAATAGCTGTGATGGCTGCAACTGGGCCAGTCCAAAGCCAGGAGTCAGGAACTCCTTCCAGGTCTCCCATGTGGGTTTAGGGGCCCAAGGACTTGTGCAATCCTCTGCTGCTTTCCCAGACACATTAGCAGGGGCTGGATGAGAAATGGAACAACCAGGATCTGAACTGTCACCCATATGGGATGCTGGTGTCGCAGGTGGAGGCTTTACCCGCTACACCACAACACCAGATCCTCAACCTCTCACATAGCTATGCTGCACTGGCTTTCATCCAGTGTGTAAAATTCACAAAGAGCATCAGAATTTTCTCACTAGAGAATTGGGAAAAGAGAGGAAAAGAAAAAGAGATGGTAGAGAAGGAGAAAGAGAGGAGTTTAAGTCTCTAAGAGAAGAAAGATTTCCCAGGCTTCAGACTGACAAAATGTTTAAGGGCTAGTGACAGTGTCACAGTCTCCCTTATTCTGTTGCTATAAATTTAAGGTATTGGGAGTTTATATCTTGCTAAGATTCCATGAAAGTTGAGACGCCAACTGTTTACCTCAATTTGGAGGGCCTGTCTGTGGGTATGGGAAATGATACTGGGAGTTTTGTAACAAGCAATGAGAGGTATCCCAGGGGGTATGTTTTCAACATTTCGACTTCAAGTAGCAGTTTAGGCAAGTCTAGTCTCTAACATAGGAATGTGGTGGGAGGTACTTCTATGTTTAATTTCTGTTTCTCCTTTCTTGCCTCAGCTGTATCCGCATTAAGAACAGAGCTCCAGCTGAATCCCGAAGGTTTTCTTAATGTTCTGTACTCAGCTGTGGGAAAACCTGCTCCTCAAATCGCTCTTTTCCCATCACAAGCCCTCGTTAAACCACCAGAGGAGCAGCTTGTTCTGAATGCCAATGGCACGGTGACTGTCACTAAGACGTGCATTGTCTCCTTGGAGACTCTGAGGTCCTTAGGACTCCAACATCTGATTGTGCACCTAGATCACCCTTTAAAGAAGGAAGAAATTATTGTTCCTCTGTCAGTAGGACAAGAATGTAAGTAGAACGGAATATGTCAACCGGGGAAATAGGCATCTCCCTTTAAAATTCACCAACAGAAGGACTTATGTAATTACCTGTTTTTGAACTTGTGGATCAGTGTAATAGGTTGAAAGGTTCAGATAATGAAGATGGACACTATTGGAGTTGTGTTCCCTGGGGCAACTGTTTTCCGATGGAGATTTTGAATTGATCTTTTTGTTTGTGCTTCTCACTACATTTTTGCCATGAACACTGAAGATTGGAATCATTTATTCCATAGTCAGCTTTCCCCCACCCCTTTCCTCCCAGTAGTTTTATTCTTTGCCACTTCCCTCCTCAATCTTCAACAGCATGGATAAACTTGCTTCTTGGTCATCCACCACAGAAAGTCTCTCTTAGCTACCCACTTCTCCTTGCTCTCCTTTTTCCAAGCTTGGTCAGCTGTATTTCTTCTGGATCGTAACCATAATTAAACAGGAGATGTTTTCTTTACAGAAAAATTCTACAAGTAGAAGCCAAAAAGAAATATTCCAATAATTTTCTTATATTCCACTTAATAATCTTTTAACATTCGAGTTTTAGTCTCTGTATATTTGCTATAAAGCTGATATTTGGGCTTTTAATCCACCAAATTTTGATTCATTTTCTATTATTTTATCTGTTTAGTGTTCCTTTATCTTTTCTTGATTCTTTGAGGTTAACTATTTATTTATTTATTTTCAAAGATTTATTTATTTATTTGAAAGGCAGAGTTACACATAGAGAGAGGAGAGGCAGAGAGAGAGAGGTCTTCCATCCCATGGTTCACTCCCCAATTGGCCACAACAGCCGGAGCCACGCCAATCCAAAGCCAGGAGCCAGAAGCTTCTTCCAGGTTTCCCACATGGTTGTAAGGGCCCAAGGACTTGAGCCATCTTCTACCGCTTTCCCAGGCCACAGCAGAGAGCTGGATCAGAAGTGGAGCAGCCAGGTCTTGAACCAGCACCCAAAGGAGATGCCAGCACTGCAGGCGGCTGCTTTATCTGCTACACCACAGCACCAGCCCCTATTTATTTTTACTTCATTTTGCCTACCTATTAATTGTGGGGGAAATATACATTACTTTTAGTGGTGGGTCCTAATATAGTTCTCTGACTTATTAAAGTCTAACATATTTTATACTCTCATTACTCCCTGGACAATGCAATGGTCTTACATCGGCTCCTGATCTTTTTGCTGTTGTTTTTGTGCATGCCGATTCTTTGTATATACTCATTTTTTATTTGACAGGTAGAGTTATAGACAGTGAGAGGGAGAGACGAGACAAAGGTCTTCCTTCCATTAGTTCACTCCCCAAATGGCCGCCAAGGCCAGCACTGTGCCGATCTGAAGCCAGGAGCCAGGTGCTAGCATGTGGGTGCAGGAGCCCAAGGACTTGGGCCATCCTCCACTGCCCTCCTGGGCCACAGCAGAGACTGGACTGGAAGAGGAGCAACCAGAACTAGAACTCGGCGCCCATATGGGATGCCAGTGCCGCAGGTGGAGGATTAGTCAAGTGAGCCATGACACTAGCCGCAGTATATACTCATATTGAAATACCACAATATATTATTGTTGCATTCAATTGATGTGGTTTATGAAAATAATCATTTATATTTACCCTTTTTGTTGCATTTTATTTCTTTGTCTACATTCCTAGTTTTCTCTAGAATCATTTTTTTCTACCTGCAGAATTCTATTTTTTCATTTACTGCAGTTATACAGAAACCAGTTCTCTCAACTTCTGTTTCAGAGAAAAATGTCATTAATTTTGAAGGCCATTTTTAAGAATGTATAATCTCAAATATCTCTGTTGGGAAAAAAAAAGTTGCCCTGGGTTGCCGTGGAACTGCAAACCACTCAGCCTATAGAGTTCTCATTTCTGCTCTTTCTTCATATTATTCATTATTTCTTTGAGCCTTGTAATCAAAGACATGTCCGGTGTCATGCCTTGGTCTTTATTTCTGGATGCTGCTTCAAATTAATGGGCTACATTTCAAGCACCAGGAAGTTAAAGAAAACATGTATGTGTTTCCATTTAAAAGTTTCCTCCTCTGTTAAGGCCTTAGCCTTTTCAAATGGTGGGCTGTCAGAAGACAAAATGAGTAACAGGCTGTGGCTCACTTGGCTAATCTTCCGCCTGCAGCACCGGCATTCCATATGGGTGCCAGGTTCTAGTCCCGGCTTCTTCTCTTCCAGTCCAGCTCTCTGCTGCGGCCTTGGAAGGCTGTGGAGGATGGCCCAAGTGCTTGGGCCCCTGCACCTGCATGGGAGACCAGGAGGAAGCACCTGGCTCCTGGCTTCAGATCACGCTGCTTCACGCAGCGCCGGCCGTGGTGATCATTTGCAGAGTGAACCAACGGAAGGAAGACCTTTCTCTCTGTCTCTCTCTCTCACTGTCTATAACTCTACCTGTCAAATAAATTTTTTTAAAAAATGAGTTATATAATAGCATCTCCCTTTCCCTTCTTCCAGTCACACTGGTGAATTCCCATGAAACATCCAGTGTAACAGCCCTGGGACTTTTGTGTCCCTCCCACTTCACATGACAAGCTGCATGACCACAGCTGGACAAATTTTATTTTATTTTATTTTTTATTTTTAATAGGCAGAGTGGACAGTGAGAGAGAGAGACAGAGAGAGAAAGGTCTTCCTTTGCCGTTGGTTCACCCTCCAATGGCCGCCGCTGCAGCCGGCGCACCGTGCTGATCCGATGGCAGGAGCCAGGATCCAGGTGCTTTTCCTGGTCTCCCATGGGGTGCAGGGCCCAAGCACCTGGGCCATCTTCCACTGCACTCCCTGGCCATAGCAGAGAGCTGGCCTGGAAGAGGGGCAACCGGGACAGAATCCGGCGCCCCGACCGGGACTAGAACCCGGTGTGCCGGCGCCGCAAGGTGGAGGATTAGCCTATTGAGCCACGGCGCCGGCTCTCACAGCTGGACAAATTTTAGTAGTAAGTATGCCCTGATGGGCTGACATGAATCACTTGGGCAAATCAGAATTTACTTATCTAAAGGACACACGAGGAAATTCACAGTTAGAGTGTACAGCAAAGAGATTAGAAGCATTCTCTGTTGGAGTTATAATAAGCATTTTCTGTGAATCAAGCTAACAGCAAGGTCAGATGAGCAAGCTAGCTAATACTAATCACACTGTGTCTGCTATTCACAAAGCAACACTTCAAATCATAGACTATGTAATGAGGTAGAGTTAAGCATTTCCTTTAAGATATACGTTGAGAAGGCAAGTAGTTCACTACAAATTAAAGAAGATTAGAGTATGTCTGTGTACCCTTTTCTTTCCATGCTGAACCTATGTGAAAGCACAAGCTAATGACTTTTCCAGGATCCCATTTGTTGACACAGCTTGCAGTAACTACAGGACATCTAATTCCCAGTCTGATATCTTTCTGAAATTTCCATGGGAGGTGAGTGGGGTGAGAATACTAAATAAATCCACTTTAGTATGATGCTATTTGTTAATCTGTATTTTGGGAACTAATGAGACAGATAAAATTTCTGATAGTTTAGTCATATCAGTCAAGAAAAAGCATCACTAATCATCAATGATGTTGAATCCAATGAGTTACAGAGACATTTCCTGTTTTAGAAGAGTACTGGCATGAACAGTCTAACACAATCTAGATGTAGACTAAACACCATCTCAAGTCAGCCTAGAACATCTCATCAATTTCAGAATTAAGCTGTCTCTGGAATAAAGGACAAAATGAAGACAAACACAAAATGAAACTTGTATAAAACAACAGTACATTCAGGCTAGCACAAAATACCCTTCCATCATCCTCTATCTTCCAGACTAGTAAAACATGGTTTAAATAGAATCCAATACTCAACACTGTAGAATCTGAATAACAGGCAATTTCCCTGGTGACTGTAGTAGGCATGACAACAAGCCACTGGGTCTATACTACATTCATAGAATGCTCTTACATGTGATTGATAACTATACAATTCTAAATCAATCATTCTTATGCTCTCAGAATTTCTAGGGTATTTCTCCATTGTTTTTGGCCATTGATTGTTGCTGATGAGAAGTCAAATGCCAATCTGGTAAAAGTAATAATAGATGTTAATGCATTTTCTCTTTGATAGCATAGTATTTTCTGTTTATCCTAATGATATTTTTAGTTTCGTTTACTTTTTAATCCTTTAATTCAGGCATGAGGATCCTTTGTTTCTGCCAAGGGCCTTTGGAACTTTATAACATTATGTGTGGACCCTACAAAATTATCAACTTAAAAATTAGCCTGCTTTAGGGCCCTTTATTCTTTTTTCTTGAATTTCTGGATTTATTTTTTAGGCATTTGTGTAGTTGATTTTTGTTTTGTTTTTTATTTTTTTTCTCTGATGGCTTTTATCTTTGAGCTATGCCACTGTGGCTTGGTAGACTGCATGTTCAGTGAATACCAAGAGGTGTGTGGTAGGTATGGCCAGGAAGCTCTGGTCAGTGCCCCAGGGTGCGATGAGTATCCAGAGTGACACCCATGTTGGTCATGGCAGATCTCAATGCCTAGGTGTTGGCCCCACTGAACCCCACAAATGATCTTTGCAGTCTTCACTGTGAACAGTTCCCACTGCAATGATCTGTTCTAGGCAACCAAGAAGCTCCAAGTATGTGGAGCCACACCCAGTGATTGCCCAGAAACCCAGCTAAAACCTGCACCTCCTCATGTAACCACCAAGTCTCCCCAGTGTCTGCATGCAAGGCTCCCACAGTTGCTGGGTGTGGAGGTTTCTCTCTGCCCTGCCAGCCTGTCCAGTCAACAGAGAGGCAGATGTTCCAGGCTGAAGCAAAGAGCTCTGACCCCATTCCAGGTCTCTCATGTGGGTGACAGGAAGTCAATCACCTAAGCCATCACTGTGCCTTCAAGGGTCTGCATTAGTGGGGAGCTGGAGGCAAGAGCTGAAGGTCAGGCAAGTGTCACAATCTCTAGATCAAGCACTAGCCCCTTTTGTTTTAAGAAACGAATATCTTCTCAAACGTATCCAGGAAAAATAATTTAGAGGTATCATAATTATCTGGCTTCCTTATTTATTTAGTTCACGTTCTCAACTCCCTCCCCCTCCTATCACTTTAATTTTCTGTTTCTTTTACTCAGGCTCCATTCCTTGGATTGCAGACTTTTTCCAGTTCCTGGTGAGCCTATACTGGAGGTTTAAAAGGCAGAGTGTAAACACCTTCATTCTGGGACCGTGACCTCTACTGCTCTAGCTATTCTCAGAATGTGCAATAAATTAACTTCCTTTTTACATTTTTGGCTAGGGTATAAGCATGTGGCTATCCAAGTTGTACTTTGGAATATTAGAAATGGGGGCTTTCAACTCAAACTGTAAGTGCACTGCTCATTCCCCTCTCTGTTGCCCTCAGAGTCCTGAGCCTCTCCAAGTCCTGCTGATATCTCTCTCTGCAGATGAATCTGCCTTGTGCATTAGGAGACTGCAGCTTCTTTTGTCCTGAGCCTTCACAGATCATCCTTCTGTCCACTTGACATCTTCCATAAGCTTGTTTCTTCACATTTTTTCACCACATTTTTTTTGTTCTGTCTGATGTTTTGCATTTAACCCTTTTCTTCTTGTTACTATAATTTTCATGCAATCTCAAGAAGAATTAAAGGTAAATATTTTTGTTATATCTGTTTCTGAAATGGAAATTAGTCAGTACTCTTCCTGAACATTTCCTCATCTCAGAAAATGGGAATATGCCAGTTGAATAGCATGTATATTTCCCATCAATCCATTGCTGGATTATTATGGCTAATTTAACTCTATTGAGATACAAATGGAAGTAAAGAAATAAGTTATCAGTTCAGAAAAGGATTCTTCCTTGCTAATCTTGTAATAAATTTTAGAGACGTAAATCTCTGATCCTAATTAATGCAAGCACAAATTTCCTTAAGGACCAACTATATTCACTTTTATGATATGTCTAAGAAAAAACATTTATAATTGTAATGATGACTCTCCATTAAACTGTCATTACATTGAAAAAATGTAAATTATGCAAATGGCCTCCAACCTAAGGATGGTTTGGCTCCTGATTTTTCTTTTTTTATGTGAGAAGTCTTTTTATAGAGGTACTCCCCTTTGTTGGTATAATGAAAGTTTCCGATTAACCATGTCATTGTTTTATTTTTACCATGAAATTTTTTCTCAAATTTCTTTCAAATTAAACAGACCCGGGGCCAGCACTTTGGTGTATCAGATAAAGTTGCCACCTGTACTGCCCGCATCCCATGTGGGCGTTGGTTCAAGTCTCGGCTGTTCCACTTCTGATCCAGCTCTCTACTATGACCTGGGAAAGCAGTGGAAGATGGTCCAAGTACTGGGGCTCTGCACATGAGTGGGAGACCTAGAAGTACCTGGCTTATGGCTTCAGATTTGCTCAGTTCCAGCTGTTGTGGCCATCAGGGGAGTTAACCAGCAGATGGAAGACCTCTCTCTCTCTCTGTCTGTCTCTCTGCCTCTGTCTCTCTGTATCTCTGCCTTTCAAATAAATAAATGATCTTTAAAAAAATTGAACAGACCTATTTGCAGATATATCCTTCTACTTTATTATTTCCCAACCCACAAATGCCCCATTGACCATTAACTTTTGTGAACACACTTACTCATTTTATATAAAAGCCCATTTTTCTGTTTGCAATTAAAGAGAGACCTTAAGATTCTTAATGAGTATCCTCTCAGTCACCAAAAGAAAAATCTACAATTTCCAAACTTTTTAAAATCATTAAAAATTACTGTTTTCCAAAAAGATATTTAGAGGCTGAATTCAAACTCTACATTGCCTTCAATGTAATCTGTACCAGAGGCCTATGAAAGAAGTAGTTCATTACAAAACACCTGTGATCAAGAAAATATTGTAATGTTGAAGTGTTCACATTCAGTAAAAATCATACTGTGGATTTTTTTTAAAGATTTATTTTATTTATTTGAAATGCTGAATGACAAAGAGAGAAAGAGATCTTCCATTGGCTGGTGCACTTCCGCTAAATGTCCTTCACGTCCAGGAGTAGTTCAGATTGAAGCTAGGAGCCTAGAACTCCATCAGAGTCTCCTACATGAGTTGTAATGACTAAAGCACATGGGCCATCCTCCACTGCTTTCCCAGGCTCATTAGCAGAGAGCTGGAGAAGAAGCAGAGTATCCAATAATCAAATCAGTGCTCCAATGTTGGGTGATGGCAGGTAGGTGATGTCTTGAGCCATTGGATCACAAATCTGGCCCCCACAGTGTGGATTTTGAATTTTAATCTTTTCTTGGGCTGGTGGTATGCAGTATGGCACTCTGTCCCAATGCTGGAAAGCAGCATTGAACTGTAGCTCCCTGCTGGCCACACAGTCATGAGGGTGAACAAACAATAAGCTATACTGTGCTAGGCTGCTAATCTAGGATGTTTGGCTGGTTAAGTATATTAAATGAAATTTTGACTTATAGTTTTCAATTACAATTGGTTTATTGGGAGGTAAGCTGAAGAGTACCTATATTCCCAGGGCTACCTAGAGAAAAGGCATCTATAATACAAGCTAGGACAACTATAGTCATAATAGCTGTTTTCAAAAGTGTTTATGCTTAAAATTTTGCAATTTTTTTGTATGAGTTCAGGCACTGTAGTCAAAAATGAATATATTTTCCATTTGTGCCACCTACTTGCTCCTTAACTTAAGATGATTTCCTTAATATCACAGAGATTTTATTTCTCATTTGTACCTAATTAAAGTACTCACCCAGTTAGTGTATATGGCTCTTATAAAATGGTTGTCATATTTTCTTAGCACATTAATCTTAAATATTTATTATTATTTTAAATTTATTTTCTGAAATTATTATAGACTTTGGAAATTCTATTTCAATAATACACTCATCAAGTGATATATTTTGTTTAACATTTTCCCATAGTGAATATTTAAGTAGTTACATCTTCTTATTCTTGGGAGTGATAGCATGACATTAAATATTATGTGTCTCAATCTTTTAAATACATGTAGCAGTTTGAATATACATTAGTACATTCATTTATACATTAGACTATGGCAATTTTTCTTATAATGTCAATTTGAATGTCAACAATACAATGGAAAATCAGAAAAGCATTGCAGATTGAAAGTACCAAGCAAGAGAGCAGTATAGTGTGTAAGAAAAGGAGCATACATGTACACATTTTTGCCTTGTGTTTTTTAGGTACTTCTTGTTTACCTGCAGTTGGTGGATTCATAACACTTTTATGCATTTCATTTATTGGCGTGATCATATTCTGCATTGTTCAAAAAAGAAAGAAGAAACGGTGAGTTATATTCCTACTTGTTTGAGGTAAGAAGGTGGGTAAGATATGGCTAATTTAAAATATTTTTTAAAAAATCCTAGTACTCTAGCAAAATTCTTCATATAAAGAAACACGATGGGAAAACTCCTTTGTACATACTTGGTAAATTCTACAGTTAAGCATAAAGCCATATTAAAATTAAAAATTGTTAGAAAGGTAGGCTTTTAGTTAATCATTTGCTTATGGTAAATTGAATTTAAGATTCGTTACTGAAGAAAGACTTCCTTAAGAGACAGAATATGGACCCCAGACAAGTTATGGGAGGGAATTCACTGAGTGCTGAAAATCCTTGAGACTGGGACTGAGTTAAGTCTGCCGACATAAGTCTCCAAAAACTGGCTGGAGGAGATGCTATGGAAACCCCCAAACTGGGCCCACTGCCGGATATGCAGCAAGCCACTGACACTGGGTTGGAGGAAGACAGTAAGTATTCACTGTGCAAGGCAAAGTAAGGATCCAGGCAGCTGTCACTTAATTTGGGGGCTCCCTGAGGGGTTATGGGTGAAAGTTTTTACAGACTGAATTTAGAATTCAGAAGTACTGTTCTGCACATGTCTGGGTGCCTGGTTGATCAGTCATGCCCTTGCTTTGATTGGTCAATAATACCTTGTTTTTAAGGGAATTTTGATGACAAAGTGAGCTTCGGTCAATTTGGTGGCAACATACATTTTGGAGTTACTGGGCCTTTAGTTACTGGACAAGAAACTCCTTGAGACAAGATTGAACATCAAGATGTTATTTATAGGGAACCAAATGAACTACTGGGTCAAGTTGTTAGGGACCTGGTAGGGCCTACTGCACCATTCCCTCAATTCAGTGAGTTAATTTTATTAAAATAGTTGATTTTCAATTATAAAACCAGGGCAAGGAATCTTTAAGCTAAGGGAGGCAGCTGGGGGACCAGAGATTAATACCTGATGGTATCTAGCATCTAACTTCACAGCACTGTTTAGCGACTCAGGTTTACTAACTGACAAAGTCATGATAAAGTGACCTTGTTTTACAAGACTAATAGAGTAAAATAGCCCTTCATTTTTCAACAAATACTGCTTGAAGGGTCCGGTGCTGTCGTGCCACAAGTTAAAGCCCAGGCCTGCAGTGCTAGCATCCTGTATGGGCACCGGTTCGAGTCCTGGCTGCTCCACTTCTGATCCAGCTCTCTGCTGTGGCCTGGGAAAGAAGTGGAGGATGGCCCAAGTCCTTGGGCCCCTGCATCCTAATGGAAGACCTGGAAGAAGCTCCTGGCTTCAGTTTGGCTAAACTCCAGCCATTGCAGCCATTTGGGGAGTGAACCAGCAGATGCAAGACCTCTCTGTCTCTCTGTCTCTGTCTCTGTCTCTCTCTCTTTCTGTCTGTCTACCTCTCTGAAATTCTGTCAAATAAATAAAATAAATCTTTAAAAAATACTTCTTGAATATCTCTACATTACGATGCGTTGCTCTTAGTGTGGATGAAAGAGACACCACCAAATCATAGGAGTTGCCCATCTTTGCGAGACTGTATCATAATAAGGAGGAATGGATAGTGGAAAGATAAAAGGAAGCAAGAAAATACCAAGCAGTGATAAGAACCTTGTAGAAATAAGACAGAATGATGATTGAAAGAGCTATGGGTCTTCTCTCTGAGACGATGACATTTCAACTGATATCCGAGTAAGACAAATGAAATTGTTAGTGAAGAGTGTTTCAGAAAAAAGGAATATTTGGTTCAAGTGACTACATGGGAATGAACCTGATGCATTCCAACAAGAAAGAGAAAGTCAGTGTGCTTGAAACAATGGTTAGGGAATGGAGGTGGGGACCAAAACAAGAAGGTCCACGGGTCTGGGAGGGCATTTGAGTTTTTACAATATCAACCCCTGGAAGGGTAGAACACAGGGGCAAAGGATCTGCTCTACGCTATAAAGATCTCTCTAGAAGGTACAGAGGGTTTCTTTCAAGTCAAGGATAAGAGGAAGGACAGTTTTGGTGGTTATATATATATATATATATATATATATATATATATATATATATATTGAAAGGCAGAGTCACAGAGAGGCAGGGGGGAGAGAGAGAAAGAGAGAGACAGAGAGAGGGATATCTTCCATCCACTGGTTCATTCCCCAAATGGCAACAATGGCCTGAACTGTGCTGGTTCTGAGGTCAGGAGCCAGGAGCTTCTTCTGGGTCTTCCACATAGGTGCAAGGGCCCAAGGACCTTGAATATCTTCTACTGCTTTCCCAGGCCGCAAGCAGGGAGCTAGATCAGAAGTGGAGCATCCAGGACATGAATCGCTGACCAAATGGAATGCTGATGCTGTAGGTTGTGGCTTAGCCTACTGCACTATAGCACTGGCCCCAAGAGTTCTATTTTTAATGTGTAAATTTTGAAATAATCTGTTTTACATCCAAGAGAGTATGTTCATTAAGTATCTATATATGTGACTCTGGAATTTATGGAGCAATCAGAGTAGAGATATAAATTTTTTTTTTATTTGACAGAGTTAGACAGTGAGAGAGAGAGACAGAGAGAAAGGGAGATATAAATTTGAGAATAAAGATATTATGTTCATCCATGGTTCACATCACAGATTATTATTCTCATGATTTTTAAGTAGAATTAATATTTAAGTTCTGTAATTGCAGCATTTTATGTTGATCTAAGTATTTGAAAAAGTGTCTCAATCTCTCAAGAGCATTTGGATACAAATTCTCCACACTGCCATGAGGGGGAGTGTTTGGACTGTATTCATCTGACAGATACATGCATGTCCTTATCTTCAGGTCAAAGAATAAGGGTGAATCAACTCAAGTCCCTCTGAGATCATAATGAGCCATTCACCTCATTCACCCAGGTAATTATCATATATGTGGGGTTTTTTGTTGTTACTGTTGTCATTGTGTATACTTCAAATTTAGATTAAGTCTTCCAATTTAAATCTGCATTTCATTTTACATTTTGTATCCATAACCATCATTTTATAAATAAATGGGAACATTTGTTTAAATATGAAAACCAGTTAGTGAGGTAGTGATTTCAAATGAGGTTATGTTAATATTAATGTCTGAATGTTTCTATTCTTTCCCTGATTCAGGACCTCTGCCACCATCACCATTTGAATGACTGCTTTAATTTCTATTTTTCTGAGTATTCATAAATGTGGAAAATACTATGGAGGCTCTTCCAAAAAGTAAAGATGAAACTACCATTATGGGGTATATCAAAAAGATATGAAATCAGTACGCCAGAGACATCTACACTTCCATGTTTATTGTAGCTGTATTCACAATAGGCAAGAGAAGAAAACAACCTAAATGCTCATCATTGGAATGAATGGATAAAGAAAATATATGTATACAATAGAATACTATTCAATGTACAGAAAGGTGAAATCTTGTCATTTTCTATCACATGGATGATCCAAAAGAAAATTATGTAAAGTGAAATGAATTGATGCAGAGGACAAATATTGAATGATTTCCCTTGTATGTGGACCCTAAAACAGTTGAGCATATAGGAGTAGAATAGTGGTTATAAGACTATGAGGGTAAGTTACATTTAGATAAGAGGAGCAAATTCTGATGATCTAGTATGGAGTAGAATGACTATTGTTAGAATAATGTAGTGTGTAATTCAAAATAACTGGAAGAGAGGATTTTGAATAACAAATCTTTGAAATGATTCATATTCTAATTATCATAATTTCATCATTAAATGATGTATAGATGTATCAAAACATCATATTGTACTACATGAAATTGTGCAATTATGTGTGAATTAAATTTTTTGAAATAAGATTGATTGTGTCCATATATTTGATAGTCATTCAGATTTCCCCTTCTCTGAAGTTCTTGTATATATTCTCATGATTCTCATTGGCTATCTTTATTTCAGGAAAGCTGTTATATCCCAGTCTTTACAAACTAGAAGTTGGTTTCCTCTCCTCATTTGCTAGCACTCTTTCACATTTCCCATTATATCACTAGGGGAACATAATAGCCTTTAAGGCTTCAACAATGTTAAATCTATCCATCTTTTCACCCCATGGTTTAAATTTGGAGTCCTATTGAAGAAATACCTATTCACCTAAGTTTGCAAAGATATCCTCTTACATTTATTAGTTTTATATTTTGTCTATTTCATATTTAAGTCTTTAACCTAAAATGTAAGATTGAGATATTTTTGCCATATAATTATTTACTATATAATGATCTAGATTTCCTAACATCAGGTACTAAAATACACCCTTTCCTCACCAATAAGCCCTATTTTCAGCTCTCTTAGTTTATTCTGTTGTTTAATTTTTTTTTCTCATAATTATATGTGATTTTTATTACCATGAACTTTTGCTTATTACCATGGGCTTTCTGCTTAGTGTTAAAAAGTTTCAAGGAGGCTGGTGCCGCAGCTCAATAGGCTAATCCTCTGCCTGTGGCGCCGGCACATCAGGTTCTTAGTCCCGGTCAGGGCGCTGGATTCTGTCCCAGTTGCTCCTCTTCCAGTCCAGCTCTCTGCTATGGCCCAGGAGTGCAGTGGAGGATGGCCCAAGTGCTTGGACCCTGCACCTGCATGGGAGACCAGGAGAAGCACCTGGCTCCTGGCTTTGGATCAGTGCAGTGCACCAGCCGTAGTGCACCGGCTGCAGTGGCTGTTGGGGGGTGAACCAATGGAAAAAGGAAGACCTTTCTCTCTGTCTCTCTCCCTCACTGTCCAATCTGCCTGTCAAAAAAAAGTTTCAAGGAAAGGTTTCTCTCCTTTATTTTCTAAATTAATACAGATATTATAATATAATTAATGTAGATACTATAATATAGATAATTAATATAGATAATATATTCAGAGACACACACAGTTACACATCCATATACATTGCACACACAGACACATTATGGAATAAGCTTATTAAGTTCCAAAAATTATTCCTTCTTATTTATTTCTGCATTTAATTTTGTTATATCCTTCTCATTTTGCTGTGTTTACTGTTTGTGCCTTTTGTTCAACATTGGTATATGATAATGATAGTTACAGTGATTTTATATATGTGTATTTGTATTTACTCTTGAACTCTTGAGAAGCTGAGAAAGACAGAAGTATACCTTAACCACTGATTCATTCCCCAAATGCACGCAACAACTGAGTCTAAACCAGGCTGAAGTTGTCATCTTGGAATTTAATCTTGATTTCCCACAGGGTGACAGAGACCAAATCACTTGAGCCACGACTCAATGGAATGCAGAAATCCTGAGGGATGTCTTTCTTTTCCTCCTCCTCCTCCTCCTTCTCCTCCTCCTCCTTCTTCTTCAGGATTTATTTTTTTGAAAGGCAGAGCAACAGAGAGAGATGGAGGCAAACACACTTACATACACACACACACACACAGATTGAGAGAGAGAGAGAGAGAAAGGTCTTCCATCTGCTGGTTCACTCCCCAAATGAACAACAGCCAGAGTAGGGCTGATCCAAAGCCAGGAACCAGGAGCTTCTTCTAGGTCTCCCACATGGATGCAGGGGCCCAAGGACTTGGGCCATCTTCTACTGTTTTCCCAGGCCATAGCAGAGAGCTGGATTGGAAGTGGAGCAACCACTTGAACTTGCACCCACATGGCATGCTGGCACTGCAGGTGGTGGCTTAACCCGCTAAGCATAGCACCACCCCTGATGTATTAATTCTGAAACTGTGCTCCTTTAATTCTGTCCAATAATTTTAAGTGTTATTTTTTTTCCTCTGTGGCAAAGCATTATATAAATAATGTAAACAAGTTTTTTTTAAAGAATTTTCAAAGCAATGTTGCATCTCATTGTGGAGCCTTCCCTCTTTTGTTCATTCTTCTATGTCCCAAGTCAGTATCTTTTGTGTTTATAACCTATTTGTATGGTGTGATTATTGATATCATAGGATTTTTTCCATTTTTATTTCATTTTAGGTGATTTTTCTTCCATCCTGTCTTTTATTAGGCTTATATATTATTTGCTAGTTTAAGCAGCATGCTTTATGTTTATTCTTCCACTGTTTTCTCCTAACTTACCAAAAAATGCCTATTTTAAATATAAATTCTTAAATTTTCCAACAGTTATAATTTTGCACAATTCTAACTTTCACAACCCTGTGGGCTTGTCCTGTGAGGCCCACACTGTCAAGATGGTGGGGTGACAGCGTTCTTTGACAAGAAGCACTGGAGATGGTTTCAGTGAACATGTCTGTTTATTAGCAGTTAGGCACAAGCTTTTATAGGGCAGGCAAAAGGGAGTAGATAGCTCAGGGTAGCAACACCAATTCTATAGGATAGTGCTGATACTGGTACTGCTATGCTTCTGCTATAGCTTGAAGGTCATGTAGTCCACATAGCTTTCCAGGTGGTCTTATGAGTCTAGTCCACATCTGGGAACTCTTTAGCTGACAATTACAAGGCCCCTCAACAGGAATTGGGGGTGTGGGAAATGTGCCTGGGGCCCCTTCAATCTGCCAGCAGTCAGGTCAAATGTGGGTCTCAGTGTGCTGAGTCCTCTACCAAGGTTTTACCCGTGGAGCATGGTATGCCATGCCCTCTTGACCTCCTGCATAGGCTAGGCAGACAGCCTTCCAGCCAGGCACAGGATCACCCACACAATCCCATTCCCTACCCTCTGTATCCCTTCCATGTATATCTAAATTATTCTATTTATTTATTTATTTAAGATGCAGAGAGAGAGAGTGCTCCCATTAACTGGTTCACTCCTGGGATCTGTCTGTGACGGCTGGGATGGAGAGTCTGGACAGGGGCTGGAGCCGGGAGCCAGGGATGCAATCTAGGTCTCCCAGGTCAATGACAGGAACCCAATCACTGAAGCTATCACTGCTACCTCCCACAGTGTGCATTAAATAGGAATCTGGAGTCACAAACCAAAGCCAGAAATCAAATCCAGGCTCTCTGATATGGCATGTGGGCCTCTCAACTGCTAAGCTAAGCACCTGCTCTTGAATTATTTAGTTATTTTATTACAGCGGTATAATTTTTGGGACTCTGCTTTTTTAGGCAATAATAAATTCTGGTAAGTTATTTATTCTTCCTGTATATCTTATAGCCTCTTCCTGGACCAATTTTTTTTCTTTTACTGGAATCCTAATTTTAAAGACACTTCTGAAGAAGAGCCTTGAAATAATTTTCTGAGGACCATATGTTTAATGATATTTTTTTCTCCTTTCCATTTTAAATATTTTGTTTATGAAATCTATGACCAAGACTTTAAATATCTTTAAATTAAGGGCAAGCAGAATAATAATTACATATTTAACAATTAAGAATAGAGGATGTAAAAAAAATAAACAGAGAAAAGGATCAAAATTAACCCAGCAGAATGCTTTGCATATACTTTTTTAAAGATTTATTTATTTATTTGAAGGGCACAGAGAGGCAAAGGCAGAGAGAGGCAGAGAGAGAGAGAGAGAGAGAGAGAGCGAGCCACAGCGTCAGCCCCTTGCATATACTTTAAA
Organism: Oryctolagus cuniculus; assembly: GCF_051225735.1. NCBI lineage: Eukaryota > Metazoa > Chordata > Mammalia > Lagomorpha > Leporidae > Oryctolagus > Oryctolagus cuniculus. Next base: position 68,257,484 of record NC_142870.1, read on the forward strand.
AAGCATGTATAAGGATGTTTATTGCATGACTATTTAAAATAACTTAAGGAAAACTCATTAACGGTAGAACAGCTAAATTGTGGTTTGCAGTTTTCATAGAATGGGAAACTATACAGTAGTAAGAATGAATGGACAACTATATGCAGTAACATGGATGACTTTTTAACATCTACAAATGAGTGAAAGAATCAAGATACAAGTGAAGGAATACTCTATGATGCCATTGATATAGATGTGTGTGTTTGTGTTTGTAAACAGTCCTGTTCACACAACTGGCACATGCTGTTGAACAGAGAGCCACCTGAGAAAGTGATTGGATTAGGGGAAGTGAGGAGTACAGGAGATGAAAGATTATATGTGTTATTCATAGATTATAAGAATATCCTAGTGTATTAAAAACATACTAGCAACAATTTTTGTAAAAGTAAAAATGGAATTCAATGTTCAACACTTTAAAAATATGGACTCATTGCATTGTTGTATCCCAAAACACTGCCTTTTGACATTTTACCTTTAAAAGTATTTATAAAAAGTGAACAAATTTCATGTATTTAATATATACAGATTTAAGATCATAATGATACTTTCCACTCTACCCTACTGCCCATACTTCCACCTTCCCTCCTTTTTCCATTCTTATTTTTCTTCTAATTTTTATAATGACATACTCCCAGATAATTTTATAATCACAGTCTTAACTCTCCACTAAATAAACAATTCAGCAAGTACTAAGCAGAAAAACCACTGTTCCTCAAGAGTATAGATAAGGGCTGTAATCATTAATCAAATATCAAAATGACAATTTTCTCATATATATTACATTTTTTGCACTCTGCATATTAGTTACCACAGATCAGGGAAACCATATGATATTTGTCTCTTAGGGACTGGTTTATTTCACTAAACATAATGGTTTCCAGTTGTATCCACTTTGTTGCAAAAGACAGGATTTCATTCTTCTTTATGGCCAAATAGCATTCCATAGTGCATATATACCACATTTTCTTTATGTAGTCATCAGTTGATGGACATCTGGGTTGATTCCATCTTTTAGCTATTGTGAATTGAGCTATAATAAACATGGGGGCACAAATGACACTTTCATATGCTGACTTCACTTGCCTTGTGTAAATTCCCAGGAGTGGGATGGTTGGGTCATATGATCTATTTTCAAATCTCTGAGGAATCTCCATACTGTCTCCCATAATGATTGTACTAGTTTGCACTCCCACTATCAGTGTATTAGAATATCTTTTTTCCTACATCCTTTCCAGCATTTATTGTTTTTTGATTTTGGGGTGATATCCATTCCAACTAGGGTGAGATGAAACCTCACTGTAGTTTTGATTTGCATTTCTCTAATGGCTAAAGGTCCTGTGCATCTTTTTAATGAGTTTGTTGGCCATTTGCATTTCACCTTTGAAAAATACCTATTCATGTCCTTCACCTATTTTTTAACTGGATTATTTGTTTTCAGGTTGTTGAGTTTCTTGAGCTCTCTATAGATTCTGGATATTAATTCTTGATCAGTTGCATAGTTTGTAAATATTTTCTCCTGTCTGTTGCCTCCTCACTTTGTTAAGTGTTCCCTTTTTTATGCAGATGCTTCTTAGCTTGATGTAATCCCATTTGTCTATTTTTGCTTTTATTTCCTGTGCTTCTGGGTTCTTTTCCAAAAAGCCAATGTCTTGCACATTTTGACATTTTTAAAATATTTCTTTATCTACTTACTTGAAAGGCAGAGTGATAGAGAGAGGGATAGATCCAGTGGTTATTTCTCATATGAAGGAACAGGAAGTCTGGGCCAAGCTAAAGCAAGCAGCCAAGAACACCATCCTGTTCTGTCACGTGAGTGCAGGGGTCCAAGTACTTGGGTCATCCTTCTGCATTTGATGACACATTAACAGGAAACTGGATTAGAAACAGAGTTGCTGGGATCTCAGTATGGAAGGCAGGCATCCCAAGCAGTGGCCTAACATGCTAGACAGCAATGCTAGTTCTTCCTTGATTTTATTAATTTGATATTTTTAATTTCTGTGTTTTATGTCTATTGATTGGCTTCCTCTAATGAATCTTGTTTGGCATTCTATGAATCTTTTAGTCTTTTAAATATGTATATTTCATGCTTCTGGTTGTTTTCTGGAAAAAAATAGCCATTACTTTATTTAAATCCTTAATTTTTCTTCTCTTCATGAGACTCCTGATATATAAACATTAGTACCCTCTATTCTTCTATGTGAGGGTGTGCATGTGTGTGTGTGTGTGTAAACATTCCTTTTCACACAAACTGGCACATGCTGTTGAACAGAGAGCCACCTGAGAAAGGGATTGGATTGGGGGAGGGAAGGAGTACAGCAGATGAAAGTTCATTTCTCTCCAGAGCTATAAAGGACTCTATCAAAGAAGTTTTCAGTGAGCCAGAATGGAAGGGGCAACTTGTGGGGAGCAACTCAGACTAGACTAAGTTACTGGAATTAAGACTTATTCTATGCATCTGCTCTCCCACAATATGGCGCTGGGAGAGGAGGTAACAGCTTCTACACAGCTGCCTCCAGTTCAACCAATAAACAGCAGGACCTGTTCCTGATTGGAGGAGAGCAGCGTACTCGGCGTGTGGGTAGCAGAGCACGGATTGGTGGAAAAGGACTATAAAGGAGGAGAGAGACAACATGCACCAGGAACATCTAAGGGGAACATCTAAGAGGAACACCTGTGCAGCCCCCGAGAGAGCCGGCCGGCGGTGTGCCGCTCCCCCGCGGAAGTGGGGAAAGTGGCAGGGGGAACCGCCCTTCCACGGAGGTGGAAGGGTTGGTAGCCAACCCGGGAAGAACCAGCAGCAAACCCAGGAAGGGCCGAGCAGACAAAAGAACAGCGCAGGGTCCTGTGTCGTTCCTCCGCGAAGAGGGGGAGCGACATAATGGTGCCGTGAATCGGATATGAAGCCTAGGCAGGGTTTAGTGTCGTTCCTCCACGAAGAGGGGGAGCGACATAATGGTGCCGTGACTCGGATAGGAAGCCTAGGCAGGGTTTAGTGTCGTTCCTCCACGAAGAGGGGGAGCGACAGCAACTTTAATTAACTTACAGATGAGATAGCCCAGTAGGGAAGTGAATTTTAGAGAATGTACTAAGATAACAAGAGTCATGAATATGCTTAATCTGTTAACTAAATAATTTAAAGAAGAAACTATAGATCACTTGATAAAAATAGAGCAATTACACAGCCCAACTGACAAATACTGGTGACAACTGCTGAGAGTGTTCTATAGGCTAGGAACTGTTTAAACCTCACAAGATATTGTGAACTAAGTACTATAATTATTCCATTGTCCTCTGTCTGAAGCATTCAACCACTTGCTCAAGCTGACACAGCTCCTCAGTGAATTCAGGGGGTGCAACATGTCTCCTGCCTATGGGGCTGTGTGTCCAGGGTATCATTCACATAACCCCCCATGATTCACTTTCTCTACTCAAACATGGGACTCTCATTTCCATGCATGTTCATTTCCATGTCTAACATAAATGTGAACATAAAAGCTGTGGCTGTCACCTAGAATTAACTTGTAGTTCATCTGTGTAACTCATCAAAGTACAGGGTGCGCTTGACAAAGCTTGCTGAGCTACACAGCCTAGGGAGGACAAATACCACAAGATGTTATTTATGTTTCACTCATGCAAGCTAAGTCAGTCCTATAGATATACTGTACAGCACTGTCCCTATCCTTAACAATTACACTATGTATTTACAACTTTTGCTCAAAAGGCTGATTTTATATTAACAATAATAAAAAATAGCCAGTGTGAGGCATAGATTGTGGTAATGCCTGCCTGTTGTATGATTATCTCCAAGTTGCATATGGTTTATTTTTTTAAAGATTGATTTTTAAAGATTTATTTATTTATTTGAAAGGTATAGTTATAGGGAGAGAGAGATTTCCTACATCTGATGTTTCAGTCACCAGATGGCCACACAATGGCAAGACCAAGCCAAAGCCAGGAGCTTTTTCCAGGTTTCCCACATGGGCGCAGGGACCCAAGTACTTGGACTATCTTCTGCTACTTTCCTAGGCTCATAAGCGGAGCAGCAAGGACACGAACCAGCATTCACATATGGGATACTAGTGTTGCTGGCAGAGCTTAACCTGCAGCTACAACCTGGTCACAGCTTGGTGTTTTCTACATTAATCACATACAGAGATGTTAATCATATGATATGTCAATAAGGTGGGAAGAAGAGAGAGGAAGAGGGAGAAAGAGAGGACTGTGGGTTCCATCCTTACTAGGAGGTCTTGGTAGTAAAACAGAGGTAAGCATTTCATTCACCCCTTTGTCCTTTAAGTTTTATTTTAAGAGCTAAGAATTCTGAAACTTGCTAAAAAAGAATCCTCATGAATGTAAGTGGAAGGAAACTCATCAACAAAGAAAAAACCTGATCACTTCATGAAGGGAGAAATCATTGGAGAATGGACATGGAACTTATTGCTTGAATATACAATTCGATCCTGGATTTTTAAAAAATAATACTGTACGCTTGTTTTAAAAGCATTGTTGAAACCATCATCTCACCCACCTCCCACCCCATTTCCTTTCTCTGTCAGTACAGGTTAACAGGAAAACGGAAAAAGTGATTTTTTTTTTCCCCGCAAACACTTGTTTCCCCAATTGCCACCACTGAAAGGAAAAAATATTTTCGAAACAATGCAGGGATGAATACAAATATCATTTAATTTCCCATAGATTGACTCCTCCTGGAAAAGCCGCTTGGGGGCGGGGCGGAGGGGGTGGAAGAGGGGGCCGGCGGGAGTGCACAGACAGGCGCAGAGCAAGCTCTGCGGTGTGGGTGGTGGCGGGGGTGGGGGCCGGGCCGCTGTAGGGGCACAACCCGGTGCGAAACAGCTAGCCCCGTCTTTCCAGTTGCGCCGAGCCGCCTGGAGCGAAGATGCAGAGAATGGAGAGGCTGGTGAGCTGGGTGGGCCAGGGCCTGGGAAGGAGGGCGCGGGGTGGGCGCGGTCCAGCTCCCCGGCGGCCCCGGGGCGGCGGCGGGCCAGGCGCGCCGAGCTGGGGCTCGCCCTAGTCTTGATCCTACGCTTGGTTTACCTTGATGCCGCCCTGAAAATCGCTGAAAAGCTGCTTTTGCTTCCAGAAGGGTGGCGCACAGGCCACTCCTGGCGCCCTGGTTCTCCATCCCCATTCCCTGGCAGGAGAATGCCACCAGGTGCGGGCTCCGGAGACGCTTCGCCCGAGGGACCTTTGTTATCCGCCCTAGGGAGCAGAGCCAGAGGCATCGTCGGGGGTGCCCCTGGTCTCCGACTCCCTCTCTGAGGCGAGAAAGCATAGTCGTTTCTCCCGAGAAGGGGGTGGGAGTGCTGTGCTGGCTCCGTGTTGGCGGCGAACTGCCGTGGGGATGCGAATCCCAGCCCGGCCCTGGGCAGGAGGGCTTCTTCCCTTTTTGATGCTCAGCCGCTGTCTCCATCCTCTCGGGGAGCCATGAAAGATGCGATAAAACTGCATGACACTGGTCGCGAGTCTCAGGATTGCAATCTGGACTCTCCAGAGAGACGACATCTTGTTTATTCAGGGGCTGTGTGCATGACAAAAGCGAGGGAAAGGGTTCCATGCACTCCGTTGGTGTAGACAGATAAAAATCCAAAAGCGAGGAATGCCTGCAGGAATTTTGTTTTTCCTATTTGTAGTTTGGAGGCAGGAGCCAGCAGCGCCTGTTTCATTCTGGTTCTTAACAAAGGAGAACTGGGGTCCATGAGCCTGAGCCTTCTGCGTGTCAGATGCATTTCATGTCCACAGCTGTGCTTTAGACACGAATTATTACCTGAGTCGACAAATAAAGGAACTGGTACAGAGGCTCATTTTCCCATGCATATGGCTGCTTGCAGTGGGACCAAGGTTTGGATTAGAAACTTTCAGAGCAAGAGGTTTGCATAAAGCCAAGCATACCAGATGGGCAGTTGTCAGCCAGGCACAGGGCTCAGCCAGCACCGGTGATCTAGGCAAAGGTCCTGAGATGACGGCTTTGTTTTCTTGATATGTGCTCCCATGTGTCACCTGATTACCGCTTTCAGATACCCAACAGCGGCGGTTACTACATACTGGGTGCTGTACCGTTGAAGTGCTTAATTCTCATGAGTACTCCTCCTATGAGATAACATAAAAAAAAATTATTGAGTAGTTATTTGTATCCGGCACGATTCTAGGAACCTTACATATACCACAGGTTGAATACCCCTTATATGAAATGCCTGGGATCAGATTTCAGATTTTTTTTTTTTCCTTTCAGATTTTGGAATAGCTACTCACTGAGATATCTTGGGGATGGGACCCATGTCTAAATATGAAATTCATGTATGTTTCATACATATCTGCCACACGTGGTTTGAAGGTAGTTTTATTCAGTATTTTAAGCGTGTTTGCATTTGTCTGTTAAATGAGGCCAGGTGTGGAATTTTCCATTCGTGGCCTTCTGTCTGAAACTCAAAAAGTTTCAGATTTTAGAGCATTTTGTATTTGGGGTTTTTAGATTAGGGATGCTGAACCTGTGATTCCTTTAGTCTCTCAAAGATGCAATATTTTGGTCTGGCTGCCATATCTGTCCACCAGAATCTGCTCCTGTTGCTACCATGCAGCAAAGCCTCCTGGACTCCTCCCTACAAAACAGAAACCTGTTGTCTCCAGCTTGGTAATGTTTTCAGCTATTTGCGTGGACTAGAAGGAAACATGGCATGGAGTAAAAATGTGTGTATATTTAATGACAAGGCTTTCCTTCGGATGCCCTTTGCCTCAGTCATTGTGTTTTTTATTTCTTAACTTTGCTGGCTCCCAGTCCATAGGCTTAGCTTGCTATGTGTCTGCTTTTTTCTTTCTTTCTTTCTTTTTTTTTTTCTTTTCCTGAAACACAGTTTTTTGCTTTAGAAATCAGTCTGTTTTGCATTCCTCATCATGGCCTCTGCTAGGCCCTTGAGTTTCCATGGTAGAGAGAGGCATAATCATTTTTGTAAAATGGCATGGAATTAGAGTGCCAGATATCCATCTCCACAAATTGCCTTAGCTGAAAATAAAACAAAATGTGTTGAGTTCTGGCAGCAGAGCCTGGGGAAACATTTGGCTTGATTTTTTTTTCCAGCTTTCCTACTCAGTAAGATAGGATGAGGCAGTATCAGTAATTCTGAGAAAATGATCAAGTAGTCCTCAGGCACTTCAGAACTCAAGAAAGCCCTTTAAATATGATACCTGGGAATGATTGGGAGGAGGGCAAAAGCTGAGCAGGTGTGTAGGCTGTGAATGTCTTTTCACGTATCATTTTGGACTTCCTAAAGGGCAATGATTTTGTTGTTGGTCTTAGACCCATGAAGATGAGAAGTCACCTTGAAGGGTCTGCAGGCTCATGGTATACTGGGGTATCAAATGATAACATATACATGTGAACGTTAATTTGTTCTAACGGCACAATCAGGTGGTATAGCTTTTACTTCCCAGTAGTGTGGACACTGTGTTGACACTCCTTGGGGTCTAGGGATTATCTCTCGGTTGTTGTGCCTCAGGTATTGAGTAGCCCTGGAGAAGGGCCACAGGGTGGTAGATGTCATCCTTTTCAGGATATCTGTCCTGAAAGATCCCCCAGGAACTCTTTGACAGAGGCTGTGATGGAGACTCTACATCTCTGACAGGTGCAGTGGGTGCTGGAGAGGAGCCCTCTCAGAGCAGGACATTCAACCCCAGACTCTGCCAGCTCTGATGTTCACACATGACAGCTGTCTCCAGGGTACAAGTTGGCCCAGGAGAACTGAGACAAGACTGGATCCAGTATTCATAATCTCAATGGTTATAAATCGCTGCTCCTGGCCAGAAACAATTGAAGCTCTCTCTTTAGAGTTACACCACTAAAGGAGACAACGATAAGGGGTGATTTTCTACACCTACCCAGAAAGAGACTTGGTTAGAAGTTTCTTTGGCTAAAGAACAAAGTTTACATAATGAGATTGTTTGTGACATGTTTATTGGTTTAATCTGGTCAGACCCTTTCTCTGTGACATTTCTCCCCATTAAATCTCAGTCACAGTTTTTTCCCAAGGGAAGAGAAGAACATGGGATAATCACATCAACAACATAGTGGGAAGGAATGAAGGAAGGATATTGGAACTGGGATGGCTCCCACTGACAGGAAAAGGAAAGAGAAATCAGATAGGCAAGGAAAGATTCAGATCCTCCAAGATTCTCTGCCTCTAGCCTCTCCTCCTAAGCCCATAGGAGGAAAGATATCATAAGACAATAAAAAACCTGGGAGAAATGAAAGAACAAACGATAAGATCCAGTTTACCGTGTCAGAAAAAGAACTGTGTCATGGAAGTTAAGTCATTATTTCTAAAAGGAATGACTAAACAGGGCTTCATAAGGCAAGCAATGGGAAGGAGGGATGAGATTTTCACAGTAACAATCATGACCATAGGCCATTTGAGTAGTTGTGAATCAGAAATATGTTTCAAGAGATAGTAGCAGAGATTGAGACTAAGCAGGGTCTGATAAGAACACATAAGGCTTAAAATATGTTATCTCAATAACTACAAAAAGAAAGGAAGAAGGAAGGAAGGAGGAGAGAGAGAGGGGGAGAGAGGGAGGGAGGAAAGGAATATCATTATGTTTTTAGAATTGTATCTACAAATCATATCGAATCTGTTAAAAACTAATTAAAATAAATATTTTTGTAAAAAAGAACATGTAAGTTCTGAAAGGAGGGCCCATACTAGGCATTAGTCAGCTTTTTACTACTATAAATATATTTTTTGAGGTACTCAACTTTATAAAAAGAAAGATTTATTTAGCTCACAGTGTTTTGAGGTCAAGCGCAAAATTGGGTAGCCCCATTGGTTGTTCTCTAATAAGAGCAATGAAGGCAATGGATGATGAGCAAGTGCAGAGAATCACATTTTAAGAGATGTTGGTCCTAAACTCAGACTTTTGTAATGATATTTCTGAGGGAACTACCTTCAGAGACCATGTCCCCAGTAACCTAAGAATTTCCCATCAGGTCCTGCCTCCTAAACAAAATAATTGGTTTGAGTCTATACCTCTTAGTACCATTAAATTATGACTTTGAGGTTTACTATTCTGTATGAGTTTGGGAGTCAAGCCCCTAAGACATACTCATTTGGGGGACATTCAGCATCCCATCTCCAAGATCCCCAACCTATTTTTTTAATTTATTTTTTATTTAGTAAATATAAATTTCGAAAGTACAGTTAATGGATTACAATGGCTTCCCCCCCCATAATTTCCCTCCCTTTCACACCCCTCCCATCTCCCGCTCCCTCTCCCATTCCATTCACATCAAGATTCATTTTCAATTATCTTTATATACAGAAGATCAATTTAGTATATATTAAGTAAAGATTTCATCAGTTTGCACCCACACAGAAACACAAAGTGTAAAGTACTGTTTCAGTACTAGTTACAGCATTACTTCACATTGGACAACACACTAAGGACAGATCCCACATGAGAAGTAAGTACACAGTGACTCCTGTTGTTGACTTAACAATTTGACACTCTTGTTTATGGCGTCAGTAATCTCCCTAGGCTCTAGTCATGAGTTGCCAAGGCTATGGAAGCCTTTTGAGTTTGCCGACTTGAAAGATCCCCAACATATTAAGTCTAACATTTATTCAAGTATCAGAAACAGGCAGAAATTGATACAAACGGAGAGAGCTCTTCCATTGGCTGGTTCCCTCCCCAAATCAGTGAGGGCTGGACCAGAAGTCCAAAGTCTTATTTGAGATTCACGGCAAATTCTTTTAACTGTGGACATGGAAAATTCAAGTTACATACTTTCAAGACACAGTGGTGGGATGGGAAGAGCATATGCATTTCCATTCCAAAGGAAAGAGAGAGGAAATAGAACAGAGGATGAATCCACCCAAAGCAAGAACAAAACCCAATAGAGCATGACCAGCAACAGAGCTCCATGTACAGCATCCTGGGCACACTGGGGTGGATGAACTTCCAAGGGCTTGAGGTGCCCTGCCCTATGGCTTTGTTCATCACACTCCACATGAATGTTCTTTCTGCATGCTGATGTCCATGGCTTTCCAAGGCTTGCATGGTACACTGCTTGTAGCTTTCCCGAGTAAGTGTTTCACATTGTTGCTTCCTCTGGGTATCTGTGATGTGTGACTTGACTCCCACTCTCACTTGGCATTGCCCTATTGGAGGTCCATGCAATGATAGCAACCCTGTAACTCTTCCTAGCCTCCCAGGCTTGCCTATGCAATTTATTTTTTTTTTTAAGATTTATTTTATTTATTTGAAAGACAGAGTTACAAAGAGAGGTAGAGACAGAGAGAGAGAGGTCTTCCATCCACTGGTTCAGTCCCCAGGTGGCCACAATGGCCAGAACTGTGCCAATCCGAAGCCAGGAGCCAGGAGCTTCTTCCGGGTCTCCCACACGGGTGCAGGGACCCAAGGACTTGGGCCATCTTCTACTGCCTTCCCAGGCCACAACAGAGAGCTGGATTGGAAGTGGAGCAGCCCGGACTAGAACCAGTACCCATATGGGTTGCTGGCGCCTTAGGCCAGGGTGTTAACCCGCTGAGCCACAGCACCAGCCCTGCCTATGCAATTTCGGTGTAAGCCATTATGAACCCTTAGCTCATTCATTCTGCATGCCTGCAAAACTAGCATCTTGTGGACAATGCTAGGAGCTCGTGCCAACATGAGCCATTCCTGGATCTGTTGGGCTATGGCTGCAGCCATGTAGTGTTTCACCAGCTGATTGCAGAGAAATGAATCCTTTGGCAGTCTTGGGCAAGCCTGAAGAAAATGCCCTGGTGATCCACGAAGCAATTCTGCCCTTTCAGGCCTCTCCTCCTGTGATGGGATGAGCCTTCTCAAAAATTTCCAAGATGCTCTTAAGGCCTTTCTCTCGTTCTGCCAATTAACGCCTGACTCTCTTTTACTTCCTCTAATCTCTTAGGAATATAAAATACATTCATATTTCATAACTTTAGAAACAGTTGTGGCCATGAACTCTTGGTGCTTTTTCTACTACTAGAAGTAGAATCCCTGAGATGAGTACTTGGTATGGAGGTTAAGATGCCACTTAGGATACTGGCATCCCACATTGGAGTGCCCAGGTTTGACTCCTAGCTCTGCTTCTAATTCCAGCTTCCTACTAATGTGCACCCTAGGAGACAGCAGATGATGACTCATGTAAGTACTTAGGTCCCTGCCACCCATGTGGGAGACCTGAATGGCATTCCCTGATTCTGGGTAGCCCAAGTGCCCACAATAGTGGGTATTTGGGGAGTGAAACAGTGGATAGAAGAGGTCTTTCTTCCTTTTAAACAAAATGGAAAAAAGGAGGGTGGGGTAGAATCCTTAGCATTTTAAATCTAACAAGATTAGTGAACCAATTCAATTTATTTATTTATTTATTTTTATTATTTTTTTTTTGACAGAGTGGACAGTGAGAGAGAGACAGAGAGAAAGGTATTCCTTTACCGTTGGTTCACCCTCCAATGGCTGCTGCAGCCAGCGTGCTGCAGCTGGCGCACTGCACTGATCCGAAGCCAGGAGCCAGGTGCTTCTCCTGGTTTCCCATGCGGGTGCAGGGCCCAAGGACTTGGGCCATCCTCCATTGCCTTCCCGGGCCACAGCAGAGAGCTGGCCTGGAAGAGGGGCAACTGGGACAGAATCTGGTGCCCCGACAGGGACTAGAACTCGGTGTGCCGGTGCCGCAGGTGGAGGATTAGGCTATTGAGCCGTGGCCCCAGCCAATGAACCAATTCTAGACACTCCCAAATCAATTTACTAAACTTATCTTCCAAATTCTGTTCCTTATGGCAGCAGAATTTACATTTGCCTTTCCTCACTATAAAGAACATGTCTGAGGCAACTAACTTTGTAAATGGAAAAGGTTTCTTAGCTCAGACTTACAGAGGTTCAGGTCCCAGAGAGGGCAGCCCCAGGTAGTTGGGCTGTGGTGAGAATGGGGGATGGCAATGGCAGGGCAAGTGCAGAGGAAGAGTCATGTGGCAAGCCAGGGAGCAGAGAAGCTGGTTCCCAAATGGGGTTTTATAACAGCTGTCTCAAGAGAGCTCCTTCCCAAGGGCACGCCCCAGTGACTTCCTAAACACTGTAATCAGATCAAGTTCTTGGCCTGCTAGTACCATTAATTTATGACTTTGAGGTTAAAGTGTTCTTTGGGTTTAGGAGCGTACCTTTAATATATGCACCTTTGGGGGCATTCAACATCCAAACTCTATTCAAACCATAGAACTAGGTTTGTAGAGCAGTAGATTGGAGCAAGGAAAATATTGTTGGATGTCCTGCTAAACCAAGTACTGGTGGATACTGAGGTTGCTGTGGAGCAATGAGACAGGCACAGAGACCATTACTTTATGGAAGAGTGTGGTGTCACTGCTAAATGCTGTTTAAAAAAACTATAGAAGCAAGTTAAAGACAATCTCCAGCCAAGAAGGCAGCCAGTGTAACAGGAATTTCACAGTGGTTGAATGGTTGAATTTGTGATTTCAAAAGTGTGAAAAACTAGTGGTTTCATATGGTCAGGTAATGTTTTAGCATTAGAGTTCCCATGGAAGAGAAAGAATGAAAAGACTGACAGTGTGTGGAGAGGCCCAGGCAGGTGGTAACCGTGTTAGGGACAGTGTCTCAGGGTATGGGAATACAGTGGGCTGCACTTAGGCAAGGGTCATCTCTTCTCAAACCAGGAAGCAGAGGGATGTGTTCCTACAAGATCTGGACATTTGAGACGTGGTGGACGAAGGCAGATAGGACCCCTTAGGCACTGGGGGAAGAGGCTTGACTCTGCTGGGAACAACAGCAGTGCTGAGAGCCTAAGGGGAAAGTGACGCAGAGGGTGAGATCACTGTACACAGAGGTGGCTAGCCAGGCTGCTACAGGTCAGGAGGAAGGCATTTCTGGTATGGGGAAGTTCAAGCAAAACCATCAAGGCAAGAAACGTGCATTTAGGAATAAGCAAGGCAAGCTGGCATGGAGAGGCAGATCTAGGTAAACAATGGAAGGTGAATTTCCAGGAAAACCATGCAATTGCCCCTCAGAATTTGGGGGTACTGGGGTTGATTCCAGGACCAAAATCTGAAGTTCCTTCTGAAAAATGACTTAGCATTTGCAATACAACCTACTTATGTCCTCCTGTACACTTAAATCATCTCTAGATTATGTTAATACCTAATGTATTACAAATGATATGTAAATAGTTGTACTCTAAAGAAAACAAATCTGCACATATTTAGCACAGATGTAATTTTCCCCCAAATATTTTCAACCTATAATTGGCGGAATGCACAGGTTCCACAGCTATAGAGGGTGAGTTGTTTTAAGCTAGGAACTTTGAACGATTTTCTCTAGACAGCAAGGGACAGTGGAAGATTTTGAGGTGGGTGTCAAAGAGGAATTTAAGAAAAATTAATCTGTGCAATGGCATATAAATAAATCAACTGTACACTAAACAAGTCTAGGGCAGAGACTGTGTCTGCCTCACCCAGTCTTGGCTCCAAAGTGCCTAGCATGAGGTCAACTCGATAAACAGGATGAATAATCGCATAAATGAAGAGAATATTGTCAGACATTCAGAAAAGAAAAGACCATTGCATCAGCCGCCCACCGTGATGAACTGAGATGTGGGTAGTAATGGTAGAGAGCCAAGAGAGACTTCACCTGGGGACCCTGGCTGTATGTTGTGATGCATTCCATGCATGTGTCCACAATAGGGGACACTGTGCAGGGTGACTTCAGTGCTAGGAGTTGGAAATTCAGGAGAGAAGTTGTTTTGGTAAACATAACAATGAATTTGGCATTATTCATAAATTCGTCCATTCAACTGAGAGCAGTTTACTTGAAAGAAAAACCTAAATGCATGACATAAAGCAGAAAAGAGTTGGGTTATTGTAGGGTATTGAAAGGGGGATGGTGACGTGGAGATTGGTGTGTGAAGAGGAGAGCACGGTGACATGGACGGATAGCAGGTGTGGAGGGGCTGGTGGGGGGAGACAGGCGCCTCACACACTAGGGAGACAGGGTTGGGAGGTATTTACCAGCAGAGCTTCTGGGTAGTTACTCTGCGGCTCTCAGAGATTGCCTGCTTCTCTAGAAACCTGGCTAAATGCTTCTTTGGATAGGAACTTCAAATCTGCATTGTGCCTTTTGTTTCAGGGGTCAGTTGCAGCAGGGGTCGCTGTGTGAGTGCATGAGTGGTAATCCCTCAACATGGTGATTTGGTCACTGGCAGTAACAACATAATTTGATATTCATGTGTCAATATTGTAAAACCAACAGTCATTTTTATGTAAAGAAAGTAATAGGGTTTATGGTTACAGATATGAGCTCTGGAGCCAGAATGTCTAGGTTTAAATCCTGGCCCTGCTGCTTCCTAGCTGTGTGAAGTTCTTCTACTTCTTTGGGGATCATGGTCTTCTTTTTGAAATTGGTGATAGTGATAGTGCCTCCTTAATAGGTTTATGTGGTCATCCGGGTCCTGGGCAAGCGGGCAGTATATGCACGTCCCATGACCAGGCTGCTCATACAGTTGCACCCAGGGGAAGTGCAGCTGCGGCGCCGGACGAGCGCCCCCAGCCGGCTCGTGAGACTTGAATCAATGACAAGAACATACGGCATTTGTGGAGAGAAATGTCACTCTTCCCCGCTTAAGGGGAACTTCGGCTTAGGGCCTGTGGGCCTGTATATGACTTTCACATGCGATCTGTTCTTGAGTAGCCACTGACTTTGATTGCAGGAAGGTCTCTGAAGATTTGTATCAATGACGTCAATGGCCAGCTTGTTTTCTGTTACTAGTCCAGTGGTAAAGTGATTGTTTGGAGACTGGAAACAAGGTGATGAGGAGGAGAAATGGGCAGAAAAGGCAGTTGGTGCTTTGGTGAAAAAGCTAAACAAGAAAAAGAGTGCTGTGGATGAACTGGAGAAAGCCTTGAGCAGCCCGGGACAGCCGAGCAAATGTGTCACTATTCCCAGATCTTTGGATGCACGCCTGCAAGTTTCTCACAGAAAAGGCTAACCCCACGTTATATATTGCCATGTTTGGTGCTGGTCTGATTTGCAGAGTCATCATGGGCTGAAGCCATTGGATATTTGTGAATTTCCTTTTGTATCCAAGCAAAAAGACGTCGGAATCAACCCATACCACCATAAGAGAGTGCGGAGTCCAGTCTTACCTCCAGTATTAGTGCCTCCTCATAGTGAATTCAGTCCACGACACAGCCTTCTGGTTCCGTTTCAGAACTTGAGCCATAATTGAAGCACTCATGCCACAGAGTGCCATGTTTTCACACTCTTTCCACCAACCCAGCAACGCTCCCTCCCCCTTATCGCCAAACAACCCCAACCCCCTTCCCCTGCTAGTAGCGTGTATCCCAGTTCCCCCTCGAATTCTAGACCAGGAAGTCCCTTTCAGCTCCCAGCTGATACACCTCCTCCTGCTCATATGCCCCCTGATGATCAGATGGGTCAAGATAATTCACAGCCGATGGAAACAAGCAATAATATGATGATTCCTCAGATTATGCCCAGTATACCCAGCAGAGGTGTTCAGCCTGTTGCCTATGAGGAGCGCAAACATTGGTGTTCAGTTGACTACTACGAGTTAAACAATCGTGTTGGGGAAGCTTCTCATGCATCTTCTACTGGTGTGTTAGTAGATGGATTCACAGACCCTTCCAATGACAAAAGTAGATTCTGCTTGGGGTTGTTGTCAAACGTGAATTGTAATTCGACAACTGAAAACGCTAGGCGACACGTTGGAGAAGGTGTTCACCCGTGCTGTGTTGGCAGGGAGGTGTAGGGGAATGTCTCAGTGACAGCAGCATATTTGTACAGAGTAGGAACTGCCACTTTGATCACGGCTTTCAGCCCACCACTGTCTGTAAGATTCCTAGCAGCTACAGACTCAACATTTTAACAATCAAGAGTTTGCTCAGCTCTGGCCCATCTGTCAATCCTGGGTTTGAGGCAGTGTACAAGCTCGCCAAAATGTGCCTCATTTGAATGAGTTTTGTCAAGGGCTGGGGAGCAGAATATCACTGGCACGATGTTACCATTACCCCATGTTGGACTGAGACTCACCTACGTGAGCCTCTTCCGTGGCTGGATAAAGTCCTTACTCAGATGGGCTCCCCTCTGAACCCTGTATCTTCTATGTCATAGTGCAGAAGTATTCTTTTCAATTACATTAGTAGTGGACTTGTTTTAATTTTAGAGAAACTTTCAGTACAAATACTGTGAGCTTCCATGGAAAACAGATATTATCGCTTATTCTTTTCTACAGAATTGTGACCAATACATTTATATTTTGTAATGGGTCTACATTTGTTTGTATTTATGTTCCCGTAATTAACTCTCAAAGTGTTGTGAAAGATTCAGAATATTATGCCCCAGGTCAGAAGTTTGCACTGGTGCTAAAATGGAACATGCTTTTGCTTTATTGTCCCAACAATTTTTTGTTTGTTAAATTTACAAAAAGAGTCACATGGTGAAACATTAAAATAGGGCATAATGAAAAATAAGTTTTCCCTCCCACTGTTGAATTTCCAGAAATTGCTCTCATCATCATTTTTGTCCCACCAGCTTTAAAAATGTACAGCTCATTGTGTTGCAAAAGCAAAAGATAGGGGCTTTTTAAGAAGGACTATAAGAACACAGTGTTTGATTTGAGGGAACACTGCACTTCTCATCAGGCAGTGCTCAGTAAAAGCAGAGTGATAATTTTCTAGATGACATCATAAAATCTTCCTTTAATATAGCTAAATGTTTGTCAGTGTAATGTAACTTGATGCTATATACCTTCTGTAAAACACTTCCTTTTAAAAATAATATTGCAAATAACTGACCTCCTGTGTATGTCATTTACTCATAATCTGTTGTAAGTACTACTTGATAAACAGTGACAGTGCGTGCGTGGCCTCGTTCAGCTGTGTTTGCTGCTTTGGGTCAATGTTGCAAGAACTCTAATTTTTACATGCATTAGTCTTTTGTTTTGCACTTTGATGGATGGAAGTTCTTAGTGTAACCTTTGGTAAAACACACTCAAATGATTTGTACTTAGATGCTTAGCCTCACTTCTGTGGATTACCCCTTTTGTATTAATAAACACTGCAACTTTTAGACTACAGCTATAAGAAATTAGGCTTTTTCTTGTTTTTTTTTTTTATTTTTTTTTTTATTTTCAACCTAGGTTATAAGACTGTTATTCTGTAGCTCCAGCTTCAGGTGCCTTTTTAATTCTCTATGATTTTATGGATGTTATTAATGTTGGAAAAATCACACACTTAATGCCATCACTCTTCTGTCAATCAGCTCACATGGGGTCCTTTGAGCTCTAGTAGCCATGGGAGCCATTCAAGATAGACTTCAAAGATGAGGCTTCTGGTCAGGTGTTCACATGAATCAGCAGTGAGTGCTGGCATAGCTGATGTTTTGAATATTCACATAACAGTGTAGACGGTTCTCTCACCATCAGTGCTATGTTGGCTTCCATTTTTTTAGTACCTGTTGGATGCTAGACTCCCAAAGCACAATCTTCAAAGAGGAAATACATGAAAACTCTACAATGTTAAACAAAAGCTTTTAACTGCTTTTTCTAGGGAGCAGTTAAATGGACAGTTAGTGTGACAAGAGAATGAAGACATTATTTTGAGGAAAAAGATGACCTAATTTATCCAACACAAGAAGTTTTGTTTTCTGGTGCCTTTTGAAAGTGTATGGAGATCTCTTTTGTCTCCTGTGCCATTATTTATTGTTTTTCCAAGTGCAGCCCGTGGGTAGTGTGGGTTTTTTCAGATGATAAGTTTGTGTCCCAGCTCACCATTTTTGCTGGATGACAGGACCTCTTTGTGCCAAGTGACCTGAGCCTTAGCATAGGTGTCACAAGACATGTGCCAGAGCAGTGGCAGCCACATTGGAGAGCCATTTGCTTGTTTTTTATTTTATTTTATTTTATTTATTTATTTGAGAGGTAGAGTTACAGACAGTGAAATGGAGACAGAGATAAAGGTCTTCCATATGCCGGTTCACTCCCCAAATGGCTGCAATGTCTGGAGCTGTGCCAATCTAAAACCAGGATCCAAGAGCTTCTTCCAAGTCTCCCATGCTATTGCAGGGGCCCAAGTACTTGGGCCATCTTCTACTGCTTTCCCAGACCATAGAAGAGTGCTGGATCGGAAGAGGAGCAGCCAGGACTAGAACTGGTGCCCATATGGAATGCCAGCACTACAGGCAGAGGATTAACCTACTGTGCCACAGCGCTGGCCCTTTGCTTGGTGTTTTCATTATTCTCTCACCTGTCAGGTGCATGACACAGTCTTTGGAACAAATTTGTGGGAAAAAATATCATGCAAATTGAATGACAGATACATGTAAACAACTTCAATGGGTTCTAGTGATGAACTGGGAGAATCTATTGCATAGTTTTATTGATGTTTTCAAGTGAGAGTTAATTAAAAATTGATATTTGTGATCATAATGTCACTGCTTTTGGAGTTAGCAGGATTTTATGTGACTGGTTTTTTGTTTTCTCTAAAGAGCTGTCTCATGAATGGCAGTGTTGAAGCTGTTAGCTGTCAAGAATTTCATGAAAAAGGATATACCTTTTGTAGTTATTAAAATTGTCAGCCCCACACCTGTGGATTTTAAGGGAAAAGTTTATTCATTCCAGTTGCTTTACAGTCACTAACAATGCCCATGTGTCTGTGGATAGGAAATAAAGCTTGCTAGGAAAAATAAAAGTGAAATCCTGGTGAACAAACAGCATCCCTGAAAATTAAGGTGGCTCTGTTGTTGTTGTTTAGATTTATTTATCCAGTAGTCACAGTGACAGAGAGGAGGGAGGGGAGACAGAGAGAGATGTCCCACCCATTGGCTCACTCCACAAATGCCTATAACAGGTGGGGCTTGACCAGGCTGAAGTAAGGAGCCAGGAACTTCTTTTGTGTCTCTCACCTGAGTAACAGGATCCCAGGTACTTGGGCCATCATCTGCTGCTTCCCAGGCACATTAGCAGGGAGGTGAATTGGAAGCAGAGTAGCTGGGACTGAAACCAGGCACTTTGATAAGAGATGCGGGCATCCCACATAGTAGCTTAACCCACTGTGCCACAATGCCTACCCCAAGAAAATTACAGTTTTAAGTTTTTATTTAATCTGCAGGATGGTTTATAGTTGGTCAAGTTTATGAAAACATCATCACTACAATAATCACTATTTATACAAGTACATACCAGCTGAAAATACAGAATATGGAAATAACAGAGTTACAACCAGTTTGGTAAATGCAGAAAGCAGAGTAGAATTAAATTATTTCTTCTGCATAAACAAAGAATTCTGCCTGCCAAACAGAAACCTCAGCAGTTCAGTGGAATTCAGTGGAACGTAGCTCAGAGTAGCTGGTTGCAGGAGGTAACAGTTCATCAAGCCTGCCACGCATTGGATCACCTGTTTCCCAGAGTACTGTTGTCCTGACATCCTACAGTTGGGTGGTTCGCTGAAACCAGTGGCAGTGAGTTCACACTCTGAGGGGTACGTGATGATGTTTGCTGGGAGCAAGTGATGAGTTACTTTGCTTAAAAGATCCAGTCATGGACCGGGATTCCTTGGTCATTCATGGCAGAGTGAGAAAGGTTTATGCTGTTCTTGTTTAAATAACTCACTTCCTAAAATTCTTATAATCATCCTAAGCCATTAAACAATATGAATTTACTTGAAGAAATTGTTTTTTAAAAGTTTGGAATTTTGTATACAGGTAAATCTTCCCTTCATGAATAAATACGTAGTGTCTTCTGGATACTAGCTGGTGTGGGCTGTAACGAAACTCCAGTGAGGCCAAAGAATCCCACATCTGCGTAAAAGAAATCTTTTAGGGTCAGGTTTTTGCATTGTATTACTGTTGGTGATGATACTGCTTTGATTTGTTCCTAAAATAACTATAGGGACTCTAGAAGGTGATGGTTCGTCACGTGATTTTCTTTTTAACCTGTGTGGTTAAAGTTGTGTTTTGAAATCACTGAAGTGGATGAGATTGTCATGAAAATGGAGTGAGTGTATGTAACAGCTGACTTTCTCCCAGAAAGGTGTTTCACATGCAGATGATAAAGACCAAACCAACAGCTGTGCTGCAGGTCTGCTTCTCATGTGTGCTTGCTCTGCTTCGCTGATATTGTAGAAAATGAAATTCTAGCTACATGCTCCAACTGTTCTTTTTGATCCTTACAAATGTGTACTACGTTTTACTATACTGTGATTTTCAAATCAGAACTCTTAAAAAATTTGTTTTTGCAATTTTTTGCTAGTACTTTATTTTAATAAACCTCAAAACCTGAAAAAAATAGATTTATGTGAACTGTTGAGTGAAATGGCTCATGTCAATTCTTCAGAACAGTAGCTGGTACATAATAAATTAAATCTTATTGTTAGTGGCTTGGTTATCTTATTTAAGAGTATGATTTTGATATATTTTCTGGTATGTTTCTCAATTCCAGCCATTTCTTTTTGTCCTTTGGTTTTTTCAAATCAGATAGTCAATCACCTATTGACATAGAGAAGGAATAACTACCTCAGAAGAGTGGAACAGACTTTTTAGTTTCCAAAGCTAGAGTTATGCAGTAGTATCAGCCTCAGGGCATTGGAGTTTCAAAAACCTAAGTGCCCAAAAGGCAAGGACATACTGTTCATGCCAGGAAGAGTAGATTGGAAGCAGCTTTTCTGAACCTAAGAGTGCAAAGGGGGGTTGACTGATGTCTATACTCAGGCACCAGTTTACATCCTGAAAAGGAGGCCATGTGCCCAGCCCCTGGGAGTGTGGGGCTCAGGGGAGTGGGAAACAGAATCTGCAAGTAGACATTGAGATCAAGAAACGAAGGTTCCTGTGCCTCAGTTCCCTCTGGGTGTGAGGGGTTGTGGGAAGCAGCAGGCCTCTCGGTCTAGACAAAGGAGTAAGTAAAACAGCACTGGAGAGACCCATAGAAGTTAAGGAAGAGGGTGTTGTAGATGTGAACCAGGGCAGCCTGAGACCCCATGAGGGACCCCCACCTCACCTAGTAAGCCGTGGTGATACACACTAAAAGCTGTGATGGTTTGACAGGAACACAGCTGTCTCAGAGAATGGCAGCAAGGGGAAATGGTTGTAACCAAGCATTCAAATTCCCACCCACAGCGTGGCATTATGTAAGCCCTCAAGAATATGGGCACAATGCTAGAGATCAGAACAATCATGGGGTGTCAGCGTGGTGGGTGGTTGAATGATGTCTGTGATAGTGATTGAAATTTAAGTTTCTGCCTCCAGGTGTAATGGCAACATGACATAAAAATGAAATTCAGTAAAAAAATTACAGAGAAAACTTACAATGTTTGCACACCTTTATTATAGAAAAATAGAGAAAGACAGATCTGTGGGGGAAAGTTACATTTCTTGGCTCTACTCTCTAGAATGTAAGTAGATGTAGACCAAGTGGGTGGCTCCTTGGGGTGACTGCAGAGAAAACTTCAACTGATTTCTACCATGCCTTTCATTTTATAGCAAGATGGTGCCCAGAATAACATTCCCTGAAATACCTCCATGGCTATATGAAGGATCCAGATTTCTTCCTAGGTCCATGAAAATAAAACAATGTAGAAAAAAATTTAAGCTCCTTTCTAAAAGAGATACAATTTACATAAAACATAAAGCTTTTGCAAGCAATCTGCCTCTACCAAATTCAGAATAGCCACGTAAAACTGTAGGCACAGTTTTCACATTATGAAAACTGGTGACTCCCTGAGTTAACATTTTTCATCTTAACAGATGTGTATTATTTGGAAACTTTTGATTTCTCTGTATTTTTTGTATTTATTTCCCCCAGTGATCCTGTGTGTTTGAGACCTTGCTCTTGACAATGGTGACTTTGGGAACAAGGGCTCAAATTGCTGGGGATTGTTATTATGAAAGAGACACACTGCTGCTTTTCTTCCCCGTATCGTGAGTGCACTCTGTTATTTCTTCCAGTTATAGCCTCTGGTTCTGCTTCTGCGAAACCTAAATTCCTTTTTTGGATAAAAACATAGCAGCATCATTCTCTGTTAGATCAAAGCTTTCCTTTGCTTTGTCCAAATCCAACCCCCATTTCTGTACTTTGCTTTCTGTCTTCAGGTGTTCGGGAGGCCCTTCTATCATCTGTCTACCTTCAGCCTGATTTGGGGCATGGCGGCAGTGGTGCTGTGCACAGCACAAGGTAAAGATGCGCAATTTCCTGACTCAGAGTCCAGTAAATGCAATTTCTGGGGTGGAGACTTTTTGGCCGCTGTTGTCTGTGCTGAGACAGCTCCATCTGTCTTGGAGTTGTGGGGGTGGTTCTTGCTGCTTACTGTGTTTTTCTGTTCCATGTTTGGTATTTAGGAGCGGTTTTTATAAATGAATTGGGCTTACAAAAACATCCTCTCTAAGTTAAAATAAAACATCATTTTTCACCAACTGAACTGAAAAACTTAAAAATAATAATTGCCTGTGGCTGAGGGATATGGGAGTACTTGGGATATGAATGAGTATGACCTTTTGGTGAGGGAAACCGACAGGAAGACTTCAAACTGGGTGTGCCCACTTTTTCCAGAAAAATACAAAAAGTAGTGAAACATGGAGTTTACATGGGTTCACATTGTGTAAAATATGTGCCTTTGTGGGGATGGCATTGTGGTGTGGGGGGTTAAGCCACTGCTTGCAAAGCTGGTATCTCGTATTGGAGTGCCAGTTCCAATCCAGCTTCCTGTGAGCAGACTTCCAGGACTTCCCTTCCTGGGAGGGCAGCAAAACATAGCCCAGGTGCTTAGGTCCCTGATGTCCATGTAGGAGGCCTTGATAAGTTCCAGGCTCCTGGCTGCAACCTGGCCTAGCCCTGGCTGTTGAGGCCATTAGGAGAATGAGCCAGCAGATGGAAGATTTCTCTGTCTCTGTCCCTTGCTCTCTTTCCCTCTGCCTTTCAAGTAAATAATGGAACTCAAAAAAGAAAAAAAAATGTGTCCTTGCCTCCTGCCTGCTGAATTTCCTAGTTCCTCCTCTGTCTACGGGAGGCTACCCCGCACTTTGCTACTCACCTTCTATTGCATTCAGTGTGACGTGGTGCAAGGCTGGGTAGTGCCGTGCACATCCCTGGTCCACGGGACCCATCACAGCGTTTACCAGCTGGCTGGGGGAATCTAAGTGGAAGTCCACGTAAGCAACAAAGAATTGTAAACTTTCCACCTAATGATTTCGTCCACAGTCAAAAATGAAAACAAAATCACTCAAGATTTGCACCGTAGTTTTGATGTCTTCCACTTGGCATTTTAACAACAATTTCTTCAACCCTGCTCTGCAAAGTTCTCAGCAAACAAACTTTCTGGAAACCTCACCCCTCACAACGGGAACTGCCTCCCGGAACTTTTCACATCGTCCAAGGGTGCACACCGTTAAATCGAATTCCACACCACTCAGACGTTTCAGAGTTCCTGTTTGTATTTGTGGCTGTGCCCATCCGTGCATTGCTGCTAGCAGTGAGAAGTTCTTTGTACTGCTGTCTTCTGTTTCCACTTGCCAACATTTTACCTAGATTATTAGTCCTTAAAAAACCAAAAGTTGGTGTTTTTTTTTTTTTTAACCAGGTCTCTATTTTGTGTACCATGCCATGATGCTTTTATCTTTATTAACTCCTTGTTATTATGGAGGAGGAGTGAGAGGTTTGAAAGGTGTATTCATTATTTAGCCTCTTTGGTTTCCTAATAAATATACATAGACTCTAACACATTATGCCCTCATTTTCACTGCCACCACTTTTAACTTTTGCTATGATTTCTAGTGTAACTGAAGAGTTTAAAAATGTATCAATTTCTAATTTATTGTATTGTGAACAATATTCAAAGCTATGTTAGCAACTTTTTTTGTTGTCTTTTCCAAGTTTGCTTTTGGGAAATGTTTCATGTGTATTTCAAAAAGTTAGTATATTTCTTTTTGAGTAAATTATGCTGTATGTGTATGGATACACATATGCATGTAAATTATATGCCTTATATAAATATATAAAAGTATTTTTAATGAAGTATATATAAATAAGCTTTAAAAATTTCTGTATCCCTATATAGAAGTTTTTTTGCTTTTTTTAATATATAGAATTGAAGATTCTGAGGGAAGTATAAAGACTTTTTTCCATTACAATTGCAGCTATATAGATTTTCCTTTGTAATTCAGTTAGTGTTTGCTATATATCGGAGTTAGGTGGTTAGGTGCATGTGGGTTCATGATTGATAGATCTTATTTTAGATTTCTTCTTTCTGTCATTTTTCTTTTAATTTTATTTTTTGACAGGCAGAGTGGACAGTGAGAGAGAGAGACAGAGAGAAAGGTCTTCCTTTGCCGTTGGTTCACCCTCCAATGGCCGCCGCAGCCGGTGCGCTGCGGCCGGCGCACCGCGCTGATCCGATGGCAGGAGCCAGGAGCCAGGAGCCAGGTGCTTTTCCTGGTCTCCCATGGGGTGCAGGGCCCAAGCACCTGGGCCATCCTTCACTGCACTCCCTGGCCACAGCAGAGAGCTGGCCTGGAAGAGGAGCAACCGGGACAGAATCCGGCTCCCCAACCGGGACTAGAACCCGGTGTGCCGGCGCCGCTAGGCGGAGGATTAGCCTAGTGAGCCGCGGCGCCGGGTCTTTCTGTCATTTTGAAAAATACATTCTCCCCTTGCTGTGCTTTTGTCTTCCATTCTTTTTTTTTTTTTAAGATTTATTTATTTATCTTTTGAAAGGCAGAGTTACAGAGAGAGTGGGAGAGACAGAAAGAAAGAGAGCTTCCATCTGCTGATTTCCTCCCAAAACAGCTACAATAGCCAGGGCTGGGTCAGGCTGAAGCCAGGAGCCAGGAGCTTCTTCAGGGTCTCCCATATGAGTGCATGAGTGCATTTGGGCCATCTTCCACTGCTTTCGCAGGCCAGCAGCAGGAAGCTGCATTACAGTGGAGCAGCCAGGAATTGAACTAGCGCCCCTATGGGCTGCCAGCATTGCAGTTAGTGGCTTTACTTGCTGTGCCACAGCGTCGGCCCTGTCTTCTACTCTCTTTGTCTGTTTTTATAGAAGTCCCGTTGGACTAATGACTACTTGTTCAATTTTTCTGTAATTTCTTCCATATCTTTATAAGATTGCGCCACATTCTAGAAGCATTTCATGGCCCATATCCCTTCTTATAATTTACTCTTCAGTGGTATCTAGCTGCTAAGTCAGTCAATCTCAAGACTCTTTTTTTTTCCATTTTCCACATCTCTAGTTTCTACTATTTCTCATTATACTTAAGTTATCACACTTATTCATGAGAGAGTATTTCTTGATTTATGGTATCTTTTCATTCATTAAGATTTGTAGGTTTGTAAAGTTTAGTGTTTATCTTCCATTGTGGTAGTTTCCTTGAGTATTTGGATATTAGCTATTATATTGAGATTTCTTATGAAGTCATTGATCATATCATAGATAGCCAGCACTGGAGAGGGGAAAATTAATTGCCATAGCATTAAGTGAAAATGGGGGCACCTTTGTGTGCCAAAGATCCAAAGTTCTCTTTGTATTGATAGCTTCACAGACCATCGTCCTGTGTATCTCTCTACCTCATGTTCTTATACTCACTCCAGGGCTTTGACAGCAGACACCTCTGGGTGTCCTTTTCTTAGGTAGTGCTGTGTGTGTGTGTGTATGTGTGTGTGTCTGTGGAATGTGCAGGGCTGTTTCATCTCATTCCCTTCAAATGATCACTCTGCTTGCTCTCCTTTAACCCTTTCTTGGTCCTTGCTTCTCCCTCTCTGAGCATGAACACACCTCATAATGCGCCCATGATTTTCATCTTCAGTCCCATTCATCCTCCTTTCTAGCCTAAAAAGATTCTTCACAATTTCTGATCACTAAGAGTTGCTTTCTTGTTTTTGTCTTCTACTTTTAAATACTGAGCAAACATTGCAATCCACATTTCTATACCAATGCATAGGTTTATAAATATAATTGGTTTTTCTTTATACTTTTCTCTTTCTATATTTGACTTTTGGTGTACTTTGTATTGGTAATGAGGAAAATGTGTGTGTATGTATTGCATTTTTAAATTTTTAAACTTTTATTTAATAAATGTAAATTTCCGAAGTACTGCATTTTTAAAATATAAATTTTTTTAATTCCATAGAGGAAGTGGTGACCCAGGATGAAAAACAGCTGCTAAACACACCTGCTTCTTTAAAATGCTCTCTGCAATCTTCCCAGGAAGTCTTAGTTGTGACATGGCAGAAAAAGAAGGCTGTGAGCCCAGAAAATATGGTCACCTTCAGCAAGAACCATGGGGTGGTGGTGCAGCCTGCCTACAAGGACAAGTTAAACATCACCCAGCTGGGACTCCAGAACTCCACCATCACCTTCTGGAATACGACCCTGGAGGATGAGGGGTGTTATATGTGTCTCTTTAACACCTTTGGGTCTGGGAAGATCTCAGGAACATCCTGCCTCACTCTCTATGGTGAGAGTCTCTCAGAATACACTGTCTGTATCTGAAAGTACATTTGCAAGAACACGGTTGTAGTGCCTAGTTTTTCAGGGTCCTAATCACAGAAAGAGTCACCGTTAGCCTTTCCTATCTGTACTGTCATTGTGGTCCTGGTTGTTTGCAGAGTTCATAGGGCTACCCTGAGTTCCTTATCTGGGGCTAGCTTTTCTCACCGGCATCCTTCTGTCAGCAAGAGTAAACCTGAGGAAGATGATGAGGGCAATGTTTCTGCATAAGCACAGACGTGATTCAGACATGGCTTTGCCGGTAGCAGTCATGTGACCCTAGATGGATTCCATCTCCCAGATTCTCTTTTCACAGGAGTTTCTTTGTCTGGACAGTAAATGTGGAATAGATCACTTCTAAGATCCCTTACTGCTGTAAACGTTTGGATCTGGAGACAGAGCCGGATTGGGCTAACCTGGAGCTGCTTATGGTGGTTCTTTCCATTTCACTTGCGGGTCCCTTTTTCAGGGTCGATAAGGGCATAAGCAGCAGAGCCTCTTCGCTGGAATGATGCCAGCTAGGGAAAGAACTGGATACCAAGCATTCTTTTGAAATACAAGAGGTTTGGTTTGATGAAATTGCCTTCCTCTGGACTGGCACCCAGCTAAGAGGAAGGATATAGGAATAACAGGTAACTTTGGCAGCAGTTTGAGGAGGAAGAAGACATACTTTGATAGGGTTGTGAGGGATGGTAAGGTGGGAGTTTAAGCACTCCAAGAATGTTGGCTGCGAGAGAAGAGCAGAATTATAGATAAGAATGCAAGAGGGTGGTGACATCAAATAGAAGTTTCTTAAGCTTATTTTGCTTGTAGTTTCTCCTGTCTACACAGTCCTATGTTGAGTTTCTTCTTCATTTCAACTGCTCTATTTCTCTGTCTTTTCCTTGCATCCCTTGCTGCCACCTCCTGTCTTCTATATATGTCATATTTTCATCATTTATTTTCCTTTTCCTTTTCTTCTTTTCTCTCATCTTTCTTTTTCCCACTTGTACTCCTTTGCTTATCTGTTATACTATTTTTATTTATCTGTTAAACTATTTTTTCTCTGAAAATCAGACTCCTGTGAGCTGGTAATCCTGTTCTCTTGCACCATTACCTTTCTAACTACATCTTGCAGTTTTTATCTAAGCTACTCTTTGATGCTCTGTCTGACTGTATCAGCCATAGTTACCTTTTTCCACTTTTATCACCTTTATCTCTCTCAGTGTGCCTTGACATTAGGAATATGGACTTTTTTAAAGGGTTTATTTATTAATTTTAAAGTCAGGGTTACAGATTGAGAGGGAGAGACAGAGACAGAGAAACAGAGATCTTCCATCTGCAGGTTCACTCCTCAAGTGGCTGCAGCTGGGACTGGGCCAGGCCAAAGCCAGGAGCCAGGAGCTTCTTTGGGGTCTCCCACATAGGTGCAGGGACCCAAGCCCTTGGTCCATTTTTCACTGCTTTCCCAGGAACATTAGCAGGGAGCTGGATCAGAAGTGAAGCAACCAGGACTAGAACCAGTGCTCATATGGGATACTGGCATTGCAGGTGGTGGCTTAACCCTCGTGCCACAGTGCCAGCCCCAGCAGTCTGGACACTTTGAATAGAGCCAAAGCTCTATACCTCCATACCCTCTCCACACTATTGCCACCCACTGCCAAGCACCCATCTCTTGAACCTGTAAGCATAAACCAGTCTTCCATTTAACAATGTTCTGTGATTATCTTGTGGGCTCTAAAACCAAATCACAGAAAAACCAGTCAGCATGGCAGAGATAAACCCTAGTTTTCAACAAAACATACACATTATTCAGGGGACTTTGAAAAGGGAACAGGCTATGACTGGCCTGAAAACAGTATCTTTTTCTCATAAGTTACTTATTTTCCCTTAACTGCATCAGGTGATCTCCAAGGTTCTTCCAACTGTCATTCTTTGACTTTTCTGGTCATGAGCTCCAAATTCCTAAATTGCATTTTGTGTATCTCTTTCAAAAAGGGATTTTCCAAGTCTCCTCTATACATTTACGGATCCAGCCCAAAGTCTCTTTTTCTGGGGCCCCTGTTCTGAAACTCCCCTGGTGCTTCTGATAGGTGCAGGATACATGTAGAGAGATGCTGGTTGGGGTTATTGTCAAGCTCTTTGAGAGAAAGCCACCCAAGGGCTACGTTGCCCAAGGAAGAGGAGCACAAAGTTACTAGGCTTTGGGCTATTGGGAGAGAAGTCTGTTGTTTGACATCTCCCTACTCTGTCCATTGAGCTAATTCTGCTACAGACAAACTAGAGAGAGGATCTGCCTCATCAAGGGCTTTTACCAGGCCAGTCTCCATCCTGCAAGTGAGAGACTGCAGCACAGGAAGAACTGGGAAGGCCCCACTATGGGTGGGATGTGTTACATTGTCCTTCAAGTCCCCCACTGCCTTTCTTTTAGGATCTTCCCTTCATCTGTCTCACGAGAGTAGACAAGTAGGTGCTTAACTGATGGCAAATCATAATTTTTTTTGTCCCAGTACAGCCCATAGTATCCCTTCACTACAAATTCTTTGAAGACCACCTAAATATCACTTGCTCTGCCACTGCCCGGCCAGCCCCTGTGATCTCCTGGAAGGTTGCTGGGTCCGGGATTGAGAACAGTACTGAGAGTCTGTCACATCCCAACGGGACCACGTCTGTCACCAGCGTCCTCCATGTCAAAGACCCCAAGACTCAGGTGGGGAAGGAGGTGATCTGCCAGGTGCTGCACCTGGGAAAAGTGATGGACTTCAGGCAAACCATGAACAAAGGTAAGAGAGGGCGGTGAAGATGGCCATGGTTGCGGCTGTGCGTTGTGTTCGCACCTAAAAGGCAGTGAGTGTCCTGCAGTGACTTTCACTCACAGCACAGGAGCTAATCGGGCAGAGAAGAGGGTAAGTTAGGAAAGAAAAACGGAGTTGAGTAAACAAAGCAGGCATTGCACTAGAGTTCCTTATTTGCAAGGGAAGTGTTCTCAAATCTCCAATGGGTGCCAGACACTGCAGATAGGACTGAACTCCGTAGATACTAGGATTCTTCCTATACACGAATAACTGTGGTGAAGACTCATTTATATATTAGACACGGTAAGAGATTAGCAACAGTAATAAACTAATATTTGTAACATTATAAAACATTATAAAAGTTTGTGCTTTGCTTCCATTATTACATCAAACAAAATTTGACGTACTTGCACTTGAATATTGGCAGTGGAGCAGATGGCTGAATCCACCACTAAATGACTAGTGAGCAGGTAACACGTGCAGCAGGAATGGGCAGGGTAGAGTGAGTGGTAGATTTCATCGTGATACTCAGAAGAGTGTAAAAACTAAAACTTAAAAACTGTTTATTTCTGAAATATTCTATTTAATATTTTTGGATTGCTGTTGACAACAGGTAACTGAAACCTCAGAAAGCAAGTGCAGCTAAGTTGGGAGTACTATACTTTGGTAAATGTGGTGCTGTATGTTGTCCACATCCCAAATGCTGCTGCGGAGATGTGTGTGTTTTCTTCTCTGCTAACATTTATTGAAGGTTTATTGAAGATCCTCTCTACCCATTCATGAGAAGGACAGTCTCTTCTCTCTTTATAGAATTCCATAGGCCAGCTACCTACCCATTTAAGAGACTGTGACATTGTTAAATGTGGTTAAGCATCACTCTCTGTGTTGTATTTCCATGGTATTTGAAGTGCCACAGGCAACACACAGGTGAACCATATTTACAGGAACTGCATGATATCATCCTGCCCTTGTACACTTAAATTTTACTATCTCCTACAATATCTACCCAACATCGTGTGTGTGTGTGTGTGTATATAGAGAGTGCTCAACAATGTTAATTTACTAAAAAGACTTTGAGTTGAACATGAAAAACACAACTATGTGTCAGCCTCAGTCCCTGCATTCAGAGAGCATCTAGGGAGTACAGAGAAGTGTCTGAGCAACTGCACTTAGATGGATGCTTCCCTAAGAAAGCTAAGGGCACCGTGGGAAGAGTGGAGGTGGATGAGATGGGCCAACAGCTCCATCTGTGGGGAAGTAGGCGGATTTCCTAGACCAAGTGACAGCTATGGCGGAATCTCTTTGTAATCTAAAAGGTGAGAAAGGGCGGTCTGAAGTGCCTTCATCATCCTCAAACAAAATGCCCCAGTCAAGTCTCTTTTTGCTCTCTTGTGTTTCTACCCAATTTTCTGTCCCTGGACCTCATAGATACAAGAGACTAGAATCATGGGTAAGAGAATAAAAGGAGCGGTGATTTTAGAGACAAGAAGACTTAGCAATAATAGCCACCGTTTTCTTCCTCTGCATAATTTGAACCACTGCCTCTGGACAAGGCACTTGATCATAAGTCTCCTAAAAAAGTAGTGTTGCCTTTTTTTGGAGGGGGCTGCATTTGAACAATAAAACCTGTGAAAACTTTCCTAAGTCTGCCTCATTGGTGCAGCGGCCTCTGAGGAACATCTACTGTAGGCTGTTCTGGGGTTTCTAAAAACCCAGGCTAATTAGCAGGTAGATATTTAGGTAAATCTGGTTTTAAAAAAAAAGGCTTGCAGGTTTTGGGTTTGAATTGGGGTTGGATGTTTATGAAGAGAGTCTCAGATTCAGCCAAGGCAGAGGTTCTATTCCTCTGAAAAACAGAGACTCTGAAGAGGAATCTGTCTCCTTTTCCAAGAATGCCAACTTTGACTAATATCACTTACGATGCATATGCATCATTTGTGCAATGTTTGTTCATTCTATGAAAATTCACTGAAAATCTTCCACCCTTAAAGCAATGTGGTGAGCACTGGAACTATAGAAGTTAGACCAGTCTTTGAAGGCGCTCAGTTAAATGGGGACGTGACAAAGCTATTCATGGGGACGTGTGGAAGACACTTGGTCTCTGCCTCTACAGTTGTGCTGTAACCAAGTGACACTGGGGAGCTGACATTTGGGCTGAATTCCATTCATTGACTACTGAAAAGATTTTAATAACAAACAGCTTAGAAGAAATCCAATGAAAACATTGAGATGGGCTTTTTTCTGAAGGTTTAGAAATGAAATCTATGCTTTTTCTTTTATACATCTCCATTTTTTTGTTTTGTTTTTTGCCGAATGTCCTCAATAAACCTACATTACTTTAATGGACAATATGGAAAAAAACATGTGATTTGGGGTCAAAAAGACTTTTGCCCAAGGCTTGGATCTTCCATTTACTACTATGATTTTGCACTCACTTGACTTCTCTGGCCTCTTTTTTTTCCTGTTAAGTAGTAATACTACCTAATTCTTGGGTTGTTTCCAAGATGAAATGAGATGACATTTTTAAAACTCTTAATACATAATAGCTGCATAAAACACACTAGCTATTGCTGATATTACTGTTATTAAAATTATATGGAATCATTAATATGGACCTCCGTATGGTTGTGTTTAAGGATAATATTGAGATTTCAACTCTAGTAAAAGCTCATCATAACTATTATTGTATCACATTTTGCCTCTACATCTTCCCCTTGTGACTGAAGTTTTCCTTTTCTTCCTTCAATACCCATAGGCTTTTGGTTTTCAGTTCCACTATTGTTAAGCATTGTCTCGCTGGTAATTCTTCTGATCTTAATCTCAATCTTATTATATTGGAAACGTCACCGGAATCAGGACCGAGGTGAGTCATCACAGGGAAAAATGAATCAAGCAAATTAAGTGATTTGTTTTGTGGATCATCTGAAGATATAAATGAAAGGATGGCAAAAGTGTGTTGATGTGTCATTTCCAAAGTACGTACATGTCATGCTGTTTTAAAGTGCTTTAAGGTCATTTACTTGTAAATGTCAGTAAACTGGACATTTTCGCTTTCATTTGGTAAGATGGCTTAGAGGTTACTTACTTTCTAAATTGAGATTAAGAGTTAATGAGAAGAAATAAAGAAAATTTTTATTTGACCACATGGAGTCATATGAAGGCAGAACCAAAAAAAAATCTGGGAGCCAGGCAAGATCCTCTCTACCCATTCATGAGAAGGACAATCTCTTCTCTCTTTATAGAATTCCATAGGCCAGCTACCTACCCATTTAAGAGACTGTGACATTGTTAAATGTGGTTAAGCATCACTCTCTGTGTTGTATTTCCATGGTATTTGAAGTGCCACAGGCAACACACAGGTGAACCATATTTACAGGAACTGCATGATATCATCCTGCCCTTGTACACTTAAATTTTACTATCTCCTACAATATCTACCCAACATCGCGCGTGTGTGTGTGTGTGTGTGTGTATACATGTATATATAGAGAGTGCTCAATAATGTTAATTTACTAAATAAGTGAATAAATAGGGAGAGGATGGATAGATTTTCAAGATGAGTTTTTCAATTCTCTTTCTCCCATTGACAATTTAGCACTTCATAAATGCTAAGATACTGTGAGAAATCATAAACCAAGATACGCTGTAAAACAAGAGGAGTGAGCTATATGACTAGAGAGAAGTAGAGTTCTTTGGTTTTGGAGGGCACTGCACTGCACAATGCAGTTGGCTGTTGGAAGGGGAACTTCCTAAGGTGAAGGGGCAATGTGGGAGTTTCCTGTCCTTCAGCTGACTGAAAGATAGAGGTCAAGGAAGAAACAAATGTTGGCTTTGGATGTTATTTTAGATTC
This sequence comes from Oryctolagus cuniculus, assembly GCF_051225735.1. Lineage (NCBI taxonomy): Eukaryota > Metazoa > Chordata > Mammalia > Lagomorpha > Leporidae > Oryctolagus > Oryctolagus cuniculus. The sequence goes on from NC_142870.1 coordinate 68,290,667, forward strand.
TGATAAAAAAAATTTCACTTAAAGGGCCAGCATTGTGGCATAGCAGGTAAAGTGCCTCCTGAGACACCGGCAACCCATATGGGCATCAGTTCAAGTGCAGGCTGCTCCACTTCTCATCCAGCTCCCTGCTAATGCACCTGGGAAAGCAGTGGAAAATGGCCCAAGTACTGGGGCCCCTGCACCCACGAGGGAGACCTGGACCTAGTGCTTGGCTCCTGGCTTCTGCCTGGCCCAGCCCTGGCTGCTGGAGCAATTTGGAGAATGAACCAGCAGATGGAAGACCTCAGTTTCTCCATCTCTCTGTAACTCTACCTTTCAGATAAATAAGTCTCTAAAAAATTCACTCGAATACTACCTGTCCCCTTTCATCTCATGTTTCATAGAAGTTCTTGTTTTTTTTTTTTTTTATCATTCTATTATGCCTTATATAAACATAAGGTTAATTCTTGTGAGTTCACAAAACAAGTCACTGTGAATGACGCTTTTGCCTATGTGGGAGGATTTTTATTCTGTCTCAAAGAGGAGGTCACAGATCAGATAATCTTATGGCGCATAAACATAAGCCCATGCAACTCATAAGACACAGAAAGTCCAAGGCAGATGTCCCTCTGAATCTGCTGTTCCCAGACAGTTCACTTTTCCAATGAGGAAACTGATGCTTAGAGAGGCAAGTCATCTTCCTTCCCTAGGGTCACACGGCTCCTTACCTGCAGGCTCCCATGAATCCCTGCTCCGCCTGCAGAACCTGGAGTGTGCTACCAATTCTTCCTGGTGCCCCTGAGTCCTGACTTGATAGGAGCTACTGTATCTGTTGTGTCCATTTTAATTTGTGCTTATTATATTGTTCTTTTGGAAATTACGAGAATAAAAGTATACAAATTAATTTTTAAAAGTCCCTTTTGGACAAAAGTCCGGTAAAACAATTTATTCAAGTCCAACAATTCTCTTTTTAGAGACATTTACAAATAATTGCCCTTTACTTACTAAGTCTTGGACTTTTCGAGAAGTGTAATTATTCAATGCCTTATCTAATTCTTGAAGCAAAAAGAGTCAGCTTATCTCTGCCCACGTTTTTCTTTGTTTGTGAACCTGTGTTGAATCTTGGAAGCACTAGGACTACAATTTACTGGTGTCTTCTTCAAGAGGTCTGGCAAATTCAGCTAATTTCTCCAAATGTCCTATAGCATATTTTGAATGACTGACTTTTTGACTGGTTTCAAAAATTTTAGCAGCTAGCTGTTTGGTTCAGCTAGTATGACAAAGTATCAATTATGCTGGAGGTATGAATGCTTGGAGCTAAGGAAATAATGCTTCATTGAGACCAAAACTATGTTGTACAAAAAGTTGAGAGAAAGGGAAGAAAATCAGAGAAGGTAGTCACACTTTTTATGTCTTTCTGTAACAATTTCTGATTATTAATTTGCCTTCCATTTTTTCCTTACTCTTTATGTTCTTTCTCTTTTATCTTCTGGGAACATAAAATTCTGTGGGTCAGGGAAACATGATTAGTCAAAAATGGCACCAAAGTTCTGAACATGGGGACCTGGAAAATGATGTGAACACGAAAAGCAAAGTAAGAAGATGTAAGATGGGACTGTGTGCGTGTGTGTGTGTGCGTGTGTGTGTGTGTGAGAGAGAGAGAGAGACAGAGAGAGAGAGAGAGCTCAGAGATTATAGAGAGGTGAAAGAGAAAGATGAAGTAATCAGTTACTGAATTTAAGCAAAGAAATTCTCTGTGGAACTGTCCAGTAGCCAGTAAGAAAAATCTAGTAAGAAAGGTAAGTCTGTAAGATCAACTCTTTGTTGGATAAATTACCAAAAACAAAAACAAACAAATTTACTTCAACTCATAATCATTATTCGCTACCCACAAAAGGGTAAGCAAATTTATAATTTTACACAGAGTGGTAGCCTCCAGTGACTGATACTATTTTTACAAAGCTGTTACACTCCCTTTACTTTTCTTATCTTTTTGTAGAATGCCAAAGAAACTGCTTTGGGTTTTCTCAGCTGTAAAGTGGCACTCAGGAGGAAGGTTTGGTGAGTTATAGGCCATTTATCTGTACCTTCCCTGATAAAATCATCACAGTGAGATTACAAGCTTTCAAAGAAATTATTTTTTTAATTTTCGTGAATCTAGTTCTTTATTACCAAAATAGAAAATGAGAAACAATTAAAATTTCCAAGGGAATTTTTCTACTACCTCATAATAGTTCTTTCTCTTAAAACCCAGTGATGTGATGAATCTCTCCCTGCCACATGTATGGCAGAGAACTTAAACTTTGAGGTTGAGAATAATCTTTGATTTCTCATTAGTCAAACCACCAATGATTACATGATTCTCAGAAACAACAAAAGAACATTCACTTAGACAACCACTTAATCTGTATAGCTCTGGATCTTGTTTTGTTCAGCTTGATTGGGTCGTGGCTGAGTTGGAAAACAATAGAACATTTACACAACCATGTGAAATGAGTGTTCAGAGTACATGTTTCATCCAGGTGATCTTTCTATTTGTCTTGATATCCTTCATTTCAAAACAGCCTGAAGTATAAATGGGCTCTTGACAATGTGACCACGGCAATATTACGCAAACACCATTTCCTGGGTTGGAGTATGTTACTGTCCCCTATTTTAAGCTTAGTATTATGTCAAACAATGAAGATGCTCAATACATAACTTGTGATAGTAAAATTGGTCAATAGTTGGAAGGATAATGAAGAGAATGTTTGTTCCCAACAAATTAGGAATCTTTGCCAATAATTATACTGATGCATCCCAGACAAAGGCTGAAAGAGTCAAAATTCCTACGCAAACCCCAGTGTCCTCCCATTTCCCAGGAGAGGGAGTGTGATGTTTTATAGCATTTTTTTTTTTGATTTGAGAGATAGAGACAGACAGTCTGGCAGAGACTCAGTGAGTTCCAGCCATTGGGTCACTCCTTAAATGCCTGCAACAATTAAGGCTGGGCCAGGCCAAAGCAGGGAGTCAGGAACTGTATCCAGGTCTCCCATGTGGGAGGCAGGAACCCAACTACTTGAGTCATCACTGTTGCCACCCTGGGTGCTCATTTGCAGGAAAATGGATTCAGAGATTGAATCCAGACTCTTCGCTAGGGAACGTGGGCATCCTAACTGGTGTCTTGAGCTCTAGGCCGAACACTTGACACAGAAATGTGATGCTTTAAATGAGAAAGTAATGGGAACCCTTCGTTGAACTGTGTAGGTCAGTATTACTAGACTATCTTTCTGTTAACATTGTTACGGCTGTTGCATGGATATCAATGTTTTCATTGTACTAAAATGGCACATAACATAATCTGATCACAGAATCCTCAGATAACAATGCCTTAGAGCCTGGATTTTTTTTAAAGATTTATTTTATTTATTCGAACATCAGAGCTACACAGAGAGAAGAGAGGCAGAGAGAGAGAGAGGTCTTCCAACCACTGGTTCACTCCCCAGTTGGCCGCAACAGCTGGAGCTGTGCTGATTGATCCGAAGCCAGGATCCAGGAGCTTCCTCCGGGTCTCCCATGCAGGTGCAGGGGCCCAAGGACTTGGGCCATCCTCCACTGCTTTGCCAGGCCACAGAAGAGAGCTGGATTGGAAGTGGGGCAGCCGAGACTGGAACTAAAATTTTTACTAAAATCAAGGTGTGCACATGGCTACTTCTGGAAGCCCTAGGAAAGAATCTCTTTTTGTTTTTCCTTTTGGACTTCTAGAAGACTGCCCACATCCCTTGCCTCTTCACTCCTTTCTTCAAAGGCAGCCTTGGCCAGTTGAGGCTTTCTCTCGTGTAATCATTATAATTCTGAGTTTCCTGCTTCCCTATTTCCCTCATAAAAGCTCTGGTAGTTGCATTGGGTTCACCAATATAATCCAGGGTAATGTCTCCATCTCAGCACCTTTCATTTAATCCTGTCAGCAAATACCTTTTGCTACATAAGAGAACATTCACAGGTTCTTGGAATTGGATGTGGGCGTCTTTGGGGGACCATTATTATGCCTATCACAGATCCTCGGGGGAGTGAGAATGAGTTTGGGATAAAGGCAGTGTTAACTGGCCTCCCAGTGCAATAATCTATAATTCCATAGCCTTAGCTGTTTTCATGGTAACTTTATATCAAAGAACATTAGAATGGAGTCAGAACCTGTAACCACTTTACTTTGGCTTTCCCACCCATATGCCATTTTTTCCCATAAAGGACAGACTTTATTTTTCAAGATTGTATTTTGTCTGTTAAGTCTATAAGGCAAAAGCATCACTTCTGCTTTCTATTTTTCTAGTCCTCACTAACTGTAACGTTCAAAAATTAAGGTTTCTCTAAATTAGAATTTCAGTTCTCATGCACTTCCTGCTTCCTTCTTCCACCTTTTCACAGGGATAAGTAATTCTGACTTCCTTTAATATCTTAGGTATTAGCAAGGCCACTGGATTCTCTGTGGAAGTTCAAAATGAGAAAATTATATTTGTCACTGTGTATACTGACATTAGATATAACCAAGTTGGTCCTTCCCATTTGTCGTAACTCGAAAAATGTGGATTTCTCAACCTGTATTATTTGCAGAGTCATGTTTTGAGGCCATTGTAGATTTTAGGAGTCTCAGTATTTTCCATGTCATTCTTAGAATTCTTTGAAATTCTTAGTTACAGATCCAAATTGCTTCAAACAGCCAATATGAAGTAGAACAGTTATTCTACTAATAGTTTTTTATTATAACATCTCTTTTTAATAGGTTTATTTATTTATTTGAAAGACAAAGCAACAGTGAGAGAAAGGGAGAGAGATAGAGATCTTCCATCTGCTGGTTCACTCCCCAAATGCCCAAAAATGCTAGTACTGGGCCAAGATGAAGCCAGGAGCCTGGTTCTCAATCCAGGTCTGGCATGTGGGTGGCAAGAGCCCAAGTCCTTGGGCAGTCTTTTGTTGTCCTCCTAGGTGCATTTGCAGGAAGCTGGATCAGAAGTAGAGCAGCCAGGACTCAAACCAGCACTCTGATAGGGATTTTGCTGTTACAAGTGATGGGTTAATCTGTTGTACCACAGCACTGGCCTCTCTTTTCTTAATAACAGAGCTAAAAATCTATTTGCCTAAATATGAATTTTTACAACTATAAATATAATTCAGGCAGAAAAGTTGTTAGAAATGTCAAAAATAAAGAAAAAGCCATATTCAATAAGATGTACATGAATAAATTTAGTCTTATCATAATTATTTCATAAAAAATGCAATTTCTTCTGGCAAATAGTGAACAAATGAGGTCTTCCAATACAAACATGCAAGATAAGTTTTGCAAAAATCAGAACTTGCAGTTAAATCCAACATTTCATAAGAGACAATTCCAGAGTTTCTGTGAGTGGTAGACTATTACTAATTGTCTCTCGCCCCTCTCAGTAAACAAACTGGGTGAAATTTTGTGATGAGTGGTTTTCAGACCCTCTGTGGTCACTGGTTGGTAAGTTCTCCAACCTTCTCCAGTAGTTACACGACAAAGAGAAAGAGGGGCTAGCCTTATATTTTGAAAGTCCTTTAAATATTTCTCTTTAAATACCGTTGGGACTTCTGTACCAGTTTCTTTTAATCTTCTAAAAATTGTGAATGTTGGGCCTAACAGTTATGACACCTCTTGGGATACCTGCATCCCATAGCAGAGTGGTTGTGTTCTAGTTCTGGCTCTGCTGCCTAGTCTAGCATCATACTGACACACACGTCCTGGGAAGCAGCAGCTGATGGCTCAAGTAGTTAGGTCCCTGACGCCCATGTAGGAAATCTGGGTTGAGTCTTTTGCTCTGTATTTCAGCCTGATCCAACTCTGACTCTTGTGTGAAAATTTGGGAAGTGAAACAACAAATGCAAGATTTCTTTGTGTGCATGTGTGTGTATGTCTGTGTGCGCTTCTAAAATAAAATAAATGAAAAATTCTAATTTATTTAATTGACAAAAATGTATACATTTATGGTGTAAAACATGATATTTGAACATATGTATACATTGTAAAATTACTAGATCAAGCCAATTAACATGGTGTATTTTCAAATAATCTTTTTTTTTTTTTGGTAGTGTGAATTCTTAGTCGCTGAAATTCTTAAGTACACAACACATTGTTAGATCCCTTGAACTCAGTTCTCCTGTCTAATTGAAATTCCTTTAATCTTAATCAAGCTTGCATGAAACCATTTCTGTATTTATTTCTATAGCAATGTTTCTGTCATCAAGAGTTTAAAATTTTTAACTGTCAATCCTGGCAAGGATGATTATAAACAGCATATTGAATTGATTGCTGTTTTTTAGTCAGTTGTGTTAATTTGCAATTAACTTTGACCAGCTACTGAATGATTTGGGGTCAAGACCTCTGTCTTTACAAATTAGTTCAATCCCTTTGGGCAAACCATCTAACTTCCCGGTACCTCTTGGTAAACTGGGGAGAACTGTGACTATCTCATTACAGTGTTGCTAAGATTCAGAAGGGACTACACGCAGGTGCTGAGAAAAGTACCTAAAACCAGTGGTATGCTGGAGAACTGGTGTGGGGAAGAGGGTGTGGGAGTGCTTATTTGTAGCACTGGCACCTTCTGTGATGTAAGTTCTCCCACCGTGGTCAGTTTCACAGAACCAGTAATTGAGCTCTCAGTGTGAGACATAAAACTCCAGAATACCACTACAACATAGTAAGCTTTCATTAAATGTTAGTTCCTATTATGACTAAACCTGAAGTCCCATTTGGTTTTATCAATCTGTAGTTTCATGAATTACACACATATTGAAGGAGGGACAAATTTAAAGAGGTAAATAGGGCAAGAGACTTGGGGATAATAGCCATCAAGCAGTCTTGGGGGAAGAAAACTTCCGAAGTCTCCTGAATTTGTGTGGATACAAGTATTTGAAAGGGAGTAGACACGTGTCAGTCACTTCAGTGATATTTTTTGGGGAAGTTTGCAGTGAAGATAAGCTGAATGGGGAGACAGGATCAGAAAATAGATATGCTAAAAGCTTGGGTGAACTGAGATACACTTGTGATGCCTAAAATTGACTTCTTGATATGTGTCAGCTTACTTTTTTTTTCTTTCTGAGAAAAGGGAACTGTTTTGATTAGACTGTGTGTGTGGCGGGGGGTTGGGGGGTGTGGAGAACAGTTTTGCACTTAAGTTAGCATGAGTTTGAGAGTAGAGTAAAGTTGAAGTTACCTGCTAAACTTAGCAGGTGTCAGAAGGCAGAGTGAGAAGTTACGGTAGGGATGTGTGTGAATGGGTTTCCGGGAAACTAAACAGCTGCCTGTAGGGGCTGTAAAGCTAAAGCTGCCCTAGGTTGTCTCAGATCACCTGAATGATTCTTGGATTTTCCCTCTACTTTCCTCATCCTCACCATGATTTGCCTGAATCTCTCTTCTCCCCACTGAAAGTGCCTTCACCCTTTGCAAATTCTCTGTGTCTTAAACATACCTCAGAAGTTTTATTTTCTCAAAATCCTGAGTGTGAAATGATTCAATCCTAAACAGAAGAAAAATACATCACTGAATGTGTCCTGGGTGTCTGCACACTAACCAGTGTTTCAGGTAGGACTTGGAAACCCAAGGGTGCAGAAGATCTGTTGATTGAAAGGTTCTGTTTCAGGAGGGATTGTGAGTAAAGCATGTCCCCTTGGAGGGAAGTTGGGAGAAAGGGGAGTGGATAGATATATTCCATGTAGAAGTTTATTTTAGAGAGAGAATTCTTGAAGAAGAGATAATGTATTTGGAATTTATCACTTCTCTGAGTTGGTGACATTTAATCAGCAACCAGACATGAAAGAATAAGCCAGCCATAGGGGACAGAAGGAAATGGTGGCTTTTTAGGAAAGAATCACAAGTATGGAAGCTCTGAACCAGAAAACTCATTGATATTTTAGAGTACTGTTACACAGCGTATGACTGGAGGTGGTTTCCCATTAGAGAACTGTTTCTTACTAGTCTAAAGTAAAGTGCATCATTGAGAATAAATACTTAGATGTTATGATAATAATTCAACAGCATAAGGTTGTGTTTGTTGAACCTGATTTATTATATATGTCTACCATTTTTATTTTTAGTAATTCATTTTTATAATATTTATTAAAAGTATTGAATCACATTGAGGGGAAATGGTCTTTTTATGGACGTGGGTATCTGATCTTGGAAAATATGGTAGTGTATATAAATAATAGAACTTTGCAAATTCCAGTAAAGAATTACTTAAGACTACACAGAGAGTATGAGGTGATGCTAAGACAAAATTCTAGGTCTTGTATTGCACTACGTGCCTTATAGGGATATCCACATAAGCCCTGTGTATGTTCTATAAAACTAATAAACCCCAAAAAAGGGCTCTGTCCATCTCCTTGGTGACCATTCTCAACATAATGTATAGCAAGTAAGTGTCCACTGAAAACAAAGCTCAAAATCCTATAAATAAAATACATTAACATCACTTGGAATTGATGATATGTTCCTTTATTTGTATTCTTTAATGATTGCCCAAACCATTATTTCTTGGGATTACTTATGTGTTTTTAAAGAGAGTCATATTCCCTTCACATCACATTATATTGGAAATTTCTATTTCCTTATCTTTGACAATGAAATGCATACCAGGAAAATTGTATATGTTGTAAATGTCTGTTATGTATCCTCTTAAAGTCTAAAAAAATTATAAATGTCAAAAGTTAATATTTTGATTTTTCTTTTATCCAGAGCCATAGAGAAGTGACAGAAACCTGAAAGTTGTTCCCTGGTCTACTTGAATCTGATGCAAGAGGAAATCAGAAGAGAAAAATAAAGTCGTTTTCGAAGGGACCTAAAAGAGCAAAAGAGAGAGGACCAAAAGGCTTAGGCATTCCATGACTTTCTACTGCCATCTAAGCTATTCAGTGTTTGTCTGAGTTCAAAGAGGAAGGCATTTAACCTCTCAGGTCTGTTGTAGGACTTGATTTTGTAAAGCAAATGCAGTGTTGTGATGTTGAAAGGGCACTGGACTTAGAATCAGGAGTGCTGAGCTCACAGGCTGACTTGGGCTCTTGCAGGTGGGAACCCTACGTTAGACATGTTACCTCAATGAGCCTCACGTTTGTATCCAACCTATAAAGGAATTGGACCAAATAATTTGCCATGCAACTCTAAAAATGATATAATTCCAGGAAGAATGGAATAAGCAAAGAGAGAAGAAGTAAAAATGAAAGATAAGAAAGAATATGGAAAGGTCCAAAGAACTTTTCTGGAACTACCTTTTGCCTTTCTATTGATGTTATATTTCTTCTGCCCCAGTTCTTAGGTCCAAGAGTCTGTTTTCTGGTCCTTAGCTATCTAGTCCACTCCCTGCTTACTGTTTTGCTAATGGTTTGCTAGAACCTTTGGTTTCATTGCTTCTTCTTGATGTGCTTCTATGAGATTTACTACAGCTAAAATAGGACTGAATTTATTGTGAAATAACATTGGAAACCCTATCTATTTAACTTACCTATTTTTTTTTTAAGTAGGATAAATACTGTTAGTCTTAGACAATAGTTCACATTTGCAAAAAAAAAAAAAAAAAAAAAAAAAAAAGGCATGCATGCTTCCCTGTCCATTGTCTCATAATATGAACTTGTCCTATTTTAGGTCATTCTGAATTCAGCCTAGTAGGAAATGAAAATACGTTATGAAAGCAGACATTTAGGAGATTTCCTGTATAGCAGTCAACCAATTCATGTTTTGTCTCCCCTGGCTTCTTCTACCGTGAGTTAACTTTTCACAATAGCAGAGGCAACTATGAGCATACAGTGTCTTTGCTCTAAGATATTTTTCTGACTAGTAAAACAGTATCGACTCTTACATAACCACAAGACTTCCTCAGTATCTTTTGTTTCATCTGTCTCCAGTGACCTAGGAATTAAAATGTAAGTTGTTTTCACTGTTGACTTGGATATTTATATATTTAGTAAGCTTTTCATGTGTTATTTAATTGTGTATTATTTCTTATATTTGTATTAAAATACTGAACAATTAAAAGTGTCAACCCTAAATACCTTGTTTTTGATATTCTCTTGGGAAATGTGGAATTGAATGATAAGCCTTACCTTTTCTGTTTGAGAGTAACACCCCCTCCTCTCCTCTGTATCCCACTCCTTAACAGATGTAGTTGACATTTCAAGTTAATAACAGAATCACAAATCAGACATCCCTTATTTGGCTGCTGGGAGCACAGGCCACTTGGTGCCAATGTGCTTTGGACCTCATCCCATCAGCTTGGCATTTCCTTACCTGTGCTCTTTTGGTTTTGTTTTTAGATGTCAACCTTTGCAAGCACATTTGCTCACAATTTTTGAGTTTACTTGGAGTCCCACCTTTTTTTTTTTTTTTTTTTTGTATTTCTGGTATTTTGGCTGAATTGGTGCTGGATAAGGCAAGACAGCTTAAAGCAGTGGTTCTCAAACATTTTAGTCTCAAAGACTCCCTTTGTACACATAATCACATTGAGGACACCCCACAACTTTTTTGTAAAATGAATTATGTCTGTTGGTATTTACTATATTTGAAATTAAAGTTGATAAACTTTAAAAACAAAAATATATAAGCATACATCCTCTTGGCTATTAGAGTGATGCCTACATCATACATTGTATAACTTCTAAAAAATTCCACAACACACTTGTAAGAGAATGAGAGTGAACAAGATAAATAATGCATTGGTGCTATAATGATAATTGCTTAGGTTATGTGGACCCCCTGAATTGGTCTCAGGGACAGTAATGAAGACTGACGAGTTAAAGTACAGACAAGAAAGAAACTAACCGCTTTATGTGACAATTCTTGAGCATTTCTCAAACGAACTCTTTCCTAAACAGACAGGTGCTTAGTGACTAACCATTTCACAATTCATCAGAACTGTAGTCAAGACCATTGCCATTCTGGAAGACCTTCCTCAAAGTAGAGAGACCTCAGAGAGCCTGGGGCCTAATCTCTAGCCATCACTAATAATCCAGCTTATATTAGATTATGAAATTGTTTGTCAGATGTCTTTCAGGGTATTGAGCAAGTCGGGCTTAGGTTTGTTTGAGGGAGAGGACTTGGGAAAGTTCTAGAGAAATAAAGAAAAGAGCAGGAGGGGGTAGTTCAGAGCAATCCCTTCTGTCTGAGAAGCTGGATTGGCACTGAGCACCACAGTCTGACTTTCTGTCATGGGACCCCTGCCCTCTCACTTCTGGAAGGTTCTCACCCACTGCTCACCCAGGGGCCTTTTTCTGTTTGTAAATAATAGTTCGGAATTTGCATATGAAACCAAAATGAGGAAAGTTGTAAAGTTTTAGTCACTTAGAATACTTCAGTCATATATTTCTCTTCTTAGTCAAAATTTAGAAAAATTCCAGGGTGATGGTAGACTTCCTGAAAGATAGGGGGAAACAAAACAAGTTTTGTGCTTCAACAGAAACTGAAAATGAGGATTCTTTTGGTGTTTTTTTTTATTTTATTTATTTATTTTTTTTTTTGGTGTGAGAGGGTAGGTATTCATTAGTGACTGACTAGATAACAATTCATAAATCCAGAATCAAAGAACAGAAAATCCATGTTTCAACTGGTTAAAACAATTTTCTTGAATTGTCTTCTATGATTATTCCTAATTTAATAAGAAAGGGATTCACCTTTTAAAATAAAGATTTCTTGTAAATTACTTCTTCCCAACTCTTATGTTTTAGTGTCTGCTTATTTTTCTTATTAAAATAGTCCAGATTTGACTTCAAACTGCCCCCACAGTTGCTCAGCCTAATTAACTTGCACAAGATCACATAGACATACGTTCAATCCGAGCAAGCCAACATTTGCACAGAACCTCATGATCGTTTGTTCCAAGTTTGGCTAAGTGTTAAAAGCATTTTTGTAGAAATGATAAGTGAGGGTTCAAACTTTCCAGTGACCTTCTTCATGTAGCACTGGTAAGTGTGTGATGGGACGGAAACTCCAACTCGGAATCCTAGGCTTCCTGCCCCTGCCTTCTCTTCCCCATCCACTCATGCTGTGACTCATCCCACATCCTGTGCCCCCAGCATATCCTGTTTGTTCTACCTCTTCATAATCCAACTCCTATCACCTGGCCCTTATCATCATTTTCTTTCTGTTAAACAGTTACCATAGCTTTCTCATGAATCTCCCTGTTCTTACTTCACCTCTTTCAGTCTATTCTAAACATAACTGCTCTAAAATATGCCAGTTTAAACCACATCATTCTTAGGAAAAAGCTTCCAAGTGCTTCCCACCTCACTACGATTAGGAGTCAGTTACTCTACATGGGCAGGCTCTCCGCGAAATCATCTCTTGCTATCATTATTCCTGATCACTAGCCACCTGCTGCTTCCCAGTATTCCAGATGTATTTCCCGCCTCAGGGCCCTGACACTTACTCTACTCTGCCTAGAATATTCTGGAAGATAGCCATCAGGCCCCTGTGCCCTACACCCAGCAGACACTTATCACTTATCTGCTTCACTTTTCCTGTTGCCTCATCACCATCAGGCATAGCATATGTATCGCCTGTTTATTACCTGGCTCCTTCCATCACTTGTAAGCTTCATGAGAGCAGAGATTTTTTAGCAGTCAATGACTGTTTCCCAAATGAATTAGTTTTCCACTTATACATTGTGGGAGAGGAATAGTTCAAACAACTTTGCATGGAAGCATTGTTCTTTCCTATGGGGAGAATGTGTTTGAACTAGAGAGAAAGAGGATGACTTTTAGAAATTGGTGGTCGTGAGGTGTAGGAACAAGATAATGACTTCAAAACCAAATGTTCCATACTTGACATTTAGTGCATGTGAACATTGGCCAGTCACATAACATCTTTGGAGCTTAGTTTCTCAAGTATAAACTAGAGTGTGTCCTCCTAGTTTGTCTCCCTGGGTGGTTGCAAGTTTATGTGCTAAGTCAAGCCTGTCCTCTGACCACAAAACTCCCACTGCACAGCACAGGCCTCCTGTTCTCTGCCTTTCCAGCTGTCCGAGTCAGCTCCATCCCTGCTCAGAAGCAGACACAGGGTAAAAGATGATGTTAGGGTGCTGAGAGTGGGACCCGCTCTCTGGCTAAGCAGAGAGAGAATCTCCTGGGCTTTGTTTGTTTCAACAGATACAGAAACATAAGCAACAGCAGCCATGAAGTCTGGGCCTTTCTTTGTGCTGAGGACAAAAGGAATAACAAGCAAAAGAGTTCTGGTCCTATCTATGTAGCATTGTCCTTATGAACATAGGGCTGACGTCTTATGCTAGAGTGTTGCCAGCTGTGGCTTTAATTGAATGCTCCCCAAGACAGCAGAGAGCCCTCCAGAAGATTTAAGCTCAACATCCTTGACTCCCCTCATGTGAGTGTTGCTTCAGCAGAGCTAGTGATGTGTGATGATGGCGAGACTGCCAGGACTGGGGAGGTTCCAGAGAACTCAGATATTTTGATACTTTTCAGCAGACTCGTGTTAGTTTAGACAGTGGAACATTCAAAGTGTATTGAGGGGCCAGTGCTGTGGCATAGCTGGTAAAGCCACTGCCTGCAGTGCTAGCATCCCATATGGGTGCCAGTTCGAGTCCTGGCTGCTCCACTTCCAATCCAGCTCTTTGCTGTGGCCTGGGAAGGCAGTGGAGGATGGCCTTGGAAGGCAGTGGAAGATGGGCCAAGTCCTTGGGCCCCTGCACCCGCATGGGAGACCTGGAAGAAGCTCAGGAAGCTCCTGGCTTCAGATCAGCTTCGCTCTGGCCATCGCAGCCATTTGGGAAGTGAACCAGTGGATGGAAGACCTCTCTCTCTCTCTTTCTCTCTCTCTCTCTGCCTCTGCCTCTCTGTAACTCTGCCTTTCAAATAAATAGATAAATCTTTTTAAAAAAGTGTATTGAGACATCACGTGATGCCCCATAAATATAACTTTTTATAAATTAATGAAATATCAAAATAATTGTTTTAAAAGTCAGAACTCAGAACAGAGAATAAGAGAGTTCTATTTTTCTGGCAGAAACTTTTACTTTTCAGCTCAATCACAGAAAGGCACTGGAGCCCAGTTGCTCAGGTCACGCACTTCAAACACTACACGATCCTGGATCCGGCATTGATGTGTAGCCCTGTAACTAGCCATGTACTCAGGGTGTGCACCTGTTGTTCCCCCTTATCATAAATCAAACACAATATTGCTACAGTCTCATTTAGAAATAAGTCAGGTGGTGACTGCAATTAAATGTTCTTAGGTATTAGATGAATTACTAGGCCAGATGGTTCTTACTTAATAAAATCAGGAAGCACTAAAATTTCAACCAGCAATTGAAACATCAATGAAAAGTTTAAATCTACTGTATACCTTTAGGGGTGAGTAGGACTGGCCAATCAATGTTTATGAAGCAGACACCAAAGAGATCGTAGATTTTATTTGTTCTTTCCACTAGACCCAGTGAATTTCTGCGAGATCCAGCCAATTCTAAGACTGCCCAGACATGGTGAGACGTACTCAGCAAAAAAGAGGTGCTTTTCTCCGTTTCACCTTAAAAGCAACTTTAATTTATATTCCTAAATATGTATTTGTGAAATCCATGAAACTTGTATAACTTATTAAAGTGTAAAAAATCTCTTGGAAACAGGAAACATAGTCCTTGAGAAAACTGCAGGTTCCACAAGTTGGTTCTGCATTTGATTTGACCAGGTCCTGTCTTCAAAGTGTCCTCAGATGCCATCATCATTTATAAACAAAGTTCAGTAACAGCTTGAGACCCATGTCTCAGGAGTTGACTGGTACAATGTTTCTGGGTGAACTGAAACTTCACGATGTTTACAGTAAGGGGTGTAGCATCTTCCGAGTCTCTGTGAAAGAATCTGAATGAGAATCAGAAAGTCAGCTTCAGGGGAGTCTCAGAGATAAGGAAACTGAAGTCTAGAAAAGTCAGTTGACGCCAGATAGCACACAAGCCTCACTCCTTTACAAGACAAATGAGAGAACAGGCAGTACAAAGCTCGGTGTTGGCACAGACCCTTATGTGACCCTATAGACTTTGGTTTGGGCTTCTGGCTCAGCTGAGAAAACCAGTTCCCCAGTTTATGTAAAGCTTCAAGATCACAAAGCTTACTGGAACCTGAAAATTTCCTAAGCCACTTCCTTCTGTGTGAGGGTCAAAGCTATTCCCAGCACTGGATTTTGATGAAATTACAGCTTCTTTGGCATTGAAAAAGTCCACATTGGTTTCACAGATAACATGTACAGTTCTGACCTTACACTTAGTTCTGGAGAATATCATTTTGATTGTTTTCAGTTACAGTGTGTAGGTTTTGGTTTTGGTTTTGGTTTTTAGTTTTATTTCTTTTTAATTGAAAGCAAAGCACACAAGCGAACAGGTGACTGCATGCTTGGCTGAGAGGAGAATGCCTCTGAGTAAATGAAAAGCCAAAAACCAACAAAAGAGAACAAGAACCACTCAGGAATCTGGCAAAGTCCAACTTGCATGAACTTCCAGTCACTCTTATCAAGTTGCAAAAACTAAATACTTAAGAGAGAACATCTCCACGGTGCTGGGAAGATGAAGAGAAAGAAAACAGATGATTTCACAAGTTTGTGGATCATATTTGACTTGGCTGAAAGAAGATGGAATAGAAGTGTTGTTAAAATTAGAAGTTGATATGTTATACCAAATAATAACATAAGATGAAGTTTGGATTTTATACCAAATGAAAATTAAATTTTAGAGTAATTTGATTTTATGCCAAATGAGCATATAATTTTCTAACATTTTTTAGAAAGGGATATTGCAGGGCTGGCACTATGGTGTAGCAGGGAATGCTGCTGCCTGCAGCACCAGCATCCCATATGAGCGCCGGCTCAAGTCCCAGCTGCTCCACTTCCCATCCAGCTCTCCGCTGAGGCCTGGGAAAGCAGTAGAAGATGGCCCAAGTCCTTGGGCCCCTGCACCCATGTGGGAGACCCAGAAGAGGTTCCTGGCTCCTGGCTTCGGATCGGTGCAACTCTGGCTGTTGTGGCCATCTGGGGAGTGAACCAGCAAATAGAAGACTTTCTCTCTCTCTCTGTCTCTACCTCTCTGTATCTGTCTTTCAAATAAATAAATGATTCTCTTTTTTTTAAAAAAAGGGGATATTGCATTTCTCTTCACCGTATTATACATGATTCCTGTCAGTAGCATTTGTGGTAATCACAGTAGTGATGTATTTCTTGAAATGGGTAGCATTTATCAAGTACCACTTCAGGCTCCTTACTGTACTTGATCCTGAGACGTAGTTACAGGTTAAGACTCCAGTAAAACCCTTTCCTAAGGAAAATTTGACACTTAATAACAGACCAAGTAAGTCTACCTGTATGTACTTAGAAACAATTTGTAAAAATTCATAAAATAGTATCATGAATAAGAAATATAGTTTAGAATTATGATTATTACAATGCAAATTACATTTTGATTCCATAGAGTCACAGATGTAATGCTATGATGTCCTGGGAATCAGATTATAGGGAATAAAGTTGGCCAGAGGTTGATCACTGTGGAATTGAAGCCCATTATATTTTGTCCTTATTTTTGTACTAGTTTGCAAATCTGACAGTCCAAAATTAGAAGAAATAAAAATCCCTCAGATCCAACTTGGTTACTTGAGGTTGACCTTCATCTGAAAAAGAAACTAGCATCTCCTCTATTTTTTTTAAAGATTTTGCTTATTTATTTGAGAGGTAGAGTTACAGACAGTGAGAGGGAGAGGCAGAGAGAACTCTCTCTGTCAGTTCACTCCCGAAATGGCCACAGTGGCCAGAGCTGTGCCGATCCGAAGCCAGGAGCCTCTTCTGGTCTCTCAAATGTGTGCAGGGGCCCAAGGACTTGGGCCATCTTCTATTGCTTTCCCAGGCCATAGCAGAGAGCTGGATAGGAAATGGAGCAGCCAGGACTAGAACTGGTGCCCATATGGGATGCCAGTGCCACAGGCGGAGGATTAACCTACTGTGCCACCACACCGGCCCCATCTCCTCTATTTTAACCATATATCACAATTCCATTACCTTTTCATCTGGTTTCCAAATAAAATCTTTTCTCAATGACTTTCAATTTCATTACTCCAGATATTTATCAATTGAAATATAATCCCAAACACTACACTCAATCTTCCATCAAGGCTTAGTTAATAAAATCATTATGTAGTCACTATTTTGACAAGTGTCATAGTATAAAAAAGTTCATGACCAGGTACTGACACAGATTGGGTAATCATAAAGGGTGTAGGCTTTGATTTAAAAGAAATCTTCACGGCCAAAACACATGACACAGAGATTTGCAATAGTTTCTCTTGCCTATTAGGGTGGCTTTCTTGATTACTGATGCTTCATCGCAGAGTACATTATTGAAGATGATAAAGCTATAGCCACACTTGTTTCACAGCTTCTGGCAGCATCACTGTTTTCCTCTATGACTAAGTATTCCTGCTCTTTGCTTAGACTGGATACAGGCTGGAGGCCACACTTCTGGGACAAATACCTCATCATTTTGAGTTTACACCATAGAGCATGTGTTTGCAAAGCTTTCAACACATATTTGTCATCCTCTAATATTGCAAGATATTATAGGCAACTCCAGGCACATTTTCACATTCAATACTTTCATTTTTTTAACTTTTATTTAGTAGATAAAAATTTCTAAAGTACAATTTATGGATTACAATGGCTTCCCCCCCCCCATAACTTCCCTCCCACCTGCAACCCTCCCATCTCCTGCTCCCTCTCCCATTCCATTCACACCAAGATTCATTTTCGATTATCTTTATATACAGAAGATCAATTTAGCATATATTAAGTAAAGATTTCATCAGTTTGCCCCCACACAGAACACAAAGTGCCAAATACTGTTTGAGCACTAGCCATGTCATTAATTAACATTGAACTACACATTAAAGACAGATCCCACATGAGGAGTAAGTGCACAGTGACTCCTGTTGTTGACTTAACAATTTGACACTCTTGTTTATGGAGTCAGCAATCTCCCCAGGCTCTAGTCATGAGTTGCCAAGGCCATGGAAGCCCCCTGAGCTCGCCGACTTTGATCTTATTTCAACAAGGCCATAGTCAAAGTGGAAGTTCTGGAGAGAACATTCAATACTTTTAAACTTGACCCATGAGTCATGCTTTCATGGTCCCTCTGGGAGTTCATCTCACAGTGATTCTTAGGAGTAGTTGACTAAGCACACAGAAATCATCTAACTGGCAAACATTCTTGTACTATGTAATCTTAGCCCATTACAGAATTATTGATGTCTTCTGCTGTTTTTGGATCATGGCATAAAAAAGTATTTACAGGCATTGTCAGTACATTTGTGGAGAGATGTTTAAATCAAAGTATCTTATCAAAGGACATTCGGTGCTTGCTGTGATTTGGACACCACTTTTCAGTGTCTCTCAGAGGTGCATGAGTTAAGGGCTCAATTATTAAAGTCTTTGTTAATGTTGGGACAGGCACCAGATGCAACAGTTAAAGATGCCCACAATTTCATATCAGAGTGCCTGATATGAGTCCTGGTTCCTCTGCTTCTGATTCAGTTTCCTGCTAATGTGCACCCTGGGAGGCAGCAAAGGATGGTTCAAGCATCTGGGTCTCTGGCATCCTGTGAGAGATCCAGATTCAGTCCCAGGCTCCTAGCTTCACCTGGCCCAGTCCTGATTGTTGTGGACATTTAGGAGAATGAGTCTCTTTCTCTCTCCCTTTCAAATAAAAGTGAAAATAAATAAAACTGAAAATTTTGAAAAAGTAAGTGGAGCTTTCAGAAGTGATTAGATTGAATTACATTGCTAGGATTACCCCATGATCAAATCATGGTGGTTTTACATGGAGACATAGAGACACACATGCTTCTCTTGCCATTTGAGCCACCTTGGATTCTGCCCAAAAGACCACAATTACCAGGTGCCAAGCCAATGGAGCCACCCAATCTTGGACTGTGATCTGAAATAATCCCTTTCTCTTTATAAAGTTAAATTCTTCCAGGTGTTTCATTATAGTAACAAAAAGCTAACACAGTATTCCAAGAGAAAATCAATATTGAAAAATTATTTTCCTGAAGGAATTTGCATATTCTTATTCTAACTACATATATGACTAATTTTTTTAAGATTTATTTTATTTTATTTATTTGAAAGGCAGAGTTAGAGAGAGAGAGAGATCTTCTATCCTCTGGTTAACTCCCTAAAATGCTGGTGCTGCAGGCAGTGGCTACCCATCATGCCACAGCGCTGACCCCTGAATTTTTTTAAATAACCCATTATCCCTCCATCTAAAATTGCTTATTACTGAATTTACTATTGGTATTTTTGTAAAAACCAAATGTGATGTGCTCAATTGATGGAATTGTATTGACCACTATGGTTATCATATGAGTATGCACCTTTTAGTTGGCTTCATTTTCCAAATTTGCTTCTTTCTAAGCATCAATATTTTGAAATTACTTCAAGTTGCTTTTGGGAAAAGGAGAGAAAACAAAAATTAATCCTTAAATAAATTGATATGGTATTAATATGAGGCGAGTGTTGACAATTCCTTTGCCAATGCTCACTGTTGTTTAGACATTGTATCATTTAATATTTGCAACAACCCCCCAAAAACCAAACAACATTGAATTATAGCAGCTAACCTACCACTTGAGACACCTGTATCCCACATCAGAGTGCCAGGTTCAAGTTTCACCTCTGTTTCTGATCCAGCTTTCTATTAATGTGCACCCTGATAGCTCTTAAGGATGCTCGAGTACTCAAGTCCCTGCCACTGTGTGCTAGACTCAGATGAAGATTAAGGCTCCTAGCTTTGGCCTAGCCAGCCCTGGCTGCTGCAAGCATTTGAGGAATGATCAGTGGATATAAATGCGTGTTCTCTCTCTCTCTCTCTGCCTTTCAAACAAATAAAAATATATTTTAGAAAACTGACAAAACTAGATATTATTAGATGAAAATAATTTTGAATGTGTTAAAACTTTTGGAAGTGTTTTTGATTAGAGCCTCTGAGAATGTCTTCAGGAAGTAAAACCTAAATTCCAAGCTTTGGTTATTGAACAGTCCACTGCACTATTTTGTCTAGTAATGGAACCTTAAATGGAGGATGCATTTTTGGTAATTTTTCATAGCCATGAATTTTTCTATTCAAAAAATATTCGTGGAGCATCAATTAAGAGAAAGGTATGATACTTGGCCTCAATTATACAAAATATATTTTAAAAGACCCTTTCTTTAGATATGCTTAGGGAAATCATCATATAAACCAGATCAGTGATGGAGTACAGCAAATAAATATTCCAATAAACAGAGCAGCACATGAGGAGGGAGCAGCTATGGGACACCAGGTGAGGCTAAGGGCCAGAAGCATGTGGTCTGGGAGTGTGGATGGGCATGAGGAGAGCAGCATGAAACCAGCAGGAAAGACAGGCTGTGATCACACCACAGAAGACTTTCCAGCACAGGGTGTTCAAGCTGCACCTTGACGCCCAGACTAAAACGAAGTGAGTTCTAATGCTGCATGGACTCAGTTGCTTGATGTATATTTTTCTCAGTCAGGTATCTGATTCCTTAGACTAAAAGTTATCCTAAAGCCAGAAATTTGACATATTTTATTCTGGCCAATGGCATCTTATGTCAAATGAATAAACAAGGTGAATTTTTTGTTTTTGTCATTGTTCCGTGGCACAACGAGACAGGAGTTGTTGCTATATTAGGTGTCTCACATTTTTCCACATTCAGTGGTATGTGGGCCCCTGTTAGATAATAGTACAATCAGCGAGCCCAAGTCCCTCAAAATGTACCATAGCTGACTCCTATGTTTCACAGGTGAAGGGTGATAAGTCACTTAAGATCTTTGCTTTTGACTGGAAGGTTCTCATATGTAACTTCACTCAGCATGATTAGTAATGGAGGAAAAGTATAAGCATACTATTGGGTGCACCATTGAGACTATGCACCTTTGTGCTGTATAGTCTCATAAATTAGGCCAGAGTTTTACTTTCTTATGCAAGCTGATCATGGGAATTCCCACAGAGGCAGTTACAGCAGTTGCAAGACACACTAGCCACTGCAGACGATATTGCATCAGTGGGAATGCTCAGCTTTGTGGCCGGATGGGTCAGATCACAAAGATTGTGATTATGGGTAAAGAGTTAGTATCCCTCTGATCAAGTGTTTAGAATGTGCCAGGCCTCAATTGCATTCCAAGAGCTTTCTTTCAAAAGGAAATAGTGTCATTTTGCTTTCCTCAGAAGGGCATGGCTTTGCCCCCAAAGCCAAAGGAGTTTGAATTGTAGTTCTTTGGTTGAGACTGGCTCCTACGGAGTCCTCAGCTACCATAGACAGTTGGAGCACCCTTGCATCTACCCATCTATAGACCTGCTCCCTGCCTCTGCTTCGTTCTTTCTCTCTGCACACATATGCATACTTTTCTTCTCTGAACAGCTTGAGATTTCAGTATTTTGTAAAATAAAAATAGATTCTAATGGTTCTGCTGCTGCATATTTTCCTGAGGCAGTGAGTAAAACAGATCACCACTAGTTATAATGCACAGAGGGAAATGGACAGGAAGGAGGAGAAAAAATAGAAACTATCATATGGTAATACTGTCTTAGCACATGCCGAGAACTGTCTTTAGTAATGTCTGTCAATTTCTACTTAATCTGAGTAAGAGCAGCATAACAGCTCTTTTCAAACAGTGGAAGGGCAGTTTTCTGGAAGAGGAAATATATGTATTCTTTGGTGGTTGTGGTGGCATTGAATTGTCTTCCCCAAAATAGAGGGTCACATTGCCATCTCCAGAACCTGTTTCTATGACCTTATTTGGAAAACTGGGTCAGAGCAGGCATAATTAGAAGGAAGGATCTTGAGATGAGATCATTCTGGATTAAACTGAATACACCCTAATTCCATACAGTGTGTGCTGGAAAGAGACACACAGAGCAGAAGGGACAAAAAATGTAACCATGAGGGGCTGGTGCTGTGGCATAGCTGGTAAAGCCATGATCTGCAGTGGTGGTATCCTGTATGATTTGAGTCCCTACTGCTCTACTTCTGATCCAGCTCCTTGCTAATGTGCCTGGGAAAGCAGCAGAAGATCGCCCAAGTCCTTGGGCCCTTGCATCCACATAGGAGACCGAGAAGAAGGTCCTGGCTTCTGGTTTTGGTCTGGCCCAGCCCGGCTATTGCAGCCTTTTGGGAATGAACCAGAGTGTGGAAGAGCACTCTCTTTCCCTCTCCCTCTGTAACTCTTTCAAATAAATAAATAAATTTTTTTAAAAAATGTTATCATTGAAGCCGAGGTTGGAATAACATGTCCACGAGCCAAGGAATGACTGGAACCACCAAAAGCTGAAAGGGAAAAGAAAGAGTCAGGGGCCAGTGCTGTGGCGTCATAGGTTAGGCCTCCGCCTCTGGTGCCAGCATCCCATATGGGCACAGGTTTGTGTCCCAGCTGCTCCTCTTCTGATCCAGCTCTCTGCTTATGGCCTGGGAAAGCAGTAGAAGATGGCCCAAGTGCTTGGGCCCCTGCTTCTGGCTCCTAGTTTCAGATTGGCATAACTTTGGCCATTGCAGCCATTTGGAGAGTGAACCAGCAGATGGAAAATCTCTCTCTCTCTCTCTCTCTCTCTGTAACTCTATCTCTCAAATAAATAAATCAAAAGAAAAGAAAGCAACAGTCAATCTCCAGGAAGAATGCAGCTCTGCTTATTCCTTGTATTTGGACTTCTAGCCTTCAGAAATGTGAGTGAATAAATTGCTGTTGTTTTAAGTCACTAAAGTCGTGGCAGTTTGCTATGGTAGCCATAAGAAGCTAATGCAAAAATCTAGAGAACAGAATTAGAACCAACAGGGAGAAAGTAAAATGATGAACTTTCTAATTATTGGAGCTATTCAAGAGTGGGAAGGGCTGAGTTACAAAATAGTTGGTTCCAGTTATCAGAATTGTGGCTCAGTGGTTGAATGATCCGGAGGGAGATAATTCATTGTGTGGCAGGAATGCAAGTATCTTAAACTCACATTTAAACAGATGTACGTGTTTCTGAGCATTGTCTTCAGGAATCACTTCTCAGCAGCTCCAGGTTTTACTCACCTTGTTGTCTAACATATCAGCTTGGATTAAGAATAACACCATCATTCGCAACAGGAGAATTAGTTTCCAGGGAAGGAAGAAGTCATTGTTGATGATTTCTGGAAAATAGATTAGAAATTCAAGGCAGACTTTTGTGTCTGTGCACCCAACTCCCTGTTGTTGATTTATAATGTATAATGTTATTCTATACTTACAGAGGAACAGACTTCCCTAAAGGCAAATAAAGTAGCTACCATGTTTATATAACTACTTTTTAAAAAAAGATTTATTTATTTATTTATTTATTTGAAAGGCAGAGTTACAGAGAGGCAGAAGCAGAGAGAGAGAAAGAGAGAGAGAGAGAGAGAGAGAGAGAGAGAGAGAGAGAGAGATCTTCTATCAGATGGTTCACTCCCTAAATGGCCACAATGGCAAGAGCTGGGCTGATCTGAAGCAAGGAGCCAGGAGCCAGGAGCTTCTTCTGGGTCTCCCAAATGGGTGCAGGGGCCCAAGGACTTGGGCCATCTTCTCCTGCTTTCCCAGGCCATAGCAGAGAGCTGGATCAGAAGTGGAGCAGCCAGGACTTGAACCAGAGCCCATATGGGATGCCAGCATTGCCAGCGGCAGTTTTACCCACTAAGCCACAGAGCTGGCCACTATAACCTTTTTCTTTGGTCCACTAGGCTGCCTAGGGACACAGAATTTGCCTAATTTCAGTTGATCTTAAAGTCAGTTAAATAATTTATGATGCCTGTGAGAGTAGAGAATTAATATGTTGAATTGTATTAGGTTAGCTTACTGGATCTCTGTTAGGAAGCCATAGATAGATGTTCTTAAACTGGGCTTCAGGGGTGAACAAGGGGACAGCGCAATCCTCCTAAAACTGTAAGTGCATTTTTTTCCTTTCTGAAAGGACTCTAGTGACCTCCATGTAACTATGTTCAGAGAGTATCTTTTACCTCTTATCATAGTAGACTCTCTTCCCTGAAATTGTCTTTCCCATTTTCATCCATGACACAATTGCTCTTGATTTTCTTTTCAGTCTCTGCAGCCCATCTTCCTGTACCTAATCTTAACATTTTCTAACAGGTTCTCATCTTTTCTCATAAGATACTCATTCATGTCCATGGCTTCAATTATGACTTATATACTTACAGCTCTAGCCAGATCGCTCCTTCCAGCTCCAGGTACATGTATCCAACTGTCTACAAAACATCT
This sequence comes from Oryctolagus cuniculus, assembly GCF_051225735.1. Classification (NCBI taxonomy): domain Eukaryota; kingdom Metazoa; phylum Chordata; class Mammalia; order Lagomorpha; family Leporidae; genus Oryctolagus; species Oryctolagus cuniculus. The sequence goes on from NC_142870.1 coordinate 68,314,927, forward strand.
CCACTTGATGCCTTACAGATAACTCAAACAAAACAGATCCAAAGCTGAACTCCTGGTCTTTCCAGTCCTGTAACTGGTCCCCCTCCAGTCTCCCCTGACATAATAGATGGTGTCATCACCTGCCCAGGCACAAAAGCCTGAAATCTGGCAGACCGGCTTACTATGTCTCTCTCCATCTGTCCCCATATTTAATTAATCAGAGTAGTATTACTATGTTTATCCTAAATATAAAATACACATCCCTGCATCTCCACTGCTACTGCCTTTATACTAGACATTATTATCACTTCTGTTAAATATTGCCCGTTCATTTCCTACCACGTACACAGGTAATAAATTCGGATAATGTTATTCCCCTGATTCATACCTGCCAATAACTTTCTACTGCTCTTCGGTGCTTTTTTCTTCTATTTGTTGAACTCTTTACTTAGTGTAGAGTTAATCTCATGAGTAGGAAGTGAGTTGAGAGTAGATCACTGTAAAAATTAAGAGAGGGAATAGGAGAGGAAGGAGGAGGAAGAGTAAGAGCACGGGAGGTAGGGAAGGTAGGTATCACTATGTCTCTAGATCTGTATATTTGAAATCCATGAACTTTGTATATTTTAAATTAAAGAAAGAAAAAAGAACAGAATCTAATATCTGTAACAGGATCAATAGTCTGGCCTCTGGCTGAGTTACCATCTTCATCTTGTACCTTTCCCACTGACTATGTGTACTTAGGCCATGTTGGATATGTCAGTTATCTAACGTTGTAATTATGTCGCACACCACAACCAAATCTCAGAGAAATATGAATCTCACATATTGCTCATGCCTCTATGGTGGCTGCTGGGCAAGTCCTACAGATCTTGAGATCTTGGCTAGGCTGTTCATGTGTCTGGGAATCAGCCATCTGACATTTAGGGTAACTAATGCAACTGGATTCTCCTCATGTCTCTCATCCTCCAGTAGGCCACCCTGTTCATGCTCCTGTGGCAATCAGAGAAGAAACAAGAGAAATCAAGGGAACATATGAGGCCTATGCTTGGAACTGGCAAATGTCACTTCCACCACATCCTATTCATCAAAACAAGTAAGTCCAAACATATTCAAGAAGTACAGAAATAGATGACACATTTTTAGGGGGAGAAATTCTTTCTTAATTATATTGGCAACGTTAATGTTGTATTGACATTTGGTTCTTAATAATAATATTCAAAATGCATTCTATTCATCTAGCATTGTAACCATAACTGCATTTGGTCAAGGGTTCATGTTGCTGAGACTCCCTTGGGAAGAGGGGAAGGGCTTCTGGTGAGAGACATACTGATGTTTTCTTTGGGACCCATATATAACCAGGTGGAGAGCTGCAGCAGGTGCCTTGGCTCTGACAAGGAGTGGGGTACCTTGCCTCCATAACCATAAAAAAATGTTGCTCATAGAATTAATGGTGATAGCTAGCTCCAAGAGAGTAAAAGAAAGGCTGACCTGCTGCATTCTAGAGACTTGCACAAGGAAATGTCATCAGAGCCTGCAGGGGGTGACGTCCTGGGTTAGGTCCCTCTGTGTTGGTTCCAATGGGTCCAAAGGAGTCAAAGTGAGCTCTTGGGAGCACAGCACCTAGAGGAAGCTGGCTTGGAAGATCAGAGGATGGATCAATAATTGGTCTTGGGAAATCATATCTCAGGGAGTCCACAACCCTATGACTTTTCTGCATCCAAAGTGCCTAGGTCTTCTTATCTGACAAGGCACAGGCCTAGGGGATCACACCAGGGAGGCTGCTGGCTAGTGTGTGGGTTTTGGAGGTGGGAGGGATTCTAGAGTGTGTCCGCCTCTCTAGCTATGGCAGGAAGCTCCCTGTGGAGACAGTTTATACTAGCCTTTTCCCGGAGCTCTTAGGTGGGTGTGATGATTCCAGACACAGTATGATACCGAAACTCCTCAGTGTTCTTGTAAGTCCAGTGGAAGTCACCCACGCTTCAGCATTTATATAATCACATGAGCTCAGCGTCAAGTCTGCCACTTGCTGTGAACCATATTCCATTATGTTGATGATCATGCTGTTCTCCATGGCAACCTCCAAGAGATTTCTGGACTCATCCTTAGCCTCATACCTGACGACATACAGATCTTTATTGCTGTGCCACCTGGTTGGCGACAATTCTGGTTTCTTCTTATTGCGGCTTGGCTGATTGCTGGCAGCCAACCCATAACAGCCGTGTGTCACCATCTCCCAGTGCAAGAAGCAGACAGGTGTGTCCTGAGTGCTGGCTGGTGCTGCTGCTGCAAACAGTACTTTCAAGCTCAGCACAAGCACCGCCCAACTTCTGCAGTTGGAGGGAGGAAGGGGAAGACTGCAGTGAGCTGGCTTGGCCTTCCAAATAGCTATAATTCTGCTCTGCTTCTCTGCTAATTCCAGCTGGGTCTCCATCTGTGGCCAAAATGGACTAGTGAGAAGGATTTCAAAGGCACATGGCAAAGGATTAAAATGAAAGGTAGAAGACTCAGGACCATCTTCACAATCAGTTGCCTTTCATTTCTTGAATATGACTTTCTCCCTCTTACCTTTGGGCCTTAATACATGTTCTTCAGTCTAGTTGGAGAGTTTTCCCCATCTCAGCCTCACCACTATTTACCTAGCTAAATTCTACTGATTCATCGGATCTTAGCTGATGCAATTTCCTAAAAGGAACCTTCTAGAATTTCTCCCTCTATACTAATTCAGATACTTACTATCCTCTCCTTGAACCAGAACATCAGCCAAAAATGAATAAGTATGTAATTGTCCACTTAAATTCCACCTACTTTACTTATAATGTCCATGAGTGCAAGAAGGATCTTTATTGTTCAAAATTGCATCTCTTACATTAAATACAGTACCTTACAAAGATTAGGTGCTCAGTAAATATTTGCCAAATACATGATTGATGCCTAAAACTGATATGAGGACCCAAAACTTTTGTTACAATCTCAAATAGATTTGTGATCCTCTAAAAAGTCAAGAATTCTTGCCTGAAAATGATGTGACACAGACTATAGACAAAAATATTTTTGCAGATTGAAGACTCAGGGTTTGGAGAAGTCAAGATTTATCATAGTCATCTTTTTTATTTTTTAGAAAGCTTTTATTTAATAAATATAAATTTCATAGGTACAGCTTTAGGAATATAGCGGTTCTTCCCCTCATATCCACCTTCCCACTCCCACTCCTGTCCCCCACCTACTCACTCTCCCCATCCCATTCTTCATTAAGAATCTTTTAAAATTATCTTTATATACAGAAGACCACCTTTATACTAAGTAAATATTTCAACAGTTTGCACCTACATAGACATATAAAGTATAAAGTACTGCTTCAAAACAAGTTTTACCATTAATTGCCATACTATAATTGATTAAGCTCAGGGACTGTGGCACAGCGGGTTAATGCCCTGGCCTGCAGTGCAGGCACCCCATATAGGTGCCATTTCAAGACCCAGCTGCTCCACTTCTGATCCAGCTCTCTGCTGTGGCCTGGGAAAGCAATAGAAGATGTCCCAGACCGGTGCCGCAGCTCAATAGGCTAATCCTCCGCCTTGTGGCACTGGCACACTGGGTTCTAGTCCCAGTCAGGGCACCGGATTCTATCCTGGTTGCCCCTCTTCCTGTCCAGCCCTCTGCTGTGGCCCGGGAGTGCAGTGGAGGATGGCCCAAGTCCTTGGGCCCTGCTCCCGCATGGGAGACCAGGAGAAGCACCTGGCTCCTGCCTTCGGATCAGCGCGATGTGCTGGCCTCAGTGCACCGGCCGCGGTGGCCATTGGAGGGTGAACCAATGGCAAAAAGGAAGACCTGTCTCTCTGTCTCTCTCTCTCACTGTCCACTCTGTCTGTCAAAAAGAAAAAAAAAGAAAAAAAAGAAGATGTCCCAGGTCCTTGGGCTCCTGCACCCACGTGGGAGACCCAGAAGAAGCTCCTGGCTCCTGGCTTCGGATCGGCACAGCTCTGGCTGTTGTGGCCAGTTGGGGAGTGAACCAACAGATGGAAGACCTCCCTCTCTTTCTCCCTGTCTCTCCTCTCTCTGTGTAACTCTGACTTTCATATAAATAAATAAATCTTTAAAAATATCCTTAATAGTAGCTATTAAAATCCAGGCCATACCTTGAATACTTTGTTGCCTTGAAATCTCTTCCACCAAACAAACCAATCCATCATATTTAAGTTCAGCCTTCCACAGAGTCTCAGGGCAAGGATGCATTAAGTCTAGGTTTCTTGTCATGCTGCAACAAGAGTGGTCTTCAGTCCATGTCCCGGTAGAACACTTGTTTACATCTAAGACATCATTAGCATGGTCTTCACTATGCACATTTTTGTCACCATTCACATCTTGAGCCATCAGTAGAATCATTCTTAAGTACTTATAGTTTTCTAGGCTTTGAAGACATTTAGTTGATGATTAGTTGCCAGTCCCCAAAACTACTTCGGTCATTATTATAAATTATATCAACACATACGTGGATAATCCTTTCAACTCCCTGGCCTCTTCCCCTCCACTGACATACTCTTAACCCTGTCTCAGGTGCCCTACCTCACTCACAATCATGTTCTAATCTTTATTGTTAGAAAAACTGCCAACTCTTCATGAACTCACTTTCACACTGCCCACTGCCATAAGAGAGCCTACTTTTCCCCCTTCATTTCCACAAATACTCTAACACTGGTTTCCGTTATCTGTGATTCTTTTTATTCTTTATCTTTTATCCAGGGTTTGTGACTGAGAGTAATTTTGACTCTCAGCTTCCCAGATCTTTGAAAATTCTGGAGACATTTATGATTGTCGTACCTAAGAGGATGCTATTGGAACATAGCAAAAAGAGCCCAGGGATGCTTATAAACATCCTACAATGCACAAGCTAGTTTTGTGCAGCAAAGGATTGTTCAGTCAAATCTATCAGTAGTGTCAAAGTTGAGAAAATTCTCAATACTGCCCACTTATGCTTGTTTTAAATACATGAATAATCTGATTTGCCAAACTTTTGAATTTATGTTTTTTATGATGTTGAGATGCTTTAAATAATATCATGGGAATGTGTAATTTTCATCATAAGCTTTACTAAAATTGTTTATGCGTTTAGGAAGGTTTTGTTTATGGAGTTTTTGCTTGAGGTTCTTGAGGAATCTATTATATAAAATTGTGGCAATATCTGGAAATGTTCACAGAAATATAATTGCTCTGGATTGAATAGAATTGACTCCCCAAACTCATGCAGATGTTTGAACCTCAAAGTCTTATGTTAACTATGACCTTGTCTAAATAAGATCGGAGCTGGCAAACTCAAAAGGCTTCCATAGCCTTGGCAACTCATGACAAGATCCTGGGGAGATTACTGACGCCATAAACAAGAGTGTCAATTGTTAAGTCAACAACAGGAGTCACTATGCACTTACTCCTCATGTAGGATCTCTGTCCTTAATGTGTTGTACAATGTGAAATAATGCTATAACTAGTACTGAAACAGTACTTTACACTTTGTGTTTCTGTGTGGGTGCAAACTGTTGAAATCTTTACTTAATATATGCTAAATCGATGTTCTATATATAAAAATAATTGAAAATGAATCTTGATGTGAATGGAATGGGAGAGGGAGCGGGAGAGGGGAGGGTTGCGGGTGGGAGGGAAGATATGGGGGGAAAAAGCCACTGTAATCCATAAACTGTACCTTTTGGAAAAGGTAGCTTTTTGGAAATGATTGGATTGATAGGGTAGAACCCATGATTGAATCATGATGGCATTACAAGGAGAGATCACACACAGTGTAGATGAAGTCTATGCTCCCTGTGCCTCTCTGCTTCCTAGCTGGTCATGTGATCTTCCTTCCACACATGCTCTATCATCTCTGTCTCCATCAGATACAAGACTAAGGGAGGCACACAGTCTCGGACTGTGAACCTCCAAAACTGCAAGTGAAAACAAACAATTTTCCTTTATAAGAAATTCCGCTCTTGGGGCTAGTGCTGGGGCGCAGTGGGTTAAAGCCCTGGCCTGAAGCGTTGGCATCCCATAAGGGCACCGGTTCTAGTCCTGGCTGCTCCTCTTCCCATCCAGCTCTCTGCTATGGCCTGGGAAAGCAGTAAAAGATGGCCCAAGTGCTTGGGCCCCTGCACCAGCGTGGGAGACCCGGAAGAAGCTCCTGGTTCTTGGCTTTGGATTGGCGCAGCTCCAGCTGTTGTGGCCATCTGGGGAGTGAACCAGTGGATGGAAGACCTCTCTGTCTCTATCTCTCTCTGTAACTATTTCAAATAAAATTAAACAAATCTTAAAAAAATAAAATAATAATAATAAAAAGAAATTCCTCTCAAGTATTTATTTAAAGTAATAAAAAGCTAATACACGAATTAATTAGTTGTATAAAATGCTTTTAAATATTTAGGATCAATACATAATTAGCTTTGAATATCCACTTGTTGAATTGCATACATTTAAGTTATAAATAATTTATGTTTATGTACAATATCTAAAGTTTTGTGGAAATTTTACTTGTGAAATGTTTAAACTAATCAAATGGTAACCAAGAACAAATTGTTTAATTTCAACATAAACTTCTTAAACTTATAAAGTCACTTACTAGAATTTTTGCAGTTGTGTTTAAAAATATAAGATCAGTTTTCACTATATAAATCTGAGTTGAATGCCACCAATAACATACCATATTGTAAGTATTGTTTTCTGCACACAGAAGCCTCAATGAGACTTAAAGGGCCCAACTGATGTCGGCCTGAGACAGACTGAAAAAGTCATCCTGATAAAAGTGACACAGGTTGAAAGCAAAGAATTTGAAAGAGTGAGCCAGAAAAGGGAGTCTAGGTAGCAGTGAGGAGCAGCAATGCATGGAGAATCTTAAAAGCTTCAGTTTCAGGCTATGAAGGATAAAACAGGAATCCTCAGGGAGTTAGATGCTAACGCTCCTTAATTGGAAACCATGCAAGAGGCAGCTAAGAACTACTCCCCAAAATGCTTCCCACGTGCAGTTCTCTCTCTCTCTCTGATTAAAAATTAATCCATTTGGCTTCTTCCAGATCTCTTCTCTGTGGAGAGGCCTTAGAGGGCAATGCTGCTTGGGAAACAAACCAGGCTTTTGTTTGTACTTCCTTCAGCAGAGCCTGGTGCCAGTTCTGTGGCTTAGGAAACAGAGCTCAATTGTTTTCCCCTCCTCTTCCCTCTCTTCATAACCGAATATGCTCATTTCCTGAGGGCAGTCAGGCTTCCTTTCTGCTTCGACCTCCTCCCAGCCTGGGGGTCTCTGTTCCAGCTGGGGTCAACGCATTGATACAATTGGGAAGATACAGAAACCAGATCAGATTTGGCTGACAGAGGTCACCTCCTGCGTTGTCACTTTGAACAGGCTACAAGGGGACGCCGCCAGCTTGATCACAGGTAGCAGCTCTTTCCCAACTCACAGCTCTTGAATGCACACGCCTACAGAATTAGAAACTAGAACAAGGAGTGCTAGGTTGGCCTGCAAGAGCCTTAAACTGATGCTTTCTTTTGTCCTAACTCTGTGACCTCACACAAACCTTTGATCTTCCCTACAATCTGCTTCCTTCTATGTGAAATGATTTAAAAGCCTCCTTATCTATAAAATGAGCTGAAGATAATATCTGAGATTGAAGTGGGGAATGAAGAGAGAGTGAGCCAGGATAAAATAAAGTTCCTCAAGGGGAGTGTGCTCAATTTAGGTTAATTGTATTGTGGTTTTCAATGATGTCATTATAAAATGAAGGATATTCTTGCTTGGCAGGTCCCAAACTGTGTTTCAGATGACTATTAGGTTTCTTAAAAGGCCTTTCAATTTCAATTATTTAATTCTCATGTTTTTACAGGTTTCTGTTGGGTTTTTCTTTTTAAAGTTTATTTTATTTGAAAGGCAGAAGTTATAGAGACAGAGAAAGAGGAGAGAGAGAGAGAGAGAGAGAGAGAGAGAGAGAGAGATCTTCTCTCCACTGGTCCACTGCCCAAATAATGGTTGGGGCTGGGCTAGGCCAAAATCAGGAGCCATGAGCTTCTTCCAAGTCTCCTACCTGGGTACAAGGGCCCAAGCACTTGAGCCATCCTCCACAGCTTTCCCAGGAGCATCAACAGAGAGCTGGATCAGAAGCGAAGCAGCTAAGACTTGAACCAGCACCCACAAGAGATGCCAACATTTCTGTCTATGGCTTAATCAGCTGTGCCACAACACTAATCCCTAGTTTTGTTTTTGTATTTGCTTTTATTTTTTTTTTTAACATTCTCAACCAAATGCCTGCCACGAATGAAACTGGGCTGGGGTTAAAGATGGGAGCTGGAAACTCAATCTAATCTCCCATGTGGGTGGCAGGAGCCACTTGGGACATCAGCACTGCTGCTCAGTGCCAGCATTTGCAGGAAGCTGGAGTCAGGAGCACAGCCAAATATGGAATCCAGACATTCTGATATGCAATCTGCATGTCTTAATCACTAGTCCAGACCCCAATCATTTCGTACTTCACTCTACTAATTTTTTATGCAAATTTAGAAACTAACCCTGTACGATGTCTTGCGATTATTTATATCATATTATTTGATGTCTAAAGTTATTTAATAGCTCACTGGTTTAGAAACATGGTATGGGTTCCAAGAACCAAGTAGTGTCCCCAGGTATCTTGAAAAAAGAGGAGAAATTACTTTTACAGGACAGTGGAATTGAGATTGCTAGTTGAAAAAACAGAAAAGAACAGGAACAAAGTTTGTTGATGCCTCTAGAATGGGAACTGTGACTTCAGGTGCTTACTGGAGTCAAGAAATTAAAATCAGTGATTGAAGAAGAATAAGAATTTGTAGGATCCATGTAAAACTCAAACTCAAGCACTAGACAATAGGAAGTAGGGAACTAACCAGTTACCCTTATATACTGGATATTAATTTGTGGATGAAGAAAATAAGTATTTTATTATTTTTTAAGACTTATTTATTTTCTTGAAAGAGTTTCACAGAGAGAGAAGAGGCAGAGAGAGAGAGAGAGTGCGAGAGAGAGAGAGAGAGAGGTCTTCCATCTGCTGGTTCACTCCCCAACTGGCTGCAATGGCCGGAGCTGCAACACCCGAAGCCAGGAGCCAGGAGCTTCTTCTGGGTCTCCCACACGGGTACAGGGGCCCAAGGACTTGGGTCATCTTCCACTGATTTCCCAGGCCATAGCAGAGAACTGGATAGAATGTGGAGCAGCAGGGTCTTGAACTAGCACACATATGGGATGCCAGCACTTCAGGCCAGGGCATTAACCTGCTGCGACACAGTGCCGGCCCCGAAAATAAGTATTTCAAAGTATAAATCTTAGAGGTACTACTCAGATGTTCCAAATGTCCTTTGACTGAGTCCAGAGTAATTTTTTTAAAAAGTAACATTTATTTCATGCTCTACTCTCATGTATTTTTAGACGTTGATTTTAATTATCATGTTATTTTTAATAAGGGGAACAAATAAACCTAATTTAAAATATATATATATATTTAAAATATTTGTTAATGCATTTGACAATACTACAAGCTATTTTTCACAATGAATTTCATTTTGGCACAGGGCATATTTGTCCTTTTAACAAAAGGACACATTGAACTGAAAAAAAAAATGTTACACCTGAACTTCCACCTTAAATGCGTAAAACTATGGTCAGTAACGTCAATAGATTTCAATTAATTAGCAAAATAGAAATGTTTAGAATAATTTTCTCCAAGTTTCTCAATGGACTATCCAGCCTGTCGAAGTTCTTGAGATCTCCATCTCTTTCAACCCAATTGGAATTATGATTCTCCAGTGAAGAGTACAATTACTAAATCAAAGATTGCGTCCCCAGACTTTTTTTTTTTTAAAAAAAGATCTGGTCTCTACATAGGCTGCTTCAGTAAAACGTGCCACACACTGCCTTTCCAGGGACCCCTGGGCTTGCTCTTTCCCTTCTCCTCACCTTGGTGCCTGGAGCTGGCTTTGTCCCCTCCCTGATACTGGAAAGGATTCTGTATCCGTACTGTTTGATTTTCTACTCCACTTTCTCAAAGATTCTTCTTTCAGTTTCCCCTTTGCTCTATAATCCATTCTTTTGCAAATCTCCTTGCCAATGTCAAACTCAGCTACAGCTTCCAGAACCAGAGCCAAGAGCAAAGCCCAAGGCTCACAATTCCCCACGTGTTGTCAAGGACTTCAGAGAGGAGTAATGTTGCAAGAAAACTCATCAAATTGGGAGGAAAGGCTAATCCAAACATAGCAAGAACTTTAATATGCATGTTTGAGTAGGCAAAGGGCCTCCTTGGCTTGGCAATGACAGCAAGCCGGGGGCACTGGTTTCCACAACCACTGGGCTCAGTGGCTCTGCGGGTAGTGGCAAGATTTCCGTACTCACAGTGTAGACGATTTGACTGTGTTTGAAGCTCTCATTGAATGAGGCCAAAAGGAAGTAAGGGGTAAACACCACCTTAACTCCAGGAGACAGAAGTTCCAACATCAGACAGAGTGAAGATAGATGACCCCAGATACGCACTGGAAAATAGGAAGGAAATGTGGGAGGAAGAATTCCTCATGTTGTTAGTGGAAGAAAGCCACCGTTAGAGGTCACTGCAAAAGCACCTATGTGCTTTGTTGTTGTCCCGTTGATGCTGTGCCCTGGAAAGACAGGGTGCAGGTGTTTCCTCAAGAACACACTCTGAGGACGGGAGGGCATGCAGCTATTCTGGGCTCAGAGCAGAAAGATCTAGGCTCACATTCTGACATCACCATTGCTATGCCATTTCCCACAAGTTAGTGTTCTTGGCTTCCTAGTTCTTATTTATTTATTTAATTTATTTTAAAAGGCAGAGAGAGAGAGAGAGATCTTCCAAATTCTGGTTCATTCCCCAAATTCCTGCAACAGCCAGGCCTGGGCAGGGCCAAAGTCAGGCACCTGGAACTCCATCCCATATGGGTGGCCAGCATTGAACTACCTGAGCCATCCCATGCTGCCCTCCAGGGTGCGCACTAGCAGGAAGCTGGAATGGAAAGTGATGCCTGGACTCCAGTGCAGGACTCCAATGTGGAATGCAGGCATCCCAAGAACTGCTTAACTGCTGCACCAAATCCTCATCTGAGCTTCTGAATTTTTTAAAAAAACAGATGGCATAAATATATTCATCTTATGCTGTTGTTTGAAGAATATAAGAGGTAAACACATGTAAAAAAAAAAAAAAGCTTTCATTCTTTTCACTGGGATCTCACTCGTGGAGATCTTTCATTTAGGTTTTTTTTTTCCCCCAGAGTGTCTTGGCTTTCCATGCCTGAAATACTCTCATGGGCATTTCAGCCGGATCCACATGCCTTAAGGGCTGATTATGAGGCCAGAGTGCTGTTAGGACATTTGCCATTCTATGGGTCTGCTGTGTATCTTGCTTCCCATGTTGGGTCATTCTCTCCCTTTTTGATTCTATCAGCTAGTATTTGCAGACACTATTCTTGTTTATGTGATCCCTTTGGTTCTTAGTCCTATCATTACGATCAATTGTGAACAGAAATTGATCACTGGGACTAGTGATATGGCATTGGTACATGCCACCTCGATGGGAAAGAATGGGTCATCAAAGAAGGAGGTACCTTTCTCTGAAGGGAGGAGAGAACTTCCACTTTGACCATGGCCTTGTCTAAATATGATCAGAGTCAGTGAACTCAGGGGGCTTATAGCCTTGGCAGCTCATGACAAGAGCCTAGGGTGATTACTGAGGCCATAAACAAGAGTGTCAATTTGTTAAGTCAACAACAGGAGTCACTGTGCACTTACTCCTCATGTAGGATCTTTGTCCTTAGTGTGCTGTACATTGAGATTTAATGCTATAACTAGTACTCAAACAGTATTTTTCACTTTATGTTTCTGTGTGGGAGCAAACTGTTGAAATCTTTACTTAATGTATGCTAAACTGATCTTCTGTATGTAAAGAGAATCGAAAATGAATCTTGATGTGAATGGAAGGGGAGAGGGAGTGGGAAAGGGGAGGGATGCGGGTGGGAGGGACATTATGGGGGGGAAGCCATTGTAATCCATAAGCTGTACTTTGGAAATTTATATTCATTAAAAAAAAATACCACATCAGCTGCCATTTCCCACAGGTTAAAAAAAAAAAAAGCTTTCAAACACAAAGTACCTCATTAATTTGAAGTTGCATTATCATCTGTTAGTGCTTTAGCACCTAAGGTGTTCCTACTATCTGTGATTTAAATGCTACAGGCCAGAAGGAAAATTCAGAACTTTAGTACAAAAAGTCTGGTTATTAAAAGAGACATCTTGCAGGCTAGAAATGGGTGGCGTACTAGCATGATGGACTTTTGAGTCAGTTTAATGTCAAGAATTGCAATGTGGCCGGTGCCGCGGCTCACTAGGCTAATCCTCCGCCTAGCGGTGCCGGCACACCGGGTTCTAGTCCCGGTCGGGGTGCCGGATTCTGTCCCGGTTGCTCCTCTTCCAGGCCAGCTCTCTGCTGTGGCCAGGGAGTGCAGTGGAGGATGGCCCAAGTGCTTGGGCCCTGCACCCCACTGGAGACCAGGATAAGTACCTGGCTCCTGCCATCAGATCAGCGAGGTGAGCCGGCTGCAGTGTGCCGGCCGTGGCAGCCATTGGAGGGTGAACCAACGGCAAAGGAAAACCTTTCTCTCTGTCTCTCTCTCTCACTGTCCACTCTGCCTGTCAAAAAAAAAAAAAAAAAAAAAAAAGAATTGCAATGTGCTAACTAACAGAAAAAATTCAGGCTTTGTAGAGGAGGTTGAAATGGGAACTCCCTCAATTTTAAGAAAATATGATTATATTTCTAGGAGAAAAATTTTAAAACAGTATATAGGCTAGGTCTTAGTTATTTTTGCCATTCTACAGAATAGTCTTTAATAGTAATAATATTGAGGGCCACATGCAAACTAGCATACTGGTTAATACTATTATTTGTATTTGAAAAATTAGAAATTTAGTTTGATTTTACCAACAGCATGGCTTGGTAGGAAAATTGCAAAAACCTGCAAAGAAAAATAGATACTAGAAAAGGTATAACAACAAAAACATGACAGGCTATAAAAGTAAGGAAATTAATGTTATTAGTTCAGCAATTAGAGTTTCAAGTGTAGTTTTTTTTTTTTAAGATTTATTTTATTTATTTGAAAGACAGAGTTACAGAGAGAGGTACAGACAGAAAAAGGTCTTCCATCCGCTGGTTCACTCCTCAGATGGCCTCAACAGCTGGAACTGTGCTGATCAAAAGCCACGAGCCAGGAGCCTAACTCCAGGTCCCCAACATGAGTGCAGGGGCCCAAGGACTTGGGCCATCTTCTACTGCTTTCCCAGGCCACAGCAGAGAGCTGGATCGGAAGAGGAGCAGGCAGGACTAGAACCAGCACCCATATGGATGCTGGCGCTTCAGGCCAGGGCTTTAGCCTGCTGTGCCACAGCGCCAGCCCCTCAAGTGTAGTTTGGTATCTCAGAACACTGAGGCCTGACATCCTTTTGGCAAAGATATAGAACTTGCCTTCATGAAAAGACTTTTCTCTTAACAGTGTGGTATTCACATTCTTGACAGAGGCCCTTGGTAGAACAATGTAACTGTGCTAGACTCACTTCAGTGAATAATGAGATGGAATGTTGAGTCAAACATGAACAATCTAAGTATGTTATCTGTATGAGGGAAAAAAAGGAATGATTTTACTCTTGTGTTTGCATAGAGTAGCTTTTCTTCATTTCCAGTGTTTGCGTGTTTTTACTGGAAGAAAAGTAAAGTGAGTTTCTTGTAGGCAGCATAACATTGGTTTTTTGTTTGTTTGTTAAAGATTTTTTTTTGAAAGGCAGAACTGCAGAGAGGCAAAGAGAGAGAGAGAGATCTTCCATCCGTTGGCTCACTCTACAACAACTGCCAGAGCTGCGCAGATCCGAAGCCAGGAGACGGGAGCTTCTTCCAGGTCTTCCACTTGGGTGCAGAGGCCCAAGCACTTGGGCCATCTTCTACTGCTTTGCCAGGCCACAGCAGAGAGCTGGATCAGAAGTAGAGCAACCGGGACTTGAACCGGCGTCCATATGGGATGCTGGCACTGCAGGTGGCGGCTTTACCTGCTATGCCACAGTGCCGGCCTCACTGTTCTTTTTTGTAATACTTCAGGACTTACAAGTCACAGCTGTGAAGGCCATCTGATGCTTAATTGAGATGAAGAAATATCTTCAAGTAACTGGTAAGAGAACATGGAAATTCTAGATAGGATTAGACAGAAGCAAAGCTGGGTCTTCAGGAAGTCATTGTAAGCAAATCCAGTGAGAGCATCAGAAAGTAAGTATTATTTGTAGTTCCATACCCTGCAGCTTACTTCCTCATTTCATAATTATAACTCCAAATGAGCATTATTTCTGCAGTAATCCAAGACCCACAAAGACAATAATTCTTTCTCACATGATTAACCCAGTTGCAGGAGAAAGGCTTAAACCCTTTCACTGATTTAATCATCTCTTAAAGTCCCAACCTCCCAACCCTTGCACAAAGGCAATAAAATTGATACATGAGATCCATAAGGGAATACCTCAAAGTTCACATCTTTCTTACAGTGAAAAATACAATTATCCCACCCCAATGGTCCAAAATTTTAACTTGTTCCAGCACCAGCTCAAAAGTCCAAAATCTCATAAGAAACACAAGGAAGCTTCTTACAGCCGTGAGTACATGAAATTAAAACAAGTTATCTACTCCTTTTACAGAAACAAACAAACAAGCAAAAAGGGATCCATCTGCATGCATGCATCGGAAGGCCAGTCACTGAAGCTGTGGTACTTTTTGTAGAAAGAAATGTTATTAGTAAGAAGTGAAGAGTAGTTCTCAAATCAGAGTCCTAGTTAGGAACCTGAGCAAGGTGCTTACGGATTAGGTAGGAGAAAGCTGGCCAGCGATAATTGGTGAGGCAAGCTCTGATTGTTGCGATTTGGAATCAATCAGGCTAGCAGAGTGTCATCAAATTTAGCAGCCTACCTGAGAATGCAGGAACAGAAAGAGAACAGTCTAATAGCACTTCTAAAAGAAATTGAGGGGAAGGCATGGAGCATACATTCCCATTCCAAAGGGGAGCAATAGTCCAGGAGAAAGGGGTGGACCTAGTCCATGACAATTCTGAAACTCAAGAGAGCAGACACTATATTTTCAAGTAATCCTTCACTCCATGCGTTATCTCTTGGACATACTGGGGGGCTTGGGTCTCCAAAACATCATGCAGCACCACAACCATGGGTTTGCTGGGCTTGATTCAGGCTGCAGCCCACTGCTGTTGGAGTTGAACACTGGTGCCTGCAGCTTTCCAGGCAGATCTTTTGAAATCCAGTTGGAGAAAGCTGTGCCCCTGCTCCTCTCGAATTCTGCACATCTGCAGAATTTGCACTATGCGGAACCTGCCAAGGCTTACTGTTTGTGCTAGCACTTTGGGTAGTCTGATCTCACCGGCAAGCCTCTCAGTGAGGATTTTCTGTTTTTGTTTTGCTTCACTGTGTGGCTGAACATTCTTCTGTGTGCCCTTGAACCCCCTCAGGGACAGTTCTGTGGATAGCTGTCTGTATTTGTGGTTGTGTGGGAGATGAAGGCTAGGCTCTTCTACTCTGCAATCTTGATGACCGCATTTTTACAGTTATTTTAAAGGTTATTTATTTGAAAGGCAGAGTGACAGAGAGAAACAAGTAGAGATGTTCCATCCACTGGTTCACACCTCAGATGGCTGCAACTCCTGGGGGTGGGCCAGATTGAAGCCAGAAGCCAGAAGCCAGAAGCCAGGAACTCAATCTGAGTCTCCCACATGGTGGCAGGGGCCCAAGTGCTTGGACCATCTTCTACTGCTTTCCCAGGTGCATTAGCAGTGAACTGGATCAGAAGTGGAGCAGCTGGGACTTGAACTGATTCTCCAGTATTGAATGGGGCATTGCAAGCAGTGGGCTGTGCCACAATGCTGGTCCCTCCTATAATTACAGCTGAAATAAATTATTTGTCAACTTCTTTACCTTACAAAAATAAAGTTCATTTATGTTCTTACTTGTGAAGCACTGCACAACCTAAAGTGACCACGATTGAGGATGGTAAGACTCCTTCTGTGAGGAATGACAGCCCTTACTGACCCTCCTGTGAGGCTGAGGTTTTGGTGAGGAGCTGAAAGAAGGGAAAGGGCTGGGAATTTTTCTGGTGGCTCAACAGCTTGTTAGGGAAGCTCTTCTTGTTACAACGTGATGATTTATAGTCAGGTGGGAATTTCCAGAAGTGAATAATTTGTAAATTTCAGTGATTCAACATTTAAAAGAATAAATTATCTAATTAGAATGTGTCACACAATAGCATGACAAGAGCTTGACAAGACCTATGATGTACAGAAAGGATCAATGCAAGGATCCATTGCCATGGTTAGGGACAAAGGAGATAGGTAGAAGTTACCAATATCAGCCATGTGGGAGAAACAACCATGGACTCCACACCAGAGGACACCTGTGAGGTACCAATAGCCATTCCCATGGAGGAACCCTACGGAGGAAGAAGTGACTGCACATCACCCTCTGAAGAAGCAGCTGCTGAGGACGGCACTGTGGCATAGAAGGTTAAGCTGCTGCCTGCAGTGCTGGCATTCCATATGGGAGCCGGTTCAAGTACCAGCTGCTCCACTTCCGATCCCGCTCCCTGCTAATGTGCCTGGGAAGGCAGAGGAAGATGGCCAAGTACTTGGGCCCCTGCACCCACGTGGAAATTCCAGAAAAAGCTCCAGGCACCTGGCTTCAGCCTGGCCCAGCCTTGATTGTTACGGCCATTTGGGGAGTGAACCAGCAGATGGAAGATTCTCTCTCTCTCTCTCTCCCCTTCTGTCTCTGTATTTTTGCCTTTCAAATAAATAAATCTTTAAAAAAGAAAAACAAAAAGAAGCAGCTGCTGTTGCAAGGCTTTATAGGAAAGCTGCCACCACTCCCAATCCTGTGCATGCTCCTTCCTGTAGGCACAGTCACTCTGTGAAGCCCACACCTTAGACCTCAGCTCTGTGGCTGTACTACACATGCCCATGTCTCAGACTCTGAGGCCATTACAATAGCAGGCTAGCTCAGAAGGCCAAGGCCTGTCTGAACATGCTCACACCTCAGGCACCAGCTTAGCTTCCACGGAGAGCTGGGCCCCATCTTGACTCCGGAGATACCACACCTCTCTGCATACCCGTCCTATTTTTGGTTCCCTGCTAGTTTCACAATCACCCACACCTTGCGTGCTCTCACCAATGTGGTAGTGGGGTGCCTGTAACCCAGACACCAGTCATTACCCTTCTAGTTCCCAAAACCAAAAGTCCCTTCCTGTACGCTCTTGCTTCAAGTCTCAGTTCCATGACTAATCCACAGTCAATACTCTTCAGACACTGGCGCCCTCACAAGGAGATCAATAGACAAAACCCAGTGACAAGAATGATCTTCTTAACTCCAACTTCCATGGTGACAGCAAAAGAGACTGACAGGACCTTAGCGGCTACCACCACCAAAGTCCCCAGCAACTCTCACCGCCACCACATACATACCATTGAAGATCTTTTGGGTCTTTATCAACTCTGATCTCAGCTGACATAAGTGCCCAGAAAATACAGAGGTTCACCCTTAATGGTGCTAGAACCATTGCACCTTGTCTAGTCAGTGCCCTTGCAATCCCCAGTAGGGGAAGACCTCTATGTCAAAACTAGCCCAAAAAAGTCCAGAAGAAATGACAACTCCACCAAATGTGCAGACGTCAATAGAAGGCAACAAGATATATGAAAAACCAAAGACACATGACCACCAAAGGAACCTCAATGATTTTCCAGCACCAGGCTGTCTGAAAAGTTGAGATTTATGAATCATCTGAAAAGTAATTCAAAGAAATTTTTATATAGGCTCAGCAAGCTTTAAGAAAACAGAGACAATCAAAAAGAATCAGTGAATCATCAGTTGGATAAAATGAGAAATTTAACAGAGATGGAAAAATCAAAAAGCAGAAATTTTGTAGCTGAAAATTACAATGAATAAAGTGAAATAAATGCAATGTAAAACATCAACAGCAGAACTGATCAGAAGAAACAATCTCTGAACTCAAAGACATGTTTGAAATATACAAACTGTTGAAATCTTTACTTAATATATGCTAAACTGATCTTCTGTATATAAAGAGAATTGAAAATGAATCTTGATGTGAATGGAAGGGGGGAGGGAGAGGGAAAGGGGAGGGTTGTGGGTAGGAGGGAAGTTATGGGGGGGAAGCCATTGTAATCCATAAGCTGTACTTTGGAAATTTATATTCATTAAATAAAAGTTAAAAAAAAGAAATATACAATCAAAGGTGGTAAAAGAAATAAGAATGAAAAGGAATGATGAAAGTTAGGATTTATGGGACAAATCTAGTGAACAAATCTTTTATTTACAAGGATTCAAGAAAGAGAAAACAGAAAAGGACAGAGAAGATTACTTAAAGAAATAACAGCTAGGGGTCAGTGTTGTGGCTTAGGGGGTAAAGCCACTGCTTGCAATGCCAGCATCCCATATGGGCGCCAGTTCATGTTCCACTGCTCCACTTCTGATCCAGCTCCCTGCTAATGGCCTGGGAAAGCAGCAGAAGATGGCCCAAGTGCTTGGGCCCCTGGCACCCACATGGAAGACCCAGAGGAAGCTCCTGGCTTCTGGCTTCATCCTGGCCCTGACCCAGCTGTTGTGGCCATCTGAGGAGTGAACTGGCGGATGGAAGATCTCTCTCTCCCCCTCTCTCTCACTCTCTCCTTCCCTCCCCCATTGCTGTAGATTTTTGACTTTCAAATAAAATATTTTTTTTTACAAAAGGAAGAATAGGTAAACATTTTCCAAATCTATGTGAAGATATAAATATTTGGGTAGTAGAAGGCTAAAAGTCTCAAAACAGATTAAATTAAAAGACTATATCAATACATATTATAATCAAACTGCCAAGAATCAAAGTGAAGATCCTGAAAGCAATAAGAGAAAAAAATAAGGAAGCTTCCTAAGGCTAGCACTCAGCTTCTCAGCAGAAATCATACAGGTTAGGAGAAAGTAGCATAATATGTTCAAAGCACTAAAGGGGGAAAAAACTATTGACAAATAATCCTTTACCCAGAAAAGCTGATACTCAGAAATGAAGGCGGGAAACCCAGAAATAAATTTATGCATTTAAATTTTTGACAAAGATAACATGAACACAATACAGAAAGGATTTTTCTCCTCAATAAATGGTACTCCGAAAAGAATGAAATTAAACCATCTTCTCATACCACATACAAAATAAACTCAAAGTGGATAAGCATCTTATACTTAACTCTTAACACTATAAAATTTTTAGAAGAAAAGCTCTATGACATTTGTAATAGCAATGTTTATTTAAAAACCTCAAAAGCATAGGCAATAAAAGCAAAAATAGACAAGTGAGATTACAGGAAACTAAAAAGCGTCCACACGGCAAGAAAACAATCAAGACGGTAGAGAGACAAACTACAGTACGGGAAAAAATTATTTACAAATCATACATCTGATAAAGGATATTCAAAATATACAAGGAACTCAAATAACATAAGAATAAGAAAATAAATAATGCATTCAAATAAGCACAGGATTTGAATAGGTCTTTCTCAAAAGAAGGTATACAAATAGTTCAGTATCACCAATCATTAAGGAAATGCAAAATAAAACTCTAATGAACTATCACTTCACATCTGCTAGAATAGTTATCAAAAAGGCAAAAAGTAGGCATTAACAAAGATGTGCACAAAGATGAGTCCTTGTACATTGCTGGTAGAGATTTGAAACAGTACAATCTCTGAAAAACAGTATGGAAATTTCTCAAAAAATTACAAATAGAACTACCATATGATGCAGCAATCTCACTCCTTAAAATATATCCAAAGGAAATGAAATCAGTATGGGAAAGAGGTATCTGCATTCTCATGTTTACAACAATAGCATTCACGGTAGCCAAGATACAAAATCAACCTAAGTATCCATCAGTGAAGGAATCTACAAAGAAAATGTGAGAACTATATATTCCTATCATCTGTCTGTCCACCATGGAACATTATTCAGCCTTTAAAATGAAAGAAATCCTGTCATTTGCAATAAGATGGGTGAAGCTGGAAAACACATTAAATGAAACAAGACAGACACAGAAAGGTACATAGTGCATGTTCTCACTTATGTGTGGGATCTAAAAGTTGAAACCCATAGAAATGAAGAATAAGATGGCAGCTCTCAGAGCCTAGGGTGTAAGAGGATTGGAGAGATGTTGATCAAAAGCCACAAAATTTCAGTTAGACAGAATGAAGAAATTCTGGAAGTCTGTTGCACAGCATGCTGACTGTAGTTCATAGTCAAACAATGTCTGCTAGAATATTGTTAAGAGAGTAGTAAAAATCCTCACCACAAAACCTAAGTGTGGGAATCCATGCCTGATTTAGCTATTCCTTAATGTACACATTTACCAAAACATCACCTTGTATATCATAAGTATATCACTTCTGTTAAAAAATATATTTATAAATTATAGTCCATTCAAAATCATCTCTGTACCATTTGTTCTGAAACATGAGTGCTCATCAGAGTCACCTGGAAGACTTAAATCTCAAAGGCTGGGTCCTACCTCCATTTCGGCCTCATTAGGCTTGGGTGGGGCTCGTTAATTTACACCCCTAACAAATTCTCCAGTGAGTTCTTTCTACACCACTTTTCCTCTAGTGCAGTATTATCAACATTTGGGGCTGGAAAATTCTTTGTCGTGGGAGCTGTCCTGTGCCTTGCAGGATGTTAGCAGTGGCCCTGGCCTTTTCACACCGAATGCCAGTAGAACCCCCCATCCCTAGTTGTGACAACTGCAAGTCTCTCCAGACATTACTGAACATCCTCTGAGGACAGACTTCATGCTCAGCTGAGAACCACTGCTCTGAGCTCTCCCGTCCTCCTCAGTTTGTATTTTAGCATGCTGGTGAACACGCAGTTAATAAATGGAAGACAAAGAATGGGCCACCTCTGCTGAAACAGGGGAACTTCGTTCTGCATATGCATAGCATTCTTTTCTACGGAGGAGCTGGTTATGAAATTTTCAGCTTAAGGAACAAAGACAGACATCAGAGACAAAAATTTTCCTTGTGCCTCCTCTGGCCAGGTAAAACTTCACACCTCTTGAGACTTCACTTCCTGGTGGCTGTCTTTAGCTGTGATCTGCTTGTACCATACTCTAGTTCCTTCCTAATTCTCACTTAAAGGATTCTGGTCAGATCATCAAGTTACCACCAAGAGTTTTTCCTAGCAGTGTGCAGAATTTGAGGAGCTTTATTCCCGTCTTGAATTTTGAGGTATTTTTCTGGTATCAGGTATTACGACTTTGCACTTTTATGCAGTGCTGTAGTTACACTGGCTGTTGAGTGACAGCTGTTGTAGAACTTGCAGCATATTGAAAGTTAAGTAGGTTATTACTGGTGCTAGGGGATATTACTCTGCTAATTAGCATTGTTCCAAGAACTAAACAGAAGAACACAAACGGATATTTGTACCACAGCCTCCTCTCATGCCAGGGGCTATGTCTAAATATCAAGTGTGCTGTCCAAAAAATCCCAAGTGATTAGTGTGAGAGCACATCCTTTCTTTTCTCCCCCTCCCTGCCTCTGTCTCTGCCTTTTTGTTCATTTCTGTCTCTATTACCAAGCTTTATCCATTTTTGTACAATACTTTTTTGTTCTTCCTTTAAATATTGTATAAAAGCCTGATTTTTGTGCCAAATAAATATTATGTGACCTTTGTTTCACCATTATGACCATGTATTTCCTTTGTTTAATTTATTCTTCTTCTGCAGAAATATATTACAAAAGACATATGGAAAACCAAATTAATAATGATGCTATTGGTATCAATAAGAGGTGTCTTCTGTTAAAATTTAGGTCATGGGGCCAGCACTGTGGTGCAGCAGGTTAACGCCCTGGCCTGAAGCTCCGGTATCCCATATGGCACTGGTTCTAGTCCCGGCTGCTCCTCTTCTGATCCAGCTCTCTGCTATGGCCTGGAAAAGCAGCAGAAGATGGCCCAGGTGTATGGGCCCCTGCACTCAGCTGGGAGACCAGGAAAAGGCTCCTGGTTCCTGGCTTCAGATTGGCTCAGCTCTAGCCGTTGCAGCCATTTGGGGAGTGAGACAGCGGATAGAAGACCTCTCTCTGTCTCTCCCTCTCACTTTCTGTAACTCTACCTCTCAATTAAAATAAATAAAAAACTTTAATAAAAAAGTTTAGCTCTTGTATCAACCCTAAATTCTTTTAACACAAATTTCTGAAAATACATTTTGTTGACTTACTTAAAAGAAGCCTATTATCACTATATTCCTAAAGTTGTATTTATGAAATGCATGAAGTCTGTATTCCTTAATAAAAGATTTCTTTGGGTGGAAATAAATTTAAAAAAATAAATAGAATTGGCACCATACTGCAATAGTAACAAAAATAAATTAAAAAATTGATTTAGTCTTGCCTTTGTGAAAGAAAAATACTGGCATTTCTTTAAAGGAGCGTTTAGGGAAAAATTTAAAAGTCAAAAAAACAAGACTGAAATTTAGCAGTTGAAATAATGTATTTGAGGGACCTGCACTATGGTATAGCAGGTAAAGCTGCCTCCTGCAGTGCCAGAATCTCACGTGGGTGCTGGTTCAAGTCCTGGCTGCTCCACTTCAAATCCAGCTCTCTGCTATGGCCTGGGAAAGCAGTAGAAGATGGCCCAAATGCAAGCAGGGAATCACAGCTACCTTGGAGACACTGTAAGACACCTTAAAAAAGCAAGGTGGGAAAAATGATAAATTAGTTCCTTTTGTCCATATTTGAGCTACTGGATAAAACCTTGCTAAAGCTTACATTACTACTAGTATAGTCATTTATGAAAGCCAGTAAATCCCTTTATGACTTAATCTTTTTTGCATTGCTTTTTGGCATCTCTCCATTCTCATCTCCTATCATTCTAAATGCGATTCATCAAGCCACACAGTCTTTCTTTCAAATTCTTGAACACGCTTAGTATTTTCCTATCAAAGGACTTTCTATGTGTTGTTCTTTTAGCCTGAGACATTATTCACTCTTGTACCAATTATGAACTCATTGCCTCTAAGCTGAAAACTCACATTTGGCTGTAAACGGATCTGTGCCCTTACAACACTTTTCCTTGGGCCACTGATGTCATGTTAAGGCTTGTCAATTGAGGACACTCATCTGAAAGATGGATCATCTTCTACTGCTTTCCCAGGCCATAGCAGAGAGCTGGATCTGAAGTAGAGCAGCCGGGACTCGAACTGGTGGCCATAGGGGATGCTGGCACTGCAGGTGGAGGCTTTATCAGCTATGCCACAGTGCCAGGACCAGTATATTGATATTTTAAACAGGAGGAAATGCATACAGCTGTGCATATTATGCACATTAGTGTTGGTACATTCAATGGTACACCATCTGTCTCTTCCAAAGAATACACACATTCACAATCCCTCAGCTGAGACTGCATCTCTCCTTGGAGACCAAATATCTGCACATCTTCTAGGTTGTCACATAAGTCATGCTGTGTTCCAATTTCTAATGTTGAATTTAAATCTCCATAACAAATTCTGAAGTTACTAAGGGCAGTTTTTAGATAAAATCAATTCACTGAAATCTACGTTATCTAAATTTCCTCTAATCTCAAAGGGCTGTGGATAAAATTAACATTTATAATCCAAATATTGCAAACAGTTCATCTCTTCATACTTGACCCAGAAAATGGTTTTGTCCCACCTTTGCTTCCCCTACCCTAAGTAAAAAATCTCCAGTTATTTCTTGATGCATGTCTTGAAAGTTCATTTGATTTTTTTTCGAGATTGATATCTCAGGCCTGAATTCTGCTTGTGAGACATAACTTCCCGTGACCACTTTTGTCAATACTCACTATGGGAACATTGCCTCTTTATGTTGGAGCTGACTCCTGCTGCAGCCAAAGTTTCAAATGTTTGGGTTATTGGACTAATTCCCACATCCTTCATTGTTTACACAAAGTCTGAGTCTTGTGGGGGGTGCTTTCAGGACTGTTCCAAACAGTTTTGACCACATCTCCCAAGCATATGATGGTCTCATGGCTAACAATCTCACTCTAGAGCCTTCTAGAGTTATTACTAGGGCTCAGTAGCATTTTCCACTAGCACCGTCACTCTCCCAAAGCATTGCAGAGCATGATGTCTATATTCCTGGCATGCAGGGATACACCACAGTAGAAAAATTCAAGCATAGACTCAGCCGCATTTTTCTCTTCTTCCTTTTCCTGTTTATTTTTCTTTTCCTCCTTATTCAGTAGATGCACATACTCTTTTAGTGGCTCAAAGTCTCCATTCCTTAGGGTTTTTTTTTTTATCACTCACAATTCCTTCTCCTGAGTTTTACATCAATCACTCTAATGTTTGAGAAAGACAAACAGAGAGGGAGGGAGGAGGGTGAGGAAGAGGGGAGAGGAAGAAAGAGAGAGGGAGAGAGACTCCTATCTGCTGGTTTACTCCTCAAATGGCTGTGACAGCCAGGGCTGGGCCAGACCAAAACTGAGAACTGGAACTTGATCATGATCTCTCACACGGGTGGCAAGGACCCAACTATTTGATCCATGGTCTGCAATCGTAGGAAGATGGAATTGGGAGTGGAGCCAGGACTCGAATATGTGACATGGGCATAATAATCAATGTCTTAAGCCTTTGGGCATACACCTTCCACCAAACAGCTATTTTTAATTTTTCACTTGAGTGTTTGGGAGTTTCAGTTCCTAAGTGATTTATTTCTGGCCCCTTACTTTGGTCTTTTTTTTTCTTTTTGAGGTCATGGTTCCCTGAAAGTTCTTGAGGCTTGTTATTTGTTCATGAAAGCATTAGTTACAACAATCTGGTTTCAACTGTGACTGTTGTTCCAGAAACACTAAGCAATCTGTTTATTTTCTCTCAGACTGGATTCTCCCATTACTTCAGCCCAGGTGGGCTCTAAGTTGAGGTTTGCCACAGGTCCACTGTTGGTATGTTGTCATTGTTTCAGTTCTAGAAGCACCTGAAACTCAGATTTGTCCCAAATCTGCCATTGATGAGTTGTTGAGAATAAACAGGGGAAGTGTCCAAAATGGGTTACTATGTTCCTGTAAGTTTCTTCCCATGGATGGATTAGGCCTAGATATATAGTCACATGGTCACCAGTGCCACATTGCTAGATCACACTCATAGCCCACAGCCCACTGAGGTCAGTATGACACAGGGAAAGGAGTTTGTTGCTGAGTTGCACTCACAGCCTGACACTACTGCTACCAATCCTGGTGCTGAAGGCTAGGATATAAGATTGATCAACCCCATAAGGGTTACTTGGCACAGAGCAGGTCCAGAGGCTCCATCCACAGGTCTGGGGCCATGGAATGTTAGAATATTCTCAGTATTGGGCTTTACCATGCTAGCACTGTCTCAGCATAATTATATGGTTTCTTGCCGTCTTCCCAAGGTTGCTGATGGGGTGATAAAGGCAACCCCCTCTCTGCCGAGGTTGGCACTAAGCTGAGTCGCATGCTTAGGCCTAGGCCCTGCATGATTTTGAGAGTGCATGCTAGGTCCACTTGATGTTGGCAGTGATATACATTAAAGCAAGCCCATCCCACCAGTATGCATATCACTGCCTGCTGCTGGGGCAAGTGTGGAAGCTTCCTCTGTTCGCACTGGCATGTTCTCTGGATTTTCTGTGGTACTAGATCTCATGGGGTAGGTTTGACCTGGCGCGTGAAGGCAAGGTCTTACCTTGACTTTCCTGGCCAAATTCCCTAGTGTCTGGACTGGGGGAGGTTGGAGAAGGTGGTCATTTGATCACCTAGCCAAGGAGAATAAAAATATTCAGTCTTCAGGTTCCAGCCTGGGATTAGGGCAGTTCCGGGCCTGTCCAGCACTGGTTTTTATTGAGATGACACTGGCACTGGGATGCAGGTCTAAAGACCGTGCTTCGTTCCCTCTCCCTCTCCTAACTGGGACACATCTCTTCATGATTCACTACTTATATCCGAGGGAGGAGTGACATGGGCAACTCCTTCTTGCTTGCTTTCTTCAGTGTCTTTTCTTCTAAAAGCAGGCACTGCGAGCTCTCCCCGGGCCTCAGCAGATCGTGTGGAATTGAGTTGATGCGTGAAGAGCTGTTCAAATGGTGCGTCTGTGAGAAGATAAACACCAAGCATCTTTGCTCAGCCATCTCTTGCTCCACTCCTTTTAGCCTTATGATAAGGCACATACACTGGTGACAAACATTTATCATGGAAAGTCTATATCTCACTTGCGTTACTGAAGGACGGTTTTGCCAGGTGATTGTTCTTAGTTGGTGGCTTTTTCCTTTGTTACTTTGCTCCCTCTGAACTTTCATGACTTCTACAGAGAAATCTACCATAGTCTTATGAAAATTCCTCTGTGTATGACAAATCGCTTTTCTCTTGTTGCTTTGAGAATTTTTTACCTTTAGACAGCTTAATGAAAATGCGGCTTGCTGTATATCACCTTGGGTTTCACCTGCTTGAAGACTTTTTGGCTTCATAAAACTGTATATCCATTTCCATTCTAAAATTTCAGAATTTTTCAGTTATCAATTCTTTAATTAGGCTGTCATTTTTTAAGATTTTATTTATTTTATTTGAGAGGTAGAGTTACAGACAGTGAGAGGGAGAAACAGAGAGAGGTCTTTCTTCTGTTGGTTCACTCCCCAATTGGTTGCAACGGTCAGAGCTTAGCTGATTGGAAGCCAGGAGCCAGGAGCTTCTTCCAGGTCTCCCAAGTGGGTGCAGGGGCCCAAGGACTTGTGCCATCTTCTGCTGCTTTCCCAGGCCATAACAGAGTGCTGGATCGAAAGTGGAGCAGTGGAGACTCCAACAGATGCCCATATGGGATGCCACGCTGCAGGTGGAGGATTAACCTACTGTGCCATGGCGCCGGCCCCTTAGATGTCTTTAATGATTTTATCAGCTTTCTGGGATTACCATCAAATGTAATTCTTAAGAATTAAATGTGTGGCTGACTAAAAAAGAAAAATTAAAAGAAAAATCAATGAAATGATTGAAAGATAAAACCTAAGAAATCCCTGGAAAGAAGAAAACGTAAAAATTCTGAGAAAATTAAAAAAGAATAGAAAATCTATTCTGAAAATCCAACAAGAGACTAACAGAGGTTTCAAAATGATGAGTTGACCAAAAGAATGTATCAAATGAGGAAACGATTTAGAAAAAAAATAGAGAAGGCAGTATTTCAGGCATGTAGGATGACACTGAGAGATCCCACTCAGTGCCAGAGAAAATAAATTAATAAAAATCTATGCATATCCAGGTGCAATTTCAGAATACCAGAGGGAGAGTAGGAAGACAGAAAATAAAACCAGATTACTTAGCAATTAAAAAAAGAACAGTGACATTGAATTTCTTACAGATTCCTAGGATTTGTGAAGCACTTCAAAGCAAAGATAGGGCTAGACCTCAGAAGTAATGTACTTTACAGGTGATGGCAAAAAGAAAAATAGCAAATTAACTAAATACAGAAATAAGTCATACAAAACTTCCATGGAGACAATGACAGCAATCCTTAATTTCTTCATATAAAATCAAAATACGGATAATATTTATTTTTAATTTCTTTAAAAATATTTTCAGATGTTCCCATATTGGCCTCTTATGCTTTCTGGAAGACTTTCTAGTTAAAGGCAATAAGATTTCCTTTTGTACTAATGTCTCATAATTCTAATTGTTTAAAAGCAAAGGCAAAAAATAAAGGTAGGCAGAACTATAATATGATTTTTATCTTTTTAAAGGTTCATTAACTTGAAAATGAATGAATTTATTTTCCTACCTCCAGTTTTTCATACTTTTCTTTCCTTGTGTTTTCTCTTTTCATCATAATCCTTTTTTTTTTCAGATTTATTTTATTTATTTGAAAGACAGAATTGCAGAGAGAGGTAGAGACAGAGAGAAAGGTCTTCCATCTGCTGGTTCACTCCCCAGTTGGCTACAATGGCCAATCAGGAGCCAGGAGCTTCCTCCATGTCTCCCACGTGGGTGCAGGGGCCCAAGGACTTGGGCCATCTTCCACTGCTTTCCCAGGCCACAGCAGAGAGCCAGATCGGAAGAGGAGCTGCTGAGACTAGAATCAGCTCTAATCTGGGATGCCGGAGCTTCAGGCCAGGGCATTAACCCGCTGTGCCACAGCGCCGGCCCTCATCATAATCCTTTACAACATTAATGAAGGAGTTGTCTGCTCAAGGAGAAGGTAGCCTGCTTGCTGGTGTGGAATCGCCTGCTTGTGCAGTGTTCCCTGTGCTCTTATCTGGCCTCAGCAATCTTGTTTAAAGCACGAGCGGCCTGGGCTAGATGAGCCCAGCCAGTCTTCCAGCTTTAACCTTTCTGCCCTTGGACACAAGCTCGAAAAGGTCAGGGTGCAGGACTTTCGGGAAAGAAATGTGTTTCCTCTGGAAAACATTCACATTTTCTTAAATTCTTAGACGAGGAAGGCATGTTTCTCCTTTGTGGTTGATCTATAGAAAGACATTAAGGAGACATTTGTAGCAGATTTACTCCTCCAAAGCCACTTTTTATATGGCTATGAACTGGGCTCAGTGTTCTTGCCACCAGTCACTCCCACTACGGTTGAAGAGTTTCCGGTCATATTTGCTATAAGTGTTTCATTTTTATTTAAGAGTTTTCATTCTTGCTAAGACATTTTGCAGATCACTAACCTTGTAACATTATAGAAGAGTCACATTCTCTCCTAGCATATTTGGATAGGCTAAAAAAACTCCTGATTATTAGAGCTATATATTTCTATCATTCTTTTGGACTTGGCCATGTTATAGCATCATTGTATATCATAACTATCTTGTCTCTCCTCTAGAGTTGTCAGACAAAAGACTTCCAGTTAAATTTGAATTTCAAATAAATAATAGAAGACTTTTTAGTGTGTTCCAAATACTACATGGATATACTTATACTGCAAAAAGTGCTTATTTATCTGAAATGTAACTGGGAAATCTGAACTTTTAGTTACTAAATATGACACACCTTTCCTCTCAGAAGGAAACAAATCCTTAAGAGAAGGGTCTTTATTTGGTTCAGTTCTGTGTTTTGGCTAGAAGCAAATTGTTTTCACATACTAGATACCCAGTTTATTTGAACTGATTAGTGAAAATTTATGCTAAACAAATGTAAGATGGGTGGCTTCAAAGAAAATTATTTGTAACTGATTTATTGTTTCACATTATGTTGTCATAATGTCAAAATGAATAATTCAACTAAACTCAGAGTGTAATTTGAGTGGACTTGGTTACAGGATGATACCACATAAATGTTTTGGTTTTTAAACTTATATGAAAGAAATTACTCCAATGCCTAGTTTAAGCTCTTTAAGATCCTCAACTTCTAATAAAGTGTTAAGATTAGGATTGATTCCAACATGCTAAGTATACCATCTCTAAAAGAGTGAAAATACAGACTGACATAAATAGGAGGATCATGGAAACTCAACTGAACTGAGTATTTTTACTCCTTTTGGTAATATTTTCCCTTGACACCAGAAACTGATATTCAAGGATAGAATTGAGTTAATGCATCAATAAAAGCCAGTTATTTTTCACAATTAAAATTAAAATTAAAAATTCCCTTTAATGTGGATAACAACAACAAAACATTTTGGAGAGATTTGGCCATCAGTACAAAATCAGACATGCACATCAAAACCAACCTCCCCACTCAAATCTAAAATTGCCTCTATAAATCATGCTTATTTTTGTTCATTGACATTCTCTGGTTTCTTTCCCTTTTCCCCCTAATCCTGAATTGATAGAAACTTGGCCTTTAACTTATTAGTAAATTCTTGATTATCTCCTCTAGACCAGTGTTTTACTGATTAGGAAACCATCTTTCTATCTTTTCATAGATGGCAGAGCCAACTCTGTTCACTTTCCAGAATCTATTCTTCTGTGAGGCCCTTTGAGCCTCAGTTTACTTAAGTGCATGACAGGGTCAGGATTTCTACTGTACATGTTGTTGTGAGGATCAAATGAGAACACGTGTACGAAACTCCGTAGATACCTTTGCTTCTGTCCATTATCAATAAAAGTTTTGTTGGAGAAGATATAGACATGGACAGCCAAAAGTAAATCAATTGGATTGAACTCAGGAGTTGGTATTAGAGCATTTGCTTTATAAATGGCCTGATCTCCTATGGCAAAGTGACTTGCCCACTCAATTATACTTAACTCCAGATCTGCAACCATCTTTTAAGATCTAGTATAGAAGAAACTAGAAAGACTAAGGAAACGAAAAAGTCTTTACTTCCTGCCCAAAAGGTATAATGGTTTTACATATTTTATATATTATTACATAAAATTCTATATTTATATAAACAAACATATACTCATATATGTGTGTAAATGTGTGAACGAAGACATACTTACACTTGAAAACAAGAAGGAATTCTGTGTATGAGTCTGTCTCTCTCACATAGAACTGGTAGGAATTCCTAAAGACAAAAATCATAGAATTGAATAAATTTTTTAAATGCCACAAACCAAAATCTGTGCATAACTAAATTAGTAAAATTGATATTTGGTACCAAGAAACTACACTTGGAAGAACAGTGTTTAGGAGAAGCCCTAAACATAGTGAGTGGTAAAGCAGTTAATAACAGGCAGCAGGGTGTGGGTGTATGGGAATCATTTGTACTACTTCACAATCTTTCTTTTGTAAATTTAAAACTATTTGGAAATGAAAGTTTATTTAACAAAAATCACAATCAGTATAAGAAAATGTTTAAAATAGCAAATTATATATCATGGAAATTAAAGTTTTGGCTTTTGGGATGAAGACTCCAAGAGATCATGGGAAAAGTAGAACATGCACAGATGAAGATTGCTGTTGTATGCTACGATGGACAAACAATTGCCCCAGAAATCATTCAAAGAAATTAAGAGAAGGAAGGTATGAAAGAAAACTTAAACAACTCACAAACAGATCCGGAATTTCAATAGCCATTTCATGAAAGTTCCTGAAAGTAAGAATTTCACAAATGGAGAAGAGATGATATTTATAGAAGTGATGGAAGAGAATTACCCTAAAATGAAAAACACATGAATCTCCAGATTAAACTTTCCTACTATAGCCGGCACCGTGGCTCACTAGGCTAATCCTCCGCCTTGCGGCGCTGGCACACTGGGTTCTAGTCCCGGGCGGGGTGCTGGATTCTGTCCTGGTTGCCCCTCTTCCAGGCCAGCTCTCTGCTGTGGCCCAGGAGTGCAGTGGAGGATGGCCCAAGTGCTTGGGCCCTGCACCCCATGGGAGACCAGGATAAGCACCTGGCTCCTGCCATCGGATCAGCGCGGTGCGCCAGCCGCAGCGCGCCAGCCATGGCGGCCATTGGAGGGTGAACCAATGGCAAAAGGAAGACCTTTCTCTCTGTCTCTCTCTCTCTCACTATCCACTCTGCCTGTCAAAAAAAAGAAAAAAAAAAATTCCTACTATAACCAAACAAGAAGAAATTTAAATACACCATCCAGAGTGCTACTTCAGAACCCACAAAATTATGGGAAGAAATCTTAAGAACTTTCATAAAAAATAAAATTTATGTATAAATGAGTTGTAGTCAGTTGATATCCGTATTTTAATAAAAATTTCTGGAGGCACTAAGATGATGAAAAGTTATCTTCAAAGTTTCGAGAGAAAATTACTTTGGCCCTAGGATTCCTAAATTCTAACTTTTGAAACTAAATTATGAAGAAGAAATAAAAAATATTTTATATATGGAAGAGCTTAGTATATTTACCACTAAAACTCTCTAAGAAATTTCTCAAGATGTATGCCAGCAAGAAAAATATAATTTCTTCTAAAATGTGGGGTTCTAGAAGCAGTGATCAAAGAAGTTACACAAGCTTGTGAAGTCTAGCCATGTAATGATTAATTAGAATGAAACTTCCATGCGATAATGGCTTTAGAAAGGCAACATTATGGGAATGTTTATCCTAATTATTATTCCAAGTCCTTGTCCCCACAGAGATAAAAATTCAAAGCAGAGATGTAAGCAAGCTGCATAAATGAGGGCAGCATTTATTTAAAAGTGAGTCAGTGAATTCACGATCATGTGTGACTATGCACAACCACAGACTTAGAGAGCTGACATGAGTGGGTCAGAGTGTTCCCTTTGAATAGAGAACAGGAGAGAAGGCCAGAGAAGGAACAACAGGAGCCAGAAAGACAAAAGACAAAAAGGCCACTCCCACATGTTACAATCTCCTTTATGGGATAAAGGGTGGTGCCTAATGGATATGAAATGTTCAGAATAGACTAATCAGTAGAGACAGAAGATTTGATTTCCTGCAAATTGTTGGCTGCATTTTTAGAGTCATTATTGGAGACTTTTAAAAATATTTATTTGTTTATTTATTTATATCTGAAGGGCAAGGAGAAAGAGAGAGAGAGGGAGGGAGAGAAAGAGAGAAAGAGACCTTCCATCTACCTAATTCACTCCCAGGGTACACATTGTCAGGAAGCTGGAATGGAGTGCAGAGCCAAGACTAAACCCAGGCACTGTGACACGGGATGTAGGCTTCTCTAGTGGTGTGTTAGCCACTAAGCAAAACACCCACCCCTGGTGGTTTTTAATGGTCATCCTGGGATTGGAGCTGCCTATTACACAGTTTTGTTGAATTCCTTCCTTAAGGCCTACCCTCTTCAGTGTGCTGCTGAAGTCTATGCAGCAGTGAGCATTGAACAAGGTCAATGAACCAGGTCTTGCCTTATCTGGGAGAAAAAGTGTGTGACTCAGGAAGTAATGAAGCCAGGGAGGCTCACAGAGGCTCCATCATGTCCCTACAGACAATAAAACAACTTGCCCCTATATGTGCTAAATACACCCCTTACTGTGTTCTTGGCTATACTGCCTTTGTTTCCTGATTGAATCTGTTAATCCTTCTTCCTTCTGTCTTCAGTTGTCTCTCTGGTATCACCTAATGCATGGTTGATTTTCCCAGCTGCATCTGAGTTATTGTCTTTCTACAGTGGGAGCTGAGTAATAATGCACCAGTTGTTTTTAGAATGAGAAGATTGTTAGTCTAAAACTCTAGAGGCAGCCATTGTTAAGGTAATTTCTTTCAAAAGCTCCAGTCTGCATATATATTGTATTGAACATGCATCTAATTGTAGCTACTTCTAATATTATGTGAATAGCTGGTTCATTAGAAATCAGTGATACTGGGCCTGGCTTTGCGGTGTGGTGGGTTAAGCCATTGCCTGTGATGCTGATGACCTCAACCCATATGGGTGCCTGTCCATGTCCCGGCTTTTCCACTTCCAATCTTGCTCCCTGCTAATGCACCTGGGAAAGCAGAGGGAGACGAATCAAAGGCTTGGGCTCCTGCCACCCAGTTCAGGATGGAGTTCCAGGTTCCTGGCTTCAGCCTGGCTCAGCCTTGGCCGTTGAGGCCATTTGGAGTGTGAACCAGCAGATGGAATATTCTCTCTCTCTCTCTCTCTCTCTCTCTGCTTTTCAAAGAAGTACATCTTTAAAAAAAGAAAAAGAAATCAGTGAGACTACTTGTATCGCTGCCCTTTTTAAATTTTTTAATACAAATTTATCCTCAAAGACCCACTGGAATTCTAATTTCTTTCTGGTGATTTGTGAATTCGGTTCAACAGAATTTCTAAATGAAGAATATTTTTTTTTTTTTTTTTTTTTTTACCAAAAGTTACAGCCAGTCTTTCTCATCTTTGAGTGTCTTGCTTACGGAAAGGGCCTCCAAGAAATAATTTGTATCTCATAGTTTGTGAAATTCTGCTTTTCCACCATTATCAGTTTTCTTCTATTTATCCTAAAGGTGATCACAGCCCTGAGCACCCCCGGGCATCCTCTAAGGAGACATTTTTCATGACATCAAGAGTATAGCTCGGGGATGTGCCTTGTGGTGCAGTGAGTTAAGCCTGTGACACCTGAATCCCTTTTTGGAGTGCTGGTTCCAGTCTTGCTGCTCCACTTCCAACCCAGCTCCCTGTTAATGCACCAGGGAAGGCAACAGAAGATGGAGTTCCAGGATTCTGGCTTTGGCCTGGTACAGCCCTGGCTATTGTGGCTATTTGGGAAGTGAATCAGTAAATGGAAGATCTCTTTCTGTCTGTTTCTCTCTCTTTCTGTTATTCTGTCTTTCAAATAAGGCTCTTTATGGTTATCAAACCTATGCTTATTTTATTAGATTATAATATGTGAGAAAATCTGAATATTTTTGTGGCAACATAGTAAATACATACCACTTTACAGTCCATGAGAATGAAAACTCTTTAACTGGACTCCGAATTGAGTTCAAAAAGAATCACTATGAAGCATTAAAACTGCCCAATACCTTTTCCCCTTGTTGCATAATCTGTTCCATATAAAGCTGACATTAGCAAAGGAGTCAGACTTTCAGAGTCTACTGCGAGGCTCCACAGTCTATCTGGCTTGTGTACTGGGGCCAGCACATTGTTAAGAGACCTAACCAGGATCAAAATTCCCACTCAGTGGCTTAGTTATCAGAAAAGTTATCTCTTGATGTCTTCTCAGAATTCTGTATTACTTAATGCTCACCAGAAAGGAAGGTTAAGGTAATTCCAAAGTTTCTCATGCAGCATGGCCAACAAACACTGGACAAAGGGTGAGGGCACCAGGCCTTGCTGACATGTAATATTGCTCCAGTCTACACTTGTGTTAAGGCGGTAACTGCCAAGTCATCTATCCAACCACACTTTCCAGTGTGCAGCTTCCCCTCTGCTGTGGTTGCCTTTACCTACGGCATCTGCCTGCTCTCATGTCTTGTCTTCAGGCCTGTTAGTGTACTATTCTTGTCCCCCATGTTTAATCCTATCTATCTTCTTTAATTTTGGGGATCCCACCAGTGAAGAGAGAGAATGGATTGCAGGCCTGCTCCATAAACATTTCCTTCCCAAACTGTAGGCATTCGTGTGCTGCTCCTCCCTCTCACTCTACTTCTCCATATGATGAACAAAACGCATAAAGATCATTCATGAGATTCACTAGGTTACATTAGATTTCCTAGGACTGGAGCCAAAGAAAGAGAGAACTTTTCCGATAGAGAAAGCTACTGAGTGGGAATTTCAGTCTTGCACGGTATTTATTTAAGGCGTAGCCTCAGAACAAACATCTAAGAGTGAAGAAGGAGAGGGAAGGGAAAGAAAATAGGGAGTGATCTTGCATTTAGAATAACTGGCCTGATCCCCAAGGATGGGGATGCACTGAGATATACATTGCACCACAGATGTTGTTCTCCTGTCAGGTACGAGTTCATCTTACCCCATTGTCTCTTAGTCATTGACTGTAGGCTGTGATAGAGGGCTTACTAATCTCCCTAAGAAATGATAGCTATCAACTGAGAATAAGCTATCAACTGAGAAGTGAGTGAGTGGGCAAGTAACTGTAACCATTATCTGCCAACTCATATGACAGCACGAGGATGTGTGTAACTGCTGGTAAAAACAATTTGGCATCAATCCATCTAATACACATACTCTGTTCCACCTCTATCTCATACACATAATTGGTTTGAAAACCCTGCCTAGGATGCAGCAGAAGATGGCCCAAGTGCTTAGGCCCCTGCCACCCACATGGACGACCCAGATGAATTTCCAGGCTTTTGGCTTTGGCCTGGCCCAGCCTCAGTCATTGCAGCCATTTGGGGAATGAACCAGCAGATGGAAGATCTCCCTATCTCTCTGTAACTCTGACTTTCAAATAAATAATAAATAAAATTTTAAAAAGAAAACTCTGGCAAAAAATGTTAAAAGGGAGTCCAAAAGCAGTTTAGAGATGTTGATGAAGTTTCTCGAGTACAATATGAAAGTTGATGATGTGGTTTATAAAATAGAATGACCTACCAGGGTCCCCTCAGACATGTGAATACACACAGATTTAGTAAGGGTAAACATGCTGATAAGAATAGAATTTTAAAGAAAAAAAAGTATGGTGGTAGGAAAATTGTTGCAAGGCATTCATATAATTGGAATTTTTTCTCATCATTCCTTTTGAATTATCATTTCCCACTCCTGATTAGTGATGATCTTAGGTATAAAACCTGAGGGCTAGCATTTTTTGTATCTATTTAAAGATGAGAAAATAAATTTCTAATTTATTTATTTTATATATACATATGTATACTTCCATCATTACACCATTATAATTTTCTTGAACTAATTTGTCCCTATAGCTCTCTTCCTCTCTTGGTTTCTAATTTCTTTGAATGCAGAGCAAGTGTCTTAGATATATCTTTATATTTTAATCCCAGCAGGACAGGTCACTTTTATTGCATCAATTAAAGAAATAAATGAAGTAATGAAAAAATAGTCTAAGAATGCACAATTCCTTCTGGAAAAGTCATCATTGTTATGAAAAAAAGAGTCAGAATTCTCAGGAATGACCAGCCTCTCCCAGTAACTTTGTATCAATCACTAGTCATGAAGGAAGTTTCAAGCTTATTTGGCTCACCCCATTTTTGCTCCCTTGAGGTTATTGGGGCAAGGTTGAATTCTAATTACAGCAAAGGGAAAAGCATCAAGTCAGGAAGTAAAACATCAGTGAGAATTTCCAGCACAGAGAAAAATAAATTTTGGGAAAAAAAAGTATTTATTTTTTCCTTTGACAGAAAGACTAGGAAGTGAATGTAAACCTAATCATTTATTGATGACAAAATAGTTTTTTGAGTTTTTGGTACTATACTATAGATAAGTAAAACTTAGCAAATTGGGAATTCTAATATTCCACCTTCAGAAATTAAGTAATGTGTTTTTCTTTTAAGCAATAAATTATCTTTTCCTTGAGTGAAGTAACAGCTTTATTAAAATGTCAAGGTGACTTTGCCAGTTCTTACATAATTTGCTTGTGTTAGTCAGTGTTCTCCGGAGAAACAAAATGAATAGGGCAGAAACAAATAGAGACAGAGATAAAGGCAAATTTATTTTCAGGAATAAGTCTTATATGATTATGGAGGCTGGCAAGCCCAAAATCTTGTCCATGAAGGCTTCCAGCTGCTTGCATGGGGCTCAGCTGCACTAGGGAGGATAACCTGCTTATTCAGAGTCTGATTTACATGTTAATCTCCTGTAAAAAGTACCATCACAGGGGGCAGAGCAAGATGGTGGCTGTGCAAGATGTTCTTGTAAGGGGCCGGCATTGTGGCATAGTGGATAAAAGCCACCGCTGGCAACACCAGCATCTCATGAGTGCTGGTTCAAGTCCTTGCTCCTCCACTTCTGATCTATCTCCCTGCTGGTGGCGTGGAAAATGCAGGAGGTTGCTCAAGTGTTTGGGGTCCTGCCATCCACATGGGAGACCCAGAAGGGGCTCTGGCTCCTGGTTCCTAGCTTCCTGGCCCAGCCCTTGTCATTGTGGCCATTTGGAGAATGAACTAGCAGAAAGGAAAATCTCTCTCTCTCTTACTCTACTTTAAATTTAAAAAGGGATGCTCCGGTGATTGTCTCCTCACAGAGACACTGATTTTGACAGCTATTCACATATCAAGCCATTTCACAAGATCTAAGGAAGTCAAGAGAGAGGTGACAATACCCAGCTTTAGGATAATAATAGAAGAAACCACATGGTAGGAAGCAGGAAGGAAAGAGTTGCCTGTATCATCACTCCCCAACTCTAAGCAATGCAATAAGGTAAGAGACAACTCTCACTTGAAAAATGGAAAGAGAATTAAATTAAGCCCTTATACTTGCAACCTAAAACTAGGCTGGCCATCGTGAAACCCAATGCTGGAAGAGGCCACACAGTCTCAATGCCCAGATTAAGCTTCTAGAAGTGCCTTAGCCAGCTATCCAAGGGATGCCTCCACTACTCCTTCCCATCCTCAGGCAGGTAGTGAGAAGCAACAATCCAGACCCTGGGTATTGAGGCAGGAAGGTAAGCACAGAACTTTGCTTCATACCTCAGTACTAGCATTGTCATAGTAAGAGTGAGCACCATATAAAACACAAAGGCCCCGATTGCCAGGACAGTATTTCCAAATGAAGCTTCTAGACCTGTCCCAGTATCAGATTGAGAACTGTGGAACTGTGTCCCAGTGGGACATCCTTACCTTTCAACTTGCATCATGG
The DNA here is from genome assembly GCF_051225735.1 of Oryctolagus cuniculus. Taxonomy (NCBI): domain Eukaryota; kingdom Metazoa; phylum Chordata; class Mammalia; order Lagomorpha; family Leporidae; genus Oryctolagus; species Oryctolagus cuniculus. Next base: position 68,353,058 of record NC_142870.1, read on the forward strand.
CCACCCATGTCTCAACCTAGACTGCACCCACAAAACTGCTCAGGTCACTGTGGCTGTGAGAACTAGATGCACTCAGCTCAGTTCCAGCCTGGGTAACCAAGGAACTTCCTCCATCGTTCCTTCCCCAGAAAGGATCAAAATGTCAGACTTCAGCTTCGGGGATTAAGGTAGTAAAGTGAGCATAGGACTATGTCTCATAAATCCATGCTGAGTTGGTAAAGACCTAACATTGGTCAGATCCTAATGGTCCCTGTTCATAGATCAGTGCCTGCAGATGGAGCCTCTGGATCTATCCCAGTGACAGGAGGATACCTGCAGGCCCATCCAGACTTACATCCATCTCTTGTGGTTGTTTGCAGTTCTCTTAGGCTGTGAGTACACATGAGCAGGCAGCCCACAGCAGCATAAGCCTTGATCCAACTCTTGCACTGCCCAGATCTCAGCGAACTGTGGAATATAGGTGTGGGCTAATGTTATGGCCATGGGACTACCAATACAACCCCACACCCAAATCCGGGCAGTATGACATGAAGAGGGTAATTGTCAACTTAGGGGAAGGAAATGAATTGGGCATCAACTCACTGCATAGAAGCCTAGGGATGGTCCCTCCACAGACAGGTCCAGAGCTGGGGAGAATCCCATAATACCTGACCGTAGGCCAGTGACTGTGGATGAAGTGTCTGAGATTATACTGGTCCCAAGTAGAAGTTTACAAGGACAGCTTATGCTTTCTTTTTAGACCATCCTCCAAGTCATTCATAAAAATACACCACCAGTGGTTTTGAATAAAGCTGAGCTTGGGGTGCCATCTAGTGCTGAAATATCAGTAACACACCAGTTATCATATAGCAAATTAGGGTGCCATAGGCTAGAATTAGGATGCCATAAAGTATTAAAATAGCAGATATGTCTACAAAGTCAAGAAAAATAAACTCCTGGGGGCCAGCGCTGTGGCAAAATGGGTAAAGCCACCGCCTGCAGTGCCAGCATCCCATATGGGCTCCAGTTCAAGTCCTGGCTGCTCCACTTCTGTTCCAGCTCCCTGCTGATGTGCCTGTGAAGACAGAGGAAGATGGTCCAATTTGTTGGACCCGTGCACCCACGTGGGAGACCCAAAAGAATCCCTGGCTCTTGGGTTCGAATCAGCTCAGTTCTGGCAGTTGTGGCCATTTGGGTAGTGAACCAGCAGGTGAAAGACCTCTCTCTCTGTCTCTCTGTCTCTCTCTCTCTCTCTCTCTCTCTGCCTCTGCCTCCTCCTCTCTGTAACTCTTCCTTTCAAATAAATAAATAAATCTTTTTTTAAAAAGAAAGAAAAATAAACTGCTTAGAATTGAGGAAAGGATGGGCAAAAACAGATATGGATTAATAGGAAAGATACTCATACCAAATACTTCAATGCACAGATGACATTAGATGCCAAAAAGCATCACAAATTTTCAGGAAACCATGACCTCAATTAAAAAATAAGGTGACAAAAACAAACCATATAGCAACTGACATCTGTGAGCCCTCCGATGAAGAATTCAAAATAGCTATTCAAGGAAACTCAATGAAGTCAATGCTCCAACAGACAGAATGAACAGAGTGAAGTAATTCTTAAAAATTCAAACATCAATGCTTGAGCTCAAAAATATACAATGTGAAATTTAAGTTTTAAATTTTAAAATATATAAAAGAAGAAAGAATTAATGCATTCAAAGACAGGCTATTCAAAAATATATGATTGGAGGAGAGCAAAGAAGAAGAATGACTAGGAATGAAGAAAGGTTATAGCAATGTTAGAGCAACATTTAAAAAGCAAATATTTGGGGTTCAGGAAAGACTTGAGAATGCCAAAGGGGCAGAGCTTATTTAAAGAGATGATAAAGGAAAACTTCCTATCCAGGTATCAGATGTTGAAGGTCACCAAGTCTATCCCAAGACATAATATAATTAAGCTTTCAAAGGTTGAAGACAGAATTCTCAACATGAGAAAATAAAAAGAAAAGCATTAAGTGGTCCAAATTTTCCTCACAACAGATTTCTCAGCAGAAATTCTACATTCCAGAAGAGAGTGAGATGAGGTTTACACAGTACTGAAGGAAGAAATTGCCAGCAAAGAATTCTATGCCTAAAAAAGCTGTCCTTTAGGTATGAAGGAGACAAAGACATTCCCAAAGGAACAAAAGCTAAGAGAATTTATAATCACAAAGTATGTACTACAAGAAATGCTGAATGGAATTCTTCAAGTTAAAAGAAAAAACTTCACTGAATAAGAAAAAAATATTAGAATTTACAAAATTCACTGGCAGGAGTAAGTACGCAGACAAAATCAGGGTACTCTAGTATTGTAAACATGGTGCATAAACCATGTAAATCTTTACTATGAAAACTAAAAATTCAAATAATTATAAATAAAAACTTCATTAATGTATTAAGATACAGGCAATATAGATAATGTGAAGTGGAGCATTAAAAATGGAACATCAAAAAGCAGGAGGAATGGAATGCAAGTATAGAGTTTTTAATTTGCATTTCTCACTCCTGTTTTTCCTCATCCTTATGATCAATTTGAATTTTCAATTATTTGAAATAGTTTGTTATAATTAAGACTTTTCTGTAAACTTCATAGTAACCACAAAGTAACAATCCAGAACAGATACCCCAAAAATAATAAATAAGGAATCAAAACATACTAATAAAGAAAGTCATTTAACCACAAAGGAAGACTGTAAGATAAGGAGAAAAAAAAAGAATAAAGAAAGAAAGGGAAAAAAGGAAAGAAAGAAATTATGTTAAAACTAGAAAACAAGTAATAATAGTAAGTCTCACCTATGAATAATTACCTTAATGTAAATGAATTAAATTGTTCAATTAAAAGACACAGAATGACTAGATGGATTTAAAAAATATAATCTGACCATGTGCATCTTACAAGAAATTCACTTCACCTAAAAGGACATATATACTGAAAATGAAGGGGTAGAATAAGGTATTCCACACAAATGGAATCCAAAAGAAAGCAGAAGACCTCCTTGTGTTTAAAAAACCCGACTACTAGCAGCCCCTTCAGGCTTTGCCTGTCCTGAAGCCCCACTCTATGCCACTCTGGCTGGAGGTCTCTGACTCTAATAAATCTTGCTTTAAAATCTCAAAAACAACAAAGCTAAAATAGACTTTAAGTCCAAAGCAGTAGAAAGAGACATGGAAGATCATTATATAATGTTAAAGGGGTAAGTTGGGTGAAGAGGTCACCACAAAACACACACTGAACACCAGAGTAAGGGAGAAGGTTTATCGTCAGGTGGAGGAAACCGAACAGGCTGCCTCCATGCACATGAGAGAACAACAGCCTGTACTAGGAGAACAGGTGTCATATAGCTTTGCAGAGGTAAGGAAGAGGGAGCAGCAAATCCCACTAGGGTGAGAGTGGAGCTGACACTTGTGATTGAGCTATTTGTCACCTGACTTCTAGTAAGCCAAGCTGAGCTTAGGAAAATGGAACTATTTTACCAGCATTCCCTCCCTTTTTGTTTTCTATAAAGCAAGTGTTGTATGGGATTATATCAGCCCTAAAAGTCCAGGAGGGGTGGAGGGATGATGACCTATCTTCTAGATCTGTTTCTTGCTAACATGGATGATGAGTTACTCTCCGCTGGCATGGGGCAATGTCTAAAGTCATGATGTCCTGGTGGGGAGCCAGATATATCTCTGTAGTAGAATTTGGTTGACTGCTGGGTTGGTGAAGGTTTTGGGTTGTTCCATTATTACCTTCTGTAAACACTGCTAGTGATGCGATTTGGCTTTGGAGACATCGGATGGCATCAGCTGGGGTCTCAATGAACCTGGTGACCTCTTGTAACTTTTGAACCTGTTTTGAGTTGGTTGGTTGAAATAACATTGTGGCCCAAAGCTGTTCCTGAGATCTCTACTGAGGAGAGGCATGCTGTGAAGCTGATTGCAGCCCAGACTGCTCACCTCTTGTGGGTAGAGGGGTTTGTCTGTAAAAAAATTCTGAAAAATCATACAATGTTAAGTTGGGGGCAGAGGACCATCAATACACATGGGTCAGGAGGAGAACCATTGATGCAAGAGTAGAGGGTATAATTACAAAGGAATGAGGCCCCAGTTGGCTAGATAGGGTCTAGAACCAAGGACAGAGTCATTATTAGAGGACCTAAAGGTGCTCTCTAAACTACAGAAAAGTTTTTCCATTGAGAGGCAAATAGAAACTGACAGAAGGGGCTTGCTAATAATCAGGTGGGTTTTAAGGCCTTGCCAGACATTATGCTCAGACCTAGTTATCTCTTTACATGGAGTACATTATAAGGGAGGTGTGAACCTCCTTGGAGAAAGCACCCTGTTGACTTCCATTACCTAGCTGGCCTGGGAGGAGAGCTGGCCAGGTAAAGGCAGAAAGGTGGCATCTCTAACAGTTCTGCCTGCAATGTTGCTGACCCTACTTGGTCAACCCCTCAGCAGCTGTGGTTATTTTGGAAGCTGGACAGAGTGAAGGGCTTTTCAGTTTAGAGCCAACAAGGTCTGCAGCTCTAACCTGGGCATCCTTCGACTCCAGAGCAGGTCCATTTTCAGTGACCCGACTCTTGGCTGGCAGAGCTTCCACAACTCTTCATAAGCAGACTTCTGCTAAAGACCTGGCTTTCCATATAAACCAATGCAGTGAACTGGCCTGTTGCATCTCTTTGATGGAAGGTTACTGTGTAGAGCACAGCCATTAATTGCCCTGCCATCTATCTTTTTTTTTCACTTTTATTTAATAAATATAAATTTCCAAAGTACAACTTTTGGATTATAGCATCCCATCTCCCACTCCCTCTCCCATCCCATTCATATCAAAGATTCATTTTCAATTATCTTTATATACAGAATATCAACTTAGTATATACTAAGTAAAGATTTCAAGAGACTGCACCCACACAGACACACAAGTATAGAGTACTGTTTGAGTAGTAGTTGTACTGTTAATTCGCAAAGTACAACACATTAAGGTCAGAGATCCTACATGGGGAGTAGGTGCACAGTGACTCCCGTTGTTGATTTAACAATTGACACTCTTATTTATGGCATCAGCAATCACCTGAGGCTCTTGTCATGAGCTGCCAAGGTTATGGAAGCCTCTTGAGTTCTCTGATCTTATTTAGACAAGGCCATATTCAAAGTGGAAGTGCTCTCCTCCCTTCAGAGTAAGGTACCTCCTTCTTTGATGGCCCCTTCTTTCCACTGGGATCTAACTCACAGAGATCTTTCATTTAGGTCTTTTTTTTTTTTTTTTTTTTTTTTTGTCACAGTGTCTTGGCTTTCCATGCCTGCGAAACTCTCATGGGCTTTTTAGCTAGATCCGAATGCCTTAAGGGCTGATTCTGAGGCCTGAATGCTATTTAGAGCATCTGCCATTCTATGAATCTGCTGTGTATCCAACTTCCCATGTTGGATCATTCTCTCCTTTTTAATTCTACCAGTTAGTATTAGCAGACACTAGTCTTGTTTATGTGATCCCTTTGACATTTAACCCTATCATTACGATCAATTATGAACTGAAACTGATCACTTTGACTAGTGAGATGGCATTGATACATGCCATCTTGATGTATCAGTGCCATCTTGATGGGGTTGAATTGGAATCCCCTGGCATGTTTCTAGCTCTACCATTACTACCACCTGTCTTTACATTGCTTCTGATGCCCAGCCTTCTCTTTCTCCTGGTTTTTGTTAAAGAAGACCAGAGGAAAGTTTTTAGAGTATGCAAGTCAAGGGATTGCTCCAGTCCCATCTCTAATCTTTGATGGTCTAAGTTAGAAGTCTATGGTAGGATTTTACAAAACATTAATCCCTTTTAGGCCTCTGGGCTTTTTTCATTAAGATAACCATCATGTTTGGTAACAAAAGATCATTAGAGTTTTTAACTTTTGGACATTTATATCAATAGCATTTTTCATTATCATAAATTAAAATTTAGTACCACTTCACATCTTGACAGTACCTGTAATAGAATTCAAATAGCCTGATTAGTTAGTGTCTCTACAAGATGAGAGACATATATCCTTTGATATTTCTAGGGGCCTAACTGGAAATATCAAAGTCTAAAGAATTTGGAACTTCAATTTTTTTTTTTGGAATATCTGTCAAGGATGCCAAGGAGTTTTAAAATATCTGGTAGAAATAGGATCTTTTAACATCATGACATAATATAGATCAGATTTGATCATTGTTACAAAGTGATTTTGCAAATGTTTTAGAATAAGCATTTATTTAAACAAACCATAATTCTTAATAAAAACTCAACTGTTTTAAACAATCAGAACTCAAAAGAGACATTAAGAGAACATAATAAATTACTTTTTTTTTGACAAACAGAGTTAGACAGTGAGAGAGAGACAGAGAGAAAGGTCTTCCTTTTTCTGTTGGTTCACCCCCGAAGTGGCCGCTCTGGCCAGCGCATTGTGGCTGGTGCGCTGTGCCGATCTGAAGGCAGGAGCCAGGTGCTTCTCCTGTCTCCCATGTGGGTGCAGGGCCCATGCACTTGGGCCATCTTCCACTGCACTCCTGGGCCACAGCACAGAGCTGGACTGGAAGAGGAGCGACCGGGACAGAATCCAGTGCCCTGACCAGGACAAGAACCCGGTGTGCTGGCACCACAGGTGGAGGATTAGCCTATTGAGCCAAGGCCTCATAATAGATTACTTTAACATAACACAAAATCTGTGTCTCTTTGGCTATTCCAAAATCAGAAATAAAACCTTAAAGTTAAGAGCTAGAACATGGAATCTTATCCCATAACTTAGAACAGTTTTAACAGAGTCAGAACTAGGGAAGAGAAAATAGCTTACTGGAGCTGGCTAGAAAACTGACAGAGAGTCATCAATGAAACAATATTATTAAAAGGAGATGCTGTAGGTTTTAAACAGAATTTTAAGATGATTTCAAAATAGTGTAAAAACTTCATTGTTTTAACAGAGGATTAGATTCTAGTTCTATGTCAAATAATAGCTTTTGCTTTCCACCTGCCAATTTCCTTGATTTACATTTGAAATAACAATTTAAAAATCTCTAAATTTAGACAACATTTTCTAAATAAGATAACACATCAAATTTCAACTTTAGCTACTTTTAAGTGGTGTTGAACTATTTTAATATGGACAATTTATGAAAATGTGTTAGCAAACCCAGTTTTTCTATAGAATATAAGGTGCTAAGGGTTCCAATGTTTACATTTAGTACCCAATTTGCATTTAGCAATAACACTTGGATGAGTAAAGATGCTGGTATTATACCATACCTGTATCTGAATTAAGGTCAAAATTGCATTTATAAGGAATTCTACTCCTTTTATAAAATTATAACTATAAATCAGTGATGTTAAACCAGAGACTGCAAAGTCCACCTTAGGGGCTATAATGAGTACTGATTATCCATTGCTGTATCATCAGAAATCTGTTAAAACAAATTGCAAAAAAAGTTTAGCAAGTTATTGTTTACCATTATGTTAGGTTTAATGGGAGAGGGCATATATCAGAGTGGATGGGTACCCCTCCAGAGATTCCTAAGGAGAATCTGATAGGTGATAGAATAAAGGATAATGACCTATAAGAGGCTCCTGTAGGAGCCCACAAAGAGGCAGGGGAGAGAGAGAGAAAAACTGAAGGCCCTGCAAAGAGACAATAACCTTATGCCCCAGAACCAAAAGCCAATACTGGAAATGTCTAATCGTGGGGCAGTCATTCAAACCAGCCTCAGGGATGAGGGGGTAGGTTGGGGGAGGGTTGTATCAAGAAGTATTCAATAGCATTTGAGATTATTGAGTCTAGATTCTTGCCTAGAAACCCTCAGGAAAAATTAAAACAATGGGGGCAATGTTCACCTGATAAAACTCTCCTCTATTGGGATTAAAGGCCTCAACAATGGTCAAATGTGATAGCAGAGGGATGACCCTGGTGGCTCACTAAAGAGACCCAAGGACCCTGTAACACTCTGGAAAATAATTTAATGAATATTGGAGCACATGCAGGATAATAGAGGTAAGAATACAGTTAGGAGACAAGAGTTCTGAGACAGGGAGTCAGAGTAGTGAGGCCGGCACTTTTCATAACTCACTTTGGCTAACTTCTCCATCCTCTAGCTTGTAAACAGGCTTGGTGGTGATGGAGAAAATGACAAGGCATTTTTCTGGGTGCTCATGACTGTGGGAAGCTTGTGTGCTGGAACTGTGAAAACACTGAGGCTGCATGGGAGGATTCAGGGTGTGGCTGGGACTTTGGACAGTCACTGTGGGAGGCTCTACAAGAACATGGCTCCCTGGTTACCTGGCAAGGGGCATTGCTGGGGAATCTGAGCATACACAGAGGCCTGCACAGATCCTTTGTGTGGTCCTTCTGGCAGAGCAGAGGAATAATATATCCACTGAGGCTAACACCCAGACACTGATCTCCTTTGAGGAGAGGAGCTCAGCTGAGGCTATGCAAACAGAAAAGAATAAACTGTGGGGCATGAGGGCAGCCATGGTGTGGCCAGGCCAGACCTGGGGGCTCCGCATGCTGCAGCTGCCCCTGGGTGTCCCCACCACCACCCGAGCCATGAGGATCCAAGCCTGCGAGCTAACCTGAGCCAGTAGTCTGGAGCCAGCCAGCGGGTGTCATGGAGGTGGTGGTGCAGGGAGGGTCCTGGCACCTGCACATGTGGCCCCGGCCACCACCATGGCGAACAGCGGCCCCATGGGGGGCACGGCGGTAGTGGCTCCAGCCCCCAGACCGGGCAGCGGTGGCCCAGGGCCCTGCATCTACTTCCAGAGCCCCCCTCGGGCTGCCGGTGAGGGCCCGGGTGGCGCGGACAATAGGGGCCCCATGTGGTGCCAAGGAGGGGTCACTGTGAAGTGAGACCACAAGGAGCTCTGCAGGTGCCTCAACCTGAAGGAGTGGATTCTGGAGCAGCTCGCACTGCCACCACAGCCCCCCAGCAAAAGGACCGTTGAGGACCAGATGAAGAGGAACCAGGCTGCTGACCATGATGCCAGCAGCCTCTTCTCCAGCAGGCCCTACGAGAGGGACGATGAGGAGGCGGATGCCATCTGCGCAGCGCTGGACAAGAAGATGGCACCAAGAGGAAGTTAGATGGGTGGAGTCTGAGTTGTTCACAGGGAAGCTTGATTGGGCACAGGCATCAGGAGAGGCATGCGTCAGCGCATGGACTCTATGGAAACCGAGTGCATGATAGGGTAACCTTTAAAATGATTCGCTGGTTTCTCTTCCCCTCCCCTATAGCATTGCGGTTTTTTGCTTTAAAAGAGGCTTACTGTGCAATAATAAAGGAGTTCCTGCTTGACTGGACTCCCCGCTGTGTCTGATTGTCTCCGGGATCAAAGGAGGCTGGGGAACAGGTGAGCAGCGCACTTACCTTTCCTCTGACCCAGTCCATCCTCATTCGGGTGAATTAAGATCCTGCAACAAAACTCCATTCTGATGAAGAAAAAAAAAGAGCAAATTTACCTCATCAAACCTGGGTGCTTCATCTCAGACACACACTTCACCCTGGAGGACTGAACAGAACTCCCTGGCCATATCCACCACACACCTCTAGGTAGTCCCTGAAAGAAGACACTACTCTACTAATCCATACATTGTCCAATGATAAAAGCCACCCCAAAGAAAAAATAAAGAAGAAACCAATGACTATCTCCACAAATACCAAATAACAAATGCAGCAATTCAAGAAACAAGAATAAAGAAGACAACGTGATGCCCCAAAAGAAGAGAACACTTCAATATTAGACTGTGAAGATAATGAGTGAATAAATGCCAGAAATGAAATTCAAAAAGTTGATCATAAGATAACACAGAAATAATCAGAAGCAAATGAAAAAACTTATGAAATCCATACATGACATGATAGAAAATTTCTCCCACGAAACTGAGAGTTTAAAGAGAAAGCAAAATGAAACCTTGGAAATGAAGAACACAACAGAAAAAAAATTTAAAAAATGCAGTGGAAAGTCCTAACAACAGAATTGGTGAAGCAGAAGAAAGAATATCTGACTACATTCTAGGCCACAAAACAAGTATCAACAAATTAAAAAAAAACTGAAATCATACCATGCATCTACTCAGAGCACAATTGAATAAAACTGGAAATCAGCAACTCAGGAATCTCTAGAACATATGCAAACACATGGAGACTGAACAACATGCTCTTGAATGATCAGTGGGTGATAAAAGAAATCAAAAGAAAAATCAAAATTTTCTGGAAACAAATAAAGATGACAACATAACATATCAAAACTTATGGGATACAGAAAAAGTAGTGTTAAGAGGAAAGTTTATGGCAATAGGTGCCTACATCAAGAAATTGGAAAGGCACCAAATAAATGAACTATCAATGCATCTCAAGAATATAGAAAAATAACAGCAAACCAAATCCAAAACTAGTAGGAGAAGAGAAGTAATTCAAATTAGAGAAGTAATCAACAAAATTGAAACAAAAAATAGAAAAGATCAACAAAACGAAGAGCTGCTTTTTTTTGGAAAAAATAAACAAAATTGACACACTGTTGGCCCAACTAGCCAAAAAAAGGACAAGACCCAAATCAATAAAATTAGAGATGAAAAAGGAAATGTAACAATAGACACAACATAAATAAAAGAATCATCAGAAATTACCAAAAGGAGTTGTTTGCCAAACAAACTGGATTCCTGGACACATACAACCTATATAAAGACCCTCCTAACAAAGAAAAGCCCAGGACTGAATGGTTTCACTCCTGAATTCAACCAGACATTTGAAGAACTAATTCCAATACTTCTCAAGTTATTGAAAACAATTGAAAGGGAAGGAATCCTCCAAAATTCTTTCTATGAAGCCAGCCTCACTTTAATTCCTAAACCTGAAAATGGTGCAACAGAGAAAGAGAAATACAGACCAATTTCCCTGATGAACATGGACACAAAAATCCTCAAAATTCTAGCCAATTGAATCCAACAATACAACAGGAAGATCATTCATCTAAACCAAGTGTGATTTACCTCTGGTATGCAGGAATGGTTCAACATTCACAGAGCAATAAATGTGATGCATCATATTAACAAACTGCAGAACAAAAACCATATGATCATCGCAATAGATGCAGAGAAAGTGGTTGATAAAAGACAACACTCTTTCATGATGAAAACTCTAAACAAATTGGGTATAGAAGGAACATTCCTCAACACGATCAAGGCAATTTTTGACAAATCCACATCCAGCATCCTATTGAATGGGAAAAAGTTGAAAGCATTCCCACTGAGATCCAGAACCAGAGAGAGGTGCCCACAGTCACCATTGCTATTAAATATAGTCCTTGAAGTTTTAGCCAGAGCCATTAGACAAGAAAAAGAAATCAAAGGGATACAAATTGGGAAAGAGGAAGTCAAACTATCCCTATTTGCATATGACATGATTCTCCTGTATAGGGGATCCAAAAGGCTCCTCCAAGAGACTATTGGAACTCATAGAAGAGTTTGGTAAAGTAGCAGGATATAAAGTCAATACACAAAAATCAACAGCCTTTGCATACACAGACAGTGCTATGGCTGAGAAAGAACTTGTAAGATCAATCCCATTCATAATAACTACAAAAAAAATTAATTACCTTGGAATAAATTTAACCAAGCATGTCAAAGATCTCAATGATGAGAATTACAAAACATTAAATAAATAGAAGATGCAAAAATAATGGAAAAATCTTCCATGTTCATGGAATAGAAGAATAAATATCATCAAAGTGTCCATTCTTCCAGAAGCAATTTACAGATTCAAATAAATAACAATCAAAATACCAAAGACATTCTTCTCAGATCTGGAAAAAATGTTGCAGAAGTTCATATGGAAACACAGGAGACCTTGAATAGCTAAAGCAACCTAATACAACAGAAACAAAGCTGGAGGTATCACAATACCAAATTTCAAGACATACTACAAGGCAATTATAATCAAAACAGCCTGGTACTGGTACAAAAACACATGGATAGACCAATGGAACAGAATAGAAACACTATAAATCAATCCAAACATCTACAACCAACTTATATTTAACCAAGGAGCTAAAACCAATCCCTGGAGAAAGGATAGTCTCTTCAGCAAATGGTGCTGGGAAAACAGGCTTTCCACATGCAGAGATAGGAACCAGGACCCCTATCTTACACCTCACACAAAAATCCATTGAATGGGATTAAAGATCTAAATCTATGATGTGATAACATCAAATTATTAGAGAACATTGGGGAAATCCTGCAAGATATTGGCACAGGAAGAGATCTTGGAAAAGACCCCAGAGGCACAGGCAATCAAAGTCAAAACTCACGAATGGGATTACATCAAATTGAGAAGCTTCTGTATGGCAAAAGAAACACTAAGGAAATGAAGGGGGCAACTGACAGATTGAAAAAAATTATTTGCAGACTATACAAACTACACAACTTATTACCGATTAATAAGCAGAATATATAAAGAGATCAAGAAACTCCACAACAATGGAACAAACAACCAAGTTAAGAAGTGGGGAAAAGACTTAAACAGGCATTTTTCAAAAGAGGAAATACAAATGACCGACAGATACATGAAAAAATATTTAGGATCACTAGCTATCAGAGAAATGCAAATCAAACCAGAATGAGGGTTCACCTCACCCCAGTTAAAATGGCTTTCACACAGAAATCAACAACAACAAATGCTGGTGAGGATATGGGGGAAAAGGTACCCTAACCCATTGTTGGTAAGAATGTAAACTGGTAAAACCACTATGGAAATCAGTTTGGAGAAACCTCAGAAATCTGTATATAGACCTACCATATGACCCAGCAATCCCACTCCTGGGAATTTACCCAAGGGAAATGAAATCAGTAAACAAAAGAGCTATCTGAACCCCCATGTTTATTGCAGCTCAATTCACAATAGTTAAGACTAGAAATCAACATAAATGCCTGTCAACTGAAGACTGGATAAAGAAATTATGTGATATGTATTCTAGGGAATACTACACAGAGGTTAAAAAAATGAAATCTGGTCATTTGCAACAAAGTGGATGAATCTAGAAAACATCATATTTAGTGAAATAAGCCAGTACCATGTTCTCCCTGATCTATGATCATTAACAAAGCACCAAAAAGGAAATCTGTAGAAGTGAAATTGACACTTTGAGAAGCAATGACTTGAACAGCCGTTGTCTTGACTGTTGAGGAACACTCTCTTCTTCAAACTATTTATGGAGCTCTTGATTTAACAGAGTTAATGATATGTTTATAAAGTCAATTGAAAATAGATCTCAGAAAAAAATAAGAATAGGAATAAGAGAGGGAGGAGGAAGTTTATAACTGTAAATCTCTATATGGATTCACTCCTAAGGGTACAGTTTAAAAAGTTGCCATGGGACCTCAAAACCCATTAAGCTAGGTGATAAAATGCCATTTTAAGTCTTAAAGTGACCATAATAAGTGTTAAAGTGATCATATAGATAGGATTATGCGTTTAAGGGATCATATAATTAAGATCAAATGTCTGGTAACAATAATAGAATTAAAAAGAAGAGAATATTCTAACATGGGAAGCAGTCCATGCAGCAGGCTCATAGAATGACAATTGCTTTAAATAGCAATCTGACCTCAGAATCAGCCCTTAAGGCATTCTGGTCTAGCTGAAAAGTGTGTGAACACTTCAGCCATAGAAAGCAAAGACTCTGTGACAAAAAAATATGCCCTACATGAAGGACCTCTGTGAGAGAGACCTCAGTGGGAAGAAGTGGTCATCAAAGAAAGACATACTTTTCTCTGAAGGGAGGGGAGAACTTCCACTTTGCTTATGGCCTAGTTTAAATACTGATGGAGACTGTGGATTCTAAAGGCTTTTATATACCTGGCAGCTCATGTCAAGAGCCTCTGCTAATCATTGACATCTTACATAGGAGTGTTAATTGTTAAATTAACAACAAGAGTCACTGTGCACTTACTTTCAATGCAGGACTTCTGTCCTCAATGAGTTGTATTATGAGAATTAACTGTAAAACTTGTTCTCAAACAGTGTGTGTGTGTTTGTGTGTGTGTGCAAATTGTTGAAATCTTTATTTAGTGTAGAGTTGGTCTTCTGTGTATAAAGTTGTTTGAAAAGGAATCTTAATGGAGAATATGACTGGGAATGGGAGAGGGAGGAGGGGGTGGGGTGGGAGAAGAGGTGGGAGAGAGGGTATGGTGGGAAGAATCACAATATTCCTAAAGTTGTACTTATGAAGTTTGTACTCATTAAATAAAAGGTTTCTTTGGGGAAAAAAAGGAAAATCAACAAATAAGCAGCAGAGTAAAACTGCACACTAGCACACTAGACCAAGTGAACACAATAGACCTCTACAAAATAGTCCATCCAACAGTTTCAGAATGCACATTCTTCTCAACAACTCCCAAAACATTCTCTAGTATAGATCATATGGTATGTCAGAAAAGATGTCTCAAAAATGTATAGACACCAAAATGACATTCAGTATCTTTTCTGGCCCCAATGCAATAAGAATACAAATCAATAACAGGAGAATTCTGGAAATTTTACACATATATGTACAAGGGTAGTAAGATTAGAACCAATGGATCTAGGAAGAAATTAAGAAGAAAATGTAAAAACTTTTGAAACAAATGAAAGTGTAATTACAACAAACCACAATTCATGGAATAGTGAAAACACAATTCTAAGATGGAATTTTATAGTAGTCAACGTTTGTGTCATAAAATCAGAAATATCTCAAATAAAGAGTCTATTAAGTCACCTCTAGAAATAAAAAAAAATGAAAACAACTCAGAATTATTATAACAGAGCAAATAATAAAAATAAGATGACTATTGGCTTTCCATGCCTGAAATACTCTCATGGGCTTTTTAGCCCGATCCGAATGCCTTAAGGGCTGATTCTGAGGCTAGAGTTCTGTTTAGGACATCTGCCATTCTATGAGTCTGCTGTGTATCCCGCTTATCATGTTGGATCATTCTCTCCTTTTTAATTGTATCAGTTCTATTAGCAGATACTAGTCTTGTTTATGTGATCCCTTTGACACTTAATCCTATCATTATGATTAATTATTAACTGAAACAGATCACTTGGACTAGTGAGATGGCATTGATACATGCCACCTTGATGGGATTTAAGTGGAATCACCTCACATGTTTCTAACTCTACTGTTAGGGGCAAATATGATTGAGCATGTACCAAACTGTACAATCAGATGACTATTATTAAAAAAGACAGAAGATAATAAATGCTTGCAAGGATGTAGAGAAAGAGTGCTTGCACACTGTTGGTAGAAATGAAAAATAGTCAATCTATTGTGTAAAACAGTGTGGAGATTCACCAAAATATTTAAATAAAAGGACCATGTATCCCAGAAACCCAATTATTGGGTGTATATCAAATGAAAGGAAATCAGTGTATTTTAGAGACATCTGCATTTCCATGCTTAATGCCGCATTATTGATAATAGTCAAGAAATGGAAATAATCTGACTATCCATTAACTGATGAATGTACAAAGAAAATGTAGTACATAAACACAATGAATACTATCCAGCCATAAAAGTTTGAAATTCTGTCATTAGCAACAATATGGATAGAACTGGAAGTAGGCCAGCTACAGAAAGGCAAGTATCCTGGGATCTTACTTGTGTAGAGAATCTAAAAATATTGATACCATAGAATTTGAGGGTAAAACAGTAGTTATAGGACCTGGGGAAAACTGGCAAGAGGGAAATCTAGGAAAAAATTGATTAATGGGTGCTTAGCTATAATTAGATAGAAGAAAACGTTCTGATGTTCTATTGTACTGTAGAGTAACCATAGATAATGATAATATAGTGTATATATCTTTTAAAAAATCTTTTTCTAAATACCACAATAAGGTTTCCTCTCAGCTCAGTTAGAATGACTATCATCTAAAAATCAAAAAACAATAACTGCTGGCAAGGATGTGGGGGACAGAGCATTCTCATAGACTCTGGGTAGAGGTCAGGAAAGTGAAGAGCTAACGTACAGAATGAGAAAAAATATTTGAAACTTATGCAACTGATAAAGGATTAATAACCAGAATCCACAAAGAGGTCAAGAAACTCCACAACAACAAAACAAAAAACCCACTTAAAAGATGGGCCAAGGACCTAAATAGACATTTTTCAAAAGAGGAAATTCAAACTGCCAACAGACACATGAAAAAATGTTCAGGATCACTAGCAATCAGGGAAGTGCAAATCAAAACCACAATGAGCTTTCACCTCACCCTGGTTAGAATGGCTTACATACAGAAATCAACTAACAACAGATGCTGGTGAGGATGTGGGGAAAAAGGCACACTAACCCACTGTTGGTGGGAATGCAAACTGGTAAAGCCACTATGGAAGCCAGTCTGGAGATTCCTCAGAAACCTGAATATAACCCTACCATACAACCCAGCAATCCCACTCCTTGGAATTTACCCAAAGGAAATTAAATTGGTAAATAAAAGAGCTCTCTACACCTCAATATTTATTGCAGTTCAATTCACAATAGCTAAGACATGGAATCAACCTAAATGCCCATCAACAGTAGACCGGATAAAGAAATTATGGGATATGTACTCTATGGAATACTACACAGTGGTTAAAAAAAATTAAATCCAATCATTTGCAACAAAATGGAGGAATCTGGAAAACATCATGCTGAGTGAAATAAGCCAGTTCCAAAGGGACAAATATCATATGTTCATCCTGATCTGTGACAACTAACTAAGCACCTAAAAGGAAACCTGTAGATGTGAAATGGACACTAGGAGAAACAATGACTTGATCAACCCTTGTCCTGACTGTAGATGAACAACTTACTATTTTATTCCTTTTAGTTTTTTTTGTTGTTGTTCTCCTTAATACCATTGGTTGAACACTTTAATTAACACACAACTATTCTTAGGCATTAAATTAAACTGAAAAGTGGTTCCTGTTAAATATAAGAGTGAGAATAAGAGAGGGAGGAGATGTACAGTTTGGCACTTGCTCACACGGACTTACCCCTAATGGTAGAGCCAGAAACATGTGGGGTGATTCCAATTCAATCCCATCAAGGTGGCATGTACCAATGCCATCTCACTAGTCCCAGTGATCAGTTTCAGTTCATAATTGATTATAATGATAGGATTAAGTGTCAAAGGGATCACATAAACAAGACTAGTGTCTGCTAATACTAACTGATAGAATTAAAAAGGAGAGAACAATATAACATGAGAAGTTGGATACACAGCAGATTCATAGAATGGCAGATGTCCTAAACAGCACTCTGGCCTCAGAATCAGCCCTTAAGGCATTTGGATCGGGCTAAAAAGCCCATGAGAGTTTCACAAGAATGGAAAGCCAAGACATTGCAACAACAACAAAAAAAGACATAAATGAAAGATCTCTGTGAGTTAGATCCCAGTGGAAAGAAGGGGCCATCAAAGAAGGAGGTACCTTACTCTGAAGGGAGAAGAGAACTTCCACTTTGACTATGGCCTTGTCTAAATAAGATCAGGGCCGGCGCCGTGGCTCAATAGGCTAATCCTCCACCTGCGGTGCTGGCACACCGGGTTCTAGTACCAGTTGGGGCGCCAGATTCTGTCCGGGTTGCTCCTCTTCCAGTCCAGCTCTCTGCTGTGGCCCAGGAGTGCAGTGGAGGATGGCCTAAATCCTTGGGCCCTGCACCTGCATGGGAGACCAGGAGATGCACCTAGCTCTGGCTTCGGATCAGCATGATGCGCTGGCCACAGCGGCCATTGGGGGGTGAACCAACTGCAAAGGAAGACCTTCTCTCTGTCTCTCTCTCTCTCTCTCTCTCTCTCTCTCACTATCCACTCTGCCCGTCAATAAAATAAAATAAAATAAAATAAATAAAAATAAAATAAATAAGATCGGAGTTGGCAAACTCAATAGGCTTCCATAGCCTTGGCAGCTCATGACAAGAGCCTCGGGTGATATTACGCAAGCCATAAATAAGAGTGTCAATTGTTAAATCAACAACGGGAGTCACTGTGCACCTACTCCCCATGTAGGATCTCTGACCTTAATGTGTTGTACTTTGTGAATTAACAGTAAAACTACTACTCAAACAGTACTCTATACTTGTGTGTCTGTGTGGGTGCAGTCTGTTGAAATCTTTACTTAGTATATACTGTTGATTTTCTGTATATAAATGGGAGAGAGAGTGGGAGATGGGATTGTTGCAGGTGGGAGAGAGGTTATGGGAGGGAAAGCCACTATAATCCAAAAGTTGTACTTTGGAAATTTATATTTATTAAATAAAAGTTGAAAAAATACCTTCACAGTAAATTCTAGAATAATGTTTGACCAAATATCTGAGCACTGTTGCTCTGCCAAATTGACACATAAAATTAACCATCACATTACCCCAACTGTTTGCTGATAGGTCAAGTATTCTGCTGCTATTTTTCATATTTTACAATTTACTTCCTTCTTTTCTGAGTAGTTTGTATATTTATTAACTTGCCATCATTAAGTTTGTATTCTTAAAATTTCTTACATGCTTCACTGTGTTTTACAGAATAATCACATCCTATCCTGAATTAGTTGAAAAATAAAATTTTCTATATTTCTTCCCCCCCCTTGGTGAATCTTTGTTATTTTCCTCTCATGAATCCTGAGGTTAAGATCATAGCAATGAAAAATGATACGTGTATAGTCATCGACACACCTAACATGACAAGTAAGTGAATTGCAACATGAAGCTCACACCATAAGTTACCCCATATTACTAATCATGACAGTTGTGGAAGATAATTTCAATGTTTCCCCATCCCAAGACTTTACTTTGAGTGGATTGCATTGATTTAGTGGCTTGGGGGTTTTCTTGATGTAAAACATAAACACAATATGTTGTTTAGGAAAATAATGTTTCTATTCCACTAAATAGTCCAACCAAACCAGACCGATCAACTGTGAACATCAGGAGAGCTCTCTTGCTTCACAAGTTTTGTCATTCTCCCTCCTTGCCTGAATATCCACCAGCCAAATCCTAACCCTCCAACAAGGCATTAAACTTAAAAAGGAAGAAATAAAAAAGTTAACATGAAAGATTGCCCAGTTCTTGCTTTACAATGGAGAATACACATCAAATTCACCTGTAAAAAGTTCATGCTGTCAAAAAGAAACAAAGCCAGATATTAGTTAAAGTGGTAAGGGTGAATTTTATTCAATAACTATTGCAGTAGGGAAGAGAATCTAGTGTGAACCGAACACAAATCCAAAACTGCTGGGGTATGTCCCAGGAAAGATTCTGACAGATGTTAGGCGGAGGTTGTTCCATGTGGTCTGGACATCTGGATTTGTTCCTTGGTACTTATCTGAAGGAGAAACAAACTTTTGTCTTTATTACTGGAGGCAGTGGTATACGTCAGAGCAGGGTACCCACGGAAGTTGAAGTTAAGTCCTTAACCTCCCACAGGGATGAGAAACGAGAAAAGGAGAGTTATCTACCTGACTACGTATTAGTCTACTTGGGCTACTATAACAAAATATCACAGACTGGATGTATTATACTATAAAATTTTATTTTGTCATGGTTCTGCAGGCTACAAATCCAAGATCACAGTTCTGAGTCTTTTCCTGCTGAGAGCTCTCTTCCTAGCTTGAAGATAGCTGCCTGGTTAGATGCCCACATGCCCTTTCCTTGGTACATGAGCAAAAAAGAGAGAAAAATATCCAGCTTATTTATTGCCTGTGTTTCTTGAGTCTTATCCAAGAAGCCATGTCTATGCCAATCTCTTGCAGTATTTTCTCTGTGTTTTCTGTTAGGAATTTGGAAAACATTATGCTGAGTGAAATAAGCCAATCCCAAAGGGACAAATGCCACTTGTTCTCCCTGATAGGTGACAACTAATTGAGCACCAAAAAGGAAACCTGTTAAAGTGAAATGAACACTATGAGAAACAGTGACTTGATCAGCCCTCACCCTGACTGTTGATGAGCAACTTAATATGTTATCCCTCTTAGTATTTTTTTTGTTTGTTCTACTTAATACTTTTGGTTGAATACTGTAATCAATACACAGTTATTCTTGAATGCTGAAACTTAACTGAAAAGTGATCACTGTTAAATATAAGAGTGGGAATAAGAGAGGGAGGAGATGTGCAATTCGGGACATGCTCAAGCTGACTTACCTCAAACAGTAGAGTTAGAAACATACCAGGGGATTCCAATAAAATCCCATCAAGGTGGCATGTACCAATGCCATCTCACTAGTCCCAGTGATCAATATCTGTTCACAATTGATCATAATGATAGGACTAAGAACCAAAGGGATCACACAAACAAGACTAATGTCTGCAAATACTAACTGATAGAATAAAAAAGGGAGAGAACGATCCAACATGGGAAGTGAGATACACAGCAGACCCATAGAATGGCAGATGTCCTAAACAGCACTCTGGCCTCATAATCAGCCCTTAAGGCATTCGGATCTGGCTGAAGAGCCCATGAGAGTATTTCAGGCATGGAAACCCAAGACACTCTGGGGGAAAAAAAAAAAAAACCTAAATGAAAGATCTCTGAGAGTGAGATCCCAGTGGAAGAACGGGTCATCAAAGAAGGAGGTACCTTTCTCTGAAGGGAGAAGAGAACTTCCACTTTGACCATGGCCTTGTCTAAATATGATCAGAGTCGGTGAACTCAGGGGGCTTCCATAGCCTTGGCAGCTCATGACTGGAGCATAGGGAGATTACTGATGCCATAGACAGGAATGTCAATTTGTAAAGTCAACAACAGGAGTCACTGTGCACTTACTCCTCATGTAGGATCTTTGTCCTTAGTGTGCTGTACATTGAGATTTAATGCTATAACTAGTACTCAAACAGTATTTTTCACTTTATGTTTCTGTGTGGGAGCAAACTGTTGAAATCTTTACTTAATGTATGCTAAACTGATTTTCTGTATATAAAGAGAATCGAAAATGAATCATGTTGTGAATGGAAGGGGAGAGGGAGTGGGAAAGGGGAGGGTTGCAGGTGGGAGGGACGTTATGGGGGGGAAGCCATTGTAATCCATATTCTGTACTTTGGAAATTTATATTCATTAAATAAAAGTTAAAAAAAATTGATGGTTTCAAGTCTTAGGTTTAGATCCCTGATCCATTGTGAGTTGATTTTTGCATGGAGTGTAAGATGGGGCTATTTTTTCGTACTTTTGCTTACAGAGATCCAATTTTCTCAACACTATTTGTTAAAGAGAATGTCCTTTCTCCAGCTTATCTGTCCAATATTAGTTGGTTATAGATGTGTGGATTAATTTCTTGGGCCTCTAACCCATTACATTGGTTCACATGTCTATTCTTTGGCCAATACCAAGCTGTTTTGATTATAACTACCCTATAATATGTCTTGAAATCTGGTATTGTGATGCCTTCAGCTTTATTTTTATTGTTTGAGATTGCCTTAACTATTTGTAGTTTATTGTGATTCCACATGAATTTTAGGGTTGTTTTTTCCAAGATCTGAGAAGAACATCTTTCGTGTTTTGATTGGGATCACATTGAATCTGTAAAACACTTTGAGTAATATGGATGTATTGGTCATATGAATTTTTTCAGTCCATGAACATGGAAGATTTTTCCTTTTTTTGGGTTGTAATTTTCTATTTCTATCCTTGTCAACAAAATGGAAGAAAATATTTGCAAACTATATAGCTGATAAAAGATTAATATCCAGAGTATATAAGGAGCTCAAGAAACTCAACAACAACAAAAATGATCCAATTAAGAATGCACTAAGGATGTCAACAGGCATTTTTTAAAAGATGAAATATGAATGACCAACGGAAATATGAAAAAAAGTTCAGTATCACTAGCCATCAGGGAAATGTAAATAAAAACCACAATGAGGTTTCATTTCACCTCAGTTAGAATGGATATTATCCAAAACCAAAAAATAACAAATACTGCTGAGGATATAGGGGAAAAGGTATTCTAATACACTGTTGGTGGGAATGTAAACTTGCACAACCATTATGGAAGGGAGTGTGGAGATCCCTCAGAAACCTGAAAACAGATCTAGCATGTGATTCAGCCATTTCATTCCTGGGAATTTACCCAAAGGAAATGAAATTAGCATATGAAAGAATTTTCTGTACTCCTATGTTATAGCAGCTCAACTCATAACAGCTAAGATATGGAATCAACCCAGATGTTCATCAAGTGATGACTGAATAAAGAAATTGTGGTATATATACATGATGGAATGCTACTCAGCCATAAAAAGAATGAAATCTTGTTTTTTTGGCAACAAAATGGATGGAATTGGAGATCATTATACTTAGTGGAATAGGCCAGTTCCCAAAAGACAAATATATTTTCCTAGATTTGTGGTAACTAATATGCAGAGTACAAAAAAAGTAATGTATATGAGCAAAATTGACATTTTGAGATTTGATTACTCTTTATTGCCCTTGTCTATACTCCTGATGAACAACTGGTTTTCCATGTGAAAAGAGAGAGGGACAGAATTCAGTGCACAGCAATTGGCATTTCAATGGGAAAAATAAAGATTTATAATTATACGTTTGCTAAAGTAACTACCTAGGGGGACCGGTGGTGTTGTGCAGCAGGTTAAGCTGCTGCCTGCAATGTCTGCATCTCATATCAGAGTGCCAGTTCAAGATCTGGTTCTTCACTTCAATCCAGCTCCTTGCTAATGCTCCTTGGAAAACAGAGGAAAATGGCCCAAATACTTGTGCACATGTAAATGAAGTTCCAGTATCCTGGATTCAGCCTGGCACAGCTCTGGCTGTTGTGGCCATTTGATTAGTGATTCAAGGAATGGAAGATGTCTTTTCCTCTTTGTCTCTCCCTCTGTCACTCTGCCTTTCAAGTAAATTAAATAAATCTTGATAAACAATAACTATCTTAAAGGAGGGTTTGGGAGTCTTTAGTCTACTTCCTGGTTTTGACAAACAGTCAAAAAGTTCTGGAGCAAGCATTTTAAGGGGAGCGGGAGTCATTCTAAGGGCATAGGCTTAAAATATTAAAAATTCCACTAGCATTTTGGCAAGTCTGTTAGACAGAGGTTTGGGTGCAGTAACATGTCTGGAGTTCTTCAGTTCTCAAAGCCAACACGATGAATCATTGAAAATGTGTTATAGGTCCCAGCACTGTGGCACAGAAGGTTAAAGTCCTGGCCTGCCGTGCCAGCATCCCATATGGGTGCCTGTTCAAGTCCCAGCTGCTCCATTTCTAATCCAGCTCTCTGCTATGGCCTGGGAAAGCAGCAGAAGATGGCCCAAGTCCTTGGGCCCCTGCACCCACATGGGAGATCAGAAGAAGCTCCTGGCTCCTGGCTTTGGATCAGCTCAACCCTGGCCATTGTGGCCATTTGGGGAGTGAACCAGTGGATGAAAGACCTCTCTCTCTCTGCTTTCAAATAAATAAAATAAATCTTTTTAAAAAAGTATGTTACAATTAAATTCTCAGATATTTTGCCCTAAGGGAGTTTTCCTTAAAAGATGTGTCTATCATTGTAACTAATAAAATTACTCTTATTTTTCAGGTTTCTGCATACAAACATTATTCACAATATAACTCAACCAACAATCCCACATGAATGATCAGGGAAAATGTAGTGATGATTTGTGAATGTGATCAGCCAGCTGCTATTAATGTCTAAACAAACTGTCATTATTGATGTGAATTCTATCCTTGTTTCTATAGTATAACATTTAGGTAAGCAGAATTCTGTAAGTATATTACTTCTGGAAGAGAATCAATTTTCACCAGGTTAAAATGTTAGTAGGGCATTGAAGTCAATGAAGGAGAAATTAGTTATCAGACTAGGGATGTGTTCTTCAGATATTGATCACTATTGCTCTTTGAGTTCAAGAATTGTCTAGTTTCATATTATTAGCTATGATTACATTTCAGGAAATATCAGACCTTTCATTAAATATTATTTTTTTTTCCTTTCAAGCCTCTTGTTTTAATAGCCTCTTGTGTTGATCTGGCATAGTAGACTTGGATGGGATGTTGTAACAAATTTGGGAGCACTTACTTCATGTTAATATCTCTGTGTATGGGGTGTGTGATATTTATATTGTTTAATTATACTCCTTTTGGTGCTACTGAAGAGTTTCTAGAAGTTTTGTGTTTGAAGCATGGCTATTTGGGAAATTTTATTTCTAGACTTAGGCTTACTTTTAAAGATTCCTTACTTCAATAATTCAACTGTTACAAAGGATTTAAAAAGTTTGATTGTTTTGGAGGATGAAGAAATTTGCTTTGTTTTAGATGATTGTACTGTTTGACCCTTATTTTGTGGATGTGATATTTAATTACTTGTATTTTGAGGTAAACTTTTTTGTTCAGTGAGCTTGTTATTACCAACACTACGGTGGGTATGAATTAGTTGATGCTAACTCAAGAGATAGGAATTGAGAAAATACATGAATAAAATTTGTTCAACACTTTTGGTATCATTTGGGATTATAGAAGCTGGATAGAATAAGCAAATTTCATGATAAAGTTTTGACCTGTTCTGAGATGTACTAAGTGTGAAATTGGTGAGCAATCATTGGGAAACATCAAAGTAAGTAAGAGAGCCTAAGGGAGTGTGATTAAGATTTATGACTAAGTTTGTGGTCATTGCATTCTTATCTTATATATAAAACCAAGATTACAGTGAAACTAGGAGTGTGCATATTGAATAACATCATGTTTATGTAATCTGGCACAGTTGTGCATGATAAGAGTGGCTTGACTTATGTTAGAGGAGCATTAAGAATCCTATAAAATGCTTTGGGGATCTGTTTGGCTGAATTTATAAAGTAATGATTCACTCCCCATAAGCAACATTAACATGGAAATTATGATTAATCCAAGAAAATAAGAATTTAAATTCTATATTCAACCATGGCAATTAAAATGAGTAAATGGGAAGCAGGTATGAACAGTACTGATTAAGATGTCTACGTCCCACATCAAAGGACCCGGCTTGATTCCCAGCTCTGTCTTCTGACTCCACCTTCCTGCCAGTATAGACAGACCCTGGGAGGCTGTGCTGATGTTGATGGCTCAAGTAGTTATGTTCTTTTCATTCATAGCCTCCAATTTTGGGGCCAGCTCTGTGCTAGCTATTGTGACTGTTTGGAAAGTGAACCAGTAATGGAACCAATCTATCTCTCTCTCTTTTTCTCACTACCTCTCAAATTAAAACAAGTGAATGAAAGTTGAGATAAAATGAGTAATTGGATATAGATATTAATAATATATTTGTGGTTTCCAAATATAAGATATATTTGTGGTTTCTAAATGTAAGAAATATTTAATAATTTTCTATTAATAATGAAGTTTTAATTAATAATTATGATACTGACTTTCTTTTGAAAATTCTCTCTTTATGGGATAGCTTATTCATCATGTGTATTATGAAAAATGAATCCTGAAAATATGAAAATCTTAATAATTAGTTCATAAAACAGACATAACATACTAGATATCAGATATTGACTCATATTAATTATCTAGAAGGTGAGAAGTCATAATTTTTGAGAAAAATTTTACTTATTTGAGAGACACAGAGAGAAAAACAAATGGGCAAAGAATTGCCACCCTCTGCTTCACTTCCTAAAGGCCCACAACAGCTAGAACTGAGCTGGGTAGAAGCTGGGAGTTAGGAAAACAATTGGCACCTACCAAATTGGTGACAGGAACTCAATTACTTGAGCCATCACCACTGACTCCCAGAGTCTGCGTTGCCAGAAGAGTCAGGAGCAAGAGAGCCAAGATGGCTGAATAGGGAAAAGGCGTGCTGATTATGACCACATGAAGATAACTGAAGAAAAGCAGAGTAACAGCATTCCCAGGGAAGAGTTGAAGAGAAGTTTGCAGTGGAAATTCTACAGAAATAATAGAGACACTGTGGAGCAGTGTGGACAGTACAAAAACAACATCAAACAGGGACACCTGAGGCCAGGGGCTAGGAGACACCATCTTGGACTGAGTTGAGGCTGTGGCAGCCTGTGGCACTGCTGATATTGCCTGAGAGAGAACCTATGGGCCACACTTTGAGTCAGACCTGGAGTGTTAGCAGGAGTCAGGGTGCCCACTTACCCCATGTAGAGAGATCACATTGCTCTCTTTCCATCCCCCCACTAGGGTACCTGGTGGCTAGCAGGGAGTAAGTACTATCTTAAGGCAAGTAGAGGTCACTGCAGTTTGCACACTCATGTGACTACAGGAATTTAATAACAGGGATAAAACCACAGTCCCCACTGACTTTGAATCTGGCCTGGAGGGTTGGCAGGTGGTGGGGTGCCTACTTGGGCTGTAAGGTGCTCTCCTCTCCCAAGACTATCAGGGTACATGGGCTCAAACTGCCAAGGCAGGCATTGATCTCCTGGGCAGAGAGGTGAGACTGTGATCATGCCTGCTGATGTGATCATTTGCTCCCCCTGCTGTACCACACTGAACTTGGACTCTTGCCCCTCCCTAGAGCACTGGATGAAGTTCCTTGGCCCACACAGCACATGCCTCTGAATATCCACTGAAGGAGAAGACACTCCACTAAGAAGCAGACATATTTCAAAGGTGAAAGCCGTTAGGGGAGAAAACTAACAAGTGTTTCCACGAAGGCCTAAAAGCAAATGTAGAAATACAAGAAACCTGAACAAGAAAGACGATACGACTCCCCAAAAGGAAGACAATATTAAAATGTGAATATGAAGAGTTTGATGAAATTCCTGAAAAGGAATTCAAAAGAATGATCATAAGATTATTCAAAAACACAGAGAAGAAAATACATGAGTTAAACCATACATGACATGAATAAAGACTTGTGCCACTAGATATAGTGAAGAGAAATCAAATGAAAATGTTAGAAATGAAGAATTCAATATGTTAAATAAAAAAACCTTAACAGCAGATTTGGTGAGGCAGAAGAAAGAATATCTGAGCTAAAAGACAAATCTTTGGAATTATCTCAGAAAAAAAAAACAATTAGAAAACTGAAAATAGTGACCAAGATTTATGGGATACTATCAAATGATGTAACATAAGGGTCTTAGGAGTTTCTGAAGGTGCGGAAAGAGAAAATGGATTAGAAGACCTATCCAATGAAATAATAGCAGCGAACTTCCCTAATTTGAAGAAAGAAAGGGCAACGAAGTACAGGAAGCACATAGAACTCCTAATAGACATGACCAGAAAAGATCTTCACCTTGACACATTATGGTCAAACTTTCCAGAGTAAAACATAAAGAGGAGTTTTTAAAATGTTCATGAGAGAAATGCCAGTTACCTTTAAAGGATCTCAAATTAGACTGACAGCTGATTCTCAGAGACCCTACAGGCTAGGAAAGAATGAAGAGACATAGTCTAAGTCCTAAAAGAAAACAGCTGTTCTAGGCTGTGACTCCACAGAGGCTAAAGACGTTCTTTCTCATACAATGGAATCTGTTGCCAATAGATAGCATGTTAATAACTTTGGCTGGAATCTTATAGTGCTCTCAAGATATGTTCAAGAATTTGCAGTGGAAATTCTACAGAAAACGAAGGATGCCATGGAGCAGTATGGAAAGAACAGACACATCACAGTGAACTGGGAAACCACACATGATTCCCACAGCTGAGGCTGAAGGAGATGCAAGCATCTGAGAGCTAGGTGAGAGCAGACTGTGGCAGCCCATGCCACTGGTGGTATCGCATGAAGGAGAATCTTATGGATCACACTGACTTTGAGCCCAGCCTGGAATCCTAGAGGGGAGGAAGCAGGGAAGGGGAAGCACATTTTCTCCCCATTCCCCAGTAAGTGCACCCAGCAACAAGAGGGGAGAAGGTGCCGCTTTGATACCAGTAAAGGCGGTGACAGCCTTTGTGTGGGCAACAGGGGATTATACCATAGAGATATGCATTTCCCACTGACTTTGAGTCTGGCTGGGAGGGTTGCCAGGAGACTGGGCACCCACTTAAGATTGTGAGGTGCCTCCATCCTCTCAACCTATCACAGGCTCCAGGGCTCAAGCTGCCTAGGCAGAGCATACACAGGCAGCTGGCTCTGGAAACATCTCCACTCCTTCCACAGATGGGGCAGGTTCATGGGGCAAAGAAGGGATCCTCTGCACTCCATGTTTGTAGAAGCCTTGTACACTGTGATGGTGAGAATTCTGTCACTGCACGTTAGGCCATGGGGTACATCTGGGTCTCTGGGCAATCACTGTGTCTGGCACCAAAGGCTCAGAGCTCCCTGACCACCTGCAGTTGGTCATTGCAGAGGGTTCCATGCTTACACTGAGGATGGCACAGATCTTTTACGCAGTTCATGTGCCAGTGTGGGTGAGGTTTGACTCCACTCTGAGCTAACCATGACACTGATCACCTTGGAACAGAGGAGGTGAGGTTGTAATTACAACTTCCCCCCGTTGACATTAGAGGAGATCCATTATGCCCAACTTGAGCATCACCCTGATTCTCACTCCATCCTTGAGCACAGATCAGAGCTCCCTGAGCCCACCCCGCATATTCCTCCAAGCATACAATGAAGCAGCAGACACTCCACTAAGTTCAAAGATAAAACCCATCAGTGGAGAAAACCAGCAAGTGTTTTCACAAATGCCTAAAAATAAATGCAGCAATGCAAAAAACAGGAACAAGGAAGACAAAGTGTCTCCCTCAAAGGAACACAACAACATTTCAACATTAGAATGTAAAGATGAAGAAATTGATGAAAGACCTGAAAAGGAGTTTAAAAGGATCATAGGGTTACTCAGAAGCAATGAGAGGCAAATTCATAAGTTTAAGAAATCCATACACAACATAGATGAAAACTTTTCCTGTGAGACTGAGATAGACTTTTAAAGAGAAATCAAACTGAAATATTAGAAATGAAGAATTCAGGGCCGGCGCTGTGGCACAATGAGTTAAAGACCTGACTTGAAGCGCCGCATCCAATATGGGTGCCAGTTCTAGTCCCGGATGCTCCTCTTCTGATCCAGCTCTCTGCTATGGCCTGGGATGTCAGTGGAAGATGGCCCAAGTGCTTGGGCCCCTGCACCCATGCGGGAGACCTGTAAGAAGCTCCTGGCTCCTGGATTCAGGTCAGCACAGCTCCAGCCATTGTAGTCATATGGGGAGTGAACCAGCAGACGGAAGACCTCTCTCTCTCTCTCTATCTCTATCTCTATCTCTATCTCTATCTCTATCTCTATCTCTCTTTCTCTCTCTGCCTCTCCTCTCTCTGTATAACTCTTTCAAATAAATAAAATAAATCTTTAAAAAAAAGAAATGAAGAATCAATACATAAATAAATAATGCCATGGAAAACCATAACAACAGACTTGGTGAGGAAGAAGAAAGAATATCTGATCTGGAAGATAAATCTTTGGAAATATCTCAGACAAAAAAAGAAGAAATTAGAAAAATTAAAAACAGTGCTAGAGATTTATGGGATACTATCAAATGATCCGAGTTATGGGTCTTAGGAGTTCCTGAAGGTGTAGAAGAAAGAATGTATTAAAAGGCCAATGAAGTGAAATAATAGCAGAAAACTTCCCTAATTTGGAGAAAGTGATGTCCAAGTACAGGAAGCATATAGAACTCCTAATAGACATGACCAGAAAAGATCTTCACATGGTCCTTTGTAGTCAAACTCTCAACAATAAAACATAAATAAAAGATTCTAAAATGTGCATGAGAAAAACAACATGTTTCCTTTAAAGGATATCCAGTTATACTGACAGCTGATATCTCATCAGAAACCCTATAGGATAAGAATAAAAGAGAGATGTAGTACAAGTCTTAAAAGAAAAAAACTGTCAACACAGAATACTATACTCTGCAAAGCTATCATTTATGAATGAAAGTGAAATAAAGATCTTCCGTAACAAACAGAAATTGAAAGAATTTTTCACCACTTATCCCACATTACAAATGATACTATAGGATGTGCTACACACAGAAACATAGAAAGGTAGTCATCATTATAATAGAATGTGAAAGCAGAAAAATCTCCTGGTAAAAATACAAAGGAAATACAAAGCAAACAATAGGAATATTCACAAACAATGGCAGAGCCAAGCCACTATTTATCAAAAGTAATCTCATAATCATATGTATACAAAGTCAATTGAAAATAGATACCAGTAAGAACAAGAGGGACAATAAGAGAGGGAGGAGGAAATTTATAACTGTAAATTATAAATTTACAAAGATAAATAGTATAGTTCTGCATATAGTTCTATGGATTTACTTCTAAGGGTATAGTTTAAAAACTTGTCTTGGGCCTCCAATCCCATTAAAATTGGTGGTAAAAATGCCATCTTAATTGTTAAAGTGATCATATTAAGTGTTAAAGAGATCATATAAATAACATCAAGTGCCTGGTAATAATAATAATAGACAGAATTAAAAAGGAGGGAATGTCCAACATGGGAAGCTGTCTCCACAGCAAACTCCTAGAATAACAACCTCTGAAAATAACATTCTGACCTCAGAATCAACCCTTAAGGCTTCCTGGTCTGGCTGAAAGACCTGTGAGAGAATTTTAGGTGTGGAAAGCCAAGATACTGCAGCAAAAAATATCCTACATAAAGGATCTCTGTAAATGAGACCCCAGTGGAAAGAAGGGCCATCAATGAAGGAAGTACTTTTCTCTGAAAGGAGGAGAGAACTTGCACTTTGCTTATGGCCTTGTACAAATACTGATGGAGTCTGTGGTCACAAAGGCTTCCATAGCCTTGGCAGTTCATGGCAAGAGTCTCGGGTGATCACTGACATCATAAATAATGTTAACTATTAACAACAGAAGTCACTGTGCACCTCTGTCATTAATGAGTTGTACTATGAAAATTAACTGCAATTCTCAAACTGTACTTTATATGTTGTGTGTGTGGGGAGGCAAACTGCTGAAATCTTTACTTAACATAGAGTTAGTCCTCTGTATATGAAGTTAATCTAAAAATGAACCATAATGAAGAATGGGAAGGGAAAGGGAATAGGAGATGGGATGGGAGTGGGGGTGGGAGGGCGGTTATGTGGGAAAGAACCACTATATTCCTCAAGTTGTACTTATGAAATATACATTCATTAAATAACAGCCTTAAAAAAAGTAACCTCAAAAGTAAACAGCTTAATTCTACAATTAAAAGATATAGACTGAGCTGGCGCTGCAGCTCACTAGGCTAATCCTCCGCTTTGCGGCGCCGGCACACCAGGTTCTAGTCCCGGTCGGGGTGCCGGATTCTGTCCTGGTTGCACCTCTTCCAGGTCAGCTCTCTGCTGTGGCCAGGGAGTGCAGTGGAGGATGGCCCAGGTCCTTGGGCCCTGCACCCCATGGGAGACCAGGATAAGTACCTGGCTCCTGCCATCGGATCAGCGCAGTGCGCCGGCCGCAGCGCGCCGGCCGCGGCGGCCATTGGAGGGTGAACCAACGGCAAAGGAAGATCTTTCTCTCTGTCTCTCTCTCTCAATGCCACTCTGCCTGTCAAAAAAAAAATCAAAAAAAAAAAAAGATATAGACTGGATGAATGGATTAAAAACAAGACCCATCTATTTGCTGTCTATAAGAAACACACCTCACCAACAAAGATACATGTAGACTGAAAGTGAAAGGATGGGAAAAGAAATCCTATATTAATGGAAAGCAAAAATGAGCAAGTGTAGCTCTCTTAATATCAGACAAAAATAACTTTAACATGAAGCCTGTTAAGAGAGACAAAGAAGAGCCCTAAGTAGTGATTAAGGGACCAATTCAACAGGAAGATGTGACTACAATAAATGTATATGCACCCAAGGCCAGGGTGCCTGGTTATTTAAAACTAATGATAATAGATCTAAAAGGAGACATAGATTCCAATACAATAGTACTAGGGGTCATCAACAATCCACTATTCTCAATAGACAGATCAACTAGACAGAAAATCAACAAGAAAAACAAAGCTAATCTATACTAAGGAGCAAACAGACCTAGCTGATATCAACAGAACATTTCATCTCACAGTTACAGAATACATATTCTTCTCATCATTGCATAGAACTTTCTCTAGGATAGACCACATTCTAGGCCATAAAGAAAGTTTCAGCAAATTTAAAAAAATGTAAAACATACAATGTATCATAGAATGAAGCTGGAAATTAGCAGCTAGAAAATTTTCAAACACATGAAGACTAACCAACACGCTCCTGAATACACACTGGATCAAAAAGTTCCTATAAATAAAGATGATAGTACTACATGTCAAAACTATGGAATATGGCAAAAGCAGGGTTATTAGCAGGGAAGTTTATAGCAATTGGTGCTTACATCAAGGAATTGGAAAGGCATCTAATAAATAAGCTATCAATGCATCTCAGGGACCTAGAAAAACATCACCAAACCAAACCCAAACTTGTAGGAGGAAAGAAATAATTAAAATTAGAGAAGAAATAAATGAAACTTGAAATTAAAAAATACAAACAAACAGTGAAATGAAGATCTGATTTTTTTAAAAAATAAGTAAAATCATCATTGGCCCAACTAACCAGAAAAGAGGGAGATGACTCAAATAAAATAAGAATGAAAAGTGAGATATAAATAGAGATACCACATAAATAAAAACAAACATCAGAAATTATTACAAACAGCTATACACCAACAAATTGGAAAAATCAAGAAAAAGTGGATAGATTCCTGAACACATGCAACCTACCAAAACTGAGTCCAGAAGACATAGAAAACCTAAACAGACCAATAATCAAGATGGGGACTGAAACAGTATTAAAGACTCTCCCAATAAAAAAAAAAAAGGCCAGAAACAGACAGCGTCACTGCTGAATTCTTTTGTTTTTGTTTTTGTTTTTGTTTTTTAAAGATTTATTTATTTATTTGAAAGGCAGAGTTATAGAGAGGCAGGGGCAGAGAGAGAGAGAGAGAGAGAGAGAGAAAGAAAGTCCTCCATCTAGTGGTTCACTCCCCAAATGGCTGCAATGGCTGGAGCTGGCCAATCTGAAGCCAGGAATCAGCCATGTCTCCCACATGGGTGCAGGGGCCCAAGGACATAGATCATCTTCCACCACCCTCCCAGGCCATAGTAGAGAGCTGGATAGGAAGTGGAGCCACGCCACCAGGACTCAAACTAGTACTTATATGGGATGCCAGCAGTGCAAGTGACAGCCCTACTCACTATGCCACAGTGCCAGCCTCTTAATTGCTGAATTCTATCAGACATTTAAAGAAGAACTAACTCCAATTTATCTCAAACTATTCAAAACAATTGAAAGGGAGGAAATTCTTCCAAGCTGTTTTTATGAGGCCAGCATCACCTTAATTCCAAAAC
This sequence comes from Oryctolagus cuniculus, assembly GCF_051225735.1. NCBI lineage: Eukaryota > Metazoa > Chordata > Mammalia > Lagomorpha > Leporidae > Oryctolagus > Oryctolagus cuniculus. The sequence continues at coordinate 68,386,350 of NC_142870.1, forward strand.
CAGCAAAAGATACAGCAAAGAAAGAGAATTGTAGACCAATATCACTGATGAACACAGATGCAAAAATCCTCAAAAAATACTAGCTAATTTAATCCAACAACACATCAGAAAGATTATTCACCTTTACCCAGTAGGATTTATACCTGGTATACAAGGATGGTTCAACATTTGCAAATCAATAAATGTGATATATCACATTAAGAAACAAGAAGAAAAAACCATATTATTATCTCAATAGATTTAGAGAAAGCATTTGATGAAATACAACATTCCTTCATAATAAAAAGCCTTAAGCAAATACGAGATAGAAGGAACATTCCTCAACACAATCAAGGCAATAGAGGACAAATACACAGCCAGCATCGTATTGAATGGGGCAAAGTTAAAAGCACTTCCATGAAGGGCAGAGCCAAGATGGCGGAATAGTGAGGGCGTGCACCGATAGTCCGGGAAAAGATAGTTTAATAAAAGTGGAGTTACTGTAGCCTCAGGAAAGGGCTCAGGAAAAAATTGCAGAGGAAACTCTTCCGGATCTAGTGGATATGACATGGAGGACCTACAGGGAGAGCAAGGTTGCCCACCGCGTGGAAGCCGAGCTGTGGAAGCCGAGCCGCAGAGTCTGCGCAACAGCGCTGGAAGGGGAGGTGAGACAAAAACCTTGGTAACCCGAGATATTGGCGGGGAAAGGCAGAAAGAGCCTACAGGGAATGAGGCCTGAAGCCCCACTGGGGAAAGCTCACCAGGCTGACTGGAAGAGAGAAAAAATCGACCAAAAAGAGATCCTCACCACGACACATTGTAATTAAAGTCAACACAGTGAAACATACAGAAAAGATCCTAAAATGTGCAAGAGAGAAACGTCAGATTACTCTTAGAGGATCTCTAATCCGACTCACAGCTGACTTCTCATCAGAAACCCTACAGGCTAGGAGGGAATGGCGAGATATAGCCCAGGTACTAAGAGAGAAAAACTGCCAGCCCAGAATATTATATCCTGCAAAGCACTCATTTGTGAATGAAGCTGAAATAAAGACCTTTCACAGGAAACAGAAATTGAAAGAATTTGTCGCCACTCGTCCAGCCCTGCAAAAGATGCTTAAAGATGTGTTACACATAGAAACACAGAAACACGGTCATCAGTATGAAAGAAGGTAAAGGAAGGAAACCTCACAGCAAAAGATCACGGGAAGTTAAAAACATATATTAGAAAATAACTTTGAACACTCTGGCAAAAGATCTCAGTGAGTGAGATCCCAGTGGAAAGAACAGGTCTTCAAAGAAGGAGGTACCTTTCTCTGAAGGGAGGAGAGAACCTCCACTTTGACTATGACCTTGTCTAAACAAGATAAGAGTCGGAGAACTCAGAGGGCTTCCATAGCCTTGGAAACTCATGACTGGAGCATAGGGAGATTACTGATGCCATAGACAGGAGTGTCAATTGGTAAAGTCAACAACAGGAGTCACTGTGCACTTACTCCTCATGTGGGATCTCTGTCCTTAATGTGCTGTGCATTGAGATTTAATGCTATAACGAGTACTCAAACAATATATTTCACTTTGTGTTTCTATGGGGGTGCAAACTGTTGAAATCTTTACTTAATGCATACTAAACTGATCTTCTGTAAAAAAAAAAAAAAAAGAAATTATCAATTCCCAACTTGACTCTCACTGGGATTAAACATGACAATAGGTCTGATCTCATTTCATCATCATTTAAAAAAATCATCTATTATTTTTCACTTTATGTTTCTGTGTGGGTGGGAGCAAACTGCTGAAATCCTTACTTAATGTATACTAAGCTGATCTTCTGTATATTAAGATAATCGAAAATGAATCTTGATGTGAATGGAAGGGGAGAGGGAGTGGGAAAGGGGAGGGTTGTGGGTAGGAGGGACGGTATTGGGGGGAAGCCATTGTAATCCATAAGTCGTACTTTGGAAATTTATATTCATTAAATAAAAGTTAAAAAAAAAACTGAAAAAAAATTAAAAAAAATATCTTTGGGAAAATGGCAGGGCAAAGTTACTACTTATCAATAGTCACTTTGAACATTAATGGTCTTAACTCTCTAGTTAAAAGGCACAGATTGGCTGAATGGGCTAAGATACAAAACCCATCTATTTGCTGCTTACAAGAAACACATCTTTCCAACAAAGATGCATGCAGTCTGAAAGTGAAAGGCTGAAAAAGATATACCATGCTAACAGAAATGAAAAAAGAGTGGGCGTAGCCATCTTAATATCAGACAAAATAAACTTTAATGCAAAAACTGTTAAGAGAGACAAAGAGGGGCACTATATAATGATTAAGGGATCAATTCAACAGGAAGATATAACGATTATCAATGCATATGCACCTAATTACAGGGCACCGGTTTATTTAAAAGATTTGTTGAGGGACTTAAAGGGAGACTTTGACCCCAATACAATAGTACTGGGGGACTTCAATACTCCACTCTCAAAAATAGACAGATAAACAGGACAGAAGATCAACAAAGAGACAGTAGATTTAAATGACACTATAGCCCAAATGGATCTAACAGATATCTACAGAACTTTTCATCCTACACATAAAGCATTTACATTTTTCTCAGCAGTACATGGAACCTTCTCTAGGATTAACCACATACTAGGCCATAAAGCAAGTCTCAGCAAATTCAAAAGAATTAGAATCATACCATGCAGCTTCTCAGACCATAAAGGAATGAAGTTGGAAATTAGCAACTCAGGAATCCCTAGAGCATATGCAAACACATGGAGATTGAACAACATGCTCCTGAATGAACCCTGGGTCATAGATTTAAAGAGAAATCAAAAACTTTATGGAAGTAAATGAGGATAACAACAAAACATACCAAAACTTATGGGATACAGAAAAAGCAGTGTTAAGAGGAAAGTTTATATCAATAGGTGCCTACATCAAGAAATTGGAAAGGCACCCAATAGATGAGCTTTCAATGCATCTCAAGGATCTAGAAAAACTGCAGCAAACCAGACCCAAATCTAGTAGGAGAAGAGAAATAATTAAAATCAGAGAAGAAATCAACAGGATTGAATCCAAAAAAAAAACATTACAAAAATCAGCCAAACGAGGAGCTGGTTTTTTGAAAAAATAAACAAAATTGACACCCCATTGGCCCAACTAACTAAAAAAAAAAAGAAAAGAAAAAGAAAAGACCCAAATCAATGAAATCAGGGATGAAAAAGGAAACATAACAACAGATACCACAGAAATAAAAAGAATCACCAGAAATTACTACAAGGACTTGTATGCCAGCAAACAGGGAAACCTATCAGAAATGGATAGATTCCTGGACACATGCAATCTACCTAAATTGAACCAGGAAGACATCGAAAACCTAAACAGACCCATAACTGAGAGAGAGATTGAAACAGTAATAAAGGCCCTCCCAACACAGAAAAGCCCAGGACCAGATGGATTCACTGCTGAATTCTACCAGACATTTAAAGAAGAACTAACTCCAATTCTTCTCAAACTATTCAGAACAATCGAAGAAGAGGGAATCCTCCCAAATTCTTTCTATGAAGCCAGCATCACCTTAATTCCTAAGCCGGAAAAAGATGCAGCATTGAAAGAAAATTACAGACCAATATCCCTGATGAACATAGATGCAAACATCCTCAATAAAATTCTGGCCAATAGACTGCAACAACACATCAGAAAGATCGTCCACTCTGACCAAGTGGGATTTATCCCTGGCATGCAGGGATGGTTTAATGTGTGCAAAACAATCAACGTGATACACCACATTAACAAATGTAAAAGAAAACCATATGATTATCTCAATAGATGCAGAGAAAGCATTTGATAAAATACAACACCCGTTCATGATGAAAACTCTAAGCAAACTGGGTATGGAAGGAACATTCCTCAATACAATCAAAGCAATTTATGAAAAACCCACAGCCAACATCCTATTGAATGGGGAAAAGTTGGAAACATTTCCACTGAGATCTGGTACCAGACAGGGATGCCCACTCTCACCACTGCTATTCAATATAGTTCTCGAAGTTCTAGCCAGAGCTATTAGGCAAGAAAAAGAAATTAAAGGGAGACAAATTGGGAAGGAAGAAGTCAAACTATCTCTCTTTGCAGATGATATGATTCTTTACTTAGTGGACCCAAAGAACTCTACTAAGAGACTATTGGAACTCAGAAGAGTTTGGCAAAGTAGCAGGATATATAATCAATGCACAAAAATCAACAGCCTTTGTATACACAGGCAATGGCACAGCTGAGGAAGAACTTTAAGATGAATCCCATTAACAATAGCTACAAAAACAATCAAATACCTTGGAATAAACTTAACCAAGGACGTTAAGTATCTCTACGATGAAAATTACAAAATCTTAAAGAAAGAAATAGAAGAGGATACCAAGAAATGGAAAAATCTTCCATGCTCATGGATTGGAAGAATCAATATCATCAAAATGTCCATTCTCCCAAAAGCAATTTACAGATTCAATGCAATCCCAATCAAGATACCAAAGACCTTCTTCTCAGATCTGGAAAAAATGATGCTGAAATTCATATGGAGATGCAGGTGACCTTGAATAGATAAACCAATCTTGTACAACAAAAACAAAGCCGGAGGCATCACAATACCAGATTTCAGGACATACTACAGGGCAGTTGTAATCAAAACAGCATGGTACTGGTACAGAAACAGATGGATAAACCGATGGAACAGAATAGAAACACCAGAAATCAATCCAAACATCTACAGCCAACTTATATTTGATCAAGGATCCAAAAGCAATCCCTGGAGTAAGGACAGTCTATTCAATAAATGGTGCTGGGAAAATTGGATGTCCACGTGCAGAATCATGAAGCAAGACCCCTACCTTTCACCTTACACAAAAATTCACTCAACATGGAGTAAAGACTTAAATCTACAACCCGACACCATCAAATTATTAGAGAGCATTGGAGAAACTCTGCAAGATATAGGTACTGGCAAAGACTTCTTGGAAAATACCCCCAGAAGCACATGCAGTCAAAGCCAAAATTAACATCTGGGGTTGCATCAAATTGAGAAGTTTCTGTACTGCAAAAGAAACAGTCAGGAAAGTGAAGAGGCAACCGACAGAATGGGAAAAAATATTTGCAAACTATGCAACAGATAAAGGGTTGATAACCAGAATCTAAAGAAATCAAGAAACTCCACAGCATCAAAACAAACAACCCACTTAAGAGATGGGCCAAGGGCCTCAATAGACATTTTTCAAAAGAGGAAATCCAAATGGCCAACAGGCACATGAAAAAATGTTCAAGACCACTAGCAATCAGGGAAATGCAAATTAAAACCACAATGAGGTTTCACCTCACCCCGGTTAGAATGGCTCACATTCAGAAATCTACCAACAGATGCTGGCGAGGATGTGGGGAAAAAGGCACACTAACCCACTGTTGGTGGGAATGCAAATTGGTTAAGCCACTATGGAAGTCAGTCTGGAGATTCCTCAGAAATCTGATATAACCCTACCGTTCAACCCATCCATCCCACTCCTTGTAATTTACCCAGAGCAAATGAAATTGGCAAACAAACAAGCTGTCTGCACATTGATGTTTATTGCAGCTCAATTCACAATAGCTAAGACCTGGAACCAACCCAAATGCCCATCAACAGTAGACTGGATAAAGAAATTATGGGACATGTACTCTATAGAATACTATACAGCAATCAAAAACAACGAAATCCGGTTATTTGCAACAAGATGGAGGAATCTGGAAAACATTATGCTCAGTGAATTAAGCCAGTCCCAAAGGGACAAATATCATATGTTCTCCCTGATTGGCGCCAACTAACTGAGCACCAAAGGGGAAATTTGTTGAAATGAAATAGACACTATGAGAAACAGTGACTTGATCAGCTCTTGTCCTGACTGTTGATGTACAATGTAATACTTTATCCATTTTAGTATTTTTTTGTTCTAGTACTATTGGTTGAACTCTGTAATTAACACACAATTATTCTTAGGTGTTTAAATTTAACTGAAAAGTGATCGCTGTTAAATATAAGAGTGGGAATAAGAGAGGGAGTAGATGTACAATTTGGGAAATGCTCAATAGGACTTGCCCCAAATGGTGGAGTTAGAATCATGCCAGGGGATCCCAATAAAATCCCATCAAGGTGGCATGTACCAATGCCATCTCACTCGTCCAAGTGATCAATTTCAGTTCACAATTGATCACACTGATAGCTCTAAGAGTCAAAGGGATCACACAAACAAGACTAGTGTCTGCTAATACTAGCTGATAGAATCAAACAGGGCGAGAACGATCCATCATGGGAAGCGGGATACACAGCAGACTCATAGAATGGCAGATGTCCCAAATAACACTCTGGCCTCAGAATCAGCCCTTAAGGAATTCGGAGATGGCTGAAGAGCCCATGTGAGTATTTTAGGCATGGAAATCCAAGACACCCTGGAACAAAAAAACAAAAGACCTAAATGGAAAATCTCTGCGAGTGAGATCCCAGTGGAAAGAACGGGGCCATCAAAGAAGGAGGTGCCTTTCTCTGAAGGGAGGAGAGAACTTCCACTTTGACTATGACCCTGTAAGAATAATATCGAAGTCAGCAAACTCAAAAGGCTTCCATAGCCTTGGCAACTCATGACTAGAGCCTAGGGAGATTACTGACGCCATAAACAAGAGTGTCAAATTGTTAAGTCAACAACAGGAGTCACTGTGTACTTACTTCTCATGTGGGATCTGTCCTTAGTGTGTTGTCCAAAGTGAAGTAATGCTATAACTAGTACTGAAACAGTATTTTATACTTTGTGTTTCTGTGTGAGTGCAAACTGATGAAATCTTTACTTAATACATACTAAATCGATCTTCTGTATATAAAGAGAATTGAAAATGAATCTTGATGTGAATGGAATGGGAGAGGGAGTGGGAGATGGGAGGGGTGTGAGTGGGAGGGAAAATAAAAAAATACACATTTACTCTTAGGTGTTTAATTAATGCTATAACTAGTACTCAAATAGTATTTTACACTTTGTGTTTCTGTGTGGGTGCAAACTGGAAATCTTTACTTAATATATGCTAAATTGATCTTCTGTATATAAAGATAATTGAAAATTAATCTTGATGTGAAAGGAAGGGGAGAGCGAGTGGGAGAGGGGAGTGTTGTGGTTGGGAGGGAAGTTATGGTGGGGGAAGCTATTGTAATCCATAAGCTGTACTTTGGAAATTTATGTTCATTAAATAAAAAAAATTAATAAAGTTGGGAAAACAGATTTGAACATTTTCATCATAAAGATATGATAAATGTTTAAGGAGATCTATATAGCTACCCTGATTTGAACATTATAAAATGTATACACTGATCAAACATCACTTAGTTGCTCCATAAATTTGTGCAATTTTTATGAATCAGTTAAAAATAAACTACTGAGGCCGTCACTGTGGCACAGCAGGTTAAAACCCCAGTTTGCAGCACAACATCCCATATGGGTGCCGGTTCGAGTCCCAGCTGCTCTACTTGTGATCCAGCTCTCTGCTGTGGCCTGGGAAAACAGTAGAAGATGGCCCAAGTCCTTGGACCCCTTCACCTTTGTGAGAGCTCCTGAAGAAGCTCCTGACTCCTGGCTTCAGATCAGCACAACTCCGGCTGTTGGTGCTACCTGGGGAGTGAACCAGCAGATGGAAGACCTTTCTGTCTCCCCCTGCCTCTGACTGTAACTCCGCCTTTCAAATAAATAAATAAATCTTTAAAAAAAAGTTGCTTCATTCAGTATTAACTGAAATACCAGTGATCATCCTTTGATATCAAAAAATAAATAAAACCAATTAAATGGTGGCCCCCTTTTATGTGCTCACTACTCCTGCGAAGATTCAGGCACTCTAAGGCTAAGGTGGTACATGTTTCATTAAGATGCTGGCTATGCTTTTCCGCTTTCTGGGTATGGAAGAAAGTGTAGAGGATGAAGCTGGGATGTAAACTGGAACAAAACTGCAAAGGCTTCAAAATGCTCTGCTGAAGAATTTGTAGGTGGCCCACACCAGTGTTGATATCTAGGAAAAGTGTGAGACTACAATGAGATAGCCCTATGACATCCACAGGGAAGAAAGCCAGAGAAGTACAGTGAGCTGAGAAATCTGAGAACTTTGAGACATGCTGATAAAATAAATTCCTCATTTACTTAGTGGGAATGTGCATTAAGTAAGAACGTAAGGGGTATCTATTGTCAATTTGGACAGAGAAAGCCACCCACCCTGGCAGAGGCACTAAAAATTGCTTTCAAATCCAGACTAGTACAAAACAAACAGCCTTCAATCTCAGGCAGAGGTGTTTATGCAAGCAATGTTTTATATTGGCAAGAAGAGCATAGCTGTGGCATTGGATATACAAATCAGCGAGACTGAAACTATCCAGCAGTGCCAAGCCATGAGAAGGAATTTTCCCCAAAAAAGGTGGGAAGGGCTGGCAACAGACGCTAGTTCCAGGAATTTGGTTTGCCAGGAAAATAGCCCACAGAGAGGTGGCCAAAATAGCAAGGCACGGCCCTCTGCCAGTTAATTCCCAACAGTAGAAGCAAGAGAGGGTGAGAGGAAAAATGTTTGTAGCCAAGAAATGTAGTCAGAAGGCTTTTCAAACCACAGTATTTTGGTGAATTCCTGCCTGTGATTGCTGAGAGCTCATAAATTCACCTCTCAGTCAGTAATTAGCTCAGTCTGTTCCCAAGCTGTTATAGTTGGCTTCATTTGTTTGAGTAAAATACCTGAGGGGAGAGACAAGGAAGAAAGAAGGTTTAAAATTTTTGACTTACAATTTGAAGGCTCACATTTTAGGATCTGGCAGCGCCATTAGCTGGACATCTGGTGGACACTGGAAATGGCGGAATGATTACGTGGTGAACCATAAGGCCAAGAGGCAAGGTAGACCGAGCGTTCCTGAAATAATAGACCCTCTCATGAAAATTTCTTTTCAAGAGCACATTCCAAAGACAAAGATTTCCCACTGGGCCTGCCTCCTGGATGTCACAATTAGATCAAGTTTCCACCCCAACCCTTCAACTGTTAGCATTAATTAATTGTTATTGTAAGACTTTGGGGTTTAAACATCTGCCTGAGTTTGGGGAGCCAAGTCCTATTCTATCCGTGATACCAGATAAATTGAAGGAAATTCTCTTAACATTCAATGTCTCTGGATTCTTGGGATATTAAGAGATGGAATTACAAGGAATGCTGTAGAGCTCATTGTCAAGAGGTATGATGAAGCACAAGTGGAGTGACTGTCCAAGTCAAGGCAGTTCCATCCCTGGCTAAGGATGTCACTAGAAGTGTTCTTTAAGATCCCACCGTAAGTACAAAGATCTCCCATTCTGGGTGCTGTTCATTGGCAGCATAGACATTTAGCACAGTGAGACCTCATCAGAAAAACTGATCTGAACCTATAACCATTGTCCCCCAATATTATATGCATTGCGAATAGAGCCCAAGTGTGAAGAACATGAAAACTGGAAAGCTTCTGGGGCTTCTCTAAGAATTTTCTGGGGATGAACACCTTTTCTATGGCTGGAAGTCAAAAGTTTTCCTCGAGGCTACTCCTCCTATCCTTTGCTTCGATTCTACCAGCCACTCTGATCTAGTTTCTTCCCATTTCCATTCCTCTCTGCTTATTTCCATCAATCAGACCAAGAGGTTGGATTAGATGCCTAGACTTAAGTTTAGATTTTCCCTGAATACCACTCTTATGTGTCATTTTAGTTACATGTCCTGTGACCCAGGGTCAACCCACATGTGGTCCCACTGGCCAGCTGGAGCTTTCATGGTAGCATCACCTTGATATATCCTCCTGGGTTTGTCCTTATAAGACAATAGTAAATTCACAGAGTTTTCTAAACAGGAAACAGCATTAATTGGATGTTTTGGCAAATAAATAAGCATTTTTAAAATTGCCTATGACAGAACCAAACTTTCATTGGATTAAGCAAAAATGCAACCACTTTAAGCCCCAGGTTTCACACCTCTAAACTGGGATTTTAATTAGAACTAACTTTATACAGATGTTGTAAAGATCAAATGAAATAAACCACATAAAGCCCATAGCACACCTCCTGCTACAGAGCTGGCGTTCAGTAAATGCTAGCCATCGTTATCTGTGTATACTAGTGGATGGCCAATCGCTTGGCAAATTTTAAGACTCACTTTTTCTCACATTAACTCATACCTCAAGTCTTCTTAATTAACAGCTTCTACCAGAACCAACATGTATGTTCTCTCTTTATTTATAGTCCCATGGCCTTGACTCATATGAGAAAAGCTGCGTCTGATTATGCTTACACAAACCAAGGCCCAAGGGCTATCCCTCTCCTGTGCACCCAGAGCACCCTAATGAACCTCGATCTTTATGGTTACCACTTGGTATAATAATTACCTGTGTGTGGCTTCTTCACCAGATGGTAAGCCTCCTAAAGACAGGGTCTCTTTGAAGCCACCAAAAGCTAACACAGAGCCTGGCATGTAGTGGAATCACACACGCACACACTCACATACAAAATTTGCTAAGTAAATTAATGGATGTGTAAAAACAGCAATTCTGAGAACAATAGATGTGATGCAAACTTGTGGGATTTTTTTTCCTTCTTTTATCTGTTGAAGGTGTTGCCTTTCATGGTTTCTGGTGAAAAACAGGACAATTATGTTGTTTTCTATACCCTGTCTGCAGACTACTAAGACTAAAGCTCTAGAACTGCTGAATTGCTGTGTAGGCTGTGTACCAGCATCATGTGCATCTCCCAGATCTTGTTAAAAATACAGAAGCTCAGCCAACACTCTGTATCCACTAAACGAAGGTGCGTAATTAGTAAGATCCATGAATAACGCGTACACATTCAAGTTGAAACACGCTGCTTACAGGCTAACACCTGACAAGTATTCTCTCATTTCTTCAGATAAATAATTTTTCTCAACTCTCTTCCACTGAAAATTTGCCTTTTTTCCCCAAAATGGATCAATATTTTAGTTTAAAAGATGCTTACAGAGGCCAGCATTGTGGCATAGCGGGCTAAGTTGCCTGTGATGCCAGCATCCCATATGGGTACCAGTTCAAGTCCCAGCTACTCCACTTTGGATCTAGTTCCCTGCTAGGCCCTGAGAAAACAGTAGAAGATGGCCCAACTCCTTGGGCCCCTGTACCTGTGTGGGAGACCTGAAAGAAGCTCCTGGCTCCTGGCTTCAGATTGGCCCAGCTCTGGCTGTTTCGGTCCATTTAGGGAATGCAGCAACAGATGGAAGATCTCTCTCTCTCTCTGTTTCTCCCTTACTCTGTCTGTAACTCTGTCTCTCAAATAAATCTTTTTTAAAAAGATGCTTACAGACATTCATATAGCATATTTTGATGGTTTGAATTTGATCTTTAGATTCATTTCTAGTGTGCTTTTTCTTCAATTCTGATTGTGGGTTCACCTTCAGTTATTTCTAGTTTGTGTAAACTGGCCAATGTTACATTGTGGAGTCATGCTTTTCATTGTTTGCCTTACTGGAAAGAGCTGTTGAAATTTTTTTTTCCCCAGGAAGTAGTTAAGCTACAGACGGATCTCTTCAACAAGCAAGTTCAAGTCTGACTAGTTAGAATGAGTGTTTCCCAACAATGTGTGTTCATTCAGCTCATAGTTCCCTAGCACCTGTCTGTGGCCTAGTCTCATGAGTTTCACACTACATTAAACTCATGGAGTTTCACACACATTCACCTTAATAGTCAACCAGAGCTAAAAGAAATTTTGTTTGGATTTCTGAAATTATTTTCTCTATAGCCTTCTCTTTTTCCATATCCTGCCTCACAAATCCTGAACTCTCAGGAGCCCCAGCCTTCAGTCTCAACTGCTGTAGCTCAGACAGACCCTCACACTGTGAAGGCTCCACCTCCCTGTGTGCAGACTGGAAAGAACTGTAAGGTGGGAAGCCTGGAACATGATGGGCAGCAACTTGTTAATCCCTTCTTCCAGGAATAACATTTCTGTAATTCTATTGACTGTATCTGAGAATGGTTACTTCATACATGAAAATTTTATTCAAATCTAATTTTTTTTTACTGTGAAAGAGCTAGCCCAATACACACTTCTCTATAATGACTTGAGACAGAAGTCTTTCAGCCATGTTCTTCAGCACTTTAGGGGTACATCCTACACATTTCTTAATTCATATGTATGTCCCTGGACATTTTACTTGTGTATTTGCTAATAAAAATATATTTTTATTATATTTTACTTTCTAACATTTTTATTTGCTTAAGAGAGATATAGAAAACTGGCCAACTATAAGGCAAACCTGGTATGTTATATTTGCAATTAAAAACTAATTTGCTTTTTAATTATAAAAAATTGGGTGAATTGATATTGAAATTGGATTAATTTTTTAAAACCAAGAAGACAATAAACAGCATCTAGCACTACAAAGCAATAATCTGGAACTATAAGGTGTTCAATTTAAACTCACCACTTGCTTTTTTTTTTAAAAAAAGCATTTATTTATTTACTTGACAGGTAGAGTTACAGATAGAGATAAAAGTCTTCCATCCACTGGTTCACTCCCCAATTGGCTGCAACAGCCACAGCTGGGTCGATCTGAAGCCAGGAACCAGGTGCTTCTCCCAGGTCTCACATAAGTGTGCAGGGGCCTAAACTCTTGTGTCATCTTCTACTGCTTTCCCAGGCCATAGCACAGAGATGGATCAGAAGAGGAGCAGCTAAGATATGAACTGGCGCCATATGGGATGCTGGTGCCAGAGGCAGAGGCTTAGCTCACTACACCACAGAGCGGGTGCCCCAACACTTGTTTTTATCAGTTTATTGGACTTATATTATTGGACTTATATATCTGGCCTTCTCCACTCTCTTTTTTTTTTTTTTTTTTTGACAGGCAGAGTTAGACAGTGACAGAGAGACAGAAAGGTCTTCCTTCCGTTGGTTCACCCCCCCCCAAAATGGCCGCCACGGCTGGCACTGCACGCCAATCCAAAGCCAGAAGCCAGGTGCTTCCTCCTGGTCTCCCATGTGGGTGCAGGGCCTAAGGACCTGGGCCATCCTCCACTGCCTTCCCGGGCTACAGCAGAGAGCTGGCCTGGAAGAGGGGCAACCGGGACAGAATCTGGTGCCCCAAACCAGGACTAGAACCCGGTGTGCCGGAGCCGCAGACAGAGGATTAGCCTAGTGAGCCACAGCACCGGCCTCCACTCTCTTGAGTAATCCACTTAGTCCCTTTGGAATTTGAGAAACTATTATATAACTTCCATGATTCTTGCAATGTAGAAATGCAGTAATTTTACGTTTTATCATCTTAACTTTTTTCTTTTTTTATCTTAACTTTCATCACCTTTATTTTTTGTGTATGTTATCACCTTAATTTTTTCTAATAATTTCCAGTTCATTTCTGGGGTTTATCAAGCTTATTATATAATCTACAAACAACTTATAATGGAGCTTTTTCCTTCCCAATATGTACAGCTTCTTACTAATCCAAGTTCACTGGCTAGTGCCTTCACAGAAATATTAAATAATAGTTGTCATTGTGGGTATACTTATCTTCTTCATGACATTAGTAGGACTTTTCTAATGTTTGGCAAGTATAGTAATACAATAAAATCTCCCCTAGGTAAAAAGTTAATTAAATTCTTTTTGGAGATTTTGAGTCTGTTTGGAAGACAGAAGTTAATTACCTATTTTAGTATATTTGAATCAATGCTCTCTGAGAGTGTGTTGATAAGGAAAGTCACTGTATTTTTAATCACACAAAGGCAGTGTCCACCTAGTCCACTTTCACTGAGAATTATTATCAGGGATAGGTGTTGATATTCATCAGAATCCTCTAAAGGAACTACTGAAGAAATTATCTGGGTTTTCTCCTTAATCCACTAACAGTATCTTGTGTAGAAACTCCTACAGATATTGCACAATTCTTTTATTCTTGAGATATGCTTCACTTGATTCTAGCACATTGTTCTTTAAATGGTCTGCTGATTCACACTTGGAATCGCTTTATGTAAGACTTTATATCAATGAGAAGAGAAATGTCCAGTATTTTTTTCCTTTTTTTTACATTGGTAGTCAGATCCAAGAAATAGTTTTTAATAGGAAAAATGTCATGAATTTATTATATTTTACTTCCAATTCAAAATTTGTATTTCAGGGTGCTGAATAGAACCCCATGTTCTCAGAATAAGGTAAATGGGAAGTCACCTAGGGTGTCAGTTTATAAGGCAAAAATGAATCACGATGGGGCGAGCACTTGGCATAGCGGGTAAAGCCGCCGCCTGCAGTGCCAGCATCCCATATGGGCGCCGGTTCAAGTCCCGGCTGCTTCACTTCTGATCCAGCTCTCTGCTGTGGCCTGGGAAAGCAGTGGAAGATGGTACAAGTCCTTGGGCCCCTGCACCTGCATGGGAGACCTGGAAGAAGCTCCTGGCTCCTGGCTTTGGATTGTTGCAGCTCCAGCCATTGTGGCCAATTGGAGAGTGAACCAGAGGATGGAAAACCTCTCTCTCTCTCTCTCTCTCTCTGCCTCTCCTTCTCTCTGTGTAAATCTGACTTTCAAAATAAATAAATCTTTTAAAAAAACATTCTCAATATACTTACAATGCATAACAAGCAGTATACTTTTTCTGAAAAAAGATTTTGTGAATTTGGAGGTCATTCTGCCGCCTTCCTATAGAATCATATACCTAATCATCAGCGTATTTTAAAGAGTTGTCAGCTAAATGTGATTAAAAGTAGGACATTTTGTGTATGTGGGTTTTAGCAAGTGATATGCCCTCTAATTTTCCCAAGACCACTAGAATGCCATTTAGCTTATGACTGGCGAGACTTACCTTTAACCACAGTGTTTTTTTTCCCAGCCTTCCTCTTGATTCCATCACTGTTTTTCTTTATATCAGTTTTCCAACATATTGGTGATTCCTGAAAGTGCTTCCTGCTGCTATGGAAAATATCAGGTCTGCTTAAGCCATGTATTTCCTACCATCACCATTGTTAGAAACCTCTAAATTCTCTAATTTTCTAGTTCTCTCATCCAGAAAACCTTCATACTTGTCTTTCCCTTCATATTTAAGCCCACCCCTCTAAGGGGCCAAGTCTCAGTAGGGATTGTGTGACAGATTCCTGCACTCCAATCCAATTGGTTCAGAAACCAGCTTCATTCATGCTGCTGGGCCCTGGGCTAGTTTCCTATACCACTAATCTCTAATCACTGACCTCCTGGTTATAGCGTACCCATTGTTGTCTCCTATACATACTTAGCCTGGTGATCATCTCATGATCTGTGCGTGCCATTAGCATGTGTACTGTCTTCTCCACTGTAATGCCAGATCCTTGCGTACTACCAATTCCCTCCTTCTGAAAGCCCAGCTCCCTGACAAGGGTGTCCTGCAACTGCTGGGGAGAAGGAACCATATTGATGCCAGTTGAGGCTGTAGCAATCGTGCATGGGACCAGGGGATTCTACCAGAGAAAAACATCTGGGTCCAACACTGACTTTGAGTCTGGCTGGGATGGTTGACAGGAGACTGGCACCCACTTAGGGTTGTGAGGTGCGGTCATCTGGGGAGTGAACCATTGGATGGAAGACCTCTCTCTTTCTCTCTGCCTCTCCTTCTCTCTTTCTCTCTGTAACTCTTTCAAATAAATAAATCTTTTTTTAAAAAGATACAGATTAGCTGAATGGATTAATAATGAAAATCCATCTATCTGCTGCCTACAAGAAACACACCTTACCAACTAAGACACGTGCAGACTGAAAGTGAAAGGATGGAAAAAGATATTCCATGCTAACAGAAACCTAAAAAGAGCTGGTGTGGCCATCCTAATGTCAGACAAAATAGACTTTAAGACAAAAACTATTAAAAGAGACATGGAAGGACACTATATAATGACTAAAGGATCAATTCAACAGGAAGATGTGACTATTATAAATGTATATGAACCTAATTACAGGGTAGCTGGATATTTGAAAGAATTATTAAGTTGTTTTTTTTAATTTATTTGACAGGTAGAGTTATAGACAGTGAGAGAGAGAGACAAAGAGAGAGGTCTTCCTTCCATTGGTTCACCCTCCAAATGGCCGCTATGGGCGGAGCTATGCTGATCCAAAGCCAGGAGCCAGGTGCTTCTTCCCGGTCTCCCATGCAGGTGCAAGGGCCCAAGCACTTGGGCCATATTCCACTGCCTTCCTGGGCCACAGCAGAGAGCTGGACTGGAAGAAGAGCAACCAGGACTAGAACATAACGCCCACATGGGATGCCTCAGTGAGCCACAGCACAGGCCCCAAATTAAGGTATTTAAAGGGAGATATAGACTCAAATACAATAGTAACAGGTAACTTCATTACCCCACTTTCAGCAATGGACAGATCAACCAGAAAGAAAATCAACAAGGAAGCAACAGAGTTAATTGACACTATATACTAGATAGACCTAGAAGATATCTACAGAGCCTTCCACCCTGCAGAAAAGAGTGCACACTTTCCTCCCCAGTGCATGGAACTTTCTATAGGATTGACCATATGCTAGGCCATAAAGTGAGTCTCAGCAAATTCAAAAAAATCAAAAGCATACCACACATCTTCTCAGACCATAATGCAATGAAGCTGGAAATCAACACATCAAGAATCTCTACATCAAATGCAAACACATGGAGAATGAACAACATCTTTCTGAATGAGCAGTGTATCATAGAAGAAATCAAGAGAAACCAAAAATTTTGAGAAACAAATGAAGGTGACAATACAAATTACCAAAATTTGTGGGATAGAGCAAAAGCAGTGTCAAGAGGAAAGTTTATAGCAATTGGAGCCTACATCAAGAAACTGGAAAGGCATCAAATAAAGGAACTCTCTATGCACCTAAAGGACCTAGAAAGACAGCAGCAAACCAAACTCAAAACCAGTAGAAGAAAAGAAAAAATTAAAATTAGAGAAGAAATCAACAAAATTGAAAACAAAAAAAATACAAAAGATCAGTAAAACTAAGAGATGGTTTTGTGAAAAAATAAACAAAATTGACACATTATTGGCCCAACTAATCAAAAAAGAGAGAGAGAAGACTCAAATCAATAAAACTAGCAATGAAAAAGGAAATGTAACAACCACAAAAATAAAAAAAGAATCATCAGAAACCACTACAAAGAGCTGTATGCCAACAAATTGGGAAACCTAGAAGTGGATAGATTCCTGAACACATACAACTTGCCTAAATTGAGCCATGAAGATAAAGAAAACCTAAACAGACCCATAACCAAAACAAAAATTGAATCAGTAATAAACGCCCTATTAACAAAGAAAAAGCCAGGACTGGATGGCTTCCCTGCTGAATTCTACCAGACATTTAAAGAAGAACTAACCCCAGTTCTTCTCATATTATTCAAAACAATTGAAAGGGAGGGATATCCTCCCAAATTCTTTCCATATAGCCAAAATCACCTTAATTCCTAAACCCAGAAAGGATGCAACAGAGAAAGAATACTATAGACAAATCTCCCTAATGAACATAGATGCAAAAATATTCAACAAAATCCTGCCCCATGAAATCCAACTACACATCAGAAAGATCATTCACCCAGACCAAGCAGGATTTATCCCTAGTATGCAGGAATGATTCAAAATTTGCAACTCAATCAATGTGATACATCACATTATAACAAATTGAAGAAAAAACCGTATCATCTCAATAGATGCAGAGAAAGCATTTGACAAAAAGTAACACCTTTTCATGATGAAAACTCTAAACAAATTGGGTATAGAGGAACATTCCTCAACACAGTCAAGACAAACCCATGGCCAGCATCCTATTCAATGGAGAAAAGTTGGGAGCATTTCCAATGTGATCTGGTACCAGACAAAGATGCCCACTCTCACCATTGCTACTCAATATGGTCCTGGAAGTTTTAGCGAGAGCCATTAGGCAAGAAAAGGAAATCAGAGAGATACAAATTGGGAAGTAGGAACCCAAACTATCCCTATTTTCAGAGACATGATTCTATATATAGGGGATCCAAAAGACTCCACTAAGAGACTACTGGGGCCAGCACCACGGCTCACTAGGCTAATCCTCCGCCTTGCGGTGCCTGCACACCGGGTTCTAGTCCTGGTCGGGGCGCCGGATTCTGTCCCGGTTACGCCTCTTCCAGGCCAGCTCTCTGCTGTGGTCCGGGAGTGCAGTGGAGGATGGCCCAAGTGCTTGGGCCCTGCACCCCATGGGAGACCAGGAGATGCATCTGGCTTCTGCCATCGGATCAGTGTGGTGCACCGGCCGCAGCACGCCGGCCGCGGTGGCCATTGGAGGGTGAACCAACGGCAAAGGAAGACCTTTCTCTCTGTCTCTCTCTCACTATCCACTCTGCCTGTCAAAAAAAAAAAAAAAAAACAGAGAGAGAGAGAGAGAGACTACTGGAACTCACAGAAGAGTTTGGTAAAGTAACAGGATATAAAGTCAATACACAGAAATCAACATCCTTTGTATGCACAGACAATGCACAGCTGAGAAAGAACTTCTAAGATCAATCCCATTCACAATAGCTACAAAAACAATCAAGTACCTTGGAATAAGTTTAACCAAGGATGTCAAAGATCTCTATGATGAGAATTACAAAACATTAAAGAAAGAAACAGAATAAGATACAAAAAAAAAAAAAAGGAAAAAGTGGCCATGCTCATGGATTTGAAGAATCAATGTCATCAAAATATCTATTTTCTGAAAACAATTTACAGTTTCAATATGATACCAATCAAAATACCAAAGACATTTTTCTCAGATCTAGAAAAAATGGTGTTGAAATTCATATGGAGGAACAGGAGCAACCTTATACAACAAAAACAAAGCTGGGGGCATCACAATACCAGATTTCAAGACATACTACAAGGCAGTTATAATCAAAACAGCCTGGTACTGGTACAAAAACAGATGGATAGACCAATGGAACAGAATAGAAATGCCAGAAATCAATCCAAACATCTACAGCCAACTTACATTTGACAAAGGAGCTAAAACTAATCCCTGAAGCAAGGACAGTCTTTTCAACAAATGGTGCTGGGAAAACTAGATGTCCACATGCAGAAGTATAAAGCAAGCCCCTACTTTACATCTGGTACAAAAATCCACTCAACATGAATGCATAGCAAAGAAAATACTCAATCAAGAGAAGAAGCAACCAATGGAATGGGAGAAAATAGTTGCAAACTATGCAACTGATAAAGGATTACTATCCAGAATCTAAAAAGAGCTCAAAAATTCAACAGCAACAAAACAAACAGTCCAGTCAAGAAATGCTCAAAGGACTTCAAGAGGTATTTTTCAAAAGATAAAATTCAAATGGCCAACAGACACATGAAAAGATGCTTAGGATGCTCAGAGTCATTAGCCATTGAAGGAAATGCCAATCAAAACCACAATGAGGTTTCACTTCATCCCAGTTAGAATGGCTCTTACACAGAAATCAAAAAGCAATAAACACTGGTGAGAATGTGGGGAAAAAGGCTCCGTAATCCACTTTTGGTGGGAATGCCAACCTGTGTAGCCATTATGGAAGACAGTATGGTGATTCCTCAGAAAGCTGAAAATAGATATACCATGTGACCCAGCAATCTTACCCCTGGGATTTTACCCAAAATAAATGAAATCAGCATATGAAAGGGTTATCTGTACTCCCATGTTTGTTGCAGCTCAGTTCACAATAGCTAAGATATGGGATCAACCCAGATGTCCTTCAACTGATGACTGAATAAAGAAAATGTGATATATGCACACACTATGGAATACTACTAAGCTGTAAAAACAGGAGGAAATCCTGTCCTTTGCAACAAAATGGATGCAACTGGAAATCATCATACTAAATGTGGTAAGCCAGTCCCAAAAAGATAAATACCATATGTTTTTCCTGATCTCTGATAACTGAAAGTGTACAAAAAATACATAATGTATAATTATTTTTATTGCAAGCTGCATAAAATTACTCCTGTTCATAAACTGTTGAGAGGAAATGGCTCAAAGTCTAAATGAATTTGATTATTATCTTGTAACCACATAGGAAATATTTGCATGTTACATTGTCATTGGTTCTATTTTATTGAAAGAAAGGATGAATGACTAATTGACAAAAAAAAAAAACAACTGTAAATGGATTAAATGGTCATTTTTCCATTCAATTATTGTTGATAGCCATTGTCTATGTTCCCACTAAACTAGGGTATTTCTGCTTTCTACTTGTGGAACTTATTATTCAGTAAAGTAGTAAGCCTTTTTACTGCAATGTAAATTTAAAATGTTATATCAAAAACTAAAAAAAAATACAAATCATAGAGGGAGGGAGTGGGAAAGGAGTATCATTATGTTCTTAGACTTGTATCTATAAATCAGATTGAATCTGTTAAAAATTAATAAAAATTAAACATGAAATAAAAATACTAATAATACAAAAATAAATAAAATTAAATTTTCCAAAGCAAATAAAATTCATGGCTGTATTAACATGTTAATTATATACAACTTTGGCAGCCAAGAAACTTAAAGAGAAAATAGTTGCAATAGATTCCTCATGATATTTAAATATCTTATGTTGTTAACAAGTGTGTAACTACCTACACACTTTTAAAATAAAAATTGCAGCTTAAATTGGTCTTACATTCTGTCATATAGTCTACACAAGAGACACTGGATTTCTTGTCATTTCAGACCATTCCACCATGCTCTCTGAAATGACTTTCCTCTCCACTGGAATTTCTTCCTCCAGTTTTCCTGACTCTAACAGAAATCACAAATGACTTTTCTTTGATTTCCCTGAAAGAATACTTTCTTCCTCTCTTTAATTCGTCCAGCTCAACAATATAATATTTAGTGGGTTTTTACTTGATCTCAAATTGTGAAGGACCCATTCTCATACTTTCCTTACTTTCTCACCTTAGTGATGAGATTGGATCTCTACTGATCTACCCTCTTGCAGACTTTTCCTTCCAGAAAGATCACTGAATTAGCTGACTGGTGAGACAAGCAGGGGTTCTCACCTTTTAATCATGTTAACCTCAGGAAGAAGCCCTTGCCCTACAAGGGAGTGTGTTGCCATCACATTCCTGCCCCTGATTCATCTGTCCTCAGGATGTATAGGGCAGACTGTCATCCTTTGCAGGGCTGATGAGTGTCTCTCCGCAGACCCAACTCTTCCTGAGAATGTATCCCAGAGACAAGCAAGAGTTAAGTGTAGGAGTAGGTAGGAAATCTCTTTTGCCACTAGGCCTTTGCCATGCTTACCAATCTATCTTGACCATTAATATTTTCCACAATATTACTCCCTTGTTTCTCAATTTAATAAAAACCTATAGACACAGAAAAGTTTGATCACTTAGGGTCCCCTCCAAAAAGTTCCTCAAGAACACAGATTATACTAAAGCAAGCGAGAAATGGTCTTTAGACTCAAAGAACTTTACAAGTTCTGTGGTGTTTTCAAAACACTTGACACCTATCTCCATGACAGAGTTTAAACATTGGTATATAAACATTTTTTAAATATTTGTGTATTTATTTGAAAGGCAGAGTGAGAGAAAGGAGGAGAGATCTTCCATCTGCTGGTTCACTCCAAAATGGACACACAGCTGGGGCTATTTCACATTAGGAGCCTGAAACTCCATCGTGATCTCCTATGTGGGTGGCAGGGACCCAAACACTTGGGCCATCTTCTGCTGCTTTCCCAAAGCACATTAGCAGGGAGCTGGATAGGAAATGGAGCAACTAGGACATGAACCAGTGCTGTGATAGGGGATGTGGCATCAGAGGTGGAGGCTTAATCTGGGGTACCACAACACCAGGCTGCTTTGTTTAGTTTCTATTTCATCTATATTTTTCATGGTATTAGGCAGGAATGGAATTATCCTCAATCATGTAATCTCAGAATCTTGCAAACTAGTTGGTACTAACAGGAAGTTATGTTGTTTGCAGATGGAATGACTTCAGAGTAGGGTCTAATTTTGAAGATCAACCTCTAGAACTTGCTTTTGAACCTGTAAGCTCATTTATTGCACAGAACTTTCAGTTCCCGTGTTCTCAAGTTCAGAACCAACTTTTATTCTATAAAATATTTCATTTTCTTACATGCCATTTTTACTTTCTGGGTTGGGTGGTGAGGCCCTTCCTGTTAGTTCCTAAAATAGTGTGTCCTATAAATGTGAATTGGCCTCCTATCGCACCTGACTCGGGGTGGGTAGTGATAGGTTCATAACAGCTAAGTGGATCACAAGATTCACACGCATGAAAGTACACACAAATCATCTTGCTAAAATGTAGGTTCTTATTTACAATGTGAAGCCTGAGATTCGACATCACTAACAAGCTCCCAAGGTAATCCCATGTGAGGATTTGAGAGCTAGCCTTTAAGTAGCAAAGGTATTGGACCAACTTCACAAACAATAATTGATTCATTCAATATCATTTAACTCTAATACTTACCAAGTACTGGGCTATGAAACTAAAGAGGAAGTGACATAATTCTTGCCTGTAAGAAGTCCACAGGCTAATATGGCAGCAATATCAAGTAAGTAGTGTGATTACCATAAGGATGAAGAAACTATCATAAACTAGGAGGAAATATTTGCAAAAGGCATATTTGATAAAATACTGTTATTATCCAAACTATACTAAGAACACATAAAATTCAACAAGGAAATGAATAGCTCAGTTTAAAAATCAACAAAAATCTGAACGAGTGCCTCACTAGGGAAGACACACAGATGGCAAATAAGTACATGATAAGATGATGAACATCATATATTATCAGGGAATTGCAAATTAAAATAATGAGATATTGCTACAGAGCTCTGACTGGCAAAATTCTGAAATATGAACAACACCAAATGCTGGCAAGCACAAAAACAACATGAATTCCCTTTGCTGGTAAGAACAAAATGGTACAGTCACAATGTAAGACAATTTGCCGATTTCTTACAAAACTAATCATACTCTTACACATAACCATCCTCTATGATGTTTACCCAAATGAGATAGAAAATTAAGTCTACACAAAAACCTGAACATAAATGTTTATAGCACTCTCATTCGTAATAGCCAAAATGCAGAAGCAAACAAGGTGTACTTCAGATAAATAAACTGTGGCACATCTATACCATGGAATATTATTTAGTGCTAAAAAGAGTCATGAGAAGACATAGAAGAAACTTAAATGTATATTACCAAAAGGAAGAAGCCGATCTGAAAAGGCAATACAGGGTATGATTCCAACTACATGGCATTCTTTAAAAAAAAAAAAAAAGTAAGGATATAATACACACTTCAGTAGTAGTTCCCAGGGTTTAGAGGGAAGGGAGGGATGAATAGATGGAGCACAAAGGATTTTTTTTTTAAAAAGATTTTATTTATTTATTTGAAAAACAGAGTTACAAAGAGAGAGGGAGAGAGAAAGAGAGATCTTCCAACTCCTGGTACATTCCCCAAATTGCCTCACCAGCCAGCCCTGAGCCAGGCTGAAGCCAGAAAGGAGCCAGGAGCTTCTTCCAGGTCTCCCCCATGGGTGCAGGGGCCCAAGGACTTGGGCCATCTTCCGCTGCTTTTGCAGGCACATCAACAGGGGGATGGAGTGGAAATAGGGTTGCCAGGACTCGAATTGGCACCCATATGGGATGTCAGCATCACAGGCAGTGGCTTAATGTGCTATACCACAATGCTGGTCACAGCACAGAGGATTTTGAAGGTAGAAAAACTATCTGTATATCAGTACAATGGTGGACACATGTCATTCTACAAGCCAAAACCTAAAGAACTAAAACATCAAGAGTAAGCTATGGACTTGGGTTAACAGTGACTTGTCAGTATCAGTTTGATTGTAGTTCATGCAGCATGCTGCTGATGGTGGTATCTGTGCATGTTTAGGGAAAGAGGACATTTAAGAAATCTTGCCTTCTGTTTTGCTTTGCTGACTCTAAAACTACATATATATATATATATATATATATATGTACAAATATGCATGTAAGATATGACCAAGCCAGAAAATCCATTTTGAGGACTAGATGGTCCTGGTTGGTGCACAACACTGATCAAAGAAATGACTTCTATCAAATCTCACCTCTACTTCTGGACCTCTAAAGTTGTATGCACTGAGAAACATGTCAAAATCACCCAGGGTGTATTCTAAAGGAAAAGATTATAGAGCCCTATTCTAGGTCTCCAGAATCAGAATTTCTCAGCTCTGGAAGTTAGTAAGCTACAGTTTAGCCAGTTCTCCAGGTTGTCTTGTACACTGCAAGATTTGAGAATCACTTCTATCTTACATCCATACATGTTTTGTCACAAAATCAAATATCCAGTCAATTTCAAATAAATCTTAATCATTTTACCTTCTTATTGGGAACCACCAGCAAGCTTAAATTTCATCAAAAATCATTAAATTGTCTGTATATTCTGTTTCTCAAAGCATCGGTAAATCAATGAAATAAGTCATGGAAATAATATCAAAATAGATTTATTGAAGGAAATAAGGCATAAATAATTTGTTACTTTGACAAGCATGATACAAGTATAAGACATTTAGAAAAGTGAAATCAATAGCATCTTTACTGTAAGTCACCCTAAGAACATTCTAAGCAACATAGACAGAAATATTTTGTTTTTTTAAGTGGGAGAGATTTAGGAAGGAACTGCTCAACTTTGTGTGTTTATCTGATAAGAGAAGACTAAAATGTAACCTCACCATACTTCCTGTTTCTATTTTTAAGAATTGGACAAGCAATTCTTCTCTTTTTTACATAATTTGTCCACAAATACTGCTTGGCTAAAAGAATCCATCTAGAATTTGCTTAAATCTTAAGTGTAATGTTATCATACTGGCTAGATAACATTGACTCAGAAACTGCCTCTTCCACCCCAATCTTAGTAACTGCACGTTAATGCCAGCATTACATAAGAAAAGCCTCAGTTTTGCCTCTTTTGTGTGTATATCATACTCCCATTCCCATGATTTCATACATTTTCTTTAATGATCCATGATCTAGCATTTTAAGCTTCATAAGCAAACTGAAAATGTAAGAGCAATTTGATCAGTTTCTCTTGTGCAATTTCTATAGGTCACTTACCCCTGTATGCACTAACACACACACACACACACACACACACATTCATTGATTCAGCAGCTCATGTATTTGTTCAAATGAATCCCAACTTTGGCTAACCACTTTGTTTTAGGACTACTCTATTATTTAGTAGCAGCACCTGAAAACTCTGGCCTCTATTTGGTCAATAAAGTCATAGGCTATTTTTGAAATAATCAGACTCAAGTACTCTGAAAATTCAGAAAATCTGAAACCATCTCTTATTTTGCTCTTAGAGTGGCTGCAATCTCAGAATTTAAAAATTATCAAACTGTAATATTTCACAAGGTATGATTTGCTCTGAATTCCCTCATCAGAAAAACAGCAAGGTAGAGATATGAATGAAAGCATGTTGATCCCTGTTGATTGATGAAATATTCTGAACTCTTCTTCATTCCATTAACTGTGATTTTAATTTGCTATCAGGCCAACCATGATGCAGGTTTCAATCTGCACATGCCTAGCGACACCTATTTTCACTGATTTTTAAGTTTATTCAGATGTCCACAGTATGTTAACTCAGCAGCATCAAGTCACTTTCATATGCATTAGTCTATGTGACCCAAGCACTGAGCTACCACTTTGCTCACAAATGCACATGCACTGATTGCTCTATTAATATTCATATTCGCTGAGCAATCTAACTGGGCAGATATAAACATTTATTTGCTGAGTACAGAAAACATTTACCTCATATCCAGTTGGAATATTCTACATCTTTGCTGCACCCATTTTTTTCTTATGTCAAGTCCAAAATTATTTCTCCATTATATTTGAGAGACATCAGTCTTAGGTTGACACACAGAAATTTCTTATCATGGAAGAGTGGCTGCAAAAGTATGATTATTACAGTACTTGTGATTAGTCTAATTGGGATATTCTTCTTCAAGAGTGTATAGTGAACCGATGCCAATAACATTAAATCTCTCTTGGCAATATGTCTCTCAGTGCTGAAGGAAAGATTGAGTTTGCACATTGGGCAAAATGTAGCTAAATTTAAGTGTCCAGCCCTTCTGCTGCTCATGTTGGTGCTCAGTTTCCCAAAGAAGACTTTATTATTCAAGCCCATACCATAAAAGGCTTCAATTATTTTTCCAAGAACCAACATGTACCTTCTTAAAGTGAAAACTGCCAAGTTGAGAGATGTTATTTGACATTCTTTTCTGTCCTGACAATGGCATTGATGCGCTAACCATTGGTTAGCAATGGTTGACATGCTAACCATTTACTGACCACTGCCTAAGGTCAGAACTAGACTCAACTCCTCACACATATGGATGCATATTCTGTAGGTTCTTCTTTCTCATTTTTTGCCTGTCTTGGGTTCATTCCAATGATGGCATGGTTCAGGGAAGCATAAACAATACCCTGTTTGGTTTCCTCCAGGTACGGGTTAGAATAAACCTCAGACCCTTCCTGCATTTTAAACCAGGGGTCATTATCATAAATTCCAGTTTCTGGTGGCAGTGTTTGAGAATTTTTCCTGGTGCCCACATCAGCTTGCTCACTCCTGACGAGCTGGGGAACGTCAACCTGCAAGAGAAAAAAGATGGCCTTCAGAACCACCTGAGGATATGTTGAAGCATATCCATCAGCAAACTATGAGCGAAAGGCTAATGTAGTTGTGCACACGGACAAAGAGAATCTGCTGTCCTTTACATACTCTGCAGAAATCTACATTTTTGGGGAGAACACTAAAGGAAAAAACACTATGGTCCTCCTAAATAGTTATCTTGCACTTTCTTACGGGTCACTTTTGGCGTAACAGAACATTTTTCAATCCCCTTTCAAGATGAAAAGCACAGCTCAAATTAATGGGAAGTTTAGAATAAAATGAGGGTAAAGCAGCGTTTTTCCTATGGAGCCTTACTAAATTGGCAGAAAGAAGAAATGTAATGGGTCATTCCAGTAACAAGAGGCCTGGAATTGGAACACAAGTCAGCTGTGGTGAGGCCAAGCTCAGTTGTTATTTTATAACACAAGAAAATTCTTCTACTTTCCAACAAAGCCAAGTAACTTAGAACCTCAGAGTAAGAGGTGTGTTTATGAACACTAAAACCAAAATGAGTCCTAATGTTTTCTAACTCATGTCAGCTATTTGTTAGGCACTCCTAATTACACACAAAAAATCTACCTGGTAAAAATGAAGATATGGTGTTGAAGCTAAGGGTTGTTACTTTCATTGTTTTAATCCAATTTTGGCAGTCCAAGTATGTTTGTGAAGATTGGCCTAACTCCTTTAAGGTATCAGGTACATAGTCTTAGTCTATCTACCCTTATGTGATAAGGTACATAGTCTATCTACCTTATGTGGTACTTTGTCATCCACAATGGGCTGTGTGCAGTAGGATACTCATTACATCTGTTTAGCACAGTTCTGTCATTAAAGCATTTCTGATGCTATGTGGAGAAACTAGATAATAACTGCTGATGCACTGCTTCCCTCTTACGAGATGGCTGCCCAAAAATATCACTAAGACTGATTATTGAAAGAGGCAAAGATTTAGGGCCAGCGCTGTGGCATAGTTGGTAAAGCCACCACCTTGTAATGCCAGCATCTCATATGGGCGCCAGTTCATGTCTCTGCTGCTCCATTTCCAATCCAACTCCCTGCTAATGCTTCTGGGAAAGCAGTGGAAGATGGCTCAAATGCTTGGGGTCCTGAAACTACATGTGAGGCCTGGAAGAAACTCCTGGCTTCTGGTTTTGGCCTGGCACCACCCTGACCATTGTGGCCATCTGGGGAGTGAACCAGTGGATGGAAGACCTCTCTGTCTCTCCCTCTCTCTGTAACTCTGCCTTTCAAATAAATAAATACATCTTGAAAAGAAGAAAACAACAAAGATTTCTTGGCTAAGATGGAAAGTATTCCATCCCCAATAGAAGGAGCCTGGTTAAAGTCAGTGGGTGGGCACTGAAGGGGAGTTTCCAGTGACTGGAAAATAGCCATAAAAATTCAACATATCAGTAGGGTCCCTGTTCTATTTTTCTACCTGTGTAAATCTGTCAATTCAATTACCTGTATCTCCTCCCCAAATATGCTTATTTCCCTGAAAAATTTTGTTAGCATGAATGGAGGAAAAGAAAATCTGGTGTTCTACAGGTGAACCTCTTCAGTGATGCCCCATCAAAGCCATGGGTGCTCCAATGCTGGTGCCCTATGATGTGGGCAGACACATCAATCCCACCTTCCATTCCCATGGCCCTTTACAATGGACAAAACACTTTTTAAAAAGAGATTTATTTCTTTACTTGAAAGAGTTACAGAGAGGCAGAGAGAGACAGACAGAGATGCCCCAGATGGTCACAAAGCCAGGAGCCAGTAGCTTCATTGAAATCTCTCACAGGGGTGGCAGGGGCCCAAACACTTGGGCCATCTTCTGCTGCTTTTCCCAGCATCCATATGGGATGTAGGTGTAGCAGGCAGCAGCCTTACTCACTAGGCCACAAAGCTGGCCCCACAAAGCACTTTCTAAAAAGTTTAACCTTATAACCTTTAAGAGTCACCAATATTTTCCTGTTTACTTTGACTTCCAGTAGAAAGGTGAGTTGTCCCATTTTAGTTCTATTCAAAGGGTAAGTTGCTATGCATCTGGACACACCTTAATGAATGACCCCCAGTGAGTCACACCCTTCCTATTATCTTCTTCCCTGGAGTGCTAGTGCGGGAAAAACCTGTGAATTGTTTCCAGCCACTACATTGTGGAGAGGCTGATAGGGAGTATCCACAGGAAAATAAATCTTTTGAATTGGTTCTATGATTTATGACTCTGTCCTAGCAGAATGGAGCTAGAGATTCTGTTGGTAGCCTTGAAGCAAGCTATATGGTTGTTAAAGTGACCATCAGAGAGTCAGGTAGCCACAGAAGGTGCGTAGACAGTGGACCCTGACTGACATCCAATGAAGAACAAAGTACGGATGAGAATGAAGTTCTATAGCTGCAAGGAAGTAGAGTCTGCCAGCAAATAGATGAACTTGGATGAGGACAAAAACTCTAGATGAGAACGCAGCCTGCCTGACAACTTGATTGTCAGTCTTGTGAGACCCAGAACAGAGGCCCTAGTTAAGCCATATCTATACTACCCACTACTGTGAGATAATAAATATGTGTTGTTTTGAATTGCTAACAGATATATTGACATATAATTCCCATGCCATAAAATTCACCTTTTCAAGTATAAGATTCAGTTGTTTTCCAAATACAAATAATTTTAGATGCTCAAAGGGCCATTTTTGGAAAGATTACAGCTTCAGCTTTTACAGGTACCTGTGTTTTCACCAATTCCTTTCTCTATTTTGGATTTTTTCCACTAATTCCCATACAAGTTCTTTCTTAATGGTTAGTGCCAAGGGCTGCATTTGGCAACTCTCTGATTGTTTTCTGAAGTGCTAGATAACTGAAATAAAGCAAAAATCTCAAATTCCTCTGAAATACAGTAACACCTGAAATCAAACTTCCCAAATAATTACACATACAGAGAAAAAAACCTTTTGAATTCAACTTCAAGTAATAATTTTCCCAGCTTACACAGAAAGAAACAGAACTACAAACACACAAAAAATCACTTGGATTATTGTTTTCAATAGCTTCACAGCTCTCAGCCCTGATTGTGATAAAATGCAGTTTTTGTTATCATTCACTTAGGGAAAAAGAAAATAACATTTAAGAAAATTTTCCTATTTGATAAAACAAAGCCTTAGTACTCGACACAGTGATACTTTCTAAAAGCTTAATAAAATCTGGTAAGTTGAATGTATGTGCTTTGGTTTAAAACTAGGAAGCTCAGTAAGGAGTGGTGAACACTCTAACATCACGTACATAGAGAATTATTGACTCTATCTGCCAAAAATATACTTGGTTTTTCGGAAATTTCAAGAGGGTTATGACCTCTTCATTGCCACTCTTCTTTACTGAAACACACACTTGCAAGTCAAACTCTACCTCATCTATGACTGTTTGCTAATTAAAGGATTTCAAAACAGTTTTCTCATAAACATATTGCCTCATCTTGCATGGTTTTTTCATTCCAATATCTATATAACACTGAATTTAAATTTACATTCCCAATCTTTTAGAAAAAAATGTCTCCAAATTGCCCTTTGCTTTGTCCAAGTGGTCTCTTCCTCCAGGAGCCCACACACATCATCAAGGACTTGTGCTTAGTAACTAAGCCTGGGAAGATGCTTCTATCTGCTGTATGGTTTATAAAGAAATCTAGTCATTTTAGGAGTTTATTGATGTGTTCATTCTTTATTGTCTTCCAGACAGTATTGTCTTCCAGAAAGACTTCAAAATGTTTTTGTGAAAATAAAAGGATAGCCTCAAGTTGCATAACAGGCAAGAGCAGAGCCAAGGTTCAGGGTTTCAGTCTCCACTTTTCCTATTTTGAATCTTGACTGTGTCCTATGCCCTTCCAAAGAAAGTCTGATTGTGAGAACTATTCACCCTGAAGAGCCTTTGTTGCAAGCTGGAGTGAATGTAAAACAAACATTTTATATATTACTCAGAGGCACATGGTGTTCTATAGATGTGTCAAATGAATGAATGAGAACCTAGAATAACACAAAGTGCATTTGTTCTGCCAGACATATCAAACATACCAGGTTAATTTCTCTTCCTGCAGCATCAAAAGGCTTCTTTTGTTTCCCTGGAAGAGGAAAAGAATAATAAGCATCCACCAAGACTCAGGAAAGCCCAGGTGACTGACCTTCCCACCCAGGCCCATTCCATTGTCATTATTTTGACGTATTTATTTCCTTTGGCTACCATGCCCATTTTGTAAGAATTTACACTGCCCATTTCCCCCCCTAGAAAATGACAGAGTTCTGAGAGAGGTTCCAGCAACCTCATGAAACATAAAGAATCAGCTGCCACCCCCCCCCCCTCCCCTGCCCCGGAGAAGAGCCACGCAGGTGCGGAAGCAGGATTGCTATTTCTCAGAATTTTGAGGAGGTGCTGGGTTAGTGCTCACTCTGCAACGCTGCAAGTGTTTTTGTTCAGACCAAGTTTTCCCTTGTGGCAGCAGAGCAAGGGTTTCTCTAGCTGGTTCCATAGCTACACTGTGGCTGGTGTGGAAAAAGTCATGAGAGGAGGAGGAGAGGGCGAACGAGAAAGCTGTGGTGCTTCAGATCAGAACTAGATCAGAAATACCTCTTCATTCTTCTCTTAGTTTTTTTTAAGTGTTTGGTTGTGACACTGATGGAAATTTTCAAAAACAGAAAGAATTGTTTTCAAAATATGACACTTCTCCCATCATAGCCAAACCCACATTTTTCAAATACATTTTGGTTAAGTGAGGGCTCAGTGGAACATGTTTCTGATGGTGACAAAGCACACACACACATGAATTCTCTTTGAGGACTTTGGTTCTTTATTTAGATAAGGGTGTGTGCCTGGAGTCATGTGGTATAGCTTGGAAAAAGAGGATAAGACAAAATTCAAGTTAGACATGTTTATCTGAGAGATTATTTCAACCTCCCTGTCAGCCAGCTAAAGTTTAAAAGAGCTCTTTCTCAGACAAACCTAAGTTAGATACAAATGGGATGAAAAAGTCCCAGCCACTGGACCCTCCTAGGCACGGCCCTAGGCTGGAGCCTGTACTGTGGTGGGCATGCCCTGTCACAAGTGGAGCCAGCCCAAGTTAATCCATGTGACTTTTTGGCAGTAGTGTGGAACTCTAGTCAATATGTTCCTGACACTAATTCATGTTCTTTTAACACAATACCCCTTTCTTAACTCATCACTCATTGGTATCTCCAAACACCAAACACCTTATTCCTTTCCACATAGCTTTGCCTGGCAGGCAGCTGATGCCCATCACCATTGATCAATGTTAACAGCCATTAAGATCCAGGAAATCATTATCCTTAGTTTATCACAGAAGACCCAGAATGAAAACAGCAGGAAACACCTACAACTCCATCAGCCCCAGGAATAAGAGCCCCAAGTGTGTGGTACAGAGAGGCAAAGGGAGAATGGACCCCACCTGGGTGCCCTCTCAGGCAGCATAGGAGGCAGAAGCAGGTGATAAGGAGCAGGGGCAATCCTCCTGAAGCCAGCAAACCATAAAGGAGCCACGGTGAGTCTGCCATCTCTTCCTTGGAGGGTGGTCCTGAAACACCCGTTGCATCTGGAAAGTTAGTCAATGCTGAAGACACTTAGGAAATCTGAGATCTCTCCGGAGCATCAGTAGCCCTCTGCACAGTCAGAATTCGAAGGGAGGCATTTTGAGGCCTTTCCTTCCCAGACATATCCCCTAAGAATCCCAGGCAGTAATGCCCTCAATGACCTCTTGCTTCGCTCCTCAGCATATGTGGCTCAGCAATAATTTATATTTGCCAAAAAATCCTGTATGATGCCAGAGTTCATCTTGCAGAGAACAAATCTCCATCATGGCTCTCAGAAAACACTTCTCAGAGGCCTTCCAGGTACAGCGTTTCATTAAATGCTCATACTCATCACATAAGAAAATTAGAGACACTCTTAGCTTCAGCCAGCTCCTGATTGGAGAAGAGGGTTATTGTTCCAAGAATTACCCAAAGTCAGACAGCTAGTAAGTAGCAATTGGTACTCAAGTCAATATGATTCTGACACTAAATTCATGTTCCTTCAACACAACACCCCTTTCTGAACCCATCTTATCTCCAAACACCAAACACCTTATGTGTCTCCAAACAGCTTTGCTTGGCAGACAGCTGATGCTCATGACTATTTATCAGTATTAACAAACATTAAGACCCAGTTTGCCTACAGTTGGTTGTAACATATTAATAGGTTGGAAAATCGTTCAGTAGAGCACAAATAGTATTTTCTAAAAATAAAACAGCACAGAATGGAAAATATCAGAATGCCTCACACATGCACCAGTGGTGTGGTTCTCAAACGGGACAATTTTACTCCCGAGGGAACATGTGGCACTATCAGGAAACATTTCTGATCGACATAAGGTGGGAGGAGGGGACCAGCATCTGATGAGTAGAGGCTGCAGTTGTGCTAAACATCCTACATTATGAAGGACACATCGCCTGCCTTGCCACAACAAAGAACGAGCAGGCCTAAAATGTTAATACAGAAACTCTGTTTTGAGGCAAATGTGACTTAGTGGAACATTATTTCATACACATGTTATAGTTCATGGTGTAGGATGTATTTTTTTATTCGGGTTGCTATTAACACAGTATGAAAAAATGCTGGAGTAGCATACGGTTATACTGTGTGTGCCTAGGTCACAACGATCTGGGCAACTGAAGCCGGAAATGAAGTGGTTTGGTAACTCACAGTCGTAACAAATACCGTATTGTTTGTGCTGCAGCTGCTGTTTGGGTTGAGTGAGCAGTCAGATCTTTGCCAAGAGTGGGAGACTTAGCTGTTTGGGGGAGGGGTTGGGATAGCAGTGGGCACTATGGTTCCCACAATAGATAATCTAATACAAACGAATCCATTCATTGAAATGATCCAGCTTCTATTGTTTCTTCCAAAAAACAGTTTCCTTAATTTTTTTTTTGGTTAGTTCGGTACTTACTCATTAGAGGGGGTTGTGAATTATTTTGAATTTTTTCTGAAATAGAAAAACAAGATAAAGAAATTGGAATTAGTTGAGAAAACAATGAAGGTGTATACTCAGAACTTGTCTTGGAGACGATTCCAGCACTTGCACACTAACAGAGACTAGTAACTCAGCTCAAGGTCAGTTTGAATAACTCATGGGTCATCACCTACAGACCATGGAACACAAAGTAAATTGCTGGGCTTATTTGTGGGATCAAATAAAGACATTGTAAACACAACATAACCTTCTTCTCTCTGCTATCATGCCCTCTTCCTAATTTCTGAAATATAAGGCTATGGCACATCTTGTAAGCTAACACTGGCACCTGGAGTAACAGGTGTTCCAAGTGAGTGTGGAGGGCCATAAGGAAAGGATGCTCTCAGGGATATTCCAGGTGCCTTTTTTCTGAGATGAAATTATACCTTTCACTTCCTATCTTCTTACTTTACATTCCCTTTCCTACACAGATAAGGATAATCCCATATTTGTGGTGCTCCTACTCAGAGGTTGACCAAGGGTAGATTGGGAAGAAACTACTTGCAGGCAAACATATGTTCTCTAGCTCTGTCATTTTTTCCCCTAGAAGTTCTCTATGTTTTTGAAAGCACTTATCTTCATTCTGTGAGAACATGGTTTTCCCAAGAGCACCTGTGTCCCCATTCCATCATGTTCTTGCATGATCCAATTCTTAACTTGAACATGAACAGCAAAGGAGAGTCAGTTATAAATATTAGAAAATTCTCAGTTTCCTTTAGAATTATACATCAAGAGGAGAAGATAAAATATTTTGAGCATACTTATAAAATTTATTTATAAAAAGCATGAGCCTTAACCTAATTCCACAATATATTTTTCTCTTCACCTCATAAGAGGGCACTTCAAAAATGGAATTAAATGATAAGCTAATTTTGGTACAAAAATTAACCAAATTTTTATTCTTCAAAACTTTCATAGAAAATGCATATTATAAAAATGTTTTGCACAGATTTCAAAAATCTTTCACACCAAAATGCACTTTTTAGTTTTATTTTTTCATGAAAAATTTGAATTATCCTCATATTTAGTTCACTGAATATTCTGAGGTTCAGAAGGAAAAAGAATTTTCCTGATATCTTTGTTCTCACCATTTTACTAAAGAAAAATCCATACCCAGTTTCAATTAGTTCAAGTCTATACAAAAATTAAGTTAGAGCTAATTTCTAAGTAATTTATTTGACTTTTGTTAAGGAAGTGGAGGCAACTCAAAGAAATACAATACAGTTCCTGCCTTCTAGTACATGATAATCCTTCAGGGAACTTAAAAGTCATTTCTGCAGGTGACTAAAATAAAAGGATAAATGTGATAAAAGAGAGACACAGACTTTAAATGGCATAAAACTGCTAGAAAACGGAAATACTTCCCCTAGGGTGATCCTGGAGGGCTTCTTTGTGAACTCAGGATGTGAGCCAGGCTTGAAAGAAGGGGGTAGAACTTGACGGGTGGAGACAGATGAACAGTGCCCTCCGAGTCAGGAGGGCAGCAAAGTAAGGGACATGATGAAGACAGGCAATAGCAAGTCGGGTCGTTAGGCTGGAGTTGAGGGTTTCTGCATGCAATGCAGAAACAAGTCAGAAAGTCAGGTGGGGACAAATTGTGAGGAACTTTACTGCTTACCAAGCATGAGACCAACATTGTGAGCACTAGGGATGCTCTTGAAGGGACTCAACAGAAGAGCAGTGTTATGAAAGAAAGGTATCAGACACATTAAATGCATTAGGAAGATTTTTGGCTGGAATGAACTAAAATGGGGAAACACTAAAGACAAGTAATAGACTCAAACAATGAATCGGGATGTTTGGAAAGAACACAAGGAAGAGCTGCGATCCTCATGGTTGGAGGGGACACATCACAGAATAGATGGGTGTTGACAGAAAACAGTAGGAATCCAAAGCAAAGTTCTGGAGAATTCCCAATGGGCATCTGGAGCATTTATTAACACAATGATAAGAAAAGGAGTGATAAGAAAGGTAGATGGTAGGAAAGCAGGAAACTAGGAAAGCAGAGGACTCCCAAACAAACTGTACAGGCTATTGTGTCTCCTCTCTACTTCTTAGACTTTCTCTCCCACCACTTCATCCTTCACACTCTTTGAGTCACTTGGACACTAATAAAATCCCTTAGAGCACAGGGCCCAAGAGGAAGCACTGCCTCCCTGTCCTGAAGTCAGACTTCTCCTCCACAAAATGACAGATTATTGATCCTAATGTCAGCCCTGATTTGATCCCTAGAACTAGGAACTTCACGCACTTTGCAAAGTTTAAGCCAAGTTTAGTGGCCAGAAAGAGTTAAATATGGGACAGAAGAGAAACAATAATACTAGTGGCAGATTTTGTGTCTTGAATAATTATTAACTTGCCTCTGTCCCTGACTTAATTTCTTCCTTTTATTAGAAGTGAGCTGATTTCCTTAAAGAAAGACTAGATTACACAATAAAGTTTTTCTTCCAAGGGAGATGGACTCAATGATACAAAATTTAATTTTACTATACATTATATTAGTACTCACTATATAAATTATTCAGTAGCATCTAATTTTTATATTAATAGTACAAATAATATCATACTGGATGTAATGTTTGGCAAAGTTTGCCAATTTTTTTCAGACATTTAAACTTACTTTATTTTACTTATTGGAAAGGCGGAAAGAGAGAGATCTCTCATTTGCTGGTTCACTCTCCAAATACACAGAAGCAGGGGTCTCCATCCAGATCGCCCACATGGATAGCAAGGACCCAACTACTGGAGCCATCACCTGCTGGGTGTGCATTAGCAGGAAGCTGGTACTGGGAACAGAACCAGGACTCAAACTCAGACATCTGGGATGGGGTGCAAGCACCCTAACTGCTGTGCCAAATACCACCTCTGCTCTTCATTCTGAAATAAATCCTATTAGGATAGAGTTGATTGAACCAAGATGTAGAATGGGATAAAAATCTAAGCAAGACAGAGATGCCTGTGCCTAAAGAAAAAAACCACAATGGTAAGGAAGAAGAGAGAACTTTCTTTCTCTATTTCTTAAATATGAAAGAAAATTTCTTTTCCTTGCTGCACTAGTATCAGACTTGTTGGTTTTCATGAAACCTAGTTTCTGCAATATGGCCTGGTGATAATGTGGCTATATCAGGGAAGGACAAATATGCAGCCAGCTGTTAACAATAGAACTCACTCTTCTCCCAATACCTCTAGATATGTGCTCGTTCTCCTGCTGGGCCCACAAAGGAACCCCTAGCATAATAAAGTGCTTCAGTTAAAGCTTCTGAAATGTTGTAGGCAATGACTGACAGTTTTTTTGTTGCTATGGGTTTCTTGCACATGTAAATCCTTTTGGCAAAGCTGAGGTAAAGGGGCCAACCCTGTGGTGAGGTCATGAGGTCATGGTGTCAATAGCATGCTTGCCAGCATTGCTGAAGATGGGTGGGTGGTTTCCTCAAGGTGGTCAACTAAACTTTAGAAAATTTCACACAAAACTGTCTCCAATCCTTGAGGCCCCAGTTCCAGAAATGGTCTGCACAGGGACAAACCAGCCACTTCTCAAACACTTCTCAACACCAAGGACTGTCAAATTCAGTCAAAGCCACAATGGGTTGGCATTCCTTGTCCAATTTTTTTTTCCCAGCAATCTGGGCCGCTGGGGAGCTTTCTGCTATCATTCCAGAGACTCCAGCTCTCAGACTATCACCTTGCTGTTTGAGTGCCTCTTGTAGGTTTCTGTTACTCCAAGGATGGGATCCAGGTGTCCCATCTCAACATGGACCCACCAGGAGCTGGCATTAGTAGAGGCTTCAGTGGTGATGGCTGGCGGTAAGGTGGTAAAGATCTTGGAAAAGCTGTGGTCACAGTGCAGAGGAGCTGTGGTGAGTGGCAAGAGGGTAGTGAGTAGCAGCAAGGACAGAGCAGAGGGCAAGCTGCTGCAGACATGGAGGTGCTGGCTCCTGAAGGACAATGACTTCTTCCCTGTTTTGTTTGTATATCCAGTTGTCCAAATAAGTGTGTAATAGTATCTCATTGTGGTTTTGATTTGCACTTCCCTAATGACTAATGGCATTGAGAATTTTTTTCCATGTGCTTATTGGTCATTTGTACTTCTTCTTTGATGAAATGTTTATTCACATCCTTCCTCGATTTTTAAATTAGGTTGCTTTTCTATTTGTACTTGAACTCTAAGAGTTCTTATATTTTCTTAGTAGTAGATACATGATTTGAAAATATTTTTTCACATTCTGTTCTTTTCACTACATAATGTTCTTGGATGTAGACAAGTTTTAATTTCATGAAGTCCTATTTATCTCTTTTAATGTTAAGTGTGCTTTCATAATGATACCTAAGAAACTGTTGCCAAATACAAATTCAGGAAGATTTAGTTTTACATCAATGTAATTTTTATACTTTTGCTTTATATGTAAATATCTGATCCATTTTGATTTTTCTCTATGTGATTTAAGGTATGGATCCAAATTTATTCTTTCACAAGAGTACATACAATTGTCCAAGGAACATTAACTAAAGAGACTATTCTTTACCATTAAGTGATCTTGGCACTCTTGTCAAAAATCAATTGACCATAAGTGTACAAATTTATTCTGATCTCTTAATTATATTACACTGAGCTCTGCATCTAACCACGTGACAGCACTGTACTGTTTTACATGCTGTAATTTTTATTCCATATTGAAATAGGGAAGTGTTAGTCCCTCAACTTAGTTTTTCTTTTTACAAAATTGGTTTTGTTGCTCTTGATCTTTTGCAATTTTACATGAATTTTAGGATCACCTTATCCATTTCTGGGGGACAAAAAAAGGCTACTGAGATTTTGATGGGGACTACACTGAATCTGTAGATCATACTGGAAAATACATCTTTTCAATATTAAATCTATCAATTCATAAACATGGGACAACATTTCATTCATTTATACGTTCTTTCATTTATTTCACCCCTATGCTCTTTGTTCATTGTCCAAGCCTTGCAACTTCCCAGTCATATTTATCCCTAAGTATTCTCTTTGATGTTATAAATGAAATCACAGGACTTAGGTGCACGAGCGACCTCACAGCTGTGCATGACCTGAGAGCTGTGCCCACCCCCAGTCAAACAGAAAAACCTGACTCGGGGTGGGGGTGAAATAACAGGAGGTTAGGACTTAGTGAAAGGGTGGAGCTAATGAACTGAGGCGGTGAAAAAAGAGACGGTGGGCAAGAGAACTCATGGGATTTACGTGAGTACTCTCCAGAGACACTATAATTCAATAACCTTGGCAACCTGGTGGGAGACTGCAGGAGAATTTGAGCCCATACTGAGGGCAGCACAGATTCTTTGTGTGGTCCTGGGAAAAAAGCAGATGAATGATATACCCACAGAAGGCAGAGATCACAAGCTGAATATCTTCAGTTCCACTCAGCTGTGCGGTATTACTTCCCTCCTGAATCAAAAAATATATAGAAAGAAAGAAAGAAAGAAAGAAAGAAAGAAAGAAAGACAAAGAGATTTACCACGCCTAACATGAGTGTGTTATTTTGGCACACCCTTAACCCTGAAGAACCAAGCAAAGCTCTCTGGCCACATCCATCTCAAGCCTCAAGCCTCTAAGGCTCCTCCAAAAGCAGAAAGTCCACTTAACACAGTCATAGTATAAAAAGAAAAAAAAACACAACAGCGAGGGAAGAAGAATCCAAAGAATATCTCCACAATGCCAAGCAACAAACAGAAACCAAGGGAACAAGATCAAGGAAGACATTATGACACCCCCAAATGAACAAGACACCCCAAGCCAAGATTATGAGGATGATGAGATAGAAGAAATGCAAGATACAGATTTCAAAACATTTATGATAAGAACATTTAGAAGTTTTCAAAAACAAATTCTTGAACTACAGAAATCCTTACTGGACAGGATAGAAAATCTCTCTGGTGAAAATGAAATCTTAAGGAGGAATCAAAGTGAAACGCAGAAACTAGTAGAACAGGAAAGTGTGATAGTGAAGAGAAATCAAAATGAAATGAAGAACTCAATAGATCAAATGACAAACACATTAGAGAGCCTTACAAACAGAATCAGTGAGACAGAAGAGAGAATCTTGGACTTAGAAGACAGAGCACAGGAAAGTATGCAGTCAAACAAAAAAAAGAAGAGGAAATTAGAAATCTAAAAAATATTATTGGGAATCTACAGGATACTATTAAAAAACCCAACATTCGAGTTCTAGGAGTTCCTGAAGGCATGGAGAGAGAGAAAGGATTAGAAGGCCTTTTTAGTGAGATATTAGCAGAGGACTTCCCGGGTTTGGAGAAGGAAAGAGACATCCTAGTACAGGAAGCTCATAGAACCCCTAGTAACCATGACCAAAAGAGATCCTCACCATGACACGTTGTAATTAAACTCACCACAGTGAAACATGAAGAAAAGATCCTAAAATGTGCAAGAGAGAAACGTCAGATTACTCTCAGAGGATCTCCAATTAGACTCACAGCAGACTTCTCATCAGAAACCCTACAGGCTAGGAGGGAATGGCGAGACATAGCCCAGGTACTAAGAGAGAAAAACTGCCAGCCCAGAATATTATATCCTGCAAAGCTCTCATTTGTGAATGAAGGTGAAATAAAGACCCTTCATAGCAAACAGAAATGGAAAGAATTTGTCGCCACTCATCCAGCCCTGCAAGAAATGCTTAAAGATGTGTTACACACAGAAACACAGAAACACGGTCATCAATATGAAAGAGGGTAAATGGAGGAAACCTCACAGCAAAAGATCACAGGAAGTTCAAAGCATATATTAGAAAATATCTTTGGGAAAATGGCAGGGCAAAGTTACTACTTATCAATAGTCACTTTGAACATTAATGGTCTTAACTCTCCAGTTAAAAGGCACAGATTGGCTGAATGGGCTAAGATACAAAACCCATCTATTTGCTGCTTACAAGAAACACATCTTTCCAACAAAGATGCATGCAGTCTGAAAGTGAAAGGCTGAAAAAGATATACCATGCTAACAGAAATGAAAAAAGAGTGGGCGTAGCCATCTTAATATCAGACAAAATAAACTTTAACGCAAAAACTGTTAAGAGAGACAAAGAGGAGCACTATATAATGATTAAGGGATCATTTCAACAGGAAGATATAACGATTATCAATGTATATGCACCTAATTACAGGGCACCAGTTTATTTAAAAGATATGTTAAGAGACTTAAAGGGAGACTTAGATTCCAATACAATAGTACTAGGGGACTTCAACACTCCACTCTCAGAAAAAAGACAGAACATTCGGACAGAAGATCAACAAGGAAACAGTAGATTTAAACGACACCATTGCCCAAGTGGATCTAACAGATATCTACAGAACTTTTCATCCTACTCATAAAGAATTTGCATTCTTCTCAGCAGTACATAAAACCTTCTCTTGGATTGAACACATACTAGGCCATAAAGCAGTCTCAATAAATTCAAAAGAATTAGAATCATACGATGCAGCTTCTCAGACCATAGTGGAATGAAGTTGGAAATTAGCAACTCAGGAATTTCTAGAACATATACAAACACATGGAGACTGAACAATATGCTCCTGAATGAACATATCAAATGAATGAACATATCAAAACTTATGGGATACAGCAAAATCAGTGCTAAGAGGAAAATTTATAGCAATAAGGGCCTACACCAAGAAATTGGAAAGGCACCAAATAAATGAGCTTTCACTGCACCTCAAGGATCTAGAAAAACTACAGCTAACCAGAAACAAATATAGCAGGAGAAGAGAAATAATTAAAATATGTGTAGAAATCAACAGGATTGAATCCAAAAAAAAAATTACAAAAAATCAGCCAAATGAGGAGCTGGTTTTTTGAAAAAATAAACAAAATTGACACCCCATTGGCCCAACTAACTAAAAAACAAAACAGAAAAATCTCAAATCAATAAAATCAGAGATGAAAAAGGAAATCTAACAATAGCCACTAAAGGAATAAAAAGAATCATCAGAAATTACTACAAGGACTTGTAAGCCAGCAATCAGGGAAACCTATTAGAAATGTATAGATTCCTGGACACATACAACCTACCTAAATTGAACCAGGAAGACATAGAAAACCTAAACAAACCCATAACTGAGTCAGAAATTGAAACAGTAATAAAGGCCCTTCCAACAAAGAAAAGCCCAGGACCAGATGGATTCACTGCTGAATTCTACCAGACATTTAAAGAAGAACTAACTCCAATTCTTCTCAAACTATTCAGAACAATCGAAAAAGAGGGAGTCCTCCCAAATCTTTCTGTGAAGCCAGCATCACCTTAAATCCTAAGCTGGAAAAAGATGCAGCATTGAAAGAAAATTACAGACCAATATCCCTGATGAACATGGATGCAAAAATCCTCAATAAAATACTGGCCAATAGAATGCAACAACACATCAGAAAGATCGTCCAACCAGACCAAGTGGGATTTATCCCTGGTATGCAGGGATGGGTCAATGTGTGCAAAA
The DNA here is from genome assembly GCF_051225735.1 of Oryctolagus cuniculus. Classification (NCBI taxonomy): domain Eukaryota; kingdom Metazoa; phylum Chordata; class Mammalia; order Lagomorpha; family Leporidae; genus Oryctolagus; species Oryctolagus cuniculus. The sequence continues at coordinate 68,428,520 of NC_142870.1, forward strand.
CACAATGTGAAACACCACATTAACAAACTGCAGAAGAAAAACCATATGATTATCTCAATAGATGCTGAGAAAGCATTTGATAAAATACAACACCTTTTCATGATGAAAACTCTAAGCAAACTGGGTATGGAAGGAACATTCCTCAATACAATCAAAGCAATTTATGAAAAACCCACGGCCAGCATCCTATTGAATGGGAAAAGTTGGAAGCATTTCCACTGAGATCTGGTACCAGACAGGGATGTCCACTCTCACCACTGCTATTCAATATAGTTCTCGAAGTTCTAGCCAGAGCTATTAGGCAAGAAAAAGAAATTAAAGGGATACAAATTGGGAAGGAAGAACTCAAACTATCCCTCTTTGCAGATGATATGATACTTTACTTAGGGGATCCAAAGAACTCTACTAAGAGGCAATTGGAACTCATAGAAGAGTTTGGCAAAGTAGCAGGGTATAAAATCCATGCACAAAAATCAACAGCCTTTGTATACATAGGCAATGCCACTGCTGAGAAAGAACTTCTAAGATCAATCCCATTCACAATAGCTACAAAAACAATCAAATACCTTGGAATAAACTTAACCAAGGACGTTAAGTATCTCTACGATGAAAATTACAAAACCTTAAAGAAAGACATAGAAGATGCCGGAGGCATCACAATACCAGATTTCAGGACATACTACAGGGAAGTTGTAATCAAAACAGCATGGTACTGGTACAGAAACAGATGGATAGACCAATGGAACAGAATTTAAACACCAGAAATCGACCCAAACATCTACAGCCAACTTATATTTGATCAAGGATCTAAAACCAATTCCTGGAGCAAGGACAGTCTATTCAATAATGGTGCTGGGAAAATTGGATTTCCACGTGCAGAATCATGAAGCAAGACCCCTACCTTACACCTTACACAAAAATCCACTCAACATGGATTAAAGACCTAAATCTACGACCTGACACCATCAAGTTACTAGAGAACATTGGAGAAACCCTTCAAGATATTGGCACGGGCAAAGAATTTCTGGAAAAGACCCGGGAGGCACAGGCAGTCAAAGCCAAAATCAACTATTGGGATTGCATCAAATTGAGAAGTTTCTGTACTGCAAAAGAAACAGTCAGGAGAGTGAAGAGACAACCAACAGAATGGGAAAAAATATTTGCAAACTATGCAACAGATAAAGGGTTAATAACCAGAATCTACAAAGAGATCAAGAAACTCCACAACAACAAAACCAACAACCCACTTAAGAGATGGGCCAAGGACCTCAATAGACATTTTTCAAAAGAGGAAATCCAAATGGCCAACAGGCACATGAAAAAATGTTCCAGGTCATTAGCAATCAGGAAAATGCAAATCAAAACCACAATGAGGTTTCACCTCACCCCGGTTAGAATGGCTCACATTCAGAAATCTACCAACAACAGATGCTGGCGAGGATGTGGGGAAAAAGGGACACTAACCCACTGTTGGTGGGAATGCAAACTGGTCAAGCCACTATGGAAGTCAGTCTGGAGATTCCTCAGAAACCTGAAGATAACCATACCGTTCGACCCAGCCATCCACTCCTTGGAATTTACCCAAAGGAATTTAAATTGGCAAACAAAAAAGCGGTCTGCACCCTAATGTTTATTGCAGCTCAATTCACAATAGCTAAGACCTGGAACCAACCTAAATGCCCATCAACGGTAGGCTGGATAAAGAAATTATGGGATATGTACTCTTTAGAATACTATACCGCAGTAAGAAACAACGAAATCCAGTCATTTGCAACAAAATGGAGGAATCTGGAACACATCATGCTGAGTGAAATAAGTCAGTCCCAAAGGGACAAATACCATATGTTCTCCCTGATTGGTGACAACTGACTGAACACCAAAAAGGAAACCTGTTAAAGAGAAATGGACACTATGAGAGACGGTGACTTGATCAGCATAGCCCTGACTGTTAATGAACAACTTAATACATTATCCCTCTTAGTAGTTTTTTTGTCTGTTCTACTTAATATGACTGGTTTAATTCTGTAATTAATACACAGTTATTCTTAAGTGTTGAAATTTAACTGAAATGTGATCCCTGATAAACATAAGAGTAGGAATAAGAGAGGGAAGAGATGTACAATTTGGGACATGCTCAAGCTGACTTGCCCCAAATGGTAGAGTTAGAAACATACCAGGGGATTCCAATTCAATCCCATCAAGGTGGCATGTACCAATGCCATCTCACTAGTCCAAGTGATCAATTTCAGTTCACAATTGATCATAATGAAAGCACTAAGAGTCAAAGGGAGCACATAAACAAGTCTAGTACCTGCTAATACTAACCAATAGAATAAATAAAGGGGAGAGTGATCCAACATGGGAAGCGAGATACTCAGCAGACTCATAGAATGGCAGATGTCCTAAACAGCACTCTGGCCTCAGAATCAGCCCTAAAGGCATTCCGATCTGGCTGAAAAGCCCATGAGAGTATTTCAGGCATGGAAAGCCAAGACACTCTGGCAAAAAAAAAAAAAATCCTAAATGAAAGATCTCTGTGAGTGAGATCCCAGTGGAAAGAACAGGTCTCCAAAGAAGGAGGTACCTTTCTCTGAAGGGAGGAGAGAACCTCCACTTTGACTATGACCTTGTCTAAACAAGATAAGAGTCGGAGAACTCAAGGGGCTTCCATAGCCTTGGAAATTCATGACTGGAGCATGGGGAGATTACTGATGCCATAGACAGGAGTGTCAATTGGTAAAGTCAACAACAGGAGTCACTGTGCACTTACTCCTCATGTAGGATCTCTGTCCTTAATGTGCTGTACATTGAGATTTAATGCTATAACGAGTACTCAAACAGTATATTTCACTTTGTGTTTCTATGGGGGTGCAAACTGTTGAAATCTTTACTTAATGTATACTAAACTGATCTTCTGTTAAAAAAAAAAAAAGAAGAACAAGAAGAAATCATCAATTCCCAACTTGACTCTCGCTGGGATTAAACATGACAATAGGTCTGATCTGATTTCATCATCATTTAAAAAATCATCTATTATTTTTCACTTTATGTTTCTGTGTGGGAGCAAACTGTTGAAATCTTTACTTAATGTATGCTAAACTGATCTTCTGTATATAAAGAGAATCAAAAATGAATCTTGATATGAATGGAAGGGGAGAGGGAGTGGGAAAGGGGAGGGTTGCGGGTGGGAGGGACGTTATGGGGGGGAAGCCATTGTAATCTATAAGCCGTACTTTGGAAATTTATATTCATTAAATAAAAGTTAAAAAAAAGAGAAATTCTGTACACTATGTCCTGGCAGGCGATTCCTTTGAACTGAAGTGCCCTGTGAAATACTGTGGCCACAGACCTAATGTGACTTGGGATAAGCTCAATGGAACCAACTATTTACCTCTGCTGGATAGACCCCAGATACACACGAGTTGGAAAGAAGGGGAGAACATTTCAGATTTTATTCTACATTTTGAATTAGTGCATCCTATTGACAATGGATTATAGAGGTGTTCTTCAAATTCTACATCTCGTGTTATTCACAGCCACTCAACAGCCATTTATGTGACAGGTATGTTCTTGAGTCTTACACCATCTAATGCTGTTCTTATCCTTTTTCCAGGAAAAGGTGGATCTGGATTCTCAAGTGATAGGTGAACCACTGAACTCCTGTGCCACATCAGAAGTCTCCATATCCCAGACTGTGATATGCATGTGTGTGTGTTTCTCAGTGTATGTTTATTTGAAGTGTATGAGATAGAGAAGGGTAGAGAAGAATGTAATAGAAATTATTATTCTTGACTCTACAGCTTAATAACATTTATTTCTTTATTTATTTAAAAATGTTTATTTATTTGAAAGGCAGAATAACGGAGACAGAGACAGAGATCCTCTGTCCACTGGTTCACTCCCCAAACAATTGCAACAGCAACAGCTAGGCCACACTATAGACAAGAGCCCCAAACTCCATCTGGATCTTCAAGGAGGGTGGCAGAGACTCAAGTACTCAAGCCATAATCTGCTGCCTCCCAGGATGTACCTTAGCAGGAAGTTGGATTAGACGCAGAGTAGGACCAGTGTTGTGGTATAGCGGGTAAAGCCACTGCCTGTGATGCCAGCATCCCATATGGGCCTGGTTCTTATAATGGCTGTTCCACTTCCAATCCAGCTTGCTCCTAATGGCCTAGAAAAAAACAGAGGAAGATGAGTCAAGTTCTTGAGCCCATGCCATCCACATGGGAGACTTGGAAGAAGCTCCTGGCTCATGGCTTCAGCCTGAACCAATCCTGGCCATTGCAGCAATTAGGGGAGTGAACCAGTAGATGGAAGATTCTCTCTCTCTCTCTCTCTCTCTCTCTCTCTCTCTGCCTCTCATTATCTCTCTCTCTCTCTGACACTTTGCCTTGGAAACAAATAAATAAATCAGAGAGAGAGAGAGAGAGAGAGAGAGAGAGAGAGAGATGGAAGGAAGGAAAGAGAAAAAGCAGAGTAGCCAGGATTCTAAACAGGCATTCTTATATAGGATGCAGGCACTCCAGGTGGTAGCTTAAAGTATAAAAGATCCATAAAAACTTTAAGATCCATAAAAAACTGTTAGATACACTGTATGAATTCAGTAGCTTTGCATGATATAAGATCAACACATAAAAATCAATGGCATTTCTATATACTAATGGTATGAAAAGGAAATTAAGAAAGTGATTTCATTTATTTTTTTATTTTTTTAAAACTTTTATTTAGTAAATATAATTTCCAAAGTACGGTTTATGGATTACAATGGCTTTCCCCCCCCCCGTAACTTCCCACCCATCCACAACCCTCCCATCTCCCACTCCCTCTCCCATTCCATTCACATCAAGATTCATTTTCAATTATCTTTATATACAGAAGATCAATTTAGTATATATTAAGTTTGCCCCCACATGGAACAAAATTGCCAAATACTGTTTGAGCACTAGTCGTATCATTAATTCACATTGAACTACACATTAAGGACAGAGATCTTACATGGGGAGTAAGTGCACAGTGACTCCTATTGTTGACTTAACAAATTGACACTCTTGTTTAAGGCATCAGCAATCTCCTCAGGCTCAAGTAATGAGTTGCCAAGGCCATGGAAGCCCCCTGAGCTCGCTGACTTTGATCTTATTTCTACAAGGCCATAGTCAAAGTGGAAGTTCTCTCCTCCCTTCAGAGAAAGGTACCTCCTTCTTTGATGGCCCATTCTTTCCACTGGGATATCACTCACAGAGATCTTTCTTTTAGGTCCTTTTTTTTTTGCCAGAGTGTCTTGGCTTTCCATGCCTAAACACTCTCATGGGCTCTTCAGCCAGATCGGAATGCCTTTAGGGCTGATTCTGAGGCCAGAGTGCTGTTTAGGACATCTGCCATTCTATGAGTCTGCTGTGTATCCCACTTCCCATGTTGGATTGGTCTCTCCCTTTTTAATTCTATCAGTTAGTATTAGCATACACTAGTCTTCTTTATGGGATCCCTTTGACTCTTAGACCTATCATTATGGTCTATTGTGGCCTGAAATTGATCACTTGGACTAGTGAGGTGGCATTGGTACATGCAACCTTGATGGGATTGTATTGGAATCCCCGGCACATTTCTAACTCCACCACGTGGGGCAAGAAGCTTCAGCATGTCCCAAATTGTACATCCCCTCCCTCTCTTATTCCCACTCTTATATTTAACAGAGATCACTTTTCAGTTAACTTTAAACACCTAAGAATAATTGTGTGTTAATTAGATAGCTCAACCAATGGTGTTAAGTAGAACAAACAAAAATACTAAAAGGGATATAGTATTAAATTGTACATCAACAGTGATGATAAGGGCTGATCAAGTAATTGTTTCTCATAGTGTCCATTTCACTTCAACAGGTTTCCTTTTTGATGCTCAGTTGTCACCAATCAGGGCGAACATACGGTATTTGTCCCTCTGGGTTTGGCTTAGTTCACTCAGCATGATGTTTTCCAAATTCCTCCATCTTGTTGCAAATGACCGGATTTCATTGTTTTTGACTGCTGTATAGTATTCCATAGAGTACATGTCCCATAATTTCTTTATCCAGTCTACTGTTGATGGGCATTTGGGTTGGTTCCAGGTCTTAGCTATTGTGAATTCAGCTGCAATAAACATTAATGTGCAGACACTTTTGTGTATGCCAATTTAATTTCCTTTGAGTAAATTCCAAGGAGTGGTATGGCTGGGTTGAATGGTAGGGTTATATTCAGATTTCTGAGGAATCTCCAGACTGACTTCCATAGTGGCTTGACCAGTTTGCATTCCCACCAACAGTGGGTTAGTGTCCCTTTTTCCCCACATCCTCGCCAGCATCTGTTGTTGGTAGATTTCTGAATGTGAGCCATTCTAACCGGGGTGAGGTGAAACCTCATTGTGGTTTTGATTTACATTTCCCTGATTGCTAATGACCTTGAACATGTTTTCATGTGCCTGTTGGCCATTTGGATTTCCTCTTTTGAAAAATGTCTATTGAGGTCCCTGGCCCATCTTTTAAGTGGGTTGTTTGTTTGTTTTGTTTTTGTGGAGTTTCTTGATCTCTTTGTAGATTCTGGTTATTAACCCTTTATCTGTTGCCGAGTTTGCAAATATTTTTTTCCCATTCTGTCGGTTGCCTCTTCACTTTCCTGACTGTTTCTTTTGAAGTACAGCATGAATACTCTTGTTTTTAGTTATTTCCCAACACCTAGAAAACATTCAATATGATATCTGCTCATATCTCATCAACCACTGCTCAGAATATTTGAAATTTGATTGCATTTCCAGGAATCAGATCGAGACAAGGGACCTGCTGAGAACTTTTAGAATTCTGAATATATATTTAGAACTGCTTTGAGACCTCAAACAAGTTCACTTTCAGACTTCTTAATTTCAGTTGCTTCCAAAAATTCGGAATAAAAATGAAACCAAACTAACAGGTAAGTTATGGGATGAGGTTTTAAAAAAATTGAAGAGAAAGGGTAAGATCATTTACCAAAGGAAGTGCCTAACAATACAATGCCTGGATGTGGTTAGACTTAACGACATGAAAGCAAGGAGGCCCAAAGCAGAAAGGGCAAGTGAAACCTTCATTTTCCAAAGTCGTTCCTCTCTCTAAAGTTGACACCTCTCAGCCTCCTGACTTCCCTTTTCATTTTCTTGTGGAGTCTACAATTCTGCTAGAACCATGAAAAACAAGATGCATAGGCAAAGACCAATTGCCCTCAATGATCTTAACCCACATTAACCATCAATGAGGCCAATTTTCTGAAATAAACTTATATCTACCACTCCTTCTCTAAGTTTGCCTGAGCTGAAAGCAAAGTTCAGAGGGATCTTGCAGGCTAGTTGTTAGGGGCCATAGAAATAAATCAGACATGATGCTTGCCTTTGTGGGACTTGCCTTCTAATGAGAAATAAAGATGCATGACAAATGGGAGAATGAGATAACTTTTTAATAAAGCACAAAGCACTGTAAATGGATGTGCAGAAGACTGTCAACCAGGGCATTTGGGGCAAAGCTTCTTGGAAAAGTTGTGTTTGAGATGAACCTGAGTGAATGAATAGCCCTTTCACAATCAGAATAGACTCATTAGGACCAAGAACATGGAAAGGCGAATGAGAAAATACAATGCTTCATTGTAGGGTAGTAATTATAAAGGGCATAAAAATGAGAATATTCATTTGACCAGGGCTGTTTCAAATGCTAACACATTGTGCAAACTTGAGATAGCCACCCAACCTCACAGGCCCCCAGTTTCTTCAAATTAAGATAAAGGATTAAGCCACAAAAATATGAAAGTTCTTTCTCAGCACCCCTTCAACACACAAACCCACTCTTCAGTTCTCTCAATGTGTGACTAACACTCTAAAACCGTTTCTACTCTGTAGTTTCTATTTTTATTACAATGTGTTTTCCTTCCATTTAGACAGAGGGCTGTCACCTGAGGCCAGTGACATAATTCCATTTAGACAGAGGGCTGTCACCTGAGGCCAGTTCCAGCATTTTGTGGCCATATGAATTGAATGAGTGCACAAAGCTGGTTAAAGTTGGAGAAAAGAACCAGCTCTTCGTCCTGATCCTATCACTGCTATGCAGTGATGTGGGGAGCCATTGCACCGCGCCCTAAAGATGGCGCCGGCTCCTTTCTCCCGGAAGGACTGGCGAGAAACAAACAACTCCTAATAAGGAGATGGCTGAGCTCCCTTCTGGCTTCCGCATTGCTGTACCTATCAATCCTTGCCACTTGGCTGCTTTTGATTGGTGTGCTGATGGCTATAAGAGGGATGGGAGAGGGAAGGAGGCGGAAGAAGAAGCTTGTTCAAGGTTCCTGAATAAACTGCTTGAAGAAGAGTTCGGGTCGTGTCTTCCTTGCTTGTCGAGGGACGCGACACAGTGAGATTATGCAGACATCACTATGGCTTCTGGATCTCCTTATGAGCAGTATGAGGATCAAAATCACATGGGGAGATGCAAGAATTTTACTCACATGGAGGAATGAATAGATGATGAATGCTTGGAACCAGGCATAAAAATCATCTAGAGTGTTCCTTTTTTTTTTTTTTTTTTTTTGATTTTTTTTAACTTTTATTTAATGACTATATATTTCCAAAGTACGGCTTATGGATTACAATGGCTTCCCCCCCATATCGTCTCTCCCACCCGCATCCCTCCCCTTTCCCACTCCCTCTCCCTTTCCATTCACATGAGGATTCATTTTCGATTCTCTTTATATACAGAAGATCAGTTTAGCATACATTAAGTAAAGATTTCAACAGTTTGCTCCCACACAAACATAAAGTGAAAAATAATAGATGATTTTTTAAATGATGATGAAATCAGATCAGACCTATTGTCATGTTTAATCCCAGTGAGAGTCAAGTTGGGAGTTGATAATTTCTTCTTTTTTTTTTTTTACAGATCAGTTTAGTATACATTAAGTAAAGATTTCAACAGTTTGCACCCCCATAGAAACACAAAGCGAAAAATACTGTTTGAGTACTCATTATAGCATTAAGTCTCAATGTACAGCACATTAAGGACAGAGATCCTACATGAGGAGTAAGTGCACAGTGACTCCTGTTGTTGACTTTACAGATTGAAACCCCTGTTTATGGCATCAGTAATCTCCCTATGCACCAGTCATGAGTTTCCAAGGCTATGGAGGCCTTTTGAGTTCACCGACTCTCATCTTGTTTAGACAAGGTCATATTCAAAGTGGAGGTTCTCTCCTCCCTTCAGAGAAAGGTACCTCCTTCTTTGAAGACCTGTTCTTTCCACTGGGATCTCACTCACAGAGATCTTTCATTTAGGATTTTTTTTTTTTTTTTTTTGCCAGAGTGTCTTGGCTTTCCATGCCTGAAATACTCTCATGGGCTTTTCAGCCAGATCCGAATGCCTTTAGGGCTGATTCTGAGGCCAGAGTGCTGTTTAGGACATCCACCATTCTATGAGTCTGCTGAGTATCTCACTTCCCATGTTGGATCACTCTCCCCTTTATTTATTCTATTGGTTAGTATTAGCAGGTACTAGACTTGTTTATGTGCTCCCTTTGACTCTTAGTGCTTTCATTATGATCAATTGTGAACTGAAACTGATCACTTGGACTAGTGAGATGGCATTGGTACATGCCACCTTGATGGGATTGAATTGGAATCCCCTGGTATGTTTCTAACTCTACCATTTGGGGCAAGTCAGCTTGAGCATGTCCCAAATTATACATCTCTTCCCTCTCTTATTCCTACTCTTATGTTTAACAGGGATCACATTTCAGTTAAATTTCAACACTTAAGAATAACTGTGTATTAATTACAGAATTAAACCAGTCATATTAAAGAACAGACAAAAAAAACTACTAAGAGGGATAATGTATTAAGTTGTTCATTAACAGTCAGGGCTATGCTGATCAAGTCACCGTTTCCCATAGTGTCCATTTCACTTCAACAGGTTTCCATTTTGGTGTTCAGTCAGTTGTCACCAATCAGGGAGAACATATGGTATTTGTCCCTTTGGGACTGACTTATTTCACTCAGCATGATGTGTTCCAGATTCCTCCATTTTGTTGCAAATGACTGGATTTCGTTGTTTCTTACTGCGGTATAGTATTCTAAAGAGTACATATCCCATAATTTCTTTATCCAGTCTACTGTTGATGGGCATTTGGGTTGGTTCCAGGTCTTAGCTATTGTGAATTGAGCTGCAATAAACATTAGGGTGCAGACCGCTTTTTTGTTTGCCAATTTAAATTCCTTTGGGTAAATTCCAAGGAGTGGGATGGCTGGGTTGAACGGTAGGGTTATCTTCAGGTTTCTGAGGAATCTCCAGACTGACTTCCATAGTGGCTTGACCAGTTTGCATTCCCACCAACAGTGGGTTAGTGTCCCTTTTTCCCCACATCTTCGCCAGCATCTGTTGTTGGTAGATTTCTGCATGTGAGCCATTCTAACCGGGGTGAGGTGAAACCTCATTGTGGTTTTGATTTGCATTTTCCTGATTGCTAATGACCTGGAACATTTTTTCATGTGCCTGTTGGCCATTTGGATTTCCTCTTTTGAAAAATGTCTATTGAGGTCCTTGGCCCATCTCTTAAGTGGGTTGTTGGTTTTGTTGTTGTGGAGTTTCTTGATCTCTTTGTAGATTCTGGTTATTAACCCTTTATCTGTTGCATAGTTAGCAAATATTTTTTCCCATTCTGTTGGTTGTCTCTTCACTCTCCTGACTGTTTCTTTTGCAGTACAGAAACTTCTCAATTTGATGCAATCCCATAGTTGATTTTGGCTTTGACTGCCTGTGCCTCCCAGGTCTTTTCCAGAAATTCTTTGCCCGTGCCAATATCTTGAAGGGTTTCTCCAATGTTCTCTAGTAACTTGATGGTGTCAGGTCGTAGATTTAGGTCTTTAATCCATGTTGAGTGGATTTTTGTGTAAGGTGTAAGGTAGGGGTCTTGCTTCATGATTCTGCACGTGGAAATCCAATTTTCCCAGCACCATTATTGAATAGACTGTCCTTGCTCCAGGAATTAGTTTTAGATCCTTGATCAAATATAAGTTGGCTGTAGATGTTTGGGTTGATTTCTGGTGTTTCTATTCTGTTCCATTGGTCTATCCATCTGTTTCTGTACCAGTACCATGCTGTTTTGATTACAACTGCCCTGTAGTATGTCCTGAAATCTGGTATTGTGATGCCTCCAGCTTTGTTTTTGTTGTACAAGATTGCTTTAGCTATTCGAGATCTCTCGTGCCTCCATATAAATTTCAGCACCATTTTTTCCAGATCTGAGAAGAAGGTCTTCAGTATCTTGATTGGTATTGCATTGAATCTATAAATTGCTTTTGGGAGAATGGACATTTTGATGATATTGATTCTTCCAATCCATGAGCATGGAAGATTTTTCCATTTCTTGGTATCCTCTTCTATTTCTTTCTTTAAGGTTTTGTAATTCTCATCGTAGAGATCTTTAACGTCCTTGGTTAGGTTTATTCCAAGGTATTTGATTGTTTTTGTAGCTATTGTGAATGGGATTGATCTTAGAAGTTCTTCCTCAGCCATGGCGTTGTCTGTGTATACAAAGGCTGTTGATTTTTGTGCATGGATTTTATACCCTGCTACTTTGCCAAACTCTTCTATGAGTTCCAATAGTCTCTTAGTAGAGTTCTTTGGGTCCCCTAAATAAAGAATCATGTCATCTGCAAAGAGGGATACTTTGAGTTCTTCCTTCCCAATTTGTATCCCTTTAATTTCTTTTTCTTGCCTAATAGCTCTGGCTAGAACCTCCAGAACTATATTGAATAGCAGTGGTGAGAGTGGGCATCCCTGTCTGGTACCAGATCTCACTGGAAATGCTTCCAACTTTTCCCATTCAATAGGATGCTGGCCGTGGGTTTTTCATAAATTGCTTTGATTGTATTGAGGAATGTTCCTTCCATACCCAGTTTGCTTAGAGTTTTCATCATGAACGGGTGTTGTATTTTATCAAATGCTTTCTCGGCATCTATTGAGATAATCATATGGTTTTTCTTCTGGAGTTTTTTAATGTGGTGTATCACATTGATTGTCTTGCGCACATTAAACCATCCCTGCATACCAGGGATAAATCCCACTTGGTCTGGGTGGATGATCTTTCTGATGTGTTGTTGCATTCTATTGGCGAGAATTTTATAGAGTGTTCCTTTTATGCACAAGCAAGGCCGTACACTTTATGTCTCTCAGAGAGTGTTAGTGATATTCGTAGTGCAAGAACACTCTACTGAGCCGAATGCTATTATTCTAATTTTCCATCGCTTCCTTTCTACTTCTGAATTACGCATATGCATATTATGATACCCAAGATGCACAAACTGTCTAAAAGGCTGTGTCTTATCAAACAACCATTTTCAGAAGAGGGATGACAATCACAGTCACTTTTGGCTGTGACTTAGCTACCCCTTATCAGTTAATTTTGTTCCTGTTCTTATTGTTCCTGCTGTTTTTCTCAAGCTTTCCTAACTGATAATAAGGACTTTGCAGTGGTAAAATAATTAAAATAAATATATGCAGTTAAAGGATGAGAACTTTTACCACTTCCAGGCTCTTATATGATGAAATACCCCCTTTAAATAACTGAAGATCTAAGAAGCCTCCCATTTTTAAATACCTATGTAAACCACTTCTGTATTATTATTACATGTATGTGTGTGTGTGTCTCTGTGTGTATTTATATACATACATATATATATATATATTCCATGATCAGTTGATAGCAACATATTTGTGGTACAGAGTGTATAATTTTGAACAATCCCTTCCTCTAAATGGAAATATGTTTTCTGAAATAATCATGAATATCATGAAGTGAAACCAACAATGAAATGGCCAGAAAAGAGTAAATATAGACAGTAAATATTTTCCTGCAGGGAACATCATATGTAAAACAACTGTAAAAATAACATTAGAATACAAAAAAAAAACCACACATAACCATTTATACAATAATTGTTGTATCTTCCTAAAAGCATGAACGTTGATCCTTAGTTATGGTCTGGTATAGTAGCATATACAAATAATTGTCCAGTAATAAGTGAATTTTATTGAAACTAAAATTCTGCAAAGACAACTACTAAATTATGCATTAAAATGTCATTTTCTTGATTCATTTAGTTTTAAAATAATTTAAACAGAAGAATACATTTCAATTGTAAAGATATTTGTCAGCAAAACATTGCATGTATGAGCTAAAGTAACAAAACAAAAAATATTATATGTCAGAATGTGTACACCATTTCACCGTTTTCTTTCTTTATTCTTTTAATTAATTATTTATGAGAGAGAGAGAGAGAACAAGAGAGCTCAAACAAGTGAGCTCCTATCTTCTGGTTTACTCTCCAAATGCCCGTTACTCTGCTGAGGCAGAAACTCAACCTAGGCAGTGAGTCAACCACGTGAGCCATCACCTGTTCCCTTGCCCCCACCCTAGAGTCTGCATTAGAAGGAAGTTGGAGTCAAGAGCAAGAGCTGGGTATTGAACTTAGGCACTAGAATATGGAACATGGGTATCTGAATTGGTAGGTCAAATGATCATCCCTGTGTCACTGTTTTAATTTTTAACAGAAATGAAAATTCAATATGTTGCACATAATGACAGAAATGAAAAAGTCTCTGACTCCACAATCTCTGTTGTATTACTGTTTATTTAAGATCAATATGTGAAAGGCAGGGACATGTAGTGTCACAGAGATTGGGAATATAAACTGCCTGAAGCAAACAAGTGATTCTAAATATGTTGAATTTGTTCTCAAAATGAACACAAGTAACATGGTGAATTCTGTAACTGGGGAGTTGTCTGAGTTAACCTGCAAGTAGAATGCAGTGTTTATTGAAGGACAAATACTTCAGATGTGCTGATTTGAAGTGTACCTATGTATTACTAAAACTCACCAGTAATCATAATAATTACATAGAACTTAGACCAAAAATATTTGAGGGGAGTAGGTTTCCCTTTAGCATTGTTCAGAATTGCTAGTACATGGTGACAATTAAAAGTAGACCAACTTTTAGTTGTCTGTAAATTCAGTATAGACAACGTACTCCATTATCACCCACACCCAGGAGTGTGCTAATCCCATTAGCCAGGACAATTTAGTAATGAGACCATTTCTGTGGGGAGCAATCCGGACTGGACTGAGTTACTGGAATTAAGACTTATTCTATGCATCTGCTCTCCCACAATATGGCGCTGGGAGAGAAGTAAACAGCTTCCGCACAGCTGCCTCCAGTTCAACTAATAAACTGTAGGACTTGCTCCTGATTGGAGGAGAGCAGCGTACTCGGCGTGTGGGCAGCCGAGTTAGGATTGGTGGAGGAGGACTATAAAGGAGGAGAGAGATGGCATGCACCGGGAACATCTATGGGGAACATCTAAGGGAACCCGTGCAGCCCCCGAGAAAGCCGGCCGGCGGTGTGCCGCTCCCCTGCGGAAGTGGGGAATGCGGCCAGGGGGAACTGCCCTTCCACGGAGGTGGAAGGGATAGTAGCCAACCCGGGAAGAACCAGCAGCAAACCCGGGGAGGGCCGAGCAGACGAAAGAACAGCGCAGGGTCTTGTGTCGTTCCCCCACGAAGACGGGGAGCGACATAATGGTGCCGTGACTCGGATATGAAGCCTAGGCAGGGCTTAGTGTCGTTCCTCCATGAAGAGGGGGAGCGACAATTTCTAGTGAAAAGAAAGGGAGAAAGATGCTTTCATGGCTATTCAACTTTGCCATTAGATTTTTATCTGATTATCTTGGTCATGATAGAATTGTTTTTAAATATTTATTTATTTATTATTTGAGAGACGGAGTTATAGAGGCAGAGAAAGTTCTTCATCTGCTGGTTCACTCCCCAGATGACTGCAATGGCTGGAGCTGTGCCAATCCAAAGCCAGGAACCAGGAGCTTCCTCCAGGTCACCCACGTGGGTACAGGGGCCCAAACACTTGGGCCATCTTCCACTGCCTTACCAGGCCATAGCAGAGAGCTGGATCAGAAGTGGAGCAGCAAGGTCTCCAACCGGTGCCCATATGGGATGCTGGCAGTGGCTTTACCCGCTATGCCACAGCACCAGCCCCAGCCCTCTGTCTCCTTATACAAAATAACCACACCCCCACTCCAGCAGCCAAGGTCATTCGACATTCCCTCCTCCTCATCCCCTAATGAATACCCTATGTTATTCTGCATGATACACATCACTCTACTAAAAATACATTTTTTTATGTATCTGCCTTCTATCTGGTCTACAACCTCCTTGATGGTATAGTCCCTATCTCTGCAGAAGGAGCTAGCCTTATAAAGCATGAAGGTGAGAATCTAAAATGTGCCATAAGACTGGATAGGAAGAAGTTGATGAAACAAATAATCTCCTGTCCATAGTTCTAACTGTTCCCATGGGCTAAGGTCAGTAGAACAAATACAGCTAACAGCAGGCTTGAAAGCTCTGAGATGAAGAATGTATGCATTACAGCCTACCATATATTGGATAAGTTATACTCATCAAAGAAAAATTAGACTCTAAAAGTATTCAGTGTGGGAAGGCCTGATTTGTGCCCACTCAGGGGTGATGTTCAACATTTAACAAGTAATACTCAAAGGTGTGGTCCAGAAACTTCTAGCTGATCAAATGTCATTCGATGTATAAATATCATCAGCAACTGAATAGGGTGGGTAATCTGTGAAAACTGTTAGCAATTTTTTAAAAAAGAGGATTATGATTATGAAGTGTTTGTAAAAAAATGTTATTTCTTATTTTAAATGCCTTGATTTTATCTATTATCATGAGGAAAATTCCAGCTGATTATTTTCATTATCCCTCCACTGAAAAATTCTTATACATCTATGGAAAGTTCAAAATAGTTGCATTTTTTTGAAGGACAAGAATAACAATAGTGAATGCAGGGTGCCTTAATTTGTGCTAAAACAGTGTTAGAAATAAACCTAGAAATGTAAACAATTTTTGAACTCAAATGATTATTAAATGTATATTATGAATATATGAATACTTTTCTGTACCATCAGTCAAAAAATTTTAAGCTTCTTTCAGAAGATATGATTATAGACAAATAGCAAACAAAAACTTTGGACGTATGCTAGGAAAGCCACAGAAGAGGAAGAAACAGAAGTCTTCACACTCAGGAGGGAAAAAGACTTCCAGAGGATGTTCTGCCTTACAGTGGGCATAAGTGGTGGGAGGAGAGCAAGAGATGATCATTACCAAGGAAAGGAATAAGGATCCCATGAGGCAGTGACTTAAGCATAGCCAAGGAAAATCCACGCACAGCAACGACAGTCACACAATCACGCAGTGCAGATCTCGGGAGGAAAGCAACAGGGATACCTCGGAGGAATCACACTAAGCATCAGAAAACCTGAATGGCATACTTCCCATCATAGCTTAACTTAAATATAGTCACGGAATCAGAAATGTGGTGACATGAGATAAGGGTGTCGGAGTTCCACTTCATATAGAAACCAGAGATTTAATGTTTATTGCATAGTGTTGATTAAATTTATTATCTAATGGCAAATGAACCCAATTTATAAGTCAGATATTCCCAAAAATGCAAAGAATACCTAGAGAACTTTAAATAAGAATGGCACACACAGGCGCGCAGGCACACACATACACATTAAAACTAGAGCTTCTATGTACAAGGTGACCACTGTTAGTTTAACAAAAGCTCTGTGACTTGTACTCCAATACAATGAAAGCTGATTGAGCTTGAGTCTCTACTGTAAAGTAAAATGCATTCATATACATCAATCTGACAAAAGGTGTTTAACGTAACAGATCAAAGTCACTGAAATAGTGTCATAGTAGATTTAAGATTTTCTTCTCCGTGGATATTCTCTTTGGACAGGTAGAGCCATCTCTTCCCTGAAAGCACACACACGAAGACACACAGCACACACACACGCCCACTCCCGGAATGTAAAATCCCCTTAGTAAAAACGGAACTTTAAAACATTAACTTCACACCAAGAACATACATGGTATGAATCTATATTTATTCCCATTTCTTAAGAAACAAAAACCAGGAAACAAGAAATTGAGAGAATTTTCATAATCTTCTCCTATCATGATTTCCTCTTAAAAATCCAGTTCTTCCACAAATGCACCTTCTTGTAATTGCATGTGAAACCTTTCTTTAGGTTTGGTTTCGTATGGTATCTGTTTAGCACACTTTGAAGCAATTTCATCTAGGGGTAGAATTTCTCTAGTGTGATATGACTATTTGGGGGGAAAATTTGAAGACTGTATCAATTTAATTCTACTGAGCAATTTGACTTTAAGCCACGTGTCTTTTGATTTTACGCAATTTGAAACAATTCTGAAATTGTTTTTTAAACAAGCTAGTCTAATATTTTCCATAGCTTTTTTTCTAACACTGAGTGAAGCTTACAAAGTGCTTGTGCCATTTCCTGTCCTCTAGATAATTAATAAGAGAAGCGAGGTGTTTGGAGGTCATCAGATCAGATAGCAGATAAATAGTTTGAGTCACATTTGGGAGAGTACTTCCAGAATCACAGCTCCTCACTCATTGCCTTGGTTCACAAGCACACCACACTTGGTATTAGCAACCAGCTGTAGAGCCATCCTGGCTCCATCCCGAAAGAAGGCAAACAGAAAGATGACTAACGTTTTTTGAGTTCTTTTTTGTGCTCGGCACTTTTAGGTATCACACAGATATTGTTTCATTTGGACCGCATAGTGAGGTCTGCTACTCTTTTTAACCTTACATTTTTTAAAGATCAATTTTTTTATTTGAAAGGTAGAGTGACAGAGAGGAGAGAGAAGAGAAAGGGAGGGAGAGAGGAAAAAAAAATCTCCCATCTGCTAGTTCACTCCTCAGATGGTGCAACAGCCAGGGCTGGGCCAAGCTAAAGGCAAGGGCCAAGAACTCCATTCAGGTCTCCCATGTGCTTGGTAGGGGACCAACTATCACTGTTACCTCCTAGGTGCCTTAGCAGGAAGCTGGATCAAAAGAGAAGTGTCAGGGCCGGTGCTGTGGCGCAGTGGGTTAAAGCCCTGGCCTGAAGCGCCGCCATCCCATATGGGCACCGGTTCTAGTCCCGGCTGCTCCTCTTCTGATCCAGCTCTCTGCTGTGGTCTGGGATAGCATCGAAAGATGGCCCAAGTCTTTGGGCCCCTGCACCCACGTGGGATACCCGGAAGAAGCTCTTGGCTCCTGGCTTCGTATCAGCACAGCTCCGGCTGTTGTGGCCAATTGGGGAGTGAACCAGCAGATGGAAGACCTCTCTCTTTGTCTCTGCCTCTCTCTGTAACTCTGTCTTTCAAATAAATACAATAAATCTTTTTTTTTTTAAAAGGAGAGAGAGAGAGATGTATCTAGAACTAGAGCTGGGACTTGTCCCAGGCACTTCTCTGTGGCTTGACAGCATTCCAAGTGCCAGCTTAATCCTCTTTATCACAATGTTTGTCCTTTATCTTTATTGTTAAGTTAAGGAAAATAAGAAAGAAAGGAAAATAAGACAGTGAAGATCACTAGCTGGTGGCAGGAAGAGTCAGGAGTAAGACTTGATCCCAGAGCTTGCCCTCACTCCAAAGATCTTACCCAGCAGGGTTGTGGTGAAAGTAAGTTAGAATATACTGGACAAGTTCTTAGCACTATGCTTGGTTCATAAGGAACAATAAATGCCAGATATGACATTTTGTATGTGATAACATGAATTTACAGAAGTGACACAGAAACTGAATAAGTCATTAAATCTGGAAATCCAGATCTTCCCCCAAGTGACAGTACTCAAAAAAAATTATTCCTAACTGCTTTCACAGGGATCAACAGTAGTGCATAATGACTGATATAGTTAGACAAATATAATAGAGATTGTAAAGGTGGCACATTCTATATATAGCTGTCCTTTCTTTATACAAAAGAGGAAATCCTACAGAATGTACTAACCAGCCAGGCTTGACTTGGTCAAAATTAGGAAGTAAAAAACTTTATCTTTGGTTATTTTTCCAAATTTCCTTGAGTTCATCTTCATTACATCTCTACCAGGTGACAAATGTCCCCTTGAGGTTCTACCCTTGTGGTCACTGCCTTTGCCTTCCCAGGCCAAAGGATTCACATGCATTGCACTTCTTAGAGCCTGTCCACTCTATGTGACAAAGACGAGTTCCTTCCTTTCTTTTATGTTTTGAAGGTTTATTTATTTGAAAAGCAGATCAACAGATAGAGGACTGGGAGACAGAGAGAGAGAGAGAGGATCTTCCATCTGCAGGCTCACTCCTCAAATGGCTGCAACAGCCAGTGCTGTGCCAGCCAAAGCCAGGAGCCCAGAACTCCATCATGGTTTCCCACATGGGTAGCAGTGACTTCAGGTCTTGGGAAACCTTCTTCTGCCTTCCCAGGTGAATTAGCAGGAAGCTGGGTCAGAAGCAGAGCAACCAGGTCTTGAACCAGTGCTCCCATAAAGGACTTATGACTTAACCTATTGTACCCAACACTAGCCCCAAGAATGAGTTTCTTGTGGCATGTTAGCTGACCCGTGTGTTATTATTTCTCTTGAATAAACTGATTTAAATATTGAAGCTAATTTAATGAGTCCAAAAGAGCAATCATCCTATTGACAATTTAGAATGGTTCTGGTTAGGGAAGACACTGCATGCCTGGTATGGATTGGCCCTATTCTTCAGAGACGCCAAGTCCTCCACGTTGGTCCCAGGGCCTTCATGAAGAGATAGGGTAGCAAAAGCACACAACATGACATGGAAGATGTGGACAGTGTGATCCTCTGGCACTTCATCATAAATTTCATGAGTTTTTCTAAAAACTGCCTTCCGTGGAAGGGTAGTTATTTGTGATAATCAGAATGAATTTGGGTTGTGTGTATGATTGGAAAGGCACAGGGAAAGTACATCTACGTGTCTGCCCCAGATATTTCCTCACATCTATAATACATTCTACTATAGAGATTACACAGAGACTCACTAGCATTTTCAAAGTCCCCAAGATATTTAATAATACCTATGTTGACGGAAACTTTTCCAATTGTCCTCTAATATTCATTCCTTATAACATCAAACAAAACAAGAATATAATCAGATGACTAAAATATAAATGACAAACTACTTTTGCAGACAACTTCTGGACGAAGAGCTGTTGGTGATTTGTGTGAATTCCAGACTGTTCTCATAAGATGAACATGGCTAGCAAAGAGAAAGAAAAGAGTAGTTTGAGAGTTCTACCAGCTAGACCTGTGGTGTGGCCCCTCTAACACTCTCCTGGGCTGTGTCCAAAGTGAATCTAATTATACACGTTTAAATGTCAAATAATTTTTTTAATGCTTGTTTTTTTTGTTTGCTTGTTTTTTTTTTTAAGATTGATTGATTGATTTGAAAGGAACAGTTAGAGAGACAGTGATCTTCCATCCTCCAGTTCACTCCTCAAATGGCAGCAATGGCAGGAGCTGGGCTGATCCAAAGCCAGCAGCCAGGAGCTTCCTCCAGGTCTTTCATGTGGGTGTAGGGGACCAAGCACTTGGACCATCCTCCACTGCTTTTCCAGGCACATTAGCAAGGAGCTGGATTGGAAGCAGAGCAACCGGGACTCGAGCCAGTGCCCACATGGGATGCCAGCCCTGTAGGTGGCAGCTTTACCTGCTATGCCACAGTGCCAACCCCAGATGCCAACTATTCTAAAAATGACAACCCTGAATGTATGCACACAGACGTATGCACTCAAGCTTCTTCTTCCACAAAGATAAGCATGTAAGTCATGGTCCACAACCATGACGGCACTCTGGAAAGGTGCATAATATTGAACAAATTTTGAAGTCAAAGAATTGAAAATACTAGAAAGTGAAGCAAACTTCATATGATGCATCAGTTCACTGACATTATAACACTGAAATCACATAACTCTCAAACTGTTATTATCATATCTTGGAGAATGGGGGTGGTAGTAGATAATGATATGAAGAGTCTTTTTGGAAGACTTTTTTCAACCCTACATGAAAGATCATCTCTAAATACTACTTTAAGGAAACTATTACACTAACTAAATTTTGGACTTCAAAAATTGAAAACATTAGCTAAACTTACACAGAAGTGTCAGTCTACCAGGTATTGTTCAGTGTTTTATAGAATTAATTCACTTAATTTACAACAACTTGATGAGGTCAACAGCATTTTTGTCCTACATTTTTTTAGAAGAAACTCTGAGAGCCAGAGAAGCTACAATCAACTAAGTAGTGAATGGCAAGCACGGGATCCTAACCCAGGCAGTCTGTCTCTAGGGTCCTTGATCTTACCTTAACGATGACACCACACTGCTTCTTCAAGGAACCAAGCTAACGTTTGATTTAATTTTAGAACTTGAATACAAATGCCTTTGAATATTTTGCTTTCAACGATTCTGAACTCTAAGTAAGGGTGAAACTGACAAGCAAATAATGGAAATTAAGTTGGAAAGTCCCAGTGAGGCAAGAAAACAGCTTTTGACTTCAACATTACAATAGAGGAAATTTTGACACTAGGACCAAGGAAACAAAAATAATTTAAGAGTTCCCCGGTGTTAGGAAGTCAGTTCAAGGCTGCAACCAGCACAGGGGCTATTCTATTCAGGCCTTCTTCCAGGAAATCCTGCATCTGCAGAATGCATTCCTAAATATTTAGATAACATTTGGCAGGTATTTTTGCGGTAACGGTACAGAGGCATTTGGTATTAAGACGGGACTCTGTCGCTTGCATTTCAGTATATGCTCTTTTCAATAGAATCAGATAGATAAATCATTAAAAGTAAGCCTGACAGAGATATTGTGTTAGCCACTGCCAGAAACAGTATGGAGATTTCTTTAGAAGCTGGAAGTAGAACTGCCGTATGATCCAGAAATCTCATTACTGAACTCATTGTATCAAAGAAATACCTGCACCATCATGTTTATAGCAGCATTGCTAACAATAGTCAAAATATGAAATCAACCAAGGTGTCCATCATTCGCTGAATGGATAAAGAAAATGTTTGTGTATATATATATATATATATATATATATATATATACCGAATGGAATATTGTTCAGCTATTAAAATGCATGAAATCCTGTCATTTGCAGAAAAATGGATGGAACTGGAGGACATCATGTTGAGCAAAATAAGCCAGACACAGAAAGACAAATATCACATTTTCTCCTTTAAATGTGGGAGTTAAAATTAAAAAAAGAGAGAAAGAGAGAAAGAGAACTGAATCTGGAAACAGAATGTTGATTACTAAAGATTGGGAAGGATAAAAAATTTTTGGATCAAAAAATAGGAGGATCTGGATGTGGTTCATTAATTATGACAAAGATACTAATATGAGAAACTAATAGGGGAAAAAAGAGATACCTTGCTACAAAACTTGAACTTCAAGGGATGATGGATGCAAAACAACATCTGTTCTAGTATGTCTGTTCTGATTCAAGGACATGCCCAATTGGCGGTGGAGAAACCCAAGCTGTATAGGATGTGGAGTGTGGCATTTTTTAAGAGATTTTTAAAATTTTATTTGAAAGGCGGAGTTAGAGAAAGAGGAGGAAGAGACAGAGAAAAAGAAAGAATCTTCCATTCTCTGGTCACTTCCCAAATGGCCACAGTAGTTGGGGCTGGGCCAGTCACAAGCCAAGAGCCAGGGTGCAGAATCCCAAGTACTTGGGCCATCCTCTGCTGTTTTCCCAAGCACATTAGCAGGGAGCTGGATCAGAAATGGAGCAGCTGGATCTTAAACCAGCACGATTATGGGATGCTGGCATTGCAGGCAGAGGCTTAACATGCTATGCCACAACACTGGCCCTGGAGTGTGGTATTTTAAAGTGGATCCATAGATCATACCAACCACCACAACACACGGGAAAGAGGACACAGACAGGAATCAGAGGAGAGGTGGCCCGAACCACCATATTTGTGAAAGAGCCAAACTGTTGATGTTCTTCCCTTACTGGACTGGATTAATTTTTATCACAATAACTAGTGATTAATCACAAATTTCCCAGTGCCTTTTTTTCTGGATCCTATGATGTGCCAAGCAGTGTACAACATTAACTGCAGGAGTCCTGCCTGCCTTCCTAAAGGTGACTTCCTTGGTTGATCCCTAACTGAACAATGATCCAGGGTCTCAGAGGTGGAATGGCCTCCATCTGCAGCCTTGTTCTTGCCAGCTCCATCTGCCCATGAAGGGAAGGTGTTGACACTTTTATTACTTCATCAGGATGGAAGTATATATGGAAATTATATGCCAGACACCAAGGTGCAAGTAGCCCTCTAACTTTTTTTTTTTTAGAACCACAAAAAGCAAGCAAGCATACTTTTATAAGAACTTAAACAGGAAGCTTGTAGAGAACATTATAGTTTTTCCACCCTTATTATAGATGAAATCTCTCTCCTGGGAAGAAGCACACGGAGTTTCAGATTGCTTTGATGTGGGAGACGAGGTAGGATTGGGGGTCTTTTAATAATGAGCTTTAATCACTTTTGAAAATGTGCTAGTGTAAAGAATCAGTAGTTAAGTAAACCAGAGGAAATCCCCAAGATATAAAGATTATAATTAACAATGCCAGAGCTGGCCCATCCAAAGCCAGAGGCCAGGATCTTCTTCTGGGTCTCACACTTAGGTGCAGGGGCCCAAGCATTTGGGTCATCTTCTACTGCTTTCCCAGGCCATAAAGGGAGCTGGATTGGAAGAGGAGCAGCTGGGACCAGAACCAGTGCCCATATGGGATGCTGGTGCTGCAGGCAGAGGTTTAGCCTACTGTGCCATAGCGCTGGCCCTTATTTATTTATTTTAACTTTAAAAATTCAACTATCAGAGATTTCTTAGTCAAACGATAAAAAGTTTCAGTCATAAGGAATAAGTTTTACTAATGTAGTGATATTTTGTACAGTATAATGACTATAATTAGTGTAAAATTGCTAAAAGAGAGGATTTTTTTTTTTTTTTTTTTTTTTTTTTGACAGGCAGAGTGGACAGTGAGAGAGAGACAGAGAGAGAAAGGTCTTCCTTTGCCGCTGGTTCACCCTCCAATGGCCGCCGCTGCAGCCGGCGCACCGCGCTGATCCTGGCAGGAGCCAGGAGCCAGGTGCTTTTCCTGGTCTCCCATGGGGTGCAGGGCCCAAGCACCTGGGCCATCCTCCACTGCACTCCCTGGCCATAGCAGAGAGCTGGCCTGGAAGAGGGGCAACCGGGACAGAATCCGGCGCCCCAACCGGGACTAGAACCCGGTGTGCCGGCGCCGCAAGGTGGAGGATTAGCCTATTGAGCCACGGCGCCGGCTCAAAAGAGAGGATTTTTAAATATTTTTGCCACAAAGAAATGATAGAGACATGTGGTAATAGATGTGTTCATTAACTTGATTTGATCATTCCACAATATAAACATATATTGTAGCATCACATTGTACCCATAAATATATACAATGTTTGACAATTAAAATTTGATTAAAATAAAAGATTCTAAAAACTGAACTATTTTACATGAAAATGTTACAGCTTTCTTCTCATTTAATTAAATTGTGTGTAGGTTGCTTGGTGAAAGTAATATCAGCAGAAATGACATAAATATTTACCAAGCTTGTATTATGTGCACTTTGCCCATTAATGGGTACCTCAACAGCTTCATGGAATATGAAAATTTTTTTAAACTTTTATTTAATAAATATAAATTTCAAAAGTACAACTTTTGGATTATAGCAGTTTTTTTTCCCCCATAACCTCATTCCCACCTGCAAGCCACCCCATTTCCTACTCCCTCTCCCATCCCATTCTTCATTAAGATTAATTTTTATGAAATTAAAAGATAAATTTAGGGGCCAGCGTTGTGGCACACTGAGTTAAGTTGCTGCAGGAAAGACCCTGCTGCTGTTGCCTATCCAGCTTCCTGCTAATGTGCCTTGGAAAGCAGCAGAAGATGGTCTGAATACTTGGGCCCCTGCCACCCATTTTGGAGACCAGGATGGAGTTCCAGGCTCCTAGTTCCAGCCTCTTGCCCAGACCATTACAGCCACCTCGGGAGTGAATCAGCAGTTGAAAGGTATCATTTTCTCTTTGCTCTTACTCCTTCTTTGTTACGTGGCATTTCTAATCAGTATAATAAAGTTTTTTTAAAAATATAAATTCATTTTGGTGCAAAACAACTGTAAATCCATGCATAAGCATACCTTTGCATTTACAGTCTTCACAAGAAACTCATATTTTAAGTACAACAATCATCTCTAATTTACCAATAAGGAAACCAAAGATAAGCAAGGATAAGAAACTTAACCAAGATTACACGCTAAGTAGTAGAGCCAGTAATGAATCCCATTCTAACACTCAGTGTACTTTTATAAACACTAAGTTCCAGGAACTGTAGTCTGACCCCATCCTCAATGTGGTATGGCACACGTTTCTTTTATTTCACAGGATGTTTACATACTTCAGTTTGGATGAATGTGTCTAATATTTGACCCCATTTGTAGCTATTTGATTGTAGGGTCTGATGGACGGTGGAAAATTCTGGCAACCATGTAAGCACCTGATTGACTTAATGCCAAATGCTTACAAACATAAAAATATGCGATGACTGAGGATATTTTTACTTTTGCATCTGGTTGTATGGTGCCCTGACATAGAGTCAAACTCCAAACTACACAGCTCTAGAATTGAATATGACATTGTATAGACCCTCGGTGATCCTATTTTATTATTTAAAAGTACAGCATACAAAATGTGGGGGATAAAAAGAAAGGATTGTATTGAAATTAGAACTAAATGAGAACTCAAACTTCTGCCAGTCATTTGTAGGCATTAGTTCTTCATAACGTGGGGGTCCCTGTATCAACCAATCCAGGGAGTAAGTGACTTCACGATAAAAATGGAATTAATTACATTTTTTTGCCTACATAAAATCTTTGCAGGAGTGCCTAAATGCCATCTACACAGAACTTGATCTGTTTTCGATGCTTAATTAACAACCAAGTAGGAAGGATTTTCTTCAATGAAACAGAAACATTAATGATTTGTTCTGTGCACTCCTACATTTCTCAGCCTTTCTCATTCAAACTTCTCAAGGCACACAGCTTGCTGACACAAGGGTTGAGCTTATTTGTTTTCACAGACACATAAAATTTTACATAATTATGGGGTACCATGTGATGATTTCATACATTCTGTAATGTACAAATCAGGGTAAACACATTTTCTCAAACATTCATCATTTCCTTGTGGTAAAAACATTCAAAATTACTGCTTCTAGGTTTTTTTTAAACATATATTTCATTTTAATTATCTACCCTACTTAGCAACAGAAGACCAAAACTTATTTCTCCTATATAACTATATCTTAATACCCACTGGCCAAGCTTTTACCACTCTCTCCTTCTACCCTCCCAGGAGTTTATTTAGGGACAATGTTGTTGGACAGTAACTATGGAGACAGTCAATAGTCCAGTTATCAATCTTTCCTACCCCATTAAATACTATTACAGTCCAATAAGCTCAGTTTGGAGAAAATAAGCTATTTGTTCACCATCACTATGACAGCCAGAGCATTTTTGCTAGTAGTAGTGATAAACTTGTATATAACTATTTTTAACATCTGCTTAGATCATTTTTCTTACCATAAGTACTTGTTTTTAAAGAAAATTGCTCAAGCCATGGATACAGTGCCTACCACTTAGAAAGGTGCATAACTTGGTTTATGTTCTATAATGTTTTCATTGAACAAACATAATTCCTTGGTTTGAGGTACCATCACAAATTTGGCATAAACATCACAGCCTTCTAAGTTCAGCAGGGGAAAATGTTGCCCACAACAACCCCTAAGACATAAAACCAAGGATAATCTAAGGATGTCTTACCGCAAATACTCCAGATGCACAAATCTGGTATTAGGAAGATACCAATTCCAAGCATGGCAGGCGATGTCTTCATTTCCTCTGCATATTAGGGTTAAAAAAGCTGCTCAAGTCGAAGGTGTCCCTTCCTCTACTAGTTCTTCAGATTTGGATCGGGTGCCTACTCCAGCGGTATTTGTGAAATAAAATAAA
This sequence comes from Oryctolagus cuniculus, assembly GCF_051225735.1. NCBI lineage: Eukaryota > Metazoa > Chordata > Mammalia > Lagomorpha > Leporidae > Oryctolagus > Oryctolagus cuniculus. The sequence continues at coordinate 68,455,550 of NC_142870.1, forward strand.
AGAGAAGAGAGAGGAGATGGGAGGGGACAGTAGGAAGAGCCTGAATTATTTTGTGAAACAGGTGAACAGAAACACTACGTGGGACTCTGTTCTGTGGTTTCTGCTTCTTCTTAAATATGCTGTTGACTTTCAAACACCCTAAACTGAAAAGTAGCTCAGTCCTTAACTTCTCCTTCCGCTCTACCACCCTTTCTTCCCACCTTGAGGTTTTTCTCAAAGCTCAGCGAAATGAACTTTCAAGCAATATAAATTGCTGCAATCTTTAAATAGAGATTTTAATCAAATCAAGGTCAGGAAATTTATGGTGAAAGTACCCATAGTAAATGTACATTTTCTCCCTTTTCACAGCTGTGATTATGAAACTTCTCTTATGTAAACGACTTTAGATGTTTTCCCCCAAGCATTGTGTCGCAGTAAGATAAGAATGCTTATTGCCATTAAACCAGTGAAGACTTATCTGAAGCTATGGAGAAAATGAGTGGCAGGATGCACTTCCTCAACAGATGAGGAAAAGATAGCGTCTTTAGTCTGCAGATAGCTATCAATGGAACAAGATCATCATTAGTGTTGGTTACATGACCTCTCTAAATAATAAAGTTCTGAGCCAAATGCGAAGATTTAGCCTGAATGGCAATTAAAGGAAACCGCTATATTCAACACTCTTCATGCAGTTTCTTTCTGGATGAGGTAGAATAGAAACAGCAAAGGAAGACGTGGAAAAAGTTCGAGATCAGAGAGCTCAGTGTCACTGTGGAACTGTTTTCTCCAAGGCCACTTGTAACAATTAGCTTAGTTTATAATCAAAGAAGCTAATACAATTCATCTGCCAGTTAAGATTCCAAATGAAAGATCTAAATCTGTGGCATTTGTGGTCATTGACAGAAACTGATTTTGCAAGTCTGTCCCTCAGAGGCTAGCGAAGGCCTTCCAAGACCAAGCTTCAAAAGTTTTCAGTATCTTAAGTTAAAAAGAAAAAAAGAGTTACCATGTATTCATTTATTCAACTAGGCAAGGTACTATGATTGGAGATACAAAGATGAATGAGTTACTTTTCCTGATTTTAAAAGCTTAGTCATCCAGTGGCATAACTTTAATTGTTTTTAAGATTTTCTTATTTATTGGAAAGGCAGCATTACAGAGAGAGAGAGAGAGAGATTTATCTGCTGGTTCAGTCCCAAAATGGCAACAAGCAGGAACCAGGAGCTTCTTTCGGGTCTCCCACATGAGCACAGGGGTCCAAGCACTTGGGCCACTTTCCACTGCTTTCCCAGGTGCATTAGTAGGGAGCTGGATTGGAAGTGGAGCAACCAAAACTCCAGCCAGTGCCCATATGCGATGCAGGCGGCAGCCTAACCCGCTACACCACAATGCCAGCCCCCAACCTGTAGTTTTACTGCTTCAATCCTCACATATTTATCCACACATAATGTAATATGAAAACTAAGTCTCTTAGAACTTTAACATTGATTTCCTGGGGAATAGTTATGCAGCATTTACCCAACTTCTTGTGCTAGTTCTCAAGGTGGAATGCAACTTCCTGTGGCAGCTTAAACCAGGTGCACTGTCCCTGTAAAATGGCTCCAGAGGTCCAAAGTCATAAATCACAAGCCCAGGAGCTCAGTATGTTATCCCAGTGCAGAAAGAAGTCATTTTTACCCTATTTCTTAAAAAGATGTATTTATTAATTTATTTGAATGGCAGAGTTACAGAAAGAGAGAGAGAGACAGAGAGATCTTCTGTTCACTGTTTGATTTCCCAAATGGCTGCAATGACCAGGGATGAGCCAGGTCAAAGCCAGGAGCTTGGCACTCCATTTGAGTGTCCTGCATGGGTGACTGGGATCCAAGCACTTGGGCCATCTTCTGCTGTTTTCCCAGATTCATTAGCAGGGAGCTGGACTGGAAGTGAGCAGCTGGGACTAGAACTGGTACTCAAATGAAATGCTGGCATTGCAGGTAACAGCTTAACCCACTGCACAATAGTTCCAGCCCTTTTTTACTTATTTACTTACCTCTTTATTTATATTTTAAAGGATGAGAGAAAGAGAGAACTCCTGTCTGATGGTTCACACCCAAGTGCCTGTGATGGGTGAGGCTGGGCTGAATTGAAGCAGGAGACAGGGACTCAATGGAGGTCTCTCACATGAATAGCAGGAACACAATTACCTGATCCATTATTGCTGCCTCCCAGAATCCACATTAGCAGGAATCTGGAATTGGAAGCAGAACTAGGAATTTAACTCAGGCAACCCAGGTTGCTGTAAGTATTCCATAAGAGACATAAACAGTATTGTATATGTCAACTTAACGAACATATCTGAGGTCACTATCACAGTGGCTGGCATAAAAGCAGAATCCTGATAAGTGTATTTTCCCTTTTTTCTTCCCACTCAGAGAGGAAATTTTAAAATTATTGTCTTGACTTTTAATATCTGGTTTTTAAAAAGTTCCATTTATTTATTTGAAAGGCAGAGTGAGAGAGAGGAAGAGAGGAACTTCCATCTTCTGGTTCAGTCCTCAAATGCTCACAATGGCCAGGGCTGGGCCAGGCTGAAGCCAGGAGCCAGAAATTCTATCTGGGTCTTAGATGTGGGTAGAAGGAATGCAGGTACTTGGGCCATCATCTGCTGCCTTTGCACCTGTCATTGGCCCATAGCCCCAGTTTCTGCATTCTGAAATTCATCACTACCTTTGTGCTAAAGCCATGCTTCTCAGACACCACAGAAATACCGAGACAGGCTCACTTCTGAGAGAGACAAGGATTCTCTGATGACTGACCTTGTTTTGAGTACTCTTTGATAGCCTTGCCAAAGTTTCATTAGAGTAGAAAGCAGTCTAGGATGCTTCCACACAGCCTGCTTCATGCTCTCCTTCACTCAGAATGATCCTTGAGTTGTGGTATAGTAGCCCTGCCAGTTCTACTTTCATTTTTTTCCTCACCAAAACAGATTCTTGTACATTTGATCTTGTTGTTGCATCTGCTTCTTGGAGAACCCAATCTAATGCAATAATTCTGAATCGTGATGCTAATATTGAATATACATTTTTTGTTTTGCTTTCCCTTATGCATTGTTCAACAAATAATATTTTCTTTCTGATTTATAATGAATGGAAATGTAATTGGCTCATGGTCTGGAGGCTGGGAAGTCCACGATGGAGTGGTTGCTTGTGGTGAGGGTCTTTTTGCTACATCACAATATGGCCACAGGTGTGACATGACACATGCACATGTCAGGATGAATAATAATGTACTAAACACCAGTCCCTGCTACCTGGCCTTTTGCAGAAAATTGGCCCCTGGAGGAACCTTTGATAAAGGTGTTTCATTATTTCAGATAACTGAGGTCCCCAGGTGTGGTGGCTGCAGTCACAGAGGATGAACTACTTGGTGCCGGGGAGAAGGCTGACTCTCTCCACCTCTCTGCTGGGTCCCTTGTGGTGTCCGTGTCATCCTTGAGCCGCTGGCAGTCAGTCACTCCAGGCATCACGTGCGCATCTGGAAATCACAAGCCAAGTCCAAGTTTGGCAGGGGTGCTAAGCTGCTCCATCCGTGTTTGAACACTCTACCCCTAAGTCAGTACTCTCTCAGCTTCCGCCTGGTCCCCTCCGGGCCACCGCAGGACGTGCCGCTGAACTTGCTCTGGGTGCTACTTGCTGCCATGCCCTCTGCTTGCTGTAGGCTGTGTCATAAAGACCCGCAGTGGGGCCGCCTCTCTACAGCTGTGCGTGCGGAGCAGCCCCCACCGCGTCGGGCCGGGCAGCCTTTACCTGCATCCTCCGCTCTCCTCCACGCCAGTTCGTCTCTGTTTCTTGAACCTGCCAAGCTCTTTCTCACCTTCGGGCCTGTGCGCCTCCTCCTGTCTAGAACGTTCTTTCCTAGTCTTGGGGCTGGACTCTGCACCTGTTACAGACTCACCGTCAGTGAGGTGCCCTCTTCAGAGACGACACCCCCAAGGCACCCGTCGGCAATGAGAGGGGCCGGGGCCTGGCCCTGGCCCTGTGTTCTCAGCAGGCGGGGCTCACGTGCCTCTGCCCCACCATATCACGTGTGGCTCCCTAGGCCCTAGGGCGCCCGCTGGGCTTCACAGCTGGCTAGTCGGAGGAGACCAGCACTGCTGAGGAGCCAACACCCCTTCCAAGGCAGCCCTCAGCCATGACCTATGCGAGGTGGTATGCATGCCCTGCCTCACGGGCCTGTCCATATCACTTCCTCCTTGTTCCCTGTGTGTTGGATAGTATTTTCAAAGGGGGAGTCTTTAATAGGAGGCAAGAAATCATTAAAACTAATTAGAAGTCGGCACCGCGGCTCACTGGGCTAATCCTCCGCCTTGCGGCACCGGCACACAGGATTCTAGTCCCGGTCGGGGCGCCGGTCGGGGCGCCGGATTCTGTCCCGGTTGCCCCTCTTCCAGGCCAGCTCTCTGCTGTGGCCAGGGAGTGCAGTGGAGGATGGCCCAAGTGTTTGGGCCCTGCACCCCATGGGAGACCAGGAGAAGTACCTGGCTCCTGCCATCGGATCAGCGCGGTGCGTGGGCCGCGGCGTGCCGGCCACGGCGGCCATTAGAGGGTAAACCAACGGCAAAGGAAGACCTTTCTCTCTGTCTCTCTCTCACTGTCCACTCTGCCTGTAAAAAAAAAAAAAAAAAAAAAAAAAAAAAAAAAAACCTAATTAGAAACTGCAGGATTAATGTAGGTAGCTTGGATGAAACTGAGTATCAGCTAAATGCATGGTGGGAATCGCAACATATAAAGTGAAAAGCTTTTCAAAACTTGTTTGCCCATGCTGCACTCACATTTGTCTTAGCTTGGAATTCTCTCCCTTTTTGTATAGCTGTATAGTGGGGAAAAGAACAAGTAAATGAAGTGAATTATGATTGGAAGTAAAAAAAAATGAGTTAGCTCTATTTTGAAGCAAGATGCAAATAAGTGTTTGGGAGAAAAAGTTTGTCCTGCAAAGAAAGAATGTGTGTGTGCCCAGGTGTGCACATACATGTATGTATACATGAATATATATTAACCACTAGGATCAGACACCAGTGGGATCATTTGAGGGTCTCTTAGAGCAGCTTCCTGGGGGCCCCAACTGTGCTAGTCATTTTCATTGTTGAGTAATGAGATGATCTCTAAAGAGGAGTCCCAACAAGGGAGTCCAGGAGACCAATAAAACACAGAGGACTCAAGGGCTCAAAGAAGCAACTGCAAGGGAACTTTGAGAAGTTCATGGGGTGGCAGAGCAAGGCAGCGGCTGAGTAAGACGCTCCAGTGATCTCCCCAGAGACACCATTTTGAGCGGCTATTCACGCATCAGGTCACTTTCACAAGTGCCAGGTGAGAGCCTACAGTGATTGGTCTTAGCGAGAAGAGAAATGATGCATTGAAGAAGGCGGGAAGGAAAGAGCTGCTCCATGACCACCACCGCCACCACCCCAACTGCAAGCTGTGAAGCTTAGAGAGAGGGCCTTTCTGCTCAGGAGAGGGAGAGGAAATAAAACCAGACCCTACACTGAATCCCGGTACTGGGCATGCTATGGTGAAAACTAGAGTCAGACAGGACTGCACAGCCTCCACCCTCAGGCCTGTACCCAGAGATTCTTGATTTTGGCTTAAGCATTGCTAACATCACACAGATAGTGGGGCAAGTCTCCAGCCACTGGGCAGTAGGACACAAAGTGAGCTCGGGACCCTGTCATGGATCTGCTAACACTGTCACTAAGCAGATACTAATGGTCATGTTCTCCATGTCAGTGCCTGCAGAAGGAGCACCTGAATCTGCCCCAGCCCCAACTAGAGAATGATATATTCTGCAGCTGAACTTGTATCCTTACTAGCATCACCTGTGGTCGGTTGCAATAGCCTTGGGCTGCAAGACCACCTCAGCAGCAGGTAGTCCATAAAAAAAGTGGGACTGACCCTTTCCCATAATGCTCTTTTTCATATGGTCTAAGAAGCTGTAGAGTCTGAATATGATCTAGCATTAAGGCCTAAGTAACTATAAGACTACTTACTCCATTTCTCCCCAAGCATACACAGTGCAACACAGAGAAAATAATTGTTTGCATGGGAGAAGGAAAGGTAGGTGGGTGACAAGACAATGCTCAGAAATCTGGAACTGGCACTGCAGACACTCACACCACTCTGCTGGACTTTGGGCCAATATTACCATGACCCCAACCATGCCCTTGTTGATGTGGGTACCTGAGCAAACTTGCCAGGACCTTGGGCCAGTACCACCAAAATCTCAACCACAGTGGAATGAGGGCTGACATCCTTGTGATCCTAGATCCTGTCCCATGGGCTACTACCAAGACTTATGCAGCCCTACTAGTTCTAAGAGGAACACTCATGCCTCCAATGTTGCTGCCAACAATTGCTGTGGCAGAGATATGGGGAGACTATACTGTAGCACCCAACTGGAAATAAATCTAAAATAGTTGGCCAAATTGACACCTGAAGATACATCCTTAGGAAATTTTTACGATGAAAGCCACTCATTAAAAGTGATAGAGGTGCCGGTGCTGTGGCATAGTGGGTAAAGCCACTGCCTGCAGTGCTGGCATCTCATATGGGCATCAACTCAAGTTCTGGCTGCTCCACTTCCAATCCAGCTCTCTGCTATGGCCTGGGAAAGCAGTAGAAGATGGCCCTAGTCCTTGGGCCCCTACACCTGTGCAGGAGACCTGGAAGAAGCTCCTGGCTCCTGCCTTAGGATCGGCACAGCTCCTGCCATTGCTGCTAATTGGGGAGTGATCCAGCGGATGGAAGACCTCTCTCTCTCTCTTTGCCTCTCCTTCTCTCTCTGTGTAACTCTGCCTTTCAAATAAATAAATAAATAAATCTTTTTAAAGAAGTGATAGAAACAACTAATCTGACAGGTGTGTAAATACCAGACAAAGGACAGAGAAAATATGGAAATCAAGGCAATATGACTCAATCCAGGTCTCACATGTGGGTGACAGGGAACCTCCTACTTGAGACAAAACTCCTGCTTCCAAGGTTTGCATTAGCAGGAAGCTATTGCATGATGCTTTACAGACTCCAAAGAAAAATACATTGGTGAGATGTATGGTAAAGAATACGAAAGGATGATTACAAGGATATTCAAACAGTGGTGGGTGTTTGGCCTAGCGGTTAAGACACCAGCTAAAATGCCTGCACCCCATATCAGAGTGCCTGGATTTGATTCCCAGCTCTCGCTGTGACTGTAGCTTCCCAATAATACAAATCCAGGGAAGCAGAGGTGACGGCTCGAATTCCCCTGATACTCACACATGAGACTGGGATTGCATTCCTGGCTCTCAGCTTCCATCTGGCACAGTCTGCAGCCCTGGTGGCCATTTGGGGAGCTAACCTGCTAATGGAAGCTCTGTCCATCTCCCCACCCCCTCTCTGCCTCTCAAATAACTGCTTCCAATGAGAACAATGAAGGGATGTTTTTGGATCCCATGAGTAGGGAAAAGGACCTTTTCATGGACAATCTTGGAAGTCCCAGTGCAGAGAGCAGCCACTTCTTTGCATTGCTGGTGACTACTACCATTCTCTTTGCTGTTCTCTATATTGCCTATCACAACAAGCACAGGATTAGTGCTTTTGGCCTGAAAGGAAAAAGATCTAAAGCCTCACTTAGTGACCAAAGGCCAGTAACTACCAATGTTTGGACCCAAAGCTTTGTCTTTTGCTCATTAGAATGCAGCCCTCCTTCCTGATTTGTTTCTAAATCCAGAAATGTACTGTGACCTCAGAGATACCCCTCTTCTGGAGTTTGGTGGCAAGTCTGGGCTGGCATAGGTGGGGGATTGACTTGGTGGCAAGTCCGGGCTGGCATAGGTGGGGGATTGACTTGGGTTTTCCACCTGCACTGTGGTGACGTTCTACGTTCCCTTTATTCAGGCTGGTGTTTTCTGTCCTTTCCTCCTGAGTGTGAGTGGAGAGAGCATGTGGAAAGATGGCTATAGCCAAGGAGAGATGGCAGCCCTGGGCATACAGTGTTGCTGATCATCCTCCTTTGGGCCTTGACTCTGTAGTAAAGGAAGCCCTTGATCAGTGGCACTGCCCTCTCTACTATGTATCTCTGCACACCTAGAAGAACACTCTGCAGGTAGAAGTGCTTCTCCACTAATGTCTCTTACTTTGGGGGATGTACCCTACAAAAGATAGATGCTGAAGTGCTGATGGACAGATGTTGCTTTGAACACATCATTTTTCCCCCAAAGGGTTCAGCAGCAAACCAAAACAGCAGATTAAAAACATTCTAACCTGTCTAGTATAAGTTTTGCAAAATTTTCTTATGTTTTATATTTTTTTTTTGACAGGCAGAGTGGACAGTGAGAGAGAGAGACAGAGAGAAAGGTCTTCCTTTTTTCTGTTGGTTCACCCCCTAATGGCCACTGCAGCTGGCGCACTGCAGCCAGTGCACCGCGCTGATCCGAAGCCAGGAGCCAGATGCTTCTCCTAGTCTCCTGCGCGGGTGCAGGGTCCAAGGACTTGGGCCATCCTCCACTGCACTCCCGGGCCACAGCAGAGAGCTAGCCTGGAAGAGGGGCAACCGGGACAGAATCTGGCGCCCTGACCGGGACTAGAACCCAGTGTGCCTGCGCTGCAGGCAGAGGATTAGCCTATTGAGCCACGGCGCCGGCCTATGTTTTCTATTTCTTGAGATAAAGTGAAGCAACTCTGATTTGTTGTACTGAATATAAAACTGAACTTGGGGTTTCTGGAGGTAAAGCCTCTGTTCTCATCAGATCATCAGATTTGCTTATAAATATGATTAATATTTAAAAAAATTTTTTTGACAGGCAGAGTGGACAGTGAGAAAGAGAGAGACAGAGAGAAAGGTCTTCCTTTGCCATTGGTTCACCCTCAATGGCCACCGCGGCTGGTGCACTACGGCCGGCGCACGGCGCTGATCCGATGGCAGGAGCCAAGTACTTCTCCTGGTCTCCCATGGGGTGCAGGGCCCAAGTACTTGGACCATCCTCCACTGCACTCCCGGGCCACAGCAGAGAGCTGGCCTGGAAGAGGGGCAACCGGGACAGAATCCGGCGCCCCGACCAGGACTAGAACCCGGTGTGCCGGCACCGCAGGTGGAGGATTAGCCTAGTGAGCCGTGGCGCCGGCCAATAATTAAAATATTTTTAAAAATAATATAAATTTTAAATAAAATAATAGTTATATTAAAATCATTATAAAAGTAGGATGCTCAAAGAGATATAAGGAAATGCAGACAGACAATTGAAAGAAATCGGGAAAAGAATACATGTTATGAAGGAGAAATTCAGCAAAGATAGAGATCTTTAAAAAATCAAACACAAATGTTGGAAATGAAGAACTCAATGAGTCCAATTATAAACACATTTGAAAGCCTCAACAACAGAATAGGTCAAGAAAAAGAAAGGCTATGTGAACTTGAAGATGGCTCTTTTGAAATATTGCAGTTAGTCAAAGAAAGAAAAAGAATGAAGCAAGCCTCTGAAACCTTAAAGACACCATTAAGTGAATAAACATGTGAATGAGGATTCCCAGGGGTAAAGAGGAATGTGACATAATAAAGAAATCTTAAAACTTTCCCAGTCTGAGGAAACATATGAGCATCTAATTACAGGAGGCCAAACAGATCTGATCAGAAAATATCCTCACTGAGACACATTATAGTCAAACTCCCAAAAACACAACAAAAAGAGAGAATTCTAAAATTTGCAAGAGAAAAGTTCTTTTTTTTTTTTTTTTTTTTTTTTTTTTTTTTTTTTGACAGGCAGAGTGGACAGTGAGAGAGAGAGACAGAGAGAGAAAGGTCTTCCTTTGCCGTTGGTTCACCCTCTAATGGCCGCCGCTGCAGCCGGCGCACCGCGCTGATCCTGGCAGGAGCCAGGAGCCAGGTGCTTTTTCCTGGTCTCCCATGGGGTGCAGGGCCCAAGCACCTGGGCCATCCTCCACTGCACTCCCTGGCCATAGCAGAGAGCTGGCCTGGAAGAGGGGCAACCGGGACAGAATCCGGCGCCCCAACCGGGACTAGAACCCGGTGTGCCGGCGCCGCAAGGTGGAGGATTAGCCTATTGAGCCACGGCGCCGGCTAAGAGAAAAGTTCTAGGTCACTTTTAAGGAGACACTCATTAGAGTAACAGAAGATATTCCAGCTGAGGAAATAGAATGATATACACTCTAGATTCTGAAAGAAAGAAGAGCATTTTATCTAGCAAAATTATCTTTTATAAATGAAGGAGAAATAAGGACTTCCCATGACAAGCAAGGCTGAGGGAATTCATCACATCAAGCCAGCCTTACAAAAGAAGCTTAAGGAAGGCCTATAGAAACAAAATAAAGATAACAACCATCATGAAAGCATGTGAAAACATAAAGCCCACTAGAAAAAGAACAAAGAATATTCAAAGTGACTAAAGAAAAATTTTAAATTATACCAATAACAACCTTGAATGTAACCAGAATAAATTCTCTAATTTAAAAATATAGACTGATTGAATGCATTAAAAAATAGACTCAATGATATGCTACCTACAGGAAGTACATGTTGTCAGTAAAGACACACAAAGACTGAAAGTGAATGCATGGAAAAATATGCTCCACACAATGAAAACCAAAAGTGAGCAGGAGTATTAATACGCTTGTATCAGACAAAATTGACTTTAATACAAAAACTGTAATAAGAGACAAAGAAGACAAGTATATAATGGTTAAAGGATCAACTAAGAAGAAGACAGGAAAACTATAAATGTATTTGTACATAATGCTTTTGTACTCAGTTGTATTGAACAAACATTACTATATCCTAAAATGAGATATAACCTCAAATAAAATAATAGTAAGGGACTTCCAACACCCCTACTTTCATTAATGGGTAGATCATGTGGACAAAAAAATAAATAAACAAAGAATCATTGGACTTGACTTACTGCTATATACCAAATGGACCTGACAGATATTTATGGCACATCCTATCCAACAGTTGCAGACTATGCACTCTTTTTATCAGCACATTCTCTAGGATAACATCATGTAATAAACTACAAAACAAATCTCAACAAACTCAAAAACTTGAAATCAGGATGGACATTTTGGTGTATCAATTAAGAAAATTCTTGGAACACATACATATTGTAATGAAGTACCTGGTAATGCACACCCTAGGGAATAGCAGGTAATAGATCAGGCAGTTGGGTCCTACCTCCCTTATGTGGGATACTTGGATTGAGTTATTGGCTCCCAAAAATTTGATGAGTGAATCAGTAGATGGAAAGTTTCTTTCTCTCTCTCTCTCTCTCTTTCTCTGTCTGTCTCTTTCTGTGTGTCTGTGTGTCTGTGTGTGTGTGTGTGTCTGTATGGCTGTCATCTGGCTAACTCTCTCCTATGCCTCTAAAATAAAATAATCTTTCTCTCTGACTCTAAAATATATAAATACATTTTTAAAATCAAAATAATATCATGTATTTTTTTCTGACCACAAAAGGCAAAACTAGAACTCAACAATTAATGAAATTCTAGAAATTATACAAATACATGGAGACTGAATATGTTCCTGAATAGCAAGGAGTCACTGAAGAAATAAAGAGTTAATAATTTTAACAATTCCTTGAAACTAATGAAAATGGAAACAACATAACAAATCTTATGGGGTACAACAAAAGCAGTACTAAAAGGAAAGTTTTTCATACTAAGTGCCTACATAAAATTATAGATATCAAATAAGCAAACCAACAGTGTATCTCAGGGACTTAGAAGAACAAGAACAACACAAACACAAAATTAGAAAATCAGAAAGAAATAATAAAGATTAGAGCAAGAAAAATTAAGTAGAAAGTAAAAAAATTAATAAAATGAATAATGATTTTTGAAAATATAAATAAAATCAATAAACATTTAGCTAAACTGAAATAGTGAGAGAAAGAACTCAAATACATAAAACCTGAGATGCAAAAGAAGATATTACAAATACCATCACAGAAACCAAAGGCTCACTAGAGAATAATATGCATCAATAAATTGGAAAACCTAGAAGGAATGAATAAATTTCTGGTTACAAAAACTTACTAAAAAAGACATAGAAAGCTTGAACAGACCACTAATATGTGATGAGAATAAATGAGTAGCAAAAACTCCACCATCAAAGCAAAGTCCAGGACCAAATGATTTCACTGCAGAACTCTACTAAACTTTCAGGAAAGAACTATCAACAATTCTTATCAAAATATTCCAAAAAATTTAAAGGAAGGGTACCTTTCCAAACTCATCCTAGAAAGCCAGTATTAACTTGGATCTACAAAACAACAACAACAAAAACCTACTATTGGCCAAAATTTCTGATGAACAGAGATGCAAAAAGTCTCAACAAAATATTTAAAAATTAAATCAAACAGCATATGAAAAAGAACATTCACCATGATCAACAGTAGTACATCTCAGGGATGCATCACAGAGATGCAGGGAAGGTTAAAGGTATGTAAATCAATGAATGTAATACATCACATAATCAGAGCAAAAATTATATGATAATCTCAATAGATACAAAGAAAGCATTCAATAAAATTAAATATTCATTCATGAGTCTAAAAACTGAAAAAAAGTTAGGTATAAAAGGAATATACCTCAGCATAATAAAGGCTACCTATGACTAGCACATGGCCAACAGCATATTGAATGGGAAAAAGCTGAAAGGACTTCTCAAGATCTTGAATAAGATAAAGATGTCCACTTTTACTGCTCATATTCAATTTATTTCTTGGAGTTTTATTCAGAGTTATTAGGCAAGGAAAGAAATAGAAGGCATATAAATGGGAAGGAAGAAATCAAATTATCCTTGTTTGTATGCCATCTATGTATAAGAGAGAAATCTGAAGACTCCACCAAGAGATTATTAGAGGCCAGCACCGCGGCTCACTAGGCTAATCCTCCGCCTTGCGGTGCCAGCACACCGGGTTCTAGTCCTGGTCGGGGCGCCAGATTCTGTCCCAGTTGCCCCTCTTCCAGGCCAGCTCTCTGCTGTGGCCAGGGAGTGCAGTGGAGGATGGCCCAAGTACTTGGGCCCTGCACCCCATGGGAGACCAGGAGAAGTACCTGGCTCCTGCCATTGGATCAGCGCGGTGCACCAGCTGCAGTGCGCCGACCGCGGTGGCCATTGGAGGGTGAACCAATGGCAAAAAGGAAGACCTTTCTCTCTGTCTCTGTCTCTCACTGTCCACTCTGCCTGTCAAAAAAAAAATTAAAAAAAATTTTTAAAAAATGAATTTGATAAAAACAAAGGACACAAAATCAACACACAAAAATGAGTAGCATTTTTATAATCCAATAACACACATACTTCAGAATAGCTACCAATAAATAAATAAATATCTTGGATTAAATTTACCCAAGGATGCAAGTTAAGAACTTCTATGATGAAAACTGCAAAACATTGATAAAGTAAATTGAAGAAAACATAAAAATAACCTCCCATGTTAATGGATTGAAAAATTAATATTATTCAAATACCCATATTATTCAAAGCAGTTCATAGATTCAGCACATTCTCTGTCAAAATACCAATGACATTCTTCACAGAAAAATAGAAAAAAAATCTAACACTTATATAAAGATCTTAAATATCCAAAACAATCTTGAACAAAAAGAACAAAGCTGGAGGTATCAGAAAGCCAGATTTTAAGATATACTACAGTATATTGTAACCAAAACAGCCTGGTAATGAACAAAGATACCAAAAATTAATCAACAAATCACAGTCAATTGTCCTTTGACAAAAGCACACAAAAAATATTGAAGCAAGGTTAATCTTTTCCATAAATGGTGTTGGGAAAACTGAAGAAAGTTCAATCTTTACTCTTACCTAAAACCCTATACAAAAATCAACTTAATATAGATCAAAGACCTAAAAATCTGAAACTTCTGAAAGAAAACATAGAGAGAACCCTTCACTCTTCAATACATGACATAGGCAACAATTTTAAAGATTTTAAGGCCTCAAAAGCACAGGCAATAAAACAAAAAAATAGACAAGTAGGATTATATCAAACTAAGAATCTTCAACACAGCAAAAGAAACAATCAACAGAGTGAAGAGACAATAAACAGAATGAGAGAAAATATTTGCAAGCTATGCATTTGACAAAGATTAATATCAAGAGTAGATAGGGAACTTGAAAAACTCAACAGCAATCACAATCCAGTTAAGAAATGGGTAAAGGCCCAAATGGTGGAGTTAGAAATGTGCCAGGGGATTCCAATACAATCCCACCAAGGTTGCATGTACCAATGCCATCTCACTAGTCCAAGTGATCAATTTCAGTTCACAACTGATCACACTGATAGGTCTAAGAGTCAAAGGGATCACACAAACAAGACTAGTGTCTGCTAATACTAACTGATAGAATCAAAAAGGGAGAGAACAATCCAATATGGGAAGTGAGATACACAGCAGACTCATAGAATGGCAGATGTCCTAAATATCACTCTGGCCTCAGAATCAGCCCTTAAGGCATTCAGATATGGCTGAAGAGCCCATGAGAGTATTTTCAGCACAGAAAGCCAAGACACTCTGGCCAAAAAAAAAAAAAGGACCTTAATGAAAGATCTCCACGAGTGAGATCCCAGTAAAAAGAATGGGGCCATCAAAGAAGAAGATACCTTTCTCTGAAGGGAGGAGAGAACTTCCACTTTGACTATGACCTTATCTGAATAAGATTGAAGTCAGCGAACTCAAAAGGCTTCCATAGCCTTGGCAACTCATGACTAGAGCGTAGGGAGATTACTGACGCCATAAACAAGAGTGTCAGATTGTTAAGTCAACAACAGGAGTCACTGTGTATTTACTCCTCATGTGGGATCTGTCCTTAATATGTTGTCCAATGTGAAGTAATGCCATAACTAGTACTGAAACAGTATTTTACACTTTGTGTTTCTGTGTGGGTGCAAACTGATGAAATCTTTACTTAATATATACTAAATCGATCTTCTGTATATAAAGATAATTGAAAATGAATCTTGATGTGAATGGAATGGGAGAGGGAGCGGAAGATGGGAGGGGTGCGGTGGGAGGGAAGTTATGGTGGGGGGGAAAGCCATTGTAATCCATAAACTGTACTTTGGAAATTATATTTACTAAATAAAAGTTAAAAAAAAGAAATGGGCAAAGGATCTGAAAATACGTTTCTCAGAAGAAATGTAAATAGTCAATAAATAAAAGAAAAAATATTTAATAGCACTAACCATTAAGAAAACATATAAAAGCCATAATGAGATATCATCTCACTCTACCTAGAATGACTATTGTTAAAATTATTTCATTTTTTTTAGAGATTTATTTTACTTAGTTAAAGGGCAGATTTAGAGAGAGAGGGAGAGGGAGGGAACAACAGGGAAAGAGAGATCTTCCATCTGCTGGTTCACTCCAGGTCTCCCACATGGGCTTCAGGAGCCCAGGGACTTGAGCCATCTTCTGCTGCTTTCCCAGGTGCATCAACAGGGAGCTGGTTGGGAAGTGTAGCAGTCAGCACTCAAACCAGTGCCCATATGGGATGCTGGTGTTGTAGGTAACGGCTTAACTGGTTACACCACAATTCTAGCCCCTCAAAAAAGATATTTAAAATGCTGGTGAATATATGAAAAAATTATACATTGTTGGTAGGAATACAAATTAGGGCAGCCATTATGGAAAATATATGGCAGATTTCTTAAAATACTAAAAATTAATCTACCATATGACACAAATATCCCATTTTTTTATTAAAATATCTGAAGGAAATGAAATCAACATACAAAAGAGATACTTGAATTTCCACATTCATTGATTCACAATAGTCACAATGTGAAATCAGTCTAAATGTTCATCAAGTGATGAATGGATAAATAAAATGTGGTATATATACACAATAGAATAGAATTCAATCATGAAAAATAATTTAATCCTGCTATATGCAGCCAAATGAATGGAACTGGAGATCATTATGTTAGGCCAGACACAGAAAGACAATACCATATGTACTCTTTCACATGTGGACATTAAAAAACAGAGTCATTTTGAACTTAGGGTAGTGATTACTAAAGGGTGGGAAAGGTGGGAGATGGGGAATTGGAGGGAGATTGGATAAAAGGTATCAAATAACAGTCAGATAGAAGTAACAAGTTCTGGGAATAGTGAGGGCGCGCACCGATAGTCCGGGAAAAGATAGTTTCATAAAAGTGGAGTTACTGTAGCCTCAGGAAAATGCTCAGGAAAAAATTGCAGAGGAAACTCTTCCGGATCTAGTGGATGTGGCACGGAGGACCTATGGGGAGAGCAAGGTCGCCCACAGCATGGAAGCCAAGCCATGGGAGCCGAGCCGCAGAGTCTGCATGCCAGCGCTGGAAGGGGAGGTGAGACAAAAACCTTGGTAACCCCAGACATTGGCAGGGAAAGGCAGAAAGAGCCTACAGAGAACAAGGCCTGAAGCCCCACTGGGGAAAGTTCACCAGGCTGACTGGAGGAGAGAAAAAATTGAATAAATAAGGGGAACTGGCACGGACATTAGCCTCTCTCTCCACTCACCTTACAAAGCTGAGCAAGACAAAGAGCAGGCGCCATTTTACATATGTAAAGTGGTACACGCCATTTTGCGTATGTAAAGCGGCACCCACCATTAGCCAAGCAGAAAAACCTAACTCTGGTGGGGAGAAATAACAGGAGGTTAACACCTAGTGAAAGTGTGGAGCTAATGAACTGAGACTGTGAAAATCTGAAGGGGGGGTGAGAGAACTCACCGAGTACACAAACTCGGTAACCTGGGCAACCTGGTGAGAGACTGTAGAGAAATTTGAGACCGCACTGAGGGCTGCATAAGCTCTCTGTGTGGTCCCAGGGATAAGCAGATAAATACCCACAGGGGCCAGATTTCATACATCAACTACTCTCAATTCCACTAAGCTGTGTGGAATTACCAATTGGAATTCCCAATTGAGTCAAAAAAGAGAGAGAGAGAGAGAGAGAGAGAGAGAACAATCTGGGTAAGTCACCTTTGGCACACCCTTAACCCTGAAGAACCAAACAGAGCTCTCTGGCCACACCCATCACAGCTTCTAAGGATCCATCAAAAGCAGACAGTCCACTTAATCTAGAGTCACAGTATAATGAGAAAAACACCACACCGAAGAAACCAAAGAATATCTCCAATATGCCAAACAACAAATGCAGAAACCGAGGTAACAAGATCAAGGAAGACATTATGACACCCCCAAATGAAACAGACACCCCAATTCAAGATTATGAAGATGATGAGATAGAAGAAATGCAAGAAACGGATCTCAAAAAATTGATACGAACATTAAGAAGTTCTCAAAAACAAATTCTTGAACTACAGAAATCCTTAATGGACAAGATAGAAAATCTCTCTCGTGAAAATGAAATATTAAGGAGGAATCAGAATGAAATGAAACAACTAGTAGAACATGAAACTGTGATAGTGACAAGAAATCATAATGAAATGAAGAACTCAATAGATCAAATGACAAACACATTAGAGAGCCTTCCAAACAGAATGGGTAAAGCAGAAGAGAGAATATCAGACTTGGAAGACGGAGAACAGGAAAATATACAGTAAAACTGAAGAAAAGAGGAGGAAATTAGAAATCTAAAAAATATTGTTGGGATTCTTCAGGATACTATTAAAAAACCCAACATTTGGGTTCTAGGAGTTCTTGAAGGCATGGAGAGAGAGAAAGGATTAGAAGGCATTTTTAGTGAGATACTAGCAGAAAATTTCCCAGGTTTGGAGAAGGACAGAGACATCCTAGTACAGGAAGCTCATAGAACCCCTAATAAACATGACCAAAAGAGATCCTCACCACAACACGTTGTAATTAAACTCACCGCAGTGAAACATAAAGAAAAGATCCTAAAATGTGCAAGAGAGAAACGTCAGATTACTCTCAGAGGATCTCCAATCAGACTCACAGCTGACTTCTCATCAGAAACCCTACAGGCTAGGAGGGAATGGTGAGACATAGCCCAGGTACTAAGAGAGAACAACTGCCAGCCCAGAATATTATATCCTGCCAAGCTCTCATTTGTGAATGAAGGTGAAATAAAGACCTTTCATAGCAAACAGAAATTGAAAGAATTTGTCACCACTCGTCCAGCCCTGCAAAAGATACTTAAAGATGTGTTACACACAGAAACAAAGAAACACGGTCATCAATATGAAAGAAGGTAAAGTAAGGAAACCTCAAAGCAAAAGATCACAGGAAGTTCAAAACATATATTAGAAAATATCTTTGGCTTCATGAGATACCCAAAGCTGAAAGGGTCTTGGACCCACTGCTCTTAGGTAATGGAAAGACAGTCGCCCCCTTCGTGTCTGCTCCTTCCAGATATTCGGATCCAAAAAAGCTGTTCTTTCCCATGCCCCTGCTTTGCCCTCCTGTCAAGATCGGAAAAGGGATTGATTTATGTCCCGCCGCTGAATCTAAGGAAAATTTGAGCAAAAATATCTTCTATGAAAATGATTTGTAATCTGTAGACTTAATACCTGGGAGATGTCTTGAGATGTAAAATCCCATCCTTTGGGTTGTGGGGTTTTTGTTTTCTCCAAATAAATCTGATCTTTAAAGTTCAAAAAAAAAAAAAAAAAGAAAAGAAAAGAAAATATCTTTGGCAAATGGAAGGGCAAAGTTACTACTTATCAATAGTCACATTGAACGTTAATGGCCTGAACTGTCCAGTTAAAAGACACCGATTGGCTGATTGGGTTAAGGAACAAAACCCATCTATTTGCTGCTTACAAGAAACACATCTTTCCAACAAAGATGCATACAGACTGAAAGTGAAAGGCTGGAAAAAGATATACCATGCCAACAGAAATGAAAAAAGAGTGGGCGTAGCCATCTTAATATCGGACAACACAAACTTTACCACAAAAACTGTTAGAAGAGACAAAGAGGGGCACTATATAATGATTAAGGGATCAATTCAACAGAAAGATATAACAATTATCAATGTATATGCACCTAATTACAGGGCACCGGTTTATCTAAAAGATTTGTTAATGGACTTAAAGGGAGACTTTGACCCCAATACAATAGTACTGGGGGACTTCAACACTCCACTCTCAGAAATAGACAGATCAACAGGACAGAAGATCAACAAGGAGACAGTAGATTTAAATGACACTATAGCCCAAATGGATATCTACAAATGGATATCTACAGAACTTTTCATCCTACACATAAAGCATTTACATTCTTCTCAGCAGTACATGGAACCTTCTCTAGGATTGACCAAATACTAGGCCATAAAGCAAGTCTCAGCAAATTCAAAAAAAATTAGAATCATACCATGCAGCTTCTCAGACCATAAAGGAATGAAGTTGGAAATTAGCAACTCATGAATCCCTAGAGCATACACAAAAACATGGAGATTGAACAACATGCTCCTGAATGAACAATGGGTCATAGAAGAAATTAAACAAGAAATCAAATATTTTCTGGAAGTAAATGAGGATAACAGCACAACATACCAAAACTTATGGGATACAGAAAAAGCAGTGTTAAGAGAAAAGTTTATATCAATAGGTGCCTACATCAAGAAATTGGAATGGCACCAAATAGATGAGCTTTCAATGCATCTCAAGGATCTAGAAAATCTGCAGCAAACCAGACCCAAATCTAGTAGGAGAAGAGAAATAATTAAAATCAGAGAAGAAATCAACAGGATTGAATCCAAAAAAGATTACCAAAAAATCAGCCAAACGAGGAGCTGGTTTTTTGAAAAAATAAACAAAATTGACACCCCATTGGCCCAACTAGCTAAAAAAAAAAAAAAAAAAACGACAGAAAAGACCCAAATCAATAAAATCAGAGATTAAAAAGGAAACGTAACAACAGACACCACAGAAATAAAAAGAATCATCAGAAATTACTACAAGGACTTGTATGCCAGCAAACAGGGAAACCTATCAGAAATGGATAGATTCCTGGACACATACAACCTACCTAAATTGAACCAGGAAGACATAGAAAACCTAAACAGACCCATAACTGAGTCAGAAATTGAAACAGTAATAAAGGCCCTTCCAACAAAGAAAAGCCCAGGACCAGATGGATTCACTGCTGAATTCTACCAGACATTTAAAGAAGAACTAACTCCAATTCTTCTCAAACTATTCAGAACAATCGAAAAAGAGGGAGTCCTCCCAAATCTTTCTGTGAAGCCAGCATCACCTTAATTCCTAAGCCGGAAAAAGATGCAGCATTGAAAGAGAATTACAGACTAATATCCCTGTTGAACATAGATGCAAAAATCCTCAATAAAATTCTGGCCAATAGACTGCAACAACACATCAGAAAGATCATCCACCCAGACCAAGTGGGATTTATCCCTGGTATGCAGGGATGGGTCAATGTGTGCAAAACACAATGTGAAACACCACATTAACAAACTGCAGAAGAAAAACCATATGATTATCTCAATAGATGCTGAGAAAGCATTTGATAAAATACAACACCTTTTCATGATGAAAACTCTAAGCAAACTGGGTATGGAAGGAATATGCCTAACACAATCAAAGCAATTTATGAAAAGACCACAGCCAGCATCCTATTGAATGGGGAAAAGTTGGAAGCATTTCCACTGAGATCTGGTACCAGACAGGGATGCCCACTCTCACCACTTCTATTTAACATAGTTCTGGAAGTTTTAGCCAGAGCCATCAGACAAGAAAAAGAAATTAAAGGAATACAAATTGAGAAGGAAGAAGTCAAACTATCCCTCTTTGCAGATGATATGATTCTTTACTTAGGGGATCCAAAGAACTCTACTAAGAGACTATTGGAACTCATAGAAGAGTTTGGCAAAGTAGCAGAATATAAAATCAATGCACAAAAATCAATAGCCTTTGTATACACAGGCAATGCCATGGCTGAGGAAGAACTTCTAAGATCAATCCCATTCACAATAGCTACAAAAACAAACAAATACCTTGGAATAAACTTAATGTTAAAGATCTCTACGATGAAAATTACAAAACCTTAAGAAAGAAATAGAAGAGGATACCAAGAAATGGAAGAATATTCCATGCTCATGGATTGGAAGAATCAATATCATCAAAATGCCCATTCTCCCAAAAGCAATTTATACATTCAATGTGATACCAATCAAGATACCAAAGAATTTCTTCTCAGATCTGGAAAAAATGATGCTGAAATTCATATGGAGAAACAGGAGACCTCAAATAGGTAAAGCAATCTTGTACAACAAAAACAAAGCTGGAGGCATCACAATACCGGATTTCAGGACATACTACAGGGCAGTTGTTATCAAAACAGCATGGTACTGGTACAGAAACAGATGGATAGACCTATGGAACAGAATAGAAACACCAGAAATCAACCCAAACATCTATAGCCAACTTATATTTGATCAAGTATCCAAAACCAACCCCTGGAGCAAGGATAGTCTATTCAATAAATGGTGCTGGGAAAATTGGATTGCCATGTGCAGAAGCATGAAGCAAGACCCTTACCTTTCACCTTACACAAAAATTCACTCAACATGGATTAAAGACTTATATCTGCTGGCGCCGTGGCTCACCAGGCTAATCCTCCGCCTTGTGGCATCGGCACACCGGGTTCTAGGCCCGGTCAGGGCACCGGATTCTATCCCAGTTGCCCCTCTCCCAGGTCAGCTCTTTGCTGTGGCCAGGGAGTGCAGTGGAGGATGGCCCAAGTGCTTGGGCTCTGCACCCCATGAGAGACCAGGATAAGCACCTGGCTCCTGCCATCAGATCAGCGCGGTGCACTGGATGCAGCGTGCCGGCAGCAGCCATTGGCGGGTGAACCAACAGCAAAAGGAAGACCTTTCTCTCTGTCTCTCTCTCTCACTGTCCACTCTGCCTGTCAAAAAAAAAAAAAGACTTAAATCTACGACCTACACCATCAAATTATTAGAGAGCATTGAAAAAACCCTGTAAGATATAGGTACTGGCAAAGACTTCTTGGAAAATACCCCAGAAGCACAGGCAGTCAAAGCCAAAATTAACATTTGGGATTGCATCAAATTGAGAAGTTTCTGTACTTCAAAAGAAACAGTCAGGGAAGTGAAGAGGCAACCGACAGAATGGGAAAAAATATTTGCAAACTATGCAACAGATAAAGGGTTGATAACCAGAATCTACAAAGAAATCAAGAAACTCCACAAAAACAAAACAAACAACCCACTTAAGAGATGGGCCAAGGACCTCAATAGACATTTTTCAAAAGAGGAAATCCAAATGGCCAACAGGCACATGAAAAAATGTTCAAGATCACTAGCAATCAGGGAAATGCAAATCAAAACCACAATGAGGTTTCACCTCACCCCGGTTAGAATGGGTCACATTCAGAAATCTACCAATAATAGATGCTGGAGAGGATATGGGGAAAAAGGGACACTAACCCACTGTTGGTGGGAATGCAAACTGGTAAAGCCACTATGGAAGTCAGTCTGGAGATTCCTCAGAAATCTGAATATAACCCTACCATTCAACCCAGCCATCCCGCTCTTTGGAATTTACCCAAAGGAAATGAAATTGGCAAACAAAAAAGCTGTCTGTACATTAATGTTTATTGCAGCTCAATTCACAATAGCTAAGACCTGGAACCAACCCAAATGCCCATCAACAGTAGACTGGATAAAGAAATTATGGGACATAATTAGAATAGAATACTATACAGCAGTCAAAAACAATGAAATCCGGTCATTTGCAACAAGATGGAGGAATCTGGAAAACATCATGCTGAGTGAACTAAGCCAGTCCCAAAGGGACAAGTATCGTATGTTCTCCCTGATCGGCAACAACTAACTGAGCACCAAAGGGGAAACCTGTTGAAGTGAAATGGACACTATGAGAAACAGTGATTTGATCAGCTCTTGTCCTGACGGTTGATGTACAATGTAATACTTTATCCATTTTAGTATTTTTTTTGTTCTAGTATTATTGGTTGAACTCTGTAATTAACACACAATTATTCTTAGGTGTTTAAATTTTAACTGAAAAGTGATCCCTGTTAGGAATTTGGAAAACATTATGCTGAGTGAAATAAGCCAGCCCAAAAGGGACAAATATCATTTGTTCTCCCTGATCGGTGACAACTAACCAAGCACCAAAAAGGAAACCTGTTAAAGTGAAATGAACACTATGAGAAATGGTGACTTGATCAGCCCTTGTCCTCACTGTTGATGAGCAACTTAATACGTTATCCCTCTTAGTATTTTTTTTGTTCTACTTAATACTTTTGGTTGAATACTGTAATCAATACACAGTTCTTCTTAAGTGTTGAAACTTAACTGAAAAGTGATCGCTGTTAAATATAAGAGTGGTAACAAGAGAGGGAAGAGATGTGCAATTCAGGACATGCTCAAGCTGACTTGCCCCAAGTGGTAGAGTTAGAAACATACTAGGGGATTCCAATTCAATCCCATCAAGGTGGCATGTATCAATGCCATCTCACTAGTCCCAGTGATCAATTTCTGTTCAGAATTGATCATAATGATAGGACTAAGAGCCAAAGGGATCACACAAACAAGAATAGTGTCTGCAAATACTAACTGACAGAATCGAAAAGGGAGAGAACGATCCAACATGGGAAGTGAGATACACAGCAGACTCATAGAATGGCAAATGTCCTAAACAGCACTCTGGCCTCAGAATCAGACCTTAAGGCATGCGGATCTGGCTGAAATGCCCATGAGAGTATTTCAGGCATGGAAAGCCAAGACACTCTGGAAACAACAACAACAACAACAACAACAAACACCTAAATGAAACATCTCGCGAGTGAGATCCCAGTGGAAAGAACAGGTCATCAAAGAAGGAGGTACCTTTCTCTCAAGGGAGAAGAGAACTTCCACTTTGACCATGACCTTGTCTAAATATGAACAGAGTCGTTGAACTCAAAAGGCTTCCATAGCCTTGGCAACTCATGACAAGAGCCTAGGATGATTACTGATGCCATAAACAAGAGTGTCAATTTGTGAAGTCAAGAACAGGAGTCACTGTGCACTTACTCCTCATGTAGGATCTCTGTCCTTAATGTGCTGTAAATTGTGATTTAATGCTATAATGAGTACTCAAACAGTATATTTCACTTTGTGTTTCTATGTGGGTGCAAACTGTTGAAATCTTTACTTAATATTTGCTGAGCTGCTCTTCTATATATAAAGAGAATCGAAATGAATCTTGATGTGAATGGAAGGTGAGAGGGAGTGGGAAAGGGGAGGGTTGCGGGTGGGAGGGAAGTTATGGGGGGGGAAGCCATTGTTATCCATAAGCTGTACTTTGGAAATTTATATTCATTAAATAAAAGTTAAAAAAAAAAGAAGTAACAAGTTCTGGTGTTCCAATGCACAACGGGAAAAACTATAGTTCACAGTAATGTGCCATCCTCTGTATGAAGTACTGGGGGAGAGGAGCTGATAATCTTCAAGCACGAAGTACAGTTAAGGAAATGAAAAGATTAATTGCCTGATTGATTGGTTTGTACTTAGTGCATATGTTGAAATACTGCACTGTACCCCATAAAAATGTGCATGTATAACACATTAATCAAAATTTTTAAAAGATTTAATTTCTTTGAAAGTCAAAGTTAAACAGAGAGAGGAGAGGCAGAGAGAGAAGTCTTCCCTCCGCCAGTCACTTCCCAATTGGCCGCAATGTCCAGAGCTGTGCTGATCTGAAGCCAGGAGTCAGGAGCTTCCTCTGGCTCTTCCCATGTGGGTGCAGGGGCCCAAGGACTTGAGCCATCTTCTACTGCTTTCCCAGGCCATAGCAGAGAGCTGGATTGGAAGTGGAACAGCCAGGACTTGAACTGGAGCCCATATGGGATGCCAGCACTACAGTCGGCAGCTTTACCCGCTATGGCACGGCACCGGCCCCAATGAAATATTTTTTTGCCATCACTAACTCAAAGCTAAAGTGGGAAAGGAAAAGACTCATATCAACATCATGTTTATTGGACATGCCAATTTGGGCAAGTCCATCAACACTGACAATCTACTCTGCAACTGTGGTGGAACATTGAAAATTTTGAGAAGGAGGTGGCTGAGATGCAAAAATATCCTTCAAGAATGCTTGAGTCAGGGTGGGTGCTGTGGAATCCAAGGTTAAGCCTCTGCCTTCAATGCCAGATTAAAGTGATGTGGCCATAAACCAAGTAACACCAGAAGCCTCTGGAAACTGGAAGAGACCAGGAATGGATTCTTACCTGGACCCTGCAGACTTCTGATGTCTACAACAGTAAGATAATTAACTCATTTACATTGTTTTAAGTCACTAAGTTTTTGGCCATAGAAAAGTAACACCGTGGGAGATATTATTTACTCAATTTCACCCAAATTGCCGATAAATGTCCAATCTCAGTAAATCTTCTGTATTGCTACAAGAGAAAACCTACATGAGCATAAAACTTGTTTGGAATTTCTTTTAGAAATAGTATGAATATGCTAGACCATAAGAAGCCATGAAGTCCTTGGGTCTCATTAACCTTCTGTGAAAGTCTGTGTACTTGCTAAGTTGGGAGGACATGAGCAGCACATCCGAACTTTAACCAAGAGAGAAGAGGCCACAGTGCTGTTTCAGAATTACATCACTTGACTTCTGTATCAATTTGGATTATGTTCAACTGCTTACAGTAAAAAAAAAATCTAAAATATCGATAACTTAAATAAGATTGTTTCTTTCAAATGCAGAAGAGCTTTAGAGGTAGGCAGTCCAGGTTTGATAAGGTGACTTCTCATTCAGCAAGAATCCTATCGCCTCCTGTCTTTTGATTCACCATCTTAATTCTGGCATCCACCCTCTAGGTTGCTTCATGGTCCAGAATGGATGGTCTCAGCTCCAGCCTTCATGTCTGAGTCATCAGCTGGGAGATGCAGGAAAGGAAGAGAAGCAATTCTCAGTGATGAGTGAGAGCTTTTAAAGAGACTTTCCAGTTTCTGGAAAACATCATACTTAGTGAAATAAGCCAGTCCCAAAGTTACAAATACCATATGTTCTTCCTGACCTATGATAACTAATAGAGCACCTAAAAGACAATCTGTAGAAGTAAAATTGACATTTTGAGAAGCAATGACCTTGAACAGCCCTTGTTTTGACAGTTGAGGAACAGTTTTTCTTTCATACTATTTGTTGAACTCTTTACTTAACATAGAGTTAATCATATGTGTATAAAGTCAACTAAAAATAGATCTTAGTAAAAACTAATAGTGGAAATAAGAGAGGGAGGAGGAAGAGGGGTGGGATTGAGGGTAGGAAGTCAGGCATGGTGGGAAGAATCACCATGTTCCTAAAGTTGTTAAGTATCAAATGTAAGAAACTTGTAACTGTAAAGCTATATAGTTCTGCATACATTCCTACAGACTTACTTTTAAAGGTATAGTTTAAAAGCTTGACACTAGATGCCAAATTCCATAAGCAGAGGGTGGGGTGGGGGAGTATTTCAAGTGTTAAAGTGATCGTAGGGATAGGATTAACTGTTAAAGAGATCATAGGGATAGATTTGTTAAAGCAATCATACAAATAGGATAAAGTGTCTGGTAATAATAATAGAATTAAAAAGGTATGAACACTCCAAAATGGCGAACAGCCCAACAACAGACTCAGAGAAAGACAATCACTTAAAGTAGCACTCTGACCTCGGAATCAGCCCTCAAGGCATTCTTGTCTGGCTGAAAAGCCCACAAGAGCATTTCAGGCATGGAAAGCCAAGGCACTGGGGAAAAAATTATGCTACTTGAAGGACCTCTGTGGAAAGACCCAGTGGAAAGACATGGTCATCAAAGAAGGATGTACTTTTCTCTGAAGGGTGGAGAGAACTTCCACTTTGTTTATGACCTTGTCTAAATACAGAAGGAATTTGTGGACTTAAAGGAGTCCATAGCCTAGGCAGCTCATGTCAAGAGCCTCGGATGATCAGTGATGTCATACATAAGAGTGGTAATTGTTAAATTAACAACAGGCGTCACTGTGCACTAACTTCCCATGCAGGATCTTTGTTCTCAAAGAGTTGTATTATGATGTTAGGAAAATGGCACAGTCTTATCTATGGCACAATCTACACCCTGACACCATCCTAGGCTCTAGCCCCCACTGCCATTGCTGGAAGTCAGGTGGCCAGATGGCCCAACCACCAGTGTCAAGCTCCACCCCATCCTAATGGGATTCTCTGCTCCTACTTCCCTGCCCAACCCCCGGCAAAGTTTAAAAAGGACCTGTTCCTGAACACATGGCTCGCTCTCTCTCCTCTCCATCTCCTGATCTCTCTGTCTCTCTCTTGATCTCTCTTATGCTCTCCTTCTCCCTCTTTTCCTTCTTTGCCCCTTCCCTCCAGTCTGTTGGGTTTCCCCCAATAAACTCTTTCCCTTAAAAAATAAAAAGAGTTGTATTATGACAGCTTTGTGAAACTTGTTCTCAAAGATTTACTTCATTTCAGTGTATTAAGTAGAGTATATTCCTATGCTCATAAGTTTTAGATAAGCCTAAGGGCCCAACACCATTGCTTGTTTCCTTAGGTACTTCTTCAATTAATAATAAAACTTGTTCTAAAAGAAAAAAAAGTATATTATTCTAAAATTAAAAGAAAAACAAGAAAGTAAATTGGACAGAGGGTAGGTATTAGGGAGGGAGGGAAGATGGGGTGGGAAGTGTCATTATATTCTTAAAACTCTGTATGAGATATATGAAATTTGTTCCATTTATATAAATTTAAAATTTTAATAAAAAAGAGACTTTCTAGAAATCCAATATTAAACATTCACTCAGAACTCACTATAACTTGACCACATGCCATCCCTCTCTGCAAGAAAGGTTTGGAAACAAAGTATCTTATTCAGTCTGGAAGAAGACTCAACTAAATGTCTAAGTTCCTGGGCTGGCTTTGTAGCACAGCAGGTGAAGCTACCACTTCTGATGCCAGCATCCCATATTAGAGAGCCAGTCTGAGTCTGGGCTACACCATTTCCAAACTAGCCCCCTGCTAATGTACCTGAGAAAGCAGCAGTTGATGGCACAAGTACTTGGACCCCTGCAACCAAATGGGAGCCCAGGACGGACTTCCTTGCTCCTGGCTTCAGCCTTGCCCAGCCCTGGCTATTGGGGCCAGTTGGGAAGTATGCCAGTAGATGGAAGATCTCTCTGTTTCTTTCTCTGTCCCTTTGCCTTTCAAATAATAAGTAAATCTTTAAGACAAATAAAAAATAAATGTCTAGGTTTCATTACTAAGACAGAGGAGCTAAAGAAGTCTCTACAACAAGTCATCAGTTTGGTCTTCAGAACTTCTGCACATCTTAACTTCCCAGAGAATACACCCTCCTCTACAAAAGGACCAGATACCAAAACACCTTCTAGCTAGCTTATCCAAAGTCTTGTGTAGTTGGAGGATTAATACCCTGCCAAGTCTGTATGTAGCTCCTCATGGTTCCACGCCCTATGAACTAAAAAAGTTTGTCACTTCCATGATAATTTTAAAAAATATATTTATAAGCAATTTTTGATAGTAGAGTCATAAGAATCTCAATTTAAAACAATTGATCTCCAAAAATGAACAAAGAATATAGTATTGAGTCAAGTTATTATATGATGTTGTATGAAAGTGATCAATCCTAATTGGGGAATATTTGGTCATTTTTATAAAAATAGCTACTATGGCTAGAATGTTGATGTCCTCCCCAATTTCATATATTGGAAATTAACCTCCAAGGTGATTATATTAATAGATGGTGACCGTGGGAAGTGATTAGATCACAAAGGCTCCATCTCATGAATGGGATTAATATCCTTATAGAAGAGGCTTCAGAATCCCTGGCCTTCTGTCTCTTCCACCACATGAAGACAGTGTTCATATCTTTCGTCTAATTCTGCTAAATGAGGACATATCAAGACATACCACTCTGGAGAAAGGGAACAGCCCTCAGTAGACACCTTGCTCTTGGACATCTCAGCATTTAGGACAGTGAAAAATACATTTCTATTCTTCATAAATAATTCATTTTAAGATATATGTTATGGTCTCAAAAACAGTAAGAGAGTAACATAAGTTTATTCATATCTTTTCTACTCTACAGTGCATCAGCGCTCCATAGTACATGGAAAGATACTTTAAGGGAGTGGGAATTTAAGACACTTTAAGATGCCACTTGAATGTCCACATCTCATATCAGAATATCTGGGTTCCATTGCTGGCTCCACTCCCAATTCAAGGTGCCTGCTATTAATGAGTACCACATGAGGTAGCAAGCAGGGATAGCCCAAGTAGCTCAGTCTCTAAAATCCACATGGGGGACCTGGATTTGAGTTCCCAGCTCTTGGCTTCAGCCTGGCCCTGCTCCCAGATTGTTGTAGACATTTGGAGAGTAAATCATTGGGTGACATCTTTCAATCCTCTCTCTCATTCATTTTCAAGTCAATCAAATAAATTAATTAAAAAATTGTTTGAAAGACTTACTGTTAATGAACAACTTAATACATTATCCCTCTTAGTAGTTTTTTTGTCTGTTCTACTTAATATGACTGGTTTAATTCTGTAATTAATACACAGTTATTCTTAAGTGTTGAAATTTAACTGAAATGTGATCCCTGTTAAACGTAAGAGTGGGGATAAGAGAGGGAAGAGATGTACAATTTGGGACATGCTCAAGCTGACTTGCCCCAAATGGTAGAGTTAGAAACATACCAGGGGACTCCAATTTAATCCCATCAAGGTGGCATGTACCAATGCCATCTCACCAGTCCAAGTGATCAATTTCAGTTCACAATTGATCATAATGAAAGCACTAAGAGTCAAAGGAAGCACATAAACAAGTCTAGTACCTGCTAATACTAACTGATAGAATAAATAAAGGGGAGAGTGATCCAACATGGGAAGTGAGATACTCAGCAGACTCATAGAATGGCAGATGTCCTAAACAGCACTCTGGCCTCAGAATCAGCCCTAAAGGCATTCGGATCTGGCTGAAAAGCCCATGAGAGTATTTCAGGCATGGAAAGCCAAGACACTCTGGCAAAAAAAAAAAAAAAAAAAAACCGTAAATGAAAGATCTCTGTGAGTGAGATCCCAGTGGAAAGAACAGGTCTTCAAAGAAGGAGGTACCTTCCTCTGAAGGGAGGAGAGAACCTCCACTTTGAATATGACCTTGTCTAAACAAGATAAGAGTCGGTGAACTCAAAAGGCTTCCATAGCCTTGGAAACTCATGACCGGAGCATAGGGAGACTACTGATGCCATAAACAGGAGTGTCAATTTGTAAAGTCAACAACAGGAGTCACTGTGCACTTACTCCTCATGTAGGATCTCTGTCCTTAATGTGCTGTACATTGAGATTTAATGCTATAATGAGTACTCAAACAGTATATTTCACTTTGTGTTTCTATGGGGGTGCAAACTGTTGAAATCTTTACTTAATGTATACTAAACTGATCTTCTGTAAAAAAAAAAAAAAAGAAGAAGAGATTATCAATTCCCAACTTGACTCTCACTGGGATTAAACATGACAATAGGTCTGATCTGATTTCATCACCATTTAAAAAATCATCTATTATTTTTCACTTTATGTTTGTGTGGGAGCAAACTGTTGAAATCTTTACTTAATGTATACTAAACTGATCTTCTGTATATAAAGAGAATCGAAAATGAATCTTGATGTGAATGGAAGGGGAGAGGGAGTGGGAAAGGGGAGGGATGCGGGTGGGAGAGACGATATGGGGGGGGAAGCCATTGTAATCCATAAGCCGTACTTTGGAAATTTATATTCATTAAATAAAAGTTAAAAAAAAAGACTTACTTATTTGAAAGGCAGAGACAGGGAAAGTGGGAGAGAGAGAGAGAGAGAGATCTTCCATTCACTGTTTCGTTCTCCAAATGCTCACAATAGCCAAGGCTGGGCTAGGCCAAAACCAAGAGCCAGGAACTTCATCCAGGTCTTCCATTTGGGTGGCAGGGACCCAAGTCCTTTGGGCCATAATCCACTGCCTTCCCATGTGCATTAGAGGAAGCTGGATCAGAAGCAGAGGAGCCAGGACTAGAATTGACACTCTGGTATGAGATGAAGGCATCCTAAGCAGTAGTTTAATCTGTTGGCACCACAACACCTGACCCAGTAAATTTTTTTTTACAAGAAATCTACTTTAAGCTAGGGGCAAAAATCTCAATATGACTTATTTTTAGTTTTTATGGAAAAGACAAACATGCATGCATATGCACAAACATTCCTATTCAGAAAAGGGCATAAGAGAAATCTAGGTGACCACTGGTCAGCCAGGGTGCCCTGCTGCAGTGAGGGACGGAGATGCTTCATTGCTCATACAATAGCTTCAGCCTCTGCCCACTGCGAAGATCAAGCTCACTGGGCATCAAGGCTCTGAGGCAGAGGTTAGCCTGTAGGAAGTTGATTAGGGAGTTCACTGGGGATCACTGTACAAGGAGAGGGAAGAACAGGAGTGAGCAGAGGAGACATCAGGGTGTGAGGCAGTCTCAACAAAGACCTCAGTCAAGCAGAAAGATTCAGAAGTTAGGTTGACTGTTGAGAAGAGCTTGGAATCTGGAGGCCAGGAATTTATGTACCCGCACTGGCCAGTCCCTGGATTCAGGCCATCTCCAGGAAAAGAGCTGTGTGCTTGGGTAAAAGACTCCCCTTCAGCAGTGAGAAATTCCCAGACAAGATTGACAGCTGAAGGTTCTCAGTCAGGAACACTTCCAGCAGCTAGGGGAAACAAACTCTAGCCCTGAAAGGTTCTGGATGGTGCATCACAGCCTGCACAGCACCCACCCCTTTTTGAATGACCATAGCTGGGGTGGGCAGTGGAGAGGATGCCTTTGTAGGATGTGCAGCTTCCTCATTTTACTTCCAGTTTGTGCAAGTCAGGTTCCAGGTACAGTTTTGGTGTTTAACAGTCAAAAGCTATTGTAAGTTGGTCTTCACATTCTCTCAAAAATCTGGTAGAGATGTTTTTGTCTTTCGCTAAGTTACTTGCACAAATATTCATAATTAAAGAACTTTGACAGTCATGGATCTTTAAGCCGAATGAGAAATATTAGCCACTATGCTCTTTCCATTCTCAGATCCCATTTTAAAATCTTCTTGGGCTGGCACCGCGGCTCACTAGGCTAATCCTCCACCTGCGGTGCCGGCACACCGGGTTCTAGTCCCGGTCGGGGTGCCGGATTCTGTCCCGGTTGCCCCTCTTCCAGGCCAGCTCTCTGCTGTGGCCAGGGAGTGCAGTGGAGGATGGCCCAAGTGCTTGGGCCCTGCACCCCATGGGAGACCAGGATAAGCACCTGGCTCCTGCCATTGGATCAGCGTGGTGCGCTTGGAGGGTGAACCAATGGCAAAGGAAGATCTTTCTCTCTGTCTCTCTCTCTCACTACCCACTCTGCCTGTCAAAACAAAACAAAACAAAACAAACTTCTTAAGTGTATTCGAAATAGGATTTGCTTGGGAAGGAAATTCTTCATCTCATCATTGAGCTAGTTCCTACAGTCAGTCCAAGAGCTCTTACAGGACTTGTTTGAAAAAACTTGAAGTCAGATCCTTATCGCTGGGGCTGGCACTGTGGTGCAGTGGGTTAAAGCCCTGGCATGAAGTGCCAGCATCCCAAATGGGTGCTGGATCTAGGCCCAGTTGCTCCTCTTCTGATCCAGCTCTCTGCTATGGCCTGGGATAGCAGTGGAAGATGGCCCAAGTCCTTGGGCCCCTGCACCTGCGTGGGAGACCTGGAAGAAGCTCCTGGCTCCTGGCTTCAGATCGGCACAGCTCCAGCTGTTGTGGCCATCTGGGGAGTGAACCAGCGGATAGAAGACCTCTCTCTCTCTCTGGCTCTACCTCTCTTTGTAACTCTTTCAAATAAATAAAATAAATCTTAAAAAAAAAAATCCTTATCTCCTTCTAAGGCTACAATAGTTAATAGGCTATTGAGTAGTCTTAAGGTTAACAGCAAAATTGAGCAGAAAATACAGGGTTCTCATATAGTCTCCGCCCCCACACATGCACAACCTCCTCCATCACCAGCACTGGCACCAGAGTAGCACATTCGTAACAACTGAGGAGCCTACATTGTCTTTATCATCATCAAACTCCAGAGTTTACATCAGGGCTCATTCTTGGTATTGCACATTTCATGAATTTTGACAAATGTATAATGCATCTACCAAATGCTATCCACACATGCACAACCTCCTCCATCACCAGCATTGGCACCAGAGTAGCACACTCGTAACAACTGAGGAGCCTACATTGTCTTTATCATCATCGAACTCCAGAGTTTACATCAGGGCTCATTCTTGGTATTGCACATTTCATGAATTTTGACAAATGTATAATGCATCTACCAAATGCTATCAAAAGAATAGTTTTACTGCCTTAAAAAATTCCTTGTGCCCTGTGTAGTCATTCTGCCTTCCTCGCTAACATCTGGCAACCAAGGGCTCCAGTTTTACTTTTCCTAGAATGTATATGGTTGGAACCTTACATAGCCTTCTCAAATGGATTCTTTGCCTAGGAATATGCATTTAAGTTTTTTCATGTCTTTTTATGGCTTAGCAGCTCATTTATTTTTAGTGCTGAATAACATTCCACTTTGCAAACATACCATAGTTTATTTATCCACTCAGTTGCTGGAGGACATCTTGGCTGCTTTGAGATTTTGGCAACTATGAATAAGCTGCAATAAACATCGGTGTGGATATTTGGTGTGGATCTAAGTTATCCACTCATTTGTATGAAAACCATAGTTGAATTTTTAAATACTTCAATAGTCCAAATTACTGAAGGTCTGATCTACTCAGGCTTCAGGGGACAGGCCATGCCCTCTCTTGGCCGTGTGTCAACCCCTTATGCCTCCAGTTTGACTTGGCCTGTATCTTGGAGGACTGTGCTGAAAATAGCAGGAATCCGCCTGTTCTAACATTCTGGATTTGTCCTAACATTTTGGCTGTTACAGATTTAGCATGACTTGTGCACCCAAAGATCATTTGATCATTTTTATACTAAGTTCACCAGCTTAAGTCTGAAAAATCTAAACCTTTGGTATCTTTCTCCCTACCTCCATCATGAAACTGAAACCAGAATCTGGGCTGTGATATTCTCTATATCATATTCTAATAAAAGTGACTGCATTTCAGATGAAATCATCTCTAGCAAGTTTAATCAGAAATGGATTTGTTTTAAATTTCTTGAAGTGCCAGGTACGAAACTTAGGTGTTGTGTAAGCAGCAGCAATACAGCAAAGAGAAGACTATCCAGAAGAGTCCTTTTAACAATGTTGCCTCACAATGTTGCCACTATGTTTCATACCTGTAAAGCCAGAGGAGACCTTCCCCACATCTGTTCTGGGAAACAAACCAACCCTGCATGACAGTGCTCATCAGAGGAGTCACAGAGCTGCTGCCTGATGATGTTTGCTGCGATACCTGAAGTCTCACCCACCTGGGTTTTCAGAGGTTGTCACACATAGAGTCCTAACTGCAAGCAGTCTGGGAACTGTGGTCTTTCCAGATGATTTAAGGAGCTTAAGGAGTTGGAGTTATGTACAGGAGTGCCTCTCAAACAGCCAGTATTTTCAGCCTTGGAGGCACTTGGCAACGTCTGGAGACATTTTTTATTATCACAGTTGAAGAGGAGGTGCTAGGAATATCCAGCAGGCAGAGCCCAGGAATGCTGCTAAACAACCTACGACGCAGAGGATGGTCCAGAAATAAAGAATTATCCAGCCCCAAATATCTAGGTGCAAGGTTGAGACAGCTGGCATGAAGTGAGCCATCCACGGTATCTGGCTCCAGCTCCCCACTCAGATTGGTAGGTCCTGGCAGTGGAAGCCTGAAAATTCATTTCTGGATACCATCAAGCAGAGGTCTGGATTCCACAGAGTCTTACTCCAAACATGGAAAAACCACACATTCACAAACACTTTTTCATATGTAATATAATTACATATCATATATATATGTAATATAATATCAAATATATGCTTAAAAATTTTAAACATTTTATTGAAATACAGTATACATACTAAGATATGCACATAAGTATACAGATAAATGACTTTTTGGTCTCTGATCACACCCATAACCAACACCCAAATTAAGAACAAAACATTACTAGTACCCCAGGAGTCCTCATTATCCCCTCCTCCTTCTCTATTTTTTTCTCATTTTTTTTCAAACATGAGAAGGAAGAGTATATTGTCAACAAATATCATACTCTAAAATGCAAGGTATGTAACAAAGATAGAAACACAAGAAGTGTATCTGGAGATGGTCACAATACAGTAGGGAGGTGAAAGAGTCAAGCATGAAAGGGATGGAAGCTGATATGCTTTTATTCTCTGTGTATTACCACTGTGGATAGGTGCTTGATCACCTCCAGGACTCTGACAACCAACACTGAACACATACATGCCTCAGTCATCCCACTAAAAGCTGAGGAAGCTAGGGCACTTAGACATCTTCTTAGTTTCCTGGTGTGCCTATAACAAACTATCACCAATGTGATGGCTTAAATTAACATGCTTATTATCCTATAGTTCTGGATGTCAGAAGTTCAGAATAGATCCCCTCTAGGGCTGCGAATGGAAGCTGTATAGAATCCATTTTCTTGCCTTTTCAGCTCCTGAAAGCCACCATCCTTCCTTGGCTACTGTCCCCTTCCTCCTTTAAAGCCAGCAGTATAGCTCCTTCAAATTTCTCTGTGTAAAGTCGTCTTCTACATATAAGTGCTCACGTGAAATTGAGTCACCTCACCAGTGAATGACAGTCTTTCATCTCAAGATCATCACTTGGCCACATCCTCAAAGAGCTGCTATCATGTAAGTCTTGGTTGGTGTTCTCAGATTTGGGGAATTAGGTTGTGGGCATCTTCGACTGGACCATTATTCTGTCTACTATCTATCTGTGATCTGTGATTAGCTGAACACTGATCCCAAAGGGAGCATTAGCACTTCAGTCTGACACTCAGGAAAGTCAAACAGGCTGACTGCCACAGAAACTCATGGGCTAAAAAAACTCAAGTGCCAGCAGTGGGGAATTGGGCAGTGTGCAACAAAGTGGTCAGAGTGATGGATAGAGATGGGGGGAGGGGAATCAGACATCATCTGCTGCAATTCCTCTTGAATCTAAATCAACACTGGGAAGGCACAGACAACCCTTAGTTAGCTTTCACTTTGTTTTAAGAGAGAGCAGTAGGAATGAAAGGGGACAAGGAGATGCAAAGATATGGTTTATATGAGGGTACTTCAAAAAGCATGTGAAAAAGAGAATTTAAGATGCTTATTATGGTGCAAAAAAAATAGAAATGCATTCATGCATCGTTTTTTCATAATACATAATTTTGACCTTTTGGAAGAATCCTCATAAGCATGACTTTTAAAAAAAATTGCAAAATTTGCAAACCTGTCTTTTAATTCCATTTTTCATGAACTTTTTGAAGCACCCTCGGACAGAAGGAAAAGTTCATCAAAAGGTGGAGAAAGGACACAGAGTTTAAAAAAAAACATCATACCTTTTAAGCAGTATATTAAAAAGACAACAATGAAGAGTTGGAACTTCCTTGTTTTAAAAGCGATTTATTAGAATAAACAATATATTTTAGAAACTGTTGTGTTTTTCATTTGATTGAAGAGCTTGTTGTTCATTTTAGGAAGAGGGTGGTGGCAGCAGCACAGAATTTTTTCAAATTCCCACATCAACACAAACAGTGCAAATACAGCAAAACCAAAAACACATAAATAACATTTTAAAAACATCAAAACAACACAGAACAGAAATAGAGTGCCCCATAGGGCACAAAATACAAGTAGACAAGGACAAAATATCAACAGGCATGAATCTGCATGTCAGCCTCTGTGCAGAGGGAGGCAGAGGTGCAATGGAGCATATGGCAGAAGAGAAGCCCAAAGAGTTTAGAGGAATTCACTGGAGCCCCCAGTGGGCCAACTGGAAACAGCACCTGAACCTGGGGGACCGGCGGTAAGAACTGAAGTTGGTGGAGAAACCTAGTTCCTGTGAACATTCACAACGGAGCCACCCAAACTTCCCTTCCAGGACAGGACCCTGCACTGCACAGACATTTCTAGGAAAGACATAAAAGTAGAACAGAAATAATGACAAATATAAAGGGAAAAAAAGAGGTTTTAAAAGGCTGTGAAGGAAAATGCAGTTCAAAAAATGAGCCCCAATATATTTTTAAAATCTGTAGAGAAAAAGAAAAAAAAGCAAATGATCTGAAGTTAGAAAACTTATATTGAATCATTTCTCCTTCTACCAGCTTGGAAAAACTAATTAAGAACCAGAAAAGTACTGAGGTCAAATCTAATATAACTCTTTAATTAGAAAACAGAATGAAGAATAGGATAATTTCCCTCAAGCAATGAAAGCATGATAGGGAGACACGTCCATAGAACAGATTTAGAAAGAGCTAAAAGAAATAAAGTTACACAAGACATGAAAAAGCAATACAATTTAGAATTAGGAAAACTAAAAGTGAGGTGACAATTCAGAAAATAATTTAAAAATAAAACTTGCTTCAGAAACAGATTAAACAAGATTGAACACTAGAGTGAATTGACACAACAGGTAATCCTTTAATAAAAACATAGTGAAAATGAGACAACTTATTAAACTCAAAAGAAATGGATAAAAAGGATCTGAGAGAAATAAATACTGAAAACAGGCAAGGGAGATCCATCAGATATTAATAGAAGTCTCTGATGAGGAAAACCAAAGCAGAATAAATACTAAAAGATACCATTTATCTTCCAGAAATAAAAGTTATTCTAAAATTATGTTATAATGTGGAATTATAGAAAAATAGGCTTCTAATCTTTCCATCTTCAAAAACATGATGCTCCATGTAAAAGAAAAGAGATATAGATGCAATTTAGAAGAAGTGAAGTTAAAGACTGGGTAGAGTTCTTGACTTTGAACAGAAGGTATTAAGTATTCTAGCCTGAAAGAAAGGATGGACAAGGGAAGGAAGGAGAGAAGGAAGGAGGAGTGAAGGGAAAAAATAGGAAAGAAAGGAGAAAGGCAGGAAAGGAGGCTTTTATACCTCTATCCTGTGAAGAGGTCTACAAACAATGACCAATGCAATGCACCGTAGCATCTCTGGCATGTGGGTGTGATCTTGACATATCACATCCCACTTCAAAACAAAACAAAAATAGGGCCCCTAAAAGAAATGGTTGATAAAGGTTCTGGTGCAGAAATGTACAAGATAAACCTGAAGCACTGCATTACACAAAGCAAGGAAGCTGTGACAAATTACTGGAGTTATGTCAGACAAGAGAGCATTTAAACGGATAACTGCAATTTTGCTAAAACCTATCAAATATGAGGAAAGACACGAGCAAGGTACCTGTCATCACAGGACCAAGAAAGAACGTCAATGCTAGTTTGGGGTTTTGTCTTCTACACCGGACTGGTGCAATGACCACTGACAAAAATGATTCTAGTATTACTCAAAAAAGAGCAGAATGACCCTGGTCTACAGGATGTTGACCAGAGGCAGGGGTAGATTATTTTTACTGAACAAAGTTTGAAGGAATGTTTCCAGAGGTTAAAAATAAAGTCACATTTTGATCATAATCAATTTGTCCTTGTTATTCATCATGTAAAAAATATAATGGATTCTGTCTCCATGGAGCTGATAACCTAGGAAACATTTAAATGCATGCAAATATCTATAAAACTATTAAGTGTGTTAATGGAGGCAGGAACAAAATTCTGTAGTTCAGTAGACAGATCACTTCTTTGGGGTAAAAGGAACGGATGGGGCAGAGACCTGGTGCTGTTCCCTTTATACTAGAGTACGCAGTCTCCCAGCCTTTCCGATCTGTGGTCAATACTTTTATACAACCCATTAATGGTTAGTTACTGGAAAAATGATCAAAGGCTTGGATGTTGTGACAACGTTGAATTACTGTAAAATACTCTGCTAAGTTTACTTTCAATTTCTGAACTTTCACTGTTGTCAGTGTAAAATATAAACACCAGTATGTTCTGAGTAGCATTAAGGAAATGACATCCAGCAAGGGACTACCCACTTTGTCATCAGCTGTCATCTGTGTGAACATATCAAACCTTTACATCTCTCTGGGCTTATGTTTCCTTGCATGTAGAGTAAGAGAATTGAAGTGGTCCTAAAATTCTAGACCGTGCAGTGCACTTAACTGTTGGCTGCCACAGGAAGCGGTCTGATGAATTATCATCCTGCTTATACTCACTTCCTTGCCTATGTGAGAATTGGTCTCTTCTTCCCCTCTTGCCTAGTATTTTAAGGTATGTTCTTGCAGCTTAGGACTGAATGGCTCATCAGAGATAAGCAGGCCTTCAAGGAGCTTGATTTTCTACAAAACCATTATGGGTTAATCTCAAATTACCTTAATTATGGTGGGGGAGAAAAAGGCAAGAAATCAAAATGAAAAATATTAACCTGAAACCCAACTTACATAACGGGATTCATGACTCACTCAGGAGACCCACCACCAGCATCTTGCATAGATCAGTGCTCCTGTTGCACGTTCCCCATCCTACTTGAGACAGTCCATGGCATTTGCATGCCTGTTCATCTCACATACTCTCATTTAGCTGGGTGCATAACATGCATTTTTTTTTCCTTTTTTAAGATTTATTTATTTACTTGAAACAGTTACAGGAGAGGGAGAGACAGAGAAAGAGAGAGATCTTCCATCCATTGGTTTACTCACTAGATGGCTACAATAGCTAGGGCTGGGCCAAGTTGAAGCCAGAAGCCAGGAGCTTCACTAGGGTCTCCCACTTGGCTGATGGAGGACCAAACGCTTGGGCCATCTTTCGCTGCTGTCCCTGGCACATTATCAGGGAGTTGAATGAGAAGTGGAGCATCCAGGACTTGAACCAGTGCCCTTATGGGATGCTGGCATCACAGGTGGTAGTTTAATCCACTGTGCCATAATGCTGGCCCCATAGTGGTTGCTATTAATAACTTGAGTGAAATAAGCCAATCCCAAAGGGACAAATACCACTTGTTCTCCTTGACAGGTGACAACTGAGCACCAAAAAGGAAACCTGTTAAAGTGAAATGAACACTATGAGTAATGGTGACTTGATCAGCCCTCACCCTGACAGTTGATGAGCAACTTGATATGTTATCCCTCTTAGTATTTTTTTTTTGTTTGTTCTACTTAATACTTTTGGTTGAATACTGTAATCAATACACAATTCTTCTTAAGTGCTGAAACTTAACTGAAAAGTGTTTGCTGTTAAATATGAGTGGGAATAAGAGAAGGAAGAGATGTGCAATTGGGGACATGCTCAAGCTGACTTACCTCAAACAGTAGAGTTAGAAACATACCAGGGGATTCGAATTCAATCCCATCGAGGTGGCATGTACCAATGCCATCTCACTAGTCCCAGTGATCAATTTCTGTTCACAATTGATCGTAATGATAGGACTAAGAACCAAAGGGATCACATAAACAAGAATAGTGTCTGCAAATACTAGCTGATAGAATCAAAAAGGGAGAGAATGATCCAACATGGGAAGTGAGATACACAGCAGACCCATAGAATGGCAAATGTCCTAACAGCACTCTGGCCTCATAATCAGCCCTTAAGGCATGCGGATCAGGCTGAAATGCCCATGAGAGTATTTCAGGCATGGAAAGCCAAGACACTCTGGGGGAAAAAAAACCTAAATGAAAGATCTCCGTGAGTGAGATCCCAGTGGAAAGAACAGGTCATCAAAGAAGGAGGTACCTTTCTCTCAAGGGAGGAGAGAACTTCCACTTTGACCATGGCCTTGTCTAAAAATGATCAGAGTCAGTGAACTCAGGGGGCTTCCATAGCCTTGGCAGCTCATGACAAGAGCCTAGGGTGATTACTGAGGCCATAAACAAGAGTGTCAATTTGTTAAGTCAACAACAGGAGTCACTGTGCACTTACTCCTCATGTAGGATCTTTGTCCTTAGTGTGCTGTACATTGAGATTTAATGCTATAACTAGTACTCAAACAGTATTTTTCACTTTATGTTTCTGTGTGGGAGCAAACTGTTGAAATCTTTACTTAATGTATGCTAAACTGATCTTCTGTATATAAAGAGAATCTTGATGTGAATGGAAGGGGAGAGGG
Organism: Oryctolagus cuniculus; assembly: GCF_051225735.1. Lineage (NCBI taxonomy): Eukaryota > Metazoa > Chordata > Mammalia > Lagomorpha > Leporidae > Oryctolagus > Oryctolagus cuniculus. Next base: position 68,496,645 of record NC_142870.1, read on the forward strand.
AGTGGATAAGGGGAGGGTTGCGGGTGGGAGGGACGTTATTGGGGGGAAGCCATTGTAATCAATATTCTGTACTTTGGAAATTTATATTCATTAAATAAGTTAAAAAAAAAACTGGTTCTCAAATAAATAAATGAACAAGAATGATAAATTTCCTATAAAAGACTTCTAAACCTGTCCTGACCCTACAGAGTCAGGCTTCATTCCCTGTCCCTCTAAACTTACTCTGTGAAGACTGCTTGCTTCTTGTCTCCTACAGGAACTGTGATGTATGTCTCTAGAAATCGCCTGCTACGGACTGAACTGTGCTGCCCCCAATATTCATGTGTTGAATTCCCCATGCCCAATGTGACTGTATTTGTGATAGAGTTTATAAGAGGTAATAAAGGTTGGGGCTGGTGCTGTGGCACACTAGGTTAAAGCCCTGCCCTGCAAGGCCAGCATCCCATATAGGCGCCAGTTCCAGTTCCGCTGCTCCTCTTCCAATCCAGCTCCTGCTACGGCCTGGAAAAGCAACAGAAGAGGGTCCAAGTGCTTGGGCCCCTGCACCCATGTGAGAGACCTGGAAGAAACTCCTGGCTCCTGGATTTGAATCAACTCGCCTCTGGTTGTTGCAGTCATCTGGGGAGTGAACCAGTGGATGGAAGACCTTTCTGGCTCTACCTTTCTCTGTAACTCTTTAAAAGAAAAAAAAAATTTTTTTAAAGAGGTAATAAAGGTTAACTGAAGCCATAGGGTGCACAGATCTGTGTACCTTAACCCAAAAGAGCTGCTCTTTCTTTTCTCCCTCCCCCAACCCTACCCCCACTCCACCACAGACTTGGCCTTGTGAGGACAGACAGGGTAGCTGTTTACAAGCCAGAAAGAGTGCTTACTAGAAACCAAATTTGCTGGAATGTTGATCATGGACATGTAGCCTCCAGACTGTGACAAAATAGATTTCTGTTGTGTAAGCCTCTGGTCTGTGGTCTTTTGGTATGATGCCCCAAGCAAACTAATACTCGCTGATTTCTCGTACAGAGACCTCAAAAAAAGCCACTAAGTCTCCTCCAAGTAGAAAACTTCAAACTTTCTTTTACTACAATCCGGGGGAACACACAGCTTTTGGTCTTTGCATTTCATATTCCAGATCCATTATAATCTTGAACGCAGGTGCAGCCTGCCTCTCAGGGGAAAAGCTACTTTTATACACTGTGAGACAACCACTTCCTGCTAATTCAATGGTGTTAAATCTTTTTGTGGCCACAGACCACTTTGAAAACTGAAGAAGGCTCTATTACAACATTGTCGAACTCTCAGAGATGATGGAAATGTTCCATAATTTGTACTGTCCAATATGGAAGCTAGCCAGAACAAGGTTGTTGTCAGGAACTGCAAAGGGTCGGAAATTTTCCTCTGCTCACAAGTTAACAAATTAGCCTGAGACAGTTTCATAGATGCTGGCAGAAAACACAAACTGGATTAGCTGTAAAGGACAGTCTATTTTTCATAGCAATAGCAGTAGCTGGGGTACCATCATTCTCCTATGTCAATGTTCCAAGCCTTACTCACTTCTCAAGAGTGACAGAACAAGGGCCAGGTGACACCTGCATATACAATGCTGGCATTATGAAGAGGAACTCTGAACCTAAAGGACCCAAATCTCTTAACAATGGGCAATAAGCAAATAACAGGAATAATTACCTTTGCAAGGAGGTATTATCCTTATTGTACAGGAAACAAATCTGCTTTTCTTTAAAGGGAGACACTATATGTTTCAAGACTTTTTACAATACAAATATCCTTTAAAAGATAGTCCAGAACAAAAACATAATTAGTGAGTCTGCTCACAATATGTATAAACTGCGTGACAGTCCCATGGAGATTCGTCTCCCAACAAGGAGCCATATATATATCCTACAGCTGACATAACCTCCAGTACAATGTTAAATTGACATGATATGACTTTGCACACTTTATTTGCTCTGATCTTCTGTCAAAAACATTCAATTTTTCTTCAACAGTTATATAACTCTGCCTTTCAAATAAACAAATCCTTAAAAAAAAAAGTTTTACATCTGTTTCTGATTGCCACACAATGTCTTGTAACCCTACCAATAATAAATAAACAGACTGCTTTCAGCTCCCACTACCACAGACAACATAGCAATGGGCATCCTCCTAAGTCCCAAGAGGTTCTCTGTACCCAATCCTTCAATGGATATATGCAGGAGTGACATGTACATAATTTGACTAAATACTATCAAATTCCTCTCCAAGTACTGGATCAGCCTATTAAAAGGGTTCCCCTATCTTCACATCTTTGAATGTTTACCATTATCCAATTTAATTTTTGGTAACTGATATATTTTAATTCTTTTTTGGTTTGAGGATCTTTACCCACTTGTTGGCTTTCTTGTATGTGTGTGTGTGTGTGTGTGTGTGTGTGTCTGTATATATATATTCTTTTGATTCATGACTTCTGGTAGCGAGCCTTCAAGGTGGCCCACTGTGCTGCAGCCTCATGGTATTCATATGCATGTGTAATTCCTTCCCACACTGATCTGGCTGACCTAGATAACCCATAGTATACTAAGGAAAATGAAGCATGTGAATTCTGAAAGTAGGGCATCAGAGACACTGTGTCTGCCTACCCTCCTAGATGGCTTGATCTGGGAGAAACCCAGCATCACATTCCAATAGGCAGCCTGGGACTGGTACTGTGGCCTGGTGGGTAAGGCCAGCACCTGTGACGCTGGCATCCCATAAGGGCACCTGTTTGTGTGCTGGCTGTTCCACTTCTGATCCAGCTCCCTACCAACGTCCCTAGGAAAGCAGCAGAGGACGGCCCATGTGCTTGGGTCCCTGCACCCACATGAGACCAAGAAGCTTCTGGCTTCAGTCTGGCCAATGCTGGCTGTTGCAGAGTGAAACAATGGATTAGAAGATCTATCTCTGTGTCTCTCCCCTCTCTTTCCAACTCCGCCTTTCAAGTAAGTAAAATTAATCATTTTTTTTTTAAAATATGCAGCCTTTCTGGAAAGGTCTGCAAGGTGAGAAACAGCCACCAGCCAGCACAACTTGCCAATCACTTGAGTCCTCTTAGAAGTGAAACCTCCAGCTCGTCAGGCATGTGGGTATTTGCAACTGTGGCTAACTTGTGGACCACAACAACCCTAACCCAGAAATACACGCTAAGCCACTCCCAAATTTCTGACGCATAGAAACTGAGAGATGACAAGTGCTCGTGACTGTTTTAAGCCACTACCATTTGTGGTAATAACTTGCTAAACAGCAACAGATTAACTGATATTCTACTGTTTTTATTTGCAGTTTTCTATATAGTCTAAAAAGATGAGTCAGTTTTAGACTTTATAAATATCCTCTCCAAAATGATTCCTTGTCTATTAAATTTGTCTATAGTGTCTTTTCAAAAAATAAAATACTTTTGGTATAACAACATTCACCTTTTTTCTCCATTATGGTTCATGCTAGAAAGGTGGCAAGGGGAAGGAAGGATTGGTTTTTAAGCAGCTCTTTTACATCCTAAATCACAAGATGTTTTCCTATATTTCCTTCTAGGAAGTTTTTAATGTTATCCTTCGGAGAAATTCTGGGCTTCATGTGATACTCTAACAAAGGGCAGATTTACTTCATTTCAAGTATGTGTTAAGTTTTCACAGCAACTAACATGCTCCCTTAAATCTGCATTTAGAAGTAGGAAGGTGTCATCAGCATTGGGCATAGCAGGTAAAGCCCCTGCAACCTGTGTAGGAGACCCAGAGGAAGCTCCTGGCCCTGGCTTCAGATCGGCACAGCTCCAGCCAGATGGAAGAAAAAAATGTAAAAAATGCCAACACATTATATAGCAAATACTTATGTCAAATACTTAATATGTCATCACACTACCTTAGACTTTCAGAGTAAACTATTTGAGTATGATGATCAGAATAAACATTTTCCCACTATTTAGCTTAAGGAGAAGCAGATCTTGAAATTCGTGTGTTAAAAACAAAGGAACTTCTGCCTCAAGATATGGAAAGAGCAGGACTGACTTCAAATTCAAACTTTGCAAACCACAGGAGGTGTTTGCAGAGGGAAGTTGCAGAGGGAAGTAACTGGTGACAAAAGTCCACTGGGGATAGGTCAGCTGGAACAGCTAAACAGGTGAAGGTGGAGTGCAGAATGGCGAAACTGTGCGAAACCCCCAGGACTGAAAGAACTACAGGGTGTTCACATCCTCTTACAGGTGCTTCCTCTGTGAACTGCACCTGGCACTCACAGATCAGAAAGAGCCCCCAGAGGTGTCATCGTGGTGCTAGTCTGGAGGAGACAGTCATGTATGAGAAGCAGAAACTCTATGGGGGCTTTTCTATCTCCACCACTGAGCTTCAGTTTCTTCACAAACAACCAAAGTTACCCAAGAAGCTGTTCTATATCTAGATGTATTTCAAACTTTCAAAAAATATCCAGCCCAATGCCTTAGGTAGTGGATTCTAAATTTCTCTTCAAGAAAACAAGAGAAACAGAAACACTTTTCAAGTCGTATCTAGAGGCTAGCATTTACAGAAAAACAAACTCAAAAACACTGGAAGAAAACCACAAGCCAATATTCCTCATGTGCACAGAGACAACCATCAAAATCATAGAAACTGACTCCAATAATACATGAAAACAGGCTGGCGCCGCAGCTCACTAGGCTAATCCTCCGCCTTGCGGCGCCGGCACAACGGGTTCTAGTCCCGGTCAGGGCGCCGGATTCTGTCCCGGTTGCCCCTCTTCCAGGCCAGCTCTCTGCTGTGGCCAGGGAGTGCAGTGGAGGATGGCCCAAGTGCTTGGGCCCTGCACCCCACGGGAGACCAGGAGAAGTACCTGGCTCCTGCCATCGGATCAGCGCGGTGCGCTGGCCGCAGCGCGCTGGCTGCGGTGGCCATTGGAGGGTGAACCAACGGCAAAGGAAGACCTTTCTCTCTGTCTCTCTCTCTCACTATCCACTCTGCCTGTCAAAAAAAAAAAAAAAAAAGAAAAGAAAACAATGTCGTCGTTCACCCAAGAAATTCAAAGACAGTCTCAATAATGTAATCTACCAAATTAAAGGACTAAATAAAAAAACCTGTATAACTCACGAGTTGTAGAATAGAGTAAAAAAACAGCATTCATGATAAAAATCCTGCAAACGAGGACTAGAAGAGAACTTAACATAATGAAGGGTATCTGCAGAAAGCTACAGCTAACATTCCACTTAACGAGAAACTCTTTTAAGATGAGGAAACCGACAAAGATGTTCTCACTCATTACTCGTATTCAATGCTACTTTTGAGTTCCTAGACAGTCTTAATTAGAAGTAAAATTGTCTTCACTTGCACATCAGTCACATGAAAAAAAAAAGAAAAGATCTACAATAAACTACTCAAATTAAAAATGAATTTACCAAGGTTGGAAGGATAAAGGTCAGTATACAAAAGTTCATTGTATTCCTATATACAAAGAATAGACAATTAGATGTTGAAATTAAAAAATAACGTACAGGGGTGGGCATTTGGCCTAGCAATTAAAACACCCATGTTCCATTATCAGAGAGCCTGGGTTTCATTCCCAGCTCCTGATTTCTGATTCAGTTCCTGGAAGGCAGCAGCGATACTCAAATAACTGGGCTCCTCCCACCCACATAGGAGACATGGCTTGAGTTCCCACCTCCTGGGATTAGCCTGGCCCAGTCTGGCCTTTTTGAAGTAAACCACTGGAAGAGAACTAGTTCTGTTTCTGTCTGTCAAATATTGTTTTTACAAAGTACAGCAGACCCAAATCCCCAAAGTATTTAGGTATAAATCTAACAAAGTATGTGTAAGATAAAAGAAACAAAAGAAAATCTAAAAAAATGGAGAAAAATATTGTATTGATAGCTTTGAAGACTCAGTGATGTTAACATGAATCCTCCTTTACTTGATCTATAAACTCAAGGCACTTCTAAAACTTACACAGAAAGGTAAAGAATCTACAAGAGCTGAAAACAATTCTTTAAAAGAACTAAATAATTTCAAGGTTTACTACAGTAACAAAGGTAATGTGTTACAGGCAAAACAGATAACCATTAGAACATCACAGTATTAACTGTTTCAGGCAAGATCCTATAATGCCAAAATTAATGGATTAAACTTTAATGAGACACCGGCTCCCAAAATTCACTAATTACTGTGGTGGTTTTAACATTCTTTGATAAGTCTTTTCTCCAAAAGAAGAATTAATTCCTCTCCATCTGAGGCATATGCATATTGCAGACTCATTTCTAACATTGGAAAAAAAGAATCAGTAACTCTATAAAGAGATGCCTGGCAGGTACCACTTCGTGTACTCTTCACATAATGCAAAGGCAAGGGTGTTATATTAGTAACTTCAAGCTAACGGTGAGAAAATATCCAAGAACCCAAAGTGTGGAACACTCTACAGAATTTCTAACCACTATTCTTCAAAGGATCATGGTCATAAAAGAAATAAAGAGAAACTGTCACAAATTCTAAGAGATTAAGAAACAAGACGACTAAATGCAATGTACAAGTAGTACAGACTGGATTGAATTCTGGAATAGAAAAGACGTAAGTGTCGAAAAGGTAAGGAAATGTGAATAACAGTACTGTATCAATGTTAATTTCTCAGTTTTGATAAGTTTATCGTAGTAGTTTAGTTTTGAAAGATATTATTAGAGGAAGCTGGGTGAAGGGTATACTGGACTCTGTGCTATTGTGCTATTTTTAGAACTGTTCTGTAAATCTAAAATTATTTAAAATGTTAAAAAATTACCATTTGCTACCACTTTTGTAAATCATACCCGAAAATACTATCAAACTGAAATTAAAGTAGATGTGACAGTTTTTGAGACTACCATTCATAATCTAAATTTAAAGTTCATCAAAACAACTTTACTGTGCACCAAAACTCACTGTTCTTAGTGTTTCTAAATTTGAACTCATAAAAACACGTGTATACCACCGGCAGACTCATTTCTGTTTATGTATTGGGATCCATACAAAGATTTCAATAGAAAAAATGATCTAAGATGAAGGAAAAAATGCCATCTAGTGGTGACTGATAGAGATGACTGTTCACCAACAACACTGTGCAGTTTGGAAAAGTGTACCTATTCCCCTATTTATATATTTATCTATTTATGTATTTATCTACCCACTCATCTAAAAGGCAGAGAGCAACAGACAGGGAGGGAAAGACATAGAGATCTTCATTCACTGGTTACTCCTCAAATGCCCACAACAGCCAAGGTTAGGCCAGGTTGAAGCCAGGAGGCAGGAACTTCATCTGGGTCTCTCACGTGGGTGGCAAGAGCCCATCCTTCTTCTGCTGTTTTCTCAGGCAAATTAGCAGGGAGCTGGATCAGAAGAGGAGCAGTCAAGACTCATTCCAGCACTCCACTATGGGATGTCTGCATTGCCAAGTAGTGGCTTAACTCTAGCCAGCCACAATGTTGGCTCCTTATGTTTTTGATAAATAAGACTACCAGAAAGACAATGCTGATCATATGATAGAATCCAATAAAGGAGACCACTTAGATAAAATGTATTAAAAGATAAAATATCCCAGCAAAATCTAAGAGAATAACTTGCTGGCTACATGATTAAGCATGATATCTAAAGCATAATAAAGGGTATGTCCCAGCTTAAAACTCTGTAATATAACACATTACATCCACCAAATCATTAACTTCATCATGAAGATTGTCTTACAACACAAGAATTGAACAATTAAGAAAGGGAGAAAAATAAAGACACTGACTGTAAGGAGAGCATGCTTGAATAAGGTGGAAAAAAACCCACTAAGGTTTCCTAGAGGGAGCATTAGCCCCTCTACTTTGTGAAGACTAAAAAGAACAGGGACAAGAGGCAATGCAATGGTGTGAGAAGACAGTAAAAGGAGGAGTTAAAGGTAGGTACTGTGCTCTCCTTTGTTCAAAGTGTATGCTTAGAGCAGAATACTTGCCTTTCTGAGCTACATTCAGATCTATAAATCATTGTGATTCATCAAAGAGAGCTTTTTAAATTTTAGCATTGTACCAGGAAAACATGATAGTTTAAAATACTCCTGAACCCTTAATAAAAAATAATTTTGGTGGTATCGACTTAAAATAATCAGGTAGCAAGATAATAGTATTAGTATATTTCCTAGCACACACTAAGTGCTTCTTAAAAAAATCAACTACTGGCAGATAAGAGACCTGGGAAGAGAGAAAGAAAGGGAAAACAAAGGAAACAAAAAGGACAAGAAAGCAAGACAGTTTAGCATGCATAATATTTTTAGTCCCAATTTTTTTATAGTTACACATTATTAAATGTGTAATTTCTTCATAAATGTGAAGCAAAAATACTTTGTTATTATTCTGTAAGACATGTCTTCAGAGAGTTGTTATCGAACAGAAAATACTATTATAACCTTTTGATAAGAAGTGAGAAAAACTTGTCTCTTCATATTCTTTTATTAAACAAATAAGGCTGGTAGTGGAACTTTTTTTATTTAATGCATAAACATATAAGTCCCTTTATTAGAGAAATTGTACATATTGGTGAATATGGTCAATGGTCACATCTATGGGTTAATCCTTTAAAAATCAGAATCAATAATTAGGATAAATTCTATGCTCTCTTCATTACATGGTGAAGTGTCTTGTGTAGTCATATTCTATTGTTGGAATGACAGCTTGTACAAATTTCAGAAAAATTAGAAGATACCTAAAGGTTTTTAGCTAAGGAAAATAAGATTTACAAATAGTTATGTTTTAAGCTCACATTGTAATTATTCATTTTATCAAACAATTTCTCAAAAAAAAAAGACAAAATCTTATTTCAAGTCTTCAAAAGGAATTCAATCATGCAAATTTGTCTATTTAACGAGGTTCTTCAGACTGCCTGCTTATTCCAATATTTGAAGTTGAAAATTTAGATTACACAGCTTCAAACACTTTGATATAAAAATAAGTACAAGACTATTCACAACAAAAGAGCTTAAGACTGATTCATTTACCCTTTCCCTTTACTGCTTTTAAGTTCACTACTGTATATTAGGAAATGAGGGAGAATAATGAGTATAAAATACTGTAGCAAAAAAGAAAAAAATATTGTAGTAAAAAACAGAAAAACTAATTAAATGGAAACATTAATAATGGACTGATTCGAGATTAGTATATGTACCTGTCACACTGGATTCTTTTTAATAAAACCCTGAATTTTTTTCTATAATCAATTGCACAAATCACCAATATAATACCAACCTGGCACCAAATAATTCAAGCTATTTGGCATCTCAGTTATTGACTTCAACTGCTTTTGATGCATCCATGCTATAAGTACATGTATTTAAAAATCCAACAGTTTGCATAGACATTTAATTTACTCTTTTTGTCAACCCCAGTTAACTGAATAGGTGAATCACAGAAGGAGACAATGGTGTTCTCTGAAGAAAAATTAACACGCTATATTTTAAGAATATTTAATTGATATATTTAGGTTAAATTATTTGCTTCAAGGAGAACTCAGATTGACATAACCTAATTTTCCTTTTATCTGATAGGAAAAACAAATTTTTTAGTTACATGTAAAATTGGAAATATCTGCAGAAAAGGTTAACTCATGTTATCCTAAATTAGTAGGTGACCTCTGTAAAAAGGTAGAGCTACTAGTGCATACAGGGATGTGTTCTAATCAACTGAACAAAGCTAACACAATATAATATTTTTGAAATAAAGACTCCCGTTAGGACTTTCAGATATGAAAGACTAATATAAACTATGGATACCATATCATTAAAGTTGGACTAAATTTCCCCAAAATGGTTAAAAAAAAAAGAAAAAGCAAACATACAAGCCATTTTGCCACCAATCACACAAACAGGTAAGGATACATATGAACACCAAGTTCTCCCCCTCCTTCTGCAACAGTCTCAATGATTTTCTTCATCACCTCAGCATGCCTAAAAGGAAAGAATACATCTAATTAGCTAGGATCAATTAGGTCAAAACAGGAGAAGCATGTTTTCATTTGTGCAGAAATCGACCCTACTGTTGAATTCATTTTAATATGCAATAGTTACATTATAATCTCCCCTCTACTGCCCACCATGTCAGATTGTTGAGCCATGCAGTTTTATTGGGATAAGGGTTAATTTCAGAATGGTATGGTAATCAAAATGAACAAAATGGCATTAATCAGTTTTCTGATACTTGCGGGAGCGGAAGAAGGGGAAACCATATTGGGTTAAATCTTTTCATGGACAAATGATACCTCTCCGAGGCTATAAAAAGAAGTTTTATCAAAGGACTTTTCTGGGAATATAAACTAACAATAAGTCAACAAACAAAAAACCATCTTTCATATATATCCTGGAGAAAACGCTACTTCAGTTTTTATAAGAACATCGTTCATGACAGAAGCAGTCAACATAGAAGATGACAGTAAATGTATTACACCAAGCACTAGCACAAACTGAGATAGCCCATACAAAGGTCCCAAATGTCCTTAAAATTTCATTTTATAGCCCTCATCTTTTTTTTTTTTGTTCACCATATTTACATGCCATTATATCATTTTGTCATCTATTTTTTCAAAATGTTTAATGCAATTATCAGTTAAATTGATCTAGCTATTTTTCCCAAATGAGTAAAACATACACCACAAACAGACACAGATCAATTTGATAAGCATCACACTAAATCTGAAATCATACTGAGAAACTAACAGAGTAACTCTCAAAAATGGAAACCTTTCAGTCATTCTGAACTAAATAACCCCCTGAATATTAAATTTAATACTAGCAATATTAAATTTCATGACATACATTTAAAAATTGTAAAAATAAACTATGCTTTCTATAGGTTAAAATTTGGGAAGAAAGGAGTTGTATAAAATAAGAGAATATTAATTTTTTTTAACTAGAAAAGGGGGAGGAAGACACTAAATGTTTTATCTAATTGGTCATTGGAACATAATATTGTTGACAGTGTATTACCAGTATATTTCAAGGAATTAAAAAGTTATCCATTAGAAATAGGAGGGTACTTCAAAAAGTTTATGAAAAAATAGAATTAAAAAATAAGTTTAAGAGTGGGTCTTTGGCACAGTGGTTAAGATACCCCTTTCAGTGTCCCATTTCACACTGGAATGCCTGGGTTTGAGTCCTAGCCCTGCTTCCAATTGCAGCTTCCTGATAATGGGAAGCCTGGGAGGTAGCACGTGATGACTCAAGTACTTGAATCCCTGCTACCCACATGGGAGTCCTGGATTGAGATCCAAGCTCCTGGTTTCAGCTAGGCCCAGCCCTAGCTGTTGTGGGAATTTGGGAAGCCAATCAATGGATATAAGATGAGAGTAGAGAAGCCAATACTCAAACCAATATCTAAAGAGGGGATGCCGACATTGCAAGAGGTAGCTTAACTGGCCACATCAGAATCTGTTGTGCCACCACTGTTGGCCCAACAATGTGAACCTTATACTGTACAACTGTACATTCACCATACATCAAACCATGAGTATTTCTGATCTAATATATGATCTCTGACACTTCTAGGAGTTAAAAAGAGGAGCAAAATCATAAAGATCTATTTCAAAATTAACAAAGAGAACAAAAAATATTCCTAATCTATTAAACCTCAAATAAATTGGAGATTTTAAAATTTTTATTATATATTTGACTAAGCATAAGAACATTTCTAAGACAACAGAATTTTGTTTATGAAGTAAATTTTTTTCTGTCAGAGTACTGTTTACAGATTTCCAAATAATAAATTCATGAAATACACATATATCTGCAAATTGCATTTATCTAAATATATACTTATATATACACACAGACCTGCATGGATGAACTGAACACATAGGAGGTGGTGGGAGATGAGGGTGATTTTCAATAGTCACTGTTTTCTTCACATGATCTTGACTAATATCTTCATACATGTGTTCAACTGTTAAAGGCTGCCGTTGCTGAATGCATAAAAAATGCTTAGAAATTGCTATTTAAAAACTTTCCATCTAAACCTCAATGTTTATAATATATTTGGCACCCCACCACATCACCTGTAACTTAGAATTCCAGACTATTTAGAAATAAAAGATTATTTTGGGGAAGTTAAGTTTATTTATATCAAGGGGAAGGGGTGAGGGCCAGTACATCCAGGTTGACACATCAGCTACCACCTAATGCAGGAGAGATTCCACAAAAAGATAAGATGGTAGCTGTCCAAACATTTTATAACCTTGTAACTCATATTTTAGCCCTATTTTATTTCCTTTCTTCCTATTTATAATTATTAAGAATGATAGGTTAAACTACCTGATTTTATTTAAATAATTCCTTAATTCAATTAAGCAGAAGAGCTCAAAGAGTTTTATGTCCTACAGGAAAAAATATATGTGGCATGATCATTTTGTAAATGCCTATAAATACAAAATATATAATCCCAAACAAAGTTTAATAAATATACCAATTGCAATTTCCTTCACATTTTGAAGGAATGAGTTTAGAGACAGAAGAATAAATATGTAATAGATTTCTGTTTGCATTAATATTGTCACACTGAATAAATTCAATTTCAAAATAAGAATCAAGTCCAGTATTAATTAGATGACTGTAAAACAAGAGATTTCTAAAACTAAAAGACTACAATATGTACCCATGAACCTCACAAGGAAGGAATTAATTAAACCCAACAATGTAAAATATTTACATTAAAATTTATTTCTCTTTATTTTTACCTCATCATAGCCAAACAGCCATAGCCGGGGTGTCTGATAATATTTATCATAAGTGATGTAAAGGTCATAAGTTCTGGTTTGCAAAATAGCATCTTCACCTCCAGCATCAGCTTTAGCTTTACAAGCTTCTACGAGTTTTCTTGTGTCTAGAGTAGCCTGCCATATAACAACAGAAAAAATTTCACAGCATTACATCAGTGTAAATGTGACATTCTAGAAAAAAAATCTGTTTCCTATTTTCTACTTTTGTCTTCTCAAAAATAAATTAACTTAAAATTCAAGGCTAAAATTTTAAAAAAATTTTGACTCAAGTAAACAAAAATTTACATGAAAAACATTATTAAGAACACTAATCTATAAGTTCATTTATTAAAAAATAATTTAAAAACTCAGTTTACAAACCTCATCTGTTTCCAACAATCCACTCTCTTCATATTCTGTTATAAAAAGAACAATAAATTAATAAGTTCAAGAAAATTCACTAAACCAAATTAGAAGTTACTTTATCACTCAAAAACTGGCATTTTGGTTTTATTTTCAACTGAAGATACTGAATAGAAATGAATTACCTAATTCTGAACTTCAAGCAGTGAATCCTTTATATGACAAAAGCTCAGACAAAGTCAGCATAAATGTTTAAAGCTTGGTCTGTGCTACAGTCTATTACTGGTATCAACTATGAAAATAATGGTGTAGAGCCCTCAGTGACTGCACAGTGCAAACCAGGCTTTTTATATACAGTAGTCCCCCCTTATCTGCAGGAAAAATACAGTCTACCACTGCAGAAAGCATGGAATACTACAATACTTTTTCCATCTACACTAAGAACTTACACATCAGATCTCTAAGTTTTATAGTTCGAGGTACAACAAAACTGGCACAAGTATCTTTTTCCTTCTTCACAATTCACAATAGAAGGCTAGTTGTTCCCACAGGTCTTAGCAATCTCAGTGTATGTTTTTTTCCCCCTTTCCTTTTTAAATGTAAAATTTCCACGTTTTCACTCAAAGAAACCTCCTTACAGCTTCTCTTTGGCAAGGGCAACATGCCAGCATCGGTACTCTTACGGTCTGAAGTTATCACCGCATAAAGTAAGCGACACCTAACCCTAAGCACTACAACACTCTAACACTAGCTCTGACAGCCAGGACTATCACAAGAGACAAACGGATGGTTAGCATACAGTGTGGATGTGCTAGACAAAAGGACAATCTACAACCTCAAGGGATGGAGTGGGACTCTGAGAGATTTTATCATGCTACTCAGAATAGCACACAATTTAAAACTTATGTTTATTTCTGGAATCTCCCATTTAATATTTTCAGATTGACTGGCAGTAACTGAAACTTGAGAAAAAAACAGAAACAAGGGGAGGGGGGGACTGTAACTGTGTAGAGCGTGCAGATTAAGAACATAAGTGACCTCTACTACTTCTACCCAGTGGTACATTCCCGGTTTTCACCTTCACTGATTCTTCAAAAATATCTAGCATGATTTATTCCCTCCTCTTGGTAAGATTTTGACTCCTCAGCATTTAAGATACTCTTGTTTCCTGGCTTTTCCACCCCCTCACTTCTGGCTGCTCCTTCAGTATCTCCTATGCTGATTGCTCTGCATTTCCACTATTTTAAATGTCTCTTCTCTATCCATACTTGTTCTTGTGACAATTTCATCCAGTCTCAATGGCTCTTAATGCTGCTGACTCTCAAACTTGTTTCCGAGTGCAGACTTAGATGTATCTAATTGTATGCTTCATTGCTCCACTGAGGTTTAATAGTCAATGCAAATATCTAAAACTGAGCTCCCGTTTCCCTCTCCAGTGCTTAACACTTTTAATTTTCCCCATCTCAATTAACGGCATCTTTCCAGATGCTCAAGTCAGAAGCCCTGGAGTCACTTAACTACCCTGACTTCATATCCCACATATAATCTGCATCAAATTCCTTTGGCCTTACCCTCAAGATATATCCAGAATTCCACTGTTTTTCACTACCAATGTTACCACCACAGCTCAAGCTACCATCACTTCTGACCTAGATTATCAAGCAATCTCCTCACTGCTGTCCCTTTCCCCCTTCAGTCTGTATCCAACACTGCAGTCACAGGCAGTGTGATACATAGATTCCTGTATTCCTGATACATAGATTTCTGTATTGCCTAATGCTTTCTGAATAAATGAATGAAAACTATTTTTTTGTTAGACACCAACATATTTTTGAAGCTAAAAATAGATAACCAGGTGATCCAGGAATCCCACTCCTAGGAATTTACCCAAGGAAAATGAAATCAGTACATAAAAGTTATCCACACTGCCATTTTTATGACAGCTCAATTCACAATAGCTGAGATACGGAATCAACCCAGATGTCCATCAACTGATGACTGGATAAAGAAATTACAGTATATATACTATTTGATCATAGAAAAGAATGAAATCCTGTCTTTCGCAACAAAATGGATCAAACTGGAAACCATTATACTTAGTGAAATAAGTCAGTCCCCAAAAGACAAATACAATATGTTTTCCCTGGTAACTAGTAGAGTACCAAAAATTTAATATACAGAAGTGAAGTTGAAATTTTGAAATTTGATGATTGTTTATAGCCCTGAAAAGTTTCTTTTCTTCTTTACATAGTGTAAAGTTAATCTTATGAGTGTAAAGTAAACTGAAACTAGAACACTGTAAAAATTGAGAGAGGGATTAGGAGAGGAAGGGGGAGGAAGGGTGGGAGCATGGGAAGTATCACTATGTTCCTAAATCTGTATACATGAAATCTGTATACCTTAAATAAAATTAACAATAAATGGGAAAGCAAAAGAAAAGAAAAAAGAAACACTGTTTTTGAGTAAAGTTCTGTATACTGCAATTCTTTAATTTTATCCAAGGGAAATGTAACATACTAAAATGCTTTTGTACATTTAAGGCACTTCCATAGATTTTACTCTAAAAGCAGTGCTTTACTCATAGTTTTCTCTTCACTCTCTAGCCACACTTGGACAACTGGACGCCATTCAGACAGAACTGAGAAAGAGGATTTGTACAATAAAGTAACGAGTTCAGTTTCTGATCTGAACAAGATTTCTAACGTGGGTTAGAGATTCAGATATGGAAGTCTCCTGCATAGAGATGGTATGTGAAGTCACTGTGAGCAAATTTGGTTAGAAGTAAATCATTCAGATACACAAAACTATCTCACCCTAAATCTTACAGATTTGGGGGACTCAGCTGCCTTATAGCCTCCAATGCCCAATTTCTTATTTTTTTAAATATTTTTTCCAACTTTTAATATTCCCTTCACATTTAATATCTATTAATTTCATATTTAAATTACAATAGAGAATATTTTTTCAGTTACTTCCTACTGCACAAATTTCCATACCAGATAACAGTAGCCATTACAGAAGTCATTAGAACAAAGGGTGGCATCTGGCACAGTGGTTAAGATGCCGCCGGGAATGCCTGCACCTCATACAGCAGAGTACGTGGCTAGTGTTCCAGCGCTGCTTCAGACTCCAGAGTTTTTTGCTAATGCGAAACCCAGGAGGCAGCAGATGATGCTTTGAGTACTAGGATCCCAATAACCCATGTGAGAGAACAAATAACACAGAGAAAGTTAAGCATAATAAACAGAGATCGGAATTAACAAAAATCTCCCTGGTGACAGTAATCACCCTACCCCTCCCCTCTTGTTTCCTTTCTTTGAGAGGGAGGGAGGGAGATGGAAGGAAGGGGGGGGGGAGAGAGAGAGAGAATGAATCAGTCAGAGAGGGGGATATTTCATCTGCCAATTCACTCCCCAAATGCCTCCAACAGTCAGGACTGGACTGGATCAAAGCTGGCAGCTTAGAATTCAACCCAGGTCTCCCAAATGGAAGCAGAAACAACTATCTGAGCCATCACTGCTGCCTCCTAGGGTCTGCATTAGCAGAAAGCTAGAGGAGCCACAGCCAAGAATCAAACCCATGCACTCTAATATGGGATGGAGGAATCCCGACAGGCATCTTATCCTTCTACAAAGTGCCTAACACTTCACTTATTCTTGAATAGCTGAGGTTTCACATTTTGTAAATGCTGTAATACTACTGAAATATGAAGCTTTGGGTATTCATGTACTCATAGATGCATTTTACTCTGTTTTGTTAATATAGTGGATTTTGATCTCTTATTACAATGATCCACTGAGGCAGTGATTCTCAACTGGCAACCCCAGGAGGACATTTCAGTAACTGGGAAGCAATTTTGTGTAATTCAAATGGATCCATTAGGAATCACTGTTTTGAGGGTTCGAAGATGGTAGAGTAGGGACAGGGCGGTTTGATCTAGGCTAAGCAAAATTAATAGAAAAGAAGTGGAGAAAGTTTACTCTCAGGGTAAAGCTGCAGGGGAAATTGCAGTAGGAGGTCCTGTAAAAAGCAGCAGAAAAGGCCCAGACCTGTGAGGAAGGTGTAGACTCACAGCAACAAGCAAGATAACAACAAAGGACCCAGCAGCTTAGAACCAAAAAAAAGCACATCCGCCCTGGCAAATCAGGTGAGGTCAAACGGCATAGGCCCATGCCACTGTTGATCCAGCTGGAGGGAAAGTCTAGTGGATTGCACTGTTTTTTTGAGTCCGGCCCAGATCCCTCAGGGCAGGGGGACAAGTGCTCACCCAGAGCTGGGCTGAAAAGATTAAAAAAAAAAAAAAAAAAAAAAAAGTGGCATGCCTCTCTCTCCCGTTGTCCCCACCCCTGCAGCCAGCCGTGGGAGGCCTGCCACCATATTTTGGACATAAGCAGGTAGCAGCTGCTCCAGCTCTTGTGCACATATCCAGCAACTATCGGAGATGCTCTCCACCCAGTCAGCAGAAGCAACCACAGCAGTTCAAGAGCAAAGGTCTCCACCTCACCAGCTGCATCCACCTGCAATGGGTGGGGAGGAGGATCCATCCCTAGGGAAGGAAGTACCACCTACGGGACTCTCCTAAGTACCCAACACAATTGTGAAGCCAGTGGGGCTGTGGCTGGCTGGCAGGTATTGTGCACGTCTGTGACCCAGAGATTTTACCAGAGAGAAAAACCCATGTTCCCTGCTGATTTTGAGTTTAGCTGGGAGGATCAGGCTTGTTCCAGGAGGGCAGAACACACACGGGCAGCAGCTCTGGGAACACCTCAGTCTCCCAGAGCTAACGGGATGGAGTGTTCCCTCTTGTACTCCTTGACCGTGAGAGCCCTGAGTGCTAAAAGTGAGAAAACTCTGTGACTGAGTGAGAGGAGGCAGGGTATAGCTGGATTTTTGGGCAATCACTGCCCATCTAGCCTTACAAAAGATGCTAAAGGATGTGTTACACACAGAAACACAGAAAGAAAGCTATCATGAAAGAAGGTGAAGGCAGAAAATCATCCAGTAAAAGTATAAAAGAAATCCAAAGTAAATGACAGGAATATTCACAGAAAAATGGCAGGGCCAAGTAGTTATTTATCAAGTTACCTTGAATATAAACCTCAATCTCCAGTTAAAAGACACAGACTGGCAGAATGGATTACAAAACAAAACCCATCTATTTGCTGTCTACAAGAAACACACCTCACCAACAAAGATACAAGCAGACTGAAAGTGAAAGGATGAAAAAAAGATATTTCATGCTAACAGGAAGCAAAAAAAGGGCAGGAGCAGCCATTCTAATATCAGACACAAAAGACTTTAACACAAAAACTGTTAAAAGAGACAGAGAAAAGCACTATGTAATGATTAAAGGACCAACTCAACAGGAAAATATGACTACAATAAATGTTTATACGCCCAATTTCAGGGTACCTGGATATTTAAAGTAACTGTTAACAGATCTAAAGGGAGACTTAGATTCCAATAGTAACAAGGGACTTTAACACCCCATTTTCATCACTGGATAGATCAACCAGACAGAAAATCAACAACAACAACAACAAAAAAATAGAGCTAATTGATACTATGGAGCAAATGGATCTAACTGATACCTACAGAATTCCCCCCCACCCCCCCAGTTGCAGAATATACATTCTCAACAGTGCATGGAATTTTCTCTAGGACAGACCATATACTAGGCCACAAAACAAATCTTAGCAAATTCCAACTTAAGAATCTCTAGGCCGGCGCTGTGGCTCACTAGGCTAATCCTCCGCCTCGCGGCGCCGGCACACTGGGTTCTAGTCCCGGTCGGGGTGCCGGATTCTGTCCCAGTTGCCCCTCTTCCAGACTAGCTCTCTGCTGTGGCCAGGGAGTGCAGTGGAGGATGGCCCAAGTCCTTGGGCCCTGCACCCCATTGGAGACCAGGATAAGTACCTGGCTCCTGCCTTCGGATCAGCGCAGTGCGCCGGCTGCAGCACGCCGGCCGCGGCGGCCATTGGAGGGTGAACCAACGGCAAAGGAAGACCTTTCTCTCTGTCTCTCTCTTTCTCACTGTCCACTCTGCCTGTCAAAAAAAAAAAAAAAAAGAATCTCTAGAACATATGCCAACATGTGGAGACTGAACAACATGTTCCTAAATGAACAGTAGGTCGTTGAAAATCTCAAAAGAGAAATAAAAAAAATTCTGGAAACAAATGAAGATGACAATACGTCATATCAAAACTGTGAGAAACAGCAAAAGAGTGTTAAGGGGGAAGTTTATAATAATTGGTGCCTACATCAAGAAACCATAAAATCACCATTGATGCTGTCAATGTGTCTCAAGGACCTAGAGGGGGAAAAAAAACAAACCCCAAATTAGTAGGAGCAAAGAAACAACTAAAATTAGAGGACAAATCAACAAAATTGTAACCAAAAAATAATACAAACTATCAGTGAAATGAAGAGCTGGTTCTTTAAAAAAGATAAACAAAATTGATACACCATTGACCCAACTAATCAAAAAAAGAGGGCAGGCAAAGACCCAAATCAGTAAAATCAGAGATGAAAAAGGAAATGTAACAACAGATACCACAGAAATAAAAAGGATTATCAGGAATTACTAAAGAGCTATATGCCAACAAATCAGGAAAACTAGAAGAAACGGACAGATTGCTAGACATATACAATCTACCAAACTGAGTCATGAAGACATAGAAAACCTAAATAGACCAATAACCCAGATGGAGATTGAATCAGTAATGAAGACCCTCCTAATAAAGAAAAGTCCTACACTGGTTCTAGTCCCGGCCACTCTTCTTTCAATCCAGCTCCCTGCTGTGGCCTGAGAAAGCAATAGAAGATGGCCCAGGTCCTCCAGAAACCCAAAAGAAGCTCCTGGCTCCTGCCTTCGGATCGGTGCAGCTCCGGCCATTGTGGCCATTTGGGGAGTGAGCCAACAAACGGAAGACCTTTCTCACTGTCTGTAACTCTACCTCTCAAATAAATAAAATAAAAAAATAAATAAATAAATAAATAAAGCCCTGGTTCCAACAGCTGAATTACACCAGACAATTAAAGAACTAATTCCAATTTTTCTCAAG
The DNA here is from genome assembly GCF_051225735.1 of Oryctolagus cuniculus. Taxonomy (NCBI): domain Eukaryota; kingdom Metazoa; phylum Chordata; class Mammalia; order Lagomorpha; family Leporidae; genus Oryctolagus; species Oryctolagus cuniculus. Next base: position 68,516,818 of record NC_142870.1, read on the forward strand.
CTATTCAAAACAACTGAAAGGGAGGGAATCCTCCCAAATTCCATCCACTAAGACATCATTAATTCCTAAACCAGAAAAAGAAACAACAGAAAAAGAATTATAGACCAATTTCCCTGATGAACATAGATGCAAAAATCCTCAACAAAATATTAGCCAATTGAATCCAACAACACACCAGAAAGATCATCCACCTGGACAAAGTGGGATTTATCCCTGGTATGCAGGGATGGTTCAACATCCAAAAGTCAATGTGATATACCACATTAACAAATTGAAGAACAAAAACTATATGATTATCTCAATAGATGCAGAGAAATCATCTGATAAAAGTCAATATCATTGAAACCTGAAGCAAACTGGATACAGAGGAATACTCCTCAACATAAAGAAAGCAATTCATGATTAAACCACAGCCAGCTTCCTACTAAATGGGGAAAAATTGGAAGCATTCCCACGAAGATCTGGAACAAGATAAGGTGCCCACTTTTACCATTGCTATTTAACATAGTCCTGGAAGTTTTAGCCAGAGCATTCAGACAAGAAAAGAGAAATCAAAGGGATACAAACTGAGAAGGAGGAAGTCAAACTATTCCTATTGCTGATGTCATGATTCTATACATAGGGGACTCAAAAGACTCCATAAAGAGGCTATTGGGAACTCACAAAAAAGTTTGGTAAACTAGTAGGATATAAAATCAACACACCAAAATCTATAGCCTTTGTACACACAGACAATGCCATAGCTGAGAAAGAACTTCTAAGATCAATACCATTCACAGTACTGTAAAAATTTAAATAACTTGGAATAAATTTAACCAAGGACATCAAAGATCTCTACTACAAAAATTAAAAAGCATTAAAGAAATAAATAGACACATAAAAAAGTGGAAAAATCTTCCATGTTCACAGATTGGAAGAATCAACTTCATCAAAATGTCCATACTACTGAAAGCAATTTATAGACTCAATGAGATACCAATCAAAATACCAACAACGTTCTTCTCAGGTGTAGAAAAAATGATGCTAAAATTTATATGGAAACACATCAGACCCCGAATAGCTAAAGCAATCTTAAACAACAAAAACAAAGCTGGAGGCATCACAATGCCAGAACTCAAGACATACTAAAGCACAGTTATAATCAAAACAGCCTGCCTGGTACTGGCACAAAAAGACTGCAGACCGATGGAACAGAATACAAACTCCAGGAATCACATACCTAGAACCAACTTATCTTTGACAAAGGAGCAAAAATCAATCCCTGCAGCCAAGATAGTCTCTTCAACAAACGGTGCTGGGAAAACTAGATCTCCACATGTAGAAGTATGAAACAAAACCTTTACCTCACATCTTACACAAAAATGCACTCAAAATGGATTAAAGACCTAAATCTATGACCCAATACCATCAAATTACTAGAGAATATTGGGGGAAACTCTGCAAGACACTGGCAGTTTCTCGGAAAAGACCCCAGAAGCACAGGTAATCAAGGCCAAAATTAACAATTGGGATTACATCAAACTGAGAAGCTTCTGCACTGCAAAAGAAACAGCAAAGTGAAGAGGCAATGGGCAGAATGGGAGAAAATATTTCCAACCAAGTAACTGATAAAGGATTAAGGTCTGGAACCTATAAGGAGCTTAAGAAACTCAACAACTACAAAACAATCTAGTTAAGAAATGGGTAAAGGACCTGAAAAGACTTTTTTTTTTTAAAGATTTTATTTATTTATTTATTTATTTGAAAGTTAGAGTTACACAGAGAGAGAAAGAGAGGCAGAGAGAGAGAGCGGTCTTCCATCCGCTGGTTCACTCCTCAATTGGCTGCAATGGCCGGAGCTACACTGATCCGAAGGCAGGAGCCAGGAGCATCTTCTAGGTCTCCCATGCATGTTCAAGGGCCTAAGGACTTGGGCCATCTTCTACTGCTTTCCCAGACCATAGCAGTGGGCTGGATTGGAAGTGGAGCAACCGGGACTAGAATCAGCACCCACGTGGGATGCCAGCACTGTAGACAGTGGCTTCACCTGCTACACCACAGCACTGGCCCCCAGACATTTTTTTCAAAAGAGGAAATTCAAAAGACCAACAGACACATGAGAAAATGTTCAGGATCACTAGCTATCAGGGAAATGCAAATCAAAACTACAAGGCAGTTTCACCTTACTCCTGCTAGAATGGCTCTCACACAGAAATCAACAATCAACAAATGCTGGCACAGATGGAGGGAGAATGTACCCTAATCCATTGTAAACTGGTACAGCCACTGTGGAGGACAATATGGAGGTACCTCAGAAAGCTGAATACAGACCTACCATATGACCCAGCCATCCCACTCCTGGGAATTTTTTACTCAAAGGAAATGAAATCAGCATATGCAAGAGTGATCTGTTCATTTCAGCTCAATTTACAATATCTAAGATATAGAATCAAACCAGATGTCCAACAACTAAAAACTGAATAAAGAAATTATATATATATATATATATATATATATACATATACACATATACATACATGAAATTAAGATACATGTATACATACTATGGAATACTACACAGAAGTAAAAAAAAAATGAATTCCTGTCATTTGCAACAAAATGCATGCAACTGGAAACCATCATACTTAGTGAATTAAGCCAGTCACAAAGACAAATACCATATGGTCTCTCTGATCTACAGTAACTAATTGAGTACCTAAAAGGCAATCTATAGGAGTGAAACTGATACCTTGTGATGTGATGATTCTGAACAGTTCTTTTCTTGACTATTGAGGAACAATGTTTTTCTTGTTTGTCTGTTTCTGTTCTTTTTTTCTGTTTCTTCATACTATTCAGTGAACTCTCCACTTAGTGGAGGGTTAATCTTATAAAATTAAATAAAAACTGACCTTTGTGAAAAATAAGAAAGAGAAAGGGAAAAGAAGGAGGAAGAAGAATGGGAGTATGGGTGGGAGGTTTGTAGGAGGGAAGAATCACCATATTCCCAAATCTGTACATATTAAATGAATGCAATTTGTATTCCTTAAATAAAATTAAAACAGCTTTACTCAGCATTAAAGGTTTCTTCCTGTAGAAATGATGCTAGAATGACGTCCAAGATGGTGGAGTAGGGAGGCAACTTACTGCTCTAGCCCAGAAGATAATTTAAAAAAAGCGTAGTCTCAGGGAAGAGTTAGGGAGAAAACAGCAGAGGAAACTCAGGCATGGGCACCCATGGCTTGGGACTCCAGAGGCTGAGAGCCTACACACCAGCATTGGAAAGTGAGAGGAGACCAGACTCCAGCAGCCCAAGCCACTGGTGAAAAAGCTACAGTAAGAGCCTCAAGGAAACATGGCTTGGAGCCCTCTAGGGGAAAGCATACCAGCCAAACTAGAGGAGGGAAAAAAAAAGGAAGTGACAAAGGGATGGACATGTTTCTCTCTCCCTGATCACTTTACAATGGTATCCTGTAACAAGCTGATAGAGCAGGTGCCATTTTGGACACATGTAACAGCTGCACCAGCTCATGTCTGTGCCCAGCAACCAGCCAAGTAAAGACTCCTGACTCTGGTGGGGAGAACTAAGCTAGCAGCTTGTGACCATGTGAGGCTTCTGTCCCAGGACTGTGAAAAAAAACTGAGGGTGTGTGGAAGGACTCACAGTGTGTCTGGGACTTTGAGCAGTCACAGTGGGAAACCACAAGCTCGGGGTTTCCTGATTACCTGGTGAGAAACACTGCTGGAGAATCTGAACTTACACGGAAAACTGTACAGATCCCTTGTGTGGTCCTTGAGACAGAGTGGATTAACATTATATCCACTGGGCTAGTGCTCACTCATCTCTATTGAGGAAAGGAGCTCAGCTGAGAAGAATAAATTTCCCTTCTAATTAAAAAAAAGAGAGAGAAGATTTATTACACCAAACTTGGGTGTGTCACCTTGGCACACCTTTAACCTTGGAGAACTGAACAGAGCTCTCTGGCTATACCTCGAGAGAATCCCTCAAAACAGATATTCCACTTATCTACAGAGTCATAGTACAAAGACGAAAGCCAACACACCAAAAAAAAAAAAAAAAAAAAAAGAAAAAAAAAAAAAAGAAAGAAAGAAAGATCAGCATAACAAAGAGCTGGTTTTTGAAAAAATATACAAAATGACACACTGTTGGCACAGCTAACCAAAAAAAGGAGAGAAGACCCAAATCTATAAAATTAGAGATGAAAATAAATGTAACAAATAAATCTACAAATGAAGAACAACAAACACACGAATTCAAGAAACAAGAATAAGGAAGACAACAATCTGTCATCTGAGAATATTATACCCTGCAAAGCTCTCAATTGTGAATGAAAGTGAAATAAAGACCTTCCATAACAAACAGAAATTGAAAGAATTTGTCAACACCTGTCAGCCCTACAAAAGATGCTTAAGGATGTGTTGCACACAGAAACAAAGAAACATGGTCATCACTATGAAACACAGTAAAGGAAGAAAATCTCTCAGTAAAAGATCAAAGGAAATTCAAAGCAAAAATTAGGAATATTTTTGGAAAAATGGCAGGGCAAAGTCACTACTTATCAATAGTCACATTGACTGTAAATGGGCTCAACTCCCCAGGTAAAAGACACAGACTGGCTGAATGGATTTAAAAACAAAATCGGCTGGCGCCACGGCTCACTAGGCTAATCCTCCGCCTTGCAGCGCCGGCACACCGGGTTCTAGTCCCAGTTGGAGCGCCGGATTCTGTCCCGGTTGCCCCTCTTCCAGGCCAGCTCTCTGCTGTGGCCAGGGAGTGCAGTGGAGGATGGCCCAAGTACTTGGGCCCTGCACCCCATGGGAGACCAGGATAAGTACCTGGCTCCTGCCTTCGGATCAGTGCGGTGCACCGGCCGCGGCGGCCATTGGAGGGTAAACATACGGCAAAGGAAGACCTTTCTCTGTCTCTCTCTCACTGTCCACTCTGCCTGTCAAAAAAAAAAAAAAAAAATCCATCTATTTGCCGCCTACAAGAAACACATCTCACCAACAAAGATGTACACAGACTGAAAGTAAAAGGATGGAAAAAGATATTCCAAGTCAACAAAAACCAAAAAAGAACTGGCGTAGCCATCCTAATATTAGACAAAATAACTTTAACACAAAAACTGTTAAAAGAGACAAAGAAGGGCACAAAATAATGAATAAGAGATCAATTCAACAAGAAGATGTGACTATTGTAAACATATATGCACCTAATAACAGGGTACCTGGATATTTAAAAGAAATGTTAAGGGATTTAAAGGGAGACTTAGACTCCAATACAACAGTGTTGAGGGACTTCAATACTCCACATTCAGCAATGAACAGATCAACCAACAGAAAATCAGTATACAACAGCAAAGTTAATGACACTACAGACCAAATGGAACTAACAGATATCTACAGAACTTTTCATTCTACAGTTGTAGAATACACATTCTTCTCAGCAGTGCATGGAACTTTCTCTAGGATTGACCACATACTAGGCCATAAAGCAAGTCTCAGCAAATTCAGAACATCGATATCATACCATGCATCTTCTCGGACTACAATGGAATGAAGCTAGAAATCCGCAACTCAGGAATTTCTAGAGCACATGCAAACACATGGAGACTAAACGTGCTCCTGAATGAACAGTGGGTCATAGAAGAAAACAAAAAATTTCTGGAAACAAATGAACATGACAACACAACATATCAAAACTTACGGGATACAGCAAGCAGTGTTAAGAAAAGTTTATAGCAATAGGTGCCTACATCAAGAAATTGGAAAAGCATCAAATAAATGAGCTATCAATGCATCTCAAGGAACTAGAAAAACAACAGCAAACCAAACCCAAAACTAGGAGGAGGAAAGACATAATTAATATTAGAGAAGAAATCAATAAAATTGAATCCAAAGCACAATACAAAAGATTAGCAAAACAGCAAAACAAAGAGCTGCTTTTTGAAAAAATAAACAAAACTGACAAACCATTGGCCCAACTAACCAAAAAAAGGAGAGAGAAGACTCAAATCAATAAAATTAGAGATGAAAAGAAATATAACAGACACCACAGAAATAAAAAGAATTGACAAGAATTACTACAAAGAGCTGTATGTGAACAAACTGGGAAATTTAGCAGAAATGGATAGATTCCTGGACACACATAACCTACCTAAATTGAGCTATGAAGACACAGAAAACCTAAACAGAACCATAGATAGATATTAGATAGAAATTGAATCAGTAATAAAGGCCCTCAAAACAAAGAAAAGCCCAAGACCAAATGGTTTCACTGCTGAATTATACCAGACATTTAAAGAAGAACTAACTCCAATTCTTCTCAAGTTATTCAAAATTGAGAGGGAATCCTCCCAAATTCTATATAGACAGTATCACCTTAATTCCTAAACCTGAAAAAGATGCAACAGAGAAAGAGAATTACAGACCAATTCCCTGATGAACACAGACGCAAAAATCCTCAACAAAAATGTAGCCAATCGAATCCACCAACACAACAGAAAGATCATCTACCCAGACCCAGTGCGATTTATCCCTGGTATGCAGGGATGGTTCAACATTCACAAATCAATGTGATACACAAATTAACAAACTGCAGAGAAAAATCTGTATATCTCAATCGATGCAGAGAAAGAAGTTGATAAAAGACAACACCCTTTCATGATGAAAACCCTAAGCAAATCAGGTATAGAAGGAACATTCCTCAATACAATCAAGGCAATTTATGACAAACCTACGGCCAGCATCCTATTGAATGGGGAAAAGTTGGAAACATTTCCACTGAGATCTGGTACCAGACAGGGATGCCCACTCTCACCACTGCTATTTAATATAGTATTGGAAGTTTTACCCAGAGCCATTAGGCAAGAAATAGAAGTCAAATGGAATCAAATTGGGAAGCAGGAAGTCAAACTATCCCTATTTGCAGACAACATGATTCTATATGTATGGGATTCAAAAAACCCCACTAAGAGTAACTATTGGAACTCATAGAAGAGTTTGGTAAAGTAGCAGGATATAAAGTCAATACACAAAAATCAACAGCCTTTGTATACACAGACAATACCACAGCTGAGGAAGAACTTCTAAAATCAATCTCATTCACGAGAGCTACAAAAATAATCAAATACCTTGGAATAAACTTAACCAAGGATGTCAAAGATCTCTACGAAGAGAATTACAAAACATTAAAGACAGAAATAGAAGACACAAAAAATGAAAAAAATCTTCCATGTTCATGGAATCAATATCATCAAAATGCCCATTCTTCCAAAAGCAATTTACAGATTCAATGTGATACCAATCAAAATACCAAAGACATTCTTCTCAGATCTAGAAAAAATGATGCTGAAATTCATATGGAGACACAGAGACCTCGAATAGCTAAAGCAATCTTATGCGACAAAAACAAAACCAGAGGCATTACAATACTAGATTTCAAGACATTCTACATGGTAGTTATAATCAAAACAGCCTGGTACTGGTACAAAAACACATGGCTAGACCAATGGAACAAAATAGAAACACCAGAAATCAATCCAAACATCTATAACCAATTTATATTTGATCAGGGAGCTATAACCAATCCCTGAAACAAGGACAGTCTCCTCAAAAAATGGTGCTGAGAAAACTGGATTTCCCCATGCAGAAGTATGAAGCAAGACCCCTACCTTACAGCTTATACAAAAATCTACTCAAAATGGATTAAAGGTCTAAATCTATGACCAAACACCATCAAATTATTAGGACATCGAAGATAACCTGCAAGATACAGGCACAGGCCAAGACTTCTTGGAAAAGACCCCAGAGGCACAAGCAGCCAAAGCCAAAATTAACAACTGGGATTACATGAAAGCCACTATGGAAGACAGTTTGAAGATACCTCAAAAATCTGAATATAGCCCTGCCATACAACCCAGCCATCTCATTCCTAAGAATTTAACCAAGGGAAATTAAATTCACAAATAAAAGAGCTATCTGCACCTCCATGTTTATTGCAGCTCAATTCACAATAGCTAAGACATGGAATCAATCTAAGTGCCCATCAACAGAAGACTGGATAAAGAAATTATGGGACATGTACTCTACAGTATACAATACAGCAGTAAAAAAAAAAAATCCAGTCATTTGCAACAAAACAGATGAATCTGGAAAACATCATACTTAGTGAAATATGCCAGTCCCCAAAGGACAAATATCATATGTTCTCCCTGATCTGTGACAACTAACAGAGCACCTAAAAGGAAACCTGTAGACGTGAAGTTGACACTATGAGAAGCAATGACTTGAACAGCCCTTGACTTGACTGTTGAGTAACGGTTTATTATTTTATTTTATTACTATTTTCTTTTTCTACTTAATATCATTGGTTGAACTCGTCTTCACTTAACACACAATTATTCACAGGTGTTTAAATCCAATGGAAAATAGATCCCAGTAAAAAATAAGAGTGGGAATAAGAGAGGGAGGAGATATGCAGTTCAGCACATGTTCCCATGGACATATCCCTAAGGGTAAAGCTAAAAACTTGCCACAGGAATCCAAATCCCATTAAGCTAGGTGGCACTAATGCCATTTTACATGTTCACATGATCATTTTAAGTACATAACTGATCATATAGATAGGAATAAGTGTCAAAGGGATCACATAAATAAGACCAAGTGCCCAGTAATAACAATAGATAGAATTAAAAAGGAGAGAATGATCCAACATGGGAAGCAGGCCATAGAGCAGACTCATAGAATGGCAAACGCCCTAAACAGCACTCTGACCTCAGAATCAGCCTTTAAGGCATTCAAATCTGGCTAAAAATCCCATGAGAGCATTTCAGGCATGGAAAGCCAAGACACTGTGGCAAAAAATGATCCACATGAAGGATCTCTGTGAGTGAGACCTCAGTGGAAAGAAGGGGTCATCAAAGAAGGATGTACTTTTCTCTGAAGGGAGGAGAGAACTTCCCCTTTGCTTATGGCCCTGTCTAAATACTGACAGAATCTGTGGACTCAAAAGGCTTTCATCACCTTGACAGCTCATGAAAAGAGCCTTAGGTGATCACTGACCTCATAAATAAGAGTATCAATTGTTAAATCAACAACAGGAGTCATTGTGCATTTACACCTATGTAGGACCTCTGACCTTAATGAGTTGTACTATGAAAATTAAAGGTAAAACCTGTCTTCAAACAGTATTTTCTACTTTGTGTGTCTGTGTGGGTGCAAATCGTTGAAATCTTTACTTAGCATAGAGCTGGTCTTCTGTATATAAAGATAATTAAAAATTCTTAATGAAGAATGGGGAGAGAGAGTAGGAGGTGGGGAGTGAGTAGGGGTTGAAAGTGGGTATGGAGGGAAGAACTGCTATATTCCTAAAGCTGTACTTAGGTAATCTGTATTTATTAAATAAAAGCTTTCTAAAAATGCATTTAAAAAGTTAAATAAAGAAATACTGCTGACAAGACTATCTATTCATACTTTCTAGGCAAAATCAAGAGTCCAGGATAAAGACAGGTTTCCCATTGATGAAATTTAAAACAAGTCAAAATCTTCCATAGGCTACTAAGTATGAAAACTTTAAAGCTAAATGGAGTAGATGTCTTACTCTATGTGAAGTATAGAAATTCCAAAATTAATATTCCAATGTATTAAAGCAAATCTAGAACAATAATACCTTCCATATCAGCAGCTTCCCCTTCATCTTCCTCTTCTTCCTCTTCACATAGTGCTGAACAATCCTGGAGTTTTATACTGTCCTATGAAATCAAGTATATTTAATGTCATTTCAATAGGTCCATTAGTTCAAACACTGAAAATTCATGTACTAGCACAGTGTTAACAACTGCAAAAATAATTCTAAAAGACAGTTCTTATCCTCAAGAAACTCAAACCCCAATTGAGATGACACATTTATTAGCGCTATAATTGAAAATTATTCACTCCAAAGGTGTTATGGGAACACCAAAAATCATCTAAGCTAAGCATAAAAATGGTTGCCAGCAGTGCTGTAGCATGGCAGGTAAATCCTCCGCCTGCAGTGTCGGCATCCTATATGGGCACCAATTCATGTCCCAGTTGCTCCACTTCACATCCAGCTCTCTGCTATGGCCTGGGAAAGCAGTACAAGATGGTCCAAGTCCTTGGGTCTCTGTACTTGCGTGGGAAACCCAGAAGAAGCTCTTGGCTCCTAGTTTCAGATCAGCGCAGCTCTGGCCGTTGCAGCCAATTGGGGAGTGAACCAGTGGATGGAAGTCCCCTCTCTCTCTCTCTGCCTCTCCTTCTCTCTCTGTTTAACTCTGACTTTCAAATAAGTAAATAAATCTTTAAAAAGAAAAAACAAACAAAAAAAAAAAAAACAAAAAAAAAAACATGGTGGCAGGGTACCCTGCCTGTTAATAAAAAAAAAAGTTGCCAGTGGAGCTCCCAATAAAATAATATTTTAAGTTACACTACTCTATCATTTATCATTCCCAACATCTGAAGCATATACAGTAACAAAGATTTTCTAAAGCAGGAAAAGCATTTGTGTGATTTCTTCTTAGTCATTCAAATTCAGCAAAAAGTAAAATATCAAATGGATGAATTCTTAAAGCCACTGACTTGAACTTTAATCCCTATCACTTATAAAGCTGTATATCAAAAAAACCTAATACTTTGTTAAGCCCCAGTTACAAACCCAAAAACAACAAAATGACAAAAACGCACAAACATCTTAACATCATAGGTTAACAGTATCTGTTGTAGAGAATGTTTCATAAGAACAGTAACACAATGATTCCATTCAGACTATTCTCTAAGACTTATCATTAAAACATTTCCTGAGAAATGAGAAACTCATCTAATACATATATCTTGAATCAAAAACATCCAGAAAAATCCCATCTCCCAAATAAATCATATACTAAAACTTAACTGACTTAGCCTCAATTCATTCAAAATGGGATAATTTTCAACGTTAAGCTAAAATTTACATTTAAATTTAAAAAACAAAAAATATATTACCAGTAATTTTAGAAAAGTGTTTATAGTAGTTAAACTAAAAAATTTAAACATTAATATGTCATTAGTACTGATCAGCAAGCAGATGCTCCCTGACAAATACTCCCCACACAGAACATATGGTATTAAAAATACCTAAAAACAAATGCCATCATTTTAAAACTACCCTCAGTCTTTCCAATTAGCAAAAATTAGTAGTTTTTATCAGTTATAATCCCAAAAATATTTTTCTTAACATATTACAAATTAAGAAAAGTAAAGGAATCATTACGAAGCAGTATTAATTGATAATGTTGATGTACAAAAATGAAAGGGAAGAAAATAGCTAGAATTTAAAAGTTTAACAATAAATAACCAGAGTTTGGATAAGAAAGATATGAGTAATCTTATATACATTTTGTTCAGGTCATTGAATTCAGAAATACAACTAAGTAACCAGTACCTTGTTTTCCAGTGTAATTTCCTTAACTGCTTCAGTTATTCCTGTAATACCTGTTTAAAATTCAGGAGAAAAACAACTATAATTAAGCTGTAAACATCTCATGTACCTGATTAAAGTAATATAAAAACACTTAGAATTCTAAACTCTTACAACTTCTCTGAAATGGGCAAATATAAGCAGAATCTTTAAAAAATGAATCCTAAATACTAATTTAATATATTATTCTATCATTCTTCATTTATATTCCTCATCTACATTTCTTGCTTGGTTCTATCACAATATATTCCACTGAAAAGTGAAAAGATTGAGACTATAGTAAAGAAACAACTTACCACAAGAATTTGGAGCTTTCTACTTTACTGTTGTCACATTTTATTTAATCTTAGAAATACTATCTCATGAGGCAGTTAAAAGTAATAATTTCTACCTATGAAGAAGCAGTCACCAGAGAAGTAAAACGACTTGAGTCTTACACGTAGTTAAATGAAGAAACCACAGCTAAAATCCCCAAGAGCTGACTTTTGATTCAATGTCTCCACTGAAATACTTCAAAATACACTTGTCACAGTAAAAGTATTAATCTGGCAGCAGCACCAAGTCATCTACGTAATATGAAATACTAACATGACTATTCAAAATATCTGTCAGCATTTTCAGACAATTTTATAGTATGAGAGATGCAACAGCAACTAAAGCTACCAAAGAAAAACAACTCTAAATACAAAATAAGCTTAGCTCCTTTGTTAATCTTCTAAAATTTTAATATATATCTGTTGCCAATGTGTAAACCAAAGAATAATTTGCTTACTGTCATAAATGGAAGATGTCACTATTCACTGGTCTAACACTAGTTACTTCACTGTAGCTGTTTAAAAATTACTATGTTACAGGCAGGATTATTTCACAACACTGTAAAACCCAATATTAACACATCAAAGACATTACAAAATGACTCACTGAACCCTGTACGTAAAAACAAAGAAAATATATCTATTTAATTCATCAAAATACAACATAGTAGTATCCCACTGAATGAACTCTTCTAAACTGGGAAAGAAAAGGAAAGCTCAAATGACTCTACTAAGGACAATATTCTCAAGGGCTGTGATGGTTAATTTTATCCCAACTTGCGTAGTTTATAGTATGCAGATGTTTGGTAAAACACTTGACTATATGTGAAAGTTACTTTTTAAAATGTGATAAAATTCACACCAATAGACTGAGTAAAGATTTCCCTCCAAAATGCAGTCCAAAAAGTTGAAGTCATCTAAAAAGCTGAAGGCTATAAGAGGAAAAGCCTGAGGTCCTGCGGAAGAAGGAACCTGGTCTCCAGGATTCACGCTGCAATATCATTCCTTTCTTGGGTTTCCAGTCTGCTGGTGTGCTCTGCAGAATTCAGACTTACCAGTTCACATAATCACAGCTCCTTATACTAAATCTATCTACTTATTTTTAGACCTATTCCTATATACATATCCTATTATTTTCTCTCTCTAGAAAAATGTGACTAATCAGAGCTGGTGTTGTAGTGTAGGAGGTTAAGCCACCACCTGTGACACTGGTATGCCATATGGGCTGTTCCACTTCCAATCAGCTCCCTAATAATGGCCTGGGAAAGCAGCAAAAGATGGCGCAAGTGGTTGGGTCCCTGCCACCTACACGGGACTTCTGTGAAGAAGCTCTCAAATCTGGCCGAGACTTGGCAGTTGCATCCATTTGGGAAGTAAACCAGCAAATGGAGGATCTCAATCTCTCTCTTTGTCTCTATAACTCTGTTGCTAAAATAATCTTTTAAAAGAAGACAAGAAAAATGAGACTTATAAATGGCTAACAGATAAAAAAATAAACAAAGGAAAAATGGAGATAGAGAGACATTGAATTGAAGAAGGTACCTGGTCTTTTCATTTTTTTTTTTTTAAAGATTTATTTATTTGAAAGTCAGAGTTACAGAGAGAGGAGAGGCAGAGAGAGAGAGGTCTTCTATCTGCTGGTTCACTCCCCAATTGGCCGGAATGGCCAGAGCTGAGCTGATCCGAAGCCAGGAGCTTCTTCTGGGTCTCCTACGTAAGTTCAGGGGCCCAAGGACTTGGGCCATCTTCTACTGCTTTCCCAGGCCACAGCAGAGAGCTGGATTGGAAGTGAAGCAGCTGGGTCTTGAACCGGTGTCCATATGGGATGCTGGGGCTTCAGGCCAGGACTTTAACCCACTGTGCTACAGTGCCAGACCCTCATTTCTCTTTTTCTTAAAGATATATTTATTTTATTAGAAGGTCAAGAGTTACACACACACACACACACACACAGAGAGAGAGAGAGAGAGAGAGAGAGAGAGAGAGATCTTCCATATGCTGGTTCACTCCCCAATTGGCCACAACAGCCAGAGCTGCGCGGATCCAAAGCCAGGAGCTTCTTCCATGTCTCCCATGTAAGTTCAGGGGCCCAAGAACTTGGGTCATCTTCTACTACTTTCCCAGGCCATAGCAGAGAGCTGGATCAGAAGTGGAGCAGCTGGGACTTGAACCAGCGCCCACACAGGATGCTGGCATTGCAGGCAGCAGCTTTACCTGCTATGCCACACCACCGGCCCCACCTGGTTTTTTCTATCAGCTGGAAGCACTGCTTTCATCAAATTAGGATATAGTATAGTTTAAAGTGAAAATTCTAAGGCTATTTCTCATAATCATTAGGCAGAATTTACTATATATATTAAATGAACTATACTATAATACTGCTTTATTTTCCATAGGTTAAAAATTACATTACTTGTCCCCTTGATCACCAGGACAAACATTTTAATTCTTAGTTGACTTCTCTAAATTTCTGTCAATCCAATCAGACTGATATACTTATTTCTGTGATCAATGACTGTACAGGTACCTGGAGTCTGCAGTGGTGAATATGAAGCAGAATACAATTAGATAGTAAAGTAACTCATTCACCTTACTTTGGAAAGAGGGCTACAATCAATAATGCTTATCAGTCAACTGACAATTTACTACCAACGTACTGTCTGTATCTTCCAGCCAAGAGGAAACTAAAGCACTGCAGTAGAATCGAAGGGTTGTGGGAAGATCACCAAAACAAACAAACAAAAAAAACAAAGAGAGAAAAATTTCCAAAATTATTTTTAATTATTTTTTAAAGATTTATTTTTTATTATTCACTTGAAAGAGTTAAAGACAAAGGCAGAGACAGAGAGAGGCCTTCCATATGCCGGTTCACTACCCAAATGGCTGCAATGGGCAGAGTTGAGCTGATCCAAAGCCAGGAGCCAGGAGCTTCCTCCAGGACTCCCACATGGGTGCATCCTCCACTGCTTTTCCAGGTGAATTAGCAGGCCGATGGATTGCAAGTGGAGTAGCCAGGACTGGAACCAGGACTGGAACCAATGCCCATATGGGCACTGCAGGCTGGGACTTTAAACTGCTGTGCCACAGTGCTGACCCCCAAAATTATTTTTAAATTCCTATTAGATCCTTTATTTCCTCTAGGCCATAGCAAAACAATAATTTCAAGAAGCCAAAAAGTTTCAGGTCAAAGAGCCCCACTATTTAATCTGTACCTAAATCACCAAATTGCAGTATCCTTTGCATAAAGGAGAAACTCAAAGAGAGAGTTTCATTTGTGCAGATTACTTAGCCCTGCGACTACTGCAGTGAGTCTCAACTGAGAGTAGCAATTTTGCTCCTCTTATGGAATATCTGACAATGTCTGGAAGCATTTTGGATTGTCACAGCTAGAGGATACAAATAGCATTGAGTGGGTAGAGGCCACAGATACTGCTAGATTTTGCAATGCACAGGAAATGCTACAACAAGGAGTTATCTTGCTCAAAATGTCAATAGGGTCACACTTGAGGACTCTTGTTCAATTGCTGCTGCTGAGGACATACTGCCTAAAGGGAGAAAACTTTGCTGTGCCACAACACTGGACCCCAAAACTTGTTTGTAACATCATAGATCAAAACTTAGAAGACATTTTTTTCATTTAAATTAATAAACGGAAGTTAACTACAGCAGCATCTGACAGTATGCAAGTACATAAGTTACATATAGTGTCTAACAGCATTTTAGGATGTGCAATGAAAAAATATACTCAAGGGGCAGGCGTTGTGGGGTAGCAGATTAAGCTGCCACTTAGGACATCCAGAATCCACATCAGAGTGCCAGTTCGAGTCATGTGTACTCTGCTTCCAACCCAGCTTCCTGCTAATGTCCCTGGGAAGGCAGTGGATGATGGCCCACTTTTAAGTTCTTCAGTCACTGCCACCCATGTGGGAGACCAGATGGAGTTCCAGGCCCTTGGCTTCAGTTTGGCCCAGACTTGGCTATTTCCTACACTTAGGCAGTGAGCCAGTGGTGGAAGATCTCTCTCCCTAAATCACTCTTTGTTTTTTGTAAGTATCAAGTATCATGAGGTATATATTTTCTTCAAAAAATTCAAGATTCTAAACAATTTAAGCAAACATGAGGGTACTTTAAAAAGTTATATGGAAAAACAAAGTTTATTTGGTGTAAAAAATTTCTGAAGGGTTGGCACTGTGGCAAAGCAGGTTAAGCCGCTGCCAGCATTGCCAGTATTCCACATGGGCACCAGTTCGGGTCCTGGCTGCTCCACTTATGATCCAGCTCCCTGCTAATGCCCCAGAAAGCAGCAAGAGATGGCCCAAGTGCTTGGCCATCTGCACCCATGTGAGAGACTGAGATGGAAACTTCTGGCTCCTGGCTTCCATCTGGCCCAGTTCTGGCTATTGTGGCCATTTGGGAGTGAAGACTTCTCTCTGCCTCTGCCTCTGCCTCTCTGTAACCCTGCCTTTTAGATCAATAAATAAATCTTTGGGAAAAAAACCCTTTTTTAAAATCCATGCAGTTTTTTAATGAAATTACATTTTTTCACAAACTTTTTCGAAGACATTTCTTTTATACCTAGATTTAAATTTTCTTTCACCAAAATAAACAAATTTTAATTCTATTTTCCAGAGATAGCACTGTGGCATAGTGGGCTAAACTTCTGCCTGGGGCACTACCAATGCATAAGGGTACCATTTCTAGTCCTGGCTACTCCTCTTCCAATCCAGCTCTCTGCTTTGGCCTGGGGAAGCAGCACAGGATGGCCTAAGTGCTTGGGCTCCTGCAATTGCTTGGGAAACCCAGAGGAAGCTCCTGGCTCCTGGCTTTGTATCAGCTAACCTCTGGCCATTGTGGCCGTTTGGGGAGTGGACCAACAAATGGAAGACCTTTCTCTTTGTCTCTTCCTCTCTCTGTAACTCTAACTCTCAAATAAAATCTTGAAAAAAACAAAAAAAGTAGGATATTTTCAAATTACAGCTGAAGAGCAGGTACTATGGAAACCTGGTAAACTCCAAGAGCTTTTGAGTATATCACTTAAATTTGCATTCCTGCTTCTTTCAGGGGAATGTCTATGGAGACAAAACAGCCTTATGTATCCCTTTTTAAATCAAGGCTTCTATGAAAGATTGTGAAAGCTTGAAAGAAATTAAATAGATGCCATTCTACTTTCCTCTTACCTGTGTTGTGATATGTATCTACCCATCCTCCATCACCATCATCTTCTTCTATGATAGCTTCCAATTCATCTGAATATTCCATCTGTTTGCACCGTTTGTAGCATGGCACTATAAAAAATGGTAAATATATTTACTAGCATATAATTTGCTAACCACAAATACATTGGAAACAGAAAGCTTATCCCCTAAAATATAATATTTACACAGCCAAAACATTAAAGAGATATACTTCACTTATTTTGAAAGTGATTAAGAATTACATTCAGTTTACAACACATAAATATTGGACCACATTTATCTTTCCCTAAACTTGTCAGAAGGCAAGTTGAAGGGAGCCAGTGGGAGTGCTCTGTGTATGGTCTGTGAAGAACAGCAGGTTGAAGCCAGAGATGACACTGTTCAATTTCAGATTAATGAACAATTTCTTCTTTTAATAGCTTTATTTTCAGAATATGAAAGTACCACCTGTCAAACTCAGCAGTGGTAGAGGTGACCTCCGGTTTACAACTGACTAAAGGAACTTGCAAAATGAACTTCAGAGTTAACATATTTAAGTTCAAGTCACCCACTATGAATAAGTTTAAAATTCACCAAATCAAAAAATTCAAATTTTAATAAGGATGATCACGAAGTCATCTTCAAATAACAATCCACTTTGAGGAAAGCCAACTTTCCTTGAGGCCGTCTTCTTCCCCATCTTGATAACTATATCTTTTTGGCAAAAAGAAATAAAAAGTAGATAAAAATCAACTAAGGAAGGTGGCTGGCAGTGTGCTGCCAAATGCAATGTCGGCTTCCCGCATGAGCTCTGGTTTGAGTCCACGTGCTCTCCACTTCCAATCCAGCTCCCTGTTAATGCACCTGGGAAAGGAGCAGATGATAGCCCAAGTACTCAGGTCCCCAACACGCATGTGGAAGACCCGGTTAGAGTTTCAGGTTCCTTGCTTCTGCCTGGCACAGGCCTGGCTGTTGCAGTCATATGGGGAGTGAACCAATGGATAGAAGATATTCTGTGTATACATCTCTCTAACTCTGCCTTTCCAATAAATAAATCTTAAATCAACTAAGAAAAAAAATTCCAGTAACAGAAAAAGCAGAGCTTCATTAAATTTCTAAAAGTTTATCTGACAGAAGCTATAAGCATAGCTTGAAGCACAAATTAGCTAAGGGGTTTGTTTCTATAATAGCGCTGTGCAAAACTGCTTATGTATACAACAAAATTCTTACCATTTTTGGTTACCAAAAATTGTTTGCCTGTTGGTAGGTATGCCTTCACTTTTAATTCTTCCCCTGTTGCCCTTTAAAAAGTGAAAAACACCAAAATACAAAATATATTTTAAAAGGCAAATACAGATCAGAAGACATCACATGTAAATCTCAAAACTTCAGAATTCACACCCCTGAGAAAACTGTTTTAGGACTGGTTTGGGAAGCAGCCACTAAGTGGTATATGTCAGGGCACAGAAAAGCACAATATAAGAAAACTATATTAAGAGTTGCAGATAGATAGACCTAAGAGAATTTGCTTCAATTAATAGACAATAAAGGTAGAATAATGTAGAACTACTATCTTTGCCTCTAACAAAAAAGAGAATTCTGCTCCACTGTGAACTACTGCCCACTGCACAATCTCAGATTTTTAATTCTGTTCATCCTGAAACTACGAAGAGGCAGAAAAAAGCTGTATGTTATATAACAAAGTAGACAGCTGGCAAGATTCCTGTTCGTACCACTGTATTAAAATTGGAACTAAGGGACAAAAGATGCTCTGCATCACAATACTGAAAATAAATTAAAACAAACAAAAATTCCTTTTATTGGGTGCATATTAGGTATAGGATTTAAGAGTCAATGTGTTTTATTTTCAATTGGTTATCATAATACTAATATTTCCATTTCACAGGGAAAGTAAATAAAGTTTAAAGACATCAGGTTGCCTACAGTCAAAAAACCAGCAGGTAGAAAAGCAAGGATCAAGCCAAGAGACTCCAGGGCTCCCATTCTTAAATACTACTTCCTCTGTGGGTCACAACCAACTATCACATTTCCGAGCTGCTCATGTAACTCTGACAATTTGTGCTAAGAGTCTTCTGTGGGTCATCTAATGGAATTGGCCAGAGCTAGGGTGACACGTAGTGTCTGTCACAAACAGGAACATGAATTTGGACTTCTACTGCCTTTTGAGGCTTCAGTCTAAAGTTCAAACTCTACAGATTTGAGCATAAGCCAGGAAATGCCTAATGTCATGACAGCTTTCTAGGCTTTTTTCAAATAGTCTCCAACGTGAAATTTAGCACTGCCTCAAGTTCTGAGGGAAAACAACAAGTACATAGAGGTTTTAAAATGCAAATAATCCGTTTTTAGCACTGATTTAAAATGAATTGTTGCTCTGGCCAGAGCAACTCAGCCAGAAGTGTAGACACTGGAGTGTGGTATAAGTGTGTTCTAAGTTACAATAAAATTATTTCAACCATTCTAATCCTTAAAATGGAAATATTACTACCTGCTAAAAGAATATATTGTCTATATAATCTAACTTCTATAATAATACATAAAACAATTGAGGGCTACAACAAAATCTCAATAATGAAAATGTTTAATCTATTATACTGAAGAAAATCCCAAGTAAGTTATTTTCACAAAATGATTGTCACAATGTATGTACTTGATTTTAAATACGTATAAATTATAGACCAGAACCCAGCTAGATAGGAGTTTAAACAGAAAATTTAAGATACAGGGAAGGGAACTCTTAATAAATCAGAGAATTTCTGTGATATGAATTCAATTTAATTTTAAATATAGAACAGAAGTACAGGTAGAAACGAAAAAGACATAAAAATAAATAAACCTGAGTACCCGGCCTTTCTTGGTATAAAAGAAATAATGTCCTAGAAGATAAAGAGCAACTGATAAAAAGTAGTGATAACTGTTTCTGGCATATGTTAGATATAAAAATGAAGGGGAATAAAATAGGCCACAGATGAGAGAGAATGCCAATTCTGGTTTATAACTGTTTAATTAGTCAAGTTCTTTAGATATTAATAAAAATATTAACAATCAGAACCTTGTTAACTCTAGATTTCCTGCGCTCTACTCCCCCACACCCCAAAACAGAACTGTAGTACCCAACTATAATTGAGAAAACGTCATTAGGAAGAAAACAAAGAAAGAATATAACATGTTGAAGCAACTACATCCAAAGAAGGTGATAAATCCAAACAATTCTAGCCTAAATAAAACAGCCCCGTCAGTACTGAGATCACATTTTCAGCTGCTACCTGAGAGTTTATAGCACTAGGATTTGATAGTAAAACCTCATTTGTTGTGAAAATCATTAAACATTTTAAAATACATTATTAAAATTTAACCAATTTAGCAGTTTTCACTGTAATTGAGAACTGATAATTGCTTAAATTACTATAATAA
Organism: Oryctolagus cuniculus; assembly: GCF_051225735.1. Lineage (NCBI taxonomy): Eukaryota > Metazoa > Chordata > Mammalia > Lagomorpha > Leporidae > Oryctolagus > Oryctolagus cuniculus. Next base: position 68,537,208 of record NC_142870.1, read on the forward strand.
TTAGAAGTTGATGCCGAAAATAAAATCTTATAAGCAAATTTATGGTCACAAACCTTTTAACTTCAGCTAATTACAAAGAGGAAAGATAACACGTGAACCATAAAAGAAAATAACTGTCTTATGCTTTAAGGAACATAAAATTCTATTACACCTCTGCACTTACTAGCTGGTCATTTTAATTTCCATGCACTAACTTCTATAACTACCATAATTTTGAAGCCACACCTTTTATTTTTTATTTTTTACTCAAGATAACTTACCATTGCCATGTGGGACAGTGGTGGACTAAATGATCTCCAGCTGCCACAAACTATTCAGGTTTCAGAAAAAATATGAAAAAAAGGAAAAAGAAAAACTGAACATCAATGCAGTATGGTAAAGTACCAAACTAATTATCCTGATAACCTTGATACCCAATAACCAATTAAAATGCAAACATTACCAAAGCCACCATTAATCTCAAGATTTATTTTTTACTATTACTAAACTGCAAAATTTTTTAACATCCATAAAAATTAAAATTAATTTTGGAAGAAAAAAACTAAGTGCTAAATTTTAAAAATTCATTTTTATCATTAAATAACAGCAAGAGCATACAACATCATGAAATTATAAAGATAAGGTTACAGGATTTAGAATGTCAAAATCGAGGGCAAGCCTTTGGCCTGGCTATTAAGAAGTTATGGCGCCTATTTCCCATATCAGAGTGCTCAGGTTAGAGCTCTGTCTCAGCTGCTGATTCTAGCTTCCTGCTAGGGTGGTCACTGGGAGGCAGCAGTGACAGCTCTAGTAGTTGAGTTCCTATCACCCCAAAGTAGAAGTTCTGGATTGAGTTATTGGCTTCTGGCTTTGGCTCTGTACCCATTACAGGCATTTGAGAAGTGAACCAGCAAGCAGGAGTTCTCTCTATTTCTTTAGGTGTATGTGTGTGTCTGTCTCTCTGACTCTCAAATACAAAATAATTTAGAAAATAAATGTCAAAATTCACTCTATGAATAAAAAAAAAAACAGATTCCTGCTAATGATTGAAAACTCAATGAAAATATTTGCAATAATTACTAAACAGACATATGTTTAGGATATAAACCTGCCACATTTCATCGCAATACATGTTTCTCTTGTCTTTTATTATTTACTTAAAATTTAGGTAATGGAATTTTAAAAGCTTTATCATATTAAATAACTTACAAAATTAAGACACCAAATCTTTTAAAAGCCTTGGACAGCTTGGGCCAGTTGAACATCGTGCAAGTTTTGTTAAAAAAAAAAACAAAGAAAGAAAAAAAAAAACCACCCAGCCTAGGGCTTGCATTGTGGGACAGTGGGTTAATCTATTGCTTGTGACACCAAATCCAATATAGCTGGAGCACTCCATATTGGAGTCCTGGCTACTCTGCTTCCAATCCAGCTTCCTGCTAATGTGCCTGGGAAGGGAGCAGAAGTTAGGGCCTCTGCCATCCATATGGGAGACCTGGATGGAATTCCTGGCTCCTGGCTTTGGCCTATCCTACACCTGGCTGTTGGGGTCACTTAGGAAATAAATCAGCAGTCGGAAGTTTGTTCTCTCCTTCTTTCCCGCTCTCCTCCCTCCCACTCTGCCTTTCAAATAAACAAAAAATAAAATCTTATGAAAAAATAAAACAAAAACTGAAAACAGACAGGAAAAACAATTTAACCTTTTAGAGACTTCCAACAGAAATGGACATGAGATGACCTTAATTGGAACAAAACCCCTGCCTGTTGTTGAGAGCAGAAAATGAAAGTCTGTTAAGCATAACCCCAGTGTCCCAACTCAGGCAATACCCACATACACTTTCCCAATTCTATTTCACAATAGCTCTAACTTAAAATCTTGCATTGTTCATGGTGTATTACATAGCTATATATATATATATATATATATATATATATATATATATATGTGTGTGTGTGTATATATATATATAACTTAATAACAATTTAATGAGAAAATATGTCTATATAAAATGCTCTTTGAGAGTAAAATTTTATCAAATAAGAATCTTCAGAATAACCTCTTTTTAAGTGACACATTAATAAGGTTAGGATATATCAACTGTTTTTGTAATGGAAACCTTATAAAGGCTTCTGATCTTTTATTTTAAACAATCATTTTGCTATTTAAACTTAGTTAAGCAGACAAAAGTCAAAACAAAAACAAATCTCTCCTCCAAAGTTTAACCATTTTGGGGTCACAGTAGCCAAATACTACATACATTTAGCTCTGTGGTTGTCAGGAACCAATTTATCATCATCATAAGTAGTTAACCAAAAATAAAGCAAAGCAAAAAATTAAAATTTAAAAATTCTTTAATTATATTTCTTTAAGGGCAAGACTTCAGACTCTATTTATCCCAGATCTCTCTGGAAGTATCAGCCAATTTTAACAAAAACCCAGAAGAAAAATCATAAAAGCAACAGAAATGCATCAATAAGTCAGTAAAAGCATACATTTGCCTTCATTAGCAATGACTACTGTTACCTGCCTTACATATTCAAATGAAATAAAATGTAGGGTAAACATGGAAATTTCTAAATTGTCAGTATCATTTGAAATAGATTTCTCAGAGAAATAAGTCTGAGACTTATGAACATATAATTCTGAATAACTCCAATAAGATACAATCAATATTTACATCTTGGTGGGCAGTTTCATTTCTCTAGTACCTTTATTAATACTTCTCTACTTAACCACATCATGGACACATCAAACATTTTTTTCTAAGTAATACCAAAAAGATTCTGGTTAACTCTCTTTTAAACACAATAATTTCATACCTTTCAACGGAAACAAAAAGTTAGCAGGAGACCTACATGCAAAAGCCCAGAAACAGTATGAGGAAGCAAATGTACAGATCAACCCAGTATACAATATTTACCCAAAGCAAATGATGTCTTCCTTTTATTTTCAATCAGATTCATTCTAGTCTCATTCAATCCTGTCATTGTACTCTATCACAACCCAATATTATGTGTTGGTTTCTCAGCTGGGCTAGTTGTTTTGTACTGGATTTTTTAAAAAGGGGAAAATTCATAAACTGCTTCATGATACAATTAAATGTAACAGGTATTCTTCCTAGGATGAATTCCCATTTTAATACAGTTTGCTTAATTCTATCCAATGACCACAGTTTGCATCTCTTAATTTCAACTATCTAACAATTAGCCATCTTCACTCTGAGGAGATAAGGTCTAAGAGCACAAGAACAGTATACCTTCAACCCTGTTCTTGATTTCAGACATCTTAAAGAGTCATTCAAAATTACACCTTTGTTTGGCATGAATGTTAATGGTATACTTGAGATCAAAACTTAGTTTTATTTGGTATTTAAGGTACTGAACTCATGGAGCATAACAGCAAGTCCTTTAAAATGTCCAGTTCAAAGCCTTCATTTTATAAATGAGAGAGAGACATTTAAATGATCTGCCCAAATGAGGAGAAATTAGAGAAATGGGTCTAGAAAACAAGTCTCCTAGGTTCTTTCCAAGCCACCATGAATCTTCACTGAAAATAAAGACAATTTTAGATAAAAGATCCATTCACCAAACTATTCTTAGAATTCTTAGGATTTAGCGCAGGAAAGATGCCATCACAAATGAAAACTTACAAGATCAGACTTTATCTTTTATTAAAAATTAAGTAAGTCATGCAACACAACTTTGCAAAACTGGAGTCTAAATCTCTGAACTATCAAAATGAAAGAGAACTCCTATTATGAAGACAAGATAAACATGTAAAATGACTCCTCAAAACATAATTCTATATTAAAAATTCAACTGCATACAACTGGCTTAAATAGCTGTCCAGCATTAAGCAGTTTCAACATTTCATGTTTAATAGAAAAAGTGGAAAAAGTGAGAAATAATCAGTGTCAAGTATGTAATAATAAAATAGTTAAGCTAGTGAGCAAAGATTACAAATGGAAAACCACAAAAATTCACCTTTGATATAGACAGAGTCAAGACCCAGAAAACACCAGCATCCAACTGTGCAGCTCAATGTAGCACAAATATGACTTATGGATAAGTGACTATATCAGTCTTTTCCATTCCCTCTGCCACTCTCATTTCTCAATAAAGAGGAACTAACCGAGCAATACGAGAAGCAGCAAACTAAGAGGGAAGTTATGTCTCCTTTGGAAGTAGAAATCCCCATTAATCACTAGTCAACAAAATCTAATTGTACTGAAATCAAAATTAAACTTCAAGCTGCTTTCTTACTAAGCAGAAAAGCCATCCAATTTAATATAACTGTATGGGTTCAAAATAGCTGCATCACTTACCTCTTCTGGTGTTATGACACCTGTTTCCTTAAACTTCGATTCCTAAAGAGAGCAAAAAGAGTAAGTATTATATTACCCTTCACTTTCAACTGAAAAATATGTGGGGAGCAACCATTTGCCTTGTATCTTTCCAGGGAAATGGAGTACATACAAAATGCACACACACATGCACATATATACATACACACTGGGATGTAACCACAATAAACATGTAATTCCAATGCAGGAAACAGACATGAAAAGAAAAACAACACAATTTGACCAGTGTTTTTATAGAGTAAGGCGCTATGGAAAACCAAAAGTGTTTAAATCAACCTTGAAGCCTTATAGTAATTCTGCACAATAACCAAATATCTTTTTTTAACTTTTATTTAATTAATTATTTAATAAATAATATTTTATTTAATAAATATAAATTTCCAAAGTACAGTTTATGGATTACAATGGCTTTCCCCCTCATACCTTTCCTCCCACCCGCAACCCTCCCATCTCCCACTCCCTCTCCCATTCCATTCACATCAAGATTCATTTTCAATTCTCTTTATATACAGAAGATCAATTTAGTATATATTAAGTAAAGATTTCAACAGTTTGCACCCACATAGAACATAAAGTGTAAAATACTGTTTCAGTACTAGTTATATAGCATTAATTCACATTGTACAACACATTAAGGACATAGATCCTACATGGGGAGTAAGTGCATAGTGACTCCTGTTGTTGACTTAACAAATTGACACTCTTGTTTCCGGCGTCAGTAATCTCCCTAGGCTCTTGTCATGAGTTGTCAAGGCTATGGAAGCCTTTTGAGTCCACAAACTCCGATCTTATTTAGACAAGGTCATAGTCAAAGTGGAAATTCTCTCCTCCCTTCAGAGAAAGGTACCTCCTTCTTTGATGGTCTGTTCTTTCCACTGGGATCTCACTCGCAGAGATCTTTCATTGAGGTTTTGTTTTTTGTTTTTGTTTTTGTTTTTTTGGCCAGAGTGTCTTGGCTTTCCATGCCTATAATACTCTCATGGGCTCTTCAGCCAGATCTGAATGCCTTAAGGGCTGATTCTGAGGCAAGAGTAACCAAATATCCTTATTTTACAGCACTGTAAAAATGTCTTAAAGATGCTCAGACATCTTACAACTCAGCCCATACAATATTGGAAACTAAATCATTTAACAATTTCCTATTATTTTCATCTCAAGATATTTACATAATATTCTCTAATCTAAAACAAGAATTCTATTGACCAAATTTTTCAAAACTGTTTTATATGTAAGATTTTGTCATAGAGGCTACAAAGATGAAAAAATTCATTTAGCAATACTATTCATTCAACAAATATTTACTAACTACCACGTGCCAGGCACTAATCAAAACACTGGGAGACAAGTATGAATAAAATTCTTGCCCTCATAAACATCCTTGCCCTCAAGAAGAGTTCAAACTCTAGCTGAGAAATAAGAGCCAGAGATAGTAAATACCAAATCATGCAAGAAGACGAAGTAGAGAGATGGCTGGGGAGAGACGGCCATTTAAAATAGAATGCGAAGCACAAAGACTTCACTATGAAGAGGACTCTAATACCCTAATAAGAACTATTAACAAAGCAAAATGTTACTTAGTCTTTCACTTGCTAGGGAAAGCCATTACTTCTTTCCTGAGGATTTTGCTTTTTCTCTTTGTCTTCTCTCATCTAGCAGAAAGATATAAGGATTCTCTGTAATCTAACAGTTTGCAGAGTAGTGACAAGGTCAGTGCCATTAACTCTGCTTCCCTTTAAACTAAAATACACATCATACATATTGACATGCTAACACTTCTTTTTCCAGTTTGGTGAACAAGTCAAATGATCCTTCAAAACCTAATTTTTATCATAAATTCAGTAAAATACAAGTGGTCTATAAAATTGCTATTTTATATTTAATCTGGAAGGTCTCTTGCTCATCTCTCCCTGAAACTAAAAAACCGTGCATTATTCAAATAGTTTATACGTAGATGGATCTACTATTATGAAAAGGTAACACAATATGCAAGAGAAGCATCTGATTCAAATGTCAAAACTACCTTCAAATTTTGAATAGCTAGCTGAATAATCAACTGAAATTGCCCTCACAATACACAAATAAAAGCAAAATAGAGTTGAATTCTCATTTATAACTGCTCCTGTTTTCTTGTTGGGTCAAGGTATCATTTTCAGCTGTTTTTAGAAATAGCTTTTTAAAACGTACAGATCTAATATTCCTCTTTGTAACAGAAAGGGAGCAAAGCAAAATTGTCCATTACTCTTCACGTATCAGAATATCTCATCCTCACTAAAAAAAGCTGTAAGAAAAACAAAACAAAAAAAACTAGGTAAGAACTTGCCATTTATTTAGTATCACGGCTCACTCTTAAGGCCAGAATAAAGCTACAACACAACTCAGAAAGAAAAGCTTGAATGCAGTTATAGAAATTAATCTTTTGAAAACAGTCACTGATGTAATAGCTAATATGTCACAATTTTTAACTGAAAAACGCTGGGCTGTCAATACACTCATACAGTAAGACTGTACATCCAGGCGGGTCCGGCTGCTCCTTGTTCTCCGTGAACTGCAAGATGAAGAACCAGTGACAGCTATTTTAAAGCCTTTGCAAAGACAGGCTTTGCTCCTTCCCTGGGGTTCCATGTTACAGAGATAACGATGCGGACTTCACCTTCTTCCTCTGATACCTACAGGAGCCGCAACCCAGGTCACAACTCACCCAGGTCAGCCCTATCACTAACAGACTTTTCACGACACTTGCAAGAAAAAAGTGACAGTGTCCCTGCAGCATCAAAAGCTGATTACCTATTTTAATGTTTAAAAAGTTTCCCAAACTCCCGATGTTAGGAGTCACCGTTCTCACACTCACTCAGGGGCCGACCTCGTTCCAAGCCCACGACGGGGGGACGCGGCAGCACGCGCCACAGCGTCGCCCCTCGCCTAGCGCGGGGGAGCCCGACAGCCCGGCGAGACCCACGGTGGGGGCTGCACCCGCCCAGTCTCCCACACCTGCCCCGCCAGGTCTCCGCAGCGTTGAACTTGTGCCCGAAACCCCAGGCAAGCCGGGCCCGGCTTACCTTGAGGACCGGCGTCAGGTACTCAGCTACTTCCAGGGCCTTTCCCTTCACCGTGTTAATCACATTCTGCATCCTGGGGCCGGAGCAGCGGCCGGCCCCGCGACGGCGTGGAGAGGGCAGGCCCGGCAGCAGCTGGGCAGTCGGGCGTCCCCACTGCCGCCGACTCGCACAGGGACCCGGCCCGGGGCGTCCGAGGGACTGGACGGGCCGCGACGGGCCGCACGGGACGAGGGGGAGGGGCGGGGGCCGCGCGCGAGGGCAGGGCGCGCGCTCCTCGCTCCGGGCAGTGCACGGCGGCCCGGGCCCAGCCGCCACTCGGCCGCAGGAGAGCCGGTGGAGCCAAGGGCGGTCCCGGGGGGAGTAGCGGGCGCACGCGCACCCTTCACCCCTTGGACAGCTGTCTTGTCCCCTTTAGCTTTCACGAGCGCCCCTTCCGACTTCCCCTTCCGCCTCTCTCTCTCTTGCCGTAGCTCCGCCGCCACCTGGGCCTCACGTGACACCGTACTCCTGCCACGTGACGAGAGAAAGGCCGTGCCGGGGACGGGGTCGGGCGGCTTCTCCCCGCCCTCCGGAAGCGCAACACTGAACGCGCCTGCGCAAGGGGGTTCGGGTTCGCTCTTTCCCAGCTGGGGTGTAGCCGTGCTTTTCGTTCCGGAATATAAAGCTGGGTGCAGAGGTTGTCATGGCCTCTGTTTCCTTCCCATGGCTTTCCCGGCTGTGAACAACAAAGCTACTGCCGCTACTCCGGGAACTAGACAGTTACTGTGTCAGATGTAGGATGCTCGTGCCTCCAATAGACGCTCTGCTCGGGGTCGGAGGTAACCGCGTCCAGCGGGCAAAGAACTGCGCGTGCGTGTGAGAGAGGGTGCGCCGGAGGAGACCCCTGCTGCGCATGTGTGACGAGAAGGGTTTCCCTGGCGGTGGAGGGAAACCTGGCCGCCTGGTGTAAGGCGGTGACTCTTTGCTGTCCTATACGCTTGCGCCCGCTGGGCGGTCAGATCGGTATTTGCTCTGCGGTCCCCGCCCCGGGCTCTGTGCGCCCTCCCTGTGGCTATGCTGGGAGGCTTTGGGCAAGTACTTACGGGGCCTGGGGTTTAATGTCCTCAGCCTATTCAAGATGCACCTTAGATTCATGAAGCCTAAGATCTATGGCCCGCACTGATTGGTCATTATAACGAAATCTTTGTCGACAAGCTCTTTTCTCCACCCCGGGAGGAGCAGCTAGGAGAAGGAAAACACAGTTCCCGAAATTTTCTTACATAACAAAGTTGCCAATAAGAATTAAAGCTAAAGAATTGCTTTTCTGCAGGCCCAGAGGTTTGTTGCTCCCTTGCTACTGTTGTCAACATTTCTAATCTGGCCCTACTTTCTCTAACAGATGGTGCCTTTTTCATTGTCTGTTCCTCCTAGTTTCTCCTGTACTTCAGGTTTCTTGGTTCTAGTACATAGCCGTAGCCAGACGTCTACAGAAATTCCTTTTCTGTTCTTCGCCTTCAGTGGTATTTGCATTATGCTTAATCTTCAGGTGTATCAACAAGATCGCATGAAAGCATTCTTCTTCTTGAAGGCAATTAGAAAACGGTGGGATGGAAAGAAAGTGCTGCAGCCACCCGAGGTTATGCGGCTTCTCAACCATGTATACGTTAATTCTCGGTGCCATATTCATTGCTTTGAGCTCAGGACGCGTCTTACTGGTAAAATACTCCAGCAATGAAGGTAAGTTGCCTTGGAGTATGTGTGGGGCACTTGCATCTAAGCATGTGTTGTCTCACCTGTCTTTGGTTTCGTTGCGCATAAAATGGGAACAACATGTTGGTGTTCCCATTCATGTGAATGATTAAAGCATGCTTCAGTTTGATTCTTTAAGGTTTCATCCTCAGCAGAAAAAATTAAAGTTGGTTGTTGCCTGAATTTGGGTCATTCAAGTACAGAATCAAAAGCCTGAGTGCAAAAGAAATCATAACCTCTGACTTGCTCTGGTCACCAGGTAGTTCTGGGCCTATAGCAAAATACATAATTACAGCTTGTTTTGAAACAGGCAGAAGGAAATATGTGGTAACTTGGCATTTGTGATTTACTATCATAATTATTGTATCAATGGGACAGTATAGGTTATAAGGCTTGTTTAGTATTGTCGTGAGCCGAGGCTGTGTTGGTTCCAGTAAGGATTTTATTATGCAATGGGGAAGTCACACATTTTAATTCACACAACACGCTGGGCAAACCGACCACCCAAGGTTTCCAGAGTAACTCCGGTGCTCTTCACGCCGCGTCTTAGCCACAGAGGGCGGATTCTCACAGCATCCACACAGGTGGTGCCTCTAAGCCGAAGAACGCAGGCCTCAAAGGATGAGTAGAAGGGCTTCGAGGTCGCTGGCTGGGAGGACTCTCTTGCAGAAAGTCTGAGTGCCAGGGGTCCACCTGGAGCTCTCGCCCTGCCGCTCTCAGGAGAGTCTGTTCGGAGTGTCTCACTGGGCCTCTTTAGTCTACAGTTTATATACACTTTTGATGATCAGTAGACAACCGATAAGGTACCGAGAGGGTGTGTGCAGGCCATGGGTGGTTCTTATCAAGTCCATGCAGATCTCCTGCAGTCAGTTTAGCTCTTGTTTATTTTTCGTTAATATTATGGTGAAGCCGTTTAATTTCTGCTCCTTACAAGTATGCACTGAAGAAATTTTCTGTTATTTTAATGTAATTTAATACTAAAACTTTAATTAATTCAATTAACACTTTAATTTGGTTAGTTTAGTTGGGTTTTGTGGGATTAAACTCCCACAGAGTTATAACTGAATATGTCTCACTAGGTATTGGCAACACATAAAATCTTGACATTGCAACCCTTAATGCTCCTCTTAGTCACATAATGTGTATATGAGTCTCAACTTCAGTTAACACATATCTGTGGTGCACTAGGCTAAGTATTATAACAAAGTTCAAAGTGCATTAAGACATAGACCTTGTCCTCAAGAACATAATTTATTAGGAAAGCCATACATGTAAACATCATAAAAATACATTTTTTTAACTTTTATTTAATGAATATAAATTTCCAAAGTACGATTTATGGATTACAATGGCTTCCCCCACATACCGTCCCTCCCACCCACTACCCTCCCCTTTCCCACTCCCTCTCCCCTTCCATTCATATCAAGATTCATTTTCGATTATCTTAATATACAGAAGATCAGCTTAGTATACATTAAGTAAGGATTTCAACAGTTTGCTCTCACACAGAAACATAAAGTGAAAAATAATAGATGATTTTTTTTAAATGATGATGAAATCAGATCAGACCTATTGTCATGTTTAATCCCAGTGAGAGTCAAGTTGGGAGTTGATAATTTTTTTTTTTTTTTACAGAGGATCAGTTTAGCATGCATTAAGTAAAGATTTCAACAGTTTGCACCCCCATAAAAACACAAAGTGAAATATATTGTTTGAGTACTCGTTATAGCATTAAATCTCAATACACAGCACATTAAGGACAGAGATCCTACATGAGGAGTAAGTGCACAGTGACTCCTGTTGTTGACTTTACCAATTGACACTCCTGTCTATGGCATCAGTAGTCTCCCTATGCTCCGGTCATGAGTTTCCAAGGCTATGGAAGCCCTCTGAGTTCTCCGATTCTTATCTTGTTTAGACAAGGTCAAATACATTTTGATAAATACAATAATTGAAATATCTCCCAAAAAGCAGAGATAGTTTAGAGGAATAAGTAATACAGTCTGTCTGAGAGGTGATGATGGGGAATGCAGGAGGCTCAGGAAACACTTTCCTGATTGGGTGATCATTGTTGATCCACAAGAAGATAAGGTCTCTAGAGGTATTAGGCAGCAGCCTGTAGCAAGGAACACCAGCGTGAACAGGTGGCATATATTCTGAGAACATGCAGTTCAGAATCACGAAAGTGGAAGGACTTGGAAGACAGAGGAATGGGTGCTTCACTGGAGAGGGAAGTAGTGGTCAACTGTTAGGGACTTCATTTGCTGTAATAAGGAACTGAGACTTTATTTGCTAGTCTCTACAATATGGAAAGTAAGAAATACTTGGGAAATTGTAAATAAGAGGATAAAATGAGATACTATTATGGTAGCTGGGTGGTAAGAAAGAAGACTAGAAACAGGGTAGCCAGTTTGGTGCGTTATTGGAAATTTAACTACAAACAGGTAAGACTTAACTTAAGCTTTGGGTGTACGAATAGTGAAGATAGACTGAAGAAATATTCAGAACATAGAAAAGCTGGGACTTGCAGAATGTACTGAGTGTGAGGACTAAAGGAGATAAAATAACCGGATAGCTTAAAGTTTGCTGATTTGAGTGCTGAGTGAATCAGTGATGTTCTTGGCTGAGATGAGGAATATTAGGGGGAAGCTGGGCAATGAGAGTTCAGAGAGATTAGCATTCTAGCTATGTACCTTCCATGAGGCCAGGACCAATGTCTTCATTTGCTGTATTTTCTGGATCATACATGGGAGAGATGAGAGAATTAAATGCATGTGACTCTTAGGAAAGGAAAGAGTTTGGAAACAGAAATGCAATGTCATGATAAAATAAGGATTGAAGCATGTCTTGAGATTTCTTATTAGAAGATGTTTGGTAATCTCAGACTGGCTGGTTTGAGTACAGAGGTAGAATCAGAAACTGGATTACTAGGGGAGAAGATCTAAATGGAAGATGAATAAAGTGAAGATAATGAATGTTGATGCTGTTCTAGGTTGAGAAGGAGAAAGTATGGTAGCCACAGGAGATAATTATCTTTTTATTTTTTTTTAGATTAAGCGAGTTTTGAAGATGTTTGTAGGCTAACAACAGGAAGCCAGTTAGAAAGAAATACAAAGGAAATATACCGAAGCCAAAGAAAACACTTCTGAGAGCTAATCCCTGAGGAGAAGGGAATGTTTTAAAGGGCAGAATGGAAAGGCCGTAGCCCATTTTTCTGATATTGAAGCCAGGAGAAATGAATGCAGTGAAGATAAGATGTGTGAGTGTGGATAGGCAATGAGTGGATTGTGGTCACACATCTTTCTGTCCCATAGTTTGGGATCACCTATAGGAGGAATACAAGAAATAAAGAATGAGAAATCAAAAGGAGTTCAGTAGTAATGACAAGGGTTTGAAAATTGTCATCAAAGCCTCCCATCCTTTTATGCACGTGTTGGCTTCTGATTGTTCCAATGAAAACTGTGACAAGTATCATTGAGGGTAACAGTGTGATGTAAGTCTAGTTTTGAGTTCAGAAAAGGAAGATGTCTTAATTAGCCTTTCAACTGATGGGGAAGTTCAAGGGGCATATATTTATATTGAGGTAAACATATATTAAGTACAGGAAACTAAGAACCAAATATGTATAGGTTACTAACATGGGGCCTTGCACCTAAGGAACTCACATTCTAAGGTTAACATATAACATCAAAACTAATTCTTATACAGTGTAATAGTGACCATTACAAACTTTATAGGTTGTGCTACAGGAACAGTGAAGAAAAAAGAATTTGCTGTTTAGACTGAGAAGATCAAGGGAAACAACACAAAAAGGAAGAAAGAGTGTTCTGGACAGAACACCAAGCTGGCTTTTCCCTATACTTGGCAAGTTTGATCTGAGCAAATATGAGCAAAAGAAATAAGGAAATGTTTTCAGATAGGAGAAAAATGCATTTCTCAAAAGCACCTGATACCATTTATGTTTGACCTTAGCAAAATTATAAAGTAAGCTGTTTGTAAGTAGAGGTAATAGTTAAGAACAAGGCATATTAACCAAACCTCACTACTTAGTTTTGTTGACGGTAAGTTAGTACATAGCTTCCCAAGTCATCAATGTGTTTGGAAATGTCAGAGGATTTCTTCTCAACACTAGAGGTCAGATAACTTCCTTCTTTTACTTCAGTTTGCCATTTATCCCAGCATGCCAAATATTAGTGTTTTTTGGGTATGTTATGACACGAAACAGATTAGAAAACTCCAAGTTAGAATGTGACAGGCAGAGTGAGCATACCTTGTTTTAGAAAGACCATGCAGATCACAACAAGAACCATGAGCTGGGTAATAATTCAGCAGGAAAATTTATAATTGTTAGATGCTGAGCGTTGATTGATGGTCAGTGTAGAAGGCAGTGTCTAATGCCATGCCAGAGAGCTTTCTTTGCCTTTTTGTCTCACATCCTCAGCATATTTGCAACTTGAATAAAAACATGAGAACATGTTTCTCAAGTTCAAGGATAATAAAAAGCTGAGTAGGGTAGGGATAGCTGATATATTAGATGAGTTGATTATTCAGAAATCCAAAAGTGCAATGCCAGTTGGAAGAAATTTAACATAACCATGTTATAATTTTTTTCTATTTCAGAGAACAAGTATGATTATCTTCCAACTACTGTGAATGTGTGTTCAGAACTGGTGAAGTTAGTTTTCTGTATATTTGTCTCAATCTGTCTCATAAAGAAAGGTGAGTTCTTGAAATGGTATTATATACTTGCTAAAAATCACAGAATCAAAATACGTTCAGACTGGAAGGAGCATTTCATATCATTAGTCCCTTGATTCTACAAGAGATGAAGCTAAGATACAAACGTATGGGTGGAGTAACGGCCTCAGAAAAGTGTTGTGCAGAGCTGAATAGAGGGTACAACTGGCACAGTTAGAAATATAAAGGAAATATCCTGACACCAAAAAAAATACTTACAAGGGCTAATTCCTAAGGGGAATTTCCTATGATGGTTTCACACAGCAAGGAAGTTTTTATTCAAAATCAGGATTTTCTGAATCATTGTGCTGACTTAATAGGTATCATGTTACAAAGCAATTCCAAACTTTTCACGTGGGGAATGCAATATAGTACACTGAAGTCAAGGAGACTGTGTTCTGCAAGAGAACCAATAAATAGGGGTACTAGCCCCTTCTTCAAATGTACAATATTTGGCTTTTTGTGGAAATGTATAAACTCTTACTGTGCATTAATTCACCACCTTAGTTCCCTAATTCTTGAGCCACAGCTCTCTTTGTCTCTTTGATCTGTCTTCACAACTGATGTAAACAGAATTCAGAGCATTAAAATGCTTACCTGGGTAGGCTGGAGTTGTGGCATAGTGAGTTCAGCCACTGTTTGGGACACAGCATGCCATATCAGAGTGCTGGTTCAAGTTCCAGCTGCTCTGCTTCTGACCCAGCTCCCTGCTGATATGCCTGGGAAGCAGCAGAGGACAATTCAAGTGCTCGAGTTCCTGCCATCTACATGGCACACCTGGATGGAGCTCCTGGTTCCTGGCTTCAGCCTCGCCCAGCCCTGGCTGTTGCTGTCATTTGAGGAATAAATTAGTGGATGAAAAATCTCTGTCACTCTGCCTTTCTTAAAAAAGCAGAAAAAAAGGAGGATGTCTTTTCATACTGTAAGGTTTCAACGGGTGCAGCTTCTAGTTAGTGGAATACATTTTATCGTATGAAACTCATGCATTACTTGTGGGATTTAAACTTACTGCCTTTTTTTTTTTTTACAGGCAGAGTGGACAGTGTGAGAGAGAGAGACAGAGAGAAAGGTCTTCCTTTGCCATTGGTTCACCCTCCAATGGCCGCCGCGGCGCACTGCGCTGATCCAAAAGCAGGAGCCAGGTGCTTTTCCTGGTCTCCCATGGGGTGCAGGGCCCAAGCACTTGGGCCATCCTCCACTGTACTCCCTGGCCACAGCAGAGAGCTGGCCTGGAAGAGGCGCAACCGGGACAGAATCCGGCGCCCCGACCGGGACTAGAACCCGGTGTGCCGGTGCCGCTAGGCGGAGGATTAGCCTATTGAGCTGCAGCGCCGGCCTTTCGGCCTTTTTTTTTTTTTTTAAACGATTTATTTATTTGGAAGGCAGAGTTACAGAAAGAGAGACAAATCATCCATCTGCCCGAATAAACCAAAAAGGGGCGCAAAAGCCAGAGGTGGGCCAGGCTGAAGCCAAGAGCCTGAAACTCTATCCGGGTTACATGTGGGTGGCAGGGGCCCAAGCACTTGGGCTGTCTTCTGCTTCTCCAGGTATGTTAGCAGGGAGCTCAATCAGAAGTGGAGTAGCTGGAACTCGAACTGGCGCTCATTTGGAATGCTGCAGAACTGACCCCTCTGCCTTTGTTTTCTGTCTTCATTTTGCATCTCTCCATTAGAGTTTATGCCTAACTTTTTTAAAATCTGGATATGGAGTAATAATTCACACTAGCATTAGTAATTTTCTTTAGTTGTGTGTGTATGTGTGTGTGTGTGTATATATATATATATATATATATATATATATATAAATTTCCACTCAGTGTCTCCCTTTCCCTATCTCCTTTGGAGGGAAATTCTCAGCAATAAGTCTTAATCACTGTGCTATATGTCCACCCCTGAACATAGTCTTGATTTTTTTTTTCTTATTTTAACTTGTTGACCTCCCACTTGGCATTTTGCTCTCCAGGTAGTAAGAGAAACCACATGAACATAGCCAGAGTTGTCTTAAATGACACTTCCACTACCTCAAGTTAACAGAAATTAATATAATCTGTTTTCCTAAGGATATTGCTAATTGTCTGTGATGATATATAGCAGTGGGTTAAAGAGAGACTAAGAAAATCCTATGTTTACTTTGATTTCCCACATGGCCACAATGGCCAGGGCTGTGCCAGGCCGAAACCAGGAGCCTGAAGCTTCTTCCAGGTCTCCACTTGGGTGCAGGGGCCTGGTGGTCACTTACCATAGCAAGTTTATAAAGCCACTTTTACAGATTTGTATCAGCAATCAAATAGAAGGCACTTTCTCAAAAAGCGTGGGCATCCTCATCAAGATCATTTATTTATTGTTATTTTTTTTTCTTTAGAAGATCATCAAAGTAGAAATTGGAGATGTGCTTCCTGGAAGGAATTCTGCGGTTTCATGAAGTGGTCCATTCCTGCCTTTCTTTATTTCCTGGATAACTTGATTGTCTTCTATGTTCTGTCCTATCTACAGCCTGTAAGTAACTATGACGAAGAAAATCTGATAAAAAGATATAGACAAATAAGTCCCAGAACTAAGCTTTTTTTTTCTTGTTTTTCTTTATATTGTTGGTTTCTCATGGGCCCCTCTGGCTTTGCTGAAATTTTCCCTAAAACATAATGAGTACTGAATTACCAATCTGCCTAGTAGGGTCTCTCATTATTAGAGATAACTGTTTTAAGTTATGCTGAGTGCTTTAGGGCAGTTGCTCTCTGCCCCCAGGAAATCTAAGGCCACTCCTCTTTGTGTAGCCCTAATCAGTCTACTTATTTTCTGAGCCATCCTGTGCCCCTCAACCTCCCTCACCATCCAGGACCTCCAAGCAGATGCAGACGATTAACTCAGAGAATTATATACTCTCTACCTCTCTTGCACTTGTTTTAATGTAGTTTCTTTGCATGGTGTTTGTATGATTTTCTGTTACTTCAATCATTTCAATCAATAAGTTCTTTGAGAGTAGGAATTGTATCGTTCCTACTGTAAATGCCATCTACACCTGAGAATGCTGGTAATGTTTTTTATCTTTCTTGGCATTTTCTGTGTCATTTTAGAAAGCCATTAGTAATCAGAATTGGAATTTAGTCTTCTGCTTTTATCTACTTCTTAGTTTGAGTTACATGTGTATTCTCCCAGAATTTTATAAAATGAAGACTTTTATTTCCTGTATTTTATTGAATTTTATAAAATGACGATTTTTATTCAATTTTATGAAATGAAGATTTTATGATTTAAAATCAGTTTTAAGTTTCTTTAAAAGTAAGATCAAGCATAGCTAGGATTTTTGGCACCAGTGCTCTACATGAAGCCTGGGTATACCTTGGAAATATTACAGATCCTGTTCCACACTATCCTGATGAAGGGCATATCATAATAAAGCAAGTCAGACAAACTTTTGAGTTTCCCAGTGCATTTAAAAATGTGTTTACACTATATTATGATCTATTAGATGTGTGATAGCATTATATCTTAAAGAACAAACAAGGTATGCACCTTAATTTAAAAATAGATTATTGCCAGGGCCAGTGTTGTGACATAGCCAGTGATGCTGCCACCTGTGATGCCGGCATCTCACATGGGTGCCAGTTTAAGTCCTGGCTGCTCTACTTCCAATTCACCTCTCTGCTAATGCACCTAGGAAAGCAGTGGAAGGTGACCCAAGTGCTTGGGCCCCTGCACCCAAGTGGGAGACCCAGAAGAAGCTTCAGGCTCCTGGTTTCATCCCAGCATAGCCCTTCTGTGGCCATCTGGGAAGTGAACCAGTGAGTGGATAGAATATCTCTGCTTTTCTTATATCTCTCTGTAGCTCTGCCTTCCAAATACATAAATAATCAATCTTTTATATATTTAGAATTACATATATGTAAATACTAAAAAAGAATGCTGGTAATCATTTGGGCCTTCAGCAAGTTCTGTTTTGACTACTGAAGGGTCTTGCTTCAACGTTGATAGCTACTGACTGAGCAGGGTAGTGATTGCTAAGACTGGGGTGACTGGCAATTCCTTAAAATAAGACAACAATGAAATTTGCTGCATCCATTGACTTTTCCTTTCATGAAAGATTTCTCTGTAACATGTGATATTAAATAGACAACATTTTAGTTGTAAAAGTTCTTTTCAAATTAGAGCTAATTATTTCAACTGTATTGCTGTATCAACCAAGTTTATGTGATATTGTAAATCCTTTCTTATCACTTTGACAATGTTCACAGCTTCTTCACCAGGAGTAAATTCTATCTCAGGAAACCACTTTCTTTGCTCATCCACAAGAAACAACTACATATCTGTTCAAGTTTCATCATGAGATGGCAGCAGTTTAGTCATGTCCTCAGGATCTTATAATTCTAATCTCTTGCTATTCCCTCTACATCTGTGGTTATTTCTTCCTCTGAAGTCCTGAACCCCTCAAAGTCATCTCGGGGCTTGAATCAACTACCTCTAAACTCTTACTGGTGTTAGTATTTTGACGTCTTCCCATGAATCACAAATGTTCTTAGTGGTATCTAGATTGGTGGGTCCATTCCAGAAGGTTTTCAGTTCTCTTTGCTTAGATCCACCAGAGGAATCATTATCTATGGCAAGTATAGCTTTACAGAATAATTCCTTGAAGGTTGTGTTAATAAACCTGAAAACAGCATTGATTTCCTTGTACATCTCCATCAGAACTTTCAAGTGATGAAATGTGTTGTCAATGAGCAGTAATATAGTGAAAGAAATCTTTTTTTCTGAATAGTGGATCTTAATAGTGGGCTTAAAATATTCAGTAAACTTTACAGTAAAGAGACATGTTGTTCCAAGCTTTGTTGTTCCATTTATAAAGTACAGGCAGAGTAGATTTGATATAGTTCTTAAGGGCCCTTGAATATTTGAAATGGGAAGTGAACATTGACTATCTTAAACTCACCAGCTGCATTAGCCTAAACAAGAGCATCACCTGTCATTTGGAGCTTTGAAGCTAGGTATGGCTTCTCTCTAGCTATTCAAGTCTTGGAAGTGTCTTCTTCCTATGTAAGGTTGTTTGGTCCACATTGAAAATCTCTTGTTTAGCATACTCACCTTAATCAGTTCTCTCTCTTTTTAAAAAAAGATTCATTCACTTATTTGAAAATCAGAGTTACAAAGGGACAGGGAGAGACAGAGAAATCATCCACCTGCGATTCACTCCCAAGATGGCCACAAAGGCCAGGACTGAGCCATTATTCACATTCACTAAAGAAATGTTGATTGTATTTTATTTGTATCTCACAGATTAGTTCTGCATAGCCCTTTCCTACATCCCTAGTACCACAGCCAAATCGCAACTTCCTTCTTCTTCCTCCAACTTACTGCTTTGCTCTTCCTTCCTGATTGTGTACAGCCATGGGTATTACAAAATAAATCACGTGGCTACTCTGTTAAATGCTTTGCCTCAGTGTGTTTCAGAAATTAAATAGAGTCACATGGAAAGTTTGGGGGCAGAGAGCACCAATGTCTGTTTTATCCTATGTTATTGTATGGAGAGGCTTTTCAGAGTTTGTCATGCTGGCCAGGCTGCTTGGTTGGGTACATTTGTACTGCCCTGATGTTACTATTCGGGGCCACTGCTTCCCACTGTGACAGCCTCTTTCCTCATCTCCTTTTACTCTTCTAATGGGATTCACTGGCATTTGTCTACAGAGAAGTACATTGACAATTGTCCAATAAAAATTCATTAGAAAATCAAAGGTGTTATATTCTTGGAATTGTTAGTTTGTCTTGTATTTAACCTAATTTCTTTAATTTAGCTATATATTGGCCATGTTTGCTGGTCAGTGGTTATGCTATGGTACTTTAACAAATTTTAAAAAATGGAATTAAGTGGTGAATTTATTTTGGTACAAAACATTTGAAACCTATGCATAGTTTTTTCATAATTTGTGTTTTCCATGAGCTTTTTGAAGAGCCTTTATGCTCATGGATTTCAAAGGTTTTTGCATACCAAAATAAAGACTTAGCATTCAGAGCAACCTCAGCAATCCAAAGAACTGTCAAGTGTGATTTTGGTACTAACTAATGTCAGGTTGTCCAGGAAAATTGGTTCAGCTCCTAGAATAGTAAAGATGCTTAATTCTGTGTCTCAATTTTTTACTGTGTAAATGGGTCTAACATTACCATGCACCCACAGAAACAGTATTAAAAGGCTATAAAGCACTTTGAGAGCTTTAAAAAGTGTGCTTCATAAGCATAGTAAATGTTATCTCTTTACCTAAACCTTTGGAATTTGTAAAATATTTCTAGATCTGCACATAAGGATTATTTACACAAGTATTGCTTGAATTTAAACATGTATTTTCAAAGCCTGGACAATAATTGGATCATGTCTGCATAAATTTAACAAGCAATAAAAATGAAATTTAAGCCTCAAGTGAAATAGCTGCCCTAATAACCTCTCTGGTTTTTGACTAAAAAGCTTTTTTTGTTAGGTGAACCACCACGTTGGGAGATTTTTGAGGTCAGTACTTTCTTTGGATTGTAACTCTATCTTTTCTTTCTTTCTAGGCCATGGCTGTTATCTTCTCAAATTTTAGCATTATAACAACAGCTCTTCTATTCAGGATAGTGCTGAAGTAAGTAATTTGCTGTGAAAGCACATATCGTACTGTGAAGTGGCACAGCCCGGTTTCAGATGAGAGACTCAGAGCACTGAGCCCTCGGACTCTCAAGGCCAGGGTTTTGCTCCTAATTGGCTTTGTGTAGTGAGCACTTTGTTGAACCCATGTGGAAGGCAGCTCCAGTGCTAGCCTGGCCAAACCTTCTGCTGTCAGATTTATGAAATGTCTCAAGCACCTCAAAAATAAGGTTTATAATTGGTATTTCAATTTTTAGTGCAAATTTTCAACAAAGAATTCAGTATTTGTTTATGCAGAACTTTTGTATACTATAGGGAACTGGAAGGGATTTCTAAGACTGTTAATATGTTTATAATTGGAGATGATAAAGAGGGGCAAATTCTTTATTAGCCACTTAGGCCACATAACTTAAGTTGTAACTGGCAAATGATTTACACAAGGAATCTAGTCAAAATTACAATTAAGGAGCAGGTATTAACATAAGAATTAAGTTAATACCAGGGACACTGGTATCCCATATTGGAGTTCTTAGTTTGCATCCTGGCTATTCCACTTTCAATGCACCTTCCTGCTAAAGTATGTTCTGGGAGGCAGCAGATAATGGCCCAAGTACTTACATCCCTGCTACTCATATGGGAGGAGTTTTGGACCCCTGGCTTTGGCCTGGCCCAGCCCTGCCTGCTGTAGGTATTTGGGGGAATAAACCAGTGGGTGGTAGATCTCTGTGTATCCATCTCTCTGCCTTACAAATAAAATGAATAAAAAATATGTATATATTCATTCTTTTAAAAAATTACAGTTGAAGGAGAATTCTAAGATTTCAGATTTTTGAACGGGCTGTCAGCAGGCTTTACTATCTCCTGGATAACTATTAAGTAGTATCAATAATTTTCAGCAAGTAGTCCTGCTGCAAAGCCAAGACCAGAGTATGCTAAGGCAAGGGGATGCTACTAGATCTGGGTGCTTAACACCAGTGTAATTTGTTACTCAATAATAATTCTGATAAAAATTTATTTATTTTTACATGTGTTGTAGTAGTTCTCTTTAAGTTTGACATTCTTGTTCTAGTTAATTTCTTATTTCTCAATGTGCTACATGATATGCATTTTTCCGTAATGTATATGTACAAAAGGATGAATGCTTCATAAATAAATGCTCTAAATATTTATTGAATTCATGATGCCTTTATTATCTAAATTATGTTAAAATTCCTAAGACTTTTTTTTACCCTGAGGAAACATTCAATTTAACAGTTAATGTAAGGCATAGAAAAGGATAACTAGTACATTTAGCACACTTTAAATATTAGACTGAAATTTGCTTTATGCATCATGTTCTTCATTTTATTTGTGAATTGAGGGAATAATTGTAACTAATCAATTTAAAGGATGCTATTCCAAGACATTTAGTGTTCTTTGAAGCCAACATATGAAAATCACTTTGTAGAATAAAAAATTGACTTTTGAGAAATGTATATAAGCAATAATATTTTTATATTGATAGCTATAATAAAATTAGAGATATACTTTTATGGAGGAAAAAATTGGTTCCAACACATAAAAATTTCACTAGTAAGGAAACAAAGTTTTCAAATACATGAAGTTTTTTAAAATTTTTATTTATTTTAATTTTATTTGAAAGGTAGAAAAGACAGAAACAGAAATCTTCCATTTGCTGGTTCACTCCCCAAATGCTTGCACCAGACAGGGATGCACCAGGCTGAGGTCAGGAGCCCTACCATGTGAGTCACAGGGACCCAAGTATTTGAGCCATCTTCTGCTGCCTCCCAGTGTATGCGTGAGCCAGGAGGTGGATCAAAAGTGGAGTATCTGGGACTTGAACTAGGCACTCTGATAGAGGATGCAAGCATCCAAGAAGTGACTTAACTGCTGCAGCAAATGCCTGTCCCGTTTTTTTTTTGTTTTGTTTTGTTTTTTGTTTTTTGTTTTTTTTTTTTGCCAAGTGAAAGGGGATTTTTGTGTGTGTTTATCTCTTTTTTTTTCTCACTTGATATCTAAGGCAGTTGGGCCATCATTAGCCAAGCTTTTAGTGGACACTACAAATATTTAAGAATCTCTCATCATAGCAGAAAGTGAAAAAGATTTCTGTGAAATCCAGGTATTATATCAGAATTATATACATTTAAAACTGATTTTATCAAAGAAAATAGAAAGTATATATGAGTGTTGCCTGTCTTAAAGTTGGCTAGTAATTTTAGCTCTAACCCATAGTGAATATTCCCTGTGAAATTTCTAAGCATTTAACTATTTGTATTGAGAAAGTTAATTCTTAGTATTGCCAAATCCAAATCTGTTCATAAAGTAAAATGAAAATGTTTCTTTTAATATTACTAATTATATTACATTGTGCTAATCTAAACAATGTATTTCTTTTATTTGGAAGGCAAAGTTACAGAGAGAAAAAGGGAGAGACAGAAAGAGAGGTCTTCCAACTGTTGGTTCACTCCCCAAATAGCTGCAATGGCTGGGGCTGGGCCAAGCTGAAGCCAGGAGCCAGGCACTTCATTCTGGTCTCCCACATAGGTGCAGGAGCCCAGGGAGTTGGGCCATCTACAGCCACTGTCCCAGGCACATTAGCAGGGAGCTAGATTGGAAGTGGAACAGCCGGTACTTGAACTTGTGCCCATATAGGATGCCAGCATCACAGGCAGGGGCTTAACCTGCTACATCACAACACCCAGCCCCTATTTTGCTAATTTTTATAGTTAACGTTGGGATGAACTAAAATTCAGTAACATTTTTTGCATACTTTTCCTCTTATTTTCAGGTCAGTAATAATGATTTAAATACTTACATTTAAAAGACAATAAATGAATCCACTTCTATTATTTCCACACTGTAAACTTAGCTCCTTGAATTAGTCTTTTTTTTTTTTTTTTTTTTTTTTTTGGACAGGCAGAGTTAGACAGGGAGAGACAGAGAGAAAGGTCTTCTTTCCGTTGGTTCACCCCCCAAATGGCCGCTACGACCGGTGCACTGCACCAATCCGAAGCCAGGAGCCAGGTGCTTCCTCCTGGTCTCCTATGCGGGTGCAGGGCCCAAGCACTTGGGCCAACCTCCACTGCCTTCCCAGGCCACAGCAGAGAGCTGGACTGGAAGAGGAGCAACCGGGACAGAACCGGCGCCCCAGACAGAACCAGTTCTAGCCCCAGAGGACCAGAACCCGGGGTGCCAGCGCCACAGGCGGAGGATTAGCCTAGTGAGCCATGGCGCCGGCCTCCTTGAATTAGTCTTAACTTGACTGATTGAAAAAATCAACACTGAAGTTCCTCTAAATAATAGAGCTAAAATAATATGCTAGTAAACCTAATACTGTCTTCTATGAGAATGTTTTTCAAGGATATCTGTTATGTTTTTAACTTTTTTAAAAGATTTATTTGATTTATATTAAAGGCAGAGTTAAAGAGAGAGAGGGAAATACACAGAGAGAGAGAGATCTTCCATCTGCTGGCTCACTTCCCCATTGGCTGCAACATCTGTGGCTGGGCCTGGCCCAAGCCAGGAGCCAGGAACTTAATCCAGATCTCCCACATGGTTGCAGGCACCCAAGCACTTGGGCCATTTCCCACATCCCACTGTTGTTCCTAGGTACATTAACAGCTGGATCGAAGTGGAGCAACTGGGACTCCAGCCAGTGCATTATGAGATGTCCACATTACAGGCTGCGGCTTTAACCCATTATGCCACAATGCTGGCCTCTTTAACCTCTTTTTTTTTTTTTAATATTTGTAGTCAAAAAAATGAAAAAGCACAGAACATAAAATTGACTATCTTAACCAGTTTTTCAGTGTACAACTCAGTAGTATTAATATGTTCACATTGTTGTAAAACAGATCTTGAAATTTTTCATCTTGCCGATTTGAAATTCTGAAACCATTAACCAACTCTACCCCTTCCCCTATACTTCCCTAACTAGTGATGTACTTTTCCATAATATGCTTTTTTTTAAAGATTTATTTGTTTATTTGAAAGTCAGAGTTACAAAGAGAGAGGGAGAGACAGAGATCTTCCGTCTGATGGCTCCCTCCCCAAATGGCTACAACAGCCAGGGCTGGGCCAAGCTTTAGCCAGGAGCTTCTTCCGGGTCTCCTACATGTGTGTCAGGGCCCAAGCACTTGCACCATCTTCTGCTGCTTTCCCAGGTGCATTAGCAGGGAGCCAGATCAGAAGTAGAGCAGCTGAGACTCAAGCTGGCGCCTGTATGGGATGCCAGTGTTGCAGGCGGAGGCTTTACCCATTATGCCACAATACTCCCTCACCTCACCCATGTACTTTTCATTTCAATGAATTTTTCTACTTTAGGTACTTCATATTAGTGGATTTATATAGCATTTTTCTTTCTGTGACTGGATATTTCACTTAACATATTGCGCTCAAGTTTACAGCATGTAACAGTATTCCCTTCCTTTTAAAGCTGAATAATACTCCACTGTATGTATATTCCTCTATTATTACATTTTAAAATCAACTTTGTTCTATTTTGAACTTCTTATTGTTTGTAATATGTTATTTTTCCCTATTTTATACTCTCTAAAAATCTTTTGATGATATTTTTGCCCTTGGCAATGAAATTTTTTTTAAAAGATTTTATTTACTTACTTGAGAGGTAGAGTTACAGACAGTGAGAGGGAGAGACAGGGAAAGGTCTTCTGTCCGCTGGTTCACTTCCCAGATGGCCACAATGGCCGGAGCTAGGAGCCAGGAACTTCTTCCAGGTGTGCCGCATTAGTGCAGGGGCCCAAGGACTTGGGCCATCTTCTACTGCTTTCCCAGGCCACAGCAGAGAGCTGGATCAGAAGCGGAGCAGCTGGGACTAGAACTGGTGCCCATATGGAATGCCGGTGCCACAGGTGGAAGATTAACCTTCTGCGCCATCGCAGATATGAAATGAAATGTTAACCTAGGAGCAGCAGCCTAAGAGTTCTATCAAAGCTATTAGTTCCTTTAACATAATTAACTCATTTTTCATTTAGAATATTAGAACTGTACTATATTTAATTCTAGAAGCGCCATCAAATAATAAAATAAAAGACTACAGGAGTGGAAAATATAAATTTAATGAGTAATACAAGGATTACTTGAAGGAATTTGAAAATGGTGGAAAAATATACCATCTAAGTGTTTTATTATCTATTCTGATAAGTATATGGATTTACTCTTAGAAGTATATCTGCTGATTCAAAGTGGAACTTGGTGGCAGGCATAATTCCTCAAAGGTTGCCTCATTGGTTTACTCTTAAGCCTTAGCAAATTTGTATAATTTTGTATTAAGTTTTTTGCTTTATTTTAGAGGAATAACATCAATCTAAATATTGAGATTTGGGAACAAAACCAGCACTTATTTTTCATATACAGAGTGTGTGTGTGTGTGTGTGTGTGTGTAAGTTTCATGATTTAATCATAGCAAAGCTATGAGAAGGAATGATTAAAAGCATTTTGAAATGTTTGCATTGGTTGTCTTGGAAATTTTTTAAAGATTTATTTATTCATTCATTCATTCATTCATTCATTTATTTGAAAGAGAGAGTGAGAAAGAGATCTTCAGTCCACTGGTTAACTCTCCTGTTGTCCGTAATAGCTGGGACCAGGGCAGACTGAAGCCAGGAGACAAGAACTCCCATCTCGGTCTCCCATTTGGGCGGCAGAGGCCCAAGCATTTGGGCCATATTCTGCTGCCTTTCCAGAGTGCGTTAGCAGGAAGCTGCATGGGAAGCAGAGCAGCCAGGACTCAAACTGGCATCCCAGTATTGGCTGCTGGCATCAGAAGCAGTGGCTTACCCCTCTGTGCCATGTCACTGGCCCCAATAAATCTCTCTCCTTTAAAAAAAAAATATTTGGAAGAGTTAGAGAGAGAGGGAGAGACAGAGAGACAGGTCTTACATCCACTGGTTCTCTCCCCAGATGGCCACAATGGCCAAGGTTGGGCCAGGTTGAAGCCAGAGCCAGGAACTCCATCTGAGTCTCTCACGTGGGTGGCAGAAGCCCAAGTGTTTGAGCCGTCTTCCGCTGCTTTTCGAGGCCATTAGCAAGGAGCTGGATCAGAAATGGAGCAGCTGGGGCATGGATTGGTACCCATGTGAGATGCCTGCATCACAGGTGGGCTTTACCTGCCACGCCACAGTGCCAACCCCTATAAATCATGATTTTTCATCAATCTGCCCTTGGTCATTTTCTCTGTGTGACTAAGAAATGTATACGTACAAGTTCTTCTGACAACAATTCTGTGGGTCCAGTTAATTGTTTTCAGGCTCTGCTTTGGTTTACTACCATCAAATACAATTGAAATATTCTAGAAATGCTAATATCTGATAACATTTGAACTGGATTGTTCAGTTACTGGGAAAACCCATAGTGGAAAATCATTGTACTTGTACACAGTTGTCCCTTGGAATCCACCTAGCATTGGCTGCAAGATACCTCATAGATAACAAAAACTGTAACTACTCAAGTCCATTATAGAAAATACCACTTCATTTGCATATAACCTGTGCATATCTCTGATATACTTGAAATCCCCTCTGGATTTTTTAAAAGTATTTATTTATTTATTTGAAAGGCAGAATTACAGAGGGGCAGAGACAGAGAGAAAGGCTTTCCATCTGCTGGTTCACTTCTTAGTGGCTGCAACAGCTGGAGCTTGGCCTATCCAAAGCTAGGAGCCAGGCACTTCTTCCAGGTCTCCCATATGGGTGCAGGGGCCCAAGGACTTGAGCCATCTACTGCTTTCCCAGGCCATAGCAGAGAGTGGGTTGGAAGTGGAGCAGCCAGTCTCAAACCAGTGGCCACATGGGATGCTGCCTCTGTCGGTGGCAGATTCACCTGCTAATGCCACAGTGCCAGCCCCTCCCCTCTAGATTTCTTATAATAGCCAGTACAGTGCAAATGATTTCAAAGTAGCTGTTTTACTGCATTGTACTGTGAATAATGACAAGGGAAAAAGTCTGTACATGTTTAGTACATGTGTAAGTTTTTACTTTTTTAATATGAGAGTACTTAAACAGTTTTTGAAAAAGTGAAAAGTTTATTTTGATTCAAAAAAATTTTGAAATCCATGCATAAGAAAGTCCTTCGGGGCCAGTGCTGTATTAAAGGGGGTAAGGCTGTGTCTGCATCCCATATGGGCGCTGGTTCAAGTCCTAGCTGCTCTACTTCCGATCCAGCTCTCTGCTATGGCCTTGGAAAGCAGTGGAAGACGGCCCCCCCTTAGGCCTCTGCATCCTTGTGGGAGACTTAGAAGAATCTCCTGGCTTCAGATCGGCCCAGCCCTAGCTGTTGCAGCCATTTGGGGAATGAACCAGCAGATGGAAGACCTTTCTCTCTCTGCCTTTCAAATAAATAAATAAATAAATCTTAAAAGAAAAAATCCTTCAAAAGGTTTATGAAAAATGCTTACTAAGAAAAAACTATTCAAAAACTTTCTGCACCAAAATAAAATTTTAATGCAGTTTATCCATGAACATTTTTTTAAGATTTATTTATTTGAAAGCCAGAGTTATAGGAAGAGAGAGGTATCTCCCATCCACTGATTCACTTCCCAAATGGCTACAACGGCCAGAGCTGGTCTGATTTGAAACCAGGAACATCTTTGGGGTCTTCCAGATATGTGCTAGGGCCCAAGTACTTGAGCTATCTTCTGCTACTTTGCCGGGTACAATAGCAGGGAGCTGAATTGGAAGTAGACCAGTTGGGACTTAAACCAGTACCTGTGTGGGATGCTGGCACCTCTGGCGGCAGCTTTACCTGCTGTGCCACAGCACCAGCCCCATCCATGAACATTTTGAAGTACTTTTATATTTTGAATTCACAGTTGATAGAACTCAGAAGATATGGAAGGCTGACTACACACACACACACACACACACACACACACATACACATACACAGTAACTTCTACCCCTAACCCCTTTATCTGCAGGAGATGTCTTCTAAGACCCCTTGGTAAATGCCTGAAATTCCATACAATACAACACACACACACACACACATACACATACACAGTAACTTCTACCCCCAACCCCCTTATCTGCAGGAGATGTCTTCTAAGACCCCTTGGTAAATGCCTGAAATTCCAGACAATACAAAATGCTGTGTACACTATATTGGGGAAGGGAAGGGGGTCGCACAGGTGTTGTGGTGTAGCAGATAAAGCCACATATGCAGTGCTGGTATCACATATGGGCAACATTTCAAGTCCCAGCTGCTCCACTTCCAATTCAGCTCCCTGCTAACGGTCTGGGAAAAGCAGCGGAAGATGGCCCACGTACTTGGGTCCCTGCCATCCTCATGGGAGACCTGAATGAAGTTCCTGGCTCCTGTCTTCAGCTTGGCTCAGCCCTAACCATTGCGGCCACCTAGGGAGTGAACCAATAGATGAAAGATTTGTCTCTGTCTCTTTCTCTGCCTTTCTTTCCACCTTAACCAAGCACTGGCATGCATTATGGCTGTAACTTGGAGTTTGAGGTGCTATAGCAAAACTAACATGAATTTCTCTTTCCTCTTTCACAATTTCTTAGACAGAATATACATTCTTACTGTAGTTCTTAGCAAGCTCAGCACACAGTATTTTCTTTTATTAAGAACTTTCACATTTTCACTTGAAGCACTTTCTGGCTCTCTCTGACATATCTGCATCTGCTCTTGATATGGCTGTTAGGTAAAGTAGGGTCACTTGAACACAAGCTCAGAATGAGATGCTGCAGCAGTTGATCTGATAGCTGCTAAGTGGCTGACAGGCAGGTGGCATAAACGCAGTGTGAATACACTGGGTAAAGGCATGTCTCACGTTCTGGGTGGGACTAAAATAGGTTCCATCATGCTAATCAAAGTGACACAGTTTAAAATTTGTGAGTTGTTTATTTCTGAAGTTTTCCACTTAGTGATTTTGAGTAGTAGGTTATTAAAACTGGAAAATAAACCCATGGGTAAGTGGGAACTATCCTTCCCACACACAGTATATGTATATACAAGAATCTAAGCAATTTTGATGCTGAATTAAGTCCTTTCCATTTTGTGTGTGTGTGTGTGTGTTTGGACTTCTCGTCTGAAGCTACACTCACTATACATCATTTCCGGTTGCAGTTACCCTAAAGTGCATCAAGTGTTTGAGAATATTTTAAAAATAGATTTTTATTCATTCCCAAATCTTTTACAACTAGCCCACCTATATGTAATTCAAAAGCAGTTCTTTAATTTGAGTGATTTGCCTTTAGCTACTCTTTGGGAAGCCTTCAATTTTATTTTCATAATAAAAGCAATCATTTTCTTATCTATCATTTATTTGATAAAATATACATATATTGACAATAGTGCATTCACCTGTCAAAAATTATGTTTAGGGGGGCCGGTGCTGCAGCATAGCGTGCAAAGCTGCCGCCTGCGGTGCCGACTTCCCATATGGGCACCAGTTCAAGTCCCAGCTGCTCCACTTCCGATCCAGCTCTCTGCTATGGCCTGGGAAAGCAGTACAAGATGGTCCAAGTCCTTGGGCCCCTGAACTCACGAGGGAGACCAGGAAGAAGCTCCTAGCTCCTGGCTTCGAATCAGCGCGTCTCTGGCTGTTGCAGCCAATTGGAGAGTGACCACCAGATGGAAGACTTCTCTCTCTCTCTCTCTCTCTCTCTCTCTGCCTCTCCTCTTTCTGGGCAGCTCTGACTTTCAAATAAAGAAATAAATCTTTAAAAAAAAAGAAGACCTCAAAAAAAATTATGTTTCGGAACAGAAACTCTGTGAGAAAACAATTCTACTAGCCATAAGCGTCCAGGTCTGAGCATCAGTCACTGTGTTTCCCTGGACTGTGGAGCTATCAGAGATTAAGCTGTGTTACATCAATTAAACTGAAGAAGAAATTCTTCCAGGAGAAAGCAGCCATTGTTTGTAAGATTACAAATCCTCAGCGAAATTTATAGAGTAATTTGTTAAACCTTATTTGGAAATCTATCTTTAGCTTAAGTCTTAATATTTTTTACCTTCTCTAGAACATTACCTTGAATGTGTAATTGTTTGCAGTAGGTACTGTTTAGCTTCTTTAAGGATTTGTTTTCTTAGGTTATTTATTCTCAGTGTCAATATTAGTGGATAGCCGACAGCTGTCAGAACTGAGAACTAAATACTGGAGGTTATGTCATTGCCTCATATGTCTTTCAGTCATTTACAATAATTGATTATATAATGATGTTTATAAGTTAGATGCTGGTGTTTCATCCCTGTATTATTCTGTTTCCAATCTATTTACTTTCTTTAAAAAAAAAAAAGATTTATTTACTTATTTGAAAGTCAGAGTTAGAGAGAGAAGGAGAGGCAGAGAGAGAGAGGTCTTCTATCCACTGGTTCACTCCTCAGTTGGCCACAATGGCTGGAGCTGCGCCAATCCGAAGCTAGGAGCCAGGAGCTTGTTCTGGGTCTTCCATGCAGGTGCAGGGGCCCAAGGACTGGGCCATTTTCTGTTGTTTTCCCAGGCCAGAGCAGAGAGCTGGATTGGAAGTTGATCTTCCGGGTCTTGACCCAGTGCCCATATGGGATGCCGGCACTGCAGGTGGCGGCTTAACCCACTGCGCCACAGCGTCGGCCCCCATTCTATTTACTTTCCATGATTTAATATGTACCAGCTGCACCTTTAAAACTTTAAGTGACTGGCTCACTTTTGGCAGAGAGCCCTGCTGACTCCATCCTTAGTTCTATATCTAGTTCTTTGTTTTTTAAGATTTATTTATTTATTTGAAAGACGGAGTTAGAGGGACAGAGAGAAAGATGAGTCTTCCATCTGATGGTTCACTCCCCAGATGGCTGCAACAGCCAGAGCTGGGCCAGGCTGAAGCCAGGAGACAGGAGCACCATCCAGGTCTCCCACATGGGTGGCAGGGGTGGCAGGGACCCAAGCCATCTTGCACTGCTTTCCCCATGCATCAGCAGAGAGTTGGATTGGGAGTGGAGCAGCCAGGACTCAAATTGGCACCTATATGGGATTCTGGCATTGCAGGTGCAGCTTAACCTGCTGCTCCACAATGCAGGTACCCTAGATTCAGTTCTTTTAAAATTATGTACATGAAAAGACATGATGATATCCATGGGTATGCTACTGTCTAGAGTTGTCTGCACATTTTGAAGTTGTAAAGCAACTGATGAAATCAGTCTTTCCTGTGTATGCATCTTGGGAGGTCACAATTACTGTTTAATGGCTGGCACTGTTGTGTAGCAGGGTTACACTGCACTTTGCAGGCTGATATCCTATATGGTCGCTGGATTGTGTCTCAGCTGCTCCACTTCCAATCCCGTTCCCTCTTGATGCACCTGGAAGGCAGCAGAAGATGGCCCAACTCCTTAGGCCCTTGCCACCCATGTGGGAGACTTGGAAGAAGCTCCTGGCTCTTGACTTTGGCCTAGCCCAGCCCTGGACCGGCCATTGTGGTCTTTGAAGAGTGAGCCAGCAGATGAAAGGTTTCTCTCTTTGCTGTCTCTCTGTATCTCTGCCTTTCAAATAAATAAATAAATAAATATTCTTTAAAAATGTGATAATCCATGAAGGAGACATAAAACCAGGGCTGGAATCCTTTCCTTGCTGTTTCTTAAATGTGTGATCTTTGGGGGGTCAGCTGACCTCTCAGAGACCTGCTTCTTCCCTTGGAGCAGGAATTATTTCACCCCTACAAGGTACTCAAGAAATGTGAGAATGAGATCAAAACTCTCAGAACTTCAGATTCTTACCTGTTGCTTCACCCTTCTGCCTTTGCTTGTGTTACTCTCTTTCATGGTTTCCCACTTCTTCATCTGATTAATTGATCTTCAAATGCCAAGAGTTCTGTTCCCCCCAGAGGCCTTCCTGATCATCTCGGCCTCAGTCAGCTCTTCCTCTCTTCTTTCCCAACATTGGGTGTTCTTGTTGCCTTTGCGTAGACCCTTCTTGCTGCCTGCATATCTCGCTCTCCTTTCCCATGGCATACTTCACTTTGTTTTTCATCTTACAATGCAAGTGTCATTTCTTTTTTCAAAGCAAAACCTGATTGCATTTACAGATTCCAGTGTCCTTTCCTCTGTGTGCCCCAGTTGCTCTGTGTGTCACATCTGATGTGATCTGCTGTTACTCAGTTTTGTGGCTCTGTCCCTAGTGAAGGGTAAATTCTTCATGAGTGGAGTCTTTATCTCTCCAGGTTGCCTAGGACATAGTAACTGCTTATTAAATGCCTTTGAACTGAATGAATCAGCAAACTGAAATAATTATAGTATTACATACACACTATATATCACAAGTTTACTATTAGGCAAAACAAGTAAATAAAGCAGAGCATTGTTAGAATTTCATAAACTGAAACACTACCCAGTAAATCATTGTGCCTCACCTTACCAGCCAGTGGTTTGCTGAAATAATGCTTTACAACTAGGCCCTTGATCCAGGAGCTAGTTTCCTCTTCAGGGCTTTTTGGATCATGAATACTTTCAAGGGTTTGATAAAGCTCTAAAGACTTTCCTCTGTAGGGGGAAATTCGCTGTATAGAAGATTTCTGAAGTTCATCTACATCCTTTCTGGTTCTCAGGCTGAGAATTCTTGCCGTAACTTAACTTTATAGCAAGATAAAAGTTACTGTGCTAGACATCCAAGATCAGCTCTGGAGGTAGAAATAAGGCTTAGTTAAACCTGCAAGTTTAAATGAAACTTACAAAGAGAAGCAACCAGATATCCTTAGAGGACAGCTATTACAAAAGTAAATGAAAATGTCACATTTGAGAAGCAGAGGCAGGACCAGTGGGTTTCTGATGAATTTCAGTTGTAGGGAATTATGATAAAAACCAACAATGTTTAATTCAACCAAATACTCAGGAGTCTGAACTTTCAGCACAAATAGTCTATAGAGGAAAAAAAAAAAAAACAGTAGTACAACTGTGTTTTTCATTTTTGGACAGGCGGCATCTCAAATGGATACAGTGGGCTTCCCTTCTGATTCTATTTTTGTCTATTGTGGCCTTAACTACTGTGACCAAAACTTCTCAGCATAGCCTAGCAGGCCATGGATTTCATCACGACGCCTTCTTCAGCCCATCCAATTCCTGCCTTCACTTCATAAGTGAGTGTCCCAGAAACGACAATTGCTCAGCCAAGGAGTGGACTTCTCCTGAACCTCAGTGGAACACCAGAGCCAGGGTTTTCATTCACATTCGTCTTGGCTTGGGCCACATTCTTATTATAGTCCAGTGTTTTATTTCTTCAATGGCCAATATTTATAATGAAAAGATATTAAAGGAGGGGAACCAGCTCACTGAAAGCATCTTCATACAGAACAGCAAACTCTATTTCTTTGGTGTTCTTTTTAACTCACTGACCCTGGCAGTGCAGAGCAATAACCGTGACCAGATGAAGAACTGTGGCTTTTTTTATGGCCACAATGCGTTTTCAGTAGCCCTTATTTTTGTGACTGCATTCCAGGGCCTCTCAGTGGCTTTCATTCTGAAGTTCCTGGATAACATGTTTCATGTCTCGATGGCCCAGGTCACCACTGTCATCATCACTGCTGTGTCTGTCCTGATCTTTGACTTCAGGCCATCCCTGGAGTTTTTCCTGGAAGCCCCAACAGTCCTTCTCTCCATATTTATTTATAATGCCAGCAAGCCCCAGAGTCTGGACTATGCACCAAGGCAAGAAAGGATCCGAGACCTAAGTGGCAGTCTTTGGGAGCGTTCCAGTGGGGTAAGTTTGTAAGGATGTTCTTTTTGGCTTGCTTATTCACAAATGCAAAGCATGGCTATTCAATTCAAAGAAAAATCAGTGCTGTTTTATCAAAGAGTATATTGGATTTCTGTGCTTAAAAATCAATTGATAAATGTTCATTGGACTCCAGAGGTATGCAAGAGCTCATGATAAATGCTGTTAGGGAAAGAAAAAGTCTCAAGGACTTTATACATTAATTGCATCATAGAGAATTACAGAATCACAGACACTGGACAAAGTGGGTAATGCCTCATGGCTATCTTGTCTAATTTCCTCATTTTATAAATGAAGAAGTAGTCTAAATGGTTTATGAGTAGTAAGGGAAAGGACTGATACTGGGCCTGACTCTTAGTCCCTTGCTCTTTCTGCTCCACAATAGTTGGAGAAATGAGCTTCATTCAGAAGAACAGTTGATCTTTCACATTGTTAAGTCTTGCTAAACAGAAAATCCAACTCCTTAATCTTTCCTGTAGTGTTCATAAATCGCAGTGTGCCAGAAGGGTAGGGTTTCTCTATTTCACTAAGAAGGTAGTCTTCAAAAAGGGTCTCAGAAAGTAGGAGAAAAGTAGGTTCTAGAAAATAATCATGTAATTATTCTGAGTATCTGCCAGTTGCTTATAGTTGTTTTTGGTAGGATCTATCAGTCATTTTATAGGCAAATTAATTAACAGTGATCTTATGGAAACTGTAATAAAGGATTTAAATATATATTAAAAGAGGAAATAAGCAAGAAACCCTTTATATTTACAGTTTTCATGAACACAAAAATATGAAATATTTCACACAGTGAACATTTCACTCTGAGGAAAATCTGTTGCTTTTTGAGTGTTCGTGGCAATTCTCTGGGTATAATGCTTCTGAAATGGTGATACAACAGATGCTTAAGATGATAAAATTAGAAACTTAAGTTACAAAGGTACTGATGCCTCCCAGAGCATACATTCAGATGTACTGTATTCTTTTCCAATGGACTAGTGCTGTTTTCCCTGTTTTTTGCGTAAAAGGAAAGCAGGTTAGGTCAGACCTAGTTTGTCCATTTCTCCAACCCTGAATTACTTCTCCTCAAGACCAGCAGATGGTGCTCCTTCCTTTGTTCAGATTGTTAACTTTGCTACTCAAGGACTGAATTGAGTGCACCTTCTTTTTAATGATTTCATTATACTTTTAAAAGTTCTGTTTAAAAACTTATTTCATTTGAAATAAGTTACATTTACAATTTATTTACAACTTAAAATGCAGAATATTTTTACAATTTAATGAAATAAGACCCATGATTGAATCATTAAGACCCTAGTGTATTTAGTGAGGCTTTCTCTTCATAGTCATTAAAAGTACTTCTCTAGCTTTGTTTGGATTAATTATTGATTTCATATTTCCTTTTAGGATGGAGAGGAACTGGAAAGACTTACCAAACCCAAGAGTGATGAGTCAGATGAAGATACTTTCTAATTGGTACCAAATAGTTGGCAGCTCTCACAAACCTCATTCTCATGTTTTCAGCATTTCTAATATTTAACTTTTCACTTCAATAACCCAAGAATGTTTCTAAAGCATAGTATTCTTTGCATGTATCTAACCACCTAAATTGTGCCATCCAAGTCTTTAGAGCACATAAAGAGTAAAAGTTATAAGGAACTAATGGAGTAATAATATAGAGACAAAATTAATGGCCTTGTATTTGATAAGTCAGCAAGATATATTTGCACATTATTTACTTTGTCCTCAGAGGTTCAAAAAATCTTGCAATAATCATGTTAGATATATCCTGTAAATATGCAACGAAGATCAGTATGCCAGATATTCATGATGATGTGCATCTAGCCTGGATACTACAGTCTTCCCTTTTTTATTATCATAAATATCTAAGTTGTCCCTTGAATTTTGAGGCCCTAGAGATGGTCATCTTGCAATTCAAAAGCTGTGGAACTCTTTTTAAAAATTTGGATTGAAGGACATAAATGTCTGAGTATCCCATAGACTTGTGGTAAGTAGCCTGTGCTCCATGTTCTGCTGAAGAAGCAATTATTTAGAATATTTTAGTTTTTAGGAATTCATGGGAAATTTTGTTTTCAGTAATAACATTTTACTGTTTTTCTATACAAGAAAGCTTCAATTTAGGTGAAACTTGGTTCCCAGGTCACCAAAGTTACCACTTGTATTTTAATTTATTTAATCAAGTCATGGTGGGCTTTTTTCCCTTTCTCAGTTTGTGTATCAACAAAATCCTGGCATCATCACACTTGGATTATTATATTTTAGACAAGTACCAAGAAGATATTTTATCAGATATTAATCAAGCTTGTAACTTAATTTTATACTTTAATACTTAAATACTTGCTTGTATTTGTTTCATATGCTGTTCCCAAGAGTCACGCTGTAGTCCACAACTCTGGCTTCAGAATCATACCAGATGGTCAGTAAGACTTACGCCCAAGAGATCCATTTTAAAGGATCACTTTACAAGGAAATACTGACTTTTACTGAGATATGAATAGCATTACTCTAAAAGTAGGAGGACCAATAATCAAATTCCTTCATAGTAATGTTTCAAAATTATAAGTGCACAGTATTTTTCAAAGTATTTTGCATGCAATCAATTAACTCTATTAGATAGAGAAGTCAGGGGATGGATACAACTGAGAAAGCAGAATGACTTGCCCAGGGTCATGTAGCTGGGTGATGACGGAAGAGCAAACTCTAGCTGACAGGCCTGTATGTTTAGAGAACTGTACTAAAATATGAGCTATAAGGTGTCATACAGCATACACTTCTCTTCTTTCCCTTAATTTTCATGCAGGTATTTTTTTTTATTTAGTAAATATAAAATTTCCAAAGTACAGTTAATGGATTACAATGGCTTCCCCTCCCCCCATAAGTTCCCTCCCACTCACACCTCTCCCGTCTCCCGCTCCCTCTCCCATTCCATTCACATCAAGATTCATTTTCAATTCTCTTTATATACAGAAGATCGATTTAGTATATATTAAGTAAAGATTTCATCAGTTTGCACCCACACAGAAACACAAAGTGTAAAATACTGTTTCAGTACTAGTTATAGCATTACTTCACATTGGACAACATATTAAGGACAGATCCCACATGAGGAGTAAGTACACAGTGACTCCTGTTGTTGACTTAACAATCTGACACTCTTGTTTATGGCGTCAGTAATCTCCCTAGGCTCTAGTCATGAGTTGCCTAGGCTATGGAAGCCTTTTGAGTTTGCCAACTTCAATCTTATTCCGACAGGGTCATAGTCAAAGTGGAAGTTCTCTCCTCCCTTCAGAGAAAGGTACCTCCTTCTTTGATGGAGCCCTTTTCTTTCCACTGGGATCTCACTCACAGAGATCTTCCATTTAGGTCTTCTTTTTTTTTTTTTTTTTTTCTTTTGCCAGAGTGTCTTGTCTTTCCATGCCTAAAATACTCCCATGGGCTCCTCAGCCATATCCGAATGCCTTAAGGGCTGATTCTGAGGCCAGAGTGCTGTTTAGGATATCTTCATGCATATATTTATAAAAGAGAATGCTGGGATATAATTCCTCTGTGATGTGTATATCAGTAAGACCAGGAGAGTTGGTGGAAATTTATAATTGAAATAATTGTTAAACCTTTTTTTATGTCACCACTCTGGCATGTGAGGTGGGATGTGGAGTGCTTTCAATTTAAAAATGGAGATGAGTGCTTAGCCTCATGGTTAATACACTGGCTAAGATGCCTGCATCCCACTTCAGAATATCTGGGTTTGATGCCCAGCTCTGGCTCTTGCTCCTGATTCCAGTTGCTGCTAATGTAGACTTCAGGAGCCATCAGTGATGGCTCAAGTGATTGGGTTCCTGCTACCCACGTGGGAGACATAGAATGAGTTTCTGTTTCCTGGTTCCAGTGGCAGTTCAGCCCCAGCTTTTAAAATTTTTTCTACCTTTCCTTTTGGAAAGCATTTGTTGCCCAAAGTAAAATTTGTTTGTTATCTCACCACTAATGAGAGAAAGCAAAATAGTATAAAAGAAATAAAAATATGTTCTGGAGTACAGCATGTGTACCACTGGTTTGAGGAGGATATCTTGAAGGTGAGAGGTCTGAAAATCATTTTCCAGGTGTTCTGTAATCTAGAGATTGTATAAATTAGAGAGAAGAATTAACATGTGGGAAAAGAATTGCACAACCAAACTCCAGTAAGGGTTCTAAGGTGAAGATGATTCTTTTGTTGTAAAGAAGACTCTCCCAACAATTGATACTTTGTAACAGTAGAAAAGATCTTCCTGAAGCCTAATAGAGAGTTAGTAGTAAATTCTCTGCCCTGAAGTGGTTAGGAGGAAAGTCCGTCATGAGGATGTTTTAGAAGAGATTCCTGGCCGGCGCCGCAGCTCATTAGGCTAATCCTCCGCCTTGTGGCACCAGCACACGGGGTTCTAGTCCGGGTCGGGGCGCTGGATTCTGTCCCGGTTGCCCCTCTTCCAGGCCAGCTCTCTGCTGTGGCCAAGGAGTGCAGTGGAGGATGGCCCAAGTGCTTGGGCCCTGCACCCCACGGGAGACCAAGATAAGTACCTGGCTCCTGCCATCAGATCAGTGCGGTGTGCTGGCCACAGCACGCCGGCCGTGGCGGTCATTGAAGGGTGACCCAACGGCAAAGGAAGACCTTTCTCTCTGTCTCTCTCTCTCTCACTGTCCACTCTGCCTGTCAAAAATAAAAAAAAAAAAAAATTAAGAGATTCCTTCATTGATCTTGGAAGTTGGACTAAGTGATTGCTGAAATAATTCCCTGTTTAGCGTCTCTTCTAGGCAGTTATGAAGTACAACTAATTTATCAATTATTTTTTTTATTTGAAAGGCAGAGCCACAGAAGAAGGGGAGAGAGAGAGAGAGAGAGAGAGAGAGAGAAATAAACTGAGATTGAGATTCACCATCTACCAGCTCACTCCCCAAGTGGCCACAGTGATGGCCAGGGCTAGGCTAGGAGCCGGGAGCCACAACCAGGTCTCCCACATAGGTGCAGGGGCCCAAGCTCCAAGCTGTCATCCTCTGCTGCCCTCCCAGGAGCACCAGCAGGGAGCTGAATCTAATGTGGAGCAGCTGGGACTCAAACTGGCACCCATGTGGGATGCCAGCATCACCTAGCACACCACAGCGCCGGCCTCCAGTAGTTTTTGAATAGCCTTGGATCGCAGGTGTGGTTTGCAGTGAATGACCTGGTCTAGCTCTTGTTATGCATCCTAGGACTGGACTTCTGCTGAGGAATGTGGCTAATCCTGAGAAGCAGGAACATGACTGCTGCTTATGGGGGAAAAGTTTGCTTAGACCCAGGATCTCAGATCCTGGACCAGCTGCCATAGGTTTCCAAGAGCCACATACAGAGGGGCCACTCAGCGCGGATTTACTGTTTATAGCTCGAAGGCTTTTCTTTTTTTCTCTCTGAGTCCCCAGGCAGAACCCATCTTACTGTGAGCTGGGCAGAAGTTTGTGGAGCTTCAAGAAATCCTTTCCCTCTTTGTGCAGGCCCAGCAGACTTCAAACACAGCCCCTGTCCTCCTGGGTTCTTTCCCCTTTAGCTGTAGCCTGCTTGTACCCATGAGGTGCTGCCATTCCAAGTCAGGAAAAGAGGCAGAGAGAGTCGGACTCAGTGGAAAGATAGTGATTCTGACTCTTTAAAGCCTAGAGCAGAGTGTTTTAAAGTTGAATAATATGGCCAGTGCCGCGGCTCACTAGGCTAATCCTCCGCCTGCGGCGCTGGCACCCAGGGTTCTAGTCCTGGTCGGGGCACCAGAGTCTGTCCCGGTTGCTCCTCTTCCAGTCCAGCTCTCTGCTGTGGCCCGGGAGTACAGTGGAGGATGGCCCAAGTGCTTGGGCCCTGCACCCGCATGGGAGACCAGGAGAGGCACCTGGCTTCGGATCAGCGCGGCGCACTGGCTGCAGCAGCCATTTGGGGGGTGAAGCAATGAAAGGAAGACCTTTCTTTCTGTCTCTCTCTCTCACTGTCTAACTCTGCCTGTCAAAAAAAAATAATAATAACAACTTATATTCCCTTCTTTAAAGGGAAAAAAAGCATTTTTCATAAATCTCAGTGCATACCTTTTTTCTACTTCACTGTGACTTAAATGTAGACAAATATAATATGAAGTATAAGCTAATTTACTTATACTTTTTAATATGAAAACCAAAACACCTTTACACATTAAATTTCAAAGCTATAAAACTAGTAAGTTTTCAACTCAAATATCAATTTAATGAGAAAGTGATACTTTGTTCAGATAAAAACATTAGAGCCCAATAGCCCTGCAGAACCTCTGCCCTCATTTTCTGTATTAATTTCTTCACATGTCATAGTATCTCTGCCAAGATAACTGAAATCTGCTGATATTGCTGGTAGGGCATTTAATCCTGGTGGGATTTATCAACTCACATCCCCAACAATCCCATAATGGCCTTTGTGCCCTGGGGAAAAATTTTTAAATGTCAGCTTTATGTGTTCCCTGAAGTTCCAAAAGAACTCACTAATAAAATAGCCTAGACTAGCATGTTTTAGGTTACATCCATACATATTGCTCCCCCTTCCCCAGCTTTCCATCTCTTCCACTTCCTCTTTTTGGTTCACTCTTATCATTTATATTTTCCTAAAGTAACCATTTATACAGATTTTTAAATTTATTTGCATAGTAAGTTATGAGCTGTCATTCTCATAATTCTTAATTTCCTGTTACCATTGTTCGGTTATCTTTCTCATTCATAATTTTGTATGTGATTGTTTTCTCTTTTTATAAAAACATAGGTTAACTATTTCTAGTAATTTTTCCAGACTTTTTACTATGGCATTGTGCATATGGCATAAAATTGACTGTATTAACTGCGTTTAACTGTACAGTTCTGTGGGACTAAATATGGTCCTATTGTTGCACAACCACCACTACCACCACCATCCTTCTCTAGAACTTAATTGGTGAGTGGAAGTCCGTATTGCTGAGCTCATGTAGAATCTTTATCCCAGCTACTATAATCACTTGTTGTCTGAGCGCATGTTGGCAATGACAAGATAACTAGGGAAAGGAGCTATCTGGGATCAACATAATGTATTATCAGATCCACTTGATTATTTTACTGAAATCACCATTTGGTGAGCTTTCATATGAAACACAGATACCTTCACAGCCATTGCTCACTTAGAGTGATCTATTCACGTACCTTATCCCCAAATTTCTTTACCATTAATTTTCCTTCAGAGTCTGTCCATCTGGTCAAACCATTGGCCATAGCCCATGAATCACTATCTACTTGTGTGTCTGGCCATTTCTCCCTCCAAGCAAAGTACACAACTAGAATACTGCTTGATGTTCTGTCCACAAAGAAGATCTTTCTGTACCACTGTGGGATGTCCCCGAAAGGGGCTATAGTCTTACAGCTGTGCACTTTTGGGTGATGCCTGAGTATCATTGATTATTAGAACCATTGATAAACCAAGTTCTAGTGTTCTCTTCCTCTATTAATTGATCATAGGATGCTCCCCATGAGGCCATACATGCAGGCTGGGAGAAAGAAGGCAGTGTTGCAGGAGTAGGAGCTATGGGCACTTGAGCTACTTCTTCATGTAACTTATTTGAGCCTCAGGACCTGCTCAGAATTGACGATGGATATGCCACTTCCATTTGATAGAGTTCTGTACAAACTAAACTTTATGGCATGGTGAGTCAAATAATACTCAGCTCATGATAAACAACTTAGCTGGCATAATTTGATGACCTGTGGTTAAATATCCAGTTTCCACTAACGCCCAGAACAGGCCAAGAGTTTTCTCTCTCAAAAGGAGAGTAGTTATTTTTGGATGATGGCAGGGGCTTGATCCAAAATCCTAAAAGCTGCCACTGTGAGTGTGTCCCATAGAGCTTCCTGAAAGCTCCAAACAGCATCCCTGTCTACCCCTCACACCTCAGGTACCATTGAATCTGCTGGATCATCTGTTACTAGAGACAGCACAGCTTATGTAGCATCCTGGACCTATCGCAGAGCCTTCCGTGCTGGACCCCACTCAAAACTATCAGGCTTTGGGTCACTTGGTAGATGATCCAGAATAGCACAATTAAGTGAGGCAACCAAAGTGTGTTGCCTCCAAAATCCAAATAGACTCAGTAGGAATCGTGCCTCTTTCTTGGTTGTAAAAGGAGCCAGAAATTTATCACCATAGAAGGGTTATCTTGATAAGCCTCTCACCACTGGGCCTCTAGAAATTTCACTGAGGATGGCCCCTGAATTTTAGTTGGATATACAATCAAATTCCTTACCAGTAAGTCCAAAGTAGTTGCTCACTAAGTCCAAACAGCATAACATCATAATTATTACAAAGCAATGTGATATCTTGTGAAAGGGAACAGGGATCAAGGTCCCTGTGAACCTGAACTGTATAACATAGTACTGAAGAGTTGACATACTTCTGAGGTACAACAGTGAAATTGTGTTGCTGACCTTGCAAGCTGAAAATAAACTACTTCTGGTGGGGCTGAGGGAAGGTGTGGAGAAAAAAAGCATTTACCATTTCACTATCGGCATACCAAATACCACTATTGCTTCTGCTGAAGCAATGATATCACATCTGGTGTGGCAGCTACAGTTGGAGTCACCACTTGGTTAAGCTAATAGTAATCTACTGTCATTCTTCAGGTTCCATCTGTTTTCTGCCCTACAAGTAGGAGAGTTGAATGGAAATGTGATGGAAGTCCCCACACCTGTGTTTTGCAAGTCCTTAATGATGGCACAAATCTCAGCAGCTCTCTCCCCACCCCCCATCCCCCACCCCCCGCCAAGACATGCAGCCTTGTCTTTAATTTACTACTTTCCTTAATAAAGGCAGCGCTAATGGGATCCATTCGACCTTTCCCCCCATTAGAGCTCTCCATAGGTTAAGGAGCCAATGTGGGAATTCTGCTAGCTGCTAAGTATCTCTGTTGCAGTTACACATTCTAGAACTGGGGAAATGACCACAGGATGGCTTTGTGGACATAATCAACACTGAGTTGGACCTGAACTAAACATGGCTTGTATAAGCACCTATAGGGACTGGAGGGCCACAGTGGTGTTTAGGTCTCCTGAAATCAATGTCAGTTCACAGCCACTGTCCAGTAGTCATTGAAAGTTCTGATTGTATTTTTTCCCCAGTGCATGATTACCCTTACTGTTTGAAATAGAATGGGAGAAAGAGGAACAGTATAAATTGTCAGTAGGGTTACCAGGGTTCTCCCTGGAAGTAACCCAGCCTCCCCTTAATTCAAGGGGTTTAGGGTCTATAAACTGATTCAAGTCTGTGAATTTACTGAGGAGTCATGACTCTGTGATTAAAGTGATTAAAGGTAGAGTTTTTGTTTGTTTGTTTGTTTGTTTTTGACAGGCAGAGTGGACAGTGAGAGAGACAGAGAGAAAGGTCTTCCTTTGCTGTTGGGTCACCCTCCAATGGCCGGTGCAATGCGGCGGGCGCACCATGCTGATCCGATGGCAGGAACCAGGTACTTATCCTGGTCTCCCGTGGGGTGCAGGGCCCAAGCACTTGGGCCATCCTCCACTGCACTCCCTGGCCACAGCAGAGAGCTGGCCTGGAAGACGGGCAACCAGGACAGAATCTGGCACCCCGACCGGGACTAGAACCCGGTGTGCCGGCACCGCAAGGCGGAGGATTAGCCTAGTGAGCCACGGGGCCGGTCAAAGATAGAGTTTTGTTTACATGACCTGGAAGTTCTGCCTATACAGGTTAAGAATTTAGTAGGCTTCCTATCGATTTTACCTCTAGGAATACCATAATTAGCCAGTGCCATAAATCTACATGATCAAACAATTCTGATTGTTGCTTTGCCTCTGCTGTCCATTATAATAACTGTGCCCACTTTGCCTTTGACCTTTAACTGGCTAGCACTTAGCCCCTGCTATCCTGGAATCTAATTATTCCCACTGCATTTTAAGTTTTCCAATTGAGTGACTGTAGTTCCCACAATAAAGTCTGGCCTACAGACAAGAACAGTC
The DNA here is from genome assembly GCF_051225735.1 of Oryctolagus cuniculus. NCBI lineage: Eukaryota > Metazoa > Chordata > Mammalia > Lagomorpha > Leporidae > Oryctolagus > Oryctolagus cuniculus. Next base: position 68,581,382 of record NC_142870.1, read on the forward strand.
ATGGAGTTATTTAGGGATGCTGGATTCCTCGCATATTTGTCAAGGTATTGGTGCAAGATATGTTTTCTGGATCTTCTCAGTGTGGATGAATAGGTCTTAAATGACAAAGCCATTCTAACATTCTAGTATCCCTAAGCCTTTGATTCCTTTCCTGTATGTTAAACCAAAGAGATCAGGCATCTCCTGCTTGCCAATGGGGGGCCATCTTTTGATCCGTGTCTTTTAATCTGACCAAACCAACAAACAGTACCTTTTTTTTTTTTCATTTTCAATTATCTTTATATACAGAAGATTGATTTAGTATATATTAAGTAAAGATTTCATCAGTTTGCACCCACACAGAAACACAAAGTGTAAAATACTGTTTCAGTACTAGTTATAGCATTACTTCACATTGGACAACATATTAAGGACAGATCCCACATGAGGAGTAAGTACACAGGACTCCTGTTGTTGACTTAACAATTTGACACTCTTGTTTATGGCGTCAGTAATCTCCCTAGGCTCTAGTCATGAGTTGCCTAGGCTATGGAAGCCTTTTGAGTTCGCTGACTTCAATCTTATTCAGACAGGGTCATAGTCAAAGTGGAAGTTCTCTCCTCCCTTCAGAGAAAGGTACCTCCTTCTTTGATGGCCCCGTTCTTTCCACTGGGATCTCACTGGCAGAGATCTTTCATTTAGGTCTTTTTTTTTTCTTTTGCCAGAGTGTCTTGGCTTTCCATGCCTAAAATACTCTCATGGGCTCTTCAGCCAGATCCGAATGCCTTAAGGGCTGATTCTGAGGCCAGAGTGCTATTTAGGACATCTGTCATTCTATGAGTCTGCTGTGTATCTCACTTCCCATATTGGATTGTTCTCTCCCTTTTTGATTCTATCAGTTAGTATTAGCAGACACTGGTCTTGTTTGTGTGATCCCTTTGACTCTTAGACCTATCAGTGTGATCAGTTGTGAACTGAAATTGATCACTTGGACTAGTGAGATGGCATTGGTACATGCAACCTTGGTGGGATTGTATTGGAATCCCCGGCACATTTCTAACTCCACCGTTTGGGGCAACTCCAATTGAGCATGTCCCAAATTGCAAACAGTACCTTTCTTAACTCCATTAGCAACAACATTCAATGCAAAATCTCTGTATATAGGGCCCATTCCACTAAATTCATCCTGATCCAACTTTACATCCTTCTACCACTATTCCACACCCTTCATATTCATTCCCACATATGTTCCCCATATTTTGCTTGTATAAATTAGAAAACCAAGTATTTCGTCTGGGATATGGTGTAATTCCTCCTGGATCACACTTCGTACATGACCTTTGGGAGGCTGCTAGCAAGAGTGGTAAGAGTGGTCTTAAGGAGAATCAGCAATGTCTTGCTTTGCAGCTGCCTCAGGAAAGGCCGTTACTGTTTTCTCAGGCAGTGCCGGGTTAATTCCTTCAGACAGAGGCGGAACAGCCAGCAACACTGTGGGTGAAACACTGCTGCCACTAGAAGTAAGGAGGCCTTTTTTGCTGGCAAATAAGACTTCAGAATTTAGGAGGTCAATGTCTCCAGCCTCATCAGAATCTTCCCACACTTCCCATCTCAACGTACAGGATATTATTCTTCCCAAACCCATGCCCTTGTTTTCATAGTAGACACCCTGTGAGGCTGGAAGTTCAACTTTTCCTTGTAATTCAGCCAGTTGCATGATGAGGGCTTACGTTTGACTTTCAGCAGTTTCACTCTTACGGCTACAGGAGAGAGGATTCTTGTATCATATCACACTTAGAAACTCTCAGACTGTGCAGCACTGGGACCACGAGTTTCAAACCTTACACTCATCCTTTTATTTTACTTTGTCCAGTGACAATTAGAGGCAGCTTGTCAACATCCTTGTATTCCTTAATTTTCCACAATGCTCAAAAGTGTCATATACAGAGTTAACATGTTCCTTGCCTTACATAAGTGGTTAGTTGGCAGAATTCAAAGCAGGTATTTGGGGTATCTTTATAGACAGTTCACACCATGGACTAATGTACTATTAGGTGTAGAGTCCTTATCCTTTTGAGGTTCATCAGATTAGGCAGCCAATTCTAGAAACTCCAAAACTAATTATGAAAACTCATTCTTAAAATTCTCTAGAAAAAAAATTTGTATTAAAATTCTACAAAGAAAGGGAAATAATTGATGGATGGATAGGTAAGTAAATACATAGGTAGGTAGGTAGGTAGGTAGGTAGGTAGAAAGATAAATGTATCAAAAGATTTATTAAATTAAAAGGGATTTGTTAAGGGAATTGGCACACATGATTAGGAAGACTCAGAAGTCCCACAGCAGGCCATCTGCGCACAGGAGACCTTGGGATGCTGGTAGCATGGTCTCAGAACTCAGGTAACCAGTGGTGAGACTTTCAGTTGGAGGTCAAAGGTTTGAGGACCTGGAGAGCAACTGGTGCAGAGTCCAAAAGCCAAAGAACTTGAAGTCCTGGTGTCCAAGGGGCAGCAGCAGAAGTGTCTCAGTTCAGGAGAAAGAGGAAATCACCTTCCTTTTTTGTTCTATCCAGGATTGCAGCCAATTAGGTGGCATCAACCACATTGAGGCTGGATCTTTCCACTCCAGTCCACTGACTCACAGAGCATTCTCCCCCTGGAAACACTATATAGACACACCCAGAAATAATGTTTCACCACTTAATTAGGTATTTAATCCGGTCAAGTTGACACCTAACATCAGTTGTCACAAAGGAAAAGATTGTTGACCCTAAAAATCCCTTAGAAAGCACTTCAGTCAAAAGGGGGAGGCCTTGCAACAATGGCTGAGTTATAACATCAGCTATGACCTCTTTCCGCACCATCAGTGGTGAGAGTACAGACCTCCAGTATTTGAAGAACTGGGACATTTTTGCCTACATTGGGTACAGCTGTGTGCAAGCTGCTCCAGGAACATGAGCACAGCTGCCTGCCACAGGGCTAAGGGGTACAGGATGGGTAGCAGCTACTCTTGCACGAGCTGAAGTTGACCAAAATTAACTGCAACTTACAGTCCAAGCCTTCCCTTTAAGTTGCAAGCCTTCAGTAGACTCCAAGGTTCCAAAATAGTTCCATGAGAGATTCTACCAGTGCAATTATTGTCTGGGTAAGCAGGCAGATTACCCGTGCATCCTCTTTCGCTGTCTTCCCAGACTGCTTCACTTTATTAAAATTCCTATTTTGTTTTGTTAGGGTTTAGCTTATGTTGCTTTTCCATCTTCCATAGTTGAAATCCACTTCCTTTTTCTGTTTGCTAATGAATATGTTTATAACTAGAAGAAACATTCCTTGGAGTATACACAGCTTTGACCAATCCGTAAAGACTTTGACATGCAGTGCTGTCATTATTTCTAAACATTCTGTTTTGAGTCAAGGATTGTGTGACTGAGATTTTCATTCATACTCTTGTCAGTTTCTGGTTTTCATAGATCTGGTTAAAGCATGAGATATGTACTCTTGTAGTTGAAAATTTGGATATTTCCATCATAGTTTCATGGGCATTTCTGTTTCTGTTATTTTCTTGTATTTCTGAACAATTTTTTCATTTTGTATAATTCCCTGTTTTTTTGGTACAGAAAGGGGCATGCTATTTATATTATAATTTATTTGTATGTGTTCTTCATCATTAAAAAGTTACCATTTTTCTCATGTCTCTTTTGTCATAAATTCTACTTGTCCAATATTATACTGTTTGCATATTTCGTAATACAAATATGAAATGATGTATCAGTAATGGTAATAATGCTGTCATAATGACCCTAATTTTAATGTATTCAAATTGATAATGATATTGGTGTTATATTGAATATTTTCATAGTTTGTTTTTTTGCATAGTTTTTAATTGAATTATTAGGTATAATTTTGCTTCTGTTTAGCCTACAATAACTTGAGAGTACATTGGTGTTTGATATTTTGAACTAGTCTGAGAGTTTCTTAAAATACTTGAAATTTATTCCACTTGTTTCATAGTCCGCTTTATTACTGATGATAACTCTTACATTTTAAAGCAACTCGGAACTTAACAAGTGTTTCAGTTTCAAAAATTATGAAGTAGTCATTTATTCCTTTCACTAAAAGATGAAGAATTTAGAATAATGTGGTTCCTCCCAGCTCCACATTTTTCTTAATAATACCTGCTGTAGGTAGTGTATTTCATCTATTCTGAAATTCATGTTTTCACATATTACTATCTCTGAAATTGGGATATTTTAAACACGGGTGTGTTAAAATAGCTAAAGCCTTGTGGCAGCAGTGATAAAGTTGTTTTGCTTGCACATCCAGGCATTTGGCATGACTATATAACTGTGCTTATTCAGCCTACAAATCACTTAAGGACCACTTAAGGAGAGAATGACCTTGATTATTGTCTGAACATCTTCATTGATGCCTCTTGGTGAGATCAAGAACATGCAGTCCTCAGATTCTATAGAACAGGTGTCAACAGCCTGGTAGGAGATGCTGGGGATGCTAAGAAATTCTCTTTAAGAAATTATGCATTGGGCTAATGCTGTGGTGTAGAAGGTTGAGCCTCTACCTGCAGTGCCAGCAACCCATATGAGTGCTGGTTCAAGTCCTGGCCTCTCCACTTCTGATCCGACTCCCTGCTAATGCTCCTGGAAAAGCAACAGAGGATGGCCCAAGTCCCCATGCCCCTGCACCCACGTTGGAGACCCAGATGAAGCTTCTGGCTCCTGGCTTTGGCCTGGCCCAGCCTCAGCCATTGTGGCCATTTGGGAAGTGAACCGGTGGATGTGAGATTCTCTCTCTCTCTCTTTCTCTCCCCTTCCCCCTCTACCCCTCTAGCCCTCTTCCTCCTCCCCTTCCCCGTCTCCTCCCTCTACCCTTCTCTCTCTCTCCTTTTCTCTCTCTCCTTCTCTCTGTTTTTCAAATAAATCTTTTTTAAAAAAAGAAAGAAATGATGCATCATCATCCATTCTTTCAGTGGCCCAAAGAACTGTTCTTGGACAATGATGACTGTTCACCAAAAAGTGATTCAAAGCTTCTGACTTGAAATGGGAAGATGTTTTTAGAGTAGCTTGATTTATTTAGTTTATAAATTCCCTTTTATGTTACTAGAGAATGGTACATGGTAAATATTTTAAAGCTCTTTAAACATATGTAAAATAAAAAATTCTAAGCGATTATGAGGTATGATGTTTAATTGGGGGTATACTTTTGTAGTAAGATGTAAAATAATGGCCTGGCAGTGCAGTGGAGGATGGCCCAGGTGCATGGGCCCCTGCATTCGCATGGGAGAACAGGAGAAGCACCTGACTCCTGGCTTCGGATCAGCGCAATGTGCCGGCCGTAGCGCGCAGGCCGCGGCGGCCATTGGAGGGTGAACCAACGGCGAAGGAAGACCTTTCTCTCTGTCTCTCTCTCTCACTGTCCACTCTGCCTGTCAAAAAAAAAAAAAAAAAAGATGTAAAATAATTTCTCTTAGAATTGATGCTGTCATAAGTTTGGAACTTCATTTTTTATGGAGGCCAACATTGTGGCAAAATAGGTAAAGCCACTGCCTGAAACCCTGACATTCCACATAGGCACTGGTTCATGTCCCAGCTGTTCCACTACAAATCCAGTTCCCTGCAAATGGCCATTGAAAAGCAGTGGAAGATGGCTCAAGGGTTTGGGCCCTGCCACCCATGTGGAGATGCAGATGAAGCTCATGAGGCCAGGAGCCCAGAACTAAGGACAGATCTCCCACATAGGTGGCAAAGACCCAGGTACTAGAACTGTCATCTGATGTCTCCCAAAGTGCACATCAGCAGGAAGCTGGAATTGGATGCATAACCAGAAACTGAAATCCAAGCACTCTGATATGAGATGTGTACCTCTCTATCAGTGTCTTAAACACTACCAAAATCTTCCCCTGTACATATTTTTTTAACATTTAATGACTACTAACTGCATACTTTTTCCAAATTATTGCTCAAATAAACTGTGCACTTTTGATTACTTGCTATAGCTGTTTAATACAGATAGCAGTTTGTCTGAAAAATAATTCTCCAAAAGGTAAAAGTTTTCCTGATGTATTATAAAAATATGTGTATGGATTGATGTGTGTGTGTGTGTGTGTGTGTGTGTGTATTTTTTCTTTGGTGAGCTATTTTTTAAGACTTGAGTCCTTAAATTCACTTTGGGTAGGTTTATTTAAATTTTCTATATACTCATCTTTAAACATTGTGCTTGAACCTATTATTTGCCACAAAATAATATGAATCTCCTTTACCTAGTTCTTCTTTTCCTGGACACTGAACTTGTACTTTTAAAGGGCTCAGAAGCTGCTTCAAGGAGGTGGAAGAGGAGCAGGAACCTCAGAAAATTAGAACTTTGTGGCTATGTGCTTTTCCTCTACATTGGCTGAAGCTGCAACTTCAAAGGCCACTTCCACAAAGAGGGACAGCACCATCAACTGTCTGTGAGGAGGGGGCTATCCCTTGAGATTTTAGTTTGTCCCCTTGTTTTACATTAAGCCCCCCTACTTTGGTGAAAAGTCAAGTTAAGTGATGGGCCTTGAAAGCAGTATACAACTCTCTCCACAGCTGTGAAATTGGCTACTATTTTCATATTTTACATTGTATTTATATTTTTATAGTTATGTAATATACAAAAGTATTTCCAGAAGTTTGTGAAAATGGAATTAAAAAATTTTATTTTGGTGAAAAGTAATGCAAAGTCCATGCATACCAGAGATCACCAAAAAGTTCAGGAAAAATGCAAAAAACTATGCATTGGTTGGAAAGCCAACATACTGTGGCAAAAATAAAAATGTCCAACATGAAGGACCTCTGTGAGACCCCAGTGGAAAGATGTGGCCATCAAAGAAGGATATACTTTTCTCCAAAGGGAAGAGAGAACTTTGCTTATGGCCTTGTCTAAATACTGATGGAGTCTGTGGTCACAAAGGCTTCCATAGCCTTGGCAGCTCATGTAAAGAGCCCAGGGTCATCACTGGCATCATACATAAGAGTGTTAATTGTTAAATTAACAACAGGAATCACTGTGCACTAACTCCCCATGCAAGACCTCTGTCCTCAATGAGTTGGATTATGAGAATTAACTGTAAAACTTGCTATCATATAGTTTGTGTGTGTGTGTGTGTGTATGCAAGTTGTAATTTAAGTATAGAGTTGGTCTACTGTGTATAAAGTTAATTGAAAATCTTAATGGAGAATCGAACTGGGAATGGAAGAGGGAGGAGGAGGTGGGGTGGGAGTGAGGGTGGGAGGAAGGAGTGGGTATGGTGGGAAGAATCACTATATTCCTAAAGTTGTACTTAGGAAATTTATACTCATTAAATAAAAGCTTCTTTGGGGGAAAAAAAACTTTGCATGGATTTCAAATTTTTATATTAATCACTTGTAAATATACATATATATTTTGTGTGTATTTGATATACAATTTGACATATTTTTACATACTAGATTCAGTATTTCATATGTGTAACATTGCACCCTGCAAAGATTTTCCAAGTTCATATAGTTCAAAGGACTCACCAGACCCCACAGAACATGCCCTAGTAAGACTTTGTAAAAGGATACAGTGGGGCATGCAAAGGAGAATACAGACATTGAGGGCCCAAGAGCTCCCCAGTGTCCTTGTTTGCACCCACAGACCACACTGTCTCCATTATCTCTGTTGAACCAAGATCTGTTAAAAAACTTGACTTTGGGAATGCTCAAAATAAAATTTCCCAGCAAGGTTTTATGCCTCTCTGGCCATATTAATCAGCCAGATTTATTTAATCTGTTAGGCCAGTTGGAAATGATCATTAAAGAAACTGACCCTGGCGGTCATCAGGGTAGTTTCAGCCATTAAACAACACATCATAAATCCCACTGCTCTTATCTTGGCCAAGCATCAAAAAACAGACATTCTGATGTCCCCAGAGATAAGATAGAACTTTTCCAGTCTAGTTGTAAATCTTATCCACCATATACCCTCACCATCTCTTCTTCCTCCCATTAGGAAAGGAGGCGGATCAGAGGGGAAAAATAAAGTCAGGGCATAACCGTTTTTCTTGGCTTCAACAACAGCAGATCCCTGCATGGGTAATAGATTACAAATGCATTCACTTTCCTTCCTAATACCTACTTATACTGATGTTGAGCATGGTGATAATCACATATTTCTCAAAGCTCAAGCTGTAAGATGAAAGCTGTTTTCCAGTTTGAATCTTGGTGATTTTTTCCTATGAATTCACTCCTTTTTGTTCATTTGGGTTTATTCCAGGCAGAGGGAGTTTTATGAATGAGCTAATACTAGTGTCACAATCTTTCATGGAGAAGCTGTGCCTACACTGTGAGTATTCAGAAGCATAAACAGGGTGTTGGTGGAGCCAATATAAGTACTTGCCCAAAACACATGGAACTTGAAGGGAAAAACAGTATAGTAATTCCAGCTTCCAAAGAATGCAGAACTATCACCACTCATCGGTTCTCTCTGGTCCCTTCTCCCTACCCTTCTCATCCCACCTCCCAATAAAGACCCATCGCTGATTATGCACAAAAGTTGTATAATTATTGTGTGTATAACTGTTCTGTAGTAGTGTGAGTTTCTATAACAGGAAAAATCTTCTCCAGTTTTATATTCCTGATTTCTAGCAGAGCAAAGTTTGGATCATCCTGTAACTTGAGTCTCACCTTCAAGTTGGTAGCCCAGGTTAAGAACTGGGATGACCAGATGATTCTTTGCACATAACAAGACTTTCAACTTTCTGACTAGATCGTCCCAAATTTGCGTACATTCCTAGAATTGAACCTTGTCCCTGTTCAGATGTGGCTTTCTGAAGAGCATTCACAACAAGAGGCAAATGAAAAAGGAGGATGAAGAAGACAAACTGAATGATGGTGAAGTCTACAGGAGGAACTTACTCTTTCTCTGACATTTTCAGGAAGGAAAGTGAGCCTCGCTTTCAGTACAAATTGGCGATCTTCCAGAAATCATTTGCCAAAGTGTTCCCTGCCTCCCTCCTTCAAGGATCTCCTTTTGCATTGTGGGTATCCTTGGGAAGGGTGGTGCCCTTAGCCTATTCGTTACACCTAATCATTTGTAGCCATCTGCAAGTCAATAAGGGTCATCGAGAGGTGCCTGGGAAGGGGGGAAAGGGCCAGGAGAGAGGAAAGGCTGCTAGTGGAGGTAGAAAAGGAAAGCCAAAGAACTTTATGCCCAGAGTCAATCACAGCTATAAAATCACTCATTTCCCTCACCCAGTGCTCTTGGTAAATGTCCTCCAACTGTGTTATCTGGAAAAATAGAAAGTATGTGTCAGAAAAGGAGAGGACTGGAGAATTATGCAACCTTAATCCCTTCTGATGATGTAGTTTAAATTTGGGTATTTCTTTTCATAAAAGCATTTCTTTCCAAATCCACTCCCTGAGGGACATAGAACCATTATTTTGCATTCTAGAAGTAAAGTACAAATATTGAAGAGTACTATAGTCTGCTCAGGGGCTGCCCAGTTTGTTCAAGCTCTAGGATATCAGATGGTGCACTTGTCATCATCAAATTAGGAAATTGAGTTGAAACAAGCACATGCCTTATTAGAAGGATTCCAAATGCCATGGATACTCATATGCCTTGCCAACCCGAGTGTCCCTGGAAGCTCCGATCTAGCTGCAAGGAAATGGTGAGGGGTTGTGTATGTTAGAGGTGATGACCCCATGACTCTTAGCTACAGATACACTGAGATGAAAAGAGTTCAATGCAGTTAACACTTTTCCCCATTCCCACAAAACTCTGGAATGAGAATGTGAGCTATCTCTTTTAGAATCTCTGAGAATTTGACCTACATTCAGTCATAGGAAGCAACTGAATTTAGTATTTTGCTTTCTTAAGTTCCAGAATGATGCATGGATGTAACAAAGGTACAAAAGAACTGCGATATTTAGTCCTACTTTCATTTTGAGAAACTGAGGCCCAAAGGTAATGTGTCTCTTTCAGGCCACACAGGTAAGTAGATGCCAGGGCAAGAACCTGTACCCAGTTAACCCAAGTCCAGGGACCCTTTTATGATACCCATCAATTTGTTACATTAGGCCCCTTGTGTTGCTGTGGATTCATTCTGAGAGGAGGAGCGTGGTGGGGGTAAGAGGCATGGAGTCACCACACAGACCCCGGGAGTAGGGTGAAAGCAGGCCAGAGGCAAGCAGCCCACAGACTCATTTATTTCAGTTGGTACAGCAGCTTATATAGCCGAGGAAGCCAATCCAGTCAAGGGGTGGTTTATGCCCTAACCAATCACTGCCTGTTGCCAGGCAGGCTCCTTTCCCATGTGGTTTCTGAAGCTATTCCTGAGTAACTGATGCTCACTTGCCAGTAGCCATTTTGGCATGGCCTTCTCATTCCACCACACCCTTGCCCTTTGCTGACCTAATCTTAATAGCAGAAATCTTGATTAGGACTTAAAGAAGGCACAAAGCTAAGAAAATGTCTGGCATTTAGAGCTTTGCGCCAACTTTGTGAGAACTACAGTAGTGTTTTAGCAGTGCTTTCCCTTGATATGAAGTGGTGGGTATTCACTAACAATACCTCACACCATCTGTACACCCCCAAACCATGAAGTGCCAAGGAGGAGAAAGGAGGCAAGGAAAGGAAAGGAATCCTGCAGGGAGAGGGAAATCCATGGTGGCAGAGAAACGAACAGAGGTTCTTTTCAAGACCCTTGTTATTTTTCTAGGAGCTCCACATGTCACATATTGAGATACGTCAGTCAGGGCCCACTGAGGCCATCATTCCCCCTGGTATTGAGCTCCTTTTATACTCAGGGCTTCCAGAGGGTGAGGAGTTATGGGTTTCCTGATTAACTAGATTCCAGAAAATGAAGCCAGTGGGGCTCTCCCAACTCCACTGTGTCTTCCCCATCAGTGCTACTGAATTACTGTTCACATCGGAGCCCTGGGAGAGCTCAGAGGAAAAGCAGTTCTTGATTCACAACCAGGAACTTTGATGTGTCCTCCCCACATCTTCTAGATTTTACCAACTCTACAGAGTACTTTTCCTCATAAATGCTGAAATTCCATAACTCTTCTCAAGAACTATGTTTTCTTAAATTTTGGGGGAGTGGATTTGGAAGGAAATGCTTTTATGAAAAGAAATACCCAAATTTTAAACTATATCATCAGAAGGGATTAAGGTTGCATAATTCTCCAGTCCTCTCCTTTTCTGACACATACTTTCTATTTTTCCAGATAACACAGTTGGAGGACATTTACCAATAGCACTTTCCCTGGATGTGCTTTGATCCCTCTGCTAAGCTATGGATTTTTCTGTAGCCTTCCAAATGATGATCTCTGTCTGCTCCACCCATTCATTAGAGAAAGGAGAATTCAGAGGCCTTGCTAATTACTCTCTCAGTGCCAGTGAAACCAGAGGAATGCTTGAAACAGTCATCTCCGGTTATGGAACAGGGTTATCTTTCTTTGGTTATAGGAACTAGAACCTTATTAATATTATTCTTTGGGAATTTTCTATTATTCCTATCTAATTAATTTCCTTGGGAGATGAAATTCCTTCATTATTATTTTTCCTGGAATTGAGACTACTTGGGCCTCTTACCTAGAAATTGTCCCTACCTGATTTCAGAAGCAATGGTAAAGAAACCCATTTTTATTGACAAAATTTATTGTCACATGGGTGACAGGAACCTAATGACTTGAGCCATCACCACTGCCTTCCAGGGTCTGCATTAGTGGGAAACTTTAGTCTGGAGCCAGAGCCAAGAATTGAACCAAGGTGCCCTGATGTGGGATGAGGGCATCAACTGCTAAGCAAAGCACCATTCCCCTTATTAGCATGTTTGAGCATGGCTTCAATGTGGCAAATAGGTGATATACATGGGTCTGTTTCTCCTGTGGCACACCTCACACAGATTAGCAAGAATGTGGAAGAAGACATTTCTCTAACATGGGAGAGAGGTGAAATGGGAACGTCGTTTACACAGTTGTCATTGTATTCTAAAGTCATTTGAACTTTCTAGGCCACAACTTCCTATAAAACAAAAATAAGTGGTCTTTATGGAGAAAGGACAGAGCAAGTGATTTCTTAAATTCACTGATCTACAAATTATACTATTAATATCATTTATAGCAAAGTTCAGATGATATGAAAATAAACTTATGGATGCGATAAGCACAGAAAAAGCTGACTGAAATATTCACATGTGGCATAAATGCATTTATTAATATCTGCTCATTAAAATGAATAACCAACACCAAGATGTTTTAATAATTAGTTAATAATTACAGTGGTTAAAATGAGCATTCCCATTATTGATAGCAGATAGTGCCTGGGAATCTGACTTCCTGTCTAAGGGCAAGCTTATAGATATTACTTAGTAATATTATTTGGTAAATATTTGTTGAAAAATGAAAATAGAAGAGAGGAAAGTGAAGGAAGAAAGGAGAAAAAATTACTTTGATATGTCATATGTTATGAAACTACTAAAGGAAACACTCCAAGACACTGGCATAGGCAATGATTTTTTTTTAAAAGAATCCAAAAGCATAGGTAATAAAAACAAAAATAGACAAATGGGATTTTATCAAAATAAGAAGCTTCTGCACAGCAAAGGGAACAATTGACAGAGGGAAGAGAAAATCAACGAAATGGGAAAGATTATTTGCAAACTGTCTAAAAAGAGGATTAATATCCACAATATATAAGGAACTTAAAAATTTCAACAACAAAATGATCCAGTGAAGAAATGGGCAAAGGATCTGAATAGACATTTTTCCATAGAAGAAATACAAATGGTCAAAAAAAAAAAAAAAACCATGAAAAAATGTGCTGAGTTTTGTTAACCATCAGGGAAATCAAATAAAAGGCACATGAGATATTATCTCATCTGGTCAGTAAAAAATGTTTACACCACATTATTTAGTATGTGGATATTTATATACTCTATCTTCACTGAATTATACCCCTTAAATAATATTAAACCCTTCTTTCCTGATTTTGTGAAATTAATATGTTCACCCCTGCTTTCTTTGTGGTTGCATTCCCTGGTATATATTTAATTCTCAAATTTTCTAATGCTTTTTGATTGGCTGTATCTATTACATGTAGCATATAGTTTGGTTTGTTGTGTGCCCATTCTGAAAACCAGTTTATCTTGATAAAGATTGACTTTTATTAAAACTATTCTCACATAATGTTCAATACACAAAATCTAAATGGCGGAAGACATATTTTGTTTTACTCAGAAAAATACTGATTTATGGGTAGACATTTGGCACAGCAGTTATGATACCACTTGGGGAATATGCATCCCTAATCAGAGTGCCTGGGTTCAAGTCCTGGCTTCACTTCTGATTCCAGCTTTCTGCTAATACACACCCTGAGAGGCAGCAGGTAATGGTTCAAGTATTTACATCCCTGGCGCTCACGTGGGAGACTTGGATTGGGTTCCCCCGTTCCTGGCTTTGGCTTAGCCCACACCCAGCTCCAGCTATTGCTGGCTTCTGGGGAGTACACCAGTGCATGGAGGATCACTGTCTCTGTCTCTGTCTCTCTACCTTAAAAATGAAAATAAATAGATAAAGTTGTTTAAAATTACATATTTATATGTTATGGAGAAATAGTCATTCTATAAAATCTCAAAAAGACCTAGTGAAATAATCTAAAATAGACAAAACATACAATAACCAATGCTTTAAAGAGAGTGGTAAAATATTCCTACTCTAGTTTTTTTTTTTGTCTTTTGCTTTTTGTGGTTTGTTATGTCTTATCCACGATTTAAAAAAAATGCTCCATAAAAAAAGGATTCGATCTGGGGGCGGGGGAGGGCACATTGTGGTGTTAAGTCTCTACTTCAGATGTCCATGTTGCATATTAGAGCGCCAGTTCAAATCCCAGCTACTACACACCTCCTGTCCAACTTCTTGCTAAGGTCCTTGGGGGCAGCAGATAATGGCTCAAATGTTTGGGTCCCTGTCACCCTTGTGGTCTAACTGGATTCAGTTCTGGCTTCTTGGCTTCAGCCTGGCCTGGCCCTGGCTGTTGTGGGCATTTGGGGAATGAATCATGGAATAGAAATTCATTGTCTCCCTCTCTCTCCTCTCTCCTCTTTCCTCTCTTCTCTCTTTTTCTCTCTCCTCTCCCCCAACTCCCTCCCTTCCTTCTCTACCTTTCTGTCACTGTGCTTTTTAAATAAATAAATCTTTTTTAAACAAAAGTATTAAAGTCTTCCAGCTACACCTTTATCCCCCATAACTTGGTAAGATTTGCCTGTGAAAACACAAGGAATGTAATCATTTTCCTTGTAATTTTCTAAATATAAAATAAAAAACACCAGTATGGTAATAAGCCCACTAGCAAGTAAGTACAGTGGTCAAGTGTGAGGGGTCCAGATTTTCCACACTGGGACTTCCATGCAAACTGCTAGAACCTTGGAAGTATCACCTCTGACTGCAGTGCCGGATTCTGGTGAGCATTTCTTGGCCCCCTGATCTAGCTATGAGAAGACACTAAGATAACAAACAGGGCAGTAGTTACGGTAACAAAGCCGGAGTTGGTCTCTGCCTTTAGTGGCCAACGCCACTGGACCCAAGCTTTATGAAGGAAACTTGCACAAAGCAGAACTATCATAATTACTTTTAGACTGAAATTTCAAAAAGTGTTGGGAAGCTATCTGTTCTCTTTTTGTCCACGTATTTCCTGAACACATTCGTGCTGTTATCTTTTCTCTAACAGTCATAGTTGACACAGAACAATTAATATGCAAAATAAGGAAGAGATGTATAAATACTATATTTACAGATTTTTGTATACTAATGTCCATAATGTAAGAAAAGGAAAATAATATCCATGCTCAGTACTGTTATTTAGCACCAAATCCCCTCTATTTAGAGAAACAAACAATTCTTTTAAATGTCTTTATGATTTAAGGCTCCAATAACAACTCGCGCATAGGTGAAAGTTTGCTATTTATTTAATCTTGGAAGAACACTGAAAGGAACAGGCAGAGAATGTAGGCAGTGTGGAAGAACTCCTTGGTGTAGCTGGCCACATGTGGTGTGTGCAGCTGCAGGGGAAACTGGCCAGAGCTAAGGTTACATATTTCTGTTCAATACGGGTATCCATGGTGGTAACTCTCATGGTGGCGGTAGTCATCCTGGTAGCCATCTTGGTATCCTTGGTGGTAGCTATGGTAACCATAGCCTGCATACTCATCTTCCGGGCAGCGCATCCCCAGTGACTGCTGAATGGCCATTTCTTGTCTCCGAAGTTGCATCGAATCAATTAAATCGTACACAATCACCATGGACCACATTGGGGAAGGATACCAGGATTTGACATTTCCGTCTTTTCCAACCAGAAGCATGGAGAAATACTCAGGGCTCACTTGAAAATAGTTACGTATGTCTTTCACCAAATGGGCTGGCACATCTTCCCTCTCAACAACCGAGCTCCCTAGAATAGCATTGCGAGAGTCGTTAGTGGATTAGAGCACATTTCATGAAAACCACAAACTAAGAGGAAAATCACTATGAGAATAACGAGCAGACCCATGAGCCTGTTCTCTTTAACTCCAAATCTAATTAAAATAATTTGCAAAATTTTTCCCTACTAAAATTTAAAGTTCCTTCTATTCTGCAATGTGACTAGTTTCAGACTTTGATATTTTGGATTTTTCTTCCATAGAAATGTGACAGGGTATAAACCAATTCCTTATATTAATCCTGGCAAAATCAACTTCTTTAAAGTTTGTTTCTACCAAACTTTATATCGAATATACTTCTAAGTTTATTTCCAATTATCTTACATATATATTTAAAATAACAGTTTTATTTTTGACATTTGTCCTTAAAACAAATAGCTCATTTCATTGTTAAAGGTTAAAAAATACCAATTATGCCAGATTTGGATGTATGTATCTAAACTATTATGATTACAGAGAAAAAGAAAAGGGGGAGAATAAAAGGAGCTGGCACTTCGTGGGAGTCAGTTCTGTCCAGCATTTTGTCACACATTTTATACACATTATCTTATTTAAAGTGCTTGTTCTCAAAAAAGAAAGACTGAATTTGCTTTTTGAAACCTTAGTCAATAGTCATTTTCTTTCAACCCCTGCAAGCCTTTTAGTATTTGACCTTATCTGTTGAAATGGAATCAATGATATATGTCCTATGTGGTTCATAAAACCATTATGAAAATTAAATGAGACACCATAGAAGGAAATGCTTTGTAAACCATGAAGCCCTATGAAGACGAATGTTATTTTAGCTAACAAACTGATGGTTTTATTGATACTTTGAATGATTTTAAGTTAAAATCAGAATTAGTCTCTGAACTCTGGCCTCCTCCTCCACACATCCTGAGGACACCCACATGCCTGAGGCAGGGGGAGGACTCAGTGAACTTTGTTCATCTTGGAGGCACTTCTAGGCTTGCATACCGCTTAGTATCATTGAACTGAACTGAACACTAACTAGTACTATCTGACAATGACAATATGAGACAGGTGGGTTAAGCCGCCTCCTGGGACACCTGCATCCCAGATCAGAATGCTGGCTCAAGTCCTGGCTTCTCCGCTAATGATCCTGTTCCCTGCTAATGAGCCCTGAGAGGCAGCAGATCACAGCTCGAGTGCTTGAGTCCTTGCTACCCAGGTAGGAGACCAGATGGAGGGCCAGGCTCCTGGCTTGGGCCTGGCCCAGCCCTATCTGTTTCAAGCATTTGGGGAGTGAACCGGTGAATGGAAGACATTCATTCTCTCTCTCTCTCTTCCACTCGCTCTCTCTCTCTCTCTCCCCCTTTCAAATAGGTAAAAATAAATAAACATTAAAAACAATAACATAAAATAATAACACATTACCATTTATTGGAAACAGTTCTAAAACTCCCCCAACTTCCTCTCCAACACCCAAAAGCTTCAGAATGGTTATGTGGCGGAGACCTGAGAAAAAAGCCACAGAATTAGGAGAAAGAATTCTAAGACAGCTGTTACTTCCAAGGACCCGATGTCTGATAATTAAAATCTTTCAAAGAATATAGGACAACAAATTAAGTATAATAGCTCACTTTCAACCAACAAAGTTATGAAAACTAACTTCAGAAAAGTTTCTTTTTTGATCCAGGAGATAGATAATATAGATTCTTAAAACTACAACAGCAGATGTTCTGAAACACATCTATGAAGAATTTGAGAAGAGAGACTATTGAGAGAGAAAAAAAGATCCACAGATGACTAAAGCTGTACTCTAAAAGCAACTTTTACTCAGTGGAATAGAGTATGTGTCTGGGAGTCTGCAGTCGGGACTGGGGAACATTCACATGATCTAAGCGTCTATGTTCCATTTTAGAATTGACCAGGAAGAGAGTGGAATGGGAAAGCAGTAATGAGGTGGCTGCCGCCTACTCACCAAAATTGCATGCCTGACCACTGAGGGCAGAGAGCTGCTGTGAATAGGCCCAGTCTTCATCATTAGGAGCAGAGATCACTAGCAACCGTCTCCTCCATCGGAACCTGGAAAAGAGGCAAGAGGCCATTATTACTGCTTCACAATGGAGGCCAGTGAAAGAAAGCCAAATAACTCTGGTTTTTTTTTCCCCCATGCCCCAAATTAAAAAAAAAAAACAAAAAACTCCAAAACAGAAAAAACATTGAGCTGGAGAACTGTCTCACAGCTTGTCAAAGCCATTAAACTGGATTACCACACTCTCGTAACTTTTTCTGTTGTAATTTCACAGTCTGCCTACTTTGGTGTTTTTGTGATGTGTCAGACATGAGGCTGTGGTCACCATGCCTGATGATGTCACCTGGGGAAAGAGGAAGTCCCAGAGGCAGTGAAGACGGGGCCAAAATTATACATTCAACTGGAACAACAGAAATAAGGCACTTAGCAGAAGACGGAAGAGAGCTCAAGTCTTAGGAGAGTCCCCTCGAGGGTTCGGATGGGGTTAAGAAATGAGTATATGAATGAGAAAGAGAGTAGAAAAAGACACTGAGTTTGAAGTGGATGGCAGTGACGAGAAGAGGGTTGATGGAAAAGTGGCTCAAAGTGTGAATGGGGGTCCCTGGAAGAGCAGAAACCCTGTGTACCTTCCTCACACCCAGTAGTTGTCTTGAAAGCAAATGTTCTAGAATTTAATCCTAGAATCACTGCCAGGAGCCCACACACGGTCCCCCTATGAAGTGGGATGCCGCCAAGCCTAGCACTGTGGGATTTCAGAGAGCATACGCTGCAGTAAACTTGGTGCCTGCTCTCAACCCTGACATAACAGGGCAGTCGAAAGGGCTTTTGTGGCCGGCGCCGTGGCTCACTAGGCTAATCCTCCACCTGTGGCGCCGGCACACCGGGTTGTAGTCCCAGTCGGGGCGCCGGATTCTGTCCCAGTTGCCCCTCATCCAGTCCAGCTCTCTGCTGTGGCCTGGGAGTACAGTGGAGGCTGGCCCAAGTCCTTAGGCCCTGCACTGCATGGGAGACCAGGAGAAGCACCTGGCTCCTGCCTTTGGATCAGCGTGGTGCGCTGGCCACAGCGCGCCGGCCGCAGTGGCCATTGCAGGGTGAACCAACAGCAAAGGAAGACATTTCTCTCTGTCTCTCTCTCTCACTGTCCACTCTGCCTGTCAAAAAAAAAAAAAAAAAAAAAAAAAAAAAAAAAAAAAAAGCTATGAAAGGGCTTTCGTGTAATAGCAGAGACATTTGAATTCCTTTTGGGTGGTGCTACTTTTTGGGTGTCCTCGAGTGTGTCACTCAGTTCACCTAAGTCTCAGGCTGTCCTATCTCTAGAATATAAAATAGCAGTGCCTACTTCAAAGGGGTAATAAAGAATTAGACCCTGAGGCCTATCGGTGTGAGTTATCCACATGATGACATGGCTACAGAAGACTGTGTCTGAGTCTGCAGGCTTCTGCATCCTGGAACTTTACCTACGGACCGACCCTGGACGGTACCCATCGCAATGCCATAGGACAACCTATTCAATCCTTACGTTTGTGTGTCATTGTATAGCTCACTTCCACTACACAATCTGTGTTGCTCACTAGGGCTCAGGGAAGGCATGCTTACTTCCCCCATTTTAGAGAGGGCAAAATGAGGCTTAGAAAACTCAGTAACTGGGCCAACTAATAAATCTAAGGTGGTAGCAAAAGACAGACAGAGCTCTTTGGCTCCCGGCCCAGTGGTTTCCCTAGTCTACCACTCTCAGGGATGCAGATGTTGGGCGGAGCTGTCAGAGACCGCAGGAGGGTACAAAGTAGAGAATCCAGGCATCCAAGGGGCAGTGTATGGAGCTGTCTCGGATCCCACCTTCAGTGGGTAAGGAGTTCTTGTTTTTCCTGCCTTGGGTCAGGCAGCTGCAGGGTGTCGGGACACTCTCTGGCAGCCAGCTGACTTTATTTATGGTTTCTCTGCCTGTGCCCCTTCCAGCCGCCGAGTGAACATGAGAATTTTGAGCCCTGAAGAAAATGGCCTCTTGGGGGAACAGTGGTTTGGGTGAATGAGAGAAAATGATAGTCTGATGAAATACAACCTCTGAATGGATGTCTGTCGCAAGGCTTGCCAAGAATGGCTTGCTGTGACATTACATTCGTTTCCTCTGCTTATTTTTCTTCAAAGGGAAAGAAAAACGAAAATCTCCTCTGAGGATAGGGAGATGAATGTGTTTGGCATGGAGGAGGGGGAGGAGCGTCGGAGACCATCCCAGGTTTCATGGGAAAGGGAACAGTGACTGCTCTCGGGTCACAAACATGGTCTCCTGTGCTTCCTCTGCTTCCTTAGGAAGTGTGCCAAACCAGCGCCGTCCCCCACCCCGCCAGGATCCCAGCCAGGCCAGCCTTCCTGGCCTCACACAGAGCTGGGGGGTGTCCTGGAGGCAGCTATTTCGGGAGAAGCCTATTTTGACTTGTTTACCTGTGCACACCACTGAATGCCCTCCTGATTGGAGAGAGATGGGGCCTGAAACTCCCTGTTCCAGACACAACCAAGAGGTCATTTCTTCTGAGTCCTGACTCAGGTCCCCGCAGACCTTCCCATTAGGATACAAGGCCCCTGCTCACCACGGCTGCCAAAGAATGTGTGAAAGAATCTGAACCTGACTTAGGTCTTTATTGCAGACCAATTGTTGCTCAATCACCTCAGCTTCTCAGGAAATAAAATCCTACAAGCCACGCATGTGTTTGCATCTCTTAACTGGCATTCCGCAATGTGTGTGCCTACTCTTTGGAGCTTCTGTGTCAGGGGAAGGTAATTATAGCCTGAACCAAATGAGCATCACTGAAGACCAGACTGCCTCAGGATATGGTCAGCGGCAACCAGACTGTACAGACCCACCAACAACTCAGCAAATTTGAAGGAAAATTCCCATTTGGATACTTGTTTATTTGTAGGACTGTTATTTGATTTTTTAACATTTTTCTTTGCCCAAGTTTCAATTCAGAACTGTTGTTTGAGTCCTTCTCACTTCTCCCTTAATAACACAGTTCTCAAATAGGACCTGTATAGCCAATGCTAGTATTACTACTAATAGCTAGCACTTACTGATTACTTATTTTGTGCTAGGTCTTGAGACATTATTATGTTTATGAAATTGTCCTTCAGAATAATCTTAAGAATAGACACAGTTATTATCACCATCTTGCAAATGAGAAACTAAAGCCCAAAGTGGTTAATTGGTGCAAGGTCACATAGTTAGTAAGTGGTGAAACCACAGATCAAACCCAGGGCTACCTTGCTCTTGACTTTAATACACTATTTCGGGGCTGGCACTGTGGCATAGTGGGTAAAGCACAGCTCTTGCCATTGGTGCCATTTGGGGAATCAATCAGCAGATGAAGGACTCCTCTTTCTCTCTCTCTCTCTCTCTCTCTCCCTCACTCCCTCCATCCCTCCATCCCTCCATCCCTCTGTGCCTCTGCATCTCTGTAACTCTGCCTTTCAAATAAATAAATCTTTTTTTTTAAAAAGCACTATTTCACTGTAATTTTTAAGATCAATGATAATTATCAGCAGAATGATATGAGTTGTGACCATAAGTCAGGTACATCCACAATGTATTCAATCTTATACCACTCTGAATATCCTCATAAAACAGGTAATATTCCTGAAATACACTTATTATAAGTCCATAGGGTTCTACATTTGATGAACAATATGTTTATATATCTTAACATCCTATATAATTCAAAATATTTTAGATACAAAATAATTGCATATCTTAAAAAATCAAAGAAATTCCAAATTTAAACCAGGATAAGAATTCCAAGGTTTTGGGAGTGAACAAAATTGAAATAATGCCAGATCCACTTCAACTTTTGAAACCCATAATATAGGGATTATAAAGACACTCTGCCTGGGAGGATGACAGTAATCCCTCAGAATGCCTGTAGCTGCAGGCCACATGTTGGGCCCAAATCTCTAGGTTTTATAGCATCAAAGGGGAGCCGGTGCTGCGGCTCACTTAAGTTAATCCTCCACCTGCGGCGCTGGCATCCCATGTGGGCACCGGGTTCTAGTCCCAGTTGCTCCTCTTCCAGTCCAGCTCTCTGCTGTGGCCCTGGGAAGGCAGTGGAGGATGGCCCAAGTGCTTGTGCCCTGCACTCGCTTGGGAGACCAGGAGGAAGCACCTGGCTTCTGACTTCAGATTGGCGCAGCGCGCCGGCCGTAGCAGCCATTTGGGGGGGGGGGGGTGTCAACCAACGGAAGGAAGACCTTTCTCTGTCTCTCTGTCTCTCTGTCTATCACTATCTAACTCTATCTGTAAAAAAAAAAAAAAAAAAAAAAGCATCAAGGAGTTGGCTGGTAATTGCTTTAGAGGGTGGGAAACTTAATAGGGTGGGAAGTTTAATATGATTGTTCAGTGGGTCCACAATGTTTAGTCCTGGGAGATTCAAAAGTAAGGGGGAAAAGTTGCCAAAGAATCAAAATCATAGTAATAATATATATATTTAAGAAGGATTCTGGTTTTCTTTGTATATATATAATTTCTGTTCTTGTGAGAGTAAAGAGAATTTGGTGTAACGAAATGACAACCTTGAAACTCCAAATTAGAATGCATCATTGACTAATTGGTCTAGAATTGGTCTAGTCTAGAATTGACTAATTGGTGGTTTAAGTAGAAATCTTACCAAGTGCTTGTAGTGTTTCCTACATCTGAGAGAATTTAAGATTGATTAACTTATTAAGAAAGGTTTTGGTTGCTTATTTCAAAGAACTGAACAACATAAACATATAATGGCTTTGAAAGTGATGAAGTTAATTAATTACTGGTGTTGCAAAGAAGATTAAACATTACTGAAGGTCGCCTTAAAAGTGATGACCAAAACTTGCTAGATTAAAAATAGAAAAATAAAATTTATAAGCTCCAAGTCAAAATTTGTACAGAGCACTAAGGTCTTGATTTTATAATTCAAGTACTTTTGACACTAATTGTTCAAATCAAAAATAAATTTCTAAAGTCTTTCCACCTTAAAAAAGGGGGGGGGTCTTATCATCAATCTTCTATTCACTGCAATCTAGAGGGATGATCTTGGGTCCGAAGTTGGTGTTTAGTGTCCCCAGATGGGGACAAACAGCCATTTGCCCAGGGAATCGAGAGCCTCTTGCAGTCCAAGAATGGCTTAAAGGCTGGACTGAACGTCAAGACCTTACAAAGTCTTCCAAACTCTATTTCTATTTCAAATATTTGTACCACCCTGAAAATCTGAATGAAGGAAGAGCCTCAGGTTCCTTCCAGTTCTGAAATCCTGTGGTTGGAGGAGTGTTTTCCTTCACTCCAAATCTGAACTTCTGGGTTCAGAACTAAAAATAATTCACCTGATATTTTCAAAAGGAGCCAAGGATAAGAAGGTAGACTTTAAGAGACGATTGTTCTGAGGCCACCGACCCCTAGAAGGAACTCCAGCCAGTGATGAGAGAAAGCTACCTTACTCTCTATTAGCCTCCCGTGCCTCTCCTGCAATATGACAACAGTCACCATCTTTAGATGGTGGGATTTTATGAGGATTAAACCAGGGAATGAGATACCTGGCAGAGAGATGAGTACAGAAAAGTGATCATAGGGGTTTGTATTTGGACTAGAGGTTAAGATACCCTTATCCCATATCAGAGTACTCATTGCCTGTCCTTGATTCTAGTTTCCTAGTGCAGACCCTGGGAGGCGGCGATGATGGCTCAAGTAATTGGGTCCCTGCAACCCATGTGGGAGATCTGAATTGTGTTCCTGTCACCAGGCTTCAGTCCTGCCCCAGCCCTGGCTATTGTGAGCATTTGATCAGTAAACTAGTAGATAGGAGCTCTCTCTATCTGTCACTTTCCTTGTTTGCCTCTGTAAATCTCTCAAATGAATAAAAAAATAAATAACAATTTTTTTATAAAGTCACCACAACAACCCGGGGATAAAGGCAGGAATACTTGCTATAGTTATTTTCATTTTATATGTGAGAGATTGAGAAGTGTGGTGTCAAGATAGGTACAACTAGCAGATCAAAATCTTGGCTGAATGAAAAGTCCTATATTCTTTCTATAGTGTGACGTTATGTCCAAAAGCACTCAAATCTGAACTGTAGGAATTCAGATTATCTATTTCTTCATCTTAGAATCCTTACACCCTGACTCACATTTGGAGAACATGCTTTTATAGATATTAGTAAAGATTCTGCCTAAATGATACAGATTTAATGTTGAGCCTCCATTTCTGGGGCCAATTAGCCATGCAGCACAGTTGGGATGGTGCTTATCCACTGAAGTCCCTCTGAGTTTATTCCGATGGGAAGATTTCTGCAGCTCTGCACCTCCCAGGTCCCTGTGGAATTTTCATCAGACACCCGGAGAGGGACGCAGAAGGGAGGAAGGTGGATAGTGCTATACTCCTTTTTCTGAGCATGTGCCTACTGCACTGACAGAGGAGTGGCTGCAAATGGCTTTCAGTAAACAACAGTCCCTGGATAATCAAGAGGATTTCTCCTTTTGAGGTCTCAGTGGGGCTTTTGTTGTTTTTCTGCAGAGTTGGAAAGAAGCAAAAAAATCAAGCACAGTGCCAAATCCTGACTGGAACTAAAAGAAGCCTAATAAATAAATATGTAAAATAAAAGTGCTATGTAAGAACTTTCCAAATTCACCAACTGAATAAATTTACTCTCATGAGAGGTCAGATTTCCATATTCTAAACTCCCCTCCACCCACAAAAAAATAAAAAAAAAAAGCAGAAAAGAGAACAAACACCTATCCAAAGCCAGCAAATCAATACTTGCACTTCAAGGTGAAGCCAACAATTCCTGTAACCAAGGCCACTCCCAACAGGACAGAACTAAGTAAGGTGGCCAGGGAGGGTCACTCTCTGTAGACACATGCATGGCTCTGTGATTCTTTGGCATTTCCATTAGCTCACTCAGGCAAATCCATGCCTGTGTCTTCAGGAACTTCAAAAGTAATGTACCTGGATAGGAAGTTCTCCAGGGACTGCTTCTTGTCATCCTTGCAAACAATGCCTTCCTTCTTCTGCTTTTCCATATCTTTGATTCGGGATTGGAAAGTATCAATCAGATCAAACACAGACTTCATTGCTATTGGCACCTCATAGTATTGCTGTTTAAGAAAGAATAGAATGCTTATGTAGACCCAAGCAAAGATTCTACCTAAGTGAGACACTTACAATGTTAAGCCTACAAGCAAATGGTTGCTCCATTTCTGGGGCCCCTTAGCTATATAGTGCAGCTGGGGTGGATTTCTACAGCTTTGCAGAGGACAGAGAACCTGGGAGAATTCCAGGGAGTTCTAGGGAGATTATCAACATGGGAGCCTGGAGGGCTCATTAGCAACCTCTGTAGATGTTTTGAGGTTCAAAATTCATGAAATGATGCCCACTAATGAATAATTCTTCTTAACCCTGCTTCATTTATTAGAAGTCTTCCTAATCATACAAATACTAAGTTGCTTTCCTACCTCTGCCCATCTTCTGGTTCCTGTTCACCATATAGCTGGAGAAGTGAGACACACTATACCTACCATGGGAAACGAAATAGAGGGACATATTGGAGTATATGATCTGGACATTAAGGATAATTTTCTACAGGACCTATTCTGTGGCTCCAGGGATTGTTTTACTTGGTAAACTTCACTTATAATTAGATGATGTTTGCTGAAATAGTCTCATAAAAGAGTTGGGATCCACCTTAAAAATGAAGAAATTCAATTTCCTGCATCACAGCTGTCTGGACTTACAAGAACAACCCGAGATGGATTTGGGGGCTGGCTGAGTGTAACCAGCGCAGGCCAGAGAGCAGTCAAGACGTGGCTTAGAGCCACACCCCCAGTGGAATTCAGCAAGTCACAGAAGGCAAGAGCTAGCAGAAGCTGAGGAACCATCTACTCCAACCCCTCACATTACAGCTGTGCCAATACCTGTGCAGAGTGAATGTGTGAGGTGATATCTCCCCAGATCCAGAAAAGTACTGCAAGCTAAGTCAGCCATTCTGACAGCCCCAATAGCCTTTTCCCTCTAAAGACTCTCATGTAAGCAATATATATTGTCAACAGTTAGAATGGTTAAGACAGCAGGCCCCGGAGTGAGCCTCTATGGGTGTGAAATCCCATACTGCCTGGAAAAATTTGATAAGTTAATTAATGATGCTGCACCCCACCTTTTTTTTACTCTGCAAAACAAAAATAATGCTATATTTTCCTTTGAACTTTGAAAAAAGAGTTGAACTGTGTGCCTGGCATAAGGAAAACAGTCAGCAAAGTTAACCATTTTTGTTACAATGACAACATGGCACAATTTTTCCTAGTTCAGAACCTTTATACCTGAGCATGGGAAAAAATATAGTTGTAAAACCCTACAGGTTTGTCTATATTGGGTCAGAAAGTAAACTTCCAGGCCCTTCCAAGATAGGCCTATATTAAACATGAGAAAAGTTCTTGGGAAAAATGGAGTTAAAAGATAAGTTTATATTCATGCAAAAAATATAAATCCATGCAGTTTTTTCACAATGCACATTTCATAGGCACTTTCTGAAGTATGTTAGTATGGATTTCTTGAAGGCAGAAATTCTTCCCTCTTAATCCCTAGCACCTGGAATACCATGGCTATTCTGCAAGTGCATAATGAATGTATGACATTGAGAGTAAAGAAAAATTTAGCATGAGACAACTAGCTGGGCCGTGGAAGGTCAGTTCAACCCAGTCCTTTCTGGGGACCACATTGCTGGGTGTAAATTCGTGGGACAACATGGAATATTTGGGTAATTTCAATGCCTGTCTGTGTATGAAATAATGTGTATGAAATATGTGCTTAATTATACAGCTAATAGACTCACTGACAAAAAAAATCAGGGTTGCTCTTCTGGGGATTGGTCCCTCATCATCTAAAATAAGATCCTGTACCTTGACTCTCAGATCCACATCTGTCAACACCATGAAGAAGTCGTTATAGGTCATTCCATACTCTTTCCTCAGATCGCCGATGAGATGCTGGTCCACCAAGTCCTCATCATCCACCACTCGCATAGGGTTTTCATTATCTGAAAGAAATGAAATGTGAATAAATACAGGTGTGGTGAGACAGAAGTCAGTGGGTAGTGAGTGGGTGAAGGCTCTGGGTGTCCATCCTGTCTCATCAGGCTAGCCTTCAGGAGTTGTAAACATCTGATTTACATTGTGTTTGAGCAAAACACAGAAACAGATCAATGAATAAACTAGCTTTGAAAGCCACTCTTCTAAAGCTGATCAAGGCCCTGTGTCCGCCTCCCTATTTACAGAGACTCAGGGGGAGACAAGGTAGAGTGAGGGCTGCTGAGTCATCCTTGAAGAAGACCACCACTCACCCAGGCTGAGTCCTCACCCTAACCAACTCAATCCAGACACTTTTGTCAGGTTTTATTTCCATAAAAAATAATTCCATGGCTGAAACTTGTGTCTGTTCCTCCTTGTTGGTATAGAACTAAGTTCTGGGCCCAATAAACTTGTCACAGCTACAGAGAAAAATAAAAATCTATGTTCAAACTTAGTCACAGGTTCATTTTAGTTCCAAAGGAAGTCAAGCTATTCATTACACATATTTCATAAGTGAATAAAATTCCAAAGTGTGACTGGATTTATGGACATGTTTAACATTACATAAATTGTTTCAATCATCAAACACCCAGAATAAATTGGTATCATTTGAAATGGCTCACCGGGTTAACAGGAAGCACAAAAATAAAGATAACTGGCTTTATGATGGCTTGCTTTACAATTTTTTTAACTGGCAAAAGTTATATGAATTCAGTGGAAACTTTACTTTGAACTTTAGATTTTGATCTTTTCCCAATATTCTTCCATAATGCTGGGCAGTGGCAGTAAGCCACAGCTTCCAGTCAGGACCAAATGATTCTGCAGTGTGTTGCTAAGCTGTGATGTTTGGGAGGTTAGGTTTATGAAATGTGATTTTGCCTTACAACATGTTCAACACACAATGAGTAGACATAAAGTTATCAAAGGTGACAAGCATCTGTATTTACTCCTTCCCTTCCACGAAGGTCACAATGTTTCCCTCAATCCTACCTGAATTTTAATTTCAAAATATTCCCTTTGTTAAAAACAAATGTGAAAAATTAAAGTTAGCTAAAATGTGATAATAGGAATACTAGTGAAGAGTTTCTATCAGTTATCAACACCATTACTCGGTGAGTAGCACTACAGTACTATAGTAGAAACCACCACAGTTAGAAGATGAGAGGTTACAGCTTGTATATTATAGACCATCACTCTTATTGGTCAAAGAGAGATATAGTTCAGCTATTACTTTGATTTACTTGATTATGAAAGTTGAAAGTATATAAACCATGAGTTTGATTTTTCCAAAGCAAATCAAATTGAGAGGGGAAAGATCTGTTGTCCTCCTTAAAGTCATAATTATGCTTCATGGATCACTACAGACATGAAGCTCGGAGCCTATAAGGAACCAAGTACATCTCAAAAGAAAAATTATATGCTGCATACATAGAAACTATTTTTTCAAGGGTACATTTATGTTGTCATTAACAAAATATAAATTAATTTAGAAGAATCCGTATATTTAATTGGCTGAGGTTTTTTTTTTATTTGGTATAGTGTTGAGTATAAAAAGCAAGTTGCAGAATAAAATGCATAGTACGACTTTATGCTTGGTTAAAACAAAATAAGGCAAAACAAGAAACATGCATACAGGAACACACACAGAAAAGATCCAGAAAGACACACAGCTGAATGAGGGTTGTCCTTGAGGAGTGAGGCAGCAGTAGGGAGAGGTGAGGCTGAGACTTTCACTGTGTATGCTGCATGTCTAGTCTATTCAAATTTAACAAGAAGCATATTTTACTGTGTGAATAATAATAATAATAAATCATTGAAAAACTAATTTTTTAAAAAGGTAGTTACAGTTAATGTTCTGATCCTAAGACTTTACAAACCACAGTTTATCTTGCATCTAGGAATTACAATTTTAATTTCCAACATACATTCACTTCTGCTTTTGTTTAATCAAAACAAAATCATCAGTGTCTTGAGTAGGTGCTAGGTGCTAGACTCACAAGTGAGTAACTATAATGGACTTCAAATTCCTTATTAGAACCAAATGACACCACTAGCAACTGCTTAAGAGAAAAACTCACAAAAACCATTGAATGGCTGTTGTGAGAGAGAGATGGAGATTGTAGCAGATTTAAAAAACAGTCTAACTCTTCACCCTTGCCTACACCTATACCCTTGCCCTGTAACTGCAGCTCCTTGTAGTGGTAAATGGGCTGAGCTGTCCCACCTCTTGATTCCGAGCTCACTTAAATTATTCAGGTTTTCCAATGAGATACATGGGACACAAGCAGAGGCTAGAAATGAGCCTACAAATTAGGATTGTTTTTGCCTCTGCCATTGTTATGAGAGCATGTCCACACTAGCCTGCTGGAGGATGAGTCAAGCCTAGTTACACTGGTCTCATCCCAGCCAAGTTTATCCCAGATAAGCTCGCAGTCAGTTGAGCCCCAACACTGGTATAAGTCCAGCCAAGATCAGCAGAATCACCTTGCCAATGTGTAACTTACTGAAGATGTATGAGCAAACCTAATCCAGCCATCCCAGACTGGCCAAACCAGAGTTGTGATGTCTTCATGCTTATTATATACCATGATGTCTGAGAGTCTTTTCTACATAGCCTTCTTATGGCAATAGATAACTGAAACAGACATTATCTGGCTCAACTCAGGCATACTATTGAAGCTAAAACTACGAAACTATAGTGGACCCTGTGGTGTCCTAACTTCAGAACTAAGGTTGCTTTGAATATTTGCCCTTCGGATCCCACTTTGAGATGTGTTCTCCTTAAAGACAACTGCTTCCCCTAAGTCACTGTCCTACCAGGGGACAGCTCACGTTCAACAGCTGAGGCAGTGTGCAGAGAGGAGAGATAGAGAAGTTCTCCACCTTGTTTCAAAGTGAGCAAACCACTGCAGCTCAAATTCTCCTCTGTCCAATCTTGCACCCCTCACCCCTCATTCATATGGTGCCTGCAAACACAGCAAGCCCATGCATCTCCTGAATGCAAAACTCAGAGTCTCAGAGTCTGAATCTCACAGAATCCAATCTATTATAGACCCTAGGAAGAAGAGTGGCTTGCTTTAAGTTTACATTGCTAGGTCATAATGCAATGAAGCTGAGGACTAAGGGAACATCACTTCCCTCCTACCCAATACACTCTCTAATATACCAAAATACCTCACATTTAAGAGTAGAGAGGATAAAGGACCAAGATTTAAGCCAAACTTTGCCCTACTAGTATATTGCAAGAAAACATTTCACAGCCTTGCTTCTCCTTTCAACAAAACGTTTTCTGAAATATTTCAACCAATGGAAAGCATGGAAGCTTGATCAACACTGGATCCAGCTGGGATGGGGGCAACCCTGTAGTAAATCAGATTCTCTCCAGGCCAAATTCTGAGGAAGGTGCACGTGAGGCCAGCTGCCTGCTCCTGTTGCAAGTCTCTGGCAGCTGCTCCTACTGAGAACAAGCATGTAGATTTTTTTTAGTCTGGGAATGCAGAATGTCTTATTTCTAATAAATTATTTCACCTGTGCACTTGTAAGCTTTTTGCATTTTTCATTAATGATGCTTATTACCTTGAATTGCAACCAGTTGCTTTTATATATATTTGTCATTAGATATGAACAACTCAACAATGAAGACCAAGTCTTAGACATCTTTTATATCCATACAGCTTGCCACAATTCATAACACACATAGGCACTCAGTAAAGATTTGGTAATCATGAAAATTTCTCCTTTAAGAAAGATATCATTTAATAAACAATCCAGTTAATAAATGGGTAAAGGACTTGAATAGGTACTTTTCAAGAGAAGAAATTCAAATGGCCAACAGACACATGAAAAAATGCCCAGGATCACTAGCCATCAAGGAAATGCAAATCAAAACCACACTGAGGGACTGGCGCTGTGGCACAGCACGTTGGAGCCCTGGCCTAGGCACCAGCATCCCATATGGGCGCCGGTTCTAGTCCCGGCTGCTCCACTTCCGATTCAGCTCTCTGCTATGGCCTCGGAAAGCAGTGAAAGATGGCCCACGTCCTTGGGCCTCTGCACCCACGTGGGAGACCTGGAGGAGGCTCCTAGCTTTAGATCAGCACAGCTCCAGCTGTTGTGGCCATCTGGTGAGTGAACCAGTGGATGGAAGACCTCTCTCTCTTTTCTCTACCTCTCTCTGTAACTCTATCTTTCAAATAAATAAAAAATAAATCTTTTTAAAAAACTACATTGAGGTTTCACCTCACTCCAGTTAGAATGGATCTCATACAAAAATCAACACACAATAAATGCTGGAGAGGATGTGGGAAAAAAGATACCCTGATCCACTGTTGGTGGGAATGTAAGCTGGTACAGCCACTGTGGAAGACAGTATAGAGATACCTCAAAAATCTAAATATAGATCTACCATATGATGCAGCAACCCCACTCCTGGGAATTTACCCAAATCCACAGAAATCAGCATCTGAAAGAGTTATCTGTACCCCCATGTCCACTGCAGCATAACTCACAATAGCTGATATGGAATCAACCCAGATGTCCATCAACCATTGACTGCATAATTATACTATGATCCTGTTGAAGAGAAACATCATTTTCAAAATTTGCCTATGAATTACTTATTCACAATTAGGGAATCAAAATGCTCTTTTTATTATATTCTTCCTCTGTCAACTTTTCTACCTCTCTTTTTATTTATCACTCTTAAGCTGTTCTTCAAAAGAAATTGTCAAAGAACTTCCTTTGTCCTGCAGGGATAGCCCTTAAAATTTAGTGATTGGAGACCAGGGCTAAAATATTTTTTATCTCATATTTTGCTGAGATAGAAACCTGTTTTTTGTGTTCCCTCTCCATATTTCTGTTTTCATTCTGCAATAAAGTGCCTTTAGCCAGTAATATTCTTTCTATTTGATGAATTTTGTCTATAATCCATCCAATTAACACAATACCATATTCCTATCCTAAACTGACATATCAAATACAATTAACTAGAAAAAAATGCCTTTATGTGCTAACCCACTTTAAACTCACAAAAATAATATATTGGAATCTGCTCAAGCATCAGTAACTGTCTTTAGATGAATGCTTGAAATCTTAAGGTAAGTTTCCTTGGGTCTGTAGGTCCATCACTGATGGTCCAAATACATTTGGCATGATGGACCAGCTGGTAAGTACAGTTCACACTGCAGCTGGATGCAGGCCTCTGCTTTCCAGGCCCAAGAAAATCTGGAAGAGTAGAGAGAGAGTGCTTGATTTGTTTTTAAGGAAAAGTAAGGCCATCTGATAGACTTCCAGCTGAAAATCGGTCAAGGCTGGGTTTGGTTCACTGAAACCATAGCTCATGCCAATTCTTATTTTCCCATGGCTGACTCCCAGTCTTGGCTGAAAGTGCTACAGCCTTTCCCATAAGGGTAACCTGGGACATAACACAGGGAGAGAAAGGTCATCCAGCGATTAGATGAGGAACAATAACCTCCGCACTCCAAATCAGGTACTGACTGACATTCAGGTAGGCAAATACCCAAATCACAATACCTGATGTCCAAGAAGGCAGAAGAGAAAACCTCAGCTCTTCTACAGTGCATATTTAATCCAGATGTCTAGAAAACAGCAGGATTATGCAAAAAAAAATTGCCAAGGCAATACCAGATGCTTATAAAAGGGCCCTGTAGATATTGAGATGGAAGACATAATGATTTTTCCAAACTTCTCTGAAATGAGGAATAAGAATACTTTGTGGAAGAGTTGGAGAGTAGCATGTTTGACACCAGGAACACCTGGTGGAGGACTTTCATCACCAGCCAGCACCAGTCTCTGTACTGGATTGAATACCTACTTCCTCTCAAGACATCTGGAGGTTAAGTTCACTGCCTAATGCTACTGCATAAAACTCTAGAAAACAAATGATTCAGCCCCAGTTAGCCAACAAATATGTGGCATTATAATGTTAGTCTCTCAGCCTTCATTTTATCACCAGAGCTACTGATGCAGCTTTATCTGGAAGAGCCACTGTTGGGGCTCACTTGACAGCATTCTTTAATTAACAGACAACTAATCTTAGAACTGATTGTCTGGTGTAACAACTGTGACAGCTCATGGATCTCCAGAGGACTGCTGTGTCAGATGGTGGTGATAATGTTGACTACAATTAATAGAGCTTATGACCTAACAGTTATCTGTATTGTCTCATTTAAACTTCACCATAGCCTGTAAAATGATCAGATTATCTCAATAGCGAAAATACTTTAATCTATGGATTCCTTAAGTAAAATATCTAAAACGAGAAGCACATCAGCACGTTCACTCTCCCTGTTGCCATACTTGACCTCCATCAGCTTCACCATCTCTCCTTTTATTGATCACCCTCAAATTTTCCTTCTTCAAAACAAGCTATCAAAGAACCTCCTTTGCCAAATGTTGTGTGTCCTTTTTCTTTTCTGGGCCAGTTTCATATACAGTTTTACTTACAATTCTGCATTTTCTACTTACAATATAGTGCATGTAAAGTGCCATGCTATTTTCTGTCTGTGTACGTGTTCCATGTTCAAGTGTTGGGAATGCTCAGTAATGTCCTACAGCATCTCAACTTAGTTTAGCCACAGAATTTGCTACAAATTTGTGTCCTTCTATGTTTTACTGCTGGGAGACACTTGGGTTGGCTTAATCAGCCTCTTCAATGGTGGGCTCTGAGGGAGGGTCTCCTTGCAGGGTAGTCCTGGGCATTCCTGCTAACTTGCCTTCTGCATAGTGGGGGCAGCTTGATAATGATGGGGTTGTGGACTTGCCATTCTTTCTGTTGATGTTCAAATTCTTCCTTCTTAGTCTAATCCTTATCCAACCAGTTGATGATTTCATTACACTTGTCAAGAATCTTTTGTCCTGATAGTTGATCCTGCCTTGAAGATATGATTAACTTCTAAGCTGAAACTTAAGCACTAACTTGCCCAAAGTGGTACAACAAATAAGTTATGACTCTGGACCTGAATTTTTTTGCCACCAGAACTTTGGTGTCTTTTGTTTGTATAATTATCATTGTTGTTGTTTTGGTTAAGGACACATTTTTGTTGTTGTTGTTCTATCCCCCTAAACATACACACAACAGAAATAAATGTCCACAAACCAGTCACAAATCAATGGTGATTTAGGATGGGACCTTGGAAAGAATACTACTTATTTTTCCTTCGTAGCCCACTTAGGGGAAGGTGAGCTAATGAACACAGAGAATGAAAAAATGAAAATTTATGCCTAGGTATATTCTAGGCACACAACAGTGTGTCACAATATTTTGCATTTAAGAATTTGTTCAGCAAGGAGAGCTTGTGTTAAGTGTTCTTCTGCAATAAGAAAAAATATAATTTAGAAAGCTAGATCTTATTCCAGTGAAGTTGACATTATCATGACATAATTATGACTGACATGTTTAATTGTATCTTTGAGATAATGTGTTATATGTATTAAAGTTAAGTATGAATGGGAAATAGTTTTATATTTTTTCAGATGAAATATATTTTATGAAAAATATGCAGAACATGTACAATAATGGAAGATGAAGCATTATGCTGAAGGATTTTCATTATTGCTAATAACATCAACAAAAGAAGAAAATGGATTAGGATAAATGTTTTTAAAAAATAAAGCCCTAGAGATGCAATAATTATTTAAAAAAAAAAAAAAAGACTGGGTGGGTTCTGACTATGAAACTTAACTAATCCCAGTAAGTCTTGCAACATTCCCATAAGAATGACAACAATTAGATCTCAGCTGCCCAAGGCTGAGCTGTATGCCTCCTGAGTCTCACACCCATCATTAATATGAAAAATTGTGAAAATTCTAAATTCAGCCAAATCCTTCTGCTCTCCAAAAGGACTTGGGCGCAGCTCAGTCCATATTTTCAGTGACTTTTCATTTAGCCCAACAGCTTCTCTCAGCTCCAATTAATTCTCCCTCTGCCTTGCAAGAGTCAAGTGCTGCATAAAGTCTGCAGGAAGATGCGAAGGCACTGCTCACAGGCAAGAAGACCCAGGATCCAGAAGATAGTGCTGGATTACCCCTGTGCTTCTCCCCCTCTGCTGTATAAGGAGTTAAAAAGTTCACGGAAAATGCATACCATGAAAAAACTAAGCCTGGATTTTGAAATTTTTGCACTGAAATAAACTTATCTTAATTCCATTTTCCATTAATTTTTGAAGCCCTTATGTATAACTCTCATTTTTCTCCGCCTTACTACCTTGCAAGCCAAGTGCTGAAAACCTAAATCCAGAATCATCCTGGCATGGCTGTGCAAATAAGCAGGCAAACTGGCTTGTTTTATGACAGCCCTCTGGACATCTGAATTCCCCTTTTGATTCTCCAATGGCCCCTCCCATAACACTCACCCCATCTTAGATACGAGAAATATAATAATATAATTAAATTATTTAAGAGAACCTAGCTGGAAGTGGTCGATTTTCATGGTGCTGTTGCTGACGGGGCCGAAGATAGTGATCACTGAGATTTTTCTGGTGGCCATCTTGCAGAAACTTTCCAAGTATTCGTCACGCTGTTGCACATACATGTTGTTTTCAGCCTTGGGAGCAGTGATCAGCTGGAGGTCGGTGGAGATAAGCACATGATATAGTGTTAGTTTCGTACTGAGGCAGAGCCCAGAGAGGTTTGGAACAGAGCGCTGGTAGTAATTAACACATAAACTACAGATGATTCTGTTGCACAGTTAGGGCCAACAATTGCCATCTGGAAAGCACTCCCTGTCCCCCCCTCCTTTTTTAAATGCTCCATACAGTTTAGAATTTTCTACTACTCTCCATATGTCTTGGTGTTTTCACTTGTGAACTCTGCACAGGAATACTTACTTCTGCAATATTGTTTGAGTATTACATGAATACTTGGCGTGCAATGATTATTCTAAACAATGTTGTCTCCGTATCCTCATGTTGATCTCCATTACCCTAACTGGCTAATCAGACATTGGTTAAATCAAAGCTTTCTGCCTTTATTTCGCATTCCATGGAATTGAGAGAGTTTCTCCAAGCCAGGACTTGGGAACCAAGAACATTCCATGATTTGGAACTTTTATTAGGCATCCTTGCAGACAGCTTTTATGATGATCTATGGTCTACAATTTGTCACATGGGAGATGTTCATTGTGCCATTAGGCCTGCACAGAGCTCCTGGCAATCACCTTTAGATACTGGAATCCTCCAACTACATAGTCTGTACTTAGTTTAGTCTTCTGTTCAGACTCTTGTCTTTTTTTTTTTTTTTTTTTTTTTTGACAGGCAGAGTTAGACAGTGAGAGAGAGAGAGAGAGACAGAGAGAAAGGTCTTCCTTCCATTGGTTCACCCCCGCAAATGGCCGCTACGGCCGGAGCTATGCTGATCCGAAAGCCCAGAGCCAGGTGCTTCTTTCTGGTCTCCCATGTGGCTGCAGGGACCCAAGCACTTGGGCCATCCTTCACTGCCCTCCCGGGCCACAGCAGAGAGCTGGACTGGAAGAGGAGCAACCGGGGCTAGGACCCAGTGCCATATGGGATGCTGGCACCATGGGCAGAGGATTAACCAAGTGAGCCAGACAGCCGGCCCCCAGACTCTTGTCTTTCATCCTCTCTTTGTGACTTCTGATTCCTTTAGGCAGTGGTAAAAGAGAAAAAAGAATGTAATCGAGATACCCTAGTCACCAATCATCTGAGGAAGCTTATTATCTTATTTTGAATAAATTGAGGCTACTACTACTTTTTAGAGGTGCTCTTAAACTTCTCTTTAAGAATGCCTCTGGGGCTGGTGCTGTGGCTTGGTAGGCTAAGCCTCCGCCTGAGTGCCATCATCCCATATTGGCACTGGTTCGTGTCCTGGCTGCTCATTTTTCTTCAGCTTAGTACCTTGCAAGCCAAGTGCTGAAAACCTAAATCCAGAATCATCCTGGCATGGTTGTGCAAATAAGCAGGCAAACTGGCTTGTGTTATGACAGCCCTCTGGACATCTGAATTTCCCTTTTGATTCTCCAACAGCCAGCTCTCTGTTTATGGCCTGGGAAAGCAGTAGAAAATGGCCCAAGTGCTTGAGCCCCTGTACCCATGTGGGAGAACTAGAAAAAGCTCCTGGCTCCTGGCTTCGGATCAATTCAGCTCTTGCTGTTACAACCATTTGGGAGAGTGAACCAGCTGACGGAAGACCTCTCTCTCTCTCTCTCTCTCTCTATCTATCTATCTCTATCTCTATCTCTCTGTAACTCTACCCCTCAAATAAGTAAATAAAATCTTTTTTTTTAAAAAATGCTTCAATGTTTTCATCTAACGTAATACAAAATCTTCTTTACTACCTTGACTATTTTAGTTCCCCTCTTCTGAGCCTTATCCAGTTCACTAGATTTTCCTGAGCTGAGACCAGCCAGAACTATGTACCACCCTCCAAGAGTGAGTGGGCAGGGTGCTGTTCACCCTGTAGGTGGGAGGATGTGAAATTTTATTCTGACTCCAAACCGATCATCATGCTGATGGCTGTAGATTCACTCTGTTGACTCATCAGTGAGCCAAAAGCAAGACTCTATAAGTTTACTTTACTGCAACCAATTCCTTGTACTTGACCACATTCAAATTTATTAGCCACTTTTCTATCTACCCACCTAATCCTATAAACTATTTCTCAAGTTCATGGCTATTAGACTGGCATTTTTCAAAGGGAAAGTCACTCTGTTGTTAACCTCTTATAAATATTCTATCATAAATGTTTGAGAAGTCAGGTCCAAGCTTGGACCTACAGTTTATTTTTCTCTGTCAGAGATGTGTTTATTGCTTCCCGCAGGCTCCCCCTTCTATGAATTTGCTGTGAATGACAACATGCTCTCCCCTCAAGGAACTGCAAATGTGTTCAACAGCCTTTGAGTGGAACATTAACAAAGGTTTTCTGGGATGAAGTGGTTTCTCTCCCTCTCTCTCTCAGATCATTATTTATTTTAAATAGACATGCTCTAGTTTATTTTTGATCATGTGTTTATTTGCCTGTGCAGATGGACATGGTGCATAGGAGATGTTTGTTTTAGAAATGTGTTTTGCCACAGGGGAAAAATAATAAAATTTTCCAGATTTGTTCATTGATTCATACTTAGCCTGAAAAGAAGATTTAAGATGGCTATAAAAGCATACCATGATGGTGTTTTTGGTTGGTTGATTTTTAGTTAGCTACATGGGATTTAAAAATATTTCTTCAGGTTTTGATGGTTACCCCAGATCTTGGAGTTTTATTTTAAGTCTCTCTATTTTAGGTTTTACTTGCTAGCTGTTCTTTCTTCATAAACAGATGATTTTGAAATAAATACAATTAATAAGCAGGAGAAACAACGTTAAGAGACAGAACTTTATTGTCAATTGCCTGGGACTCCCTATTCTAAATGAAGGATAAACCCATATTCAGAGCAGATTTAGAAACATTTCTAGGCACTTCTAGTTGCCCAGATATAGATGACTGACAAATCATTTGCCTCTGTAACTTCAACCTTATTCATCAACTCCATTTCTTGGTCTCATAATTTCCTATGGACTCTTTAAGACCCATGCCCAGATCTAGGTATGACACGATTTCAAGAGTTTTCAAAGCCTCCTCTGGTCTGTTCCTTTCCCTTGTGTATAATTAAGAATTTCAGACAATAAATCATCAAACAGAACCTCATCCTCCCTGTACGGCAGCTTCTCCCACATAACTCTGCATACAATGGCTTTCAGCCCATTGGTACTTAATCTCACTTAAATAAATAGAAACCTCTGATGTTTGTTTTCACCTCAGAGCCTTTGCCTGAGGATGCCTCAATCTACCAGAGAGATGACATTCATGTTGCCTGACTCATTTCCTGGCTGCTGGCCCTACAAGAGCCAGCTCCAGGCTCTCTTCTTGTGAAAGTTCCTCCAATTTCTCCCTTACATGACCTCTCCCGTAGCCATAGCCAAAGCACTCAGAATTATGAAATGGAAGGGTTCATGGGCCTTAGCCAGGCCACTTAATTGCATAAACCTGTCCTATCACCTTTACACTGGAACAATTCCCTGCCAACTTCATAATGTTGTGAGAATTCAGGGGGAAAAAAGGAAGGAATAAAGAAAGAAAGGAAGGAAACAGAAAAATACATCCATAATACATTGTGTGCACCCGAGCACACACATGCACACTGCTTCTGAATCGTTAACCTGCATTCCTTGCTGTCTTTGCCCACGTTACACACACACACACGCACACACACACACACACACCTGCCTCACTTCCCCATCTTATCCGAGCCTTTCTTCACATGTAGCCTTGATGCTCCTCTAGGTCTTTTCTAGCAGGCAGTGATTGCTTCCTCCTGTTGTACTATTCTTGTCTGCACTGCCCACTGGGAATTCTACATTTGTTTCATTCTCTGTTATCTTTTACATGGGTGTCCCAGCTCCCCAACTACTATGCGAGCTCCTCAAGGCACAAGCCCAGACCCTATTCCTGTGCCGCAGGTGGCAGGAGCCTCACAGACACATGGCCAGTGTCCCTCAGGTGCATAGATCTCTCCAGCCAGAGAAGAGAGGACGGCCTCAGGAACACAGGGTCTCTGACCAGGAATGTCTATCTGAACCCACAAATCAGTTGGTAAAGACATTCTTCTTTACACTCAATCTCTGGGCAAACAGAGATAGCTGATCATCCGAACATATTTCATGGACTCCTTCCCTTATGTATCAGCATCTGCATCATATTCATTTTCCAGCTTGGCAAGATTTCAAACAGTGTTTAACACAGAAATCATCTCCAGACACCCTTTCCTTAAAAGAGCATCCTGTAACTCCTCTGAGAACATTACTGTCTGTCACTTGGCCTCTCTCCAGGTTGGTAGCAATACATCGGGGTATGTATCATGAGTTTAAAACTGTGTTGTGATTCTTTTTTTATGTGTCTGTTCCAAATGGTATGTTGGCTCAATGAGCTTCAGAGGATGGGGAAGCCTGTTTACATAAGGAAAGGGAGCAACAGGAATGGGAAGATGCTAGGGGGGAGATATTTTAAGCCTCAGATTGTTCTAAATACTGTGTTAGGCTCACAACACTAGATTTTTACAGGATTCTGAAAAGTAACTTTAAAGCGAGCAGTCTGCCTTAGTAAGCCAGAGCTTTTAATCTTTTTCTTCTTCTTCCTTTTTTTTTTAAAAAAAGTTATTTATTTATTTGAGATGCAGAGAGACAGACTGACAGTTGTACAGTCAGACAGAGAGTGCTCCCATCCACTGGTTTACTCCTCAAATGCCTGCAATCCAGGACTGGACTGGGCTAACGTCAGGAGCTGGGATCTCAATCGAGGTCTCCTACATCAGTGGCAGGAAATCAGTTGCTTGAGCCATCATCTGCTGCCTCCCAGGGTGCTCTTTAACAGGAAGCTGGAGTCTGGGGCCGGAACTGGAGCTGGAGCTGGTACCCATTCCAGATACTCCAATACAAGGTATGGGCATTTTAACCACTAGGCTAAACACCAGCCACTCCATCCTTTTCTAAAATTAAACCAAATAAGTAGGTTGTTGTGTCAGTATATAGATTTTTGAAGTAAGGCTGAAAATATCAACCACTTGAATTATGGGAAATTCAATCGTGAAAGAGTGCTTAAACCTGTGCTTGAATTTATGCAATTCAACACACTGAGGTCCTTTGTGAATGACAACTAAGTGGATCTCAGAGCAAAAACGATGGCTTATCAGTGATACTGATGAGTCCACTGCAGTCATCCCCAACCTGGCACCAAGCAGTCTGAGGATTAGATGAAGTGGGATTAGCCTATCATTCTTGACAGGCTGCAGGGAATGCCAGAGAGCTGGGGTGCACAGAACTAGCTGGATATTAATGTTAAAATTCCACATTTGTGCCTAGCATGCAATGTTGACAGTTACTATACCTTACACTTATTTTGGTAACTCAAGCTTCAAGGTGAATTTTCAGATGTTCATATTTATTAACTAATGGGGTAACTCTTTAGTTTCTCCTGCACTTAATGGCTTATGCCAGGAAAGACAGAATAGGGGGAGTGGTTTGAGCTTGGGAATTAAAATCACACAGACTTGAGTCCTAATTCTGGCTTTGCCACATATTATTTATACACTTTGGTACCTTCTTAACCCCTTTCAGCTTCTGTTTTCTTATCTGTAAAGTTGGGTTCATACAGCATTCAAACAACACAGTCTCAGAAAAGCACTTTGCAGGAAGCATGTTTCTCTGTCGGCAGGCTGAGCAGCAAGGGCACTAAAGAATTGAAGTCTGGTTTGAGAATAGGCCACCTGACCACCGGAAGCACCTCTGACGGCCTCAAGGATGCCATTCATCCAACCACAAACTCTACCACTGCTGCCAGATTTTCTCTAAGTAATTGGTTAAGTAAGCATCACATGAGGTTTTCACACCTAAAGAATAGTATAAACAAATACAAAGCACCAGGGGTTTCCAATAAATTTTAGGCAGGATCAGATTACGTTGGAGAGATGAGCAGAAAGGCCAGCAAAATTTCTTGGAATTTAAATGTCTCCAGTTTGAGCAACTGTATTAAATTGAGGCCACTTGGAGGCAAATGTTCTCAGCCATACTTGATCAGCCTGAGAGTGCTAAACCTTAAAAGTACCAATTATATCACTGAGCTTCCTACAAAACATCAGCAGAGTTTGATGGAAAAAATTAATGGAAAAACTATTAATGATACCAACGACATCTTTTACCCAGCAACATTGTCTCCTTTCTACTTGGTGAAACACTTTTTTCTCCCCTCTTCTTCTTCTGCTTTAGTTCATCTGGTCTTTTCTAACCCATTCTCACTAACTTTTCTAGCATTTTCTAACTTTTCTGACATTCTCACTGTTGACATCATTAGATCTTCAGAAAACACATTTCTGACATAATCACCAGCTGAGCGCATGTCGGAATGAAAGACTGAAATGCTTCCTTTTGGTATCTTCTTTCTAATAACAAACCTGGTTCTCTCACCAGCCCCAAAGAGCCTACACCGCCAAGAGCAGTTCCAGCTGGTTTCTGTTTTGCCTCCTATGACATCAGCAGAAGCTGTCGTTGGAGTTTCATTTGCTAGAAATTTATGACCAGGGATTCTGTTAACAGCAGAAAAGACCCAGCTGCGCTTTCAGATGCCTGACTAAGGGGGTGGAGAAGGAGGGAGAAATGAACTGCATGACTAATATTGGGGACACAGGATGCAAACTCCTTTCTTTTAACTCACTCATTAGCAGCAATGGAAGTATTTGCCAAGTGAATGCACAATGATGATCCTGTTATTATACCCAGGATTATCTTTCCCTAGTTAAAACCTGATCATGAGGAATGCTTTGCCTGCTGCATCTGCTGAACTGACAGAGTCGGGCCATGTGCCTTTGTGGGCTGGACCAAGTCTTAACTTCTCAGGGAGAGCCATGGAGTACACCACCAATGTTCTTCTTTTCCCCAAAGGCAGCAGTTTTCCCCAGAGCCCCCTTAACAACACCAGATAGAACTCTACCCCCAAACCTGCAATGCTGTTGGTTTTCACTGCAACATTCCTGCTTAAACATTTGAACTCCAAGAATATCCAAGCAGCTATTGAGCTACCCTAGCAGACAGCTTATCCTCTGACAACCTGAGTTAATACAGTTACTTTAAGGCTCTGGTTAAAAATACAACAACATACACAAAGCTCCTAACAAGAGACACAAAGCACCCTTAGAACCAACCAGAGCTTAGGTTTCTCCTAACTCATAGCTCCTGTATTGATGGAAACCACTAAGAGAATGTGGGACCTGCCCCACCCGAGATAAACAGCACAAAGAATTCTGCTCTGAGTCACGTTACAGGTGCACCTTTAAGCTTTTTGCAACCACTAAAGATAAAGGGGCTCCAGAATCCCTCTGTCTGGATGATTGATCCAAATACAGGCAGGACTGGAGGACTGGAAAGATCCCTTGAGAAAGAATGCTGAGGGAGTACAAGGTGGAGTCGCCTTGTGCCTCCGGTAGGGATGGGCACTGTCCTCCTGGCAGACCACTCAGGGGTCTGAGAAGACCATTTCTGATGCACATTGCCTAATGGTAATTGACCAGTTGATTGACTGGCTATTCTGAATTAATGGCAGCACATTGTTTTCCACCTCGACAGCCTGCAGTAAAATGAAGACATCAGGAAGTCAAGAGTAGAACTCTTCCAGAAGACACAGGGAGGAAAAGAAGCATCTTCACAGGATGGGTGAGAACTGCCCTTAGCATTTAGGGTGGGCTTAGGACTTTGCAAAGCCCTCCTTAGGTGTGACTGGATTGGAGGCACTGGCAGGAAATGTCACAAGAGAGACTATGAGATGAATCTGTGCCTGGGTGCACCAGTGGCTCTGAGAGCCACAGGCAAAGTGGGAGCAGGACCCTGTCGCCTGTCTGACACCCACACCCTCACTTTATAGAGCCTCAGGAGAAAGCGACACCTGGACTCCACATTCAGATGTACGTAGGGTGCTGGAGTCCGAGTATGGAACCCAGTTCCCCCTACTCCATCCCTCTGGCACGGATGGGGGAGACGATTTCTGCAGGCTGCTTTTCTAAATACGGGCGAGGCTCACACCAACAAGGACCTCTCCCCCTCCCAATCATACCGCAACCCAGACAGCTGCCTTTCTTCCCTCTTCCCGGCTTCCAGTGTCAATCTACACCTCACTCAAGAGACGAAAGTGGAACACTGTGGTTTCTCCAGGCACATGCTATGGTTCTGAAATTCACACAGACTACAGAAACTCCTTCCTCCTTTTATCCTTTGAACTTGATAAAAGAAACCCGTGTCCAGAGCTATTCCTCGGAAGAGAGCAGTAAGGATGGGAGAGGGGTGCTGACAGGGTTGGGGGAAGCTGACCACAGGTGCTTCCCTGTGCTCACGCTAAGGGTCCCAGCCCCTGGCTCTGTACCTCAGGGTACCGTGGGGTGGACAGAGGCTCCTTGAGCATTTAAACTGACAGGAGCTGCTGGCCTGGCTGGCCTTTCCTGCCACACTCCCTGATTTGTTGACCTGGCACAGGCTCAACCACAGTGCGGCATCTAGCAAATATATTTTACAAAAATATCAAGACAAACGCAAACCTGCCAGGGCTCAGCTCACAGACCAAGGCCAAGTGGAAGATTACTCACCAGAAGCCTTCGTTTGCCTTCGAAGGACCCCAGCAGGTCGGCTGCGGACTTCCTGGGGCTCTGCGGGGGCTGCTTGGTGCTGGGCTTGGGGTAACCCCCCTGCTCTGCCTTGCCCACCTTCTTCTTCTTGGACTTCTCTTTCTGTTTGCTCTTTTTCTCAGCTTTCTTCACGGACTTTTCACTCTTGAGGAGCTTGTCTGGCTTCTCATTCTTCACCTTTTTTTTCTTTTCCTTCTCGGGTTTCTCAAGCTTTTCGTGCTTTTTAGACTCCTTTGCATTTGGGGAAGGGATCTTGCCCCCCTGCAGCTCCTCCTCTAGCTGAGAGGCTGTGGGCCGGCTGAGGGCGGACTTGTCCTCGTACTCATTGCTGAGAATTTTGTCCTGCGCCTTCTTTTTGGGAGGTTTTCCCTTGGCTGGCTTGTGGGGCCCTGGCACCACATTTGGGTCCTGGTGGCCATGCTCCCGCCTGTCCGTGTGGTTGTCCCGGAAACGGCCTGGGCTAGCAGCCCTGGAGCTGGGCTCCGAGATGGCGGTGGGAGGGGCGGCCGTGAGGCTCTCAAAGCTGGTGGCTTTGCTGGGCCTCCTGGGGCTCTGCGGCCTCTCCCTCTGCTGCTCTTTCCTGGCTGGAGGGTAGAGATTGTCTGAGACTGGGGGCCCCCTGGCTGTGGTCGCCTCGGCTGTAGCAGGGGTCCTGTGGGAGACTGAGGAGGTGTGCGCCCGGGAGGTCCAGGGCCTCTGAGTGGTGGGGAAGGGGGTGGTGGTGGTCGGTCTCGCTGCTACAGTTACTGCCCGGGACGTGACCCGAGTGGCTGTTGTGGCTGGAGCCGGGGCTAGGGTGGTAGCCCTGGGGGTGGGGGCAGGTGCCAGAGGCGCCGTGGTGGTGGCGGTGGCAGGTTTCCGCAGCACCTTGATCCGCGTGTCTCTGGTTGGAGGGACGTGTGCTCTCCTGGGGTCCTCCTTCCTCTTCTCCCCGCCCAGGCTTGCCCTTCCTGCTCCCCCACCACCCTCGTTCCCCTCCTCCACCACCTGGCCCTCTACACCAGATGCCTTGCATTTCTGGACAAAGCCCTTCTGCCTGATTTTCTCTATCCGGCGCATGGGGCCCTGGTCGATGACCTCGTACATGGCCTCCAGCCGGACCGGGTAAGGGTAGCGCTCCTCCACCTGCAGCGTCTTCTTCAGCAGCACCATGCCAAACTTGCCTTTCTCCAGCTTCAGGAAGCTCATCAGCTTGGGGATAAGGCTGGGTTCCAGGGGCTGCTCCAGGACCCGGCCCTCGCTGGTGATCCTGC
This sequence comes from Oryctolagus cuniculus, assembly GCF_051225735.1. Classification (NCBI taxonomy): domain Eukaryota; kingdom Metazoa; phylum Chordata; class Mammalia; order Lagomorpha; family Leporidae; genus Oryctolagus; species Oryctolagus cuniculus. Next base: position 68,626,317 of record NC_142870.1, read on the forward strand.
GCACCTTGCCCCCTTCCTCGCCGGCCTGGTGGAACAGCACGATCTGCTGGATGTGCCTTTCGGCCAGTTCGCAGTACACGTCGGCTTTCAGCAGGCTCATCATGAGGCGGTAGTAGCCTTCCGAGGCGTGCGGCGCTGAGATAACCCACACCCGGCTCTTCCCCGCAAAGCTGGCCAGGATGTTGGGCGAGCTGGACCCAGAGGGGAAGCGCAGCATCCTTGACCGAGAGGAGGACCCCTCATCCCGCACCATCTCGCGAGGAGAGCTCCTGGCCGCAGGTCTCAGCTGAGGTCTCTCAGGGGTCCCGTGGGCGTCCAGGGGGGCTGGCAGCGCTGGGGGGCTAGCTAGTCTCAACACCGGCACGCTCCTCCTGCTTTGGAGAGGCCGTAGGTTTGGTTCTCCCAGGGTGGCTCTCTCAGTTCCATGAGACCTCCCTGTGTGCCTCAGAAACCGTCCTGGCCTGCTGCCGTTAACCGGGGACACCAAAGGCCCCTTCCGCCCTCCATGGCTCCCTCTGTGTGTAGCGCGGGGGTGGGGTTCTGACCCACACACTAGCCACATTGCCAGCAGCATGGTGAAACGGGGTCCCATTCTCCACGTCATTGTGTAATCCACTTAGGGATGCCGCAGGGTCATAAGACAGAAAGGGGAGGGGAAAAAAAAGAAAAAGAAAAAGAAAAGACAGAAAGTCATTTAATTGCAAACAGAGCTAGTCATTATCTCTTTCCCTATCTTGGCCCAGGGGACCGGGAAGGAGTGGTTAGAGAAGGAGGCAGGTCAGGTCGGGGAATGGAGCCTCGGATGGATCCTGTTGCTTTTACACTCCTGTAATCTGTCAGTGCTCAGCAGAGACAGTTACATTAAGCAGGAAACCCAACTCAGTTCCCCAGTCAGAGGTGCTTGCATTGTTGCAACTAACTCTGGATGTTCCAGCGGAAAATGCAAACCGAGCACATTAATTCCGGCAACATTCACACTCATTCCTTCAAATCAGCAACAAAGAAAGAAAGACCCCAAAGACACAAAGGATTGCACACTTACATGGTGGCTCATAGAGATGGAATGCGGAGAGTTTCCAAAGAAATCTGAAGTTTGGTCCCCAGGACAGTTTCCTGGATACACGATTTCTCCCAAGCCTCTCTCCGCTCTCCGAGGGTGGCCAAGACACCAGGCTTGTGCTGCGCCCCCGCAGCTCCAGCTTTCCAAGAAGCACCACGGATCCACAGCCTCTCTGGGGCTGACAGCTGAGCTCAGTCCTGTTCCCTCTGGCTGTGGCTTTTACCTTCTGGACAAGTAGGATGAGGCGAAAGGCGCTGTCCTTTTAAGTCTTTGTGTCTCCATTTGTCCGCAGTTTCTCCGTGGTCTTGTGTGCCTGGGCGAGCTGGTCCGCCGACACAGGACGTCCCTGACAGTGGAATCCGAGAGAGCTCTGAATCTCCCTCTTCCCTCTTTGGAGTTCCAGGAGCCTTCTTATCACCCTTTCCCCCACAGTCTGGCTTAGTCTCTTTGTTTCCGGGAGTAAAAGCGCTGGGATTAATATGTTTTCCAGGCTCAGGGAAAACACAGGAATGTGATGTTGAAAAAAGGACTTTTTTTTTTTCTATGCCTCTGCTTCTCTCCTCCCTTTATTCCTCCCAATCTTATTTTCTCTTTTCCTTCTCCCTCTGCTTCTTCTTCCTCTTGTCTGGATTCAGTCCCGGAAATGTCAGAACTCCCTGTTTTGCTCCAAACCAAACTCAAACAACAGAAGCCACTGGAAATCAAGGAAAGTCCACTAAGAATTTAACAGATCAGCAAAACACCGCCTCCTTCACATTTCAGCATGCTTGGAGTGGACTTGATGGGGAGGGCTGGTCTTTGGGTGGGGGAAACTTTTGAAACTCCACACATCATCATAAATCACTTCAGAAGAGATGACTGAGGACTTAACCCCTTCCACGCCACGCAATCAGGGTACTTTCCCTTCTTGCCTGTTCTCACACTGCGCTTCAGAAGTGGGGAATTCTGACATTTCTGCATCTGGCTGCTTGGTTGTCTCAGAGACAGGGTGCTTGGCTGTACACACACAGACAGTGTGTGTCTTTATACTCCCATGTATATATTTGTATCTCTTTCTCCCTGCTTCATGCTTTTAGTTTGAGGTTGGAAAAGCTCATGGAAAACATGAGTGGGTTGTTTTTATTTTATGCTAACTGGAGAATCAGATTACCATGCTCGTGGTCCTACGTTCTCCTTGGCATGGAAGGAAGCTGGTAAAAGGTTAGAAACGCAGGCAATGGCTGATGTTCCCCCAGAGATTGCCATCACAGAATGTGCATGGTGATGTCTGATTTCAGTGCTCTGGCTAGAGTTGGTTAGAAGGGCAGCGACCTCACAGGGTGGGAGGTGTGTGTGTGTGTGTGTGTGTGTGTGTGTATGTACATGTATGTGTGTGTGTGTTAGTGTTTTCTTCTTCAGGAGGTTTGATGTCTGAATGCTTTAGGCAATTCTTAGTAGGTGTATCAGATTACAAAAGAGAGACTGAGGCAGCTTTGGGCTTCTACCTCCTGGGTCGGCGGTGAGGATTCAACTTTCAGTGGGAAGGAAAGTGTTCTCAGGTTCTACAGGTGTTTCTCCCAGTCTCTCCAAGGTCAATATTATCTGTCAGTGACAGTCAAGTCAACTTCCTTGCAAGCGCGGCCATGCTAATGGCTTCTCTTAGTGGATCAGAACTTACTCCTAGTTGTTACCCCTTGATCAGCCCCAGCACCCCTGCTCACATTTGCGTTTCCCTTCACATAAAGCCTGAGCACAGAATTGGAAAGTCTGGTAGTGGCATTGAGTGCACAGCTTCAAGTTCAAGGGGTAATAAGAAAGAAGGCACTCCTGTGGTGCTCCAGACACCTGGCCATACAGGAATGAGGGTGAACTTCAAGGAGATGTTCTATTGACCACAGCCACAGATTTTAGCTTTCATGGGACTCACCTGTTCGTTGATCGAGTACCTTGTTCCCGGTTTGTGATTCCCTTTCTGTTTATTTCTCAGGGTACTCTACATTCTCCACTTCTGACAGCCCTTCTATCCTTTCTTTTCCTTTTCTGTTCTTTCTATTGAATAACAACTACCACTTATTGGGCATTTTCATGTGATGCTCTGGGCCTGGCATATATATATATATATTCATATTCTGTGAGGATATATATATTATATATAAATCTGTGGATAGGGAGAGCTCTGTCTTACAGTGACCAAACTCAGCCTTGGTGAGTTTAAATAAATTGCTCTCTGTCACGCAAATGCCAAGTGGTAGCACAGACAATTGAAGCCTCGTTTAGAACTCTACAACACAGGAAGTTATCCTGCCCTCTCCTTTCATTTCCTACCAATGCCTTTGTTTCTCTGCCTTCTGCTTCCTCTTTGTGTTTCCCATGTTAGTAGGAGAGTCACACTTTTGCTCAACCAGAGCCCTTTTAGAGTCCTACTTTCTGGAATAATATTGTAGCCCAACTTTTCTCAGTATGTCTTGGAGTCTTTTGTTTTTCTAGACTATTTCCTGGCTTCCACTAATCTTTCAATGATGTCTACGACATTCACCACCTGTGCCCGGGAAAAGTGGAAATACAGTCACTTTAGCCATCTGGAGTTGACTGGGGAGGAAAACTCACCCCCATAAGGAGCTCTATATCTTCCTGGGACCCCTGGCTTTCTTCCCTTCTGTGAGCATCAGTCACTAGATGGCGATCTAAGCACACAGACATGAGAGAATCTACCATTCCTCCAACTTCACGCTTCCACCAATGTCTGCCCACCCTGTCTAGCACATATGGTACACAGACACTGGCCAGGTGGGGCTTCTCGGGCTTATTCAGAATTTTCCATCTCAATGCCCAAGTCCTTACTTGGGACTCAAAAGAACCTCTGGGAGAAGTCTGGGGAGCACATGCCTTAAATAGCAATTAGGGGACACATTTGCATGCACACCTCTCCCCTCTCTGATTCTAGCTGGTGATTGAAGAAGTCAGCATTAAAACATCCCCATTTACGTCTTTCCATTCTTCTTCAATCTAAGAAAGAAACAAACAGTTTGTGCAGGGCAGGTGAGTGGGCAGAGATGGAAGGGAATCTGAGAGGGAGAGATTGATGCTGAGTCAGAAAAAGGGAAGAAGAATAATATTGAAAACTGAATTTTAGAAATGCAAACCTGGGGATTCACTGGCAGGAAATTACCTGACTTTGATGGTGTAGTAATTTGGGGGAAGGAAAGGAAAATAGTTTTCCAACCTGAATTGCTTTAGAGAAACTAGGGTTAGGGTAGCTATTTGATGAGTAGTTATTGGAGTGAATGTGAGGAGGCATCCAGAGAGGGGTACAGTAACTGGCCAGTCCACGCAGATCTAAGCTTCAGGAATCTGGGACCAAGACGGAAGGAGCAAACACACTTCCCCAGGCACATGGGGGACACCAGGGTTTCTGTCCCATGCAGAGGGTTGTCTTGCGCAAAGTAACCCTGAGTAGATGTTAATGAACTGAATTGAAACCATTGTTCTATTGTCTCAAAGAATGATTTAAAGGAAAAAATAATGGGCTCTTCGATGTGGTCTTCGAGGGAAACTATCTCTTCTGCTCTGAGATGATCAGCACTCTCCTCACATCCACCCACCAGAAAATTTGCACGGCCATTTGATCACATCTTTGTGGTGCAGACAGAGTTTTCACATCCAGGGTGTGGTCTGTGCTTTTGCTTTCCACTTGCAGACCTTTGTGAAATGCTCTGTCTTGAGCTGCATTTACATCCTTCAGAATGCAAAAGAACTCTGCCTCTTTCTCATATTCAGAGCGTAGGAAGAACTAAAGAAGTCGCAGCAAGGCAGAGGGGAAGCCCTCAGTGACTGCTAACTGAGGATTCTGCTGCAGCCCAGGGAGATGCTGAGAAAGGGTGAGTCCCAATAAGAAATATTTAACATCAGCCCTGAAATGTCAACAAGGTCACAGGTATACTCCAGAGTTGAAGAAAATGAGTAATCAGGAAAAAAAAAAAAAAAAAAAAAAAAAAAAAAAAAAAAAAAAAACCTACCTGATGGGATAATAGCCAAAGCTCTTGGGAAGAACAAATATTTGTGTTTTTTTTTCTAAAGAGGGTTTATTTTATCTATTTTGAAAGGCAGATTTATACACAGAGAGAAAGGGAGAGGGAAAGAGAGGGAGAGAGAGGAAGAGAGAGATCTTCCATCTGCTGGTTCACTTCACTTTCCAAATGGCTGCAGCTGCTGGGGCTGGGCCAGGCTGAAGCCAGGAGCCAGGAGCTTCTTCAGGTCTCCCATGCGGGTGCAGGGGCCCAAGCACTTCGCTCATCCTCTGCTGCTTTCCCAGGCACTCTAGAGGGGAGGTGGATTGGAAGTGGAGTAGCCGGACTTGAACTAGTGCTGTATGGAATGCTGGCATCTGCTTAACCTGCTGCATCACAGTGCTGGCCTCTGTGTTCTCTTTAAAATTCATTTATTTTTAATTAGTTTGCTAGGGGACTCTGAAAGAGCCCCTCCTCTAGGTAGAAGGTTGTTTAAATTACAGAAATGTAAATTGCCTAATGAAAGCAAATTGAGGGCTCTTTCCCTAGCAGAAATTAAGGAGTTGTGTGAATGATCAGGTAGCTCGGTTAAATTTTAAGGTCAGTGATTTAAAGTTTGGGTCTTTATCGATTGATGCTCTGCTCCTACATGAGCCTGTGGGTTACATGAATTTGCTGCTTGGGAACATTAGTGTTGGGGTTGGGAAGGATGGATTACTCTTCTTTTCTTTTTTTACTTGACAGATAGAGTTAGACAGAGAGAGAGAGAGAGAGAGAAAAGTCTTCCTTCCGTTGGCTCACCCCCAAATGGCCACCATGGCCGGAGCTATGCCAATCCGAAGCCAGGAGCCAGGTGCTTCTTCCTGGTCTCCCACGAGGGTGCAGGCGCCCAATCACTTGGGCCATCCTCCACTACCTTCCCAGGCCACAGCAGAGAGGTGTCCTGGAAGAGGAGCAACCGGGACTAGAACCTGGTGCCCATATGGGATGCCCACACCGAAGACAGAGGATTAACCAAGTGAGCCACAGCGCCGGCCGGGAAGGATGGCTTTCAAATCTTAACCACTGGCCATTTCCATCAGTTTGTCCATTTACCTAGAGGAGATTTCCATCAACTGGTTTCCAGAGGAGCCTTTTGATTCTGGCTACTTCCATGTGCTTAAAGTAGCCAAGAAGGTGGAGATGACTCAGTTTCTTTCTCCTTTGTCTCAAGGCTTCCCTCTAATGTGTGTCCAAAGTGCCGACTTTCAGCAGGGAGGGTAGCCAGCCAGGCCATCTCTACCCCTAGAAGCTCACAGCCCACTGGAGAAACTAAACAGGCCTTCAAAGGTTTGTGCAAAATGCGGTCTATGAAAAACCCATGCATGGATTTAAAAATCCATTGTACTGAAGTAAATTTGTCTTTCATGTTCATTTCCGCAAACGTTATAAAATACTTGTGTATATACTCTTCATGGAAGTACAGCCAATTTTATCCTTCAGATAAAAATTCAGTGCTGACTCCGACTGCAGCCAATGTACACAGAATCCATTCCTGTTGGAGAGTTTTTCTCTATGATTCCTGGAGCAGGTTTTACACGGAAAGAGCTCCACCCCCCCAACCCCCCCACCAGCAGCAACTGTATAGCCTGGGGAAGACCTTGATTGGCAGGTTTGTTGGCTCTGGAGTGTATGAATCCAGATACTCTGTCAGCATGATGTCCTCTCATACTCACTTTTCCAGTCCCCATGTGGCTCTGCCCTCTGCACTGTCTTTCTAGGTGAGTTTGCGCTTTCACCCATCGCTTGGCTGCACTGACCCTGCGTCCACACATTGATTACCCAACTCAAAATATTACCTTAATCAGAAACTGTGAACCAACAGGATGCTCATTCAGTCATTCAGCAAATATTAATTTTAGTGCCAGACACTGTTTTAGTCACCACGTTCAAGGACAAAAATCATAATGATTTATTGTGAAACATCACATTGTAACCCATAATTAGGTACAATCACTATTTTATTTATTTATTTATTTATTTATTTATTTATTTATTATTTGACAGATAGAGTTAGACAGTGTGAGAAAGAGACAGAGAGAAAGGTCTTCCTTCCGTTGGTTCACTCCCCAGTTGGCCGCAACGGCCGGAGCTGCGCCAGGAGCCAGGAGCTTTTTCCAGGTCTCCCATGCAGGTGCAGGGGCCCAAGGATGTGAACCATCTTCCACTGCTTTCCCAGGACATAGCAGAGAGGTGGATTGGAATTAGAGCAACCGGGACTAGAACCGGCGTCCAAATGGGATGCGAGCGCTTCAGGCCAGGGCGTTAACCCACTGTGCCACAGTGCTGGCCCCAGGTACAATCACTATTAATCAAAAACTACTGTGTTAAGTTTAAGGAAACGGAAATGCTAACTAACCTACTTGGTCTCCAAGCATTGACTACATGTATCAGATTGTCACATTTCATTCTCATAAATAGGAGCAATTAAAATAATAATCTTTAAAAATATTAAAAAGGAACATGAAGATGGAGTGGTATTGGTTCAGGGCACTTAGGATGGAATTGGGAAGCCAGCGTTAAACCAGATTTTAGACGTGTCCGCAGTTGAGTTCTGAAGCAAGCTGCCTGCGTGTTTCTTCTCAGATGAACTGACCTTTACACTGGGCTGAACCACAGTTCACTACTCTTGTTAACCATTTGTAAAACCTCCCTGCTTTCCTGATATTACATAGAGATGGAGACAATACCTTGTCTTGCAAGACAATTTAACTCTTGCAGTACCAAATATAGTTCCCATCACCTCCTTTGTGGTCTTGAGCTTTACACACAGCCAACATCTTGTAAGACCTTGAAGTGTGTTTTCAAGGCTGCTTGAATCTGTTTTCCCAGATGGCAATCCTAGTTAACCCTAAATAAATGTAATTTTCTTTGTTATGGACTAGGTTGATTTTTATCCAAGGTCAACACTATGGATACAGCAATAAGTCATCCCTGACCTCAGGGAGTTTATATAACTAAGGTGGTAAACGGATAATACAAATACAGTGGTCCATCCTTATTTGAGGCTTTATCTTCCTTGGTTTATTACTTATGGTTGCCCAAGGCCTGAACATACAAAATGGAAAATTCCAGAAATAAGTCATTCCTAAGTTTTAAATTGTGTACCTTTCTAAGTAGCACAAGGAATTCTCATGCCATCTTGTTCTAGCCTGCCCAGAAGTGACTCATCTCCTTATATCCACACTGTATACTCGACCCACCCAATAATCACTTAGTAGTCATCTCAGATATCAATCAGATTAACTATTGTTTACATAAATGGGTGTAAGTGGGGATTAAAAAAAAATAAGGCCTCTGGCCTGGTGCACAGTACTTAGAGAATAAGAAGGAAAATGAAGGAGCATGGGATTGCTTTGATAGCCCATGGCTTGGCCCTCATGACCTCTTTGGCTCTTTTCCCCCAGGTCTTTATGCCACGTGTCCACATTCAGCTCATTCTTCAACGTCCAGGCCCCGGATCACCTCTTCCTCAGAATTTTCCCAGAAGCCCAACCCAAACCCCTCTCCCTCCTGCAAGCAGGGATTCTGCAGAGCGTCATGCAGCTGATCCTGTCCTTCACTTATGGGTTCTTGTTCTCCCAGGCAGGGCTTCACTCTCTGACAGCCTTCAGTAACCTGACCTTGTTGTGCACCCTTCTTATTCTGGTATATGGTTAAGGCATTGAAAGTGTAAGTCCATGTCAATCAAATAGTTAGAAAGACAGATGGCAAAACACTAGAAGGCAACTTAATTATCCCTTTAAAGAAGGAAAGAACAGCAGAAAAAAATCCGCACCACTACTGAACCAGAGGTTCTCTTTAGCTGTAGAAATTAAATAACCGAAGAAACAGGAGACATAGCACTATAAATAATGAAGATTAAACCTTGTAAGACCTTGCACTGAATTATGCAATTACGAAATTCACTTGCACTGACTTATGCAATTATGAAACTGAGTTAAAATATTTTATGACAGTAATATTAATCTTCATTTTATTCAGTCATTGGAAAACTGTTGATGGAGCATCTTGATGTGTTGGACATTATTCCAGTGTTAGGAACAGCTGCAGACAAACTGAATTGAGTCTCTGCTCTGGAGGGACTCACATTCCATTAACAAGACAGAAAAATAGATATCAGGTAGTGATAAGTACTCTGAAGAAAAGCAATTACAGTTCAGGGAAAGGGAATGGTAGCAAGTGAAAAAGCAAAGGTGGTGTTTAAGATAAAGCAATCAGCATTAGCAAGGGCTGATGTTATCAAAGTAGCTATACATTGCATGTAAAAGAGTCTTGGGCATACCTTCAATTTTTTTTTATTTATTTATTTGAAAGATTTACACAGAAAGAGGAGAGAAAGAGGGAGAGAGAGATCTTCCATCCGCTGGTTCACTCCCCAATTGCTGCAACATTCGGAGCTGCGTCCATCTGAAGCCAGGAACTTCCTCCAGGTATCCCATGCGGGTGCAGGGGCCCAAGGACTTGGGCCATCTTCTACTTCTTTCCCAGGCCATAGCAGAGAGCTGGATTGGTAGTGGAGCAGCCGGGTCTCAAACTGGTGTCTCAGGCCAGGACGTTATCCTGCTGGGCCACAGAGCCAGCCCATCCTTCAATTTTTCAATTCTTCCATCTTTGAAGTTAAGGTTGAATTGCATAGTGTGAAAGCCCTGGGAGCCAATTCTATTAAATGAGATAAGTGATCAAATTGTTTAGCTCTGGTCAGGGTCAAAATAATGCAAGACTATAAAGTGGTAAGTTTACTGCATAGCTCATAAACTATCTTTGGAGAAGATATGTAAAAGGAATTTCAAAAATGCTTTGAGTGTCTGACATAGAATAAGTGTTTTAATAAATGAAACAATGTGTTTCAATAAATGGATAATCTGAACATCACTATCTACAGTCTCCCAAGATGGCTGCTTTGAAGTCAAGAATATTACTTTGAACCCTGCCTACTTTTTTTTTTAATAGTCACATTAGCTTGTAAACACATCCCAAGCCCTGCTAAGAGTATATTCAATTATAATTTAAATGCTTTTAATGAAAGTCTGTCATAAAAATTCCAGAATAAAGATCAAATGCAATATGGTCTTCAAAGAGAGTTTAAAAGTTTAAAGCAGAATTCATTCTGAATACAACAGATAACACTCCAAATTGTAAATGTTGTTTTTATTTAAAAGTTAAGTATGGGAAATAAAAGCATATGGTCCCTTTAAAAACAATTTGTGATGGTGGATTTTGGCAGAAGCCTTGCCATTAACTATTGGGAAAATTCAGAGTCAGTATAAATAGATTAGGTTGAAAAAAACAACTCCTGATGGGAGAGAACAGTCCCTATGTTTGGAGATTCCACTCATTTGTTTTGCTGTGTGAAGGCAGCACACAACTTTTAGCCAAACAGGTCTTACATTGAAATCCCAAGGTTGCTGTTCATTAGTTGTGTACCTAACACAAACCCTCAACCTCCCTGAGTATCAGTTTTGTCATCTACAAAAATGTTATTGTTTGTTTTTTTATACACATAATTGGGTTACCTTTTTCCTAAAGGTGATTTTGTTACTGTGCATGATGATTTCGGTAACAGAAAATCCACATACAACTGAACTAAACAATAAGGAATATGTCAGTTAACACAATTGAGATATCCTAAAGTAGGTTGGGTTGCTTTGCTCCAGAATTTTGTTATTATGGTGATATACACATAACATAAAATTTCCCATTAAGTGCATAGCTCAGTGGTATTAAGCATATTAGCTTTGCTGTGAAACCATTACCACTGTTCATGTCCTGGACTTTTCATGATCCCAAAATGAAACTCAAGACCTATTAAATAATAACTCTCAGTTTGCTGCCTTCCTTCGTGCCTGGTAACCACTGTACTACTTTCTGTTTCATTAAATTTGACTGTGAATGCTTATTTTTAATACTGAGCTAATTATACCTGCACAAGAGGCAAAAGGCCTTAGGCTGGAAACAACATTGCAAGGAACTCAAGGGTCAGACAGAGATGCCAAGTCCCTAACACAAACAGAAATGATCCAAAAATTGCAAGAGATTCGCCAGCTAAGTATTGCTGTGTCAATTTGTCACGCAATTAGAGCCCTGAGTGGTGCATATGCTTGGAGTCTCCTGCTGGCTCCCACCTCTATGGCAGTCTTCCAGTTGGTCTTTTGACTATCAGACTCAAGCTGTCCAGTTCATCCTGCAAATGACCATCACTATCATTTTCTTAAAATATCTGTGCTACTTTCCTGCTGAAAATTCTTCAAGTTTCCCCATGCCCTCAAGTCATATTTCAGCATCTTAATGAGAGATCCATGAGGTCTTCCCTGGTCTGTTCCACTTGCACCAAATCATCTTCCCCACCCCTGTGCGTGCCTACTCTGAAAACTAGCTTTCTCATCATTCCTATAGTGTAACGTTCTTCTCTCTCACGTCTTCACATTCATGCTTGTAATAGTCCATCTAACTAGAAAACCTATCCTACTTCACTCTGCATCAGTCTGCCTAACACTCATTCACCCAACAGCACTCCAGGCAAATTTCATATTGTATAACTTGGGAAGAATATTATGACCTTTAGTCAACCAGATTGAAGTCCCCTTTTCTGTATTTCTGTAAAAATCTATGGGCTCCACTTTTTAGTGTGCACCATTTCCAGTCTGTTCTCTGATCCTAAACATGAAGCGATTTGAAAGCAAGGACTATGTCCTCAGAACCTAGCTTAGCGATCAACAGATTAGTAAACTCCCAATTACAGTCTGTTGAATGAATGAATTATGTAGCATAGCACGCCAACCCACAGGTTTTTTATGCAAAGTAAGGTTTCAGAATAAACAGAATGGTTTGGTATTTTAGTCAGAAAAGGAAAAATTATTATATTATCAAATATAAATGTGTGGAGGCCGGTGCCGTGGCTCACTTGGTTAATCCTCTGCCTGTGGCGCTGGCATCCCATATGGGTGCCGGTTATAGTCCCGGTTGCTCCTCTTCCAGGACAGCTCTCTCCTGTGGCCCAGGAGGGCAGTGGAGGATGGCCCAAGTGCTTGGGCCCCTGCACCCACATGGAAGACCAGGAAGAAGCACCTGGCTCCTGGCTTCAGATTGGCATAGCTCCAGCTGTAGCGGCCATTTGGGGGGTGAACCAACAGAAGGAAGACCTTTCTCTCTGTCTCTCTCTCTCTCACTGTCTAACTCTATCTATCAAATGAAAAATATATATATATAAATGTGTGAATCTCTGATTAGTTCTAGGTATTTGTCTTCTTTAAACTCACCCCAAGTATAGCATTATTTAAGGGTGTGTGTGTGTATATATATACATATATTTATGTATATACATGAATATAAATAAATATACATTCATACACATACATATTATAAAAATTGTGGTATCTGTAAGGTTCATACTTAGCATTGAAATGATCTCACATTTGCAAGGAATAGTTTTCCTTATCAATGGACATAGTTTTTACTTGGTGGTCCCTTCCACAGTTCTTTCACACATGTATCGGATAGCCAAGTAGATATTGTGAAATGGCATAGTGTGATTCCCAAGGCTAGCCTGAAAAGACATTGTGACTTTTGCTTCCATAAGAAGGGAAAGCAGAGCCCAGTGGTTCTGCTTCCAATTAAAGAGCAGCTTAACAGCATGATTTGGAAACTGACAAGCAGCAATTCCATTAACTAAGAGTTTTAACAACTCAATTATAAAAAGTTTGCCTGAGTCCAAACTTGGAATAAGATGGAAAGAATTTGTTTTTACTGTATTGGACCTTAATTAACCTGGCTGTACATACAATTTTGTTTGTAAAGAGCAGGAAAAAGATTGTGGTTTTAATTTTATTTTAAAAACAAAATAGCATTTTATTTTTAAAAGATTGTGGCTTTAATTTTATTTTTAATTTAATGGTGTCTCAAAATAGATGGCCATGAAAACACAACACACATACACTTATTCATGGTGAGCTAGTATGTCTGAATTATCAAGATTTCTGTATGAGTAAGTGACTATATATAGAAATATAACATAAAACAGCATTTTAAATACAGAGGCTATTTTAAAAAGTCTTTTGAAAGAAATTATTTTATTATGTGCAAGTGGATAATACCCACGTGGCTTACAGACATGACATAAGTAGTTGATATTTGAAACTGTTTACTCTGTAGCTATTTAGAGACTGACAATCAGACTGATGCTTTAAATAATCAATTTCTCTCCTGTGTTTTCAACTCTAATAGAACCAGTTAAAGGTTCATCCATGTATTCAAATTCAACAGACTGGATTGAAAAAAAATAATCCAGTTGGCTTTTTTCTCCCTTCTCGTTCCTGTGTTTCCCAACATCCTTTCGGACACCCTTTCACATACTATAGAACGTTTCAGCTTACTCTAGAATGCTATAAATATCAGAGCTGTTCAAAGATGAAGAGAGATGCTTGGCGAGGCAGCAGGATCCCTGTTAGAGAAAGCATTTAAAATAGGGCTTAGAGGTTCATTTTGGCAAAGAATTGCAGCATTAGGTGAGTTGCTAAAGTAGGTGAATGTTTAACCTTTTTTTTTTTTTTAATGGGAAAGAGTACACTTTACTGGGAAGCAGAGTGAGCAGTGACCAAAGGACACCTCATACTCAAAAAAAAAAAAAAAATACACAGGATATTTGCTAATAAAACTCCACTGGAACATGGGCAGCTCCGCATCTGCACCTCCCTTCAGGATTGGGGACTCTCCAGCCATTATCCCAAAGGCAGCTGTGATCCACAAGAGATAGAGCCCCTCGGTGGTGCCTTTTTATGTTTATACAGAACATTCCTTTTATGTGTTACCATCCATTATTTTCATTCTGCTTTCTCTCAAGGCCATCAGACCAGCTTCTGTACAAATTGCCTTGATGTCAGCACCAAGGAAAGATTGTCTTTAGCTGTGACCACGTCATCCAGGGTTGCATCATCAGCTGGTGACATCCTGCTCTGTGAATCTGAAAGATGCACTTCTTAGTCTTTTCATCAGGCAGGGAGAGCTGGATCTTTCTGTCCATGCAGGCTGCTCTGTTTCTTTCTATTCGTTTGTGACCCTAACAACTTTCATGTCTCCTCTTGTATCAGATCAACCCAGCTGGTTCAACAATTCCAGCACTGGTCACTGGATTTCTCTCTGCCATATCTTTCTGTCTCAATAGCATCAGTTTCATCAGTAAACACAATGGATGGTGGATGTTCCTCAGCAATGTGAAACAGTTCCTGGATGAGCTTGGGCCCACCCCCTAGGTACTTCTGAATAAGTTCAGAGTCAACTACTCTCAAGAAAGTGGCTGAGGTTTGGTGTACCACTGCTGTGACCAACAAGGTTTTACCTGTGCCAGGCGGACCACAGAGAATGACCCCACTGGGGAGCTTTATCCTCATCTCTTTGTAATAGTCTGTGTAGGTGAGAGAAAGCTCCAGATTCCTTAATATCCTGGATTTGGTTGCCCAATCCCTCAGTATCAGCATAGATCTCTGAGGGCCCTTTTCCACATTCATCACTGCAGCAAATGGGATCTGTGTGCCCATCAACACCCCATCACGCCATGCTCCTTGTGGCTGAGCAACACTGAGCAGCCTCGTCCCAGCAGACCCTTGTCCATAAAGGAAAGGAGGTTGACACAGTGTCCTGACCCCATGGATGTTGACACCATGGTGTGGTTATCATTGGTGATCTCTTCCGAGGCTCCTACTGACATAGGGGTTTCTCTCAGGTCCTCCATGTTTGATTTTTTCTCCTCTTGCTTTTCTCCTAATAATTTGATTTGTTCCTGGTTTCTAATGAATTCTCCCTCCATGGGGAGATAGTCTTAATTCTCTCCAACTTCAATAATTTTAGCCAGCACTGAGCATGTGGTGTCACCAGTGGCAGTTTGGTGGCAGCATCTGGTGCCCTTGTTTTCTTCTTCTCTTTCCCCACTCAGGTTGGCACAGGAGGTTCCTATTTCTTTTTCTTGTCCTTATCATCCTTCTTGCCACCCTGAGGACCACGGTCACCACTCTGACTTTGATCCACCTAGACTCTGCTGCTCAAACCATCGCTGCCAGAAATGCATCACCTCTACTGCCCAGCAGAAGCAGAAGTTAGGTATGTTTGACCTCGAATATTCTAGGAGTCTGTGTTTACCCTAATTGCTAGGTATGAATTGATGCAATAATTGCTCTGGCTTCCTTTTGAGAAAAAAAATCACTTGAAACAGCTGTTAGCAGACTTATCATCTAATGGCATAAAGTGGAGGAAGCAAGTGTCATCATAACAGAAAAAATATTTACTGATAAACTGCCCACTTACAAAAGTAATTGTAAATATTTACACAGAAATCTTGTAGCACTTTCATCAAGAAAGAAATAATCAAGAGCTGCTACGAATCACATGCAAAGATATCACCAAATGTTCCTGGCAGAAGAGAATAGCAGCAAGAATGAAAAGATGATTTGATATCAACAGATTAAAATAAGTTTTTCAGAAAACTGATGAAGCCTTTTAATAGGTCTAAAATGTGATCCTGATTGGGATTATGCTGTAAAAATTCAGCTGTGAAATAATGGATAGTGGGTCATGTTCTCATGCTATTTTATTAGGCAACTTTACTGTCTCCCAAATCAGCAGCTGAGTCATCCTTTCATCAACCTAAGAATTTAGTGCACATTTCCAATACCATTAAATTCATTAAGCATAAAATAAAATAAACTTTTCATATTTATTGCTCATATTTCATGATAAGATTTCAAACTTTAAACTATTTTCTATGGCATTCAAGTCTTGTGATGGGTCAACTTAATTTTTTAAATATTTTTTTTCAGATTCTTGAAAAGCTGAAGAGAGAGAGAGAGAGAGAGAATGAATTTCCAATCTGCTGTTTCATTCCTCAAATGCCTGCAACGGTCAGTGCTGGGCAAGGCTGAATCCAGAAGCCCAAAACTCCATTTGATTTTTCCACATGGATGGCAGGGGCCTAAGATCTCAAGTCATTGTCTGCTGTTTTTTGGGATGCAGCAGCGGGAAGCTGGATCTGAAGCAGAGTAGCCTGGACTTGAACTGGCACTTGAAAATGAGATGTGGGTGTCACAAGCTGCAGCTTAACCCACTGCAGCAAAATACTGGCCCTGGCTTGGGTTAATTTTAACCCTTATCTCAGGATTAAATTACTGTTGCATAAGAAGAAACTTTCGCACTTTCAAAGACAGCCCTTTACAACAATCTGAAAGCAAAAATGGGAGAGGCATTATATTAATTCTTGAATTATTTAAACGTCCTCACCTTTCACAAATCCACAGCAAAACTAGCAGCTGCATGTAAACTTCCAGTGGGGGGAAGTATAAGCCTCTTGCATCAGCAGCTTCATAGAAATCTTAGCTAATTACATTAGTTAATGAAATTATTACTATGTTGCATTAATTACATTATTACATTAATTACTTAGCATTAATGTAATGTGTTATTATGTATGTTAGAAAGTATCTCGATTTTGCTCATTAAATGCAATTATGGGTGACTAGGGGTCATATTTTGTGGAAATTCAACATACATAGAGTAGGGTATTTACCCCTAAGCTAGATCTGGGCCAGGTCTCCCTGTGATCTCTTCTGTGTGAACTCTGACCTGGCCTCTTGATCTGCCTCTAGAGCTTTGGAGTCTAGCATATGTGTTTGAGGAGATTAACTTGAATCAAATTCTCTTTCTATAATTCTCAGAAGTATCATCTAGGGTTCTTAAAGTAAATCTCACCCTACTCCATACTCCAGCTTAATGGTGTGTGATTTACCAAGAGAAAGGGCCCCAGATACACTCAACCTCCAGTTTAGTAGAAGCCAATGTAGTTCCCCACTACTCAGAGAGACGTGGGTGGTCATGAAATCCTGGGGCTGAGGTGAAGGCTTAGGTCTTATCATAATTGAGCTAGAACTTTGGAGCAGTCACAAGAATAGAACAGAGTTCAAAGACCAGCCCTAGATGCCAGGCAGCCTTTGAAAACCTTCTTGGCACCTTTCTTGCCCTTTATGGAATTCACTGCTCCAATCTTGCCTACAAAGATGCTGACTTTGTGACCATGGCAGCAAGGTGAAGCTTTGGAAGAACAGGCCCTGAGGTTCCATTCCCCTTCCTGGGAGCTCTTCACAAATTCGTTCTCACTGGGAGAAAGGGCTTAACCTCTGGCTGCCTCCATTTATTATATAATCTGTTCATCACTGAGAGTCCAAACCTAGGAGCTGGTTGCTTATTTGGAGCAAGAGAGTTTGAAATCCTGTACTTTGAATTCTTTAAAAGCTCATCTGAGTAGTTTGGTGTCATTTCCCTCTATACTGATAAATTCATGCCAGATGTTTTTATTTGATGTGATAACTTTTGTATGAGGTAATAGGACAAAGTCTTCAGCTACCCATCTTGGCTCCTACTTAATTTGTTCTCCTTGCCTGAGGAGTAAGTAGTCCATTTCCATGTTTGCCACTGGCTCTAAACAATTGCAGCACAAGCCCTGGGAGTTGCTCTGTGGGACATACCAAGACAGTGTCTCACACTCCCTGGAGTGCATCTTGGAAATGTGATGAAGTTCAGAAATATGTAGACCCTGCTATCTGTTTTAGTCATTCAGACACCATGTGAGGGCTGGCAAAAAAGTGTTCTTATTCCCCAAATATTCCCTGGCATGTATTTGTGTAGTAAAATTATGTTTTGGGCTTACAGTTAGGGTTTTGAAAATGAACATCTGTTATTATCTTTCAGTTTAGAAGTTCTGAATCCAGCTGGGCAGGGCCACTTGGCTCCTACCTCCATCTCAGTAGAGTTGCAAATGAAGCCTGTCACCCATCAGCTGCTTGTTGACTGGCTGACCAGCTGCCACTCATCTCCCACATCTGTTTTGGCTTTGAGAAGCCCAAGGGCTGGGGAGAGGGTCAGGGTCAGCTTGTTCTGTGCATGCAGCCCCTGGGAGATCCAGGAGCAGGGAGATTTTACAAAGCTGGTCTGATCCCCGCTGAGTGAATGTTAAAGGCATGGCCCTGGATGGGTGTGAAGCAGGCAGAGGGTCTGGCACTTAGCTTGTAGGATGATAAGCCAGAGCAGCTTAGTTTCAAAGCCATTGTTTTTACCACCTGGTGTCTTCCCTATTTCCATGAGATGATATTATAATATGATCTGTTCTAAGGCAAATGTAGTTACAAAGAGTGCTTCATTTCCACCAAGAAAATACAGTATTTGGCTCCAGTCTATGAGTTCCATATCATTCAGAGGAGGGAATAAATTTCCTGCATGTCTCAATATCACCAGTTACAAAAATACTTCAACTCCCTTAGACCACTCCAACAGAGACAGCTTCTGAACCCTGAATTTCAAGAGGGTCAAAAGAAAAGACTAAAAGCTCTCCAAACTCTTCAGCAAAATTCTATCTACAGTTATGATGATCCATCAGCATGCACTTGTAGATAACCGTCGCTGACTCACAGCCCCAGCTGTATTATTTTCTTGCTCAATAGCCTTTAATGGCTCACAGCTGTCAAAGATACAGCTTGCACTCATGGTCATTTATGGTCTGACCTCAAACCTCTTGTCCAAACTCTTATTACCAACTACTGCCATTAAAGCCTTTCACACTAACCAAATGCACCACATGCTGTCATTGCTGTCCCTTATTCTCACACTTCTGTGCTTTTTCTTATTGTTCCCTGATCTCAAATCCGAATACTTCCTCATTGTCCTGGCCCAGCTCAAATGCATCTGCTTTATAGTTTTCTCTGAGTCCATCCATTGGAGTGAGCCTTTGTCCTCTCTAAATACCTTACCCCATCCATTCAAAATACCTGTTGGTGCTTCTACCTAAAATTTCTGTTCATAGTGTTTTGTGCTCTACCTTCCTTCAAGAAGGGCAAACAGAATCTATGTCTAATTAATATTTCTACTTTCTCCAGGGCTTTTCAACTTGTACAAGTTGACAAATGTTTGTTATAAATATAGCAATACATTTTGTAGAGGGCTTTCGAATTTGCAAAGTGAATCCATGCTCATTACTTCACTTAATTCACATAAGTGAAAGTAGAAAGACAGGTGTTCTCTTTATTACAAATAAGAGGGAACATTTAGTCAGAATTGACTTTAACTTATTTATTAAACTATTATTTGCATTATTATGAATGTCTTTCTCTTCTGCCGTATTGTTAAACTCTGGGAAACTAAGAACCAATCTGTTTTTACACTGTTGTATTTTCAAAGCCTAGCACAGTGCTAGACATAGTGTAAAAACTCAGGAAACATTTGTTGAATGAGTGAATGAATGAACACTACGAGCTAAGCAGTCACTGAGTGTACTATATACACTACAGTAATTTTAATCTCACAGCACGTGTTACCTTCATTTCACGGTTGTGGAAATGTAGGCTCCAGGACATGTGTTGCTTTGCATGCAGCTGGAATTGAAACTCAGATCTTGTGATTATTGATAGCATATGTTTTTCCATTACACCACAAGCCTTACATGAGGTACCTTTATGTTGTTTTTGTTTTTTCCTAATTGCTTTATAATTCTATAAAAGAAGGAAATTTTCAAACATTACCTTAGTTCATTTTTAAAATATGTCTGTGTTCATTACAGACACCAGAGTTGCAAACCAGTGGTTAGGGTATTAATCCCCACCATCCAGTACAATAGTATCATTGTGGGAGGGAGCATGGGCATGCAGTCTTGGACGGGAGGGGATTATTTTCCCAAGGTTTCTCTGGCTCTATAGTCATTTGCTGTTTTCCTCTAAAAGAAAGAACTGTTTTGATCTAGAAGTCAAAAATTTTATTTGTATAGCAATTTATTTTATGCTAATTGGACCAGAGGAATACTCACTGTTACAAGTTGATGATTCACTTTGAAGAGAGGAGACAAATGTGAGCCAATTGATGTCATCACGCCAGGACTTCGTTTAGGTGAATAGTTGATGAGGTAGGTATCACTGTCACCTCTAGCTTAAAAGTTAAAAAAAAAAAAAAAGTATTCTGCTTTAACTGTGTCATGACCATTGTGATGAATCGCTCAGTCTACGGTGTGAATATCTCTGTCTTCCATAAAAAATGGTCTACATGTATATAACACCTACATTTGAAGTGAATGTGACAAAACTCATACAACCATTATGGAAGGCAGTGTGCAGATTCCTCAGAAATCTGAAAATACATCTACCATATGACTCAGTTATTCTGGGAATTTACCCAAAGGAAGTGAAATCAGCATATGAAAGAGTTATCTGTAACCCCCATGTTTGTTGCAGCTCAATTCACAATGGCTAAGAGATGGAATCAACCCAAATGTCCATCAACTGATGACTGAATGAAGAAATTGTGGTGGATTCCAAGATGGCTGAATAGGGAAAAGTGCTGATTTTGACCAGAGGAGATAACAGAAGAAAAGCAGAAGAGCATTTGTGGGGGAGAGATGGAGACAGGTTTGCAGTGGAAATTCTACAGAAAGAAGAGAGATGCTGTGGAGCAGCATGGAAAGTACAGACATTCATCAGCGAGCGGGGACAGCACCTGTGACTCCTGCGGCCAGGGGCTGGAGGAGATACCAGTTTCTAAAAACGAGGTGAGAGCAGACCATGGCAGCCAGTGTCACTGATGATGTTGCCTAAGGGAGAACCTTGTGGATCACACTGACTTGAGTCTGGCCTGGAGCCCTTATGGGGCACAGTGAAAGAAAAGCATATTTCTGTCTCCCCATAACCCAACAAGGGCACCTGGATACCAGCTGAGGGAAAGTGCTGGCTTAATGCCAGTAGAGGCTGCAGCTGCGCTCTCTCCTGTGAACAGGGGATTTTACCAGAGGGAAAAATCTGCCTTTCCATCTGACTTTGAGTCTGTCCTTGGGGCTGGGCAGGGGGCTGGGCACCTACTTATGAATGTGAAGCACTTCCACCCACCCACATCACCCTATCGCAGGCTCCATTGCTCAAACTGCCAAGGTGGAGCACCTATGGCAGCTGATTGTGGGAAGGCCTCAGGTCTCTCAGTGGACAGGGTGGGTACGTGGGCTTGCGAGTGGATCTCTTATACCCTGTGACTGGGAGCCTTGGTGTACTATGATTGTGTGAGTTCTGTGACTGCATGATAGAGCATGGGGTATAGCTGGGCCTCTAGGCAATTATTCTGTCTAGCCTCAGGGGCTCAGAACTACCTGATTTCCTGGGTTGGGTCTTTGCAGAGGGTCCCATGCTCACACTGAGGACTACATAGTTCCTTTGGTGGCTCCTGCACCTGCGTGGATGGGGGATTATAGCCACTGTGGGATAAACTCAGGCATTGATTGCCTTGGAAAAGAGGAGGTGAGGCTGTGATTATGCCAACAGATGTGATCACACTCTCTTCCATGCTGACAATAGAGGTGATCTATGCTGAAATTGAGTGTCACCTTGGATTCTCACCAAATCCTTGAGCACTGACCAGAGCTCCCTCAACTCACCGAGCACACACCTCTGGATATCCACTGAAGGAGCAGACACTCCAAAAACCCACAGAGACATAGTTCAAAGATAAAAGCCATCAGAGGAGAAAACCAAGTATTTCCAAAAATGCCTAAAAATAAACACAGAAAAACAAGAAACAAGGAAGACAATATGACTCCCCTAAAGAAAGATGACAACAAGTTTGTGGACTCAAAAGGTTTCCATAGCCTTGGCAGCTCATGACAAGAGCTTTGGGTGATCACTGACATCATAAATAAGAGGGTCAATTATGAAATCAACAACAGGAGTCTCTGTGCACTTGCTTCCCATGTAGGACCTTTGTCCTTAATGAGTTGTACTATGAGAATTAATGGTAAAACTTATCTTCAAACAGTACTTTATACTTTGTGTGTCTATGTAGCTGCACAATGTTGAAATCCTTACTTTGCATAGAGTTGATCTTATGTATATAAAGATAATTAAAAATGAATCTTAATGAAGAATGGGATGGGAGAGGGAGTAGTAGGTAAGATGGGAGTGGGGGTGGAAGGGCAAGTATGGGGAGAAGAACCTCTATATTCCAAAAGCTATACCTATGAAATTTATATTTATTAAATAAAAGATTTCTTAAAAAAAAGAAACATGACAACACTTCAATAATACAATGCAAGAATGAAGAGACTGATGAAATGCCTGAAAAGGAATTCAAAAGAATTATCATAAGTTTACTCAGAAACACAGATAAGCAAATTCATGAAGTAAAGAAATCATACATAATACAGATGAAAAATTTTGCCAAGCGAGATATGGAAGATAAATCAA
Source organism: Oryctolagus cuniculus (assembly GCF_051225735.1). Classification (NCBI taxonomy): domain Eukaryota; kingdom Metazoa; phylum Chordata; class Mammalia; order Lagomorpha; family Leporidae; genus Oryctolagus; species Oryctolagus cuniculus. Next base: position 68,648,648 of record NC_142870.1, read on the forward strand.
ACTGAAATGTTAGAAATGAAGAATTCAAATTGTCAAACAGAAAATTCAAGGGAAAGCCTCAACAACTGACTTAGTGAAGCTAAAGAAAGAATATCTGAGCTGGAAGACAAATCCTTAGAAATGTCTCAATCAGACATAAAAAAAAAGAAGAAAAAATTAGAAAAACTGGAAATAAGGTTCTTTTTTGGGATACTATCGAATGATCAAATATATGTGTCTCAGGTGTTCCTGAAAGTGTGGAAACAGAGAATGGATTATTAGGCCTATTAAGTGAAATAATAGCAGAAAAATTCCCTAATTTTAGGAAAGAAAGGGTCATCCAAGTAGAGGAAGTAGATAGAACACAGTACATAGTACACAGACACAATCAGGAAAAGACCATCACCACGACACATTTTGGTCAAACTTTCAATAGTGACACATAAACAAAAGATTCTAAAATGTGCATGGAAGAAATGCCAGGTTACCCTCAGAGCATTTCCAATTAGACTAACAGTTGAGTTCTCATCCCAGAATATTGTACCCAGCAAAGCTCTTATTTGTTAATGAAGGTGAAATAAAGACCTTCCAAAACAAACAGAAACTGAAAGAATTTGTCACCATTCATCCAGTCTTATAAATGATGCTCAAGGATATGCTACACACAGAAATACAGATAGTCATCATTATGAAAAAATGTGAAGGCAGAAAATCTCCTAGTCAAAGTAAAGTAAATCCAAAGCAAACAATAGGAATATTTATGGAAAAATGGCAGCACAAAATCATTGCTTATCAATAATAATCTTGCATATAAATGGTCTAAATTCTCTGATTAAATAAGATACAGACTGGATGAATGGATTAAAAATTAAGACCACCTATTTGCTGCCTACAACAAACACACCTCACTAAGAAAGATGCACACAGACTGAAAGTGAAAAGATAGAAAAAGATGCCCATGCTAATGGAAAGTAAAAACAGGCTTTTTTTTTTTCAAACAAAATAGACTTTAACACAAAAACTATTCAAAGAGACAAAGACTACCATTATGTAATGATTAAGGGATCAATTCAACAGGAAAATGTGACTATCATAAATGTATATGTACCCAACTCCAGGGTGCCTGGCTATTTAAAACAAATGTTAATGGCTCTAAAGGGAGACATAGACTCTAATATGAAAGTAATGGGGGACTTCAACACCTCACTTTCATCAATGGACAGATTAATTAAACAAAACATCAGTGAAGAACTACACAAGGACCAAATTGACCTAACTGATATCTATAGAACATTTCATCCCACAGTTGCAGAATACACATTCTTTTCATTAGTCATGAAACTTTCTCTAGGATAGACCATTCGCTAGGCCATAAAGCATGTCTCAGCAAATTCAAAAAAATTCAAATCATGCCATGCATCTTTTCTGAACACAATATAATGAAGCTGGAAACTGACAATCTAAGAATCTCCAGAAAATATCTAAACACATAGAGACTGAACAACACTCTAATGAATGAACAGTGTGTCATAGAAGAAATCAAAAGGAAAATCAAAAAATTCCTGGAAACAAATAAAGATGATAATACAGTATATCAAAACTTAAGGGATACAGCAAAAACAGTATTAAGAGGAAAGTTTCTAGCAATTAGTGCCTACATCAAGAAATTGGAAATGCATCAAATAAAGAGCTAATAATGCAGCTCGAGGTCCTGTAAAAATAACAACAAACCAAACCCAAAATTGGCAGGGGGAAAGAAACAGTTAAAATTAGAAAAGAAATTTAAAAATTGAAGTCAAAAAGTGATACAAAAGATCAATGAGAGGAAGAGCTGTTTTTTTAGAAAAATAAACAAAATTGATACACCATTGGCCCAACTAACCCCCCCCCAAAAGGAAAGACCAAATCAATAAAATCAGATATGAAAAAGGAGATGTAATACATATACTACAGAAATAAAAAGAATCATCAGGAATTACTACAAATGGCTGTGTGCCAACAAATTGGAAAACCTAGCAAAAATGGGTGGATTCCTGGACACATACAATCTGCCAAAAATTGAGTCATGAAGACATTGAAAACCTAAACAGACCAATAACCAAGACAGAGATTGAATCAGTAATAAAGACCCTCTGAACAAAGAAAAGTCCAGGACCAGATAGCTTCATTGCTGAATTCCATCAGACTTTTAAAGAACTCATTATAATTCTTCTTGAACATTTCAAAACAATTAAAATGGATGGAATCCTCCCAAACTTGTTCTGTGAGGCCAGCATCACCTTAATTCCAAAACCAGAAAAGGAAACAACAAAGGAAGAGAACTATAGATCAATATCACTAATGAACATAGAAGCAAAAAATTTTTCAACTTAATACTAGGTAGTCAAATCCAAAACACTTCAGACACATTATTCACTATGGATCATGTGGATTTATCCCTGGTATGCAGGGATGTTTCAACATTCACAAATCAATAAAGGTGATACATCACATTAAAAAATTGAAGAATGGGCTTTTCAGGCATGAAAAGCCCATGAGAGTATTTCAGGCATGGAAAGCCAAGACACTCTGGAAAAAAAAAAAAAAAAAAAAAAAAAAAAAAACCCTAAATGAAAGATCTCTGTGAGTGAGATCCCAGTGGAAAGAACAGGTCTTCAAAGAAGGAGGTACCTTTCTCTGAAGGGAGGAGAGAACCTCCACTTTGAATATGACCTTGTCTAAACAAGATAAGAGTTGGTGAACTCAAAAGGCTTCCATAGCCTTGGAAACTCATGACTGGTGCATAGGGAGATTACTGATGCCATAAACAGGAGTGTCAATTTGTAAAGTCAACAACAGGAGTCACTGTGCACTTACTCCTCATGTAGGATCTCTGTCCTTAATGTGCTGTACATTGAGACTTAATGCTATAATGAGTACTCAAACAGTATATTTTGCTTTGTGTTTCTATGGGGGGTGCAAACTGTTGAAATCTTTACTTAATGTATACTAAACTGATCTTCTGTAAAAAAAAAAAAAGAAGAAGAAGAAATTATCAATTCCCAACTTGACTCTCATTGGGATTAAACATGACAATAGGTCTGATCTGATTTCATCATCATTTAAAAAATCATCTATTATTTTTCACTTTATGTTTGTGTGGGAGCAAACTGTTGAAATCCTTACTTAATGTATGCTAAACTGATCTTCTGTATATAAAGAGAATCGAAAATGAATCCTCATGTGAATGGAAGGGGAGAGGGAGTGGGAAAGGGGAGGGATGCGGGTGGGAGAGACGATATGGGGGGGAAGCCATTGTAATCCATAAGCTGTACTTTGGAAATTTATATTCATTAAATAAAAGTTAAAAAAATTGAAGAATGAAAACCATATCATTAACTCAATAGATGCAGAGAAAGCATTTGATAAAACACAACACCTTTCATGATGAAAACTGTGAGCAAATTGGGTATAGAAGGTAAATTCCTCAACACAATCAAGGCAATCTATTACAAACTCACTGCTAGCATCATATTGAATGGAGAAAGGTTAGAAGCATTTCCAACAAGATCTGGAACCAGACAAGGATGCCCACTCTCCTTAGTGCTATTCAATACAGTCCTGGAAGTTTTAGCCACCGTAATTAGGTAAGAAAAAAAAATCAAAGGGGTACAAATTGGAAAGTAGAAATTCAAATGATCTTATTTGTAGATGACATGATTCTATACACAGGGAAACAAAGACTCCACTGAGAGTCTATTAGAACTCACAAGAGAACTTGGTAAAGTTGCAGGATATAAAATCAACACCCCAAAATCAATATCCTTTGTATACACAGACAATGCCATGGCCGAGAAAGAACTTATAAGGTCAGTAACGTTCACAAAAGCTACAAAAAATTGAATACCTTGGAATAAATATAGCCAAGAAGATGAGAATGATCTATAATGAAAATGACAAAACATTTAAAAAAAAAAAGAAATAGAAGAAGATACAAAAAAATGGAAACATCTTCCGTGGTCGTGGATTAGAAGAATTAATATAATCAAAATGTCCATACTACTGAAAGCAATTTACAGATCAATACAATCCCAATCAACATACCAATGACACTCCTTTCAGATCTAGAAAAAATGATGCTAATATTCATATGGGAACACAAGAGACCCTGAATAGCTAAAGCAATTTTGAATGCCAAAAGCAAACTGGAGCATCACAATACCAGACATGAAGACATACTACAGGGAAATTATAATCAAAACAGCCTGGTACTGGCATGTGCATGTTTCCATGTGATTTCTAAGTGGAACATAGTTTATTCCTGCTAGGAAGCTTAGTTTATCTTTTTGTTTTTGAAGATTTATTTATTTATTTGAGAGGCAGAGTTACAAAGAAAGAGAGAGAGAGAGAGAGAGAGGTCTTCTATCCGCTGGTTCACTCCCCAAATGGCCACAACGGCCAGAACTAGGCTGATCTGAAGCTAGGACCCAGGAGCTTCCTCCAGGTCTCCATACAGGTGCAGGGACCCAAGGAGTTGGACCATCTTCCACTGCTTTCCCAGGCCATCAGAGCAGCTAGATGGGAAGTGGAGCAGCCAAGACGCAAATTGGCACCTGGGATGCCAGGACCACAGACAGAGGCTTAACCCACTGTGCCACAGAGTCGGCCCCAGTTTTGTTTATCTTCACAACCTACCATGTAATTACACCTTTGATATTTACTGTGGCTATAGTCACAACAGGTTTTCCTTTATGCAGACCTCAACTACGAAATGACTGAGAAGCAGCAGATATTAGTCCTTCACAAAATACATTGGATCAGAACAAAAGATCTCCAGGTCAAAACTTGTGCTTTAATATCATTCCCATGAAGCCTTTGTGGTATCACAGCATGTTCCGGTCATTGTGATCAGATTTAAAGAAAGCTTTTAAAACCATGGCAGATTAGCAGCATCTAGTCATCCTTGAATGAAAGCATTATTTTCGAAATGTGATCCAAAACTGACATCACACAGAGTCATCTGCAGACATTTCTGCTCCTGTGGTTACTCTTGTGGTGCAAAATATTTATGTGAACAGATTTTTCCATAAAAGGAATATTAAAAAGATATTCTCATATATCCCCTTTTTACTGTCTTTATGGCCTTGCTTCAGAAGGGTTGCCAGGCACTTTCACAGCAAGGACCCCTTGGAAGAAACATCCACGAAGGAAATACAGGACAGTTAATTGCCAAATCTAGTCCGGCGCCGCGGCTCACTAGGCTAATCCTTCGCCTGCGGCGCCGGCACCCCGGCTTCTAGCCCTGGTTGGGGCACTGGATTCTGCCTGGGTGCTCCTCTTCCAGTCCAGCCCTCCGCTGCGGCCCGGGAAAGCAGTGGAGGATGGCCCAAGTGCTTGGGCCCTGCACCTGCATAGGAGACCAGGAGGAAGCACCTGGCTCCTGGCTTTGGATCGGTGCAGCACCGGTCGTAGCAGCCATTTGAGGGGTGAACCAACGGAAAAGGAAGACCTTTCTCTCTGTCTCTGTCTCTGTCTCTCTCTCTCACTGTCTAACTCTGCCTGTCCAAAAAAAAAAAAAATGCCAACTCTAAAATAATTTCAAAGTGCAGTTTCTAAATAGACTTTTCTAAATAACTGCATCGATTTAAGACGAAGCCGATGTACCTTCTCTGAAGTTAGAGTTGCAGTCTTTCCTTTGAGAGGTTGTTAAAGCTACAGGCATTCTCTGGGGTCTAGGTAGGTTCTAGAGAATTCCCAGGTCCAGAGAGATCAGCATCCTTCAAGAACCACAATGTAAGAGAAAGGGTCTTTGTTAACGCCTATGAATCTCTTTCACCTGCCCTGACACCTGCCTGTGATGAGAACAATTTCTTTTATTTTGACCTTTAGTCCTGACCCCTCAGGATTGACAGCTATCACAAACCATGGTGGGAACTGTGATTTCTCAATCATTAGGCTTAACATCACGCCACTTTAATTGTAAAGGTCTGATCTGCCTCCCATCCTTACTGCTCATCTTTAAACTCCAGGCCTTCCTTTACCTTTGAAAAATAATGGCAGCTTACTCTTTGTTCCAGGTTTGACACAGGAAGCTCATTCCTTCAGGTTTTGGCAAGATATACTCAAGTGAATGCATTATATAATGAACAGAGACAGCAATGTGGAGGAAAAGTAGCTGTCTGACTACAGCCATATGACTGTACACCTTATTTTTTTTTAAAGATTTATTTATTTATTTGAAAGTCAAAGTTACACACAGAGAGAAGGAGAGGCAGAGAGAGAGAGAGAGAGAGAGAGAGGTCTTCCATTTGCTAGTTCACTCCCCAATTGGCCGCAATGGCCAGAGCTATACCAATCTGAAGCCAGGAGCCAGGACTTCTTCTGGGTCTCCCATGCAGGTACAGGGGCCCAATGACTTGGGCCATCCTCCACTGCTCTCCCAAGCCACAGCAAAGAGCTGGACTGGAAGAGGAGCAGCTGGGATTCAAACCAGTGCCATATGAGATGCCGGCACTGCAGGCGGCAGCTTTACCCACTATGCCACAGCACCAGCCCCTGACTGTACGTCTTATAACCACCGCCTTTCCCTTGTTCCTCCAGCTTTCCCTTTTGCTCTACTTTTCTTCTTCCGATCTGGAGGATGTAGATCAGAATGAGTGAAGGAGAACAGATAAAATAAAACTGCAGGAATAACACAAAGGTATCTTCATTTGATGAGAAACAAACCAGAAAATCCACTAGGACCAGTGGAAAGACACAAACAAGTTTTACACAAATATGTAAATGAATCTTATCTATTTTGATAATGAAAATTAAGTTTTAGGAAATGTCTTGCAATGTCTTCTGTGATCAGTTAGCCACATCATATGTGTTGTATACAAACTGCCAAAGGAAGAAATACCTGAGTACAGCCCAAGAGTGCTTAGAAATTTCTAGAATCTTGCCATCTCTTCCCAGCATAAAGACTTTTTTGAAGATTGCAGCAGTTGATACATACTTATGGGGCTTCAATTATCAGGAACTCTAGAAACTTTGACAATTATTGATTTTGAGGTAATGTTAAAAAAAACTGAAGACAATAAATTAGAAAATAAGCAACACTAAAGAAGTGGGCTTATATATTTAACAAGAGACAGCAGTTGGTATAAATAACTCACAAAATCCCTGCAGGAGAACTTCAAAAATCAAGATTATTTTTCCAATATTTGGAACTTGATCAAAAGAATGTATTTTTAAAGTGAGACCAAAGCATTCAAATAAAGAGATAAGTGGTCAATTATCAACTTGGGAGCTCATATTGCCTTAATATCTGGAATTTTGGAAATATTAATTTGTGTTATAGACCCTACAATTTCATTCCTTTTATAAAATAGTGATAACTCACATAATTTTCCAACCACTTTATTTTCATTAAAAATGAAATGTCAACAACCTAAGATACTTTCCTGGGTAGGTACTTGGCACAGTTAAGAATCTGCTTGGGATGACTGAATCCCACATCAGAGTGCCTGGGTTTGAGTCCTGGCTCTGCTCCCATTCCTGCTTCCTGCTAATGTGCACCCTGGAAGGCAGCAGGTGATGGCTCATGTGTGTGGGTTCCTGTCACTCATATGGAGATCCCAATTGAATTCCTGGCTCCTGGGCATTTGAGGACTAAACTAGTGGATGGAAAGTCTGTCTCTCTGTCTTCCACTGCCTCTCAAATAAAAAAATAATACTTAAAAATAACAGTTCACACCTATTATGCAAAACTGATCCAAACTCAAGGGATATGGAGGGACAGTATATACTCAGGGGAGTGGGGTCCTTGCAAAAGGTGACATTACATTGCCACTCCATCATGGACCCAGCCCTGGGGGAATTGTGAAGGGGTTAGCCTCTGTCTCTAGTTCCTCTCTCTCAGGGTTTATCCCTCTTCATCCTTAGTTTCCTGCTTCCAACGGTTCTCTTCTTTAAGTAGGCATTGCCAGCCCCTACATTGGTGCTCTACCCTGCCTTCAAAGTCTCCATCACAATACCTCTGCACACTTTGTGGGGACAGTTAGCCAAGGCTGCGTCCAGCACTGCAGGGTGTCAGGTTAACCCAAAAGAGGAATGGCATTGCACAAATTAAGGAAGTGGGCTGAGATTAGAGATTTTAATGTAGGGTAACCAGGGGACACTCTGTCCACTGCCAAAGGTGGAGGCAGAAGCAGAGGCCCAGGTGTCTGGTTACTGCAAGTATTATCAATGGTAATGTGATTGATTAATCATAAAAAACATGGAGTTTCCTAAAAACAGGATTTCATGATGAAGGAGTTTAAACACAGAGAAACAGGGAACAATGGGGAGTTTTGGTGTTTACAGGAAAGACGTGTTTTCTTGGAAGCTGGGATTAAGAGAATAACCACAATGTGGAGGGCTCTTAAGGGGAACTGATTGTTAACTGGGGAGAGCGTCCCACTTGCTGTTTACAAGAGCCCACTGCATTTCCTTAGCTGCTCCAGATGCATGTCAAATGATCTTCGCCATTATTAACGTAACCTGACCTGTCACCTTTGCAATCTGTCCACATGTGCCTTCAGCAGAATTCAGGTCCTTCCGTGGTCTCCGAAATCTAGACCTCTAACAGAATTCAGGCCATGTGGTGGGTCCCAACAAGCCAACAGGATTTCCCTGCCTTTGTGATGGTGCTTATGGAGGCTGGCATCTTCAGGGACTTACCTTCCCATCTCCTAGGTGTTGGGACTTCTGGAAACAGTGCTTCTATGTTTGGTTTCCTAATGTAATACAGGGATATGGGACAAGAAAAGAATTGTGTGAAGAAATACCAGGCAGAAAGGAATTCATGACGGAGTCATTCCCATGGTTCCCTTCCTCTATCCTATCTCCCTAGGACCCAGTACCTTTGTATCCTCCTAGGGATCTTGTATTGTGATTGGTTTTAATATTCTTTTTTAAAAGATTGATTTATTTATCCAAAAAGCAGTGTGATAGGGAGAGAGAGAGAGACAGAGAGATATCTTCCATCTGCTGGTTCACTCCTCAAATGGCCGAAATGGCTGGAGCTGGGTCAGGACAATGCCAGGAGCCAACAGGAACTTCTTTTGTGTCTCCCATGTGGGTTCAGGGACCCAAGCACTTGGGCCATCTTCCACTGTTTTCCCAGGTGCATTAGCAGGGAGTGGGATTGGAGGTGGAGAATCTAGGACTTGAACTGGTGCCCATATGGGATATCAGCAGTGCAGACAGTGGCTTTACCCACTACGTCACAGAGCCAGGCCCTAATATTCCCTTTTGATCAGTTGAGAAAAGTAGAGATTTTTCAAAAGGCATTTTTAAAGGAAGTTCTTGGATGAAATTCAGGGAATTCTGAGGGCAAAAAACAGCTTAAACAACAAACAAGTGCTTGTTCAGGGAGCCTCAGATGTGGATGTGAATGGTTTGGGCTGAGCTATCTGACTATTACAAGAGTCTGGCCTCCTGGTCCTTTCCCACATAACTATGTCTGGAACCTAAGGTTCCTAAGCCCTTTGCAAGCTCTCCAATGACCATCATTTTATTTTTCCATCTTAACTACTTTACAAGGAATAGAATTTTTGCTTTTCCAGATGGGCAATTGGCATTCAGTAAATAGTGAACCATCACTGGGTAGAGGAATTTCCAAGGAAAGAGACAAATTAATCAAATTGTAGTCCACAATACTGGTAAGGGATAAACGGGTACTTCCCAACACCCTAGTAATGAGAATCTGGGGGTCTTGACCAAAGCCTAGTGAGAGATATATTCCAAGCTGGTAGGACTCTTGAAATCAGACATTTTTGCACACCTTGTAGGAATAAGCCCAGCCATGCTTCCCCATGTTACTTGGCAGAAGAAAACACCAAAGGGTGTGCATTATGGGCAATTTTGTACACATTTTGCAAGATATAGGAATCCCCCTGTGGAGCTACTCCTGAGCACTGCAGTGGTCCATCCAGCACAAGAAGTGGGTAGGGAATAGTGAGTGAGAGGTAATGTGGATACTCTACCCAGACCACAAATTGTAACTTTAGTTTCAGGACTTAGAGTCATGGAGAAAGTTCTTGGGAAGAGGAATTGCGACACTGGGATTCAAGGTCTCATTCTGTATTTTCTAGGTTCACCTTTTTGAGTTTCAATATTCTTAATTCCAAAATGAAAAGGGTTAAACTAGATGATTGGAAGTGCTTTGACTCAGTGCTTTGCAAATTGTGTGTGTAGGAAGTTCCAGTGTTTGGTTTTCAAGGGTACATTGGTTGCAGACTAATACCTTTTTACTGCACATTATACTAAATTGCCAGAAAAAGCAAACACATGCTTGTGTGTCACAGAAACTCCAAATTGCTGTTGAAGTTTAAACATTTGCTTTTTTAAAAAAAAATAAGATTTATTTATTTATTTGTGAGGTAGAGTTACAGACAGAGAGAGGGAGAGAAAGAGAAGGTCTTCCATCTGCTGATTCACTCCTCAAATGGCTGCAATGGCCGAAGCTGAGCCAATTCCAGGAACTTCTTCCAGGTCTCCCACATGGGCGCAGGGGCCCAAGCACTTGGGGCATCTTCCCCCAGGCCACAGCAGAGAGCTGGATTGGAAGAGGAGCAGCAGGGACATGAACTGGAGCCCATATGGGATGCCTGCACCACAGGCAGAGGCTTAGCCTACTACGCCACAGCACAGGCCGTAAACATTCACTCTTTTTTTTTCTTTTCTTTTTTTTTTAACTATTTTATTTATTTTATTTGAGAGTTAGAGCTACAGACAGTGAGAGAGACGAAAGAAAGGTCCTCCATCCGCTGGTTCACTCCCCAATTGGCCACAATGGCTGGAGCCTTGCCGATCCAAAGCCAGTAGCCAGGAACTTCCTCCAGGTCTCCCATGTGGGTACAAGAGCCCAAGGACTCAGGCCATCTTCTACTGCTTTCCCAGACCATAGAAGAGAGCCAGACTGGAAGTGGAGCAGCCAGAACTAGAACCGGTGCCCACATGAGATGCCGGTGCCACAAATGGAAGATTAACCTTCAGCAACACAGCGCGGGCCCCAACATTCACTCTTACTAACTGTCCTTACATTGTCACAGGCTGGGACCAGCACCTGCTCCAGGGTCACAGTAAATAGCACTACTTACAATTTCAGCCTTCAGAGTCCATGCGGTATATATGAACATATTTGAGATTATCAAGTTCTTGTGGGTATTCACAAAAAATGGGGGAGTGAAATAGTTAATAGACAAAATGATCAGAGGAATCCTTGGCCTTTGGATTGGAGCAAAACTACTTAGTGCATGAAGAAACCAATGTTGTAGAAGCCTAGCTTTGTGAGATTTCACTTCTGGTCCAATAAATCAAAAGTCTTTGGAAAACAGAACAAGGGGAATTAGATTCCATAGTATAAAATGTTTCCCCTTACATTGCTGAGATAGGTTTTTCCACTTTTACAAAATATGACATCATTAAAGGAAGGAATGAGAAGCATGACAGAGCTATCTCTCAGTATTCATTCTCTCCTCCTTTAGTAGTAATGAGACCTCATATTCTAACTTGGGATGTAACAACTACGTGTCTCTGTGTGTGTGTGTGTGCGTGCACACATGTATGTGTGTGTGTATCCAATCTCCCTGTTAGCTAGGGTTAACCATATAATTAGTTTTGGAAGACTAGGCAGAAATGGAAGCAGTTTGTGACATCGACATTTCAGGAGTCCTCCTTAAAGACTGAACACATCCTCCCTTTCTCTGTCCTGCTGATGTGATGGTTGGCATTCCAGCAGCCATTTTGACCATAAGAGCAAGGACCACCTTCAGCATGTTGGAGCAGAACCCTGGAGAAAGCCCATTTCCCTGTAGACTGAGTTTACCATCATTACTGGGCTTCATTAATTAAAAAAAAGTTGTTTTATAGGAGAGAGAATGACACTTCTGTCTTTTTTTTTAGCCATGTGTGTGTGTGCACGTGTGTGTGTGTGTGTGTGTGTGTGTGTAGTGGGGAAGGAGAGAGAAGGAGTAGCCCGAAGTACTCTCAAGTGAACCTAATCCTAACTGATATACTTTATCCTCCATCCCTTCCCAAGTCTTACACTACTGGAAGAAAGGTTGGAGATGAGTGGGATAGTATTCAGAGCAGCCCATACATTGGAAGGGTTGGCATCCATTACAGCTGTAACCTGTAGTTATGATTCTAAGAAAGAATGGGCAAGGAACATTTTATCTAGAAATTGTGGCAGTTTCTGGATTACCTTGATGAGTTTTCCCCTGCCACCCTGTTAGTTAAAATACACAGTAAAATGTATAAATGTGCTTTTTCTTTTATTAATTCAAAGAGAGTATATGTTACAATTCCTATTTTCTAATGAAGATTAAACACAACTTCAGTCCTTTACCTTTTCACTTTAAACAATTAGCCCTCAGGAAATCACTAGATCAGTATTCAGTTTTAACACAGTGATAGCCAGTTCTTCATTTCTGAAGGCAAATTCCACAAAAACCTGGGGTTCCAGAAAGAAAAGTGTTCACACAATTGTGGCCAAAACTTCTCATTTAAAAATAAATAGCATGAACTGTCGCACCCATACTTCCTGTGTGGCTTATACCTGTCCAGGGCCAGACAGCAGGTAAGAAGAATGTCTGGAGGCAGGCACTTGGCACAAGGGCTAAGATGTTGCTAAAGCCTGCGCCCCACAAGGGAGAACATCATTTGAGTTCTGGTTCCTCTGCTTCTGATGCAACTTCATACTAATGTATACCCTGGGAGGCAGCAGGTGATGGCTCCCAACACTTGGGTCCCTGCCACAATCCATGTGGGAGACTTGGATTCAGCTCTAGATTCCTGGCTTTGGCTTGCCCAGCCCTGGCTGCTGTGGGTATTTGGGGAGTGAATCAGCGAATGGAAGATCTGTCTGTCTTTCTGCCTTTGAAATGAAATGGAAATAAATAGAATTTTAAAAATTAAATAAGAAAGAAGAATGCAGGTTTGGAGAAAAGGAAAAAATATTAGATGTAGAGGTAAAATGATAGTTCAAATGAGAGATGGGTATCATTTTGCCCTGTTGGAAGATGTCTAATGGAGACACGGTAGTGGATGGGTAGTCCCTGTCTTCACAATTGCTTACTGCCAGAACTGGGGTAAACAAGCATGACTCATGCAAAATTTGTTTTTTTTTTTATTAGATTGACTATTTTTCTTTTTAAAAATGGTATATTTATTTGAAAGGCAGAGTGACAGAGAGTGAGAGGAAGAGAGGCAGGGAAAGGGTTCTTCCATGCATGGTTCACTCCCCAGATGGCCACAATGGCTGAAGCTTCATCAGGTGGAAGCCAGGAGCCTGGAACTCCATCTGGTTCTCCCAAGTGGGTGCAGGGACTCACACACTTGGACTATCTTCTGCTTTCCCAGGTGCATTATCAAGGAGCTGGATCAGAAGAGGAGCAGCCAGGACTCAAACTGGTACTTGTATGGATGGAATATTGATGTCACAGGTGGCTGCTTAATCCACTGAGCCACAGCATCAGTCTGGAATGTTAATTATTCTTGCAAGTGAATTGCAAAGTGTTGTACTTTTTCTTTTAAGATTTATTTATTTATTGGAAGGCAGAGTTACAGAGAGGCAGAGGCAGAGAGAGATAGACCTTCCATCCACAAGTTCATTCCCCAAATGGCCACAACAGTTGTAGCTGGACCTATCTAAAGCCAGGAGCCTGGAGTTTCTTCTGGGTCTCAAACGTGGGTGCAGGGGCCAAGGACTTGGGCCATCTTCCACTGCTCTCCCAGGCCATAAGCAGAGAGATGGATGGGAAGTGGAGCAGCTGGGACTTGAACCAGGGCCCAAATGGGATGCTGGCACTGCAGGTGGTGGCTTTACCTGCTAAGCCACAGTGCCGGCCCCAGTATTGCACTTTTTAAAAAAGATTGATTTATTTATTTGAGAGTAAGAGCAACATGGAAATAGACACGGGGAGGGGGGAGGAGAGAGATCTTTCATATACTGGTTTACTCCTCAAATGGCTGCAACAGCCAGGGTGGGCCAGCCTGAAGCCAGGAGCCAGGAACTCCATCCAGGGTCTCCCACATGGGTGGAAGGGACTCAAGTACTTGAGCATCATTTGTTGCCTTCTTAGGTGCATTATAAGAGGGCTGGATCTGAAGAGGAACAGTTGGGGCTCAAATTGGCACTCTGATATGGGCTGCCAGTGTTGCAAATGGGGGCTTAACCTGTGGTATTATAGTGCTGGCCCCAGCTACATTATGTACTCTTATGTGTTTTAAGCAAATTAGTTAAAACTATGAATATTTTGGGAAGATTTTTTAAATAGTTCAGAAAATTATCTCTTCAAGACTTTTTTTGACATTTAAAGAAAGAGTAATACTTGATAATATTAAATAATTTTCAGCAATAAAATCACTTCTTAATGAAGTATCGTTTTCATATAGCCCTTATAAGAGTGTAGGTTTCTTTTTAAAACAATTGCCATTCACTCATTGTTAAAAAGTTTTCTTTACCTTGAAAGAAAATATGCAGTTAACTTTTTAAAGATTTAATTGCTTATTTGAAAGTCAGAGCTACAGAGAAAGGGAAAGACAGAGGTAGCTACAATGGTCAGCACTGGGCAAGGCTGAAGCCAGGAGCCAGGAGGAAGTGGCAGTGGCCCAAGCATTTGAGCTATCTTCTGCTGCTTTTCCCGGGCCATTAGTAGGGAGTTGGATCAGAATTAGAGCAGCCAAGACATACACCAGTGCCCTTATGGGATCCCAACATCACATGTGGTGTCTTTACCTGCTAAGCCACAACATTGCCACAACATTAAGAAATATCTGCTCTGTAGCATGCTATCATATCTGTTTACATCATCATTGTTGTTATCTCATTTTGTAACTTGCAGAGTCTACACTGAAAATAGAATAAATTCCAGTTTTCATGTTTTATCATTTCTTTGTTGTTTGCACTGTTAAAATTATCTTCAAGATAATTATCATTTATAGCCCTTCTCTCTACTGTTGAGAAAGAGTTTTTATCTTCATACTATTTGTTGAAATATTTGCTTAGTGTAGGGTTAGTATTATGAATATAACATAAACTGAAAATAGATTTTTATGAAAGTTAATTATGGGAATAGGAGAGGGAAGAGGAAGAACGGTGGGAGTGTGGGCAGGAGAGAGGGGAGGGTGGGAGTATAACTATGCTCCTAAATCTGTATATATAACTTACAGGAAATTTGTATACCTTAAGTAAAATTTAAAAAAAAAAACACAAAAGTGATAATTAACTTCAAAATATTAATTTCAAGAGGGAGTTTTCATTTTTGTAGAATTTTTTATGCCACTTGTTCTTTTTGTGAGATTAGCCTGTATACACTTAACCAAGCACACGTAGTCCCAACATCTTACAACTCTCCGAAGGCAAGCAAACCAGCAGTGGTGCCTCTATCAAGTTCCCATTGTCTGAGCTTCTGCTTTGCCCTTAGTATCTCACATTAGCCAAGGCGTATGACCACCTGACCACCAGGCCAGTGAGGGGTTCCATGCCAGTGTGTACAACAAATAGCAAGAAAGAGCTATTTTCTTTAGTACAAATACACACACACACACATCAAAACTAACACAAACAGATGTTCTAATACTTTCTTTCCACACTTCAGTGGACTATCTTCTACTGATGTGATGAAGTCATCCTTTCTGGAAATTACTAGAAACTTGAAATCAGGTCTACCTTGCAGCATTCATTCATGCAACAATTAGTGACAACATCGTTATAATACAGGGGTATTCTGGCCCCTCCCAGAGTTTTCTTGTGTGACTAAAATGCTGCAGTTCACCCTAGAGAATCGATGAGCAAGTTCATCCTCCTGCCAGTCGTGAGGCCTGGATTCAATTTTATTCCAGTGTAAGAGTACCTTGCTATGAAGATACTTGGTATGAAGTACTTTGTTTCATGAAGTATGGGGGCTTTCTTAGAGCATTGTGACACTCAATGGAAGTAGGCTATGAGCCCTGCAGAGCCAGTTCTTGATGCCAGCCTGTTTCCAGCAGTGTTTCTCCCTTTTGGAGGCACAGTTCTCTCCAGCAGCAAGCCAGCCATGGAGCACAGAGTCAGGTTTGGTCCAGCAGTTGGCCAAGGCAGGGACCCAGGCCCATTGTCTTCTCCCCCCAGCTCAAGGTTTACTTCAAAGCACTAAGTCTTAATCCATCCTTCTTTTCCAAAACCATAAGGCAGGCACATTCTAAAGGTAACCACCTACAGTGACTCTAAAGACTATCCCTCACCTCAGCCTGATGAATCTAAGAAGCATTGGCCTTGCTGAGTTCCACATGGCTTTTTGACTCTTTTCAGATTGAAGCAGAAAGATCAAACACAAGTTCTCTGTCCAGCTGGGCCCACTGCTGCAATATTGAATTCATGTGTTGAAAGCACCTTTTAAGACACCTATAGGCATTGTTTCATTTAATAGTCCCACAAAGCTATGAGGTAGTGTGCCAGCTTTTCATCACTACAATGAAATTCCTCAGGAAATTAAATATATAGAGAGAAAAGGTTTATTTAAGCCATAGTTTTGGGGGTTCCACTCCAAGTCCAAGGCGCCATTGCTTTGGCATCTGTGACAAGGGCAATGGAGGAGTGTGTTCTGAGGAAGGATTATACTGTGAGTCAGGAAGCAGAGGCAGCCACTGGGCTTGCCTCCGACTTTGGAACAACCCGCAACAGAATTGCGTTCTGAGCCCACACTACACTGCATTCTGAGGACCTCCCATTAAACTCACCTCCCACATGCCATGATCAGATTAAGCCTCTGCCCTTTCAGTAGCATAAACTTTAAGATTTGGAGATTTAAAGTGTTGTTGAAACCATAATAGATAGATATGATGATCATCTCCATTTTACAGAGGAAATTTTACTGAGCAATCGCAAAGCTGGTGCAGCTCAGGAAATGAAGGTTCTACAATGCAAACTCAAGCTTGACAAACTTCAACATGTGTAGTGAAACCATTATACCACACTGCAGTACATGACAAAAGCAATAACTGTATCCCAGAGTCATGGTCCAGAACAAGGTCTAGAGGGTCAGACAAGTGTGTAACAAAACAGATTGGCAAGGGTTGCTGGGGAACACACAGCTGAGAGGACCTAAATCTGCCTTGGTGGGGATCAGAGGACACCCTGCACTGGAGGGAACTCGTAGACATTAGCCAGGAGTAAAGGCTGCTGAACACTCCTGATAGAGGAACCATTTATGCAAAGGTGAGGAAGCTTAAGAGACTCTGACATGTTAAACAACAGCAAATCCTTTCCCGAGTAGGCGGAGCACAAGAAATGGAATTCTGAGTATCGAATGGAGGAGCAATAAGAAAAAAGATGGGAGAAAAGGTCTAAAGAAGAACAGGGAAACTCTGTCCACTTGCCTAAGAGCTTGAGACTTTATTATTATTATTTGAAGGGCAGAGTTACAGAGAGAGGGGGAGAGACAGAGAGGGCTTCATCGCTGATTCACTCCCCAGATGCGAGGCTGCCTCTATGTATCTCTGCCACTCACTCTGTGCTTGCCATCTCAGTACCAGAATCACACCAGGACCATCAGTCCCACTGCTATGCCCAAGGGCTGCAGGAATTTCTGCAGAAGGCCCTCAAACTATTGTGAGGGAAGTTCTAAACTGGAATCCAAATTGCATTGGCTGAAGGAGGTCAGTATCTTTTCCTTATCAGACACATTTGAGAATAAATGGAAAAACCTGTGTGACTTACTGAGTCAACATTTCAGATAAAACCTACATGGTAGCAACACAAGAAGCTGGATTCATCCCAGGTCCACCAAACTAGAAAAGATGACAATTCTGCTTTACCGCTGCATAGATTATCTGGACAGGAGCCAACATATCTGAGTCAGGCTTTTCTCTCCTTTTTTCACCATACTCTTCTTTCTCTCTTCCTTCTCTCTTCTTTCCAGTAACAAAAATTTATTTAAGGCATTCATGTGTACAAAGTAAGTGCACAGGAAGCAGGCAATACAAAATTGTGTAAAAGAAGATTATGTCCTTAAAGATACCAATCTAACTGAAGCAGATAAGAGGTAAACCTTGAGAAAGAAGTAACCTAATAAGATAAGACATGATGCCTATCAAGTAGATGGCACAGGCAATGGTATTGCAGAAAAGAGGAGATTTCTCTGAAATCGAAAGATTAGGAAGGAGTTAAATTGTTAGAGAGGAGTGGCCCTGGAGGTGTTCATAGAGCAATTATGTGGACATGGGCATTGGAAAATAACATCTAACATTCACTCAACATTGCCAAGCATGGCCCTAGGAACTTTACACACCTTAATTCATTCTATTTCTTTCAATATTCTTTTGAGGTAAACAATATTAAGTCCTATATGAAAGGTGAGTCAAATACAGCACAGAGAGACCTAGTGACTTGCCCAGGGCTGCAGAGTAAAGAAGCAGAAGAGCCACAGAGTGGTCCTGAGCAGTTTGCCATCAAAGTGCGATGTTAACCACTACTTTCTCTTCCACACCACTGAATGTGTGGACAGCAGACAGGCGTCGCTCAGCGCATGTGGACAGAGTACAGATGGGCGAGGGTGTGCATGGAGTGTGTGGGCTCCTCTTCCAACACAGGAGGGAGTGGGGCATATGCATAATGGCTCTGATACTCTCCATGTGGGGGACAGCCTGAAAGCCAGTGACTTGGATTTTAAAAGGCAGCTTCATTATAAGTGCATATAATTTCAACAGTGAAAACCCAAGCAGCACAATCTTACGTAAGCAAAGGCTCCAGTAGTGCTGGGGTTGATCCAGAGACTGAGGGCAGTGGTGTACTGGGTTAGTACACAACTGGGTATTCACATGATCTCAGCTGTGCAAATGTACAAATTAGAATCTGTATTTATGGACTCAACATTTGGGTAAACATCAGTTTTAATTTAAAAAAAAAATGTGGATGTTGTGTTTGGGCTCTCAGTCCCTCCGCCTGTTGCTGGTTTTTGCTCCCTCCTCTTTCTGCCACAAGCAGAGACAGTGGGCAGGGCAGTGACCATCCTGAACAAGGCCATTCCAGTGCTCATCAAGGTCCAATGTGGGTGGGAAGGCAGAGCAAACTCCCCACCTCCCCACTCTGGTCACAGAGGACTGCTTCTAGCATAAGGAGTGGGGAAAAGAGGACAGGGATGGGGCCAAATGCCCAAGTTGTCTGCATTTCAGAAAGGGAAAACTTTGTCATCAGACAGTGAGGCTTGGTCAAACTGACACTATCTGTTCTGGAACAAATTCATGGGACTATTTTTCCATCCCCGAACATGTTAGGGAAACAATGATCTCATCTGAAGAAACAGAGTGTGGTTGGATGAGGACACCAGTGGACAAGCTTCCTGAAAAAGAAAAAAATTATTCAACATCTGAGTTCCATAAATTCCTTTAAAAAAACCCAAATTTCCAAGGGAAAAGCCAATAAAATCGTCTCTCCACTTTTTCTCCAGCTCCAATTCAAATGACATCAAACAAAATCCACTCCTATGTTTTGAGATTTGGATTTTTCCCCTGTATTTTTGTTCCTCTTCCCACCCTGAGATTCTTAACGTGTGAGGCATCTCAGTCATACGGCATTCATTTTCACCCCCTTGGCAACTTTGATGCTTCTGAGTCCATCGTAGTGAGTTTAGGTCTCCCACACCTAAGCTTCCCAACTTCAGTGGGCAGATGCCAGGGGTGAGATAAAGTGTCTTTTTCTGTCACTGTCTGACAAGCCCCCCCCCACATATCCCCACAGTGCATGGAGATCAGAACAGGCATAGCTAAGGGAAGGGTGGACAAGAAGTTAAAAGCAATTTTCCAGATTGCTTTGATGGGACTGCCCTGCATGGCTTTCAGCTCCCCGTGACCATAGGGAAAACGTGCAGAGCGCTCCTCTCCCATCCTCTCCTTGTCTCTGAACAGACATGCATTCAGGACGTTCACACTGCAGTCTTTTGAACAATTAGAATTGTAAAAAAAAAAAAAA
This sequence comes from Oryctolagus cuniculus, assembly GCF_051225735.1. NCBI lineage: Eukaryota > Metazoa > Chordata > Mammalia > Lagomorpha > Leporidae > Oryctolagus > Oryctolagus cuniculus. Next base: position 68,668,584 of record NC_142870.1, read on the forward strand.
AAAGTTGTCCAGAGTTCTCTTGGGGGAAAAAAAGCGATAGCAGGCAGTCGATTTCTTCAAACCAATCTCTCGGGGCCAGTACTGTGGCATAGCAGCATGCAAGGGCATTCAGTATGAGGCACCTTTAAAAAAAAATAAATAGGTAAATCTCTACTGACGAATCAAAGACAGCAATAACCTCTGGTAACTCATGTGGTGTGATTCTTAGGAGCAGCAGAACATCAAAAGAGCACCTGGAGGCCTGTGTGGGGAGGACGGACTGGGAGGGGTGGAGCTGCTAGGGGGCCAGGCTGGGGCACGATTTGCTGCTGCGAAAGTCAGAGGGGCTCCCGGTGATGGGTGCATCTTGGCCTGGCCTAGGAATACACACAGGGAATCAGGACCCACTTCAGCTTGGCCTAGTCTCAGCGGTTGCTGCCAACTAGAGAGTGAACTAGCAGGTGGAAGATCTCTCTGTCTCTTCATCTCTATTACTCTGCATTTCAAATAGAGAAATAAATAAATAATTACAAAACACAGTAACTCATTTTGTTTTCAGAACAATCCTATAGAAAGATTTGATTGGTTACGAGCTGTGATCTACAGAGACGGAAGTAATGCACAGACCAGCTGAGTGATTGCAAAGATCAAGAAAATCCAGCCAGAGCATAATATGCCTCCAGCTTCTAAGCCAATAGGAGGAGGAGGAGGAGGAGGCAAAGAAGAAAGAGGAGGGCGAGAGGAGAAGGGAGAGGGGGGGATTGCTTACCTTCTGGCTGCATTCTCACAAGGGACAGGCAAAGATGAGTTCCTTTGGGACTGTTTTATAAGGGCATTAATCCCATTCATGAAGGCGGTGCTTCCTGCAAATCCCCACCACCTACCTAACACTGCCACCTCCAGGTTGACATTTCCACCCCTGGACTTGGAGGGGGATACAAACATTCAGACCGAAGTGCCCCCCTCCCTTATTGATCCCTCTCTGCCAGTCATCTGTAGCCCCTCCCCTCCCCAGGGCCAGCAAGCTACCAACTTGGTTTCTGTCACTACAGATTGCTTTGTATTTTCTAGAATTTTAAATAAATGGAATCATGCAATTTGCACTGCTTTTTTGGCTGTCTTTCTTACTCAGTATAATATTTTAGTATTCATGTATGTTACTGCATGTAGCAATACGTCATTCCTTTGCGTTGCTGAGTAACTACTATTCCACTGAATGGATGTCCACAATTTATCTATTCACCTGCTAAAAGATAATTTGAGTTGTTCGTAGGTTTGGGCTGCTATGAATAAAACTACTGTGTGTGTTTATGTATAATCTTCCAGTTAACACATTTTTCATTTATCTTACGTAAATATCTAAAAGAGAAATGGCTAGATAATAGATACAGATTTTTTTAAAAGATTTATTTCTTCATTTGAAAGGCAGAGTTATGGAGAGGGAGAAATGGAAAGAGAGAACCACTGGTTCACTCCCCAAATGGCCACAACAGCTGAGACTGGGCCAGGGCAAAGCCAGGAACCAAGAGTTTCTTCCAGGTCTCCCACATGGGTGAAGGGACCCAAGGACTTGGGCCAGCCGCACATGCTTTCCCAGGTGCAGTAGCAGGGAGCTGGATCAGAAGTCCAGCAGCTGGGACTCAATCAGCACTCATATGGGATGGCTGAGTCACAGGCAGCCGCTCAATCCTGTAAGCCCCAATGCCGGCTTCATGTTCTTACACTTTAAGAAGCTACCAAACTGTTTTCTAAGTAGCCCTGTCATTTTTACATTCCCACCAGGAGTTCGTCCACATCATCATCAGCATTTACTATGGTCATTCTTCCTAATGATAGCCGTTCTAAGTACGTAGTGTTATCTCACTGGGATTTTAAATTGAATATCCCTAATGACTAACAATATTGAGCATCTTAGCATCTGCTTATGTGCCATCTGAATATCTTCTTTGATTAAAAGAATTGCCTTTGCTAATATTTTGCTCATTTTCTAGAATTGGGTGGTTGATTTTCATGTGCATTCTTAATATATTCTCAGTACTAGTCCTTTCCAGAGAGATGGTTCACAAATATTTCACAACAGTCTGTAGCTTGACCTTTCTTTTTTAACAATGTTTGAGCAGAAAATTTTAGTTTTTATGAAGTTTAATTTATCTTTTTTGTTGTTCCTTTTATGGGTAGTGCTTTTTGTGTTGGGTGAAAGAAATATTTGCCTGATCCCAAGGTATCAACAATTTTCTCATATGCTTCAGCTACAAGTTTTGTAGTTTGGGTTTTACATTTAAGTCTCCGGATTCAGCTTAACTGGGTTTCTCTCAGCCTAATTCCAAACGTCATTTGGCTGGGATAATTTAGGAAGGCCATCCTCAGACAGCCCAGTAGGGTGCTATGCATGCAATGTTTCACTGATCACGTTTTCAAAAATCAGGCGAGGAAGATGTCATTGGATTTCTGCTGCAAGGGTATTTTTTGGTTATAGGTTTCATTTCCCTGTCTGGTATCCAGACAACATCTCTTCCACAGACTGTGCTGAAATTAGAACAAAAAGGCATTCCCTTTCCTCAGAAGTCTTAATGAAATTCCCCTTCATAGCAGCCTTGTATTTCCTAGCCTCCACCGACTCTTTGGGAGGTTTTAAGGCGTTTTTCCTTACTGTCCAAAGACCTTAGATGCAAGGATTCATAAAATAATGCACTCGAATATTCTCAGGAAATATGGCTCAGGACTCACTTTGGAATTATTTACCTGAAATACTGAAGCCAAGGACCACAGGACACAGATTGGATGGTGCAAAGAGAAGGGAAGCAGACTAGGTAAACAGAACACACTGGTACATAGGGCGGACTGCAGGTTCCTCCTTGTGCTACCTGATCACGGTCAGGTCAAGGAAGCTCTTAGAGGCTCTGTTTGTGACTCTCAGAAACAGGAAAATTAGGCTCAGCTTCTGGGCATCCTGTGCTAGTTGCCATAAATAAAAAGATCCCATTTCCCTGTCATTGTTTCCTTTGGCAGCTACCACTGATGAAGGGATGTCTTAGTTATGAGCTTGTTTGGTCCATAGTATTTCCCTGACTTGGTGAACCAAAAACACCGGTTAAACATTTTCTTTAACAAGTTGCAATCCATATTAAACCTCAAGTTAAGGGAATTAGTATCTAGTTACAAGAAATGTACAAGAAAGGGTTGTATAACCTGAAACAAGACTAAAATTAACAAATCATTTTTTAAAAGATTTATATTTTTATTTATTTGAAAGACAAAGTTACAGAGAGACGTAGAGACAGAGAGAGAGGTCTTCCATCCACTGGTTCACTCCCCAGATGGCCACAATGGCTGGAGCTGTGCTGATCCAAAGACAGGAGCCAGGAACTTCCTCTAGTCCTCCATGTGGGTGCAGGGGCCCAAGCACTTGGGCCATCTTATACTGCTTTCCCAGGCCATAGCAGAGAGCTGGATCAGAAGAGGAGCAGCCAGGACTAGAACCGGTGCCCATATGGGATGCCAGGCTTCAGGCTAGGGCTTTAACCCACTGCGCCACAGTGCCAACCCCTAACAAATCTTTATACCCAGATACGCATTACTTATCACCAAATTCAACTGTTGTAATCACCGTTTAACTTAATCTAAGTCCAGTTCAAACTCTGCAACCTAGAAATAAAATCCACCCAAATTCCTGCTTAGATTCAGAATTTTTTCCCTACCTGGGCTATAAGGATGAAGCATTTAGATTCCTTACTGACTCCAATTAGCTCTCAAGAACAATTTATGATGACAGCTTTCTTCCATGATTGTCTAAAAAAACAAAAGCAATGTTCACCCAAGTTGCGTTTATGGCTATGAAAACTTTGCTCTGTTCTCTCCTCTCCTTTAATGATACGACACTTATCCTCGCTGTTGTCATTAGAGCTGCCTTACTGCCTTGCTTCTCCCAGGGCCGTGCCTTCTCTTGACTAGATTATTCAGAAGCACATTTTAACTTAACAGAGTGATGTTAAGCAAATTCTATGGCAGTTTTCTCACATATACACCTGTGGGTTGTCTGCTTCCTGGTTTATTTAAAATAAATGTTTACTACCTGGTTAAATGTCCATGCCCCAGTCCCCTCCTAGCCGCCCTTTCCTTAATATATTGTTAACTATGTTGCTCAAGAAAAAACACAGGAGTTCCACTTTATTCACAGTTTCACATTCTGGAATTTCAGTTACCTGCAGTCAACCACGATCAGAAAAATATTAAATGGAAAATTACAGAAATAAAAAATTTACAAGTTTTAAATTGTGTGCTGTTCTGGATAGTATAATGACACCACTCACTGTCTCATTCCATTCCAATCCATGAATCATTCTTTTTTCAGGGAATCCATGCTGTAGACACCATTCACCCATCAATAACTTCATAGCTATCTCACTTCTCTTCCTGGGAGAAACAATGGACCACTATGTTTACCGTAAGTATTTTACCACTTTTCATCCAGAAGAATATTTTTGTCTTGCAAGTTGGTATTGACTCTCTCAGTGTTTATTTATTTTTTTAAAGATTTATTTATTTATTTGAAGGCAGAGTTACAGAGGGAGAGAGGGAGAGAGAGGAGAGAGAGAGAGAGAGGGAGAGAGAGAGAGAGAAAGAGAGGTCTTCCATCTGCTGGTTCCACCACTGGAGCTGGCAATAAGGCACAGTGGATAAAGCTACTGCCTACAATGCCAGCATCCCAGATTGGCACTGGTTTGAGACCTGGCTGCTCTACTTTTGATCCAGCTCCCTGTTAATGGCCTGCGAAAAGCAATGGAAGATGTCCCAAGTGTGAGCCCTTGTCCCAACATGGGAGACCCGGCAAAGGGTCCCGGCTGCTGGCTTCAGCCTGGCTCAGCCCTGGCCGTTGCAGCCATCTAGGGAGTGAACCAGCAGATGGAAGATTTCACTTTCTCTCTGTCTCTGCCTGTCTCAGTCTCTCTCTCTGTCTAGCTCTTTCAAAAAAATTAATTACTGGGCTCCTGTGTCACCGGTACTCCAGGTTCTAGTCCCAGTTGGGTGCCAGTTCTGTCCTGGTCGGAGCTCCTCTTCCAGTCCAGCTCTCTGCTGTGGCCCAGGAGGGCAGTGGAAGATGGCCCAGGTGCTTGGGCCCTGCACTCGCCCGGGAGACCAGGAGAAGCACCTGGATCCTGGCTTCAGATCGGCGCAGCGCACCAGCCGTGGCGGCCATTTGGAGGGTGAACCAATGGAAGGAAGACCTTTGTCTCTGTCTCTGTCTCTCTCTCACTATCTAACTCTGCCTGTCAAAAATAAAATAAAATAAAGTTCCACCACTGAAAATTCAGTCCTAAGGGTTAAATGTCTACCTCTGGGCATTCGCCTCTAAACACAAGTACTCTCGAGGGAGACAGCCCATGAAACAACTCAGTGTGTAGGGCATTGTTCATTTCCTACATGATGACTCAGGACATAAGGACAGAGTTTGATAGTTGGGGAAGTAGCAACAATAAAATCAGGGAATACTGACCCAGAACAAAAATCCTGGATGGGATGCCAGATTGGTAGCTCTAATTAGGAACAGTTTGGGGTTACCTAGATCCCCAGTGGGAGAAGAGGGTGACTGTGAGGGAATCACAGAGCTAGATTCAGAAACCAAAGGCAAATGTCACCTATTTCATGGTGGTGGGCCGAGCCAGAGGCTGGTGAAACGTGTGTATTTCATAACTCCCCAAGTCAGTACTGGGACTATTTGGCCAGATGAGTCACTGTGCCCACAAACCGTTCGTTATGCCCAGTCATATGATGTGAATGTTAACACAGTAATAGAGGCACCAGGATGAAATAGGGGTCAAGAGTCCTTAAATCCATTGCCCATTCCAGGGGATTCTCTCCAGATTCCCACCTAGAAGCCCTGGAGAGTGGTGTGGGTGTTTTCTCAAGTTTTATGGAATTCCCACTAAATGTGGTGGGGTTGCTTTGCCAGAGATTGAGAGAGAGAAAGAGACAGAGAGGTTTTCACTTGGGAAACCATGAATGAAGATCATTAGGAAGGGTCAGAGGATTCTTTTAACTTCAAGTTAAATGTGAATACCCTTGGGATCCACAATTTCTCACATGGCTTTTCAGACCCTCAGAGTGAACAGATTTAGAAACATATGCATACATATAAATAAATAAAAGCATACATACACCATACATGTCATGGCTGTATTCCACATAAATCAAAATAACTAAAAATGTAGGACAGCATAGATGTCAGTAAACTGCTTTTGAATATAAATAAGACATCCTTTTTTTATAAAATATTTATTTTATTTTATTTGAGAGGTAGAGTTACAGAGAGAGGGAGAGACAGAGAGAAAGGCCTTCTATCCACTGGTTCACTCCCCAAATGACTGCAATGGCCAGAGCTGGGCCAATCAGAAACCAGGAGCCAGGAAATTCTTCTGGGTCTCCCACGCAGGTGCAAGGGGCCCAAGGACTCGGGCCATCTTCCACTGCTTTCCCAGGGAATAGCAGAGCTGGACTGGAAGAGGAGCAGCTGGGACTTGAACTGGCACCCATATGGGATGCCTGCACTGCAGGCGGAGGCTTAGCCTACTACACCACAGCAATGGCCCAAAATAAGATATTCTTTTTTTTATTTAATAAATGTGAATTTACAAAGTGCAACTTTTGCATTGTTGTGGCTTCCCCCCCACCTCCCTCCCTCCCGCAGCCCTCCCCTCTCCCACTCCCTCTCCCATCCCGCCCTTCATCGAGTTTCATTTTCAATTACCCCAAATAAGATATTCTTAACAAAAAAAGTTTAAGAAAAAAGGAAAAATTATTTTAACAGTGATTGAGTCTGTGACGTTCTTATTAATCCCCCAATCTATCTCCTGTACTCAAAGGAGGACACTGGCGGGTTTCACAGTGACTCATGACCTGAAATCAATTCTTAAAGGCCACAAGGAGGCAGTGTCTGGAGGAAGCCTCTCAACCATGAATAGACACCCCTCTGTGCTTCTCACCCTTTGGCTTCCAGCCATCAATACAGCACCTGGTCTTTACTGCAGGGCAACCTAGTACAGGGATTGGAGAATGGATAGAGTCAAGGTTGCAGGCTCCTGCCCTCCTCTGTCACTACCCCAGCATCAGCTCTGATTGGAGCAGGCTGAATTCTAACCACCAAGATGGTTGTGAGTCATCACCTCTCATCACCTCACTTGCAGTGTGAGTTTGAGGAGCCCCACGGCTTGACCGGATCCCAGCCTCTTCATACACTGGACAAGATGATTGGCCCATGACCCATGTGCTCCTGGCGTGAACAAACTCTCGGGGTTGGACATCTTAATGTCAACATTTCAAAGAGTGTACATAAAACGCAAATTATTAACACAGTAGGAGAAAAAGATCCATAAGGTACAAAACAGTTTTTTTCTGGCCATTTCAAATGGATATTGGTAACACAAAATAAAACATTAACAACAAAGATTCACTTTGAAGCCTAGATAAGCTCAGCTAGGTAGAGTCTCTTTCCATTAAAGCCAGCTGCCTTCAGTTTGAAACAATTGTCCTCTTGCTGATTGGTCAACTCAGTTACTAGCCAGTGATCTGAAAGGTAGAAAACTTCCTGCAGAGGTTACCATTTCATTCCTCTGGATTCATGGCTGTTTTTACACTTCACTTTAGTCAGACACCGAAGAACATCTGGTGTTTCATAAAATGTCACCTTCAAATAAAAATTTGGCAGTCACGTGATAGAGTTCTGGGAAATGACACACTGTCTAACCAACATCCATGTGCAGGCTCCTGTAACAGATCTGAAAGGAAATTGACTTGCTGTAACCCACACAGAGCCGCTGAGTGAGGGATGCCCTCCAGGTAACTTTTCCTATCAATGGGCATATGCCACAGCCCAGCACCATTTCCAACCCAATCAGTCCACAGTTCCCAGCTGCTGCATGGAGGAGCCTGCCAAGGCAATGGGGGAGAGGGAAGAACAAAAGCAAGAGAACTGGACTCCTGGGCTGGAAAGCGTTAGCGCTTGTTAGAACACTGCAGGTTGGTTCTTGTTACTCACACCTGAAGCATCACCAACCACATTAAAGGAAAGAAACAATGGATGCTGTTTTGTCTGTCCTTAAAATCTCCCTTTCATTCCAGTGAAAGTGTTTGGAGTATTTTAATTAAGTCTCCCTGGAGCCAGATTGCCTGAATTAACTCCTGATTCTGCAACTTCCTAGTAAGGAAACTGAGGGCTGAGGGTGAATTTCTGATCCTTTCTAGTCCCACTTTAGTAAAATGGGAATGAAAATGCTGCTTGCCTTATAAAGTTGCTGTGAGAATTTAAGGACTTAATACTTATGGGGGGGGGGGCTGATGCCTGGCGTAGAGCAAGCCCTATATAAGAATTACTTATTATCATGCTAACCTTCAAAAGCGAGAATTAGCTGGAAAGATTAAAGTTTTTTTCGCATAGGTTGTTTTAAAGAGTCTCACATTGAGAATTTATTTCCTTAGAGAGGTTTTAATCCTTTTACCACCTGAACTTCATCAGACTCCTTTTGTTACCTCCTTCTATATGGGTTAAAACAAGCCCACAAATACAGGGTTCTCGGACATGAAAAGCTAGTGGCTGTTACTAAGGTGCCCTCTCTTTAACCCACGGGTCTGCTCAGGAAAGAAAGCAAGTTATAGGTCTGAAATTAACATTTCCCTTCTGTTATGAAGCGCCACGGCTCAAAAGAACATTAGAACAAACCCAGGTGTCCCAGTGAAGATGGGCTTTGCTCCGCCAATTAGACAGAGCTGTGTCTGCCTAGGGGTTGGCAGCAGCTATGTCGCACTGTGCCCCAAATCAAACAAAACTTCTAGGGCTTTGGAGTTGAGACAATGGCTGAACGACAAGGGTGCAGTCCCAGAGGGCCCAGGCTTATTTTTGCAGATGGAGACAATGAAAAGTCTGTGTCTTTGAAAACAATTGTCCAGGTCTATGGTTTACTGGGATGTGCCTTTCCCTTAAGAATACAGAATTCCTAGCATGGGGAGAAAAGAGGCTCCCTGTCATAATCTCTAGGATAAGTTGATTGGCTAAAATTTGCAATCCTCCAAGTCTCCAGGGTGAAACCAGGAGGAACTGATTCCACCATGCTTAAAAAAAAAAATGCTGACCCAGGGAGGGTGATGTTGTTCTGACTGGCAATTCAGACAAACAAGGGGATTATTCCAAACTCTGATGAGTAATAGTTTCCAAGAAATGCTGAGAAATAGCCAGAGGGTATGCTGTGATCAGAGGGAGATGCTTTGCCAGAGGTAATGTCCCACAGGAAGCCAGGTGGTTTCAAGGAAAACACAGGCTAACAGCCCCCAGAACAGCCCTAGTTCCAAACGGTGATGGGAGACTCACTGGCACTCCAAACATTCTACCCTCTCCTCCAAACCCCCTTCTCCTTACCATGCTTTTTATGTGCAGAGTTTCAAGGCAAGGGGTCAGTTAAAACCAATTCTCATCCAGATGTTCAGGCCTGACCATGAACCTCCTCCACCCATGGTCCAGAGTTATTCACTGCAAAAGAAAGCAGTCACCTTCCAGAGCAAATTCCATAGGGAGACTCCAAGGACATATGTAATCCATCATATTATCATCACCTATGTCACCAGCTTCTCCACACTTGCAAGGCTAGCCCTGAACAGTCCAATTCTGTAAGCGTCTAAGTGTGACTAGGTTTAAGGGTTTGTGATTCCAAATGCAGCATAGAAAAGAAGAGCCCTAGGGAAGGAGTTAGACTTCAGCTAAGTCCTAGATCGGACCCCTTCCTCAGTCTGTGAACCTGGGCAAGTTGCTCAAGCTCTTGAGTTTCAATAAAACTTATAAATTTATCTCCTGATAGGGCTTCTGTTTTGCTAAGAACAAGCACAGTGCCTGGTCTAGAGTAAGGACTCAGTAGATGTTACTTATTTGTGTGGTTTTATTTATTTATTTGAAAAGTGGAGTTACAGAGAGAGAGAGAGAGAGAGAGAGATCTTCTAACTGCTGGCTCAATCCCCAAAATGCTGCAATGGCTTGGGCTGGGCCAGGCTGGAGCCAGAAGCTTCTTCTGGGTCCCCCACATGAGTGCAGGAGCCCAAGCACTTGAGTCATCTCTCACTGCTTCCCTAGGCACATTAGCAGGGAGATGGATCAGGAGTGGAGCAGCCGGGACTCTAACCAGCACCCACATGGGATGTCAGCATTGCAGGCAGCAGCTTAACCTGCTACACCACAACACTGACCCCTATTTGTGGTTTTAAGAGGAACATTTAAGAGCAGGTATCTAAAGCTCAGGTATCTTAAGCCTAGGTGAAGTCCTAGTGCCTGGAACAGGTTAAATAATACATGTTTATTAAACAAATACAGTCATGAGTTTTCCCCTGTTTCATTTAGCCACCCATCCCTAACCTTTGCCCCTGCTTCTTTCATCACAAGGGAATTTTCTGGAAGTGGAGGGAAGGTTGTTCTGAGTAGGCGAGGTTGGCTGTGGCAACAGGACTGGTCAAGACTGAGGCTGAAAGCAGGGGTCCTGCTGGCAAACAGTTGCCAAGGGCAGCAGACACCTGGCAAAATCACAGCTAGGAACCAGCATGGGGGTGAGACTGAGGTAAGGGGGCAAGTCCAGGACATGCGGATTCTGTGTGCTTCATTCTCCAAGGGCTGGCCGTGCCAGAAGTTCCAGCAAGCGGAACCCACCAAAACCGAGACATCAAAGGTCCTTTCAGGTTTTGCCAGGAGCAGCTATGACTCGTTCCAGGTAGAATGTGAGAGCTCCTGCCGGAGAACCAGACACTTACTTATCGATTATGCGCCACCCTGCTCTCTCAGTCCCTGCTCTGCCTCCAGGATTTCCTTCCACTCACAGGCTTGATGGGAAGAGAGGGAGGCTTCAAGGTGGCCAAAACATTTCCCTCTTGTTTCAGTAAAATTCATCACAGAATAGTCTTTTATTCCACTTAACTAAAATACATGGCCTGTACTCAGGAGTGTGGGTGAAGACAAAGTGGTTTTTGTTTTTTGTTTTTTAGAAAACTTTTATTTAATACATATAGATTTCGAAAGTACAACTTTTGGATTATAGCGGTGTTTCCTCCCCATAACCTCCCGCCCACCCACAAACCATCCCATCTCCTATTCCCTCTCCCATCCCATTCTTCATTAAGATTCAGTTTTAATTATCTTTATATACAGAAGATCAACTTAGTATATACTAAGTAAAAATTTCAACAGATTGCACTCGCACAGACACACAAAGTATAAAGTACTGCTTGAATACTAGTTTTACCATTAATTCTCTTAGTACAATACATTAAGGACAGAGATCCTACATGGCGAGTAGGTGCACAGTGACTCCTGTTGTTGATTTAACAATTGACATTCTTATTTATGGCGTCAGTAATCACCCTAGGCTCTTGTCATGAGTTGCCGAGGCTATGGAAGCCTCTTGAGTCCACAAACTCCGATCTTATTTAGACAAGGCCATAATCAAAGTGGAAGTTCTCTCCTCCCTTCAGAGAAAGGTACCTCCTTCTCTGATGGCCCATTCTTTCCCCTGGGATCTCACTCACAGAAATCTTTCATTTAGTTCATTTTTTTGCCACAGTGTCTTGGCTTTCCATGGAAGGCAAAGTGTTGATCACTAACTTATCAGTTGTCGGTCCCGTGTCTAAAGTTTCCTTCCTCCTAGTAAGATGTTTTAACGTCCTGTGTCCTGCGGTCTTCTGACCGGAATGTGCCATAAAGGAAATAACCCTAGTCTTCAAAGCCCTCCACACAGCAACTCCCCAGCATAAGGAGGAAGAGGAAGTGTCATATGGAAGCATTTTTTTCAATACCGTAGATGGTGTTGAAGATTGCAAGGTCAACCTGAAGTAGGTGTATTTTCTTAAGAGTTAAAATTGCTTGTTGGTATTGGCAGGAGGCCTAGAACAAAAGAAGGGAAGAATGTGTTCCTGGCGCTCTCAAATGCACAGAAAGCCAGCATTTGCTTTGCAAACATGAGTCTCTGAAGCTTCATGGGCTCCTGCCCACAGCAGGCCAACAGTTTACTTTTGGGCTGCAGTAACACACAATGCTTCAAAGGAGTCCTCTGTGTTGGTTCTCTGCTGGGTTCAAGTTGTGTGCCTTATGATGGTTTCACTGCTATATCACTGTTGAGAGCAAACAACCACTTTGATGCCAGAGGAAAAAAGACCCCTTGGCTTATGTTCACACCTTTTGGCATGACCTTTGTCATTCTGCATTAGTGGTTTTTCAGCTTCTGTTTTGTGGCTCTCTAATTCTGCAGCCATTCTTTCTCCAGTTCTTTTAATAAGCAGTATTTATGCCTTTCCTTTCTTAATGCTTTGAATCTTAATTGTCTCAGCTTAACAGCAGCCTTTCTGGACACAGGTCCCAGAAGAAGCCACCAAAACTAGAAGTAGAAGGCCAGCTGGACCCAAAAGGTCACACAGGCATAGGAAGATCCCAGGACGCAAAGTCCCAAAATGTGAGTTGAGCACAAAATGACTAAATTAGGCATGTAAAATATAGGTTAGATCCTGAGGCCAGGAGCAAGAAGCAAAAAGACGTCAAACTAGAAACAAAGCAGGAGAACAAAGAACCATGGTCTCATTTCAGTGGTAAATCAGCAAGGAAGGAACTTTCGTGCTCATCTTCATCCTCATTCTCATTAGCTGAATACCTACCAGGTAGCAGACAGTCTACAGGGTGCTTCACACACATCACAATTCTGCAGGGTTTAGTCTTTGTGGTCCTTAGTGTGCAGATGAGGGAGCTGAAGCTCAGAGCCAGGAGTCCCTTTGACAATGCCACATTTTGGCTCTGTCTGCATGACTATTGGGCATCCTCTTTCCATGTGTCTCTCTGCTGCCCGGCAGGCTGTGGATATGCAGGTACTTCAGAATGTGGAGAAGAGGAATTGAAAAATAAATGTTTAGGGTTAAGGTACATGTTGGGATGCCTGCATCCCATGTCAGAGTGCTTGGGATTATGTCCCACCTCTGCTTCTGATCCAGCATCCCGCTAATATACCCTGGGAAGCAGCAAAGGATAATTAAAGTACTTGGGTCCCTACCACCCACGTGGGAGACAGAGATGAAGTTCCTGGCTCCTGGCTTTGGCCTGGCCTAGACCTCATTGTTGTAGGCATTTGGGAAGTAAAACAGCAGATGTAAGTGCTCTCTCTTTCTTTCTCTCTGCCTTTCAAATAAATAATAAAAATAAACTTTTAAAAAAGATAAATTTCTTTTGTTGCAAAAAATTTAAAAAATACATGAGATCTTTAAAAAATATCATGAAAAATGCATATTTGAAAAATTATGTATTCATTTCACAATTTTTTTTTGCCCCAGAACAAACTTTCATTCTCTATGAATTTCTAAAAATTATCTGTTAGGCAGAGAGGCGAACAGAAAGAGAAAACTCCTATCTGCTGCTTCATTTCTTAAATGTCTGTGAGGGCCAGGGCTGGAATAAGATCCCGGTCACCCAGGTGAGTGACAAGAACTCAAATTACTTGAATCATCATGGCTGCCTCCTAGGGTATCCATTAACAGAAATCTAGAGTCAGGAGATGGAGGTAGATAACAAAACCAGGCCCTTCAATAGGAGATACAAGTGTCTTAACCATTAGACTGAATTTGACCCCACCACTACCCCTTCCCCCCATCTTCCATGAAATTTGTGCAATATCTTCATACACATGATCTTATCTGTTCCTGAAATTACCAGATTCCTCAAGGTTTGGTTCATCTGTTTTTGGTATCTTTCAGCCTACTTAAACATTGGGTAATTCTCTGTTGTCTGTTTATGTCTACAAGTGAAATCTGCATCAGCAGTCTCAACCCTGGCTGCATGTTAGGCCAGTGGATTTCAAGCATAGGAGGTGCAGCAAGGGCAACTGTAGTTTTCCAAAGTTTCCTAGTGCTTTGGAGATGGAATAAGAGTCTAAGTGAACCAATGCCAGGAGCTGGAATGGTTTTCCTTGGTAAGAATTAAGCTCTCTATCCCATCACACTTCCTTGGGTGAATGTAGATTTTGATTTCAGAATTCTTGCAAAGAGTGGCCAAGGAAGAAAGTGATGAGTTTGGTGGTAAAGGCTGCTGCCATGGAGAACTTAGTCTTCATGAATGAAAGAAATAGTTGGTGCCTTGGGGTACAGCAGAAAGACCCACATGAGCTCAAAGAGTGGGTGTTCAAGGCTCAGGGTGATAGGGAGAGGCACAGAACAATAGAAACACTGGGCTAAGAGCCTGATATAGATCACATCCAGCTTAACAATTCACCTTCTTTTCTCAAAGGCCACTGCCTTTCACACCTTCTCTCTATAAAACAAAGTTGCTGAGCCCTGCTTACTTAGCTGGTGATTTTTCTAGTTGCATGTGAAGTGTTGGACTTCTCTCTGAAGTTCATTTACAGTCTGCATCTATACTGGGGAGTCAGCATTCACTGCTAGCTGTCCTTGAGATACACGGTGACAATCTTACACAGCATACGTAACAGCATGCTGGAAAGTCAGTGACCTCAAACATGGAAAGGAAAATATAGGCACCTTACCCTGAAGACCTACAAATGCACTGACTATGTCAAGTCCCTCTCAACATCTCCGTTATTTTCTCACATTATGTCACATAATTTTCTCACATTATGTCACAAATGTCTGATATTTCTGTGCCTCTAGGTTGCAAAATTCCCTCCTCTGCTTCATCTCTGTTCCTCCATGGACAAGTGAGTAGACTAGTGACCACAGTCTTGATTTCTGTTAGAGCTGAATGCATCAGCTAACTTCAGAGACCATGCTGAGGCTCTGGATGGGCAGTGATCACTATGTTTTCAATGTTTCTCCTGCATTTGTGTTAACAGATGCTTCCCCCATTCTCTCAGCACTATCAAGAAGCAGCAAGAGAAATAGGAATGTAAATTTATTATAAAATAATTATAAACAAAATAAAATTATAAAAATTAAATTTCAGTTCCTCAGTGGCACCAGCCTCAGCACTGGTCCATGGGAAGAAGAGGCTCACACATGAGCCAGTAAGAACAAGGACAGTAAAGTCTTTATTTGCTACCCGGGTATTTGGGCAGGAGGTCCTAGGAATCCATAATAGCAATGAATTCACACACATCTGAGATGAGGAGTTCTTCATTGAGGATGGGGCTAACAAATTACAGGTTAACTCAAAGCATATGCATTTATTTTGCTTTTATTGCATCATGTAGACACACAACTTTCCTAAAAACAGTCTTTCCTGTGGGCTAAATTTCACTTACTATATTTTAGTTAAATAGCTACTATGTCCCAGGAATACTTCTGAGCACTGAAAATACAACAGTGAACAGATCAGAACAATCTCCTGATTTCATGAGACTTCTATTCTGCAGTAGCCCTATCCAATACAATGTCAACTAGGTGTGTGTGGTTATTTACATTTGAATTAATTAAAATCAAATCAAACCTAAATTTCAGTTCCTCAGTTATACTAGTCATAATTTAATAACTGTGCATGGTTCCTGGCTACTGTACCACCCAGCACAAAGACCATTTCCATCATCACAGACGGCTCTATTGGGCAGGAATGTTGTGAGATGGTTTATGGCTAAGAACATTTTCCACTTTTATCCTCTCATTTTTGGTAAAGGTCTGAATGTGCCCAGTATGTAAATGAAAAAGGCAGCAGCACAAGCCATTATCAGTTCTTAACAGAGTGGTAGAAGAAGTAGTCACCTGGAGTCAAAGGTGCTTTCAAATTTCTGTCTTGCACTGAACCACTTATGGTCATTTAGCCAGGAATCAATCTCTATGAACAACATTGTGATGGTACTTCACAGGGACTAAATGAAGTGAGTTAACTCCAGGACCTGAACACATAGAAACACTCAACAAATATCTGTCACAGAATAGCCCACTTGGCAATGGGTTGCAAGACAATTCAATTTTCAGGGATGTAACCGATTAGCTAGGTACTGTTCTAAGTATTTTGCAAATGCAAGCTGATTCAAATCTTACCCTATAAAGTACATACTACTTTTTAAAATTTACTAAATGGGGAAATAATATAAGAAGAGATTAGTTTTCACAAGATTTGAGCTGGGATTATTTGAAGTTTTTTTAAGCTTTAGAAACAGACAAGTGACTCCCCCAGCTGGGAGCTGGAGGAGACATCAGCTTCTGAGAGTGAGTTGAGGGCAGACTGCGGCAGTCCATGCCACTGGTACTGTTGCTTGAGGGAAATCCTTGCAGACAACACTTATTTTGAGTCTCTCCTGGAGCCTTTGTGGTGGCAGGGTACTCATATAATGCAGCAAAGGAAACGCACATAGCTTTCTCACCATCCCCTCACAAGGATGCCCAGCAACCGATGGAGAGAAGGATCCATCCTAACACCAGCAGAGGCTGCAGCAGTGCTTGTATGCATGGCCATGGGATGTGACCAAAGGGAAATATCCACATTTCCCAAGGACTTTGAGTCTGGATGGGAGGGTTGACAAGGGCTTGGGGACCCACTTAGGAATGTGGTGTGCCCCCATCCTCTCAACCTATCATAGGCTCCAGGGCTCAAATTGACATGGCAGAACACTCCCAGGCAGCTGATTCTGGGAATGTCTCTGATCTTTCCATGGAGGGGACAGGCTCACGGGGCTGAGAGGGGACCCTCTGTACCCTGTGACTGTGGCAGTCTGGTGCACTGTGACTGTGGGAATTCTGTGACTGCACGATAGAGCATGGGGTATAGCTGGGTCTCTGGGAAATCACTGTGACTGGTATCAGAAGCTCAGAGCTTTCTGACTCCCTGGGGTGGGTCATGGCAGAGGATTCCATGATCACATTGAGGTCTGCACATATCTTTTGTGCAGTTCATGAACCAGCATTAGTGAGGGTTGTACCCATTGTAGACTAGCCCTGGACATCGATCATCTTGGAAAAGAGGAAGTGAGGATGTGACAATGCCAGTATGTGTGATCATACCCTCTCCCGCTGGACAATAGAGGAGATATAACACACCCAACTGAGGTGTCACCCTGAATTCTTGCCCCACACTTGAGCACTGACCAGCACTCCCTGGCCCCAGCACATAACTCTGAGTACTGACTGAAAGAGCAGACACTACACTAAGCCACAAAGTTCAAAGATAAAACCCATCAGTGTACAAAACCAACAAGTGTTTCCACAAATGCCTAAAAATAAATGCAGAAATATAAGAAACAAGAACAAAGAAGAATACATGACTCTTTCAAAGGAATACAAAGATACTTCAATAGTAGAATGTGAAAATAAAGATATTGATGAAACCTGAAAAGGAATTCAAAAGAATGCTCATAGTGATTACTCAGAAGCAATGAGAAGCAGATTCATGAGTTAAAGAAATCCATACATGACATGGATGAAAAATTTTCCCTTGAGAGAGAGATTTTGAAGTGCTATCAAGCTGAAACATTAGAAATGAAGAAGTCAGTATGTCAAATAAACAGTACAGTGGAAAGCCTTAACAATAGACTTATTGAGGCAGAAGAAAGAGTACCAAGCTAGAAGACAAATCCTTGGAAATATCACAGTCAGACCAAAAAATTAATAAATAAAATAAAAAACAAGAAGGAATTAGAAAAATTAAAAACAGTATTTGAGATTTATGGGGTACTATCAAATGTACCAATACACAGGTCTTAGAAGTTTCTGAATGTGTGGAAACAGAGAATGGATTAAAAGGCCTATTCAGTGAAGTAATAACTGAAAACTTCCCTCATTCAGAGAAAGAAAGGGATATCCAAGTACAGGAAGTTCTTACAACTCTAACAGTCATGAACAGAAAAGACCATCACCATGACACATTGTAGTCAAACTTGCAACAGTAAAACATGACGATTCTAAAGTGTGGATGAGAGAAATGCTAGATTACCTTCAGAAGATCTGCAATCAGACTCACAACTGACTTCTCATCAGAAACAATACAGGCTAGGAGATAATAGAGAGACATAGTGCAACTCTTAAGAGAAACAAAATGGTCAACCTAGACTGTACCCTGCAAAGCTCTAATTTATGAAATTAAAGAATTTGTCACTACTAGTCCAGCCTTACAATGCTTTAGTATGTGCTGCACATAGAAACACAGAAAGATAGTCATCATTACGAAAGAATGTGAAAGCAGACAAACTCCTAGTGAAAGCACAAGGATATCCAAAGCACAAAACAAAACAAGCGAAAAAAAAATGAACAAAGGCAAACAAACAAAAACCAAAAAAGTAGGTAGGGCCAAGTAATTACTTATCAATAGTAACCTTGAATGGAAATTGCCTAAATTCTCTAATTAAAAGATACAGACTGGCTGAATGGATTAAAAAACAAGACCCATCTATTTCCTTCTTACAAGAAACACACATCATCAATAAACATACACATGGGCTGAAAGTGAGAGGATAGAAAAAGATATTCTTTGGTAACAGAAAGCAAAAACAAGCAGGTGCACTTATCCTAATATCAGACAAAATAGAATTTAACACAAAAACTGTTAAAAGAGACAAAGAAGGGCATTATATAATGATTCAAAAGGAAGATGTGACTATAATAAATGTATATCCACCAAGTACTATGGCATCTGGCTATTTAAAACAAATGTTAATAGATCTATAGGGAGGTAGAGACTCCAACACAATAGTAATGGGGGATTCCAACACTCCGCTTACATCAATATACATATCAACTAGACAGAAAACCAACAAAGAAACAACAGAATTATTCTACACTATGCAGCGAATGGACCTAACTGATATCTACAGAGCATTTCATTCCACAGCTGAAGAGTACACGTTCTTTTCATCAGTGCATGGAACTCTCTAGGATAGGCAATATGCTAGGCCATAAAGCAAGTCTCAGCAAATTCAAAAAAATCAAAATCATAATCATGCATCTTTTCTGACCATAATGGAATCAAAGTAGAAATTAACAACTCAAGAATCTCTAGAACATATGCAAACACATGAAGACTGAACAACACAGTACTGAATGAACAGTGGGTCATAGAAGAAATCAAAAGGGAATTTGGAAAAATTCTTGAAAGTGAATTAAGATGACAACACAACATATAAAACTAACGGGATAGAACAAAAGCAGGATTAAGAGGGGACTTTATAGCAATTAGTACCTACTTCAACAAATTGGAAAAGCATGAAAAAATGAGCAATCAGTGCATCTCAAGGACATAGAAAAACAATAAGCCAAACCCAAAATTAGTAACAGGAAAGAAATAATTAAAATTAGAGAATAAATAAATAAAATTGGAACCCAAAAGTAATACAAAAGATGAAATGAAGAGCTGATTTTTGGAAAAAAAAATAAACAGAATTGATATGCCATTGCCCCATGTAACCAATAAAGGTGAAAAGACCCAAATCAATAAAATCAGAAATGAAAATGAGATGTAGCAACAAATACCATAGAAATAAAATGTATCATCAGGAATTACTACAAACAGCTATAAGTCAACAAATTGCAAAATCTGGAAGAAATGGATAGATTCCTGGACACATACAATCTACCAAAATTGAGTAATAAAGACATAGAAAATCTAAACAGACAAATAACCAAAATGGAGATTGAATTAGTAACAAATACCCTTCCAACAAAGAAAAGCCCAGAACTAGATAGCTTCACTGCTGAGTTCTACCAAGTTCTATCAAGAAGAACTAATTTCAATTCTTCTCAAACTATTTAAAACAATTTATAAGAGAGAGAATCCTTCTAAACTCATTCTATGAGGCCACCATCCCCTTAATTCCAAAACCAAGAAAAATATACAAGAAAGAACAAAAACTATAGACTAATATCCCTGATGAACATAGACACAAAAAATCCTCAACAAAATACTAAGTAATCGAATCCAACAACACATCTGAAAGATTATTCACGTGGACCAGGTGGATTTATCCCTGGTATACAGGGATAGTTCAATGTCCAAAAATCAATAAATGTGATATATAATATTAACAAATTGAAGAATAAAAACCATATGATTATCTTTCTTGATGCAGAGAAAGCATTTGGTAAATACAACATTTCATGATAAAAAACTTAAGCAAATTGGGGATAGAAGGAACATTCCTCTACACAATCAAGGCAATGCTCAACAAACCCATGGGGAGCAGGGAGCAGGGAGCATCATACTGAATGGGGAATGATTGGAAGCATTTCCACTAAGATCTGTAAACTCATCGAGAAGCCCACTTTTATCATTACTATTCAGTATATTTTTGAAAGTTTTAGTGAGAGCCTTTAGCAAGAAAAAGAAATCAAAGAGATAAAAAACTGGAAAGGAGGAAGTCAAACGTGATTCTACATATAGGGGAACCAAAAGACTCTAGAGATGATTGGAATTCCTAATAGAGTTGGATAAAGTTGCAGGATATAAAATCAACACACAAAAATCAGTAGCCTTTATACACAGACAATGCCATGGCTGAGAAGGAAATTGTATGATCAGTTCCATCCACAACAGCTACAAAAATATTTAAATACATTTTAATAAATTTAACCAAGGAAATAAAATATCTCTATGATTAAAATTACAAAACATTATAGAAAGAAATAGAAGAAGACAACAAAAAAATGAACAAATCTTTCTTGTTCGTGGACTAGAAGAATTAGTATCATCAAAATGTCCATAATGCTGAAAACAATTTTCAGATTAAATGGGATCTCAATCAAAATACCAATGACATTCTTCTCATACCTAGAAAAAAATACTAAAAGTCATATGGAAACAAATGAGACCCCAAATAGTTAAAGTAATCTTAAACAACAAAAATAAACCAGAAGCATCACAATATCAGATTTCAGGACATACTCAGCAGTTATAATCAAAACAGCCTTGTGCTGTCACAAAAATAGACATGTAGACCAATGGAACAGAATAGAATCCCAAGAAATCAATCCATGTATATACAACAAACTAATCTTTGACAGAGAATCTATAATTAATCCCTGGAGAAAGGACAGTTTCTTCAATAAATTTTTCTGGGAGAATTGGATCTCCACAAGCAGAAGTATGAAACAAGACCCCTACTTTATAGCTTATTCAAAAATGAACTCAAAATGGTTCAAGGATCTAAATTTATGACCTGATACCATCAAATTACTAGAGGAGAAAATTGGAGAAACTCTACAAGACATCTGCATAGGTGAAGTCTTTTAGACCCCAGAAACAGGTAAACAAAGTAAAAATAGACAAATGGGATTACATCAAGCTAAGAAGCTTCTTCACTAGCAAGGAAACACTCAACAAAACGAAATGGCAACTGACAGAATGGAAGACAATATTTGCAAAATATGCAACTGATAAAGAATTAATATCCAAAATCTATAAAGAGCTCAAAAAAACTCAACAGCCGCAAACAAATAATCCAGTTAAGAAAAGGGCAAAGGACTTGAACTGGCATTTTTAAAAGGTTGCAATACAATTGACCAACAGACACTTGAAAATATGGTCAGGATCACCGGCCATCAGGGAAATGCAAATGAAAACCACAATCAGCTTTCACCTTACCTCTGTTAGAATGGCTGTCATACCAAAATTAAAAAGCAATAAATTCTGGAAAGGATGTGGGGGAAAAGGTATTTTAACCCACTGTTTGGAATGCAAATTTATACAATCGTTGTGGAAGACAGTATGGAAGTTCCTCAGAAATCTGAAAGTAGATCTACCATATGACCCAGCCATCCCATAGCTGGGAATTTACCAAAAGGAAATGAATTCAGCATATGAAAGAGTTATTTGTACTCCTTTTTTAATTGCAGCTTAATTCACAATAACTAAGATATGGAGTCAACCAAGATGCCCATCAACCAGTGACTGGATAAAAAAATGTACATATTCATATAGAATACAACTCAGCCATGAAAAAGAATGAAGTCATGTAACTTACAACAAGATGGATAGAACTAGAAATCAATATATTTAGTGAAAAACCCAGTTCCCCAAAGACTAATGCTATAGATTTTTGCTGATCTGTGGTAACTAATAGAGTATTAAAAATGTAATATATATGAGCAAAATTGACATTTAGAGATTTGATTATTGTTTACAGCCTTGTCTCTTCTTTTAATGAACAGTGTTTTTTTTCTTCTTACTATTTGTTGAATTCTTTACTTAGTGAAGGATTAATCGTGATCATAAACTAAATTGATAGTATATCAATGTAAAAATTAAAAGAGAATAAAAAATGAAGGAGGAGAGATGGTGGGGGAGTGGGTGGGAGGGATGGTACGGTGGGAAGTATCACTATACTACTAAATCTGTGTATATGAAATACATGAAATTTGTTTATGCTATATAAATTTTAAAGCAGATATATATATATATACATACATATATATGTGCACATATATAAAGCAGCCCTCATGCAAGGTTTATTCCTTGCTCAAGTCACTAGCTAACCAGGTGGCCAATGAATGCCATTAAACAGGGGTTCAGAGCCTCAGTCTGTTTCTCTCCAGTGGCTTGGCCAATTTTTAGGTTCTCTAAATCCTCTGTATATCTTCTGCATCTAGGAAAGAGCAAAGTTTCTGAACACCATTATTTGTGATGGTTAATTTTATTTGCCAACATGACTAGGTTAAGTGGTTTCCAAAGAGCTGGTAAAACTATTTCTAAGTATGTCTTTGAGGAAGTTTCCAGAAGAGATTAGCATTTGAATTGATGAACTGAGTAAAGATCACCCTAACCGTTATGGGTGGGCATCTTCCAATCCGTGGTGGTCCAAATAGAATAATAAAGAGGAGGGTGAGCAAATTTTCTCTTTCTTTCAGCTGGGTCATCCATTCACTCCTGTGCTCTTTCCTTCCATTTCATGCTAAGACTTTCAGCAGTTTTCTTGGGTATCAGGCCTTTGGGCTTGGACTGAGTTGTATCACTGGCTTTCCTGGGCTCCCTACTTGCATACAGCATGTATGAGACTTTCCAGTCTCCAGAAACATGTAGACATGGGGCCGGCACTGTGGCGTAGTGAGTTAAAGCCCTGACCTGAATCTCCAGCATCCCATATGGGCACCAGTTCGAGTCCCAGCTGCTCCAATTCCTATCTAGCTCTCTGCTATGGCCTGGGAAAGCAGTAGAAGATGGCCCAAGTCCTTGATCCCCTGCCCCTGCATGGGAGACCCAGAAGAGGCTCCTGGCTCCTGGCTTTGGATTGGCTCAGCTCCGGCCGTTGCAGCTAATTGGAGAGTGAGCCAGCGGATAGAAGACACTCCCCACCACCACCACGCGCCTCTCCTCCTCATCTCTCGGTGTATCTCTTTCAAGTAAAATAAATAAATCTTAAAAAAATGTGGACAGATTCCCACATCAGATCTCTTATATACATCTATTTATAGCCTATGAGTTCTGCTTCTCTGGAGCACTTTGGCTAACACAGTATTATTGGTATTTTGGGGTGGATCATTCTTTTGTGTTGTCCTGAGCAGCATAAGATGTGTGGCAGTATCTCTGGCCTTCACCCACCAGATGATGACAGCCACCTCCCAGTTGTGACAACCATTCCTTAGGGGGAGATTATGTGAATGGGCTCAAAAATCACTCTCCCTCCACTTTAGAACACTGGCTTACAAGATTGCTCCACAGGCTAGGTTAGCAGGTGGTCATATTCTTTTCATCTAAATTCTATTGGCCATTCCTCAGTCACTTGGGCACATCTGACTTAAACAGGGCCAGATATTTTAATCCAAGGATGTATCCAGTAAGAGGAGAACACCTGGAAAGATTAGATGAGTCAAATACCACCCCAGAAGCTGGATCTTACTGAAATTACTGATAGCCTGTGTTGCACTAAAGTCAATGATCCCATTTCTCTTTTAAAAAGCTACTGAAGCTTATATTAAATGAAGAAAAGAGAAAAACGATGAGGAAAGGGAGGAAAAGGGGAAGGTAAGATATTCTAAGCTGTCTCCATGAGAGGAGAATTCCTTTCCAGCCTTGCACAAGAGACATCCTTAGCTACATTTTCCAGAGAGTAGAAGAAAAAAATCAGTCATGAAATAATACCAGCTGATAACTAGAGACAATTATTTTCCCTTGGTTTTTATAGTAAGAAATATTTAAGTCTCCAGAAGAGACACATATGTATATACATTAATTTACTGACTAGCTATTGAGAAATACTATATGGAAGGTGAAGGAGGCAAAAGGTGAGAAACGATGGGATATCCTTCCTAAATAGGCTTGCAGCATAGTAGGGATGTCAGATAAATGCACAGCTAAACAGAATGCAAAGGGGTTGATGGGGGCTAGAAGGGAAGAGAGAAGAAAATAGGTGGGCCGGTGCCACGGCTCACTAGGCTAATCCTCCACCTTGCAGCGCCGGCACACCGGGTTCTAGTCCCGGTCGGGGCGCCGGATTCTGTCCCGGTTGCCCCTCTTCCAGGCCAGGTCTCTGCTGTGGCCAGGGAGTGCAGTGGAGGATGGCCCAAGTCCTTGGGCCCTGCACCCGCATGGGAGACCAGGAGAAGCACCTGGCTCCTGCCATCAGATCAGCGCGGTGCGCTGGCCGCAGCGCGCCAGCTGTGGCGGCCATTGGAGGGTGAACCAACGGCAAAGGACAAAGGAAGACCTTTCTCTCTGTCTCTCTCTCTCACTGTCCACTCTGCCTGCCAAAAAAAGAAAAAAAAAAATAAGTGGAGTGCAAAGGACTGAAGGCTGACACTTTCCTGACTGGGTGAAGAAATGTGGTGCACTTTCTAAAATAAAGGTCTAAAGAAGTGTAATTAAGCTGCCAAAATGAAGAATATTTCCCCTGTGAGAAGTAGAGTTACAGAGCGGGGTAGGGTCTTCCATCTGCTGGGTCACTTCCCAAATGGCCACAACGGTTGGAGCTTCTTCCGAGTCTTCTTCTTCTTGGGCAGGGGTCCAAGCACTTGGGCCATCTTCCACTGCTTTCCTAAACCATTAGCGGAGAACTGGATCAGAAGAGCAGCGGCCAGCACACAAACCGGCACCCATATGGGATGCTGGCACCATGGTAAGAGGCTTAACCTACTGCGCCACAGCACTGGCCAATTCTTTACTTTTTGGGGGAATGGAATTTCAGGTCACTAAGAGAGAGAAAACATGAGGTTTTACATTTCCTTTCTTATCTGCAATGCCAAGACATCCCCAGCAGCTGCTCACATGTCTGCTAGCCCTCTCTCTGAAAGTGGGTTTTTTTTTTCATTTCTTCAAAGGTTCTGGCCTCTGGGTCTGGCATAGCTTCCTCAGCGACCTGAGCCTGACGTGGGTCTTGTGTGTCACAGTGCCATCTCCATGCAACTGTACTGCTGAACCCGGAGGACTATCAGCAGGATCTGTTTTCTTTTGTCAGAGTTGTAAATGGCAAGCAAGAAATGAAGAAAACAACATGAGCTGGAGAAACAGATTGCTTCAGCCGTGTCCCTGAGCTCTAGTGTCTAAGTGAGTTAGCCATGTCCTTGACCTCTAGTGTCCAAGTGCCTCAGCCGTGTCCCTGACCTCTAGTGTCCAAGTGCCTCAGCCGTGTCCCTGAACTCTAGTGTCCAAGTGCGTTAGCCATGTCCTTGACCTCTAGTGTCCAAGTGCTTCTCGTAAAGCAGAATCTTGCACTGCTCCAGCTGTGCAGGTGCAGCATGAAAGAATGCAAAACTAATGCCTAACAGAGATAATAAGGACATAATTTTCTGACTGGAAAACAAAACTCACTAAAGCCCAGGGCAAACAAGCAGAGTTTCAGGCCTTTTAACGGGGGAATTTGCAATAGCACATGTTCCTTTTCCTTGGTGCCTTTCACAGCCCAGCTCTTGCAGTCTTACAGACCCGTGTTTAAAAGAATGTCCTTGGTGTCAGATATCTTGGGAATGAATTTTGATTTTACCGCTTATTGCTGTGTCACTGCAGCTGTGAGACTTCTTCAGTCACCTCGCCTACAAATATGGAATGAAGGAGGTAGCTGTTATGATGATTAGAAGAATTAACATAATAAAGAACATAGAATAGTACTAGACCCACAATATGAGTTTAGTAAAGGTGGTTATTTAAAACATCATTTTATGATTGAATACTATGCAGCCATAAAAAGAATGAAATCCTATCTTTTGCAGCAAATTGGATGCAGTTGAAGACCATTATGCTTAGTGAAATAAGCCAATCCCAAAAAGACAAATATCACATATTTTCTCTGATTTGTGGTAGCTAATGTATAGAGTACAAAGAATGTCCTATGTATGAGTGAATTTGACATCTTGGGATTTGATTATTGTTATAGCCCTATCTATACTCCTGCAGATCTCTGGTCTTTCTTCTTTCTACTTGGTTAATTCTTTATGTAGTAGAGTATTAAGCTTGTGATTATAAAGTAGATTGAAAGCGTGATAACTCCAAAATTAAAAGAAAATTAGGAAAGGAAGGAGGTGGGAAGGTGGGAAGTATCATTGTATTTTTAAAACTGTATGTATGAAATACATGGAATCTGTTCTCTTTACATAAATAAATACATCTATTTTTAAAAGCTTCATGGAAATTCACATTATGAAACAGTTATGGATGGATTTCACAACTTTTTTAATTTGGAAAATTGACCCATTTTAATTTTTTAAAAAACAAAACAAAACCCACAAAATAACATCAAATTTTGCCTGCCATTTACAGTGTGGTTCTATCCAAATATTCTAAGACCAAAGTGACAGTCCCCTACCCACAGGAGGGGATCCCAACGACGCTGAAGACACATGCAGGTGGATGTTGAAGGTCAGAGCTCCAGCTGTAGGTCACAAGTCTCCCATTCAAACACACTCCAGGGCTTCAGTTCAGTGAAAAAAGACTGTTTTACAGGAAGTCTTTAAAGAGAATTTTGTCCCAGACACCAGGTTTATTCCATAACATACAGCTCCTTGAAATCTGTGTCTCTAACTGATCGACAGGAATAAAAAGTACTTTTCATTTTTATCTTTTTTCAGTGGCGTAGAGAAGTAAAACTACCCATCAATAAATGAAGTTTTAAAAGGAGGGGAAAGGAAAACTCAGTGCTGTGCCGGGTGCTTGCTTCTCCCTGACTTTCTGAGGGTGTCACTTTGAAAGACTTCAGTCACACTAATGCTACCAAGTGACTGGTGCTGATCATCTTTGTTTTCAGATGATGAAAAAGAAAATATCCAGCGGACGTAAAAATGGTCAAAAGGTTTCTTTACTACAAGTCAATCCTCTCACTTCTCCCAAGTATATAAAACAAAACAAACCTGTTACTAGGATAGTAACTCTGTGGAACATTCCTATTCACCCATGTGCTTGTCCCCTGAACAGGTTAGGGGAACAGACATTAGGTTGTATTAGTAATGTTATAGCAGTAATCAGATGTGTTAATGGCAGTTTATTTCAATATTTCAAGTCCGCTGATCATTTGAATGGCATGGCTGCCATTCTCCAACTGCCCACACTTGAACACATTCATTAACCATGGAAACTACAAAGGAAGGAAAAATATATTTATTCCAAGATTCATTTATTGCAATTTTTAAGCACCCTTTCTTCCATTTAGCCCCAGATGGGAATGTGCTAGGGGCTGCTGTGTCTTCCAGCATGACCTCCCATCCTCTGAGGGTTCTGGGAAGATTTCACAATTTTTTGCCCCAGAATAAACTTACCTTTTACTTCCATGTTCCATGAACTTTTTGAAGTCTCTTTGTTTACATTATCATAGTGGTCTATTCAAGTTCTTTTATATCACCATACCCAAACCTCTCCAAATCACCCTCATATGTTTGATGGATTTGTGTGTTTTATGTATTTATGTGTGTTTATATGTATGTGTATGTTTATATGTATTTATGTGTTTATGATGTGTGTGTGTGTTTATAGATGTGCTTTCAAAATCTGCATGGGTTTTCCGTGAATTTTTAGAATATATATTATTGATACTTTGCTAGATAAACATCAACCTATTCTCTACTATTTTTGTCACTCAGGACCATTTTTTTAGCTCTATACATGAAAAATATCAACTTCCAGTTTTCTAGTTTTAACTTCTACATGATATTTCAAGGTATCATTAACCACATTGGATTATCTACTTTTCCCCTGATTGCCTCCAATTCTTTATTCCCACCAAAACAGCTGCAATAGATTATGGACTTGTTGTGTAAGACTCTGAGATACATTCCCAAAAGCCAAATTTCTGGGTTGTCAACACACATACAGAAAACCTAACCAAGAGCTGAGCTTTGCCCTCTGGCTTGGTTCCGCCACCTGAGCTGTTGTGTACACCCTTTATGCCATACACACAAATCTCAAACTTCCTGTCTTCACAACAATATTCATGAAATCACATTTGCCATGTATGTTGACTTCTATTGATTTGAACCCAGCCTCTATACACTGGAATATTTAGCAAAGCAGGACCATGAATTCCCTTCTCTGATATTTTTTTGTTAGAATAACTGAGCACTTTGTAAATGTTCTTCCAGTGTTATATCAGTTCATTACCAGATTTCTTTTAGAGCTGGATTTGTTTGCTTGTTTTTTCTCATTCTCTTTCATCCTTGAGGTTAAATCCCTTCTACTCAGGTTAGGAATTCTCCTTTCAAATACAGTTTTCCCCTTCTTTGAGTTGTACTTCATCCCCTGCCAAGGGTCAGATGTTCTGGCATAAAATAATCATGGTCTAAAACACTTTCAAATCATTTCTGTGACCAATGGTTCACTTCCTCCATGCTTTTTTCTCTTCCAAATGCTTCAGTTTGTAGCCCAGACTTCAAAGTCACCAGCAATACATTCCAGATTTTTTTGGCTGCTGCACTATTAATTCCCAAAGACATCAGCAAAACAGCCAATAGTTACTTAGTGGTTTGGAGGAGAGTGGCCATTGCTGTTGGTTTTTCAGAAGATTCAGTGACCCCTTCATCTGAGTCACTTTCTCTACACATTAACTTCTTGACATTGGTTTCAATTCCATTTGATCTCTTGGGATATTTCCCCTTCTAACTTCTCTCCTGAATTATTTTCTCCATCCTGTTGACACTGGTATGATGTTTCTCTGTTACAACTATCCACCTAATACGAGAGTGTAAAAATAGTTTATTATATAACTTCACATAAATCTTGTACTTTCAAGTCCCTATTAATGATGATGGCAAAAAATGTATTGAATCAGTTTCAGATATTTTGTCTCCACAGTCAAATTCAGAATCATCACACTAACAATCCAGTTCACAGAAGTGTTCCTTCCTTTTCCTCTCCAAGTCAATTTGGGATCAACATCCTAAGATAGAATGAAGGGAACACCCCACTTCTCAGCATCTGTGCTGTACCATCCCCCTGCATTTCTTAAGGGCTCACTCATTCCAATCCAGAGTCAGCCACCTGACATCGACTAGTATGGAAATTGGCTAGAAGGTGACAAATATTTTCTCCCAAAGAAGATTTATAACTTCAATTTATTCCAGGAAGCTGTACCCCTTTTGCTTTATACCCCAGTAGAAGTCATTGAGCATCCTTTGGTGTCTCTTTGACTGATCAGGTTGCCGCTTAGAGTTGGTAAATAAATGCATACTACCAGCTAACACCAAAAACTCTCTGGAGCCACAATGGCACACACAAATTGCTGATCCCAGTGGGTATGGCACTTGGGGAAATCTTTGAATTCTCAGCCCAGCTGCTTGTTTCCACACAGTCTTATGATGCTGGCTGCAATTCTAGCACTGTGCTAAGCAAAATTCATCCAAGTTATGGTATTGCTCTTCATCTTCCGAACTTGGCAGTGATCTTTACAGTAACCTCTTCATTTCAAACACCCTTTACACCCACTCCCCACACCACCACAAACAACAAACAACAAAAACTTCCCTCTCTGTTTTCCATTTCAAAACCCTACTTCTTAAATCTTCTCCCAAAGCTTTTTACATCACTTCCCAGGTCAAGGGGTGAGGGTGGACCAGATTTCTCAAGGACACCTTTTGAACTTAGCCATTTGGATTCTGGGTAACTTTTCAAGGTGACTTGTACCTATGACAACCAGGTCCAATTAAACCTACAGGTAGGTAGGGAACAGGTAGGGAAACTCCATCACAACTTGACACACCACCCTGTCACACTGTCACATCTAAAAGCTTCTCTATTAGGCCTGCTGGTGGAAAGACTTTGTTTGGACAACAGATGACATGAATTTTCATTCTTCACAAGGTAAGCCTTTTAAGAGTTCGCATCTGCTTAAATCTTGTTTGGTAGAAAACTCACATGCTCCAGAAATATGGTGATTTGTACAACTGATCTCCCACTTATTTATAGGCAGATGTTGTTGAACTGAGAGCACAACCCACACGGATACCTGGTCTAGCAGAAGACTTAAACACAAGAACTGGCTTGGGTCCCTAGAGAATTCTGGTTAGCAGACATTTGTAGTAAGTTTACAATATTTATTGATTCTACAAAATGCAACATGTCTTGTTAAAATTCTAAAAAGAGAGGCAAGCATTGTGGCACAGTGAGTTAAGCTACTGCCTGTAACACCGACATCCCATGAGTGCAAGTTCCAGTTTTGCCTGTTCTACTTCTTATCTAACTCTCTGCTAATATGCATGAGAAAGCAATGGAATTGGTTGAATAGACTGTCCTTGCTCCAGGAATTGGTTTTAGATCCTTGATCAAATATAAGTTGGCTGTAGGTTAAAAAAAAAAAATAAAGACCTAAATGAAAGATCTCTGTGAGTGAGATCCCAGTGGAAAGAACAGGCCATCAAAGAAGGAGGTACCTTTCTCTGAAGGGAGGAGAGAACTTCCACTTTGACTATGACCTTGTCTAAGTAAGATTAGAGTTGGCAAACTCAAAAGGCTTCCATAGCCTTAGCAACTCATGACAAGAGCCTAGGGTGATTACTGACGCCATAAACAAGAGTGTCAATTTGTTAAGTCAACAACAGGAGTCACTGTGTACTTACTCCTCATGTAGGATCTCTGTCCTTAATGTGTTGTCCAATGTGAATTAATGCTATAACTAGAACTTAAACAGTACTTTACACTTTGTGTTTCTGTGTGGGTGCAAACTGTTGAAATCTTTACTTAATATATACTAAATTGATCTTCTGTATATAAAGATAATTGAAAATGAATCTTTTTTTTTTTTTTTTTTTGACAGGCAGAGTGGACGGTGAGAGAGAGAGAGAGACAGAGAGAAAGGTCTTGCTTTTGCCGTTGGTTCACCCTCCAATGGCCGCCGTGGCCAGCGCGCTGCGGCCGGCGCACCGCGCTGATCCGATGGCAGGAGCCAGGAGCCAGGTGCTTTTCCTGGTCTCCCATGGGGTGCAGGGCCCAAGCACCTGGGCCATCCTCCACTGCACTCCCTGGCCACAGCAGAGGGCTGGCCTGGAAGAGGGGCAACCGGGACAGAATCCGGCGCCCCGACCGGGACTAGAACCTGGTGTGCCGGCGCCGCTAGGCGGAGGATTAGCCTAGTGAGCTGCGGCGCCGGCCAAAAATGAATCTTGATGTGAATGGAATGGGAGAGGGAGTGGGAGATGGGAGGGTTGCGGGTGGGAGGGAAGTTATGGGGGGAAAAAGCCACTGTAATCCAAAAGCTGTACTTTGGAAATTTATATTTATTAAATAAAATTAAAAAAAAAAAAAAAGAAAGCAATGGAAGACATCCTAAGTACTTGGGCTTCTGCCACCCACATGGGAGATCTGGATGGAGTTCCAGGCTCCTGGCTTTGGCCTGGCCCGGCCCCAGCCATTGTGGTCATTTGGGGAGTGAACCAGCAGATGGAAGGTCTTTCTATTTCTTTCTCTGTCTCTTCCACTGTATCTGTAACTCTGCCTTTCAAATAAATAAATCTTTTTTTAAAGTCTGAAAAGACTTCTAGATTTTTCATAATTTTACTTAAATATTTTAATTACTTCTTTGTACCCTATTCATCATTTTCCTATTTGATAAGTATTTTAAGTATCTTTGTCTATATTATCATGCATCATTATGCATTAATAAATTATCGGCACTGAATGATCATTTATACATGTTTTAATTCATTTTTTGCAAAGTTTGTCACTTCTGTTTATTAGAAAATTGCGTATATAACTTTGAAATGGGCAAACAAATTATTTGGTGCCTCTATTAGTTTTCTCTTGTGACTGTGACAAATTATTTCTGTGGGAAAAGAAAGGTAAGTTACCTTTCCTAATCCATCTTAAAGGTCATAGTCATTCCTATAACAAAAAGCAGATTAACAAGACAAAAGCATAAGAAATTTATTTAATCAAAGTTTTACATGACATCAGAAATGAAGTTTAAAGACCCAAGACAATTGTCCATTTCCATGCTTTAGTTCAATGGACAAAGGACAGCTATGTAGAAATGCAATTGGATGAAGGCTATGATCTAATGGCAAAAGTCCAAGGAGGGGAGACCTAGCAAGGCCTCTCTGCTTGGAGTCCTCTTGCCCTCTTCATGCAGTGAAGCAGGTTAGGAAATGTCACCCCAGAAAACGGCACTTTGGTGTGCTCATTACTTCCAGCTGTGGACCCTGGGGAAGCAGATGCGGACAAACTTCCTCTGAGACTCCCCTATCTGCCTAAAGACTCACACTCCAAAAATAACGCAACTGTCAAGAGTCCCTTTCCTGGGAATCTTCTCCACCAGGGGAAACTGCGTGAGATGCCAGGAGAGGAGAGCTGCAGTCATCTGCCCTTCTGAGGCTCATACTTTATGAACTCCCACGCACTTAAACCCCATGAATGTATTTTTTCTCCTGTTGATCCGCCTACATCAACTTAGTTTGTAACACAGTCAAAGAACAGAAAGGTAGAGGGAGGCCATTATTCCCTCCCTGACAGTAGCATTCCTTCCGTGCAAGAATAGGACAGAGCGCCTCCGGAGTGAGGAGCTGATGACCTACTTTTAAGCCAGGCAGTTCAGAGAATTTCTTTATGGTCAGCTCTCACACAAAAGGGCAGGAGAGAGTCAGAAGGACACTGCTTCTGAGGCCTTCCCAAATTCAAAGGACTTGGGGCTAGTATTTTCCAGGTCCCCACATCATAATCATAGTAGATTAAAACAAAACAAATGTATTATCTTATACTTCTGAAGGTCAGAAGCCTGGAATGGGCCTCACTAGGCTAAAATTAAAATGTTAGCAGGGCTATGCTCTTACTGGATGCTCTAGAGGAGTCATAACAGCATTACTGAGTTAACTTTTTGTGCTCTTGAAATTACCCAGTCACCAAGAACTGTCTGCCAGGGAAATGTAACAGAAGGGATACTCTTACCACTGTACTTCCCGAAGTGGCCACTGTCTAACACTAATTCAACGGGTGTTAATAAGTGTTCTCTGAAATGTCTAGTTTCTAAATAACTTAGGGAGATTTTTTTTTTTCTGAGAAACTGTCGTAGTGCTAGTATCCCAGAAAAACATTTTTGAAAATTCTATTCCATGTTTTCGTGTTATGTAAATATTTATTTATTTACTTATAAGGAAGAATGACAGAAAGAGGGAGAGAGAGACAAAGAGAAAGAGATCTTCCATCCACTAGTTTATTCAAATGCCCACAACAGGCTGGGACAGGTTGAAGCCAAGAACCAGAAACTCCATGTGGGTCTCCTACATGGGTGTAGAGATTCAAATACTCATTGCCTCCCAGGTGCATTAGCAGGAAGCTGTATCAGAAGTGGAATAATCAGGACTTGAACCAGACACTCTGATATGGGATGTGGGTATCCCTAGAGGTGACTTAACCTGCTATGCCACAATGCTTGCCCCTGTAGATTTATGGACCATTGCAAACTAAAGGACAAATCCTCATAAAATTATAGTACTTGAATAAAATATTTACTCTCTTAATTCCTTTGCCTCGATTTACACAATTTCAAATGTTATTAGTTCTTTAACAAAATTCTGATTGCAACCAGTCAAGTTGTAGGTGTACAAGTGTACCTCAGAAGGGAGGCTATCTCTGATTTTTGAAAAAGATATCTAAGGCCGGAGCCGCGGCTCACTAGGCTAATCCTCCGCCTAGCGGCGCCGGCACACCGGGTTCTAGTCCCGGTCGGGGCGCTGGATTCTGTCCCGGTTGCCCCTCTTCCAGGCCAGCCCTCTGCTGTGGCCAGGGAGTGCAGTGGAGGATGGCCCAGGTGCTTGGGCCCTGCACCCCATGGGAGACCAGGAAAAGCACCTGGCTCCTGGCTCCTGCCATCGGATCAGCGCGGTGCGCCGGCCGCAGCGCGCTGGCCACGGCGGCCATTGGAGGGTGAACCAACGGCAAAAGCAAGACCTTTCTCTCTGTCTCTCTCTCTCTCACTGTCCACTCTGCCTGTCAAAAAAAAAAAAAAGAAAAGAAAAAGATATCTAAGAGATTGTTATAGGGTTTAGAATGCTAAGATATTGATTTTAAAGGATCCTCAGTGACCCAAAAGCTTATGTTAATTATCCAAGAGTCCATCTTCCTGGTAACAGAGGGCCTGGCAGCTGGTGGCCAGAGAGTTCCTTGGGTACTATGACCACAAACCTTTAGATGATTAGAGCCAAGCATTGTTCAAGTTTCAATCAAGGTGTTGGAGAAGCAAATAATTAATATATTTTTGTTATAATACCCCCCACATTACTGCACATTACCCTCCAAGTGGGAACTGAGCCACATCTCATGATCACACACAACAATGTATCTGTCAAAAAAGCTAAAAATATTCATGCTGACATAAAGGCTCTAAATTACCTTATGTCTATTCAGATCAAGGTTTGTTGCCAAGACACCTTTCACTTTCAGCTATCTGGGTAGTTTAGCTACTGCTCATAAAGGATTCTGGGCCCACACTTCAAGTACTCAGCTCTGTTCATTTCATTAATTTCTCCTTCTTGGATAGTGCTCCCAGAATGTGACTGATTCTTGTTCTTTTATTTTAGCTTTCATGATCCACCAGCCTCCCAACTGCAGGATTTCTGGAGTCAGTGTAAAATACATTGGGCCTCTAGAGGGTGATGCAGGCCTCCAGTCTCTCCCTCAACCCACACCCAAGCTCAAGGCAGCACCCCAGCTCTGAAGAGGAGTTGTACATCTGCACATGTCAGCAGGGACTGTCGCTGAACCACCACACAAAGGCTGCCATCTCCTTTGTCCTGCATTCTCTTTCCTGGGAAGTGTTCTTTCTTGTACACATGTGATACACTAGATGTCCCAGAGCTGCTCCTGCCTGTGGCCCGTCCACCCTGAATGAGCATGGGGAGGGGACTTTAGACAGAACAGTGTTCCACAGCCCTTAGGAAGATGCCAGCTTACCCTGTCTTTTCCTGGGCAGTCTTTGGTACCACCCTTCATTGCCATTTGCAGACATTAGGCTGTGGCTCAAGCCTCAAGGGGAAATGGAGTAGAAATCCTTCCTTAAATACAGCAGAAGGAAGCCTCTATGTCCTCTACCTGGTTTCTTTTTTCTTTTCTTTTTTCTTTTCTTTCTTTTTTTTTTTTTTTTTTTTGACAGGCAGAGTGGACGGTGAGAGAGAGAGAGAGACAGAGAGAAAGGTCTTGCTTTTGCCGTTGGTTCACCCTCCAATGGCTGCCGCGGCGGGTGCACTGTGGCCAGCGCTCCGCGCTGATCCAAAGGCGGGAGCCAGGTGCTTATCCTGGTCTCCCATGGGGTGCAGGGCCCAAGCACTTGGGCCATCCTCCACTGCACTCCCTGGCCACAGCAGAGAGCTGGCCTGGAAGGGGGCAACTGGGACAGAATCCAGTGCCCCAACCAGGACTAGAACCCAGTGTGCCCCGCACCGCAAGGTGGAGGATTAGCCTATTGAGCCGCGGTGCCAGCCTACCTGGTTTCTTGGGAGACCCCATTGTAATTTGGGATAAAAGTTCACAGAAGCAAGTGTGCACTGTCTGACTTTGACCTTGGGGTTTGCTTCACACAACTTCTGAGAGAGGTAGCTATAAGTGGACTGTTCCCTATGGTCCTGGACAAAAAACACCATCCCATTTACACACATTTTATAAATAGAATGATCTAATGTGGGCTTTATTAAGTCTAGTAACATTTAAGGAGTTCTTCCTTCTATGGACACCTTGAATTTGGATGTGTTTACATTTTTTAAGACTCGCTTTTATAGGAACTTATTAGGATTGTCTCTGAAGGGTTTAGTGCATATATTTATGTATTATATTTCACCAGTTTAGCTCTCAGAAGGCAATGGTGTACCAGGTGTGTGTTCAAAATCCTGAAGGACTGTAATGGCCCAACAGGACAGGTACTAGCTACAAATTACCAAGGAGTAGTGTGCCAGTGCATTCTGGTGGAGCCTCAGCCTCACTGGTGTGTATCTGTATATGAATGCAGTCTATGATTCTATTCTAGTTCCTATTCCTGCTGCATACTTGGCCCAGGTTTGAAAAGGGCTTTCATATAACATTGAGGACAAGCAGTCAGAGATACTTTCTTTGTAGATAAACAAAATAATGTATGCTTCAGAGGGAAGAAACAAAACACTAATGCTTGTGCTAATTGTTTTTGCTGCCTACTTATATGTAGCATAAAAGGAACTATTCTAGGATGGAAGCTGATTTGCTATCTCTAGCTGAAAGACAGGATGTGGCCTCTAAGAACCTGCTCTTACTTCTAAAAGGGCAGGTCCTGGAGACTTGCACCAAGCCTTCTCTCACAACGAGACTGCACCAAGCCATCACCCTCTAGCACCATTCAGAGTATTCACTCTAGAAAATTTCAAAAACACAGTTCCTCAACTGCTGACTATAACCTTCTGCTACAGCAACACAGACTTCCAAAAGCCAAAAATATACATTTCATTTAAATAGCCTGGAGCTCTCTGAAGCATTAACTGCTGAACTGCACATCGGATATAACCTCAAGTGCCTAACCCATGGGGTATTTTCAGTTCATGTGAGACAAGGCCACCTCTTGACAAATAGGACATTCCACTTGAGAGACTATCAGACATTCTAAATATCAGAAAAAAGAAAAGAGTTAGTTATGGGAGGTGCTTCAGGAGTTGCAACAGGAAAGGAACAGCAGCAGAAGTGAGGCCTCTGGCCAGAAATATGCCACCAAAAGCTCTGCCCAGGGAGATTCCTCTGGGTTTATTGTGACATCCTGACATTGAGTCCACGTCCCATTCAAAGCCAAAATATTAGCATTCAAAGGAATATTAACACAACCTTCCAATCGATTGAGGAGAAAACAAAATCTTTCATCATCTCAATTTCAATTAAGACATTTAGAGGAGTTTTCTGAGGATATGCATGAAATCTACTTTGTACAAATTAGTGTTACAGTCTCCTTGGTTGAGGGGCTTCGTGGCATAAAGCATGGGAAGACCCCATAGGATGAAATGGCCCCTTTGTGTTTCCCTAGAGTAAAGCACCTGATAAATATTTTTTTTCTTGTCTCTCATTCTCTCTTTCCTTTTTGGGTTCATTCTTGGCTTATCATCATAGTTAAGGACAGCTCTGTCCAGAACTTTGGAAACTCCAGTTGCAACCAACTACAGCTCCCCTATGCCAGCCGTGTGTTCCAAATCACTGCTGACTGTTTCTAATTGATCCACAAGAGTCACATGGAAGTTGAGAATTGCATTTGGAATTTTTTTCAGTCATTTGCACAGTTATTTTAAATTCTTCGATGCTAATCATTAAAAAAGAGTGGTTTAGGGGCCAGCATTGTGGCACAGCTGGTAAAGGTGCCACTTGCAACATTAGAAACCCATATTGGAGTGCTACTTTAAGTCCCAGCTACTCTGCTTTTAATCCAGCTCCCTGCTCATATGCCTGGGAAAATAGCAAAAGATGACCCATGTGCTTGAATCTCTGCTACCATGTGGGAGACCAGTATGGAGTTCCTTGTGTCTGGATCAGTCTCACCCAGGCCTGGTTGTTGAAGCCTTTGGGGAGTGAACCAGCAGATGGAAGATCTCTCTTTCTCACTTCCTGACTCACTCATATTCTCTCTCTCTCTCTATCATGTTCAGCATTTTAAATAAATAAATATTTTAAAAGAATTGTCTATATTTTGTATATTCATCCATGAAAACCTGAATTAAAATAAAAAAAAAAACAACCCTGTTTTTAACCCTAGATAGTTTGAGAAGCACCATTCTAACTTATGACCTTTCCTATAACTAGTGCCTTCCTCTTGATCTATACTTACATGATTGATTATGATCTTCTGATCAGCAATGCCCAGACAGCAAAATCAGGCACAAAATCCAACAAAATCACTCCATCCCTTGTTACCAGAGCAGCATGGTTTTTCACCTAGAAAAGCGCCATCACATATCAGCTCATTTTAAGTTTCCTAACCACATGAGCTAGGATATTTGTTGTACTGTAGACGTTATTTAGCTGAGCTCAGAGACAGTGTTCACTGACAGAGGTCCTGCAGCTGAGCTGGCAAATGGGGGCAGGTCCACAGGGAGTTGAAAGGATATTTACTGGGCAAATGGTCATGAAGAAATGGCTTAGTTTCTCTGAAGTTTACTTCGCTTATCTGAAGCAAGCATATGATAATACAAACATTCAGGTTGAAGGCTTGGTAAAAAGAATAAATGAGAAAACATGGTAAGCACTCAGAAACTTAATTATTATCTGTCTTCATTAAAGATCAGTTTGTGTATTCAACTTCAGGTGAAACCATGCTATCTCACAAAAGGAGGATGGTGTTTCCAGGACCTAACACACACACACACACACACACACACACACAAATTGTCAATTAATATTATTGACAATAATAACTGGCTACATAAATGAGGATTTTTTTTTCAGTCTGTACTGAGTTCATTTTAGTGTACAATGAGTGTAACCAAGAGGAAAATAATCTTGCCAGTTCTATCTCCTATTAGCACATTACTTAGGATTTCGTGGGTCATGTCCAACTCTACATAGACTGTTGGGTTCTCAAATCAGAGATTTTTCAAACTCTTTCAATTAAAGAACTCTTCTCAAAACAAAGTCTTATCTGGAGCTCTGTTGTTGGAAATAAAACAAAAAAAGAAAAAAAAAGTCTGGGTGACAGAACCAGCGTTGTCTGGTTCCTGACTCACTCACTCACCCTTTGACCCCACAATAGTCCCTGAGACACTTTCTCAGACCACAAGGCTCCATGAAGCATAATCTGAAAACCACTGTCTTTTTTATTAGTAGATAACGTAACCACTGGACAGTGGAAACAGGATTAAACCAAAGTGACCAGACCTAACAAGAAATTAATAAATTAGAAAAACCAAGCAAACATATAGACTTTCAGGATCTTAGCCACCTGTCTTGAAAATCTCTAGAAGTGTCCATAGATCAATGATTACATTTGCCTTTGAAAATCCAATATCAGCTCATCTGTAAGGAAACCAGTATGGTGTGGCTTCATAAATACTTGATAAAATTCCTCAACCTCTCTTTAGTGATTTCTGTTGCTTCCCTGGGGAAAATGGGAACTTTTACAGGTTGATAAGTTGCTAAGCCATTATTAAGAAAATGCAGGTATTCTAGATTTTTAGTGTAGTCTCCTCTTCTTGTTTTAATATGGCACTTTGTCCGTCATAATCCTAGGCTGGAAATTACTTCTTTTTCTAAAAATAAAGTGACTAGTTAATAACTAAAAAAAAAAAAAAAAATCCAACCTGCAATGAGTAGTCCATGACATTCTGTTTTTTTTTCTCTCATTTGTGCTTTTGATGTGTTGGGAGAGAAATGCAGAATTTCCTGTTGGGTACTGTGGTTTCTAGTTGTTTGGCTGATGTTGTGATCCAGGGCCAGTGTTCCTCAAGTTCAAAGAAAGGAAAGTACAAGAAACCTAAGATGAAGTTACAAACTTCCTGATAATCAATCTATTGACCAGAATTACAAGCTTCAGGTAGCTGAAAACATTGACTGGATCAGTGGGAGGAAACAGAATGGGGCTACTTTAGCAAAAATGAATGAAAGAACATGCTGAGCTTCAAATCAGATGGTGGGTAAGATAATGGATATCCTAGACATTTCGCATGAGTGCAGCAGTTCCTACTGCATGGTGAACTTGGGCAGATGAGAAACCTGAAAAGGTAGAGTCCAAAGGTTCATTCAAAATGGGTACATATATATGACTCTTGGTTGAATGTCAAGATGAGTTCAGTTTTAGCCTTGTTGGATTCATGGAAAAGATGGAATGGGCAATTCATTCATGGAAGTGTTGAAAGGTTGGAAGGATCACAAGCTTTTGCTCTCTCATGTAAGTGGCAGACAGACTCCCTTTTGTGCTGACAACTTAATATGGTTTGAATTAGTGATGTTACTCCAAGATGTTGTCAGTACATTTATTCCCCTCCATAAGTTTCTTTCTCTCCCTCTCTATTTTATGATTTATTTATTTATTTGAAAGCCAGAGTTACAGAGAGAGGAAGAGACAGATGGGGAGAAAGAGAGACAGAGAGAGAGAGAAAGAGAGAGAGAGATTCCATCTCCTGATTCACTCCCCAGATGACCATAATGGCCAGTGTTGAGCCAGGCCGAAGCCAAGAGCCAGGAGTCTCTTCTGGCCAGGAGCCAGGAGCCTCCCATGTGGGTGCAGGGGCTCAAGTACTTGGGCCATCTTCTGCTGCTTTTCCCAGGCTGTGATCAGGGAGCTGAATTGGAAGTGGAGCAGCTGGGACTCCAAAAATCGCCCATGTGAGATACTGGCATTGGAGGTGATGACTTTACCTGCCAAGTCAAAACACCAGCCCATCTTTCTCTCTCTCTTCCTCTCTCTATCTCTTCCTAAATAATAGGAACTCTGATATGTAAGTTAGAGGATTTTTATTTCCCCTATAAACATATCTTCTTTGGTCCTGGACAAAGTGGAGGAAGTAGATAGGAGGACAGAAAATAAGGAATCTGGGAAAGCATCTCTTTATTAAAAAATATTTATTTATTTATTTGAAATTCAGAGTTACAGAGAAAGAGAGAGGGAGAGATACACACACACACATACACACACACACAGATCTTCCATTTGCTGGTTCACTCTCTAAATGGCTGGAACAGCTGAGGCTGGGCCGGGCTGAAGCCAGGAACCTGGAGGTTTATCTGGGTCTCCCACATAGATGCAGGGGCCCAAGCACTGGGCCATCTTCCTCTGCATTCCCAGGAGCATTAGCAAGGAGCTGGATCAGAAGTGGAGCAGTCAGGACACAAACTGGTGCCCATATAGGTTGTAGTGTTACAGAAGGCAGCTTACCCACAACACCATCCCCAGGGAGCATCCGTTCAACCTGAGGTAGCAATGCTATTTGATCCACTCTTCAAATCATGTGGAGTTGTACATGTTAGAACAAAAATATCTAAAATGACTTAGGAGTTAGTGACAAATAATACTGTTCATAACTGACACATAATTTTCATCTAGAATGATGGCAGTGCAGCTTGCAAAATCTGTAACATTTTCTAGTCAAAAAGTGCTTTAAATTGTATAGTTCTACATTAGCAATTTAAAGACAGATAGTCTCAACACATTACATAACTTCGAAATATGTGTGAATATCAACTCTGATGCTGGTAAAGAGACCTAGAAAATGTGTCCTTAATGCAACACTATAGAATATTTCATTTAAATGGTGGGGCAGGCTGGGACTATTATTATTTTTCCATTTTTCATATAGTGAAATTTAGGCCCAGAAGTGTCAAAGGGCTATTGTAAATCCTATGTCTTGACCCCAATTTTACTGGCTCTTGACATAACTATTAAACCAAACTTCACTCAAGTTGAATTCTTTGCAGAGGTAAGATTTTTCATAGTAGTACCAAATTTTCTGTCCAACACAGATCAAAAAATCAGTTTTACTAGACATACTCTAGGGCTAAAAAATTGAATCATCTCCAGTGTATTGGAATTTCCAAATGAAGTCTGTGCTGTGCATTGTGCCATCCACAATATTAAGGTTTAAAAGAAAGAGCTTTTTTTTAATATTAGCTGTCCTTTTGGGTTATTCTTTCAATTAGAAGGCCTAAAAACTGCATATGGACTTAATAAAGACTCCAAAGAAGTAAATAAACTGCCAGCCTTAGAATTTGGAGTGATTGAATTTTAAATCATTTTGATTTTCCCTGGGAGAGATGACATAGGGACATGGGGAGAGAGAGAGGTCATAGGGTTATCCCAAAATGTTCAATTCCATTTGGGTGATAGCAGAGTGAGACTGGGAAGAAGTGGTGAACTCCCTGGCGGAACAGCTTGCGTGGAAGTCTGCTGAACAGTTAGAAACCCAGGAGGAAGCACATCCAAGTGATGGAGGGAAGAAACTGGGAAGCTGGTAGAGATGATGTAAGA
Organism: Oryctolagus cuniculus; assembly: GCF_051225735.1. Lineage (NCBI taxonomy): Eukaryota > Metazoa > Chordata > Mammalia > Lagomorpha > Leporidae > Oryctolagus > Oryctolagus cuniculus. The sequence goes on from NC_142870.1 coordinate 68,710,790, forward strand.
CTTACTTTTTTTTTTCTCCCAGCCCAATAGGAAGGATCCAGAAGGAAAGAAGTAGGCTTAAGTTTTCTCTACTAGAGTAAAGCAATCCGTGTTGCAAATTTTCTTAAAGACTCTTGATTACTATCAATTCATGCTCTTTTGATGATAGCCTCGGCTTGCCTTGCAGTCAAAGGGAGACAAAAGATTTGAGGTTCCAATCAACCTTATGCTCTCCTACTTTGATACCACAAAGATGAATCAGTCTTTCAAAAGCCAAGACGTGTTTTGCCAAAACTAATGTGTCTTGAACAATGACGGGAATGAAACCCCCAAATCATGATTTTATAAAGCCTTTCTGCAATCATGAAAATTAAAATAATTTTACCATATAGTCAACTGAGATTTATTATTGGATTTCAGTTTGCAATCAGGAGTATCTTTATAACAGACTCAATATTCTTCTTATTGAAGTCTGTAAAAGAATTCAAATACCATAATTTTGTGTGTCTAGTTGCTTTAATCATTTAGGACCCTGGATTAATTAAGGCAAAGTCAAAAGTTTGAGACAGGAGGTTAGCTGGCCTTTATTAACTAAATATTATTAATTAGTAAATATTAATAATTAATAAATATTATGGTAATGTTTGCCTCCTTCTCACAGATACTAATTACTATGGTCATAAGTCTCACAACTAACACCTATAAATCTGGCTGGAATTTTTGCTTATGGATTCATTCAACAAATATTCATTGAGCAATATGCTAGGCATCATGCCCAGTCCTGGGGATTAGAAGGGGAATGAGACAGTGGAACAAACACGCAAAGACCTAGGCTGTCTGTGCATTATGACAACCAACGTACGCTAGAGAGGACTTGTTTTTTCCATTCTAGGCAAGCACACAATGTAAACATCATTGTCTCTCTGTTTTTCTTAAAAATAAAGCTCACTATGTTTGAAAAGTGTGTTATATGTGTTATAAAAAAGCATATAATCATTATAAATAAAATGGAAAATATGGAGAGGAAAAGAGGAGAAAATGAATATCCATAATACTGACCCCCTGAGACAATTATTCTTAAGTTGGGACTCTTTTCTCTGTGTGAATCTGAACTGCTTGCTTGAAAAGTTAAAGCATGTCTTGAGGAGATGTATTTTTTGGCAGAGTTGGTAACAGGGATTGAAAGTCGAAGGCTTAAAGCTAAATTTGCAATTTATGTGAAACATTGAGAGATTCATTCTCCTGACCTCTTTCTCTCCTATCCCATTTCATCAACTTAACAATTCCTCAAATTCCTTTACATCTAAGAAAATATCATTTTCTCTAGGAAGTCTTCTGAAACATTCCTCCCATAATTCAACAACTAAGTAATTCCCTATTCTACACTCTCAAGGTATTCTGACTTCTCTTTGGTAGCATTTTCATATTTGCAAAAAAATAATAAACTGGGGGGCTGGCGCCGTGGCTCACTTGTTTGATCCTCCACCTGTGGCGCCGGTTCTAGTCCCGGTTGCTCCTCTTCCAGTCCAGCCCTCTGCTGTGGCCTGGGAAGGCATTGGAGGATGGCCCAAGTGCTTGGGTCCCTGCACCCGCATGGGAGACCAGGAAGAAGCACCTGGCTCCTGGCTTCAGATTGGTGTAGCTTCAGCCGTAGCGGCCATTTGGGGAGTGAACCAATGGAAGGAAGACCTCTGTCTCTTTCTCCCTCACTGTCTAATTCTGTCAAATAAAAATAAATAAATAAATAAACTGGTATTCACGTAATTTCATTTAAACCACCATACTATGAAAGAGCTTGAGCAAAGCCCTTCCATCTTGTTTACTGTTATATCTTTACTAACTAGCAAAGTGCTAGGCTTATAACATCTTTGGGTTCACTGGATGAATGAAAAGTTGTGGTAGAAAGACCAAAGGTTCTGTAGGAACTCTTCTAAGACCACAGGCTGTTGAAAGCAGGCTAGCGCCTGCTGCTCTGAACCCCAGCACAAATGTTGATGGGCAGAGAAATAACAAGATAGAGAGCATCAGAACACAAAATTCAAAGTAGAATTTGGTGAAAAACATTGAATATGCCTACAGATCTGATTTATATAATGGATTTATTACTGAAATTTCACTTTTTGGAAAATTGATCCATTTTCCTATTGATGTGTGCTACAAATTCCAAGAAATAGATGCATGTATGTAAAAAAGAGACCTAAATTTCACATTTAAAATGTTAAATTTTAACTTCATATTTTTAAATTCGTATTTAAAAATGAATAAAGATTTTTAAATAAAAGTATCTGAAAATACTACCATAGTGATGATCTCATACAATAAGTCAAATACTTTTCCAAATGTTCAGCAACATAGAGAACTTTGAAACTTCCTGGAATTGAAAGGTGTAGGAAAGAAGAAATCTCATATTGATGGACAAGCATTTAGGACATTTTCTAAAATGTGGAATCCTTAAAAGTGGCAGCTTTTAAGTGTTTTTTTTTTAATGATATCTTATGCTTTCTGGTTTCTTTCTAAACCAGATTGAAGATATCAATTGAGAAATCGAAAACTGTACTTCTGATGATTTTTTTACATTCGCAAAGAGGAAGTGCAGTTTCTTTATGAGTTCTGCCCTCTCTGCTCTGACCTACCTTAGCATCCTCTAGGCCTTACTGTTTTAAGCTGTGTCAGAGCTGACAGAGGCTTAGGGATTATCTACTCCAGCTCCATCGCTTTGTGGATGAGGACAACAGAGAAGTGGAGAGACTTGCCTGGGCTGGTTACTGGCAGCTAGAACCTGAATCTCTGGACTTCCTGCCTCACAGTGCTTAGTCTCCCAGGATCTACTGTGTTTGTGTTTTGGGGAAAGAGGGTGAGGCAGTGCTCAGGACTAGAAACTGACTATCGACTCGTGTGCCTAAGGCTACCATTAAGCCAAGGTCACCTGGACTTCCATGCACACGAAAGAGCCAAAGGACATCTAGCGTTCAGGACAGAAATGAGAAGCCTTGAAATGTTGCCAGCTGTCTGTGAAAGAGCTTCTGCCATTCTGAAAGAACTCAGATCTGGAATCACTATACTAAAAACAAGAAGGGGATGAGGCAAGAAAGGGATTTGGAATATTAATTTGTTACTTAAATTGAATTTACAGAAAGAGGACTGTATCAAACCAACACTTGGAGAGTACATTTTCCATGGTCTTTAGAGTGTGTTTTGAGAATATCAGCAGTAACAGATAAAAGTAATATCAGACAAAAACAAGGAAGATATCCTTATACCTCCTCACCTGCACACCGCTCTCATTCATTTTTTTAAAAGATAAGATACGGAAGCCAGAACTGAAAAACAGAGAGCCAAAACTATTTTACTTCTCAGTTACATGACAGAGTTCCTGTAAGTCATGCAAATAAATGTAGACTCACCAAACATGAGCTATGAAGATGAATATGAGAATATGAAAAACCACTTAAGGAAAGGTAGCACACAGTGAATGGCAAAGCACCAAAGCAGGCTCCTCTGTGCTGAGGGAATGACGAGAGCTGACTCTCAGCTCTCGTAAGTAGTAGAGACTGGGCCATGTGCCTGGCCACCTCACCCCTGGACTCCACAGATTTGGGCTCCGCCTTTTCAAGGAGGAAGACAGAACAATTCTCAAACTGATTCCCAGTCTGTCAGGGTGCTTATCTCTCGAACACTCGGTCCTTAGTCCCAGCAAGTCTTCCCAGAGGAACGCAACCCTTCCTCCAAATTCCCACCCCCACCTGCTTTCTTGGCATTTCTTAGCTGGAATCTACTGTACCCACATCTGACTGATTGGTTTGTTTTCCTATTGGTTTAGAAGCTGCTTGACCAAAGTCTGGCTGTTGATGTGCGTCTCGCTCGGTGGTCTGCAGGGCTCTGCCCTGTGAGTGTCCATGAGGAGATGTGGTTTTATATGTGGTGCCAGAGCAAAGCCAGCTTCTGCTGCTCAGAGTCCCTGTGCTCTCCCAAACCTTTACTGAAACCTGAGCTTCTCTACGATCTTGTCCTTGTGGGGAACAAAGAGTAAAGATGAAGAGATTCTTTTTCATTTCAAGCACCTTAAGAAACTACTTTACATGATCTATTTTTAATATCTCATATGGTTGTTACTAATATAAAATAAGACTGGGTCACTCTTGATTTGAAGATAGGTGCAGCCAAGGGTAACGTTAAACCACATCCCTCTCTCCAGACAGCTTTGAAGAATTTGCTAGGTCTTTGCTTTAATTTTTTTAAAACTTTCTAAAAATCCTCATTAGACATCTTTTCTTCTCCCCAAGTCTCATATTTCCAGCAGTGCTTTCTCTCTACTCATGATAAGGTCCTCCAACTAGTTACATTCTTACATAATGAAGAACACATTGAACTTACAAGGAGAATCAATATAAATTATTTCACTGTTTAGCTCAGTGAACATATATTGAGCACAAGCATTCAGTTTCAAAATATTTGTGTGTACAAAAATAAATAAGTCGTAGGACCCAATCTCTGCCATTTGATGATGAGATAGCACAGCAGGGTAAAGTAACTGAACCTAGACTCAGAAATGGAGGCTACACAGCTTGTAGTGGTGACGTCTGAACTAGGACTGTAACTTTTATATTATCATGCTCATCCAAGTATTTCTTTTTCACCTATTGAGAAACATGAACTATCTGGTAAAACGCAGACACAACTTTGTTAAGACTTTATTTGAACCAGCAAAAGAATTTCAGCCACCTGATTTGAAATGGCTTTTGTACAATATCTTTAATAAATGGAGCCTCCATAGTAACACTGTCTAGTAGAATTTTCTAGAAAGATGGAAATGTTCTGTGTTGCCAAATATGGTATTCACTAGCTATTATGCAGCTAGTGATCCCTTGAAATGTGGCTAGTGTACTTGAAGAAGTGAATTGTTTTATTATATTTTATTATAACAGATATAAATTTAAAAATCCATATGTGACTAACAGCTGGCATATTGAACAATGTCTGTAACATGCAGATCATGGTTACAGGGAAGATGACCATGGATCACCTTTTACTAGAAAGAATCTTTCTCTTAACATGTGTTTAACCTGTTGTAATATTTCATGTAGGTACAGATAAAAGTATGGTAGAAAAAGAAACAGGCTGACAGAGGTGCTAACACACAGAGCCCAAGAGGATGCAGCCTTTCACAAAACAAGTGATGGTGATCACTATTCTGCATGCTGGTCACCGGTAGGAAATGAGTCATGGAGCTGCACAGCAAAGCAGTTACACTTGTACAGGGGAGAAAATAAGCTTGTGCTTACAGAAGCCTGTTTCTAAATGAAATGGCTCGGCTATTTTTATCCATGCATGCTCAAGCCTATTACTGAATATTAATAAGCTCCCTGGTCTGAAATGAACTGGTTGAGTGTGGAGGGAGAGAAATATTATTCTTTCCACTTAATAAGAGACAAGCGAGCCTGAAACCTTGTCTTTGTTCAGGCACACTAAGAAGGGAAAGGATTTTAGCCCTTAAAGGTTCAAGAGTCAACTCAACAGATGGCAAAACATTTTTTTAATCACTAATTCCTATAATTCTCTGACTTGCACATCGTAATATCTAAAGATTTTTCTGATAAAAGTGCAACTGTTTTTTCTTACTCCTTTCGCATTTCTATTCTATAAAGATGTCCAACCTTCTCAGTGACAAAATTCCATCACTGACTCTGCTCCTAAGCTAACGATCCCGGGGAGATTTGGGAATGAGGGTCCGGATGACCCAATACAAATTTCAGTGTGTAACGGCGTCGCTGTGACCGGTTCCATTCCACCAGCCCTCACTATCAAGCAGAGGACCGACAGAAGCCAAGAGTCACAGAGTACGTCATGCAAATTTTCCCCTCTTAGTCATAAGAAATTATCCCAGACAAATAAGGCACAACAGATAATAATATAAAGTAACCAGATATGAGAGGGATTTTTGGCAAATGATAAAATGTAAACATTTATTAAGTCTGAGTAGTATCCCAGTAGGTATATGTCTCACACTTCCTTTATCGGTTCATCAATGGGTAAACACTAAGGTTGTTTCCATTTCTTGGCTACCGTGTATAGTGCTGCAGGAAACATGAGAGTATAGTTATCTCTTCAACAGACTTGTTTCATTTCCCTTGGATATAAACCCAATAAGGATATCTTGAGATTGTGTGGTAGTTGTTTCAGCTTTTTTGAAGAAATTTCATACCGTTTTCCACAATGACAAAGATGAGTTCCCATATTCCCCTCACCCAATTTCCCTTATGATCTTTTATTATTAGTACATAATTGTCACAAATAATGAGCCACACCCAGAGTCCTGTATTTTTAATTCAATCTCCTTTTATCCCCCTCTACCCCTCCCAGCCTCTAGTAATCTACAGTTTGTATTCAGATTCAGGTATTTTGTTTGTTTTGTTTTCTTTTTAGTTTTAGTTCCCACAGTTAAAGGGGATAATGTGGTATTTATCTTTCTGTGTCTGTCTTATTTCACTCAACACCATCTCTTCCATTTCCAACCATTTTGCTACAGATGAAAGGATTTTATTCTTTTTTATATATGAATAATATTCCATAGGGTATATATCCTGCATTTTTTATCCATTCATTTGTCAATGAACACCTGGGTTAATTCCATGTTTTGGCTTTTGTGATCAGTGCTTCTATATATATAGTAGTGCACTTATCTTTTTGATACAATGGCTTCATGTCTGTCTCCATACTGTTTTCCACAGCGGCTGCACTAACTTACATTAGTGCAATGTGTAAGTGTTTCCCTTTCCCCACATCCTCACCAGCATTTTTCTGTCTTCTGGATAACAGCCATTCTGATAGGTCGAGATGGTATCTTATTGTGGTTTTGATTTGCATTTCCCCGATGGCTAGCAATATTGAGTACTTTTTCATATGTTTATTGTCCATTTGTATTTCTTCTTTCAAGAACTGTGTAGTTAGGTCCTTTGCCCTTTTCTCAGTTGGACTAGTTGCTTTTCTATTGTTGAGTTTTTTGAGTTGCTGATATATTGTGAATATTAGTCTTTTGTAGGATATGAGTTGTTAGCTCATGTTTATGAGTTAAAATGTCACTATCCATTTCTGTTTTTCTTCACTTCTCTGCAATGGAAGGAGTGATTCAACTCATTCTGGGAGCTGAACCGCACTCTCAGAGCTTCTCTGCTCTCCCTCAGTTCCACCCCCAGGAAGGAAAGCAAATATTTTTCTGCCCCCCTTCCCACTCCCAGGAAGTATCTTATGATTAAGCCTTCTTGCTCTGGAAAGAGAAACTAGTGTTTAGTTTCTAGTGATTTGAGCCTGGATTTCATAGCTATTAAAGATCACTGCACCAAAGAAAAATAAATAGTTCAGGGCTTTGGGTGTAATGGATAGAGAGTCTAGTGCTGGAACTCTGGAAAATAGTAGAAATTGGATATAATGAAAAGAACAAGGGGGAGTTTCCAGATGGGGAGAATTGTGTAGGAAAAGACAATGGGCTGTAAGGGGTAGATAGAAAAGGCACTGAACAAGAAGATGGGAAATAATCTGGAATATGAAGAGAACCACAGTCTTCTCTATTCACCACTCAGTACTCACACAAGGGAAAACAGTGAAAAACCCCCAAATCTCTGTCTGGGACCCCAGTAAGAACACTTCTCCATCTGTACCAATACCTCGTTAAGTTGACTGCCCTGTGGACATAGCAGCCATTCATGCCACATTGTCAAATTTGCAGCGGCATTCTGGGAGCCATCTTCCCACTGTATCTCAGGACACCTTAAGAACAAGGGACCACTTGAGTTCAGGGGATTACAAGATGGAGCCTTTCCAACTGAAGTGTTTGGGAATTTTGAGTGCAGTGGGCTTGTAGTTAAGCTGGACAATGACTTTAAAAAAAAAAAGATTTATTTATTTATTTATTTGAAAGGCAGAGTTACAGAGAGGCAGAGGCAGAGAGAGAGAGAGAGAGAGAGAGAGAGGTCTTCCTTCTGCTGGTTCACTCCCCAAATGGTCGCAATGGCCAGAGCTGGGCTGATCCAAAGCCAGGAACCAGGAGCTTCTTCCAGGTTTTTCCATGTGGGTGCAGGAGCCCAAGGACTTGGGACATCTTCTAGGCAGTGACTTTTAAGTGCAAAGTTTTATACTGTTAGTATAGTCGACCACTGATGGCCTATCTGTTCTTTTTCCCACTGTCTTCAAACAGATTCCAGCTATGTTTTGGGTGTCCACCATCCTTTTTTCTTCCAGTCCAAGTCACTTAGGGGAAGCTAACTCTACCTTTAGTTTTGGAGTGATATCTTATTGAATCAGTCCTGGTGATCCCAACCCCATTGTCAGTGATTTGGTCCAGAACCCAGGCTTAAGCCAATAGGTCATTCATATTCCTTCTTATGATAGCTACTGGTCCAGTACTGGGTCACAAGACCTACTTGGGGCATTGGCCCAGATAGGTAGAAAGAAAAAACTTTTTTTTTCATGGTGAAAGAGATGCTATCATACCTGGCAGACATGAATTAAAAAGTTTATCACCTTGATTCCCTATGGAAGTCATACTATTGACCAAGGAGACCACTCATGGGTTGATTTAAAAGCTGTGACACAAGCTGGCGCCGTGGCTCACTAGGCTAATCCTCGGCCTTGTGGCGCCGACACACCAGGTTCTAGTCCTGGTCGGGGCGCCGGATTGATTCTGTCCCGGTTGCCCCTCTTCCAGGCCAGCTCTCTGCTGTGGCCCGGGAGTGCAGTGGAGGATGGCCCAAGTGCTTGGGCCCTGCACCCCATGGGAGACCAGGAGAAGCACCTGGCTCCTGCCATCGGATCAGCGCGGTGCGCTGGCCGCAGCACGCCGGCCGCGGTGGCCATTGGAGGGTGAACCAACGGCAAAGAAGACCTTTCTCTCTGTCTCTCTCTCACTGTCCACTCTGCCTGTAAAAAAAAAAAAAAAAAAAAAAAAAAAGCTGTGACACAGAGAAATGAAAACACATCGTCACATTTGAAGACATTGTTGAACCATGAAGTCAGCCATTTTTGAGGCCCACCTGCCTGTGGGTTTATTCATTTCCTCATTGTTTAAATCAATTTAATTGAAGCTGTCTATTACTTGTAGCTGAAAACTGGCTTAGAATCCTTAGGGGAAGCACCCAGCAAGCTGGAAAGGAAGTTCTTCTTGATTAAATGAAACCCAGAACTTTCAATGATTAGCTAGAAAGGAAAACCATCTAGTGTAGACAGGTAGGGAGCTAATGAAGCACTCCTGGCTCTATTTCCAAGAATCTTGCCCCTCTGCTTGGAATTCTCTGAAATGAGATATATTGTTGAGTATTTAGTTGTAAATATTGCTTCACTGAATCATGCCATGTAAATGATGATATACTCTTCTTTCCCCACGTTATAATCATTGTACAAATCCCTCACTTTGTGATATATTATTTTCTCTGTTTTCAAGAAAAAAAATGGTTGATTCATATATGTATGTAGTTGTACATTTAAAATGAATATAGCATTCTAAGAAGGATGCTAGCACATTAGAACTCAAGGATGATCAAAAATAAAAAGAGGTAGTTCAGAAGTGACAAGGCCATATTCCAAACTTACTCCTGCCCATGACAGAATAAAAGCCTCCTGCTGCAAAACCTCTCCTCACCCACCTAGTCACCCATGCAAGTCTCTGCCTTCTGTTTCCTTAATCTATGTGTAGGGCTATCGCCTTAAATCATCATGTGGGATCATGAAGACTGTGAATGACTTTGCTGAATGTACACAACCGTTACTTAGAATGACTGATGTAACGACACTGAGTCCCCTAAGCTTCAGTGAGTCAGAGGTCGTCTTAAACTGGATTCTCCCAGAAGCAACTTACAAGGCAAAATTTTAAGTGATGGCACTTTGAGATCAGATCCAAGCAGTTGAATGTAAGGGAGTGGTAAATGAAAACAAGAAAAGGGAAAAGCCATACAGGGTGTGATAATGAGAAATTTGCCACTGTGGCACTTGGGACTTAACTCATGGAAACCTCTAGGATGCTGTGTATCACACATCTCAGAGTCTCCTCGACCAAAGCAGAAATAGGTAGAGCATTTATCCACCAATGTCTTTTCATCATTGGTTGAAGGATGCTTTGGAAATATCTCTCCTTCAGGCACTTCCAGTTGTCTGCTGTGTGCCATTGAACAGTCCAGGTCTTGGGAATTGAAGTGGAAAGTCACCTGCACGTAAGTAACTGAGGAATTCTGAAAGGATAGAAGTTTGGCACCAACAGTGTCCGCTGCAGTCGGTCCTTTGCATCACTTAGGTCTCACTGATCCTTATGTTAAATGGGCCCTGTTTTGTCACTGCTTCTTTAGGAGGTTATAGTAGAAAACAAAAAATTATTCTTATAGCAGAAAACAAAAAAACTATAGGAAGGGTACTGGGACAAAATAGACTCCACAGCTGCATTGGCTCCAAAGTCCTAATTAATGAATATCATCTCCCTCTACCATGCTAGCTTGGGGTGAGAACCCAGATCTTCATTGCTGAGGGAACTGACTACCATGTTCTCATCAAACTACGGCTGCTTAAATTGCCTGGTCCCACAATCACCACCTATGAAATCAACAAGTGCCCCAGTGCACTTCTAGAGTTCCATTCAGCCTTCCTGCCAGTATTATGTATTAACAATTTTATCTCCTATCTCCTTATGGTTGTCAGGACCAATTACCCCTTCCACTATAGTCGTTATTTGCCTGTTGATCTATAGGCATGGAGAATCCAAAATTACTAGCTAGAAATCATAGCTTTAGATAAGGTGATCTCAAAGACAGGTCTGCCAATTCCCAACATTGTTGAAGGAGGCAAGGAGTTCCACTATTTCATCCACATATCTCTAGGAAACCTAATTTTGCTCATATATTTCAACCAAAGCAATGTATCACACACGTCGAGTACTGACAAGCACATGTCTTCTTTTAACCAGATAGTTAAAGAGTTGCAAAACTGTGAAGCAAAGTCATCCTCTCACTAAATTTTTTCTTTTTGAAGTAATGTGTTTTTAGTAAAATGCATCCTTTCTATTAATTTGCAATGGGTTTACTATGGTCATTTTCAAATTAAGTAGTAAAGAAGCATTTTTTAAATTGCTCAGATTTCATTTCAAAAAGAGCAATTAGTGGTCAAGAAAACCTGACAAGAATAAAGTTGATTAGGATCTTCAGAGGATAAAAAGTCATTGGGCCATATGCTTCTGCTTTTCTCAGGCCATTAGAAGGAAGCTGGATGGGTAGTGGAACAGCTGAAACACACACTGGCACCCACATGGAATGCTGGCATTGCAGGTGGCAGCTTCACCCACTATACCACAATACTAGCTCCTGCTCTGCATCTGTATTTTGAAAATTCTCTTATAATTTTGTTGAAGTGTAGTTGAAGTACATGTCACTCATGAAAAGTGCATTTGATTAATTTTGAAATATTACACACCCATGAAATCATCATAAAAATCAAGGTAATAACCATTTCCTTCCAAAAGTACTCTTACTTCCAAAAGTAATCTTCATGTCTCTTTGTAATCCATTCCTCCTTCCACCTCTGTCCACAGGCAACCATTGATCTGTTTTGTCACTATAGATTAGTTGCATTTCCGTAATTTTTTATAGATGTGTTAAAATAGCTGATTTGGAGGCCATCAGGCCTAGGCAACCCAAGTACCCTGGATTCCCACCTGTATAAGCAAACTGAAACTCAACTCAGTAAACTGCTAAAGTGAAACTTAAGCTTAACCAATCAGACACCAGCAAACAACCGTTAATTAGGGACTTTCCACTTGAATGATCCAGGTAAGGAGGCTACTGCTCCACGGTGACCAATGCAACTTTTTTGGCTTTCTTCTATGAAAGTGTTCCCTTCACACCCTTCAAGAAAAAACCCAAATGGCTTGCTGTCTGGAGCTGCCTGATTCATGCGTACTCTTTGCTCAAATCTTTTAAACTCTTTAGTGTTTTACTGCGTCTCAGTTTATCTCTTAACAAATGAAATCATATGCACTCTGTTTTTGCTTGGATCCTTTCACTCAGCATAACTATTTTGAGAAACATGTTTTTTATAGTAACAACTCATTCATTTCACTGCTAAGTAGTGTATCACTGCATGGACAATTCACACTTTGTTTACCATTTCACCAGTTAATATATGTTGAGCTATCTCCAGGTTTGGGGTCTTAAAAACAAAGCAGTTATGAGCATTTTTTGTATAAGTCTTTGTGGGGGCATAGATCTATTTTCTCAGAATAGGATGGCTGGGTCGTATGATAGGAATTGTCAAGCTTTTTGTCAAATTAGTTGACTATTTTCTCCATATTCTCACCAAAATCTGGTTGGCTAGTCATTTTTAATTTAAGCCACTTTAATAGATATGTGGTGATATTTCACTGTGGTTTGAGTTTGAGTTTCCTTGGTAACTAATGATGTTGCACATGCTTTCAAGATCATTTGTCATTGATATATCTTCTTATGTTAAATGTCCAACTCAGTCTTTTGCCCATTATTTTAAATTGGTTAGCTTGCATTCCTGTATTTATGAAATTTTTTATATTTTTAGAAATTTTTTCTTCATTTCCAAAAAACTGCTTAGGTTATGTTGTCTTTTGCACTTAGACATGTAATTTTAAATCAGATTTTTAATTTCCAAAAAAGCTTGATGGAATTTTTATTAGCATTGCATTGACAAATTTTGGGATATATGAAATTTAATGATATAAGTCCTCTAGTCTCTAATGAGTGTATCCTTCATCAGTTTAAGTCTTCTCAAATTTATGTAATTAATGTTTTGCAATTTTCAGTGTAGAAGTCTTAGATATCTTTTGTTATAATTATTCCCAAGTATTTTATATTAATTTGCTATTATAAATGGGAATGTATTTTTTTCAAATTGTTTTCTAATAGACTGCTAGTAAAGTATGAGAGTATATGCAAAAGTTAATAGAAAAAGATAGAAGTAAACAATAAATCTATTTTGGTTCAAAAAATTGTTTTTTAAATTTACACATGAGTTTTTCAAAATACGCATTTTCCATAAACTTTTTGAAGACCCCTCATGTGAAAATGCAATTAATTATTATATATCAACCTTGTATCCTGTGACATTGCTAAATTGATTCATGAGTACTAGTAGTTGTTTTACAGACTTGGTATTTTTTCCAAGAGGAATCATATCAATGAGTAGACATGTAGCTTACAGTTAAGATGCCCACATTCTGTGTCAGACCACTTGGGTTTACTTCCTGGCCCCAGTTGCTGACTTTAGCTTTCTGACAATGCAGATCCCAGAAGCGCAGAAGTAACGGCTCTCGTGATTGGTTCCTGCTGCTGTGGTAGACCTGGATTGCAGTGACAGCTCCTGTTTCTAGCAACAGCCCAGCCCTGGCCATTGTGATCATCTGAGGAGTGAACCAGCAGATAGCATCTTCCTCTGTTCCTTTCTCTCTCTCTCTCTCTACCTCTCAAATATTTAAAAATTTAAAATAATCTTATTATCTGATAATATTTTTGCATTCCAATCATTCTGCCTTTTCATTTCTTTTATTTTTCTTACTGTACTGTCTAAATTTTGCTAAATGATGTTGAATAGAAATGATGAGAATGAGTAGGGACAGTGTTCCTGACTTAAGGGTAACAGTTCAGTCTCCCACATTAAGGATGAGATTCATTGAAGGTTTTTTTTGTTTGTTTGTTTGTTTTAAAGAACTCTATGAGTTTGAGGAGGTTTTCTACTGCCCCTACTTTTCTGATAGGTTTTCTTTTTAATCGTGAAAGAGCATATTGGATTTTTCTTTTTTTTTCTTTTTTTAAATTTTGTTTAAGGTATACAAATCCCATGTATTTTTATGTACAGATTCAGGAACATAGTGATATTTTCCACACTTCTCTCCCTCCTACCATGCTCCCACCATCTTCCTCCTTCCTCTCCTATTCCCAATCTTATTTTTTACAAAGATATATTTTCAGTTAACTTGATACTCATAAGATAAACCCTACACTAAGTAAAGAGTTTAACAAATAGTATGAAGAGAAAAAAAAAAAAAAAAAAAAAAAAACACTGTTCCTCCAACAGTCGAGACAAGGGCTGTTAAAAATCACCGAATCTCAAAAGTGTCAATCTCACTCCTATACACTACATTTTAGGTACTCTATTAATTACCTTTGATCAGGGAAAACATATGGTATCTGTTTTTATACTCAGTATAGTGTTTTCCAGTTGCATCCATTTTGTGCAAAAGAGAGGATTTCATTTTTTTATAGCTGAGTATTACTCCACAGTGTATATATATATTATAATAATTTAGTATATATAGTATAATATAGTGTACATATATATATGTATGTATACACACTATAATTTCTTTATCCAGTCAGCAGTTGATGGACATCTGGGTTGATTCCCTATCTTAGCTATTGTGAATTGAGTTTCAATAAACATGGGGGTACAGATAACTCTTTCGTATGCTGATTTCTTTTGGTTTGAGTAAATTCCAAGTGGTGGGGTGGCTGGGTAATATGGTAGGTCTATATTCAGATTTCTGAGGTATCTCCATACTGTCTTCCACAGTGGGATTTTTCAAATGCTTTAGCTGTACCTCTTGAAACAATAAAATTCTCTCCTTTATGTCGCTCCCCCTCTTCGCGGAGGAATGACACAGGACCCTGCGCTGTTCTTTCGTCTGCTCGGCCCTCCCCGGGTTTGCTGCTGGTTCTTCCCGGGTTGGCTACCATCCCTCCACCTCCGTGGAGGGGCGGTTCCCCCTGGCCACTTTCCCCACTTCCGCAGGGGAGCGGCACACCGCCGGCCGGCTCTCTCAGGGGCTGCACAGGTGTTCCTTCAGATAGATGTTCCCCTTAGATGTTCCTCGTGCATGTTGTCTCTCTCCTCCTTTATAGTCCTCTTCCACCAATCCCAACTCTGCTACCCACACGCCGAGTACGCTGCTCTCCTCCAATCAGGAGCAGGTCCCACAGTCTATTGGTTGAACTGGAGGCAGCTGTGTAGAAGCTGTTTTTACTCCTCTCCCAGCGCCATATTGTGGGAGAGCAGATGCATAGAACAAGTCCCAATTCCAGCAACTTAGTCTAGTCCGAGCCACTCCCCACACCTTTTACTCTGTTAATAAAGTGAAAAACATTGATTTTTTTAAAAAATATCAAGCCAAACTTGTATTCCTGGGATAAAAACCTATTTGATCATGCTGTATTATCCTATTTATGTTATTGAATTCTAATTGCTAATATTTCATATTATTGATTCTTTGTTCTTATGTTTAACATTTTCCTTTTTCAATATTCTTTCTGTTTACTTTTCTCTTGTTTTCCCAGATTCTCTACATGGAAACTTATGTCATTTTTATACCTAGCAAAATTGCTTTAAAGCTATAGCTTCCCTTTGTAAGTTTGTTTTTATTCAGGTAAACATATTTTCTAATTTCCTTTGTGCTTTCAAAACATTTGGCCCATTAATAGACATTTTTGTTGTCAAAGAATAAAGTATATATGATTATTGACCCTTTGAATTTTATTGAGAATTATGTTATGACTTACTATATTGTATTATATATAAGTTATGCAGGAAGTATACTTGAAAATAATTGTGGTATTGCAGTTGTATGTAGTGCTTTAGAAGTGTCACTTAGGTCAAGTTGTTTTATAGTGTTGTTCTGATATTCTGTTGTGCCGGCCTGCGGCACAATGAACTGGGTCTTCCTGAAACAGAGAGTGGGAATGTGGGGACAAGGACGCAAAGAATGGAGCCAAGACAAGTCCTGATCAAGGCTCGTTTATTGAATAAATCCAGTAGTATTTAAACATGACCAGTTGTTTACAAGAAGGAGCACAAAAGATTTACATATCAAAAAGGCTCTTAAGGTTACAAAGAGTTCCCAATAAGGTTCTTAATTATTGATTACAAGGGTACAATAAAACACTTAGGTGATAAATGCAGGTTTCAGGTGTGACTGATTAGCTGTATCATCTCTTGTGAAAGGTTTAGGTTCTTCCTGCCTCTTCCCGGAATCTCCCTAGCCCAATTGTCTGTGCCAGGAAGTCTCCATTCATATGTCTAAGTGTAAACAAAGGGAGTGACTACCTGTGGCTGCCCACATTCTGTGTCTTTGTTCACACCACTCTCACCTCTGCCCCTGCCAGAGTCCTTGCCATTATTGAAGGAAAGCAGTTGAAATTTTCTACTGTATGTGTTGAATTGTCCATTTCTTTCTGTTATTATCTCAGTGTTTGCTTAATGCATTCCAAATCTCAGAATCCACAGAAATGATACTGTTTTTTTAAAAAAAGCAGATGTCATTTAAGGTATTTATTATACCTTTACAGAGGACTAAGCCACTCCTATATTTGTAATATCTGCTTTCATATCTCAACAACTTGTACTTTGTGTGAGACAGCAATGCTTTTACAAATGAGGAAAATAAAACTTAGGGAAGTAAAGTCTCACAGTTGGCAAAGACAGAGACAGGATTCCAAACAACACAATCAGGCTCTTGATCCTGGGCTAGGAAGGCCATATGGAATGAGTGCTTCCTGCTCTCCATGTGTGCTCAGAAAGTTAAACTCTGCTGATAGATTCTTCAAAGGCTGGATATCCAATGAAGCAGAGCACAGTCGACATCAACAACCCAGACAAGGGTGGGAACAAGGCCCTCTTTCATGGGGACTCAGAATCTCCTTCTGCTATGAGCATGGAGCCTAGGGGTTCCTGCGCCTGTCTTGGGAGACCTCATAGCCCAGTATTAGCTGATCCCCAACACTAAGCAGATAGGGTGGTCCCTGACATAAGCTTTTAGGATGGGGTTGAGGTAGGGTCTCCAGCATCCCAATCACTTCACATAGCAGCTCCTTGGGTCCAAGCTAGCAAGGGAACAGCAAGAACAGCTCAGTTCATGGGCCTGACAAGGAAGCTTTAGCCTTCCTTCTTAAAGCTCAGGGCTCCAGGTGGCCTCTCTTGGGACTGATGTTCTTACACCATAAACCATTTTTCTGGCTTACAATATCTTGGTTACAATTTATATTGACTCAGCTGCCGGCACTCAGCTGACACAGCTGTGCTGTCATCTGAAGCTCGTTAATTCCTCATATAATGTAATGATATATAAGCTTTGGTCTGGAGCTGCCTGGAAAATAAGAGAGCAAGTGCCCCCCCACTCCTAAAATTACATAGGAGCCACAAACCCACTGATAGAAGGCTACTACTAAAGCTAAACATCTTGTTCTATTTAAAAATGCTTTACTAACCAGACCTTAAACTGGGTCACTTATGTGATGCTCTCCCATACACATACCCCTTCTACCAGTTTATTTCCTTATGCTCTGCCTTAGATGTTTCTGTGAGGGATGTGAGACATAGCCTGGGATCACCTCCGTGTTGTAAAAAATAATTGAAGTCCAGGGAGAAAGAGTGATGTAGCTAAGGTGAAGCTGGAGCAGAACTCAGAACCCAACAGGACATCCTCATTCAGTAAGCTTTGCGGGAGAATACAGCAACCTGGGTTAGACACTGAGGCCCTCATCTGCCCTGTCTACCTATCCTCACTGCGGGATGTACAGTGTCAGTTCTAGAGGGATGTTCAAAAAAATACTTATTCTGCTTTCTCCGAATTTTCTACGGAAATCTTACATTGGTTTCCTGTGGTTCCTCTATCAGATTATAACACACTTAGTGCCTGAAAGCAACAGAAGCTCATTCCATCACCATGCAGGCCTGGAGTCTGGAATGAAAGCATCAGCAGCCTTGGTTCGCTCTGGAGGCTGCGAGGGAGCCTCAGTTCCAGGCCTCTGCTCTAGCTTCGGGAGGTGGCTGGCAGTCACTAGAGCTCTGTGACTTGCAGGTGCATGCTTTTAACTTCTGCCTCTGTCTTCACATCACCTCTTCTGTATGTGTACATCCTCTGGGCTTCCCCCGTAGGAACACTTGTCATTGAATTTAGGGCCACGGGGATAATCCAGAATTATCTTATCTTAATTACATCTATAAAGTCCCTTTTCCCAAATGCAGTAACGTACATAGGTTCCAGGGATTAAGATACAGAAATACCTTTTTTTAAAGGTGGGGGGGGCGGGAGTCACCATTTCTCTCACTATAGATTCCTTGTCCTATTCCTCTAGATGTATTTTTTGTTGTCTTGATCTTGCTACATACCATAGCTAAGTGGAATACTAGAGCCCATCATTAATCTAAGTATGAAACGCTTACTGAGTTTCTACTATGAGACAGGAATTCAGCTAGGAGCCGATGACATAAAGGCAAATGAGACATGTCACTACCCACCTAAGTGTAAACAAATAATAGGTTCCCAAGTGACTGATCTAAGACATGGGTGAGGCACCAGTACAGCAGCAGACATGATGCCATTATCCTGTTGGAGTCACCCTTAGCATAGATGTGTCGTTTTAGCAACAACCAAAAAACTCTAATATCTCACTCACAGATAAAATAAACGCCTTCATTTCCTTGGCCTTTGGTGTGAACCCACCAATGAGAGATAACAGTACAGGAGGTTGATAGAATCAAGAATGCCAAACCCAACCCTTTGAAAAGATTTTATACGGTATGTAGCAGAACTCTGGCCAGTTTTCACTCTCTCTGATACCTGTAGTGAGACACTCTTAAAGGGATGTGTAACTCAAAGCACCTTTATACTGTATCAAGTAATCAACATCCTAACCTACTTCCGAAAGGCAATGAAGAATCCAAAGATGGAATGCAATACACAAGAAACACATTGCCTTACAGCAAAAGATTACTGCTTCAACTCTTTTTTTTTCCTATGAAGCTCAGTGAGATCCTAGAAGCAAGGATGAGTTCCCATAGAGACCCACACTCTCTCTTAATGAAGAGACAGCCTCGCCCCATTCACTTCTTCTGTCAATGTGGTTTTCACGGTATGTTCATGAAGACAGGGCCTTTAAACCACGGGAATTTTTAAGAATCAACGTCTCTGAAAGAATTATGTCTGAAAATAAGGGAGTGTTACATGCTCTACATTCTCCGTTCCACTGCCCCAGGTGGGGCATTCTGCATATTTTCCCTCCTGTGACTCCAAGCCCTCAGCTCAGCATGTCCACGCAATTTCACAAGCAGATGAAGCAGACGCCTATTCGCTGTTTTCTTAATGCAATGATCTCTGAGAGACTGTGTGACTAGAAAACGAGAAACAACCGTGTCCTGCTCAGTGTTCTCTAGAGTAGATTGGTAGGATATGTGCATAGGGACAGGAAAGGGGACTTATCAGAGTAATTGGCTCACACGATTGTCCCACATCAGATCATCTGCAGGCTAGAAAAACTAGGATGAAAGTGTCTTGGCTCTGCCTAAGACTGAGGGTCTCAGAACCAGAAGATCCAATGATGTAAGTCTTAGTTCAAGTCCAGAAGCCTGAAAATGCTTTAAATCCTGGAGTCCAAAGGCCAGCAATGGCTATCCAAGGCAGGAGCCCAGTGTGTCCCAATTCTCAGAGGAAGAGACCAGTTTGTCTTCTCCAGTTAGTCTCTCCAGACCCCCAGCCAATTGATGGTACCCACCCATATTGAGGTTGGATCTTCCCCTCTAGGTCACTCACACTTACATGTGAATCTTGTTTGGAAACACGTTCAAAATGTTTTTCCAAGTTTCCAGATAGTCCTTAATCTGGTCTAGATGATGCCACAAAATTAAACCTCATAAGTAGTTTATTCCTTACTGGATTCATATTCCTCAATTTTACAACATTAGAAAATGTTTTATCCCACGTAGTTCTAGAAGAGTAAATCTTAAAAGCAAAACTTGAGCCAAGCAGTGTTGTCTTCCACCATGCTGCTGGCACAGGCCACAGTCGAGATCAGGGCCCAAGACTTCTTGGTTTGGACTTCCCAAAAGGAAATAGAAAGAAGAGAGAAGGCAAGAGAACATGGAGTACGTGTGTGTGTGTGTTTGTGCATACAAGCTGCGAGAGAGAGAGAGAGAGAGAGAGAGAGAGAGAGAGAGAGAGAGAGAGAGGAAGTGCCTTTTAAATGTCTGGCTTGATTTACAGCCCAACTTGCAAAAGCAGCCAGGACCAGGTGTTTCAGAGCGAGGAATCAGGATGGAGGTGCTCATACTGAAAGGCCTGGATTCAGATTCCAATACAAAATTGCATTTGCAGACACAGGACAAGAATTCCCTTTTGGTTGATTCTTCCCACTGTTGTCATGATTAGAATTCCTCTGGTCCACATCCACACTTAATTGGTTGGTTATATTTGATCTCAGGGCCATGAATTTCACTAGCTGATTATACCCTTTCAGAATGGTTCTCTGTGGGAATTCCAGTCTGGAATTACACCAGAAGAGAGCTCTCTTGTGGTTTTTATTCCTTCTGCTATAATACATTTCTTCCCCTCAAAGCAAGTCTCTTACTCCCTTCTCAGTCTCTCTGATAATTCTTTGGCCTTCTCTCATATTGCGGAAAGCTTCCAAGTTGTCACCTGGAGATTTCATTACTTCGGAGTGTTTACCCCCAAGATACCATGGAACATGAAAAACTTAGCTCGGACTCTGACTACCTGCTTCTTCTAGGACGTGTCCCAGGCAGCCCCTCTCATCCTCGCAGTTACAGCAGTAACTCCTGTGTATGTGACATTGCAGTATTAATAGTTGGGCTGAATAAAACCTGGCAAAACATGCTACCAAATACTTAGTGTTCTTGGGACACTTTCCAGATGATTTGTATCCTCAGACCAGGTTTTCTCAGTCCACAAACGATCTGATCTTTAGACTTGTTTGGGGCTTTTGCATTTAGTCTCTTTTGTCTTTGGGGAAACCATTGAGCCTCAGAGAACAAAAGATGTGCTCCTTTGCCCATCCTTTATGACACCAAGAACCATCTAGCAAATGATTAGAATAAGGCAATCAATATCATGCCTTAAGGGGCAACCTAACATAGGCAGACTAAACCTTAGGAAAACCAAAAGCAAGCCATAAACTATAAATAGCACTGGATGAAGGTCAAGTGGCATAGAACACACTGATTGTCTTGACAAAATGATTATGCTCTTATATGCCAATTTGATTACTCCACATTTGCTTTCTTTTCCCCGCTCTGTTTTCACATTAGTGAATTTGTCTCCTTGCACAAGTTTTAGAGAATCTAGGTGAGCATTTTCTTGAATAACCTTTGGCTCCACATAGCACGGAATTGTAATGGCTGAATTCACAAATAAGATAGCAATGAGAGGAATGGTCTGGAACTGAGCAAAACAAAACTTGTAAAGAAGGTAAGTTTTGAGGTCCAGCCCAATTTCCCTGTATTTGCAGCTGTGAAAGGAACATGAAACTTGTCAGCATCAAAATGAACTTTCTATGTCAACTCTAACACAAATTAATAAATAAATCCAGGAGATTATGAAGGAAGTGATCTGACACATGATTGAGAGTAGCTATCACTCAAGACTCAGATCCACAAACTTACACAGAAGCCACGACAATCTATGTATAAAGTACTCCTACAAGCACATCTGATTAGCAACATGGGCTGGCAAGCCTCAGACTAATGTCATCCTGGTGATCACTCATTAATGCCAAAGATAATTCTTTCAAAATGTCTGGTGTAATCCTCCTCCTCATTTTTGTTCTGAAAAATTTCCTCTTGCCTGACCCTCTTTGAATACACTCATAGTTTGTATATTCCCATTGTAGTGTCCTGCTACTCCCATTAGAATGCTCTACTATCCCCAAATCAATATAGCCATCCTTTAGAGACTCTCTATCTCTCTGGCATTATTATTATTATTATTATTATTATTCAGAATTACACAACCCTCTTCCTGAACATACTTGGATCCTCTTTATTAAAGAAAAAATTGACTTACAGACACAAGTTTTTAAATATTAGAATTCTTTAAAGCACTCACTGCTAACTGGACTATTCTTTAGCATCAGCAACTGTCTTTCACCCAGTGACTTCCTTCCACTGTAGAACTTTTGTCCCTCCAAGAAAAAACACGAGGCCAGCACCACAGCTCACTAGGCTAATCCTCCGCCTGCAGTGCCGGTACTCCGGGTTCTTGTCCCGGTTGGGGTGCCGGTTCTGTCCCAGTTGCTCCTCTTCCAGTCCAGCTCTCTGCTGTGGCCTGGGAAGGCAGTGGAGGATGGCCCAAACATTTGGGCCCTGAACCCACATGGGAGACCAGGAGGAAGCACCTGGCTCCTGGCTTCGGATCTGCGCAGCGCACCGGCCGTAGCAGCCATTTTGGGGGTGAACCAACGGAAGGAAAACCTTTCTCTCTGTCTCTCTCTCTAACTCTGCCTGTCCTGCCCAAAAAAAAAAAAAAAAAAAAAAAAAAAAAAAGAAAAGAAAAGAAAACACAAGACACAAAGTTCAGGTGCTGTGATGGTTAATTTAACCATTTAATTTAATTTAACACCTAAATGTTAAGTGAGTGGATTAAAGAGCACGTGGCAAACCAGTGCGTCATTACAGCTGAGTGTGACTGTGAGCGTGTTTCCCAAGGAGAATGGCATATGGGTTGGTGGATTGAGTGGGGAAGGTCCGTGCTCAATGTGGTGGGCACCATCAAATTGGCTGGGGTCCTAGGTAGAACAAACAAGACAGAGAAAAAAAATTGCTCCTCCCTCTCTTGGAGCCCCTCTGTTTCTCTTGCCAATGGACATCAGAACTTCAACCCCTTCTGACTTTCAGGGATGGGGAGCATCCAGCCTGAGGGCCAAATATGGCATACACAATCGCTTGGTCTGGCCCCAGCAATCAACCACAGGCAGGCCTCAAAATTCAATGCATCAATAGCAGGCCAGTTTTTAAGCTGATCATTTTGTGTGGCCCATGGACAATGTTATAAATATCTAGAAGGCTCTTGGCATAAGAGCCCACCCCTGTTACACTTTGGAATTTCACCAGAAACTCCCTGAGTTTTGAGGCTTTTGAAATTGGATTTCACCAAACTACTGGCATTGCAGGCTGTCTGACTTGCTGTTGACCTGTAATGGGACTTTTCAACCTACATAATGGCATGAGACAGTTCCCCTAATAATAAGTCCCCCCTCAGCTACCTATTTATCCATTTATATACAATCATGCACCACATAACATTTTGAAGCATGATGGATCACTTCTCTGACCATGGTCCCATAAGACTAAAATGGAGCTAGACATCCTATATAACCGGGGGCTGGCACTGTGGCATAGTAGGCTAAGTGTCCACCTGCGGTGCCTGCATCCCATATGGGCACTGGTTTGTGTTCCAGCTGCTCCTCTTCCAATCCAGCTCTCTGCTATCTAGCTGTCTGCTATGGCCTGAGAAAGCTATAAAGATGGCCCAAGTACAGGGACTCTGCACCCACACGGGAGACCCAGAAGAAACTCCTGGCTCCTGGCTTCATATGGGCCCAGTGCTGGCCATCGCGGCCATTTGGGGAATGAACCAGAGTATGGAAGAACTTTCTCTCTGTCTCTCCTTCTCTTTGTCTGTAACTTTGCCTCTCAAATAAATAAAATTTTTTAAAAACCTATATAGCCTAGTGACATTGCAATACTTGTGATGTCATGGCACAACGTATTACTCATGTATTTATGGTGATGCTGGAATAAACATATGTATTGCACTGTCAGTCAAATAAAAACATAGGACATACAATAATGTATGCTACAAAATGCTTAAAAATGATAATTTTGGAAGTCAGTAGAATTTCATGAAAATGAAATGACCTTTGGAATCAGAGAAACCTAGATTTAAATCCTGATTGAAATATGTGCCATGGGCAAATCACCTCAATTTGAGTAGATACTTAACAAATGGAAAATGACTAACAAAGTCGAATACTTTTATTTGAGAATCACTGGTGAGGAATATTGTCCACTTCATATGCTTCCCTGGGTTTAGGATCAATTTTTGTCTTTAATGGCTTGTTGATTCTTTATTGTTATGACTTAAGCTCCACACTTCTGCCTTTCCCATTTGGCACTCCAAATGCAGGCTTACTTTGGCTAGGTCTCCCCTCATTGTAGCTCTCGCCTTTCTCCCATCAAAACCGTCCCCACCAAGCTCAGCCATGCCAGTGACGGCCTGCTCTCCAGCTTGGAAGAAGGGGCATTACAGGGGATGGCCACTGTGAGGCAGCAGACGAAGCTGCTGCTTGGGATACCTGCATCCCATATTGTAGTGCTCTTTGAATCCTGGCTACCCTGCTTCCAACCCGGCTTCCTGATAATGCACCTTGTAGGCAGCATTATGATGGCTCAAATACTCAGTCTCTGGCCACTTATGGGAGACTCAGATGGGTTTCCTGGCTCCCAGCTTCAGCCTGGTCTAGCCCTGGCTATTGTGGGAATTTGTGGATTGGATCAGTAGATGGAAGCTTGCTCTCTCTCTCTCTCTCTCTCTGCCTCTCCCTCATGCTGTGTCACTTTGCCTTTCAAAGAAATAAATATTTTTTTAAATGGGGAATAGCCCATGAATCCAAGCCTGCAAGCTCTCCTAGCTCTTGAAGCAAACAAACGTTGAAATAGAAGTGGTTATGATGAATCATATCGATTCCTGTGTTTCAAAGAACTTCCTCTGTCATTGTGGCAACATGATACATTTATTCAGAATTCAAGCATCAAAATAGTGCCGGCACCTTTTGCCCATTGCACTCTCTGACTTCTTGCTTTTGGGGGAGCACCTACTGCTGCTGCAAATCCCTCCCACACAGCCTGCAGAGCCCCTGGGGGATGCCCTCCCGGGCAGGAGGAAAGTGAAGATCTAAGTAGAAACTTTCTTCCCTGCCCATGCTGCTGAGAGAGCTTTCTAAACTCACAGACAAAATTCAGAGACCTGAAGCAGTGGTGAAACCTTGATGCTTATTGAAAACCAAAGCAAAGCAAAACAAAAATCAATCCTCCTTGCTTGTCCACACCTTTCCTGGAATGAAATGAAGTAATGCTTCATGAAAAGTTTGGGGTATGAAATTAGTTTGGTTAGAGTGGCCCAGCATTTTTTAAAATGAAAGAATAGAATAAAAGAGAATGTTAAAATACAAAATAGAAGATAGAGGTAGATACTGCTTCACAAACTTTTTTTTTTTTTTTTTTTTTTTTTTAGAAAAAAACAGTGTGTGTGTGGGAGTGGTGTGTGTGTTTCTTCGTAAGACAAAACACAGCCACAGTTAGAAATGTTTACACTTAGTAGAGGAACTGACTCATGCCATTATGGAGGTTGAAAAGTCCCATTACAGGTCATCAGCAAGCCAGACAGCCTGCAATGCCTGTAGTTTGGTGAAGTCCAAATTCTAAAGTCTCAGAACTCAGGAAGCTGCTGGTGTAAATCCCAAAGTGGAACAAATGTTGGACAAGCACTTGGGCCCAAGGTGACAGCTGAAAGAGTCTAGATGCTTGGATGAGGTAGATGGGAAGAACCAGACAGTGATAAGGAAAGATGGGTTATTGGGTAAGTTTCAAAATAGATTTAATTCCTTTCACAGTTTTAGGAAATTCTCACACACAAAATGCACATACCACACCATACCACACCCTACACATACATCTGCTTATCCTTAACACTACTCTCCTAAATATCTAAAGATTCATCAGTAGTTTTCTCTGGCATAAATGCCGTGGGCTCCACCCTTATCTTCAGAGAATCTTCCTGGAAAGTTTTCCTGCAGGTAGATGCCCTCAGGAGGATCAGGACACCCAGAGATCTCTGTTTCTCTCCTGGGCTGGGAGTAAACAGTTAAGAAAAATCCACCTGTTGTTTACATAGCTTCCTATTATAGAGTTTGTGCTTTGGAATGTTTAGATTAATAAGACTATCACGCATAGACAGAGCCCTGAGGTTTAAGTAAGATGATAAGCAGCTGTAACTCAAACATGGAGAAGTGGAGGCCTTAGGTTCTTTTTTTAAAAAAAAAGTTATTTATTTATTTATTTATTTGGAAGGCAGAGTTACAGAGAGAGGAGGAGAGACAGAGAGAGGTCTTGTTTCTGCTGGTTCATTCCCCAAATGTCCACAATAGCAAGGCTTGGGCCAGGCCAGGCCAAAGCCAGGAGCCTGGAGTTTCTTCCAGTTCTCCCATGTGGGTGCAGGGGCCCATGTACTTGGGCCATCTTCCACTGCTTTCCAAGGTGCATTAACAGGGAGCTGGATCAGAAGTGGAGTAGACGGGACTCGAACAGGCACCCACAGGCGCCCATATTGTTTGCCAGCATTGCAGGAGGAGTCTTAACCTGCTAGACCACAATGCCAGGTTCTTAACCACCTCCATCATGTGATTTAACACATGTTTCAACCACCTCTCTTAAGGAAGGGTCTGGTTAAACCTCAGGGACTTCTCAGTTCTCTCTAAATGGAGCAGGCAGTGTGCGTGGTTCCTTCACCCTGGACCACAGGCAGTGCCTTAAGTGGCTCCAGTCAGACAGTTACACCAAAGCCACAAAGATCTCTTTTAACTCTCCTCATCTGGGTACGTTAGACATCTACTCACATTTATGCCCTCATGGAAATCCCACCCAGAGAGGGGAGTGAGCTTCAGTGTGCTGGTGATAGAGGGAACTGAAAAGGTCACCCATGAGACATGACCACCACACCCAGAGCCAACAGTGGCTCTGTGGGTCTCCAGCAGTTGGTTCTGGGCTCCCTAAGAGGCAGCCTCAAACCTGTTCTGCGAGCTTCTTTCCTGCCATCCCTCCCCTTCCTCTGCCAATCCCATGGCCCTTCCCCATCCTATCAATCTGCATTGGGCAGGTGATTACTTCCCCTGGGAAACTTCCCTCAAAGAACTCTACCCAGACCTCTGAGAATTTTGTGTCTATTACTACTTACCTTCATTTCGATCTGCCCAGCTACAATTCCTTTCTTGCAGGCATGGAGAGAGTGGCCCAAATGCCAATATTGTTTGGTGATTTCATAGGGGACTTAAACTTTGTGAAAGTCCATTGAGTCAGTACTTGTGATTTGTGCACTTTTTTGTTCATATGTTATAGTTCAATAAAAGTATTCTAATGTTTCCATCTGTCACCATCCCATTTCCTGAGGACTATAATCCATAGCTTACAGCAAAATGCCTGGCATTTAAAGAGTTACCAGGGGTCATTGATTTCAACATTAATAACTCTTGTCATAGAGGTGGTAAGATCCAGTAAAAAAAAAAAAAAGAAAAAAAGAAAAGAAACACTGGTACATAGAGACTTGAATTCAGGTCCTGAGCCTGTGTCATTTACTTGAATTAACTTAGGCAAATTGTTTGGCCTCTCTGGACTCAACTTGTGCAACTATACTTCTTTTTTTTAAAAAAAGATTTATTTTATTTATTTGAAAGACAGAGTTACAGAGAGAGGTAGAGACAGAGAGAGAGGTCTTCCATCCACTGTTTCACTCCCCAGTTCACCTCAACAGCCAGAGGTGCACCGATCCGAAGCCAGGAGCCTCCTCCGGGTCTCCCACGTGGGTGCAGGGACCCAAGCACTTGGGCCATCTTCTACTGCTATCCCAGGCCATAGCAGAGAGCTGGATTGGAAGAGGAGCAGCCTGGACTAGAACCGGCGCCCATAAGGGATGCCAGCGCTTAAGGCCAGAAATTTAACCTGCTGTGCCATAGCGCCGGCCCCAACACTTTACTTGTTGACCTCACAGGGCTTCTTCCAGGAAGGAGATGAGGTTTAATGTATGAAAGCATATAGGACAGTGTCAAGTGTGGGGCAAGCAGGAGGCAGGTGACTTCAGGAGCCTCCAGCTTACATTCTTATGGCTTGGTCTGGGTTGGATCAAAGGAAGCCAGGAATGGGACCTTTTTGCCTCCTTTTGTTCAGTGGGAATAAAGAGACTTTTCCTTTATGATGGATTACTTAAAAAAGTCCCCTATTTCTCCAGCCTGGCTCCCCAGGTTGCTTCAAAGACTCTCCCCCATGCTCTCTTTGAGCTCCTGTTACAGTCTCTACCAGATTTGACTTACAAAGACCCCCACTGCTCTTCTTAGTGGGCTACCTACTGGACTTGTTCACTACCTGCCCTGTGGTATGCAGACTGACAACTGCAGGAAGCTGCTGGCTGCTGCAGACCTGGGACCTGTGAGAAAGGCAGTGAGAGAGGAAGAAGGAAAATCGGGGCATGTGTAGAGGTGCAAGGATCATGCAAAGGGAAAAGGCCTATCACCCCCACCTTGGGCCAATGTGTAAAGGAGGGGCTCCTTTGGGACTGGAGGTTATTAAACTTCTTGCTCAACAGTTGACCAATCAGAAAGCAACACTAAATGGCTTTCCTGCCCTAGACAGAAGATGTGGGGATCCCAACAGGAATAAAAAGATAACCTAAAGACTAGGAAGATCTGTATGAAGAGAAGGCTCAGGGCACCAATTTTGGGTCAGATAGATCTCAGTTTGAATCTTGACTGCAACTTCCTTCCTGTGTGACCTGGACCTTTCTAAACTTCATTTTATTTTTTTTTTATTTGAAAATGTGCTAGTAGGTATCTGATGAGATATTTTTAATGAGATTGCGAGAAAGCACACTGAACATCCTGCCTGACACACAGCAACTCTTAGTGAATATTAGCAATCCTTATTAGTGTTGTCAAAATTTCTGAGAGGCTGCTACAATGTTCAACTTATGTTGAAATGTAATCCTTATTGTGAGTTACTGAGAGAGAGACCAAGAGGTGATTGGGTCATGAGGGCTGTGCTCTCATGAATGGAATTATCCATTCATGGATTAGTGGGCTAATGTATTACCTCAACAGCAGCTCTGGCTTTTTAGTTGTACCCCTCTCACCATGTGGTGCCCTGGGGCACCTCAGGACTCTGCAGAGTTCCTACTATCCAGAAGTCTCACCAGTGTGGCTCCTCAACCTTAGACCTCTCAGCTTCCAAAAGCATGAGCTGAATAACCTTGATTTTTCATAAATACCAGTCTGTGGCATTCAGTCACAGGCTGGGCTAGTAGGCGAATTGGAAAGAACAGAAGCAAAGGCAGTGCAGACCGGTGTTTGGACAGGATGTATACAATGAACCCATAGAAGGCAGGGACTGCCATTGCCAGGCAAGAGTGAATTAAACAGGGACCACTGAAGGGAGAGCCACTCTTACATAATAGACCCCAGTGCCTGGGGAGAGGGCATCTTCTGAAGTTCTGTCTCTCCAGTTTGGTGCCAAATTGGTATCAATGAATGTCCCCGTGCCTGTTTTCAGGAGCAAGCCCTGCTGGATCCAGCCTCCATAGCTCTCCAAGCAAGGCCTCCCACCCCAAACCAAATACTTGTCCTGCCCAGAGGAGATAGGCCCCAGAGGAAAAATTGAAGCAAAATCTTGTCCTATAGCTCCTGGCCTGAATGACTGTGGTCTCTGGTCTATCCCTAAATTTGACTACCAATTCTAAAAAGTGGGCTTCGGTCTTAACTCATAAACTCTGAAGGAACCCCTCCTATACACCAGGTACTTTGTTTTTTACTGGAGGTAGTTACAAAGAAGATACTGGCCCTAGCCTCAGGGAGATTATGACCTAGTGATAGGGTCCAGTAAATATATAGCTTCAGTACAATGTCATATACACTGGAATGAGGAAATAGAAGCATGTAGGAGGGTAGCTAACCCAAACTGGGGGAGGCAGGGTGGGGCAGAAAAGACTTCCTAGAGGAAGTGAGAGATGCAAAGGACAAACAGAAGTGAACCAAGCAAAGAAGAGGTCTGTGGGGTGTGGGTGGGCAGTGATGTTGGAAGGAAGAACAGCAAGTTTTGGGGCCCAGAGATTAAAGCAGACAAGACAGGCTCCAGGCTCTGAATATAAGATGGCTGGAAGTACAGAGGGTGAGGGAGGAGGACAGGAAGGGTGGCTCAAGCATTAAGTAGGAGCCAGGTAATGACTGTCATTACAAATAGAGTGACCATAAACATTTATTGTCCAAATCAGAGTCTCAACAATTGTAAACTGGACCTATTCTGGCAAACCAGTTCAGATTATCACCCATTTAGAAAACAAGGAATCTGGCTGTAATGAGGTCTCTGTCTTTCTATGCTGAGACTTATCTCAGTGACCTGCTGGAAACTGAAGTCCCTCCTGTAGGACTTGCTTTTGCTGAGCTTGTCCCAGGAGGAGACTTGCCTTTCTCTGTACTGGAAGTTCCACATCTTACTGACCTCTAGATAACCCATAAACCTGTACAGTTTCATATTCAGAGCTTCCTAATCCACTTTCTGGTGAATCAGTTGAGCTGCTTCCCAGGGGTCAGGACAGTTCTTCCACATATGTTCTATGCACATGTGGAAATAATTTCATATTCTGGCTCTCCAATAGGTCTTATCCTATAGAGTGCAAGAAGATATAGTGGGTAGGATCTACCAAAAGTCACTTATTTGTGCATCATATATGCCCTAACAACACACATCTATTTTTATACAAAGATTTTTGCATGTTTTGCCAGCACCTTAATATAATTTTTACCAACACTTATTTAATCCTCTTATTTTTTAAAAAAGATTTATTTGTTTATTTGAAAGAGTTGCACAATGAGAGAAGCAGAGGCAAGGAGAGACAAAGAGAGAGATCTTCCATCTTCTGGTTCACTCCTCAATTGGCAGCAATGACCAGAGCTGTGCTGATCCGATGCCAGGAGCCAAGAGCTTCTTCTGGGTCTTTCATGCCAGTACAGGGACCCAAGCACGTGGGCCATCTCCCACTGCTTTTCCAGGTTACAGCAGAGAGCTGGATCAGAAGAGGAGCAGCCAGGACTAGAACTAGCACCCATATGGGATGCCGGCACGACAGGCGGTGGCTTTACCCTCTACACCAGAGTGCTGGCTCCTAGTACACTTATTTAAACATCAAAGACTGGAGCTTGCATCTGGGCTGCCCCATTTATAGTTCTGTGAACATATACAAGCCACTTGACTTCTCTGAGAAAAAATTCTCCTATTTGCAAAATAAAGAAAGCAAGAGCTACTTCACAGAGCTGTGAGGAATATACGAGAGAACATGCGTGATAGAACCTAACCCACCATCTAGCTTGTGGTCAATGCTCAATTTGGCTCTACTTTTTTTTTAAATAACCAGAAATTAGCAGCAGCCTGACCACGTTCTACAGGAGGGAATAGACAAAAAAAAAAAAAAAAAAAACTAACTACATTTCTAAATTCAAAGGTACAATACAAAGATTTGCATTCTTCAAACTCAACCATGTTTACTCTCACCCTGCTCCCCACAGTTGCAGGTGGAAATCTCACTTTGTTCTTCTTTTTGAATACCGACTACAGATGTGCTGACTACAGGGCTGTGGAAAGTTCATAGCTCATCTGTACTACCTGGTTGCCTGGCAGGATTCATGCACAAAGCCCTTTTAACCAACACTGAGCCCTAGCAGGCTGGCTCCCTGTGGGTGATAGGTATGTGGAGGTAAAGAACTTGTTGCTAGTTACCTGATCTCCCTCATTTCAACTGTCTGACACGCACACACCTTCAGTTCTTCCTTTGACCACTTCATCCCCTTGACAGCCCTGCCAGGCCCCATGCCAGGTTGCTTTGAATCAGGCACTGAAGGTCCCTCCAGGATATCCAGCCCTTAGATGCAGAGTCCTGGATCATCATGTAGATTTCCCTTTGCCTCTAATCATCTTGCCATAGAAGTACGTACTGTTGTTAATTTTCACTATTTAGTCAAATGTTCCATTAGTATCCCTGCTAAAGGGGACTTCCATCTTTATAGAATCTTGGCCCCTCTAATACTCCTCGCAATAGGACAGTCCATATTGCAATAATCTTGCTTCCGCTTCCCTGGACCTTGATAAACTCTGAATGTGAGTATATACAGCAATGCTCCATGCTTTGGGATTAACATTTTCTTTTTTTTTAAAGATTTTATTTATTTATTTGAAAGTCAGAATTACACAGAGGAGAGGCAGAGAAACAGAGGTCTTCCATCCTCTGGTTCATTCCCCAATTGGCCACAATGGCCTGAGCTGCACCAATCCAAAGCCAGGAGCCAGGAGTTCCTTCTGGGTCTCCCACATGGGCACATAGGCTCAAGGACATTGTGAAGAACAAGTGGATCACCCCCTTTCCCTGATTCTACTGGCCTGAAGTTGCAGTCATAATAAATAAACCAAGTTCTCTTTGAGGTTGTGGTCCATAACTCCCAGCATAGTTATGTAGTAGTGGTGACAATGATCTCACTGGTACAAGAGTCTCTGAGGATGGCATAACATGTGATGGACTGTCTCCTTAAAAAAAAAAAAATAACAGAATAAAGTGCCTGGGGCCGGCATTGTAGCATAGCAGGTAAAGCTGCTGCCTATAGTGCCGGCATCCCATAAAGGTGCCGGTTCAAGTCCTGGCTGCTCCACTTCCAATCCAGCTCTCTGTTAGGGCCTGGGAAAATAGTAGATGATGGCCCAAGACCTTGGGCCCCTGTACCCATGTGGGCGACCTGGGAGAAGCCCCAGGCTCCTGGTTTCCTTGCAGCCACCTGGGGAGTGAATCAGCAGATAGAAGACCTCTCTCTCCCAACCCTCTGTCTCTGTGCCTTTCAAATAAATAAATAAATCTCTTTTTTTAAAAAGAATAAAGTTCCCAGGACAGAGTAAAGACCAGAACACCAATTCAGAATGGCTAAGAATGTCAGATCCATAAGGTAGGAAACATCTGTATTGTTTACTGTTTCTAAATGTCTAACTTAGGGCTCAAGATTTAGAATTTGTTTAGCAATATTTGAATGCTTAATTAATATATAAAACACAAATTTTATAAGGAGGGAAATAAAATAAATACAATAAAGGAGTTGAGATTCTTCTGTTTTCCCAAGAAATTTTTAAAAGGAATTTGACAGCCAACGTTTTAATTTAAATACTGAAGTAGATTATTAGAAATGCCATGTAAGAGGCAGTTACTGAATAATATTAATAGTGATTTGATTTACCTTCCTGGGTTCAAATCCTAGTTTTATTGCTTAGTAGACAGTCAGTATGGGCAGTGTAGGCAGCCTCTTTAAACTTGATCTTTTTATCTGTAAATGGGAATAGTGATAACCCCTGTCTGGTGGAACTTCTATAGAAATTGTATGAGGCAATATATGGAAAGCGCAGAGCACTGTGACTACAGCATCAGCTCCCATCATTGTAAGCTCTTTTTTTTTAAGATTTATTTATTTATTTGAAAGTCAGAGTTACACACAGAGACACAGAGAGAAGGAAAGGCAGAGAGAGACAGAGAGAGCTCTTCCATCTGCTGGTTTACTTCCCAATTGGCTGCAATGGCCTGAGCTGCGCTCATCCAAAGCCAGAAGCCAGGAGCCAGGAGATTCTTCTGGATCTCCCATGTGGGTTCAGGGGCCCAAGGACTTGGGCCATCTTCCACTGCTTTCCCAGCCCACAGCAGAGAGCTGGATTGGAAGCGGAGCATCTGGGACTTGAGCCGGCACCCATATGGGATGCTGGCACTTCAGGCAGTGGCTTTACCTGCTATGCCACAGCGCTGGCCCCATCAGTAACAACAGAGTGGTGGTGTTATCCAGAGCAACATCAGTAGGTTGGCGATGGCTTCCTAGAGGGCTGGGTGGAAAGCTGTGTCCATGGAGCATCAAGGCTTGGAAGGGAGAGAATCATGTCTCCCTATGTGGGCCTGTCAGTGCCTCAACATTAAGAACTGCATTTTTTTCCTTATTCATCTCTGCATCACCAGCACCTTGGAGAGTAGTTTACACTTAACAGTCTGACACTAACCCTTTGTTCAGGTGTCCGATCTTTATCCTGGCTGGCTAATAACTTTTCTCTTACAATGATTTCATCTGAAGGATTGTGGCAACAATAGTGTTATGGTCCCATGGTCGATACTGGATCAAACTGGTCTCGGTCAGGTGGTAGTGATATCTTGCGAATATACAGACTCCAACAAAAATATTTCACATTCCATAAATTCAGTACATTCCAAGAGGGGTTAAAGCTGCATGAGGATCTCCCTGCCCAGTACCAAATGTGGACGTTTTGCTGATTTATGTGCCTCTCTCTTCAGAAGTTTTTTTTTTCCTACTCCATTTTAAGTGTTACATAAAAATTCTTTGCAGGCATTACAAGTCTTGTAGCAATAGCCTGGCAATGAGTCACCTATATTTCACAATTAAATACTGTAAAAAGTGAAACATCAAGAGCTTGCCAAGAAATTCCTCAGCTGTTTTTCTCCATGATGCGTGGAAATGGCAGTGTCTTTCTGTCATCAACATATGGATGATTGAAGACTTGCAGAGTAGTCCAATTTTTAAAAATTTATCTAGCACCAGAATAATAGAGAAAAGGGAATCACCTTCTCCTTTTTTTAAATCTCTGAATGAAACTTCCAGATTACTTCTTCATGACTGGCTACTAAGGTCATAGAAGGAAAGTCTCATAAGAACTGATAACAGTAAAGGGAAACGGAATTTTTAGAAAGGAGACAATGTTCTATATAGAGGACAAAGTGAACTGAGGTAACACTGAGCCTCTGGATCTCACTAAGAATTGCTCATGATCCTTACAATGGAGAACAAGTGCTCATAAACTCACTGTATTACTCACCTCTTCACTACTGTAAATAAAGCACCTGAGAAGAACAATTTAAAAGGAAGAATGCTAATCTCAGCTTACAGTTTTGGAGGTTCACAGTCCACAGTCAGGAAGCCTCATTGGTTTAGGCATGTGATAAGGCAGGGGAATGGTGGAGAGGCAAGCATATGGTGAGCCAGGAAGTAGAGGAAGGGAACACACTCTGCTTATATAACCAACCTTCCCATGAGGACCACCTTCTCAAGGAGAGCCCAAGTGACTTGGAGATCTCCCACCAAGCCCACTTCCCAAATGCCTTTATGAGACCAAGTCTCCACTCGCAGCTCCTCAATCTATAGACTGTTAACCCAAGACTTTGGAGTTTAAATGTATGCATGATCTTGGGGAGCCAGATCCTGCTCAAAGTTCAATGCTCAGGCTACTCTGCTCAAAACTTGGTTGAATACTTTAGAATGAAGGGGATAGTGTGGAGCTGGGGACTTAGCTCTGGATTTACTGTGGCTTCTAGATGGAAATAGGAAATAATGAGGGCTGGCCCAGATGGAATTGATGAAAACTTGTGGAGTACAAAAGATAAGGGATGAGTATGCACGCAGAAGGTTGGCAACACTTGGTCTTCGCAACAGTGCAACCACCTTTATATAATGCCACCTCCTTGGGAAATTAAAAAAAAAGTCTACACTCGAAGATCAAAATTTTAAATCCTAAGAATTATGTGGCTAATCATGAAATTAGTGTGAAGCTAGGTGGAAATCTTTCAGGTATATTTCCATTTCACACTAACATGTCTTTTATTAATATAAGGTTGAGTGGTTGAGTACTCTGGTTTTAGGAGTTTATACATTTAATTTTTTAAGTTTTGTTATTTGAAAATCAGAGCTACAAAAAGACACACACACACACACACAGAGAGAGAGAGAGAGAGAGAGAGAGAGAGAGAGAGAGAGATCTTCCACCTGCTGATTTACTGGCCAAATGGCTGAAACAGTTGGGAGTGGGCCAGGTCAAAACCAGGAGCCAGGAGCTTCTTCCAGGTCTCCTACATGAGTGCAGGGGCTCAAGCACTTGAACCATCTTCTGCTGCTTTCCCAGGCACAGTAGCAGGGAGCTGGATTGGAAGTGGAGCAGACATCACAGTGGTGACTTAAATCACTATGCAACAATGCCACCCCAGCATAACTGTTGTAAAAACTAATTTAGAAATGATCAGATAAAAAAAATGCTGATATGAATCAATCAAACTTTAAAATTATTAGTGTAGGCAAGTTTGTTTTTAATATACTTTTTATAAATATACTTTTTAAAAATGTTTTTTAATTTATTTTTTTAACTTTTATTTAGTAAATATAAATTTCCAAAGTACAGTTTATGGATTACAATGGCTCCCCCCCCCCATAACTTCCCTCCCACTCACACCCCTCCCATCTCCTGCTCCCTCTCCCATCCCATTCACATCAAGATTCATTTTCAATTCTCTTTATATACAGAAGATCGATTTAGTATGTATTAAGTAAAGATTTCATCAGTTTGCACCCACATAGAAACACAAAGTGTAAAATACTGTTTCAGTACTAGTGAAAGCATTACTGCACATTGGACAACACATTAAGAACAGATCCCCCATGAGGAGTAAGTACACAGTGACTCCTGTTGTTGACTTAACAATTTGACACTCTTGTTTATGGTGTCAGTAATCTCCCTAGGCTCTAGTCATGAGTTGCCAAGGCTATGGAAGCCTTTTGAGTTTGCTGACTTTGATCTTATTCAGACAGGGTCATAGTCAAAGTGGAAGTTCTCTCCTCCCTTCAGAGAAAGGTACCTCCTTCTTTGACGGCCCCGTTCTTTCTACTGGGATCTCACTCGCAGAAATCTTTCATTTAGGTGTTTGTTGTTTTTTTTTTTTTTCTTTTGCCAGAGTGTCTTGTCTTTCCATGCCTAAAATACTCTCATGGGCTCTTCAGCTAGATCCGAATGCCTTAAGGGCTGATTCTGAGGCCAGAGTGCTATTTAGGACATCTGCCATTCTATGAGTCTGCTGTGTATCTCGCTTCCCATGTTAGATCGTTCTCTCCCTTTTTGATTCTATCAGTTAGTTTTAGCAGACACTAGTCTTGTTTGTGTGATCCCTTTGACTCTTAGACCTATCAGTGTGATCAATTGTGATCTGAAATTGATCACTTGGACTAGTGAGATGGCATTGGTACATGCCACTTTGATAGGATTGTATTGGAATCCCCTGGCACGTTTCTAACTCCACCATTTGGGCAAGTCCAATTGAGCATGTCCCAAATTGTACATCTCCTCCCTCTCTTATTCCCACTCTTACATTTAACAGGGATCACTTTTCAGTTAAAATTTAACAGTGACTTGATCCGCCCTTGTCCTGACTGTTGATGTACAATGTAATACTTTATCCCTTTTAGTATTTTTTTTTTGTTCTAGTACTATTGGTTGAACTCTGTAATTAACACACAATTATTCTTAGGTGTATAAATATATTTTTTAAAAATATATATCCTAAATTCTTTAGCTGTTCAATATGACGTCTTTTGGAGAGGGCTGGTGTGATGGTATAGTGAGCTAAGCTGCCTGCAATACCAGCATCCCATATTGGAGCACCAGTTAGAGTCCCAGCTGCTCTACTTCCAATCCAGCCTCTGGCTAATGGGCCTGGGAAAGCAGCAGAAAATGGCTCAAGTACTTGTGCCCTTGCCACCCAAATGGGAAATCCAGATGGAATTCCCAGCTCCTAGCTACTGCCTGGCCCAGCCCCACCTACTACAACCATTTGGAGAGTGAACCAGCAGATGGAAGACCTCTCTCTCTCTCTCTCTCTCTTTCTCTCCCCCCTTCTCCCCCATCTCCAAATTAAAATAAATAATTTTATTTTTTAATGCTATATTGCGCAATCTAGAACAAAATAGGTACACAAATTCTGGCTTAAAAGAACAGAGAATTGGTGCAAACATTGAGGCTCAGCAGGTTAAGCTGCCATGTAGCATGCTAGCACTCATTACTGGAGTGCTCACCTTGAGTCCTGGCTACTCCACTTCCAATCCATCTTCCTTATAAGGTGCATCCTGAGAGTCAGTGACAGATCACATACTTGGGTGCCTGCCACCTGCATGGAAGACTCAGATGGAGTTCCAGGCTTCTGGCTAAGGCTGGCTGTCTCAGGTATTTGAAGAGTGAGCCTCTCCATTCTCTCTGTCACTCTGCTTCTTAAATAAATATAAATAAAGATATTTTAAAGTCAGTGACACTTCAAAAAAACTTATTACTCCTTGAAACATAGAAAAGCCTTGAATCAAAAAGACTGCCATGGCATTTACCAAGATCAAGGGTCAGTGGGAAGGTCCCAGCTACGAGAAAGGCCAGCATGACTTTCTAGAAGAAATAGGAACGCATAGGCCAGTGAAATCCAGAGGAGGTATCTGCACCAAAGAGCCTTATTCTAAATATCTTGTTTAAAACTGGAAACCCCCTCGCCCTTTCAGTGGATCCCGAACCCTTCACTGTGCTGATTTTCGCATAGCACTTTCATCCTTCTAACAGAATGCATTAGCTTTTCCTCTTTTGTGGGGCATATTTGTGGGGCACACTGTGATACTTCATTACTTGTATGCAATATATAGTGATCAAATGGTATAGTTGGTGTTTCTACTTCCTTAAACATTTAAAAAGTCTTCTGGGTAACTGTGATAATGGAACATGCCTCTGTGGTACTGCAAACACCCCTACGCTTATACAGGTATACAGTGTGTATGGTCAGTTCAGGGCAGTCAGCATCCCACACCCCCAGAACCAGCTCTTCCTTTGTGGCCATTGATGAGATGTATCTTAGGTTATTGTGAATTAAAGCCCCCACACACACACATTTTGCAGTAGAACTTACTACTAGCACTTACTCCTTTCATTTAACTGTATTTTGGCATCTGTTATCTCTACCCCCCAAGCCCTCCACCCATTTCAGTTCTAGTAATCACATTCCACATTCAGATTGACTCTTTTTTTATTTTTAGTTTACACATATGAGAGGAAAAAACTGTGATGTTTATCTTTCTGTGTCTGACTTAATTTATTTAAAAGAATGTACTCCAGGTCTATCCATTTTTCCACAATGTTGAGATATGATTATTTTGTGTGGCTAAATTATATTCCATTATATAGATAGATAGATAGATAGATAGATAGATAGATAGAGAGGTATAGATAGATATAGATATAGATATCACATTTTCTTTATCAATTCATGTGTTGATGGACATCCAAGTTGATTCCATTATCTTAGATGTAGTGAATAGTACAGCAGTCAACATGAGAGTACAGGTATCTTTGTGATCTGTTGATTTCAATTCATTTGGCTATATACCCAGAAGTGAGACAGCTGGGTCATATGGTAGTTCTATTTTAGCTTTTAAAGGAATCACCTTACTGTTTTTCATAATGGCTGTACTAATTTACATTCTGATATAGTTTGGGTATTGGTTTGGGTGTCTCCCAAAGGCCCATGTATTAAAAGGCTTGATCCTCAAAGTCTTATGCTAGTGGCTAGTGGATTCATATTAATGGTTAAGGATTATGGATAGAAGCTTAATCCAATTACGGTGTCTGAAGGCAAGGAACTTGAAAAATGATTCAATCAGATTAGATTGTTAGAGTGGAGTACCATGATAGAACCATAAAGGTTTTATAAGGAGAGACCACATAAACAAATACAATGATTATGCTATCTCTCTGTTTTGGCAGTGAAAGACAAAGTAGACCTCAGTGTTCAGTCATTTGATGAGGGCCAGAGGATGGCAATAATGGAGTATGTGGAGAAATGAACACATAGCAGTCCAGGAAGCAGAGATGGAGATTTTTGTATCCTGTGATACTATCGAGTTTGTTGAAAATCACTTGATCAAATCTTCAACTGCTTTCCCAGGCACATTAGCAGGGAGCTGGATTGGAAGTGGAGCAGCCAGGACTCAAACTGGTGCCCATATGGGATACTAGCACTGCAGGTGGTGGCTTTACCTGCTACACCACAGCACCAGCCCCTAGATTTTTATTTTCAAAATATTTATCTATTTTTACATGTTGGATTGTGTGTAATACTTAAACATTTTCTAAAGGGTACAATGCAACATCAAAACACATACATAGCTTAAGTCAACCACACCTGGCCACCAACTTTCCCATTTCCTTATTTATGTTTTGTGTGAAGAGCCTACCAGCTCCTCTGTTTTCATTATTTCTACAGAATAGCATGTACAAACAAAGATAACTAGCTTCTTCTTGTTTTATTTGTTCCCCTTTTATCTTTTATCTTGTCTAACTGCTATTGCTAACACTTCCACTACAGTGTTGAATAAGAATGTTTGAAGTGGAAATCTTTGTTATGTTTTGGATCTTGGAGGAAAATATTTCAGCTTTTGCTCATTCAGTATGATGTTGGTTGTGAGTTTGTTATATCTAGTCTTTATTGAGGTACGTTCTTCTATATCTAATTTGTTCAGACTTGCTTTAAACTTTTATTTGTAATTTATTTGAAGCACAGAGAGACAGCAAAATACAGAGAAAGATATATCTCCCATCCATTGGTTCACTCCTAAAATTCCTACAACAGCCAGAATTGGGCCATGCTAAAGCCAGGAGCCAGGAAGTCAAGCCAGGTGTTCCACATGGGTGGCAGAGACCTAAGTACTTGAGCCATCTCTGTATATCCCTCAAGTCTGTATCAGCAGGAAGCCAGGACTGGGAGTGGAACAGGGATTAAAACCCAGAGAGTATGATATGGGATGTAGGCATCACAGGAAGCACTATGCCAAATGCCCTCCTCTAGAATTTCTATCATAAGAAATGTTGAATTTTCTGCACCTACTGAGATGATAACATGATATTTGTCCTTGGTTTTATTGATGTGATGTATTATGTTTATTGATATGCACATGCTGAATCATCCTTGCACCCCTGGGATAAATCTCATTTGATCATGATGAACAGTCTTCTTTATGTGCTATTGGATTTGATTTGCTAGTATTTTAGTGAAAATTTTTGCATCTACATTAATCAGAGATATTGGTATATAGTTTTTCTTTGATTTTGTTGTATCCTTTTCTGATTTTGATATGAGAGGAATAATGCTGCCTTCACAGAATGAGTTTAGATGAAATCTTTTACTTTCACTTTTTTTTTTTTTTTTCAAATGGAGAAGAATCCATGTTGGTTCTTTATTGAATCCATGAGTGAAGCCATCTGGTCTTGGAATTTTCTTTCTTGGGAGACTTTTTGTTACTGAATATTCTTATTACTTGTCATTGGCTTATTGATCAGGTGGTCAATAGGACTTTGGGAGCAATTAGAACATAGCCCCTATTCTCAGCATTGTCTGTCAGCCCCCTAGCTCTGTTAGGTGAACAGTAACTGATTACAGGGGGAGACAGTGAGTAAATGCTCACTCTTAGCCCTCTCTCTCTGTTGCCAGCAAAGTCATTTAAAAAGATGGGTTGACAAGGGTGTGGGGGATAATATCACAGCACTGGTCATTGCCTCAAATCATAGTTCCCAGCAGTGTCAGCCAAAAAGTGTCTGGTGGAGGAGGAAGTGGTGGATGAGGTCACAGTAGCCACTCTCAGCACCTGTCAGACCCCACCAGTGTCAGCTGCAGGTGCAGGTCAAAGGGGAGGCAGCAGGCAAGTGCTCATCTCCCCTGAGTCTCAATGGCACGCAGACCCACTTGTGGTCTGCTGTAGAGAGAAGGGTGGCTAGAGATTGTGGTACCAGCTCTAAGTCCCAGCAGTGGCCTCTTGCCACAAGCGGCTGTCACGAAAATCAACAGTGTCAAGAAGAAGAGGACTGGCCCCATGTCTCAGGGGACAGTTTCCTTGAACTCTTGGGGCTTGAGGGTGGCACCCCCTACAAGCCAAACCACCCAACCCCTGAGGCACAGGGTGCTAGGGTCATGGTCTACTAAGTCAAGTTGAGGTCATAAAGCAGTAGTTCCCTATGCTAACTTGGTTGAATGTCTGAAGAGACCCAGACATGTGACAAGCAGCTCTCTCTGACCCCGGTGGCGGTAGGAAGATGAACAAATCTGTCCTCTCAAGATGGTGCTCAGCTATAGCAGCTCAAGCTCAGGGGTTTGAATTGGGGAAGAAAAATGCAAGTTCCTTCTCTGAAGTAAAGCTATTGTTCACACTCTCCCAATGGAGCTGCTCTCCCAACGGAGCTGCATGCCTGTGACACCATGGAGCACTCATGTAGCTTGGCTTGTTGGACACATCAGGGTGGGATCTGTTGGGGTTTCCCTGATTACCATTTCCTCTGTACTGAGGAGTCTGGCTCTGTGGGTAGCTGGGGTCACAGTTGCTGATAAGTTTTGTTCCTCTTTCTGTTGTGTCATTTAAGATTTTCAAGTCTTACATGGTTCCAGTCTCTCCCACGCTGAGTCCTAGCACTCTCCATCAGACACTCACCTCAAAATGCAGCCGTTCAGCTGTTGGTTTAGTCCTTTGTGTAATAGAAAGCAAGTGTAGGGCATCTCTACTTAGCCATCTTCTATATCCTATGTTTACTTTTCATTTTCAGTCTCCCCTCAGAAGGATGTAAGCTCTACGAAGGTTAAGGACTTTTGCCAACTTTATTCACGGATGTCTATATCAGCTTCCCAGAACACGGAACTTCCTATTACATTGCAGGTTTGAATCATATATATATTGAATATATATAATAATATATGCTGAATATTCATTCAGTGAGTCCTTATGTAATCAGAACCAGGAGCTAGCCAATCAAGAAGGAAAGGTCAGAATGTTAAGGGCAAGGGCTAGTGATTTAAAATAAGTTATGAAAAAATAGTGAAATACTTAACAGAAATGGTTAAAACTCAATGACCCCAGGATTACAAAATGCTCTGAAGTTTCAAAGTCAATAGCAAGTCAATATTTTTTAAGATCTATTTATTTTTATTTGAAAGTCAATGCTACCAGGAGGAAGGGAGGGAGGGAGGAAGGGAGAGAGGCAGAGAGAAAGAGAGAGAGAGAGAAAGGGAGAGAGAGAGAGAGAGAGATCTTCTATCTGGTGGTTCACTCTCCAGATGGAAGCAAAGACCAGGGCTGGGACAGGCCAAAGCCAGGAGCCAGAAACTTCATTCATGTCTCCTACATGGGTTGCAAGAACCCAAACACTTGGGCAATCTGCTACTGCTTTGCCCAGGCCATTATCAGGGAATTGAATGGAAAGTAGAGCAGCCATAACATGAACTGGTACCCATATGGGATGCTGGTATCACAGGCAGCAGCTTTACCCACTATGCCACAATGCCAGCCCCAAGAATTTCCAATGTTAAAGAACTTTTCCAACTTCCTCACCTTGGAAAGCTATGATATCACTTCCTATAGAATCCTTGTTCCCTTTTTCATATCCCTTCATCCAATTTCGATAGGAAATATAGTAGCCTTATTACCCTCACCAAATGACTTCACCATAGCAATTCTTTCCACAAACTAAATTTTCCTTGGCTTGTTATTGGAACAGAACCACTTTCTAGACACTTGTGAACACAGCTGCTAACTGCCTTATCGAGTGGGACAAAGGAGAGGTGGCCCAGATCAAGAGATTACTTTTCTTAGTTAAAAGTGGGAGCATAGCCAGACAGTAGTCCTGGGTTAGAGTGGTGAATGGAAGGATGCAGAATCCCAGAAAGGAAAGAGAAGTGAGAGGGAAACTCTACCATAAGGGGCTGGATTTTTTAAACATGGTTTTAATGCCTTTGAACTGACAGCTATTGGTGAAGCTTGATTTCAGCTCGTTCCCACTGTGTTGAATCTGCAAAAAAGAAAATCAGTCCTGCTCCTATTTTAAATTCCCAGACTCCTCCAACAAAATGTCACACTGTACAGATTAGGAGATCTACAGTAATCACACACATTAAACACAGAAAT
Source organism: Oryctolagus cuniculus (assembly GCF_051225735.1). NCBI lineage: Eukaryota > Metazoa > Chordata > Mammalia > Lagomorpha > Leporidae > Oryctolagus > Oryctolagus cuniculus. Next base: position 68,754,184 of record NC_142870.1, read on the forward strand.
TGGGAACCGTGGTTCTCAACTTGAGCCACATTAGGAGAACCCCTTGAGAGCTTTAAAAATTACTGATGCCTGGATTCCAGCTTCTAGCATTTTTTTTATTGAATATGGGTAAGGTATAATAGGAGGTAACAGGATTTTCAAACCCTTCCTAGGGTTTTCAAGTTGTAGACAAGATGGAGATCTACTACTTCCAAACCCTATAGCTGAGGCCTAGACCCTCAGTCTTCAGATCAGAGGAGTCCTTGGGGGTAGGATTAAGCAGGACATCAGTAAATGTGATCTTGGCCATGTGGGGCCTTCTGTGGCTCTCTCTACAAGTCACATCTTTCTATGATGACTATGACTTAATGGCAGAAGTCCATCCCAGCCCATCCATAATGCGGCACTGTCTAGCAAATCAAAACCTCACACATTTGAGTCAAATCTACAAGGACTAATCAGAGTTATTCTCCATCCGCCAGTAGGGAGGTGTACTTGGCCAAGGATGACTCCCTCTTAGCCTGCTGTTTACAGAGGTAATGTTGAATCAAGCTGAATGTAAGTCCATTACCAAATCATAAGAGTCCAAATTCAGGTCCACCTGGAAAACACATCACCTACCTCCCTTATTGCCATGGCAACCACATGCCTCTGGTGCTCAGGAGAATAGGAGCAGGACAAGGACTTTGAATCTTGCAAAATTAAGAGGTACCTGAGATTCAACTTTAAAGAGTTGCTGAAATGACACATTTAGCAAAGGACCTAATATTTCTTCCCCTCATATCCTTGAGAATATGTGCATAACATCATTCATCTCCCATGAAAGTCGTTTGTGAACTTTTCTGAAGCTCTCTATCTAATGGCTAAGGCAACACAAGGATTATGACTCTATCAGAAGTTTGCTTTGCAAGAGTACCACAGAGATATTTTATCCTGTCTTTCCCACTATACTGCGTCCAAAGGCCCCACTAAGTAAAGCTGAACTCCAGTTATGCAGAAATATAAATGGTCTACTCAATGTGAGTTGGAATTATACTATGTTTGGGGGAAAATGTGTTACAGTACTCAACAGTGTTGACTCCAATAACTCAGAAATCTGAATAAGATAGCAGAGGAAATTCCAGGGGCTGGTGGCAATGTGGCATAGTGGGTAAAGCTGCCGCCTCCAATGACAGCATCACATATGGGCACCAGTTCAAATCCCGGCTGCTCCACTTCCAATGCAGCTCCTTGCTAATGACCCAGGGAAAGCAGTGGAAGACAGTCCAAGTCCTTGGGCCCCTGCACCCAAGTGGGAGACCTGAGCTGATCTGAAGCCAAGGCTCAGGAGCTTCTTCTGGGTCTCCTACATGGGTACAGGAGCCCAAGGACTTGGGCCATCTTCTGCTGCTTTCCAAGGGAGCTGGATCAGAGATGGAGCATCCAGGACTCGAACCATCACCCATATGGGATACAGTGCTGTAGGTTGGGGCTTTAACCTGCTGTGCCACAGTATTGGCACTCCAAGTGGGAGACCTGGGAGAAGCTCCTGGTTCCTTGCTTCACCCTGGCACAGCTCTGGCCATTGCAGTCTTTTGGGGGAATGATCCAGCAGATAGAAGATTCTCTCTCTTTCTCTCTCTCTCTCTCTCTCCCGTCCTCTCTCTCTCTCTCCCCTGCCTCTTAAATAAATGAAATACATAAAATTATTAAAATTATAAACTGAAATCCATAAACAAATTATATTGCATACCTTCAGACTTCTACATGCTATCATTCTACTGACAGCCATAGAAATTTGTTGTATCCTTTGAGGTACGTTTCTTTCTTTCTCTGTTTCTCTCTTTTTCTCTTTCTTTCTATTTCTCTCTCTCTTTCTTTCTTTGAAAGGCAAAGCAATGGAAGACAAGGGAAAGAGAGATCTTCCGTCTTCTGTTCCACTCTCCAAACAGCCACAACAACCATGGCTGGGCCAGGCCTAAGTCAGGAGCCGTATATTCCATCCTGGTTTCCCATAAGGATGGCAGAGGCCCAAATACTTTGGCCATCTTGCGTTGTCTTCCCATGTGCATTAGTAGGAATGCTGAATCAGAAGCAGAGCAGCCAGGACTCAAACCAATGCTCCAATATGGGATGTTGGGTTTGCAAGCTGTGGCTTAACCCATTGCACCTGATGATCCAAGTGCTTTTCTTGGGGTGCAACAGTGAATGATCTGGTAGGAGGTGATGGCAGTAGTAGACTTTTTGGAATTTGTTCATCTCAAAGGACATTGAGAATTCAGTTCCACACTGCATTTCATTCAGTCACATGATGGCTATACAAGAAGCAAAGCTGAACCTCCACATATTTGGAGAGATTATGTTTCCAAAATGGAAATATCTCCCATCCTTCCTGCTATTCTACTATGTGACTTTGTTACTTCTTCATCACAGAGAGAATCTATTTTCCCTTGTTTTGAAAGAGCATATGGCTGCTTCTCCTAGTTAAATTTTGGCAAAAGTGATGCTTGTGTGACTTGGGTCTTAAAAGGCAATGTAGTTCTAGCCTTGTTCACTAGAATGGTTACACTTGTTGCTCAGTGTTCCATGTAAGAAGCCCAACTTCCCTGAGGTCACCAGGCTGTCATGTTCCAAACTCCTTGGAAAGGTCAGAAATAGACAGCCTCAGTGTCACTTCTAGCAAACTCCAAACCCAAGTGCCAGTCATTTGAATGAGTCATTTTGAACATCCATCCCCGTCAAGCTTTCCAGTGACAACAGCCCCAAGTAACAACTGACTCCAATTGCTCAACACATATCATGCGAGAATTTCATGACAACTAACATCTTCTTAAATCCTTTACTCAAAAAATCATGAGCAAAATAAAATGGCCATTTTAAACCACTAACATTTAGAGTAATTTGCTATAAGTGATATTAGCCAAGATAGAATTATTTCAGAATTTCCTTTATTTTCTATTATTTAAGCTGCTTCAGAATCCAAGAGAATTAAAAACTACTAGTCATCCCAGAAGGAAGGAGCATCTTTTCTGAGACACTCGACCTCTGAACTTGCAACCTCCTGGTATTCTTAGAAACAGCTAATGGCTCTGATAAAAGGCCACACTGTTACGTAATCAGGCAGAAAAATTTATATAAACCAGAACTCTTTTAAGAGAAATTGCTCTACATATTTGTGGAAATATATTTTGATTAACTCTCTGGAGGGGACAAGATGAAAGGGCAGAGTGAGATATTCAAGTGCATTTCCCAGTAGAGCTGCATACTTCTTCCTAAGGGAAGGGGAGAGTCCTGAGTACACTGTAGACCTTTTTGCTTTGTTGAGCACCTAGGGATTGCAAGTTTAGAAGAACTGAGTTGCGGGGCCAGCACTGTAACAGAGAGAGTAAAGCCGCTGCCTGCAGTGCCAGCATCCCATATGGGCGCCGGTTTGAATCCCAGCTGCTCCACTTCCAATCTAGCTCTCTGCTATGGCCTGGGAAAGCAGTGGAAGATGGCCCAAGCCCTTGGGTCCATGTATCCACATGGGAGACCTGGAAGAAGCTTCTGGATCCTGGCTTCAGACTGGCACAGCTCTGGCTGTTGTGGCCAATTGGGGAATGAACCAGTGGATAGAAGATCTCTCTCTCTCTCTCTCTTTCTCTCTCTCTCTCTCTCTTTCTCTGCTTCTCCTTCTCTCTCTGTGTAACTCTTTCAAACAAATAAATAAATCTTAATAAAGAACTGAGTTGCTCAACATGCTTAGAAAAGGTAAAAAAGGGAATACCCAATTTCTGAGAAGCCAAAGCAAGGACTTTGGGTAGCTGAGTTAACTGCAATATTTGGAAAGAGTTTTTGCTGTAGACTGTGTAAGGAAAGCCTTATCCCTGTCATCCTGATCGAGTTACAGTAAAAAGTACATGGCTCAGGAACTCTTTCCTTGCAAGTAGTATCTGATATGTAATATACCCTGATAGTGGTAATGATGTAGGAGGAGCAAACATTTAAAAAAAAAAAAAAGGAAGAAAATTCAGGAGAAATAGTAAAAGTTTGCCTTAAGGTATCACACAATTATGGAAGAAGAGTTTTACACACATACCCCTCTGAAGATTGAGACAAGAGGTGCACAGACTATCACTCCTAAGTGCTAATCAGTCACTGCCCTTTTCCCTACAAATATCAGTGGTTGCTTACATTTGAGGGAGAAAGCTGGGCTATGGGTGGGCAGAAAGGGTTTTATACCAAAGTCCCATAAAAAGAGGCCCAGTGCTTTTAGCAACTGCTACCCCTGTACCTTTTTTAATTTTTATTTATTTATTTATTTATTTGACGACAGAGTGGACAGTGTAAGAGAGAGACAGAGAGAAAGGTTTTCCTTTTTTTTTCCATTGGTTCACCCCGCAATGGCCCCTGCCGGTGCACCGCGCTGATCCGAAGCCAGGAGCCAGGTGCTTCTTCCTGGTCTCCCATGGGGTGCAGGGCCCAAGCACTTGGGCCATCCTCCACTACCTTCCCGGGCCACAGCAGAGAGCTGGACTGGAAGAGGAGCAACCGGGACAGAATCCGGCGCCCCAACCGGGACTAGAACCTGGGGTGCCGGCGCCACAGGCAGAGGATCAGCCTAGTGAGCCGCGGCGCCGGCCAACCCCTGTACCTTCTTCATCTTTTGATATCTTTTTCAACTCCCCAAATTTTCCTTGCATACATCCTGGATTTTTTGGGAAATTAGCTCTAAGGTGATTTCTATCCTGATTTTTAAAAAGTGCACTAAATTGTTAATAATTGGTAACTAGTTTTATGAAACTGTAAAAATATATTTTAAATGTTTAGGGTCATTTGCATTGTAGCCTCTGTAAACCTTACACAAACTTAGGTGTAGGAGAAGTATCTCAATTCTTTGCTTTCTTCAAATTAAATCCAAAGTTCAGTTTGAAGGGATCCAGAATACAGGACTGTGAAGAGGTGTGCTTTGTTTTTTGTTTTGTTTCATTTTTTTCCTGAGCTCTCCTCCTCCCCCTAAAAGCAGAGTTCCCCCACAGAATTTGACTGTTGGAAATCCCCTCCGGAGAGTTCCTGATCAGGAAAGCTTGACTCCTATTGCCAGAAAAAGAACTTGGCACTAGAATAAGAAATCTGCTAAACAGACATTATCACAAAACTGTCATCTCCCACCTGTGCTCCTATTGGCCCATTTACCTTTCCTAAAAGTCATTTGTTTTCCCAAATGTGCCCTTTCTCTCCTCTTCTGCCCCTACTGAGATGGTATAAAGCCTCAAATTCCCACCACCTCCCTGAGTCACCTTTCTCTGTGAATGCCTACATATGTACATGAATAGAAGTCTGTCTCATCTCTTGCAAATCCATCTTTTGTCAGTTTCATTCTAAGAGCTGCAAGCACTAAACCTAAGAATGGGGGAAAGATTTCCTTGCCTGAGAAGCCTCTTCCCCTCGGAAATTGATGAAAATTCAATCTCAGTTATTACTGGGATTGTAGGGAGGAGCTTTCTCCCACTCGGGCTCCAACTATAACCTGGCAGACTGGTGCAGTTCATGGAAACAGAGGGGAAAATCGCAGACCGTCAGTCTATCGCGATGCCGACATATACTGATGGTGGTTCAGTTTTGCAGGTGACACTTTGTCCAGGTAGCATTGTTTTCTGAAGGCAGTATCTCCCTAGTTTCCCCTGCTGTGTGTGGGCAGAGAAATTGTGGCAAAGGCAGGAGCCCCACGCTAGTTTCCAGTCTCCTCCTCAAGTGCCACTTTCTTAGGCTCTGTCAGCTCCCTGGGTCTTTTCAAGGTGCAAGGAGCGCCTCCTGCTATTCGCCATGCAGTTTTCCATTCACTTCAGTCTGAGTCATCACCCGGCTCAGAGGACACCCACTTCTCTCCCACCTGCCGAGTAGAATCCCTCAAGAAGTTCAGAGCTTGGAGACGTAAGAGCTAGAAAGATTCGTTGTCCACAGTGAATTCTTCCTTCCTGGGCCCACGACATAAAGGCAAGGGAGAGGCTCTAAAGGCAAAGCTCCCTGCCTGGGAAAGAGAAAGGGAAGCATCAGAAACAGGAAGCTTAATATGACAAAAACAAAAGCAAATACTTAAATGCATATCAAGCAGATATTCCAGAAGTAGCAACTACTGCTGAAAGCACTAACATTTTAACTGAGACAACCGAGCCTTCTAACGTGGGTTCTGTAGTTACTACCTCCAGGCCTTAAACACAGCCCCTCCACAAAAAGCCTATGGCCCAGACTGAAGCACAACGCACTTGAGAAAGCCTTGAGTTCAGGCCTGCTAGTCTTGGAGAACCACATCCCAGGCCTTGTGAGGCTTTTATTTCCTCTCAAGAGAAAATTCAGAGCTAATAGTCTCACCTTGCAGACAACACCACCACCCACAACCACCTCGGAAGCACTGAACGCACGCTTCTTTCCCAAGGCTGGGGGAGCCCACCTGCCTCCTTGCATTCTGTGTGCCTCCCTGCCCGCTCACCCATGAGAGATAAGAGCCCTGCCTGCCAGGGCCCAGCCCAGAATCATCTCTGAGAAATAGACATTGAGGAGGACATTACCTGCCCCGTCCTCTGCCCTTCAGGAGAAACCAGCTATAACTCTGGGTTAGGGAGTCAAAGGCGAGCCTTGCCTTACCTGACACCTGACACAAGCAACTCCCTTTGAAAACAGCAAAAAACAGCTTTACGGGTCTGGAAGGAGCAACACTGCCCCTGGCACTGAGCAGGCCTCACATATCCCTCAACCACCTGTTTACAGTCAGCCCAGAACAGGCACTCTGAGGGCACAGGGGTGCTGCTGCTTCCTTCTTTACCCACCCAGGTGACCTGAGAGGGGGTGTTCAGACCACACACCTCTCTCTCCTGTCCCCTGCCTGTGAGACAAGCTCATGCGATGGGGAGGGGTTCTGCTGAGACCCGCATCACCCTTCTGACAGTGGAAAACCTAGGAGTCCAAAAGGGTATAGATTTTCATATCCAAATAGAGAACGATATTCTGGAAAAGGAACACGTTGTATTTTTGGTAGGGCATTTTTTAAATTTCAGCTTGAATAAGCAGCTAGTAGCCTAAGTCCTTACTCTAGTTTCTTATTTTTTTGAACTGCTTCACTTTACAGATTAGCTAAACTGAGTTTCAAGGGGATTAAGTGATCCATTCCAAGTCCAATATAAAGTAAATTATGTAGTACAGGATTCCAAGCTAAGATTTCTGGTTCTCTTTACCCATTTGAAGCCTTTTTAGATGTCTATTTCACCCAAATACATATAGGTTTATTTGTAGTTTAACATAGATGCCTTGGAGACTAAACCTTCCTGCCAACATGATGAGCTGAATAAGAAAGCTGGACATGGGTTTATGAAATTCTAAGCAAATTATTTGTCTTGGAGACACCAATAGATCACGGCTGGAAAGAGAAATCTAAACCAGTTGGATTTTACTGTTTTACAAAGAGTGGCTTTCTGTTGGTGCTAGCTCCATTTAAATATCAACGTGTGTATTGGGTGTGCTTGTGTGTATGTGTGTGTTGGAGATGTCCATGGGGAAGACAAATAAGACTTTATGAAGACGGTAAAGCCAAAGAGTCAGCACCTTGTACGTCACAGAACAGAGTGCTCTGCAGCTTTGAAAACACTGTGGCCAAGCAAAATGTGCAAATGTGCCGCCCGGGCGACGTGGGCTAGCTCTGTCATCGCCACGGGCACACGTGGTATTCTCAGATTCTAGTGGCCCTCGAGGCCCAGTCTAATACAGAAAGTTCTTGTTTCTGGTTTCATTTGGGAAGCTGAGAAAGCAAGGGCTAGTTTGCTGCTTCTTTCAGAGATCTAAGAGCTGTGTCTTTTCCATAGACATCTTCACTGCTCAACTTTTTGAAAGTACTTTTTTGAATTTTAGGAAGGTTTCATTGGAAGCATTATTAGCCACTACCGTTAACTAAACGCATACAGACCTGACCGCATTTTACCTGCAAGGAGGACTAAGAGTTTGTATGAGAAGATCCTGCGGAATGTGGTAGAATTTTCTGACCCCAAAACCCTAACCACTACACTATACTGCCTCCCAATATGATGCTAGAGAAAGGATGAATTACCCACAGTTTAGACAGTAGCGAGCACCAGATGATCAAGATCCAAGCTGCGGGCAGCTGTCCTTCTGAATCAAAGCACAACGTTAATCTTGGTCCTTGCTCTCAAGGGAACACTTCCCCATAAACACAGTCCATATTTTTTGACTTCTCAGCTGAAAATAAAGCTGAAATTTTTAAAGTAATAAAATTATTAGTAAAATAACTTCTAAATTAAAATTTATAATTAGCATAAATTAAAATTAAATTATGAATTAAAAATATTTATTTAAAATTATTTTAACTTACTTATTTGAAAGTTGGAGTTACAGACGGAGAAGAAGAGACAGAGAAAGAAAGACCTTCCGTGTATTGGCTTATTTTCCTAGTGGCCACCAGGCTGAGGCCAGGAACCAGGAGCTTCATTCAGGTCTCCACGGTGGAAGGCAGGGGCCCGAGCCCCTGGGCCACCTTCCTTTGCTTTTCCTAGACCATTAGCAGGGAGCTGGATTGGAAGTGGAGTAGCCAGGACTCGAACCAGCACCTGTATGGAAAGCTGACATCGCAGACAGCAGCTTTACCAGCTACACCATAACACTGACCCCAATAAAATTTAATTGCCTTGCGTAAGACACTGCTTCTTTCATTTCCAACAGCATAAAATTGTATCCAAATTATTCACTCGAAAAACCTCTGAGCTGATCACAGAGGGGTTATTTTGTCCTATCAGAAAATTTCAGGAAGTTCAAATGTATCTAAAGTGGAGACTTCTATGGAAACTTTACAAGTACCAAAGACATTGATTGACAGTTTTAAATCAGAGTCTTCACAGAAATCTTATTTTTGTGTTCTTGAGAAATAAAAATGGTAGTAGCACTGAAAGTTATGGAATTGTGATTTTAGTTTTGTCTATTTAACCTTATCAATACTAAGGTCAAGATATATTGAAGGAGTGGGCATTTAGAGCAGTGTTAAGATGCCACTTGGATACCAGTATCCCACATCAGAGTGACCGATTCAAGCCTGCTTCCTGAACTTCCCATCTAGCTTCCTACTAATACATATCCTAGGAGGCAGTAGTGATGGCTTGAGTGCTTGGTCCCTGCCACACATGCAGGAAGCTTAGATTGAGTTCCAGGCTTCTGGTTCCAATCTGACCCAACCCTGGCTGTTGTGGAAATTTGGGGAGTGAATCAGCTGATAGAAGATCTCTCTCTCTCTCTCTCTCTCTCTCTGCACCCCACCCTTCAAATACAATGAAAATAAATAAATAAATAATTTTAAAAAGAAACTAAGAAGATAAATAACAGGAAAAATTATTTTCAATACACACACAGACAAAAAATTGTATCCAGAATATATAAAGGGCATCTACCTATAAATCACAGGAAAAAAAGCAGAAATCCACATAGACATAAATATGAATAGGAAAATGCATAAAAAGAAAACCAAGCTGCTGATGAAAATATGAAAAGCCACTCAACCTCACTGGTATTAAAGATATGTATTTTAAAATCATGAGGGGCCAGCTCTGTCGCATAGTAGGTTGAACCTCCGCCTGTGGCACCAGCATCCCATATGGATGCCAGTTCTTGTCCCAGCTGCTCCTCTTCCAATTCAGCTCTCTGCTATGGCCTGAGAAAGCAGTAGAAGATGGTCCAAGTCCTTGGACCCACATGGAGACCTGGAAGAAGCTCCTGGCTCCTGGCTTGGGATCCGCCCAGCTTCTGTTGTCACAACCATTTCGGGAGTGAACCAGTGGATGGGAGATCTTTCCGTCTTTCCCTCTCTGTCTGTAACTCTGCCCTCAAATAAATAAATTAAGAAAATCGGAAGATGTTCTTTCAAACCTTCTGGTCAGCAAAAGGTAAAAGTCTAACAACCCCCACTGTAGAAGAAGATATGGAAAAATAAAACTGTTGTTGTTTAGTAAATTGACACAGTTAAGAGAACCTGGAGTTGGGAGAATATTGTCATATTTACTAAAACTGGGGGCAGGTGTTTGGCACAGCAGTGAAGAAGCCACTTGGAACAGCTGTATGCCATGTGCTGGGTTCAAGTCCCTGCTCTGATTCGGATCCATGTGATGGCTTATATAGTTCAGTTTCTACCACCCATGTGGGAGATCCATATTTACTTTACAGCTCTTGGATTTGACCAGGCCCAGTGCTGGCTGTTGTGGACATTTGTGGGGTGAACCAGCAGCTGAAAGATGTCTCTGTCTCTATCTCTTTCTGTCACTGTCACTGGGCCTTTCAAATAAGTAAAAATACATAAATAAATTTTAGCTGAATTTTTCTAATAATTTCATTTTAAGAATTATCCTAAGAAAACTTCTGGTGCATATGGAAGATTAGTAGCATTATTCAGCATAATAAAACTGTGGGAAAAACCATCAATTGTAGAAAGTCTTGCAAAATTATGACATATCCAAACAATGGAACACTATTTGAGGGTGAAAATAAATGAACTGAGGCTATACACATTAACATGGATGAATATTATGGACATGATGACAAGAAAAATGCAGGAATTTAAGAAAATTGCATAAATGTGAATCTATATAAAATTTGAAATCAATAATATATTTTATAAGATTACAAACATTTGGAAGCTATAGAGGAATTAAAATCAATCACACATCTTAAATTCAGGACAGTGGTTACCTCCAGGAAAGAGAAAAATCAGGATGGATGATGCAGAAAGCTGAGTTTGTTGAGTTTTATTTCCTTCTTTTCTTTTTTTTTTAAAAAAGAGATATATTTATTTATTTGAAAGTCAGAGTTATGGGGGTGGGGGTGGTGGAAGAGAACTTCCATCTACTGGTTCACTTCCAAGATGGCAGCAATAGCCTGCAAAGCCAGGAGCCAGGATCTTCATCTGGGTCTCCCCCGTGGGTAGCAGGGTTCCAAGTACTTGGGCCATCTTCCACTGTGCACCTTCCACTGCTTTTCTGGGTGCATCAGCAGGGAATGGGATCAGAAACAGAGCACCTGGAATTCAAACTGGTGCTCATAGGGGATGCTGGCAATGCATGTGGTGACTTAACCCACCTGCCACAACACTGGCCCCGAAGTTTCATTTCTTAAGCTGAAAAGTGGGTGAGGTATTTTCCTGCTACTATTTATAGATTCAGATTTTTTAAACCCGTCATAATTTTCGGAGGTACTCCTAGAGAGCAGTGCCCTCCTTCCAAATGAGCAAAGCGAAGCCCTGCTTGTTCACTATGAAAAAGTGTTGGCTTCTTCAGTCCTTGGCTGTGACTGAACTCCTGAAAGTTTGCATCTCAGATGAAATAATGAAGACAGTTCAAAAGCCCATTCTGAAAGAATGAGAACCTTTTCCAAATAAATAGTCTGGGCTTTTCTTCAATGCTCAGAAATCCACCAGTATAGATTCTGTGCTCTGCCCTCAGCCTGAGGCAGGTGTGTAAGGGTCCACTGACTTTCTGAACTTTTTTAAAATCTGGTTATGAAAGGCAGACAGAGAGAGAGAGAGAGAAACAGACAGAGACATACAGAGATGGCCCACTTGGCTGTTTTACTTCCCAAATGTCCACAATAGCCGGGACTGGGTCAGGCTGAAGCCAGGAGCCCAGAACTCAATCTGGGTCTCCCAAATGGGTAGCAGGGACGCAAGGACTTGAGCCATCACCTGCCGTCTCCCAGAGTGCCCACTGGAAGGAAGCTAGAGTCAGAAGCAGACCCAGACTCCAGCCCAGGCACTCTGATATAATACACTGGCATCCCAAAGGGCATCTCAACCATTGTACCAAATGCCTGTCTCTGTCTTTACTTTGAAAGACAGAGATAGACTTGGGCTTGAATTCTAGCCTTGCCACTTTCCAGCCTCAGTTTGTTCATCTGCAAAGTGAAACTAATGAGACAAACCCACTTTATTAGATTTTTATGGGGATGGAATTAGTTACTTCATGTAAAGCGTCTGGCATGCAGTAAGCAATAACAATGTTGTCACCGTTTATTAAGTCACCAGCCTAGGAAAGTCGGTTCTGATTCTCTCTTGTTCTTTCTTTATCCCAGCTGCCTGCCATTTTCTAATGGACACTGCAACTAAATGTTTGCATTCAAACTGCTTTCCTGAGGAGTGTGGTAACCTGTTTCCTAATTCACTATTTAGTCAATTTTCTGGTTACTTCTGAACTTAGGAAATAGAAAAGAAACAAAAATGTTCTACTCATTGACGTTTCTTTTTTTCCTTAACAGCACCAGTGGAGGTCATGGGACCATTACCTCAGAGCTCAGACTTTAGGAAAACAAATTACTCTGGGTGAGCAGAAGGGGAGCCCTCATACTCATTCCAGCAGGGGAGGCCGAGAGGCCCCCTGAGCCGGCTGGAAGAATGGATCTGTTGTTAGCGCGCATGACACTATTTAGAAATGGTTTGTTTTGCTAATATGACCAGATGGCACTCAGCCATGTGTAAAAACATGGCAAAACACTCGGATTCTCTTGACATGCTTCCTACAAAAGGCGGCTCACCTAGACGAAGGGCTCTGTGTATTTGGGGTGAACTTTGGGAGGACTGAGCTCTCCTTGGGAATTCTAGCATCCCGGTGACAAGAGGAAAAGCACCTGAGTGAGCCGCAGGCTGTGGGTTTGGATTTTTATTCTGCCATTCCCTGGTGAGGGAACGTGAGTTAACTGTTTAATTTTAGGCCTCTGTTTCCTCACAGGGATCCTAATAATTCGGAGTTCTGATGAGGTTTAAGTGGAGATTATGAGAGACTTCGGAAGGAGCCAGGTGTCTAGCAAATATTTCGATAAATGTTAAATGAAACATTAGCTCACTCAATGGTCACAAGTTTTCAAGTTTTAGATCCTAGTTTCAAGGTGGTAGGGATCATAAGAGAGTAGAAAAAGAGCTAGACTTAGAGTCAAGAAAAAACTCCAAATCGTACTTGTCACATGATGGGGAGCTTTGGACCAATTTCTCAACTTTTATCAGTCTTATTTTCTGGGAAAAAAATCTTCCCTCTCTACTTTCTAAGATTGTTAAGGGGGACACAGTTTATCACCGTGTATCTCCACCCTTCACACACATTCTGCATTTCTTTGCTTTCTGAAAGTGACAACCATTGTTAAGCATGTGTTTGTTTTCTCCAGTTACTTCTCTTGGGATGGATAGGCATGAAAAAATCCAGTAGAAGAATTATAGCTAGGTTCTGGAATTCTACAGTCTTCTCAGGGTGTGCACTTGCAAAGGCAAACAACAACTCGGCAACCGAACACTGGTAACAGCAATGATTGAAATAATTACCCATCTCTGGAAAAATGCCATCACTTTTGTAACCTTATGTTTTCAACTTCAATAAGATGGAATAATATAGTCAAGATTCCCAAGCTACCCTTACTCAAGAAGTGTCTGAGTAATAGTTTATGAACCCTCTAGAAATCAAATTTTATAGCCAACTGGCTGTACTGTTGAGTAAATCAAAAGATAAGGCTCACAAAAGTCCAAGTTCTTAAAGGGTTCAGATTCAGTAATTTGGGTGGTGTTCTAGCCAGGGTGTGTGTGGACATTTATATAACCTTGCCTGGAAGAAAACAATTCAAGCTACATTTTAATTTAGTTACATATAAAATGCTCAAATCAATTTATCTTGTCTTTCTTCTTTGTGGGGAAGGGAGACTCTTTTTAATGTCTAAGTAATACATGAATACACTCTTACTTGAAAAAAAATTAAGCCTGTAGTAAATATTTAAGTCTCTTTTATCACCACTCCACTTCTCAAAGGTGGCAACTATCATTAGTTCATTGCGAATACTTCCAGAACTCTTATCTCTGCATTTTCTTTAATATACATATGTGTCTACTGAAATGCATGGTATTGTTAGTATTAGTAAGTAAATAATCCAAACTATTCAATAACTATTTAATCTACAATATATAATTAGAGTTAGCTTCATGTAGGTTTTCAGATACTCATGTCAATCTTTTTAACTATTGCATAGTACTCCATAGCATAAACATTTTATCTTTTGTTTTGTTTATTCATTTTCTTGACTTACAAGTCAATCATTTCAAATATTTTGCTCTTAATAATGCTACCACAGTGGATATATTTACCCATACCTTCTTAGACATGTGTGTAGATATTGAAAAAAATTACTAATTTATAGAATATACACATTTAAAGGTATAACACTGCCAAATAATCTTTCAAAACGTACCAGTGTATAGCCTCATCAACAATATATCCTGGTACTCATTTTCCCTATATTTTACCAACACTTTATATAAAATATTTTTATTTTTTCATTAAGCAAATCTTATTGCTGTTTTTATTTGTATTTCTCTGATTAGTAGTAATATTTAGTAGCTTTCTGTGAGCTCATTGTTTATTTTCAGTTTTTCTTCAATAAACATGTTAACACATACATCGATCCTTTCTGGACTCTATTCCATTCATTTAATCTGTTTGTGTTTTTCTACATAGACCTTTGTTTAATTAATCTAGCTCTTTAGTATGTTTTATAATCCTGGGAGGTTTTTCTTCCATGTGTATACATGCTTTTATATATAGGTTGTAATATTTCAAGTATTTTTCAACAGCCTATATTGTTGCAAAATATTGCAAGGATATATCTAATTTCACATCACCCTTGTGACCAAATGACAGATACTACTCCCCATTCGTGGAATGAGGAAACAAAACCGCGAAATAAGCAAAGTCAGACTTCAATCCCATATCTTGGGTTGCAGACTTTCCTTCCAGACTAAAGTTTGAAAATTATATCCAGGTGCCACCCGAGCCCCTAGGCCTCTTAAAGGAGAAGTATCCAGTCTAAACTCTTTATTTTCTAGAGGAGCAAAGAAAGTATGGGAAAGCTAAGTACCTGACCCCAACACTGTAACACTGGTCTTCAGATTTCAGCTTGGTATTCTTTCCACTAACAGTGTAGGTTGCTATAATTACAGTATTTCAAGAATACATTCTAGTTTTTTTTTCTCTACCAATCTCCCAAAGTATTTAAAATTATGGATAGATTTACAAATTTTTAATTCTTTAATGCA
Source organism: Oryctolagus cuniculus (assembly GCF_051225735.1). Lineage (NCBI taxonomy): Eukaryota > Metazoa > Chordata > Mammalia > Lagomorpha > Leporidae > Oryctolagus > Oryctolagus cuniculus. The sequence continues at coordinate 68,769,227 of NC_142870.1, forward strand.
CAGAATATAACAAGTTGTTAAAGGTAAGGCTGGACTTATGAAAGTTCAAACTCGAATATTTTTTAGCAAAATATTTTTAAAAGATTGTAAATTAGGGGCCAGCACCATGGTGCAGTAGGTTAATCCTCCGCCTGTGGCACCAACATCCCATATGGGTGCTGGTTCTAATCCCGGCTGCCCCTCTTCCAATCCAGCTCTCTGCTGTGGCCTGGGAAAGCAGTAGAAGATGGCCCAAGTGCTTGGGCCCCTGCATCCACATGAGAGACTGGAAGAAGTTCCTGGCTCCTGGCTTCAGATCAGTGCAGCTCCAGCTGTTGCAGCCATCTGGGGAGTGAACCAACTGAAGGAAGAACTTTCTCTCTGTCTCCCTCTAACTGTCTGTAACTCTCTCAAAATAAATAAATAAAATCTTAAAAAATATTGTAAATTATCAGTTTACAATTATATATTATATATATTTCACTATATTCTCCACATTGTGCAATAGATGTCAAAATGTTTCTTCTGATTAACGTTGTCCCATTTGACCAACAGCTCCCCATTATCCATTTCCCAGGCCCTGTAACGATCATTCTACTCTGATTCTAGGAGTTTGATTGTTGTATACTTCAAGTGTAAGTAAGACCAGAAAATATTGGTTTATATGTGGTTGGTTTATTTTGCTTAGCAAAATAATCTTCAATTCCACCCAGGTTGTCATAGAGGACAGAATTTCCTTCTTTTTAAGGTTGAGTACTATTCCACTGTGTAAACAGGGAACTTCCTAAAATTCCTGAGAAGACAGAATTAAAAGGTAAGTTTATTTTGGTGCAAAAAATTTTGAAATTCATTCACAAGGATATATACCACTTTTTCTTTCCCATTCATTCGTTGACAGACATAAATTGATCTTGGCTATTGTGAACAATGCTGCAGTGAAAAAGAGAGTACAGATATCTCTTAGATAAACTGATTTCAAAAGTTTTGGGTAAATGTTCATAAATGGTGTTACTGGATCATGTGGCAATTCTATATTTTTAAAGATTTATTTATTTATTTGAAAGTCAGAGTTACACAGAGAGAGGAGAGGCAGAGAGAAAGAGGTCTTCCATCTGCTGGTTCACTCCCCAATTGGCTGCAATAGCCAGAGCTGCACCGATCCAAAGCCAGGAGCCAGGAGCTTTCTCTGGGTCTCCCACGCAGCTGCAGGGCCCCAAGGACTTGGGCCATCTTCCACTGCTTTCCCAGGCCATAGCAGAGACCTGGATCTGAAGAGGAACATTTGGGTTTCGAACCGGCGTCCATATGGGATGCCAGCACTTCAGGCCAGGGCATTAACCCGCTGCGCCACAGCGCTGGCCCCTCAATTCTATTTTTAATTTCTCAAGGAAGTGCCATACTGTTTTTCATAATGGTTGTATTAATTTATATCCCATGAACAGTGTACACATGTTCTCTTTTCTTCATATCTTTGCAAACATTTGTTATCTCATCCTTTTTTATGATAGCCATCTGAAGAAGAGAAAGGTGTGATTTTATTTCAATTTTCAAAAAATTTATATTAGCATGTAAGCATTACACATTTTTATGGAATACAGTGTGATATTTCAACATAGTATAGAGCTTGTAATGATCAAATCGGGGTAATTAGTATTTCTATTTTCTTATCCTTTTTATGTTTGGACCCTTTGAGTTCCTCTTTTCTTATTCTTCATAAAATATATTCTACTTTTATTGTTATTGTGAACTGTCATCATCTTACTTGTCCCTAAAATAGAATGGAATCTCACAGCAGCTGTACTATAGCAGCCTGGGTTCTGGGGGCAGCGGGGTAGAGGGGGAGTTGCCAATATGGTTTCCTTCTTCCAAGCAAAACAGTTCCTTGGAGCCCAGGAAGCTTCCCAAATCGGATTTAAAGTCTTGAGGACTGTGGAATTCTCTTATAGTTAGGGTTGCCTGTTTGCAGCCTTTCCTCTTTTCCTAACAATGTGGAGTCCTCTTCACTCCCCTTGACTGGGAAATCAGTCATAAAACTTAGGGCTCTTTCACATGTTTATACCGACTTCTTGAGAAAGAGAAAGGGAATGAAAACATCCTGGGTTACAATAATATTTTCTGTTATCTACTCTCCATTGGATTATCTCAAGAATTTTATGGATGGTGTTGTGTCTATAAGCTAAGATGAACAAACATGTTTGGAATGAACAGTTTTTTTTTTAAACTTTTATTTAATGCATATAATTTTCCAAAGTACGACTTATGGATTACAATGGCTTCCCCCCCATACCGTCCCTCCCACCCACAACCCTCCCCTTTCCCACTCCCTCTCCCCTTCCATTCACATCAAGATTCATTTTCGATTATCTTAATATACAGAAGATCAGCTTAGTATACATCAAGTATGGATTTCAACAGTTTGCTCCCACACAGAAACATAAAGTGAAAAATAATAGATGATTTTTTTTAAATGATGATGAAATCAGAGCAGACCTATTGTCATGTTTAATCCCAGTGAGAGTCAAGTTGGGAATTGATAATTTCTTTTTTTTTTTTTTTTACAGAGGATCAGTTTAGTATGCATTAAGTAAGGATTTCAACAGTTTGCACCCCCATAGAAACACAAAGTGAAATATATTGTTTGAGTACTCGTTATAGCATTAAATCTCAATGTACAGCACATTAAGGATAGAGATCCTACATGAGGAGTAAGTGCACAGTGACTCCTGTTGTTGACTTTACCAATTGACACTCCTGTCTATGGCATCAGTAATCTCCCTATGCTCCAGTCATGAGTTTCCAAGGCTATGGAAGCCCTCTGAGTTCTCCGACTCTTATCTTGTTTAGACAAGGTCATAGTCAAAGTGGAGGTTCTCTCCTCCCTTCAGAGAAAGGTACCTCCTTCTTTGATGACCTGTTCTTTCCACTGGGATCTCACTCGCAGAGATCTTTTGCCAGAGTGTCTTGGCTTTCCATGCCTGAAATACTCTCATGAGCTTTTCAGCCAGCTCCGAATGCCTTTAGGGCTGATTCTGAGGCCAGAGTGCTATTTAGGACATCTGCCATTCTATGAGTCTGCTGAGTATCTCACTTCCCATGTTGGATCACTCTCCCCTTTTTTTACTCCATCAGTTAGCGTTAGCAGGTACTAGACTTGTCTATGTGCTCCCTTTGACTCCCAGTCCCTTCACCATGACCAACTGTGAACTGAAACTGATCACCTGGAACAGTGAGATGGCATTGGTACATGCCACCTCGATGGGATTGAATTGGAATCCCCTGGTATGCTTCCAACTCCACCACTTGGGGCAAGTCAGCCTGAGCATGTCCCAAATTATAAAGGAGAGCCTGACTTAGGGATAGGTGATTCCAGCTCGCCTTTGGATTGGGATCTTCCACACCCAGATTTTCAGCATTCTGAGCTAGGAAACACATGAATATTGGATTTCAATGGCCATCTTGTTTTACCTGATAAGACTTTTCTCCACCTGGACAAAGGACAAGAGCAATTGGTTTAAACTGTGTTATAGACTTCAAGAGTTGTAGCTACACTTGGAAAGACAAAGATAGGAGGTTACCCTTGCTTCAGCATCTCCTGGATTTTGAGCCAGAATGAAAAAAAAATTTGGCCTCATGAAGTCAGATCCTCCACAGATAAGCTAGCAGGAAGAAGGAGTCTCCTACAGTGCACTGAGTCACATAGCCTGACTGCATAATTCCTAATTATAATTCAGTGCCTAACTTGGCCACCTCCAGCCGCATGTGTTCCATTTATATTCCTCAGGCAAATTCTTGAAGGTTTTTGGTTGCATTTTCCATTTCAGTTTGTTATAAATAATAGGTCGGAACACATGTCTTGAATAGCTTAAGATTTAAAACATGTGTGTGTGCAGGAGGACCACAGAGGTAGAACTACAAAACCTGAAGCCAATTGTATTTTTAGCAGGGACTTTAGATGTCTGTTCAACACATTGATGTAAAAAGTAATTTTTGTTCATCTGCTATGTCATGCTGTCAAGAAACATACCAAAAAAGAAGCCTAAATTACTACTTTCCAGGAGCATGGAATCAGATTCCTCACTGCCTTCTCTTCATTCATAGATAGTATCAGCCTGAACAACAAGAGATTCATAAAAGGTAATGAGTGGAAAGGCAAGGTGAAGGAGAGGACACTCTTCTTCAGGCAGCTTCAGGCCAAGAGGAATCCTCGGTAGTTTCCTTTGGGCCCCTCAATAGGACTATAGAGTAGCTACATGGACCTGTCAGTTGCATATGTCTAACCTATAAAGATCACCCTATGTTGTCTATGCAACTGCCTTGCTATAGAAGAAACTTAGACACAAAAGTCACTTCGCAGGTCAGTCTATCTTCCTCTCTGGGTGGAGAGCTTGTCTCCTGCCCACATATTCCTTCTCCGAACATTGTGTTTTCCTCCACTAACTCTGCAGACACTTTCCTGCTCATTATGAAGACTTCTGACCCTAGGCCAATTCCTGCTCTTATTACTTTTTCCCTTCCCAACTTGCTAAAAGAAGAAGATCTAGGAGGCAACAATATGGTGGGAAAATCATGAGTTAGGATCCTGACCCCACCATTTACCGATTGAATCTTCAGTGTATTTGATTGTAAAATAGGTGAAAATATTAATACTACCTGCAGCAGACTGAGGAAATGACTAAGGCAAGTGAATCTTCTTGGGAGAGTCCCCATTGTGAACCTCTTATAGGTCCAATGGTATGTTGACTAGCTGCTTCTCTATGGAGTTAGGTGTAAAGGGAATTCTGATTTGCAGTGTAGTATAAGAATTGCCACCATGGCCTACTTCTAGCTACTGATGGTCTAACAAGTAGCTTAAAAATTTCCTGAATATTTACTAACAAACCTCAAAAGTTAGCGAGAGCTGGCTCCAGTGTACAGAGGTTCCAGCTGAGTTCTCCTTCTCTTGGATCAAGGGGAGCTACTTGTACTCTAACCACTGTTAAATTTCACAGGGCCTTTTTTTATGTCCTGCTTCCAGTATTAGAGACACAGTGGTTTAATTTTCATTTACTTCATTTATTTAGACAGCGTTGGGGGAGGGGAGGCAGAGAGATCTTCTATCTGGTAGTTCAGTCCACAAATGTCCACAACAACCATGGCTGGGCCAGGCTGAAACCAGGAGCCTAGAACTCTGAGTACCCTACATGGTTAACAGGGACTCCACTTATCTACTCTCTCCTAAGGGGTGTGTTAGCAGGAAACTGGAATTGGAAACAGAAGTGGCTTAAACCTGGTGCTGTAATTTGGAATGTGGGCATCTCAAGCAGAAGCTTAACCCCGTGCCAAAAACCCACCCATATCTGACTTATATCCCATTTGCAATACTGAAATGAATGACATGATATTGAACTCAGTAAATTCCCCCAATTCTTTTGCATCAGATTCTAAAACCGCTCACCTCGTCGGATGGTAACACAGTCTCAGTGCCCTGAAGAAGGTGATTCTTGGGAAGCACTCTACTTCCTTCTTTCCATCTAAAATATGTCTCCTACTTAAGCCTATAATAAGCAAATTTTCATTACTAAACTAAAACAACTCACACAAGCTATTTATGAAGAGGAAGGTTTATTTTGGCTTACAATTTTCAAGGATCACGGTCCAAGATTGGGTGGCCCCATTTGCCTGGCATTTTATATGGGTGGTGGACTGCAGAACAGACATGGGGAGAGGATCACGTGGTAAGCCAAGAAGCAGAAACAGGGACCCAACTAATCCATGTGGTCTTGCATTAGTCAACTTTTCACTATTGCTAGTAAAATACCTGGTAGGAGATTCTTAGAGAGGAAGAAAGTTTCATTTGGCTTACAGTTATGAGGATTCACAGTCCAGCATTAGTGGTCCCATTGGTCTGGCTTCTGATGAGGGTGGTGGATGGTAGAATATGTGTGGAGAATCACATGATAATCCAGAATCAGACAGACACAAGGAATGCACACTCTTCATCTACCCTGCAAGTAGTTTCTCCTTACAAAGCATCTTGATTCGATCATGGGCTCCAGTTTAGCAAACAGATTCAATCTAATCACTTCCTAAAGGCCTCAGCTTCAGATGCCTTAATTGGATCAAGCCTTCACATACAATCCATCAACCATTAATCCACTAACTGATAAAATGAGACCTTGAAGTTTAAATTTCTGCATGAGTTTGGGAAGACAGGTCCTGTTCAAACTATAATAAAACCCAAAGAAAGATACACTATAGACTGTGTTCCCTCAAAATCTATATGATGAAATCCTAACCTCCAATGTTATGATATTAAGAGTTGGGGTCTTTGATAGGTGATTAAGTCACAAGAACAAAAATCCTTACAAAAGAGACTGAAAAGTTCTCTTGCCCCTATACCATGAAATAACTCAGTGATAATATGACTATCTATGAACAAGAAATCAGGCCTTTACCAGACACCAAATATGTTGGCTCCTGATCTTGTATTTCCCAGAATACAGAGCTCTGAGAGATAAATTTCTGTTGTTTATAAACTGCCTAGTTTATGGTGTTAGGTTACAGAAGCATAAGTGGACTAAGATAGATAATGATACAAATACTTTCACTTAAGGCCTAAAAAAGGAGAAATTCATGTAAATTCTCTGAATTTTTCAACTGATCTTGTGACAAGAATAGGATTACAAAAGACTGAGTCAAAGAAAGAGAACTAAATGAGAAAAAATGTTAGGACTTTTTCTAACGCACATAAAAATGACTTTTTTTTATTAAAAAATAACTTTTATTTTTTATCATCTGTATCCAAAACTACATGACTATCATAATTCTAGATGAAAAGAATTTAATATTTTAAAATAATTTTTAAAACTTTCCAATCAGCCAAATAATACTCTAAAAGGAGATCCAAAAGATTCCCCTGAGAGACTATTGGAATTCACAAAAGAGAATGATGGAGTGACAGAATACAAAATCAACACCCAAAAATCAATAGCCTTTGTATACACAAACTGCCATGCTGAGAAAGAAATTTTAAGATCAATCTCACAATAGCTACCAAAAGAATTAAATACCTTGGAATAAATTTAACTAATGATGTCAAAGATCTTTATGATGAAAGCTATAAAACACTAAAGAAAGAAACAGAGGAAGACACAAAAAATGGAAAAGTCTTCCATAATTCATGGATTGGAAGAATCAATATCATCAAAATGTCTATAATGCCAAAAGCATTTTACAGATTCAATGTGATCCCAATCAAAACACTAGTGACATTCTTTGCAGATCCCAATCAAAACACTAATGACATTCTTTACAGATGTTAAAAAATGCTAAAATTCATTTGAAACACAAAAGACCCTGAATTTCTAAAGCATTTTCATACAACACAAACAAAGCTGCAGGCATCACAATACCAGATTTCAAGACAAACTAGAGGACAGTTATAATCGAAACAGCCTGGTGCTGACAAAAAAAACAGACTTGTAGACCAATGGAACATAACAAAAACTCCAGATACAAATCCATGCCTCTTCAACCAACTTCTCTTTGACAAAAAAGCTAAAAATCAATCCCTGGAGCAAGGACAGTCTTTTCAAAAACAGTGCTTGGAAAACTGAATCTCCTCATGCACAAGTATAAAACTAGACCCATACATTACACTTTACACAAAAATCCACTAGAAATGGATCAAAGCCCTAAATATATGACCTGAAAACTTTGCAAGACATTGGCATAGGCAAAAAAATTTTGGAAAAGATCCCAGAAGCACAGGCAATCAAAGCAAGCCAAAATTGACAAATGTGATTACAAGCTAAGAAGCTTCTGCACTTCAAAAACAAAAACAAAACAAACAAACAAAATAAAACTCTCAGAAAAGTAAAAAGACAACTGAATAATTAATCGAAAATATTGGAGCTGGCGCTGTGGCACAGCAGGTTAAGCCCTGACCTGAAGCTCCAGCATCCCATAAGGGCACTGGTTCTAGTCCTGACTGCTCCTCTTCCGATCAGGCTCTCTGCTATGGCCTGGGATAGAAGTAAAAGATGGTGCAAGTCCTCAGGCCCCTGCACCCATGCGGCAGATGCAGAAGAAGCTCCTGGCTCCTGGCTTAGATCAGCACAGCACCAGCTGTTGCGGCTATCTGAGGAGTGAACCAGCAGATGGAAGACCTCTCTCTCTGTCTCTACCTCTATCTATAACTCTGTCTTTCAAATAAATAAAAGAAATTTTTAAAAAAAGAAAAATTAGAAAATATTTGTGAACTATGCAACTGATAAAGAGTCAACCTTCAGGATCTATAAGGAGCTCAAGAAATTCTACAACAGCAAAACAAATAATCCAGTTACAAAATGGGCAATACCTGAACAGGCATTTCTCAAGAGAGGAAATTCAAATGGCCAACAGATGCTTGAAAAAATGTTTAGGATCACTAGTTATTAGGTAAATGCAAATCTAAACCACAGCGGGCGCTTACCTAACCATTAGAATGGTTCTCAGAAAGAAATCAATAAACAACAAATGCCGGCCAGGATGTGGGAGAAAAGGTACCCTAATCTACTCTTGATGGGAATGTAAACTGGTGCAGCTATTGTGGAAGACAGTATGGAGATAATTCAGAAATATGAATGTAGACCTACCATATGGTCCAGCCATCCCATTCCTGTGAATTTACCCAAACCCAAAGAATTCAACATATGATAGAGTTCTCTGTACCACCATGTTCATTGCAGCACAATTCACAATAGTTAAGATAAGGAATCAACCCAGATATCCATCAGCTGTTCACTGAATAAAGAAATTATGGTAAATATATATTACAGAGTACTACTCAGCCATGAAAAATGAAATCCTGTCTTTTGCTACAAGATGGGTACAACTGGAATATAACGGAAACCATTATACTTAAATAAGCCAATCCCCAAAAGACAGATACCATATGTTTTCCCTGATCTGAGGTAACTAATAGAGTACCTAAAATGTAGCGTATTGGAGAGAAATCGACATTTTGAGATTTGATGATTCTTTTTTTTTTTTCTTCTTTTTTTTTTTCTTTTTTTTTGACAGGCAAAGTGGACAGTGAGAGAGAGACAGAGAGAAAGGTCTTCCTTTGCCGTTGGTTCACTCTGCAATGGCCGCCATGGCCGGCGCACTGCGGCCAGTGCATCATGCTGATTGGAAGCCAGGAGCCTGGTCTCCCATGCAGGTGCAGGGCCCAAGCACTTGGGCCATCCTCCACTGCACTCCTGGGCCATAGCAGAGAGCTGGCCTGGAAGAGGGGCAACCGGGACAGAATCCGGTACCCCGACTGGGACTAGAACCCAGTGTGCCGGTGCTGCAGGCGGAGGTTTAGCCTATTGAGCTGCAGCGCCGGCCTGATGATTCTTTATAGTCCTTTTCTTATATGTTGCGGAATGGTGTGGTTTTTTTCCTTCATACTATTTGTTGATTTCTTTTACAAAGTGTAGGGTTAACTTATGATCATTAAGTAAACTGAAAGTAGATCTTTGTAAAAACTGAGTGGGAATTGGAGAGGGAGTTGGAAGAAATGTTGGAGCATTAGCAGAACAGAGGATAGGATGGGAAGTATCACTATGTTCCTAAATCTACATATATGAAATATATGAAACTTGTATAACTTAAATAAAATTTAGATAAAAAACATGACCAGGGAGAAAATATGATTCTACAAAAGGAACACAATAATACTTCAATATTAGATTGTGAAGATAAGTAGATTGACAAAATGCCTGCAAATGAATTGAAAAGATTGTAAGAATACCCAAAAACATGCAGAAAAAAATGACATGAGTTAGTGAAATATGTGAATGACATGATGAGAAATTCTGCTGAAAAATAGAAATACCAAAGAAAAATCAAACTCAGTTATTTAGAAATGAAGAATTCAATATGTCAAATAAAAAAATACAATGGAAAGCCTGAACGATAGACTCACTGATGCAGAAGAAGACAAGTTTTATAAAGCATCAGACAAAAAAAAAAAAGAAGAAAAATTAGAAAATTTGAGAACAGTGTTCAAGATCTATGGGATATCATCAATGACAAAATATATGTGTCTTCTGTACTTCCTGGGGGAGCGGAAAAGCAGAATCACTAAGAAAATTTATTTGGTGAAATAATAGCTGAAAATTTCACTAATATGAACAAAGATATGGACATTCAAGTACAGGAAACACATAGAACCCCCCCCTAAAAACATGATCAAAAAAGATCTTCACCATGACACATGTATTCAAACTTTCAAAAGTAAAACACTAAGATAAACATAAAATGAACAGGAGAAAAATCCCAGATTACCATTCAAGGATCTCCAATTAGGTTGATAGAAGATTTCTCATCAGAAACCCTTCCAGCTAGGAGAGAATTGAGAGATACAGTCTAATCCTTAGAGAAACTGTCAACCCAGAATACTGTATCCAGTGAAGGTTTCATTTGTAAATGAAGGTGAAACAAAGACCTTCCGAAACAAACAGAAATTGAAAGAATCTGTCACCATCCTGCCAGCCTTACAAATGATGCTTAAGGATGTACTACATTCAGAAACAGAGAAAGATAACAAGCATCATGAAAGAATGTGAAGGCAGAAAGCTTCCTATAAATAGTACAAAGGAGATCCAAAAACAATAGGAATATACCTAGAAAAATGTGAAGAAAAAGTCATCATTTATTAATAATAACCTTGAATATAAATTAACTGAACTCTCCAATTAAAATATACAGACTGGCTGAATATATTAAAGGGTAAGACCAATCTATATGTTGCCTATAAGAAATAAACCTCACCAACAAATATACATACAAACTAAAACTGAAAAGGTAGAAAAAGATATACCATGTGAATAGAAATTAAAAACAAGCAACAATACCTATCTTAATAATGTACATCTGTTAAAAGAGATAAAGGTCATTATGTAATGATTAAGGGATTAACTCAATAGGAAGATATGACTATGGTAAATACATATGCACCCAGTGTTAGATCACCAAGTTGTTTAAAACAAATATTAATGGGCTGACGCTGCAGCTCACTTGGCTAATCCTCTGCCTGCGGTGCCGGCACCCTGGGTTCTAGTCCCGGTCAGGGCACCAGATTCTGTCCCAGTTGTTCCTCTTCCAGTCCAGCTCTCTGCTGTAGCCCGGGAAGGCAGTGGAGGATGGCCCAAATGCTTGGGCCCTGCACCCACATGGGAGACCAGGAGGAAGCACCTGGCTCCTGGCTTTGGATTGGCACAGCATGCCGGCCATAACAGCCATTTGGGGGGTGAACCAATGGAAGGAAGACCTTTCTCTCTGTCTCTCTCTCTTTCACTGTCTAACTCTGCCTGTTAAAAATAAATAAATAAAACAAATATTAATGGTTCTAAAGGGAGACATGTGTTCCAATACAATCATAATGGAAGACTTGAACACCCCACTTTCATCAATGGACAGATCAACTAGGCAAAAAAAATCAACAAGGAAACATTAGAGCTTATCTACACTATTGTCCAAATGGATATACTTGATGTCTACAGAATACTTCATCCCACAGCCAAAGAATTCATATTCTTTTCATCAATGCATGGAACATTCTCTAGGATATACCATTTGATAGGCCATAAAACAAGTCTCAACAAATCAAAAAATTGAAATTATACCATGTATCTTTTCTGACCACAATGAAATGAAGCTGAAAATTAACAACATAAGAAATTCTAGAAAATATACAAGCTCATGGATATTGAACAATATGTTCCTTAATGAGCAATGGATCATAGAAGAAATCAAAAGAGAAATAAAAAATTCTTTAAACAAATAAAGATGACAATACAACATATCAAACTTACGGGATACAGCAAAAGCAGTGATAAGGGGGAGGTTTAAAAACAATTGTTGATTACATCAAGAAATTGGAAAGAAATAAAACAAATGAGCTAACAATGCATCTCAAGGACCTAGAAAAATGAGAACAAAACAAACCTAAAAGTCATAGAAGGAAACACATTGTGAAAATTAGAGAATAAATAAAATTGAAACCAAAAAACATAAAAAAGATGAGTGAAATGAAGAAGTGGTTTTTGAGAAACTAAAATTGATAAACCACTAGCCCAACTAACAAAAAAGAGAGAAGACCAAAATTAATAAAATCAGAGTCGTAAAAGGGCATGTTACAACAGTTGCCACAGAAATAAGTAGATTCATTAGGAATTATTACAAACAGTTTTATGGCAACAAATTGGAATAGCTAAAAGAAAAGAATAGATTTCTAGACACATGCAAATGTCAAAAAATTAAGCAAGAAGATAATAAAAACCTAAATAGATTAATAACCAAGATAAAGACTGAATCAGTAATAAAGACTCCCCCAAAGCCCAGGACTGGATTGCTTCACTGCTGAATTCTATCAAACTTTTAGAGAAGAACTAATTCCAATTCCTCTTAAAGTATTCAAAAAAATTAAAAGGCTGAGAATCTTCGCAAATTCCTTCTATGAGGCCAGAATCACCTTAATTCCAAAGCCAGAAAAGGATACAACAAAGAAAGAGACCTACAAACCGATGATTATCCAATCCATACAGAGATCCTCAACAAGACACTAACTAACTGAATCCAACAACAAATCAAAAAGTCCATCCTCTCAGATCAAGTGGGATTTATTTCAAGGATGCAGGGATAGTTCAAAATATACTATTCAATAAACATGATACATCACATTAACAAATTGATGAATAAACCACGTGATTATCTCAGTAGATACGAAGAAAGCATTTGTTAAAATACAACATCCTTTCATGATGAAAACCTCAAGAAAATTGGGTATAGATAGAACATTCCTCAACAAAATCAAGGCATTTTTTATGACAAACCCATAGCCAGCATCATACTGAGTAGGAAAAAGCTGGAAACATTTCCACTAAGATCCAGAACCAGACTAGGGTGCCCACTTTCACCACTGCTATTAAATATAGTTCTAGAACTTTTTAGCCAGAGCCATTATACAAGAAAAAGAAATCAAAGGGGTACATGTTGGAAAGGAAGAAATCAAATTATCCCTGCCTGTAGATGACATGATCCAAAGGATTCCAATAAGAGATTATTGAAACTCTTAAGAGATTTTGGCAGTCGTAAGTTATAAAATCAGCACTCAAAGATCAATAGCATTTGTACACACAAACAATGCCATGAATGAAAAAGAACTTGTAAGACTAGTACCATTCACAATAGCTACAAAAATTTAAATAACTTGGAGTAAATTTAACTAAGGATGTAAAGACCTCTACAATGAAAATTACAAAACATTAAAGAGATAGTAGATGACACCAAAAAACAGAAAAATTTTCCATGTTCATGCACTGGAATAATTAACACCAACAAAATGTTTATACTGCCCAAAGCAATTTACAGATTCATGTATTCCCAATCGGAATATCAAGGGCATTCTTCTCAGATTTAGAAAAAACAATGCTAAAATTTGAATGGGAACCTAAGAGACCTCAAATAGCTAAAGCAATATTAAACAACAAAAATAAAGGTGGAGGCATCACAATACCAAATGTCAAGACATACTATAAGGCAGTTATAATCAAAACAGCCTGATACTGGCACAAACATAGATATTTAGATCAGTGATTGATCAAGAACTAGGGATGCAAACAGGCAGACAATGAGAAGTGGAGGTAGTGTCCAAAGCCCAGTGTCAGTAAAGGCAGTACTATAAGCAGAGGCACCCCCTATGGTCTAGTAGTTAGGGCAGAGGTACACTTCCCCACTAGATTGATCCATTTCTGTTCATTTCCCAATACTTATTTTCCAGACACAGAGATTCTTTTCCTTTAAAAGATTTATTTATTTGTCTGAAAGACAGAGTTACCAAAATAGAAAGAGTTCTTTTATTCATTGGTTCACTCCCCAGATAGCCCCAGTGACTGGGGCTAGGTCAAGTTAAAGCCAGGAGCCCGGAGCTTCTTCCCAGTCTGCCACGTGGATGCAAGGGCCCAAGTACTTAGGCCATCTTCTGCTGCTTTCCCAGGCCTGTCAGCAAGAAGCTGGATTGGAAGTGGAGCAGCCAGGTCTTGAACTGGTGCCCATATTGGATGCCGGCATCACAGGCAGCAGCTTAACTAACTATGCTACAACACTGCCCCCCACAGAGGCTCTATGAGCTACTCAACATTCCTTAATAAGTTTATTTTATGTTTAAGTAAGTATGTATTATAAGCATACTTCATCATGATGGGTGCAATGAAAGCCACAGGGGAAGAATCAGATGTCTCAAAATACTACCATCAATAGAAACTATGGGAGATTTTACCTCATTCTAGTTAATAGAGCTTGTCTTTCAAAGCACAACTTAGTGCACAGTCATGCTATGGAAATAGGAAGGGTAAAGGGCAGTTTCTAAGATGAATTATTTTTTAAAAGATATTTTATTTCTGTATTTATTTGAGAGGCAGAGTTACTGACAGAGAGAGGGAGAGACAGAGAGAAAGGTCTTCTATCCACTGGTTCACTCCCCAGATGGCCTCAGTGGCTGGGGATAGGCCAGTCCAAGTCCAGGAGTCAAGAGCTTCTTCACATCTCTCAAGGTGAGGGGAGCACAGGGCAGGAGGTACGGTGCAGGGACCCAAGGACTTGGGCCATCTTCCACTGTTTTCCCAGGCCATAGCAAAGAGCTGGATCAGAAAGAGCAGCCAGGACACGAACCAGTGCCCCATGTGGAATGCCAGCGCCGCAGGTGGAGGCTTAGGCTACCACGCCATAGTGCCGGCACCTCTAAAATAAACTATTACAGGAATATACTACTGCATCAGGAGTTTAGAATTCCCAAACACTAGAGATTTATAAACGCAATGTTTTTTGAAGTCTACATTCTGCTTCAGTTTCTTTACATTTAAATGTTTACTAATTTACTAAAAATAATTGCCAACACTTCATAAGTTTCAAGAAACAGAAGGCACCACAAAATGGAAAAGTAAAATTAATTTTAGATCCATCCTAGTTAAAGCAGGGACACTTGGAACATGAAATATAATTTGTACATGACTTAACATACTTGATATTTGTAATACGCTTTGATAGTATGAGATAGTATTAAATATCAGATTTTTATCCTGTTTAAGAATGCGTATCTACGACAGAACTTGGATTTAATGTTTTATCATTCTCTTTGTTTGCCTTTGACTAATTCTTGAGTTACAAATTGTCATAAATCCTGGCATTTTTAGACTGCAAAAATTTTGTAGGTAGTTCTGTAGGCAGCCCAGAGAAATGACCTATATGTAGAATAAACTAAAGTGCATCATCACACTTCCTGAAGGTTATATTTGGGCAGTTACACTTTAGCCCTATTCAGATCTGTCCTCAGTAGCCTATGGGTTCTAAACTCAGCCACTCTGCATGGCCTTAGTAAATCCTGCCACTGTTGCCCTGTCTCTTGGCAAGAAAGTACATGTACTTGTTCTACTTTTTTGTTGCTGCTACTGCTGCAAAAGCTATTTTTAATTACACTGAGTACATGGATACATTCTTAGTGTAAATTTCAAGCCCTGCAGAACAATTCTTTCAATGTCATATTTGTAATCTTCCAGCTGTTTTCTATGCACATATTGAATTAGGCAAATACAGGTGTAAAACTTAGCTTCTAAGAACTGTGGTTCACAAGAAATTCGTTAATATTTAGGTTACATATTTTGGCAGCATGAAAAATATTACTCTCGGTCCATCAACCCCTTCTCTGTTCCCTTCCATGATGTATGTCTAAATTTGGTTGTAGTTCGGAAAATATCTGGTGCCCAAGTTTTCTATGCTACAGGCATTTAGGGATAAAATTCCTGTTCCCATCTGCCCAGCTCTTTAGAATTGGAAACTGTCTTTGTCACATCAGGCTTCTAATTATAATGTGTATTAAAGCAAGAGAATTCCTGTAATGACATCTAGTTCCTAGGATCACACCTCACTCTGGGACATTAAACTTTCTTTCTTCTATTTTTTAAAGTTTATTTTATTCATTTGAAAGAATTACAGAAAGAGGTAGACACACACACACACAGAGAGAGAGAGAGAGAGAAGTTTGAGAGAGAGAGAGAGAGAGAGAGAGAGAGAAGTTTCCCAATCTGCTGGTTCACTCCCCAAATGGCTGTGACTGTTGGAACTGAGCTGATCTGAAGCCAGGAACCAGGAGCTTCTTCCAGGTCTCCCACATGGGTGGCAGGGGCACAAGGACTTGGGCTATTCTCTGCTGCACTGCCCAGACAACCTCATTCCTTTTAACAGCTGCCTGGCAGTGCATTCCCCTAAAACATCACAGTGCCACTCATTTCCCATCCTTTACTACAACAAATAGTAAACAAATATTTACTTCTTTGGGCACAAGAATAGTAGTACTTTGAGTAGATCTTGAAAAGTGGAATTACTAGGACATACTGGCCAACTGCTCTCTAAAATGCCTGTGTTAGCTTAGACTCCCATCAAGAATCATTCCCTATACCTCTTAATGCTTAATGCTATCAAAATTGTTAATGTTACCAATCTGAAATGAAAAAGTGATATCTTGTTTTTTTTTTGTTTCTGGAATTTTTTTAATTTACCTATTCTAGAAGATAGAAAAATAAATGAGATGTGGTATCTACTTTCCTGGCTCTCACAACTAAATGTTAGGGACACATGTATACAAATATCAATAAGTACAAGTGCCTTGATAACCCTTCAAATACTACTACAAAATTGCTGTAGTGGGGCAATGCTTTGCCCAGAAAAAGGCACCCGGTAATATTTCATGGATTCACAACACTGAAGAGAGGACAGTCTTTTGAATGGCAAGGGTGGGAGTAAAGATCTTTGTCATAGGAGGAACAGCATAAGCCAAAGAAGAAAACACAGCAAGAAAGAAATCCTTAGGAAAGTTGAACAGTGTGTTTGTGGGTAGGAATAAGAGAAGCAAAGTGGGAAATTCAATCGAAAAGGCAGGACACATTCTTCATCTTTTACACACAAATAAGAAATACAGGATTAAAGGCCAGCATTGTGGTGCAGCAGGTTACGGTGCTTGCAATGCCAACGTCCCATTTCAGAGCACCAGTTCAAGTTTGGACTGCTGTTTCTGATCATGCTCCCTGTTAACGTGCCTGGGAAAGGCAGCAGAAGTTGACTCAAGTACTTGGGCCCCTGCCACCCATGTGGAATGGAGTTCCTGGCTCCTGGCTTTGGCCAGGCCCAACCCCAGCTGGGGAGTGAACCAGTGGATGGAAAATTCTCGCTCTCCTCTTTCTCTCTCTTGTCTTCCCTTCCACTCCACCCTTGCATTCTGCCTTTCAAACAAATAAATGGTCATTTTTTTAAAAAAAAGACAGTAATAAACTCAATACTTCCTGATCCCCTTGAAATGTAGCCACTAAACAAAAGAAGACCACTGATTCTGAGAAGTAAAAATTTCAAGTGATGGCTAACCACAGATAGCATCTCTCAGCAGCACCATGACAGCTGAAGGTGGATCATTACGTAGCCTCCGCAGGGTGCACATGAGCTTTGCCACATATTCTCCTGCTTCCGCCTGGCCGGAGCCCTTACCCAAGTACAGCTGCAGTTTCCCAGTCCTAAGTCTGTTTTACCATCCTGCAGAGTAAGAGTCGGATAATTTACACACTATGACTTCATAACTCTCTGCGGAGGCTGCCAAAGAAAGCATGTTTGGGATAAAAATCTGGGGGGAAAAAAGCAAAAATAAAATTAAAAAATGTAAATCCCAAGCCCCGTTTGGCACAGGGATAAGGTTTCACACCCAGATCCTTCCCATTAAATCATCCTCTAGGTTGCAAGTGCAAGCAAGCAAGCAAGCCTCCTTGGGCTGCATCAGCAAACACCCTCCTCTGATAGGCAGTTGGAAAGTAATGGGATTTGGGTTGCAGATGTAGCAGAATAGTGGAAAATGTTACAAACAACCCACCTCCTCCACCCCCACTGAAACGGTGGCCTCCCTTTGCACATTTTATGCTGTTTTGGGGAGAATGACAAAATACAGATGCTTCTTGTTGGAAGTTGTTTAATAATTCTTCCTAGTCCAGGCCATTTACTGTAGCTTCTTGGAGCTGGCATCTTGGAGCACTGCTTGGTTTTCAATCAACGTCCTATAAATGGTGTTGTGATTTTCTGTGACACAGAATATAGAAAAGTTTACGGGAGAGCTTTTTGAAAGGTGTTATGTCACAGACATTGTTCTCAAGCCAAAAGCTTTAAAATCAGGAATGCAAGAATTGTAAATAAGCTCTTGGAAGAAGACACAAAATACATGGCTTGATCTGGCGCCTGTCTCCCACACAGCCTCAGTCAGGCCTACAGAAGCATTTATGCTCATTCCGAGGCTCTGTGGTGACATGCCAGATTAGCCTTTCCAAGGATATGGCCTGCCCACACAGTGCCCATGGTGAAGGAGATCCAGGTCTCCAGGTTCCATGGCCCCTGTGTAGCCCTGGGGAAGCTACAAGATAGACAGGGTGCGTGAGGGGTTTTCGAAAGCAGGTTGGGTGAATGACAAGGCTTGGTGTTTTTAGAGTACCTTTTACAAGGACATATATAAACATATAAGGATTACCCTAAAAACCCTTTCTTCAGCTTGTTGAGAGCAAAAATTATTTTTCTACCACCGAGGGGAAACCAGAATAGGGAGAAGGGTCTCAACTCTGCCAGCTTCAGCCAGCTCAGAAGCCAAGCCCAGCCCTTCTGAGATCATTGACATCATCTATCATACCACTGCCTCTCTCCAGCCTCTCTTTGGTTCCCCACTGCATATTTGCCAATATTCTTGGCTCCTTATTTGATCTTAAAATCAGTTTTGGGTGAATCAGTCTAATGATTTGGACATTCTGTCCAGAGAACATTATAAATTCACTAAGATTTGCTGGATTTGCAAAATTCTCCTGGCATTCTTAGTAGAAGAGCTGTCTTCTGTCCCCAGATGACCTCAGGACATGTTATATTTATGTGATATAGTTTCCCCATTTCCCTGAAAGAGACACATCCTGGCACAACTCCCTGTACTTGCCCATACTGTCCTCTCTTCCTGGCATGTCTTTCTTCCCTGATCCTTCCTCCTTTCCAACTGTAGAGCTTTGTACCTTATAAAACTCAGTTTGGCTATTGTCAGCTCCTTCATCATATCTTCACATGCTTTGTGCAGTTCTGTGTTCATAACAAAGTTCCAGTTTTGTCCAGGTCTCCATTCACTTCTCTCCCACCAGAGCGTGTGTCTGTTGAATGGTATTGTTCATAACTCCAGCTCCACCAAAAATCTAATCAATAGAAGTATAATCTCAGTCCCTTTGTCAGATGTCAGACATTGCATAAAGAACTGTCATGTGGCCTTGGTCATGGTGGGTGGGTGGGGGGGCAGTTGATCCTCACTAGTGACATGGAGTCCAAGGAAGAGATGGTCATTTCTTCCTCTGATATGCCATGTCTGGCCATGGCCCTAGGGTAGCCACCTTCTCAACAGCAAGCAAAGCAGACCAACTGGCTTCTTAGAAACACTGATGACCACTCAATTCTGAGATGCTTAGTTTCCTCTGGTAAAATGAAGAGGCTGAGATAATTGACCTGCAACTTCCTTTCAGCTTTAGAATATCACGTATACCTCTAAAAAATGTTGAGGGGGGAAATACGGAGGAAAACTCGGGAAGTGGAGCAGACCAGCTAATTTTATTTGTCGTTCTAAACATTTGAAGCCATTAACACTGAGCACCTAATTACTCTTCTGTGAATTGTGATCTTAACTCTGAGTTTAAGAAATGAGTGCTAATTTTGGTTTAATCTCTAAAACGTCCTCATATTCCCCTTTCCTTTAAGTGAGCCTATTAATATCTACTCTTATCCCATCTGGTAAATAAAATTAAGTGAAAAGAGTAATATAATTGAAGCTTGGGGACTGAAAATACTTTTTTTTTCTTAATTTTATATCAACCCTTCCCCCTTTCCATCAGTCATTGTTCCAAAACCACCCGAGAAGATCTAAAAATTAGTAAACAGAGGGGAAATTACACAGAAATATTAAAGAAAAAACTCAGGATGACTTTTCTTGAGGTTGAGTAGGTTTTAACTTGCTTCAAAATTAAGTTGAAGCACCACCTAGTGGCTCTCAACTCAGTTTTGCTAAAAGTTTTTCCCAATTTTCCTCAATTTAGGACCACATGAATTTGTTGTACATATATTACATATATTTTTGTATATGTATGTTCAGAAAAGAAAAAAAACATGAGAATTTTCTCATATTTATGTAGAGCTGGGAGGATGAGGGTTGAGGATTTTTAATCTTTCAATCTAATACCACGCCATAAATCATGCCAACAGGAATAGGGTCGAGGAGTAGTGTGGATTCACTACTTCATGTCTTCCAGGAATAATGGAATCCATTCAGTGGAAAAAAGACTAACACAACAGAGTTTTTGAATTTCAATTCATAAATTCAATTCTCCTACTCACATCCTAAGAGTTCACAACAGCATCTTTATCTTCCCAGTCCAGTACTGCAGCATTGTCAGCATGTGAGTGACATTGGATGAGCCTTGCACATCCCCAGATCCCCGAGCCCTTTACCATCACAACTGCACAGCATCCCTTGAGTTTTCATAACCAGGTCTTCAGGAACTATCAGAGATGGCTCTCATGTCTCTGATTCCCATCTTCTGAATTTATCTCTGTTTCATTACCTCTAGGGTAGAACAAAAACAGGCCATGAACATGCACATGAGTAAAACATAACACATTGTTGCAAGATTAACAGAAAATCTTCAGGTTGATGTACTGGGTTTTTGTATCAATTAGGATTAAGTTCATCTGTGAGTAGAATAAATCTCAAAACAACAGTGGTGTGAACAAAACAGTTTATTCATGCTCACACAGAGGATGTCAGCAGGTGGGTGGTGTAGGATTCATAGGACAACTCCATGGTCATCACGCCAGGTTGCTCCCATCTTTCTTTCTCTCCAGCTTAGTGAGTGCCTTTTATCCTCAGTCACTTATGGCTCAAGTTGGCTGTCAGACTTTCAATCTTTACACCAGCATTGCATTCCAGGAGATCAGGAGGAAAAGCAAAAGAGGATCCTTTCTTTTCTTTATTTTTGAAGCACTTTCCTGAAAATATCACACAAAATTTATACTTATGTATAGTTTATCAAAACTGGTGTGGGCGGCCTTTCAGCTAAGTACATCCTCACAACAAACAAACTCAGAGTTATATTATTAAGAAGAAGAATGCCACACAATTCTGTGGAACAAACAACCACAAAACCTCTGTGGCAACAATTGCTCATCTGACTTGAGAGCAACAGGAGGTCAGGTCTGCTGAGCTTGACTGAGCTACTTCGCATGTCTAGGGGAGGCTATGAGAGGCTGACCTCAGTAGAGAGACAGGAAGTGGGCCTGAGGTGACCAAGTTCTACTCTGTGTGGTTCATCCCTCAGCAGATTGGGCCAACCATCTTCTAATGGAGTAGCAAGTGGAAACGTGCAGGACCTCTTGCTATGCTGTCACTTCTGCCTCATTGTATTGACCAAAGAAAGTCACGTGAGGTGGATACTTTCTCTCTTTATCACAGGAAATCTAAAATCTACTGACCAATTACAGGGATAGAGGGAAGAGAGAAGACCATTGGGCCAGGCACCAGCCACCTCAGCCACAGGATTTTTCAATCTGTTGCAGAATTATACTACTAAACTTCTTCCCTTTCTATGTCTTGTCTTAACTGTGGGGAGATTATCATAAAAAGAAATAAAAGAACTTATATCACATGTACTCCTATTTGTGGCATTTTTTACAAATTCACTTATTTCATGAATCATGCCCAATTACTAATAGAGCAGGTAGGAATCTCAGTATTTGTCCTATTTTCTGTGGACGTAGATTGACTAGGTATGCACTAAACCGTTTTCTTTCTCTTTGAAGGCACCTAGGTTACATTTTCCAGCTTCTGCAGAAGTTAGTACAAGCACGTGACTGAGTCCTGGCTAATGGAATGCGAGCAGAAGTGTTTGCTACTCTGGGCCTGGCCCATAAAACTCCCCACGTAAAAGCCTCTCTGTCTCTTACTCACCACCTGAACAGAGACCACTCAGAGAAGGGCACAGCCAAACGACAAAAAGGATAATAGGAGAGCTTAGAGCAACACCTCCGCAGTCCCATTCCCGAGCTCCAGCTACATTAAAGCAAGACATGAGCACAAATTAAACTTCCGTGCTGAGAATGAGCCAAGATTTGGGTTGTTTGTTCCAATAATTACGCCACCATATTTATATAGTATTTTTCAATAGTTTACATTTTCCTCCCAATAGTTTTGCTAAAAGTAGAATAGCCCAAATCACCCATAACTTTACATTAAGAGACATTTGTGGCCGGCGCCGCGGCTCACTAGGCTAATCCTCCGCCTAGCGGCGCCGGCACACCGGGTTCTAGTCCCGGTCGGGGCGCCGGATTCTGTCCCGGTTGCCCCTCTTCCAGGCCAGCCCTCTGCTGTGGCCCGGGAGTGCAGTGGAGGATGGCCCAGGTGCTTGGGCCCTGCACCCCATGGGAGACCAGGAAAAGCACCTGGCTCCTGGCTCCTGCCATCGGATCAGCGTGGTGCGCCGGCCGCGGCGGCCATTGGAGGGTGAACCAATGGCAAAGGAAGACCTTTCTCTCTGTCTCTCTCTCTCACTGTCCACTCTGCCTGTCAAAAAAAAAAAAAAAAAAAAAAAAGACATTTGTTTAAATAGACAGGTACTTTTTACTATGGAATTACCACCTGTGCCAAGTGAAGGTGAGGTCTCGGCTTTTGGTGGCCGTAGAAGATAGAAGGGCATCTTGAAGATGCTACTGTTACCTTCACTGACCCATTCCAACATCTGTAACGTACTTGAGGCTCTGGAGGTCAAAAAGGTAAGGAGATCTCCAATTTGTCTCCAATGATACAGTTTCTTATTTGCGATCAACTTAAAATTTCTACCAAAATGGAAATTGTGATAAAAATGATTCAGCTATTTATTTTTTCAATGACCACTTCAAACATGCAATGCAACTGCCCTGCTAATTGCAGTAAGCAAGAAGGGGATAGAAGATCAGAGAATGACTGACCCGCTGGGGGTGATTGTAGTGGCTCCTGACATTGCAACATTGCTTAACATCTCAAGGGCGCAGAGAAAGCCAAGAGGGTCAGACAAAAGAACCGGCCAGATAACCTGAGGGGTGTAGAAAAACTCTCCAGCCTTGTTATTCACCTTTTGCCAAGCCATATTTTGTTTAGGTTGAAAAATAAGGTATTTTTATCTTGTTAGTAAAAACACAGCAATGGGACAGGCATTTGACCTGTCTTGAAGATGCTGACTGGGATGCCTGCATTCCACATTGGAGTGCCTATTTTGAGACTTGGCTCCACTCCGGATTCCAGTTTCTTGTTAATGCACACCCTGGGCAGCACCAGGTGATGGTCCCAATACTTGTGTCCCCACCACCCGCATAGGAGACCCAGATCCAGCCTCTGGCTTCAACCTGGCCTAGCCCTAGTTGTTGTCAGAATTTAGGAAGTGAATCAGTGCATGTGACTATCTCTCTATCTTTCTCTGCGTGTCTCTCTACCTGTCAAGTAAAATGAAAATAAATGATTTTTAATGTATCCAGGCTATTCCAGCACATTATGAACTCAAAGTCTTATGATGATTTTTTTCTATTGTGCTTTCTTTTCAGTCTCCAGTTCCTACCTGCAGTCATCTATGTTCTTGAAGAAAATGCATCCCACGATGACCAGAATGACCATGAAAAGACAGAGTTTCACATAGCAAATGATCAGTAAAGACGACACTGAATATCCCAGGTCTCTGAAATCTTTAAACATAAGCAGGAGAAAAATAATTTCAAAGGTTCTTCTAGTTAACAAATTAGAGTTAGCAGTTTAAAAGAGCATTTATGTTCAGATTGTCAAAATCAAAAATATATAAGTTATAATTCAATTGTTAAATAATGTATTATCTTTCATGGCAGACTTTAGGAACTATATGTTTTGTACTTTTTTTTACATTATTGGTTTTTAGCAAATATTTTTGGAATGAATAAGTGCGTGCTAATAAACTTGATCATTATACATTGCCTTCTAAAGTATCACACTGTACCCATAAATATGTACAATTAAGAGAATTTATAAAGAGAAAAAATTAGAACAGAAAAAGAAAATGCACCTTGTAATTTCCCATGCAAATATTGTGGGCTTTTATTTTTTTTTTTTTTTTGGGTAGCTTTTATAAATTGTTTTGAGTATTTTTTTTTTTTGCCTTTTCTTTTTTTTTTTTTTAACTTTTATTTAATGAATATATGTTTCCAAAGTACGAATAATGGATTACTATGGCTTCCCCCCCATACCGTCCCTCCCACCCACAACCCTCCCCTTTCCCACTCCCTCTCCCCTTCCATTCACATCAAGATTCATTTTCGATTATCTTAATATACAGAAGATCAGCTTAGTATACATTAAGTAAGGATTTCAACAGTTTGCTCCCACACAGAAACATAAAGTGAAAAATAATAGATGATTTTTTTTAATGATGATGAAATCAGATCAGACCTATTGTCATGTTTAATCCCAGTGAGAGTCAAGTTGGGAGTTGATAGTTTCTTTTCTTTTCTTTTTTTTTTTTTTTTTTTTTTTTACAGAGGATCAGTTTAGTATGCATTAAGTAAAGATTTCAACAGTTTGCACCCCCATAGAAACACAAAGTGAAATATACTGTTTGAGTACTCGTTATAGCATTAAATCTCAATGCACAGCACATTAAGGACAGAGATCCTACATGAGGAGTAAGTGCTCAGTGACTCCTGTTGTTGACTTTACCAATTGACACTCTTGTCTATGGCATCAGTAATCTCCCTATGCTCCAGTCATGAGTTTCCAAGGCTATGGAAGCCCTCTGAGTTCTCCGACTCTTATCTTGTTTAGACAAGGTCATAGTCAAAGTGGAGGTTCTCTCCTCCCTTCAGAGAAAGGTACCTCCTTCTTTGAAGACCTGTTCTTTCCACTGAGATCTCACTCACAGAGATCTTTTGCCAGAGTGTCTTGGCTTTCCATGCCTGAAATACTCTCATGGGCTTTTCAGCCAGCTCTGAATGCCTTTAGGGCTGATTCTGAGGCCAGAGTGCTATTTAGGGCATCTGCCATTCTATGAGTCTGCTGAGTATCTCACTTCCCATGTTGGATCACTCTCCCCTTTATTTATTCTATCGGTTAGTGTTAGCAGGTACTAGACTTGCTTATGTGCTCCCTTTGACTCTTAGTCCTTTCATTATGATCAATTGCGAACTGAAATTGATCACTTGGACTAGTGAGATGGCATTGGTACATGCCACCTTGATGGGATTAAATTGGAGTCCCCTGGTATGTTTCTAACTCTACCATTTGGGGCAAGTCAGCTTGAGCATGTCCCAAATTATATATCTCTTCCCTCTCTTATTCCTACTCTTATGTTTAACAGGGATCACATTTCAGTTAAATTTCAACACTTAAGAATAACTGTGTATTAATTACAGAATTAAATCAGTCATATTAAGTAGAACAGACAAAAAAACTACTAAGAGGGATAATGTATTAAGTTGTTCCTTAACAGTCAGGGCTATGCTGATCAAGTCACCGTTTCCCATAGTGTCCCTTTCACTTCAACAAGTTTCCTTTTTGGTGTTCAGTCAGTTGTCACCGATCAGGGAGAACATATGGTATTTGTCCCTTTGGGACTGGCTTATTTCACTCAGCATGATGTGTTCCAGATTCCTCCATTTTGTTGCAAATGACTGGATTTCGTTGTTTCTTACTGCAGTATAGTATTCTAAAGAGTACATATCCCATAATTTCTTTATCCAGTCTACCGTTGATGGGCATTTAGGTTGGTTCCAGGTCTTAGCTATTGTGAATTGTGCTGCAATAAACATTAGGCTGCAGACCGCTTTTTTGTTTGCCAATTTAAATTCCTTTGGGTAAATTCCAAGGAGTGGGATGGCTGGGTCGAACGGTAGGGTTATATTCAGGTTTCTGAGGAATCTCCAGACTGATTTCCATAGTGGCTTAACCAGTTTGCATTCCCACCAACAGTGGGTTAGTGTCCCTTTTTCCCCACATCCTCGCCAGCATCTGTTGTTGGTAGATTTCTGAATGTGAGCCATTCTAACCGGGGTGAGGTGGAACCTCATTGTGGTTTTGATTTGCATTTCTCTGATTGCTAATGACCTTGAACATTTTTTCATGTGTCTGTTGGCCATTTGGATTTCCTCTTTTGAAAAATGTCTATTGAGGTCCTTGGCCCATCTCTTAATTGGGTTGTTGGTTTTGTTTTTGTGGAGTTTCTTGATCTCTTTGTAGATTCTGGTTATTAACCCTTTATCTGTTGCATAGTTTGCAAATATTTTTTCCCATTCTGACGGTTGTCTCTTCACTCTCCTGACTGTTTCTTTTGCAGTACAGAAACTTCTCAATTTGATGCAATCCCAATAGTTAATTTTGGCTTTGACTGCCTGTGCCTCCCGGGTCTTTTCCAGAAACTCTTTGCCTGTGCCAATATCTTGAAGGGTTTCTCCAATGTTCTCTAGTAACTTGATGGTGTCAGGTCGTAGATTTAGGTCTTTAATCCATGTTGAGTGGATTTTTGTGTAAGGTGTAAGGTAGGGGTCTTGCTTCATGATTCTGCACGTGGAAATCCAATTTTCCCAGCACCATTTATTGAATAGACTGTCCTTGCTCAAGGAATTAGTTTTAGATCCTTGATCAAATATAAGTTGGCTGTAGATGTTTGGGTTGATTTCTGGTATTTCAATTCTGTTCCATTGGTCTATCCTTCTGTTTCTGTACCAGTACCATGCTGTTTTGATTACAACTGCCCTGTGGGCTTTTATTTTTTTTTTGAAGGGCATTATTATCATTATCTTGGAAATGTTCTAATAACCCTTTCCATACAATGAGGTGATTCTTTCACTAATACTTTTAGCAAGGTATTTTATAACTCTATTTTCAATTTATTCCCTGTGAAATGCCAGCTCTACAAATTACAGAAAAGGTAAAATCAGACTAATTAGGATCGTCATTCTGGGGTCTTTTCTGCTACCAAAATGGCAGCCTCAGGAGCACATGAACTCTAAATACGAATCTGACTCATTTCCTGCTGTTAAATAACCTGCCCAAAAACCAAACCAGAAGAATGTCATAGAATCGCTGAAGCACTGTGAGGGAATAAGAATATATGATCACGGTCCTCAAAAGTTTACAATTCAACTGGAGAAGGCAGGCTCATATAAGAGAAAAGAACTTCCCAGAAAGCAAACAATGCTGAGTGAGCATTCCATGATACACCGTCTAAGGAATAAGAGGTTAGTTAACTCTTGAGTTAATTTACTTTGAATTCAGAGAGATTTGAATCAAGTCTTGGTGTCCGCAGGATCAAATAAGTTACAAGAAAAACAAGGGACTTGTCAAGGGAAAAATAAAAGGCAACTTGAACAAAGATTTAAATATGTGTTAACTTGAGTCATATTTGAAACCTAGAGCAGGCTTCATAAAGAGGAAATCTATGATCTAAGCCTAATGCCAAGGGCACTTCTGTGGGATATAGAGACAATATATATCTTACAGGTATAAGAAGGTTTATATAAGAAGATATGCATAAGACTATGTATTAAGGATGAGACACTATTGGGAGTCAAAGAAGTAGGTGGTTTGTGGTGACTTAGTCTTTGTGCTTCAGTTCCTGTCTCACAGCTCTAAACCCCTTGAAATCTGCACAGTGACAAGAGTATGCATTGTATGCTGGTGAGAGGACCAGGGCCTGGGAGCCTCTGGAAAGCATCAGGATGGGGCTTTTCAACAGAAAGACAAGATAGGATTACCCACCTCCTAGGATGACAGAGGAACTATACGTTAAGTTAGCCACCCATGAATAGTCCATGTTTTAATCAATCACATCTACGCACTAACACTTCCAAAGAAAAATAGTAATACAACTAGATATGGAGAGCTTCCAAGTTGGGAGAGACCTTGTGAGTTGGTGGGTGTATTGAGCTCCTGGTAAGGTGACACCCTGAGACATGACATGGAAGCCCAGTGTTCTTTTACCCAAAACCTGGCCTATGCTACTCTTTCATCTGGCTGTTTCTGAATTTGTTGGCTGAGGGGGGCTCAGTGTCTGGTGTGAGAAGTGTTGTGAGTGAAAACAGTGCAAGGAAGTTTGTGAAAGGGCTGTGGAAGTACTCTGACAGAGACTGGCGTGAAGCAACTCACGAACACAGGGGAGGAACAGCTAACTTATCTTCAAGATGAGGAAAACAATCATCCCAGAAGATCAATGTCAAACTAAGTCTTAAAACTTCAACAGGGGGGCGGAGCCAAGATGGCGGAATAGTGAGGGCGCGCACCGATAGTCCGGGAAAATTTAGTTTAATAAAAGGGGAGTTACGGTAGCCGCAGAAAATAGAACCAAACAAAAATTGCAGGGGAAACCCTTCTGAATGGAGCAGGCGTGAATCGGACGACCTACTGGGAGAACAAGGTCACCCACCGCACGGAAGCAAAGTCGCGGGACCCAGCCACAGAAGCCCCAGGGTCTGCGCAACAGTGCTCCAAGGAGAGTGCACGCCACACAGAAAACAGCGGGGAGACTTGAGACGCTCAGGGCTCCGAGTCCACACATCGGCGCTGGAAGGGGAGGTGAGCTCAATAACCCGAGACATTGGTGGGGAAACGGGGGTCAGAATCTAGAGGGGGGCCGGAAAGTGCAGCAAACTCACTACCGGAAAGAAGGAAAAAAAAAAGCTTCGGGGTTTCTCTTCCCCCTAACCTTGCAAAGGTTACAAGCCTGCAAGACTTGAAGAATTCCCAAGAGACAAAGAGCAGGCCTCCTCTTTGGATTTACATATCAGTGGGGGAGAGTTAAGGAACTGAGTCACTACAATTCAGTAGCCTAGGCAACCCAGTGGGAGTCCAGAGGAGCCAAAGACTGGAAGCTAAATACCATCAATTCTGCACAGCCCTGCCCTGCAGTGTTACTTACCCCCTGAATAAATAAAATAAATAAATAAATAAAAAGAGAGAGATTTACCACACATAACCTGAGGGTGTCACCTTTGCACACCCTTAACCTGGAAGAACCAGGCAGAGCTCTCAGGCCCCACCCATCTCAAGCCTCCAAGGCTCCTCCAACAGCAGGCAGTCCACTTAACACGGACACAGTATAAAAAAAAAAAAAGAAAGAAAAAAAAAAGCGCACAGTGACGCAAGAAGAATTAACTATGCCGAGTAACAAACACAGAAATAGAGGGAGCAAGATCAACGATGACACTATGATGCCTCCAAATAAGCAAAACACCCCAAGCCAAGAGTATGAAGATGATGAGATAGAAGAAATGCAAGATACGGATTTCAAAAAATTTATGATAAGAACATTTAGAAGTTTTCAAAAGCAAATCCTTGAACTACAGAAATCCTTAATGGACAAGATTGAAAATCTTTCTCGTGAAAATGAAATTTTAAGGAAGAGTCAAAATGAAACTCAGAAACTAGTAGAACAGGAAAGTGTAATAGTCAAGAGAAATCAAAATGAAATGAAGAGCTCAATAGATCAAATGACAAACACATTAGAAAGCCTTAAAAACAGAATGGGTGAAGCAGAAGAGAGAATATCGGACTTAGAAGATAGAGCACAGGAAAACATACAGTCAAACCAAAGAAAAGAAGAGGAAATTAGAAACCTGAAAAATATTGTTGGGAATCTACAGGATACTATTAAAAAAACCAACATTCGAGTTCTAGGAGTTCCTGAAGGCATGGAGAGAGAGAAAGGATTGGAAGGCCTTTTTAGTGAGATACTAGCAGAGAACTTTCCAGGTTTGGAGAAGGACAGAGATATCCTAGTACAGGAAGCTCATAGAACCCCCAATAAACATGACCAAAAGAGATCCTCACCACGACACGTGGTAATTAAACTTACCACAGTGAAACATAAAGAAAAGATCCTAAAATGTGCAAGAGAGAAACGTCAGATTACTCTCAGAGGATCTCCAATCAGACTCACAGCTGACTTCTCATCAGAAACCCTACAAGCTAGGAGGGAATGGCGAGACATAGCACAGGTGCTAAGAGAGAAAAATTGCCAGCCCAGAATATTATATCCTGCCAAGCTCTCATTTGTGAATGAAGGTGAAATAAAGACCTTTCATAGCAAACAGAAATTGAAAGACTTTGTGGCCACTCGTCCGGCCCTGCAAAAGATACTTAAAGATGTGCTACACTCAGAAACACAGAAACACGGCCATCAATATGAAAGAAGGGAAAGGAAGAACACCTACCAGTAAAAGAGCATGGGAAGCTCAAAGCATATACTAGAAAATATTTCCGGGAAAATGGCAGGGCAAAGTCACTACGTATCAATTGTCACATTGAACATTAATGGTCTGAATTCTTCAGTTAAAAGACACCGTTTAGCTGACTGGCTCACAGAACACAACCCAACTATTTGTTGCCTACAAGAAACACATCTCTCTAACAAAGAGGCATGCAGACTGAAAGTGAAAGGTTGGAAAAAGATATTCCATGCCAACAGAAACCAAAAAAAAGCAGGTGTAGCCATATTAATATCAGACAAAATAAACTTTAATACAAAAACTGTTAAGAGAGACAAAGAGGGACACTATATAATGATCAAGGGTTCAATTCAACAGGAAGATGTAACTATTATAAATGTATATGCACCTAATTACAGGGCACCGGTCTATTTAAAAGATATGTTAAGGGACTTAAAGGGAGATTTAGATTCCAATACAATAGTACTGGGGGACTTCAATACTCCACTCTCAGAAATAGACAGATCATCCGGACAGAAGATCAACAAGGAAACAGCAGATTTAATTGACACTATTGCCCAAATGGATCTAACAGATATCTACAGAACTTTCAACCCTACATCTACAGACTTCACATTCTTCTCAGCAGCGCATGGAACCTTCTCTAGGATTGATCACATACTAGGACATAAAGCAAATCTCAGCAAATTTAAAAGAATTAGAATCATACCATGCAGCTTCTCAGACCACAGCGGGATGAAGCTGGAAATTAGCAACTCAGGAAACCCCAGAAAGTATGCAAACACATGGAGACTGAACAACATGCTCCTGAATGAACACTGGGTCATTCAAGAAATCAAAAGAGAAATCAAAAACTTTCTGGAAGTAAATGAAGACAACAACACAACATATCAAAACTTATGGGATACAGCAAAAGCAGTATTGAGAGGCAAATTTATAGCAATAGGTGCCTATATCAAGAAATTGGAAAGGTACCAAATAAATGAGCTTTCAGCGCACCTCAAGGACCTAGAAAAACTGCAGCAAACCAAACCCAAATCTAGTAGGAGAAGAGAAATAATTAAAACCAGAGAAGAAATTAACAGGATTGAATCCAAAAAAAATTACAAAAAATCAGCCAAGCGAGAAGCTGGTTTTTTGAAAAAATAAACAAAATTGACACCCCATTGGCCCAACTAACTAAAAAAAGAAGAGAAAAGACCCAAATCAATAAAATCAGAGATGAAAAAGGAAACGTAACAACAGACACCACAGAAATAAAAAGAATCATCAGAAATTACTACAAGGACCTGTATGCCAGCAAACAGGAAAACCTATCAGAAATGGATAGATTCCTGGACACATGCAATCTACCAAAATTGAACCATGAAGACATCGAAAACCTAAATAGACCCATAACTGAAACAGAAATTGAAACAGTAATAAAGGCCCTCCCAACAAAGAAAAGCCCAGGACCAGATGGATTCACTGCTGAATTCTACCAGACATTTAAAGAAGAACTAATCCCATTTCTTCTCAAACTATTCAGAACAATCGAAGAAGAGGGAATCCTCCCAAATTCTTTCTATGAAGCCAGCATCACCTTAATCCCTAAGCCAGAGAAACATGCAGCACTGAAAGAAAATTACAGACCAATATCCCTGATGAACATAGATGCAAAAATCCTCAATAAAATTCTGGCCAACAGAATACAACAACACATCAGGAAAATCATCCACCCAGACCAAGTGGGATTCATCCCTGGTATGCAGGGATGGTTCAACATTCGCAAATCAATCAATGTGATTCACCACATTAACAGACTGCAGAAGAAAAACCATATGATTATCTCAATTGATGCAGAGAAAGCATTTGATAAAATTCAACACCCTTTCATGATGAAAACTCTAAGCAAACTGGGTATAGAAGGAACATTCCTCAATATAATCAAAGCAATTTATAAAAAACCCACAGCCAGCATCCTATTGAATGGGGAAAAGTTGGAAGCATTTCCACTGAAATCTGGCACCAGGCAGGGATGCCCACTCTCACCACTGCTATTTAACATAGTTCTGGAAGTTTTAGCCAGAGCCATCAGACAAGAAAAAGAAATCAAAGGAATACAAATCAAGAAGGAAGAAGTCAAACTATCCCTCTTTGCAGACGATATGATTCTGTACTTAGAGGATCCAAAGAACTCTACTAAGAGACTATTGGAACTCATAGAGGAGTTTGGCAAAGTGGCAGGATATAAAATCAATGCACAAAAATCAACAGCCTTTGTATACACAAGTAATGCCATGACTGAGAAAGAACTGCTAAGATCAATCCCATTCACAATAGCTACAAAAACAATCAAATACCTTGGAATAAACTTAACCAAGGACGTTAAAGATCTCTACGATGAAAATTACAAAACCTTAAAGAAAGAAATAGAAGAGGATACCAAAAAATGGAAAAATCTTCCATGCTCATGGATTGGAAGAATCAACATCATCAAAATGTCCATTCTCCCAAAAGCAATTTATAGATTCAATGCAATCCCAATCAAGATACCAAAGACATTCTTCGCAGATCTAGAAAAAATGATGCTGAAATTCATATGGAGGCACAAGAGACCTCGAATAGCTAAAGCAATCTTGTACAACAAAAACAAAGCCGGAGGCATCACAATACCAGACTTCAGGACATACTACAGGGCAGTTGTAATCAAAACAGCATGGTACTGGTACAGAAACAGATGGATAGACCAATGGAACAGAATTGAAACACCAGAAATCAACCCAAACATCTACAGCCAACTTATATTTGATCAAGGATCTAAAACTAATCCCTGGAGCAAGGACAGTCTATTCAATAAATGGTGCTGGGAAAACTGGATTTCCACGTGCAGAAGCATGAAGCAAGACCCCTACCTTACACCTTACACAAAAATCCACTCAACGTGGATTAAAGACCTAAATCTACGTCCTGACACCATTAAGTTATTAGAGAACATTGGAGAAACCCTTCAAGATATTGGCACAGGCAAAGAATTTCTGGAAAAGACCCGGGAGGCACAGACAGTCAAAGCCAAAATCAACTATTGGGATTGCATCAAATTGAGAAGTTTCTTTACTGCAAAAGAAACAGTCAGGAGAGTGAAGAGACAACCGACAGAATGGGAAAAAATATTTGCAAACTATGCAACAGATAAAGGGTTAATAACCAGAATCTACAAAGAGATCAAGAAACTCCACAAAAACAAAACCAACAACCCACTTAAGAGATGGGCCAAGGACTTCAATAGACATTTTTCAAAAGAGGAAATCCAAATGGCCAACAGGCACATGAAAAAATGTTCAAGGTCACTAGCAATCAGGGAAATGCAAATCAAAAGCACAATGAGGTTTCACCTCACCCCGGTTAGAATGGCTCACATACAGAAATCTACCAACAACAGATGCTGGCGAGGATGTGGGGAAAAAGGGACACTAACCCACTGTTGGTGGGAATGCAAACTGGTTAAGCCACTATGGAAATCAGTCTGGAGATTCCTCAGAAACCTGAATATAACCCTACCGTTCGACCCAGCCATCCCACTCCTTGGAATTTACCCAAAGGAGTTTAAATTGATAAAGAAAAAAGAGGTCTGCACCCTAATGTTTATTGCAGCACAATTCACAATAGCCAAGACCTGGAACCAACCTAAATGCCCATCAATGGTAGACTGGATAAAGAAATTATGGGATATGTATTCTTTAGAATACTATACCGCAGTAAGAAACAACGAAATCCAGTCATTTGCAACAAAATGGAGGAATCTGGAACACATCATGCTGAGTGAAGTAAGCCAGTCCCAAAGGGACAAATACCATATGTTCTCCCTGATCGGTGACAACTGACTGAACACCAAAAAGGAAACCTCCTGAAGTGAAATGGACACTATGAGAAATGGTGACTTGATCAGCATAGCCCTGACTGCTAATGGACAACTTAATACATTATCCCTCATAGTATTTTTTTTTTGTCTGTTCTACTTAATATGACTGGTTTAATTCTGTAATTATCACACAGTTATTCTTAAGTGTTGAAAATTAACTGAAATGTGATCCCTGTTAAACATAAAAGTGGGAATAAGAGAGGGAAGAGATGTATAATTTGGGGCATGCTCGGGCTGACTTGCCCCAATTGGTAGAGTTGGAAACATACTAGGGGATTCCAATTCAATCCCATCAAGGTGGCATGTGCCAATGCCATCTCACTATTCCAAGTGATCAATTTCAGTTCACAATTGATCATAATGAAAGGACTAAGAGTCAAAGGGAGCACATAAACAAGTCTAGTATCTGCTAACACTAACCGATAGAATAAATAAAGGGGAGAGTGATCCAACATGGGAAGTGAGATACTCAGCAGACTCATAGAATGGCAGATGTCCTAAATAGCACTCTGGCCTCAGAATCAGCCCTAAAGGCACTCGGATCTGGCTGAAAAGCCCATGAGAGTATTTCAGGCATGGAAAGCCAAGACACTCTGGCAAAAAGATCTCTGTGAGTGAGATCCCAGTGGAAAGAACAGTTCTTCAAAGAGGGAGGTGCCTTTCTCTGAAGGGAGGAGAGAACCTCCACTTTGACTAGGACCTTGTCTAAACAAGATAAGAGTCGGAGAACTCAAGGGGCTTCCATAGCCTTGGAAACTCATGACTGGAGCATAGGGAGATTACTGATGCCATAGACAGGAGTGTCAATTGGTAAAGTCAACAACAGGAGTCACTGTGCACTTACTCCTCATGTAGGATCTCTGTCCTTAATGTGCTGTACACTGAGGCTTAATGCTATAACGAGTACTCAAACAGTATATTTCACTTTGTGTTTCTATGGGGGTGCAAACTGTTGAAATCTTTACTTAATGTACACTAAACTGATCTTCTGTTAAAAAAAAAAAAAAAAGAAAAGAAACTATCAATTCCCAACTTGACTCTCACTGGGATTAAACATGACAATAGGTCTGATCTGATTTCATCATCATTTTAAAAAAAATCATCTATTATTTTTCACTTTATGTTTCTGTGTGGGAACAAACTGTTGAAATCCTTACTTAAGGTATACTAAGCTGATCTTCTGTATACTAAGATAATCGAAAATGAATCTTGATGTGAATGGAAGGGGAGAGGGAGTGGGAAAGGGGAGGGTGGTGGGTGGGAGGGACGGTATGGGGGGGAAAGCCATTGTAACCCATGAGACGTACTTTGGAAATTTATATTCATTAAATAAAAAAAAAAAAAAAAAAAAAAAAAAACTTCAACAGGAATTTTTTTTTTTTTTTTTGACAAGCAGAGTGGACAGTGAGAAAGAGAGACAGAGAGAAAGGTCTTCCTTTTGCCATTGGTTCACCCTCCAATGGCCGTCACGGCCGGTGCGCTGCAGCCAGTGCACCGCGCTGATCCGAAGCCAGGAGCCAGGTACTTATCCTGGTTTCCCATGGGGTGCAGGGCCCAAGGACTTGGGCCATCCTCCACTGCACTCCCAGGCCACAGCAGAGAGCTGACCTGGAAGAGGGGCAACCGGGACAGAATCGGGCGCCCCAACCGGGACTAGAACCTGGTGTGCTGGCGCCGCAAGGCGGAGGATTAGCCTAGTGAGCCACTGCGCAAGACACTCTGGGGTGGGGGGGGAACCTAAATGAAAGATCTCCATGAGTGAGATCCCAGTGGAAAGAACAGGTCATCAAAGAAGGAGGTACCTTTCTCTGAAGGGAGGAGAGCTTCCACTTTGACCATGGCCTTGTCTAAATATGATCAGAGTCAGTGAACTCAGGGGGCTTCCATAGCCTTGGCAACTCATCACAAGAGCCTAGGGTGATTACTGATGCCATAAACAAGAGTGTCAATTTGTTAAGTCAACAACAGGAGTCACTGTGCACTTACTCCTCATGTCGGATCTCTGTCCTTAATGTGCTGTACATAGAGATTTAATGCTATAACTAGTACTCAAACAGTATTTTTCACTTTATGTTTCTTTGTGGGAGCAAACTGTTGAAATCTTTACTTAATGTATGCTAAACTGATCTTCTGTATATAAAGAGAAACGGAAATGAATCTTGATGTGAATGGAAGGGGAGAGGGAGTGGGAAAGGGGAGGGTTGCGGGTGGGAGGGATGTTATGGGGGGGGAAGCCATTGTAATCCATAAGCTGTACTTTGGAAATTTATATTCATTAAATAAAAGTTTTTAAAAAAAGAAAAAAATTATTAAAAAAAAACTTTAACAGGAATTTATCAAATGTAATAGAAGACAAGAGTACATGGAAAGAAGTACATTGTGTTTGGAACCCCAGAGGGAGAGTTTGTGTCCATGGGTGTCATCTCTGATGGCAACTCCTATGGTATTCCAGACGATCTGCTCTATTCATTCCCTGTTGTAATCAAGAATAAGACCTGGAAGTTTGTTGAAGGTCTTCCCATTAATGATTTCTCCCGTGAGAAGATGGATCTTACTGCAAAGGAACTGGCAGAAGAAAAAGAAACTGCTTTTGAATTTCTTTCCTCTGCCTGACTAGGCCATCATTTTGATGTTACTAAATGCCCCAAAACTGAAGAATCTAAATGTTGTCTTTGACTCTAGTACCAAATAATAATAATGCTATACTTAAATTACTTGCAAAAACCAACACATTTTAAAGGTCGTGTGCTTCTTGGTACAGATTTGTGAGTGAAAATCCATCATCATGCTGTTAGCACTACATTCTAAATAAAAATATATATTCAAATGAAAAAAAAAGAAGTACATTGTGAGGAAGTCCAAACTGCGGGTAAAAGGAAACAAAGTAATAAAAGGATGTGACACTTTTGAAGAGCCTGAAGAAGCTCACGTTCATAGAACACGGGCTGGAGAACAGTGCGACGTGAGGCTGTGGAGAGCAGCAGGTCAAGGTTGTCAAAGGGACCTCACTTTGCAGAAGGCAGAGAGAAGCCACTGGACTTAACGTAAGTAGGGGAGGGCCATGTTTTTAATTTTGACAGGTCCCCCTGGGAACCTTATAGAGAACAAATTAGAGAGTCAGGTAGGGATCAAAAAACTTCTTACAAGGATATTGCTGTCATCTTGGTGAGAGACGATTATGTCATCAATTAGGACAGAAAGAGAAAGGCTCAGGTTTAAGAAATAATTTTAAGACAAAATTAACAAAACATAGTGACTTGTTTTGAATATGAGGAATAAGTGAGAAGTTTGTAATGCATTTTTAATTTTGTAAATTGAAAATTTTATCAAGATATAAAATTTAGGTATAGATCCCACAAGAGGATAGAGAAGAGGAAATCCAGGTCAGGGGACACAAGGGTAGGTGCCGATGCGGCATCCACGTGAAGCTGTCTGGCTGGAAGCTGGTTTGGATCACCATCCAAAGGAGAGCCACAGAGAGAAACTTGGGCCAATAATGCAGCCTTGAGGATCAAGATTTCGGCAGTGTTTTAAATGCTGGGCAGGCCAAGACACTCTGGCAAAAGATCTCTGTGAGTGAGATCCCAGTGGAAAGAACAGGTCTTCAAAGAAGGAGGTACCTTTCTCTGAAGGGAGGAGAGAACCTCCACTTTGACTATGACCTTGTCTAAACAAGATAAGAATCGGAGAACTCAGAGGGCTTCCATAGCCTTGGAAACTCATGACTGGAGCATAGGGAGATTACTGATGCCATAGACAAGAGTGTCAATTGGTAAAGTCAACAACAGGAGTCACTGTGCACTTACTCCTCATGTAGGATCTCTGTCCTTAATGTGCTGTGCATTGAGATTTAATGCTATAACGAGTACTCAAACAGTATATTTCACTTTGTGTTTCTATGGGGGTGCAAACTGTTGAAATCTTTACTTAATGCATACTAAACTGATCCTCTGTAAAAAAAAAAAAAAAAAAAGAAAGAAAGAAAGAAAAGAAATTATCAACTCCCAACTTGACTCTCACTGGGATTAAACATGACAATAGGTCTGATCTGATTTCATCATCATTTAAAAAAATCATCTATTATTTTTCACTTTATGTTTCTGTGTGGGAGCAAACTGTTGAAATCCTTACTTAATGTATACTAAGCTGATCTTCTGTATATTAAGATAATCGAAAATGAATCTTGATGTGAATGGAAGGGGAGAGGGAGTGGGAAAGGGGAGGGTTGTGGGTGGGAGGGACGGTATGGGGGGGAAGCCATTGTAATCCATAAATCGTACTTTGGAAATTTATATTCATTAAATAAAAGTTAAAAAAAATACCCTAAAAAAAAGAAAATAGAAAATAAATAAATAAATAAATAAATAAATAAATAAATGCTGGGCAGGGATCAGATTATTCAGGGAACAAACATTAAGCAAAAGAAAAAGAGGGGAAAAGATGGAACCCATAGCAATAACTTCGTTCATGGGATGAACAGATGAAAGAACTATATGAAAGGCCGGCGCTGCGGCTCACTAGGCTAATCCTCCACCTTGCGGCGCCGGCACACCAGGTTCTAGTCCCGGTCGGGGTGCCGGATTCTGTCCCGGTTGCCCCTCTTCCAGGCCAGCTCTCTGCTGTGGCCCGGGAGTGCAGTGGAGGATGGCCCAAGTCCTTGGGCCCTGCACCCCATGGGAGACCAGGAGAAGCACCTGGCTCCTGCCATCGGATCAGCGCGGTGCGCTGGCCGAAGCGCACCGGCCGTGACGGCCATTGGAGGGTGAACCAATGGCAAAAGGAAGACCTTTCTCTCTGTCTCTCTCTCTCACTGTCCACTCTGCCTGTCAAAAAACAAAACAAAACAAAAACAACAAAGAAAAGAAAGAAAGAACTATATGAAAGGAAACTAAGTTAACTGAAAGTTAAGAGCCAAGTGGGGCTGGCATTAGTTATATATATAACTAAATAATTATATGCCTGTTCAAGTCCCGACTGCCACACTTCTTATCCAGCTCCCTGCTAATGCAACTGGGCAAGCAGCGGAAGATGAGCCAAGTGCATGGGCCTCCGCACCTACATGGGAGACCTAGATGAAGTTTCTGAATCCCACATCCTGGCTTCTGCCTGGCACAGCTCTGGCCATTGCAACCATTTGGGGAATGAACCAGCAGATGGAAGAGATCTTTCTCACACACAGGCTGTGTGTGTGTGTCTGTCTGCCTCTCTCTTTTCTCTTTTTGTAACTCTGCCTTTCAAATAAATAAATAAGTAAATATTAGGGGGAAAAAAAGAGAACCAAGTGAGAATTGGGGGAAAACACATAGAAGGGAGGAGAAACCATATCAAGAATTACAAAGAAAGCTGGCACTGTAGTGTAGCGGGTTAACACCCTGGCCTGAAGCACCAACATCCCATATGGGCGCCGGTTCTAGTCCCGGCTGCTCCTCTTCCAATCCAGCTCTCTGCTATAGCCTGGGATAGCAGTAGAAGATGGCCCAAGTCCTTGGGCCCCTGCACCCATGTGGGAGACCCAGAAGAAGCTCCTGGCTCCTGGCTTTGGTTCAGCGCAGCTCCTACAATTGCAGCCATTTGGGGAGTGAACCAGTGGATGGAAGATCTCTCTCTCTGCCTCTCCTTCTCTCCTTCTCTCTCTGTGTAACTCTGACTTTCAAATAAATAATATAAATCTTTAAAAAATAAAGTTAAAAAAAGAATTACCAAGAAGCCAAATAATTAAATATCAAAATATAGTAAATATTTAAAATTACTAAATATAATTAATTAAATATTTAAAAGTAATTAGTAACAAAATAGACTTTAACACTAAAACTGTTAAAAGGGCATTATTTAATGATTAAGGGGATCAATTCAACTGGAAAATATGACTATAAAAAATGTATATAGGGCCCGGCACTGTGGTGTAGCAGGTAAAGCCGCCGCCTGGTGCCCAAATGGGCATCAGTTCATGCCCCAGCTGCTCCACTTATCCAGCTCTCTGCTATGGCCTGGGGAAGCAGTAGAAGATGGCCCAAGTGCTTGGGCCCCTGCACCCATGTGGGAGATCCAGAAGAAGCTCCTAGCTCCTGGCTTCAGATAGGCTCAACTCTGGCTGTGACAGCCATTTGGGAAGTGAGCCAGTATATGGAAGACCTCTCTCTCTCCCTCTCTCTCTCTCTCTGCCTCTGCCTCTCTGTAACTCTGCCTTTCAAATAAAATAAATAAATCTTTTTTTTTAAAAAAGTATATAAATCCAATGCTAGGGTGCCAGGCTATTTAAATATTAATAGATCTAAAAGGAGACATTGATTTCAATAAAATGGTAATAGGGGACTTCAGTACCCCACTTTCATCAATGAACAGATCAACCAGATGGATAATTATCAAAGAAACAATGGAGCTAATCTACACTATAGACCAAATGGACCTAACTGACACCCACAGAACCTATCATCCCACAGTTGAAGAGTTCACATCCTTTTCATCAGTCATGGAACTTTCTCTAGGGTAGATTATATGCTAGGCCATAAAGCAAGTCTTACAATATTTTTAAAAATTGAAATAATGCCATGCATCTTTTCTGATCACAATGGAATAAATCTGAAAATTAAAAATTTAAGAATCTCTAGAAAATATGCAAACACATGAGGACTGACCAATACACTCCTGAATGAACAGTGGGTCATAGAAGAAATCAAAATGGAAATCAAAAAATTCCTATAAATGAATGAAGATGGCAATGCAACCTATCAAAACTTACGGGGTGGGGCCCGCATCGTGGTGCAGTAGGTTAATCCTCTGCCTGCAGCGCCGGCATCCCATATGGGTGCCAGTTCTAGTCCTGGCTGCTCCTCTTCCAATCCAGCTCTTTTCTGTGGCCTGGGAAGGCAGTGGAGGATGACCTAAGTCCTTAGGCCCCTGCACCTACATGGGAGACTGGAAGAAGCACCTGGCTCCTGGCTTTAGATCGGCACAGCGCCAGCT
Organism: Oryctolagus cuniculus; assembly: GCF_051225735.1. Classification (NCBI taxonomy): domain Eukaryota; kingdom Metazoa; phylum Chordata; class Mammalia; order Lagomorpha; family Leporidae; genus Oryctolagus; species Oryctolagus cuniculus. The sequence goes on from NC_142870.1 coordinate 68,810,388, forward strand.
GTTGCGGCCACTTGGGGAGTGAACCAACGGACGGAAGGCCTTTCTCTCTGTCTCTCCCTCTCACTGTTTGTAACTCTAACTCTCAAATTAAATAAATAAAATCTTAAAAAAAAAACTCATGGGATGCAGCAAAAGCAGTGTTAAAAGAGAAGTTTATAGGAATTGGTGCCAAATCAATAAGCTGGAAAGGCATCAAGTAAATGACCTATCAAGGCATCTCAAGGATCTAGAAAATAACAACATCAAGCCAAATCAAAACTAGTAGGAGGAAAGAAATAATTAAAATCAGAGAAGAACTAAGTAAAATTGAAACAAAAAAATGAATAGAAAGATCAGTGAAATGAAGGACTGGCTTCCTTGAAAAAATAAAAAAACTGATACACCATTAGCCCAATAAATCAAAAGAAAAAAAAAAGACAAAGAAGACATAAATCAATAAAATCAGAGGGGCCAGGGCCATGGCTCACTTGGCTAATCCTCTGCCTGCGGCGCCGGAATCTCATATGGGCACCAGTTCTAGTCCCGGTTGCTCCTCTTCCGGTTCAGCTCTCTGCTGTGGCCCAGGAAGGCAGTGGAGATTGGCCCGAGTGCTTGGGCACCTGCACCCATGTGGGAGACCAGGAGGAAGCACCTGGATCCTGGCTTTGTATCAGCATAGCTCTGGCCTTGGCGGCCATTTGGGGGGTGAACCAACAGAAGGAAGACCTTTCTCTCTGTCTCTCTCTCTCACTGTCTATCTGTCAAATAAATTTAAAAAATAAAATAAAATAAAACCAGAGATGAAAAAGGAAATCTAAAAACAGATACCATAGAAATATAAAGAATCATCAGGAATTACTGCAAACAGCTATATGACAACAAATTGGAAAATCTAGAAGAAATGGATAGATTCCTGGAAAAATGCAATCTACTAAAATTGAGGCATGAAGACATAGAAAAGTTGAACAGACCAATAACCAAGGCAGAGATTGAAACAGAAATAAAGACCCTTCCAACAAACAAAAGCCGAGGACCAGAGGGCCTCACCACTGAATTCTACCAAACTTTTCAAGAAGAACAAATTCCAATTCTTCTCAAATTATTCATAAACAATTTAAAAGGAGGGAATTCTCCAAACTCCTTCTATGAAGCCATCATCACCTTAATTCCAAAACCAGAAAAAAATACAGCAAAGATAACTATAGTCCAGTATCCCTGATGAGTATACACGCAAAAATCCTCAACAGAATTCTAGCAAACTGAATCCAACAACACTTCGGAAAAATCATTAACATGGACCAAGTGGGCTATATCCCTGGAATGCAGGGATGTTTCAAGACACACAAATCAATAAATATGATACATCACATTAACAAATCAAAGAATAAAAATCATATGATTATCTTAATAGATGTAAAGAAAGCATTTGATAAAATATGACATTATTTCATGATAAAAACCTTAAGCAAATTAGGTATAGAAGGAACATTCCTCAACACAATCAAAGCAATATATATGACAAATCCACAGCCAGCAACATACTGAATGGGGAAAAGTTGGAAGCATTTCCACTAAGCTCTAGAACCAGACAAGGATGCTTATTTTCACTATTGCTATTCAGCATGGTCCTCAAAGTTTTAGCCAGAGCCGTTAGGGAAGAAAAAGAAATGAAAAGGATACAAATTGGAAAGGATGCACTCAAATGATACCTATTTGTAGATGGCATGATATTTTATTAAGATTTATTTATTGGAAAGGCAGAGTTACAGAGAGAAATAGGGAGAGGCACAGAGGTCGGTCTTCCATCTACTGGTTCACTCCCTAGTTGGCCACAACAGCTGGAGTTGGGCTGATCCAAAGCCAGGAGCCAGGAGCTTCTTCCAGGTCTCCCATGTTATTGCAGAGGCCTAAGCACTTGTGCCTTCTTCCACTGCTTTCCCAGGCCATTAACAGGGAGCAGGCTAGGAAGTGGAGCAGTTGGGACTTGAGCTGGTGCCCATACGGGATGCTGGTGCTATAGGCAAATGTTTAACCTACTATGTCATAACACCAGCCCCAGCATGATTTTATACATAGGTGAACCAAAAGACTGCACTATGAGATTGTGGAACTCATAAGAGAGTTTGGTAAAGTTGAAAGATATAAAATCAATACAAAAATCAAGAGCCTTTGTATATACAGGCAATGCCATGGCTGAGAAAGAATGTATAAGATCAATCCTATTCACAATAGCTACAAAAATATTTAAATACCTTGAAATAAATTTAACCAAGGTGGTGAAAGACTTCTACAGTGAAAATTATAAAACTTTAAAGAAATTAAAAAAAAAACAAAAAAAGGAAAAATCTTTGATGTTCATGGATTGGAAGAATTAATATCATCCAAATGTCCACATTACTGAAAACAACTTACAGATTCAATGTTATCCCAATCAAAATACTAAATAATTTCTTCTCAGATATAGCAAAAAAAAGATGCTAAAATTCATATAGAAACACAAGAGCCCCTGAATAGTTAAAGCAATCTTAAACAACAAAAACAAGTTGGAAGAATCACAATTCAAGATGTCAAGACATACTTTAGGGAGGTTAGAATCAAAATGCCTGTTATTTGGGTCATCAAAGAAGGAGGTACCTTTCTCTGAAGGGAGGAGAGAACTTCCACTTTGACCATGGCCTTGTCTAAATATGATCAGAGTCAGTGAACTCAGGGGGCTTCCATAGCCTTGGCAACTCATGACAAGAGCCTAGGGTGATTACTGATGCCATAAACAAGAGTGTCAATTTGTTAAGTCAACAGGAGTCACTGTGCACTTACTCCTCATGTAGAATCTTTGTCCTTAGTGTGCTGTACTTTGAGATATAATGCTATAACTAGTACTCAAACAGTATTTTTCACTTTATGTTTCTGTGTGGGAGCAAACTGTTGAAATCTTTACTTAATGTATGCTAAACTGATCTTCTGTATATAAAGAGAATCGAAAATGAATCATGATGTGAATGGAAGGGGAGAGGGAGTGGGAAAGGGGAAGGTTGCGGGTGGGAGGGACGTTATGGGGGGGAAGCCATTGTAATCCATAAGCTGTACTTTGGAAATTTATATTCATTAAATAAAAGTTAAAAAAAAGAAAAAAATGCCTGTTATTGGCACAAAAATAGACATGTAGACCAATGGAACAGAATAGAAACTTCTGAAATAAATCCACACATCTACAATCAACTAATCTACGACAAAGGAGCTAAAATCAATACCTGGAGAAAGGAGAGTCTCTACAACAAATGGTGCTAGAATGGATCTCTGTGTGCAGAAGTATGAAACAAGATCCCTACCTCATACCTTACACAAAAGTCAATTCAAAATGGATCAGTGATTGCAATTTATGACTCAATACCATCAAATTACTAGAGGAAAATATTGGGGAAATTCTGCAAGACATTGGCACAGGCAACGAAATCTTGGAGAAGACCCAGGAACACAGGCAATCAAAGCAGAAATAGACAAATGGGATTACATCAAGTTGAGAAGCTTCTGTGCTGCAAAGGAAATACTCAGCAAAGTTAAGAAGCAACTGATAGAATAGGAGAAAATATTTGCAAACTATGCAACTGATAAAGGATTAATATCCAGAATCTATAAAGAGCTCAAGAAACTCAATAACAATAAAACAAACAACACAATAAGAAGTGGGTAAAGGACTTGAACAGACTTTTTTTTCCTTTTTTAATAACAGATTTTTTAAAGATTGATTTATTTATTTGAAAGGCAGAGTTACAGAGAGGCAGAGGCAGAGAAGAGTGAGAGGGGGAGAGAGAGAGAGCCTGCGCGAAAGAGAAAGAGAGAGAAGAGAGTTATCTTCCATCTGCTGGTTCACTCCCCAGATGGCTGCAATGGCCACATCTAGTCTGATCCAAAGGCAAGATTTAGCAGCCTCTTCTAGTCTTCATATGGGTGCAGGGGCTGAAGGATTTGGGTGGATTTCCACTGCACTCCCAGGTCATAGCAGAGAGCTAGATCAGAAAGGAAGCATCCAGGACTCAAAAGGGTACCCATGTGGGATACCAGCACTGCAGGCAATGGCTTTACCTGCTATGCCACAGTGTCAGCCCTGACAGGTATATTTTTCAAAAGAGGAAATGCAATTGGCCAACAGACACACAAAAAAAATGCTCAGGATCACTAGCCATCAAGGAAATGCAAATCAAAACCACAATGAAGTTTCACCTCACCACAGTTAGAATGGCTTTCATACAGAAATCAACAATTAATAAATGCTGGTGAGGATATGTGAAAAATGGCACCCTAATCCACTCTTGGTGGGACTGTAAACTGGTGCAGCCACTGCGGAAGATAGTATGGAGGTACCTCAGAAAGCTGCAAACAGATATACCATATGACTCAGTAATCCTGCTCCCAGAAAGTTACTGAAATGAAATGAAATCAGCAGATGAAAGATAAACAAAACTAGGAGAATTACTAACCAGGAAGTAAACGTTGGGATATACTCTTGTTGCCACACAAATGGGAGACAGAGCAGGTCACAGCAGACACATTGCTATCTGGCCAATGGCACGTACTCCAGACAGTCACTGTGCCATTGTCCCAATGTTCTTGCTCAGTGACACAGTCCCCTACTGGGGCCCAAGAGACCTGCGCAGCCGGCTTCCCTGCAACAGCCTTGCACACCGCGGTTCTGTTCTTGACGGGAGACAGCGTCACTTCAGGGCAAACTGCAGAGATTTAAGGAAAAAATCTTACCATCAGGGATATGCAATTTACAGAGGTATTTGTTTTGGTGTCAGATCTAGTGATCTGAAATGCTACATGCCTCATGTTCCTTACCTGACACTTGGAGGCGATACCCATGATCGAAATTCCCATAAGGTGTTGCCATTTGACACCTGTAATAGCCATCATGACTGAGAGCCACTGGGTGGATCTGAAGTTCAGGGTTTACATCAGGTCTGGAGGCCCAGGTGATTCTCTCATCAGTACAGTTGTTTTTTGTGATCTCATTTGTGTCCTCCTTGTAGGATATTTTGCAGGTCGGCCTGTCTCTGAGGATTATTTCCCATGTTATTAGCACCACATTTGTCAATGGGATAGGAGAGCAACAGAGCTCAGCCTTTGTACCCATCAGCACAGTCAGTGAAGTATTAACTGGACACACACAAAAGGAGAATGACAAAGAAAAGCTGTTATGATAAGGCACTTCGTTTGTTAAGTTTATCCACAACATAGTACATGAAGCTGTCATAAAGACTACTTTGCAAGTAATCTTACTATAAAATATTGTATTTACATAAAAATCAGCATTCATAAAATATTTATAACATTAAAACCAACATAACAACTATTTTCTCTAGCACTAGTCATTATTAGGCAAACAGTATGTATCATAAATTCTTTAAATTAATTCAAGATTTTTCTCCAGAAACTTTTTATTTAAAATAATACAAACTTTATGCATTTCATAAATACAACTTTAGGAACATAGTGATTCTTCCCACCCACACTCCCACCCTTCCTCCTCCTCCCTCTCCTATTCCTATTCTTATTTCTCACTGAGATCTATTTTCAATTAACTTTATACACATACAAGTAACTATATATTAAGTAAAGAGTTCAACAAATAGTATGAAAAAAACTTGAATTAATTTAAAATTCTAAACTAAATAACAAATGCAATATTCTAAAGCTAATCTTTTGTAGGTAGACTATTACATTTATCATATAGTTCACATTCCTGTGGAAAGTCATTGGAATAATTAATGAGGTAGTCTCTTCTCCTAAGTTTAAATTTATTCAGGGCTGGCATTGTGGCTTAATAGGCCCAACCTCCGCCTGTGGTGCTGACATCCCATATGGGTGCTAGTTAGTGTCCTGGCTGCCCCTCTTCCAATCCAGCTCTCCGCTAATGGCCTGGGAAAGCAGTAGAAACTTGCACCTGCATGGGAGAACTAGAAGAAGAAGAAGCTCCTGCCTGCTGTCTTCCAATTGGTTCAGCTCCAGCAGTTGTAGCCATCTGGGGAGTGAACCAGCGAATGGAAGAACTTTCTCTCTGTTTCTCTTTCTCTCTGTCTGTAACTCTACCTCTCAAATAAATAAACAAAATCTTTTTTAAAAAATTTGTTCATTTGAAAGTGTTGGAGAGAGAGAGAGAGAGAGAGAGAGATCTTCCATCTTCTGGTTCACTCCCTAAATGGCCATAAAACAACCTGAGCCAGGTGGTCCGAAGCCAGGAGCTTCTTCTGGGTCTCTCATATTCTTTACTCTTTTACTTGGGTGCAGGGGCCTGAGCACTTGGTCCCCTTCTGCTGCTTTCCCAGGCACATTAGCAGGGAGCTGGATTGGAAGTGAGCAGCCAGGATTTGAATCTGCACAAATGTGGGATGCCAGCATTGCAGGTGGTATCTCTAACTACTATACACAACGGCCCTGATTCTCCTAAGTTTTGTTGAGTGTAAAATGTCAGTAGCACCAAAACCCAATGCCTGTCCTTATAGGTGCTAATTCTCACATAAATGTGATGAGTACATGGTACTTTCATGAAGAGTGACTAACATGGCATTCAGATTGAACAGGCTGAATATTTTCATGAAGTTTAATTTTTATTTCGAAAACCCCAAAATCAGTGAAATCAACAGATTTTAGAATATCCTATAATTTTGCCAATTAAGCCAACCAAAGAAGTTGAAAAATGATGATCCTTAATGATAAGAGATGCTTAGAAATATCTATTTCTGGTGCTAGTAGTAGGGAACATACATTTTGGTTTTTTTCTCTTTCATCAGAAGTTTATGGAACATACATTTTGAAAAAGAAAAACCAAGATCTATTTTTCTATGAATTGTTCATAAAAGGGATTTTATTGAAAATATATGACATTATAAAATGTAGATTTTGGATGAATATCCCTTCCAATTTAGTTATATGTATATTCCTATACAATTCATCAATGAACTTTGATCACAGATTTTGTTTCTGTATGTTCTATTTCATTATCATGATTAAATACAGAAGGTTAGCTTTTAAAGAAAAAAATTAAGCCTTGCAATCTACAAACATCTTCCAACATAAATCATGTTGGAAGTGTACTTCTCAGAAACATAATGGATCCATGACTAAAGAAGTGATTAGTCAACCCAAGTATGTAGTTTAACTCAGGAAACAAAGGTGAGTGTCAGTGATGTTGCCATTCTAACATGAACAGCTCCAGCTAGGGAGGGGAAAAATCTTTGTATGTGTGGATGAAACTTGTTATTGCTAAAATCTGCAATTTGTATTTCCTCTTTCCTGTTTTGATGTCACCTGTGCTAGTCAAGCCCTTGCTTGCATTCATAGCCAAATGAATTTTATATATATTTATATATATATATTTATATATATAAAACTAGATGGAAAAAACAGGTAAAACATCAATGCATATCTGAGATGCAGTTAAAGCCAGGTTCTTTCCAACACTCCAACTTGGCAGAGGTTTACAGGCAAGTGAGAATGTGACTTCTTTGGGTAACAACCAGAAGTTGGATCACACAGGGTCCCTCATAGCACCATATTCTTCAACTCATCACACAGTAGCCTTCAGTTAACGTTTCAACAAAGTTCAACCCTCCATCCCCTCCGTGCTGGGCACTAGATCAGGAAGCACATTACCTTCTTGAGGAAGGGCTGAAATGTTCTGTGTCGTCTGCTTTCCATGCATGCATGAAGTACTTGAAGCTAGAAAATATTTAGAGCACGTAAAAGGAAATCAATCTTGTGTGCTCTAATAGAGTGGAAGTCTCAGTCTCTCCACAGACTTATTCAACATAATACACGGATTGCACAATCAATGCAAGTCATCAATCATTAATAGAAAAACATGCTAATATCTTAAAATCACATTCATAGGCTATGAATCAATTTTCCATTTATGTGACCCTCCTTTTGCCTACTATTTTGAACAAGGCAACCCTGCTTCCATCTCTTTTCTCTTCCCCAGCCTGGGAGTTGGAGCCAGTGTGGATATCCCACATGAGTAGTTCTGATTCTATACCCTCTTCCAGGTATCACCCATTAAGAAAAGATGTTTGGTCCAGTGGTGGGCACCTCACCCAGATAAACAAAGCCGATCCATTTTTGCAATAATTTAGAATCATAATTCTCTCTCTTTTCCTTATTCATTTTTCCTAACTTGTAAGAGGGAAAAGGGAAAAAATTAGGTAATAGCAGAGAGAACAGAGATGTGAGTCCTTACTAACTTCAACTGTGTAATTCCACAGTTTCTGAGATCCACATGTGTTTCTTCTATTGGGACCTATGTTTGTTACAATCACAAAAATGTTAATCTGTTCCAAACTTGATTTCGGGAAATTACTATACTGTAGTTTTTAAAAGAGTGGAAAAAAGAAGGACAACTATTTAAAAACCAATAATTGAGAATCAGTTTCTCCCCAATTTTTTTTATCTTTTTATTTTTAGATTCATTTCATTTATTTGAAAGACAGAGTTATGGAGAGAGGTAGAGACAGAGAGAGAGGTTTTGCATCCACTGGTTCACTCCCCAATTGGCCACAATGCACAGAGCTGCACAGATCTGAAGCCAGGAGCCAGGAGCTTCTTCCAGGTCTCCCACGTTGGGGCAGAGGCCCAAGAACTTGTGCCAACTTCTACTATTTTCCCAGGCCATAACAGAGAGCTGGATTGGAAGAGGAACAGCCGGGACTCGAACCAGCACACACAGGGGATGCCAGCGCTTCAGGTTAGGGCTTTAACCTGCTGCATTACAGTGCCGGCCCCTCTCCTCAATTTAATGACAGATGTGGAGTCATATATCCAGAAGACTCAAACAACACCTACCATAATAAATAAAAAATAAGCAAAATACACTTACACACTTCATGTTGAAACTACAGAAAAGTCAAAAACAAAGAAAAAATTATGAAAACAAACATGGTAAAATAAACAATTTCCATACCACCATCTCCTCAGAAATCGTGCAAGTAAGAAGAGAATAGTGAAATATTCAAAATATTTAGGGGCCAGTGCTGTGGCATAGCAGGTAAAACCACCACCCGCGGTGCCAGCATCCCATATGGGCACTGGTTCAAGTCCCATCTGCTCTACTTCTGATCCAGCTCTCTGCTGTGGCCTGGAAAAGCAATAGAAGATACCCAAGTCCTTGGGCCCCTGCACCCACATGGGAGACCCAGAAGAAGCTCCTGGCTCCTGGCTTTGGATCTGCCCAGCTCTGGCTCGCTCGCTCTCTCTCTCCCCCTCTGACTCTTTGTAACTTTGCCTTTCAAACAAATAAATAAATCTTTTAAAAAAATAAAATATTTAGAGAAAAATACCACCAACCTAGAATTCTATATCCTTCAAAAATTAGGGAAACAAAGATTTTCACAAACAATAATTAAGGGAATCTGTTGCCAATATGTCTGCCTTGAAAGAAATTTGATATGCTGTGAAACGTTCTTTAGGGGGTAATAGAGGTCAGAAACTTGGATCTATATAAAGGAAGGCAGAGCATCAGAGCAGGAAAAAGTGAAAATAAAGAAAAAGCCTGAACTTAAACTGCTCAGGGATATGAAAGCAGTAGAAGATGGCCTAAAGTGCCGGCATCCCAGTTCTAGTCCCGGCTGCTCTTCTGATCCAGCTCTCTGCTATGGCCTGGGAAAGCGGTGGAAGATGGCTCAAGTCCTTGGGCCCCTGTACCCATGTGGGAGGCCCGGAAGAAGCTCCAGGCTCCTGCCTTCGTATCGGCGCAGCTCCGGCTGTTGAGGCCATCTGGGGAGTGAACCAGTGGATGGAAGACCTCTCTCTCTGTCTCTACCTCTCTCTGTAACTCTGTCTTTCAAATAAATAAAATAAATCTTTAATAAAAATGAAGGAGAAATAAAGTATTTTCCAATTTTCCAGATAAGCAGAAACAGAAATTTCACCACCACCACACCAGCCTTACAAGAAATTCTGAAGAGTATCCTGCATTAGAAGTAAATATGCAACACATGTCACCACCAAATTCACTGACAGAGCAGGTAAAACTATTATCTAATCAACAAAATTACAGGTCTTAGTTCTTATCTATCAGTCCTAACCTTGAATGTAAATGGATTAAATTTGGGGCTGGTGCTATAGCATAGTAGGCTAAGCCTCCACCTGTGGTGCAGGCATCCCATATGGGTGCCGGTTCAAGTCCTGGCTGCTCCACTTCTGATCCAGCTCTCTGTGATAGCCTGGGAAAGCAGTGGAAGATGGCCCAAGTGCTTGGGCCCCTGTAGCTATGTGGGAGACCTGGAAGAAGCTCCTGGCTTTAGATCAGACCAGTCCTGGCCATTGCAGCCATTTGAGGAGTGAACCTTTGGATGGAAGACCTTTCTGTCTCTCCCTCTCTCTGTCTGTAATTCTACCTCTCAAATGATTAAATATTTTTTAAAATGGATTAAATTCATCAACTAAAAATCTTAGGTTTACTGGATGGATAAGAAAAAACCACAACCCCACTATATGCTGTCTACAAGAAACTCCCTTCACAAGCAAAGATACACACAGACTGAAAGTGAAGGGTTAGAAAAAGATAAACCAGGCAAATGGAAACCAAGAGTGAGCAGGCATAGCTATTCTGTATTCAGACAAAAAGAAATCTTTAAATCAAAAACTATAAAAAGACATCAAGAAGGACTTTATATTTGAAAAAAGTTTCTATTCAGCAAGAAGACATAACAATCATAAATGTATATGCACCCAATGCAAGAACAATCAGATATATACAGCAAATACTATTAGACCTAAAAGGAGAGATAGACTCCAATATAGTAATAATGAGTGACTTCAACATCCCACTGTCATTAATGGACAGGTCATCCAGACAAAAAAAATCAATAAAGATACATCAGAGTTGTGAAACTGAAATTTTTTTTTTGACAGGCAGAGTTAGACAGTGAGAGAGAAACAGAGAGAAAGGTCTTCCTTCCGTTGGTTCAACCCCCAAAAAGGCCGCTACGGCCAGAACTACGCCGATCCAAAGCCAGGAGCCAGGTGCTTCCTCCTGGTCTCCGATGTGGGTGCAGGGCCCAAGCACTTGGACCATCCTCCACTGCCTTCTCAGGCCACAGCAGAGAGCTGGAATGGAAGGAGCAACCAGGACAGAATCCGGCGCCCCAAAACTGAAATTTTGAGATTTGATGATTTTTAACAGCCCTTGTCTCAACTGTTGAGGAACAGTGTTTTTTCTTCGTACTATTTGTTGAACTCTTTACTTATCATAGGGTTAATCTTATGAGTATAAAGTTAAATGAAAAAAAGATCTTGGTAAAATTTAAGAATGGAAATAGGAGAGGGAGGAGGAAGAAGGGTAGGAACGTGGGCCATAGGGAGGGTAATATGAGACCTATCACTGTTCTGAATCTGTGTATATAAATACATGAAATTCGTATACATTAAATAAAATTTCAAAAAAAGAAAAATACTATCAAGCAAATGGACCTCACAGACATTTACAAAGCATTTCACCTAACAACTACAGGATAAACATTCTTCTCCATCAGCACATGAAGTATTTTCTAGGGTAGATCACATATTGGGCCACAAATCAAGTCTCAGCCAATTTAAAAATATTGAAATCATACCATATATCTTCTTAGAACATAAAGCAATAAAACTAGAAATCAGCAACAAGAATAGAACACTCATAAATACCTGGACATTAAACAATAAGCTACTGAATAAGTAATACATCATGGAGGAAATTAAAAAGAAATCAAAAACGTTCTTGAAACAAATTAAAATGAAAACATAAATATCAAAACCTGTGGGATAAATCAAAAGCATTATTAAGAAGGGAGATTATTGCATTAAATGTTTATAAGAAAAATAAATGTCTCAAATTAAAGATTTTATGATAAATATTAAAGACAGAAAAACAAAAACAAACCATACCCAAAATCAGTAGGAGCTGAAAAATAATAAGGATCAGAGCAGAATAAATGAAATTGAAACTAAAAAAAAACACAAAAGATCAACAAAGCAAAAAGTTGTTTTTTTTGAGAAGATAAAATAGATAAACCTCTAACCAGACTAACAAAAAGAGAAAAAACTCAAATAAATAAAATTAGAGATGAAAAGAGAGACATTACGACCAACACCACTGAAATACCAAGGATCATAAGAAACTACTCTGGAGAACTATATCCTAATAAACTGGAAATAAACAAGGAAAACCTTGAAGAGAAGGATAAATTCTTGGATTCATACAACCTACCAAGATTAACTCAAGAAGATACAGACAACTTTAAACAGACCCATAACAAGCAATGAGATTGAATTAGTAATCAAAATCTTCCATCAAAGAAAAGTCCAGGACCAAATGGCCTCACTACTTAATTCTACAAAACATTCAGAGAGGAAGCAACTCCAATACTCTTCAAACTATTCTAAAATATTGAACATGATAGACCTCTGCCAAACACTTTATCAGGCCAGAAGTACCTTGATATCAAAAGCAACGATACCACACAAAAAGACTTCAGACCTATATCCTTAGTGAACATAGATTCAAATATTCTCAACAAAATACTAGCAAATCATATCCAAAACCACATCAAAAAGATCATATATCATAATCAAGTGGAACTTATTCCAGAAATGCAAGGATAGGTCAACATTCACAAATCAATATACATCATAAATTACATCAACAGAATGGAGAACAAAACCATATGGTCATCTCAAAAGATGCAGAGAATAAGATGCAACACTCCTTCATGATAAAATCCCTCCTCAATAGGCATAGAAAAAACATTCCTCAAAAATTGTATGGGCTATATATGACAGACCAACAGCCAATATCATACTGAATGCAGAAAAGCTGAAAGTATTTCCACTCAGATCTGGAACAAGACAAAGATATCCACTTTCGCCACTCCTATGCAATATAACACTGGAAGTTTTAGTGAGAGGAATTAGGAATGAAAAAGAAGTAAAGAGAATCAAAATTGGAGAAAAGGAAGTCAATTTATCCATGTAAGCAGATGACATGATGCTGTACATGGAAAAACCTAAACACTCCACGAAAAAGATGTTAGAAATGATAAACCAATTCAGTAAAATTGTAGGTTACAGAATAAACATACAAAAACAGTAGCTTTTTTGTAGGTGAACAATGAACTCACAGAAAGAGAAATCAAAAAATAAATCTCATCCACAAAAGCCACAAAAAATCAAATATTTAGGAATAAATTTAACCAAAAAAGTTAAATCTCTACAATGAAAATTATCAAACACTGTTGAAAGAAATCATCAAAGACACAATAAAATGGAAGGATGTTCCTTGCTCATGGATCAGAAAAATCACTATCATTAAAATATGTATACTGCCCAGTTAGTTGTCGCTGATCAGGGAGAACATATGATATTTGTCCCTTTGGGACTGGCTTAATTCACTCAGCATGATGTTTTCCAAATTCCTCCATCTTGTTGCAAATGACCGGGTTTCGTTGTTTTTGACTGCTGTATAGTATTCTATAGAGTACATGTCCCATAATTTCTTTATCCAGTCTACCGTTGATGGGCATTTGGGTTGGTTCCAGGTCTTAGCTATTGTGAATTGAGCTGCAATAAACATTAATGTGCAGACAGCATGTTTGTTTGCCAATTTAATTTCCTTTGGGTAAATTCCAAGTAGTGGGATGGCTGGGTTGAATGGTAGGGTTATATTCAGGTTTCTGAGGAATCTCCAAGCTGACTTCCATAGTGACTTAACCAATTTGCATTCCCACCAACAATGGGTTAGTGTCCCTTTTCCCGCACATCCTCGCCAGCATCTGTTGTTGGTAGATTTCTGAATGTGAGCCATTCTAACTGGGGTGAGGTGAAACCTCATTGTGGTTTTGATTTGCATTTCCCTGATTGCTAGTGATCTTGAACATTTTTTCATGTGCCTGTTGGCCATTTGGATTTCCTCTTTTGTAAAATGTCTATTGAGGTCCTTGGCCCATCTCTTAAGTGGGTTGTTTGTTTTGATGTTGTGCAGTTTCTTGATCTCTTTGTAGATTCTGGTTATTAATCCTGTATCAGTTGCTTAACTTGTAAATATTTTTTCCCATTCTGTCGGTTGCCTCTTCACTTTCCTGACTGTATCTTTTGCAGTACAGAAACTTCTCAATTTGATGTAATCCCAGCTATTAAGTTTGGCTTTAAAAAAAAAAAAGTTTGGCTTTGACTGCCTATACCTCTGGGGTCTTTTCCAAGAAGTCTTTGCATGTGCCTATATCTTGCAGAGTTTCTCCAATGTTCTCTGATAATGTGATGGTGTCAGGTCATAGATTTAGATATTTAATCCATGTTGAGTGGTTTTTTGTGAAAGGTGTAAGGTAGGGATCTTGCTTCATGCTTCTGCATGTAGAAATCCAATTTTCCCAGCACCATTTGTTGAACAGACTGTCCTTGCTCCAGGAATTGGTTTTAGCTCCTTCATTAAATATAAGTTGGCTGTAGATGTTTGGGTTGATTTCTGGTGTTTCTATTCTATTCCATTGGTCTATCCATCTGTTTCTGTACCAGTACCATGCTGTTTTGATAACAACAGTCTTGTAGTACGTCCTGAAATCTGGTATTGTGATGCCTCTGGCTTTGCTTTTGTTGTACAAGATTGCTTTAGAAATTTGAGGTCTCCTGTGTCTCCATATGAATTTCAGCATCATTTTTCCAGATCTGAGAAGAATGTCTTTGGTATTTTGATTGGTATCACATTGAATCTATAAATTGCTTTTGGGAGAATGGACATTTTGATGATATTGATTCTTCCAATCCATGAGCATGGAAGATTTTTCCATTTTTTGGTATCCTCTTCTATTTCTTTCTTTAAGGTTTTGTAATTCTTGTCATAGAGATCTTTAACGTCCTTGGTTAAGTTTATTCCAAGGTATTTGATTGCTTTGTAGCTATTATGAATGGGATTGATCTTAGAAGTTCTTTCTCAGCTGGGGCATTGTCTGTGTATACAAAGGCTGTTGATTTTTGTGCATTTATTTTATATCCTGCTACTTTGCCAAACTATTCTATGAGTTCCAATAGTCTCTTAGTAGAGTTCTTTGGGTCCCCTAAATAAAGAATCATATCATCTGCAAAGAGGGATAGTTTGACTTCTTCCTTCCCAATTTGTATCCCTTTAACTTCTTTTTATTGCCTAATAGCTCTGGCTAGAACTTCCAGTACTATATTGAATAGCAGTGGTGAGAGTAGGCAGCCCTATCTGGCACCAGATCTCAGTGGAAATGCTTCCAACTTTTCCCCATTCAATAGGATGCTGGCCGTGGGCTTTTCTTAAATTGCTTTGATTGTAGTATTGAGGAATGTTCCTTCCATACCCAATTTGCTTAGAGTTTTCATCATGAAAGGGTGTTGTATTTTATCGAATGCTTTCTCTGCATCTATTGAGATAATCATATGGTTTTTTCTTCTGCAGTTTGTTAATGTGGTGTATCACACTGATTGATGTGCAAACATTGAACCATCCCTGAATACCAGGGGTAAATACCACTTGGTCTGGATGGATGATCTTTCTGATGTGTTGTTGCATTCTATTAGCCAGAATTTTACAGAGGAATTTTGCGTCTATGTTCATCAGGGATATTGGTCTGTAATTTTCTTTCAATTCTTCATCTTTCTCTGGCTTAGGGATTAAGGTGATGCTGGCTTCATAGAAAGAATTTGGGAGGATTCCCTCTTTTTCAATTGTTCTGAATAATTGGAGAAGAATTGGAGTTAGTTCTTCTTTAAATGTCTGGTAGAATTCAGCAGTGAATCCATCCGGTCCTGGGCTTTTCTTTGTTGGGAGGGACTTTATTACTGATTCAATTTCTGTCTCAGTTATGGGTCTGTTTAGGTTTTCTATGTCTTCCTGGTTCAATTTAGGTAGGTTGCATGTGTCAAGGAATCTATCCATTTCTGATGGATTTCCGTGTTTTCTGGCATACAACTCTTTGTAGTAATTTCTGATGTTTCTTTTTATTTCTGTGGTGTCAGTTACCTTTCCTTTTTCATCTCTGATTTTATTGATTTGGGTCTTTTCTTTTTTTAGTTAGTTGGGCCTATGGCATGTCAATTTTGTTTATTTTTCAAAAACCCAGCTCTTTGTTTGGCTGATCTTTTGTGATTTTTTTTGGATTCAATCCTGTTGATTTCTTCTCTGATTTTAATTATTTCTCTTCTCCTACCAGATTTGGGTCTGGTTTGCTGCAGTTTTTCTAGATCCTTGAGATGCACTGAAAGCTCATTTATTTGCTGCCTTTAAATTTCTTGATGTAGGCACCTATTGATATAAACTTTCCTTTTAACACTGCTTTTGCCATATCCCATAAGTTTTGACATGCTGGGCTGTTATCCTCATTACTTCCAAAAAGTTTTTGATTTCTCTTTTGATTTCTTCTATGACCCAGTGTTCATTCAGGATAATGTTGTTCAGTCTCCATGCGTTTGCATATGCTTTAGGGATTCCTGAGTTGCTAATTTCCAGAATCACTCCGTAGTGGTCTGAGAAGCTGCATGGTATGATTCTAATTCTTTTGAATTTGCTGAGACTTGCTTTATGACCTGGTATGTGGTCAATCCTAGAGTAGGTTAAATGTACTGCTGAGAAGAATGTAAATTCTTTATGTGTAGGATTAAAAGTTCTGTAGATATCTGTTAGATCCATTTGGGCTATAGTGTTGATTAAATCTGCTGTTTCCTTATTGATCTTCTGTCCAGTTGATCTATTTCTGAGAGTCGAGTATTGAAGTTCCCCAATACTATTGTATTGGAATCTAAGTCTCCCTTTAAGTCCCTTAACATACCTTTTAAATATAAACCAGTGCCCTGTAATTAGGTGCATATACATTTATAATAGTTACATCTTCCTGTTGAATTAATCCCTTAATCATTATATAGTGCCCCACTTTGTCTCTCTTAACAGTTTTTGTGTTAAAGTTTATTTTTCTGATATTAAGATGGCTACGCCAGCTCATTTTTGTTTTCTGTTGGCATGGAATATCTTTTCCCAACCTTTCACTTTCAGTCTGCATGCATCTTTGTTGGAAAGATGTGTTTCTTGTAAGTAGCAAATAGATGGGTTTTGTTCCTAAATCCATTCAGCCAGTCTGTGTCTTTTAACTGGAGAGTCGAGGCCATTAACATTCAATGTGACTATTGATAAGTAGTAACTTTGCCCTGCCATTTTCCCAAAGATATTTCTAATATATGCTTTGAACTTCCTGTGAACTTTTACTGGGAGGTTTTCTTCCTTTACCTTCTTTCATATTGATGGCCGTGTTTCTGTGTTTCTGTGTTTCGCACATCTGTAAGCATTTTTTGCAGGTCTGGGTGAGTGGCGACAAATTCTTTCAATTTCTGTTTGCTATGAAAGGTCTTTATTTCACATTCATTCACAAATGAGAGCTTTTCAGGATATAATATTCTGGGCTGGCAGCTTTTTTCTCTTAGTACCTGGGCTATGTCTCACCATTCCCTCCTATTCTGTAGGGTTTCTGATGAGAAGTCTGCTGTGAGTCTAATTGGAGATCCTCTGAGATAATCTTTTCTTTATGTCTCACTGTGGTTAGTTTGATTACAACGTGTCATGGTGAGGATCTCTTTTGGTCATGTTTACTGGGGGTTCTATGAGCTTCCTGTACTAGGATATCTCTGTCCTTCTCCAAACCTGGGAAGTTTTCTGCTAGTAACTCACTAAAAAGACTTTCTAATCCTTTCTCTCTCTCCATGCCTTCAGGAACGCCTAGAACCCAAATTTTAGGTTTTTTAATAGTATCCTGTAGATTCCCAACAATATTTTTTAGATTTCTAATTTCCTCTTCTTTTCTTTGGTTTGATTGTATACTTTCCTGTGCTGTCTTCTAAGTCCTATATTCTCTCTTCTGCTTCACTGATTCTGTTTTTAAGGCTCTCAAGTGCATCTGTCATTTGATCTATTGAATTCTTCATTTCATTTTGATTTCTCTTCAATATCACAATTTCATGTTCTACTAGATTCTTCATTTCATTTTGATTCTTCCTTAAGATTTCATTTTCACAAGAGAGATTTTCTACCCTGTCCAGTAAGGATTTCTATAGTTCAAGAATTTGTCTTTGAGAACTTCTAGATGTTCTTATCTTATTTTTTTGAAATCCGTATCTTGCATTTCTTCTATCTCATCATCTTCATAATCTTGAATTGGAGTGTCATGTTCATTTGGGGGCATCATAATGTCTTCCTTGTTCTTGTTTCCTCAGTTTCTGCATTTGTTGCTTGGCATTGTGGAGATATTCTTTGGTTTCTTCTTCTTTTTTTTTTCCTTGCTGGGTGGCTTTTCTCGTTACACTATGACTCTAGATTAAGTGGACTGTCTGCTTTTGGTGGATCTTTAGAGGCTTGTGTTGGGTGTGGCCAGAGAGCTCTGTTCAGTTCTTCAGGGTTAAGGGTGTGCCAAAGGTGACACACCCAGGTTTGGTGTGGTAAATCTTCTCTCTTTCTCTTTTTTTCTTTTATTCAGAAGTGAAGTAATTCCACCCAGCTGTGCTATTCTCATTGAAGGCAGTCCGTGTCTGAGTGCTGGCCCCTGTGGGTATAATATTCGTCTGCTCTCTCCCTAGGACCACACAAAGGATCTGTTCAGTCCTCAGTGTAAGCTCAGATTCCCCTACAATCTCCCACCAGGTTGCCAAGGTTACTGAGTTTGTGGCGTACTGAGTACTCACGTCTCAGGCACTCTGTGAGTTCTCTCACACACCCTCAGTTTTTTTTTTTTTTTTCACAGTCTCATTTCATAAGCTCCACACATTCACTAGGTCTTAACCTCCTGTTATATCCCTGTTATATCTCCCCACCAGAATCAGGTTTTTCTGTTTGGGTGAGGGTGGGTGCAGCCCTGAGGTGGCGCAGCTTTTACGTATGTCCAAAATGGCACTTGCTCTTTGTCTTGCTCACCTTTGTAAGGTGAGTGGAGAGAGAGAATTGCATCCATACCAGTCCCTTTTATTTTTTTTCTCTCCTCTAGTTAGCCTGGTGAACTTTCCCCCATGGGGCTCTAAGCCTCTTTCCCTCTAGGCTCTTCCTGCCACTTTCCCACCAGTGTCTTGGGCTGCTGAGGTTTCACCTCACCGCCCTTTCCAGCGCTGGTGCATAGACTCGGTGGCTGGGGTGCAGAGCCGTGGGCACCCATGCCCTCCACGTAGGTCCACCGTGTCCCATCAGTTCCGGAAGAGTTTCCTCTGCAGTTTTTTCCCTAACTCTTCCCTGAAACTACAGTATCTCCACTTTTATTAAACTATCTTTTCCTAGACTATCAGTGTGCTCCCTGCCTATTCCGCCATCTTGGAGGACTCGACTACTTTATTATTTTTAATAATAATGATAATATAGTAATAAAATAGTGACTAACAAGTAATCATCCCTACTTCTTCTATCCCTTCTTTCTTTTTTTTTAAATTTTATTTAAAGTATACAAATTTAATTTATTTCACATATACAGATTGAGGAATATAGTGATACTTTTTCCCTATCCTTCCTCCTGCCCTCACTCCCACTTTTCTTCCTCCTTCCTCTCTTATTCTCATTCTTATTTTACACAAAGATCTATTTTCAGTTAGCTTTATACTCATATGATTAACCCTACATTAAGAAAACCATTCAACAAATAGTATGAAGGAAAAAAAAGTGTTCCTCAACAGTTGAGACAGAACTCAAAAATTATTACATCTCTAAGTGTCATTTTCACTCCTATAGATTACCTTTTAGGTACTCTATTATTTACCATGAATCAGGGAGAAAATACAGTATTTGTCTTTTTGGAACTGGTTTATTTCACTAACTATAAAGGTTTCCAGTTGCATCCATTTTGTTGCAAATGACAGAATTTCTTTTTTTAGTGCTGTGTAGTATTCCATAATGTGTATATGCCATAATTTTTTATCCAGTTTTCAGTTGATAGACATCTGGGGTGATTCCATATCTTAGCTATATGAAATAAGCTGCAATATACATGGGGGTACAGATCACTCTTTCCTATACTGATTTCTTTTCACTTGAATAATTTCCCAGGAGTGGAATGGCTGAGTCATATGGTAGGTCTACGTTCAGATTTCTGAGGTATCTCCATACTATCTTCCACAGTGGCTGAACCAGTTTACATTCATACCAAGTTTCCTAGTGTTCTCCTCTGGTAATTTGATATGTATGGTATGATTTTAATTTTTTTTAATTTGCTGAAACTTGTTTTATGGCCTAGCATATGGTCTATCCTAGAGAAAGTTCCATTCACTGATGAGAAGAATGTGTGTTCTGCAACTGGGGGGTGAAAAGTTCTGTAACTATCAACTTTAAATTTCTGCCTGTGTTTTCAAAAATAAAAATGAAGTATAATTGTATAATTAATAATTATTTCTCTTTTTTAAGATTTATTTATTGATTTGAAAGACAGAGTTACAGAGAGACAGTGGTGGAGAGAGAGAGAGAATGAGAGAGAGTGAGAGAGAGAGAGAGAGAGAGAGAGAGAAGTCTTACATCCACCTGTTCACTCCCCCAGATGGCCGCAATGGCCAGAGCTGAGCCAATCCGAAGCCAGAAGCCAGGAGCTTTTTCCAGGTCTCCCATGTGGATGCAGGGGCCCAAGGACCTGGGCCATCTTCAACTGTTTTCCCAGGTCATAGCAGAGAGCTGGATCAGAAGTAGAGCAGCCAAAATGTGAACCACTACCCATATGGGATGCCAGAACTGCAGGAGGCTTTACCTAGTATGCCACAGCACCAGACCCAGTAATTATTTCTTATTCATAAGAATGATGGGGGGTTGGCATTATGGCATAATGGGTAATGAGGCCACCTATGAAAATAGCATCCCATTTAGGTGCCGATTTGTGTCCTGTCTGTGCCACTTCCAATCCAGCTCCCTACTAATGGCCTGGAGAAAGCAGCAGATGATCCAAGTGCTTGAGTTCCTGCTACCCACAAGGGAGACCCAGATGAAGCCCATGGCTCCTATTTTCAGCCTGGCCCAGTCCTGGGCACTGTGGTCATCTAGGGAGTGAATCAGCAGATAAAAGATTCTCTCTCTCTTTCTCTCCCCCAACCCCACCACTCTCCCATAACTGACTTTCAAAATAAAATCTTTAACAAACAAGAAGGATGATGGTGATTGCAATCCATTTCCAGGGATTATATCTTATTTCCAAGGGCTTATATCTAACAACTCATTTCAGGCACAGCACAGGTTTCATCTAAATGATTTCTTTCCTATGGTTGTTTCCCTTAATGTACAGTAGTATGTCTCTAGAAATGTCAACAATTATTTGGCAACTCTGTCAGATAGTTCCAGATACTTAAATCAAATATTGATCCCTAATATAAAATAAATTCTGCTATAAGAACAAATATGTCATATTTGAAAACCAGAAGGCCAATTATTCAGGTTGAGAGCTAGAGAGAAATGGATGGATAACTCACTTTTTGTTTTCATTTTCTCTGACAATATTTCTCCACACTCTATGTAACATTTAAGATTATTTTTTAAATATGCCAAATAATACACCATTTTTTTCTCTGATGAATGAAGATAATAATCTAGTATTGGGAAAGTCAAATTCACAATAATTAGGAATTTTCATCACAGTTCAACTGGTTAGGGAACTTTGATTCCATATTTCAACATTAGGAATTATGATAGTTTGGCTCTGAAATGATAGCACAAGTGGTTTGTTCTTTTATGTTTAATGAGAGTGGAGGGGTTGAGTAAAGACTAGGAGATACATAGGAGTCACTGATCTATGGCAGTTATGAAATCCATTCAGGAAAATATTAGGAGCTCCTTGATTAAGGCTCAATCCTATTCCTATTCAAGTTATTCTCCACAGCTCTCAGCTCATGTACTAAACCTCTTGGTTCTGCCTTTTGAGTCAGCCCTGCCTTTTTCTTTTATAGTAACATATTTGCAGCTAAGTAGTTTTGTGAGCATGCCTTGTGCCAGTAGAATTTGGAAGTTCCAACAATTTCATTTCATTTGTATTCTATCTGAAATTTTCATTGAAAAACCTGTCAGCGTTTTCAATGAAGCTGAAGACGTCAACTTCCTAATTCTGCCAGCGCCGGGGCTCAATAGGCTAATCCTCCGCCTTGCGGCGCTAGCACACCGGGTTCTAGTCCCGGTTGGGGCACCAGATTCTGTCCCGGTCACTCCTCTTCCTGTCCAGCTCTCTGTTGTAGCCCAGAAGTGCAGTGGAGGATGGCCCAAGTCCTTGGGCCCTGCACCCGCATGGGAGACCAGGAGAAATATCTGGCTCCTGGCTTCGGATCAGCACGGTGCGCCAGCCGCAGCGCACCAGCCGCGGTGGCCATTGGAGGGTGAACCAACGGTAAAGGAAGACCTTTCTCTCTGTCTCTCTCTCTCACTGTCCACTCTGCCTGTTAAAAAAAAAATCCTAATTCTGTTGAGGCTTTTTGTGCATAGTGGCTACTCTTTCACCACTGTCTGAACAGGTTAGCCCTGCTTTGCTTAAAGAAACTTTAAAGGTTTCTCTTAAGGTATCAGCCTTGATATACACTGTCTTTTCCTCTCAGATCTCTTGCCTGCCCCCACCCTCTTTGCTTCTAGACCAATAGCTAGATTCAAGTCCCAACAGGATGCAGAGTGCAGCACATTATAACCTCAGGATGTACACTACATACCAAAAGAACTATGTGATTTTTCCAGTGCATATCAGTATAAGTCTGGAAAATATGTATGGAAATAGATCCCAAGGATGTGGGACAATGACAAAAGGAATATAAAGTTGGATCAGGCTAATTTATGATATGGGACCATTAACAAGAAAGTATCCAAAGGTTGAAGGAGGCTGAATGTTAATATAATTTATCAGATAAACTCTGCCCACCTATCCTGGATGTATTTTCACAACTATGAGATATAAGATAGTGAGGAGAACCACACATGCTTGAAGATCTCTGTGGTTGCTTCTCTGTATATAGGTGTGAAATATCTGTGAGAACCACAGACCAAGTTTGGATCCTTAAGTTCAAGGGAGATTATTTGATACAAAGCACCCAACAAAGCTGGGTGACAATTACAACGACAGATGAACGTGGTCATTGCAGTGGACAGTAGAGTTAAAACATAATCAGAACATTCTAAATTAGGTAAATATGTGGCTCTGGCTAGTTGGTCGTGGTGTTCCTAGAAGTGAAATAGACTAACAGTCCACTAAATTTCACTTGACTTGTATAAGCAGAGAATTCTAGGTCAAATGAACAGAAATCTAACGTGAATCATCAAAACAGAGTCATAGTAGATCAGTCAATTCACAGACCTGAGCAGGTCTATAGATTTTAATTTCATTTTAGGAGCTTGGTTATTAAAGGTGTAAATGATTACAAATATTAGGTCCTCTTGGTAGATTAATCTCTTTATGAATAAGGAATATTATTTTCCTCTGTTAATATTTTCTGATCTTGAAATCTACTTTGACTGATGGTGATATAGCCACTACCTCTTTCTTTTGCTTGGTTTTAGCATGGTATGATTTTACCTGCTTCTAATCCATCTGTACCTTTGTATTTAAAGTGTGTTTCTCATGGCAGTAGATAGTTGGGACTTGCACTTTTTACCCAATATGACACTTTACCAGAATGGAAAGAACCCAAAAAACCTAGAAGCTATGTGTTTCTAGAAGTTCACGAAGACATTTCCTTGACTAAGTCAATAATAAATTAATAAAGAACAAAGCATTGCCCAGGGAGGGAGAAGGCACTGGTGTCATTGAGAAGCTAAATGGAGGTTATCTTTTGTATATCAGGATTAAGAGAAGTTCTTATGGAAGTTCTCCCCGATGACACTATACATGATAGGATTCTGTAATAGCACAAAGTGTATTTGAAAGTGTATTTGAAAGGCAGAATTACAGAGAGAGAAAGACAAAGGGACGGTCAAAGGGGGAGAGAGAGAGAGAATTCCCATCCATTAGTTCACTCCCCAAGTATCTGCAATGGTCAGGGCTGGGACAGGCTGAAGCAGGAGCTTCATCTGGATCTCTCATGTGGTACAGGGGCTCAAGCACTTGGGCCATCCTCTTCTGTTTTCCCAGGCCATTAGCAGGGAGCTAGATCAGAAATGGAGCATCCAGTCCTCAAACTGGTGCCAATATGGGACGCCAGTGTTGCAGACGGTGGTTTCAACCAGTATGCCCCAAAGTGACAGCACTCAATAGTGGATATGATTATCTTAAAAACAGAAAGTCTAGACCGGTGCCGCAGCTCACTAGGCTAATCCTCTGCCTGCAGCACTGGCACCCCGGGTTCTAGTCCCGCTTGGGGCACCGGATTCTATCCCAGTTGCTCCTCTTCCAGTCCAGCTCTCTGCTGTGGACTGGGAATGCAGTGGAGGATGGCCCAAGTCCTTGGGCCCTGCACCCACATGGGAGACCAGGAGGAAGCACCTGGCTCCTGGCTTTGGATCGGCGTAGTTCTGGCCATAGCGGCCATTTTGGGGGGTGAACCAATGGAAGGAAGACCTTTCTCTCTGTCTCTCTCTCTCACTGTCTAACTCTGCCTATAAAAAAAAAAATAGAAAGTCTAGAATAGCAACCAAGAGACACTGACCTGGAGAATTTGTGGCAAAAGTTAAATAAATCTGTGTTCTTAGGGGTAAGATATGACAACTCATGAGGATATGGCTTGCCCTACATAACCAAATCAAAAGAAAGTTAGCATCTTAATGACTTAAAGCCACTATAACAAAAATATCATAAACATAAAGGCTTAAACCACAAATGTGTAAGTGGCTTAAGTAAACAAGTATTTATTTCTGGCAGTCAACAAGTCCAAGATCAAGGCACCAACAAGGTCTGGCATCTGGGGAGGGTCAACATCCTGGGTTATATACAGCTGCTTTCTCACTGTATACTCATGCGAGTGAGAGAGGGACACACACACACGCACACACACACACAAGAGAGAGAGAGTGAGAGAGAGAGAGAGAGAGAGAGAGCAAACTCTATCCAGTCTCTACTTATAAGGGCACCATGCTTATTTATGAGAGCTCCAAAGACAAGGTAGAACTCCATCTACAAATACAATTATATCAGAGATTACAGTTTCACCATATGAAATGAGAGTTGGGGGGAGGAACCCAAACATTTAGTCCACAACAGTGAATGAAAACTCAGTTCAGACACTATGAAAGAAAACATGATCTCTCACCAAGCTTCTACACCCAAATCATTACTCATACAAAACCACATAATCACAGGCTCCCACTCTGAAGCTACAAAGAAAAGAGAAAACAAGCAACTATAAGGTCAGATGGTGGCAGGAATTTGGCAAAGCAGTTAACATTATGTCCAGGGGCCAATATTGTGGCAAAGCTGCTAAAGCTGCCACCTCTGTAACACTGGCATCCAATATGGGTGTTCCAGCTGCTCCACTTCCTATCCAGCTCCGTGCTGAAGGCCTGGAAAAGCAGCAAAAGATGGCCAAAGTAATTGGTCCTCTGCCACCCACATGGGAGACCTGAAGGAAGCTCCTGGCTCGTAGCTTCAACTTGGCCCAGCCTTGGCCATTGTGGCTAACTAGGGAATAAGCCAGTGGATAGACGATCGATCTCTCTCTCTCTCTCTCTCTCTCTCTCTCTCTCTGTGTGTGTGTGTGTGTGTGTGTCTGTCTGTCTGTCTGTCTCCCCTTCCCTCTCTGTAACTCTGACTTTCAAATAAATAAATACTTCTCTTTTTACAAAAAGATGATGTTCATATTCCAAATTGGATTGTGTAAGTTCAAGAACCACCTCAACTTGTAATTCCATCTTTCTTTTGTACACCCTCAGATGCAGCAGGTGATGTTCAAGTGCTTGGATTCCTGCCACCCACATGGGAGATGCTGACTGAGATGTGAATTCCTGGCTTTGGACTGTCACAGCTCAACTATTGTAAACAGTTGAGGAGTGAACCAGTGGATAGAAGAGCTCTCCCATCTGGTCTGTTTCAGTCTTTCAAATAGATAATTTAAAGTGAAAGCAATATTTTAAAAGATCATCTCATGCACCTTCTATTAGTCACCCTCTCACTCTTATGAAAGGAGAAGACCTCACAGAACTTCAGTGGCCACGCTTCCCACCATAACTTCTCACCCACACGAAAGAGCAACCGCGGAGTCCCTCAAGAATGTGGGGGTTCCCCTCACAAAGTTATGTGTTATAGTTGATTTAATGTGGTACATAAAATACATTGTTAAAGCTTAAGGCATAAAAGAGTAAATATTTTTAATATAAGACAATATAAATATGCTCTCACAAAAGGCTACGTAAGCTTGGATAAGAGAACAGAGGTTGATTCACTAAGTGATTCTCTACTCATCTTACCTAGAAAATCACAGTGACAAGCGAAATTTGGAGGATGAGCGAAAAGGAGGAAGATTTAATTATATGGAATAATTGAGATTATTTTTCCAAAGACTGTATTTCCACATCCCTAAAAAAGTGTGTTTTGATTAAAATTTAGTTACAGAGCACTTCCTTTTCAATGACTTTCTAGGGTTCTGCTTTTAATGTCAGGAAGCTTCCAAACAACAGCACTTCTATAAATGCCAATTGTAATCTCTGGAAAACCTATGAACAACAGCAACCTTTAGGTACCAGGAGGAGGGACAACCAAAAGTAGATAAAGATGGGAACTCAACAAGTAGAAAAAGGAATGGCATTGAGTGTTTTCACCTGTAAAGCCTTTGTCTGAAGTCAGGCCACATCTGCATCAGGTGAAATGCATAAAATGTAACAGGAAAGGCTGGTACCACACTCACTAGGCTAATCCTCCGCCTGCGGCACCGGCACATGGGGTTCTAGTCCCGGTCGGGGTGCCAGATTGTGTCCCAGTTGCTCCTCTTCCAGTCCAGCTCTCTGCTGTGAACCAGGAGTGCAATGGAGGATGTCCCAAGTCCTTAGGCCCTGCACCCGCATGGGAGACCAGGAGAAACACCTGGCTCCTGGCTTCAGATCAGCGCGGTGCACCAGCTGCAGCGCGCCGGCCACAGTTGCCATTGGGGGGTGAACCAACAGAAAAGGAAGACCTTCCTTTCTGTCTCTCTCTCTCTCACTGTCCACTCTGCCTGTCAAGATAGATAGATAGATAGATAGATAAATAAAATTTTTAAAAATGTAACAGGAAAGCGATAGCCTTATAGCCTTGAAGAGCCAGGGGATAAAGTGTAAAGAAACATAAACCACTGTGAAGTTAGAGAGTAAATTTTAGCAGAGAGAGATCCAGAGAAAGGAAATCCCAAATTCAAAGCCAAATCAGTTATCTTCACAAAAATGTAGCAGAATTAGGGTTTCTATAACATATCATTCACAATGCTCAAGATAAAACCCATGGTAGAATCCAAGATGGCTGAACAGAGAGGCCCTGCACTCTCCTCTGCCACAGAGATCTAGAACAACAAAGGATGGACCATGTTTCCAGGAGATCGACAGAGGGAAAACTTCAGGAAAAAAAAAATGACAGACCCTACACAGCACAGACACTCAAAAAAAAAAAAAAAAAAAGGCAGCATAGAGACAGAAGCAAGCACACTATGGCTCCTATGCTGACCGCTCAACCAGGGAACTCCACTTTGTCCAGAAAAGCTAAGCAGTAAAGCTCAGGGACCCCCTGCCAGTCCCCTTCCTTGATGAAAACTGGGAGCTGCAACTACGAGAGAATGCCATAGTCCTCGTTCGTATTAAATTTAGTCTGGAAAGCTGAATGAGGTAAGCAACTACTTTGCCCCTAAAAAGGGACCAACATTTCCCCTCATCCCCAAGTCCCAGACCACAGATGCTACAGCACAGCCACAGCCGAATTTCATGCTGTCTCATGGCCCGGTAGACAGCACTGGCCACTGCCAGTCCGCATCACAGAGGGGAAGGTCCTTCTGCATCTGCTATCTGCAGAATTGCTGACCACAAGTCCCAGAGCCATGCTTTCGGCTCTGCATGATCTCATGGAGTTGCCCTCCGTTTCCTGGGGCTCAGGGCCAGCAGCAACTAACACAAAAAGCCCCAGTGGAACCAGGAAAATCCCCCTATGTGTCTTGTAGCTCTGGACTCTGTGTTGCCAGGGCACAAGTCCCAGCATCACTCTTGTACACCCCTGTGGGACCAAGGCTTGCCTACCATCGTTATGTTAAATTAGCCACCTGGGCCTTTCCCCATTGTGTCTGGCTCAACATCAGCCACAGTGTCTTTTCACCATATTCACATAGGCACAGGTTGAGCAGTTAAATTCCATCTCATGTAGGGTGCTCATTGCAAGAAGGCTCCTAAGATAAGATTATCCAGGTGTGGAATAGGGATGTTGCATCAGGCATTCTGTCAGGCTGAAGACAATGTTCACACTCCACAGACATGCTGTGAAACCACGCGCATGTCCACTCCAGCGGTCTTACACAGAGACCAAGGCCTGTTTCTTTCTCTCTCTCTCTCTCTCTCTCTCCCTCTCTCTCCACTCTCTCTCTCTCTCATTCAAATAAATGAGAGAGGGACAATATCCAAGATAATAAGGAACTCAAACACCTTAATAGCAGAAAACAAACAAACAGATGAAACAATGGACAAAAGATACAGACATCTTACAAAAAAAGAGATACCCTTAAGTGGCCAGCAGACATATTTTTAAAAATGCTCAACATCTCCAGTCACCAGGAAAATGCAAATTCCTGGTGGCTCACATGTGTTAGAATGGCTATCGTCAAAACACAAATGATAACAAGAGTTGGCAAGGACATGGAGAAAAGGAAATTATTGTACACTACCTGGGAATATGCATTGTTATAACCATTTTAGAAAATACTATGGAAGTTTCTTAAAAACTAGAAATAGAATATTGTAAACCTATTTCTGGGTATATATCCAAATGAACTGAAATCAATAGATTGAAGTTCTATACTCTCATGTTAATTTCAGCATTTTACAGCAGTCAAAATATGGAAGAAACCTGAATTTTTGTTAAGCAGTGATGGATAAAGAAGGAACACCAATATACTGTTGGTGGGAAAGTTAGTTAGTACAACCGTTATGGAAGACAGCATGGAGACTTCTCAGAAACCTGAAAATAGATATATTATATGACCCGGCCATCCCACTCCAGGGAATTTACCTGAATAAAATGAAATCAGCATATGAAAAAATTATTTGTACCCCATGCTTATTTCAGCTCAATTCATAATAGCTAGGATATGGTATCAACCCAGATGTCCATCAATTGATGACTGGATAAAGAAAGTGGAGTAGAAATATACTATGGAATACTACTCATTCATAAAAATGAATGAAATCCTGTCTTTGCAGCAAAATAGATGCAACTGGAAACCATCACACTTAGTGAAAAAAAAGCCAGTCTCCAAAAGACAAATGCCAAATGTTCCCCTCTTTTGAGGTAGTTAATATAGAATACAAAAAATGTATAAGAATGAAATGGACATTTTGTGATTTGATCGTTGTTTTAGCCCTTGTTTCTACTCCTGTGGAACAGTGGTCTTTCTACTTTTTACTTGTTGATTATTATGGTTAGTGGTGCATTAAATCTATTATTATAGAGTGGTTTCAAATTATATTTTGCAAAAATTAAAATAAAAAAGGCAGGAAGGAGGGATGGAAGGAATTCATCAACCTGATAAAGAACATCTATGAATCATCCACACCTAACATCGCTCATAATCAAATCTTTCCTTCTTAAATCATCCTCAAATGATGTCTGTTCCAATCATTTGTATTGAGTACTATGCTGGATGTTCTATATAAAACAATTCAGTAATAAAAAGAAAGCAATGGCAATCCAGGTCAGAAAGGAAGACGTAAAGCTCGATCTGTAGATGGCATGGCTGATACATAGAAACTCCTGAGGAGCATGTTACAAACGTTTGAACTAACAAACAAGTCCAACAAGCTTGCAGGATATGAGACTAATAAACAAAACCTTGCTTATCTATTCTTGCAATGAACAAGGCAAAATGAAATTAAGAAAATCATTTCATTTATCATAGCAGAAAAAATAAATATTTAGTGTTAATGTGTAAAAGAAGCATGGAACTTATATTCTGAAATTACAAAACAACATTGAAAGAAATCAAAGAAGACCTAACCAAATGGAAAGGCATCCACATTCAGCAGTCTTAATACTGAAAGATATCAATGCTCCACAAATTGATCTATAGGTTTGACATAATCTTTATCAAAATTCTAGTCAAATATTTGCAAAAAAAAAAAAAGATTGACAAGTTGCTTCTAACCATCTATGCAAACGGAAGCAGCTCTAAGTAATCAACACAATATTTTTTTAAAAAAAGAGCAAAGTTGGAAGACTCACATTTGCTTATTTCAGGTCTTACTACATTTATCAGAACGCTGTGGTCCAGACATAAGAATGGACTTACAAATCAATGGACAAAAAAAAAAAATCAATGGACTAGAATTGGGAGTCCATATATAAACAATGTATCTATGATAAACTGATTTTCAACACAACTGTCAAGACCATTCAAGGAAAAAAAGAGTAGTCTTTTCAACAAACCCAGAACAATTGTACATCCATATGGAAATGAATGAAAAGTATACTCCAAAAAATAACTAAAAATCAATAATATGCAGGAAATGTATATTAGTAATATAAATGCAGTAAATGTAAATGTAGACACTAGAAGCACAAAAATCTCCTAAGTAAAGCAATTCGGGACATGCTCAAGCTGACTTACCTCAAACGGTAGAGTTAGAAACATACCAGGGGATTCCAATTCAATCCCATCAAGGTGGCATGTACCAATGCCATCTCACTAGTCCCAGTGATCAATTTCTGTTCACAATTGATCATAATGATAGGACTAAGAACCAAAGGGATCACAGAAACAAGAATAGTGTCTGCAAATACTAGCTGATAGAATCAAAAAGGGAGAGAATGATCCAACATGGGAAGTGAGATACACAGCAGACCCATAGAATGGCAGATGTCCTAAACAGCACTCTGGCCTCAGAATCAGCCCTTAAGGCATGAGTATCTGGCTGAAAAGCCCATGAGAGTATTTCAGGCATGGAAAGCCAAGACACTCTGGCAAAAAAAAAAAAAAAAAAAAAAAAAAAAAAAAACAACTAAATGAAAGATCTCTGCAAGTGAGATCCCAGTGGAAAGAACGGGTCATCAAAGAAGGAGGTACCTTTCTCTGAAGGGAGGAGAGACCTTCTACTTTGACCATGGCCTTTCTAAATATGATCAGAGTCGGTGAACTCAGGGGGCTTCCATAGCCTTGGCAGCTCATGACAAGAGCCTAGGGTGATTACTGAGGCCATAAACAAGAGTGTCAGTTTGTTAAGTCAACAACAGGAGTCACTGTGCACTTACTCCTCATGTAGGATCTTTGTCCTTAGTGTGCTGTACATAGAGATTTAATGCTATAACTAGTACTTAAACAGTATTTTTCACTTTATGTTTCTGTGTGGGAGCAAACTGTTGAAATCTTTACTTAATGTATGCTAAACTGATCTTCTGTATATAAAGAGAAATGAAAATGAATCTTGATGTGAATGGAAGGGGAGAGGGAGTGGGAAAGGGGAGGGTTGCGGGTGGGAGGAACGTTATGGGGGAGAAGCCATTGTAATCTATAAGCTGTACTTTGGAAATTTATATTCATTAAATAAAAGTTAAAAAAAAAAGATGAATAAATCTCCATGACTTCTTCTGAAATACAATGCACTGGGGCCGGCGCCCTGGCTCACTTGGTTAATCCTCCGCCTGCAGCACCGGCATCCCATATGGGTGCTGGGTTCTAGTCCCGGTTGCTCCTCTTCCACTCCAGCTCTCTGCTGTGGCCTGGGAAGGCAGTGAAGGATGGCCCAAGTGCTTGGGCACCTGCACCCATGTGGAAGACCAGGAGGAAGCACCTGGCTCCTGGTTCGGATCGGCACAGCGCTGGCCATAGCAGCCATTTGGAGGGTGAACCAACAGAAAGAAGACCTTTCTCTCTGTCTCTCTCACTGTCTAACTCTATCTGTCAAATAAAAAAATTTTTAAATTTTTTTAAAAATACAAGGTACCAAAACACAAGCAAGAAAAGAATAAATTATGCTTCATTAAAATTGAGAATTTTGTACTTTAAATGATACTACCAAGAAAGGGGACAGACCACTCACAGAATTTGTGAAACAACATCAATTTTCATGATATAATAGATGTTTATGGAACAATACAAACAACATAAAGAATACACATTTTTTTCGACTGCTATACTTTTACTGTACTTTTACCATGGTTGGCTATGTGCTGGACCATCAAGAAAGCTAAAAAATTTTCAAAGCTTGCAAAATACTATTCAAGTTTCAAGGACTGGGGCGGAGCCAAGATGGCGGAATAGTGAGGGCGCGCACCGATAGTCCGGGAAAATTTAGTTTAATAAAAGGGGAGTTACGGTAGCCGCAGAAAATAGAACCAAACAAAAAATTGCAGGGGAAACCCTTCTGAATGGAGCAGGCGTGAATCGGACGACCTACTGGGAGAACAAGGTCACCCACCGCGCGGAAGCCAAGTCGCGGGACCCAGCTGCAGAAGCCCCAGGGTCTGCTCCACAGTGCTCCAAGGAGAGTGCATGCCACACAGAAAACAGCGGGGAGACTTGGGACGCTCAGGGCTCCGAGTCCACACATCGGCGCTGGAAGGGGAGGTGAGCTCAATAACCCGAGACATTGGTGGGGAAACGGGGGTCAGAATCTAGAGGGGGGCCGGAAAGTGCAGCAAACTCACTACTGGAAAGAAGGAAAAAAAAAGCTTCGGGGTTTCTCTTCCCCGTAACCTTGCAAAGGTTACAAGGCCACAAGGCTTGAAGAATTCCCAAGAGACAAAGAGCAGGCCTCCTCTTTGGATTTACATATCAATGGGGGAGAGTTAAGGAACTGAGTCACTACAATTCAGTAGCCTAGGCAACCCAGTGGGAGTCCAGAGGAGCCAAAGACTGGAAGCTAAATACCATCAATTCTGCACAGCCATGCCCTGCGGTGTTACTTACCCCCTGAATAAATAAAATAAATAAATAAATAAAAAGAGAGAGATTTACCACACATAACCTGAGGGTGTCACCTTTGCACACCCTTAACCAGGAAGAACCAGGCAGAGCTCTCAGGCCGCACCCATCTCAAGCCTCCAAGGCTCCTCCAACAGCAGGCAGTCCACTTAACACGGACACAGAATAAAAAAAAAAAAAAAGAAAAAAAAAAAAGCGCACAGTGACTCAAGAAGAATTAACTATGCCGAGTAACAAACACAGAAATAGAGGGAGCAAGATCAACGATGACACTATGATGCCTCCAAATAAGCAAAACACCCCAAGCCAAGAGTATGAAGATGATGAGATAGAAGAAATGCAAGATACGGATTTCAAAAAATTTATGATAAGAACATTTAGAAGTTTTCAAAAGCAAATCCTTGAACTACAGAAATCCTTAATGGACAAGATTGAAAATCTTTCTCGTGAAAATGAAATTTTAAGGAAGAGTCAAAATGAAACTCAGAAACTAGTAGAACAGGAAAGTGTAATAGTCAAGAGAAATCAAAATGAAATGAAGAGCTCAATAGATCAAATGACAAACACATTAGAAAGCCTTAAAAACAGAATGGGTGAAGCAGAAGAGAGAATATCGGACTTAGAAGATAGAGCACAGGAAAACATACAGTCAAACCAAAGAAAAGAAGAGGAAATTAGAAACCTAAAAAATATTGTTGGGAATCTACAGGATACTATTAAAAAAACCAACATTCGAGTTCTAGGAGTTCCTGAAGGCATGGAGAGAGAGAAAGGATTGGAAGGCCTTTTTAGTGAGATACTAGCAGAGAACTTTCCAGGTTTGGAGAAGGACAGAGATATCCTAGTACAGGAAGCTCATAGAACCCCCAATAAACATGACCAAAAGAGATCCTCACCACGACATGTGGTAATTAAACTTACCACAGTGAAACATAAAGAAAAGATCCTAAAATGTGCAAGAGAGAAACGTCAGATTACTCTCAGAGGATCTCCAATCAGACTCACAGCTGACTTCTCATCAGAAACCCTACAAGCTAGGAGGGAATGGCGAGACATAGCACAGGTGCTAAGAGAGAAAAATTGCCAGCCCAGAATATTATATCCTGCCAAGCTCTCATTTGTGAATGAAGGTGAAATAAAGACCTTTCATAGCAAACAGAAATTGAAAGACTTTGTGGCCACTCGTCCGGCCCTGCAAAAGATACTTAAAGATGTGCTACACTCAGAAACACAGAAACACGGCCATCAATATGAAAGAAGGGAAAGGAAGAACACCTACCAGTAAAAGAGCATGGGAAGCTCAAAGCATATACTAGAAAATATTTCCGGGAAAATGGCAGGGCAAAGTCACTACGTATCAATTGTCACATTGAACATTAATGGTCTGAATTCTTCATTTAAAAGACACCGTTTGGCTGACTGGCTCACAGAACACAACCCAACTATTTGTTGCCTACAAGAAACACATCTCTCTAACAAAGAGGCATGCAGACTGAAAGTGAAAGGTTGGAAAAAGATATTCCATGCCAACAGAAACCAAAAAAAAGCAGGTGTAGCCATATTAATATCAGACAAAATAAACTTTAATACAAAAACTGTTAAGAGAGACAAAGAGGGACACTATATAATGATTAAGGGTTCAATTCAACAGGAAGATGTAACTATTATAAATGTATATGCACCTAATTACAGGGCACCGGTCTATTTAAAAGATATGTTAAGGGACTTAAAGGGAGATTTAGATTCCAATACAATAGTACTGGGGGACTTCAATACTCCACTCTCAGAAATAGACAGATCATCCGGACAGAAGATCAACAAGGAAACAGCAGATTTAATTGACACTATTGCCCAAATGGATCTAACAGATATCTACAGAACTTTCAACCCTACATCTACAGACTTCACATTCTTCTCAGCAGCGCATGGAACCTTCTCTAGGATTGATCACATACTAGGCCATAAAGCAAGTCTCAGCAAATTTAAAAGA
Organism: Oryctolagus cuniculus; assembly: GCF_051225735.1. Taxonomy (NCBI): domain Eukaryota; kingdom Metazoa; phylum Chordata; class Mammalia; order Lagomorpha; family Leporidae; genus Oryctolagus; species Oryctolagus cuniculus. The sequence goes on from NC_142870.1 coordinate 68,845,384, forward strand.
ATTAGAATCATACCATGCAGCTTCTCAGACCACAGCGGGATGAAGCTGGAAATTAGCAACTCAGGAAACCCCAGAAAGTATGCAAACACATGGAGACTGAACAACATGCTCCTGAATGAACACTGGGTCATTCAAGAAATCAAAAGAGAAATCAAAAACTTTCTGGAAGTAAATGAAGACAACAACACAACATATCAAAACTTATGGGATACAGCAAAAGCAGTATTGAGAGGCAAATTTATAGCAATAGGTGCCTATATCAAGAAATTGGAAAGGCACCAAATAAATGAGCTTTCAGCGCACCTCAAGGACCTAGAAAAACTGCAGCAAACCAAACCCAAATCTAGTAGGAGAAGAGAAATAATTAAAACCAGAGAAGAAATTAACAGGATTGAATCCAAAAAAACATTACAAAAAATCAGCCAAGCGAGAAGCTGGTTTTTTGAAAAAATAAACAAAATTGACACCCCATTGGCCCAACTAACTAAAAAAAGAAGAGAAAAGACCCAAATCAACAAAATCAGAGATGAAAAAGGAAACGTAACAACAGACACCACAGAAATAAAAAGAATCATCAGAAATTACTACAAGGACCTGTATGCCAGCAAACAGGAAAACCTATCAGAAATGGATAGATTCCTGGACACATGCAATCTACCAAAATTGAACCATGAAGACATCGAAAACCTAAATAGACCCATAACTCTGACAGAAATTGAAACAGTAATAAAGGCCCTCCCAACAAAGAAAAGCCCAGGACCAGATGGATTCACTGCTGAATTCTACCAGACATTTAAAGAAGAACTAATCCCATTTCTTCTCAAACTATTCAGAACAATCGAAGAAGAGGGAATCCTCCCAAATTCTTTCTATGAAGCCAGCATCACCTTAATCCCTAAGCCAGAGAAACATGCAGCACTGAAAGAAAATTACAGACCAATATCCCTGATGAACATAGATGCAAAAATCCTCAATAAAATTCTGGCCAACAGAATACAACAACACATCAGGAAAATCATCCACCCAGACCAAGTGGGATTCATCCCTGGTATGCAGGGATGGTTCAACATTCGCAAATCAATCAATGTGATTCACCACATTAACAGACTGCAGAAGAAAAACCATATGATTATCTCAATTGATGCAGAGAAAGCATTTGATAAAATTCAACACCCTTTCATGATGAAAACTAAGCAAATTGGGTATAGAAGGAACATTCCTCAATATAATCAAAGCAATTTATAAAAAACCCACAGCCAGCATCCTATTGAATGGGGAAAAGTTGGAAGCATTTCCACTGAAATCTGGCACCAGGCAGGGATGCCCACTCTCACCACTGCTATTTAACATAGTTCTGGAAGTTTTAGCCAGAGCCATCAGACAAGAAAAAGAAATCAAAGGAATACAAATCAAGAAGGAAGAAGTCAAACTATCCCTCTTTGCAGACGATATGATTCTGTACTTAGAGGATCCAAAGAACTCTACTAAGAGACTATTGGAACTCATAGAGGAGTTTGGCAAAGTGGCAGGATATAAAATCAATGCACAAAAATCAACAGCCTTTGTATACACAAGTAATGCCATGACTGAGAAAGAACTGCTAAGATCAATCCCATTCACAATAGCTACAAAAACAATCAAATACCTTGGAATAAACTTAACCAAGGACGTTAAAGATCTCTACGATGAAAATTACAAAACCTTAAAGAAAGAAATAGAAGAGGATACCAAAAAATGGAAAAATCTTCCATGCTCATGGATTGGAAGAATCAACATCATCAAAATGTCCATTCTCCCAAAAGCAATTTATAGATTCAATGCAATCCCAATCAAGATACCAAAGACATTCTTCGCAGATCTAGAAAAAATGATGCTGAAATTCATATGGAGGCACAAGAGACCTCGAATAGCTAAAGCAATCTTGTACAACAAAAACAAAGCCAGAGGCATCACAATACCAGATTTCAGGACATACTACAGGGCAGTTGTAATCAAAACAGCATGGTACTGGTATAGAAACAGATGGATAGACCAATGGAACAGAATTGAAACACCAGAAATCAATCCAAACATCTACAGCCAACTTATATTTGATCAAGGATCTAAAACTAATTCCTGGAGCAAGGACAGTCTATTCAATACATGGTGCTGGGAAAACTGGATTTCCACGTGCAGAAGCATGAAGCAAGACCCCTACCTTACACCTTACACAAAAATCCACTCAACGTGGATTAAAGACCTAAATCTACGACCTGACACCATCAAGTTACTAGAGAACATTGGAGAAACCCTTCAAGATATTGGCACAGGCAAAGAATTTCTGGAAAAGACCCGGGAGGCACAGACAGTCAAAGCCAAAATCAACCATTGGGATTGCATCAAATTGAGAAGTTTCTGTACTGCAAAAGAAACAGTCAGGAGAGTGAAGAGACAACCAACAGAATGGGAAAAAATATTTGCAAACTATGCAACAGATAAAGGGTTAATAACCAGAATCTACAAAGAGATCAAGAAACTCCACAAAAACAAAACCAACAACCCACTTAAGAGATGGGCCAAGGACTTCAATAGACATTTTTCAAAAGAGGAAATCCAAATGGCCAACAGGCACATGAAAAAATGTTCAAGGTCACTAGCAATCAGGGAAATGCAAATCAAAACCACAATGAGGTTTCACCTCACCCCGGTTAGAATGGCTCACATACAGAAATCTACCAACAACAGATGCTGGCGAGGATGTGGGGAAAAAGGGACACTAACCCACTGTTGGTGGGAATGCAAACTGGTCAAGCCACTATGGAAATCAGTCTGGAGATTCCTCAGAAACCTGAATATAACCCTACCGTTCGACCCAGCCATCCCACTCCTTGGAATTTACCCAAAGGAGTTTAAATTGATAAAGAAAAAAGCGGTCTGCACCCTAATGTTTATTGCAGCACAATTCACAATAGCCAAGACCTGGAACCAACCTAAATGCCCATCAATGGTAGACTGGATAAAGAAATTATGGGATATGTATTCTTTAGAATACTATACCGCAGTAAGAAACAACGAAATCCAGTCATTTGCAACAAAATGGAGGAATCTGGAACACATCATGCTGAGTGAAGTAAGCCAGTCCCAAAGGGACAAATACCATATGTTCTCCCTGATCGGTGACAACTGACTGAACACCAAAAAGGAAACCTCCTGAAGTGAAATGGACACTATGAGAAATGGTGACTTGATCAGCATAGCCCTGACTGCTAATGGACAACTTAATACATTATCCCTCATAGTATTTTTTTTTTGTCTGTTCTACTTAATATGACTGGTTTAATTCTGTAATTATCACACAGTTATTCTTAAGTGTTGAAAATTAACTGAAATGTGATCCCTGTTAAACATAAAAGTGGGAATAAGAGAGGGAAGAGATGTATAATTTGGGGCATGCTCGGGCTGACTTGCCCCAGTTGGTAGAGTTGGAAACATACCAGGGGATTCCAATTCAATCCCATCAAGGTGGCATGTGCCAATGCCATCTCACTATTCCAAGTGATCAATTTCAGTTCACAATTGATCATAATGAAAGGACTAAGAGTCAAAGGGAGCACATAAACAAGTCTAGTATCTGCTAACACTAACCGATAGAATAAATAAAGGGGAGAGTGATCCAACATGGGAAGTGAGATACTCAGCAGACTCATAGAATGGCGGATGTCCTAAATAGCACTCTGGCCTCAGAATCAGCCCTAAAGGCACTCGGATGTGGCTGAAAAGCCCATGAGAGTATTTCAGGCATGGAAAGCCAAGACACTCTGGCAAAAAGATCTCTGTGAGTGAGATCCCAGTGGAAAGAACAGGTCTTCAAAGAGGGAGGTGCCTTTCTCTGAAGGGAGGAGAGAACTTCCACTTTGACTATGACCTTGTCTAAACAAGATAAGAGTCGGAGAACTCAAGGGGCTTCCATAGCCTTGGAAACTCATGACTGGTGCATAGGGAGATTACTGATGCCATAAACAGGAGTGTCAATTTGTAAAGTCAACAACAGGAGTCACTGTGCACTTACTCCTCATGTAGGATCTCTGTCCTTAATGTGCTGTACACTGAGGCTTAATGCTATAACGAGTACTCAAACAGTATATTTCACTTTGTGTTTCTATGGGGGTGCAAACGATTGAAATCTTTACTTAATGTACACTAAACTGATCTTCTGTAAAAAAAAAAAAAAAAGAAATTATCAATTCCCAACTTGACTCTCACTGGGATTAAACACGACAATAGGTCTGATCTGATTTCATCATCATTTAAAAAAAATCATCTATTATTTTTCACTTTATGTTTCTGTGTGGGAACAAACTGTTGAAATCCTTACTTAAGGTATACTAAGCTGATCTTCTGTATACTAAGATAATCGAAAATGAATCTTGATGTGAATGGAAGGGGAGAGGGAGTGGGAAAGGGGAGGGTGGTGGGTGGGAGGGACGGTATGGGGGGGAAAGCCATTGTAACCCATGAGTCGTACTTTGGAAATTTATATTCATTGAATAAAAGATAAAAAAAAAAGTTTCAAGGACTGTCACAATTTCATTTTTTATTTGAGGAAATACGCTGTTAATGGCGTGAATAATCTTGGTGCTTTCATCTAGATTTTAAACATTTTGAAGTAAAGGAAAATATGCACTGATATTTTAACTTTCGAAGAAAAATGTATTTTCTTCCACATATATCAGTCTACATAGAATGATGATTTTCTACACAATACAAGTAAAGAATGAAGTTCAGGACCAGCACTGTAACAGAGTGGGTTAAAGCCCTGGCCTGAGGCGCCAGCATCCCATATGGGCGTTGGTTCTAGTCTCCGCTGCTCCACTTCCAATCTAGCTCTCTGCTATGGCCTGGGAAAGCAGTGGAAGATGGCTCAACTCCTTGGGCCCCTGCACCTGCATTGGAGACCCGGAAGAAGCTCCTGGCTCCGGGCTTTGGACTGGCGCAGCTCTGACCATTGCGGCCAATTGGGGAATGAACCATTGGATGGAAGACCTCTCTCTCTCTCTCTCTCTCTCTCTCTCTGCCTCTCCTCTCTCTGTTAACTCTTTCAAATAAAAATAAATAAATCTTTAAAAAAAAAGAAGAAGAAGAAGAAGAAGAAGAATGAAGTTCTACCCACATTTCTATAATATACTTTCTCTCCCAATCATATAATGGTTATTTCACTACCATGTTCCTTAATTTGCCCTTTCTCCTTCCGTCACTACTTTTTAAAAAAAATTTTATTTGTTACACAAGTTTCATGTATTTCATAAACATTTAGGAACATGATACTTTCTACCCTGCTCTCCCTCCCACCCACACTCCAAACTACTTCCTCCTCCCTCTCCTATTCCCACTCTTAATTTTTACAAAGATCTATTTTCACTTCACTTAATGATCATAAGTTCAACCCTAAACTAAGGAAAGAGTTCAATAAATACTATGAAGAAAAAAACACTGTTTCTCAGCAGAAGAAACAAGGGCTATAAACAGTCATGTAATCTCAAAATATCCATTTCACTCCAATACATTACATTTCAAGTACTCTATTAGTTTTCAAATGACTTTACTTCAAATTCTTTGAGAAAGAACTCTCTCTACTTCTCACCACCAATCCTTAAACTTACTTTGGTCATCTTAGCCTTCTTTCCCTATTAAAATGAAAGTCTCTCTCCCTACTAAAATCCCATTCCTTCACTTGTACTCTAGCCCCTGTATCTTCTTCTCAAAGATTTTCTCACTAAGTTAATAAACAGCAATCTTAAAGAAGACAAAAACCCAGTGAAACACTCCTTTTTAGGGAATCACTGACCTTGAAGTTCATGGAAATGACAAGAAGAATGGTTCCTCTTTGTAGAATATTTATAGAACTTCCACATTTTTAAAAATTTCAACTCAAAGTAGATTAGGGAATTGGAAAGTGATTCTATTTTCTTATTTGCTATTTTTACACAATTGAGGTTTATATGGAAGAAGAAAATAAGAATGAAAACTTTTTAATAAATTATTGTGCAACTGTTTAGAAATTTTTCTCATAAACAAGTGTTTAATCTTATCAAATATGCAAGTAGATCATATGAATTTTCTCCTTTAAATAGGTAATGAGGTCAATTGCCACATTTTTTTATTAAGCTTTCTTTAATTACAGCTTTGTACTGCCATCTGTTTCCTGCCCAAGCTGTATCACATCTAAATATTTCTTCAGTTTTTTTCATGAGTGAGTCAAAAAATCACCTATTCACTTTCTTTTGAGTTCAGCCTAGATGTTCCTCCCTCTCTCCTATTAATTTCTTTCAGCTTTTTCTCATCCTTTATTCACTTCTATCTTTTCTCTCTGAAAACTAATTCTCTTCTTTTGTAACTAGAACTATCATAGAAATGTGTACACTTCTTTGAAATCATTGCAAGGATGGATTCAAAGGTTTGCTTTTGGCTGTCTAAACCTGCTTTGACTTAGCAGATCCATTTATATTCTGCTTGTTTATGCTTTCAGGTAAGATTTCATTTGTATAAAAAGCTCTAATGGAAGATAGAAATCATTGCCTTAGATTTATTTGCCATTTTATACGATATGTTTTATAAGATAAATAGTCCTATATCTCTTGACCCTCAGCTTTGGATACAGATTGTACCATAAATTTTTTCAATCTATTTAAAATTTTAAATACCCAAATAAAAATAGAGTTTCCTTCTCAAACCTCAATGCTAAAAATCCTAGCATTTGGAGCAATATCAAATTTTAAAGGAGAAGGGCTGGAGCTGTGGTGTAGCGGGTAGAGCTGCTACCTGCAGTTCTGTTATCCCATATGGATGCCAGTTCAAGTCTTGCCTGCTCCACTTCTGATCCAGCTCTCTGCTATGGCCTGGGGAAGCAGTAGAAGATAGCCCAAGGACCCCCTGCACCATGTGGGAGACCTGGAAGAATCTCCTGACCTCTGGCTTCAGATAGCCCCAGCCCTGGTCATTGCAGTCTTTTGGCGAGTGAACCTGTGGATGGAAGAATTCTCTCTCTTTCTGCCTCTGCCTCTATAACTTTCCCCTTTAAATAAATAAATAAAACTTTTAAAATATTTTAAAGGAGACCAAAAATAAATATGCCTCACAAACATTAAGATCCAAAAAATAAGAACGCAAATAAGACAATAAAATTACATGCCAAAACAGTGGAGATCATTTGGTCAGGTCACAGAAGTTAAGTTTCACTCCAACCCTAAGCCATAGTATTACCATGGGCTCGATCATCAGCTAGTCAGTGTACCATTGGTATAATGGAAATCAGGTATTTTGCTGATAAAGCACACATTTATCACTGCTACTATTCAAATAAAAAAAAAAACAACCTTTGAGGGAATCAAGCGTATCCATGTTACTATGGAAAGACAGCTTCATTTGCTGCTAAAAAAAAAAAAAAAAATGCCACCGCTTCAGACTTACCAAGCACTATGATAATAATGAAGGTCAGTACCCTCAGAGCTGAAGTCTTCTGAGAAGTATGCATCTGGAGTGGTTTTCTGCCTCCACTGAAATCCACTGGAACTCAGTCAGTGGACTCAGTGACTGTGTCTCTCTGGGTCACTTTTGTTTACTCTAAGTTCAAAAAGGTTGAATGTTTCTTGGTCATTTGTGTATCTTTATCCTCATCTCTATTCTATATGGTTCTGGTTGATTAGTCACTGAGAGGAAATGTCAGTGAGTTCTGCTGAGTGATTAAGAGGAAGAAAAAAGCCAATGCTGACTACTCATTGGCTCTCCAAAAAGCACAGATATACCAAGAAAAATTACACAACAAGTTTTGTAAAAGGTGGTACTTTTGAAAGCATAAATTGCACATGATAAAATGCACAAAATTTAAGTGTACAGCTTGATGATTTTTGCATATATATTTATATGTGCTTTCATATAATCACTTCCAAGGCCAAGGTATACATCATTTTCATTTCTCAAAGTTTCCTTCAAGTTCCTTCTTGACTCGTTTGGCCAGTTTTTGGACTGAAGTGAAATTCTGTGCATACTTCACTTTAATACTATCCATTGGTTCTTATTAATGTAATATAATTTATTCATTTATTTCCCTGTGGCTTTTGGATTTTTTCAGTTTGGGGCTAACATAAATAACATTTTCATAAGCATTTTTGTTTTGTGCATCTTTTGGCCTGCAAATGCCTTCATTTCTGGGATCTATACCCAGGAATGAAATTAATGGGTCATAGGAAAGTCATGTATGTGATTTTGATAAATACTCCCAGTCTTGGGTTGTACTGTAGCCCCCTCCCCAAATTCACATGGTCAAGTTTTATCTCCCAGTACCTCAGAATATGACCTTATTTGGACATAAGATTATTGAAGATATAATTACAAAGGGTAACAGCAAACTGGAGTTGTAGGGATAGACAAGTTACCAGAGTTCCTTGCGCATTGGCTAATTTTGAATCACTTCACATTATTTGGGGCATCGTTGTCTTTGGAGCTGTTCCAAGTTGTCTAAATCTTGGCCTTGACACAATTAGCAATAGTTAGGAAACTGGCTGGGTATGTTCTTAAGTGAACTGCTCAAAAAGCGGAACTGACCAGCCTCTAGTCAGAACCTCAAAAGTGGGTCTAAAAAACATTATTTTAAAATTAAAAACTATAATAAAATCAACATATTGATTTTCACATTAGTTTAAAGTTTTATTATTTGTGATATTTTGGAGGTCCAAATTATAGAGGAAACTTTTTATCAGGTATTCTATATATCACCTTAAATAATATATAAAATATTTTTATTATGAGAGTAAAAAAGAGGAAAACAAATAGGGATATAAGGAGTCCTTGTCAGCTGATCCATATCTAAGTTTACTATTAAATGGCATTAGTCAATAAAATAGATCTGGGAATTCCAGGATCTTTGATAGTACAGTTTGGCACATGTTGCCTTGGTCTTACCCCTAAGGGCAAAGCTAAAAACTTGTCATGGGACTCCAAATCCCATTAAGTTGGCAGGTACCAATGCCATCTTACTAGTTAAAATGATCAGTTTAAGTGTATAACTGATCATAAAGATAGGAATAAGTGTCAAAGTGATCACATAAATAAGACCAAGTGTCTGCTAATAATAATAGATAGAATTAAAAAGGAGAGTATGGTCCAATACAGGAAGCAGGCCACACAGCAGACTCATAGAATGACAAATTCCCTAAACAGCACTCTGGCCTTGGATTCAGCCCTTCAGGAATTCAGCTCTGGCTGAAAATCTCAGGAGAGCATTTCAGGCATGGAAAGCCAAGACACTCTCACAAAAAAATGACCTACAGGAAAGATCTTTGTGAGTGAGATCCAGGTGGAAAGAAGGAGCCATCAAAGAAGGAGGTACCTTTCTCTGAAGGGAGGAGAGAACTTCCACTTTGACTGTGGCCCTGTCTAAATAATGTCGGAGTTTGTGGACTCAAGAGGCTTCCATAGCCTTAGCAGCTCATGGCAAGAGCCTCGGGTGATCACAGATGTCATAAAGAAGAGTGTCAATTGTTAAATAAACAACAGGAGTCACTGCACTTGCTCCCCATGTAGGACCTCTGTCCTTAATGTGTTGTACTCTGAGAATTAATGGTAAACCTAATCTTCCAACAGTACTTTATACTTTGTGTGTTTGTGGGTGCAAACTGTTCAAATCTTTACTTAGTATAGAGTTTGTCTTCTGTATATAAAGATAATTAAAAATGAATCTAGATGAAGAATGGGAGGGAGAGGGAGTAGGAGGTGAAATGGGAGTGGGGTGGGAGGGTGGATATGGGGAGAAGAACTGCTATAATCCAAAAGCTGTACCTATGAAACATATTTATTAAATAAAGGTTTTCTATAAAAGAGTATTTTATAAGCATGAGTTATATTTTTATGATAATAATTCAAGGTGGCAGTTCCAGCACTTGGGGGGTATGAACTGAGAGTTCAGTGAAGTATTTGTATAGGTTAATGGTATTTTCTTGTAACCAAGGGGAAGAGGTTGTTGTGGTCATGGTCAGAGATGTGGGGCAGGAGGTTATTGTGTAAAACGAGGGCACAGTAGAAGTTGCAAGAGTGTGGGAAGTTCTCTCTCCAGAGGACCTAAGAGTGGGTCTTAATCTGTTCCCTGAGGAAATCAATAATCCCTATTATTAGAATGGCACAGATTGTAAGGAGTACAGGGATGTGTATTTTGCAAGAAAGCAAAGAATATACCAATATCAGGGGCTAAGAAAACAGCAAATTTGAGTAATTAAATACAAGAGTCTCCACTATCAAAGCATGACTTAGAAACTTAAGCCCCAGTGTGGCAGTACTGGTTGGTAGGACCTAATGGAAGGATTTAGCTCCTGAGGACTCCACTCTTATGGATTAATAAGGAGTTGAGGCTGTACATTTGATCTCTTGCTCCCTGCTCCCTCTTGGCCTGTCTTTGCCCTGGATTTTGGGATAATGCAACATAAAGGCCCTCACCAGATGAAACCTCTCAATATTCAGCATCCCAGCCTCCAGAATCATTAGTTAAATGACTGTTTTCTTTGTAAAGTTTCCAGTCTCTTGAACTCAGTTACAACCTGCAGAAAATTTGTCCAATTTTCAGGACTTAGCCCATGACCATTGCTGGAGCAAGGGCCTCAGTTGTCCCAGGTTGAAGCTATTTCTGGAGCAGAGGATAAGTTCAATGTCAAAGCTTTGGGCTGGGGAAACAACCAGCCATCTGAAATATGAAACTGGGGTATGCTTTTCAAGCAGATACCCACTCTAGTTAATATGGGTCTTGATCTTGTGGCTGTATGACATTATTATAACAAGGCTGAGCACTTTATAGAATTTGAAAGTCAAGGGTATCTATTGATGCAAAATTAACAAAGATTATGTGAGCATCCATGAAAGTTCCATAATGCACCAAAGCATCAGAATGGACGAGCACAATTATAACCTCAATTAGGGGAGAAGGAACAAATCTAAAACTCCAAATAGTCCTAGGCATTGGGTGATGAGATGAGTTTTGCTCCAAATAAGTTTGAAATCATACTGCCTAATTCAGGTGTATGCAGTTGATAGACTATCAGGTTGTTTGCTAATTAAAACATATATGGTTGAGACTAGAGCTCCATACTGTGGACAAATCATAATTTACCCAATTAGTATGAACTGTTTGCCTCAGTTGTCAGATTGGTTTGTGACATGTAAACCAATGAGGTTTTCAGGCTAGAGTTTCCATCAGCCAAACTCAATGGCATGCAGGCCTCAGCATTTTTCGTCTTTGATTGAAACATAGCTTACTTGGAAGGTTTGAGCATCTGCACTGCAAATCTGCACAAAGCACCAGACCAGCAGTAACAAGTGCAAGTCAGCAGAAAGCTGAGACTGCACTTGAAAGACTTTCGCTGTCTGATGTTGATTTTTTTCAGTGTGTTTTATTACCAAGGATGCATGGTCTGGTTTTATGATTATGAGATAGGGCATTGATTTTATTATTGTATACGAATGTGATTTTTATTTACTATGTGGAGTTTTTTATCTCTTGTCTTGGAAATCCAAACTGTGGAAATGACCTTGAGGAACTAATTTCAATTTCCTGGAAGATATTAAAGAAAAAGCTCAGATTAATTAACCTCCATCTGTGATCTGAATATTGAGGAAGTTTTTTGAGAGGTTGAAATTCAGATTTAAATGGGTTACATTATTAGATGATTTCATATATGATGAGTCATTGTATAGTAGGAGGTGAGCTATTTCCCCATTAAGTACAGAAAAAGGTAATGGGAAAGAGTTTTTTCAACTAGTGTGAGGTATGAGTTGGCCAAGGGGTCTTGGATTAAAAGAGACTAAGGTCTGATACAAGATATCGACCCAGCTGGGGGTTGTTAGACTGGACTTTAAAAAAGGAATTATTTGAGGAATTATTATAACTCAGATTAAATAGGCTGCCTCAGATCTAGTAGAGTGATGACAGTTTTACTGATTGCCCTTCCTATGAGCTCAACATTGTACATTTGAAAGTGAAATATATGTCTTGATCATCATTAGTAATGTTTGGAACTCTGGAAGAGATAAAGAGTATCCCAAAGAGGCCTTATATTGTGTTTTAATTTATGTAAATATACGTGTGGTTTTGATTTACATTTTGGATTCTGTGAGACAGGAGATTCCCAAAGTTCTTTACCCTGAATAGAATAACTCTTATGCAGTGGTCCCAAAGCTTGTAAAAATGTTCCTGTGAAGCGAGTTGGGGACCATGACATCCAGAACAAAGATGACTGTCCAAAGTTTGTGCGATTGTGCTGACCCCTGGATCTCATCTTGTGTCAAGACATCCTGGGTAATGAATGGAAAGCAACCCATTCCACTGAGCTCCATCATCTTCCATGGTGACAGTGACATCCATATAGTCTAGAAGCTCTCATTGCTATTCACTCAGTCACTCTCAAGGGACTCACTAGGTAGCCAAAGGGACTTGGGGAGGGGTGACCTCCTCCAGCACCATGGCATTTGGCAAAAGACTGAAGACTGGAAAACCACTACTTCCTTCAGGAGAAATATTTCAGGGGGCCCAGGTTTGACACCATTGTATATCAAAAAGATCTGTTGGCATATCAGTCTTATGGTATTCTGCCTGAGTGCCCCAAAGCATGAAGGGCCACTGTATTGGTTGGGTCACATGTGACAGCCTCTATTTCCAGGAGAATCCAGTAAATGCTAAACAACTTTTGCTCTGATGAGACCTAAAGAGTGTGTATTTTGCCTCCGAGCTCACGGACAACAATGGACTCATAGAGAGGATGTTGTCTCTGCCGTGAGTGAGTCTCTGAGGTCATGAATGGGAAGTCCAGTTTATTTTAATTTAGACCAATGTTAAAGCCTCTTTATAGGGGGCAGGTGCCATTAAAAATGAACTTAGTTCTAAGCAGCAGCCTTGGGGATATTAAGCAAAACTGGTAAATGAGGGGTATGTTGCTTCCAGAACCTCCAAAGGACTAGAAGATATTGGACTTGTGTAAAATAAAACTCCCTGGAAAAGGATGTCATTAGTATGTCATGCTTGTGCCCCCAGAGGAAGGCAGATGCAGTTAAATTTTCACCTGTTGTGGTTTTCAGTTGCTGTCCATCAATACTGCATAGTACAAAACTTCTAGACTGACAAGAAATGTGGCCAGCAGGAGGGTAGTTGGTGGCCTGCTTCACAGTCAACCTCTCCTTCTGAGGCCTCCCAGTCTAACCATCAGGGATTGGGGCTCAGACTTAGACAGCCAGACCAGCCTCTCCTTGTGACAGCACAATTAGCTTCTGCTATGCACTGTTAGCATCTACTGGATATTCATAGGTTGAAGCTCTAATCCTTAGTGTGATAGTACTTGGAGACGGGGACTTTGGAAGGTAATTCGATCATGAGTGATGCCTTCATGGAATGGTTAGTGCCCTTTAATAAAACCTCTTTGGTACCTACTGATAGGTATCACACTTGGGTATGACACTGATTTATATTTTCATGATGGTAGTTATATTTTTATTTCTAAAGTAGCACTTCCTTGGACGTTTATTCCAGGGGAGATCTGACAGTGATTAATTCTTTTAGTTTTTGCTTGTCATGGAAAAGTCTTAATTTCTCCTTTTCTTTGGAAGGACAGTTTTGCCAGGTAGAGTATCCTTGACCTGCATTTTTCTTTTTCTTTCAGGACTTTGGATAGTACAGATCGTTCACTTCTGACCAGTAAGTTTTCTCCCAAGAAGTCTGCCATTCATCTAATAAGGATTCCATCATAAGTGACTTAATGCTTTTCCCTTGATGTTTTTAGAATTTTCTCTATGTCTTATGTTTTTGACAGACAATACTGTGCCTCAGAGAGGATCTTTTTTGATCAAAAATATTAAAGGTCCTTTGGACTTCTTGAACTCAGGTTTCCAAATGTCTCCCAAAATTGGGAACATTTTCAGCAATTATTTCGTTGAATCACTCTTCTACAACTTTTGCCTGGTCATTACCTCTGGAATACCCACAATGAAAGTATACCTGCTTAATGGTGTCGCTGGAGTGTCAAACACATTATTCAGTCTTTTGTTTTTCCTTATTTCTTTGTCTGACTTTGTTATTCAAAAGTCCTATTTTCCAGCTCATAAATTCTGTCTACTCATTTCTGATGCTGAGTCTCTCCACTGCTTTTTTCTATCTCATTTATTAAATTCTTTAGCTCCTAGACATTTTACTGATTCCTCTTTATGACCTCTATGTCTTTGTTGAATTTCTCATTCAAATCATGAATTGTCTTTCTAATTTCATTGAGTTCTCTGTATTCTCTTGCGTTTTCTTAAGTTCATGTAAAATCATTCTTTTGAATGTCTGGGCAGGCAACTCATCACGTTCCTTTTTTTATGGTCTGTTGCTGAAGGTTTTTTGGTTTTTGGTCTTTGGTTTTTTGAAGGTGTCAAGTTATCTTGTTTCTTGTGTTTCTGCATTGTGTGTGTGTGCGTGTGTGTGTGTGTGTATCTGGTGGGTCACTTGCCTCTACCAATTTTATAGGGTAGCTTTCATAGTAAAAGACTTTCTGTTGGAAATATATCTTAAGACACTGGTTGGATATGCTGCTTTGGGTTTGGTTCCAGTTGAAAGATTCAGTGTAGTGACCCTGTAGCTTCTTGACAATGTCTGTGGCTGGCCTAAGCTGTGAAGATTGTGGGTTGTGCCACCAGTTGGGATACAGCTCGCTTAAGTAGGGCAGCTTTTGTTGGCAGCTCTGAGTGCAATAAGCTTGGCTGCATGTGTGGGGACCTCATTAGTTTCTGTGGGTTGCATGAGGGTGGGGCTGCCCTGTTGACCTAAGTGGTTGCCCAGTAGTGAGGTGGGTTGCTTTTCAATGTCTCAGGGCCACGTAGGAACTGGGCTATACCAGAATGCCACCAGATACTGTATATGCCAGTATCTGAGGGGCTGCACAGGTGGCTGCTTAGGGCCTCCCAGGGTTGACCTACTCAGAAAGGTCTTCCTAGCTGCTTCCTGGGATCAAGAGTAAGTGGGCAGGACCAAGTGTCTGCTTCTTAGGGATTCAGTGGGATTAGCTTTTGAGAATGGCTGGTCAACTGCTTCTTAGAGCCAGAGAAGAAAGGGCAATCCTTCCCAGCTGCCTCCAGTGGACCTCAGCAGGCTGAGCCACTTGAGAAAGGCTGCTCTTCTGCTTCCTGGGATCATGGGCAAAGCTTTTCATCTGCTTCTTTCAGACCTTTGTAGACTGATTGCCCAGTTGCTTTTCAGAGCTACATGCATGGACAGGGCTAACTGGTTAATTTCTGGAGCACTGGGTAGTAGTAGTGGCTGCACATGTGTTTCTGGATCAGGGTGAGGTTTTCTAAATGTCATCCAATTGTTTCTGCAGACCTAACTACTCACAGTCTGACACACACGTTCTTCCTTGGGCCATCTGAGAGTAGGCAGGACCTCCTGCCTGTTTCATAGGACTGAGTCAGTGGAGCTATTGGGAGCAGCTGCCTGCCACCTCAGAGGACCCTGAGTAGGTGGCCTGTCAACAGGCTCCGTGCAACAAGAGCCTGGGTGAGCAAGGTGGGCCAGGCATTTTCCCTGGAGAAATCCATTAGTATTGTAACCAAGCAGCTACTCAAACTGGGCTCAGGACTGGCAAGTGCCCCAACGTTCTCCAGCATTAAAAGCCTCAGGTGCTTGTGGCACAAGTAGAGGCTGCTAGGGGCTCCTACAAACCATTTCCTCATTTCCCCATCAAGCAAAGTCCCTCGTGGTTCAGGGTTGATCCTGAGAAGCAGAATGACTTAGTGTCCTTCTTTATAAAGCCATCATGTATCTTTGTGCTGTGCAATGTCTGATCCTGTGCTCACTTTCCTGTCCCATCTCCAGGTGGTTGGATATTTTTCCTCAATGCTGTGCTGACCAAGGCAGGGGAAGGGGCAGTAAAAGCAGTCCCTTGGTCACCTGGTAAGTGCAACTCCAGAGGCTCAATCCACATACACTGGCCTTGGAACAGGACTTATGGAGCTTCAGCACTGAGTTTCACCGTGGTGGGTGCAGTACTGGGCCTGGTACTAACACATGGACTTGGTTCTCTCTCCTTTCCCTTATGTCTGCTTTTAGATGCTCTCTGATCATTGGTGTACCATAATAACTAACCAGTCTTGCCATCTTTCAAACCTTTGAGTTCTTGTTCTCTTTAAAAGTTATCCATGTTAGAGATAACCTGCTTTTCCTGTATGCCAAAATATGGTCTCCTATAAAATTACTTTTGGAAATTGTTACATTTCCCTAAATCTGTTTTCACCTGTTGTTGTTTGAACACGTTGGGGACTCCAGCTACTCCATCACCCACCACAACCAGCTTGTCTCACCACCCCCACTGCTCTGAGCAACTCTTCTCCCTCTTCACCTCCAGCTGCCTCTCTAAAGTGCATATTTGACACTGAAATGGTTACCCACATGAATTTCCTGTTCAGGTTGATTTTACCACAGAATTTCCACCACTAATGCAAGCATTTCATCTAATAGCATTAATTGCACAAATAAAAACACAACATATACGTACAAGCCAGGTATCAGGTTCTCACAGTATGATTAGTTGTGGTTGTCTGAAGCACGCTAACTGAGAATACATTGTTCTTTGTTTACTTCTCATCTGAACCACAGGCAAGGTGGCTTGAGTGCTATAGCTTCTATATCTGTTCTCACATTTAGAAATACATTCTTTAATCAATAGTCTCCACTTGTTTTTATTTATTTATTTTCATATTATCTGAAGGCAAAGAGCCAGAGATAGAGATAGAGATAGAGAGATAGATAGAGAGAGAGAGTTAGAGATAGAGATAGAGATAGGGAGATGGGGGGGAGGGGGGGAGAGACAGAGAAAGAGACAGAGAATCTTCCATCCCCAAATGGCAAAAACAGGTAGAGCTGGGCCAAGCCAAAACCAGGAGCCCAGAATTTGATCTGGGTCTCCCTTGTGGATACAAGGGACCCAATTGCTTGAGCTATCATCTGCTGTCTTGTGCATTAATAGGAATCTTGAATCAGATGTGGGGTTGGAATGCTAATGCAGCCACTCTGAAATGTGATGCAGGCATCCCAAGTGACATATTAACCATTGTGCCAAATGCCTGCCCCTCCAAATAGTTTTAGTAATGAGACAGAATTTGATTTGCTCTGTTCCTAAGGGTGGCTTTTTTTTTTTTTTTTGGTCTTTATTCTCCTAACTCAGAATAAAATTAGCCTTGCTAATTATTGAATTTATTGATTTATTGAATTATTTATTGAATTCCCTATACATAATTGTGGTAACCAAAAAAATACTGCTGAAAAGGAGATTATTTCTTACTGCAGTTTTAGTTTTGCATCAAAATTGAGTGGAAAGTATCATATGTCCCTACATAAACTTCACACACACACAAGAATAGAGCCCTCCACCCATCAACATCCCCCACTAAAGTTGTAAATTTGTTATAATGGATGCCCTACACTGACATACGATTAGTACTAACTCTATAAGTTACACTGGTGTTCACTCTATGATACGGTGTGTGATAAAGCCATTTTCATCTCAAAATCAGTAACAGTTTCAGTTTATTTCTCTAAAGTTAGTTAATGATAAATGTAATAATTTTATTTAAAGTAACATGTTGATATGAAAGCACTTTTGTGAAATATTTTACTTTACTAAACACATTCCTAGAAAAGTGTTCAGCTAATGCAATCAATGTCTGTTTCTCTGTGGTAAAATTTTATGCATCTATTTTTTTTTGACTTTCTTAAATTTCTTATACTGAGCATGTCTCACTTTCACCAAAACAAAAAGTCATTATATTTGCTAAAACTGAGAAAAGAGGCCGGCACACCTGCCACACTGGCATCCCATATGGGCACTGGCTCAAGACCTACTGCTACATTTCTAATCCAGCTCTGTACTAATGCACCTGATAAAACAGCTGAAGATGCCCTAAGTGCTTGGGCCCTTGAACCCATTGTGGTAGCCAATTGGGTAGTAAAACAGTAGATGGAAGATCTCTCTCACACTCTGTCTCTCCTCTTTTCTCTGCAACACTGCCTTTCAAATAAATAAAAAATAAATCTTTTTTTAAAACTGAGAAAAACATATGCCTAAAGGACCACTGAAAAATATTCCCACAATAAATGCTATTGCTTATTTATAAAACATATATAGCAGAATCAACTTGAAAATCAGTGGGAGACTTGAAAAATCCCAGAGGAAGATACAATAAGTACTTAAATTTGGGAAGACAAGATCAATAAATTGTATAAATGTAATAGTTCAAATGTCTATTGAGACTAAAACTGAGAATGTATTTACATCACATATGATTCCTAGACCAAGCGCCACAGTGTGCCAGTCTGCCGGGGCTGCCTTATCAAAACACCATCAGCATAAGCACACAGTGTTCATCCAGAAGACAAATTGTCAAGGTTGGAAGACATGTAAGTTAATGATCAGCAAAACTCAAAAAGTCAAGTACTCAAACAATATATTTCACTTTGTGTTTCTATGGGGGTGCAAACTGTTGAAATCTTTACTTAATGCATACTAAACTGATCCTCTGTAAAAAAAAAAAAAAAAAAGAAAGAAAGAAATTATCAACTCCCAACTTGACTCTCACTGGGATTAAACATGACAATAGGTCTGATCTGATTTCATCATCATTTAAAAAAAATCATCTATTATTTTTCACTTTATGTTTCTGTGTGGGAGCAAACTGTTGAAATCCTTACTTAATGTATACTAAGCTGATCTTCTGTATATTAAGATAATCGAAAATGAATCTTGATGTGAATGGAAGGGGAGAGGGAGTGGGAAAGGGGAGGGTTGTGGGTGGGAGGGATGGTATAGGGGGGAAGCCATTGTAATCCATAAATCGTACTTTGGAAATTTATATTCATTAAATAAAAGTTAAAAAAAATAAATAAAAATAAAAAAACTTAAAAAAAAACTCAAAAAGTCCTGCTTGTCTGAATTTTATTAAAAAATGGTCAGAAATCACATTATTTATAAAAACAATGAAAGATGATCGGCACCTCCGCTCACTAGGCTAATCCTCCACGTTTCAGCGCCGGCACACCGGGTTCTAGTCCCGGTCGGGGTGCCGGATTCTGTCCCAGTTGCCCCTCTTCTAGGCCAGCTCTCTGCTGTGGCCAGGGAGTGCAGTGGAGGATGGCCCAAGTGCTTGGGCCCTGCACCCCATGGGAGACCAGGAGAAGTACCTGGCTCCTGCCATCGGATCAGCGCGTTGCACTAGCCGCGGCAGCCATTGGAGGGTGAACCAACGGCAAAAGAAGACCTTTCTCTCTGTCTCTCTCTCTCACTGTCCACTCTGCCTGTCAAAAACAAACAAACAAACAAAAGAAAACAATGAAAGAGGGAAAGTTCTATAGCCAAGGAACAAGTCTGAGTCTTAGGCACTGGGAAGTGCATGAATATTGCCATAACTATAAAAACAAAATGCACAGATCTACTCAGATAAGCCATATAATATGGATCATGAGTTTTCATTGTTTTTTTCACATTTGACAATATTTTGTATCTTTATTGAATGTGAAAAGCAATACTTCCCAAAGTTAAGACTAATTCAAGTTTATGTGATCCTAACTTACAGTTCTTAGCTTAAACAGCAATTCTTTTTTTAATTTTTAATTAATAAATATAAATTTCCAAAGTACAACTTTCGGATTATAGCAGCTTTTTCCCCCCATAACTTCCCTCCCACCTGCAGTCCTCCCATCTCCCACTCCCTCTCCCATCCCATTCACATCAAAATTCATTTTCAATTATCTTTATATACAGAAGATCAATTTAGCATATACTAAGTAAAGATTTCAACAATTTGCACCCACACAGAAACACTAAGTGTAAAGTACTGTTTGAGTACTAGTTATACTGTTACTTCACATAGTACAACACATTAAGGACAGAGATCCTACATGGGGAGTAAATACACAGTGACTCCTGTTGTTGGTTTAACAATTGACACTCTTATTTATGGCATCAGTAATCACCCGAGGCTCTTGTCATGAGTTGCCAAAGCTATGGAAGCTTCTTGAATTCTCCAACTCTGATCTTATTTAGACAAGGTCATAGTCAAAGTGGAAGTTCTCTCCTCCCTTCAGAGAAAGGTACCTCCTTCTTTGATGGCCCTGTTCTTTCCACTGGGATCTCACTGACAGAGATCTTTCATTTAGGTCTTTTTTTTTTTTTTTTTGCCAGAGTGTCTTGGCTTTCCATGCCTGAAATACTCTCATGGGCTTTTTAGCCTGATCCGCATGCCTTAAGGGCTGATTCTGAGGCCAGAGTGCTGTTTAGGACATCTGCCATTCAATGAGTCTGATAAACAGCAATTCTTAAATATTTTGGTCTCATAATTCTTCACACTCTAGAAATTTGAGAATCTCATATAATGCACCTTAGAAAAATAAAGAAAATAAAAAACACATACTCACTTTATAAGTCATCAAAACAATAGCATGAACATATGCCATCTAGAATCTAGAAAATGTCATTGTACACTAACAAGAGAATATACATGCAAAAAGCAATTACTCAAAAAATCTTAGTACTATCATGAATATAAAAACTTGTAAACTGCTGCAAGGGGGTCCTTGGCTAACATTTCTACTACAACTTCACTAAAACAAGCTAAAAGCTTGCTTGGAGACTGTTTTTCTCCTCCTCTTAGATGTCAAAAATGTTAGGGAGGGGCCAGCATCATGGCATGGCAGGTTAAGCCACCGCCACCTTCAATGCCCAACATCCCACATGGACACTCATTCAAGACCACATTGCTCCACTTCTGATCCAGCTCCCTGCTAGTGCACCTGAGAAGGCAGTAAAGGATGCTTCAAGTGCTTGGGCCCCTGCACCCACATGGGACACCAAGATGAACTCCTCGCTCCTGGCTTCAGTCTGGCCCAGTCCTGGCCATTGTAGCCATCCGGGGACTGAACCAGTGGATGGAAGACCTCTTTCTCTAACTCTCCTTCTCTCTCTGTAATTCTGCCTTTCAACTAAATAAAATAAATCTTCAAAAAATATTAGGGAGCAGGAAGTACAGAAAAAGAAGTAGAGATATAAACTAACTTTATACTTGTCATTCTCTGAAAAGTACTTATGAATAAAAAAAAAACTATTTCCAGGTCTAAAAGGAAACCTATGTCCTCTTAATTTATGTTCTTCCCAGCACTCTCTGAAAGATCATTGCTGTACTTTGACAAATCTCAAAAAGTATGCATATAAGATATAAAAACTACTGCTATATTCCTGAAGCTGTACCTGTGAAATTTAATATTTATTAAATAAAAGCTTTCTAAAATGAAAAGCAAAAAAGGGATAAAAACTTTCATATAAATGATCTGTTATCTTCAACCTTTCATTTTATCTTTCCTAATAAGGAGAGAAAGGTTTAGATGAAATCTATCAGAATTTGAGGATTCTAAAACAAGTTAGCTAATTAGAACACAGGGATAGAGATTGCATTGCATCTTGTGATTTTTGTGCTTGCATAATGTCCATGGACAATACTCATGACCTCATGTACCACCATTCAGGGGTAACCTTAAGGTGTCTGAAGGAAAAATAATCAAATTTATGAAGAAAGTCTAAGGCAATTCAAGCAGGACACGATGAGTGCCTGACAAGTCTACTTTCTCATGTTCACACAATAGCTGATTAGGTTAAACAACAGTGTCAGCAGAGACTGACATCTTCATAGGCTCACAGTATTTAACACTTCAATGAGATGTACTCCTCATTTTAGTTGATAGAAATGTTCTCTTCTAAATTAGACAAATAACAGAACCACAAGGATAAACATAAGGAAAGGATACCATGATGGAAATTAGGCTACTAACCACTCATTTCCACTTTTCTCTAAATGAATGTGTATACTTATATCTGCACACACATAAAACAGGAGTTTCACATAAAATCTGATTGTATGCAATTTTTCCAGCACCATTTTTAAAAAGATTATCCAATGCCTGTCCTTAATAATTCAGTCATATTTTTGAAGATTCCAAGATGGTGTTATAGTGACAAGGAGGTCTTCTCTAGGCTAGGCAAAAATAGAAAAAAAATGTGCATTCTCAGGGGAGAGTTGCCTAGGGGGAATGCAGTGGAGATTATGTGGAAGGAGGAGAGAAGATTCTGTGAACCTGTGTGGAAGGTGAAGACCCGCAGCAATGAGCATGGACGCAACAAACAATCCCAGCAGTCCTGAGCCAAAGAAAGTGCCAGCTTTGGAGAGCAAGGTGAGACCAGACTGCAGCAGCCTGTGCCATTGCTGATATAGCTGGAGGGAGAGCCCAGTGCTCTACAATGTCATTGAGTCTGGCCCAGAGCCCTGAGGGGAACAAGCTGCCCATTTGCCCAGAGAAAAATAGAAGGGGTACATCTCTCTCTCACTATCTCCTCCAACAATGGTGCCCAGCAATGGGCTGTGAGAGGGCAGGCACCATTTTGGACATAAGTAGGTAGCAGCTGCTGAAAGTTTTGTGTGCACACCCAGCAACTGGCTGGTACAGTCACCATCTTGTCAGTATAGTCAACTGCAGCAACTCTGCTGCACCAACCCAGCAACTGGAAGGGAGAAGGAGCCATTCTGCCATGAGTAGCATCTGCACAGACGCTTGTATGAACCCAGCATGATTGTCAAACATGTAGGACTGTAGTTGGTAGGTATTGTGCATGTGTGTGATCCAGGGATTTTACCAGAGGGAAAAATCTGCATTTCCCACTCACTTTGAGTCTGGCTGGGGGGACTGACAGGGGCTGGGCACCCACATACGACTGTGAGATGCCCCCCAGCCTTTCAACATATCACAAGCTCCAGGGCCCAGAAGTTACCCTTTTTGACATCTCAAACAGTTAGTCCATCCCTTAAGGAAGTGAAAATTTTGTTGCTTCTGCTCTGAAATTCTGTTGGTTTCCATTGGTTTTACTTCACCATTCTCTCTCTTGGGTTAGTTTCTTTTCTTTGACCACCCCTTAAAATGGGGTGTTCCCCAGATTGTATCCTGTGCCTGCTTCTCAACATCTTGCCCAGAAAAACTTTACTCATTCCCATTGGCATATCCATCACTAAGGGGAAATAATTCAAAAATTCAGATTCCATTATGGTTTTCTATGTGTTAAATCCATATGTCCAACTCGTCTCAATAATGTATTGAATTTAAGCAAATTATCACTTCCTTTCTGTGTTACTTATATAATTAATATCATCCACATTATCAGAAAATACCCAGTCATTTATCACCAACTCCTAGTGAACTCCCATATTTGTCAATTGTCAAAACAATTTACAGATTGAATGTGATCCCAAATAAAATACCAAAGACATTCTTCACATATCTGAAAAAAAGACCCTAAAATTCAAATGGGATTGCAAGAGACCCTGAATAGCTAAAGTAATCCTAAATAATAAAAATAAAGCTGTAGGCATCACAATACCATATTTTAAGACATATACAAGGCAGTTATAATCCAAACAGCTTGGTACTGCCACAAGAATAGACATGTGGACCAATGGAATAGACTAAAGACCGCAGACATCAATCCATGCATCTACAACCAACTAGTTTCTTGGGGCTTGCCACCTAGCTAGCTCTTTGATAAATGAGCTAAAATCACTCCCTGGAGAAAGAACAGTCTCTGCAATAAATGGTGCTGGGAAAATTGGATCTCTGCGTATAGAAGTAAGAAACAAGACCCTACCTTATACTCTATACAAAAATCAACTCACAATCAATCAGATATCTAAATTTAAGACCTGAAAGCATTAAATTACCAGAGGAAAACACTGAAAGACATTGATATTGCTAAAGACTTCTTGAATAAGACCCCAGAAGCACAGACAATAAAGACAAAGATATACAAATGGAATTTCATCAAACTAAGAGGCTTCTACACAGCAAACGAAACACTCAACGACGTAGAGCAGCAACTGACAGAATTAGAAACAATATTTGCAAACTGTACGTCTGATAAAGGATTAATATGCAGGATATATAAGGAGCTCAACAAATTCAACAACAACAAAACTAGCAATCCAATTAAAGAATGGGCTAAGGAAATGAAGAGGCCGGCGCCATGGCTCACTAGGCTAATCCTCCGCTTTGTGGCGCCGGCACACCGGGTTCTAGTCCCGGTCAGGGCACTGGATTCTGTCCCGGTTGCCCCTCTTCCAGGCCAGCTCTCTGCTGTGGCCAGGGAGTGCAGTGGAGGATGGCCCAAGTCCTTGGGCCCTGCACCCCATGGGAGACCAAGATAAGTAGCTGGCTCCTGCCATCAGATCAGCGCGGTGCGCTGGCCGCAGCGTGATGGCCACGGCAGCCATTGGAGGGTGAACCAACGGCAAAGGAAGACCTTTCTCTGTCTCTCTCTCTCACTGTCCACTATGCCTGTCAAAAAAAAAAAAAAAAAAAACCCTAAGGAAATGAAGATTCATTTTTCAAAGGCTGAAATGCAAATGGACAACAGACACATGAAAAGATGCTCAGGATAGCTAGCAATAAAGGAAATTCAAATAAAAACAATGAGGTTTATCCTTACCCCAGTTAAAATGACTATTATCCAAAAATCAAAAAATAACAGGCTGATGTGGCTATAAGGGAAAAGTACCCTAATGCACTATATGATAGGAATGTAAACTCGTACAACCATTATGAGAGTATGGAGATTACTCAGAAATCTGAAAATAGATCTACAATATGACCCAGCAATCCCACTCCTGGGAATTTACCCAAAGGAAATGAAATCATCAAGTGAAAGAGTTATCTGTAACCCATGTTTATAGTAGTTCAACTCATAATAGCTAAGACATGGAATCAACCCAATGTCCATCAACTAATGATTAGATAAAGAAATTGTTGTGTGTATACACACAATGTAATACTACTCAGCCATAAAAAAGAATGAAACCCTGTCTTTTGCAACAAAAGGGATAAAACTGGAGACCATTATGTTTAGTGAAATAAACCAGTCCCAAAAAGACAAATATCATATTTTCCCCCTGATTTGTAGTAATATACAGAGTACAAAAAATGTAATGTATATGAGCAAAATTGACATTTTGAGATTTGATTATTGTTTATAGCCACTGTCTCTACTCATGAGGGATAGTGATTTTTTTCTCCTTATTGCTTGTTGAATTCTTTATTTAGTGGAGGGTTTTGCTTGTGATTATAAAATAAACTGAAAGTATGGCATGGTAAAAATTAAAAGAAAAAATAAGAAATTAATATATTCTATTTGCCCCTCCATATCCATTCCTCCAAACTTCTCCATCCTTCTCTGTGCCCTAAGCAGCTAATTCATTGGAGACACTGGCGGTAGATGTAGGGTAGGATGAATGAGATCAGAGCCTTATGTTTTCCCTGTGTGGATGTCATTAGTTGTTATATCCCAGAACTGCAGCCACAGTCCTATAGGAAGTCTTCTCAGAAAAACAAACAAAAAGCCTTTTCCAAACTCCTTCATCTTGAAGCTAGGCTAATAAATGGAATGTCTTCCACGGGTTGCAAGCCCCAGGAAGCTTCATTATTGATTTCCACAAACACTGACTGTATCTTTACAATAAAGGCATTCCTTCAATTAATCCTCCTCAAATTTCTCATTTAGGTGTACAATTTGTTTTCTGCCTCGCCTCATTAACATGTCCCATTTGGGAGATGTTAAAATGTAAAGGGAAAAAAAACTACATCTTAGATATAGTGAATTATAGCACTTAGCTCCTCTGAGTCTCACATCCTCCATAGAATTATTATGAGGATTAAATGAATTGAGGAATGTAGAGTTCCCAGATAAGCAATTGATTTGTAAGAAGCAATCAATAAACACCATCATTAGTATCTTCAAAGCATTGTGGTAGATGACATGGGTTATACAAAGTTGAGAAAAAGAATACAGTTCCGAGAATCTTGTGCAAATATTACTTCAAATCTAGATCTATCATTTTGCTAATAGCTGTGCTTTACCTATGAGACGATGATAGCTGTGTTGGAAATTCCCATTAGGCAACACAAAAGTACACACATAATATCCATCATGAGTGATGGCCACGGATCAATCTGAAGAGCATAATTCCGGTCAAGTCTGGAGGCCCAGGTGATTCTCTTGTCAGTGCAATTAATTTCCATTGTGTCATTTCTGTCTCCCCCTGTAAGCTTTGATGCAGGTAGGCATATCTCTGAAGATTATTTCTCATTCTATGAGCATCACATCACAGTTATCCATGAGTCAAGAGGGAAGAGAGCACAGCCTTTATATACATCAGTGCAGACAGCAAAGTATTAAGTGGACACAGGAACAAAGTATTCACAAATTCTCCATGGATTTTTCAACATTACCCACTGGCATCATCATTTTACCTGAAATACTTCTAATTAATAAAAATAAGTATTAAATATTAAACTGCATAGAGCCACCTGATATAAATATCAGTGTACACTATTTACCTGTAAATAAACAGGTAAATACAGCATGCAACTCCAAGATTCATCAACCATCTCCTATTTATTCAATAACAAGCTATAAGTTTGAGTATCACTCTTTCTAAAGTAGCAGCATGGCAATCCATCCTAGGTGGGAGACATGAATGACCTAGTGTGGCTATCTGAAGTCAAACAGAAAATGACTCTCTAGCTGAATCTCCAAGGTGGAGATACTCAAAGAGAAGATATTTGGGAAAGCATACACAGAGATAAAGCAGACAGAGTCCAGTCCATTCAGTGGGACTGAATGAGAAAAGCAGATATCACCAGAGGAGAACCAGGAGACAAATTGGCTGATGAAGTCCTGGAATTCAATGCCAAGGAATATACACTTATCCAGTAAGAAGAATAAACAGGAAACTCCAACAAAATTTGGGAGAATGGAGTGAATTTAAGAGGGAAATATTTTATGAAGAGAATTGGTTGTGTTATGAAAAATGATTATGAAAATGAGACCAGGTATAGAAAAATGGATTGGAGAAAAATTGCTACCACCCACGGAAAGGATAATAAGCTATGGCAGAGCACTGGAAAGAGAGGAGAGATGCAAGTCCTTTTCCAGAGAGAAGCACCAACAAAAAAAATGACTTGCATAGATACTCATTTTTTTAAAAAATTTAATAGCAAAAATTAGAAATTTGGGGCTGGTGCTGTGGCATAGTGGGTAAAGCCACCAGCAGTGGCATCCCATATGGGTGCCAGTTCAAGTCCCGGATGCTCCATTTCTGATCCAGCTCTCTGCTATGGGCTGGGAAAGCAGTAGATGACCAGGAAAACCAAAAGCAAAAGGAGGGGCCAAGAAGCAGCATTACACTTCTGGGCAGTATGTGCCTAACATGGGGTCACTTTGATCGAGGACAAGGACAATGAAAGGGGCATAGAAGGGGGTTCTGTGCTCACCCTCACAGAACAGAACAGCACACAAAACACCAAGGGGCCTACCTGCCGAAATCAAGGGGGGACCTCGCCAAGTCCAACACTCTGTCCCTCTCTCAGTCACGTTGGGCACCAGATGTTGCTGTGGATTTGTTCTGGGAGGAGAAGCATGGTGGAGGCAAGAGGCATGGAGTCAATACACAGACACCCGAAGTTGAGTGAAAGCGGGGCAGAAGAGAGCAGCCTGCAGACTCGTTTATTTCAGTTGATGCAGCAGCGTATATAGCCGAGGCAGCCAATCCAGTCAAGGGGTGGTTTATGCTGTAACCAATCACTGCCTATTGCCAGGCAGGCTCCTTTGCCAGGTGGGTTCCTCTGCCATTTCCTGAGTAACTGAACACACTTCTCACTTGCTCGCCAACGCCATCTTGGCACAGCCTTTTCATTCCACCACAGGAAGACCTGGAGGAAGCTCCTAGCTCCTGGCTTCAGATCAGCGCAGCTCTGGGGAGTGAACTAGCAGATGGAAGACGTCTCTCTCTCTCTCTCTCTGCCTCTCCTCTCTCTGTGTAACTCTGACTTTCTTTTTTTTTTAACTTTTATTTAATGAATATAAATTTCCAAAGTATAGCTTATGGATTACAATGGCTTCCCCCCCATAACTTCCCTCCCACCCGCAACCCTCCCCTTTCCCGCTCCCTCTCCTCTTCCATTCACATCAAGATTCATTTTCAATTCTCTTTATATACAGAAGATCAGTTTAGCATATATTAAGTAAAGTAACTCTTTCAAATAAATAAATAAGTCTTTTAAAAAAATTAGAAATTTAAGATATCTCTAATTGTAAATAGAGTCCTTAACTGCTTATGTGAAATGTTCACTTTTAATTCTTATTTCTTCATCTCTCATTGGACTCATTTCCCATGTATCAGAATATTCAAGTGGGCTTCAAAAACATTTTTATTAAATCACTGTGTAATCACTATCAGGATCCTTCAAGAAGTTCGCGGAGGATAGAATTAAAAGATATTGTGCAAAATCCCTTTGTGCACAACGTCAAGCAAACCTTTATTCATTTCATTGTAGTTCAGGTTCTTCATTGGTTAAGACAAATTGGTTTTTCTATCACACGGGCTTTTGATTTAAGAAAAATCCGCTAAAATGAATTAAATAGCATATGCCCTACCTATAAGGAAATTTACATCTATGTTCTTCAACTCTTTCCAAAAAAAAAAAAAAACTTTCTTGCAAATGATGCACAGATATCCTCTAAGAATTTTCATGAGTCTCTTTCTGAAGAACATAGTTCTTGCCATTCAAAAAGACTTGCCATTCAAAATATGACCTACTGATCAGCAGCATTGGCATCACCTGGAAACTTGTTAGAAATGCAGAACATTAGGGAAAAGAAAAAAAAAGAAGAAATGCAGCACCTTAGGCTCTCTTCCAGTGACCTTTCTGAAATTTTTAGCCAAGAAAATAAGAACAACAAAAATGAACATTTTTAAAGACACGAAGAATTCTAGCAGAAAATATTCTAATGCATCTTTCTGATCATGATTTCCTCGCTACTGCACCCCAACTCCCCTCACCCATCCCCCTCCCCAGCTTTTCCTACAGACTTATCAGCTATGAAAAGGAGAAAAACTGTGAACAGTATCCCAAAAACTAAAGCCATCTTCCAAAAGAAGTTTCTTCTACTTGTTTTTCTTATGCTTACCTCTGTGTTGTTTTACAATGTGTGATACACTTAGCCATAAGGCTAAATTTCTCTTGGGCTGCCCCATAAGCACTTGAGAAATCCCCGTTCTTCTCACTATATTTCATTTTACCTCATGAGCTGTTTAAAAAGAAGTGTTTTCTGTTTGAAGAGTGGACATGATAAAGATCGCATTTCTTGCCTTTCATCTTTATACAGTTATTTATTTCCAGAGGAGCATATATATTTGACTCATGATTAAGATTCAGTTATGACTGAGCTGTATCAAATGAATCTTAAGGCATGTTTCATTACTTTTTATTAATCAGAGAGTAGAAAGTTAGTGAGATTAAGTAATTTAGTCTAAGTCAGATAATGATAGAGCAGTAAAACCAGGATAGAAACTTGTCATGGGTAATTTTCCTTACCTTGCATTGCACTTTGCGTGCATGTCTGTGTGCATTTGTCTGGGAATTCAATGTGTGGCTTCTGACAGTACCTAAATGTGACTTCCTCCCCTGGGGACTTTATGCACTTTAATATAAAAAACACTGCACCAGAAAGTATTTTAAAGTAAAATATTTTCAGAAAGACAATAAAACAAACAATTATCCAACAAATAATGACAGTGTTAACCACTTCTTTATTGTTTCTACTTTATTTTTGTTTCTATCCTTGTTCACTTTGTTTCTAGCTAAAGCAATTTAGGATATGCTGTCTCCTGCTGCAAACTCAACTTTTCTTTATGAAGTCTGAAGGTGAAGACTGAAAGAGCAGATTGGTAAACAGAAGTTTCTGCCCTTTAGGCTTGTCCTGGGGCCCTACCTTTTTCACTCCAATGGTTAACACTGGCTTCAGTTCGGTTAAACCAAAAGGAATGATTAATGATAATTTCTTATTTAAAAAGTGGCTATGATTGTGTACATATGTGAAATTTCTAGACTATACACTTGTCACCAGGATTAGATAGATTCTTGTCACAAGACAGATAATTCTTGTACTCATTGGAAGGTAAAAAATTGGGATTTTTAAGTGAAAGAACAAATCAAGTATGCCCCTATTCTTTCACCTTCTAATTTGAATTGGTTTTTGTGTGTGCTGTTAGATACAGTTCAAAGTTTGTTTTGTTTTGTTTTGTTTTGAACAGAGATAGTCATTTTTTCCAGCAGTAGCTGTTGAAGAGACTGTCTTTTCCCCACTGTGTACTTATGGAAACCATAGAAGACCAGATGACCATTGGATGCATGGATTCCTCCTGGAATCTCTATTCCATTACATTAGTCTATATGCCTATCTATGCTACTACCATATAGTTTTAATTACTGTAGCTTTGTAATAAATTTTTAAATAAAGAGATAAAAAAACCTACTGTACACTTTAAGAACTAGAAAGATTCAAATATATAAACTCAGAAATGAAAGAGAAAACATTACAACTGATGCCAAAAAATAAAGATCATTAGACTATTATAAGATAACTATAAAACAGCAAACAGGATAACTTAAAAGAAACATATAAATTCCCAGAAACATACCACCTGCTAACCTTATATAATAAAGAAATAGAAAATGTGAACTGACCAATGATGAGTAAGGAAAAGAGCCTTGGGTCTAAAAAGGCAGAGAATTGAAACAGAGACATCCTTTCCCCCAATAAATCCAGAGTAAACTTTAAATAAACCCAGATATCTTTAAAGGAAAATGAAGTTATTTATCATACCTTAATATTGGTTAATGAAAATAGCACTGGAAAAGCACTGCATTATGAATTTGTTGACACAACATTGCCCTCACACAGGTTTAGAGGTTATCTGAGAAACTCCAAGCTAAAAATTCAACTGAGGGCCAGTATTGTGGCATAGCAGGTAAAGCCACCCCCTGCGATGCTGACATCCCATATGGGTGCTGGTTCAAGTCTCTGCTGATCCACTTCTGATTCAGCTCCCTGCTAACACACATGGGAAAACAGCAGAAGATGACTCAAGTGGTTAGGCCCCTACCATCCATATGGGAGACCTGGATGAAGCTCCTGGCTTAGGCCTGGCCCAGCCCCAGCCATTGCAGTCATTGCAGCCATTTGGGGAGTGAATCTGCAGATGAAGCTTTCTCTCTCTCTCTCTGAATAAATAAAATAACTAAATCTTGAAAAAAAAAAAAAAGCTTCAATTAAGAATCCACACAGGGTAGCATTCTCAGCAGGAGCAAATCAATTTTGTAGGAAGCTTGCTTCACCCCAGGTTCCACATGTAGTCAAATATAAGCGCATAATCCAAAATATATTTTTTAAGAAAGGCAAATATCAACAGTGGGAAATGTAATAAAAAAGCAAAATAAAAAGACCTATCAAAAGACTTTTTTACATTTATTTATTTATTTGAAAGAGTTACACAGAAAGGGACAGAGAGACATCTTCCATCCACTGGTTCACTCCCCAGATGGCCACAACAGCCAGCACTGGCCCAGGCCAAAGCCAGGAGTTTCATCCAGGTCTGCCACATGTGTGGCAGGGGCCCAAACAGTTGGAACACCTTTGGTTGCTTTCCCCCAGCCATTAGTAGGAAGCAGGATCACAACTAGAGCAGCCAGGACACAAACCGGCACCCATATGGGATGCTGGCATACTTGCTATGCCACAACTCTGGCCACCTTTCTACAGGTGTAAATGTTATAAATTTTAAATAAATTTGTAGAATATGTAATTAATATTTTTGCAAAATAATTGGTGGAGTGTCGGTGGAAATTCAAAATAATATTCAAATAGGCAAAAAGACTTAAAAATTAAATTTAACTAATATAATCAAACTTATATTTATTTAAAGTTAAAACCCAATGAAATAGTCACACAGATTAGATACAGGTGAAGAAATATTAGTATCTAAGAGAAACCTGAAAAAAATCACACAAAATGCGACAAAGAAAGATAAAGATAAAAATGTCTTTAAAAAAGTGTTCAGTCATGAAAGATAAAATGAATTCAAAGGGATACAAACTGGGAAGGAATAAGTCCAACTATCCCTATTTGCAGACAACATGATACTTTATTTGGAGGATCCAAAGAACTCCACTAAGAGACTATTGGAACTCATAGGAGAGTTTGGTAAAACAGTAGGATATAAAATTAATACACAAAAATCAGCAGCCTTTGTATACACAAGAATCCATACCATCAAAATGTCCATTCTTCCAAAAGCAATTTACAGATTCAATGCAATACCAATTAAAATACCAAAGACATTCTTCTCAGATCTGGAAAAATGATGCTGAAATTCATATGGAGACACAGCAGACCTTGAATAGCTAAAGCCATCTTATACAACAAAAACAGAGCTGGAGGCATCACAATACCAGATTTCAAGAAATACTATAGGGCTGAGAAAAAACTTCTAAGATCAATCCCATTCACAATAGCTACAAAAACAATCAAATACCTTGAAATAAACTTAACCAAGGATATCAAAGATCTCTATGATGAGAATTACAAAACTTCAAAGAAATAGATATCAAAAAATGGAAAAATCTTCCATATACATGGATTAGAAGAATCAATCATAAAAATGTCCATTCTTCCAAAAGCAATTTACAGATTCAATGCAATACCAATTAAAATACCAAAGACATTCTTCTCAGATCTGGAAAAAATGATGCTGAAATTCATATGGAGACACAGCAGACCTTGAATAGCTAAAGCCATCTTATACAACAAAAACAGAGCTGGAGGCATCACAATACCAGATTTCAAGAAATACTACAGGGCAGTTATAATCAAAACAGCCTGGTACTGGTACAAAAACAGATGGATAGACCAATGGAACAGAATAGAAACACCAGAAATCAATCCAAACATCTACAGCCAACTCATATTTGATCATGGAGCTAAAACCAATTCCTGGAGCAAGGACAGTCTTTTCAAGAAATGGTGCTGGGAAAATTGGATTTCCATATGCAGAAGTATGACACAAGACCCTTACCTTACACCTTACACAAAAATTCACTCAACATGGATTAAAGATCTAAATCTATAACCTGACACTATCAAATTATTAGAGAACATCAGAGAAACACTGCAAGATATAGGCACAGGCAAAGACTTCTTGGAAAAGACCCCAGAAGCAGAGGCAGTCAAAGCCAAATTTAATAACTGGGATTACATCAAATCAAGAAATTTCTGAACTGCAAAAGAATCAGGAAAGTTAAGAGGCAACCGACAGAATGGGAGAAAATATTTGCAAACTATGCAACAGATAAAGGATTAATAACCAGAATCTACAAAGAGATCAAGAAACTCCACAACAACAAAACAAACAATCCACTTAGCATGGGCGAAGGACCTAAAAAGACATTTTTCAAAAGAGGAAATTCAAACGGCCAAGAAACACATGAAAAAAATGTTCAGGATCACTAGCCACCAGGAAAATGCAAATCAAAACCACAATGAGGTTTCATCTCACCTGGGGTCAGAACGGCTTACATACAGAAATCAACAAACAACAGATGCTGGCAAGGATGTGGGGAAAAAGGAACCCTAATCCACTGTTGGTGGGAATGCAAAATGATAAAGCCACTACGGAAGACAGTTTGGAGATTCCTCTGAAACCTGAATATAACCCTACCACATGACCCAGCCATCCCACTCCTCAGAATTTACCCAAAGGAAATTAAATTGGCAAATAAAAGAGCTGTCAGTACCTCAATGTTTATTGCAGCTCAATTCACAATAGCTAAGACATGGAATCAACCTAAATGCCCATCAAGGGAAGACTAGATAAAGAAATTATGGGATACGTACTCTATGGAATACTACACAGCGGTTAAAAAAATGAAATCCGGTCATTTGCAACAAAATGGAGGAATCTGGAAAACATCATGCTGAATGAAATAAGCCAGTCCCAAAGGGACAAATATCATGTTCTCACTGTTCTGTGAAAACTAACTGAGCACCTAAAAGGAAGCCTGTAGAAGTGAAACTGGCACTATGAGAAACAATGATTTGATCAGCCCTTGTCCTGACTGTCAAGGAACAGCTTCCTATATTATTCTTTTTAGTAATTCTTGTTCTACTTAATACCATTGGTTGAACTCTTTAATTAACAAACAATTATTCTTAAGTGTTTAAATCCAATAGAAAATTGATCCCTGTTAAAAATAAGAATGGGAATAAGAGAGGGAGGAGATGTACTGTTCAACACACACTTCCTTGGACTTACCCATAAGGGTAAAGCTGAAAACTTGCCATGGAACTCCAAATCCCATTAAGTTGGCAGGTACCAATACCATCTTACTAGTTATAGTGATCAGTTTAAGTGTATAACTGATCAGAAAGATAGGATTAAGGGTCAAAGGTATCACATAAATAAGACCAAGTGTCTGTTAATAATAACTGATAGAATTAAAAAGGAGAGAATGATCCAACATGGGAAGCAGGACACACAGCAGACTCACAGAATGTCAAATGCCTTGAATAGCACTCTGGTCTCAGATTCAGCTCTTCAGGTGTTCGGATCCGGCTAAAAAGCCCATGAGAGTGTTTCAGGCATGGAAAGCCAAGATACTGTGCAAAAAAAAACAACCTAAATGAAAGATCTCTGTGAGTGAGATCTTGGTGGAAAGAAGGGGCCCTCAGAGAAGTAGCTACCTTTCTCTGAAGGGAGGAGAGAACTTCTACTTGATTATGGGCTTGTCTAAATAAGGTCAGAGTCTATGAACCCAAAAGGCTTCCGTAGCCTTGGTAGCTCATGGCAAGAGCCTCGGGTGATTACTGACGTCATAATAAGAGTGTCAATTGTTAAGTCAACAACGAGAGTCACTGTGCACTTGCTCTCCATGTAGGACCTCTGTCCTTAATGAGTTGTACTATGAGAATTAATGGTAAAACTAGTCTTCAAACAGTTTTTTATACTTTGTGTGTCTGTGGGTGCAAACTGTTGAAATCCTTCCTCAGTATATAAAGATAATTAAAAGTGAATCTTAATGAAGAATGGGATGGTAGAGAGAGTAGGAGGTGGGACGGGAGTAGGGGTGGGAGGGTGGGTATGGGGAGAAGAACCACTATAATCCAAAAATTGTACTTATGAAACATATTTATTAAATAAAAGCTTTCTATAAAAATTTGATATACTTAACAACAGACACAAAAAGTAGAGATTAAAAGGATTAAAAGAGGTAGACTACAGAAACAGTAACCAAGACAAAGCTCATTGTAAAAACAATGCCACGCCTGTAACAACAGGCACACCTAGGATCCAAACTGTGGATTCTATGCCATTTCCCAAGAAAAAGAACCAGGACTCTTGGGGAAATAGTTTCTTCCAGATTCGAGGCAAAGAAGGTACACAAGGAAACTGGAACATTTTGTTGTTTGGAAAAGCAACGAAAAATGAAGAACCAAATTTTAAAATGGGCAAAGGACTTGAAAATACATTTCTTCAAAGGATGTATACCAGTAGTCAATAGGCCGATGAAAAGATAATCAGCCTCATTAAGCATTAGAGAAACACAAATCAAACAGATACCAATTCCTACCCACTAAGATGTAGAAAAATTGGAACACTTTTGCACTGCTAGTTGGATTATACAACAATATAGTCATTATAGAAAGAGGTGTGCACTTTCTAAAAAAAAAAAACTGCAGTTTTCTTGATATTTCCCACTCTGGTGACCCAGCAAATCCACTTCTGGGCACATACCCAAAAGAACTGAAAGCAGAGGCATGAACAGATATTTGTACACCATGTTCATAGTAGCTTTATTCACAAACAGCCAAAAGGTGGAAGCAACCTGAGATATTGAAATAAAAATAGACATATAATGAAATGAAACACAGCAGAGAGTCTCTATAAATAGACCCACACAGGGGCTAGTGCCTTAGTGCAGTGGGTTAATCTTCCACCTTCAGTGCCAGCATCCAATATGGGCATTGGTTCTAGTTCCGGCTGCTCCTTTTCTGATCCAGCTCTCTGTTATGGCCTGGAAAAGCAATAGAAGATGGCCCAGATACAAGGGCCCCTGCACCTGCATGAGAGACCTGGAGGAAGCTCCTGGCTCCTGGCTTCAGATAAACGCAGCTCTGGCTGTTGTGGACACTTGGGGAGTGAACCAGAAGATGGAAGACCTTTCTCTCTGTCTCTCTCTCTCTCTCTCACTGTCTGTAACTCTGACTCTCAAATAAATAAAAAAAATTATTCAAAAATAATAGACCCATACATGTAAGTGCAAATGATTTTCAACAAAGATAAAGAGACAAATTAGTGATACTGAGATATCCACATATAAAGTCATTCATATGCAATAAAATGAACTTCAACCAATACCTCATCCATATACAAAAATTTCTTTAAAGTGAATCATAAGACTATGTATATAATCTAAAACTATCACACTTCCACGTTAAAACAGAGGACAAAACATAAACTAATACACAGTTTCAGAAGGCAGAGCAATAGTTTCCTGGGGAATGGTGGATGGGGCAACAAGAAGGGTTTGCAGACATGGCTACAAATAAGCATAAGAAAACTTTAAGGGACAATGGGAAAGTTCATTATTTTGTTTATGCTAATGGTTTCACAGGTGTAAAACTGTCAAACTTTAAGCTGTACATTTAAATATGCACAAAATTTAATAAATTGTAGACTTTACATAAGTAAGTTATATATTAATAAAACTATTTTACATATTTATAGATTAAAAATCTACTAATTATGTGAATTATAATGGATAAGTTTCAAATTAGTAGGTGTTGGAAGAGAGAGAAAGAATTAACAAATCCAGGAAAGCACTGAGGAAAAGCTAAAATGAAAAAGAGGGGCATAGTAAATGAGACATATAAAATAATACCGTAAAAACATGACCAAATACATAAGTAATCAAACAAATATGTGTGGTCTAAATGTCCTTATTAAAGAGAAAATTTTCAAATGACATAAAAATCAGCTACATCCTCTTAATTAAAAAGCTATAATTTTTAAAATAAGAGGTATGCCTAAAATGAAATGTCACAGAAGACTTGAAAATAAGGAGGCATAATGTAGGTGAGCGTTCAGTTTCCCATCAAGAAAAGACATATTCAGCTGGGAAGAGTGCAGGTAGCCGACGGCCTCCAGCTGAAAATGCCGTCAGGACCCATTTCAGCTTCTGAGCTGTGGCTGTGATCTTCCAGGGCATTCCTCAGCCAAGATCAATCTTGAAGGGGTATCAAGATTTCACCATCTATCATCTAAAAGACTATTGAGAAGCTATCTTTGTTCCAAGGCTCCGCAGTTGGTTTGGCCAACACTTGGACAGTTCTAATACTGTGATCTGAGATTCTTATTCAATCCTTTTACCCCCCTCTTTTGCTTTCAGATTCATTTCTGAACATCATGGTTGAACGTTTTTCCCTCCCCTACCCTGCTTCCTCCTCCTTTAATCTATCATGCTTGTTTTTGCATTGTCAAGTTAAGACATACTCACAGTTTTGTTCTTCAGTGATATTTAAACATAGAATTGGCCTTGCTAACTGAGCCATATCCCAACCACGGATATATGAAGGATTAACAAAAGTTCAAGGACAGGGTTAAAATGTCTGTTGTACACAACTTGATAATATTTGAATTATGTGCAGATACTTAACTGATTGGGTTTTTTGGTCATGTCAAATGGTTTGATCAAAATAATCATGTACCAACTGTGATAATATTATTTTTACATCTGAAATAAACTAAAAATCTCTTTCAGGATAAAGCCTACAATAACTTAAATGTCTGGAAGAAAGAAAAGATATTAATATAACAAAATAAACCAACTCAGACGGTATAACATGAATGGGTATTACTTTAATTTCCATCATAGTGAAAAAATACTAATGCTTTTCCTGTTCTAGAGAAAACAGATTCATTGTTCCCATAATTAGATATATTTTTCATGATATTAAAAATCCTCTGTATACATAAAACCAATCGTTTAGTCCACATAAAAATGGAGGAGAGAGTCACAGAAATTCCTGGCCACTCTTTTAGCACATAGAAACCAATTCCTCCACAGTGCCTAATTAGCTGCTTACATAGTCCATAGATATTTGTTAGTTGATAAATACATCAGAATAGAATGGACACCATAAAACACAATTCCAACTTGTCACATCTGCAAAACTACTGGCATTAAATATCAACACTTTTAGAGAGATGAATTCAGACAAAACTGACATCCTCACACATGCATTTTCTGTCTTACAAATGACAAAAATATAAACTGTTTTATTAAATAGTGTAATACTTATAATCTTACATCATATTTACTAACTAGTTGATTGAAAAGGGAAAGTGGAAACTGGAGATGTAGAAATAACAGATATTAAAATAAGAGTATAGGAAGAGGCACATTCAATCACTGTTGGAGGGAATATAAATTGATACAATTAGACATATCTTTCAATAATAAAAATACACACCCTTTGATCTGGCAATTCCACTCAAGTAAATTATCCTGCAGATATTCTCTAACAAATGTAAAGAGATAAATCCACAAGAAACATTCTAAGCAGTATAGTTTATAACACAAAACTCAAAACCATCTAAATGTCCAATCACTAGGACTGTGTTTAGTTAAATTATGACATAACCAGACATGGAATTTTATGTAGCGATAAAAAGAATGAGGTAGCTTTGCTTGTGTTGACATGAAAAGATACCCAAGACATGTTTTCA
Organism: Oryctolagus cuniculus; assembly: GCF_051225735.1. Classification (NCBI taxonomy): domain Eukaryota; kingdom Metazoa; phylum Chordata; class Mammalia; order Lagomorpha; family Leporidae; genus Oryctolagus; species Oryctolagus cuniculus. The sequence continues at coordinate 68,884,129 of NC_142870.1, forward strand.
GCATTTTATAAATACAGAGCAACATTACAGTATGTCTCATGCCTGTCTTGGCAGGGATACGTATGTGCCTGTGTGTATGTGTATTATATATACATAAATAGACACATAAACACACCAACATACCATAGGCAATACACTGATCATATATATATAAAAATTTTCTAAAAGGTACATAAGAAACTGTTGATACTTGCTCCTGCATTGTTATTTCTTGAGAAAACTTGGTTTTCATTATTTACTGTATTGCACAATTTGAATATTTTATCATAAGCATGTGCTTTCTTTGTAATAACACGTTCTTCAAAGAAAGAGCTAAGATTCTAAAATTCCAATTGTATTAGGATATAAATGCAAATCCTTTAGAATGTCTTTTTCTTCTAAGGGACTGTTTTGCAATATAATGTTAATATAGATCTTCTGTTCTGGAACTATAAGCAAATCAAAGGAATATTTGGAATGCATCCTGATTCATTTTCCCTGGTGCTAATTCCAATGACCTATAAACTATTGAGGCCCATGCCATCAACTTCACTTTGTAACATCTGAGACATCTTTGCCTTGTTTGCAGTATCATAGAGTGGATTGCTCTTCTCTGTGTAGCTGGCATAGGGCTGCATTTCATCCTAAAAAATAATTCAAAGTCAAACTCAGTTTGAAAAGATCAGAAATTGTTGCATAAAATACTTGTGTTTTGTTACAGAAGCTATTTGTGTTTTCCTAACAAGTGCCCAGAAGCTTTAGTATCTGCCCATAGTGCTTATACTTGTATTTTAGGACCGATATAAACATTAAAGAGCAAAGCTTTGTTCCAATATTTTACCTGCTCCCAAAAAACTGTTGTTTACTTAAGTCTCTATGTGAAGCTATAGCTGTGAGTAAGTGGATTGGAAAAAGAACAAAGTGAAATGAAAATTATTCCAAAGCAGAGTCAAAGACATAGTTAGCAGCTGGTTATAAAAGATCAAGGATCAGCATAGTTTTTAAGTCTGGGTAAGAGGGAAATGATGATGACACTATAAGAGGGGAGCCAAGAATTAGAGATCATTTCCTGGGGGAAGAAACATGAATTCAGTTTCTCCAAAGTTTGCCCAGATGAAGCAAACATTTTGTGTATTAGGCTACAGTCACGAAATGAAAATGTGGTTCTGGAATAGAGTATAAATAGTACTTGGTAGACAGCTAATTAAGAAAATGAATGTACTTGACTATTGTAATAGTTGAATCAGAATGTTTGCATTTTTCAACTAAAACATGAATATTGCCACAAATTAAAAATTGTGCTGTTATATTTTTCAGGCTATGTGGCTTAAAAGTTTGCAAATATTCTTTTTTTATTGTTCTTGTTTTTATTTTTGTTTTTTTGGTTGATCTTACCTCCTCAACAGCAGGAGTAGCTTCTGGTTTTTGCAACTTACATTTTCTATAAAAAATAAATTAAGCCCCAGTGAGTGCAGGAAAAACCACTGTTCAGCTATAAAATGAAAAATTAAATAACTACTGACAATTGTGCTTCATTTTGATAGAAGCCATACTGAACCAGAAATGAACTATCAAAAATGAATGAATACTGTTTGTGTTTAAAAAATCCAAATAAGAAAATTCTGGTTATTGGAAAAGAAAGTAAAATTATGCAATAGGAGCACTGTGCAATAGAATATATATGACATCGCATCCTTGGAACATAAAAGGAATTGTAATTACTTTCCCAAATCAAAACAAAATATCATACATCCTCTCAAATTCTTATCCTAAATTGCCTAATTTATCATTTTTGTATGTCTAAATAACCTAGCAAAGTCCCTCCCATCATTCAAAGTAATTCAATTCTGACACCTTCAGCATACTATTCTTGATTATGAGAGGTAGTGTTAGCATCCTAATCTACCCAGTCAAGTCAATATTTGCAACTCTTTTCTAGTTTAATAACACTAAAGAAGAAAAATGACTCATTAGTCCATACCTGTAGATACAGATCAAAAACCAAATGGTTCCTATGACGACCAAAAGAATAGGGAAGATGATATATAGAATATATTCATGTGATGTTCCTTTAGGATCTGTAATTATAGAAACAAATATATATATATATATATACACACACACAAAAATATATAGATTCAAATATGGTAAGTACAGATAATGAGATATCATTCAGTACTAAAAACAGATGAGCTATTAAGCCATGAAAATACATACAAAAACCTTAATGTATACTGCTATATGAAACAAGCCAATCTGCAAAGTTTACATACAGTATGCTTCCCACTATATGACATTCTGGCAAAGGCAAAACTAGGAAAAGAGTAAAATTTGACCAGCGGTTGCCAGGTATTGGAGGTAGAGGGGTGAACAGATAGAACACAGAGGACTTTTAGGACAGCAAAACAGATTTGTGTGATGCTATAAATGTGGGTGCATTGTCATGCTTATCAAAACCCATAGAATGTGCAACAGCAAGAGTGAACTAGACTTTGAATGATAACAATATATCAATATAGGTTCACCAATTAGCATGATATGTCTGTTCATGATAGACAAGATTTTGAGTTCATAGGGGCAAGGGTTATATGAGAATTTTCTGTAGTCTTCACACAGTTTTGCTGTGAATCTAAAACTTCTCTAAAAAATAAAATCCATTATATATAATATGTATAAACCAGATTATATATCTATATATAATATTGTTTAAGGATGTCTCACAGTACATTTCATTGCACATTAATTTCCTATCATTGTAATTTCTGTGATTTCATTTCAAACACTACTGATCAATAGTTCAAAAAATTATTATAATAGAATCTCTTTATCAATTCAGACTCTAGAGTTTCCAGCAAAACACCACCCTATGTCAGGATTTTGACTAAGGATATGGGAATGGTGAATTCCTATAGCATATCTGTGCAATTTAGATCTCTCTGTTAAAGTAAGAGCAAGGTGTTTCTCACTTCCAATATTCAGAAATAACTGAGTTACTATAAGAAAAGTAGTTGGGAAAAAAAAAAAAAACAATTCTGAAGTCATCTTTCTGCCAGGGCACTACAAAAATGAATGTATAGCAGCAACTCTAAAGCATCTATTAGCTGATGACCATAGTGTAAAGTCACTCTGATAAGCACACAAGTCAACAAAGGACTTGCCATCTCTGAGAGGCAGCGGATTTCAAACTGTGCTCCCGGCGTTCCATGTATGTGGCTTGGGGGCAGCAGAATATGGCAAAGTGGAGGCTGAGCAGCCTGGCACCCAGTCCTCCCACCTCCCTTCAACAGCTTATTTTGTTTGAAAAGGAAAGTTTGGTTTTACTGTTAAAAACAGCCAACACCACTGTTTCAAAACTCTCTCAAACTAAAGAGCTCTGCCTTTGGACGAGTACCACGCAAGGAAGACACAGGAGACCTTTGCACTTATGGGAGTTTAGTCTGTATGGTCCCTTCGATTCTGAGAGCCCCTAAGTATGACATTGTACTGTAATACAGGACAGCGGAATGTCAAACACCACTGACAGGATATTTAGTCTTTTTTCAAAGACAAAAAACAAAATACCACTTTAGGAAAGAATATTGAAAGCATTGGTTTAAACACATGGGTTTCATTTCTCCACCTTTTAAAATTACTGAAGAATTAGTAAAGAAAAATTATAAAGCATATACTACAAAGACAAAGAGAACATGGATGAAAATAAGAATAGATGAAAAATTTCCACTGATCTTTAGGTTAAAAATGAATAGAAAAACAAATGACTTACCCAGTGGAATATGGAAAAACCTTAGTGCTCACAGAATTCCAAAAAGTGTAGGAAATATCAAGTACTTAAAAATAGCTAAAAGAGGATTCTGAATATTCTTTCCACAAAGAAATGATAAATATGTAAGGTGAGAGATATACCAATTACTCTATTTTGCTCATTCTATGAGGTATACATGTTTTGAAATCCCTGTGTACCCCATAAATATATACAATTATATGTCAGTTAAAAATAAAATAAATTTTAAAAAGAAATGAAGTTTTGAGTGTCAGCCTAAATAGAGGTATTCAAGGGAAGTTTGAGCTCAGAAAAGTGGGGGGCACACACCAACCCCACATCCCCTCCCAAAACACTGACAGTCAGGCTCATCCCTCCAAGACACAGAAAGTTATTTTCTACAAAACCTGAACAGTCCCAGAGAAAAGACTGTCAGATACTAGAGTAGTTTAAAACATTTATGGAAATGTGTAATCAAAAGATCTAGTTTAGTACAAAAACATTTGAAACCCATACACAGTTTTTTCATAATATACACTGTCTGTGAACTTCTGGAAGACCCTTCACATGCATGGGTATTACCACTTCCTCATTGTGTTGAAGCTAATCAGGTGACAAGCCACACCATCAGATAGTAGGGCTTCCAAACAGCTCTTTAATGTTCACTTTGAAATGAATCAATAGCCAAGGATTACCAAAGCGCTGAAAAAGTCTGGGATATGAAAGAAAGAGATCAAAACAAATATTTGGAAGACAAAAGGAACTTACATTAAAGTAGACACAGGATCAAGCAGAGGATTGAGGCAAAGAGATTGTCCAGGACAATAGCTGTGCAGCAGGTCTAGTTAGCAACCAGGACAGAGTAATCCAAGAGCACGGAAAAACTCAAGAAGAGATGCCTTCAAGAAAAATACTGCAACAGACAGAACACCAAATAAATCTGACCATCTGGAAAATATTACTAAGAGACTCTCTAGCTTTGTCAGTGAGTTTAGTGATAATTCACAATTGCTATATACATTTTTTTTTTTGACAGATAGAGTTAGACAGTGAGAGAGAGAGAGACAGAAAGAAAGGTCTTCCTTCTGTTGGTTTACTCCCCAGATGGCCGTTATAGCCAGAGCTACACCGATCCGAAGCCAGGAGCCAGGTGCTTCCGCCTGGTCTCCCACACAGGTGCAGGGGCCCAAGCACTTGGGCCATCCTCCACTGCACTCCCGGGCCACAGCAGAGAGCTGGACTGGAACCCAGCGCCCACATGGGATGCCGGCACCACAGGCAGAGGATTAACCAAGTGAGCCACGGCGCCAGCCCTGCTATATACATTATTAAGGAAGTGAAATAAAAGCAAAGCAATAATGAAGTTCAAAAAAATCAAAAAGTTGTTCAAAAAAGAAAGCATGAAGTAATTTTTTATTTGCTACTTAATAAGACTGACATAATTCAAATTAATGTGAACACTGGCCATTTAACGAAAAATTGCTCTACTACTGCATATGAAGGATGAGACAAAGAAGAAAGTAATAATGTAAAATCCTCATCTACCATAAGAGGAAGTATATGACAGTGTCTAAATTTGATAAAGAAATAGCAATACGAGTACATTATTCAGAAAAATGGGATTCATTTGAGGAGTTGAATGAGAACAGAATGACAGGGTCAGAAAAACAAAGGCAGAGCTAATATTTTTCAATTAGAGCCTTACAGAGAAATTTGAAGTTAAACTATTTATATCATATTGATTAAATAATATTTAATTATTTTAAAATAATAGCAAATGAGAGTAGAATGCAAACACAGAGTGAAGGAACTAAACAGGGATAAAGTGAATCATGGATGTTATTATAAAACATTTAAGAAATTCCACCAGAAAGAACCTAGAGGAGAAAAGCTTCCCAGACTAGAAGTGCATGGAAGGCAATTTCAAGTGACTTTACCCTTCTAATTAAAAAATAAGTGTTTGTTTAAAATTATACTTTATCCTTTAATTAAAAACCACAAATATTATTTTAGAAGTATACATCTCGGGGCCAGCATTGTGGCTCCGCAGTTAAAGTCACCACCTGGGACACACACTCTCATATCGGTGAGTGAGTTCAAGTCCCAGCTCCCTGAATATGCACATGGGAAGGCAGTGGAAGAGGGCCCAAGTGCTTCAATCCCAGATACTCACGTGGGACACCCAGCTGACTCGAGTTCCAGGGTCCCAGCTTTGGTCTAACGTAGCTTTCACTGTTAGGGGCATTTGGGGATTGAACCAATGGATGGAAGATGCCTCTCCCTCTCTCTCTCTCTCTCTCTCTCTCTCTCTCTCTCAGGCATTTGGGGAGTGATATATCTCTACACACTCTTTATCCCCTCTTAACATGATTGTTCTGAAAGAATAAAAATATCAAATACAAAACTAGGAGAATTACTAACCAGGAAGTAGATTTTGGGATAAGCTCTTGTTGCCACACAAATGGGAGACAGAGCAGGTCACAGCAGACACATTGCTATCTGGCCAACGGCACGTACTCCAGACAGTCACTGTGCCATTGTCCCAATGTTCTTGCTCAGTGACACAGTCCCCTACTGGGGCCCAAGAGACCTGCGCAGCCGGCTTCCCTGCAACAGCCTTGCACACCGCGGTTCTGTTCTTGACGGGAGACAGCGTCACTTCAGGGCAAACTGCGGAGATTTAAGGAAAAAATCTTACCATCAGGGATATGCAATTTACAGAGGTATTTGTTTTGGTGTCAAATCTAGTGATCTGAAATGCTACATACATGATGTCCCTTACCTGACACTTGGAGGCGATACCCATGATCGAAATTCCCATTAGATGCTGCCATTTGACACCTGTAATAGCCATCATGACTGAGAGCCACTGGGTGGATCTGAAGTCCAGGGTTTACATCAGGTCTGGAGGCCCAGGTGATTCTCTCATCAGTACAGTTGTTTTTTGTGATCTCATTTGTTCCTCCCTTGTAGGATATTTTGCAGATAGGCCTGTCTCTGGGGATTATTTCCCATGTTATTAGCACCACATTTGTCAATGGGATAGGATGGCAACAGAGTACAGCCTTTGTACCCATCAGCACAGTCAGTGAAGTATTAACTGGACACACACAAAAGGAGAATGACAAAGAAAAGCTGTTATGATAAGGCACTTCATGTGCTAAGTTTATCTACAACATAGTACATGGAGCTGTACTCAAAGATTACTTTGCTGCTGACCTTATTCCAGAAATATTGGACTTACATACAAAAATAATATTTGCAAAATACATGTAATGTATTAAAATTAATCCAAACATTAACTAATCTTCTCTGTATTATCTTTGCATTATTACAAAAACAGTAAGTATTGTAACATATGTTGAAATTAACATAGGACTTTTAATATATAGAAATAAATAGGAAAGAAAACAGGATTCCAAATTCTGTTTTAGAACACCAAAGCTATTCCAATAAGGACAATCTCTGGTGATAGACACTATTAGATTTATCTAATTAGTTTATAATCCATGCTCTTCAGGATAAAATGTAATAAATAGTAACGGCATTGTCTCCTTCTAAATTTTGATGAGTGAAAAAAAAAATTGGTAACATCAAAACTACAAATGCCTGTCCCTAAGGGCAGCCTTTCAGACAAACATAAATTTGGAAAACATATAGTACTTTCATTGGAAGTAACTAAGATAGTATTCAAGTTGGGCTACTTAAAAATTTTTATTTTTTATTTAGATGTTACAATCTCACAAAATGAAAAATAATGATGCCTATTGATAAGATATTTTTGTAATATTTATTTCTGAAAAAGGAAGTGTGGTATATAATTTTTTTTAACTTTTTTTCCTCTTTTTTTAATTTTGTTTAAGAAATACAACTTTAGTCTACAGCCATACCACCCCGAACGTGCCCGATCTCGTCTGATCTTGGAAGCTAAGCAGGGCTGGGCCTGGTTAGTACTTGGATGGGAGAAATACAACTTCATGCACTCAATATATACAGATTTGGGAACATGATGCTTCTTCCCCCTCTACCTCCCTCCCACCCATTATACCCTCCTTTCTTCCTCCTTCCTCTTCATTTCCCATTCATATTTTTTACAGAGATCGATTTTCAGTTAATTTTGATACTCATAGGATTATCCCTATACCAGGTAGAGAGTTCACCAAAAACCCACAGGTCACCATATTCTTCAGCTAGTCACAGAGTGGCCTTCAGTTAATGTTTCAACAAAGTTCAACCCTCCATCCCTTCCGTGTTGGGCACTAGATCAGGAAGCACATCACCTTCTATAGGAAGGGCCGAAATGTTCTGTGTCGTCTGCTTTCCATGCATGCATGAAGTACTTGAAACTGGAAGTATTGAGAGAGGGACAAAGGAAACAAATGTCATGAGTTCTAATAGCGTAGAAGCCACTGTTTCTACATTAAGATTTATTTTCTCCTGGAGTTTTTCCATAGAAGAATTTTACCGCAAATGGGTGATATTATCTAATGTGTAGCCTTCGGATGAATTTCCCTTCCTTCCTGCATAGTCACACACATGTTCTCAGATAGTGCAGCTGTGAATTTTGCTCACAGATTGTGTTTCTTTTTTTTATTATTATTTTTATTTTATTTTTTTTTTGACAGGCAGAGTTACACAGTGAGAGAGAGAGACAGAGAGAAAGGTCTTCCTTTACCGTTGGTTCACCCTCCAATGGCCGCTGCGGCCAGCGCGCTGCGGCCGGTGCACTGCACTGATCCGAAGCCAGGAGCCAGGTGCTTCCTCTGGTCTCCCATGCGGGTGCAGGGCCCAAGGACCTGAGCCATCCTCCACTGCTCTTCTGGGCCACAGTAGAGAGCTGGACTGGAAGAGGAGCAACCGGGACTAGAACCTGGGGTGCCAGCGCCACAGGCGGAGGATTAGCCTATTGAGCTGCGGCGCCAGTTACAGATTGTGTTTCTGAACTTGCAATCTAATTATCAGGATTAAATTTTTAAAATATAGTAAAATTCATCTTTTGTAAAAATTAACCCCTGAAACTATAAGCATCATTTAATACACTTGGGTACTTCAGAAAGTTTATAGGAAATAGAATGAAAAGATAAGTTTATTTAGGGATTAAAAATTTTGAAATCCATGCACAGCTTTTTCAGAATATGCATTTTACATGTATCTTTTGAAGACTCTTCATAGAAGCCAACACTTTCCGCAAACTAATATAATGTGTTCAGGAATGTTAGTGGTTAGCTGAGAGATGGCTGGACCACCCAAGTCTCTGATACATCTCACTTGTTACAAAGGTGAATGTCAGTGACGTCATCACTTTAACATAACCAGCTACAGTGGGGGAACTTCATGTAGACGATGCTTGTTTCTGCTAAACTCCGTATTTAATATCTCTCCACACCTGTTCTAGTGTCACCTGTCTCTTCTACAATACTCGAACACTTGCATTTCTGGGCCAAATGAAGATGACACACTTAGATGATGAAAGAGGTAGGATTTCAATGCAAATCTAAGATGCAATTAAATCCATGCTCTTTCCACCACTCCAACTTGGCAAAGATTTAGAGGCAACAAAGAATGTGGCTTCTTTGGAGAACACCCAGAGACTGGATCATTCAGAGCGCCTCATAACAGTGCTCACATCACCATATTCTTCAACTAGTCATAGAGAGGCCTTCACCTGATGTTTCAACAAAGGTCAACCCTCCAGCCTCTCTGTCCTGGCCACTAGATAAGGAAGCACATTACCTTCCATGAGAAGTGCTGAATTGTTTTGTGTCATCTGCTTTCCATGCATGCACGAAATTACTTGAAACTAGAAGTATTTACAGAGGGACAAAGGAAACCAATGTCATGAATTGTAGTAGGGTAGAAGTCAGTAAGACTTATTCCATGTGATACACAGTTAACCATAGCTAAAATTACACAAAAGTCATCACAAAGCCAGCACAGGGAAAAACATGCTAATATCTTAAAATTTACATTCAAAGTACGTTAATTGATTTTCCATTTATGAGATACCACTCTTTGTCAATCATTTTCAAAACACAACTCTGGAGCTGGTGTTGTGGCACAGCAGGTTAAGCCACTCCTGCAACATCTGCATAACATATGAATGCCGGTTCAAGACCCAGCTGCTGTGCTTCTGACCCATCTCTCTGCTAATGCACATGGAAAGCCAGCAAAAGATGGCCTAAGTACTTAGGCCCTACCACTCATGTGGGAGACCCCAATGGAGTTCCAGTCTCCTAGCTTTGGCCTGTCCCAGCCCTAGTCATTGTGGGCATTTGGGGATTGAACTGGCAAATGGAAAATTGATATCTCACTCTCTTTCTCTCTAACTCTGCATTTCTTTTTTATTTTTTATTTATTTATTTTTTGACAGGCAAAGTTAGACAGTGAGCTCTGTATTTCTAATAAGTAAATAAACCGTTACTCTAAAAATAAAACAAAAACCAACTCTGCATCCACCCACCACCCCCTCTGCCCCAGTCATGGAAATTGGTCCACTATGGGTATCCCACATGAGCAGCTCTGATTAAACAGCCTTCTACTGATGTCACTCCCTAAGCAAAGATATTTAACCACATAGCAGTCACTTCACCCAGATGAACAGAGTAGAGCCCCTTCCAAGAATTTTAGAATCTAGGATGGGCATTTAGCACAGTGATAGATATGTCACTTGGAATGCCCACATCCCATAATGGAATGCCCAGTTCCAGTTCCAACTCCACCATTGCCAATTCAGCTTCTTGCTACTGTGCACCCCAGGAAGCAACAGATAGATGATGGCTCAAGTACTTGGGCCTTTGCCATTCATGTAGGAATCCTGGACTGAGTTCTGGTCTCCTAGTTTTGGCCTGGCCCAGCCCTGGTAGCTATAGTCATTTCAGGAGTAAACCAGCAAATGGAAGATATCTTTCTGTGTGTCTCTCTGTCTTTCAAATAAAATAAAAATAAATTTTACTGAAAAGAATTTTAGAATCAGAAATGAGAAGCATTCGCCCACCTCTTCCTTCCTTGTTTTTCCTACTCTATAAAAAAATGGGGAAATGACAAGAAGCAAACCGAAGAACAGAGATAAGCATCCTGTGTGCCTTAACTTTCTAATTTCAGTTTCTGAGACCCACATGCATTCTTCCTCCAGGTTCTGTAGAGGTTCTTAACAAGAACAAGGGTTACATCTGATTTCGAATTTGGTTTCTGAAAAATTACTGCATTGTAGATTTTTTTGAAAATTAATGATGCAGGGGACAGTAGGGAAGAATTGAGATTCTGTCATCAAAAAGTACTCACATTACCCATGAAGCAATGTAATGTTTTTTGAAAGTGAACTTGAGGGGCCATCGCTGTGGCCTAATGAGTAAAGCTGCTGCCTGCAGTGCCAGCATCCCATATGGATGCTGGTTCAAGTCCTGACTGCTCCACTTCCAATCCAGCTCTCTGCTGTGGCCTGGGAAAACAGTAGAGGATGGCCCAAGTCCTTACGCCCTTGCACCCATGTATGAAACCTGCAGGAAGCTCCTGGATCCTGGCTTCGGATTGGCACAGCTCCAGCCATTGAGGCAAACTGGGGAGTGAACCAGAGGATGGAAGACCTCTCTCTTTCTGCCTCTGCCCCTCCTTCTCTCTGTGTGTAACTCTTTCAATTAAATAAATAAATCTTTAAAAAACATTTTAAAAAATTTTAAAAAATGAAAGTGAACTTGAGTTAGTTGGAAATGTATGTTTCAAATTCTAGAATAATTACTTAAAAGTTAAAAAAAGAAATATAACTGATGTGCCAAGAAAGGGAAAAACTTGAATCCTATGAAGTGCTCAGTTACAACCACAAAAAGCAGAAAAGAGTGAGAGACAAAAACAGGAATAACAAAGGGACAAAAAAATGTAAAAAATATATCAGAAATCACTTTGAGCATGAATTGTCTACTTACAAACAGATTGTCCAGTAGATCAAAAAGCAAGGATCCAAATACACATCTAATACAAGAAATTTATTTTAAATATAAAGATACACATAGTTTAAAACTTAAAGGATAAAGGCCGGCGCCGCGGCTCACTAGGCTAATCCTCCGCCTAGCGGCGCCGGCACACCGGGTTCTAGTCCCGGTCGGGGCGCCGGATTCTGTCCCGGTTGCCCCTCTTCCAGGCCAGCCCTCTGCTGTGGCCAGGGAGTGCAGTGGAGGATGGCCCAGGTGCTTGGGCCCTGCACCCCATGGGAGACCAGGAAAAGCACCTGGCTCCTGGCTCCTGCCATCGGATCAGCGCGGTGCGCTGGCCGCAGCGCGCCGGCCGCGGCGGCCATTGGAGGGTGAACCAACGGCAAAGGAAGACCTTTCTCTCTGTCTCTCTCTCTCACTGTCCACTCCGCCTGTCAAAAAAAAAAAAAAACTTAAAGGATAAAGAAATATATGCCATGATAACACTTAAGAAAGTGGTAGTAGTGGCCGGCGCCGCGGCTCACTAGGCTAATCCTCCGCCTAGCGGCGCCGGCACACCAGGTTCTAGTCCCGGTAGGGGCGCCGGATTCTGTCCCGGTTGCCCCTCTTCCAGGCCAGCTCTCTGCTGTGGCCAGGGAGTGCAGTGGAGGATGGCCCAGGTGCTTGGGCCCTGCACCCCATGGGAGACCAGGAAAAGCACCTGGCTCCTGGCTCCTGCCATCGGATCAGCGCGGTGCGCTGGCCGCAGCGCGCTGGCCGCGGCGGCCATTGGAGGGTGAACCAACGGCAAAAGGAAGACCTTTCTCTCTGTCTCTCTCTCTCACTGTCCACTCTGCCTGTCAAAAAAAAAAAAAAAAAAAAAAAAGTGGTAGTAGCTTATTAATTTTGGGCAGAGAAGACTTCAGAGCAAGGAAAGTTATCAGAGATAAAGAGGGGCACTGCATTTCATTATAAGTAGGTAAATTCTCCAAGAAGACATAATTAATAATCCTTAACATGCATGCACCTAACAACACAGCATCAAAATATGGGAAGAAAAAACTAATGGAACAGCAAGGATCAGCCCCTATTACCCATAAGGGCGCCCAGATAGAGTTCCAGGCTCCTGGCTTCAGGCTGGCCCAACCCTGGGATTGTGCCCATTTGGGAAGTGAACTTGCAGATGGAAGATCTCTGTCTCTCCCACTCTCTCTCTCTCTCTGCCACTCTGCCTTTCAAATAGATAAACAAATGAGTAAATCTTGAAGAAAAAAAATAGGAGGAGGAGGAGATGGGGCCACCATTGTGGTGTTGAGGGTAAAGTTACTGTCTACAACGGCAGCATCCCATACGGGCACCAGATTGAGTCCTGGTTGCTCCACTTCCAATTCAGCTCCCTGCTAATACACTTAGGAAAGCAGCAGAAGTTGGCCCAACTGTTTGGGTCCTGCACCCACATGGGAAACCCAGAAGAAGTTCCTGGTTCCTGGCTTCAGCCTAGCTCAATCCTGAGCCATTGTGGACATTTGGGAAGTGAACCAGCAGATGGAAGACCTCTCTCTCTCTCTGTCTCTTCCCCCCCAAATCTGCTTTTCAAATAAATCAATATTAAAAAACATTAGGGGAAATATTTGCAATACTCATATCTAATAAAAGATTGCCATGTAGCATATGTGAAAAACTGATACAACTCAATAGTTTTAAAATTCAATTTTAAAAATTGGGCAAATGATTTTAACCACAATCACAAAAGAAAATATATTCAAGTGGCCAATAGATATATGGAAAGATGTTCAATTTTAATAATCATAAAGGAAACAGATTAAGAACAGTGAGCGAATGATTTCACACTATAATCATGGATAAAATTTAGAAGACTACTAAAAAGTACTGGCAAGAACTAGAACTCACTTATATTACTAGTTGAAATGTAAATGATACAATAACACTAGAGACCTTCTGTCAGTTTTTTTTTTTTAATTCAAATATGTGCTCACCATATAACCTGTCCATGCTAATAACATTTACCTAAGATAAATGAAAAAATATATTTGCACAAGACTTTGTTAAAAAAAGATTTATTTATTTTAAAGGCAGAGTTATAGAGAGAGAAAGAGAAGAGAGAGAAGGATCTTCCATCCACTGGGTTACTCCCCAGATGGTCACAACAGCCAGGGGCCTGGGATTCCACTGGGGCTCCCACAGGGGTGGCCAAGGTCCAAGCACTAGGGCCATCTTCCACTGCTTTCCCAAATGCATTAGCAGGGAGCTGGATTGGAAATGTAGCAGCTGGGACTCACACTGGCATCTATATGGTATATCAGCATGGCTGGGGGGGGCCAGATAAACCCACTGTTCCACAATGCCATCCCTGCCACACAAGATTTGTGCATGAACATTCTTAGTGACTTAATTCTCTGGAAATGATGACAATCCTTTCTACCCTGTTTGTGGTGACTATTCACAGGGGTAGACAACTTTATCAAACTGTAAATTTTAAATGAATGCAGCTAAGTGCACATGTTCTCAATAATGTTGAAAGGGGACATATAAAAATAGTATCAGAAACACCCAGTTTTATTAGAAGACACATCCACACAAATAAAACCAAAACAAAATATAAAAACTTAATACTGAAAATAATGCTACCAAAAAAAATTTCCACCTAAGCCAAAGTCATCAGTAGAAATAAGTATGTTTTGTGATGTTTACTACTAGTGAAACTTCTTACTCACTTGAAGCACCAGAAGTTTCCTCTCCCAAATCATCGTTGTCATAATTTGCCTGAGCAAGCACAAGCCACCCACGCCAGAGGCCTACTGGGCATGACTGTGCAAAGCCACATTCAGGAGAGGCTTCCCCCAATAAGGAAAAAAGAAAAGGCACATGATTCTCTTGTGATGGTCAACAATTTTCATGTACTGGAAAACGCTGTGCTCTGCATGAACTACTCTCTTAAAAAAACACCTGCCAATAGGCACTTCTGAAATTTCCCAATTATCGATAAAAACTCCCAATACAGTAACTGTGAACAACCAAAACAGAACAGAGCCAGGCCATAATTCAGTAATGAGTATTACTGTCAGTATTATGTATTACTTCCAATGTGTGCAGGTGCAAAACAAACACATGAAGATTCCCTGCCCTTTCACTCTTTTGTAGACTTTTGCAGGAATAGAAATAAAGAGGTTAGGAATCTGATACATGAACTTCAAACACACACCCTGAACTTGGCTCAAAATTGTGGGTTCAGAAATGTGGCTATGATTTAATAAAATAATCACATGGTTGCAAAAGATAGTCGTGGATGATAGTTTTGACATTTCTTTACAAGACGTGACCTTCTCTGTGCTAGAATAGAGCAAATTAGAACTCATTCTTATTTCTGGTAAGATCTTTACAACTCATCACCTTTATTGTTATTTAGCATTTACTAAATTTACTCCTTCTAGGGCCGGCGCCGCAGCTCACTAGGCTAATCCTCCGCCTAGCGGTGCCGGCACACCGGGTTCTAGTCCCGGTTGGGGCACCGGATTCTGTCCCGGTTGCCCCTCTTCCAGGCCAGCTCTCTGCTGTGGCCAGGGAGTGCAGTGCAGGATGGCCCAGGTGCTTGGGCCCTGCACCTGCATGGGAGACCAGGAAAAGCACCTGGCTCCTGGCTCCTGCCATTGGATCAGCGTGGTGCGCCGGCCGCAACGCGCCGGCCGCGGCGGCCATTGGAGGGTGAACCAACGGCAAAGGAAAACCTTTCTCTCTGTCTCTCTCTCTCACTGTCCACTCTGCCTGTCAAAAAAAATAAAAATAAAAATAAAAAAAAATTTACTCCTTCTAAAAAACAGAACACAAAATAAATAGTTGAAATCTGAAAACATCCTGACATTTCACATAAGGGAAACCTAATAAAATTATTTCACTCTTCATTTAGTGGTTCAGGCCTTTGGACTTCAAAAACTGTTTTCCCTCAAATTTCCATAACTCTTCAAGGTTCTTATAACATCTACAAAGCTGAACCATTAAGGATTAAGCACTAAATCATTCCTAAAAGCTAGGAAAAATGAGAGGCATGAGTTTTACTCCTTGCTTTGTTTCTTGTTTCCTGAATTTTTCAGGTAGTTATATGAATTTGCATGCTCTCATTTTGTCCTCTGCAAATCGTGCACTCTCATTCTTATCTACTTAAAAATAAGGAATAACTCATAGGGGTCAGTATAATGGTGCAATAGGTTAAGCCACCTCATACAATACCCCCATCCCTTATAAGAGAGCTGGGCCCTGCCATCCATAAGGCAGAGAGACCTGGACGAAATTTCTGGCTTCTGGCTTTGCCTGACCCAGCTCTGGCTGTTGGAGGCATTTGGAAAGCAAACAAGTGGATGGAAGATCTCACTCTGTCTCTCCCTCTCTCTCTGTTGCTCTGCCTCTCAAATAAACAAATAAATCTTTTTTTTTTTTTTTTTTTTGACAGGCAGAGTTAGTGAGAGAGAGAGAGACAGAGAGAGAGGTCTTCCTTTTTCCATTGGTTCACCCCCCCAAGTGGGCGCTACAGCCGGCACGTTGCGGCGGGGGCACAGCGCTGATCCGAAGCCAGGAGTCAGGTGCTTCCTCCTGGTCTCCCATGCAGGTGCAGGGCCCAAGGACCTGGGCCATCCTCCACTGCACTCCCTGGCCACAGCAGAGAGCTGGACTGGAAGAGGAGCAACTGGGACAGAATCCGGCGCCCCAACCGGGACTAGAACCCAGGGTGCTGGTGCCACAGGCAGAGGATTAGCCAAGTGAGCCACGGCATCAGCCAACAAATAAATCTTAAAAGATTAAAAATAAAGAACTCATAAAATGTATTCAAAGCACATTACAGACTGATATATTCAACCTGTTGAAATTAAGCTGTACATTTCTGCTAAAGTTTCAAGGTTTTATTTAAAATGAAGGCAACTTTATGATTGAGATCTTTTTTTAACATTTTATTGAAATACAGCATATATACCAAGAAATATATATGACTGAGATCTTACACAAAGATAGGAAGATTCAACTTATAGTACCAGAGAAAACTTTATCTAGCTACATTAAGCCTATGTCTTTCTCCAGTCATTATTATGATAAAAGCAATATAGTACAGAAGCTTTTTGCCATGAATCTCTTGCCTCTAAAAGCTCAAAATCTAAACCTGAACATTTTAGTTAGTGAGTATTTTTACTATGGTCTATAAATTGCATATTAAAGATATAGATTAGGTAGGAAAAGTGTTAATTTCCAAGACTTCTTAGAGTTATGAATGAATTCAATAAGAAGCTGTGTAATTGGATTGCCTCTTTATTGCAGAGGTCCTGAAAAATGAGATTAATTCTCATCAAATGGGTTAATTATACTCATGTCTCTAATGTAGTGGTTTTTGCAGTATCTGTGAAACAGTGGAATTCTTGATCACCAGCCAGAAGCTTTAGGGTCTTTTGGAGGACAGAGCCTGAATTATCATTTCATTCCTGATACATAATTAAAATCAGTATCACTCTGCAGAAACAACTGACAGTATCACCATATTTCCCCCAATGTTATTTTTAAAAAACAAACAGGGATGGTTGGATAAGAGATCTATATGATCTTCCTCTCTACAAAAGTAACCTGAGGATGAATTATTAGTTGTTTAATGTGTTTTATTTATTTAAAAGGCAGAGTTACAGAGACAGATAGACAAGATCTTCCAAGCACTGGTTCACTCCCCAGATGTCCACAATGGCCGGGGCTGAGCCAGGCCAAAGCCAGGAGCCAGGAGCTTCATCTGGGTCTCCCACACAGGTGTCAGGGGCCCAAGGACTAGGGCCATCCTCTGCTGCTTTCCCAGGTGCAAGGACAGGAAGCTGGACTGGAGGTAGAGCAGCCAGAACTCGAACCAGCACCTACCTGGGATGCTGACATTGCAGGTAATGGCTTAACTTGCTACACCACAACACCAGCACCATTAATTGTATGATAAATATTAAAAGTAAAGGAACTGCTTTATTTTATGCATCTAGCATAGTTACAAGGTTCCCACTGGTAATTTTCATTTGAATAGCACCTGGGTGACCACATATCCATTATATTAAATCTTTGGATGGAAAAAGGGAGGCTGGAAATGACACTAATATTCATTTAATCAATAATAATTAGATATTCTAGTTCTTCTGGCTTCAGTCTGGCCCAGCCCCTTTGGGAAATGGATTAGCAGATGGAAGATATATTTCCCTCGGTTTCTCTGTCTCTCTCTCTCAAATAAATTAAATAAATAATTCTCACTATTTCTAACAAATTAAATAATTTTTAACTCCATAATTATGTGACATTGCAATAGCAATAGAGAAAAATTATGGAAAATGTCCCAGGAGTTACTTATCCCAGAATTGAGATGTTTAGAAGGCAGCCTCTCAGCTCCCAAAATGCTTTCACTTTTGTAAACTGCCCTCCTCTTCAGTATGGACCTACCAACTCACTTCTAACAGAATACAACAGAAGTGATGGAATGTCACTGCTGAGCTTAGGTTATAAAAAAGATGATGGTTCCTGTATTCGTGTGCTCTCTCTCGTTCATCTTGGATCACTGCAAGATAATAAGTATTTGCTTGTGTGAAACTTCTTATAAGCAATAGATAACTAACATAAGATCCAGTGGATGAGAAGCAAAAAAGGAGAAAAAAGCATTCCAAACAAAAGCGCTATTATAAGAAAAGATCATATGGCTACAGGGACTATAAAGTATACTAGCAGTATAGGCTCCATTTTAAGACCCGACTGCTCCACTTCCGATCCAGCTCCCCCCTAATATTTCTGGGAGAGCAGTAAAAGATAGCCCAAGTACTTGGGCTCCTACGTAGCAGATCCAGATGAAGCTCCAGGCTCCTGGCTTTTGTCTGACCCAGCCCTGGCCATTGCAGCCATTTGAGGAGTGAACCAGCAGATGGAAACTCTCTCTCTTAATCCCTCTCTCTCTTTTTCTCTCTCTCTCTCTCTCTCTTGCCCTCTGTATCTGTAACTCTGCCTTTCAAATAAAAACTTTTTTTTAATCTTTAACCACACATACAAGGTACTAACTAAGATCTAAAGATAGGCCAAAGCTAAAGACTCTCAGTTTCTGCTGTTATACTGCCCTCATAAATGATTTCAGGACTGTTTTTTTCACTGGGACAAATGTATCTCTCAACAGAAAGGTAACAGGCAAGAAAAATAATTTGCCATTTGGTGATATGAAATGCAACAGAATTTTTAAAAATAAAACATGTCTTAATAGTCTTATGTTTCAGCTGTCATAAATCCTGGCTTCTAAAAAGGAAAGAAATTAAAATACTAAATATAAGATCTCTTATTTAAACTATTTTGTTATTTTTTTCTTCTTTTTTTTAAACTTTTATTTAGTAAATATAAATTTCCAAAGTACAGTTTATGGATTACAACGGCTCCCCCCCATAATTTCCCTCCCACTCACCCCTCCCATCTCCCGCTCCCTCTCCCATTCCATTCACATCAAGATTCATTTTCAATTATCTTTATATACAGAAGATCAATTTAGCATATATTAAGTAAAGATTTCATCAGTTTGCACCCACATAGAAACACAAAGTGTAAAATACTGTTTCAGTACTAGTGATAGCATTACTTCACATTGGACAACACATTAAGGACAGATCCCACATGAGGAGTAAGTACACAGTGACTCCTGTTGTTGACTTAACAATCTGACACTCTTGTTTATGGCGTCAGTAATCTCTCTAGGCTCTAGTCATGAGTTGCCAAGGCTATGGAAGCCTTTTGAGTTCACCGACTTCAATCGTATTCAGACAGGGTCATAGTCAAAGTGGAAGTTTGCTCCTCCCTTCAGAGAAAGGTACCTCCTTCTTTGATGGCCCCGTTCTTTCCACTGGGATCTCACTCACAGAGATCTTTCATTTAGGTCTTCTTTTTTTTTTTTTTTTCAAGGTGTCTTGGCTTTCCATGCCTAAAATACTCTCATGGGCTCTTCAGCCAGATCCAAATGCCTTAAGGGCTGATTCTGAGGCCAGAGTGCTATTTAGGACATCTGCCATTCTATGAGTCTGCTGTGTATCCCGCTTCCCATGATAAACTATGTTTGTTATTTACACTCCGGAATTTTTCCAAGAAGGAAAAACTATTTTGCAAGCATCTGAAATTTTAGGCTAAAAATTATCTAAATTCATCAATTACAAGTACAAACTTAAGCATGAATAAATCTAAAGTAGAATATTGAGTAAATGAAAAATGTTACCAAAGAATATACACAATGTGATTCCATATATGGATAACACACAAGAAGGCCAAATAGATTTTACTGTTCAGGGCTCCATGTGGCTGTGATAAAATTAAAGAAAAGCAGAGAATGGCCATCACTCCAAAGGAATGATTATTGCAAAAACTGATGGCTTCTTCTAGAGAAGAGATTGGGGAATAAAACAGGTAAGAACTGGCAATAATTTGTTTCCTAACTTACATAAGTATTCACTGTGTAATTATTTTCTTTGAAATTTAGTTATATCATTCTATAGTACAAAGATATACAAGTACAAATTAGTGCTTACTTTGTTATATAACATAATTTGCACAGTTGATCATGGCATATATTTCCTATTCTTGTATTTTAGGAAACTGATTTTCATCTTTAAAGACATTTTATACTAAACATCATCTAGATATTCAATGAACATTATCTTGGGTAA
The DNA here is from genome assembly GCF_051225735.1 of Oryctolagus cuniculus. Taxonomy (NCBI): domain Eukaryota; kingdom Metazoa; phylum Chordata; class Mammalia; order Lagomorpha; family Leporidae; genus Oryctolagus; species Oryctolagus cuniculus. The sequence continues at coordinate 68,904,477 of NC_142870.1, forward strand.
AGATACAAAATTTTAGCAAATACAAATATAGAAAAAACACCAAAATTAGAATAAGAAATAGACTAACATTTTAACTCTTCCATTTGTTATCTTTGTAGGACTGAACAAATAGCAACTTTAGTTGCTTTAGTAGCAGATACCACAGCTCTCTCAAATTCCTAAAGGATGATTATTTATATAATTGAAAATGTGTATTAGGAAAACTAGCTAGCCATTTGGGGAGGGAGATAAAATATGAAGTTAAAATAAAATGAAAAGGTTTAAATCAGAAATGAAAATAGAAGTACTGGAAAGAAGCATGAATGATTTAGTTTCTTTCATCATAAACAGATGACAGAGTGACTAACATCTCGATTTACCAGGATTTAAATATTTTGTGAGACATAGGACAGTCAATGCCAAAGTCAGGGAGCAAAGTCCCAGGCATAGTGGCATAGTTGATCCCTTTAAACAAAGAAACTTTTCTAACCCTGATATAAAACATCTAAACCATAAAGAAATATACTGAGAAGTTGACCTTGGAAAGAATTTAAAACTCGGTATGACCAGAAAAAATAATGATGGCAAGCAAAAACCTGAAGGATGTTTGCCACATTTATGACAAACAAATGCTACTTTCCCTCAAAAAATATATAGAAACCATACAAAACAACAAAAAAGAGATAACCAAAAAATGGGCAAAATATATGAACAGGCTGACAAAAGATTAATATCTTGAAGGTGACATTGTTAGTAACTATACTTCTACTTCTTAGATACAATATAGAAACAAAGATAAAATACCTAGATGGTTTATAAAGAGAAAATCTGAGTATATAAGAAAAGTAGCAAGTTCCAAAACACAAAAATTTAATAATTAATTCAATGGATAGATAAAATTTAGAAAGCAATAAATAATTATGATAAATAATAAATTTGATCCTAGTTTCCAAAACAGTATAATTGTAACAACTGTATCAGTTGGTTAGGGCACAAGGCTAACAAAAACCATTTTGCTGGACATACTTCCTTTCTGCTCTGCTTGTTTTGTTTCTTTGAAGCAGTTACTGTCACATAGTCCAAAACTAGTCCATGGAGACAGACGTGTTCCCTGACCTAACACACATGTTGTGCACACATCAGTCATCACAGGTATGTTCACATGTGCCAAGACATACGTACTAGAATGGTAATTCTAGCATTTTTTAATTCCACAAAAAAAAAAAAAAAACTGAAAATAACCAAACAGTTGATCTATAGGGGACTAATTAAATGTTATAAGAGAATATATGTGAAACAGCTTTGAAAACTAAAATGAAAATTTCGTCTTCACTTTTGTCAGCATCAATAAATGTAGACACAATGCTAGGTAATTTATAGGCATCATTTGACTTAATCCTTACAGCTACTCCAGGCACTAGGTCAGGGATTTCAGATACAATGTCTCAATTTTATTATTAATTGACAGCTAATTCAAACTGAGAAAATATTACATGAGCAAACTAAGAGCGTCTGCAAGCCAGACTTAGCCTGTGAGCTGCCAAATTGCAATCTTTTATGTGGAAATTAGGGCAGAGGCCAAAACCAGAGTGTTGAAAACATTTATATTTAAGGCTCTGTTGGAGGTAGTAGATTCAGCAAAAATGATGAAGAAAAGTAGAAAGTAAATGCAGTGCCATAACGCCAGGGAAAGAGATTGCAAGATGGGAGAACTCAAGATCAAAACACGCAGGGAAAAGCCATCAAGTCAGAACTAAGAAGCTTTATGATCCGGTAACAAAAAAAGTCATCGTGACCTTTAAGAGGGCAGCTTTCATACAGAAGTATGAGCGGAAACCAGACTGAACTAGGCTGAGCCGACACAATCAGGGCAACAAGTGTAGGCTTAGTGTTCCAAGAATTCTGACCTTGAAAAAACAGGAGAAATGGTACACCTACTTTATCCCTTCGTATCAACCTTGAAAGAGAAAGATGGGGAGACACCTGGACTGAGGACTGAGAGGGTGCTTAAGAATCATGGAGAACGTAGCGTGTTTGTAGATAGAAATTGGGACCCCTGGAATTTAGAGGAATGAAGGAAGCTAACTGGTAAGTCAGGATTCTAGAGGTACTGCAGGAGAAGAGACAAAAAGCATAGTGAGGGGTTGCTTTTCAAAAGACGGATATTTCATCTCAGAGAGAGCACCAAAAGGGTCTGAATGGGTAGACACAAGAAACACGTTGTGCCCATTCAGGTTGCAAACATTTTTTGAGCATCTGTGTAGCATCAGGGAGCTATGCAGAGCTCTGGGAACGGTGGGGAAAATGAGACAAGGTCCTTGCTCTCAGAAACTTTACCATCTAGGGACATTAAAAAAGTCCTCACTGGATATTGCATAAATCAAGAGGCGAGAAGCCATCTGCTGAATATGAAAGACAACAAGGATAGATTGAATGATGAAGAAACTAAGGAAAACCAAGGATGATGCTCTTAGCCCTGGGTCCTACCAGAATCACCTGCAAAGCCTTGTGAAAATCCAGATGCTTAGGGAGTGCATTTGGCCTAGCAATTAGGATTCCAGTTGAGACACCCGCAACCCATATCAGAGGACACGGATTTGAGTTCCTGCTCCACTCCCAGTTCCAACTTCCTAGATAACGGCTCAAGTGGCTGGGTCCCTGCCGTCCACATGCGGAACCTGGATTGTGTTCCCTCTTGCCTCCAAGCTCTTGGCTAGCCTAACTCTGGTTGTTACAGGCATTTGGGGAGTGAACCAGCAGATAGGATTCATTCTCTCTCTCTCTCTCTCTCTCTCTCTCTCTCTCACTCACACACACACACACACACACACATTCAAATAAATGAATAATTTGTACTGTGCCCAGATACCTATACCATAGAAAAATCTGATTAACTAGGCTTGGAAGGAACCAGTATCTTTAATATTTAACACAGTATCTTTAATATTTAAAGTTCTGCAATCAATTCTGTCTGGAAACTATGTTAAGATTAGTGGCTTGAATCAGTCCTGGGGGAACTGCAAGAAGTAACCAACGACAGAATGGATAGAATGATTTCTTTTTGGAGAATAACTATGATTTCATTATAGGGATCTACCAATATTCTCCACTTGAACATATTTTTCAAAAAATTGTCAATACCACAAAATGGTTTGCATAATCAGATATTCTCATATTATGTAATGAAATCCCTCTGGGGAAACATAGCATTTGATGGTGAAATAACAAAATGGCAAGGAAAAAGAGAAGAAATGACTAAACACCTGAAAATTATATACACAGCACAGAACTGGAAAAACATTTTTACTGAATTTTCTCAAGTGCTACTCTTCAAACACACCCAGGTCCCCCTAACTGATGGGGGAAAAAATGGCTACCTGCTGCTTTCCCCTTGCAGCCATATTTCTTTCTCTTCCTTGCTATCTGATTTCTAGAATGAGTGATCTGTGCCCACAGCCTGTTTCCTCCCCACCCACTCCCTGCTCAATGCCAGCAATCTCTCTGCCCCCACAGCCCTGTTACTCAAACCGTCATTTTAAAACTCATCAGCCTGTTTGGCCTCTTTTCAGTGTTCCTGGGTTGCTTGGCAGGTTTTGAGACGATTAGCCATTCTCCTCTCCTAGAATCTCTCCCTTCCCTTCACATGTGCATTTCCTTCACTGTCCCCTTCCCTGTCTTCACTGCCTACTTGCGTGTCTTCTTAGCACGTGACCCTCCTCCTCCGGCACCTTAACGTGGGTATTTCCTCAAAGTCTCACCTGCTCCTTCTCATCACACCTTCTCCTTCGGGACTTCAACTAGACATCCACACAGGCCATTTCCTCTTGTTTCCCCAACTTGCTCAGACCCTCGCAGAGGCCCTGAGACCTGCTGGAATGTTCAGCCCACAACTCTGCTGCTTGCCATTTCTGCTCATTTTATCTTAAACATCACTTTCTCAGGAAAGCCTTCCCAGTGCTTTAGACCAGATTACATTTACCACTTACACATCCCTAGGTCACCCTAGATTTCTCTTAACCCACTTAACATTATTTAAGTATTTGCGATCATTTATTGAATAGCTCTCTTCCTGATACTCTAAGCTGCAGAGAACAGGATCTATGTCTCTCTTGACAGAGTCTTCCCAGCATATAGCACAGAAACCCATCTGGGCACTCCTTCAAGTCCCAGCTGCTCCATTTCTAATCCAGCTCCCTGCTAATGCACCTGGGATAGCAGTGCAGCATGGCCCAAGTCCTTGGGCCCCTACAGCCACGTGTGAGAACCAGGAGAAGCTCCTGGCTTCTGGCTTCAGTCTGGCCCAGCCTGACTGTTGCAGCCTTTTGGGGAGTGAGCCAGCAGATGGAAGACCTCTCTCTCCCTCCCTTGCTCTCGCTCTCTCTCTCTCTCTCTCTAACTCTGCCTTTCAAATAAATAAATCTTTTTTAAAAATGAAAGAATGTAAGGTGAAAGTTCCTAAAGTCCTTCATACCAGAAAACTCCATACTTCTCAATACTGCCTTACAGTTTCTTCATTGGACAAATGAAGAAATTACTGCCTAAAGACATTAAGGAATATCTTAAAGACAACATAGCCGAGGAGTTAAAATGACTTGGTAGACCATCCAACACGCGGTAGGCATCCAAAACAGAGATAAGTTTGTATCTAGAACTGGGGGAAGGGGAATGAGATTTCATTGAGAAAAGCGAAAAGCACAAAAACATTCTATGTGTGGATGATATTTAGAAAGCAAAAAGGCATTTAATAATTTGATGAATTAAATCTCAAGGACAAAGACAATATAACAAAGTCAGTAACGGCTGGTAATGACACTGTGATATTAAAAAAGAATGGATTAGAAGAAAGTTCCACATCCTCTCTGGCCAAGTAAGCTTCCACAGATAACAACTATAAAGTGACGACCAAAATATGAGAACAACTACTTGAAGCCACTGGAGGGTGAAAGAAGAAGGAAGATTCAGTGTTGACTCTTGAAAGAAGGAAATGGCCCAGAGTTGGGGGTGTAAGTTCCCGTTTTATTGATACTAGGCTCAGAGAGTGCTGTAGTTGGCACCACATTAGGCAGCTAAAACTCTGAAAGAAAAACCACAGTTTTACGTAGAACCAGAGGTCAGCTTTCAGACAAACCCTACACTGAAAAGTGAGAAAGCCAGGAAAAAAAACAGTTCCAAATCTTGCACATAAACTCCACCCGCATCTCTGCTAATCCTAGAAGCAGACCAGCCAAAGCCAAAAGAACTGTCATTTAAGATTCTCTACAGGGAGCGGGAGATGGGAGGGGTGTGGGTGGGAGGGAAGTTATGGGGGGGGGGGAGCCATTGTAATCCATAAACTGTACTTTGGAAAATTATATTTACTAAATAAAAGTTTAAAAAAAAAAGATTCTCTCCAACTGACTCAAATACTTTAAATATATGCAAATGTACTTCAAAAAGGTCATAGAAAATAAAATTAAAATGTTTATTTGATGCAAAAAATTTTGAAATCCATGCATAGTTTTTTCACAATGCAAATTTTCTATGAACTTTTTGAAGACTTCACATACACACACACACACACACACACATACACACAAGGATGCTTCCAAAAGTTCATGGGAAATGGAATTAAGAAAATTAGATCTTAATATTTTAATTAAGATAAGTTTATTTTGGGACAAAATCTTTTGAAATTCATGCATAAAAGGATCTTCAGAAAATTCATATTATGAAAAAATTATGCATGGATTTCAAAATTTTTGCACCAAAAGAAATAATCTTTAAATTTCATTTTTCCATGAACTTTTCCAGATTCCCTTGATGTGTGAGTATGTATGTGTATCAATGAACAAAACATAATCCAAGTAGCATTCACAATTCAAATACAATTATTCAACATACAGCCACAGAAACTAAGAAAAAGTGACCCGTTCTTTGGAGAAAAGACATCAAGAGAGATCAATCTCAAATTGACACAGATACTGGAATTATCAAGTAAGACTCTTTTTTTTTTTAATTTTTATTTAGTTATTTATTTGACAGAGTTAGACAGTGAGAGACAGAGAGACAGAGAGAAAGGTCTTCCTTCCATTGGTTCACCCCCAAAAATGGCTGCTATGGCCGGCACTGCACCAATCCGAAGCCAGGAGCCAGGTGCTTCCTCCTGGTCTCCCATGTGGGTGCAGGGCCCAAGCACTTGGGCCATCCTCCACTGCCTTCCCGGGCCACAGCAGAGAGCCGGACTGGAAGAGGAGCAACCGGGACTAGAACCCAGTGCCCATTTGGGATGCCGGCACCACAGGCGGAGGATTAACCAAGTGAACCATGGCGCCGGCCCCCTCAAGCAAGGCTCTTCGTGTACATATTAAACTGTGCTCAGTGATACAAAGGAGAATACACTCACAATGAATTAAAAAACCAAAAACTCTCAGCAGAGAAAAACACTAGTTAAAAAATAAACTGATGTACTAAAACTGGAAGCACAACATCTGAATGAAATATTCACTACAATGGACATATCAGAAGAGAAGAGAAAGGAGACTGTCGGTGAATTTGAAAATGCAGCAGTAGAAATAATCTCATCTGACAAACAGAAAGAAAAAATTGACAAATAAAAAACATAAGAAGAGATCTGGGGATCTGCAGTGAATCAGCCAAGGTTGTAAAACATACATAACTGGGGCTGGCACCGTGGTTCAGCGGGTAAAGCCACCGCCTGCAGTGCCAGCATCCCATATGGGTGCCAGTTCAAGTCCCGGCTGCCCCACTTCCAATCCAGCTCTCTGTTAGGGCCTGGGAAAGCAGTAGAAGATGGTCCAAGTGTTTGGGCCCCTGCACCCATGTGGGAGACCTAGAAGAAGCTCCTGGCTTCTGGTTTTGGATCAGCACAGTACCATAGTGGCACACTAGGGAGTGAACCAGAGGATAGAAGACCTCTCTCTCCCTCTCTCTCTCTCTCTCTCTCTGCCTTTCTGTAACTCCACCTTTCAAACAAATACATAAATCTTTTAAAAATATATATATAATTGGGCCGGCGCCGTGGCTCAATAGGCTAATCCTCCGCCTGCGTTGCCAGCACACCGGGTTCTAGTCCCAGTCGGGGCACCGGATTCTGTCCCAGTTGCCCCTCTTCCTGTTAAACTCTCTACTGTGGCCCAGGAGTGCAGTAGAGGATGGCCCAAGTCCTTGGGCCCTGCACCCCATGGGAGACCAGGAGAAGTACCTGGCTCCTGCCTTCAGATCAGCAAGGTGTGCCGGCCGCGGCGGCCATTGGAGGGTGAACCAACGGCAAAGGAAGACCTTTCTGTCTCTCTCTCTCTCACTGTCCACTCTGCCTGTCAAAAAAAAAAAAAAAATATATATATATATATATATAATTGAGTTCCAGAAGAGAGGAATGAGTCATTACAGATAAAATATTTGAAGAAATAATGATTTAAGATTTCCCAAATTTAGGGAAAACTATAAGTTTAAATTCAAGAAGCTGGATTCCCAAGCAGGATAACGTTGAGCAAAACTACACACAGATCCATTGGATGAGCTGAAGTCAAACAACAAAGAAACAAAGAGCAAATGCTTAAAGTAGTCAGAGAAAAGAAATCAGCATATGCAAGAGTTATCTGCACCCCCATTTTTATTGCAGCTTAACTCACAATAGCTAAGACATGGATTCAACCCAGATGTCCATCAACTGATGATTGAATAAAGAAAGTATGGTTACATACACTATGGAATACTACTCAGTTGTAAAAAAACAAAAATGAAATCTTGTCTTTTGCAACAAAATGGATGCAAATGAAAACCATTATACTTAGTGAAATAAGCCAGTCCCAAACACAGATATCAAATGTTTTCCCTGATCTGGGGGTAGTTAATAGAGTTTCTAAAATATAATGTATTGGAGTGAAATGGACATTTTGAGATTCAATAATTGTTTACAGCCCTTATCTTTACTGTTGAGGAACAGTGTTATTTTCTTCATACTATTTGTTGAACTCTTTACTTAGTGTAGGGTTTATCTTATGAACTGAAAGTAGATCTTTGTAAAAATTAGGAGTGGGTATAGGAGAGGGAGGCGGAAGAAGGGTTGGAGTGTTGGTGGGAAGTATCACTATGTTCCTTTAAATCTGTATTTATGAAATACATGAAATTTGTATACCTTCAAAAAATTTTTAAAAAAGAAAATAGTCAGAAAAAAATAATAGATTATATCCAGGAGAACAATGGCTTGAGTGCCTACTGCCTTCTCATCAAGATGTTGAAACAAGTCCTTAAGGTGCTGAAAGAAGGAAAAAATGTCAACACAGAATTCTATTCCAGCAACAATGTGCTTTAAAAGTGAGAGTGAAATACTTTCATATATAAAAAAAAAAAAAAAAAAAAACTAAGAGAATGCCTCACCAGCAGGCCTATACTATTTCACAGGATAAAAGAAACTATTCAAGCTGAAAGAAAATAATGCTATACCCAAATTCACAATGTCAAGAACACTGGAAATGCAACTCTGGAGAATATAGTATGTACCACCCAGAACTGCCTACAAGGAATGAGTCTTTGCTCCTGTTGCTAAGAGCACAGTCAGCAGACAGACTTCCGTTTTCAGCAAATTCGGGACTGCATAATTGCCTTGCCCAAAATCAGATTTTCCCCAGGCAGCCCACATTCAACGACTGAGGGAAACAGAAGTATAAAAGACCAGCCATCCTGATTCAGTGAGGGGCCCCTCCAAAAGAACATGCTATCTCCAGAGTTCTCCATGGGGCCAGCTGAGGGGGCCAGCTGAAATTGCAGATAGACTTCTGCTCAGAAGTAATTTTCTATATGTGAAACTCTATCCCAGAGTCTGATCCCAAGAGAATCTGCAACAGCATTATCATGCAAAGTAGCAGAGTTTTTTTAAAAAGCTTTTATTTAATAAATACAAATTTCATAGGTACAGCTTAATTATCTTTATATACAGAAGATCAACTCTATACTAAGTAAAGATTTCAACAGTTTGCACCCACACAGACACACAAAGTATAAAGTACTGTTTGAAGACAAGTTTTACCATTAATTCTCATAGTACAACACATTAAGGACAGAGGTCCTACATGGGGAGCAAGTGCACAGTGACTCCTGTTGTTGATTTTAACAATTGACACTCTTATTTATGACATCAGTGATCGCCCGAGGCTCTTGTCATTTTTTAAAGAAAAAAAAATCTTTCTTTAAAAACAGAAAAACTTCCAGTCTTGTTTCAATCCTGGAATTTTTCTACACTGCTTTCCTTAAATGCAAATAAGACTTAGATCTTAGAATGGGGTGTCAAGGGAAGACATTTGGTCTTGTGGTTATGATACTGATTAGGATGCCCTCATCCCACATCTGAGTGCCTGGGTTCAAATCTCAGCTCTGGCTCCTGATTCCAGCTTCCCGCCAAAGCAGACCCTGGGAGGCAGCATTGATGGCTCAAGTAGTTGGGCTTCCTACCATCCATGTGGGAACCTGGACTGAGCTTCCAGCTCCAGGCTTGCATTTGGGGAATGAACCAGAGAGTAAGACTCTCTCTCTCTCTCCCTCCCTCCCTCCCTTCCTCTCTCTCCTCCCATCCCCTCTCCTTTCCTCCCCTTTCAAATAAACTAAAACTCTTAAAAAAAAGAAAGAATGAAGTCTAGGTTTTTGTACCTACATGGTTTTAAATTTTAACCAAGAAAACTGTGAAATTATTTGCTTAGCATTAATGAACGAACAACATCATTTCTTTCTGGAAAACAAAATGAACTGACTGTGACTATTACATAAATTATGCTAATGCTTGATTTTTATTATCATTATTATTATTTTTAAAGTAAGAGTTACTGATTTACTTCTTAGGAGCTATCAGCATCACACAGTGCATGGTTATTTCATAACCACGGATCTGCTACCTAATTACAGCCAGGAGATATCAGTGTGACAATGTCAGCAATGACAAGGAAGACAAAAATGCAGTTATGGTTACTACAATTTAATCACCATAAAGATTAAGTGTTCAGATAAAACACGAAACCAAATGACAACTGGGTTATTTTATCAATGAGTACTAATAACTGAAATTAGTAGGAGGTAGCTATGTACTCTGAGCTCTCATTTTTTTCCCATCTCCTTATTACCACCTTCAACTTAGTAGCATCCCTATTTCTATTCATCTTACTCTTCAATTTCAGAAGATATTTTCTCCTATTTAAGGATAAGACCCCAATTTATATCCCATATTACTCCCTTCCCATCTCTTCTGAGATCATGCCCTGTTACGGACACAAAAGAGATCAACATGGCTCCTAGGACCCAAACCCAAACATCTCTAGGCTTTATTCTATTACTTTTTATCTCTATGTTTATTTTCTTTGTAGGATCATCCACTCCACGAGTGATAAATAATTTCTGTGATTTTGCTCTACTTCAAATACCCATAGGAATTTTCCCCCTAGGCATCCTCCCTCCCTATACTGAATATTTTAAAATATATATTTATTTGACAGGTAGAGAGAGATATATCTTTCATGTACTGGTTCACATTGCAAATGCCTGAAACAGCTGGGGCTGGGACCTGGAATTCCACCCAGGTGTCACACATAGGTGGCAGGGACCCAGGTATGTGAGCCATCACCTGCTGCCTCTCAGAGTAAGCATTAGCAGGAACCTGAAATCAGAAGCAGAGCTGAAACTTAAACCTACACATTCCAATAAAAGATGTGGGAGTCCCAAGTGCCCTCTTAACGACAGTGCCGACCCCTGATCCTGAATTTAACATCTTCCACAAACTCCCTTCTCAGCCACCAATGCCTCTCAGTACATCACAGAACTTTCTAAAATGGGAACTAGGCTACCAGCCCTTGACTCCTGCTTTAAAATAAATCCTTTACCAAATGACACTATCTAGCAAAAGGATTCTGTTGCCACATTATTCTAAAAAAAAAAAAATGCCTTTTTATATGGTTTTTCTGTTCCCTGTACAACAGATGGCTCCTCATTGTCTGCTACACAGTGTCCAGATTCCCCTATTTGGCCATCAAGGACCCCCGAAATCCAGCCTTTTTTCCCTGTTGTCATATAATACATGGTCCAGGGTTCTTTCTCCAAATCTCCTTGCTTCTGCTCATATTACACCTTCCCGCCTTTCAATTTCTTTCTCTGCCATCCCTCTTCGATGCAAACACATCATTCAACACCCAGCTCAGGAGTCATCTCCTCTGCACAGACTTCCCCAACAAGACTGGAATTCTACCTTTCTTTAGATTTTTACAAGTTTCATAGATAACTTCAAGATTCACTGATTTTAAATGTTGACCAATGAGTTCACCTTAGCTTTGCTCCTTAATTTAGATTGCTAATAACTTTTAGGCATTATTTTCTATACATGCACTTAAAAAGAGTTCTTATTAAGAACTTCTGATTAATTTATTCATTACTTAGCGGATAGTTAGAGGAAAACGCACCTATAAATCATAATATGTAAACTTGAAACTCTCACAAACTAGAAACGGAAGATAGAACTGAGATTATGAGAACAAACTCCTTCACAATTGCTTTTAATCTCTTTTTTCCATCTTCCACAAAATCTGCTTAGGCTTCCAAATAGCCCTATCTCGATTTTTCTCTCCTCTTCTTGTTACTGCCTGCCCTCTAGTGGAAGGAATTAGCAAATGAGTAAAAATTAGTCCAAGCACAGCAAAGGGGGGAGTCTCCAGTAACTCCTAATTGGAAAAAATCAGTAACTTTTATAAGGGTGAAGTGATTTTAATTGGAATAGAATATATAAGTGGAACATAAGAAAAAATTCAAGAAGACAATAGGTCTTGAAAAGAGAGGAGGGGTAGGCGCCGAGGCGCACTAGGTTAATCCTCTGCCTGAAGCACCGGCATCCCGTATGGGTGCCGGCTGAGTCCTGCCTACTCCACTTCCGATCCAGCTCTCTGCTATGACCTGGGAAAGCAGTAGGAGATGGCCCGAGTCCTTGGGCCCCTGCACACATGTGGGAGACCTGGAGGAAGCTCCTGGCTCCTGGCTTCGGATCGGCACAGATCCAGCCGTTGCAGCCATCTGGGGAGTGAACCAGCAGATGCAAGACTTCTTTCTCTGTCTCTCCCTCTCACTGTGTGTAACTACCTCTCAAATAAGTAAGTAAAGTCTTTAAAAAGAGAGAGAGAGAGAGAGAGAGAGAGAAAGTGGAAAGAGAGGGGAAGAATCAGGGAAGATGCCAGGTATATAGCTGGGAACTTTCCTCTGGAGTGAACAATTTTGGTTGTTTTTCTTTTTCCCCTTCAAATATTTTCTTAATAAATCTTATCTATGAACTGCCATATTGCTTGAAGTTACAGGCAAATCAGTTGACACAAAAGTCAATCAATAAACTGAAAAAAATGCTATGTGTAACACTGAAATATTGCTCTTTTGTGAATTTATGTTGTACAAAATAAGTTATTTCCATTTGAAAGTATTAATAACAAAATGGTTTTTGTAAAAAAAAATAAAAGGACAAATTCAGCCCTGAATTATTTTCTTCTCATTATTCTAAATCATTTCATGATAAATTTATTTTAATATTATTTTTCTCTCTCCCAAGAGTAATGGTGCAACTTGAGATAAACAACTCCTTGTTGTTACCCTGTCCAGCTGAGACCTGCACAGGTTTCTACAAGGGCTTTCTACAAGATCCCAACTAGTGACAGATTTAGATCACTTATGGTTTTTCTTAGTCTACTGAGTTTACAAGTAAGTACTGGACTAACTTCTTTTCAGTGATGTTATGAATTGCAGTTCTCTAGAGAAAAGCCTAATGGTCAGATATTGAGGAAATGGCCCAGCATGCAAATTGCTCAAGTGTTTCATGATGGCTACTGACATGCATTACAACTGAGGGTGACTCTGTCGCATACCAGTAATAGCTAACCTTGAACAAATCATTTCAACTCTCTGGGCCTTGGTTTCTACCTCTGTGAAATGCAGATATCTCCCATGCCTACTTCACTAGGTGGCTCTGTAGATCAAAGGAGAAAAAGCATGTGAAAATTATCAGCAGAAAGGCACAGTAGTAGCACATGGTCGCACCTCTTTGTGGGTGCTCACCGGTAAAATTAACACGTAGAACATAGATTGCTTTGGTGGAAGATAGACAACATTTTAAAGTCACCCAGAGGAGAGAAAAAAACACATTTTCTTCTTTCAATGATCAAACTGTGAAATTTAAACCCAACTATACTGTTCTTTTGCGGCTGCTCCATCTACTCAAAGTGAAACCTGAAAATGCCCTCCCACATCCACTCCTACCAACACTCTACAGTGAAACCAGGACGCCCCCACAGGAGCCCCAAGTTCTCTACGACTCCTACAGGAACCTAGACGTGTTCAGAGTATGCCCTCTAATTCAGAAAGTGTCTCCTAAAGCCCACACATCTTTGAGATAAATAGACACACATCACAGATGTGCCACCATGACTGTAAGAATATTGTGTTAGAAAAGCACCGAGTCATAGAAAATGGTAGAAAGCAGTAAACTTCTTGACTTGTAACACTAGCAGTGCCGACCTAAATGGCTTAGGGATGTTACTCCTTTTCTTTTAAGGTATGAAGATAAAGAGAACCCAGTTGACTTTGACCTACACTGGTATGATTTTAATTGTCCCTGCTTCATCCAAAACAAGGGTGGAAATAAAGTGGTGAGAGAGACAGCTTCTAGCGATGTGCATATTGTAGTAGGATAAAAATCAAATCAATAGAACAGAGAAGAAAATGAGGGTGATAAAATAAAATAATAAATCTTGGAATAACTCCCTATTGCTATGATTGTAATTGGCTCATGCTACCCCATAAGAAAGGCAAGGGAAACTCACAACAGGAGATGAGAACAAATCTTCCATCAATCATTTTCCCAAAGAGAATTCAGACTTACCAGCCACCAAAAAGACGGTTAAAATCAGTAGGAGCCATAAGTCAGAAGTTCTCCAAGGGCAGACCATGTCTGCTTTCTTTTTGTCAGCCCTTCACACGATACTTTTCCTCCATACAGGTGGAGAAGCAGCTGTGAGCATTACGAGGCTCCCTCCGGTCAACTTCTCAGTGCCGAATCCTCTTAGACCATCAGCAGTGAGGCACTCCCTTCCTTCAACACTATGTGTTTCAGCCTGATTAGTAACTTGGGAGAGAAGTAACTCTTCTGTGGAACTTGACACAGCAATAGATTTCCTGTACGAAGCACTGAAGCAAAGACGGAGGAAGCAGAGTGATTGAGCTGTCTTCCAGCTCATTGGTTCTCTTCTCATTTCTGCTGCATACAGATAAACTACACAGAGAGACACTGAATATGCCCAGGATAAACGGATTTGCCTAAACTTGCATTGAAAAAGAAAAAGGGAAATTTATCTATTTTGGTCCAATCCCTGTAAATGTCCCAATCACAGTAACTGCTAGAAGCTTTCTCCAAGTTAACAGGTGTACAACCTTAATGTCCAAGGCTGGATTAGAATATTTCCCCTTGAAAATGCCTTGTGAACTTGCTGTCTATAATGGAAGTCAGTACACACCTCTAGAAGCATTACAAGTGATTTTGTTTCTTATTGTGACTGAAACAAATTTTGTGGCTTTAGTGCAGCACAAATGTACTACCTACAGTCTGGAGATCAGAAAACTGAACTTGATCTTATGGGACTAAAATCAAGGTGACGGCAGTGCAGCATTCTTCCTACAGGTTCATGGGGAGACTCAGCACCTTGCATTTTCTACGAATCACAGGATGCCTGCATCCTTTGGCTTGTGGCTGCCTCATTCTGGCATCTGCTCCCTTGTCTCATCTCCTTCCCAAGAGGGAAGGCTCCTTCTGCCTCTCTCTTATAAGGACCCTTGTGATTCTATAGGGCCCACTTGTATAATTTAGAGTAATCGCCCAGTCTCAAGATCCTTAATTTAATCACATCTGTAGGGTCTCACTGGCCATGTAAGGTAACATATTCATAGGTTTCTGAAATTAGGACATGGACATCCTTTTAAAAAAAAAATGATTTGTTGTCTATTTGAAAGTCAGAGTTACAGAGAAGTGCCAGAGGCAGAGAGACAGAGACAGAGAGATCTTCCATCCATCATTGGTTCACTCTAAATGGCCACAATGGCCAGGGAAGGGCCAGGCCGAAGCCAGGAGCTAGGAGCTTCCTCCAGGTCTCCCATGTGGATGCAGCAGCCCAAGTTCTTGGGCCATCTTCTGCTGCTTTCCCACATGCATTATCAGGGAGCTGGATAGGAAGTGGAGCAGTCAGGATTCAAATCGGCTCCCATATGGGATGTGGACACTACAGGCAGAGGTGTAACCTTCTATGCCACAGTGCCAGATTGGACATCTTTCTCAGGGGGCCATTACCCTACCTACAATTCAGTACTTACTGCCATTCACCTTTGAAGAGTTAGACTGATCTTTTTAACGAGATTACAAATAAACACTCTGTAATTGCCACACCTCTGGAATTTAAACTTTCCAGAAAAATTTTTCTGTGATGTTACTAGTTAATATGCATTTAGATTACATTAACAGGATAGGAATCTCTTTATATGCTAAAAATTTCCTACCCCAAAGCAGTACTCTCCAGGAAGGGGAAGAAAACATTGCAAACAGGAAAAAGATTAAACAGCATGCATTTTTTTTTTCTAAGTTAGCAGTTCTATCTTCCCTCTTAAAAACCATTAGACTGTTTTCTCCTTCACCTTCTCAAGCTTTCCTTTCAGTGAATCAATTTGATTCAGACAGTGAAACCTGGTCCTTACGGGTGTAGAATACTGGGGAATGAGATCTGATAATGGATGGACTATAATAACATCTCTTCTGCCTAACGTTTAACTAGGTGTCAGAAAAATCAGGGAGGAGGAGATAGCATTTAGAATAAAGCACTCTGATTTCCATCACGAAAAGTGGTTAAGACCATGGGCTTTGATGTTCGATAGCTGGGAGACCCAGCGTTAAGTCACTGTGGGGCAATTACCAGGCTCATGATTCTGGGCAAATTTCTTAATCAACTGTACAACTTGGTTTTTCCACTTAATGTTACATTAGCATGGAACTTTTTCTCATCAAAGATTTGTTGATTGTCATTTACTTTATATATATGTTACATATAAATATGTGATATAATATGTAATATATGATATACTTTATATATCTGCATTTTAAATAAAATAAATAAGAATTTAAATTTAAAAAATAATATTCTTAAAATGGGATTGATTTTTTTAAAGGCTGGAAAAAAATATATCCCATGACAGTTAATGGTTATTTTTTATTTTTCATTATAATTTTGCAGATTGTGCAAAAAGAAAACTTTAGAAACAGTTATTTGAGGCTGGTGCCGTGGCTCAATAGGCTAATCCTCTGCCTTGTGGCGCCGGCACCCCGGGTTCTAGTCCTGGTCGGGGCACCGGATTCTGTCCCGGTTGCCCCTCTTCCAGCCTAGCTCTCTGCTGTGGCCCTGGAGTGCAGTGGAGGATGGCCCAAGTGCTTGGGCCCTGCACCCGCATGGGAGACCAGGAGAAGCACCTGGCTCCTGGCTTCAGATCAGCGCGATGCACTGGCCGCAGCGCACTGGCCGCAGCGGCCATTTGAGGGTGAACCAATGGCAAAAGGAAGACCTTTCTCTCTGTCTCTCTCTCTCTCACTGTCCACTCTGCCTAACAAAAATAAAAAATAATAATAAAAAAAGAAACAGTTATTTGAAACTAAATGTGTGCAATATCAAATAAGCAAATAAAACCAGGGCAGAAAAATCAGTAATTACATTTTTATTTTGCTAAATATCAATTCTAGATCTCAATGGCCATATTCATAGTAAATAATATTTGCCAATCTTTAAGCTAATACCCAGACTCTCTTCTAAGAAGTTTATAAATATTGCCTCATGTAGTTATTTGAAGAACCCTATAGTAAATACTATTATTGTCTTGTGTTGAGAAAATGGAATTCAGACAGGTTAGTTAAGTAGTGACAGAGACAGGATTCAAGCCTGAGAAATCTCATTCCAGTATTTCTCTCTTATGACTTGGTTATTTTGTCCCTCCTTTAATCTCTGCTTTTTAATTTTCTATCTTGTCTCCAACACATCACCCACACTCTTAACCCCTCCTAAATCTAATCATTTTTTCACGCACTCTTCCAGATGCACACTCTTACAACTGCATAAACAAATCTTGTGCTATCTCTAACCTATTTGCAATAAGATCACTGCCTGCTGCCCCCTGGAGGTAATTTGGTGAATTCAATACAAATCAATACTATCTAAAACAAATGTTAATGGATCTAAAGGGAGGCATAGACTCCAATACAACAGTAATGGGGGACTTCAATACCCCTTGCATCAAAGAACAGATCAACCAGGAAGAAAATCAAAAAAGAAATATCAGAACTAATCTACACTATGGACAAAATGGACCTAATTGATTTCTACAGAACACTGCATGCCACAGTTGAAGAATACACATTATTTTCATCAGTGCAGGGAACTTTTCTCCATGATACACCATATGCGAGGCCATATAGCAAGTCTCAGTAAATTCAAAAAAAATTGAAATCATGCTGCTTATCTTTTCTGACCACAATGGAATGAAACTGGAAATTAACAACTTAAGAATATCTGAAAAATATGGAGATTGAACAACACGTTCCTGAATGAACAGTGAGTCATTGAAGAAAGCAAAAGGGAAATCAAAAAAATAATCCTGGAAATGAATGAAGACAACAATACAACATATCAAAAGTTATGAGATACAGCAAAAACAGTATTAAAAGGGAAGTTTATGGGGCCAGCATTGTGGCATAGTGAGCTAAGTCTCCACTTGTGGCGCTAACATCCCATATGTGTACCAGTTCTAGTCCCAGCTGCTCCTCTTCCAATCCAACTCCTATTATGGTCTGGAAAAACAGTGGGAGATGGCTCAAGTCCTTAGGCCCTGCACCCATGTGGAAAACCCAGAAGAAGTTTCTGGCTCCTGGTTTCGGATCAGCTCAGCCCCAGCCGTTGCAGCCATTTGGAGAGTGAACCAGTGGATGGAAGACCTTTCTCTATCTCTCTCTCTTCCTCATTTTGTGTATAACTCTCTCTCAAATAAATAAATAAAATCTTTAATAAAAAAGGGAAGTTAATAGCAATTAGTGCCTACATCAAGAAATTGAAAAGATATCAAATAAATGAGCTATCAATACATCACAAGAACCTAGAAAAACAAGAAACCAAACTCAAAATTAGTAGGAGAAAAGAAAAATTAAAATTAGAGAAGAAATAAAATTGAAACCAGAAAATCAATACAAAGGATCAGTGAGATGAAAGCTGATCTTTTGAAAAAATAAACCAAATATACACACCATTGGCCCAACTAACCAAAAAAAAGGGGGGTGAAGACTCAAATCAATAAAATCAGAGATGAAAAAGGAGATGTAACAAAAGTTACCATAGAAATAAAAAGAGTCATCAGTAATTACTACAAATAGCTGTATGCCACAAATTGGAAAATCTAGAAGAAATGGATAGATACCTGGACACATAAAATCTACTAAAATTGAGTTGTGCTAACACAGAAAACCTAGACAGACCATTAACCAAGAGAGAGATGGAGTCAGTAATAAAGACCCTCCAAACAAAGAAAAGCCCAGGACCAGATGACTTCACTGCTGAATTCTAGCAGACTTTTAAAGAACTAATTCCAATTCTTCTCAAGCTATTCAAAACAACTGAAAGGGAGTGAATCCTCCCAAACTCCTTTTATGAGGCCAGCATCACCTTAATTTCAAAACCAGAAAAAGATACAAGAAAGAAAGAGAATTATAGACAAATATCCCTGATGAACATAGATGTAAAAATTCTCAACAAAATACTAGCTAATTGAATCCAACCACACATCTGAAAGATCATTCACCTGGACCAAGTGGAATTTAATCCTGGTATGCAAGGATGGTTCAACATACACAAATCAATCAATGTGATACATCACATTAACAAACTGAAGAACAAAAATCATACAATTATCTCAATACATGCAAAGAAAGTATTTGATAAAATATAATATCCTTTCATGATGAAAATCTTAAGCAAATTGGGTATAGAAGGAACATTTCTCAACACAATCAAAGCAGTGTATATGACAAACCCACAGCTAGCATTCCCACTAGGATCTGGAACCACACCAAGATGCCCAGTCTCACCCTTGCTATTCAATATAGTTCTGGAAGTTTTAGCCAGAGCCATTAGGCAAGAAAAAGAAATCAAATGAATACAAATTGGAAAGGAGGAACTCAAATTATCTCTGTTTGCAGATAACATCAATCTGTACATAAGGGAACCAAAAGACTCCAATAAGAGACTACTGGAATTCATAAGAGAGTTTGGTAAAGTGGTAGGAGCAGGATATAAAATCAACAGACAAAAATAAATAGTCTTTGTATAAACAGATAATGCCATGTCTGGGAAAGAACTTCTAAGATCAGTCCCATTTAAAATAGCTACAAAATACAATCAAACTATGCACACATACATACCTAGGAATAAACTTAACCAAGGAAGTGAAAGGTCTCTATGATGAAAATTACAAAACATTAAAGAAAGAAAGAGAACAAGGCACAAAAAATGGAAAAATTTTCCGTGTTCCTGGATTGGAAGAATTAATATCATCAAAATGTCCATACTACCAAAAGCAATGTAGAGATTCAATGCAAGCCCAATCATACCAATGACATTCTTCTCACATCTAGAAAAAACAATGCTAAAATTCATGTAGAAACACAAGAGACCCAAAATAGCAAAGGCAATCTTAAACAACAAAAATAAAGCCAGAGGCATCAAAATACCAGATTTCAAGACATATTACAAAATAGTTATAATCAAACTAGCCTGGTACAAGCACAAGAAATAGACATGTAAAAAAAAAAATAGACATGTAGACCCATGGAACAGAATAGAAATCCCAGAAATCAACCTATGCATCTACAACCAACTTATCTTTGACAAAGGAGCTAAAATCAATGCCTGGAGAGAAATGACAATATTTTCAACAAATGGTGCTGGGAAAATTGGACCTCTGCATATGGAAGTAGGAAACAATAGCCCTACCTTATACCTTATACAAAAGTCATTTTAAAATGGATCAAGAAACTAAATCTACAACCTGATACTATCAAATTACCAGAGTATAACATTGTGAAAACTCTGCAAGAGGTTGGCAGAGACTAAGACTTCTTGGAAACACCCCAGAAGGCAATCAAAGCCAAAACAGAAAATGCGATCACATCAAGCTGCGAGGCTTTTGCACTACAAAAGAAACAATTAGCAAAGTGGAGAGACAATCTACAGAATGGGAGAAAATATTTGCAAACTATGCAATTAATAAAGGATTAATATGCAAAATCTATAAGGAGCTCAGGAAACTCAACAACAACAAAACAAAGAATCTAGTTAAAAAAGGAGCAGGGACCCAGTGCTGTGGTGTAGCAGGTAAAGCCACCACCTGCAGTGCCTGCATCCCATATGGGTACCTGGCTGCTCCACTTCCAATCCAACTCTCTGCTGTGGCCTGGGAAAGCAGAGGAAGATGGCCCAAGCCCTTGGGCCCCTGCACCCACATGGGAAACCTGGTAGAAGCTCCTGGCTCCTGGCTTTGGATCAGTGCCAGCTGTTGCGACCAACTGGGGAGTGAACCAGTGCATGGAAAACCTCTCTCTCTGCCTCTCCTCTCTCTGTGTAACTCTGACTTTCAAATAAATAAAAAAATCTTTAAAAAAAAGGGGGCAGGGGGAATGACTTGAACAGGCATTTTTTCTAAAGAAGAAATTCAAATAGCCAACAGACACTTGAAAAAATGCTCAGGATCTCTAGCCACCAGAGAAATGCAAATCAAAACCACAATGAGGTTTCACCTCACCCCAGGTAGAATGGCTCTCATGCAGAAATCAGAAAACAATAAATGCTGGCAAGGATGTGGGGTAAAGGGTACCCTAATTCACTGTTTTGGGGAATGTAAACTAATACAACCATTGTGGAAAACAATATGGAAATTCTCAGAAATCTGAAGATAGATCTACCATATGACCCAGGCATCCCACCCCTTGGACTTTACCCAAAGTGAAATCAAAATATGAAAGAGTCATCTGTACCCCCATTTTTATTGCAGCTCAATTGAAAATAGTTAAGATATGGAATCAACCCAGATGCCCGCCAACTGATGACCGACCGGATAAAGAAAAGATGCTATATACACACTATGGAATACTACCCAACTATGAAAAAGAATGAAATCTTGTCTTTTGTAACAAAATGGATGCAACTGGAAACCATTATACTTAGTGGAATAAACCAGTCTCAAAAAGACAAATATTGTTATGTTTTCCCTGATCTGTGATAACTAATAGAGTATTAAAAAATGTAATGTATATGAGCAAAATTGATGTTTTGAGATTTGATTATTATTATTTATAGCCCTTGTGTCTACTGTTTTTTTTTCCTTCTTACTTTTTGTTGAATTCTTTACTTAGTGGAGGGTTCAGCTTATAATTATAAATAAACTGAAAGTATGTCATTGTAAAAATTAAAAGAAAGAGTAAGAAGGGAAGGAGGAAGGAGGGAGGGAGCCTGGGCAGGAGAGAGGGTGGGGTGGGAAGTCTCACTATGCTTCTAAATCTGTACCTATGAAATACATGAGATTTGTTCATCTTATATTTTTAAATTAAAAATGTTTTAGTTATAAATTAATTATTATTTATATATAATTTATTTATATAATAATTAAATTATTAGTCATAATGATTGGATTATTATTTGATTGGATTGGTTGTAATTTTATTGAAATGATTTAACCCCAAGCAAAGCATCCTAAAGAGAGGCAAGTATCATCTGATCACCAAATACCTTAATTACTAAAGTCACAAAGGACCAAAAATTACAAAAATAAATATTCCATGATGACTCAAATGCAAGTACCTGAAATGACTCAGGCAGCATTAATAAATCAATGAGTTTTTCGTAAGTTTCTAGTAAGAGAATATGAAACATGAAAGTCATATCACTCATAGAGTCTAATATCTGCCGGTAATTTCATTCAAATTTCACCATGCCTTTCTCAGGGTAACGACAAATGTTCTATTGAGATATCATGCTTTCTGGGGCCGGCGCTGTGGCTCACTTGGTTAATCCTCCGCCTGCGGCGCTGGCAGCCCATATGGGCGCCGGGTTCTAGTCCCGGTTCTCCTCTTCCAGTCCAGCTCTCTGCTGTGGCCCGGGAAGGCAGTGGAGGATGGCCCAAGTGCTTGGGTCCCTGCACCTGCATGGGAGACCAGGAGAAGCACCTGGCTCCTGGCTTCGGATCGGTGCAGCGCCGGCCATGGCAGCCATTTGGGGAGTGAACCAGCGGAAGGAAGACCTTTCTCTCTGTCTGTCTCTCTCACTGTCTATAACTCTACCTGTCAAATAAAAAAAAAAATCAACCATTGAGGTTTATATCAGAGTATTAGTCTGTTTAAAAAAAGAGAGAGAGATCATGCTTTCATTATATCATTCTTTAAAGCTTTTGTTCTCATATTACGTATTTGACATGCTATCCATCTTTTGTGAGTGATGTCTTCATGTGTTTTCTGATGTAAATAATACGATACTGAAGATTGAATGAATTATAAGGAGTGAGGCTTACTTTAGCTCCTGGTTCTAGCTCAAAGTCTAGCAGCTGCATCTGGTGCCAGCCTTCTTGAGGCAGCACAAGGCATCGGGTAGTCGGACACAGGGTGTGTGAGGATAACTCAGCCAAACTGGCTCCTCTGGCAGATCTTTCTTAGATTAACCTATTAATCACATGAAAAGATGAATTCATTCACTAGTGCAGAACCTCTTAAATGTTCCCCCTAGTCTCTTCTTCTAATATCTCTTAATAGGGATTAAATTTCAATGAGGTCTGGAGGAAACAAACCATGATCAAATAACTGCAGAATATACAGTGTTTACAGTGAGTTATTGGAAAATAATGTAACTTGGTTGAACTCCAATTAGTTAATTTTAAAAGAACATCTCAATTTTTTTCCTAGTTTTGAGAATAGTGCTGTTAGGACTATGGATCCTAAAGTTGAACTTCCTGTATTCAAACTTCAGTTCTGCTACTTGATTTTTTGGCAACTTTTTTTCTGTTGTAGAAGGTCTATTTGATTCTGTTTTCAAATCTACTGTCATTTTTATATTTTATATTTCCAGGAACCTACAAGTGTTAGCCATTTTCAATCACCTAATCCAATTTTTTTTTTTTTTTTTTTGACAGGCAGAGTGGACAGTGAAAGAGATTGAGACAGAGAGAAAGGTCTTCCTTTTGCCGTTGGTTCACCCTCCAATGGCCGCTGCGGCCGGTGCGCTGCGGCCATCACGCTGATCCGAAGGCAGGAGCCAGGTGCTTCTCCTGGTCTCCCATGGAGTGCAGGGCCCAAGCACTTGGGCCATCCCCCACTGCACTCCAGGGCCACAGCAGAGAGCTGGCCTGGAAGAGGGGCAACCGGGACAGAATCCGGCTCCCCAACCGGGACTAGAACCCACCTAATCCAATTTTTAAGGACTCCCATGTTTCAGGACTTCAAGGGACTCAAAGCTAGGTTGCCACCTATACAATAAGTGATACTGTTGTCTACCTCCTCACCCCCTTCCCAAGGGGCTATCAAAAGCCCTGCTAACCTTTCAGCAGCTCTTCTAGATCAGTCAGCAAACATGCTAGGGCAAACTGGTTCCAAGTGCCAGACTAATCAATCATTCCTTTTTCTGGATCCTGACAAGGTAATTCCTTTTATTAAGATTTGTTTATTTATTTGAAAGTTGGAGACAGAGAGAGAAGGAGAGAGATCTTCCTTCTGCTGGTTCATTCCCCTGGTGGCCACAACAGCAAGAGCTGAACAAGGCCAAAGCCAGTTACCTGCTATTCCTAAATGCCGGCCCCCAGGTAATTCTTCATGACCTTGTTATATTGCTGATGTCTTCCAGAAACTTTTTTTTTTTTTATTAATCTAGCTTTTCTACTTTCCTTCAATGGAAGAACTAGTCTAAATTTCTTAGTCTGACATCCACTTATATAAAAGTGTCCTCTTTTAATTCTTTACTTTGCCTTCTCTCTTATTTTAACTCAACGCTCATCTGCAACTTTTTTGTTGTTTGTTTGATTGTTTCTCCTTTAAAATATTTATAGAGGAGCAAGTTTAGAACACCGGCATCTGATATCACAGTGCCTGGGTTCGAGGGCTGGCCACTCCACTTGACATTCATCTGTTAATCCACACCCTGGGAGGCAGTTGGTAATTGATTTAAGTACTTAGATCCCTACCACCCCCGTGAGAGACCAGATTGAGTTCTCCGATCCTGGCTTTGACTTGAGCCAGCTTCAACTGTTGTGGGCATTTGTGGAAGGAAGCCGCAATGGTAGATATGTCTGTCTGTCCACCTCCTTTTGTCTTTCTGCCTCTCAAATAAATCAAAATCTCTAAAAATAATTAGATAAATTAAATATTTCTAGGATTTGGCCATTTCACACAATCTCCATGACATTGGACTAGGGGAGAAATGAGGAGGGATGGAATAAAGACACAAATTCAAAATTATAGTTTTTAAAAAGAAATCACTGTGTAGTATAACTTGAGGGCAGTGGCAAAAAGATAACAGATACCAGAAGCTTAAGAAGCCTTGGGTTTGGATGCGGTTCCATTCATTCACAACTTTCTTCAATCTGTTTTAGTTAAATCTTTATTCTAGTCAGTTGTATCACTGATTAAGTTAATGAGACATAAAAGATCTATGTTCCATGCATGAAATTTAAGAATATTAGAAATCTGAAGTCCTTTACTATTTTTTCCATAAAGTAATTTATTCTGCATTAACATCTAAGTTACAATTTTTTCTTGTCTGCTTTGACTCTTAATTCACATGCTACCAATAATTTTAGAGAGGTTTAATGATGATTTGAAAGTGTATCTAGGGGAATTTTCTGACGATTACTGTTATGATTATCTCACCTTGGGAAAAGAAGAAGTTAGGATTATGAAACTGTTGAAAATGTTTAGATGTTGCATGTTCGGTATCGAGAAAAGGAAGTAGATAAGATCTTTCTTTGATTTACTGTTTCTATATTTTACTTGGCTGAACATGATCAAGCAATTAAACCTATAAGTAGTAGTGCTTTTTCTAACGAATTTGCCCTATGTGTAAATAAACCAATTAAAACTGAGCTCCTGCAGGTGCTCTTTTAAAAGCACATGAGGGCAGATAAACCAGGGAGAAGCTAGCACCACAAGTTGCTCTGTAAACCCTGCTTCTTCAAAATGAGACCTCAGAGCCAATGGCACAGGAACCACAAGCAGCCTTTGGTCTTCAAACGTAAATCACTATTATGATATCCACCACCAGGCACCTCCATTCAGAGGGAGGTAAGAGGGTGTCTTGGGAGGCACTTTTGGGAGAAGGGATGTGGGCAGTGACATAAAGGACATCAATCTTTTGTCTCTGTCCACTGTACATTTATTAAATAAATCTCTTTTAAGAAAAGGTGTTTGTGGCTGGTGCTGTGGTGTAGTGCTCTAAGCCTCTGCCTGCGGCACCGGCATCCCATATGAGCACCGGTTTCTGTCTCAGCTGTTCCTCTTCCAATCTAGATCTCAGCTAACGGCCTGGGAAAGCAGTAGGTAATGGCCCAAGACTTTGGGCCCCTGCACCCACGTGGGAGACCTGAAAGAAACTCCTGGCTCTGGCTTCAGATCGGCTCAGCTCCGGCCATTGCAGCCATCTGGGGAGTGAACCAGCGGATGGAAGACCTTTCTGTCTCTCCTTCTTTCTGTGTATAATTCTACCTCTTAAATAAATAATAAAAATAAAAAAATTAAGATTGCTGGGGCTAGTGTTGTGGTGCAGCAAGTTAAGCCACCACCTATGATACAGAAAAGAGAGACAGAGACAGAGGGAGGACAAGAGAGAGAACAAGAAAGGAAGAAAGAAAGAAAATGTGTTTATAACTGCTTAAATTTGGTTTGCCTGTGTGAGAGGATTTTAAAGAGAGGGAAATAGGGGCCGGCTCTGTGGCGGAGCTGGTAAGGTCACCTCCTGCAGTGCCACCGTCCCTTATGGGTGCCAGTTCAAGTCCCGGCTGCTCCACTTCCAAAACAGCTCTCTGCTAGGGCCTGGGAAAGCAGTGGAGAATGGCCTGCATCCTTGGATCCATGCACCCACATGGGAGACCCAGAGGAAGCTCCTGACACCTGGCTTCAGATCAGCTCAGCTCCAGCCATTGCTGACATTTGGGGAGTGAACCAGTGGATTGAAGACTCTCTCTCTCTCTCTCTCTCTCTCTCTCTCTCTCTCTCTGCCTCTGCCTCTCTGTAACTCTGCCTTTCAAATGAATCTTAAAAAAAAAAAGCAGGGAAATAAACTACCATTACTGCTAAAGAAATTAAGCTTTCCTAGGAACATGCTGTCAGGTACTTAGTATTTATCTTGGGCCCATTTGAAGCAAATAACAACTCATCAATACTGGGACAACAGTACTGATTAGTAAGACTCAAGACACAGATTGGACTTTTTTGGGGGAGTGGCACTAAAATACTTTCTGAGCATTTTTTTACCTCGAATACAATCATATATTCCACTCTTATTCTTTCTCTGAAAGATATTCCCTCTCTTAGAGTATAAATATAAGGCAACTCAATTATTCTGTGAATACATAAATGTGTACATTTATTATTATAAACATTATTCAGTCATTTATTCACTCCCACTTCCTAGATCTCCTTGTTCTCCTCTGGATTTATTCCTCCAAACTTGCTTTAAAAAAAAAAGATTTATTTATTTACTTGAAAGTCAGAGTTACACAGAGAGAGAAGGAGAGGAAGAGAGAGAGAGGTCTTCCATCGACTGGTTCCCCAACTGGCTGCAATGGCTGGAGCTGTGCCGATCCGAAGCCAGGAGTTTCTTTCAGGTCTCCCATGTGGGTGCAGGGGTTCAAAGACTTGGGCCATCTTTTACTGCTTTTCCAGGCCATACCAGAGAGCTGGAGCAGAAGTGTAGCAGCTGGGACTCGAACCAGCACCCATATGGGATGCCGGCACTGCAGGAGGCGGCTTTACCTGTTATGCTACAGTGCTGGCCCCCAAACTTGCCCTTAAAAATGATTCACTATTGCCTTATATGTTTATGGCTCTTTATTTTATCATCATAATTAAGCAATGGCTTATTTATAAAGTTCTAGTTCGATCTTCATTTTCTTCAATACTTTATTCTTTTCTTATACATAGTATTACTACTCAAAAAACCTAATCTAACTGTTGGTGCTTTGTAGATGACCAGCATCCACCCTCTAGAAGCTTGAAGCATTTGCTTTTCACTCTCATCCTCTTAAATGTTAATTTAGTGTGTCTAGGTGCCAGGTTTCTATTGTCTAGTCTGTTGTATGAGCCCTTGACACCAAAGTCTTCTATCTTTAATTCTGTAATTTCTCAGTAATTATTTTCTGAAATATTTTCCTCCCTCCACTTATTTTAAGTGACTCCTATCACATTGATACTAAAATTTCTTTTTTTTTCATCCATACAGCTCTTAATGTTTTCAATCATCAAACAATTTCTTGGAATATATCTAACCTAATCATCCAGCTCATTTTGTTTTTTGGATAAATTAATTCTGCTATTCAACTATTACATTCACCCACTACTTGATTTTATTTTAAATTCTTTTTCCACCAGAGGCAATCACCCTGATTTCTTCTAGAATGATTTACTTTACCTTTCTGTTACCGCACCTGTAGGTTCATATAATGTGAGTCCAGGAGATCATTTCATAATGGTAGATCAGCTACCTTGGCAAATAACAGATACTTGGAGAGAAGAGTGAAAGAGTGAAAGTCTGAGCTCTGACTTGTACTAGGCTAGGCATTGCAAGGGTGCATCAGAGCCTGCGAACCACCCGGCATTGCATTCAGTCCCGATCATTCACGTTCCCTCCATCCAGGAGATCTTGCTTATCAGCCAGCCGCCTAGCACTTCTATACCTGGCATCATTCCTTTCTAGAAAGAAATCACAAGAGACACTTTGTACTTGATTGCCCAGTCCATGGAGGAGAGTTGTTTAGAAGGTTGGAGATGTTCCAGGATCTAGCTGCACCCAGTTCCAGCTAAATAATCCAGGGTTCAACCTACAATGTGCTGTTCACACCAGGTCAATCACTACATCCATGGCCCTGCTTTTCAGAGGCCCTGTACTTCACCTCAAGTGACTAAGGCAGCCGCTTTGATTACCATCTCATGCAACACATAGAATTCAAGTTCTCCCATGCTCTACTGAAATGACTGGAACAGCCCTGTGGTACTTTTATCAAAACTCTTAAGAAATCATTTTATTTAGAACAGAACCTGT
Organism: Oryctolagus cuniculus; assembly: GCF_051225735.1. Classification (NCBI taxonomy): domain Eukaryota; kingdom Metazoa; phylum Chordata; class Mammalia; order Lagomorpha; family Leporidae; genus Oryctolagus; species Oryctolagus cuniculus. The sequence continues at coordinate 68,932,829 of NC_142870.1, forward strand.
AATATAACTTTACTGTAGTTGATAAACATCTCATTTTTAAAGTGTTTACCTTGTAATCTCATGTGCAGAAAAAAGCTAACATAGCAGGCCAGTGACTACTGTCTTTGGAAAGTTCTTTTTACAAGATTGGACCTGGGCTGGCTCCTGAGAACTCGACTGGTAAACAGTTCCTACACTGATAGATAACTTCACCTAAATGTTTAAGAAAGGCTCACTGTGCCCAAACCGTACAAACAATGTAGTTGATACTGAACTTCCTTCTGAGAATCTGGAATTTCGTGACTACAGTCAGTCACATGGGCACCAGTTGCCTACATGACCAGCCTGAAATGGACACGTGTTCTCCTAGGCTCGGCTGAGCTTTCCTGGTAGATAACATTTCACATGTGTTGTTACCAGGGAGTGCTGGCAGAATTGTGTCTTTTGCAACACCATGCTGAGAGGACTCTAAACTTGTGCCTGGTTTCCTACAAACTTCTCCTTGAACACCTTTTCCCTTTGCCAAATTCACTTTGTAACCTTTTACTGTGGTTATCATGGATCTCCATGAATACAATGAGATGCTAAACACTGTGTATTCTCCTGGCATATTATCCAATTTGGGAGCTTGTCTTGGAGAGACCTGACATATACAACCTGTGAATGAGGTTGAAATCTGAACAGATATCAACATAGGGTACCTATTGTAGACTGCTGCTGCCTCATCTCTTCAGCATGACAGAGAGTACACCATTCATTTCCAAAATGACAATGAGATATAAGTTAGAGGTATACAGTAGTATCTGTGGTTTCAATTTCCATGGTTTCATTTATTCATAGTCAACCATAATCTGAAAATACTAATTGGGAAATTCCAAAATTAAACAATTCATGTTTAAATTATATATTTTTCTGAGTAGCATCATGAAATCTCATGCTGTTCTACTCTGTCCCACAAAGAATATAAATCATCCCCTTGTTGGGCATATCCAGGCTGTATATATTACCTGCCAGCTAGTCACTCAGTAGCCATTTTGGTTCTTAGAACAATTTTTGGGGTACAGAAGTCATTGTGTAAATAAGTGACCCTTATTTTACTTATTAATGGCCCCAAAGTGCAAAATAAGTGAGTACAGAAAAATTCGAATCTGCCAAAAGAAACAAGAAAGTGATTCCTTTAAATGAAAAGGAAAACATTTTATCATAGGCATGTATGTATACTCATGGTTTCAGGCATTCACAAAGGGAGACTACTATATTTTAAAGTAAACTTGCCTACCAAAATAATTTCGCCTAATAGGTAATAAGAATTAAAATTTTAATTGATCAGTCAGAACAGCAAAATCCATGCTTTTTCCCAATGACATTTAAAAAAAAATACCTGACATAAGGAGTGAGCGTTTAGCCTAGTAGTCAAGAAATTGTCCTACACTGAAGTGCCTGGATTTGATTCCCAGCTCCAGATCCTGATTTCAGTTTGCAACAGTGCAGACCCTGGAAGACAGCAGTGAAGACCCAAGAAATTGAGTTCTTGCCTCATTTGGGAGAGATCAGGACCGAGTTCCTGGTTTCCAGAAATGGGAGTGGGAATTGCTGAACCAGTAAATAGAAGCATTCTTTTCTCTCTCTCTCTCTCTCTCTCTCCTGCTAAAATAAGTAAAAAGTTAAAAAGAGCAAGGTATAAAAACTGATAACTGTAACTAAAATGAAAACCATGAACTGGGACAGGTATTGTGGTGCAATGGGTTACGCCACTGCTTGGTATACCTACATCCCATATCAGAGTGCCTGTTCAAGTGCTAGCTCCTCCACTTCTGATCCAACTTCCTGGCAATGCAGATGGGAGGCAGCAGATGACGGCTAAAGTACGTGAGTCCCTACCACCCATGTAGGAGGCCTGGATGGTGTTCTTGGCTCCTGTCTTCAGTCTGGAATCAGGTATTTGTGGAGTAAACTAACAGATGAATGATCCCCATCCCCTCTGTCTGTCTCTGTTTCTTTCTGTCATTCTGCTTTTCAAATAAATAAATAAAGCTTTTAAAATACACACACATACAAAGTTAATGTGGTAAAGAGTGTTCTAGAATATTTTAATAGCCCTGGTATAGTAGAGACTCAAATATACAATTACAAATGAGAAAAATTAAGACTACTTAAAGCAATTATTTTCTCTCTTTTGATAAAAAAAAACAACCTGGAGGGAAGTAAATCTTTACTCCTCCTCCAGAACCCAAATATTTTAAGAACTCACCTCTCATATATGAGTAATGTCTGATAGTTGATCTACAAATCTCTTTAGAGAAAGGTTCCTAGAAAAAAAAAAAACAACTAAAATTGAAGATATTCTTTAAAGATATGATATAAATAAAAATAATATGTAATAATAAATAGTATATAGTAATAGTATATAATAAAGATTAATGAGATACAAATGAAACTCAGTGATTTGATGAGTTTCCAGAGAAGACCATGGGAAATATGTCTCTGCTACTTCTTAAGTAAATCTCAATAATAATGACCTACACCCTAATAAAGAAATTTATTATGGACAAGTCATAGGTCATAATATATGTGTGCCACAAATTTGTGTCAATGTGCGAGGTGCTGTGTAACGTAAATTTTTACAAAATGTTTCACAGAAAACTTGAGAAAAATAAACTAAATGCATTTTGATTTTGTTATTACAAGTTATTACAATAGAAGAAATTTAAGTTATATGTAGAAGGTTCTCACGTGTCACCTTCACATAAAGCCTATTCTTGCTTCCTTTTCTTCTTAATACAAGAGTTTGGAGTTTCAATCTGAATGTGAATAGTTTATCCCTAGTGTGCAGAGCAACTCTTGGCAAAGCAGGTACTCAAAAAATGTCAATTACTGTTGTTAAGACAGGAGGAAAGTGATGGTAGGAAAAGGGCTTATATAAATTGGCCACTGAAACCTAAACCATTACCTCTCCCTACATCTAGAAATAAGTTTTCCCAGTATTTCTGCCCTTGCTTCTGTCAGAGCATTCAAATCATGTCTAGGCTATGATGACAGTTAAAGCTGTGTATATGCTGTGCTTGCTGACTTCTGTTGTCTGCAATTCTGTCTACCTAGCTAGGCCTGAGCCACTTCCTTCATGTCTTAGTTGAATTTCCTAAACTTGACACCTGTAGCACTTGGATACAAACTGGAAACATCCTGGTTACAATGGCCATTCATTACTAGTGGTAGATATCACAAAAGGAACAACTGAGATGACCCTAATGGTAAGGTGTCACTGATCTACTTACCTTTTTCCGGTTCTCAATACCGGAACATGACAAAGGAAAACTATGGCATTTATGTCAGATGAATTTTAGCAATAACACATCATTTCTAAAACCTGTGTGTGAAGTATGTTAAACTTGTTCAAGTTGTGTTGTTTAAATTTGTTAAGTTTGTGGTTAAACACCTCCTCATCTGTCAAACTAGAAGGCACCTTTCTCATAAGGATGACTGACCACAGACACTACTGAATGGTAGAACATGCCAAGGGATTATCAGAGGAAAGCATTCCAGACAGAAGTGTACAGACAGTGGCAGCACAGTGTATGGCTTGTTTGAAAAACAGAAAGGAAGCCAGTGTGGCCACAATGGAGTAACCAAGGAAGAGAACAGTAGGCAATGTCAGATAAGTAAGGGTGGGAAGAGCATGATCATGGAGGGCCTTTCAGATTAGTGCAAGGATTTTGACTTTTCTGTGAATGAGACAGGAAGCTGTTGAAGGTTTTAAGATTATGTTTCAACAAGACCATGGTTGCTGCCGTGCTGAGAAAATACTAAAGGAGTCAAAAAGCAAAGGTATGTGACCAGTTTGGAAGACACCAGGTGGGAGACAATGGTGACTTAAGTCAGGGTGGTAGCAGAGGATGTGCTAAACAGTGTCAAATTCAGAGCATGTTTTGAAGGAAAAGCTATCAGCATTACTCATGGATTGAATGCAGGATTGAAGAGAAAGGAATCGAGAATTGCTTCCAAGAGTTTTGGGTTGGATCAATTAGATAATGGAGTTGCCTTCATTAAGATGGGAAAGGCTGCAAAAATGACAGATTAGTGGAGAATGAAAAAATACCAAGAATTCATTTCGCACATGGTAAAACTGAGATCTCTATTAGCATGGCTTTCTAGTCCATGGTCCTCACTTTCCCACCCTAGGACTAAAACTGCTCCCAATCTTAGCTCTGACCTAGCCCTGATATAGGAGGCTAGATCCTGACTCCCAGTCTATATCTATTGTCTGGGGTCCTATTGAAACTGTGGACAATAGCTGGCGCCGCAGCTCACTAGGCTAATCCTCCACCTAGCAGCGCCGGCACACTGGGTTCTAGTCCCGGTCGGGGTGCCAGATTCTGTCCCGGTTGCCCCTCTTCCAGGCCAGCTCTCTGCTGTGGCCCGGGAGTGCAGTGGAGGATGGCCCAAGTCCTTGGGCCCTGCACCCCATGGGAGACCAGGATAAGCACCTGGCTCCTGCCATCGGATCAGCGTGGTGCGCGGCCGCAGCGTGCCGGCCGCGGCGGCCATTGGAGGGTGAACCAACGGCAAAGGAAGACCTTTCTCTCTCTCTCTCTCTCACTGTCCACTCTGTTTGTCAAAAAGAAAGGAAGGAAGGAAGGAAGGAAGGAAGGAAGGAAGGAAGGAAGGAAGGAAGGAAGGAAGGAAGAAAAGAAAGGAGGAAAGAAAAAAACGGTGGACAATAAAGCATCCTCCTCCTCCTCCCCTTGCCCAACAGCAAGTTTCCCTTACCCACCTTAAGTACTAACAACCCCTAATAGTTATTCACCAGCATGTTGCATAGTAACCTCCTGCCCCATAATCGTTGTCTTTGCCAAATTTCTTTTTTTTTTTTTTTTTTTTGGGGACAGGCAGAGTTAGTGACAGAGAGAAAGGTCTTCCTTCCATTGATTCACCCCACAAATGGCTGCTATGGCCGGTGCACCACACTGATCCGAAGCCAGGAGCCAGGTACTTCCTCCTGGTCTCCCATGCGGGTGCAGGGCCTAAGCACTTGGGCCATCCTCCACTGTACTCCCTGGCCACAGCAGAGAACTGGACTGGAAGAGAAGCAACCAGGACAGAATCCGGCACCCCAACCGGGTCTAGAACCCGGGGTGCCAGCGCTGCAGGCAGAGGATTAGCCTAGTGAGCCGCGGCACCCTCCTGTCTTTGCTAAATTTCTTCTGAGCTCTTAGGAGGGTCCCTGATTAAAAAAAAAAAAAGCCAAGAGAGTAACCTCCTTGATCTGCTCCAAGATTGACTCAGGTGGACCTGAGGGTTCCCTTATGGCCCATGATACTGCTAAACACAGCCCTAATGATGTCGTGGTAGCCAACATTGAGCCTGTAGCATATGTAGAAGCACGGACTGTGAATGTGCATGCCCAGGGGACTCTGCAAACCCCCTTTTTTGCCCTTCCTACAGTGTCCCATCACCTGGTTACAACCAATTATGTTTCATTAAACCAAACACCATAAACTCCCCAACCCTTTTTGAATGAGATCTATTAGGGCCGTCCTTAATCTCCTTATTTGGCTACTTTGTAAATAAAGCTTCTTTTTCCCACTCTACTCCTCTCCGCGCCCCCCAAAAAAAGTGACTCCTGGTGTTTGATTCCCTGTGTGCAAACAGGGCAAGTCATCGCTCAGCAACATTTGTTCATAAAGACAAGACCCCCAGGAACCAAGAAACTGCCCACAACCAGACAGATTCAGAGGATGGCAGAACCCAGAGTCCTATGACAACATCCATCTACCCCACTTGAGACCTTTCCATACTGATTTGGTGGATTTTGATAACTCCCTTTAAACTCTACAGTTTCTACTGCAGCTCTGCAGTAGGTTAGTTCTCTTAGGTAATTCCTTGCAAGTCTAGCTTTCCTTTCTCTCACTCGTAGATCTCGCTGCTATCAATGTTTCATCTTTGGCCTTCTGCCTGCTTCAAAAATTAGAGAAGAATTTGATTCCATGTGTCCAAGGAAAACGTAGGCTGTTATTGACTCCAAACTCTTCCTGAACTTTTGTATACCTGATTTTTACATAGGTGCCTTTAAAAATGAAGCAAAACGGGGGAAAGATAAATAAATAAACTACTAAGCAACATTACTAGTCATATTTGTTTCTAGGGGACTATCTGTCTGACTTCCCAATCTTTGCATTACAAAACAATTTATGTTGCAGAAACTGTCCTATCAAATGATTCCAAAATGATTTGTCCTGTCAAACAATATTCAAAATGACTCATGATTCAAAGCTATGACTTACAAAATGAATACTATGGTGTCCATTAATCCCTCACCACCTCTAAAACACCTCTCAAAATTGCCAGAAGTCCTTTACCATCTATTTTGTTTCCAACCCTGGGGCTCTATGTTCCAAAAAATAAATTGGTACATATAAAAGCACTTCCAATGTTTATTAATTACACAATAATATATGTCCCCCAAACTCCTGGGTGTACATAATGTGTTTTATTATAGGGGAGTAAAACTAGGGAATGGAGGGGAGGCTCAAAGCTTATTGAAAAATAAGCAAAATTAGTTAATCAGCAGCAGATGAGGCTGCTGTATTAGTGCCCCTCATTAGTTCTAATCATTAATTTTCATCATTGTATTTATTCAATAATTGCCCTGTTTAATTATTGAACAACCTGGGAAATTGCTCAGGAAGCCATGAGTTACTGTTCCTTTTCTGTTTGTTGCTGTTTTGGAAGACAGTATTTTTTTCACACAGTACTTCGTGGTTTTTTTGTTTGTTCTTATTTTTTTTACATTTATTTCCCCAAAGAAACCTTTTATTTAAGGAATACAAACTTCATGCATTTCATAAGTACAACTTTAGGGATATAGTGGTTCTTCCCACCATACCTGCCCTCCCAACCTTCCTCCTCCTCCCTCCCATAATCCCAATCCCGTTCTCCACTAAGATCCATTTCCAATTAACTTGATATAGAGAACAAGTCTATACTAAATAAAGAGTTCAACAATTTGCACAAAAAAGAAAAAATAAATAAATAAAAACATACATACATACCTGTTCCTCACCAGTCCAGACAAGGGCTGTTCAAAGTCATTGCAACTTGAAGTTAATTTCACTTTTTTTTTTTCTTAGAAAATCAACTTTAAAGAAGCACCCAAGAATGATACATCTTTTGCGAGCACTTGGACATGATTATAATACAACTCTTGAGGACAGAGGTCCTACATGAGAAGTTAGTGTACACTGACTCCTGTTGTTAATTTAGCAATAATACTCCTATGTATGACGTCAGTGATCACCAGAGGCTCTTGACATGAGCTGCCTAGGCTATGAAAGCCTCTGAATCCATAAACTACACGGTACTTTGAATTATTCATTTCACCAAACGATAAAATTCCAGCATTGATCGGCTTAAACTGCCAGGAGAATAAACTTTTGAAGAATGTCATTATGGAAAATCCATGAAAACAATTCTGGAACACCTGTGCAAAAAACCGTCTTGCCTTCCATTTGCAAGAAATCCTTAGACATAGTGAATTTCCTGCAGCTAGGAAGACTGATATATGCACAGATCTAGGGATGCAGACGAATGACAAACATAAATGTTGAGTAAGACCACCAGAAACTATAAAGATAAAATGGGCATGGAATCCACCAACGTTTCACACGTTTACTCCTTCACTTGACACTCCAGGGCCAAATAGGTCTTTCACCTCCGAAAACCGTTCAACACCCTTCCAACATCGAGGTATTTTCAAGCTCACGGTCGGTTAAGCCCAAGGTGTTAAAAAAAAATAAAAATACAGTGGCTTTTCCCTGAGTCCCGCCGGCTTCCGTTTGTCTCCCACGCACTGAAAAGACTAGGCAAACAAAGACTACAATTCCCAGCAGGCGTCGCGGCAGAAAAGTTCACGCACGCGCATCCCCGACCCTGCGCAGGCGGTCCCGCCGCGGGGTCCCTGGGAGATGAAAATGGCAGCGCCGGGGCTGCGGCATGGAATGCGAAGACTGCTAGAGGTGTCGGCGGCGCTAGGGCGCGTATGCCGAGCTTACAGCACGTCTCAGGCTTTTGCTGAGGTGCTTCGGCTGCCGAGGAGACAGCTGACGAAGCTGGTATACCCGCTGCAGGATCTCGAGCAGCACCTCGCGCCAGACGCGAGGTCGGACTTGTGCCTGAGGGTCTTCGATCCGAGCCTGGAGGACTTGGCGAGGGCAGAGAGCTTCTTCACGGCCAGCCCCCGGAACCGCATCGAGTACCTCAGCTCAGCCGTTCGACTGGACCACGCCCCGGACCTCCCCCGGCCCGAGGTGAGAGGGCGACTGCTCACCGCAGACCCCGAGCCCGTGGCGGCTGGCGCGGGCATCTGTCGCCAACGAGAGAGATCCCAGTTTTGTGCGGCTGCGTAGATTGCGCTAACAGAATAAATATATGTATCATTGTAATTACTCTGATCACGAATATAGTACATTTTTCAAGGTTCTGAAACCCAAACTAAGCCTTCCAGGAAGTCCATTTACTATCATTTTATTGTTTAATTGAGCTAGGGAAAACCTGCGGAGAGAATTTAGTCAGTGAATGGTAGGAACATGCAATAGTTGAACAAATGAGCTCATTCTTACCACCATGTGACTTTCACCCAATCTAAATTTCCTGTAACGTGCAAAATTGATTATATGTGTGCCAGTAATGTGAAAGTCTTTTTATTAATGAAACTCCGTGAGTGCATTTTATGGATAATACACTATTTTGTTCTAAGTCTCCTTAAAGGACGCTCAAATGTCTGCCTTTTCCCCAAGCTACACCTTTACCCAAAAGTATTTTCTTCTAAATATCTGTAGAACTGCTATAATAATTTAAGTAGTCAGTACTCAGGAATACATAAATTATTTAATAATTTTGTAATGCCATCGCTTTTTGATTTAAACTTACCCATTAAAGAACTTTATGTCTACTGTAATTCATTTTATATATATGCATGCATTGGATTTACTCTGGTGAGAGTATTTGAAATTTTTTTTAAAGATTTATTTATTTGAAAGTCAGAGTTATAGAGAGAGAGGAGAGGCAGAGGGAGAGAGAGAAGTCCTCTATCCAATGGTTTACTCCCCAGATGGCCACAACGGCCGGAGCTGCGCCGATCCAAAGCCAGGAGCCTGGAGCTTCTTCCAGGTCTCCTACACAGGTGCAGGGCTTCTACTGCTTTCCCAGGCCACAGCAGAGAGCTGGATCGGAAGAGGAGCAGCCAGGACTAGAACCAGTGCCCATACTGGATGCAGGCACTGCAGGTGCCACCTTTACCCACTACGCCACAACACAGGCCCCAAGAGAATTTGAAATTTATGCAGGACTCTGATTAATTTATCTTAAACTACTAACCCTGGTTTTGCAAAATATATAGAATGCCTGGCCTCTGCCCACTAAGTACCCCCTAATTGTATAGATAACCAAAAGTGCCCTTACAAATCTCCAAAATGTCTCCCAAGGGATAGAAGTGACTTCGTTTAGAAAAATAGGTTGGTGGAGTCTCCCCTTCAGTGCCCTGTTAAAAAGCAAAGCCAAGTATATTAGTGATTACTATCAAGAATACTTTATTACTTTACACACTGCCAAGGAAAAAAGCTTAATTGGAACAAGAGAGGTCAAGGAGAAAAGAACACCTTAAATTTCAGTGGTGTTACAGTGTACTCTTGGAGTTCTTGAGAAAATGCCGTTGCTCCATAAATGGAGTTCCTAGTATGTCGTACTTTTGAGCCAGTTTTGTTGAAACATCTAGTTTTTATTTCAAAAAGCTTTGTAAATATGGAATATTTAATAAAAGTGGCAGATATTCTTGGGTAGCATAGTGTAATTAAAAACAAAGGTTCTGGATATAAATATTGCAAGTTCAAATCCCAGTCCTTTCACTTTATACTGTATAATTTGGGGCCAGTTATGTTTTCTCATCTGTAATGGTGATAATATTACCTACCTCATAGAGTTGTTGTAAAAAAAGAATAAGAAAATATGAGGAGTCTTCAAGAAGTTTATGGAAATGTATATTATGAAAGAACTATACACAGATTTCACATTTTGTTTTACACCAAAGCAAACATACCATATCTGACCAGGATCTAGTAAGTGGAGTAAACTTTGAGTTTGATGGATGCCAAAACTATTATACCCAGATCATCTGTACATAGTAGTAAAGCTTTCATTAAAAATTTTAAGCAAGTGAAATCAAGTTCTTGAAGCATTTCTTCGAGGAATTTTAACAGAAGATCTAACATGGTGTTTCCACTATTGTCCTGAAGACATAGCACAATCAAAGCAATGGCACCAAGTGGTAGAGTGGTTTGGTCAAAGCAGGAGTGGACGGGTTGAGAGCAACATCATGGCAACAGCTCTTTGGGATGCTCATAGTATTTTACTTGTTAAGCTTCTGCTGTGCTAAAGAACCATAACATCTTATGAGAGTGATTTGAGAAAGTTAGCCAAAGCCTGAGCAAGAAAAACAACTAGCAAAGCTTTGGCAAAGTGTTTCTCCTCCACAACATGCTCTGATCATTTCTCTTAGCAAATGAGCAATTTAGGGAGAATTTCAATGGGAAATCATTAAGCATCTTCCCTACAGTACTGATTTGGCTCCTTCTGACTTCTTTTTGTTTCTTAATCTTAAAAAAAATCTTTAAAGGGGGCCGGCGCTGCGGCTCACTAGGCTAATCCTCCGCCTAGCGGCGCCGGCACACCGGGTTCTAGTCCCGGTTGGGGCGCCGGATTCTGTCCCGGTTGCCCCTCTTCCAGGCCAGCCCTCTGCTGTGGCCAGGGAGTGCAGTGGAGGATGGCCCAGGTGCTTGGGCCCTGCACCCCATGGGAGACCAGGAAAAGCACCTGGCTCCTGGCTCCTGCCATCGGATCAGCGCGGTGCGCCGGCCGCAGCGTGCCGGCCGCAGCGGCCATTGGAGGGTGAACCAACGGCAAAGGAAGACCTTTCTCTCTGTCTCTCTCTCTCACTGTCCACTCTGCCTGTCAAAAAAAAAAAAAAAAATCTTTAAAGGGAACTCATTTTTCTTCATTAGTAATGCTAAAGACTACATTGACTTCTCAGGATCCTCAGTTCTTTAGGAGCAGGTTAAATGGCTGATAATCACCACTAATAACAAAAGTTCTGAGCTTGATGGAGTTTAAGTTGAGAAATAGTTTGTGGGGTGGTTTTTTTTTTTTTTTTTTTGTATTTTAATTACATTTTCCTGAACTTTTTGAAGTCCTTTTGCAAATGCTGAGTGCTTAGAACAGTACCTAACATATTGAAATCATTCAATAAATGTTAGCTGCATACTAGAATTCAGGGTTTGACTAAACATAAGTCTATTTTATGTTTTATATGGCTTAACATGTCTGACTAGTTCAACAGTTCTGCAGTGAATAAAAAATTTTATACTTATATTAACCAGTACTCAATTTTGTTTTTTCTTGTATAAGGTGTGTTTTATAGGCAGAAGCAATGTTGGAAAATCCTCCCTAATAAAGGCTTTATTTTCATTGGCCCCTGAGGTTGAAGTCAGAGTCTCCCAAAAGCCGGTATATTAAAATTTTATGTTATCTAGACTATATCTTGAATTGACTAAAATGAATAATATTGGAAGGTACAAGAAACTGTAATTGCTAAGTTGCTAGAGAAATGTTCTTTCAAACGAGTAATAAATATATTTTATTGATGCCTTTGTATATCTGAAGAAAATGAAGTGTGGCTGGATTTATTTTAGTAGTCTGGCTAATATCTTGCAGAATTCTTCTGTTGTCCAAATTTTCCAAAGAGTTGCCAAATAAACTGTTTTATTGTTATTCTGCATTTCCTTTTTTAAGAGTGATCATCTGGCCAGCGCCGCAGCTCACTAGGCTAATCCTCCGCCTTGTGGCGCCGGCACACCGGGTTCTAGTCCCGGTCGGGGCGCCAGATTCTGTCCCGGTTGCCCCTCTTCCAGGCCAGCTATATGCTGTGGCCAGGGAGTGCAGTGGAGGATGGCCCAGGTGCTTGGGCCCTGCACCCCACGGGAGACCAGGATAAGTACCTGGCTCCTGCCATCGGATCAGTGTGGTGCGCCGGTCGCAGCGCGCCAGCCACGGCAACCATTGGAGGGTGAACCAACGGCGAAGGAAGACCTTTCTCTCTGTCTCTCTCTCTCACTGTCCACTCTGCCTGTCAAAAAAATAAAAAAAATAAATAAAAAAGTGTGATCATCTAGTTCTACATTGATTTTAGGGGAACCAGCCTTAAAAGGCTTTGCTTTTTGTTTTTTCTCCTTACTGACTCATATACACACACATACATGTTAGGGCTTTTCCAGAGCAAGTCTGTACTTGTTATCCCAGCCAGACTGCTGTAATAGTTTTCTGTCATTATCTAGTTGCCTCCACTTTCTTCTTAATAATACAGACTCTACCAATATCTAAGATACCCTTTCCTCAAAACTCATGGTTCTTTCCGTTCTTTAACCCTCTCATCCTCCTGCCCTGTCTCATAAAATAAACCAAATAAATTATAACTTCTAAGTAGGGTGATCCTCTTCCTTTTCGGAGAGGGAATGTATTCTTGACATTCACAATCTTAATTTTTTAAATAATTTTTAATTTAATATTTATTTATTTATTTGAGTCAGAATTACAGAGAGGGAGAGACAGAGAGGAGAAATCTTCCATCCACTAGTTCACTCCCCAAATGGCAGCAATGGCCAGAGCTGGGCCAATCTGAAACCAGGAGCTTCTTCCAGGTCTCCCATGTGGGTGTAGGGCCCCAAGTACTTGGGCCATCTTGTGCTTCTTTCCCAGGTGCATTAGTAGAGAGCTGGATCAGAAGTGGAGCAGCAGGACTCGAACCGGTGCCCATATGGGATGCCCACACCAAGGCAGGGGCTTTACTCGCTATGCCACAGTGCTGCACCCCCTCCCCCAGTCTTTAATTCTAAACTCATTTTGCTACATGTGGACAAATAAGCTGACTGGGAACTTAATCATGATTTATAAAAATTTCACTTTGATATTACTTAAGATCCAAATAACTGGCTGCTTTTTTAAATTGTCAGTCTCCTTTTCTGGTTAATAATGTTACATATGTTGTGGGCCTTTAGCCCAGCAGTTAAGTTGCCACTTTTGGATGCCCCCATCCTGTACTGGAATACCTGGTTCCAGGGCCAGCTCCTCCACTTTGGGTCCACCTTCTTGCTAATGCACATTTTGGAAGGAACAGATGTTGACTTGGGTCCCTGCCACTCGTGTGGGATACTGCCTGGAGTTCCAGGCTCCTGACTTTGGCCTAACTCAGCCCTGGTTGTTGTGGGTATTTGAGGAGTGAACCAACAGATGGAAGATTGATCAATCTCTCTTTCTCCCTCTCCATTTCCCTTTCTCTCTGCCTTTCAAATAAAAATGAAAACAAATCATAACAAAATTTTTAAATATTCCATAGACACAAAAGCATGCATAAGCCATATTTTAGCATTTTTATTTTTTACACAACTATAATTATAGTGCTATGTATTCTTTTTTTTATATAAGATTTATTTATTTATTTGAAAGGTAGAGTTACAGAGAGGCAGAGGCAGAGAGAAAAGTCTTCCATCTGCTGGTTCACTCCCCAAATGACTGCAACAGCCAGAGCTGGGCCAATTCAAAGCCAGGGACTTCCTCTGGGTCTCCCATATATGTGCAGGGGCCCAAGGATTTGGGCCATCTTTTACTGCTTTCTCAGGCCATACGAGAGAGCTGGATTGGAAGTGGAACAGCCAGGACTCGAAGTAGCACCCATATGGGATGCCAGCACTGCAGGCGGTAGCTTTACCCACTACGCCACAGAACTGACCCCCATATGTATTTTTTTAAAAAAATTGTTTATGGAGAGCACTAAAACCTACCTAATAAAATGTGCAAAACATCTTGAATTTAGGGAATCATTAGTCTAAATAAAAGAAGTACCAAGCTTTGGATCTAGGTTTTATGAAAAGCTATGTGACTGATGGCATCATTTTAATCTGTCGTTGGCAAAATTCATTTCTCTTTAAAGTGGAGATGCATCAGAGAATACTGACTAATGCAGTCATACAGTGTATGTAACAGGGTTACCTTCTTCAAGAGTTAATGAAATAGGAAAGACTCAAATATTTTGCCTACATATTTCTAATACAGTATAAAAAGTTCTTCTAAAGTCATAAGATTCTGTTTTAAAAAATGAATTCGAGGCCGGCGCCGCAGTTTACTAGCCTACTCCTCTGCCTGCTGCACCGGCACCCCAGGTTCTTGCCCTGGTTGGGGCACCAGATTCTGTCCCGGTTGCTCCTCTTCCAGTCCAGCTCTCTGCTGTGGCCCGGGAAGGCAGTGGAGGATGGCCCAAGTGCTTGGGCCCTGCACCCGCATGGGAGACCAGGAGGAAGCACCTGGCTTCTGGCTTTGGATCGGTGCAGTGCACCAGCCCTGGCAGCCATTCTGGGGGTGAACCAACAGAAGGAAGACCTTTCTTTCTGTCTCTCTCTCTCACTGTCTAACTCTGCCTGTCAAAAAAAAAAAAAAAAAAAGAATTGGAGGGAAGAATTCTGATCTTAGCCTACCTATCTCCAGCTGCTTCTCTTTATCTGCTTTTCCTGTGTCATCATCATCATCATCATAGCTAGAATTAAATACCTAGGCTTTCAAAAGTATTTGTTGATTGACTAGAAAGCATTTTGCAATACATAAAGAACATATTTTAAGACAGCTTTTATTTTCCCTTCTACTTTGTCAGGGGCACACAAAGAAAATGAATTTTTTCAAAGTTGGAAAATATTTTACATTGGTCGACATGCCAGGTTATGGCTATAGAGCACCGGAAGATTTTGTTGATATGGTAGAGACCTATCTAAAAGAACGAAGGAAGTAAGAAAAAAATTTTCTTATAATAGTTATACATTTAACTCCAAAGCACATTTTCATCAAGAGAGTATTCAACACATGATGAACACTTTAGTTTTATCAAATGACTTAATCTAGAAGGTCCGTTTTATTTTCACAGTGTTCTACAATACTATATTTAGGATGAAGGTATGTGTTGCTTGTTGAGTTTCTGCCTGTTGGTTAGCTTACTCTTAACTTCAAGTGTTTTCCTAAATTGAGACTATAAAGATAACATCAGCAGCATTCAATAATTTTTTTTAAAAACCAAACTCTCAGCTGGCTAATTTTGAAAATGAAAAGTGTTCGTTAATGTGGTATTCAACAGACTTAAATACACTTCAGTAGATTCTGATCACTCTTAAAATAACCTCATACATCATACCCTCTGAAAAATCTTTATTTTTTTTGTATCCATAGGTAGTCAAATAAGTTCTATATTTCAGGAATTCACAATCTATAGAAAAGTAACGTTAAACTTTTGAAGTGTAAAAAAGTTTATAAGTATCTTGCTTGTAGCTTTACACAGAAACTAAACATTCTACAATAACTTATATTAATTGGGCTTGTGTCTCTTTCTCCCACTAGAGTTAAGCTATTATAGAAAGGGGCCCACTCATCTTTGTATACAACCCAAAGCAGGTTTATGTCAATAGATGCTTATTGAAATAAATTAATATTTAGTGAATTTAGTTATTTAAAGTAAATGATATTGACACCTGCTGGACTGTGGAATGAACTCCCAAGGAAATTTTTAAATTTTGAATTGAAAATTATTCAAATGGAAATTTCATAGCATAGTTAAGGTTCAGAGAAGGGGAAAAATGAATGGGTATATTTTATATTACTATTAATCTTCTTTTCTACATTCTTATAGTTTGAAGAGAACATTTTTATTAGTGGACAGTGTTGTTGGAATTACAAAAACAGATAATATTGCTATAGAAATGTGTGAAGAATTTGCATTACCTTACGTGGTAAGTATTTCCTTGAAATCATGGTTGTAGATAGAAATATCAGTTTTGTGTGCATGCCCTTTTAATGAATGTACTGGTCTCACCTCCTTAAAAGATAAAGGAGAATGCCTTTTGAATAATTTTTTCAGTTATCAGCCATTAATATTAAAATCACTTGTCCAGTACTTTTATTCCCTTCTCCTCTCAGCTAAGTTTTTAAAATTATGGTCAATATAAAAGTTTTTTTGACCTGTTCATTTAGTGATCCTAAGTACTTTTCTTTTTAGTATACATATGTGTGTATTTTTTTTGGCAATATAAACAGAAGCTTGGCACATAATACTTACCAGAATGAAAGTAAAATAGCAACTAGAAAACTGCTAACCTAATTTAGAATTTAAAAATTGTTTCAAGAATGTAGGAGTTCAAGCATACACATATAGTATTTTTATATTCATAAAGAAAACAAAAATGAATTTATAAATTTCAGCACATTTGCCTTTATGAGGAAAGGATACTATTTATGGGGATTCATAAGTCATTAGAAACCACAGAGGTTCTGCTTCTCATTCCTTCTTCTCATTACCATTTTTCTAATTAAAAAGCATAAATTATTCTTCATGAATTTTCAATTCATAGAAATTCCCCAAGAAAATATACGGTTTTACTTAATTGATTTTGTAATCACTCATGCCTTGACCTTCTTCCAGCATGTAGTTGTATTTGGACAAGTAAAATTCTGTAATTACTTGGAATATAGCTAGAGTAGATAAAAACAGCTTATAAATACTCCTTTGGGGAATTATTTATGAGGATAAAGCATTGTGTAAGTCAAAAATGATCATAAGTTTGCAAATCTATGTGGAGTAACCTAATAATCATTTATATCTTAGTCCAAAAGATATAATGTGATCATATCAAACAGCTTATGGCAATTGAAAATATGGCTGCATGGTCCTTCTCATTTAACTTAAATCCAATATATTACAGCCCTGTGTAGTTAAAGCACCATTAGACAACAGACACAAGGTATATACTTTATACCTTCAAACATTAACTCATTCACTGTTCACAGCATCTCCTTTATGAGTAATTGTATTTTACAGATGAAAAAATAGATCCAGAGACTGAGAAATCTGCAGAGGGTCATATATTTATAACTAAAATGTGTAAAACTGTATATTAAGAAATATTTCTAATGCATTGAATTTTATTTTCTTGTAGATGGTATTAACAAAAACTGACAAATCTTCCAAAGGACATCTTTTAAAACAAGTGCTTCAGATCCAGAAGTTTGTTAACATGCAAACCCAAGGATGTTTTCCTCAGTTGTTTCCTGTAAGGTAAGCACTGAATTGTTTTTATAACCAGATGTACTAAAAACCTCTAATATCCAATCAGTGTTTCTTAAATTGCTGTGTCACTTGTAAGTAGAGGCATGTGGAAGCCCGCACGTAGTCATGATTTGTTGGTCCAGTCCGTCAGTTTCTCTTCCGTCTGTCGTTTCTTTCTTCTGCTCTTCCTTGCTGGATGTTCACTGCAGGCACTTCCTTCTCTTTCTGCCTCAGCCTACCTCAGCCCCAGACCACAACAGAAGTAAGAACGTTTTACCTTTTTAAATCAGCTCAACAGCCACAATAAAGAAGCTACCAACTGAATTTCAAATAAAAACAGCGTATTTTTATACTAGAAAGCTCATGCAGGACGTGAGGAATAAAAAATTTTCCTTTAAAGGACTATAACGGAAGGAAAAATGTTTCCTGCAAGTTAGTTAGAATTACACACTGATAGCAAACAGAATGCTTATTTGCTGAGCTGTTTTTTGTTTTTTGTTTTTTTTGTTTTTTTTTTGTTTTGTTTTGGATACTTTGATGTGGTTTAGTGACAAGGCAAGAGTTTTTTTTTTTAAGATTTATTTATTTATTCGGAAGGCAGAGTTAGAGAGAAAGAGAGAGAAGGGGGGTGAGAGAGAGAAAGAGAGAGAGAGAGATCTTTTGTCTGCTATTTCACTTCCTAAATGGCTCAGCCAGAACTGGGCTGAGCGAAAACCAGGAGCCAGGAGCTTCCTCCGGGTTTCCCACATGGGTGCAGGGACCCAAGGACTCGAGCCATCTTCTACTGCTTTCCCAGGCCACAGCAGAGAGCTGGATCAGAAGGGGAGCAGCCGGGACTCAAACCGGCGCCCGTATGGGATGCCGGCACTGCAGGTGGTAGCTTTACCTGCTACACTACACCACAGCGCAAGCCCCCAAGGGAAGAGTTTATATTTTCGTTGCATACTTGCGTGCAGTAAGCAATGTGTACTGGGGCACAGAGGGTGCCACTGCTCTCTGAGTGTCTGACTCTGACTTCTTTGTGAAAGCATAATTAGTTATTATGAGGAAATACTAGAAGTATCACTTCGTTGTATAGAGATTGCCCCATTTGAAATGGCAGTCATTTTACTATCAATCTTGATAAGACTTAAATTGTAATTAGCAAGGTGTCTGTTGGAATCCCTCTTCCGTCAGTCTGACAAAACGCTCTTCTGTGACTTCCACGCAGGTATTATTTCGCTTGTTTGTCTTTGTCCGCTGTACACAATGGAAACTCCTAAGGTTTGGGCTCAAGTCCTAGTCCTTCTCAGAGTCCCGAGCATTTTTATATAGAGACAGCCATCTCTTTTACTTGTTTTTGAAGAAGGAAGTGAGACTACAGCTACACAGGAAGCACGAATAGGAGATGGGCAAATTGTGCCTTACCAGCATTTGTTGAAAAAAAATTGTTTTAGTTGACTGTAAACTGAGTTTGAAGTAACAGTATATTGAGGTTGGGGAAAAACTGTTTTCCTGAGCTACATTAATGGAATTATGGAGTCCAAAACAAGGTTATGATTAAGCAGTAATATCCAATGCTATGCAGTCAGATTGTGGCTTAAGAACTTTCTGAAAGCAAATGGTCTGGGGGGAGTTTTGTCACTAGATAATTCAAAACATTTAATTGACCCTCAACAGTAAACATCCTATTAAAGTTGCAAGTCAGAGAAGTTGAGTGAGTTGCAGGGGCCTGATCTGCGTCATAGCAGGTAAAGCTTCCACCTGCAGCACAGGCATCCCATGAGCACTGTTTCAAGAACTAGCTGCTCAACTTTGACCCAGCTCTCTGCCTACGCACCTGGGAAAGCAGTGGAAGATGGCCCAAGTCCTTGAGTCCCTGCACCCCACAGTGGGAGATCCGGAAGAAGCTCCAGGCTCCTGGCTGTTGCAGCCATTTGAGGAATGAGCTGGCAGATGGAAGATTTCTCTCTCTGCCTCTGCCTCTCCCCTTCTGAAACTCCGACATCCAAATAAATAAATAAATCTAAAAAAAATGGAGTTGCAGAAAGGTAAGAAGATACTTCACGAAGTTTATGGTAGCATGGAATAAAAGATAATCTGTATTTCCCATAAGCTTTTTAAAGACCAAGGCACTGCAAAAGGTCCCACAGCACTTAGAATCTACAAATCAAGACATGGGAGCCCATTGCCTTCAAGAACTTCACCATTTCCTATACTGCAATTGGAAAGGGAGGACATATATACTTCTTGCTCTGACTTGCATGACCAAGCCCCAAGCCATCCCCCAAGCAGGGAGTCTGGTCTACTCAGAAATGGTTCTTATAAAATGTCACATTCTGTTTCCTTCTCTTCCTGTATGCTTGTGGTAGGTGAAAGTAAAGTGCAGGGTAGATATCTAGTCCAGTAAGGTTTGGCCTGTGAGCCTGTCGGCAAAAGTCAAGTGCTAATCTTCATGTCTGAACTCTGTCCTAGCAGCGGAGAAAAGTAGAAATGGTGAAAGGCCCTAATTTAAGGGCTGTTGCTAGAATCAGTCTGTTTTATAAATGGTCTGATATAATTTCCTCTGTGCATTTCTCTATATTGATTCCAAGCAGATGAGCATGACTCTAAGGATAGAGAAAATACTAGGAACTGATAGAAATGTTGCAAATGAGTTCAAGGTGCCAGTATAAAAATCATTGTGGGATGTTTTCAAGGAGGCAGTTTTAGCCAAAAAGTCTAAAGTGCTGTACTTTATAAAGAAGAGAATTAGCAATATAGCAGTCGTTTCACCTGTATGGAACTTCCTAGTATATCCATGCCTGTGAGACCATGTGGTTAATTAATTTCTGTATGTATGGCTGGATGAATGGATAGTGGAAGATAAATATAAGAGACACAGTAATGGTAATGGTAACTTTAAAAAAACAAGTCAAAACCTCAAAAACGGTCTAAATTATTAAGATGACTTTCACAAAAAAAAAAAAAAGAGAGAGAGAGAGAGAGAGAGAGATAAAGACTTACTTTGGGAAATAGAAAGGAAAATACAGGATATGGCAAAATTTTTAGAATCACCAAGAAAATGGATCAGATATTAAATGAATTCAGATCTGTTACTACCTCTGAAGTAAAAAAGAAAATTATTTTTCTCTTTTTACAGTGCTGTGACCCATTCTGGAATCCATTTATTAAAATGCTTTATAGCAAATATAACAGGAAACCTTGACTCACAGCTCCCAGTTTAGCTGAAGATTCAGAATTCTTCATACCAACTGAACATAAACACTAAAAGAATCAACATTGTTTTTAATGTGTACTTGTAACATGGAGGAGGCTCACTGCAGCTTTAAAACCTGCATCTAGGGGCCGGCGCTGTGGTGTAGCAAGCTAAGCCTTCACCTGGGGTGCCGGCATCCCATATGGGCGTCAGTTCGAATCTCAGCTGCTCCTCTTCTGACCCAGCTCTCTGCTATGGCCTGGGAAAGCAGTAGAGGATGGCCCAAGTGCTTGGACCCCTGCACCCGCAAGGGAGACCCAGAGAAAGCTCCTGGCTCCTGACTTCCAGATCAGCCTAACTCCAGCAGTTGTGGCCATTTGGGAAGTGAAATGGAAGAATTTTCTCTCTGCCTGTACCTCTACCTCTCAAATAAATAAATAAATAAATAAAGATTTCTCTGTCTCTCTTCCTCTCTCTCTAATTCTTTCAAATGAATAAATTTTATATAAAAAAAAAAGCCCTGCATCTTCCTCCAGCAAGAATGAATTTGTACCTGGGAGAAAAAGGTTTATAAGTAACTGAACTATGCAGTTCATTAGAATAGATACTAGCTGATTTTCCTACTGTAACAAATCCACGAACAAGATACAAAAGTTCATAAAATAGAAACCTGTCACTATGTAGGTAAGGATTTGCCATTTCATTTATTGGGCTTTATCTTTTAAATAAGCTTATCAAGTATCTTTTTTTAAGTATAAAAATAGACTTGAGTAAAGGGATTGCTTTGCATTAAGCATTTAGAAGTAAGCTGAAAGATAAATGCCCCCATAGAAGCCTATTATTAATCTTTCTCCAAGTCCTTACTTGAATATTAAAGAATTACTCCTGATCAGATTTGTCAGTCTACATTGGAACCACTAGTCATTTCAGGCAGGACACAGGATTGAAACTTAGAAGGTCAGGATGCAAGTTCCAGGTCTAATATACAGTACCGGTTGCACCTTCGGAAAATTACTTGATTTCTCTGGATTTTATTCATAACTGTGACCTCATAAGCTATTAATTAAAATGATATTATGAATCAATATATATGAGGACAGTGACATATTTGTGAAGCCAGACCAACCAAATACAGCAAAATCTAGTTATCTGTCAAAAAAAAAAAAACCATTTTGTCATAGAAGTAAAATTTTCTCTAGTGAAAAGCCAAAACACAAAACTAGCATTAAGTGAAAAAATTTGTTCACGAAGGGCAAGAGGAGGCTGGTGGGACAAGTTCAGAATTGGTTCGCTGAAGAGTCAAAATGGCAAGATAAAAGCCTTACTTTAAACTAAAGTTAATGCAAATTGCTTTTATGAAGCTGACTCTACTTATTCATTTAAGTGGCAAAGCTTTTCAAAGCAAGACGTAAAAGGTTATAGTTACAGTGCTGAGTGAAAAATCAAAGCAATAAAACAACTGTGTAGCCTTTTTGGAAAACCCAATTCTGAATATATTTTCCAATTTTTTACGGTTGACAGAATTTGTCTTTTATTCTAATCAGTGTCTTAAGTCAAAAAAAGTTTAATATACATACTCACAAACTAAATCATATGGTGACAAAAGATTTATCTTAGAAATTGTTCTGCTGGCTCCGCCTGTGGCACCGGCACCCCAGGTTCTAGTCCAGGTTGCTCCTCTTCCAGTCCAGCTCTCTGCTGTGGCCCAGGAAGGCAGTGGAGGATGGCCCAAATCCTTGGGCCCTGCACCCGCATGGGAGACGGGGAGGAAGCACCTGCCTCCTGGCTTCGGATCAGTGCAGCGCGCCAGCTATAGCGACCATTTTGGGGGGGGGTGGTGAACCAACGGAAGGAGGACCTTTCTCTCTCTAACTCTGCCTGTCAAAAAAATTAAAAAAAAAAAAGGTTGTTCTTCTACCTGCTACGGTTACTTTACTGCCTGTCCAGCCTTGGTTCTCCTAAACACACAGCCTAAGACAAATGCTTGCGTGCAGTTTATCTGGGAAATGATCCCAGGAGAACACAAGTGGTGAAATAAAGCAGAGGCAGGAAAGCCCATCAAGGATGCTTGATCTTGAGAGACTTTCTGAAGAGCCTTAGAAACGTGCTTCGGCTGTCTTTGAGGAGAGGGGACAGCCCATTCTTCTACCATGTTATAACTGCCTGAGTGCCAGGCATTCCTGCAGCTTGTCAAAAGCCCAGGGGCAGGAAGCGAGAGGCCCCTGGAGCAGAAGGCAAGTTCCGGCCCTACTTAACGGATTGCCAAAGAAGTGACTGAATAAGAAAGCCAAGAGGATTTGAAGTGACATACAGGAAGTTTACACTGCTCTTAAAAATGACCTCAGTGCCCTGATACCACCACAATAAAATTGGTACTCTGTGATGAACCTGATATCATTCCTAATCTCATTTACTAGGAAAGTTATGTGGCATATTGTACATTTCATTGCTCAAAGTTTAAGACATTGGATTTAAATTATGTTTGGAAGAAAAACTCATAGAAAACGCCATTCCTTATAAATACGTAAGTTACCATTTTGTGAAACCTTTTACTATTTTCCCAGAGTTGTAAGGGGTAGAGATGAAAAAAGAGAAAATAAAGATGTTTGCTCCAAAGACACATTAATGGAGTAAAAAAATGCCAACCTGATCCATACTTTATATTAGTCAACTTCCTTAACTTACTTAAACATTCTGGTTTTTCCAACAAGAGTTTCAACTATTAAAGTTTATAATTCTTTACACACATTTCAGGTGCAGAAACCTGCACTTAGGAAAACTACCTCGCCTCAGTGGAACCATGTGAAAATAGAAGCAGAAGCAAGCCTAGACTGTAACTCTCCTAAGTTAGAACATCTAGGAGCTGGCGCTGTAGCACAGCCTGCAACACTAGCATCTCATATGAGTGCCACTCCCTGCTAATGTGCTTGGGAAAGCAGCAACAGATGGCCCAAGTGCCACAACATGTGGGAGACCTGGATGGAGTCCCAGGCTCTTGGCTTTGGCTAGGCCCAGCCTTGGCCATTGCAGCCACCTGGGGAGTAAACCAATGGATGAAGGATCTCTGTTTCTGTCTCTCCCACTCTAACTCTGCCTTTCAAATAAATAATTTAAAAAAAATTGAATTGTATTGAACTTCACATGATTATTTAAAATACATAAGCTTTACCTTCAGAGCAATTATATGAGCAATGTACAAATATGGCATCAACATCAATTATTAATTTGTGTCAGCCACATTCCTGGGTCTATTTTGTGTCTCCAACTGTATTTTTTCATTTATTTTCTCACCTACTTTATTATCCCATTGTATTTAATATCTAACCATAAGCCACCTTATATCCTTTTTGGAAAACGTTACTTGGAATCAGTCATTGGCATCCAAATAAACACAATTAACAACAAGAAAATAACCTTTTAGAGAACTTCAAAAGCATTTTCTTACCTGCTCCTATGATAAGGTGAACAAATGAGAAATAACCATGACCAGTCCCCAGTACAAAACTTTTGAGAGTCCCTTTGAAGATCCTTTCTAATATAAGCCAGACACAAGCACAACCATCAGAAGCTACAGATTTTGGTACTTAGAGGTGGATGTACCTATGATGAAGCTGGTAAGGCTTTTTAGGTAGGCTTTTAGGGGCTTCCTTGCGATGCCCCATTTTCTTTATGGCACAAGAGTTTTTGCAAACTTAATTACTTGGGTATTAATTCCCTGAGAAATCATAAAACTATTGAATTTTTCAGTGACCTAACAGCCCCAGCCAAGCAATTACATCAGCTTTCAAAGGCCATCTATGGCAGATTTTTCATTTTAATACCTGACACTTAGGCAAAGTCAAATAAATACTTGATAAAGTGACACACAGCTACCATGTTTATTGAACTAAAGTGAACTCCTGTGCATATTGCACAAATGCATCTTCTCCCTGAGTGCCTCCAAGCAGTACTAAAAAATTTCAAGTTATACTAAAATAGCAGGATATTAAATGAGCTTTTTAATTGTTTAAAAGTCTCATGTATGAACATCTAAACCCCCATTAAAGCAAAAATATCATCAATGTCATCTGTCTCCTTAGTGGTTCCTGGTGCATTAGGTGTGTTTATTTGCATCTTTCTCCATGAATCCGTTTCCTGTTCACTGCTTCCCGTGAGGTTTTCATGAGTCTGTTTCCCTGTGGCTTGTAAGGCCGGATTTAAAACTCTGCTGCTCAAGGGTCGCACACTGTCAGGATCAGGGGAGAGTGCAGCGCTGCGAGCTGCATGGTGTGCCAGTCCCCGCTTGGCGCTGGCATCTGCAGCAGTCTTCTGAGTCCCTTGACTGAACTGCTGAATTTCCTTTAAAAGATCTGACTGCACCTTCCTCTGTGGTTTCCTTTGTCTTGGTAAAAGTGTATTCTGTGATCTCCTTTGTCTCGGATAATGCTTTGAAGTTTTGATACCCGAGCCACGAAGAAGGCAGTTGCAGATAGATGTTTTTATGCATTCGAGTTTCTTGGGCAAACTTCAAGGGACAGAGAAGGGAAAAATGTGCTCTTGTTAAAATGCAGAAAAACATTCCCAAGCACTAATAATGTACATTCCTTCTACCAGCTTCCAACAGAAAAGTGTACAATCCCAGAATCAATGAAAAGGAAATAGAAGTTTCAACCCAAATCTGCATTTTCACAGCATAACTTCCCTCTAACTCAGGTTGCAGGTAGATGTGTCTGGCTGTCAAAGTAAACTTCTACAACTGCTTGGCAAAGCAGCTGAATAACAAAGGAAATACCACCACACATGAGTGCCAAAGAGTCTCCCTCACAGCTGCTCATCTGTTCACAATGTAACAGGAGTGGAGATGGAAAATGTCCCAAGTGAAAAACTCTGCCCCTCCATATTCACTCTATATCTGAATAAGCAGTTTCATGTCATGGTAGGAAACGAACAAAGAATCTGAATACAGGCGAAGAGGGGGTTTTATATAAAAGAGTGAGAAAACAGGTTTCTGGCACAGATGAACTGAAAGCCTGAACTACCCTAACTGTGCTTCTATTATGCCATCTTCCGGTCTGGAAACTGAGAACTCCAAACAGCTTCCGAGTCGAGCGCACCTAGCACAGAGTTCATGAGTGCCTTGCTGAACTGCGCAGCTTTTAAAAGATCAGCACAGGTCTATTCTCGCTACCCCAGAAGCCTCCCCACTTCCTTTTGAAACATAGAGAACTTTGAGAAAGCCCATGATAATGAAGTAATTCCTGATCTTTGGTTTCAAACCATTTTCTCATCTTACTGTAAGTGGTGACTTTTCAAGTGGGGAGGTAGATAAACCTCCAAGTTGAAAGAAAATGAATTTATAAAAAGAATCAGAAAACCTGAATTGAGATCTAGATCTCTAGTTCTAATCCTTCATTTCCACATATATGTAACAGGAAAAATACTGTCTACCTCAGAGAATTATGAAGGACATTAAATAAATGGTAAAATGTACTACAAATAAAACGTATTAATGAAGCAGCACTATATTTTAGGTAGTACAGAATAATGGTTTCGTCAATAAACACAAGTTTGTTACCCGTCTCATTAACTTTTGATCTAAAACCCAGTCTCGACCAAAACAACTCTGTCTTGGGCTGTTTCCAACAGAACGGATCCCTTTGGATATGTACAGGCCTTTTGGGGTACCTAATGTAAAAACCTCCCCAGCAATTCATCCCTTTGGAAGACAAGGGTTCTTCAAGAAGTCTGTGGAAAATGGAACTAAAAGATAAGTTTCTTTTAGTGGAAAAAACTGTGAAGTCCATACATACAGAGGGTATTCCAAAGTTCATGGAAAACCCATATTATGAAAAATCTACACACATACTTAAAAAATTTAGGGTACCAAAATAAACTTATCTTTTAATTCCATTTTTCTGCAAGCTTTTCATGGTATCCTCATATTCAACAATGTCTCTTGTGGTTTTTATTCAAAACTTGTTATATACCAAATACATTTTCCACAATTTTTAGAATAAAATATAACAAGTTTTAGACAGCTGAAGTGGTTTCTTCCACAGGACTCATTATGAAGCTCTGAATAGGTCCTTCTTTAACTACAGATAAGACATTATATGGCATGCACAGAATATTTCTTGAAGGATATATTTTAAAAAACTAGAGTAACTGCATGTATGAAGAGAAACTAAGGACCTTCATACCCCTTTGTGACTGAAATTGTCACCACCGGCATTGGTTTTTTTTTTTTTTTCCCCAATAAAATATAAAGCCCTGAGTGGGACTTCCTGTATGCTTCAAGAATTCAGACATGCACAGGCCAGCTCTGGTGCACACTGCCTCTGCCTGGACCAGCAGTCTGGTAAGGGCCTGGTGGGAGACAAGCAGCTTCTGCCCTGCTCTCAGACTCCTCCACAGCGGTCTTCAGACGGCTGCCCGCCCACCAGAGCAGGAGCTCCCTAAGGACTCTGTCCGATGCAGCTGTACCCACAGGCTGAGCACACCAGTCACTGAATGCTTTCCTGATGAAAGCAGCAAGAAATGAATGCTGGACATCCCACTTTAAAGTGCAGTGACTTGCATGGAAGCACTTTCACCCTGCCCAGCAACAGGAGAGGAGTTTTTGCAGTAGACTCACCTGTAGCCTTGGGCTTCCACATGTTTGAGCCGGTTACTTTTAAGAAGTTTGCTACCCAGAAAGGTGGCCTGAGCCCTGAGCTTTTTGCTCTTGCACCATATAATTGCTATTTGAATCTCTTCAGAAAGTTGTACGAAAGTCTCGGCTTCTCGGAATCTCTGCACAAAACTTTTGACACAAGGAGTTGCTCTCACTCTCTGAGAAGAACGTTTGGTTGTCTTTAGTTTGGATTGAGAACACTGGAATGCAAAGCTGTTCTGAAATGTTAAAGGTAGGGAAAATATTGAATAAGTTATGTTACTGACTTACAGATATATGACAAGAGAAAAAACCAGTCACAGTCAAACCTTAAAGTCTTTCTTTAAAAGAAGGAATTTTAGGTTTTGTTCACTGAGTTTTCCTTTTATCTTAAAAAACTTAACTTTTTAACCACTGCTAATACAAGTAGATAGTTTTTTTTCCTTCTGTACTAACACAAGTCCATCTGCAGTTGAATCAGAAGTAATCCAAGATACATACCTATTTATCATACACACAAAAATAAAATTCCACATGATTGAATACTGGCAAAAGCCTAATGGAGGGGGAAAATTGCTGATGGGGCTTCTCAACTATATCACTGGACCACCACAACCTGTTTTCCACTTATTTCCATTCCACGAATACCCTCCTCAATGATGGGTCATTAATGTTACTGCAAACACCTGAGGACAGGGAGCATGTGAGGCCTCACCCAGCAACCAGCACACTACTCCCATTAATCAGTTAACAAACGTACATTAAAACAAACTGAACAACATTTCTAATTCCCCTCCAACTACCTTCTGGCAAGGGTCCTTTGTTTCTTTAACTCCTTTCTATAGGATGTAAAGTCTGAATTTTGCTAGCTTTTACAGTATCTTTATGAAAATATGCCACCTGCCAGGTCTGCTTCTATCCTTCATTCACTCTGCTCACCTACTTCTAAATTTCCCACACTTAAAGAGGAGTTTGAAAAAGTAGAAAACAGAAGAAGCAGCTATTGGTAGTTTATGTCTGGTGATGTAAGAAGTCTGCAGTGGGGGCCGGTGCTGTAGCACAGTAGGTTAAGCCCTGGCCTGCAGCGCCGGCATCTCACATGGACCCCAGTTTGAGTCCCAGCTGCTACACTTCTGATCCAGCTCCCTACTAATGCGCCTGGGAGAGCAGCAGAGGATGGCCCAAGTCTTTGGGCCCCTGCACCCATGTGGGAGACACAGAAGAAGCTTCTGGCTTCGGATCAGCTCAGCTGCAGCTGTTCAGGGAGTGAGCCAGCAGATGGAAGACTTATCTCTCTGTCTCTACCTCTCTCTGTAACTCTGTCTTTCAAATAAGTAAACTAAATCATTTAAAAAGAAGAAGAAGAAGAAGTTTGCAGTTAAGACACTGCTTGGGATGCCATGTGCCAAATTGCAGGGCCTGGCTTTGAGTCCCAGTTCCACTTCTGATTCCAGTTTCTGGCTAATGCACACCATGGGAGGAGGCGGCAGGTGATGGCTCAAGTACTTGGGTCCCTGACAGCCATCTGGGGGACCCAGGCTGAGTTCCAGGCTCCTGGCTTCAGCCTGGCCCAGTCTCAGTTTGGCAGGCATGTGGGGAATGAAACAGTAGATGGAAGATACCTGTCTGTCTCTGTCTCTCTTCCTCTCTGCCTTTTAAATGCAATGAAACTAAATAAATGAATTTTAAAAGGTATTTTAACAATGAGCTTATCAAAAAAAAAAAAGTCTCCTCTAAAAGCAAGCTGAGGGGGCGGACACTGTGACACAGCACATTAAGCCACTACCTGAGACGCCCACATCCCATATCAGAGTGCCAGTCTGTGTCCTAGATACCCCACTTCTGATGCAGAGCCCTACTCCTGTGCACCCTGGGAGGCACTGAACGAGGGCTCAAGCACTTGAGTCCCTGTCACCTGACTACATGGGAGATCCAAAAGGAGTTCCCGGCTCCTGACTTCAGCCTGGCCCGGCCACGGCTATTACAGCCATTTGGGAAGTGAACCAGGGGATAGAAGGTATCTCTCCCCAGAGCTCACCCTATAACTCTGCCTTTCAAATAAATAAATAAATCTTAAAAAAAAAAAAAAAAAAAAAAAAAAGCTGAGCATACTAGTGCTAATTACTAAAAGTATTCCAGTGATTCTTCTTGAGTAAGAGGGACACTGACCAATCTGCTTTAAATACAGCTCATTTACAAACAAGTGGATAGCTTGAAGGAGTTACAAAGAACCATAGTTCTGCTTGGGATGCAGAGTTGAAAAAACTATTCTTGGGACTGATGTCGGGATACAGAACAGAAACTATGAAACCAAACTGCCTGCACTGAATGCCCAGCTCTGCTCCTTTTTCATGGTGCAGCCCAGGCAAGTTTCTTGGCCTTTCTGTGCCTCCATTTCCCATCTGGAATATGAAAACAGTAGTAAGCGCACCTTTTTCATCATTCACGGGCCACACAAAATTATCAGTTTAGGGGCCAGTGTTGTAGTATAGTGGGTAAAGCTACTGCCTGCAGTGTTGGCATCCCATATGGGCACTGGTTTGAGTCCTGGCTGCTCCTCTTCCAATCCAGCTCTCTGCTAAGGCTTGGGAAAGCGATGGGAGATGGCCCAAGTCCTTGGGCCCCTGCACCCACATAGGAGACCTGAAAGAAGCTCCTGGCTCCTGGCTTTGGATTAGCCCAGCTCTGACTGTTGCAGCCAATCGGGGAGTGAACCAGAGGATGGAAAACCTCTCCCTCTCTCTCTGCCTCTGCCTTTCTGTAACTTTGCCTTTCAAATAAATAAATAAAATTTTCAGTTTAAACGTGCTATAGACTTACTGAATTTCAAGTCCCACAAGTGGTTGCCTTGGCAGGGCCAGAACAAATGATTTTGTAGGCCTTACACAGTTCATGAGCTGGACATTCCCCACCTCTGCTGGAATCTTATGGACTGCACAGAATACAAATACAGCTGGAGTCCTTGGAAAAGTAAAGACAGCAATCTGACTTACTAGAAATGCTGAATAAGTCTTAAATAGAAGAAATCACCCAGGAAAGAAAACAGAAGAAAGCTATTTTCCAAGACAGTGGGTAATAAATGCCAGAGTGACTGAGGGAAAGAAGGAGACACTGACATACTTATCTGTTAGGGCCAGAACAAACAGAATTTTCAGACTACTGACAAGGGGAGTCATGTCAGGGTTTAACCCTCAACAAAAAGAGAGGATCAGAAGCTTCAAGACAAATGATGAGGCAGGCAACAAACAATGATGACCAGAGCTAACAACATCAATCAAATGCTTACTATGCTTTAGATTGCCGAACACTGAACGTGCACTAAAACCAACACAACCTTATGAGTTACATACCAGTATTATGAAATGGAGATATGGGCAGGTCAGGAAACACACAAGGCCACACAGCTAAAGCCAAAGCCAGGACTCAAACCTACTGTCTGCCAGCAAAGTTCACACTCTTAAGCTGCAGTACAATTCATACTTAGGATGGATTTTACTCATTTTAAAATTTTATGTAAACTCCTAAAACATTTCTGAAGACATCCTATTAATTGAATTCACTGCAAGCATTAAAAAAAAATCCCCAGCCTCTACTCAGAAGCCCACACTGGAAGTAAAAAGGTACTAAGCTTAGAGCTAGGGATAAAAAAGACAAGACTCCTGTCCTTAGTAAATAGAATCCTTTACAAATTATCAAAAACTAATCAACTGTATTAAATTAAGCCAGACAGACCTGGGTAGCTTTGTGTTTCAGCTGTTTGCAGAAACTTCTCACATCAAAATCTGATGACTGCTCTGTGGAGATGGAAAAATCAGACACAAAACCTTAGTCATACACTTTCAGATTTATAACACATTGTTAAGTGCATGACATTTCTTGTCAAATTGCTGCAAAAGAAATAAAAGCTTAAAAAAGAAAAGCAAAGAACTATGACACAATAACAAAAACAAATAACTCTAAGTGCTCGTTTAGAAAATGCAAGCATCCCATACCCCTATTTTTATTTTTTTAAGATTTATTTATTTGAAAGGCAGAGTTACAGAGAGGCAGAGGCAGAGAGAGAGTCTTCCATCTGCTGGTTCACTCCCCAGATGGCCACAATGGTCAGAGCTGTGCTGATCTGAAGCCAGAAGCCAGGAACTTCTTCTGGGTCTCCCACATGGGTGCAGGTGCCCAAGGACTTGGGCCATCTTCTAACGCTTTCCCAGGCCATAGTAGAGAGCTGGATTGGAAGTAGAGCAGCCAGGACTCAAGTCGGCACCCACATGAAATGCTGGCACTGCAGGCAGCGGCTTTACCCACTACGCCACAGCACTGGCCCCTACCATACCTCTCTAAAGATAATCCACAATCAGAGCCAGTAGTGTGGTGTGGCAGCTTAAGGTACCACTTGTGAGACTGTCATCCCATACAGTGCCAGTGCAAGTCCTGGCTCCTCTAATTCTGATCCAGCTCCCAGCTAATTTGCCTGAGAAGACAGCAGATGATGGCCCAAGTACTTCGGTTCCTGCTATCCATGAGGAAGACCCACAGAGAGCTCTGGGCTCCTGGCTTTGGCCTGGGCCAGCCCTAGCTATTACGGCCACTGGGGGAGTGAACCAGCAGATGGAATACCTGACCCTCCCTCTTACTTTATCATTCTGCCTTTCAAATAAATAAATAAATAAATCTTTTTTAAAAGCAAGGGATGGAAGATAATCAATATGGATTGAAATTAAGAAGGGAGATGTTTAATTTCTACACAATGCATGTTTTTTTTTTTCTTTTTTAAAGTAGAATATGTGCTACCTGCAAGCAAATTACCTTTGGAGACTCTGTTATTCTTCACCGGCTGCCCAAGATCCACATTATGCTGTGTATCAATCTTCATTTGTTTTGCTTTTTTGGAAATTTTATGTAAGGTTTCTTCACTAGAGCTTGGTGACTGCGCTTTTGTTAAAAACAGTCTATTCAGCAATTTAGTTACTCCTTTAGCTGCAAAAGCTGTAGGTATTTTTTTCTGAAAAATGTCAAAATATGGCTGTCCTAGAAATTCAGCAATATCAGAAGGAAAGGTAAAATCTTTGAAGTAAGGCATTGGTTGAATCCTGGAGATCTGCTGAAGCAATCCAAACAATGGTTCATATAAGGAAACCAACCTTTTTAAAACACCTTTGTAGAGAACCCTAGAGAAAGAAACAGGAGCTATGAATCACCCAGCATTAAAATACACAAGATTATTATGATTAACTGCATGATAAAAAGACAAAAATAAATGACTATCAAGCTCTTGCACCACAGATTTTTAAAAACCTACAATACGTACTTGCAAATAGCCAGCACAAACAGAAACGTCAAAATAGAAATGTTACTCAACAAATACAGTATTACATGAAGAGGCGTGTCAAAGGATGCACAGCAATATTCTAGGGTGGTGTTGTCTATACGGTGAGATTTTAGGCAAATTTCTTTTTCTTCATATTTTTCATTTTTAATATTCTAAATTAATCACATTATCATCAATAATTACAGTTATTTTCATTGCAGAAAATAGCAAAGTTTAGTATTTTTAAATGATCAGTGATTCAAACAGTTTTACTTCTAATTAAAAGTAAGCAAAATTTTAAAAAGCAAGAGGATAGCAAACATACTTAAAATATCAAAGCAAAGTTTTCAATCTTGGAAGGCAAAAGAATTTTCTACCCTTGTACTTTCTTCGTTTTCTTTTCATTTTCTCACATTCAAATTAGAGATCCTAATTGTCTGAAATAGCCACAACAGATCTCCTTATAAACAGAGACAGATTCCAAGTGTCACTATCCATCAGACCAGTTTCATGATATATACCAATACATGCAGTACAGTGTCTGTACAGTCTGCAGGTATTACCAGAGTTCTTTATAACAACCAAATATGCTTCAAAAAGTAAAGGTGCAGGGCCGGCACTGTAATGGGTAAAGCCACCACCTGCAGTGCTAGCATCCCATATGGGTGCCGGTTCGAGTCCTGGATGTTGCACTTCCAATACAGCTCCCTGCTACTGTGCCTGGGAAAGCAGCAGCAGATGGCCCAAGTACTTGGGTCCCTGCACCTACATGGGAGACCTGGAAGAAGCTCCTAGCTCTTGGCTTCAGATTAGCCCATCTCTGGCCATTGCAGCCATTTGGGGAGTAAACCAGCAGATTAAAGATCTTTCTCTCTCCCTCTCTATCTAACTCTGCCTTTTAAATAAATAAATAAATAAATCTAAAAAAAAAAAAAAAAAAAAAAAAGCAAAGGTGCTTCCAGCAGAAGAAATTAGTCTGGAGCACATGGGAATGTCAAAATTGTATTTGTCACTGCCATTGCAAATTAGAAACCAAAGGTCAGAAACAAACAAGGCTACACCAGCCCATCATTTTCAATAGCCTTTTACAATATGATTATCCCAACAATTTCTTTACTCCTAGTCCTAGAAATACATCGTTTAGTTGTTCTATGGGTTGATCTCGTGGCTTCAAATATGAAGCTTACATCTTTGATATTACTCTTATCACTCAGCTTCCCAATCTACCTCTGCCAAATAGAAAAGGAACTCACACACCCACTCTATCCCATGGGAAAACAAATATGAAACTACTAGTAAGAAACCTAGGCCGAGGTAGAGAGAGAAAAAAGCAATGAAGGAGTTCAGAGGTAGATACGTACCATAATCTGCTCACCAGCCCAACCATCACAAGGTTTAATATAATGAACTCTTCCAAACCTAAATGCTTCACAGTCAAGCTAGAGAATGTGTTAAGGTGGGAAAACAAAACCAAAGTAATTTGGATTTCACAGTTTTTTTTTTTTTTTTGAAACTATGAAAGAAGAAATATATTCCAAGTAATAAGAATCTTTTGGAAAGCATTAAAGCCTTAAAAAATGTTCTATTTAGCTCATGGAAACTTAAAAATATAGTAATATATACTCTGCTACAGTTGTGATTATTAAATTTAGTTTCTGAGGTTTAGTTTCAAAGATTAAAAAGTTCTAGCTGCCCATGTTCTTAGGATAAACATACTCGATAGAGACAGGCATTCTTGGCAATGGCCACATCAGGCAATTCCTGGGGAAAGGAGACCAAGAAGCAAAATTCTAAGAATTTCCACAGGCTAAACCTCCCGCAGAGCCCAAAAAGAAGTGATTTCATTAGATTCGAGGATACAGAAATGTCTTGCAGCAGCGGTCCAACAAGCGGAGCAATAACTTGCAGGCTCCCAAAACCTTCAGCAGCACCAGCTCCACCACCGGTTGGCTGGGGAGCACGCATGTTTTGGTAGTGACAGGCTGATTTTCACTTGACAAAAATAGAAAAATACATTACTTTCACTTTTAAACACAGCACATTTCTCAAGGGATGACTTACTTGAAGTTCAATTTCAAGTTGCCACATTCAGTAACAACCCACTGATGTTTCACTATAACCTACCATGACCCAGATTTCAATTTCATTCCAGTCTCTCCCACAGACCAGCACAGGGAGATTTACTACCACAAACCCTAGGTGCCCTATATAAATATAAAATATGTACAGCTGAGGTATAATTGATTATACTCCAACAACATGTAGAGAAAAGTCCAAAAGCAGGTCACGAAAGTGTCAAATTTCCAGCCCACATCACAATGCACCTGGACCACTTACTTAGAGGAAAACGACTCAGACAAATCTTGAATAGAACCCTCCAAATTCATGTTTTTCAAACGTTTTAAACATTGTTCAACCTGAAAGACAAAGAGTAGCTCAAATTTATATATTTATCATGCAGATAGGGTCCCTTATATGACCAAGAAAACAAAAAGATCCAGATTTTCAAAGTATAGGGATACCTTAAATACTGCAGAGTAACTTTTTTGTGTATGTAAAGAAATTTCAAGCCAAAGCAATTGCTTCTGGTTATAAACCTGGAATTTATCCAGCCAAACAAATTTATCAAATCAGGCCATTAGTAAGTGTAAGATTATTTTCAAGATTATAATTTTGCTGAGGCAGTGCCATTTTTAAGAGTAAAACTATTAAAACAAGGTAGTAAATTATTAAATTCAGCAGTCTGTAAGTACCACAGAGATGAGAACAGTGGGTTAGTCGCTGGACAAATGTATACTGAACATCTATTACCTGTAAGGCAGACTGAGGAATAAAAAGGTATTTAAGACAATTCCCTATCTCTAGTTGGTAAAAATTAAGGAGTAAAAATAAAAGGATGTAGAAAACATTTAATACTAAAATAAAAATAGGTATATCTTATTTAAAATATAAAACTGTATTCCTCCTTCTGGGCTTCATAGCACTTATCACCATCTGACACATGATTAATTGTGTTTCTCTCCCAACAACATGCCTCACAAGGACCATATATTTTGTCCATTCTGTTCACCACCATTACCCAGTCCTTTGAACAGTGTCAAGAAGGCACTCAATAACATTTTAAATTTTTTGTTTTTTAAAAAATGTTAAAGGGGCCAGTGCCGTGGTGCACTAGGTTAATCCTCTGCCTGTGGCACCGGCATCCCATATGGACACCAGTTCTAGTCCCCCCAGTTGCTCCTCTTCCAGTCCAGCTCTCTGCTGTGGCCTGGGGAGGGCAGTGGAGGATGGCCCAAGTGTTTGGGCTCCTGCACCTGCATGGGAGACTGGGAAGAAGCACCTGGCTCCTGGCTTCGGATCGGTGCAGCTCCGACCATTGCGGCCATTTGGGAAGTGAACCAATGGAAGGAAGACCTTTCTCTCTGTATCTCTCTCTCACTGTCTGTAACTCTACCTGTCAAATAAAATAAATAAAATCTTAAAAAAAAGTCAGGACCAGCGCTATGGCACAGCGGGTTAACGCCCTGGCCTGAAGCGCCAGCATCCCATATGGGCTCCGGTTCTAGTCCTGGCTGCTCCACTTCCAATCCAGCTCTCTGCCATGGCCTGGGAGAACAGTAGAAGATGGCTCAAGTCCTTGGGCCCCTGCACCCACGTGGGAGACCCAGGGGAGGCTCCTGGTTCCTGGCTTCAGATCGGCACAGCTCTGGCCATTGCAGCCAATTGAGGAGTGAACCATTGCTGGAGGACCTCTCTCTCTCTCTCTGCCTCTCCTCTCTGTGTAACTCTGACTTTCAAGTAAATAAAAATAAATCTTAAAAAAAAATATCAACAGCCATACATTTGTACAAAATTTGAACAACTCTGTAGTCCTTAGACCACGAAGGGCATACACGCAACTGCATCAGACTGAAAAATGTAAAGATCTTGAGGGCCACAACAGTATCTTGCTGGAGCTACATCTACTATACAAAAAAGTGAATCCAAGTTCTGAACTCTAACTTAATAGCATAGTCCTTCAGAACAACAGAGACAACAATCCTGAAATTCCCTTATCTTTAAATTTTTAAGTCTGGACACCACCTTAGAGAGCTAGTGACAAACCAAGACAGTAAAGTACTTGGAAAACAGTAAGATAAGAAGTGAGACATTAAGAAGCAACTATTTTCTGTGCTCCATTTAGGGGAATGTTAGAGAAAGGATAATTCCAATACTGAACTTTTGATGGCAGAATAAAAAGTAAGTCTTACAGTACATAAAGCTGTCTGCAAACTGTAAAATGTGAAGCAGATACATGTAGAAATAGCGGTGGTAACATCAACTGCAGAAGCCACAGCTGCATAGGACATGCTCCGTTCCCTACCTAAGGAATCTCAGGGAACATAAAACATACCACAGAAATAACCATGCTACAGCACAGGCTCATTAAATGTTTTATGAAAAGTATAAACAAGAGGGCCAAAAACTGAGGACTTCAACTTCACTAATATTCAGAAAAATGCAACTTAAAATGGGATTACCATTCGACACACCTTGGAAATGTTACACCTTGGAAACAGCATTACTGTCAGGAAATGTAAAACGGGAGTTAGAGGAAGGCCCTCAAGAGGAGACATGGAGAGGCCGCGTAACTTGAATGTACAGGACTAGGTAGCCAGGAGTCTAAAGGGGAAGCCAACATGGTGAACCTTTAGACTCATCACAAATTCAGGCTGGCTGGAATGGAAGATATCTGAAGGTGAGAGGGAAATCCAAGTACAGAAGCCTGAAGAGGCCAGATCAAAGAAGATCTTGTAAGACAAGCTAAGGAGTTTGGTCTTTATGCAGAACACAGTAGAGAACCATTAAAAATCAAAGTTGTGTTTTAGGATAATCAACTGGGCTTTGCTGTAGAGAATATGCCGAGTGTAGGAAAGACTGGAGGAGGAAACCTCAGTTAGGATACTGAGACAACTATAAGCTGACAAGGTCTAAGAAAAGAATGGCAGCCAGAATGAAAGAAGGAACAGACGCAGAGAAAAGTCTGACCTCTCAATTAACCAGATGGGAGAGCTACATGAGAGGAAGAAACACAGACCACAGAGCATCAGATTTCTAACACTGGATGATTATTCACAACCTGAAGTCCATCAGCCAGAAAGCATGAGTCTGTAAGGCTGAAGACCGGGCTATATACGCACCAGCACCAAGGACAGTGCAGTTTAAGGTGGCTCTGTCATACAATAGGTAGCACTGGACTTCTGACCTGCAGCATTAATAAGGAAACAAATGAATGAGTATATAAGGAACCCAGATTAAGACACTCTACTCTGTGGTACTGTCCCTTGGCTAGAGAACCCAGTTTTACCATAAGCTCCAAAAATTACGTGAAACCACTTTACACCACAACTCACTGAAACTCCACCCATTCACTCCAACACACTACTGATTAGTTTATGCATAGTGCAACAATAGACTGTGACCTTGTTCAAAATTTTTATGATTTTTTTCAGGAAACTTTCATAATGTCTAACACTCTATATTGATCAAATCACTGTATCTTTGAACTGGGCAAAGGCACTGTTATTATAAATCACATATAATGAAGAACATGTTTACTTACCCACTAGAAACAAGACCTGCAAAGAATGAATCTAAACATCATTCTTTTCTAACAAAATTATTTTCGTAATGCTTTTAGGAAAAAAGACAGCCTGTATGTAACTGTAAGTCATCACACATAATTTACTGAGACTTCCGGAAATAACATCTGCATCAAGAAGCAGGCTGGATCTGAAACACAGGCTTGCTCCTCACCTGTTTGAGAGCTAGATGGGGTTTGTGACGGCCCATTCTGTTGTGATGGCTATAAAGGATTGCACATAACACATCTGCTTCAGCATCTAAGATTTGACTCCTTAGAGACAGTGTGACAAGACGGCATTCTCTGATGACAGCTCCGATGCAATGGTCTAAGACAAAGACATTTAACAACATTCAGTATGTATTTCTACATTACACGTATTATATAAAAATAACCAAAAGAAGCATCTCTCCGTATTTGCTTTAAAGGAATCAAGAACAAATTAATGTAATCAGCCTCAACTGTAAGAACACAATTCATGGTTCTAAGTACATGAGAAGTTGGACAATGGTGATAGATGGTATAAAGTTCAGAAATCACTAAGACATCAGTTAAACAAGAATGTTGATTATCACATTTTATCAGGACATTGCAGTCAGTCATTTGGTGTATTTACATATGTATCTTGAAGGTGGGACCCACAAGTATGCTTCTCTGAATCCGAGTCTTATTTTGCAATGCACATAAGCAAGACATAATAAATTCAGAGCCTGCAAAGTCAAAGGAACTGTAGTGTAGCAGGTTAAAGCCCCAGCCTGCACTGCCAGCATCCCACATGGGCAACAGTTAGAGTTCTGGCTGCTGCACTGCTGATCCAGTTCCCTACTAATGCACCTGGGAGAGCAGCAGAGGATGGCCCAACTCCTTGAGCCCCAACACCCACCTGGGAGACCTGGAAGAAGCTCCTGGCTCCTGGCTTTGGATTGGCTCAGCTCCAGCCATTGTGGCTATCTGGGGAGTAAACCAGTGGATGGAAGACCTCTCTCTCTGACTCTACCTCTTTCTGTAACACTTTCAAATAAATAAAAATAAATCTAAAAAAAAAGTCAAAAGAAACTGAATTTGTATGCCACTTGAAGAATTCACAATTGTGGACCAGCACTGTAGCAAGCACTGTAGCACAGTGGGGCAAGCTGCCACCTATGACTGGCTCTGGCAGTCCATGTGGGTGCAGGCTGGAGTCCCAGCTGCTTTCTTTCCAATCCAGCTCTCTGCAAATGTGCCTGGGATAGCAGAGAAAGATGGCCCAAGCACTTGGGTCCCTGCCATCCATATGGGAGACTGGGATGGAGTTTCAGGCTCCTGGCTTTAGCCTGGCCCAACCACAGCCATCACAGCCATTTGGGGAGTAAACCAGCAGATGGGAGATCTCTCTCTCCAAAACTCTGCCTTTCAAATAAATAAAATAAATATTTAAAAAAATACACAGTTGGCCCTTTGTATCCATTGGTTCTGCATCTGTGGATTCAACTAACCATGGATTGAAAATATTTGGGAAAAAAATGCCATCTGTACTAAATAGGTATATACTTTTTCTAGTCATTATTCCCTAAACAATACAGTATAACAACTATTTGCATAGCGTTTACATCCCATTAAGTATTGTAAGTAATCTAAAATTGACAAAACCACGGAGGAGAGGCAGGCATCTGGTTTAGTGGTTGGATCACCCTTGGGAAGCTCCAATCCCATATCAGATGGCCTGGTTTGAGTCCCAGTTCCCTGCTTGTCTTTCAGCTTCCTGCTAATGTGCACCAGGGAGGCAGGAGATGATGGCTCAAGTGCTGGCCCTGCCACTCATGTGGGAGACCTGGATGGAGTTCCCAGCTTTTTTTTTTTTTTTTTTTTTAAAGATTTTACTTATTTATTTGACAGAGTTACACAGAGAGAAGATGAGTCGGGGGTGGGGGGGGGGTCTTTCATCCGTTGGTTCACTCCTCAATTGGCAGCAATGGCCGGATTTGCGCCGATCCGAAGCCAGGAGCCAGGAGCTTCTTCCTGGTCTCCCACACAAGTGCAGAGGCCTAAGAACTTGGGCCACCTTTCACTGCTTTCCCAGGCCATAGCAGCGAGCTGGATCGGAAGAGGAGCAGCCAGGTCTCGAACTAGCGCCCATATGGGATGCCACCGCCACAGGGGGAGGATTAACCTACTGCACCATGGCGCTAGCCGATTCCCAGCTTCTTGCATCAGCCTGGCCCACCCCTGCCTGTTGTGGGTATGTAGGAAGTGAACCACTAGATGGAAGTTCTCTCTCTTACTGTCCCAACTACATGAAGAACTGGCTGCCTTGGGATGGGTTGGTGAATTGCCCATGCCTAATGGGAATCCTTACAGAATTTTTGGATAAAGGAAAAGGCAATTTAATTTGTAAGCTGCGTCGAGTGGACAGATAAAGGGACGCGATGATATGACAGGTTCTAAGTGTTTAAATTATGCTGTCTGAAGTGCATGGGCGATGCCCCATCTGCTGGGAGGTCGGGACACGGCGGATCCAGGCTTCTGGCGGCCTGAGAACATTGCGTTCCCACGCAGCACTTCTGGCGTTTCCCGTGTGAGCCTCTCTCCTCGGCGCAGGAGTTGGCCCTTGGCCTTTCATTGCTCGCGCGAAAGGGCTACGAAGCCACAGCCCCTAAAAGCGCCCTCAGCACACTCTCCCCAACTCCAGACCCGGCTCAGTCCCGGGCGCCCCGCGCCGCTTCCCAGAGTGCCACGGGCTCCGGAAGTCCCACCCCTGCCCCACGTGCGCCCGCCCCGGCTCCGCGG
Source organism: Oryctolagus cuniculus (assembly GCF_051225735.1). Lineage (NCBI taxonomy): Eukaryota > Metazoa > Chordata > Mammalia > Lagomorpha > Leporidae > Oryctolagus > Oryctolagus cuniculus. The sequence continues at coordinate 68,973,493 of NC_142870.1, forward strand.
CCTCCTCCGGAAACGCCTGCCTTGCTGGCCCGGCGCCGCACTCACCCAGGTCCGCGCGGGGGTGCTGCACTGTCACCGTGCTGCGGCTCCCCGCTTTGGGGATCCTCACGCGGTTCCACGGCTCCTGGCCCGGCAGCATCGTAGCCATCTTGCGAGGTGGGGGAAAGGCCTGGGAAGGGCGAGGCTGGACCAGACCAAGTGGAGCCACTGCAGGAGGGGTGGATGAGACCAAGTCCGGGAGGAAGCGGGGGTAAGGGGCGGGGCCGGGGCGGGGCCAGGGGCTGGGAGCGAGGTCGCTTCCGGGAGTGGACGCGCTGGTCAGAAGCAGGGCGAGGAAGCCCGGGCCAAGTGCCGGAGGTAGGATGGACCCAAACAGCTTCCCGGCCCGCTTACTAAGCCCTGGCTGTGCATCGAAATCCCGGGGAAGACTTGAGAGACGGGGAGAAAACATCCCCGTACGACTCAGTCAAAATGGGCGCGCAGGGCACAACCAGGTTTGCAGCTGTGTGCTTTACATACATGGAAATTGAAGCCGAGATACACTCTCAATTTGGCCTCACGCAGTAGGGAAGAAAGAGATGAAATAAAGGTGCGTATACGTGTTGTGGCAGTTGCAATGAAGATGCGATGTACTCTGGATCAAGGGAGGCTTTGTCTTAACCTCGGGCAGCGCAAAACCGGGATCACACCAAAGAATCCCGGAGGTCGTCGGACTGTCCATCACCTCTGTCCTCTGTCAGTGTTCAAGGGGAGATGATATTCCAAGCGCTGCTGACCGTTCCTTTATTGTCTTTATTATTTATTTTGTTGGGAAGGCAGAGACTGTGTGTGCAATATCTTTCTAATAGTTCAAATATACTCCGCCACACTAATGCACCCTAAAGCACTTAACAGTGCCCAGTGTATTGAAATTAAAGATGCAAGTGGTAAGTTTGGGAGACAGCCTGCCAAAGTTCTAATTCTAGCTGCCCTGGATACTAGCCCTATGACCTCATGGGTCAAGTGAAGAAGATAATAATAATAACATTTACCTGATCCGATTGTAAGTTTCTTTAGACTACGTGGCATACAACATTTACTCTTAACCATGATTAATAATGTGGGTACTACTACTATTTAATGGAACCTTTCTGTGCTCTGTGCACCTCCGCACATAGTGCTTCCCCTACCTGGACCATGGGAATCCAGTCTCCCTGCCTCAGCTCCGGGGTCATTGCCTTCTGTGATTCTTCCTGAACACCCGTCCTTACTCCCTAACTTGATATAGAGACCCCTTGAGTGTATCAGCACAGTGCCCTAGGGGCTGTGTATTAATTCCCTGTTGCTGCATTACCATTGACATTACCACAAATGTAATGGCTCAAAACAACACAAAGCTATATTGGGCTTCTGGAAGTCGGAAGTCTGAAATCAGTGTCGTTGTACTAAAGTTAGCAGGGCTGGTTCCTTCTCAAGGATCCAAGGACGAGTTAGCTTCCTTGCCTCTTCCACCTTCTAGAGCCTGCCTTCATTCCTAGCTCGTGTCCCAATCCTGTGCCTTCAGTGTCAGTAGCACAGCATCGTCCAGTGTCCCCTCGCCTTCCTCTGCCTCACCCTCTCCTTGCCTCCCTCTAATCTTGATGTGAATGGAAGGGGAGAGGGAGTGGGAAAGGGGAGGGTTGCGGGTGGGAGGGACGTTATGGGGGGGAAGCCATTGTAATCCATAAGCTGTACTTTGGAAATTTATATTCATTAAATAAAAGTTAAAAAAATTTTAAAAATAAGATAAAATAAATTACACACTGAAAAAAAATACCCTGATGTGTACATTTGGCCCATGGAGTTACCAGAAGAATCTCTGTCTCAGAATCTAACTGCATCACATCTACAAAGGCCCTTCTGCATGTAAGGAAACAGTCACAGATTCCAGGGATTAGGATGTGGACATCTTTGGGGGAACCCTTATTCAACCTACCACAGCCCCACAGAACTTAACCCACCGTTAGATTGAACTGACTATATTGTACTTGTAAGTTTATCCAATGACGTGAAATACTGAAGGCAGTACTATCAGTATGCTCTACTGGCTGTTACATCTCACTGCTAAGCTCAGACCTCAAAAATGAGAGATTAGGTGATGCTCAAAATAGTTTTTCAACGATAAATAGGAATTTCCAAGCAGTTAAAAGAAAAAGGATATTCCTGATGGAGAGGCATTAAAGAGTATGGAGTGAAGAATCGCTGTGGGTAGGTGTTGTTGAAGCAAGATGTATGCAGCCAGACGAAGCTGGGAGCGCTGATGTCAGATCATGGCAGAATTTAAATTTTTACCCTGAAAGCTAGTGGTTCCCAAAACTGACTGGTTGTTGAAATTAGCTGTAGCTGCATAGCTTTTGAAAATAGATTGCAGGCCTGGCTTTGGAAATTCTTACTCATTACTTCTGTGTAGGGCTTTCATCTGTGTTTTGTAAAAGATCCTTGTGATAGTCTGGGTTGAAGTGCGCTCACTGTGCCTGATAAAGTAGTCACTCATTGAGTCTAAGGTAGTACAATTTTGGTGGCTTTGCATCAAAGGAGGAGCACTGGAGAAGAGGCGTGAGGAGAAAGAGCTGGAAGCAAGGAGACCAGATAGGAATTTATGATGAAAGCTGAGGCCAGAAGTAAAAGCCTGAGCCTTTAAGCATTGTTTCTGGAGAAAGAAAGTAGACTTTACTTAGACGTCTGCTATTTAGATATTTGAATGTCCAGAATGACTTCAGGATTTTTGCCTTGAGTTTGAGATGGGACATTCAGAGCAGCAGATTTAGATAGGCGGCAGGGATAATGAGATACACTGAATTTGAGATTTCCCATGGGCTACTCACAAGAAAACATCCAAATCACCAGGTGAATAAATGGGACCATAGCTCAAAGGTGATAGCAAAAGGAGGAATTAGAAACAGTGACTGCCGGATAATGTTTCTAGATGTTTACATGAGAAGGGAAGATGAGAGTTTATGTGGTGACAGATGCAGGATCAAGAAGGGTATTGTTTGGTTTTGCTATGGTTTGAAGGATGGTGACACAATCAGGATCCCAACAAACACCAATTGGACATATAAAGGGATTTATTGGGGGAAAATGGCGTATGCAATTGTAGGGGTTGAATAGGAAAGCCCAAAACCCATAGGGAAGACTGAAGGCTCAAGCAGGAGCTGAAATTGCAGTCCACATGTGGAACAATTTTTGATTATACATCCGGGTGGTTTTTTAAGCAGTTTAGAAACTGTACACTGTGATCTCATGAAAAAATCCACATCCACACAGCAAGGGAAAGGTCTGGATGAATTGAAAAATATTAACAGTGGCCATCTTTCCTCTTCTATGAACTTGGTTATATTTTTCTACAGAAAGAAGGATGAGGTTCCAGCATCGTGGCATAGTGGGTAAAGCCACCACTTGTGACACTGGCATCCCATATCGGCGCCGGTTCAAGTTCCAGCTCCACTTCCAATCCAGCTCCCTGTTAACATGCCTGGGAAAAGCAGCAGAAGAGGGCCCAAGTACTTGGGCTCCTGTACCCATGTGGGAGATCCAGATAAACCTCTTGGCTTCTGACTTCAGCCAGGCCTAGCCCTGGCCATTGCAGCCATCTGGAGAGTGAACCACCTTTGGAAGACCTCTCTGTAACTCTGAAATTAAATTAAAAAAAATCTTTTTTAAAAAAATGAGAGAGAAAGAAGAAAAATATTGTTACTGTTAGAAAAAGAAATTATTTTAATGCCAAAATACTGTGTACCAAAATCTTGAGAGGCATGTGTATATGTGTGTGTGCATGTTCACACATGCACATGTGTGCACATGAACCTATATATTCAGAGACATAAATTTTTGACCCATTTACCTATGGCCTTTCACCCCAGTCGGGGGCGGGGGGTGCTTCTGTTATTTGTTCTGTGATGCTGGAACTAGAACTCAGTAAGCTACATTGTCTTTGCCGGCTGGTAGTTTTACCAAAATTGGCCACCAGAGGGCGGTGGAAGGCAATTAGAAGAGAGAAGGTACTTTCGTGCTCTCTGATCCCTGGCAGTGTTGACCCGAAGAGTTCTTCAGTCCAAGTGATGACAGTTGATTCTGACTGTTTCTGACACACTCCCAGAACTATCCTCAGAGGTATGGTAGCTCCAGATGGTGCTGTCTCAGAGATCTGAGTCCCCATGGCCAGGTCCCTCTCTGCGGGTTTAAATTCTGGTAACTCCAAATTCTTGGCCAGCCCTGGTGGCTGCGATTGCTTCCAGGGGTTATTTTTGTGTTAGCCCAGTGTTTCATTTTTCCCCAATTCTTATATTCCTTTACCTTTCTCTGCTGAAATAGATGTAGTGTTCTGGCTTACTGATGGGCTCTGACATTATGCCACCAGAAGTGGTCCCAGAAAACAGCCCTTCAAAAATGATATACAGTAGTTTGGTGATTTCCTTAGCTTTGACCGCAGTAACGATCTCTTTATCAAGGGAAAGTGGGGTATGAGAAACCCATGGTTTGTGTTTAATTGCCCAAGGTGGATTGTGACGAGGCGCCCTCTGAAGTCCTTGGGGACCCTAGGAGGATTGCAGAGGCAGCGCTGCCTCTCAGAGCACTGGGTAGTCTACGGGAAATGACAAGCTCGGGTCTTCAGTTCTTAGCTCAAGTCACAGAGAATCAGGGAGCTTCTAGTAATCCTAAAAGAACTGTTTTTATCTTCAGGACTGACCTTGACCCAAATTTAATTATGTGGGTTGCTGAATTACAACCCGAATTATAAATTCGTAGACTCACAGTCTTATGTGAAAGAGTATTGACTAGTGAGAAGGACTCTGGGCCTTGTAATAGGAACCAGCCAATTGGGCTCTGGGAAAACTGGGACTGTGCAAGCAGCAGGCCTGCCCTCCTGTGTCTCAGGAGACTTGGGTGAAGGTCTTGCAACAACCTCACAAACCACCCCAACCACACTCATCACTTCTAAAGTTACAATCCCCAGCCTCTGGTTTGCCAGCTTTGGTTAACTTGCTGTGCTTTTCTCTTGATAATCTCTTGTTAAAGGGGTGTCAGCCATGAACCTTGCAATGGATAAGGAAATGATACTACTTTTTCTCCTCTACAATGTCCATGTGTCAGTTATCCATTGCTGGTGAGCAAGCAATAGCCTGGTAACCTAACAGTCATTTTAATACTCAGTGTCCTGGGGCCGGCGCTGTGGCACAGCAGGTTAACTCCTTGGCCTGAAGTGCCAGCATCCCATATGGATGCTAGTTATAGTCCCAGCTGCTCCACTTCCGATCCAGCTCTCTGCTATGGCCTAGGAAAGCAGTGGAAGATGGCCCAAGTCCTTGGGCCCCTGCACCCACGTGGGAGACCTGGAAGAGCTCCTGGCTCCTGACTTGGGATCAGCGCAGCTCCAGCTATTACAGCCATTTGGGGAGTGAACCATCGGATGGAGGTTCTCTCTCTCTCTCTCTCTCTGCCTCTCCTCTCTCTGTGTAACTCTGACTTTCAAAAAAATAAATAAATCTTTAAAAAAATACTTACTGTCCTGTGGCTCAGGAATTTAGGGCTCTGCAGGGATGACTTATCCATTGCTCCTTCACGTGATGGTATTGGCTGGGGTAGCTTGTCTGGATCTAGAGGATCCAAGATGGCTTCACTTGGGCAACTGGTATCCCTTCTGGAGTGGCTCACATGGCTGAGAGTGCAGTGGAATGGCTAGGTCTCCCTCTTCTTGGGGCATTAAATGGGCTCACACTCATGTCTGAGGCCCTAGTGCACCTCCATGTGGCTTCTGTCTCCAAGTGGTTTCACATCTTGTAGGACATACCTTTCCAATGAACCCTCTCTCCAATAGGACTCCCTGTATAGTAACTGAGATCCACGCTGAGCAAAAGCAAATGCCTCCTAAGAGCTCAGAAGTCCTCAAATGCCACTTCCACCACACCCTACTGGTCAACATTTCTGATTCATCAAGTTCAGCTCTTGTTGGGGAAAACAGTAAAGACACATTGCAAAGAAGCATAGGGATAGGGAAACATGGTTTGTTTACTCATTGGGAGCCATTTATAATGACCTACTACAGTTTATGAAGCATTTCCTCTTAAAATGCTGCTTTGTAAATAACACCCATAGTATAAAAAAGAATAAGATACCAAACACTCTAGAAATACCAAAGAGCAGCCGGCACCATGGCTCTCTTGGCTAATCCTCTGCCTGTAACACTGGCACCCCGGGTTCTGGTCCTGGTTGGGGCGCTGGGTACTAGTCCCGGTTGCCCCTCTTCCAGTCCAGCTCTCTGCTGTGGCCTGGGAGGGCAGTGGAGGATGGCTCAAGTGCTTGGGTCCCTGCACCTGCATGGGAGACTGGGAGGAAGCACCTGGCTCCTGGCTTCGGATTGGCTCAGCGCCGGCCATGGCAGCCATTAGGGGAGTGAACCAACGGAAGGAAGACTTTTCTCTCTGTCTCTCTCTCACTATCTCTCTCTCTCTCTCTCTCTCTCTCTCACTGTCTAACTCTGCCTGGCAAAAAAAATAAAAATACAAAATAAAGAAATACAAAAGAGCTCAAATGCAATTGCTCTTTTTTCCTCACCCACATTGTCTTCATTATATTGTCATTCAGAATTTTGTGCTCTTTCCTTCGTGTAATCTTGAAACCTCCTTGGGCCCTGTCATTATCTCTATCCAAGCAGCTATGAGAAGGGGGAACAGGGCAAGTATTTGACGTAGCAGTTAAGATACCACTTGGGGCCGGCGCCGCGGCTCACTAGGCTAACCCTCCGCCTAGCGGCGCCGGCACACCGGGTTCTAGTCCCGGTGGGGGCGCCGGATTCTGTCCCCGTTGCCCCTCTTCCAGGCCAGCTCTCTGCTGTGGCCAGGGAGTGCAGTGGAGGATGGCCCAGGTGCTTGGGCCCTGCACCCCATGGGAGACCAGGAAAAGCACCTGGCTCCTGCCTTCGGATCAGCGCGGTGCGCCGGCCGCAGCGCGCCGGCCGCGGCGGCCATTGGAGGGTGAACCAACGGCAAAGGAAGACCTTTCTCTCTGTCTCTCTCTCTCTCTCTCACTGTCCACTCTGCCTGTCAAAAAATAAAAAAATAAATAAAAATAAATAAATAAATAAAAAAAAGATACCACTTGGGATGCCCATATCTCATATTGGAGTTCAAGTCCTAGATGCACTTCTGATTCCAGCTTCCTGTGAATGCACACCCTGAGAGACTGTATGTGATGCCCAAGTAGTCAGTCCGTGCCACCTACATGGGAGATCAAGGTTGAATTCTGAGCTTCTGGCTTCAGTCTGGTGCTGTTTCAGACATTTGGGGAATGAAGCATCAGATGGAAGATCTCGCTTTCTTGTGCTCTCTCTCACTCTCACACGCACACACACAGACACACATACTACTTTCTGTCGCTCTGCCTTTCAAATGAATAAATCTTTAGAAGAAGAAGAGGGGGAAGTAGGGGGCACTTCCTTTCTCAAGTCCTGGCATCAGGACTGCCTCTGCCTGACAGGGTGAGGGCCAGGGGCACAGGAAATGCTGGGTTCAGCCTGGGGCAGGGGTTCCCATCAGCGATGATCACATGATACCCAGGGTCCTGAAGAACTGAAGAGTGGTGGGCATGGCTTTAGGTTGAAGAAGATGATCCAGACTCCCAGGATGGGAAAGAGGTGTGTTCCTCATTCACTCCCCCCCACTTCATCTTAGAGACCGGATCCTCTCCATCCCACCCCCCTTCATCCCAGGAGCTTCGTTGTCCTGTCTCCAGTCCCCTTCACATCCACTTCACTTCATGCACTCTCAAGTCACGTACCAGTTCTCCCTGTCAGTCAAAGGTGTTCTGTCTCTGAAATCATCAATCCAGACATTTCTCTGTCAGACAGTAGCTTCCTATTTGTCAGCTTTCTCACTCAAGTTACCCCTTACACATTTGCCCTTTTTTAAAAAAAAAAAAAGATTTATTTATTTATTTGAAAGAGTTACAGAGAGGCAGAGAGAGAGAGAGAGAGAGGTCTTCCATCTGCTGGTTCACTCCCTAAATGGCCACAATGGCAGGAGCTGAGCCAATCTGAAGCCAAGAGCCAGGAGCTTCTTTGGGTTTCCCATGTGGGTGCAGGGGCCCAAGGACTTGAGCCATCTTCTACTGCTTTCCCAGGCCACAGCAGAGAGCTGGGTCAGAAGTAGGGCAGCCAGGACTCTAACCAACACCCATATGGGATGCCAGCACTGCAGGCAGTGGCTTTACCCTCTGCGCCACAGCGCTGGCCCCCACATTTGCCTTAAGCCTCATTGAACCACCAGTGCCCAATCCCCTCTTCTTCCTCACTGGTACATTTCTTTCCTGAGCCTCAGACTTCAAAGTAGGCCACTGGAGTATCCACCTGCATCTGATGATCCTGAAGCACCTCCTAGTCAGGGTGAACCCGACTGAGCTCCCTCTACCCCCTCCCCTGAAAACGTGCACCTCTGTCTGTGTCCACTGAATGACATACTGGCCACCCAGCTATCCAGTCTATCACCCAGGCATTCTCTTTCCTAGAGCATGACTTTCCTCCTGCATGGTCAATGCCTTCTTAATAATGAAGTCTGTGCTTCTTAACATGGTTTACAAAGCCTACAAGACTTGGGTTAAATACTGCCTGCTGTTCAACAAGATCCACGCTCTGCCCTTTTTCCTAGGTAGGGCGACTTTTCCCAGCTTCTCTTGAATAACAGAAGGCAAATGACTTGATTCCAGTCAATGGGTTCCATTTCCTGACCAGCGCTTTAAGAAGCAGCTGCCTCTTCCATGCTCTCCAGTTGCCCTTCAGCAGGGAGGAAGGAGCCCTATAGAATGATCATACCACAAGATGGAATGGCTACATGGAGGAAAGCCAGTGTGGGTCAGGAACACCTGCTTGGGCTGTCTGTGAGCTAGGAGTATATTTCTACCAAAAACTGAAGTGCCAAGAAGTTAAATAAGTAGCCCGAGTTTGCATGGTCTGTATTTAATGGAACCCAAGTTCGAGTTCAGGTTGCTTTGCACCAGAGGCCAGGTTATTGACCTTTGTAGTATATTGCTTTTCTTATTATACATTAAGAATTTTCATTCTATCTATTAACTGCCTCCAGCCAGTAATTAAAAAAGAAAGAAAGAAAAGGTCCATACGCACTTGCTAAGTGTCACCTCTCAGTTCCTAGCAGACTGAAGAGGTGCACAATAACTATTAGCAAATGCTCTGATCTGAATGTTATGCTCCCCAATTTGTAGGTGGAAATTCTAACCCCAGGATGATCTGGGCAAGTGATTACATCACGAGGATGGGACCTGTGGCCCTAAAGGAGCTCGTCTGGCCTCTTTCACTTGCCAAGCCACAATGAGCAGTCACCGTCTTTGAACCAGGAAACAGATCCTCCCCAGACACCCAGTCTGCTGGCACCTTGATCTGGGATCGCCCCATTCCCAGAACTGAAAAATCAGTGTTTGTTGTCTATAGCCCGCCCAGGGAACCGTGGTTTTGTACGGCAGCCCAAGTGGCCAGAACATCATGTGAATAGCATCAGTGGCTGAAGGAAACACGGACAAAGAGTAAATAAAATGATTATTCCTCCTCTCTCGCTTTACAGCTTTGGGGAGGGGAGGGGAGGGAGGGAATTACATTTCCTAGAAGACAGAAATCTTCTCATATGTGATGGACAGATGTGAATCAAGAATTGCTATTATCTGAAATATCATTAGTTTTCACATTTCAAAAGGCACCAAACAGGACAGTCACTTATGTGGCACTTAGTGGTTTTCTATATTTTATATCCCTGAGAGAGTAAATTCATAAATTTCTGCCACGTGGAATGATTTTATGTGCAAATCCTTTTCATCCTGTAAGTCCTAGCTCAGATGTGCCTAGCTTCACCTCCCCCAAGGCTGAAACTGACATAGCTCCTCTCTGAGCTCCCACCTCATTTGCCTTCTACCCCTTCCTGGTGACAGACTGTGGTCTCTCTCGCTCTTGAGACTGATGCTAAGTTCTGCAAGCGCCTTCATGCAACTGATGGCTCTCTGTTCCTCAGAGCCGGTGCATGGGTGCTCAGTAAATACTGCTGAATCCATGCTGAGTAAGTGAATTAATCCACAAGTGAGAGAAGTCTTCCAGGATGAGCCAAGGACTAGTCTGGTGTTCAGAATTTCTACATTCAAAAACATTTGAAGTCAGTCATGCATGATGTATAATGTGTTAATACCTCCTCTGATAGTCTCCAAAAATTTTTCCTGATTCTAAAAAGTAAACTGTGGTACATTTCAATAAAAAATCCATGTTCCCATTGGGATGCAATTTTTGAAAATTTTGTCATTTCAAGTTTAAGAATAAAAAAATATATCAGGGCCGGCACTGTGGTGTAGCAGGTAAAGCTGCCGCCTGCAGTGCCAGCATCCCATATGGGTACCCGTTCCAGCCCCGGATGCTCCACTTCTGATCCAGCTCTTGCTATAGCCTGGAAAGGCAGCAGAAGATGACCCAAGTCCTTGGGCCCTTGCACTCTCTTGGGAGACCCAGAAGAAACTCCTGGCTCCTGGCTTCAGATCAGTGCAGCTCCAGCCATTGTGGCCAATTGGAGAGTGAACCAGTGGATGGAAGAACTCTCTCTCCCTCTCCCTCTGTCTCTCTGTCTCTCCTCTCTCTCTGTAACTCTGACTTTCAAATAAATAAATAAATCTTAAAAAAGATACACTTTGGGGGGCCAGCACTGTGGTGCAGTGGATTAAAGCCCCAGCCTGCAGTGCCAGAATCCTATATGGGTGCTGGTTAGAGTCCTGGCTGCTCCACTTCCAATCCAGCTCCCTGCTAATGCACCTGGGAAAGCAGTAGAAGATGGCCCAAGTCCTTGGGCCCCTGCACCCACATGGGAGACCCAGAAGAAGCTCCTGGCTCCTGGCTTCGGATTGGCTCTGCTCAGGCTGTTGCAGCCGTTAGAGGAGTGAACCAGCAGATGGAAGACCTCTCTCTGCCCCTACCTCTCCATAACTGTCTTTCAAATAAATGAAACAAATATTTTTTTAAAAAAAACTGCATTTTGTTTTGCAATGTAATTTGCAAAAAGTATTGGGAGATAGCCTCACTTGCCTGGAGGCCCTCTCAGGAGTTCTGAGTCTGAGATATTTCACTTGGATTTCTGAAATGAGTTTGGTTTTGGAATTTCTAGAAGAACAGGTACAAATCCTAGCTAAAATCTAGAGTGCTTAAGAATTTCAATTTTCCATGGCTGGCACTGTGGCGCTTTAGGTTAATCCTCTGCCTATGGCACTGGCATCCCATATGGGTGCCAGTTCTAGTCCCAGCTGCTCCTCTTCCCATCCAGCTCTCTTCTGTGGCCTGGGAAATCAGTGGAAGATGGCCCACGTCCTTGGGCCCCTACTCCCACGTGGGAGACCAGGAAGAAGCACCTGGTTCCTGGCTTCAGATCAGTGCAACTCCAACCATTGTAGCCATTTAGAGAGTGAACCACCAGAAGGAAGACCTTTCCCTCTGTCTCTCCCTCTCACTGTCTGTAACTCTATCTCTAAAATAAATAAATAAAATCTTTAAAAAAAAGAATTTCAATTTTCCTGGGTCAAATACTGATTCTGACTTTCTGGAAATGTTTAAAGACAAGAATCTCATAATCAACTCAAGATACAGGAGATGATAGTTGAAGAAAAGAAAGGTTTTGGAGAGAGAAACAAAAAATGAAGTGCCCAGCAAACAGAAAAAGGGAGTGACTTAGATTACCTGTGCTAGGGAGATCAGACCTTCTGAGAGGCCCCCCAATGCAAGTGAGGCTATCTGCTCAATACTTTGGTTTGCAAATTATATTTCAAAAGAAAATGTGGGTTTCCTTTTTTTTTTTAAGATTCATTTTATTTATTTGAAAGGCGTTTGGCATAGCAGTTAAGGTACAGGCCGAGACACCTGCCTTTCATTTTAGAGGGCCCGGGTTCAAGTCTCAGCTTCTCCTCCTCAGTCAGCTTCCTGCCAGTGTGCACTGTGGGAGGCAGCTGTGGTGGCTCAAGTAGCTGGATCCCTGCCACCCCGGTGGGAGACGCAGACTGCATTTCTGACGCCCAGGGTTGCAGGCATTTGGGGAGTGAATCAGTAGGTTTGAGATCAATCTCTCTGTCTGTATCTCTCTGTGTTGCTAAATTAAAATTTTAAAAAGAAATTGAAATGTGTTTTAAAAAATAAAGTGCCCAGGGCTGGCACGGTGGCATAATGGGTAAAACCAACACCTGAGGCACTGGCATCCCATATGGGCACCGGTTCCTGTCCTGGCTGCTCCTCTTCTGATCCAGCTCTCTGCTATGGCCTGGGGAAGTGCTTGGGCCCCTGCTACTCATGTGGGAAACTCGGACAAAGCTCTTGGTTCTTGGCTTCAGTCTGGACCAGCCCCAGCTGTTGAGGCCATTTTGGGAGTGAACCAGCTGATAGAAGCTCTCTCTCTCTCTCTCTCTGTAACTCTACCTTTCAAATAAATTAGATAAACCTTAAAATAAATAAGGTGCCTGTTGCTGAGGAGTCAGACTATTGCAGAATTTGATTTCATTCTATTCACTTAATGTGTCCCTTACATTCAAACTCCATTAATTTACTGTATATTGATTGTACAACCTTTAGATGAACATTTTAGTGTTACCCCTGCACTTTTTTTTTTTTTTTGACAGGCAGAGTGGACAGTGAGAGAGACAGAGAGACAGAGAGAAAGGTCTTCCTTTTTCCGTTGGTTCACCCCCAGTGGCCGCTACGGCTGTCGCACTGCACTGATCCAAAAGCAGGAGCCAGGTGCTTCTCCTGGTCTCCTAGGAGAAGGGTGCAGGGCCCAAGGACCTGGGCCATCCTCCACTGGACTCCCGGGCCAGAGAGCTGGACTGAAAGAGGATAAAATGGGACAAAATCTGGAGCCCCGACCAGGACTAGAACCCAGTGTGCCTGCGCCACAGGCGGAGGATTAGCCTATTGAGCGGCAGCGCCGACTTCACTGACACTTTAATGGCTTAGTCTTGAGAAGTCAAAAGTAGCTATGGCTTATTCAATACCCCTCCTTTCCACCAGAGGGCAGTAAGAGGCTATGCCTGGATCACCGGCTGTGAGTTGGTGGTGCCAACTTCAGTTACAAGCCATGCACAGGAATCTCATGTGCGTTCTTTCTTGCCACAGAATCACAGCTCCACAACCTCAGACACAGTGGAGACTAGTCGATTTGTGCCCGGCAGAGGAGAGACACATAATCAAAGGAACACCTCGCAGTCAAAGCAGAGGCACATGACACCCCTCCCCCCCAAGAGGCCGATCTTGTGACCCAAGGACCAAGCTTTGGGCCATTCTGGCCTAACCCAAATTGATTTTCAAGGAGCAGATTTGGGATTCCAGGGTCGGCTAGACACACACACACACACACACACACACAGAGTTGATAATCTGATAATTGGATGTATTTTCTCTCCAGTGAAGACTAAGCGCCCAAGAATTGGAGAAAATGAAATGATTTCTATTCTTTGACAGCCTTAAGGCAAAATTTCGAAGTCAAATTTATAAGGTGTGTAGGGATTTGGTTGCTTGTTTTGCTTTCTTTTCTCTCGCCAGTTACCTCCTGAGAGCTGGGCATGGATCAGTAAGATCCCTGCGCTCCGGGCTGGGCTGCCAGCAAGTCTGTGCCTGATTTGGCTGCTTTCTGAAAAGGTACCAGTGCCTCCTCCCACAGGGCCCCTAATGGAACATAACACCCTGGAACTGTGCCAAAGCACAAAGCCAAGCCACGTTTCAGTGTCTGCCGCGGAACCAAGCTCTGAGCAAGAGCCATCCTTTCTGCTCCAGACGTTGTTACTGGAATCTTTCAAATGCTGGTTTTGAGGGCTACAATGGTCAAGAAAGCTGGTCTCTGTACATGCAGCAGGTTCAAGATCCCCATCCATCCATGTGTGAATGCCAAGAGCAAAAGTGCTTAAGTTGGGACAGCCATGCTCCTAAAAGCTTTCTCTGTACACCAGTTTTTCTTGCTACCTATTCTCATGGAATCTACTATAAAAGAAGCTGGCATAGCAAGAATTGTGCATCAGGAGTATAAGACAAAACAGGATCAGGGCAGTAAGCAGGTGCATTCCAATAGTGACAAGGTATTAAAGTGTGGTAAAAACCAGCAACATATGGAGTCACATCTGATTGAGGACAACTCTGAGATATAAAATTAGCATTGAAAATTTTCCCCTATGAGCATAAGGCACAATGAGAACAGACATGTTTAGTTCTTTCTTTTATCCTGAGTACCTAGAACATTTTAGATGCTCAAGGAATATTAGCCGGATGAAGAAAAGACTTAAGGAATGTACCACACCTGAGAACAACATGCTATTGGAAAATCCAGTTTAGACACTCTTTCTAAACCTGCCAGATGGTGATTTCTTCAGTCCAACATGAGCTGAAATGTTCCAGAGTTACAAGATATGCCCCCTCTTGGTGCAGGTGACAGAACAAATGGAAGATCCTCCACCTCTGGAATAGCGTTGCCAGATTTAGCAAATTAAAAAAAAAAAAAAAAGGTGTTCAGTTAAATTTGAATTTCAGGTAAGTGAACTTAGCTTGGGAAAAGCTTACACTAAAAAAATACTATGTTTCTGAAAATCCAAATTGTTCTGTTTTATCTGGAACACTGCTATGGGGCATAGACTTTCTGAGCTGAAGGGCAGGGGGTATTGCCTGACTTTTTAAATTGTGATTGATGGGCACATGGCATCGGTTATAGCACTTGAACTTCAGTATAGCAATGCCAATGTAGTACCATGACAACAATGGATTCCATGTCATCCTCTCAAGTGTGAAATCAAAACTTCTAGTATTTTTTAAAAGATTTTTAAAAAATTATTTGAAATGCAGAGTTACAGAGAGAGAGAGAGAGAGAGAGAGAGAGAGAGAGAGATCTTTCATATACTAGTTTATTCCCCAAATGGCCACAGCAGCCAGGGCTGGGCCAGGCTGAAGCCAGAAAGCAGAAACTCCATCTGGGTCTCCCACATAGGTGACATGGGTATACTTAAGACATCTTCCACTGCTTCCCCTGGCGCATTAGCAGGGAGCTGGAGCAGAAGTGGAGCAGAAGGGAATCAAATCAGCACTCTCATGGATGTCGGCATTGCAGGCAACAGCTTAACCTGCTGTACCACAATGCCAGTGCCCAAAACTCCAGTGTTTTAAAATGCTCCTTGAGTTCAAAGATTTGCAAACCAGCAGTATGCGGCCTTTAGTAAGTAGTCTTATTGGATCTGAATGACGTGTGTGTTCTATCACCGTCTTCCTCTGTCCGCTTTGGAAAATGATTTCAGTGTACCTTGGTTTAGCCTGTTGCAATTTGTAGCCTGTTGTATTTCCTCAGCGACTCCCGGCCAGTTATCAACCTCTTCATCATAGAGCAGAGCTAAGACCCAGTTTTGAGGTAGGGCAGGGGTTCAGAAAGGAAGTGTAGGGAGTGGGGAAGGACTGAATTAAGTGTTGGCATTAGGTCAGCTTTCACAACATAAATACAGCTTAGAAAGTGATCCTCAGACTTCTGTTCCCATATATCCAGTGTTGGAAGACCAGAGCCTGTCTTTCCTAAGAGCCTATTCCTGGTAGTGACCCTAAACAAACCCTAAACCAGTTCCTGGTTGTAATTCCAAAGGGACCAGGTCCACACTCACCCTGAGCTCAGCCCTGGGCTTCCTGGGCAGCACCAGAAGACTCAGTGGGTAACCCTGGAGCCCTGGGTGGGAGTGGGATAGGGCAGAGGGATATGAGTCAAAGCTTTAAGCTACATCAATTACTCTATTTCCTAAAGGAATATATGAATTTTAGAATCTATCGAGTGGACTAATTTAGGCTCAACTAGACCCATTTTCCTCACCTGGAAAGTGCTACTCTCATTTCTCCCTGTCAAAACCCTCCTCAAGTACCACCTCTGCTTTTTTTATTTTTTTTTAAGATTTTTTTTTATGTATTTCAGAGGCAGAGTTACCAAGAGATGTAGAGACAGAGAGAAAGATTTTCCATTCACTGATTTAGTCTTTAAATGGCCATAAGAGCTGGAGCTGGGCCAATCCAAAGCCGGGAGCTAGGAGCTTCCTCCAGATCTCCCACGTGCAGGTGCCCAGTCATTCAGGCCATCCTCTGCTGCTTTCCCATCTGCATCAGCAGGGAGCTGGATTGGAAGTGGAGCAGCCAGGACTCGAACTGGCACTCATATGGCATGCTGGCACCATAGGCAACAGTTTTATCTGCTACACCACAGCACCGGCCCCTCCACCTCTGCTGTTTGCAACCGTAGGCTCACACACATACACACAACACACATATGCACACAGCTGCATTGACACACACACACTGACCTCTGCCTTTTGAAAGTAGAATTTCTTTTTTCTCATACTTTCTAGCTTCCTCATTCTCCATCCTATCCCCAAAGGTCTTCTCCTAAAGTTGGAGCTTACTACTTAAAGGCAAAGACTATATCTTCCCTTTTTTGTTTCTGAAGCTCCTCCAATGTGTATGAGTGGATCATACATATTGGCTACAGAGTCAGCACTTATTGAATGGAATAGAAAAATCAGAGGTTTTCTAAAAAACACTGTTAATATTCAGAGACAAAATGTGGATAAACACAGAAGGGAAAAAGAGGTTGTGACACCATGTGAGTGAAGCTTTAGAAAATGAGTTCATGTGGTTTGGGAAAGAATGAGCATGCACGCACTCCCTGGGCATCCACAATAGCCTAAGGGGGAGGTAAAACCACCACTTTTATAATAGTAAATATGGTAGAAATCATTTCAGAGTAACATAATCCAGGATCTGTTCCTTTAATTGGAAATGGGGCAAAGGAAGAGAGGAATGAGGAGTAAACAGTGTCATTCAGATCCTGAGTCTGTGGCCTGGCATGAGCCGATGGTCTCCCTCTCCCAGATATGAAGGTGGTGGGAGAACACAGCAAGGTCAGCATCTGAACTGACAACGAAAGCATTACAGCGGCTGGCACTGTGGTGCAGCGGGTTAATGCCCTGGCCTGAAATGCCGGCATCCCATATGGGCGCTGGTTCTAGTCCCGGCTGCTCCACTTTCGAACCAGCTCTCTGCTATGTCCTGGGATAGCAGTAGAAGATGGCCCAAGGCCAGTTGGGGAGTGAACTGGTGGATGGAAGACCTCTCTCTCTCTCTGCCTCTCCTCTCTCTGTGTAACTCTTACTTTCAAATGAATTAATAAATCTTTAAAAAAAAAAAAAAAAGAAAAGAAAGCATTGCAGACATGGTTGGAAATGGAAATCTAGGGTTCCAAGACGCTGAGGAATGCAGAGACAGGGCTTGGGGGTTGGTAACAGGCCAAGGATGGCTGGGGCAGTAAGGGGGGAGAGGATGTGTAGCCAGAGAAGAGATAGGAGCTGGTGGGAGAGGCAAGCAGGAGGCAGAGGGAAGCTAGGGATACAACGCTATGGTATTGGAGAGGGAAAAACATCTCAAGAATTTTGGCAGCTTAGGGGTATACATGATGCATGGGTTTGTGAGAATGACAGCTGGCAACAGGCCTGTGGATCCGTTGATAAGGAAGTCTGTTGATTTTTGAGAGATGAGACTTAATGGGGAGGAGGGGCTGAAAGCCAGGCCATTAGGAGGTAAGGGCTGAAGGAGCAGAGAGAAACTAATGCCCAAGATGGAATAAATCAATTTCCTGAACAAGTGTGTAGTAAAAGGAAGACAGTCAGTACCACAGTAGCTGGCGGGGATAACAGAGTTCAAAACGGGTTTGTTTGTCTTCAGACTTGAACTTGTTTGTTGACAGAGGGAAAGCAGAAGAATTTGAAGCCACGAACGTAGTAAGCGAAGCATTGGGGAAGGTGGATGAGACTGGGTTTCCCGAGGAAGGGATGTAGGGACATCTTCCTCCGAGAGAGAAGGAAACACAAGGGTAGGAGGAAGCGCCTGGCTAAGGTAGGGAGGAGAGGGAACCTCACCTCTAGACATTCTCACTCGTGGCCCGAGGCCTACAGGTGTATGGAGCTGCCGTGCCATGCACATGATCCTAGATGATTGCTTTGGGGGAATTAACCAGAGATGGTTAATGGGTTGCAAAGCATCAACAAAATCCTAGAACTCCTTTCAGGTGGATATATATATTTTCCTGGAAAACTCCTAATTGCTCTTCAACACCCAGCTCCAATATTCCCTTCTCTGTTTCATCCAGTGGAGATGAACTCATGGGAGTCATTCTCTTGCCTTTACATCCGCAATCTGAACACAAACATTGACCTTGTTGTACTTGAAACTTTTCTGCTCACTCATTTGTTTCCTCATGAGTTCTTAAGCTTCTCAGAGGTCATCATTCTTGAAATCCCAGTGCCTAGCAACACAGCTAGGGCACACAACTGGCCCTCCATATCAGCAAGCTCCACATCTGTGGATCCAACCAATGGGAGGCTGGACACTACACCTGGGCTGAAGATATATAGACTTTTTTCTTGGCATTACTCACTGATCAACAGTCAAATAAGCATTTACATTGTCTTAGGTATTATAAGTAACACAGAGATTGAAAGACTACAGGAGGATATGCATAGGTTATAGGCCTTTTATCCAAGGAACGTGAGCATCCAGGAAGCTTTGATATCCACATGGGTCTGAGAACAAATCCCTCCCAGATACTGAGGGGCACCTGTATTACAGGCTCGAAAGCAATGCATGATTGAAAGAAGGAGGGGACGAGCATATGAATGAATGATGTTTACCCCCTGGGTCAGAAGCTGCCTTCTGCTTATAGCATCATTAAGTAGAGCAGAGAGCCTCAAAGCGGCTGCTCCTCTGGCCTGGCTACTGAAGATGAGCGAGAAACTGCCCCTGTGCGTGCATGTGAAGCAGAAGCGAGTAAGAGCAATCGCAGCCACAAAATGCAAGTGAAAAGCAAATGGTTTCCTCAAGACTCACATGCAGTCCCCAAGAGCAGGAGGCAAGTGCGAAGCTGGGGCACTGAGGTGAAAAAACGCAACAGGCCCACGAGACGATTTTCCACTGGGTATGGAACGACTTCCTAAGATGTAGAGTGTGTGGTCCAGAAAGCAGTGCACCGCAGACACCGTTACTGTAAAAAACCCTCACGACTGGTTTTTGGGGAAAGAAAAAGAAAGTCTGTTTAGAATCTGACTCTCTACCATAATCTTGCCTGTTTGTCACAGCTCCATGAAACCTGTGTGGGGTGGACTTCAGCTGGATGCGACTCTGGCACCTGGCAACCCTGAAGGTGTTGTTTAGTGACCTCCTACTATGCGCTCTGCAGGTCTGTCTGTATTTCTCACAGACTTCTTGCTAGACACACAGGAAACTAATGCAAGGAGCAGATAGGTGAGGAACCTACACACTGGTAGACAGGGCCCAGATTAAAGACCAAGTTTTCCTAACTGCAAAGTCCACGTTCTTCCCACTCTCTTATGCTCCCTCAAGTGTGATCAGAAAAGGAGTCTTGGGAATGCACAGAATCAAGGCTTGGAGGCCGGCTCTGTGACCCAATGGGTTAAAGCCCTGGCCTGCAGCACCGGCATCTCATATGGGTACAGGTTCCAGTCCTGGCTGCTCCACTTCGATTCCAGCTCTCTGCTGCGGCCTGGGAAGGCAGTGGAAGATGGCCCAAGTCCTTGGGCCCCTGCATCCATGTGGGTGACCCTGAGGAAGCTCCTGGCTCCTGGATTTGGATCAGCGCAGCTCTGGCCATTGCAGCAGCCATTTGGGGAGTGAACCAGCTAATGGAAGACCTCTCTCTCTCTCTCTCTCTCTCTCTCTCTCTCTCTGTGTGTGTGTGTGTGTGTGTGTCTACCTTTCTCTGTAACTCTGTCAAATAAATAGAATAAATCTTAAAAAAAAGAATTAATACTTGCTCCATGGACATGCTGCCTTGTTTGGGCTTATATAGGACTCCACTTTTATTTTGTTAAGGTTTGTTTATTTATTTGAAAGAGTTACAGAGAGTGAGAGAGACAGAGACAGAGAGAGAGGCAGAGAGAGATCTTCCATCTGCTGGTTCATTACCCAGATGGCCACAACAGTCCAGATTGCACCAGGCTGAAGCCAGCACCCAGGAACTCCATTTGGGTCTCTCAGATGGTTACCAAGGACCCAAGGACTTGGAACAACTTCTGCTGCTTTCCCAGGCAAATTAGCAGATGGCTGGATTGGAACTGAAGCAGCTGGGGCTTGAACCAGCATTCATAGGGAATGCGGATGTTGCAGATGGTGATTTAACCCACAATACCACCCGCCAAGAATTCTACCTTTAAAAGGGCCTAAAGCTTGGTTTATTATTCTTCTGTTGCTAGCTTAAAATTCTTAATAAGTTTTTAATCAGGGGTCCAACAATGTTCATTTTGCGTTGAGAATCACAAATTGCATGAACAGCCCTGTCTGGATTGTTGGAGCTGGAAGGGCTTTGAGAGGTAATCCAGTCCACGTCCACCTGTGTCAGAGATGAGGAAGCAGGGGCAGAGAGGGGGACTGGCTACCTTTGATCCCACAGCATATTAGTGGCAGGCCAGCAATAAGACCCTGGTCCCCAGGGTTCTTGCCTCTTACAACAGTGTCCTCACACGAGCCTGGCAGTGGGGAAAAGAACATTTCCCCTTTGATACAGAGCCTATCTCTGGCCAAAATAGCATTTGTGGCTGAGCTAGGTCAACTCATTACACTCCTGGGCAAATGGCTCTGGATTTTTCATAAAACCAAATGCACATAAACCTGAGTGTGATTCCAGCAAAGCCACAAGTCTGCTCTGTGGTCAAAGAAACCTTCAGCTAAATGTCTCACCAAGTACTTCTCTCCTGCCCAAGCTTCCCCAACCTGCATTTTTTATGCTGGGGAAGGCGCTAAGGCACTCAGCCAGCATAAGGCAAGGACCAAGACCAGGGTAACCAGACGGAGGTCAAGCTCAAGGCCAATGCTGGGGCTCCCACCACTGCTGACTCAGAGAGGAGCAAGCATTGGGCCCAAGATACAGATACTCACTTCTGCTCAACTGATGTCACATCAGCCTCCTTCAGCAGCGTCTCCAAGAGCCATCCTCAGGTGGTTAAGACAGATACTCAAGCAATAGTAAGGGTCAGGTTCACTTCACACATGCCCACCTATTTGGAAGTTACAGTAGTGAGGACGTGGGGCTCTGATTTCCAGCCCAAAAACATGCATTTGGCTCAGACACACCTGAGCAGGTGACCATGGTTAGAGGAGATCTGGGGCTGTGATGGACTTCATTGTGTTGAAGATCCTATGTGTCTGCCACAGCCCAGTGGAGAAAAGTGTGGTGTATATATGTTACCAAGGAAACTTGGTTGTGTTTACAAATCTTCTCTAGATTTCCTGGAATCGTGGAAAGGTTTTGCCTGCAGAAACAGCATGAAAGTTTCCATTCTCAGCTAATCAAGGTGGTGTAGACATACATAACGACACTTAACATAGACACACCACAAGGACAGGGAACTTGACTTTCATCCATTCATGTGTCACAAGTACCTGAACAGGAACTGGCACATAGCTGGTGCTTAGTCACTGTTTTCTTAGTCAATGAATGCTGCCTATGATTCTGAAGGCTTTTTAAGATATCAGGACAAATGAATGGGAAGTATAGTGTTACTGATTTTCCTCTTTGGTTTTTAAGGATTAGTTTATTTATTTGAAAAACTGAATGACAGACAAAGGGAAAGACAAAGACAGAGAGAGAGTGAGTGAAGAGAGAGAGAGAAAAGGAAGGGAGGGAGGAAGGGAGAGGAAGAGGGAGGAATGGAAGAAGGAAGAAAGAGAGAAATCTTCCATTTGCTTGTTCATTCTCCAAATACCCACAAGGGCCAGGGCTGGACCAGACAGAACCCAGGAGCCAGGAACTCCATCGGGATCTCCTACATGGGCAGCAGGGACACAAGTACTTGGTTCATCATCTGCTGCCATCCCAGGCACATTGGCAGGAAGCTGGATCAGAAGCGGAGAAGCCAGGACTTGAACTGTCACCATGATATGGGATATGGGTGGCCCAAGTGGCCACTTAACCACTTCACCACAACACCCAGCCCATACTGATCTTCAATCTAAGATGACAAGCAAAGAGGGGTATTTCAGGGACTCTAAGGAGGTAAGTGGGTCCGCTATGCTCTGTGATCCTATGTAAGAATGAAAATTTGTGACCTTACACTGTTCTTTCACTTGTACTGATATCTTAAGGATCCCTTTGGTAAGGTGGGCAAGATATTAGAAGTTACCATTCCATTTGTTGCACTATTCTCCTATGGCTCTAGGGGTTTAGGCTGATCCTAGTAACTCTATCAGATGACAGGGGTAGAGGATGTCGAGCCCTCATCCCCTTCCCTTTCTTTCTGGGGACACTGTCTTTCCCTTTGTATACAGTTTTGATGAAATTGTAAATCGAAATGCTAAGTCCTCCTACAGCCAAGGGTTGGCCAATGATTCGAGAGGAGCCCATCATATGGCTACTAGTGGACCCCCAGAGCTTCACAAACAAAAGGCCCCAACAAGTATTGTGGGTAGGAGCAGCCTGGGATACTCAGGGTCTCTTCCTACCTCTACTCTGGTGCTAGCCCCAGATGGGTCAAATGTCATAACATATTTAGTATTAGAGGACACAGGCAAAGCAGCCAGGGCCATTGAAGACCCTAGCTTCTATATGATTAACTTTACCTTCCACTCTAAAGGAATCACCATGCTCAGAACAGCCCAGGGTCCCATGACCTATGGGCTCTTCCCTGGTTTTAGCCTTGAAGGTAGTGATATTTCAAAAATCTTTACCCTTTTGCTTGTCCCTTAGTATCAGTTTTAGGCTTCTGACTGAGACACATACAGATGGCTCAGAACTATGACTCTCAATGCTGGTCATGCCTTCAAATTACCTTGATACCTTTAAAAATACATTTACCCATATATGAATCCATTTCAGATGTTTGGGATTGAGACTCAGGGACTTTTATAATTTTACATACATATGTATATTTAAGATGTATTTATTTATTTGAAAGGTAGAGTTAGAGATGGAGAGACAGAGAGCTCTTCCACCTGCTGGTTCACTCCCCAAATGGCCCCAAAGACTGGAGCTGAGTAGGTCCAAATCCAGGACCCAGGGGCCTCTTCTAGGTCTCTCATGTGGGTGCAGGGGCCCAAGCACTTGAAGCATCCTCTACTGCCCTCCCAGGCACATTAGCAGGGAGCTGGATCAGAAGTGGAGCAGCCAGGACTCCAACCAGTGCCCAGATGGAATGCTGGCTTCACAGATGGTGGCTTTACCTGCTATGCCCCTAATTTTATATTTTGAAAAAGCTTTAAGTCAACAGAAAAATGGCAAGAAATTAATCCTTCCTTCCTCCCTTCCTTTTAAGAGTGTAGATCTTTTCTTCTCCAGGGTGATCCTCAACAGAGATCAGGCAGAGGCTTCTTCTGTCATAAGCCTTGTGTCTTCAGCAGCTAAGCCAGCACAGTGGTGCAGTGTGCTTCTCAGTGTGTCACATCTGGAGGCTGTAAATCACCTGCCCTGCTACCGGTGATGCTGACCTTGAGCAGCTGGCCCAAACTGTGCCTGCCAACTTCTCCCCTGGAAGGTCACCATTGTTCTTTGTATTTGTGGAGAGATCTTGCAATATGACACCAATATACTACTTCTCATCAAACCTTTGCTAGCCAGCTTACTATGCATTCATGACCTGCCTATGCAACCATCCCTACAGTGACTGCCAAGATTATCTGTTGCCATAAGCTAATAACTAGTTTTCTACTGTAACAAAGAACGTTTCTTCCCCTGCATTTGTTTATTTGTATATTCATTATTTACATCGGTGTGGGCTCATGGATTTTTATTTTATTCATTAAATTTCAATGAAATATTTTAATTATTTATCTCTATGGTTTTTTTTTTGTCCTAGATTTGGTCACAGGAAAGTCATTCAAGCTGACTTCTACTGCCTACTGACACATCCCCATCATTCTTTGAGGACTTCTTCATTTTCTGTCCCAAGATCATCCAGATTCACCTTGTTCTTTCCTTGCCCAAGCCTTAAAATCAGCTATTTCCCCTAAAAAGGCATACCCTTCTTTCAGTGAAGGAGATATTTAGAAGTCAAAGTCGGGGCAGCTGTTGGGGTGCTGTGGATCAAGCTGGTACTAGCCCACACCCTATATTGGAGTGCCTGGATTTGAGTGCTACCTCCTCTTCTGGTCCAGCTTCCCACTAAATGTGCACCCTGAAAGATAGCAGATGACAGAGACCAAGTACTCAAGTCCCTGCCACCGGTATGGGAAATCTGGGTGAAGTTCCTGGCTTCTGGCTTCAGCTTGGCTTAGCCCTACTATTGTGGGTATTTGGGGAATGAATCAGTAGATGCAAGATCTCTCTTATGCTCCCACTCTTGCTCCTGTTCTTGCTCTTACTCTCTCTCTCTAGCTCTGCCTTTAAGATAAATACATCTTTTAAAAATCCCAAATCGAATGTGTTTGTCACTACTTGTTTCTATACCTGTTTATAAATCTAAACATTGTGAGTTTACACCAATACTTCCAGTTTCAATATAACCTCTCAGAATCTCCTTAGTTATTCCTATTTCCGTGTTTCTTTTTTTATTTTTTTAATTTTATTTGACAGGTAGAGTTACAATCAATGAGAGAGAGACAGAGAGAAAAGTCTTCGTTCCATTGGTTCACTCCCCTAATGGCCGCCAAGGCCAGTGCTGCGCCGATATGAAGCCAGGAGCCGGGTGCTTCCTCCTGGTCTCCTATGCAGGTGCAGGGACCCAAGCACTTGGGCCATCCTCCGCTGCCCTCCCAGGCCACAGCAAAGAGCTGGACTGGAAGAGGAGCAACCAGGACTAGAACCTAGGGTGCCAGTACCACAGGCAGAGGATTAGCCAAGTGAGCCACAGTGCCAGCCCTCTATGTTGCTCTTTAAAAAATGTTTTATTTATTTATTTATTTGAAAGTCAGAGTTACAGAGAGAAAGGGAGCGACAGAGACAGGGGGAGAGAAAGAGATCCTCCATCTACTGGTTCACTCCCCAGATGACCACAACAACCAGGGCTGGGTCAGGCGGAAGCCAGGAGACAGGAGCTTCTTCTGGGTCTCCCACATAGGTGGAAGGGGCACCATCTTCTGCTGCTTTCCCCAGGCCATTAGCAGGGAGCTGGATTGGAAGTGGAATAGCCAGGATTTGAACAGGTGCCCATATGGGATGCCAGTGTCACAGGTGGTGCCACAATGCCAGCCCATATTTCCATGTTTGTACTCTTAGATAGTGTGATCTGTGAAACTGACTATTCTCAGTATATCTACCTATTTGCTAGATCAACTAACTTCTTGTTAAAGCATGTCCCAAGTGATTCTAAATATACAGACAAATTTGCACATCACTGAACTAGAGGTACAAAATAAAGGCTACATTTGCACCTAAACTGGAGGCCCCAAATTTCAAATTCACCATATAACAGTCTCCTTTTTAAGAAAGGATTCACTGGGGTATGGTGCTGTACACAGCACCTTGAGCCACTGCCTGCAATGTTGGCATCTCATATGGGTGCCAGTTAGAGCCCTGGCTGCTCCACTTCCAATCCAGCTCCCTGCTAATGTGCCTGGGAAAGCAGCAGCAGATAGCCCAAGTGCTTGGGCCTCTGCCACCCATGTGGTAGAACTTGCAGAAACTCCTCGCTCTTGACTTCAGCCTGGCCCAACCCTGACCATTGCAGCCATTTGGAGAATGAATCAGTGGATGGAACATTCTCTCTCTTCTCTCTTTCTCTCTCCTCCCTCCTCTCCTCCTCTCTCTCTGTAATTCTGCCTTTCAAATAAATACAGAAATATCTTAAAAAGAAAACAAGCAAAAAATAAAGGATTCAGGGTCTGATGGTTAAGGATGAAGTTGGAAGACCCCGGAAATGGTGGGGAGTCATAAGACTTCAGAAAAACAAGGCAATGTGGTGCCTCAGGCAATGCCAGATTCTAAAGCACATCACAGCACACAGGTGACTTAAACAACACACATTCATTTATCAAAGTTCTGGAGGCTAAGAAGTTCAAAATTAAGGTGCCAGCAAATTCGGTGTCTGGCGAGAGCCTGCTTCCTGGTTTGCAGATAGCCCGCTCCCCGTTACATTCTCAAATGATGGGGGGCAGGCGGTAGGAAGCTCTCAAGTCTCTTCTTATAAATCCTTTATTCATAAGTGGTTCGTCACCATGACCTAAATACTTCTCAAAATCCCCCACCTCCTAATATCAGCATATTAGGGTTAGGATTTCAACATGTAAATTTAGCGGGGGGGATACCCAGACACTCAGTCCATAATGTGTAGTAGAATAGCAGAAGCAGGGGATATCAACAAAATTCCATAATTTTGCTTCCAGCTGGCCCTGACTTTTTCTTCTTAAAATTGTCTCAGTTGGCCCCTTTGGAACGTGCACCTGAGTGGCTACTGCCTAATCTAACCTAGAGTCAACCTTCTTTGATTCTTAAAATCTTTGAAGAAAATAATTTGCTGAAGGTTGCCCTCTATTTCTGGGGATCTTGTATTTTTCCACTTTGGAGAATTGATGGCACTCCTGGTAAAGAAATAACCGGTGGCTATACAGTTTCGTCTTGAGCTCATCTCTGCCAGCACCTCACCCTTGACCTATGATGTCTGTTCTTGGACATCTCAACCTTGGACCCTCACTCTGCAACCTCATTGCCTTCTTTTTTGGTCTCTGCCATATGGCCTGGTAGGAATAATAAACTCGACACTAAACTCCACAGGCAAGAAGGTAAAGCAGTAGAAATCCACCTGAGCCAAAGTTACTGCATTCCCTCCTGTTCCCGAGGAATAAAGAAATTTGCCAAATATTTATTCTGGAAGAGAAATTAAAATCAAGTTAATAGGAAAGGAGGGCCAATGATTGAATCCTGTAATTGCCTTTCCTGGCTCTCTCTGTTGTTGGAGAAAACCATAAAACCTTATTTGTGCTGCTCATTTTCATATTTTCATGCTTACATTATAGCTGAAAGAAAAGTCAGCGCTGGCTCCGGATGAAACAGTTCTTCCTGGAAAAGGAACACTCTGTCCCAAAGCCACAACTGGCACAGCTCTGCAAAGCAAACTTACACAACAAAGTTAGGGCTGAAGTTAAATAGGAATTGAAAGGAGAGAGGCTCTTTAGGTTATTAAAGCTTTGAAAAAAGGTCCACAGGCCATATAATGAAAATCTGACTTGCTGGTAACAGCAGGTTGGTCTCCAAAGTCTTCCCCTAACCTGTCAGTTCCCAGCAGCCACCAGGAGACTGAATTTCGAGAGGGAATCTCTAAGTAAATCGTAGACTAACGCGGGAGAAATTCAGTGAGAGATGCAGTTCATGCTGCTCCAAGCTTAGCTTTAGACACACTTTCTCATTGTTAACCTGAAAACAGGAACGTGCACAGGTTATTTTGTTTCCGTGTGTGTTAAAAATCAAAGTATAGAAGAAAATTTTAAAATACCATGAGAGGAAAGAAACAGAAATAAAAAACAAACCAAACTAATTTGTAATGTGAAAACAATACCACAACAAATAGAATAAATTAGGGCCTGGAGCCAAGACCAGACAATTATTTCAATTACTTGCCTTAAGAAAGATTATGAAAGTAAAGATTATACAAATCGAGGCGTGAGGAAGCTCAATCAAGGGCTTCACTTGTATTCCTACTGTGTGCACAAAAGTGTGTTGACACCACGGAGTGATGAAAGGAGTGGAAAGTCTACTTCCTCTTACAGTCTATTCCAGGCTGGTGGTGCACTACAGTTGGTTAGATGGGCTTATGGAAGTAGATTGTTAAATATTCAGGGAATTCTTGAGAAGTCCTTAAACTATTGTTGGCTTGAAATGGCCACAAAAGGAATATTTAAGCCATGAAAATAGGCAAATGTGACAAATCCCAACTAATTTCAGAAAGCCAACACATTGCTGCCAGGCAACATACAGAAATACAAACCCAAGGTTGGAGATGGTAGTTAGAAGGAACGTGAGGAACAATATTAAAAAGGACACAAAGCTCCAGAAGAGACAAAACAATGGGTGTCATAGGGAGGCTCCTGTTGCAAGCAGGTCCTGAAGAAACCAACATCCGTTTTCTCCCTAGGCAGCCTCAGTCACCATTCCCACTTCAGCCCCAACCTAGGCCATCGCAGCAGGCTAATCCATTTCCAAGGAAAGGCAGAAAGGAGCACACACAAAAGACAGGGAAGGCAGTAAAGCTGCTGAAGCATAGAATCCACTGGCTGTTCATGGAAGAGCCTTGACGGGTACCTAACCAACCTACTTACTTATAGTTTTAGATATAGAACCAAAGAGGTAAAATGACACCAAGGTCATATAACTGGTTAAATGACACAGCCAGGCCAGAAACCTAGCCTCATTCACTTTCACTAGTACTTGTCAGATGTCTATATTGGTTCCTAATCCTGGCTACCCTACTGCTATCTCAATATGAAGTAGGGTGGAGTTGAAAGAACTAAAGCTGATTAATAATCTCTTCATCCCAGTCAGCACATTGAACACATGTTGTTAATTCCCACTGCTAAGGACATAGTGACTCAGAAAAGGGGTGTAAGACTCAAGAACTAATAATGAAGACACTATACCTGAGCATCTGGTGTAACTGGGGAAAAGTGTCATTTGTCTTAAATTGAGTCACAAGTCATCATTTCTCAAATAACTACCTTCACTCCCTAGGAGACTACCAAAACACGAGATGGTGATTTCAATTCCTTCCAGATGGAAAAATGTTGATGTCATCCTGAGTCTTGCCTCTGTGAGGGTCATTTTGTTCTGCCCAACAGCCAAGGCAGAGGTGTCAGAGCTGGAATGAGTCCCTGAGACCAAACAGTCCCCTCTAGAGCTATTTCCTACCTGTCAGTTACGCCTCTCAGATTGGAAAGAAAAACTTGTGCTGTGGCTGTGCCAGCCGCAGCTTCTCAAGGAACAAAAGATTTGATTCTGCCAACTCTTTTCATTGGCATTAAACTCCCATTATATTTCAAGAAAAGAGGTTCATATGAAACCAGGTGATATAAAGCTTTCGTGCGAAAACAACTCCCTGCTGGTGCCCATAGGGTTGGGTGGAATGTATAGTTTGATTGTCTCTCTGCCTCTGATTGTAGTGATCACGCCAATAGGAGAACAAAGGAGAAGCAGGACCATCTTCTACCATGGAGACTTGCCTTGGCAAGACAGTTTTAAAGGCTTTCTTTAAACGGTCATTTTAGGAGCTAATCTAGGGGAAGAATTAGTTAATTTTTGCAATTCTTCCTTTGTGTCTAATAATTAATTATAGCTGAGATGATTTCAAGGACCAGCTCATTATCCACAGAGATGTGCACCAAACAGATGGTAACTCCCACACAGCTGGGAAGAAGTGGGACTATATAGACACAGAGCAAAAGAAAACTGAAAACATGTGCTACCTACTTATGTTCTGACCACTCACTCACCTTGCAACAACTCTATCTGGGAAGGGCAGCTATTGCATGATGGGTGAGCTTCCTAACACCTCCGCTGGGTTAGGAGGCAAATGACCTTCTGCCCCCATTTGTCTACAATGCTGAAATCTAATTTCAAAATTACAGTAGTCTGGAATTAGCCAAGAATAGTTGTTAACACCATTAAATCTCAGTTCCCACTTTCTTTAATTCCCTAAGAAGTTGAGACTCTGGATATGTGCTGTGGCGTAGCAGGTCAAGCCACCACCTGTGACATTGGCATCCCATATGAGCTTTGGTTCCAGTCTTTACTTGTTCACTTCTGGTCCAGCTTCCTGCTAGTGCACCTGGGAAAGCAATGGAAGATGGTCCAAGTTTTTGGGCTTCTTCCACCCACATGGATGGAGTTCCTGGCCCAGCCCTGGCCAATGCAACTATTTAGGGAGAGAACCAGTGGATGGAGGATCTTTCTCTCTGTCTTTCTCTCCCTGTAACTCTAATTTCAAATAAATAAATAGATCTCTTAAAATAAAGAAGTTGAGAATCCAAGAAATTAAGAAACTTGCTCAATATCATATATTCTCAGAGGGAAGAACCTGAACTTTATCCCACTCTGAATTCAAAGACAAGATTTTCCTTACAGTGGCCTTTAAGGAGATTTAGACAGTTATGTGTTACTAAGCAATGGAACAAGTTCTGAGAAATGCATCACTGAGCAGTCTTGCCATTGTGCAAACACCATGGAGTGTACTTACACAAACCTAAATGGTCAATCACGTAATACGGCCTCTCGATTGAATCAAGAGATGCAATAAACACGAGATGGACAAGTACGAGGCTACTGGCTGTGTGACACAGCATACGGTTTTATAGTAAACTTAATTTTTTATAAGTAGAAGGCATATCCTCTAAAATAATGATTAAAAGCATAGTAGAGTATAGTTAATGTGTAAACCAGTAACATAGTCATTATGTACTACACGTAATTGTATGTGTTGTACTTTTATGTGACTGGCAATGCAATAGATTTGTTTACTCCAGCACTACCACAAACACATGAGCAATGTGTTGTGCTGAGATGTTACCATGACTACAGACCATTGGTGACAGGGATTTTTCAGCTCCACCATAATTTTAGGGCTCACTGGCGTACATGTGATCAGTCACTGGCTGAAACAATGCTTTGCAGCTCATGATATCCACAGAGAAAGACATGAAAATATTAAAAAGGTTATGTGTTTTCTTGTAGCCCCTCCCATTGGAGAACATGTTGCAAGCAAACATCCTTAAAAATGAGGTCTGGCTGAGGAAGGGTTCCCAAGTTTCCTTGGGAAGGAAGCCTGGAGAACTCAGAGCTTCCTAACTTTCACAAGATGCAGTTTCTGATCAGGAAGGCTAGGTCATGAGGAGGGAACCCTCACATTTCAGTTTTCCAGTCCTGGTTTATTCCTGCTGTTCTGAGGAACATTAGAGTGCTCCTTTCACTCAAAAAGATCCTCATTAAGATGATAAGTTAGATGATCCTCCAAGCCAAGAAACTTACCGCTGCGTAATGGAAGAAGCATGTTATATAATATAATGTTATATAATGGAAAGAAAAAAAAAAAAAACACCCTTTCTGGCTAAGTAGTTGTGGGAAGAGGGAAGCAAAGGTTAACAGAGGAAGGATCCAGCCAGACAGTGGAATGCTGGAGCCGGATGTCCTGGACAGCAGAGTCTCGTTTTAAATATTCACAACTTTTCTGAGAAGGTTGTTTTTTTTTTTTTTTTTTTTTGACAGGCAGAGTGGACAGTGAGAGAGAGAGACAGAGAGAAAGGTCTTCCTTTGCCGTTGGTTCACCCTCCAATGGCCGCCGCAGCCGGCGCGCTGCGGCCGGCACACCGCGCTGATCCGATGGCAGGAGCCAGGAGCCAGGTGCTTTTCCTGGTCTCCCATGGGGTGCAGGGCCCAAGCACCTGGGCCATCCTCCACTGCACTCCCTGGCCACAGCAGAGGGCTGGCCTGGAAGAGGGCAACCGGGACAGAATCCGGCGCCCCAACCGGGACTAGAACCCGGTGTGCCAGCGCCGCTAGGCGGAGGATTAGCCTAGTGAGCCGCGGCGCCGGCCTCTGAGAAGGTTGTTAAATCACTGGTAGCTTGAAACCAGTCATGAAATATGTATACTACAGAAATGAGCGACCTCTACAAACTGGGGCCTTTTAGCCCAAAGATATTGGTGGCTACCTTAGACGTTCCCCCTCCCATCTCTCTCTCTCTCTCTCTCTCTCTCTCTCTCTCTCTCTCTCTTTCTCTCTCTCTCTCTCTTTCCCATGCATATATTGGGTTGGGTCTTCAGAAGTACATAGAAATATATATTAGGAAAAAAACTATTCCTGGATTTCAAAATCTTTTTCACCAAAATAAATTCATCTTTTAATCTCACTTTTGCACAAAGCTTCTGAAGTACCCTCATTTATACACAGGCCATGAGCTAAAAATGTCAGAGTGTTCTAGAACTACCAGATCAAGTCAAGCGCATTTTGAGGAGAGGAATTTTAGTTCTGGCTCTTCAGCTGGGGCTCTAGAGAGATATCATCTCCTATGCTGCTCTAAGATCAGAGTGCAATGTGTTACTTTTATGTAAACCTAGGGTACAATGTAGATAAACAGAGAAAGGCACATCAATGTGGCTTTTCTAAGTCACTTTCAGTTGCCCATGGAGCACAGAACTCAAATTTAGCTGAGAACCTCTCTGGAAAACTTGCCAAAGAGGGCCAACCAACCTGGTATGTCTCTCATCAGAGGGGACCACCAGGTTCAAAGCCAAATATCTAGTAAGTTCTTGGCTCAACTTCTTTCTTTTTTTTTTTTCTTTTTCTTTTTATATTTATGTATTTGAAAGGCAGAATTACAGAGAGCATAAAAGAGATAGAGAAAGATCTTCCATTCACTGGTTTACTTCCCAAATGGCTGCAATAGGTGGGGCTGGGCCCCATTGAAGCCATGATCCTGTAACTCCATCCAGGCATTCTACATGGATAGCAGGGACCCAATTCATTGGGGCATCTTCTACTGCTCTCCCAGGACAATAGCAAGGAGCTAGATCCGAAATAGAGCAGCTGGAATGTCAACCAGCACTCCAGTAATGGGATGTTGGCATTGCAAGGGCCAGCTTAACCTGCCACACCACAGCACCAGCCCCTCTTGACTCAATTTCAGAGAGATCCACAGGTGAGAGAAGAGTCGTTAATATCCCTAGTGGATACAGAAGGGATCTGAGTAAGCATTACGCCAGCCACTGATTTCAGCTATGAATGTGAGCAAGGCCGGTGGTGACCAGCTGGACAGAGGATATCATTGTGGGTCCCTGAAGAGCAGAGCATATGTAACAGTAGGCACTTAAGTGTTTGCTCTCTCTCAGCTTCTATTTTTCTTGCCTGACTATTGGGTCCAATATCAGACACAGAGCAGTAAACTTGAATACACTGCTTACATAGCTATTGTAACTGTCCAGGGTCTAATCCTTGTTAAAAGTTCTTTACATTTCTTTTTATCTTGCCTGTCTTATCAGATCCTATTTAATAAAGAAATTGGTATTAGAACTGGCTTTAAGAATCATAGCCTTAAGAATGCATTCTTTGAACTGATTTTGGGTTTTCTGGAATTGTTACTCTGATAGGATTAGATTTAAGACATTAATTACCCTATTGCTGGTAATTACAGGGAAAACTGGTTGTCCACTGCATGATGAGGCAAATGTACAGTATCATCTATCACCTACAAGCACATGTCATCAATTGCCAATAGACCTAAAGGCTTCTTCATGACAAAGACGCTGCTGCCATAGAACATTTTAGTAAAAATATGAAGTAAAATCGAGTTAGTTGGATGGTTCTTAGAATTTGAGAGAAAAAGGGCCTGTGTTGTGACACAGCAGGTTAAGCCTCTGCCCGTGACACAGGCATCCTGCGTGGGCGCTGGTTCAAGACCCAGCTGCTCCGCTTCTGATCCAGCTCTCTGCTAGTGTGCCTGGGAATGCAATAGAAGATGCCTCTGCACCTACATGGGAGACCCAGAAGAAGCTCCTGGCTCCTGGCTTCAGCCTGGCCCAATCCTGGCCATTGCAGCCATTTAGGGAGTGAACCAGTGAATGGAATCTCTCTCTCTCTCTCTGTAACTCTGCCTTTCAAGTAACAAAAAGATAAATCTTTAAAAAAAATAGAACCTGAAAGAAAGAAAATTATAAATTCAGGGATTAACATTTCCAGTTTACCTTTTAATGAGGACATATGGGCAAATTATGACAAAGCTGCGGACTTTAACCCCCTAAATTCTATTGCATCTTCTTTTTTTTATTCTTCTTATTAATAAGAAAGGGGAGAGAGAGAGATCGATCTTCCGTCTGCTGGTTCACTCCCCAAATGGCCGCAATGGCTGGGTCTGGGCCAAGCCAAAGCCAGGAGCCAGCAGCTTCCTCCAGGTCTCCCACATGGGTGCAGGGGCCCAAGGGTCATTCTCTGCTGCTCTCCCAGGCACATTAGCAGGAAGCTGGATGGGAAATGGAGCAGCTGGGACTCGAACCGGCGTCCATATGAGATGCCAACGCTGCTGGTAGAGGCTTAGCCTGCTACACCACAGCATACGTCTGCATCTTCTTTTTTTAAAAAATATTTTTATTTCTTTTTTATTCATTGGAAATGCAGAGAGAGAAGAGAGAGATGGACTTCTTCCTATCTATGTGGGAATCACCATCTGTCTGGTACATGTATCTATGGAGGATGAACTGATCTTTAAAGACTTCTCAGTCTTCCCTTTTGCTTCTGCCCTATTTCTGCCCTCATGGTCCTTGTCTGTCCATCCAGTTACTAGCAGGTCTGTCCCAGATGGGGAGAGGGGGGTCTTCCATATTTAGAATTGAGAAGATGCAATCAATGTTTTCTCTTAATCAACCATAACTTTATCGCTCCTCCCAAAGTAAAGCTGTCTCATAAGAATCTTCCAAGTTATGCCAGGACTTGTGCGTCCTGCTGTCGTCTTCCCATTCATGTGCCTCATCCCATTCATGAACAAGCCAGTTCACAGAAGTAGCTCAGGAAATGCATGCTGAGCAAGTGGGTGATTGTTCATTCTCAATCTTGTTGGATCTGAGTATTGAGGTCAGTGCCCAGAGCACCTGAATACTGCCTTTCCATACCACATATGAGAAGATATAGTACATGCCTGGGTATACAGAAAAGCATTTGCCTAGGTACACAGAAGGCTAAGTAATCCCAGAAAACAGAAGTATCCACCCCAACCACTGGGTGCCTCAGTAAAAGACCTCCATAATGTGATTTTTTTGTGTGTGTAGCTAAGAATGTATCTATTTTTTTTTTATTTATTTTTTTTTTGACAGGCAGAGTGGACAGTGAGAGAGAGAGACAGAGAGAAAGGTCTTCCTTTGCCGTTGGTTCACCCTCCAATGGCCGCCGCGGCCGGCGCGCTGAGGCCGGCGCACCGCGCTGATCCGATGGCAGGAGCCAGGAGCCAGGTGCTTTTCCTGGTCTCCCATCGGGTGCAGGGCCCAAGCACCTGGGCCATCCTCCACTGCACTCCCTGGCCACAGCAGAGGGCTGGCCTGGAAGAGGGGCAACCGGGACAGAATCCGGCGCCCCAACCGGGACTAGAACCCGGTGTGCCGGCGCCGCTAGGCGGAGGATTAGCCTATTGAGCCGCGGCGCCGGCCCAAGAATGTATCTAATGATCAAATATTTTCATTTGAAGTATTTTTAAAGATTTTTTTATTTGACAAATAGAGTTAAAGAGAGAGGGAGAAACAATGTTGTCTTCCATCCCCTGGTTCACTCCCCAGTTGGCCTCAATAGCCAGAGCTGGGCCGATCCAAAACCAGGAATCAGGAGCTTCTTCCAGATCTCCCATGCAGGCGCAGGGGCCCAAGAACCTGGGCCATCTTCCACTGCTTTCCCAGGCCATAGCAGAGAGCTGGATCAGAAGTGGAGCAGCCAGGATTAGAACCGGCATCCATATGGGATGCTGGCATCATAGGCTAAGGCTTATCTCACTCTACCACAGCATCAGCC
The DNA here is from genome assembly GCF_051225735.1 of Oryctolagus cuniculus. Classification (NCBI taxonomy): domain Eukaryota; kingdom Metazoa; phylum Chordata; class Mammalia; order Lagomorpha; family Leporidae; genus Oryctolagus; species Oryctolagus cuniculus. Next base: position 69,009,000 of record NC_142870.1, read on the forward strand.
CTTGAAGTATTTTTAAATTTTTTTTAATTTTCATATACTCCTTGACTTACAATCGAGTTAAATCTCTCAAAACCCATCAAAACTTGAAAATATCATTAAGTATTTATACAAAAAAGTATTTAATACAAAAATTTATTTAATATTACCTGACCCACTGAACATCAGAGCTTAGCATAGCTTATCTTAAATATGCTCAGAACAGTTGCATTAGCATGCTATTGAGCAAAACCATGTAACATAAAGCCTATTTTATAATACAGTGTTGAATATCAAATGTGACTTATTGAGCACTGCACTGAAGGTGAAAAAAAAACAGAATGCTTATATGAGTGTACTTTTGCACCATTATAAAGTCAAAAAATCCGAAGTCAAGCTCTTGTAAGTCATGGACCATCTGTTCTGCTAATTTACTGTGTATTTTTCTTATAGCAAATGAAAATGTCATATCCATAACAAAAATGTATATTATATTATCTGTGTTATATGTGTGTGTATGTATATGTGTGCTTTCTTAACCAGAACCTGTTGTACATAATTCACTATTATTTTGAATGATGAATTATGGCTACTGACTATTAAACATGGTTTAATGTAATTCAGTTCCTGAGGCAAATGGATATGTCTTCAAGTTAGTCAAGAGTGGGAATCTGTCTCAAAGAATAAATCCAAAGCTAGACACTGGGGTAGACTAAATGTTCCCCTTCTTTTTATGTTTGGGGAGTAGTTCAAGAAATCTGTCTATTATATGCCAACTTCATGCCAGGCTCTGTGCCAGGGCCCAGAAAGCTTGCAGGCCTCATGGAAGTTCCTTTAAGAAACAGGATGAGACGGTGCCCCTGGAACCTTCCCCTTCACAGCCAGTGTGTCCTCTCTCGTCCAAATTGAATTGTGACCAAGTGTCTTTTCCAAGGTTCCTTTTCATGGCTTTATTTTTCCTGGAGAAAAAGTTTTTGTGTCAGCAGCAGCAGCAGCAGCAGCAGCAGCAGCAACTCTTTCAATGTGTTGAGTACTTTTGCTAATCAGTGATCTGGCCCCAGTTTACTGATTCTTTGCTCTGATTATTTATTATTTATAGAATGTGGTAAGTGCAGATGGCATTTTGCAAAGCATGGAACTCTGAGAATGAAACCCTAGCCTCAAGGCGTTGACTGTCTGATTTAGACATAAACAAAACACTGACTAAACAGTGAGACATCTAGTTGAGTTGATGTGACTGCAAAGGAGGAAAAAACCAAGAGACCCAAAGAAAGAAGAGAGTTTTAGGGAAGAATTTGAAAAAGGGAAAAGGAACATGAAAAAAGTGAAATGTTTCAAGAGGCATACAAGAAAGGTTACCAAACCAAGGGGTTAAAAAGGAAACAAAAGGAGTATTGAGTAGAAAGTCCCAAGAAAAGAAAGAACTCAATGAGATTTTCTGCTTGTGCCTTTTGGCTGGAGAGCTGAGAGGCAGTGGTGTCTGGCTGAAGAAAACCTTAATGACCATAGGCGAAGGTGACAGGATCATGCATGAGTGTCCAGTTTCTGGAGAGGAAGAGAAAAAATGGCAATTGGGAATAGGAGAAGACTGAGACAAAGTCTGAATGAGAAGAGAGGAGAAAAATGGAGCGCTCGAATGAGGAGATTTAGACATGGGCCAAGGAGCTGGCTGATCACTTCTGTTAGCTGGGCCATCCGCACCTGATTTCAAGTTTTTAGATTCAGAGAATTCCGCTTAGTGAGTCATCCAGCGTTGACTCTCAAGATCTTACTCAAACTAGTGCAAGTCACAAAAGTCCGTTCTCTAAACAAGACTTTAGTTGACTCAGAGTGGGTAACAAAGGTTGAAGGTGACTGAGTAGGAAAGATAAACCAGGCACGCAGTGAGTTTAAGAGGGGCCAGACCAGCTCTATTGACTCAGATAAAATACCTTTCAAAGTGCATCACCAATGACAGAAAGTAATATTTCACAGTGAGAACTGTGAAATTACCAAAATGATCAAGGAGACTGTTTATCAAGAAGACATAAAATAATGAGTACGCTTGCATCTAATTACCATTTCAAAATACATGAAGCCAAAATATACAGAATTGGGGCCAGTGTTGTGGTGTAGCAGATAAAGCCACTGCCTTCAGCACTGGCATCCCATATGGATGCTGGTTCGAGTCCCAGCTGCTCCACTTCCAATCCAGCTCTCTGCTAATGGCCTGGGGAAAGCAGCAGAAGATGGCCCAAGTGTTTGGACCTCTGCACCCATGTGGGAGACCTGGATGAAGCTTCTGGCTCCTGGCTTTGGGTTGCCCCAGCCCCACCAGTTGCAGCCATCTGGGGACTAAACCGGCAGATAGAAGATTTCTCTCGTTCTCTGTCTTTCCCTCAGTAACCCTGACTTTCAAATAAATACATGGATCTGTTCTTAAAATGTACAGAATTAAAGAAATAGAAAGCCACCACTGGTGATTTTCACACTCTTTTCTCAGCAAATGATAGAACCAGATTTAAAAAAATAGCAAAACTACAGTGATTTGACAGCACTATCATCCACCCTGGGTTAACAAATTAAAACACTTTACTCAACATCTCTATAACATATTCTTCCCTAAAATGGGTGGTATCTCTAACCTCAAAACACCTGAAAAAATTATGTTCTCCCAAATGGTAGAGCATGCAGACCCTGCATCCAACTTATACCATGGTATCTTACGTCTGTTTCTCCTTTCTGATTTTTAAGTTGTGATTCTAGGTCTCTTAGTAAGGATTGAGGAACAACCCCACTCTGGCAAACCTACACATTTTCCTGGAGGGTGAATCATCTTCACACTCTGCTGCCGGTGTTAACTCCTGGGGTAAAACAGGATGTTTCTTCGCCAGCCCTCCTCTTCAGCACTGGCACAGAACATTCTGGACTGGGGTCAGAAGACAGCACTCTTTCTGTTCTGCCCCCTACATCTTCCTCATGTGTTTCTTTGGACATGTAACATCTTTCAGCCCTGGTCAGTTTCTTTATTTGTGTAATTCTTAGGACTGTAGTAAATTTCAACTGAAAGGCTATTTGGGGACGGGTGCTGTGGCGCAGCAGGCAAGCCTCCCCCTGCAGTGCTGGCAACCCATATAGGCGCCAATTCGAGTCTCAGCTGCTCCACTTGCCATCCAGCTCTCTGCTGTGGCCTGGGAAAGCAGTACAAGATGGCTCAAGCCCAAGCCCTTGGACCCCTGCACCTACATGGGGAACCTAGAGGAAGCTCCTGGCTCCTGGCTTTGAATTGGCACAGCTCCAGCCATTGTGGCCAACTGGGGAGTGAACCAGCAGATGGATAATGTCTCTCTCTCTCTGCCTCTCCTTCTCTCTCTGTGTAACTCTGACTTTCAAATAAATAAATAATTTTTTTAAAAAAGAAAGGCTATATTAAACCTTTTTATAGACTATGAAGCACTTATACAAATGTCACGCAGTGATAGATATTTTTTTCCTAATTCTGGTTCTGTGATCCTGAGAAAGCAGAACTGAGACACATATCCTGCTTTTTACTCCCAAAAACAAGTGCATCAAACCTGGTATGAGTAGAAATTGCATGGTGGCATAATAAAGTACAGGTTAAGAGTTTATTCTGCTCAGCCAGAAGCTTAAATTTCATACCATATGACACCTTATAAAAGGAGGAATGAGCCCCTTTGAAAGCTTGCACAAGAAGGAGACAAGGCAAAAGGTTGGACATAGAAGAAAGAAGCTTTTGGGAACGTGGCTGGAGAACATACTGGGCGATGCTGATCTTACAGGAAAGCAGGAGGATTTCAGCCTAGGAATGATGAATTTGGGACGTCATTCTACCGTGCTGAGTAAATTTGTTCTAGAGATTCAATGTCCCCAATCCTGTTTCCTCAACTGAAATATGAGAATAGTAATAAGCTCCACCCACCACTGTCCCAAGGCTGAATTAGCATCGGCAAATGCTTTGAGTCATCTGAAGGGACAAGGTTTTTATGAATATAACGTGCTAGTTAGCACGAGAGGACCCGATCCAAATGTCTCCCCCTATGTAGGCTTTTATGAGAGTCTTCTTTTTGTCTTATAAGGCAAGAAAACCAAGTCAGCAGATGAGCAATCCCACAAGCTCATCTCTCCCCTCGGTGTCCTCTGGACACACTCGCCTCCAAAAGGAGTGTGTTGGAACTTTGTCATTCAGATTTCTCATCAGTATAAATACATTCTTTCCTAGAAATCTGATCACGCAAGATGAAGGCTGTGGTTTTGCAAGGCGCTGGCTGTGGGCCCAGCAGGCAGATGTGCAGCCGCTCTGCCTCTGCCTCGGACCTCGGGCAAATCTCCGTGCTGCTCAGCTTCCTCTCCTCATCCGTACGTGGGGATAAAAACGCCACTCTCTGGGCGGTCAAGTGACAATGAATTAGCTGTTTGCTGGAAGTTCATCTCCATGGATATTTCAGCACTCTGTAGTCATTAGTTGGAACAACACTTCTAGACACTGCTACACCCCAAGACCACAAAACTTTGCATGGAAATAAATATGAAAGGATCTGGAAGGCTTACTAACCCCTGAAATTGGAGGATCCTGGTGGCACTTCCCAGGCTTTATATTTTAAAAAGGCACAAGAGACCTTTGCCGAAGTGACTGACCCCTTTCAATTAGACATTTCATTAAGAACTTCAAAAAACAATTTATCCCTCTCTTCTCTCTTTGTGGTTATTTGTCTCTTAATCTGTGTTTTCCTCTCTTCATTCTCTCTCTCATTTCCCTAAGATTCAGCAAACTTGTGAAATACAATCCTGCAGTAGCTACACCTTGGAGCCCTGCTAGAAATAAAATTATTTCAGCTACCGGCTGGCATCACCCCCATGAGTGCCCGCCTCCCTCGCCTCCATCCCATTGGGTCACTAACAAGTTACAATGTTTTCCTTTTCCTTTGCAGTCTCCCTTGTTGGAGGTTTTGTTCTCTTCTTCCTCATTTCTGCCTTGCTGTGGCCCATCTTAGAAGCTGGGTTGCCCCCCACAGCCACCGCTGCCATCAGTCCCCAGCTGACAGAAAGGCTAAAATGTCAAAAGATGCGCTGGTTGCCTCCAACAAAGGCACAGATCAGCTCTGAAAGGGGATAAATATGATAGGGGGCACAATAATAACAGGGTGCACTTGTTAACTACAAAAATCCAGCAGGAGCTGGGGGCAGGGCGGGAGGGAATCCTACAGCATAGAAGCTGCCCAGGCAGGAGCCCCCGGGGTGGGGTGGGGTGGGGAGAGGGAGGGGAGTCCACCATCAATTATATGGGCTGGTTTTGTTTTGTTTTGTGAGGTCTGAACTGGGGCTCAGCTGATGGGGCAGGGGTGGTGGTGGGTGAATAAGGGATTTTACCCAAACCAGTGACTCTGAATGGAGGTCTTGGGCTCCGTTGAGGGGGCCTCTGCAGTGAGAGCTTGAAAAGAGAAGGTCTTTGGGCTCTTCCAGGGAAGGGGGAGGTGGGGCTTGGGTGGGGGCTGGGGGAGCATTTTGAGGTGGGCGGGGCAGGGGGATGGAGAATAGCACAATAATGGGAAAAAGGAGGCCAGCTTCTGAGCTCTCATTGCTCACAATGAGTCCCATGTGGTTCTCTTTATCTCTCTCTTTCAGGAGTCAATAGAGGGAGCTTTTTAATTTTCAACTCTAAGTATAGGGCCACCCCACCTCCCCAACACACTCACACACACACACATACACACACACATGCACATACACACACACGCGCATACACACACACCACCTGTAAATTGTAGGACAGTGAGCAAAACCCTAGAAATGCTTGCAACGCTGTTTGCTCGGAGAGAATTTCAGGTATTCCCCTCTACGTGCTAGGTCTACACTGCCAGGACATTCACTGCACCAGGCCACTCCCCACCTCAGCTCTGCTGTCTCCCTCCACAGCCCCTACCCAGCTTCTAACCCCCCTTGCCCTGTTACACATACCCCTCTCTTCTCTGGAGAGGTGGAAGGGGCAGGAAGGCATGAGTCCCATGGGGACAGGTGAGGCAGACAGCCATGATGGAGTGATGGAGATCTGTAACGAAAAAGAGTAAAACTCAATGAGCAGCCCAAGCTTTAATTCAGAGTGTTTAGAAAAGAACAAACACAAAAAGGCTTTTTTGGGTAGTGGACGTCTCTGAAATGTTAGGTTCCCAATTGGACAAATCCCTTTCAATTCCTAAGTCTGTGATTAAAGCAGACACCATCTCTGAACTTACCCAGCTTGATAGAAGATACTTTGCTTATCTTTTAAAAAATATTTATTTATTTCATTTATTATTTGTAACACAGGGAGACTGACAGCTCCCATCTGCTGTTCACACACCAAATGTCTCCAGTGGCCAGTGATGGGCCAGGCTGAAGCAGGAGCCACAAGCTCCATCTGGGTCTCCCACATGAGCGGTAGGGACTCAAGTCCTTGAGCCATCACCTGCTTCCCTCCAGGTTGTGCTTTGGCAGGAAAATGGAATTGGGGAAAAGAGCCAGGACTCAAACCCGGGCACGCCAATGAGGGCTGCAGGTGTCTCAGGTGGCATCCTTCACTGCTGCACCAAATGCCCACACCTGTCTATTTCCCAAACAATATTGCTAGACATTCCAGAGGATGCCAAGTCTCAATAGGCACAGCATTCTTTTATTTTATTTATTTATTTATTTATTTATTTATTTTGACAGGCAGAGTGGATAGAGAGAGAGAGACAGAGAGAAAGGTCTTCCTTTGCCGTTGGTTCACCCTCCAATGGCCGCCACGGCTGGCGCACTGCGGCCGGCGCACCGCGCTGATCCGAAGGCAGGAGCCAGGTGCTTCTCCTGGTCTCCCATGGGGTGCAGGGCCCAAGCACTTGGGCCATCCTCCACTGCACTCCCTGGCCACAACAGAGAGCTGGCCTGGAAGAGGGGCAACCGGGACAGAATCCGGCGCCCCGACCGGGACTAGAAACCGGTGTGCCGGCGCCGCAGGCGGAGGATTAGCCTATTGAGCTGTGGCGCTGGCCAGCATTCTTTTATTTTTTTTTATTTTTATTTTTATTTTTTTATTTTTATTTATTTTTTTATTTTTGACAGGCAGAGTGGACAGTGAGAGAGAGAGACAGAGAGAGAAAGGTCTTCCTTTGCCGTTGGTTCACCCTCCAATGGCCGGCGCTGCAGCTGGCGCACCGCGCTGATCCGATGGCAGGAGCCAGGAGCCAGGTGCTTTTCCTGGTCTCCCATGGGGTGCAGGGCCCAAGCACCTGGGCCATCCTCCACTGCACTCCCTGGCCATAGCAGAGAGCTGGCCTGGAAGAGGGGCAACCGGGACAGAATCCGGCGCCCCAACCGGGACTAGAACCCGGTGTGCCGGCGCCGCAAGGTGGAGGATTAGCCTATTCAGCCACGGCGCCGGAGCATTCTTTTATTTTTAAAGATTTATTTATTATTTATTTGAAAGGCAGAATGACAGAGAAATAGAGTGAGAATCTTCCATTCACTGGTTCACTCCCCAAATTCTGGCAACAGCCAGGCATGGACCAGGCCAAAGTCAGGAGCCAGAAATTCCATCCAGGTCTCCACATGGGTGGCAGAAACCCAAGTACCTGGGCTATCATGTACTGCTTCCCAGGCACATTAGCAGGAAGCTGGAACAGAAGAGGGGTAGCCAGGGCTGGAACTGACACTTCAGTAGCTGGGCTTAGCTCACTGTACCACATTGCCCGCCCCAGATGTCACATTCTTAACCAGGGGCTCACTCCTCCAAGATTCTGACTCAGGAGCTTTGAATGGGGTGCACGTGCATGCGTGCATGTGTGTGTGTGTGTGTGTGTGCATGACAGAGACAAACATGACGAGGGATCTGAAAAATCTGAAAATCGAATAAGGTGTTCCCCCGCAGGTGAAGGAGCAGGGGGACGGAGAATAGCATTAATTAGTAACAGTCACCAGTCTAGTGCGAGGCAAACGGTTGAATGCTTGAGCCAGATCCATCTTTGCCCTCCAAGACTTGTGGCTGCATGAAAGAAATCAGAAGGATAAAATAAGCATTTTTCATTGCCCAGAAATGAAGATAAGGGGAAGGTAAGAGTAAATGAACATGGCAAAACAGCAAGCAACAGCTTCCTGCCAGCCACCTCTCCCCCAAGGATTATTACTGCACTGGGAGGGAAAGGAGGTTCCATTGTCCTGAGTGACTTGCCCGATTCACACACCTGGTAAGGGGCAGGGCCGGAATTCCTCTGTGGGCTTCAGTGATCTGGGTGAGCATCATCAACCAGGCGCAAGCCCCGGATCGGGAACAGGAGTGCAGGAGTAATCCAGAACCAGACTCCCCACAGCTGGGGGAGTGCCCCCAAGGGTGACCTTGCTCAGTGAGCCACAGGGTGGCTCCGGAGGGTCGCCTTCTCTTCAAGACTGTGCGCTTCTCCTTACCTCTCTCACGTCTTGTTTGCTTGTCCTAATTCAACTTACTCCGGGGAGCAAAGTGCCTCCCACCATGTGTGGAAGGAAGATGGTTGCTCTCCTACAGTCTCTGAGCAGGAAGATGATACAGCTTTCACATACAGCTCTCTCTCTCACACAGGCGACAAAAGTTACCTTTTCCTTAGCTCCATTTCCAATCTCTTGAGAGTGCAGCTGTGGAGTTTGGCTGTAAGGGTTGGGCAAGATGGAAAGAGGGCAGCGCCGGCACTCTGGGTTCTAGTCCCAGTTGGGGCACCAGTTCTGTCCTGGTTGCTCCTCTTCCAGTCCAGCTCTCTGCTGTGGCCCAGGACAGCAGTGGAGCAATGCCCAGGGCCTTGGGCCCTGCACCCTTCTCCTAGGAGACCAGGAGAAGCACCTGGCTCCTGGCTTCGGATCAGCGCAGTGTGCCGGCCGTAGCAGCCATTTGGGGGGCTGAACCAACGGAGGGAAGACCTTTCTTTCCATCTCTCTCTCTCTCACTGCCTAACTTTGCCTGTCAAAAAAAAAAAAAAAAAAAGAAAGAAAAAAAAAGAAAAGAAAAGAAAGAGGGGAGGAATGAGGATGCCTCCCATTCTGCATTGCTGCCAACTTGTCCACCAGCCCTGCTCCAGCCGGCTACTCGCAGCCTCTAGAGTCCTATCTCTGCTGTACAAAGTGGCTGCTCTTGTGGGGTTCGGGGGTGCTTAGCTCTTCTCTGTAACTCCACTGAAACTCCTCAAGGCCAGGAACACTGCCTTCTACTTACTCTCTGTACCCAGCATGTTCAAGCCTAATGCCGATGTGGTGTTCAGTAACTTACTGTTCTTTGGTTGGTACACAAGTGCTTTTTGGATTACAGTACTCAGGACTACAATACTCTCTCAACTGCTCTTTGTCATCATCTTAGAAAAAAATTGGGGGGAGGAATAGGAGACTGAGAGAGCATTCCCATCTGCTGGTTCACTATCCAAACCCTGACAATGGCCAGGGCTAGGGCAGGATGAAGCCAGGAGCTGAGAACTCAACTCAGGTCTTCCACATGGGTGACAAGAACCCACTTACTTGAGCCATCACCACTGCCTCCCGTGGTCCGTATTAGCAGGAAAACAGAGCCAGGAGACATAGCTGAGAATTAAACCTGGGCTCGCTGATGTGGAAAACAGGTGTTTTAACTTGTGTCTTAACCACTGTTCCCAACACCCGCCCCTTGGTGACCATTCTTAATCATCCTCCTCCTGTTGAAATGCTGTGTGTCTTCACTCTTCAAATGTAGCTCTATTAACCCCATGTGAACTCTGACAGCCTTCTGGAGCTGCCTTCATCAGCAGTTGGCATTCTGCTGCCCAACTCATTCCCCAGTCTGCTACGTTGGTTCCACGCCCCTGAATCATGCCCACTGTCAATTCTCCTTAGCTCTATGTGTGTACTGACCTTGGTGTTTAGAAATTATTTTTCTTCCCCTTCTGACAATTTCCTAATACTCTGGTCAGTCCCAAATCCTCCTTTCCATCACTTTGTTTCCAATTTCCATCCATTTTTCCTTTTGTAACACCCTAGCTTTGTTAGGGGTGATTGTTCCTCTCTCTTGTCATCTGGTTTCCACCCTTGCACTCTGTACTGTCCACACTGGAAAAGGCACTCACAGCGTTAAGGAACCTGTCTCTGATCTCATCTGCATGCTTTCTCTGCGGCCTTTCATCCGGGGTGGGGGGTGCTGCTCAGCCCTGACACCCCCTCTTCCCTCTGCTTCTTTGATATCGTGTGTACCTCTGTTCTTCTGCTCTGTCTCATCCAGGGCTCACATAGTAAGTGTTATGCAAGATTCAGTCTTTGCATGCTTTTCTTTAGAGAGGGTCTTTCCTCCCATGGCTTCAGTTAGAACCACCTGTAAGTAAGCAAGACCCCACTCCTCAGCTGTCTACTGGATTTTTCCATGTGTCTATTCTATGGTTACTTAAAATTTAAGCCATCTCTAAAATTGTTTCTCTTATTCTGCTTACTTCAAGCTTCAAGGTCTCGGCCCATTCACTAATTACAATATGCATCAGTCATGACAGTCTACAATTTCTTTAGATCTACTCTCTGTACTATCTATTAGACTCCCTCTGCCACTATCCTGATTCTGGCCCTTATCCCCCACACACAGACTATTGAAATACCTTTGTTAAAATGCACTCTTCTATTCAAAACATTCAATAGTTTACCATTATTTAAAGAATCAAGTATTACTCAGGCTAATACTTTTTTTTTTTTATTTGAGAGGCAGCAAGACAGAGCTCCCATTGGTTCACTCCCCAATTGCACACAGTGGCTGTGTCTGGGACAGGGCCAAAGCTGGAAGCCAAGAACTCAATCCAAATGTCCCACATGGGTGGCAGGAACTCAGTTTCTTGAACCATCACCACTGCTTCCCAGTGTCTACATTAGTAGAAAACTGAGGCAAGGAGCCAGAACCTGACATCAAACCTATGTACTCCAATCTAGGACAAGAACATCTGAACAGTTAAGCTAAATGCCCACTTCTTAGGCTAACATTCAAGATTTTCCTTAACCTAACCTCAGCTTTATCATTCCCACTATTTCTCCCTCTATCATATTTGCCTTAAACAAATAAATCACTCCGGCAGAACTTCTGGTCATAAGCTCCCAAGCACATTTAAAAAAAAATCATTTATTTTTTTGAGAGGCAGAGAGACAGCAATAGAGAGCTTCCATCTGCTGTTCCACTCCCCAAATGCCTGTGACAATTGGGGCTGGGATAGGTCAAAACTAGGAGCTCAGAATTTACAACAGTCTCCCGTACAGAGGGAGGGAGGGACCCCAGTACCTGAACCATCACCTGCTGCTTCCTAGGGCACACATTGGCAGGCAGCTGGAATGACAGCAGAGACAGGACTCGAATCAGGCTCTTGAATACGAGCTATGATGTTCCCAGCAGCACCTTAATCAGTAGGTCAAACGGCTGCCCCTCCCAAACACTACACGCTCTCTTCTCCACACAGTTGTTCACCCCTTCTGCTCACCTGATGTATTCATCGCTCCTATTCCCATCTTGCTCAGCTTTACCATCCCTCAAATTCCAAGTCAAGTCCTACCTTTCAGAAAACCTTCCTTGACCATCTCAATCTAAGTTAATCTCTTCTTCCCATAAACTTTCTTTAACTCTCATAAATTCCTGGCAATTTATGAAATTACATAAATTAAGTTGATATGTTTAATTACTGCTTAATTTTTCTTGTTATCTTCCTACGTAGATTGTTTGTTCTTTTTGACTCTGGATCCCAAGTGGCACCCAGCATGGATTTAATAGATGCTACCTGTTCTTCTTTGAGTTTCTATGTATTTATAAATACAAAATTTTCTCTTTAAATTGAGTCCCAAGGGGCCTATATTTTGGCACAGCAGGTTAAGCAGCATCCCGTATGAGCACCCGAGAGCCCCAGCTGCTCCATTTCCTATTCGACTCCCTGCTAATGTGCCTGGAAAAACAGTGGAAGATGCCCTAAGTACTTAGGCCCCTGACACCTATGTGGGGAGAACTGGATGGAGCTCCAGGTTCCTGGCTTCAGTCTGGCCCAGCCCTGGCTGTTGCAGCCATACGGGGAGTGAACCAAAGGAAGGAAGATCCCTCTCTGTCTCCCCTCTCTTTCTAACTCTGCCTTTCAAATAAATAAGTCTTAAAAAAAAAAAAAGTAGAGTCCCAAGCCTGTGTATCTATGACAGCGAACACCTGGTGCAGGATTAACCATGCAGATGTGCACATGTTATACTGCTTTCCAAATAAAATCTTGTTTATTGGCTGCTCCACGTCTTAGTCCATTTGCGCTGCTATAAGTAGCTATCACAGATGGAGTAATTTATAACGAACGGAAATCCATCAGCTCACCGTTCCGGAGGCTGGGAAGTCCAGCACCTGGCCAGGGCCTTCTCCTTCCATGCTCAAGTGGCAAAAATCATCAGATGGTAGAAGGCAAAGAAGAGAAGGGGGCCAAACTCTCCCTTTTTTAATGCTATTAATTCTTCCAGGAGGGCAGAGCATGTAGGTGCTGACAGGTCAACAACATCAAGTGGCTACAGTTTGCACCCTGGAGTCCTGCTCTGAGCAGTGTCCCCAGCCCCACCTGCCACTGGTCCCAGTAATGCCCCAGCCTGCAGGAGCTGGCAGATTCATGCCTACAGTCTTACCCTTGGGCTCAGGAAATCCCTCCAAGATTCGCTCTCTGTCTGCCGGTCCTCCTTTGTCTCCACCACACTGCCCGCTTCGTGGGTCTCCCCTCTGCCTTCCCACGGTGGTCTTAATGGGATGGGATGGGAGCAGCTCCCTGCTGCTGCCCTTGGGTGACCCCTCTCAACACCCTGTACCAGGCCAGGCTCCAGGAGGGGAAGGAACTGGAAATACATAGAAGGCCGTCACAGATTGCCTCATGGTATTTTTCTCTAGTGTGGCATGTCCTACTATTACTCTGTCATCTTTCTCAATCCATCTGGGAAAATGGAATCACTTAAGCAGTGTTTGTTTTTTTGAAATTTATTTAGTTTATTTACTTGAAAGGCAGAGTTACAGAGACAGAGAAGGAGATTGCCGCAACAGCCCAGGATGGACCAGAATGGGCCAGGGCAAAGCCAGGAGCCAGGAGCTTCTTCTAGGTCTACCACATGGGTGGCAGGGACCCAAAGAGGCCATCTTTCTGCTCTTTCCAAAGGCACATTAGCAAGGAACTGGATTGGAAGTGGAGGAGCCGGGGCTCAAACTGGCACCCATATGAGATCCTGGCTCTGCAGGCAGTGACCTAACCCACTGCACCACACTACTGGCCCCAAGCATTACCAAATATTAATTTATATTAGCATCATTATTTCCTATGAGAGTTTTCCTAAGTGTATCTTTGTTTTGAATCATGAGAAAAGCCTGGCACTCACACAAAAGAATAAGGACAGCAAACCAGCTACAGGCAAACCATTCTGATGCAGTGCAGGGTCCTCCCTCAGTCTGATAGCAACCAACGGCACTGCATTTTTAAAAATTCCTTCATTTACCTTCAGCAAATATTGAGCTCTACTTATGCCCATTACCATTCTATGAAGTTCAAATACCTTGGTGAACGATGCTTTTCGGCCTCATGAAGACTCATCAAGATGATGAGGAGGTAGTCAATAAGCTTATGAATATAGATAAAGAATATTGTTTCAGACAGTGAGTCAGACCAGGACGGGAACAAGATAGAGTAAGGGAAAAGAGCAACCGGGCATGAGCTGTGACCCCTCTAGCGCGCGAAGTCAACGGGGGACTGGGCTTTGGCATTGGAGCTCAGCTATAAACGATGAGAGGGAGGCAGTCATTCAAATGCCTAGGACAGGTATTCCAGGCAATGGAGATAGCAAGTGCAAAGGCCGGGGAGGTCTGGGTGGCTCAGGAAGGGGAAAGAGAAAGAAGCAAGGTAAATAAAACCAAACCCCTGGCCCCGAGTCCCCAGAGTACGTAGAACGATGCAGGCACGGACAGAAGGAAGGAAAGGAGGGAAATGTTGGAAAATGGAGGGGAGACCAGCAAGAGCTGAAGCGGAAATCCAGGACGACCCGGGAGAGGAAGCGGATGGCCGAGCCAGCGGCCTGCACATGCGCGGTGGGCTGCTCAGCCTGCTCTGCGGCCAGTTTCTTCTGCGGGAGTAGAGCTGCAATAGGAAAACACGCTCATAAACCGGAGGCCTCAGAGGCGCGTAGGAATAAGAAACCTTCACAAGGGAGGAAGTTGGGAGTCAGAGGAGGGCAAAGAAGTGCGTTGGGATTTTAAAGCTGTTTTCTCCAGAGTTTCCAGGGACGGTTCAGAGCCTCGCCACGCTGAGAGTTTCACAGTCTCCTACAAGACCCATGCCAACACGTCGATATATGAATATATGAGCGTGTGTGGATATGGTGTTGTGCTGGGATCATGGAGGGGGGGTGGGGGGGGGGGACGGGGCAGAAGGAGAGAAAGAAGGGAAGGCCATTAAAAGCCTTGCTGAGAAAGGTATTTCTTGTGGACAAAAAAGAATCAGGCCCCTCGCTCCCTACTGAGCCCATTTCTCCTGCCTTTACCCGAGCTGTCAGGCGTGAATCCCTGTAGCATTCCGTAACTAATTGACAGTAATGGGGGCCATTGGGAGTCTAAGAATACACGGCATTACCCGGCATGCACTGCAAGGAAGGGGGTGGCCTCGGGGGCAGCTGTGGGGAAAATAAAGGCTGTCTTTTAAACTTTTTTCTATATTGGAAAGTAGGTGGTACAAGTCCAGAGGAGCAGATTTAGGCAAATGTATACTGGAGCCTAAAAATACAAAATTGCAAATTTCCTATCTTCTCCTGAGCTAATACCCCAGGAACCTAAGTCTGGCACACTGAAGAAGCAGATGGAATTTCAATTAACCCCAGGGCCCCCTGTGAAATCTATATTGTACCCTCTGGATTTACAACATATTGTAATATATGACTGTGGCTCCAGACATTCCATCACAAATCAACCTTCTTTATTCCAGGAGTTCAGAAAACGCCTACAAAAGCCCACTTCAGAATGGAAGCTGGCCAGCTCCTGAGGGCTCCATCCTCAGAGCTGAAATTCAATTTTAATTCTACAACAGATTTTATTTGTTGAGCAGCCTCGTGTGCTTATGAGAGGGCATTTACACGTTTCCTCCTGTGAATGATGATGTCTTTAGACTAAAACTGTTTATGCCAAATAGAAAATTAGGAAGATATGCGACTCACATCTGGAGAAATGACTCGCCACACACCTACAGTAAACTGCCTGTGAAGACACATTTGCATTTTAAAAATTCAAACTTAGAGAGAATGCACTCTAATAATAAAAATACTAAAGGAAAAATAAAGCAATTATATCTGCTGAAACTTTCATAGGAATTTGCAGATATTGAAAGGATTTTAAGAATTCCATGTTGTTTTTCAAAACCAGAATTGTGTATAAGGTACCTATTAACTCATGACTTCGATTTTTATTTCTTTTGTTTCCTTATCAGCCTTATCTTTCTGCATTTGTTCTTCATTTCAAAAATCATAGCTACATAAATATTCAACTTCTCACTATTAAAAAAAAAAAAACACTTCCAGGATTTATTTTGGCTTTGGGCATTAGGGCTAAATTTTCTGTCGACTTTCTGACAGGCCACTTTTTCCTGATATCGCACTTCAACTTGACTCTCATTGCTTCCTTAGAGATGCACTTCCTCCATGCAACAGGGCAGACTCTGCTCTCCAGGTCACTGCTGTGCTATCCAGCATCATTTCGTAGATTTGCCTCTGAACCCCCGGGAAACACCTTTAGGAAACCTGAGAAGCAGAAGGCGTAATTTGGGGGACTACCCCGTGCCTTTTATAAGAAGTCCTAGGGATTGGAATGTGCTGTGAAGGCTCATTCTAAGGTGCCCATGGGGAGCTGGGGACTGCAGGGCTGCCCTCAGAAACAGCCAGACTCAGAGTCTCAGAGCAGGATGGAATGGGAAGAGCTCAGGTATCTCTGTCCCCACTGTGCAGTTGCACAAACCAGCAAGGGACGGCAGTGGCTCTAGGGCTCCTCGGCAAACTGTCAGAACTGAAGTGTTCTCCAGCCAGCCCCTTTTCCTCCACTAGCTCTTCCGCCTTGCAGGTGCACCATCAGGGAACCCTATCTTTTCCCTGCTTCTGCCACTGTGTAGCTAGACCAGCAGAGGCCCACTATGTGGTGAGGCATCACTCCTGAGCCAAGCAGAGAGCTATAGCACATGGACGGGGGTCTCCCAGGGAAACTCAAGGAACTGGTCACATCACATTCCCCTTCCGTCATATCTGCAACACTTGCTCAAAGGCTGGAAGATGGTTCTTTCAAAGGAACAGGTTGACTCATAGCCTTAAACCACTCTTGAAAAATTACTTATTTTGGGGGCCGGCGCTGTGTCATAGCGGGTAAAGCTGCTGCCTGCAGTGCCGGCATCCCATATGGGCACTGGTTTGGGTTCTGACTGTGCTACTTCTGATCCAGCTCTCTGCTGTGGCCTGGGAAAGCAGTAGAAGATGGCCCAAGTGCTTGGACTCCTGCGCCCAAGTGGGAGACCAGGAAGAAGTTCCTGGCTCCTGGCTTTGGATTGGTGCAGCTCCAACCATTGTGGCCATTTGGGGAGTGAACCAGTGGATGGAAGACCTTTCTCTCTCTCTGCCTCTCCTTCTCTCTGTAACTCTGACTTTCAAATAACTAAATAAATCTTTAAAAATTATTTATTTGTTCTTATTTTAGTTAAAGGCAGAGAGACAGACAGATCTCCCGTTTGCTGGTTTATTCTCTGAATACCCACAACAGTCCCGGCTGGGCCAGGCCAAAGCTAGGAGCAGGAAGTTCAATCCAAGTCTCCCCACATGGGTAGGAGGGACTCAAGTACTTGAGCTACAATCTGCTTCCTTCCAGGGTGTGCATTAGCAGGAAACTGGCAGCAAAGCCAGGTCAGGACTTGAACTCAGTCACTCTGATATGTGATGTGGGTCTCCCAAGCAACGTCTTAACTGCTGCACCAAATGTCTGTCCTCTTTCGCTCTTTAATCAGAAAAAAATAAGATGTTTTAAGTATGCTGAACATTCTCCTTTTTTGGGGATCATATCAGGCTATAAAGTTCATTTTGATATAAATATTAAAGTTTATTTCCTCATCTGAACAAAAACAAGGATGTGTTACAAAACTCAAACCAGCATTCATTTAACTTGTCTCATTCCTGTCCCAGATATCATTTATTTTGGAAAGAGCAAATCTGTGGTCACTTAAAAATAACATACCAACTAAATGTGAATAGTGGCTGGGTTTTTTGTTTGCTTTCTTTTTACCTTTTGTGTGTATCTGTTATAGGCGAATAATAAAAGTCAATTGTTCTTTAGTACCTGGGTACTTCAGAAAGTTCATGGAGAGATGGAATTATAAGATGTTTATTTTGGTGTAAAAATTCTCCAAATGCAATAATAGTTTTTTCATAATATACTTTTTTTTCATGAGCTTTTGGAGATCTTTATACTTAGGTTCCAGGCACCATTCTAAATGTTTTTCTGCATGATTACCCAGTCATCCCAATACCCTATGAGATATTAGTCTTCTTTTCCAAAGTGTTCTGAGTGCATGTTTGTTTCTTAGCCTTTAAAAGTTGTGCCAGACATCAGGTTCCTGAAGGCCTGTTTATCCACCAAATTGATAGTGACTTATGGGACCGGCACTGTGACGTAGCCAGTAAACCGCCGCCTGCAGTGCCACATCCCATATGGGTGCCGATTTGAGTCCCTGCTGTTCCACTTCCGATCCAGCTCTCTGCTGTGGCCTGGGAAAGCAGTAGAAGATGGCCCAAGTCCTTGGGGCCCCTGCACCTGCATGGAAGACCCAGAAGAAGCTCCTGGCTCCAGATCAGCTCAGCCTCCTGCAGATGAGGCTGTTTGGGGAGTGAACCAGCAAATGAAAGACCTTCTCTCTGTCTCTCCCTTTCTCTATCTGTATCTCTGCCTCTCAAATAAATAAATAAATCTTTAAAAAAAATGACTTATCTTTCAAAACAGTCAGTATACTCATTGTGGTTCATCCCTGTGCTTTCCCTCAACCTTGCCTCCCAGTATTGCCTGAACTTTGAACTCTGCAACTTCTTGTTTGAGGCTCTCTTGGTTATGCTTGGCAGCTTTGCCTTCCGTCCTCCTGTTTTATTTTTGTCGTATTAATTTCATATTCCAACACCACTAGAAATTAAGGCAAAATAAAAGAAGGAAAGGAAAATAGAGGCGGTATTTTGAAACCACCTGGAAAACTTCCTGTTTGATAAGTGGGAAAAGTGTACTGAATAAATCAATTAAAAGCAGTGTGTGGCTGGCGAAATTTTTGCTAGCCCTTCACTTTTTCCTTCTGATGTTGTTTAACTCCTGGATTGGTCTTGCTATTTTACCATATCTTTTCCCCTGGACTCAAACCGTGTTTGTTTTTAATCAGCTAGTTGGACCAAGGAAAGGGCATTCATTAGACCAACGAGGTATCCGTTAGAAATTGTTCAGGAATTCGTTAGCAGGGCAGGTTTTCCCAGAAGTCTCCACTGTAGCCTTTCCCACAGGTATCTCTTCCTTACTTTAATTCTCTTGGCACGCACTTATATGGACAGTGCATCCCTGCCAAGCTCTTGTTTATTATCTTGGCTTGGAATTGTTCTCTATTCACTTAACTTATGCGTATCTTAGCTTCAGAACCAGGCTCCCGGGAAAGGGCTATAGCTGTTCTTCACAGATTCTGCAGAGCCCTGTTTTGTAGGTTAGACAGATTTGTCGAGCTGCGTTAGGGAGAGTGCTATATATAAATGACACATTTTCCTAAAGTACAACTGCTGAGAACAAGAGCTGAATTGCTTGGGCTACATAACTGCAATGTGAAGCAGGAATAGGAGAAGAATTGGTCTGGACAGGTCAAGTTCTGGTGTAAGGACACAGAACCTCAGGAGGACAGGAACACAGAGGGCAGCAGAAATGAGAGCCGGGATCCTGGAAAGCGGAACGTATGAGGAAGCCCTCCAGAGTTTTGCAAGGATGCTAAGATGACAGCCCAGGGTAAGACTGAGTTTTCTCTAAACTGAAGGAGAGATGTTCTCTGTAGCATCTGTAGAGACGAGTCCAGAGAAGTGCCTGGCCTGGAAAGGGGAAGCAGACCCCAGGCACACTGTGGGTAGAGAAGGGTGCTGGCGTGGCTGAGCCTCTTGCCAGGGGGGTGTGCTGGGCTGCTGTGAGGAACCTCACTTCTGTGGTTTCAGCGCACTTCCTCCACTCCACTCCTTGCAGACTCCCTGCTCTGCTTCCCATACGTGTGGGACTCAGCCTTTCAACCTCTTTGCCCCTGAAACCCTGAGGAAGTCACTGTTCAAGGCAGGTTAGATGCCCCTGAGGGCACCCTGTGTGTGCCCTGGCCCAAGCTTGGCATGGGCACTGAGGCAACCGAAGGCCACGAAACACTGTGTCTTTTCCTCCTTATGGGCAAGCTCTTTTCATATCTTCAGAAATTATTTCTGCCCTCTCGTTAAGGACAATAAAAATAAATTGGCATGTATGGAGGAGCGTTCCCAAAGCAGCTTCAAAGTCATTAGTGACAAAAGAGTTCTCAGGGCCGACGCTACATCCCAAAAGGGTGCTGGTTTGAGTCCTGGAAAGTCTGCTTCCAATCCAGCTGCCTGCTAATGGCCTGGGAAAGCAGTAGACGATGACCCAAGTGCTTGGGGCCTGCACCCATGTAGGAGACCTGGAAGAAGCTCCTGGCTCCTGGCTTCGGATTGACTCAGCTCCAGCCACTGCAGCCATTTGGGGAGTGAACCATTGGATGGAAGATCTCTCTCTCTCTGTCTCTCCCTCTCTCTGTCTGTAATTCTGCCTCTCAAATGAATAAATAAATCTTTTTTTAAAAAGGGGGGATTCTCTCTTCTCTCTTCTCTTAAATTAATAGACTTTATTTTGAGAGAAGTTTTCGATTTGTAGAAAAACTGATCAAGTATAGACAATTCCCAAGTGCTCCCTCTTCCTCCCAAGTTCCTCTTCTTCCCCAGACTGTCCTCTATTTTTTTTTAAGATTTTTTATTTTTATTTATTTGAAAGTCAGAATTACATAGTGGAGGGAAAAAGAGAGAGATAAATCTTCAGTCTGCTGGTTCACTCCCCAGATGGCTGCAACAGCCAGTGCTGGGCCAAGGCCAAATCCAGGAGCCAGGACCTACATCTTAGTCTCCCACATGTGTGCAGGGGCCCAAACACTTGGGCCATCTTCCACTGCTTTCCCATACATATAAGTAGGGAATTGGATCAGAAGTGGAGCAGCTAGGATCAAACCAGTGGCCGAATGGGATGCCAGCACTACAGGCAGCAGCATAACCCCACTGAGACACAGCACCTGCCCTGGGATGATACATTTGTTACAATCAATGAGCCAATACTGTCACCTGATTTTTAACTAAAGCCCATAAGTCACATTAGAGTTTACCTTTGTGTCACACTTGTACATTCTATGGACTTTGACAAATGCATCATGAAGTGAATCCACCGTTACAGTATCAAACAGAATCATTTCAATGCTCAAATCATTCCTCCCCTGAATATCTCTCTCTCTCTCTCTTCTCTCTCTTCCTCTCTCTAAAGATTTATTTTATTTTTGAAAGGCAGAGTGACAGGGAGAGAGTTTCCAGCCACTGGTTCACTCCACAAATGGCTGCAACAGGCGGGGCTGGACCAGACTGAAGCCGGGAGCCAGGAACTCCTTCAGAGTCTTCCATGTGGATGGTAGGAACCCAAGGACTCAGGCCATCTTCCATTGCTTTCTGGGCATTTGCAGGAAAGTGGATTGGAAGCAGAGCAGCAGGCACTGGAAACCAGCCATCTGCTATGGAATGCTGATGTG
The DNA here is from genome assembly GCF_051225735.1 of Oryctolagus cuniculus. Lineage (NCBI taxonomy): Eukaryota > Metazoa > Chordata > Mammalia > Lagomorpha > Leporidae > Oryctolagus > Oryctolagus cuniculus. Next base: position 69,029,807 of record NC_142870.1, read on the forward strand.
GTAGGCCCTGGCTTAACCCCCTGTGCCACAAGGCCAGCCAGCCTCTCCTGGATCTCTGACAATCACTTATCTTTTTATTACCCTTTTATTATCGCCATAATTTTGTGTTTTCCAGGATGTCCTATTAGTTGGAATATCACATAATTAAAAGGAACACTTTGAGATCGGCATCTATCACTGATAGCGTGTTCCTTCTTATCGTTACTGTATTCTATTGTTCAGGTACCCCTTCGAGCCACTGAGGACTCCTGGGTTGCTTCCAAGCGTGAGGGATTATGAATAAAGCCGTTGGAAACACTTGGTGCAGCTTTCCTTCAGTTTGAAATGTCCAGAATCCTGTGCCCCTGCGCTTCCCCCTCCTGCCTCTTGATGGATTTGCCCCAAGTCCCTGGTCATGATTTCCTCTCGGCTGCTCTTGGTCCTCCTCCATGCTTACCACGGCAGAGGGTAGGGTCATAATTACGTCCACGCTGCCTGGGGGCCAGACCGGAGCAGGATGAACAGCTATGAACACATCCACCGTTGTGAAGGACGGAGAGTCTCAGCTGACCCACAGGACCCGGGCTTCCGTCCTAGAAGCCACAAGCCTTCGCGGCCACACGCTGCAGAGAGCCTTCCTCTCTGGAAGCCCCCCAACACACACACCAGTGTTTCGAGCAGAGCACCGTGGGCTGGGGGGCTCAGACAGCAAATATGTATTTCACAGTTAGGGAGGTTGGAAGCCCACGCTCAGGGTGCTGGCAGACGTAGGGTGTGCTCGGGGCCAGCTTCCAGGCTGGCAAGCGGCCATCTTCTGGTGCATCCTCCCACGGCCCAGGGCTTCTTTTAGACAGTCCTGATCCTTTCACAATGGCTCCACACACATGGTCCAGTCTCCCCCAAGGACCTCACCTCCTAACAACATCACAGTGCAGGTGAGGGTCCCAACATGGGAACTCAGATCCTAACACACAGGGCGCAGATGCCATACTTGAAACCCCCCAGGATTCTTCTCTCCCCGTCTGATTTTGACCCTGCTCAGCCTCAGGAAAACAGAGTGGCTCTTAGCCTTGAGAACCATCATCCACTTTGGATGCCTGCTTCTGGTTCCTTCACTATGTTAATTTGCTCATCTGCTGCACACACTCCAAATGTATTTGGGTTTTGTTTTTCCTATTCATATGAGATCTTCCACTAAGCACAAAGTTAGAGATGCGGTGCCACTCTCTGTGACTTCCTTCCTACTCATGCTGTGTACCGCTACACTCAGCATCTCAGGACCGAGTCCTCACCACAGCACCCAGTGTCTCACTACTCAGCACCTCAGGACCAAGTCCTCACCCCAGTGCTCCAGATCTAACTACTTAGCACTCATTCCTGAGTACTCACCTCAGTGCTCGCATCTCACTACTCAGTACCTCAGTACTGAGCCCTCACCCCAGTGCTCCAGATCTAACTATATGCACTTAGTACTTAGGTACATACTCACCTCAGTGCTCAAGTCTCACTACTCAGTACCTCAGTACTAAGTCCTCACCTCAGCACTCAGCATCCCACCCCTGGTTACCACAACACTCAGTACTCAAAGCCTGGATCCTCTTATGACCTGCTCTCCCAGGCTTTCCAGTCACCCTGATCATCCCCAGCTGCGAAGAGCTGAGACACGCTTTTGCATGTTCCTGTCTGTTTCCACTTCAATCCGGAATTGCAAGGATCAGCCAGCTGGGTGTGTCGCTCAAGGTGCCTGACGCCACCTTCAGGAGAGAGCAGCCTGGCTCCTCTGAGATGGTGAGAAAGGAGGCTCAGACTCACGTAACAGCCTCCTGCCCCTCCCTGAGAGCTGTCTCAGCATCTACTTACCAATGTTCTCATCACACGACTCACCTCGTGACCATCCGGAAAGAGCACCCCATCTCCACGATGCTTCGATGCTTTGGGAACTCCCACTTCCCGCACTCACGTGGCGGCCTTCACGCAGAAGAGCTCCTTGTTGGGAAAGGAACGCCAGGCCTGGTGGGGACAAAGCCCACCGCTTCCAGCCAGGCCCAAGTGACTGCTCCCTCCTTTGTTGAACTTTCTGTGAAATGTGGCCAAGAGCCCTTCATGTGGTATAGGTATAGGTATAGGTATAGGTATAGGTATAGGTATAGGTATAGGTATAGGTATAAAATACCTATAAAGCTGTGCATTAGAATTCAGAGGCAGGGAGTAGGTACCACACCTGTCAAAGACAGTGAAAAGAGCTGAGAAGGAAGTAGGCTCTTCAGGACAGCAACAGAAGTGGGGAAAAAAACTCCCAGAAAGAGGGATAAAATCTTGGCAGTCCTGAGGCAGAGGGAGAAGAGAAAAGGTAAGGGGGGTGATTGAGTGGGAGGCAATGATGCGCTACTGTGTGTACCAGAAGCTCTAAGGACACCACGGGAAACAAGACAGTCTGGGGCCGGTGCTATGGCATAGAGGGTAAAGCTGCCACCTGCAGTGCTGGCATCCCATATGGGCACCAGTTCGAGTCCTGGCTGCTCCACTCCCAATCCAGCTCTCTGGTATGGCCTGGGATAGCAGTGGAAGATGGCCCAGGTCCTTGGGCCCCTGCACCCATGTGAGAGATCCAGAAGAAGTTCCTGGCTCCTGGCTTTGGATAGGCCCAATTCCACTCATTGTGACCATTCGGGGAGTGAACTAGTGAATGGAAGACCTCTCTGTCTCTGCCTCTGCCTCTCTGTAACTCTGCCTTTCAAATAAATAAATAAATCTTTAAAAAAATTCTCTGCAGGTCTGGTTTACAGTGAAAAAATAGTCCTCCATTTGTCACTCAAATGGTAGCAGTGGGTGGGGGTGGGTGCTGGGTGCGGCATTGAAGATGCCTACAGCCCATCTCAGAGTGTGTGGGTTGGCATCTGGCTCCACTTCCTACCCTGGGAGGCCATGCTGATGGCTCAAGTCCTTGGGAGACCCACACTGAGTGCCTAGCTCTCAGCTGTGACCTAACCCAGCCCTGGCTTTTGCAGGCATTTGGGAGTGAGCCAGTGGATGGAAGACTTCTCTCTGACAGTCTGGCTCTGTATCTCTCTTTCTGTGTGTCTCTCAACCTTTCAAATAAACAAAAAAAAAAAGATTTTTTACATCTGAGTTCTGAGAAATCCATTGATCATCCTACTGCAAGAAAACTCTGCAGTCAGCAGTGCCTCGTTGCACAAGCAAGGAAGTAGATGTGAATTCTATCGAGTGTAGAGGACCTGCCACATTTGCTGAGCTACACTTCAAGGAGATTTCTATGCATTATCTCAGGTCTTGCTCTTAAACAGCCAGCAAAAGCAAGACTTGCACAAGAACACACAGCTAGTGATCTAGCGAGCCTCAGCCCGAATGATGCCAAGGCCCACTCTCGAGCTCTCTTGCTGGTTTGGGTTCAGTTTCCCTCCCGCTCTACAAGACCCAGCCCTCCGACTAAGAAAAGGTTCCTCCCCAAGGTAGAAGGAACTTGAGATTTTTAGAATCAGAGATGTATTTCTTCACCTGAGTACTTTATCCCCTAGTAAATTTCTGCTGAGGGGAGCGACCCAATGGAAAGTTTACTGTTCGTTGTAATCCTTGCTGAGCGCACACCTGCAGGAAATTTCGATTGTGTGCAATGAAAATGGACAGGGAAGTCAGAAAAGGGACAAAGTGCAAGACCAAGCCCGGAGGGGGAGGCAGAGGTAGAAGACATCTCTGCTCCTTCTGTACGCTCTGAGGGCACAGCGCTACCTGGGGAGTGTGTGCTGCCCACTCCCGCCTCTCCATCCAGGGCACTCCTTACACTGTGCAGCAGGGAGTGCTGGCAGCCCAGGGTTGGGTGGAGCCAAAGGGGGAAGTAACTTTTTAAATAAAAAAAAATGATACGTGATGAATAGAATGGCTAATCCCAGGAACCCTGAGAAGACCGGACCCCCAGAGCAAGGGCCTCTCTTTTTTTTTTTCCACTTTGCTTTTTCTTTTCATTTTAATTTTCTTTTCTTTAATTTCGCTGCAGCACGTATAATCAATTACAGACTGAATCGGGGATAAAGGGAGGGGAAGCACTTTAATTCATAAATCAATTTTATACGGTCATCAGTCAGGTTGTGAATGCAAATACCTCTGTCGGTTTAGGTTATTCAGAATTAATTGACTCCCACAGGGCTGGGCTGCAGATGGAGTGGGGCTTTCTCACAAAGTCTCCTTGGGCCCAGCATGGGGGCCGACGGCTTCCTCCCTCCCCGCCTCCGGCTCTCAGGCCACCCCCCTCCTCCCTTGACCCTCTGGGCCCCAAACATGGAGATGATGGGGGTGGGCGTGCAGCAGGAAGCTGGGTGGATAAGAGCCCAGAGAGGAAGGGTTTATCCAGAAAGATGAAAGCGCCACACAAGCCTCTTCAGCCCAGGCCCTGCAGAGACACCTCTATGTGATTAGAAATGCTTCACTTCCAAGGGTCTGCTTTTAAGTTCTCTTGAGCTTCTTAAAGAAAAAAGAAAACAAACAGAAAAAGCCAGAGCCCCCTGGGCCCGAGCTGAAGGCATAGCATTCAGAAAGCACCGGGTAGCAGGGGCTTGTGTGGCTGCCAGCAGTTAGCTAAGCATTCTGGCTGCCAGTGCCCAACAGAAGTGAGCAGGAAGCCCTGCCCCAGGCACCCTAGGCCAATGGCCAGAGACCTGGCCCTGGACTGTGGCCTTGCACCATAGGATGGGCAGAGCATGAATCAGAGCCCGAGAATGGCTGCCCCTGGCTGTCCAGCCTGGGCAGCACCTGCGTCCTGAGCTAGGCTCCTAAACCCACATTTGGAAAAGACACACCCATAATCCCACACACCCTGACCTCCGCTCTTCCACTTTTACCCTCAGCTGAATATGCTGCTGATGGTATTGCTCCAGATCAGACCATCTTCGTGCTGTCAACACCACCCTCCCACGCAAGAACTGTCCAGAGAGTTTGTTTTGTTTTGCTGTTTGCTTTCTAATGCTGATGTCCAGATCCACTCCTAAAACTGTGCTTTCCTTGGTCTTGAGTAGAGCGCAGGGAATTGGGGTCTTGAAAAGAGGTGCAAATGAATCCAGCGTGCAGCAAGGGTTGGAATCTCTGATGCACTGGAGGCCTGCACTGGGAGACTCTGAAAGCCACTTTGCAGCGGGCATTCAACCTTGTGGTTAAGACAATCGTATCCGGTATCGGAGTACCTGGGTTCGAGTCCAGGCTCTGCTTCTGTGTCCAACTTCCTGAAAATGTAGGCCCTGGGAGGCACTGGGGATGGCTCAAGTATTTCAGTTCCTGGCATCCACACAGGAGACCTGGATTAACTTCCCAGCTCCTGGCTTCAGCCTGCCCCAATCCCAGCTCTTGCCGGCATTTGAGGAGTGAAGATCTCTCTCTCTCTCTGCCCCTTTCTCTTTCTCTCTCTCACTCTTCCTGTGTCTCTGCTTCTCAAATAAATAAATACACAATAAAAATAAAAGGCCAGCCCCAACTTGCATTAGAATTTCATTAGACACAAAACCAAGCATATGGGCAAGAAAAACAAAACAAAATAAAATTTTATTTTATTCCCTGGCTTCCTCCAGGCCACCTGCAGTAAAATTTCTGAAATATATATATATATATATATATATATATATATATAACATTCAGATGTTATCAGTGAGGGTGGGAGCCCCTTTTGAGGCAAAAGGCCAAGATGTTTGTGCTGTCTTATTTAAAATAAAATTATTTTAAAATTATTTTGAAATGCCTGGGATGCATCACAATGTGCTTTGACTTAGCAGTTAAGTGTCAGTGGGTTTTGCCCAGGATCTCTCCTGAGAGACCAAAACCTGAATCTAGAAGCAACAGGACAGTAACTCATTGCAGGGGATGATTCCAAAGCCCTCACATTCCAAATCGTGGGTTCTAATCACTTACAGAACCCCAGGAATAATCAGCTGTAAAATCCTTACACTTTGCAAACCAACACCAGCGTCTTAAAGATGGCTGCTTGTATGCAAATGAGCCATATATTTATTTTAAAAGGCTAAGAGGAACTCTTGGAAAGGTTCTGTTAGCCTTTCAGTTGGATGGCCATATGTGATTGGAAGTAATAAAAGTGCCTTTCTTTCGAATTTCCAATACATCAGGCTGCTTGCGCAGGTCAGACTAGACGTCCGCCCCACCAGCAAGGTCCTAATGGAGATGAAATGTGTGTTTTCTCTCGCCGCACTTAGGCAGCAGCAAGAGCAATTTGGGGAGGGGGTGGTCTGGAATGAAAGGGCACCTTGTTCACAAAGCCTGGGATTTCTAAGGTAAAGAATCTGAGAAGTCCATGGGGAGAGGGAAAAAAGCCGCAGGCCACGAAGGCAGTGTGGCAGGATGATTAACTACACAGAGCTCACCTTCTACGCTTACACTGGACGCCATGGACAAAGGACGTCTCTAGGCCTCGGTTTTCCCTCTTGAAAATGGAAATCTGAACAGTAACTATCTCAGGGGGGTGATGTGGAGAATAAATGAGGTAAGGCATCTAAAAAGCCAATAAAATGAGCAGAAAGTGAGCCCAATAAATGGTAGCATATCCCCTACCACCACCAACAACAGTGGTGCACAAGTGGTAACCAGTGGGCCCGCTACTCTGATCTGATCTGGTTTTCCCAATAGCATCGGCATCACCAGGAAACATATTGGACATGCAACCTTGTTGGGCCCCACCCCAGAACTACAGAACCAAAACTCTGGGGGTGGGACCCAGTCCGCACTGGGCTGCACAAGGTTTCCAGGTGATTAGGAACCACATAGAAGTTAGAGAAATGCTGGGGTAGGTGAAGGGCTGGCAGCCAGAGCCTTGCAGAACAAGAGGAATTATCTGAGTAAAGCAATTTGTAGAAACTGAGACAAAGATGTCCCACACCCTGGAAGTTTGGAATTGAAAGCAAGGAAATTTGGAGGAGGGTCCCACCAAAGGGTCGAAACCCCCCAGGAATCACACTGCCCCGTATAAAATCATTCCTTGCAAAGCTCAGCCATGATAGAAACAGTCACTCTCCAGGGCCCAAGACCCGGGGGGGGGGGGGGCATTTGACCCCATTTTACCCCCAGGACATCAGCCAACTGCACCACCCAACTCTGTGTTTTTCTTTTCTTTTGTTTTTTAAAGATTTTTATTTATCCGTTTGAAAGGCAAAATGACACACACACACACACAGAGTTCATCTAGCTGCTGCTTCACTCCCTAAATGGTTGCATAGCTCAAATAGGGCCAGGCTGAAGTCAGGAGCCAGCAGCTCCATCCAGGTCTTCGTGTGACTGCCAGGGCTCCAGTACTTGGGCTGTCATTCACCGCCTTCCCAGGCACCTTAGCAAGGAGGTGGATCAGAAGCAGAGCAGCCAGAGCTCACACTGGAGCTCTCCTATGGGATGCCAGCATCACGCGCTGCAGATCAACCTGCCTTGCCACACTGCCAGCCCCAGAATTACTCCTCTCTGTCACCAGAAGAGAACAGAGAAGTCTGAGGTTCATCCTAGACGTGGTGCACAAAGGGGAGCCCTGTCAGAGCAGAGCCCCTGTTGCTAGGGGACACCAGTGGGGGGTCTGGTTAGTGCTTCCTTCTCCCCTGGGAGTTGGAAAAGTGTCAGAAGGTGGAGATGGAGTGAAGGCAGTCGGGAGGGATGTGCCCATTGGCATTTTCCAAGGGCATCTTTTCAGAGGTATCCAAAAATAAGGCAAGTCCTGGACTGCCCAGACAACATCTCCAGACCCACAGGAGGCTGAGGGAAGAGCAGGCACAGCAGGTGCTGGGGGGAGCTGAAAGTGCCAAGTTCATGGTTCCACTTCTCTTTGTAGGTTTAGAAAACCGAGCCTCTTTTTCTCACCCATTGCAAGGTTCCTGGCTGACACTCCTGTGACAGAAGACTAATGAGAGAAAAGCATAAAGAATTAAACGATCCACAGTTTTACAAGACACAGCAGACTTCAGAAATGAAGAACCCACCATGGCGCAGAGGGTTAAGCCACCACCTGCAACCCTGACTTGCCATGTGACCGCCGGTTCAAGTCCTGATTGCTCCACTTCTGATCCATCTCCCTGCTAATGGCCTGGGAAGGTATTGGAAGATGGCCCAAGTGCTTGGGCCCCTGTCCTCAATGGGGGAGACCTGCATGGAGCTCTAGGCTTTGGCCTGGCCCAAATGTGGCTGTTGCAACCACAAGGAGTGGATCAGTGGATAGATGGAAGGTCTCTCTCTCTCTCTCTCTCTCTCTCTCTCTTTCCCTCTGTAATTCAGCCTTTCAAGTAAATGCTTTAAAAAAAAAAAGGGAGCTCCAAAGACCCAGAGAAAGTGTGTGTATTTTTATGCTAAGTCTGATGAAAGAAGTGGACAGATACCAGGAAAGATGCTTGGACAAAAGGGGGTATACCCTGACACACCAGGGAGCCTAGCAAGGCCTATTTGTTCAGCTTATTGGCTGCATCTCTGTGTCTTCATTGCTTTCCTCGGGAAACCTGTCACATGAGGGTCTCGTGACCTCCTTTCAGGGGTCACTGTGGTCAGAGAAGTATTTAATGGCTGGCACCGGATGATCACAGAGTGACACTTTTGTTTCTGCGGCTTTCTCAATTTCCAAGGTGCTATATTTTGGGATAGTGTGTGTGGCATTGGTCATTTTATTTTTTAAAGAATTATTTGAAAGAGTTACAGAGGAAGCGAGAGAGGAAAAGATAGAGAGAGAGAGAGAGAGAGAGGTCTTCCATCTGCTGGTTCACTCCTCAAATTGCAGCAATGACCAGCAAGGGGCTAGGCTGAAGCCAGGAGCTTCTTCCTGGTTTCCCACTTGAGTGCAGGGGCCCAAGCAGCACCTGCACATTCTCTGCTGCTTTCCCAGGCACATTAGCAGGGAGCTGGATCAGAAGCAGAGCAGTCAGGGCTCGAACCAGCGGCCTTATGAGATGCCAGCACTGCAGACAGCGGCTTTACCCACTGTTCCACAGTGCTGGGCCCCTGCACCTGTCATTTTTTAAGAAAGAATTATTGATTACACACTGGGTGCCTGGACACTCTGCTAGATTCCATGGTGCCAGAAATGCAGAAGATAATATTTTTGCCCTCAGAGAGGACTTTTTGAAATAAGGAGAGAAGAAAATTGAAATATTTGCACATCCCCCTGATCCCAAAATGACACGTATAGAAGGAAGTGAACAAGGTGACTCCCATTGTTTCTTTAAACATTTGAGAGTTAGGGTTCAGCAAACAGCTGGGATACAAATGATCCCCTCCCCCTCCTTTACACACACAGGCATGTGTGTGCACACACACACACTTCAGTAGTAAATGCATCCCTGCCTGGCCGGCCGGTGAAGGGTAGCTCTGGTGACGGCAAATGTGCCAGTTGTGATCAGACAGGCACTCAAAATTAATTAAAGTAATGAATCCTAGCAGTCCGCGGCAGGTAAGCCAAGGCCAACTCAACCTCCTTTCAATGAGGTAAGGGCAAAGGAATCTGACAAATACAGATTTAATTTCCTGTGAAATGCACAGGGGCTTAGAAAGGAAGAAGGCAGCAGGATTTGGACAAAGACATTTGGGGTTTTATCACACAGAACACAGAAAACCCTTTTGTCCTGTTTATCAAAAGCTTGGGCCCCTCCCATCCTCGGTCCCATCCACCCTTCACAGCCTCTCTCCATCTCAGCCTGTGTTCTGACTCCCCCTGGACAGCCGCTCCTGTGGGAGGGAAGTCACGGCAGCTTTGCTGGGCTGTGCTGGCCAGGACCCAGGCCCGGGGCTGCACCTACGTTTGTCCCAGCGGTCCCTGTCCCACATTCACGTTTTGTCAAAAAGCGAGGCATTCCACCGCTGCTGTCCTGGGAGCCCCTGTTCACTGCTGGAATTTCTCTCCCTCTCTGACCTCTCCTGCTAGCTGTTCTCAGCTCAGCTCCAAACAGCGGAGGGAAGGTTTCAGAAAGACTGCAGCTGGCTTGTTCGCTCCAGGTACCAACATGAAAATAATGGACAGAGCACAAAAATATCCCAGAACCCCCTGGGGGTGGTTTCCGCAGTGTCCTGTGGTCATCATCCCACATTTGGAGATATTCCCTGGATGCCTTTTGTTGTCCTCCTTGGCCATTTTTTCTCTGGCTCTTCTATTTTCTGCTCCCCCCGCCAAAGCATAAACTCTGTGTGTCTATGATCCTGAACAAAGTTGATTCCAAGTTTTTTTTCTTCCCCCTAAGAATGTGTCTTAGACAAAACACCACTCTGGCTGCAGCTGGAGGCTGCTGGGATTTCTGTGCCTTGTTTTAATGCACAGCCCCTTTCATGAAAGCCAGGGCAGTTCATGGAAGAAAACGACGAGGGGGAAGAGAGGCGTGAACCTTTACACCCAGAGTGGGACTTCAGAAGAATTTACAGCCGTCTTTTGTGGAGACCGTTAAGGTTTTATTGCCCTAGTACCAGCAGTTACAATGCGCCATAGAACTCGGAGCTGAGCCCAGGCCAGGGACCCCGGCTCACTCAGGCTGGAAGCCAGCCCGCACTGCTGCAGGGCGGGAGGGAGGCGGCTGCAGGGGGAGGTGGGTGGAGAGGGAGAAGCCCAACAACTCAGGAAGGTGTTACAAAGCCACAACCAAGACTCTGCCGTCAAACAGAGCTGCCTCTGGGTGACTTAACGGCATGGAGCAGCTTCTGACATTCAACGAGTGATTTCATCACTCCGATGCTCGCTTTGCTCATCTATAAACCGAGATCTTAATAACACCCACCTTAGTGGGTAGTTGTGAGGATCAAATAAGATAAAAGCTGAGAAGAGCTTAGCAGTGCCTGGTTCGCAGCAAAAGCGTAGTAGACGTTATTGCATATTAATATAATTGAGTAATGGCACATGGCAAAGCAGAGGCTGGGAGCAGAGCTCCTCTCTCCCTAAACAGGGGCGTTTTGGGAGGGGAGACGGTCTTTCTTGCCTCTATTTTGCCTCCTCCACGGCAACCCCCACCCAAGCCTGCTGACTTTGGAGGGAGGGGAAAGAGTAGCCCCAAGGAAGGAGACACGAAATGAAAAAGAAGAGGTAGCAAAAGCACACGGTCCACAGAAGGAAATAATTGAGGAAAGCCGTGCAAAAGAAAATTAAGTGAAAGAAAGAAATACGGAAATTGTCCAAGCTGGAAAGACGTTTTGCAGTGGACATGGAGCAGGAAATGTGGAGGGAGGCGTAGGAATTGAAAAATGCACAGGCTTTGCCTTGCTGGCAAACACCTCCGGGGAGGCAAGGGCTCCTGAAAGCCTGGAACTTTCTAGAAGGAATGTGAGCAGTGGAGCAAGCCTTCCTGAGGAACATATGAGCTCACTGCACTTTCTGGTCAGCTCAGTTCCTCCCTCACGACTCTCACAGAGCCACTGATCCATGGCCCATCCCTCTCTCCCCCCATCTCACACCTGTACTTTACTGCAACCCCAAGAAACCTCGCTCCTTCAGGTTACCCTCCTGCTGTGTGCTCTGCTTGCCTGTGCTGCAGAGGGGAGGGTGGACTACCCCACGCGTGAGAGCTTGGTGAGAAATTCCCCTAGACCCTCTGAGGGTTCATGGGAATAAATGGATAGAGATTAAGTGGGAGAAAAGGCATGTACACCAATGACATGCAAAAGGGAGAAAAAGGAATCACAGCACTGAGGAAACCAGGGGAGTGTGACTACCCACTCACTTCCTGCTGGTCACAGAAGTGTAGACCCCTTTCCATGGAAGTGGGAAAGGTTGAGGAGTACAGATCGGTTGGAGGGCGTGTCAATGTTTCTTAGGGTGATGGAGGGCCAAGAGACACTGGGGACTGTGAAGGAGCCCGCGGGCCAGACGTCGTCTGGGACAGGCGATGGAAGCTGGCTCAGGTGTGCTAACACTCAGGATGATGGCAGTTGAGGGAGGGAAAAGAGGCGCTTGGTTTTCTCCTGTGGCAGTGTGGTCTTGACACAGATAAAGGGGCTTCCAGAGAGCCTCTCCCTGCACTTGCAGAAGCGCTTAAAGCCTTTTCGTTTTCTTTAAATCGAATTTCTCAGCATGCTGAAGGACTCCGTATTTGGGAGGCTGTTGTTCTGGGACCCCCAGTGGCACAGCACATTTGGTGAATGAACACATTTGGGGGAACACAGAGGTGGACCTGAGGTGGCCTGCAAAGGAGCGAGGGAGACTGCAAAGAGGGGCAGGATGGCTTCCTGGGAGGATCCAGGGTTCCGAAAGCCGTCAGCGGTGAGGGTTGCGGAACTCTGTGAATGTGCTGAAACTCACTGACTCACAGACTTTTAAATAGTGAGTTTTGTTGAGCGTGAATTACACTTGAACCAAATAGATTGATAGGCTCAAGGTGTAGCCGTGGAGAAGCAAATAGTCACGACTAGCAACTCTCCTCCCACGTGTTTACACTGAAGCTTCTTTTCATAGCTTTGCTCCTCCTCAGAATATAGAAATTGCCTTAGAAAGTCTTTTTGGGGGTGCACGCTTTGGCCTCACAGTTAAGATGCTGGTTATGATGCCCACAGCCCATATCAGAGCACCTGGGTTCAGTTTCCAGCTCCAGATCCTGACTTCAGCTTCCTGCCGATGGTAACCCACGGAGGCAGTGATGGTCGCTCAAGTGATCAAGTGCCTGCCACCCACAAGACAGATCTGGATTGAAATCCTGGGTCCTAGCTTCGCTCCAGCCACTGTGGGCATGCAGAAAGTGAACCAATGGATCAAAACACACACACACACACACACACACACACTCTCTCTCTCTCTCTCTCTCTCTCTCTTTCTCTCTTTCTCTCTTTCTTTCTCTTTCAAACAATAAAAAGGGGGAAAGTCTTTTTAAAGTTTTTTTTTTTAGATTTTCGAGGACTCTAGAAATCTTAGTGAAATTAAGGGTGGTTGGATATCGTAGAAATGAGGTTGGCTAAATAAGAGGGCCTCTACTCCTTCCTGGCTATTTCTGGAGCTGGAAAACTAAGCTTTAGGGGGCCCAGCCCTGACCATTGAGGCCATTTGGGGAGTGAACCAGCGGATGGAAGATTTTTCTCTGTCTTTCTCTCTCTCCTTCTCTCTCTCTTTCCCCAACTCTGTAACTCTATCTTTCAAATAAATAAATAAATCTTTAAAAAAAAAAAAAACTAAACTGGAACGGTTCAAGGTAGAACCTCTCTCGCATGGACCCAGCCACCTGAAACTTAGCCTCAAAGATATTCCATAAAATTTGTGACCTGATTTTGATGTCTCTTAGGCTTCAGTGCCTTTATGGACCACCTTATCTCCCCTGATAGTCAAAGGCATTTACATGAACAGAAATGGTTTTCCAGATGGGGTGAAGAGGAAGAACGAAATCTAGCGATAGGTTTTCCCATTTTTTTTACATCCCTGTTGAGTCACAGCCTGTTTCCCCACACAGCATCTAGACAATGTCCTAATATTGAAAGTTGTTATTTTCTATGAATGCTTTGAGTTTGTGGAATTGTGTAGTTAGCTCATACATAGTGCGATTCCCAAAAGATTTCATTTGGAGCTCATTTCAGCTGCTTGTCTAGCACTGACAAAGGAAACTGAATCCTAAGCATCATTTAATCCGTCAGTGACAGACTTCAAGATCGGCAGATTTTGGGGCCAGCGCTGTGTGCTGCGGTGCCGGCATCCCATGTGGGCACTGTTTCGAGTCCTGGCTGTTCCAATTCTGGTCCAGCTCTCTGCTATGGCCTGGGAAAGCAGTGCAGGATGGCCCAAGTCCTTGGGCCCCTGCACCTGCACCGGGGACCCGGAGGAAGCTCCTGGCTCCTGGCTTCGGATCGGCGCAGCTCTGGCTTTTGCGGCCAATTGGGGAGTGAACCAGTGGATGAAAGCTCTCTCTCTCTCTCTCTCTCTCTCTCTGTAATTCTGACTTTCAAATAAATAAATCTTAAAAAAAAGAAAAGATTGGCAGATTTCAGAGCTGGGGGCTGGTGTCTGCGCTATTCCTATAGAGCAATCTCTACATGACTGCCTCCTGGCCTGAGTCTCCTTCTGGTTTGTCTTCCTCTCCCAGCATCTATTCTGAGCAGAGCTGATCTGTGAAAAAGTGGGATGCAACCTATCAAATCTAACCTTTAACCTAAGAGCAAGTAAAATCCTCATTCATTCATTCTCCCATAAATGGGCTTTATTTGGGCTGGGAGAGACAAAGTTAGTTTATTGCCCCAGAGCTTCTGAAAAGCCCACTCAATGTTTTACATAACTTGTCATGACCCATGGAGAATCGCAGTTCCCAAACCTAGAAAGTGAGGTTTAATCTAGAGCGTAGATTCTAAGTCTTCTTACCACTAAGGCCCCCATTCCTACGCTTTTGCAGTGATGTCATCACCAGCCGAACAGGGCGTCTTCAGATCCCAGTGGACTAGCTTCAGCTGAATAACTTAGCTTCACCATCAGTTAGGGCATAGGGCATGTACTAATCAGATTTTTGTTCCTAAAATGAAATACCTGAGGTAGGTTAACTTTATAAAGAAAAGAGGTTTATTTGTGTTCCCGGTCCTAGAATTTCACAGTCCAAGATCCAAGAGGCCCCATTGGTTCAGTTTCTAATAACAATCTCAAGGTAGCTCAGAACATCACATGGCAAGAGACAGGGAGCCCCTCCACCTCTGTGTGTCTGTCTCTAATCTTATAAAGCCATGAGGATTCAATCACAGAGGCCCCCCTCCAATGACCTAATGCAATCTACTCACTCCCCAAAGTCTCCACATCTGGACACATAATTGGATTCAGTTTCTGCCCTCCACCATTAACATAAGACTTTGGGATCTAAATTACTGAGTTCCTGTGAGCCAAATACTCAAACAACAGCAAGGAATTTGTTAAAAGTTAAATGTCTGATATTTTTAGGATTTTAAAGTTATTGAAGAAAAGCTTTTACACATTTTTAAAAGATGTATTTATTTGAAAACCTCGATGGGGTGGAGGGAAATCTTCTACCCACTTATTCACTCCACAAATGGCTGCAACAGCCAGAGCTAAGTGAGGCCAAAGCCAGGAGTCAGGAACTCCATCACAGTCTCCCAGGTGGGTGGCAGGGACTTGAGCCATCATCTGCTGCTTCCTAGGCACACAATAAGAAGCTAGACTGGAAGTGGAGTAGCCAGGACCCCAACAAGCACTCCAATCTAGATGTGGGCATCATGAGTAGTGGTTTAACCCACTGCATCACAACATTCACCCATGATTCTTTTTCATCTTTACATGTAAGCATCCTTACCTGTTCAGGGACCCCACATTGGCAACCACTAACCAGGTAATCTGTGGGCCTCTTCCCAGCTTCAAGATTCTCAGAGTCTGGAAAACTGAGGGCAAATGAGGGAGGCATTCAGGTGAGTGCACCTGTCCTCCCTTCAGCACTCCCTGACCATCCTCCCTGAAATGCAAAGCTACCCACTGACTGCACTGCCCACTCAGAACCAGCCCCTACTGTCCTCAGAATTAGAGAGGAAACAGGGAGAAGTCTTTAGACCTGAAAAAATAGCCGTTATTTGGATCTGAATGCTAGCTATTTAATTTCCGCCAAATGTCTTTGGCCTGGAAATTTATGGAAAACAGCTTTTCCGTGGTCATTTCCAATGACACTTTGTGAATACAGGAAGTGAACAGATTCTTTTCCACTGTGCCCCTGATATTACATTGCAAAACTCTCCAGCTGAGAGCCTGGAGAATCGTTACAGAGTGGGAAACAGCCATTTGACTGAAATTCAAGAAAAAGGCAAGGGAAGAAAAAGAAGGAAGACAACCAGAAACTTGGAGATGCTAGACCTTCCTCCCCCAGTCCCTGTCCCTTCTCAAAGGGCAGAGACCCTACACTCATCCTGTCTCTGTTATTCCCCCTAATGGTATTGGTTTCCAGGCATTGTGGGTGGCAGGTCATTACTACAAAACCCCCATTGGTACAGAAAATCTAGACTGGTTCTCTTTGCTAGGAGAAAACAGCTGGCTGGCCAGCATCAGCCCAGTGCTGTCTCTGGGGCCAGAAACCCTGCAGTGCAGCATACCTTGTCCATTTTTCTTAAAATGCTTTCTCTGCCATTGCCTGACTTTAACAGATCAAGATCAGTGTTTTCCCCTGAAGCCTCGGAGCCTTTGCTCGTTTTGGGTGGGGGACAGTTCAGCGTCATCATTAGTGGTCTAACGGATTCTCTCGGAGGATTTTAGACTTCTCTTTGGGATCCGAAGAGAAGATATTTCTGAATGCTGTGATTTGTATACTCTCCATTGCACGTCGTTAGTCCTCACTCTTCCTTCCCAGGGCACCTTAAACAGCTCCCTTTCCCTGCTGTTCCTGTAAATCAGTCCCTCATTTGTTATCCATTCAGCAATGGATGAGCCTCTTTCCCAGCAGAATTCTCTTTCCACCCATTTCATGGTGGCCCCAAGCAACAGTTTGCGCTAGTATATTATTTGCTGATTTTATGTTGATCCTCAAGAAAGCATCGAGGGGCCAGCATTGTGGCATAACAGGTTAAGCCACCACCTGCGATGCCAGCATCCCATATGGGTGCTGATTCTATTCTTGACTGCTCCACTTGCATTCCAGCTCCCTGCTAATGCACCTGGGAAAGCAGCAGAAGGTGGCCCCCGTTACCACTTGGGAGACTTGGATGAAGTTCTTGGCTCCTGGCTTCAGCCTGGCCTAGCCCTGACTGTTGCAGTCATCTGGGAAATAAACCAGTAAATAGAAGATTCTCTCTCTCTCTCTCTCTCTCTCTCTCTCTAACTCTTTCAAGTAAATAAAATAGTTTTTTTTTTTTTAAAGAAAGAAAAATTTGAAAACCATCCAAAAAAACTTCTGGAAATTAAGCATTCCTGAAACATTGAATTTGTTCATTATCATCATTGTCATCATCTTTATCACAGTGTTGTATAAGTCTTTCTTTCTTTAAGCTTTATTTTATTTATTTGAAAGGTTGAGTTACAAAGAGAGATAGAGAGAGGGATCTTCCTTCTTCTAGTTCATCCCTAATGGCACAATGGATGTGGCCAGCCCAGACCAAAGCCAGGAGCCAGGAACTCCATCTGGATTCCCACATGGGTGGCAGGGTCCCAAGAACTTGGACCATCCTCTGCTGCTTTTCCGGGTGCATTAGCAGGGACCTGGAGAGGAAGTGGAGCAGCCAGGACTCAACCCAGTGCTCATATAAAATGCTGGTACTCTGGGTGGCAGCTTAACCCACTGTGCCACAACACCAACCCCTAAGTCTTTCTATAAACAAATAATCAAATAGGTGTCTTGTGTCAGACGCACAAAAACTGGTTGCTGTTTTTCTACATTAATTGACAGTGTGCCAGAGCATGAATATGAAGCAAACTTATTTACTCATATGTATTTTTAAAATTTTATTTATTTATTTATTTGAAAGGCAGAGTGACAGAGAGAGGAAGAGAGAGATTCCATCCACTGGTTCACTCCTCCAAATGCCCACAACAGCCAGAGTGGCACCACAGGACAAGTAGGAGCCCAGGATTCAATTTGGGTCTCCCATGGGAGACCCAACCATCATCTGTAGCCTGCCAGGCAGATTAACAGGGCACTGAACCAGAGCAGGTGCAGGACTAAGCCCCAGGCCCTCTGATATGGGATACGGGCAGCCCAAGCAACAGCATAGCCCACTGTGCCACAATGCCCACCTCAAGTTTTCTCATATTTTAGGGAAGTGAATCACACTCAGAACATTGAAGTTTTCCCTTCCCTGGGCAGCGTCTTCAAACACAGGGGTGAAGAAAGGGTAGAAACAACTTGTGAACCCTACTTCATGCCATGGGCTATGTCTGGGTCACCTTGGCAACTTCTCAGCACAGACCCATGAGGCAGCTGTAATTACACACCTCCCCCCAACAGTTGCTCAAGGGGAACCCTTGACTGTCTTTGGTTTGTGCAAAGCTCCTGTTTGTTCATTCCCTTATCCTCATTCACTACTCCCACATCCTACAGCTTTGCATGTATTTGAATGTGTTGTTATAATAGATTTTACTTACTCAGAATGCGCACCTTTTTATTTGCTAAAAAAAAGACTCCAAGGCAACATTTCTTTTTTTTTTCATTTTAATGTCTGAAATCAGGATCTGGGTTAAGGGTTTGTTCTAGCAATTAGAATACTGGTAACAATTCCTACATCCCACATCAGAGAGCCTGGGTTCAACTCTCAGCTCCAGCTTCTGATTCCAGTTTCCTGCTAATGCAGACTCTGGGAGGCAGCAGCAATCGCTAAAGTAATGAGATTTCTGTCACTCACATAGGAGCCCTGGATTGAGTTCCTGCCTCCAAGCTGTGGCATGGCCCAGCTCCAGCCATTGTGGGCATTTGGACAGTGAACCAGTAAATGGTTCTTTGTCAGTCTGTCTCTCTGCCTCTCAAATAAGTAAGTAAATAATTTTTAAATGAAATAAAAATTTATGTTATAATCAATGTCACGTAATAGTTTAACTGACAGGGTTTTTTTTCTTTCTTGGAAGCACATAAAATGATACTGTCTGCTACAATAGGTGGTGCTTACATTTGATGAAATATGGTACATATCACATCCCACTTCTTGTTTCCCTTTCGTAATACCAGTTCAAGTTCATGTATGCTGTCATGTACTGATCTAATCTGGTACTTATTGTTGCAAGGTAGGCTTCTGCCATACTTTATTCCCAAAGTCTTTTGGGTTGGCCCCAATTCCCCGACACCACAAACAGTCCTGGAATAAGCATTCTTGAACTGCCCCTATGGACCACAGTAAGCATTTCCATGAGAAGGTGCATGTATCCAGGGGAATACTGGTGGATCGTAAGGAGTGCTAGGTTGCTCTCCAGAATGGCTATCTCTGTTCCTGCCGGCTGCACACAAGGGTCTATATGCCCACGTCTCTGCCAACACTTGGAATTACCCAATTTCTTCATTTTACATATAAGAAAAGGAAGGCTTACATGAGTGCCTTCTCGTCCCTTGTATCTCGAAGAATTAGGTAGCTGGTGATACACAAGCCTGGACAGCACCACGATGTATCTACAGCCATACACGTGAACCATGTGATGTTTAAATCTGTGTTTCTTCAGTCATTTATGAGTGTTCTGGTCTCCCTGGGCATCCTTTAATTAGGTGGCGTTTGATGATGACCAAGACTTCTTCCAAATCTAAAATTTTCCTATTATGAATACTGTTTTTATAAAATGATTTATTTATTTGAAAGATAGAATGACAGAGAGAGGAAAAGGCAGAGAAATAAAGAGCTGTCCCATCTGCTTTGGTTCACTCCCCAAATGGCTACAACAGCCTGACTGGACTAGGCTGAAACCAGGAGCCTAGAACTCCATCTGGGTCTCCCACGGGGATGGAGAGGTCCAAGTACTTGGGATGTCACCCACTGCTCAACCAAGCGCATTAGCAGGGAGCTCTGCGGGAAACAGAGCAGCTGGGACTTGAACCAATGCTCTGATATGGGGTGCTGGGCTCTGCACTGAGCCGCAATGCCAGCCCCCTGAATGCTCTTGAGTGTATCAATAGCAGCTGTCTCTGATGGCATTCACATGCAACCATGTGCTTCAGGAAGTTGGAAACATGTGGCAAGTTTCCCAATGCAGTGGCAAGAGAATCCAGTGCAGAGCCAAGCACCCACTCTCTGCTCTCCCCTCTCAGAGGTGCCCCTTTCCCAAGCTCCCCCACTCTCAACTGAGCTAGCACTGGGAAATTAAAGACAAAGTACTTGGGGCACTTGCATAAAACCCAAGAGCCTACTAGATCAGGCTTCGTTGGTATTGCCCATCTTCGGGTGGGGGACGGGTCACAGAATTTCACTAAAGCCAAACAGCGGTGACATCCCCCAAGCAGGGAGAAGCCAAAGATGCATCCTCAGTCATTTCTTGGATAAGGATGGGGAGCTGAAGTTGAGGGTCGCTCTGGGAGATTTGCAACTAACTGCTGACTCTCCGTGTGTTTTTCTCTCCACCGGGTGAGGTTCTGCAGACTCCCCTGACTTACGGCCAGCGGTCTTGAAAGGACCCTTGAGGCTTGTTGCTAAGACCAGCGCAAGGGGAATCACCTCCATCCGTTCCCCACCCTCTCCCCCCTAAAAAAAAAGAGGATCCCTCGTGGGCCTAACAAATGAAAAACCTGTAAGCCCCTTCTTGTCGGATGTCCACCTCTGAAGAGACCTGGAGAGACTGTCTTCGGGCTGAGTTTAACTCCCTCTTCTCAGGGAATTTTAACTCTCTCTCCTCATCACTTAGAGCGGAGGGAAAAACGCTGCTGACCACGGCCGCGGGTGCCTCTCCCATCTGGGTCTCCGGTGTCCGGAGCCCACGTAGGCCCTCCTGGAGCGCCCAGTCCACTTCCGTCGATCTGCACATGTTCAAGGCAGGACAGCAGTGGTTCCTGGGGGATGCTCAGCAGAGATTCTCCGTGGTGCCTCAGGAGTGCAAGCGTCTGGTAACCTAAACAAACGACGCTCAGCTGCCGGCTGCGCTCTTGCCTTTGCGTGAGCTGTCCCAACAGCCCCTTTGTCGGCAGCGGGATCCAATCTGCTCCCCCTCAAAAGCTGAGCTGCGAGATTTATTTCGCTCCACCATAGCCCAAGTTTGCTTCCCCAGGAAGAGCTGCACAGCCAGTTCACGTCAGCTGTGCTGGGACCCGGAGGGGAAATCCAGTGTCAGCCCACACTGTCCATGGCTTTGGCTTAGCTGTGAGGCAGTGACTCAGAGACCCAACAGGCTTGTTCTCCCCTCTTCTGAAGGTCCCTGCTGGGACACAAGAGGCCCTTTCTGTGCACCGGTAGGGAGAACTGTGACCTGCGACTTACTGCTTCTGTTTCAAGCTTTTAGTAATAACATGCCAAAGTAAGGCAAATAGAGCACTGGGAAGCCCTAACACTTTTTTTTTAAAGATTTATTTATTGTGCTTGAAAGTCACAGTTACACAGAGAAGAAGAAGGAGAGAGAGAGAGAGAGAGAGAGCTCTTCCATCCACTGGTTCACTCCCCAGATGGCCGCAATGGCCGGAGCTGTGCCAATCCGAAGCCAGGAGCCAGGTGCTTCTTCCTGGTCTCCCACACAGGCGGACTGCTTTCCCAGGCCATAGCAGAGAGTTGGATCGGAAGTGGAGCAGTCGGGGCTTGAACGGCATCCATATGGGAGGCTGGCACTGCAGGCGGCGGCCCCACCTGCTACACCACAGCTCGGGCCCCAACCCTAACTCTATCCCTAACACTACCCAAGATAAAGGAACACATAAACAGCTTCATATCAGTTCAGATCAATTTTTTTACCAAAAAAATTTGAGAATAGAAAATATTTTGTGAGTTTTTATCACCTTTTTATTTTTTAGTGTGTATTCTTTGATTTTTAAAAATGCTTACCTATTTTTTAAAAAGCAGAACAACAGGGCAGAGGGAGAGAGATTTTTTTTTTCTACTGGTTCACTCCTCAAATGCTGTCAATAGCTAAGGTTGGACCAGATAGAAGCCAGGAAGCAGGAACTCCAGGTCTCCCCCATGGGTGGCAAGGACTCAGTACTTGAGTCACCATCTGCTGTCTCCCATATGCATTGAAGGAAGTTGGATCAGAGTTAGAGGCAGAGGCATGGTTAGATCCCAAGCCCTCTGTAAGGAATGCAGGTATCCCAAGTGGCAGCTTAACCACTATGCCACAATGCCTGCCCCGAGCACTCACTTAGATTCGAAACCGTAGAAAAGAGATTATGGACATAATTAATGGGAAAATATACCAGGCCTTTGGCACAAGAAAGATACAGATTCAAATCCTACCCGTCTGATTTGGGGGAAGTTACTTCAGGTTATTAAGGCTGTTTCCTCCTCTAGAAGACTGAAGGTCAGTGTAAGTTCCTTGCAGTGAGATGGAGACAGTGCACCTGCAGCTGATGAGAAGTTAAGTACAAAGGACAAATGTATCCATGCAGGGATGGCCTACACAACTGAAATGTGGAGAGAAATTGAGACAGTTTGGGTAGCAGGGTGGGTTATAATGGAACACCTTGACTTGGGAGTGGGAAGAAGCAAGGGAAGAAGACAAGATGAGTAGGAAGGATGAAAGCTTGACAGGGGGCTAGCTGGGCTCCCAGGAAGGCTGGAGTGCTGAACTAGGTGGCTCAAGCTCTAGCAAGAACAGAGCACATTGAAGCTGAGGATGAGCATAAGGTTCACTTAGAAAATGTTGAGAACAAGCCTGCAGACCTGTCTGTTGGGTTTGGGAAGAAGCAGTCAGTGTAGCCCCCAGTATCAAGGTGGGGGGGAGGGGGTACTCCAATAGGACCAGCTGATTCTTACTCAACTGGATAACTGGATACATCTCTAGCCCAAGATTTAATTGCACTTTGAATGGGGTGACTAAACTCATGCTGCACCAAAGCCCCAAAACAGATGTGAGAAATACATTAGAACAACTTTATGTAGGCCATGCTCGTCCCACAGGCCAGGCACCAGGTAACACATTTTACACCTGTCAACTCCTTAAATTCTCACTCGCAATGAGGCTTGATCATTCTCCCCACACTGCAGAGGAAGGAAGTGGTGCTGAAAGAGGCTTTGGGATGGCCCAAGGTCACTTAGCCAGTACATGGCAGAGCTGGAATTCACCTGTACTCCTGGTCAGCTGCAGGAACCACACTCCTAACCACGACAATAGACTTTCTCCCTGCTGGTCAGCAAGAAGTGACACTTGTCAGTCATTGGTTTTAGGTGGAAAACCCTTCACCCCTCAGATGTTGGGAATGAAAAGCTACAGCAGGGAAGCTTTCATGGGGAGGATTTTGACCCTGCACTCCAATCCCCCTTCCTAGCTATATCCCAGCTCCAGGCCACCATCCACCTGGCACAGCAGGCACAGGGCCAGGAACTTACATCCTTTTAATGCCCAAAACATGTTTTATTTTACTGTAAATGAAAAAACAAATATGATTTATATTGATAGAGTTGTAAAGTTTCATTTTAATACATTTTTAGGGGACAAAGGGACACATGAGGGAAAAGTCCCCAGGACACAGCCCTGCCTGTTTTCTTATATGAAGTCAGGCACCACATATTAATGTTTGTTTTATTTTTCATCTACTTGAAAGACAGAGTACAGAGAGGAAGAAGGAGAAAGAAAGAGATAGAGATCTTCCATCTGCTGGTTCATTCCCTAGATTCTGCAACAGCCAGGTCTGGGCCAGGCCAAAGCCAGGAGCAGGGACTCCATTAGGGCCTTCCATGGGAGTGGCAGGGGCCCACGTACACAGGCTATCTTTTGCTGCGTTCTCAGACACAACAGCAGGAACTTGGACTTGAAGCCGAGCAGCTGGGACACAACCCAGCACTCAGATATGGGATGAGGGCGTTCGTTGCAAGTGGCAGTTTAACCCTTTGTGCCACAACGCCAGCCCCTCCTGACATCTCTAAGAACATGTGCCATTGTTAAGTGAGAGACAATTGCAATTCAGAAAGTGTGTGGTGTGTCATTGCATTCCTTCCCCAGAAGTCTCCTCTTTGATTGCTTTGTGGAGTTTCATTCCAGAATGAAACTTGGCAGGCTGTTCTTTTGGCTAACTCAAAAGTTGGTACAAATATGTCCCAATATGCAGATACACAAATGTGAATCAATACTTGGAGCTGAAGATACACAGACTACACCCAAGAATTGTATACCCCAATTGTATACCCCAGTTTGTCCCTGGGCATAAATTCACAAGCATCAAGAAGCAGACCTAGGAATTTCACCACAAATATACTCACCAATACACACACACACACACACACACACACCAATAAAATAGACAAGGAGCCAAGAAGATCAAATTACCATCCTAGGACCAGTTAAAAAGAGAAAAATGCCAGATTTAAAGCCTAATCTGCAGTAGGCAAATAACGGGGCAGGGGGCTGGGGGAACGGATAGAGCAGGGCAGGCTGAGAGGACATTTATTATTGTTACTTTCCAAGGTCTGAGACCAGCGTGCTCATTAACGATGGCTCTCAGAGCGTCCCCAATTAGACATCCACCTCCCCTCTGAGGGGTTCCAAAGCCGCACAACTCAGACGTGGCAACAGATTTCATCTTTTATGACCCAGAAGAGTAAGAGTTGGGAGGGGAAGGGAGGGTGGGTGAAAGCTTTGAGAGGGGCTCCACCATAAAAACAAGTTCAGAAATAGCAGAAAAGCTGGAGAAGAAACTATCTCCTTAATTGGACCCCTTTCACATCTTTGCTTTCCCACCCCACCCACCATTCTCCTCCCCCTTCCAGAACATACCCAGGCAAGACAGTTGAAAGGGATTATTCACCCTGATCTTCAAAGCCAACTTATTTTTTGTTAATTGGGCATGAAAATGTGAGACAACCTCTAGGCAAAGATACTTTTGAGTCCTGCTTGTTTGGAATCAAATCCCAAACTCATACTCATAGGAAGGTGTGTCCATATAATGGGGCCTCCGGCCTCAGTATGGTGCCTGTGGTGTCCATTACAGAGGATATTGGGAAATTTGGATGTTTCAGTCCGCTGATTCATTCCACAAAGTTGTAATGCCACCTTTTGAAGTAATAATAAGTGGTAATTGTGTGCCTGGCACTGTGCTAAGGACATTATCTGCAATGATCTAATTTAATCCTCACCGCTCCATAAAGTGGGTGCAATTATTACAGCAATAGAATTTTACAGAAAGGGAGACTGAAGCTTGCAGATGATGAATAATTTACCCAAGTTCTCCTAGCTAGCAAGTAGCTCAGATGTAACGTAACTCAGATCTGTCCTTGTTGTGTAACTTGCATTGTTTTTCTTATTGTTAGTCATCATTTAGTTTTTATTATCTAAATTCTAAATACTAGGAATAATATGAAAATGTACTCTTTGTGAAAACAGCTTTTCTCTTCTTGATTATTTCTTAGAGTAGGCTCACAGAAGTAAGATGCCTTGATCAGATGGCTTGAGTAGTATTTGGCTTTCCCTGGGTATTGCCAAATTGTGTTTCAAAGGGCTAATTTGTACTGGGAACATCAACAGAAGAGTGACCTATTTTTCCTCATATCCTTTCCACCACTGGCCATTTGCTGACAAGATCTGGCCGCTTTCTGGTCACCATTCCACATCAATGGCGAAGTTTCTCGGATTTCCATTCTGATGAGGGACAACGCTGTGAAGCTGTGAACAAGCTGGCTTAGAATGGGCCCCACCACGACCCAGCACCTTCTACCCATCTCCTGTCTGGTGGCCAATACCCACAATTCCATTGTCGAGGACTCAAGTTTTTCTAATATGCCCTGTGGAAGGCATTACTTCTAAATGGTCATCAGCTGTGTACATTCTGTTGTGAAGATGAGGAACCAGGTTGTTCTGAGAAGGATGGGAAGCCAGAGTTTGGAGTTCAGAGAAGGTGGTGAAAGAGGAAGGGAGTTGGGAGGGACTGAGAGCCAAGGTAGAACAAGTCCTTTCCCGCCCATCTAGCTAAGGGTACACTCTGTTTCTTCTTGGTGCTACTGTACGAGCAGGTAGTTTTCATTCATTCATTCATTCATCCTACTTTTGAAATGCTTAATATGACATAGCATTATGAGCCACGGAGAGGGATACACTACTCAACAAACAAAGTCCAAATGGGGCCGACATCTTAGTGCGAAGACTCAAGCAAACATATATGTGGTCAGGAAGTAGTGAGTCCCACAAAATGTTGTTTCTAAAGAGCAAAATTGTCAGAAGCCAGAGTCTTTTCCCAAGCTGAGGACAGATACTCTGCAGACTCAAGGGTTTGGGGATGTGTGTGAGATTGGTGGGTATGGATGGAAAATAAAAATAAGCAAGGCTCTCATTAGCAGTTTTCTGGCTGTTATTAGAAAGTGTTCCACAGGTGGGCCCTGTGGTGCAGCAGGTTAAGTCACCACTTGGGACATCCACATCCCATCTCATAGTTCCTGCTCCATTTCTGATCTAACTTCCTGTTAATGTGCACCCTGGGAAGCAGCAGAAAATGGCTCAAGTACTTCAGTCCCTGCCACCCACAAGGGAGATCAAGATGGACTTCCTGGCTTCAGTCTGGCCTAGCCCAGCTGCTGTGAGCATTTGGGGGAGTGAGCCAATAGATGGAAAATCTCTCTCTCTCTCTCTCAAACAATAAAAATAAACTTTAAAAAAGTACAGAGACCATTAATACTATAAAGTTAAAAATAAGACTTCTATGTGTTTTAAAAAGAGTATTCCAAATCTCCTTTATTTATTTAGAAAGATATCTTTTATTTATTAAAAGGATCCATGGTTTTAGTTATCCTGCCTCTCACTTTGCTGCAAGAATGTGAAAGATTGCTGTAGATCCAATGATACTGGGTCCAATGTTCTGGGTCAGGATCCATTGCCATTGTTCTGGATTTAGACACACTGTTACTGTTCTGGGTCTGGATTCAGTGTCGTTCTGGTTTTGGATGCAGTGTAATTGTTTTATGTCTAGATACACTGTTACTGACCTGTACCTGGACATAACATCATCCTTTTGTTAGGATACACTGTTAATATTCCAGGCCTGGGTACAGTGTCTCTGTTCTGGGTCTAGATGGAGTGTCATTGTCCTGCTTAGACACAGTGTCCCTGTTTGGGATCTAGACACAGTCACTGTTCTGGGTCTGCAAACAGCACCATTGTTCTGTGTCTGAATACAGTAGCATTGTTCTTTAGCAGAGTAACAGTTCTCGCTGGCTTCCTTCTGAGAAAAGCTTGCAGCAGGAAGAGTAAAAGTTGAAAACTCAGGAAGTCAAGTCCTGCCTTAACCCACTGTGAGACTTGGGCCAGGCCCTTAACTGCCTCTGCCCTGGGCCTCAATTAAGCTCAATTAAACAAAATGAGGAGGAAGGTCTCTGTGGTCTCATCAAACCCTAACCCTCTTTTCTACCCAGCTTGCATTTCTGCCTGTGAGCCTTCCAAACACTCAGAATTAATCCATCAGCTCAGCTGGGCTGGGAGAGGGAGGGAGACAGGCAGAGGAAGTATCAATGACACCGCACTCCAGTGAGCACTGAAGAGGCTCCATTCATGGGCCAACAAAACCTGGGAGAAGCCTGGGACTTAATCAGCCAAGGAGGCTCCAGCAGCAGGAAACAAAGGAAATCAAAGCCTTACTTGGCAACACAGGCACAGCTTCTGTATTCTTGAGACCTGCGCCCACTGGGTCCCCAGCAGAAAATAGGCAGGGTACATGGGAGCTTACAACACACACACACAGAGGGAGAAAGAGAGAGAGAGAGAGAGATAGAGGGGGTTACAGGTTTCCAGAAGGAAAAGAAGGAAGAAGATGCAAAGACAAATCACCCTGAAAGATCAGCCTGTTGCCGATATGATTGAACAGCAACCTCATTGTAATACTTTGTTTTAGGCCTTGCTCTAGGAATGCTAATAGTTGAGCACTAAGGTCCTTTTTACATTCAATAAACAAGGAACACGTTGATGAGATTCAAAACGAAGTCTTACATGGACTTCTGCATAAAGGCTGTTAGGGTCCCAGAGTGACTTACATTTCTTAAGGTACTGTAGCAGTCGCTGTACTTTGTACCATGCCCTTCCACAGAACATCTAGCTTGGTAGATTTTTGTTTTTAACATTCTGACATTATTCTAGTGTGTTCAGCTGAGATGATAAGAAGCCCCCATTGTGGAAGTGGCAAAACTGAGGTTGTGCTTCTTGTAGCTGCTGATTGATGGCAACAGCACACCCTAGTAATCACCCAAACCAACTTCATCAACAGTTTGGTCATTTTCCCTGATCTGATGGTGGTGGGAACGAGTAGAGGGCCTTGACTCCTCCATAGGAAGTTCTGGAAGAAGGGTGGGCTATCGGATGGCATGAACAACCAACGACTTTACTGGAAATATGGTCATGATACTATGCCTCATGCTATCCTAAGTGCCGCGGTCTCTTTGTTGGATGCTCAAAGTATCTGGCAGATTACATAGTATTATTAGGATGACTCACAAAATTAAATAATTACTTGTTTTTGTTTTCTTCTGTACGCGCATGTTTTTCACCATGTGACCTGCTGCTGCCCTGTACTATCATAAATTACATCTTTCTGAAGACCGGTCTGAGTAAGTTTGTGTACATGAGTATAGTATCAGCAGCATTTCAACTGATGGGCACAGTCATAAAAAGGAGCTTGAATTGTCGGCAGTCTTTTGTAACGTCTTCAACTAAGACATTCACTAAATAGCTTTAGGGCAAATAATTTTGGCTGAAAAATCCACTGCAAAAATGAAAAGAGTTTTGCAAACAAAGAATACAATTTATTTTGTTTAGTCATTTCTCCCCAAGGAATGGATAAGAAAGGTAGAGTTAAAAATTATTGTCGAGGGGTCGAGGGGCCAGCGCCATGGCTCACTGTTCTAGTCCCGGTCAGAGCACCAGATTCTGTCCCAGTTGTTCCTCTTCCAGTCCAGCTCTCTGCTGTAGCCCGGGAGGGCAGTGGAGGATGGCCCAAGTGCTTAGGCCCTGCACCCGCATGGGAGACCAGGAAGAAGAACCTGGCTCCTGGCTTAGGATCATTGTTGTTCCGGCTGTAGTGGCCATTTTGGGGTGAACCAACAGAAGGAAGACCTTTCTCTCTGTCTCTCTCTCTCTCACTGTCTAACTCTGTCAAATAAAAAAAATTATTGTTGAGGGATGGGTGTTTGGCCTAGTGGTTAGGATGCTGTTTAAGGTACCTACGTTCGATGCCCAGCTCTGCTCCCAATTCCTACTTTCTGCTAATGTGCATCTTGAGAGGCAGCATATGATGGCCAAAGTGGCTGAGTTTCTGCCACCCGCAGAGAACTGAACTGTGTTCCCACATTGCAGTGCCTAGTTCAAGTGTCATCTCCACTTATGAGCCAGCTTCCTGCTAATGTGCACCCTGGGAGCCCTTAGATGATGGCTGGAGTACTTGGGAGATGCAGATGGAGCACCTGGCTCCTGGCTTCAGCCTGGCCCAGCTCCGGCTAGCATTTGGGGAGCAAGCAAGCAGCTGGAAGAACTCACTTTCTCTCTCTGTCTTTCAAATTGATAAAAATTACTAAATAAACTTGGAGGAAAAAAAAAAAGACTTTCTAGCCCAGCATCCTGACTTTCCAGTCTGGGTGTGACTTCCTGATGCCAGAGAATTTCAGTGTCATACCCACAACAGAGCACTTTGGGGACAGAAGACCCTTTAGACAGCACTCCTCTCAAATGAGTCAAGTCCAACCCCTCCAAATCCTCTTTCCCATCTTCAGAGTGAGCCTGAGCTCTTGGCCAGCCTTGTGAGTAGAACAAAGGGAGCTGCCACAGTTGTAAAATCATTTTTGAAGTTCTTTGCCTGGAAATATCTTCTGGTGGGCCCTGTTGCTTCCTTACAGCTCTCCTCCCACTCTCTGTGATGCGAACGTGAATTATCCAGGGACCTCCAGGCCATGCCACCATCACAGGCTTTTCCCCACTGTAGTCACTTTCCCAGTGATTACACAGTGTCTGAGGATGTGGCCCCTGAATCTCTAAAGGTGCTTCCCATTTCAGAGGCATCTTCCATCCCAAGGGATTGGAAATATGTTGGGCAACCATCACACGGTAGGTGTGGTGTACATGTTTGCTGATGGAGTTCTCCCCATAGTCAAAAAAGTTTGAGAGTAGGACTAGCATTGTAGCACTGCAGGTTGAGCTGCTGTTTGGATGCTGGCATCACCTATCAGAGTGCTGACTTGAGCCCCAGACACTTTGCTTCTGATCCAGTTTCCTGTTCATGAACCTGGGAAGGCAAATACTTGGGGCTCTGCCACTCATTGTGGGAAGACCGGGATGGAGTTCTTGGCTCTTGGCTTCAGCTTGGTCCAGACATGGGTGTTGCGATCACTTGGGAATGAACCAGTGCATGGAAGATCTTCCTGTCCCTCCCTCTCTCTCTGCTGTTGTTGCTCTTTCAGATAAATAAATCTTCTCTTTAAATGTTTGAGAGCATTAGATAAACCTATGGCCTTGCCAGGAAGCAAGGGAATGCCACTGTCTTTGAAGAGTGTCTTCTGTTGCACCTGACAATGACCAGCTCAGCCTGCAACACACAAGGATGCAGAGCAGGCACCAATGGCCTTGGCTGGAGACTCATCGCTGTCCTTTCTGGCATCAAAGCCTGACTCACCTGACGTCAGCACGGTAGCATTCCCCTGCCCCAGATACCAACAGAGAAATGTCACCCGCAGACAGATGAGGGAAGATTTTGTCCTCTGTGCGTCCAGATATCACACACACACATATACGTGCACACAGGCACACAGTCACACAATGCCAGTTTGTTAATTTACCTGGAAAAACACACATGATGAGAGGACTGGTCATTTACTTTAGCCTGATCCATGATTCTCCATGGAGAAACTTTGGAGCCTCTCACCAAATCAAAGACCAGGAGGACCTCTGGCAGAGATGTCCTGGTGCCAGGATAACCTTCCAATGTTTTTCCCTGTCATCCTTCTTTTTCTTGATTCCTATAGCTGATAATCTTCCCAGATACATTCTGGCAGCTCACTCTCTATCTTTAAAGATTTATTTATTTATTTGAAAGGAAGTGTTACAGAGAGGCAGAGAGAGGGGGAGAGAGAGAGAGAGAGAAAGAGAGAGAGAGAGAGAGAGAGGTGTCTTCCATCAGCTGGTTCACTACCCAAATGGCTGCAATAGCACAGCTGGGTCAACCCGGAGCCAGGAGCCAGGAGCTTCTTTCAGGTCTTCCACACAGGTACAGGGGCCCAAAGACTTAGGCCATCTTCTACCACTTTCCCAGGCCATAGCAGAGAGCTGAATCGGAAGTGGAGAAGCTTTACCCACTGCACCACAGTGCCAGCCCTCTGACAGTTCTCTTTAGTGTGCACACAAATTGGTGGGATCTGAATACTGTCACCTGTTTCCCCCAAGATTTCTGTTCGTTCATCCTGATGGGTTTTGAAGGTATTCTCAAACCTGTCACCCGCATGTTTAGGAATGATTTGCTGGGGCCAGCATTGTGGCCTAGCATATAATGCCACTGCCTACAACACCAGCAACCCATATGAGTGCCGGTTCAAGTACCAGCTGCTTCATTTCTGATCCAGCTCCCTGCTAATGGTCTGGGGAAAAGAAGCAGAAGATGGCCCAAGTGTTTGGACCCCTGCCATTCACGTGGGAGACATGGCTCCTGGCTTCGGCCTGGCCCAGCGCTGGCAACTGGGGGAACTGGAGAGAGAACCCGTGAATAAAATCTCTTTCTCCATCTCCTCTCTCCATAATTCTGACTTTCAAACAAATAAATATATCTAAAAACAAGGAATAATTTTCTATTAATTCTATAAATGGTCAATTCCCCGATGGGGTGTGGATTTCAGTAGTTTCACTCCTATGGCAGCCTGTACTTCCAGTCTTAGAGTGTGTCTTTCAGTGGCTCCTAGGCCACTTCTGATCTGCTGGGAAAAGCAAATCCTCCAGAAGCCACTGTTCCTGGGTGGCAGAGATGGACACTGACCTGTGTCTTCTCTCTGTCACCCCTCCTGCTACCCTTCAGCCTTTTGCATAAGCTGCCTTAAAATACTTATTGATTTGACAGGCAGAGTTACAGAGAGAAAGAGAGAGACAGGAGAGAAAGAGATTATCCAATGCTGGTACACTCCTCAAATGGTTGCAAAAACCAGGACTGAGCCAGGCTGAAGCCAGGAGCCTGGAACTCCATCTGGGTCTCCCACAGGGTGTATGAGTGCCAGGGGCCCAAGCACTTGGGCCATCTTCTGCTGCTTCCCCAGGAGCATTAATAGGGAGCTGAAGCAGAAGCAGAGCAGCTGGGACTTGCACTGGTGCTCATGTGGGATGCTGGCACCACAGGCATCTGCTTAACCTGCTGCCCCACAAGGCCAGCCCCAAGAGACTGTCTTTAAACATTCTTCCCACAGTGCACACAAGGAGTTGAGATGACAGCCCCAAACAGCAACTTCTCCAACAACAAGAGGACTCAAACAAGAAATCCGAGCAGCTGCAAATGAACATGTGTGCAAACTGAAGCATGGCAGAATTTTAATGGCTCTGCCTTCTGGGTCACTTTGTTAGCTGTAGCTTGCATGATGGCCCCAGTCCCTGAGGTAACACTTGCTCAGCAAACATCTACAAGTAGCCTCCACTAGGCCCGGCCCAGAGTGTGGGCGTAAGAGGAATAACAGATGGAGAAGGCACAGTGCTTGCACTGCAGGAACCGACAGCCTGGTGAAGACAGGAACAGGGCTTGCAGGAAAGGGGCTGCTGCAAGAAGGGAGAATGGTAAGATGCTTGGAATGGCCTGGGGAAGCATTTGACCCTGCAAGCACAGGGCTGTTTTTCTGCGCTGCCGGCGCTGGTCCCTTCCTCGTCCCCCTCCTTCCCTCCCACCCTCTCCCTCCTGGCCCAGGGAGTCTGGAGGTTCTCCACTTCTGAGGACTGGGCGGCTGTGCTGCAGGATGACTCACTCCACCTACCCCTCTGCGCTCCAGGGAGCAAACCCAGGTCTCCAGACTAAGCTCAAGTTTTGCAATATGGATGTTCTACAACACTCCATTTTAAAGCTTCAGGATTGTGTCATTTCTTTTAAAAAATGTGTATTTGGGGACTCAGCCAGCAGAGGGGCTTATTTTGCTCGCTCTCTCACTCTCTCTCTCGGCCTCTCAAATAGACAAATAATTCTTTTAATAATGCATGTTTGTGGACTGAACCAGTAGATGGATTTCCTCTTTTTTCTCTCTCTGCCTCTCAAATAAGTAAATAAGTTTTTAAAAAAAAATGCATATTTAGGGAGTGAACCAGCAGATGGATTCTCAATCTCTCTCTCTCTCTCTCTCTCTCTCTCTCTCCTTCTGTCTCTCTGTCTCTCTGCCTCTGCCTCTCTCTCTGCCTCTGCCTCTCTGCTTTTCAAATAAATAAATACATCTTTTTAAAAAAATTTTAAATGCATGAAAGATTAAAAGATTCTAATCAACAATAGGAATCCAAGAAGTTCAATCTATTCTATGTTCAGAAGTAGGGAAAACAAAATACTTGGCAACTAGCTCTAGTGACCACTGCAATGATATATTCTAGATTCAACAGATGCTGACCTAAGTCCTTAGGTGCCAGGCCAGCAGGCAATAAGGGCCTCACTATAGTGACTCTGCCCTCCCACCTTCAAAGGAAAGTTGGAAAACCCAAGTGCCAGAAAGTTCTCAGAACTATCTACTCCCAGGGCAACCCTTTGTGCCGCTCTGCAATCACATAGATAATCACAAAAATGAAGATGAGAAAGGTGAGGCACACATGTGATGAGATCATTATGTGCAGAGGCTGCAGAAGCAGGCAGACTTGGGCTCTGCATCTGTCTTCTGGGTTCTTGTCTGTCTGCTGGTTCTACCATTTGCCGCCCTTGTGGACCTTAACACGTTTCTTGACTTCTCTGAGTCTAAGTTGCCTCTTCTGCAAAACAGGACTAACCAAGTTCAATTCATACACATAGGGATGCACTGAGGTAAAGCACACAAATCCCTTAGGCCCGCACTTGGTAACTGACAAGTGTTCAGTAAATGCTAACTCTCATCGGGAGTTCTAGGATTGGGACATTAAGCAAATCCCAGCACAATATCTGAAAGATATTGTGTAACAAGCCAATAGGTTTTTTTAAAAAAATTCTTCTTTTGCTTTTCTTTGAGATGCTTAAGAAAAGGAATGCAGGAGAGAGCTGACCCCAAGTGATATGCACATGAACCAGCAATGGTCTGATCCCACTGGAACCCATTTCCTCACACATGACCCCTGGGGACACTACGTATGAAATTCCTCTTTAAGCATTTCTAAATACCTTCTGAGATCAGACTGCCTTCTCTACAGTGGAATGTGAAATTCACTGACTCTGGTGTTAAACTGAGTTAAGAAAGCAGCTCTACTGGCATACCTCTATATGACCTCGGGCAGCTAACTTCACCCCTGGAAAATGGGGCTGATAACCACATGGCATGGGCTACCATGTTGATTAAATGAGACAATGTATATCAAATACTTAGCTCAGTGTCTGACACGTAGTAAGTCCTCTATGTCTATTAGAGTTATCAAGTATAAGGAAATCAAGACTCCAAAAAGTCACTTGCCCGAGATCACACGGTTATTAATTAGCAAAATTTAAACTCTGGTCTTTCCAAATCCAAAGCATATGTGCCTGCGTTTTACCACATCATTCCATTATTTATACTCAGATAACTGCCCTTAGGGCTGCACTAATCTTCTGAAATTTGGGTCAAGCAGTTCTCAGGTATAACAAGGAGTCACGCAGTGGGCAGACAATGGCAGTGACAGCGAATAAATACAGTCACTCCATTCTCAAGACTGCTTGAACACAGGCTCCCTACAGATGCGTCCACTGTCAGAAGCAAGAGACGATACTTCCCAGGTTTTGCTGCCCTCCTTTTGGGAACCTGTGTGAGCCCCCAGGCTTTGTTCTGGGTGATTTGCTTATTTTTCTCATGTCATCTTCACACAGCCCTTGGGGAGTGCCTATTGCCCCCCCGTTTATTGAGGGGAAAACGAAGATCCAAAGGTCTAGTTACCCAAAGTCAAATAGGTGGAAAATGGCAAATTCTCTGCAATGAGCAATGCAATCTTATAGAAATGTTTTTGGACAGCATTTTCCCCAGAGCAATACTCATTATAGAAAATGTTGAAAATAAAGTATAAAAAGGCAGGGAAGAGCCGGCGCCGTGGCTCAGTGGGTTAATCCTCTGCCTGCAGTGCCAGTATCCTATATGGGTACTGGTTCTAGTTCTGGCTGGTCCACTTCCAATCCAGCTCTCTGCTATGGCCTTTGAAAGCAGTAGAAGATGGCCCAAGTGCTTGGACCCCTGCACCCACATGGGAGACCCGGAAGAAGCTCTTGGCTCCTGGCTTCAGATTGGCGCAGCTCCAGCTGTTACAGCCATCTGGAGAGTGAGCCAGTGGATAGATCTTTCTTTCTGTCTCTGCCTCTCACTGTCTGTAACTCTCTCTCTTAAATAAATAAATAAAATCTTAAAAAACAAAAGGGCAGGGAAAGTTCTCCACGACTCTATCACCTAAAGTCTCCCACTGCTAACTTTAGTACAGTTCTGTCAAATTTTTTACGTTTCTTTTCCATTTTATGGTTGAGATAACACTACACAATTTTTCATTTTTTAAGAGACTAAGAGTAAAATTCAATAGGCATTTCTAATTATTCTAACAATATCTTTGGTCATAAGAAGTTGATAACTGATAATAATAGCTGCCACTTGACTATTTATATATGTCCAGCACTGCAAAATAATTCCAAGTTTTTATTATTCAATGCTATAAAGCACATACTTCAAAAAGTTCGTGGAAAATTGAGGGCTGGCTCTGTGGCATAGAAAGTTAAGCCATGGCGCACTAGGTTAATCCTCTGCCTGCAGCGCCGGCATCCCATATAGGTGCCGGATTCTAGTCCCGGTTGCTCCTCTTCCAGTCCAGCTCTCTGCTGTGGCCTGGGAAATCAGTGGAAGATGGTCCAACTGTTTTGACCCCTGTACCCGCATGGGAGACCTGGAGGAAGCACCTGACTCCTGGCTTTGGATTGGCGCACCTCTGGCTGTTGTGGGCACTTAGGGAGTGAACCAATGGAAGGAAGACTTTTCTCTTTGTCTCTTTCTCTCTCTCAATCTGCAACTCTGCCTGTCAAATAAAAAAAAAAAAAAAAAAAAAAACAAGTTAAGCCTCTGCCTACAGTAGCAACATCACAAATGGGCGCCTGTTCTAGTCTACTCTACTTCCAATCCAGCTTGCTGCTAATGTGCAAAAGCAGAGGAAGATGGCCCAACTCCTTGGGCCTCTGTACTCACAGGGAAGAAGCTCCTGGCTCCTGGCCTTGAATTGGCCCAGCTCAGCTGTTGTAGCCATTTGGGGAATGAACCAGCAGATGGAAGATATTTATCTCTCTCTCCTTCTCTCTTCATATCCCTCTCTTTCAAAATCAATTTTTTAAAAAAGAAAGAAAAAAATTTCAAATCCGTGCATATGCAGGGTCTTCAAAAGTTAGTGAAAATGCATATTATGAAAGACTTATGGGTGAATTTCAAATTCTTTGTAACAAAATAAACTTATTGGGGCCAGCGCATTTGGCACAGTGGGTTAATGCCCTGACCTGAAACACCGGCATCTCATATGGGCACTGGTTTGAGACCCGGCTGTTCCACTTCCAAACCAGCTCTCTGCTATGACCTGGGAAAACAGTAGAAGATGGCCCAAGTCCTTGGGCCCCTGCACCCATGTGGGAGATGTGGAAGAAGCTCCTGGCTCCCGGCTTCAGATTGGCACAGCTCCAGCTGTTTTGGCCATCTGGGGAGTGAACCATCAGATGGAAGACCTCTCTCTCTTTCTCTCTCTCTCTCTCTCTGCCTCTCCTCTCTCTGTGTAACTCTGACTTTCAAATAAATAAATAAATCTTTAAAAAAATAAATAAATGTATCTTTTAATTCAATGTTTAATGCTAATATATTTTCATATACTTGAAAGGCACAACACCAGAAAGAGAAATACAGAGACAGAGATGACAGAGAGATCTTCCATCTACTGGTTCACTCCTCAAATGCTCACAACAGATAGGGCTTGGCCAAGCAGGGAGCCAGAAACTCAGGTCTCCCACATGGGTGGCAGGAGCCCAAGCAGTAATGAATTTTTTGAAGTATCCTCATAGGTAATATATAATCAAATAATCACAATAGTTATGCAACTCATATTTTAATGCACTCTACTTTTTAAGAGAAAGAAGTCAAAAACAAGCCATAAGCTGTTGGATCTATTTTAAAGAGCCAGACAAAGCTGCTGGGCTGTGGCCTGTGGTTACTGTACATTCCTTTCTGTTTTCCACCCCCTTTTCATCTGGAGCACAATGCAGATTGGTGTCCCTGATGATGACCACAATGATGAGTCACAGGCTTCACAGATTAAAGGCTATTGAACTACACCCACCCCTCTCCGTCTGGGCCTGGAGAGTCCCACACTTGAGCAGTCCAGACTATGAGACTGCTCACTGGACATCAGAAAGAGGAAATGAGCCTCATCTCCCTAATGTGGCCCACGGGGTGTTCCAGTTTCTTCTTCTGGTCATTTTTGTTGGCTCTCCAGGAGCCCTGCTGTCTCTGGGATCTGGACTTCAGCTTGGTAGCCCTCAGGAACTTCTGCAACTAGTGGTAGACCAGGTAGAAAAGGATAGCAGGCGTGGCTTTGGGGGAAGTCCTTGCCCTGTGGG
This sequence comes from Oryctolagus cuniculus, assembly GCF_051225735.1. Lineage (NCBI taxonomy): Eukaryota > Metazoa > Chordata > Mammalia > Lagomorpha > Leporidae > Oryctolagus > Oryctolagus cuniculus. Next base: position 69,066,979 of record NC_142870.1, read on the forward strand.
AGGGGAAGGAGTGGGAAGGAGAGAAGAGTCTTTCTGAGATGAATGATAGTTCTCTCTGCCAAGAAAAATCTGAAAATAGCCTCAGTGTGATGAGAACTCACAGCCCTTATGGGTCCTAAAGGGAAATGCTGGAGGAGGCTGTGGCCACAGAGATGCTAAAGGTCAAGACTGGACTTGGAGGGGTTGCTGTTTTATATGTTTAAAGACCAGGTCTGTGTTTTGATAACTGAACTTGCTAATAGCTGGCCACTTGAGTTGCTGCTTCTCCTCTCTGTTTGTTTTAAAGAAGGAGATTGAGCCAGTAATAATGGGAGGAGCTGCACATGGCTTCCCCAGTTGGGAGTGCCTGCTTGTTTTTCCTTCTGCCTGGGCACGCAGATGTGCAGGCCCTACTCGCAGACTCACAGGTCTGCGGGAGACTCACAGGGGAGCCCTCGCTCTGTGTATTTATACAGGATGTGTGTATAAGAGGGTGTTCAAGTATCAAAACATATAGGGAACTGTGGGCGAAAAGAGGAATTACGGCAGGAATTTAAATATACCATTTCTCATCCATTTACTTCTTCATTCACTCGTTTGACAAACTTCTACTGAGTGCCGATTGTAGAAAAAGGGTTCTATGCCAAGATTCTAAAAGATGAGCTTGTACAACACTGCTTTCAGGAGAGTGCCATCCAGTGGGGTACCATCTACTTGTGCATAAAAACATACATTTGGGGCCGGCGCCGCAGCTCACTAGGCTAATCCTCCGCCTAGCGGCGCCGGCACACCGGGTTCTAGTCCCGGTCGGGGCACCGGATTCTGTCCCGGTTGCCCCTCTTCCAGGCCAGCTCTCTGCTGTGGCCAGGGAGTGCAGTGGAGGATGGCCCAGGTGCTTGGGCCCTGCACCCCATGGGAGACCAGGAAAAGCACCTGGCTCCTGGTTCCTGCCATCGGATCAGCGCGGTGCGCCGGCCGCAGCGCGCCGGCCGCGGCGGCCATTGGAGGGTGAACCAACGGCAAAGGAAGACCTTTCTCTCTGTCTCTCTCTCACTGTCCACTCTGCCTGTCAAAAAAAAAATTAAAAAAAAAATTAAAAAAAAAACCATACATTTGGTTCTCCCACAGTGCAAGATCCTATGAGCTTGATGCAATAGGAACTGAAGATAGATGCTGTGTGTATACATTTGCTTCTGGCTCAGAAGACTTCAAAGAAGATAGGCAGAAGGAGAGGGAAGGCAGGAATCACACAGTACATGTCCACAGGCAAGAAAAGGTATAGCATGCTGGCAGTAGCAAGTAGATGGGTTTACCTGTAGAGGATTCACATGGGAGGTTGGATGGAAGTGAAACTAGAAGCTAAGCATTAGATTGTATAGAGCCTTGAACTCCAAGGTCAGTTGACCTCAACACTTACAGGTAGAGGAGGCAGCCCCCAAAGTCTCAGAGATCCAGGCGAGATGAGACTCAAGTTACAGCATAGAATGGCTCTTTACTTCCAGATCAGCAAGCCCTCACTATACCCTCAGGAAATACATTCATACGGAATCTGTCAATGTGATAGGAAAGTCATACCCTCAGAGTAAAAGATAGCCCTTTAAGTTGAATCAGTTACATTGGGCTTGCTTTTCTCACTGTAGCCCTGTGGAAAGTACATCCTCACTGTTGATAACCAAGTCTTCCTTATTCCACTCCAAGCTCACCAAGAATCCTTAGGAGCAACATGTGGGTCTGAAGGGAAAGAAGGTATCAGCAGGTCTAAAAGTGCATTAGGTGCCACCTGGGCTTGCACATTTGTCTCTTGAGAGCTCTGATAGTAAGAAGTAATGGCCTCAAGTGGGATCAGGTCTTGGGACACTGGCCAATCATGTTTCTGAACCTCCCCCAAAGCTAAAGACTCAACCTTGGGCTTTGTTGAGTTCACCAGGACAATGGCTCGTTCTAGCATTCCATCTGGGCAGCTCATCAGCTTTCCCTCTGAGTCTCCCTAGAAATCCCTCAATCATCCAAAATATGCACAATGCTGGGTAGCGGAAAAGTTTAGTTAATAGATTAATATGTATTGTGTACATAAATTACCAAGAAGTAAATAAAATTAAATAACCTCACACTAAAAGACCCTAAATGCTTATAATTCTTATGATAATTTAAGCTATATCACCAAAAGACATAGCCACAACACACTAGAACTCTCAAAACACAACAATGTAATGAAAAACAAACAGCCCAATTTAAAAGAAAAAAAACTGCGAAAGATAATTAAACAGGCATTTCACCAAAGAAGATGATTAATAAGCACATAAAAAAAGTTATTCACAACATTGGTCATTAGAGAAATGCCAGTTAAAACCATAATGACTGGGATGAGCTCTGTTGTATAGTAGGTTAAGTTGCGCCCACATCCCATAGGGATGAGCAGGTTTGGGTCCCAGCTATGCCACTTCCAGCTTCCTGCTAATGCATCCTGGGAGGCAGAAGATGACTCAAGTGTTTGGACCTCTGCTGTGCACATAGGAGATGCAGATGGAGTTCTGGGCTCCTGGCTTCAACCTGGCCCAGATCCGGCTATTACAGTCATGTGGGGAGTGAACCACCAAGTGGAAGACATCTCTATCTCTATCACTCTGCTTTCAAGTTGATGGGGAAAAAGTACTAAAAAAAAAAAAAAAAGACGACTTACCAGTACACACTCATTATAAGGGCTTTAGGAAATACTGACAATACCAAGTACTAAAAAGGTATGGGGCCAGTGCTGTGGTGCAGAGGGTTAACGCCCTGGCCTGAAGCGCCGGCATCCCATATAGGCACCGGTTCTAGTCCCGGCTGCTTCTCTTCCTATCCAGCTCTCTACTATGGCCTGGGATAGCAGTAGAAGATGGCCCAAGTCCTTGGGCCCCTGCACCCACGTGGGAGACTCGAAAGAAGCTCCTGGCTCCTGGCTTCGGATCGGCGCAGCTCCGGGCATTGCGACCATCTGGGGAGTGAACCATCGGATGGAAGACGTCTCTCTCTCTCTCTCTCTCTCTGCCTCTCCTCTCTCTGTGTAACTCTGACTTTCAAATAAATAAGTAAATCTTTATAAAAAAAATTATGCAGAGCAACTAGGACTCTCATGAAAGTCAGATGTGAATGCAAAATGGAAAAGTCATCTGGACAATGGGTTGACAGTTCCTTAAAAAGTTAAACATACACAAGCCACGTGAACAAATGATGCCACCGCTTGATCATTTACCCCAGAGAAATGAAAACCTATGGTCACACAAAAACCTGCACACACTTTTTTGTAGCAGCTCTCTTCACAAAAACCTGAAACAACACACATGCTCTTTAATAAGAAAATGGATAAACAAAAGCTACTTCAGAACCTTGCGGTACTTTGGGGCTGGCACTGTGGTGCAGCAGGTAAAGCTACCACCTGCAGTGCCGGCATCCCATATGGGCTGAGTCCTGGCTGCTCTACTTCCCACTCAGCTCTCTGCTAGGGCCTGGGAAAGAAGTAGATGATGGCCCAAGTGCTTGGGCCCCTGCACACATGGGAGACCCAGAAGCTCTTGGCTCCTGGCTTCAGATCAGCTCAGCTCCAGAGGTCGTAGTTACTTGGGGAGTGAACCAGTAGATGGAAGACCTTTCTTTCTGTCTCTCCCTCTCTCTCTCTGTGGCTCTCTCTCTCAAATAAATTAATGCCATGGCCGGTGCTGTGGCACAGTGTGTTAAAGCCCCAGCCTGCAGCGCCAGCATCCCATATGGGTGCCAGTTCGTGTCCCAGCTGCTCCACTTCCGATCCAGTTCTTTGCTGTGGCCTGGGAAAGCAGTAGAAGATGGCCCAAGTCCTTGGGCCCCTGCACCCGTGTGGGAGACTTGGAAGAAGTTCCTGGCTCCTGGCTTCAGATAACCTCAGCTCTGGCCATTGCAGACATTTATGGAGTGAACCAGCGGAATGGAAGACGTCTCTCTCTCTCTTTGGCTCTACCTCTCTCTGTAACTCTGTCCTTCAAATAAATAAAATAATTCCAAAAAAAAATTAATGGCATAGATTGGTACCAGAAGACTAAAATCGCCATGTTTTTCTTCTATTTATTGATTCCACAGGGTGTTTATGCTATTACAAACATTAAAAAATGTGTAAGGATTACCAGAAAGTTCTTTGATGCTTGCAGTGGCCACCCTGTATGTCCATGAGTATCACGTTGTATCTAAGTGCTTGAATAAGTAGTATAGGCTTCGAAAAAGCGGAAGAGTGAAGTATGTGAGTGCAAGGAGCAAGAGAAAGGCTGCATGTAGAAGAATGAGTCTCTATTTACCAGTGTTAACTTTGACCCCAGAACCAAAGTGTAGCGAGCGTCAGTGTGTGTGAATGTTTGAGTGTATGTGAGTGCGTACGAATGGTCCATGTTCATTTGGAAGTCCCAAAGACCCTGATTAAAATTTTTTTAAAAATCAGCACCAAAATTGTCCATGATTTTTACAGCTGATCTCCTTGGGGCAGGGAGGGACTCAAGAGTAGGCAAGGCAGGAGGCCTTGCTGGAGGAAACCCTGTACAAACCTGCACATCCGTGCAGACTGGCCCTTTCACTGTTCCTCACGCTGTGAGGGGCGTGGCTCCGTGTGATCCATTCTCCTCGCGCATCAGTCACTGTGTCCATAAACCAATGACCACTGCTAAAGCAGCAAAACTCTTGCTGCAAATCCATCTCCTTGTTCCAAAATCTGCGTAATCAGTGGTGGAAAGTCACCAGCAATTAAACAAAGCAGAAGTTTACCAGCAGGTGGCAATAGAGGTAATTGTGTCTCCCAAAACATTAAATTTGTATTGTTTTATAAGCCGGATATGGGAACTTTCAAAACTTGGGTCCCACTTAACTTCAGTCTGCTCTGCTATTCTACAGGATGGAATCATTCAAGCAGAGGCACTGGAGCCAGAAACAGACATTTTTCCTTTACTAAGCTGCTCTTGTGCTTCATTTTCTGGCTGTGACTCTTCTAGGAGTTTGACGTTTTTAGTTGAAAAATTGGCAATAACAACAAAAATTATTTATAATCCCATAAATTAGATGTATTCACAATCAAGGGAGGCTTACAAAGGTGAAATAAATGCTGCTTTCAAATGTAATCTCCTGGTGATGTCTACCAGGTGGAACCCAAACTCTCACTTGGCACAAGCTGAAGCAGTTGAACAGCTTTTGAATATCCAAAAGAGCGCTAAGTTCACAAGTGAGTTTCTCAACATTTGTCAATTCCTTGTTAGATTTCAATGGGAAAAATAAAGGGTGAACACTGTGATGCAGCAGGCTGTGGTTCAGCAGATTAAGTCACTGCTTGCATAACTGCATCTCATACAGGGGTTCAAGTACTCAGGTTCCTGCTGCCCACATGGGAAACCCAGATGGAGTTCCTGGCACCTGGCTTCAGCCTGGCCTAGCCCCAACTGTTGTGGGCATTTAGGGAATGAACGGGTGCATAGAAGATCTCTCTGTGTCACTCCTTCTCTATCAATCTAAAAAATTCAAAAGGTACAAAAGAAGAAAAAACATTTCTCTCCTACACTTTCTCCTAGCCAGTGACAACTGATGCTCCCAGTTTCTGATGAGCACTTCCAAATATACTGTATGGACAATAAGCAGATAAATATATATGTATGTGTGTGCATGCACATACACAAATATACTTCTAAAAGTTTATGGGAAATGGAATTAAATATCCAGAATCTATAAAGAGCTCAAGAAATTGAATAACAACAAAACAGTTAAGAAATGGGCAAAGGACTTGAACAGGCATTTTTCAAGAGAGAAAATTCAAATAATCAAGAGACACTTGAGAAAATGCTCAGAATCACTAGCCATCAGGGAAATGAAATTCAAAACTACAATGAGGATTCACCTCACCCCAGTTAGAATGGCCCACATACAGATATCAACAAACAAGAAATGCTGGTAAAAGGTGTGGGGGAAAAGTTACCCTAACCCACTATTGGTCATAATGTAAACTGGTATAGCCACTGTGGAAGACATATGGAGATAACTCAGAAATATTAATATAGACTTACCATATTATCCAGCCATCCTACTCCCATGAATTTACCCAAACCAAGGGAAATCAGCATATGAAAGAGTTATCTGTACCTCCCCATGTTTATTACAGCTCAATTCATAACAGCTAAAATATGGAATCAACCCAGATGTCCATCAATGGATGACTTGGTAGAAAAAATATGGTATGTATACACTATGGAGTATTATTCATCTGTAAAAAAAATGAAATCATGTCTTTTGCAACAAAATAAACACCACTGGAAACCATTTTACTGAATGAAATAAACCAGTCCCAAAAAGACAGATACCATATGTTGTCCCTGATCTGGAGTAACTTATAGACTACCTAAAATGTAATGTGGTGGCTCCGTGGCTCACTAGGCTAATCCTCCACCTTGCGGCGCTGGCACACCGGGTTCTAGTCCCAGTCAGGGCACCGGATTCTGTCCTGGTTGCCCCTCTTCCAGGCCAGCTCTCTGCTGTGGCCCGGGAGTGCAGTGGAGGATGGCCCAAGTGCTTGGGCCCTGCACCCCATGGGAGACCAGGATAAGTACCTGGCTCCTGCCGTCGGATCAGCGTGGTGCGCCGGCTGCGGTGGCCATTGGATGGTGAACCAATGGCAAAGGAAGACCTTTCCCTCTGTCTCTCTCTCTCACTGTCCACTCTGCCTGTCAAAAAAAAATAAAAATAAAAAAAATAAAATGTAATGTATTAGAGTGAAATGGACATTTTGAGATTCAATGATTGTTTAGTCCTTGTCTCTTTTGTTGAGGAACTATGTTTTTTTTTTTTCTCCATACTATTAGTTGAACTCTTTACTTAGTGTAGGGTTAACCTTATAATCATTAAGTACACTGAAAATAGATCTTTGTAAAAATTAAGAGTGGGAATGGGAGAGGAAAGAGAAGGGTTGGAGCATGGGCAGGAGGGAGGGTAGGGTGGAAAGTATCACTATGTTCCTAAATGGGTATATATGAACTACATGAAACTTGCATAACTTAAATAAGACTTTTTTAAAAGAATTGTAAAAGTATGAACACAAAAAAGAAAGTGGAATTAAATGATAAGTTTATTTAGGTGCAAAAATTTTGGAAATTCCTGCCTAGTTTTTTCATAACATGCATTTTCTATGGATTTTTGAAGACCCTGCAGGTCTATGTGTGTGTATGTTTCTATTTATAGATGCCCTTTATTTCCTTGGTTTTGCACAAGTGATAGCATGCTTAACACGAATGCACCTTGCTTTTTTGGTTTTACTTTAGCCATATATCTTGGCAATCATTCTACATCAATCTAGAAAGAACTTTTTCTTTTTTTTTTTTTTGATTGCCACAGATTATTATGTTGTATGAATAACTCATAATTTATTTAATTAGACCACTACAGATAGTCAGTAAAGACGTTTCCAATTGTATGCTCTGAGAGACCATTCTGCCATTCATCACCTGTCTCAGAAACCATTTGGGCATATGTGGGAAGAAAAAATTCCTGCAGGTACATTTCTTAAGTTTGATGAAAACTGCACAGCCGTCTTTCTTAGGGGTTGTAGAGAGTGCCTGCATCCCCTCACACTCTTGCTCCAGTTTCCAGAATTCTCTTTGCTATTCTTACTTATTATTATTACCATGTGATTTTTTGTGCTTTCTTTTATTTATTTATTTATTTATTTATTTGAAAGGCAAAGAGAGAAGAGAGAAATCGTCCATCTGCTGCTTCATTCCCCAAATGCCTGCAACAACCATGGGCTGGGCCAGGCCACAGCCAGGAACCAGGAACTCCATCTGAGTCTCCCACATGGGTGGCAAGAACTGATATACTTGGGCCATCATTCACTGCCTTCCCAGGTGCAGGAAGCTAGACTGGAAGCAGAAGAGCTGGGACTCAAACCAGAGCTCTAATATGGGATGTAGACATCCCAAGCAGCAGCTTAGCCTGCTACACCACAACACCAATCCCCTATAAAAATTTTTTAATCAGTCTTACTCCAATGATACATCATGTATGAGTTTTCTTAGAGTTGGATTAAATATATCAATTAATTGGTAGTCCTCTTGATGGTGTTGAGTCTTTTTATGGGTGCTTTTCATTTTCTACAGAGTTTATTTCTATCAAAGATAGCAACTAGGTATTGTTAGGAAAAGAGGCACAGAATAGAGAGGAGGCAGTATACGAATTTACAACCAGACCAATTTATTCAGAGAAGATAAATTCACAGAGATGGATGACCAACTGCTGGCGTGTACATGATGAAATTCACAGCAGAAGACCTCAACTCCAGGGCCAGGCCTTTTTATATTTTAGGAGGGCTAGAGATGGAGGAGGGGGCAGAGGGGAATTCCTGGAACTGGTTGGGGCCTTGGGAACCTGGAAAAGAATGCAGGGTGGGATATGAAGGCAATAGGGTGTGAGACCCAATTGAGATTCAAGGGCAAGGAATGCATTCCAATGTTTATCAATCTTTTGGGCAGTGAGCAAGAATGGCTGAAGCTTATCTCTTTGTTCCATCAGATATTTTCTGTAAGGAAGTAATAAGGCTAAATTAGATCATCAAGGCAGCACCCTGATCCAAGAATGTTAGTGTCCTGTACGAAGAGATTCTTTGGGACTGGTGCTGTGGTGCAGCTGGAAAGCCATCGCCTGCATTGCCGGCATCCCAGCTGCTTCACTTCCCATCCAGCTCTCTGCTACGGCCTCGGAAAGCAGTAGAAGATGGCCCAAGTGCTTGGGTCCCTGCACCAGCATGGGAGATCCAGAAGAAGCTCCTGTCTCCTGGCTTTGGAATGGCCCAGCTCCAGCCATTGTGGCCATTTGGGGAGTGAACCAGTGGATAGATTCTTTTTTTTTTTTTTTTTTTTTTAGATTTATTTATTTGAAAGACAGAATTACAGAGGAAGAAAAGACAAAAAGGAGAGAGAGAGAGAGAGAGAGAGATCTTCTCTCTGCTGGTTCACTCTCTAAATGGCCCCAGTGGCCAGGGCTGGGCCAGGCCAAACCCAGGAGCTAGATGCTTCTTCCAGGTCGCCCATGTGGGTGCAGGGACCCAAACATTTTTCCCAGGCCATTAGCAGGGAGTTGGGTCAGAAGTGAAGCAGCTAGGACTTGAACTCATACCCATATGGGATGCCGGCATCACAAGGTGGTGACTTTATCCACAATGCCAGCCCCAAGAAGAAAGTTGCATACAGTGAGAAGGGAATCATCTCCAAACCAGAAAAAGCATGTTCACTGGAAATCTCCCCTGCTAGACTTGACCTAGAACTCCAGAACTATGAGAACATAAACTTTGGTTGTTGAGCTACTTGTCTACGGTATTTTCTTCTGGGAGCTCAAGCACACAACCTTTAATTTCTTAATTTTGTTAAATCTGTCAGTTAGAACCAGAACAACATAGAATACTTAGAATTGTGGACATTTTTCCTCTTCTTTTAGAGCTGAAAGAGCACTTTTCTATTATTTAAGCACAAAGCATATATATAAATATATGAAGAAAGGAAAGATAGTTCTGTTTTTATTGAGTTTTTGTGGCATTTGCTGAAAATTAACAAATGCTTTTTTGCATAAAATGATAATGATCAAATATTGCTTCTTTTTAGATCTACTGATGGACTGAACTATGTTAATATCTTCCTATTACTTTCTTTTTATATTGTTTTATAGCATGTCTTTTTTAAAGATTTATTTATTTATTTGAAAGGCAGTTACAGAGAGGCAGAGGAAGAGAGAGAAAAAGAGGTCTTCCATCCACTGGTTCACTCCCCAGATGGTTGCAATGGCCAGACCTACACTGATCCAAAGCCATGAACCAGGAATTTCTTCTAGGGTCTCACATGGGTGCAGGGGCCCAACGACTTGGGCTATCTTCCACTGCTTTCCCAGGCCATAGCAGAGAGCTAGATTGGAAGTGGAGCATCTGGGTCTCCAACCAGTGCCCAAATGGGATGCCAGCACTGCAGGCAGCGGCTTTATCTGCTGTGCCAGAGAACCGGCCTCACCATCTGTCTTTTTATCTATCTATTTTTACAGCAGATTTTTATGTTCTACTTAAACCTCTTACTACTTTCTGAATACTTAGTAATTTTTGCTTTTATTTCCTTTGTGAGCCAAGAGTTGCTTTAAAAATGTTTGTTTTTATTTCCTACTTTAGAATATTTTGCTTATTTTGTTATCTTGCTTAAGTATTGAGATACAGCTTTATGTCATTATGAACTGAATGTTTTCTACACTATTCGTACATTTGGGAATTTATTGATGCTTTTCTTTGGCTTCAAATGTGGTCAACTACTGAGACTCTCCCAAAGCACATGAAGACATGGCATCAGGTTTAGGGGAGAGTTTGACACACATCAACCAGATGTGCCTCAGGAATTGTTATTTAGGTCTTCTACATCCTTATACATCATACTTGGTTTATACTTACCTGTATGGACTAAGGGAACTGAATTAAAATGTCCTGCTACTGAAGTGTTCCCTTTTCCTTATCACCCTGTTTTCCATGGTTTTTGCTGTGTGATTGTTGGTTCTTCTTACTTCTAGTTGATCATCTGACTTCATAAAAAAATCGTACTCCTAAAATACCATCAAGAGTGATTCTTTCTTTGACTTTCTTAAGCTTTTAACTTTCATGCCATTAAGATCGTGTCCTGCTGCATTTGCTGCCATTGCTCTGCCCATCATGTCATTCTCATCTGTTCTGATTTGCTTTGGTTAGATCACCTATGCAGCCTCTAGGTGGTAGTTGGATTTTTGCTTTGTGATCCAAACTGAGAGTCTCTTCATTTTTGACTTCTGTTATCTATTGAAATGCATTCCGTTCCAATACCCATGACCACTGGATATGAACTATTTGGAAACAGAGTTGTTGTAAATGCAGTAAGTTAACATGAGGTCACACCTGAAGATGGGTTCCTAATCCAATATGACTCATGTCCTTACGAAAAAGGGAAAATTAGAGTCAGGCACGTAGGAAGAATGCCAGGTAAGGATTAGAGTTATGCGATCACAAGCCAAAGAAACATGAGGAGTTACGAGAAAGGCTCAGGACAGATCCTTTCCCAGGACCTTCAGAGAAAATACAGCTCTGCTACAACCTTAATCTCAGACTTTCAGGCTCCAGAGCTGCAAAGCAGATTTCTGTTGCTTAAGCCACATGACTTGTGGCACTTTGTTACAGCAGCCTTAGCAAACTAGGACAACTTCTCTGTAAATATCATTTGATTCACTTGTTATCAGGGGTATTTCATACTAATTTTTAAAATCTTTCTTATGTCTTAATAGGTACAAATTCATAGCAAATTGCTGAGGACTTAACTAGATACTGCAAGAGATAAAAGGATCCATAAGTCACCCTTAAACTTTTCTAAACCCTTACAACCCTAGGAAAATCCAGAACTGCTTACACCTGTACCAACACTGGCACACTCTAAAAATCTCAGATAAGTCAGCTAAAAGCCAGCCAGCTGCTTTTTAGAACCTCATGACTGTCACAAATCAAAGCATTGAAACTGATAGTAGTCATTCCAACAAAAGAAAAGTAAACCCAGACTCCCCGTTGCCTGATCCAAAGATCCTAGCTGGGGCTTGCCTGGCCATTTATAACACTGGGGCATCTTCTTCCTCCTGTAAGGGTAAGTCTCTCGTGTAGCTGTGAAACGCTAACAAGAAAATGAAGTCACCTAAGGCACCTGAGACCGAATCTGAGGGTTCTGTTCCTAAGTGTCATCTTGCCCTTGAACTCTCCATGTTCTTACTATGCATCAACAGGGTTTTTTTGTTTTGCTTTGTTTTGTTTGTTTTGTAAAACCTAATTTACCGGTATTCACTGCAACGCATGCAGCAGAACTAGAGGGCACATGCAGCAGACTCTGGCCTGGGTAGTGAAGGGCTTGGCGATGCACCTGAGAGGTGCCCTGCATGTTGGCTTTGAAGAGCAGCCCAAGGCGCTGAAGAGGCCTCATGCAGTCACGCATCCCTTCCCTCCACGCTTCTGCTTCTCTTCTTCCCTCCACAGCGCAGCTGCCATGGAAGAGAACACCAGGGATTTAATTGGAAGAACAGGATCAATGGGAAGACTTTCGGACCAAAAATAAGGATGCAAGTGAAACGTTTAGTGTTTGGAATGTGGATAATTCCCAAACTGGCAGGAATGGCAGCCATCAGAAGAGAGGAAGGAATGACAGAACCATCGCTCAGGAGCTGGCACTGTGACGTAGCAGGTAAAGCCTTCACCTGCAGTGCCAGCATCCCATATGGATGCCGGTTCAAGACCCAGCTGCTCCACTGCTGATCCAACTCTCTGCTATGGCCTGGGAAAGCAGTAGAAGATGACCCAAGTCCTTGGGCCCCTGCACTGGCGTGGGAGACCAGGAAGAAGCTCCTGGCTCCTGGCTTCGGATCAGTGCAGCACCAGCTGTTGTGGTCAATTGGGGAGTGAACCAGTGGATGGAAGACCTCTCTCTCTCTCTCTCTCTCTCTCTCTCTCTCTCTCCCTGCCTCTCTGTAACTGTGCATTTAAAATAAATATTTATATTAAAAAAAGACCATACCTCTGCACTAATCTACAAAGCACACATCATCTTACTTAAAATACACCCCCAAAGGAGGGAAAAAAACATTACTGCACTCGCTATAAACTTCACTATTGGAAAGATTAAAAACTAACTCAACGGAAAAATGAATGAACAAGCTTACTTGCTTCCCTATAAGCACTTATGCCAGTATATTTTTAAAATAGGCTTTTTTTCAGAGTAGTTCACAGAAAAATTGAGCAGCAAGTAGAGATTCCTCTTACCAACACCGCCCCCAGGTGTGAATCCAGCCCCACCCCAGCATGGACCTTCCCTACCACCATCATACATTTGTTACTGTCAGTGAGCCTACACTGACATAGCGATGTCTCCCACAGTCTGTGGTCTACACAATGTTCACTCTTGGTGTTGCACATCTTATGGGTTTAGACAGGTGTACAGTGCTGCGTGTCCACTTGTGCAGTATACACAGCAGTTCCACTGCCCTGGAGTCCTCTGCGCTCTCCCTACCCTCGTCCTTCCCTCCCCCACAACTGCTGGCCATCACTGAGTTTTTGCTCTCTCTTCAGCTTTGCCCTTCCCAGAATTTCACATAGCTGGATTCATAATTTTGGGACACTTTTAGATTGATTTTTTTCATTTAATAACGTGCCTTTAAGGCTCCTCTGTGTTTTTCCTTGGCTTGATAGCTCATTTCTCTTTAACTCTGGAATGTACAATTGTTCATGAATCCATTCACCAACTGAAGGACATCAGGGTTTCTCCCAGGTTTTTGAAATCATGAATAAAGCTCAGTAAGCATCCATCCACTGTTGTGCAAACAGACATTTTCAAAGGAGCACTGACATTGGATCATATGACAACACTATGTTTAGTTTTGTAAGAAACTGCCGAACTTGCAAAGTGACTGTAGCATTTTGCACTCCGCTAGAGATGAATGAAAATTCTTATTGTTCCACACTTTACCAGCATTTGGTGTTGCCAGTGGTTTTGATGTGGGCCATTCTAATTGTGTGTCATGGTATCTCACTGTTTTGATTTATATATCCCTAATGACATGTGATGCTGCACATGTTTAATGTTCTTATTTGTCATTTCTATGTCTTCATCAGTCAAGTGTCTCTTCAGGTCCTTGGCCCATTTTTTAAATTGGGCTGTTCATTTTCTTACTGTTCAGTTTAAGTTGTTCTTTACATATTTCAGATAACAGTCCTTTATCCTATGTGTCTTTGGGGGATATCTTCTTATAGTCTGTGGCTTGTTGTCTCATTCTCTTAATATTATCTTTCACAGAGCAGAAAACTTTTTAATGAAATCTATCTTATTAAGTATGTCTTTCAAGAATATAGCCTACCTTTATCTTTTTATTAAAGATATTTATTTATTTATGCAGGGTCTTAGTCCACCCAAATGAGGATGGACTGGGTCCTAGGAAAGGGAAGTGCGCCGCTCACCCGTTCCCCAGCCTCCCTTGATCCCGGAGACAATCAGACGCTGCGGGGAGTCAAGTCGGGCAGGAACTCATTTATTTTTGTGCAGTAAGCCTCTTTTAAAGCAAAAATCCACAGAGCTATAGGGAAGGGGAAGAGAAGCCAGCCAATCATTTTAAAGGTTACCCTATCATGCGCTCAGTTTCCATAAGGTCCACGCGCTGTTCACGCACTGACGTCATCTCTCCTGATGCCTGTACCCAGTCAAGTTTTCTTGTAAACAACTCGGACTCTGCCCATCTAACTTCCTCTCTGCGCCATCTTTGCCACCCTCATGCCCCGCAGATTATTCTATTTGAAAAGCAAAAAGACAAGAAGAGATGGAGAGAGATCTTCCACCTGCTTATTCACTCCTCAAATTGCCACAACAGCCAAGCCTGGACCTGACAAAATCCAGGAACTTCATACAGGTCTCCTACATGGGTGGTAGGGGCCCAAGCACTTGGGTCATCATCTGGTGCTTTCCCAGGAGTATTAGTAGGGAGCTGGATTCCAAGTGGAGTAGCAGAATTCAAACCAGCACACTGATATGAGTGTTGCAAGTGTAGGAATAACCCACTGTGCCATAGCACCAGCCCTGTGATCCATTTTGAGTTAATTTTTGTAATGGCATAAGGTCTGTATCTGGAATAATATTTTTGCACTAAGGTGTCCAGTTGCTCTTGCATCATTTATTGAAAAAACTCTCTTTTCTCTCTGGATTGCTTTTGCTCTTTTGTTGAAGATCAGTTGATTATATCTATGTGGGTCTATTTCTGGGGTTTCTATTCTTTTCAGTTGATTTTTTTTAAAGATTTATTTTATTTATTTGAAAGTCAGAATTACACAGAGAGAGGAGAGGCAAAGAGAGAGAGGGAGAGAAAAAGAGAGGGAGAGAGAGAGAGAGGGAGAGAGAGAAAGAGGTCTTCCATTTGATGGTTCACTCCCCAATTAGCCACAGTGACCAGAGCTATGCCAATCTGAAGCCTGGAGCCAGGAGCTTCTTCCCGGTCTCCCACGCAATTGCAGGAACCCAAGGACTTGGGCCATCTTCTACTGCTTTTCAGGCCATAGCAGAGAGCTGGATCGGAAGAAGAACAGCCGGGACTAGAACTGGCACCCATAGTGGATGCTGACACTGCAGGCCAGGGCATTAACCCGCTGCACCACAGCATCGGCCCTGATTATTTATTGATTCTTGTTGCCACTACCACAATATCTCATTTACTACAGCGTTACAGCAAATATTCTTGAGCAATGTCATTTCTCCAACTTCTTCTATACTGAGTTGACTATTTGGACCTTTTACCTCAACATATATGTTTTAGAAGAAATTCATCAATATTCACAAAGTAACTTGCTAGGATTTTGATTAGGATGGTACTGAATCTATAGATCAAGTTAGAAAGAGTTAAATTTTTAGGCAATATTGGGCCTTCCTTCCCATGAAAATGGAATACCTTTCCATTTATTTAGTTATTCTTTGATTTCTTTTATTAGAAAGAATGTAGTTTTCCTCATACATATCTTGTATATATTTTGTTAAATTTATCTCTAAGTATTTCATTTTGGAGGGTGCTAATATAAAGGCAACGTGCTTTTAACTTCAAGTTCATCACTAAATAGAAAAACAATTGACTTTTTTTAAAGATTATTTATTTATTTGAAAGGCAGAGTTACAGAGAGAGAAAGGGAGAGACAAAGAGAGATCTTCTATCTGCTAGTTCACTCCCCAAATGGCTACAATAACTGGAACTGGGCAGATTCAAAGCCAGGAGCCAGTAGATTCTTCCAGGTCTCCTTGGGCTATACTCCATGGCTTTCCGAGGTGAATTGACAGGGATTTGGATCAGAAATGGAGCAGCCAGGACTCAAACCAGTGCCCGTATGGAATGCCAGCCCTGCAGGCAGCGGCTTTACCCAGTATGCCGTAGAACCGGTCCCAATGATTGATTTTTGTGTATTAAGTTTGTATCCTGCAAACTTTTATCGCCAATGCTGGAAGCCAGGTGGCCACACGGCCCAACTACCGGTGTCAGCTCCACCCCCATCCTAATAGGATTCACTGCTCCTAATTCCCTGCCAGCCCCCACCCCCCCACACACACACAAAGTTTTAAAAGGACCTGTTCCTGGCCGGCGCCGCAGCTCAGTAGGCTAATCCTCCACCTTGCGGCACCGGCACACCGGGTTCTAGTCCCAGTCGGGGCGCCGAATTCTGTCCCGGTTGTCCCTCTTCCAGGCCAGCTCTCTGCTGTGGCCCGGGAGTGCAGTGGAGGATGGCCCAAGTACTTGGGCCCTGCACCCCATGGGAGACCAGGAGAAGCACCTGGCTCCTGCCATCGGATCAGCATGGTGCGCCGGCCGCGGCGGCCATTGGAGGGTGAACCAACGGCAAAGGAAGACCTTTCTCCCTGTCTCTCTCTCTCACTGTCCACTCTGCCTATCAAATAAATAAATAAAGTATATTATTTTATTTCTAAGTGTTTGAGGATTTTTTCAGCTACCTGTTGTTGATAACCTGCTGTGATTTGAGAGCAGATATGATTATCTGATTTATGTGATTATATGACTTTATCTATTATATGATTTCTGTTCTTTGAAATTTGTTAAAGTATTTTACAGCTCAAAATGTGGTCTGTCTTGATGAATGTTGCATGTGAGCAGGAGAAGAGTGTGTATTCGCTGTTGTTAGATGAAGTCTATAGATGTCAATCATAGCCAGTTGATTTGTGGTGCTGTTGAACTCAACCATGTCCTTACTTGGTTTGTCCATTTTTGATAGCAGGGTTTTGATGTCTAACTACAATGGCAGAATAATATTCCATTGTGTTTATATTTCTTCTACTTTTCAAATTTTAGTTGAGCACTTTATATGATTCCATTTTGTCAGCTTTTTATACTTTTTTTTTTTGCATTTTTCATTTTTAATGGTTTCCTGGAGTTGCATTTACAGCTGAACCAAGTCCAGTTTCAAATGACACTTTATGATTTCTCAGATGGTGCAAGTACCTTTTAAAAACAATATTCCTGGGGCCGGCGCTGTGGCATACTGGGTTAAGGACACTGCCTGCAGTCCAGCATCCCATATTGGCACCAGTTCAAGTCCTGGCTGCTCCTCTTCCAATCCAGCTTTCTGCTATGGCCTGGGAAAGCAGTAGAGGATGGCCCAAGTCCTTGGACCCCTGCACCCGCATGGGAGACCCGGAGGAAGCTTCCAGCTCCTGGCTTCAGATAGGCCCAATTCCTGCCATTGCAGCCATTTGGAGAGTAAGCCCAAATGGAAGACCTCTCTCTCTCTCTCTCTCTCTCTCTCTCTCTCTGCCTCTGCCTCTCTGTAACTCTGCCTTTCAAATAAAGTTTTTAAAAAATTTTTAAAAATCTAATATTCCTAAGTCCTCCTTTTACCCCTTATGCTATTGCTGCTAATCATTTCACTCTGATAGAAGCACATCCAATCATGTAGACATGGGCATATAAATATAAGCAATCATAATTATATGTATAAGTATACACATGAATGCTTTATTGCCATTATTATTTTGAATAAATGTATCTGTTATACCAATTAATAATAAGAAATAAATTTTTATCTTATTTTCATTTATTTATTATATAGGAATTTCTTTATGTAGATCTGAGTTTCTAGTTTCTATTATTTTCCTCCTTCCTAATAAAATTTCTTGTAAGTCAGGCACATGGACAACAATTTTTCTCAATTTTTGTTTGCTTGAGAGAGTATTTTTTCTTCATTTTTGGGAGATAATTTCACAAGGAACAGCATTCTTGGTTGATTTTTTGCTCTCTCAGCAGTGCAAGCATTTTTCTCCACTCTTCTTGCTTGCATGGTTTCGGAATTCTTACTTTTGATTCCTCTGTAGGTAAGGTGTTTTTCCCCTCTGGCTCTTTCCTCTTTTTCTTTGCCTTTGATCTTCCACAGTTGGGGTGACATGGCTGGCTGGATTTTTGTTTGCTGCTGTTGTTGTTCTGGTATTCATTCTCCCTGGTATTCTCTGAGCTTCCCAGATCTGTAGTTTTGTGACTGACATTAATTTGAGAGAATCTGCAGCCATTATTGCTTCAAATATTCCTTCTCTTCTTATCTGTCATCCTTCTCCTCATGATTGTGCCATTATGTGTAAATTACACCTTTGGAGATTAACTCAATAGTTCTTGGATAAGCTCTTCCTTTTTGGGGGGCGAGAGGTTTAAAATAACCTTTATTTTCTCAAAGCTAATAAGTGCATTACAGGAAACTTAAAAACACAAGAAGCAAGGAACCAAGTCATCTGCAATCACAAGCAGTTGAGCTCAACATGTCCTTCTGGGTGCCATTGTTGCGCACACACAGCATCCACTTTTACATGACTGAGCTATGGAATGTATGGGTCATGTGTTTTCATACTTCATGAGTATTTACCAATTCAAAATCCCAAAGCTGTATGAGTATTTTGTTAATCAAAAATATACTACATCAACTCAATCTGTTAGGAAAAAATGTAATTGATTTTCTTGGGAACAAAAATTTTGTAAAAGACAAAAATAGCAACAGGCCTCTCAGTACAAGTTTTGGCCGAGTTACAGTTAAGACGTTGCATTCCCTCACTGCCTTACAGCGACACACACAGCAGCGGTGCATACTGAGCGCTGTGTTTCTAAGAGGATTCAGGATCAGATGGGTGTGGGGAGCAACCCGGACTGGACTGAGTTACTGGAATTAAGACTTATTCTATGCATCTGCTCTCCCACAATATGGCGCTGGGAGAGGAGAAAACAGCTTCTACGCAGCTGCCTCCAGTTCAGCCAATAAACTGTAGGACTTGCTCCTGATTGGAGAGCAGCATACTCGGCGTGTGGGCAGCCGAGTTAGGATTGGCGGAGGAGGACTATAAAGGAGGAGAGAGACGGCATGCACCAGGAACATCTAAGGGGAACATCTAAGGGGAACACCTGTGCAGCCCCCGAGAAAGCCGGCCGGCGGTGTGCCGCTCCCCTGCGGAAGTGGGGAATGTGGCCAGGGGGAACCGCCCTTCCACGGAGGTGGAAAGGACAGTAGCCAACCCGGGAAGAACCAGCAGCAAACCCGGGGAGGGCCGAGCAGACGAAAGAACAGCGCAGGGTCCTGTGTCGTTCCTCCACGAAGAGGGGGAGCGACAGATGGGTATTACCAAAATAGTAGCAAGAAGGCATGTCTGCATTCACTTACTTAATGTACACCTTCAGCACAGCCAAAAGAAGTGCACATCCACCAACGGCTATCATCAAAATGTAGATAGGACACCTCTTGCTTTGTACTTCCTTCTGTCCCTCTGCTGCCGGCCCTGTGAGGACGTTCTGATACATGCTGACTGCTCAGAGGTGGTTTAACGATGCCAGGTCCAGGATGCATCTTTTTTGTCAATTATAACAAAAAAACACAAACTGCCTAATTCACCAACTCTACATTTTATCATGCATTGCCACCCCAAGACATCTATAAGATACAGCTGTTGTAAAGAATGAACTTTGTCTGCAATAAACATGAGTATTTACCAAAAAAAGTCCCTATACACCTACTGGTTTAATCTAAAAGCATCTTCCAGATTTGGAGATACTAGTAACAAACCCTTCCCTTCACCTCCCCTTCCACCATTCCAGTGACTAAGTCCGGGACTGTGACATCTCCCTCCCAGAGGAGGGCTAGCAAGGGTCACTCCCAGAAGATAGTCCTTTCCTAAAAACTACCAAGAGGGGCTTTATATAGGGATTATCTTACTACCTCTACTTTTAACATAGTTTGGGCATTAGGACTTATTTATCTTTAATATACAGCAATATTAACTAAAATGCACGCATATAACAATGGATAGACAATGGGAACAATCTAACAATCTAACCCTTCTATGCAACCTTCCTCATGATACCCCCGCCCATGGCTGCCTACCACCCAGTGACTCCAGCATTCTCTCCAAGACATCAAGTTTAATGCCATTCCCAAAATGCAACCACTCTTATGACATAACAAACTACCTAAACGGGTGTTACTTTTAAACACATAGAGAACACATGTTTCCAGTAAGGACTTCAGTTTCCCACCAACCACAGGGTAGCCGCTAAAACACCCACACATGTAACAAAAGGTCCTAATGTCAATGTCTTCTCTTCCTTTTTAACTTTGGTCACTTTTCTCTCTGCTCTTCAGTTGTCCGAGTCTCTATCGAGACTCCTCTCCTCAGGCACTGAGGTTCTTTCCTCAGCCTTAAGCCCGTCAAACGTATGCTTCATTTGTTTTACCCAGTTTTTCAATCTCTAGCCATTCTTTTCGATTCCTAGAATTCCTGTCTATTCACAATACTCATCTGTTCTTGCATGCTGTCTACCTTTTCCACTCATGCCTTGGCAGATTGATTATGATTATTTTAAATTCACAGTCCACTATTTTTCAAAGATTTATTTATTTACTTATTTGCAAGGCAGCATTACAGCCCTCTGATTGGGTTTGCTGTTTTTGGGACTGTGCATCTGGACCATGCATTTTACCAGTGCTTCTCAGTGTTGCCTGCTCAGGTGGGTGGGGATCGACAAAGGAGTCTGGGTTGAGTATTTCCCTTTCTTCAAGTTGGTTGGGCTCCGATAAGGCCCCAGAAGTCTAGGCTCTGTGACCTCATTTCTTTGGCAGATCTAAGAAGAACTGCAGATTTTTCAGTTCCTTTGATTTTTTTCAAATGGCATATTTTAGGCAGACAACACCAAATTTTGATATTCACACACATGAAGAAATGATTATGACAGTCTAGCAAATCATCCCATAGTGGCCTTCTTCCTTCTTTTTGTTTAAAGATTGACTTATTTATTTGAAAGTAAGAGTTACAGAGAGAGGGAGGAGAGAGACACACAGGAGAGAGAGAGAGATCTTCCATCTGCTGATCCCCAGATGGACAGCAATGGCCAGGGCTGGGCCAGGCTGAAGCTTTTGTACCTGAGCAAGTGCAAACACACACATTGATAAAATCTGATGGTCCTTTATTGCCAGCTGTGGAGAGAGGCTCATGCCCTAACGAACTCTCAACTCCAAAGCCCAAAGGGAAAAACCACAAAATTGGGAGGGGAATACATGGTTGCTAGGATCAGGGGTAGATACCTGGTTACTGAGGTCAAGCTAACCCAAAGCCTATGTGAAACTAATATCAATTATAATCTTAACAATACCACTTATAACCTTAACAATTTTAATTATAATCTTGACAGTAATCCAGGTATTGTCCTAAATTGCATGTAGGACATAGACAAATTGCAATCTTATCATTAACCCAGGTGCAGCCTATCTGTTTTTAAGCTTGAGTGATCATGCTAGAGGGTTTCTATGCTTTGCCAAGTGTGATGCAGCAGACTGCTATTGTCTGAATGTTTTAGATCCTAGTTTCAGACCAGAGTCTCACGGTGTGTGGTGGGGTGAGGGGTGCTTTCTCAAGATGGGGTCTTGAGTGCTCTAAAATGGAGTCCCTACTGTTACTTCAGCACCAAGAGCCAGGAGCTTCATCCAGGTCTCCCACGTGGGTGGCAGGGCCCCAAGCACTTGGGCCATCTTCCACTGCCTTTCCCAGGCTATTAGCAGGGAGTTGAATTGCAAGTGGAGCAGCCAGGACAGAAATCAGCGCTCATATGGGATGCTGGTGTCTCAGGCCATGGCTTTACCTGCTACGACATAATGCTAGCCTGCATGGTGGCCTTTGTGTCTGTGTGGTAAGAGCACCTAAAATCTACTCTCAGCAAATTTTCAGTATACAGCATGACTGATAGTCCCTAACTTGTGACAATTCAGCTTAAAATATTTCATCTTTACAGTGGTGCCAAAGTGATATACATTACATAGAAATTGTCCTTTGAATTTTGAGCTTTGGTATTTTCCCAGGCTAGCAATACATGGCAAGATAGTCTCCAGCGATACTGGCCTACAGCAGTGAGCACAGCCCCCAGTCAGCCAAGTGCCCACAGGTAAATGATGCTACTCTACCTTGCACTGCGTTACTAAGGGATAACCTTCAGTGAATTCATGAATAGATGCAGCTTTTTACACATGAGGTTTTCCACTTATAGGTGTTACCCTACCATAAACCAAGGTGCATCTGTTGTAGTTGTCGTTGTCATGGTGTGTGATCTCTACACTTACCACTCTCCATCACTGCCAATGTGCACCTTTGACCTACTCCCCACCTCTTCCCTCTCCCTGCCCCTGGCACCACCCTTCTACTCCCTGCACTTAGCATTTCACTTCTTGTTAGGATGCAACATTGACCTCCATGCTCCTTACGTCCTTACATCAGGATTTAAAAATCGGCTAAGGTACTATAACCTCACAAAGCAACTCTTAGACAAACCAGCGTGACGCTGAGCTGACAGCCAAGACCCAGGTGACAAGAGAAGCTCAGCAGGTTTTCTGAGCCCACATAGCACATTGGAAGCTGAGCAGGGATACGATTTTGAAAGCCTAACTCCCAACCCCCTGTGCAGACCGCACTCCCCGTAAACAAACTAGCTACCAGCTAACCCACATAAATATGCTCGAAAATAGCCACTGTGGCTGCCAAACTCAGCTCCTTGTACACAGTCAATAGGCAAAGGAATCCAAAGCCAGGACCTTCTGTACACACATAATCACGAGAGCTCAGCCCGGAGAGGCCCTGCTCCAAGGACCAGAGAACCCAACACCCTTGGCAGTCAGTACAGGGGCTATCTGGTGCTTGTGTATGCATTCTCAATTTTTGAAATGCTTTTCTGTAATGTATCTCAGATGCCACTCCCAAACACACCAGCAGACTGTGAAATCTTATATTTCTTGTTTTGTTTTCAGAAATTTAGTGCTCCAGGGTGGGCATTTGGCATAGCAATTAAGATGTCACTTAAGATTCCTGAATCTCGTATCTGAGTGCCTGGGTTCCAGCCCCAGATCTGCTTCTGATTCCACCTTCCTGCAAATACCCTCCCTTGAACACAGCAGGTGATGGCTCAAGTATTTTGGTTTGGGCCACCTGTATGGGAGACCTGGACAAGTTCTGGGTTCCTAACTTTGGCTTGGCCAAGCCCCATCTATTTGTGGGGATTTGGGGAGTGAACCAATAAATGAGATGATTTTTTCTCTCTCTCTCTCTCACTCTCTTTCAAAAAAAATTAAAAAAAAAAAAAAAAAACATGTTAAGAATAGCATCCCAGCACTAGACGCCAGATCTGGCCTAATAAATATGAGGAAATGAGCAGGAATTCTGTTCTCTATGTGAAACGCAGAAGGTTTTCTCTGAGGTCAGAACTAGGTAGATAGACAGCCTTGCCCTGGAAGAGGCCAAGGTGGAGACACAGGGGCTGGTGTCATGGCTTAGCAGGTAAAGCCATCATCTGTAATGCAGAGGCTCATGTCCTGGCTGCTCCACTTCTGATCCAGCTCCCTGCCTATGGCCTGCGAAAAGCAGCAAAAGATGACCAGGTTCTTGGGTCCATGCCACCCATGTGGGAGACCAGGATGAAGTGCCTGGCTTCAGCTTGGCCCAGCGCTAGCTGTTGTGGCCATCTAGAGAGTGAACCAGTGGTTGGAAGATCTCTTTCTCTTTCTCTCCCCCCCCGCCCCCCTGTCTTTCCTTTGCACTCTCTCTGTAACTCTTTCAATAAATAAATCTTTTTAAAAATATTTAATTTAATTTAATTATTTGGGAGGTAGAGTTACAGACAGTGAGAGACAGAGAGAAAGGTCTTCCATCTGTGGTTCACCCCCAAATGGCCACAATGGCTGGAGCTGTGCCACTCTGAAGCCAGAAGCCAAGCACTTCTTCCCGGTATCCCACATGGGTGCAGGAGCCCAAGGACTTGGGCCATTTTCTGCTGCTTTCCCAGGCCACAGCAGAGAGCTGGACTGGAAGAGGAGCAGCCGGGACTAGGCTGCCAGTGCCGCAGGCAGAGGATTAACCTACTGCGCCATGGCACCAGTCCAAATAAATTTTCTTTAAAAATAAAAGGTGGAGACACAAAACAGATAAAGGAATCATGCATCTCTTGGTTACCAGGAAATGGAAAGATCCTATGCATGGTGTCTAACCCTAAGTAAATATCGTGACTTTATTATTTTCGGTTCCTCTGAATCTAGCACAGGATGTGACATGTAAAATCACCCAACTAAAGTTTGAAGAATGAACAAATGGAATATTCTCCACACACCACTGCCAATTTATGGCTCCTTCTTTGGAGAGATTAAATGGTTATTGAGCATCTATCAGGTTAAGGAC
The DNA here is from genome assembly GCF_051225735.1 of Oryctolagus cuniculus. Classification (NCBI taxonomy): domain Eukaryota; kingdom Metazoa; phylum Chordata; class Mammalia; order Lagomorpha; family Leporidae; genus Oryctolagus; species Oryctolagus cuniculus. Next base: position 69,091,230 of record NC_142870.1, read on the forward strand.
TAGATGCTTTCAAGCAGATAAAATTGCAAAACATCCCTGTAAGGATTAAGGAGAGACTCTGTAGTCAGTTCTTTACCAGACCACACGACAACGCCTCTACCTGACTCTCAGCGTTACCCACAGTGAGGCTCCACGCCTGCCTCACCCCCTTGACTGTCCCTGCATTCTGGCATCCTGCTCTTCAATTCTGGACTGTCTTGCCTGGCCTGGCCCACCTGTCTTAGCTTCCTTTGTAATCCACATCTTTTCATTTCTCCCTCTTCTAGGGAGCCTTGGCTCTCAAGTGATCGGCCGTGAGAATTCCTTCAGCTCTCAGAGTTGACGACACATATTTTGTACTCCTTTTTCCTCCTGTGCTGTTACTTCATGCTCGAGTCATGTTTGACCAGTTGGTTCTAAGTTCTTTAAGAACAGATTTGAATCAGCAGCGTGTCTAGCATAGATCTAGCAGGGGTCTACATAATGGGATCTCAATCAGCAGCTTTTCACTGGCTGGTTTGTTCTAAACACACGGCTGCAGAGTAACCTTTTTTTTTTTAAGATTTATTTATTTATTTAAAGGACAGGGGGAGAGAGAGGTGGAGAGAAAGAGAGAGAGACAGAGACAGAGATCTTCCATCTGCTGGTTAACTCCCCAAAATGGCCACAAGCCAGGGCTGGGCCAGGCTGAAAACAAAAGCCAGGAACTCCAGCTGGGTCTCCCATGTGGGTTACAGGGGACCAGTGATGATGGTTACTTGGGCCATCATCCACTGCTTTCCCAGGTACATTAATACAGGGAGCTGGATTGAAAGCAGAGTAGCTGGGACTCAAACCATCACTCCAATATGGGATGCTGAAGTTGTAGGTGGCTTAACCCACTGCAACACAGCACCAGCACCAGAAGCTCCCTATTATCTTCACTATTTGGAAACTTCCTGGAAGAAGGTAGTGTTTAGAAAGTCCTTCTCAGCTTGTGTTTATCCTGGTGGTTAAGACATCCACATCACACATTGGAATATCCAGATTTGACTCCTGACTCCCACTCCTGACACCAGCTTCCTGCCAATGCAGACCCTAAGAGGCAGCATTAATGGCTCAAGTAATTCAGTTCCTGCCACCCAGAGGAGACCCGGGATATGTTCTTAGCTCCTAGTTTTGGTCCTACTGCAGCCACAACATTTGAGAAGTGCACCAGAATACGGTAGCCCATTATGTATGTGTGTGTCTGTCTCACATCCTGCGTCCTCTCAAATAGCCTTTTTAAAGGCCTTCCCATAGCCAGATGAATTGTACTCTTATTTCTTCCCATCTCAGTCTTCTGCCCCTTTTATGATTCAACAGATTAGCCTTCACACTGGCCTCTCTCTCCCAGTTACCTTTAGCTTGCGCTATCTGTTGCCTCCAGTTCTCCAAATCTATCGCCCGCCATGATGTTGTCCTTGGATGTGTCTACTCTCTTACCTCTCTCAGTCCTTGCCCTAAGCCTGAACTTCACACCCTACTATCCTTTACTGTAGTGAAATCTAACAATATATCCAGGAAATTACACAAAATTTATAGAAATCAAACTACATCTCTGAATGGTAGTGGCAAATAATAAAATTATGTCATGCAGCCATCTGCAAGCTACCTACCAAAATCCATCCTCCACTTCTTCCTTGGCACATAGCTAGAGCACATTTCCCAAAATCCTTTGCAGTTAAGTAGAGCCATGCAACTAGATTCTTTCCAAAATGTAAGTAGATGTGTGCATATACTTCCCAGATGTGACCCATAAAAATCTGTGTCCTTCCCCACTCTCCCTGAGAGTGTCCCTAAGGGTTCGCAGACACACAGATAGTAAGAAGCCCAGGGTGGGTCTCTTAAGCACTTAGTGAGAAGAGCTGCACTCTGTATAGGAGCCTTGAACAATTACGTGATGAATTTCTTATGTGTTCAGGTCATCACACATTTGGGGAACACTGTGGCAGCAGTTCAGCCTATAATTGAAAAGCAGCAAATATTTGTCTAATATAAAGGGAGAGGGTAAAGCTATTGGTGGGTGTGACTTAAGTGTATATAAAATAGGATGAGGAAAGCTCATCTGAGGAAGGTTCTCGTAGCAAAGGCCTGGGCACTACCCATTGAGAACACTGTCAAAGATTATCCTGCCCTGGGAGGAAATCAGACTGCAGAGTCCCCCTCTGCTCCAGAAAGTCTCCAAGAAGCTACACTCGTAAGACGTGGAGAAGATGCTCTATTCTGCAGTCACCTCTGGTTTCCCATGGACTCTGTGTGCCAATTCTCAGTCTTTCCCACGAGAGTGCTTCTTGGACTGGTTGCAAAAGAGAGGTACAAAGGAGGTCTGGGAAAAGGGAAGCCACAGGCTCAGTCACAGAAGCTGTGATCTGGTTGTTTTATTCAAAGTCTAGCTTTGGAGGAGGGGTGAGAAGCTGGTGGAAACAAAGTCCTTAGCCCCACCCCATGTGTCGCCTATCAAATTACAGCACTGGAACTTAAACCCACCGGAAAGAGAAAACCACATCTCATTGGTTTTAAGAAATCAGTACCTGGTGAGAAAGACGAAAGCCCAACTTTACCATATGAGTTCCTTGTGAAGGCTGGCCTCCACCAGGCACCAGGAAAGGCTCAAAGACAGTGGTGGGGGGTCTGGGGTTGTCTGGAACACTGGGGAATGGGGGAGCAGGAGGCGGGCTGGGGAGGAGTTTTGCCTACGTTGAGTTTAGTCTGGGGCCTTGGTGCATCTCTGAGAACTTTCTCCGGGCTGGAAGATATTGTTTGCCAGCACCCAAACTGGAATGTCAGGACTTGTTTATACACTGCAAACAGCTTATTGCAGCTTAACCCAAGCTTCCCAGTCTAGGCCAGTCTGGTCTTCTCAGGTTCAAGTCTGGGTCTCCTCGTGCTTCTCCCTGGGAGAAAGAAGGGGGAGGAAAAGAGGGTTTCTCTGTGCTAAAATCTTCATGTAAAGGAAGAAGACCTCGGCTTTGTACTGCCATGAGGTTCCAGTCCGTCCCCTCCCAATGTGTCCCTTTCATGTTTCATATGATTCCAATATGACCCCACAGTTTCTCTGTCAGGGAGTTCTGGAACTCATCCACAAGAATACCAGCTAGCCAGTTCTTAAGCACCCATAGGACATACTCTGGATTGGATGTGGTTGATCTCCCAAAGGGTTCATGTGTTAGAAGCTTGGTCCCCAGTGTGGTAGTGTGGAAGTGGTTGGACCATTAGGGGTGGGCGCAGTGGGAGGTCTTTAGGGCACTGGAAGCATGCCCTCAGAAGACAGTAAAGTAGCTCCCAGGGGACCTTGAGTTGGTCGTCATGAAAGAGTTCTTATAAAAGAGCAATGGGGCCCGCATGTGGGGTAGAGGGTTGAGCCTCCCCTTGAAACCCCAGCACCCCATATCAGAGGACCAGTTTGATTCCCAGCTGCTCCACTTCAGATCCAGCTTCTTGTTAATGTGCCTGGAAAGGCAACAGAGGATTATTCGAATATTTGCATTCCTGCCATTCATGCGGGAGACCCAGATGGAGTTCCTGGCTCCTAGCTTCAGTCTGGCCCAGCCCTGGCTGCTACCGGCTTTGGGTGAGTGAACCTTTGGATGGAAGAGTGCTCGCTCTCTCTATCTGTCACTCTGCCTCTTGAATCAATCAATCAATAAATAAATCTTTTTTAAAAAGACAATAAAAGAACGAGCCTGGTCATCCGCTGACCTGCCTGGCCTCCGGTCTGGCAGTGTTAGTTCCTTCCTGCCATGGTGATGCCACTTGTCATGAAGACCTCATCAAGTGCTGAGCCGATTGCCAGCACCATGCCCTTGAACCTCCAGAAGTGTGAGTTAAAGAAATATCCTTTCTGAGGCCGGTGCCGTGGCTCACTTGGTTAATCCTCCGCCTGAGGCGCCAGCATCCCATTTGGGTGCCGGGTTCTGTCCCAGCTGCTCCTCTTCCAGTCCAGCTCTCTGCTGTGGCCCGGGAGTGCAGTGGAGGATGGCCCAAGTCCTTGGGAGACCAGGAGAAGCACCTGGCTCCTGCCTTCGGATCAGTGCAGCGCTGGCAGTAGCAGTCATTTGGGGGCTGAACCAACGGCAAAGGAAGACCTTTCCCTCTGTCTCTCTCTCACTGTCTGTAACTCTACCTGTCAAATAAAAAAAAAAAAAGAAAAGAAATATTCTTTCTTTACAAATAGTCAGCCTCAGGTATTTCATGATAGTAACCAAAAAGTACTAGAGTGTGGAAATCTAACAAAGAGCACAGACATCTAAGAAGAAGGGCAAGACTTGGACTGCAAGCTGTTGAGAGAAGGCTTTGCAGAGGAAGAGGAAATGAACCTGAGTCTTAGTGAATGAGCAAGGCTCAGTTACACAATGAGAAGATGAAGGGATTTCAGATTGAAGGGACTATACAGGCAAAAGGGACTACAAAAGGGTCAGTAGGGAGCCAGTATGTGTGAGAGCCAGACTGGATGAAATTCCCAGGAGAACTGAATTCTCCATGGGGCAACCTCTACAGCCTTCAGCCTTCAGCACCATCCCTGCCCCATCCATGATTGTCTGTGAGCTTCCACAGAGGAGTGACCGGTCTATGGTTGAGGCTGATAGATTAGGGAATGCATAGACAAGGTTTACCTGCAAATGACAGGGCATAACCTCCCACAAAATTTTCAGATCCAATTGGAAAAAACTGCCTGAAGAAAAGTGTAGTTAAAGAAATGTATAGGTGTGAGATGGGCATTTGTTCTGGCAGTGGGGACTCATGGGAGGGTGCCTACACCTCATATCGGAGTGCCTGGGTTCAGGTTCAGGTGCAGCTCCAGTCTGTTCCAGCTTCATGCTGGTGCATACCTTGACAGGTGATGACTCAGGTGGTTGGGTTCCTGCCATCCACGTGGGAGACGTGGATTGGATTCCTAGCTTCCAGTTTCAGCCTGGGGCAGGCCCTTCCTTTGCAGGCTTCTCAAAGTGAGCCAGCAAATAAGAGCTCTGTGTGTGTGTGTGTGTGTGCGCGCACGTGCCTGTGTGTCTGTCTCTCTGTCTCTCAGCCTCTCAAATAAATAAATAAATAACATTTCTTGAAAGACTAAAATATGGCATGGATTAGTAAATGTTTACACATCCAACATATTTGTGGATGTGCCACAAATGGAGAAAGGGAAAAATTTAATAAAATAAATAAATTTATAGTTGGTTTAATCACTGAACCAAAACTGTGCTCTAATTTTGCCCCCAAATCTGCAACTGTTTATGTTTTTCCCACATCTATGACGAGTTATTTGTCCAGGGGAAGTGCTGGTGGCTCTTTTTCCTTTTTTTTTTTTTTTTTTTTTTTGACAGGCAGAGTGGACAGTGAGAGAGAGAGACAGAGAGAAAGGTCTTCCTTTGCCGTTGGTTCACCCTCCAATGGCCGCCGCGGCCGGCGCACCGCGCTGATCCGATGGCAGGAGCCAGGAGCCAGGTGCTTTTCCTGGTCTCCCATGGGGTGCAGGGCCCAAGCACCTGGGCCATCCTTCACTGCACTCCCTGGCCACAGCAGAGGGCTGGCCTGGAAGAGGGGCAACCGGGACAGAATCTGGCGCCCCGACCGGGACTAGAACTCGGTGTGCCGGCACCGCAAGGCGGAGGATTAGTCTAGTGAGCCGCGGCGCCGGCTGCTGGTGGCTCTTAAAAATGAGTCACCCGGTACCCCTGGAGTTTACCACGGTGTGACTTGTCTCAATAGAGGTACCTGATGCTCCTAAAGCAAATCAAGTTCTCCAGAGCCTACATGCGGGACATAAACAAACATGGTCCTCAATGTTTCACACGGGACTTAGGACCCTGATATTTTCCAAATCTGAAATAGTGATCCCTTTTATTCAGATTGACATCTGGGTGTGTAAGACCACTCAAATAAATCAAGGTTTGCATTGAGACCAACTCACATGGTGAGAATAAAAAAATTCAAATGGTAGCATTCCACATAATGTTCTTGCCAGTGAAAAATATGACCTAGGCTGTGTTTTCCTATACTACTCACTGGCTAGCACAGCTATAATATTTGACATAAAGACAATATTCTTTCTAAAATAAATGCAAAGGAGAAGACATAGGTCATGGAATGGAAGAAAAGGTAGGAAATATCTTTCATGATTCAGCAAGACACAAATACAGATATTCATTGTTTTAGGAAAAAGGGGAGGGGTCAGCCAGGCATTTGGCACCTCCTGGGTCACCTGCATCCCATGTCAGATTGCCTGGATTTGGTACTGCTGGCTAGGCCACTTCCAATCCAGTGTCCTGTTAATGCACACCCTGGGAGGCAGCAGGTGATGGCTCAAGTACTTGAGTCCCAGTCACCCACGTGGGCCATCACATGCTGCCTCCCAGGTGCATTTGCAGGAAGCTGTATGGGAAGCAAAGGCAGGACTCGATGGCAGGCACCCTGGGACAGGATGCAAGTGTCCCACGCAGTGTCTTAACTCTGTGCCACAACATCCATGCTTTCCGGAAGCTGTAAGCACAGTAGCCATCACTCTTTCCTAAACGAAAGCTGGAAATCTTTCTGGCACAGAAGGCTTGTTGAGGAGTAGATGAGTAGGGGCAATGTGGTGAGTAAGACAGACGAGCGCAAGAGCCTCTTGAGACACTGGGGAAGTGAAGTCTACAGGCAGCCCTTTAGGTGAAAAAGTGGGGCCTAAGGAAATGACTTGACAGTCCCCTAAAGGACCCTAACAGAACATTGTTCCACCACCGCGTGAGCACAGAAGACGCCATCCTTAGATGGGAAGGACTGTTGACCTGAAGGCGACTAAGAAGCAGTAGATGCAGGAATGCTCGCTTCCCTCCCGCCACTAGCTGAACAGCAGGGCGTGGGGTTCCTAACACGGATGGGATCTGGCTGCCCCCAACCTATTGTACTTCTACTACCAGGGAGAACAAAGGTTAACCAGTGAAGACAGGGTAGGACTCCCATCAGCCTGGAGATGGAACCAGAGCAGCCCACATGACCTCACCTTTATCTGCCAGTTATTTGCCTTCCCACCAGTTGTTGGCCCTAGACTTCTTCTTCTTTTTTTTTTTTTAAGATTTATCCATTTATTTGAAAGTCAGAATTACACACAGAGAGTGGAGAGGTAGAGAGAGAGAGAGAGAGAGAGGTCTTCCATCCGATGGTTCACCCCCCAATTGGCCGCAACAGCTGGAGCTGTGCCGATCCGAAGCCAGGAGCCAGGAGCTTCCTCTAGGTCTCCCATGTGGGTGCAGGGGCCCAGGGACTTGGGCCATTTTCTACTGCTTTCCCGGGCCACAGCAGAGAGCTGAATTGGAAGTGGAGCAGCTGGGACTAGAACCAGTGCCCATATGGGATGCCAGTGCTTCAGGCCAGGGCGTTAACCTGCTGCACCACAGCGCCGGCCCCAGCCCTAAAACTTACCAGCCTTGTCTTTGTCTTTTTACTTCTCTAAAAATGTACTGTTCTTTGGTGAAGATGCTGTCTAAGCCAGAGTTCACAGCCTCCCCTCGGAGAGCTACTTGTTCCCTAGGTTGCTGTGGTTTGTTGCTAGCGCTGTTGCTGCTTGCTAATCTATCTTTTGTTGCAGGATTTTGTTCCAACTAACCGCCGGTGAAAATTGAAGAAAACCTCATGTTTTTTCTCCACTATCTTTCAATGAAAGCAATATAGTTTGTCGGGTGTTTTCCTTCAGTTGGGTAAAAGACAAAGTAATGGTCTTTATTTAAAGGACCATGTTTCATCACTTCAGTTTGGATTGTTTCTTTAGACACAAATCCACTCATCATGAGATTCAGCTGGGAAGCGAGAGCAACAGGAACCAAGGGAAGAGTGGCTGCACATCCTTTCCCTCCGCTCTGCTCAAGCAACACGATCGCTCTGCTCCTGGAGTTGAAAGATGGGGAAGATCACCCTCACTATTTAACCGTCTCTCCCTCTCCTTTGTATTTTGTTTTGCTTTGTTTTTTGTTTGTTTGTTTGCCTAACAAGTGTAATTGAATTCGTGTTAATTAAACACACACAGAATGCAGACGTCAGGGTCCATAAGCACATCCTGGACCTGAGTGAGAGCTACAAGGAAAAGCAGAGGCCGGCCACTCAGGGCCCCTGCCTGGGGCCAAAACACCCTCTGCAGAGCACCCTGCTTTTTGGCTGCTGTCTTCCTGAGAGTGTGTCCCAGGTTCCAGGCCTACACAAACGCTTCTCCCATTTCTGACATCTCCTTCTCCTATCTGCAAGGGTTCTTCTTAGGTGAGGTGTTTGGTGCAGAAGACCTTGAGAAAGAAAGAAGTAGAGATTTATGAGAAAGAGACCTGGAAAATCTCAGACAGACACATCTTTACTGCAGCCCTCGGCAGTGGTGGGAGAGAGAGCAGGCCCTGAAGGCTAAGCTCTGAACTTGCTCCAACTCTGTGCCGGGAGTCACTCCCTTCTCCCCAAGTTCCCCTCTCGGGCCAACATTGTAATCTTTCCATCTCCTTCCCTCTCTCATCATCCCTGTTGATTCGCCGTTTCCATTCGCTTGTCTCATTTTCTCATGCTTGCTGATTGCCCCACTCTCTCACTCCTATCCCCTCGTGTGTCGTCTTTCTGTTGGAGTCTGTACTGGTGGCCTCTTTCCAAGAGCAGCAGGTTTGAATGAGCTCCAGTTTGAAATGAAGGCAGGAGGGGGAGTGGAGTGAGGCCAGGAGGGGAGAACAGCTCTTGGATGTCCAAAGCACAGCACAGCCCTGCCCCCAGCCCCTGGGCCCAATTCACATTCTCTCTCTCTCTCTCTGTCTCTCTCTCTCTCTCTCCCCACTCCTCACACACACAGGTATGTACAAGAAAAGATCTAGTAATCCATAACAAGCAAAACGAGAGGCCCCTGCCCCCTACCCCTAATCAGGCAGCTGGTTCCCATTAGATGTTCAAGCCCCACAAATATTCCCTTCTCTCACTTATCTCTTAGGATTTTTCTTTTCCCTTTCTCTTGTTACCTCGGGAGTCCCCCAGGGGCAAGGCCTAAATTAAGAAAGGCAGGCCATGAGCCGGCGCCGTGGCTCAATAGGCTAATCCTCCACCTTGCGGCGCCGGCACACCGGGTTCTAGTCCCGGTTGGGGCGCCGGATTCTGTCCCGGTTGCCCCTCTTCCAGGCCAGCTCTCTGCTATGGCCAGGGAGTGCAGTGGAGGATGGCCCAGGTGCTTGGGCCCTGCACCCCATGGGAGACCAGGAAAAGCACCTGGCTCCTGGCTCCTGCCAGGATCAGCGCGGTGCGCCGGCTGCAGCGGCGGCCATTGGAGGGTGAACCAGCGGCAAAGGAAGACCTTTCTCTCTCTGTCTCTCTCTCTCACTGTCCACTCTGCCTGTCAAAAAAAAAAAAAAAAAAAAAAAAAAAAAAAGGCAGGCCTGCCAAGCTTTGCATTAACCGTCCTGTCCTGCCCCAGGCCTCTGGCAGGGCAGAGCCCAGGCATGATGGTTTCTCATTTTCCAATTCTCTGCTCCTCACATCGAAGGCTGAAGTCACCCAGGAGGGCAGAGGGTAGAGGATGCTGCTGCTGTCACCACATCTGGGGGTCTCACTTGGCTCTCTGGCCAGCGCTGTGGAGGCCTCCGTCAAGGTTGTGCTGGGCTTAGCACCGGGTGGTGTGCAGCGGCCTGGGCACAGCTCTGGAAGGCCACAGTCCGTGTACACAGGCAACCTGACCTCAGGCGACTTACATAACCTCCCTCATTTGTAAACTGTGTTGATAACACCTACCTCAAAGCACCGAGTAACTAATGAGAGAATAGTTAGCTCAAGGTCTGCAGGTAGCAGTTGCTGCTTCTCTTCTCTTGTCCTTCCCTGAGGTTCTGCTGTTGAAAAAACCTGCCGTGCATCTCCTCCATCTCCCCAGCCTCCTCCATGTTCCAGACAACTAACCGAGCAATTAGAGAAGAATTAATGCTGGAGTACCCAAGGTCTGAGTTGGAGGGTAAACAAATGTTTGCTTCTCTCTTGTTTTTCTCTTCTCTAGCCTATTTTAAGATAACGAGACAGAGAAAGAGTGAATGTAAAATCCTTAAATAAGAAGAATGTTTACAATTGTTAGTGTGTCTTAGAAACCAGACAGCAAGAAGCTATGTCATTGCTGACCCAGTGATCTCACAGCGAGAGTAATTCCAGGGGAACTCACCCTAAGCCGTGGTGGGCAGGAATGCAGCTGCTGGGATTGGGCTGTGTCTGGATCCGGATTCAAGCTCCATCTCTGTCTGTTGACCCCAGTGTGCTGCTCTTCCTCAAGTGTGAATGACAATACTCACAATACAGACGGCATAGGGTTGTTGCAAAAGTCGAACAAGCTGGCACTACCGATCACCGGCCTTTGCACAGTGAGGATGCTTATCTTTCCCATTCAAAAAATCAGACCTGCTTTCTTTCAGCTTTATGCCTTGGTCATGGCCATTCCAAATCCTGATCTATGTGCCCAGGGCTGTGGTCCAGCCAAGATTTGTCCTCCAGCCTCTACAGGCACTCACATATACACACCACACACACACACACACACACACACACACACACAGAGTCTGGCTACTTGGATGCATTCAGCCAAAACTCCCAAGACCAAAGCTTCTCTGAAATGATAGGATTATTGGGCCCTTCCAGTTGCTAGCCAGAAAAGGACCAGGCCCCAGGGCAAGTTCTGCAACTACCACTAGCTGGGCTAGGGAGCAGTTGGGAAAACATCCCCCGGAGGGAAGAGCCAAGAGCATTCTTATACAGAGATCTGGGGAAAGGAAAGCAGTGTTTGTATTAAACCTTTGTTGGCTACAAATAAGATAAGGATAAGGATAAGAGTGGAGAGAGTCCAGAAGGAGATGTAGTTGCTGCTTCTGGATTGGTTGGGGTTAATAGTACAGAAAGTTCATTCATAACCCAGAGGCTGTGTCCCTGGTGGTCAACCTCCTGAGGTTTGGTTCAGGATTTCAACATACATGCAGGAAGGAATGTGAAGCAGCCTTTTGTTGGTTTTGGCTCATGGCTCTTAACTGATTAACTCCCCTTATCTCTTCTCTCCTCCATCCTCTGGCCCTTGCATTGAAATTCAGGACATCTTGGAATTTTTCTTGTACCAGGTGGCTCTGGGTGAATTCCCATCCTCACAGTGGAACAATCTCTGTCAATCTCTTAACTGACCTTCCCACGCAGGGTGAACCTTGGAGAGAACATGAGCAGCCATCTCGGCCACCCACACCCACCAACTTTGCGCCCTCCTGAGCCCAGAGACTTCCTCTGGGAGGGCAGCTCCTGGGAAGCAGCAGGGATCACCAGCCCAAGAAGAGCCCAAAGTCCTCAGACTGTGCCAGGAGTCTGTGGTGCTGGCTCTGCCTGCCTTGCCTGTGTCCTGGGCCAATGCTGACCGGAGAGGATTGCTCTCCTGCACAGGGGCCGGGAATGCCCACACTCCCGAGACCTTACGCGCCCAGATTTGAATCCCGTAGCCTCTGAACATAAACCAATCTAGACTAATAACATTTCATCATAAGATTTTTTTTCCCTATATTTGCTGTTCATTTCTTTGCCATCTGAGTCACCTTATCAGACATTATGGAGCTGTTTCTTCAATGTATGACATTGGGCAAGTTTTTTTTTTTAAGATTTATTTATTTATTTGAAAGTCAGAGTTACACAGAGAGAGAAGGAGAGGCAGAGAGAGAGAGAGAGAGAGATCTTCCATCTGCTCGTTCACTCCCTAAATGTCCACAGTGGCCAGAGCTGAGCAGAGCAGAAGCCAGGAGCCAGGAGCTGCTTCCAGGTTTCTCACAGGGTTGCTGTGGCCCAAGTCCAAGAGGACCCTCCACCTCTTTCCCAGAAGTAGAGCAGTGGGAACTTGAACTGGCTCACATATGGGATGCCGGTGGCCAGCAGGCTGGGACTTTAATCCGCTGCACCACAGAGTCGGCCCCTATTTTCTTTTTTTTTGCAAATATAACTGTTAGATAGCTCAAATGTGGACTAGAGAAGAAAGGCCAGGGTTTTCTCCTTTAGGAAGGCAGCCTTGCAAGTTAGTTCAACTTTGCCCCGTTTTCTGGGGTAGGAGAAAAAGAAGTAGGGAAAGGACTCTGCAGGAAATGGTTCCAGGGAGGAGCGAAGCTCTTAAGGGACACTTGCTGCCCTGTGAACCTTCCCTGCTCCATCCCCTTCTCCCATGGTAGCAGTGCAGCTCCTAGAAGTCTGTGCCCCACTAGGCTCCTGCTGAGTGAGGCTGGGGTAGGACAGGAAATCACCACTCAGAAAATAAATGACCTGTCCCAGAGTCTTTTGTTAATGAGTCCAGGGCATAATAAATCAAGGTGACCCAAGCCTCAAGAAACACAAGCCTGTTTAAAAACAGAAAAAAAAAAAAAAAAGAAAGAAAGAAAGAAAGAAAGAAAAGAAACCTCCAAGGCCCAGAGGTGAAGAGGAGGAGAAGGGAGAGAGGACCACAGGCAGTCCTTATAAATCACACTTGGACGAAACGGGTACAGATGTTTTCCAGTTTCAGATCCACTCAAGAGGCAGAGACCAGGCGCCTGTGCACATGAATGGAAGGTGCTTTCTGTGCGGAAGGACAGGGGACAGCTGCTCTTTCGGGGCTCAGAGTCTCTGGTCTGCAGTGGCCCAGTGTGCAAGCTCCTTCTTGCTCTTCTGGCTGTCGCAGTGCGCTGCGCCACTGAGACGCCCACCGATCAGCATGGCAGGAATGTCTGAGAACCAAGGGCATCGGGCTGCCTGATGTGGGTCCCAGCTTCCCACCAAGGCAGGCCCTGTGGACAGATGAGTCACGGAAGGTCTTCGTCGACCAAGTAAATTGTAAGTTCTCTGAAATTCAGCAATAGTAGAGAAAAAAGTCATTGCATGGCAGAGAACTAGGAGGCCGGAGATATAGGGTGAGCTATAATGTGAGACTCCATCCTGTGCGTAGAGCTGTTGTGGGCTAGGCTGGGCCTAAATTAATTTTCCAGACTCTTGCCTTTTACTTGAGAAGAATTCCAAGTACAGGCCCGAACATAGCATGCAGTGTGATAAACTTTATTTACAAAGTGAGAAAAATACACAGGCACGTTAGGGATTTTTTTAGGGATAGTGGTCCAGGGAAAGAGAATTACCATACCTGCTCTGCTTATCCTGAGTCCACAAGGAGAGAGAGAGAGCGAGAGCGAGAGAGAGAGAGAGAGAGCTTCCGTTCCACCTAGCTTTTTATGGGCTTAGAAAAATGGAAGTGTTTATGTAGCACCACCCCCACTGATATTGATTGGGTTAATCCAGGAGATAGAATTAGGCTGATGAACTGAAAGCCACACCTCCTGCCCCCTTCGTGATCTCACCTGTATCCACCTACCTGTCAATCAGACTATGTAACCACTCCCCTTTTGGAAGTGGGTAAGAGGCTTGAGCAAGCTGAGCCGGCCCCCAATACCACTCTCGTGCCTGCTCTCCTACCCTTGGCTGACCTGCCCTTTCGCTGCCCTTCCCCCCCACCCCACACACACCCTCCACCCCACCCCACCCCACCCCCGTGTGCCCTCTCTCACTTGCAGTCTCTGGGCTCCTCCCTGGAAAAGCCTGACACCGAATTCCCCGTTTGCTTTTTTCTGACCCACTACTCCTTAATAAAGCCCTCACATTCCTGTGTATTTCTCTCACTTTCCAAATAAATCCTGACTCATTTGGGCCGGTGCTTAGAATTCTTATCTAAGTAAACGGCAAGAACCCAAAATATTAAATTTTCACTTAAAGTAAACCATAACACCACGATCCTGGTAAGAGGAAGTACTTCCAGGGGAGGGGTCCCCTGGTTGATAGGTAGGTGACCATGGCTACACAGAACAAAGGAGGTACAGCTTCTGGCTCATGAGCTTAAACTTATCTGTCTGAGCTGCCCCACATTAGAGCCACAATAGCGTGATGAGATGGACGTCACTCTCCTTGTCCTGTAAAGAAACTGGGCAGAAGGACACTAAGAAATAACAACCATAAGCATTTCTCAAGCATTTCTCAAGCATTTTAGAGTTTATAGAGGATTTTCACAAGCACTATTTTGTTCGGACACTGCCAGGGTCGTAGGTTAAACAGGTGGTTCTTCCTTGGCTGCAAGGGAGGAAATTTGGGGTGAGAACCATTTGAGTGATTTTCCAGGAGGTGAGCATTTGGCCCAGTAGTTATGATACCAGTCAGGACTCGCATCTCCCACATGGGAGTACCTGGGTCTGGTCCTTGTCTCTGGCTCCTAGCTCCAGCTTTCTGCTAGAGTAGACCCTGGGAGGTAGTGATGATGACTCAAGTAATTGGATCCCTGCCACCCACATGGGACACCTAGATTGAGTTCCTAGCTCCCTGCTCTCACTCCCCACCTCCACCCCCACCACCCCACCGGCTGTGTGGGCGCTTGGGAAGTGAACCAGTGCATGAGATTCTCTCACCCACCACCCCCCCCATCTACCTATCTCTTTGCCTCTGAAATGAGTGAATAAATTTTCAAAAATTCTCCAGGTCACACAATGCATGGAGGAACTCAGAACTCAGGACTATACTCAAGCTGCAAATCACAGACTGTTGTCTTTTCTACTCAGCCACAGCTGTTTTCCAGGGTCCAATGGGCTCACAGGGAAAGGATGATGAAATGGACAGGATAAGGCTTGGTCAAGGTCTAGTACTGCTGAGTGTTTAGTAGCAGCCAGGGGGTAGATGAGTGGACAAGAGGAAACCAACCACAGGCTTTCTACCGCTGTCTGAGTTGTACAAAAACCCATCATTCTGGGGCTGGTGTTGTGGCATAGTGAGTAAAGCTGCCTCCTGTAACACTGGCATCCCATGTGGGTGCCAGTTCATGTCCCAGCTGCTCCATTTCTAGTCTGGCTCCCTGCTAATGTACCTGCGAAAAGCAGTGGAAGGATGGCTCAAGTATTTGGGCACCTGCCACCAACATGGGAGACAAGATGAAACTTCTGGTTCCTGACTTCAGCCTGGTGTAGCCCTGGCCCTTGTAGCCATCTAGAGAGTGAATTGGGAGATGTAAGATCTCCCTCTCTCCCTCTCTTTCTCTCTCTCTGTAACTCTTTCAAATAAATAAATGAATCTTAAAAAAATACACAAAGAAAAAAAGAAAAGTCATTCAGTCATTTCCTTTTCTCCCTATAGGCATAGATAGTCTCAGCCCTGGTTTGAGGTTGTTATTTAATTGCCATTCTGACAGTATTCATAGCAGGACCTTTAAGAATTAATTAGATCATGAGGGCTTTTCCCTTATGAATGGATTAATGCTGTTATTGCAGGAGTGGGTTAGTTGTCCAGGCAGTGGGTTCTGCCTAAGTTCAGCTTGACCTTCCTCTCTCTGCCTCTTGTGCTTGCTGGCCCTTCTGCTTTCTGCCATGGAAAGATCCTTGCCAGATGCCACTGCCATGCTGTTAGACCTAACTCCAGTGTTTTGTTACAGCAGCCGAAAATGGACTGAGAGAGCCCTCCTCGGCTCGCTCTCTCCATTCACCATCATTTCGAAAAGAAATTACAACACACACATTATTTGAAATGCAGTGTGACAGAGAGAGACGGAGAGTCAGAGAAAGAGAGAGAGAGAGAGAGAGAGATCTTCCATCCGTGGGTTCACTCCCCCAAATGCCAACAAGAGGGCATGAGGGCTTGGCCAAAGCCAGAAGCCTGGAACTCCATCCAGGTCTCCCACATGAGTGACAGGGACCTTACTACTGCGGCCATCATCTGCTACCACAGTGCCTGCCTCTCAACTGGTTTTTAGAAAAGGGTTGTCCGTGGAGCCCACACTGTGATGCAGCAGAATAGGCTGCCTTTTGGGACGCCAGCATCAGAGTGCTGGTTTCAGTCCTGGTGGCTCAGTTTCTGATCCGGCTTCCTGCTAATGTGCCTGGGAAGGCAGCAGATGATGGTCCATTTACTTAGCGCACTGCCACGCACCCATGTGGGAGATCAGGGCGAAGTTCCCAGCTTCCAGATTCAGCCTGACCCAGACCTGGCTGTTGTGGTCCCCTGGGGAGTAAGCCAGTGGAAGGAAGATCTCCCACCCCTCTATGTGTGTGTGTGTATTTCTGTGTCCCTCTCACTCTGTCTCTCTGTATTTCAAATAGATAAATCTTTGAAAAAAAAAAAAAGATTATCCATATTTAATTAAACTTCAACCACCATCATCACCGCATTCAATTTGTTAGCACATTGTATCTTCTAAAATTGTCTGATATATTACCTCTGAGCCTCTTAATCACATTGGTTACCCTTGAAGAAACTAAGACCAAGGGATCTGCCCACAAGTGAGACCGTGGCTCCTTGCCCTAGCCTGGGCTGCCTCTGAACAACAAACAAGGCAAGTAGCCAGGCGCTGTTTCCGTGTTGGCTCTGCAGTAGGACAGGTACCACCTGCCCCCTCCAGGGTACTCTATGGGCTTCCCATCCTACCTCCGCTTTCCTTTTGAAACAGAATAATGGACATTATGCTGGAAGCTAACTAGGAGTCCAAGCGTGCACTCACCCCCACCATGTTGTCAGCCACAACAGGAAGATGCCACCCAGGCTTCCTAAAATAAACCAAGAGAAACCATAGCGTTTCATTGCTCCCAGGACCTAGGGCAGCAGGACAGCAGGCACACCCATGAAAATTAGAACTGTTACAAGTATTTTAGGTCAAACAGCAGCCTTCTACCAAGGCAGAACACAGTTTTAGGTTTTTGTTTGTTATTTTGGCTTTGTTTTGTGTTTTGGTTCTGCTGTGAGTCCAAATCTTTCAAATTCAAATGGTGACTTCAGCTGGGTAGCCATGGGCAAGATCCCAGGATGGGGGCAGGCCAATGAAAGTAACTGAAGCAATGAGGTTTTCTCAGCTCTGATTCTCATATGCAGGCTCTGAACCAGCTGCAGTATGCACCTCTCAGTGTGCAGAACTCACGGTAGCCATATGATGAAATATTATTCATCAAGAAAAAGAAACAGAGGCTACCCAGGTTAAGCCACTGCATGGGACACCTGTATCCCATATCACAGTGTCAGGTTCAAGTCTCAGTGCTTCTGCTTCTGATCCAGCCTCCTGCTAATGCACACCCTGGGAGGCAGCAGGTGATGCCTCAAACAGTTGGATTCCTGCCACCCATGTGGAAGATCCAGACTGAGTTCCCAGCTCCTGGCTGTGACCTGGCCCAACCCTGTCTGCTGTGGCCATTTGGGAGTGAACCAGCGTACAGAAGATCTCTCTCTCTCTCTCTCTCTCTTTTCCCTTTCAAATAAAATGAAAATACATAATAATAATAATAATAATAATAAAGCTTTGAAAAGAAACTACTGAAATACACTACAACAGGAATAAACCTCAAAAAAGAAGTAAGGTGCAAAATAGTACTTTTTGTCTGATTCCATTTATGTACTCAGACAATTTATGGACAACAAAAATCTATAGTTTATATGAAATGTCCAGAAAAATCTATAGAAATAAAAAGCAGATGAATCGTTGCCTGGGTTGGTTGTGGAAAACAGGCGACAACAAATGGGCACAAAAGATCTCCTTGGGGAGAAGGAATGATTCTCATACTACATTGTGGTAGTGGTTGCACAATTCTGTCAATTTACTGAAAAGCCATTGAACTGTACACTTAAAATGAGTGGACTTCATGTTATGTATAACGTAGCTCAAAACACAAGCAGTTTAATTAAACATAAATAAATAAAAGAGTGGCTACCATGACCTTGTGCACTCACAAAGCAAACGCAGTCCTTGGAACAATTATGACGTTGCCTGGGAAAGGCTGCCATAACAGTGAGCACTGGGGCTACAGAAGCACTCAGGCTCCTAACCCCATCCTGGCACCCAAGGGGAATTTCTGGAGAAGATGGGGTTCCAGACAGAGTAAATGGGAGGTGAGAGGGGAGGTCAGACACGGTACAAATCAGTGACCACAGCCTTCAAGTCCTGGGAGGTGGTACTGAGGTCAACACCACGCCCACCTGAGTTTAGCAGGTTTCAGTGGACGTTGAACATGGGAAATATGCTCTGTGCTCATTGTAACTGCTGTCTATCCAGTACCTCACCGTGGGTCTAGAGCTGTCATTCAGTGACAGCAACCCTGTACAACCCGATCACAGATGGAGAAACCACAGTGAAGAGAGGCTATGTCGCTTCCTCAGGGCCATGTCCCTGGGATGAAATAAAAGAGCCAAAATTCACTCTGTGTGGAATGAATTGTTTTTTTATTAAACAGGTAGAGTTAGGCAGTGAGAGAGAGACAGAGGGAAAGGTCTTCTTTCAATTGGTTCAGCCCCCCAAATGGCTGCTGAGCCTATCCGAAGCCAGGAGCCAGGTGCTTCCTCATGGTCTCCCATGCGGGTGCAGGGCCCAAGCACTTGGGCCATCCTCCACTGCCTTCCCAGGCTATAGCAGAGAGCTGGACTGGAAGAGGAGCAGCCGGGACTAGAACCTGGCACCCATATGGGATGCCGGCACTGCAGGCAGAGGATTAACCAAGTGTGCCACAGCGCCGGCCCCTGAAGAAATGTGACTTCTTTAAACACCTGTTGAGGGTCTCTTCAGGAGTTGTTGAGAGTTGCAGCTTTCCCCATGTTTGCCCCAAGCACATCTACCCCAGATAGGAAATTGTGAGACTGCTTGGGTGAGGCAAAAAGCACACATTCTTCTCTTGAAAGAACAGACTTGCATTCCTAAGAGTAACATAAGTTAGGCTCCATTTCTCTTCCATTAATTATGTGGAATAAACAACCTCCCCCTCTGCGAGGAGCACAGGAGACCGGCACAAATTTCCTCCCCAGACTCAGGGGAGAGATCACTGGACCATCCAGGAGAACGCCTGTGGTCTAGGAGATTGCAACAGGCCACGCTCTGCCTCCAGATGTTTCCAAGAAATCCACAGAGGGAGACAATCCCACGGTGTGATCCACGGAGAGCCGCTGCAGGGGGAGGAGGGGCTAGAACTGCCAAAAAGCAACAGAGTGAAAAAGAATTTGCATCCAAATTCCAACCCTAGGGGATACCGCGGTCCTCAACCTTCAGACAGCATATGGAGCCAGGGAGTGTTCTGACCCTGGGTATCCATGTAAGCTGCTCTGTATGCCGGAACATTATTCTGCAGGGGAGGTGGGCCCAGGCTGTAGGAGGAAAGCAATGCATGGCCTCTCATGGTCTGTAGTCAGATTGAACCTGCTGGGATTTGCTGGAGAATGGCATGGCACATGGCAGATCTAACAAGCAGAAAGACAGCGGAGGCAGATTTAGGAGGGAGAAATGTTTGTGTTTGGGGCCTTTATACATTTGTGACCAAGGCTATCACCCCAAAATCAAAAAATGACAAATGCTGGTGAAGAAGTAGAGAAAGAGGCACCCTAATCCACTGTTGGTGGAAATGTAAATTAGTGCAACCATTGTGGAAAACAGTATGGAGGTTCCTCAGAAATCTGAAAATAGATTTATTGTATGACCCAGCCACCCCACTCCTGGGAATTTACCCAAATGAAGTGAAATCAGCATATGAAAGAGTTATTTGTACCCTGTGTTTATTGCAGCTCAATTCACAATAGCTAAGAGAGAGAATCAACCCAGATATCCATCAACTAGTGGCTGGATAAGGAAAATGTGGTATATATACACCATGAAATACCACTCAGCCATTAAAAAAATGCTATCTTGTCTTTTGCAACAGAAGTGGATACAACTGGAGACCCTTATGCTTACTGAAATAAGCCAGTCCCAAAAAGACAAATATCATATGTTTCTTCTGATATGTGGTAGTTAATACAAAAAAAATGTTTAAGAAAGAAATTGGTGGGCCCGGTGCTGTACCATAGTTGGGCTAAGCCTCCGCCTGTAGTGCTGACATCCCATATGGGCGCTGGTTTGTGTCCTGGCTGCTCCTCTTCCAATCCAGCTCTTTGCTCATATCTGGGGAAAGCAGTGGAAGTTGGCCCAAGTGTTTGGGCCCCTGCACCCGTGTGGGAGACCCGGGGAAGTTCCTGGCTCCTGGCTTCGGAGATCAACACAGCTGCACCATTGCAGCCATTTGGGGAGTGACCCAGTGGTTGGAAGATCTTTCTTTCTGTCTCTCCCTCTCACTGTCTGTAATTCTACCTCTCAAATAAATAAATAAAGATCTTTAGAAAAAAAAAGAAACTGACATCTTATGATTTGATTATTATTTTTAGCCCTCATCTATACTCCTGTGGAACTCCTGTCTTTCCACTTTTTACTTGTTGAACATTATGATTAGTGGTGCATTAAGCCTGTGATCATAAAGTAAATTAAAATTTTGTTATTTCAAAAAGATAAAGGAAAAAAATGAAAGGAATAAAGGATGGAAGGAGAGAGGACTGAGGGAGAGAGGGTGGGAGGGAATTATTTCTATTAATTGTATCTATGAAATCTGTCCTCCTTATATTAATTAAAAAAGTTTTAAATCCTGCTATTCTTTATTTCATCATCTATGTCTCCCTTACTAAGAGATCCTTAATTTTATTAAAGTCTGCAGTATTGCACCCAGTTATTAAAGCTCTCAGGTTCCCGGAAGAGGCCATGAGAGGGGTTCACGTTGTGGCATAGTGGATAAAGTTGCCACATGTGGTACCAGCATCCCATATGGGTGCCGGTTCGAGACCCAGCTGTTCCGCTTCCCATCCAGCTCTCTGCTATGGCCTGGGAAAGCAGTGAAAGATGGCCCAAGTGCTTGGGCCCCTGCACTTGCGTGGGAGACATGGAAGAAGCTCCTAGCTCCTGGCTTCGGATCAGCCTATCTCCAGCTGTTGTGGCCATTTGGGGAGTGAACCAGTGGATGGAAGATCTCTCTTTCTCTCTCTGCCTCTGCCTCTCTGTAACTCTGCCTTTTGAATAAATAAATAAATATTAAAAAGAAATAAAGAAAAAAATAAGAGGCCATGCAATTGCTTCTGACCAATGAGAGGTGAGCAGAATTTGCTTGACTAAGGTTTAGAAAAATCAGACTCATTGACTTTCGTCCCTCACTTATTGACTAGACTGAAATAAGTGCTACCTTTGAACCCCGTTTCATCTCTTAAAATCAATCTTGACCCAAAAAGGACTTTGTTTGGTGGCAAAGAGCAATCAGGAGGCCTCCATCAGTCCCTACTAACATAACCCATACCCATACCTGTGGCATTTACTGCTGGAGGAGCCTGTGGCCCTTGCAGTCCCCGAGCCAAATTTGGGGAGCTGTCAAGTGACCTCATCTCAGCATTGCGCCAGTGAAAGAGCCCAGTACACGTTGTGCCTTTCCTGACCTAGTCCTCCTGCTCCAAGGAGCCATCCTGAGACATTGTCCACCTGGGGTCCAGGTAACTGCCCAGCAGCTTGGCTGACCCAGCTCTGCAAACCAGCCAAATGGTCCTGTCCACAGTGCGACAGCTCCAGAAAGCATCTGGGCAGCCAACCCACAGGCGCGTGGTCTACAGAAGCCCTCTGGAAGCAATCAGGTAGTCCCTCCTACCCAACTCATGACCCCAAGAAGCAGGCAGATAGTCTTTCCAGAGTGAGTTGGCCATGGAGTTCCCCAAGAAGCAACTAGACAGTCACAGTCATCACCCTGTGGCCCCAAGAGACAGTAGAACAGCTGATTCTCAAAAGCTCAGCCCACCTCTTAGCCATGAGAAGCCGATGTGGAGCCCTGCTCCACATGTGGAGCCCTTCCCTCTCTGGGAAGCAGATGGGCAAAATTTTCTGAGCAGGGCAGCCCCACCAAGTCACCATGCAGTCCTCAGACACTAAGAAGTTGGTCCGGACCCACTGGTATAGCTTGGCCCCAATGTGGCACTGAAAGCCACCCCAGCTTTCCACACTGTGCAGTATGCATCTGGGCCCACCACAGCTGTCCTGATCCAACAGAGCCTGCAGAAACTGACAGGTGGCCCCCATTCACAGTGCTGGGCACACCACTGAAGAGAGCTGCATCCCAACTGGCAGTACAAGACCTCAACCCTGCAGCCTGGGCGAACAAGACACCCATAGCTGTTCCCAGTGTTAACTACAAAAGAACTTACAGAGACACTGCACTGAAGCACCCACCTGGAATCAAGCCAATGCAGCCTACCCAACCAACAACAACCAAGGAAGAACACCCAGAAGAAAACCTTTTACTATGAAACTCACTCTGCAGTTGTAGAGACAACTGGCCTGCCAGGTGCACAAATATGAAAGTAGGGACACAAGAAACATGAAAGAAAAAAAAAATGAAAGAAAAAAAATTCTCCAACAAGTCCCAAAGAGAAGATACTTGACAAAATGCCTGAAAATTATTCAAAATAATGATTCTAAGAAATTTCAACAGATACAAGGGAAGAAAGACAGTAAACTCAAGCAAAATTAGGAAAACAATTAATGACATGAATGAGGAATTCTACAAAGGAATAGAGACCATAAGAAAGAACCAAACATAGGTAGGTGTTTGGCCTAGCAGTTAAGATGCCCACATCCTGTATCAGGATGCCAAGGTTCAATACCAGGGTCCGCTCCTGACTCCAGCTTCCTGCCCACGTAGTGGGGATGATTCAGGTATTCCTGCCAGCCATGTGGAAAACTTGGACTGAGTTCCTAACCCGCAGCCTTGGCCACAGCCAGGAATCATTGTGGGCATTTGGGGAATGAACCACAGAAAGACATTCTCTCTCACTATTTTTTCTCTCCATTTCTTTCTCTTTCTCTGCTTCTCTTAAAATTTTTTTAAAGAAAGAAAGAACCAAACAGAAATCTTTGAACTAAATGATTCAATAAATGAAACTGAAAATACAACTGAGAACATCCACAACAGATCAGGCAGAAGAAAGAATTCCTTAGCTTGAAAACAGGTGTTTTAAAATAATGCCATTAGATAAATAGATAGATAGATAGATAAATAAATAAATAAATAAAGCCTTCAATATTTCTGGGGAGCCATTAACAAGCAAATATTTGCATTGTAGATGTTCCAGAAAGAGAAAAGTGAAAGGCATGAAAACCTATTTAACAGAATAATTGCTAACAATTTTCTCAATCTTGGGGAAGATATGGACATTCAGTTCCAAGAAACCCAAAGGACCCCAATAGATTCAACCAAAAAAGGACCTCTATGAGCTATTATAGTCAAAAAATATTCCAAAAGTGTCAAGTCACATATAGAAGACTACCCACTGAAACAACAGAGGACTTCTCAGTGGAAACCTCACCGGCCAGAAGAGAATGAGATGATAGATTCAAAATCTTGAAAGGAAAAAAAGTGCTGGCCAAAAATAATGTACCCAGAAAGGCTAAGATTAAGAAATAAAGTTTTTCAAAGACAAGCAAAAACTGAGGGAATTCATCACCACCAGACTGGCCCTACCAGCAAGGCCCTACACTAGAAGCAAAAGGATAACTATCTTATGAAACCATAAAAGTACAAAACTCAATAGTAGAGCAGATACACAAAAGAAAACCAGAAGAAAATCAAACTCTACCACACAGAAAACCACCAAACTATAAACATTAACAATGAAAGAGGAAGAAAGGATCAAAAGACTTGCAAAAAAAGAGGAAAAAAATATGAAATTAACAAGATTATTTCTTTATGTATTAGTAATAACTTTTAATGTAAGTAGATTGAATTCTCCCAATTAAAATATACAATATGCTGCCTACAAGAAGCTCTCTTCACCAATAAAAATATACACAAACTTAAAGTCAAGAATTAGAAATGGATACACCATCCAAGTGGGAACCAAAACTAAACAAGAGTAGCTATACTTTCACCAAATAAAATGAACGTGGATTAGAAACTGCAAAAATTGACAAAGAACAGTAGCATATTTTAACAAAGGGATAGATTTAATAAGAAGAAATTATAATTGTCATTATATACAAGCCCAGTGCTGGAACACTAAATTATGTAAGATCTGAAAGGCTAGACAGCCTCTGATATAATAGTTGGAGACTTAAACATCTCAGTTGCATCAATGGACAGATTACCCAGACAAAAAAATTAGTAAAGCAAATCAGAGTTAAAGTTCATTACAGACCAAATGGACCTGACAGACATTTATAGAACTTTTCATCCAACAGCTGCAGACTCTGCATTCCTATCAGCACGTGGACTATTCTGCAAAACAAACCGTAAGTTAGGCCATACATATGTTTCAACAAATGTTTAAAAAACTAAACTAATAGCATGTGTCTTCTCTGACCACAGTGAAATAAAACTAGAAATCACCAGCAAGAGAAACTTTAGAAGTTATTCAAAAATACAGAAATTGAAGAATTTTTTTTCCTTTTAAATGATTTATTCACCTTTCATTTGAGCACCAGAGAGGGAGAGATAGAAAGACAGAGAGAGAAAGAGAGAAACCTTCCATCCACTGTTTACTCCCCAAATGGCCACAAATGCTAGGGCTAGGCCAGAACAAAGGCAGGAGTCAAGAACTCCATCCTGATCTCCTCCATGGGTGACAGAGGCCCAAGCACTCAGGTCATCTTCTGTTGGAACATCTTCCCAGGAACATCAGCAGGAAGCTGGGTTGAAAGAAGAGCAGCTGGTGGTGTGACGTGAGATGCTGGCATCTTCAGGGCCACAGCACTGGTCCCTAAACAGCAATCTTTTGAGCAACCACTGAGTCTATGAACAAATCATAAGTCAAATTTAAAAATTCCTTGAAACTAACAAAAATAGAAATACAATATGTCAAAATCTAAGAGATATAGCAAAAGCAGTACTAACGAGGAAGTTTATAGCAATAAATGTCTCCATCAGTAAAAATTTTGATAGCAATCTAATGATGCTATTTAAGGTACTAGAAAGGCAAAAAGAAATCAAATCCAAAATTGGCAGAAGGAAAGAAATAACAGAGATCAGAGCAGAAAGAGACTTAAAAATACAAACACACACAAAGATCATTGAAGGGTGATCCTTATGTTGTAGCAGGTTGGGTTTCCAAGTAGGATACCTACAACTTTATGGGAGTCCTGGCTCCTCTGCTTTCCACCCAGTTTCCTGCTAATGAGCAACCTGGGAGGTAGCAGATAGCGGCTCAAGTACTTGGGTCCCTATCACCCATGTGGGAGACCCAGTTAGAGTTCCTGGCTCTTGGCTTTGGCTGGACCCAGCCCAGGCTATTGCAGAAGCTCTCCCACCCCTTTCTGCCTTTTATAAATAAAAATAAATAAATCAACTTTTAAAAGAACAATGAGGGGCCAGAGCTATGGTGCAGCAGGCTAACACCCTGGCCTGAATCGCCGGCATCCCATTGCACACCGGTTCAAGACCCAGCTGCTACACTTCCAATCCAGCTCTCTGCTATGGCCTGGGAAAGCAGTAGAAGATGGTACAAGTCCTTGGGTTCCTGCACCCATGTGGGAGACCTGGAAGAAACTCCTGGCTCCTGGCTTCAGATAGGCGCAGCTCTGGCTACTGCGGCCAATTGGGGAGTGAACAAGCAGATGGAAGACCTCTCTCTCTGCTTTTCCTCTCTCTGTGTAACTCTGACTTTCAAATAAATAAATAAATATTAAAAAAAAAAAAAAAGAAAAGAAAACAGAACAATGAAGCAAAGAATTGGAATTTCCGGATTGGCACTGTGGTTCAACGAGCTAAAGCCCTATCCTGCATCCCATGTGGGTGCTGGTTCAAGTCCTGGCTGCTCCACTCCCATGTCCCTGGGAAAGCAGCAGAGGATGGCACAAGTACCTGGGCCCCTGCAACCATGAGGGAGACCCAGAAGCAGCTCCTGGCTCCTGGCATCAGCCTGGCTCAGTCCTGGATATTGCAGCCATTAGAGGAGCAAACCAGTGGATGGAAGATCTCTCTCTCCACTCCTCTCTCTCTCTCCCCTTATCTCTCTTTGTAACCCTGCCTCTGAAATAAATAAAATAAATCTTAAAAAAAAGAATTAGCATTTTGAAAAGATAAACCAGATTGGCAAACCTTTAGCTAGACTAACCAAGAAGCATGAAAAGAAAAGGTCCAAATAAACAAAATCAGAGAGGAAAAAGGAGATATTACAACCGATACCACAGAAATGCATAGATCATTAGGGAGCATTGTGAACAACAATATACTGGAAATTGGAAAATGAGAAGTGGATCAATTTATGGACACATACAACCTACCATAATTGAGCCATAAGTACATGAAAAACCTGAACAGACTAATAATAAGGTTGAACCTGTAATTAAAAGTCTCTCATAAAAGAAAAACCTAGGACTATGTGGCTTCAATGATGAATTCCATCAAACTTTCAAGGAAGAATTAACACCAGTTTTTCTCAAACTATCCCCAAAAATTGAAAGGAAGATAACTCTTCCTAACTCATACTGTGATAACAGCATTACCTTGATTCCAAAGCCAAAATACAACCAAAACAAAGATTAC
The DNA here is from genome assembly GCF_051225735.1 of Oryctolagus cuniculus. Lineage (NCBI taxonomy): Eukaryota > Metazoa > Chordata > Mammalia > Lagomorpha > Leporidae > Oryctolagus > Oryctolagus cuniculus. The sequence goes on from NC_142870.1 coordinate 69,117,548, forward strand.
CAATCTTTTACCAATCTCCTTGATGGACAAAATAAAAAATTTTCAACAAATTACTAGCAAATTGAATCCAACAATATATCAAGAATTCATATATTATGAGCAGGTTGGGATTTCTCCCAGGGACATGAACAATTCAACATAAATTGATAAACATAGCACATCATATTAACAGAATGAAGGATGAAAAACAAACAATCATCTCTATAGATGTAGCAGAGCGTTTAGTAAAATTCAACATCACTTCGTGATAAAAATCCTTAAAATGTAGGAGGAACATATTTTGACAATAAAGGTTGTATGTGACAAGGCCATGGCAAGTATCACACTGAGTGAGGAAAAGCTGAATCGTCATCTCTCAGATTAGAAATAATATAAGCATATCCACTTTATCTACTCTTGTTCTATATAGTATTGGAAGTTTCAGCCAGAGCATTAAGGCAAGAGAAGGGAAAAAAAGGCATCCAAAAAAGGAAAGAGGGGGTACAATTATCCCTGTTTGTAGATGACATGATTTTATATAGAGAGAAAATAAAGACTCTGCCAAAGACTTTTGGAAATGATAATGCATTCAATAATGTTACAAGATATAGAATCAACATACAAAACTCAGCTTTATACTCCAATAATGAAATTCCTGAGGCAGACATCAAGAAAGCAATCCCATTCACAAAAGCTATTATACATATATATGTGCATATATATATATATACATATACACATCTACATATGTAGATATATGAATAAGTTTAATCAAAAAAGTGACCCCCACAATGAAAATTACAAACCACTGCTGAGAGAAATCGAACAGGGCACCAAAAAATGGAGACATTGCATTATTGATTGGAAGAATTCATATTGTTAAAATGTCCATACACCCAAATGATCTATAGATTCAATGTGATTTCTGTCAAAATACCAATGACATTTTTCACAGAACTAGAAAGAACAATTACAAAATTCATATGCAGCCACAAAATAGCCAAAATAATTCCAAGCAAAAATAACAAACCTTAAGACATTACAATTCAACTTCAAATCATACTACAAAATTATAGTAACCAAAACAGTGAAGCCCTGGAATAAAAAGAGACACATAGACCAATGGAACATTAGAGAGAACACAGAAATAAATCTACATATTTTCTGCCAATGATTTTTAACAAAGGCAACAGAAACATACATTAGAAAAAAAAAAAAAAGAAAGTCTCTTCAATAAATAGTGCTGGGAAATGCAGCAAGAAAAAAATGCTGAAGAAAAAAAAATTAGGGGCTGGCTCTGTGGTGCAGTGGTTAACGCCCTGGCCTGAAGCACCAGCATCCCATATGGGCGCCAGTTCTAGTCCCAGCTGCTCCTTTTCCCATCCAGCTCTCTGCTATGGCCTTGGAAAGCAGTAGAAGATGGCCCAAGTCCTTGAACCCCTGTACCCACATGGGAGACCCAGAGGAAGCTCCTGGCTCCTGGCTTCGGATCGGCACAGCTCCAGCTGTTGCGGCCAACTGGGGAGTGAACCATCAGATGGAAGACCTCTCTCTCTGCCTCTCCACTCTCTGTGTGAATTCTGACTTTCAAATAAATGGATAAATCTTTAAAAAAAATTAGACCCCTAACTCTCACCATATATAAAAATCAAATTTAAATGGATGGAAGACTTAAATTTAAGACCCAAAGCTATGGACCTATTAGAACAAAACATAGACGCAACACTTCAGGATGTTGGTCTGTGAGAAAGAAGCTTTGGAAATGTCCCCAAAAGCACAGGCTACAAAAAGAAAAGCTGACAGATAGGAGTACATCACATTAATATGCTTCTTCTGCAAGCAAAGGAAGCAATCAAGAGACAATCTACAGAATGGGAGAAAATATTTGCGAAGTATTCACTCAAAAAGAGATTAATTTCCAAAATATATAAGAAACTCAACAGCAAAATATCAAATAATCTAATCTTTAAAATAGACAAATGCTGTGAATATACATTTCTCAAAAGAACCTATACAAATGCACGAAGGGTCTATGAAAAAATGCTCAACATCACTAATTGGCAAGGAAATGTAAATCGGAACAAAGGGTGCAGTTTGGCCCTGTGGTTAAGATGCCACTTGGGCTGCCCACGTCCCGTATCAGAGTGTCTGGCTTTGAGTTCTGGCTCCACTTCCAATCCAGTTCCCTGCTGATGTATTCCCTGGGAGCCTCAGGTGATAGCTCAAGGACTTGAGTCCCTGCCACCCATGTGAGAGACCTAGATTGAGTTCTGGGCTCCTGGCCTTGGCCTGGCACATCCCAGGCTGTTGTGGGAATTTGGGGAGTGAACCAGTGGATGGAAGATTCTCTCTCTCCCTCCTTCTCTCTCGTTCTCTCTCTCTCTATCTCAAATAAATATAAAAAATAACACTTTGTTTGAAAAAAAAAAAAAAAAACACTAGGGGCTGGCACTGCAGTACAGTGAGTTAAAACCTCCTCCTGCAGCGCTGACATCCCAATATAGGCACCAGTTCGAGTCCCACCCACTCCACTTCTGATCCAGCTCTCTGCTATGGTCTGGGAAAGAAGTGGAGGATGGCCCTAGTCCTTGGGCCCCTGCACCCACGTGGGAGACCCAGAAGAAGCTCCCGGTTCCTGGCGTCAGAGCAGCTCAGCTCTCGCCATTACGGTCATCTGGAGAGTGAATCAACAGATGGAAGACCTCTGTCTCTTCCTCTCTCTGAAACTGTCTTTAGAATAAATGAAATAAATCTTTAAAAAAAAAATCACATGAGATACCATCTCATTCAGTTACAGCGCTGGCAAGGATCCTGAGAAAGAGGACTTCCCATACTGTGGGTAGGAATGTAATACAACCATTATGGAAAACAGTATGGAAGTTCCCCGAAGACTATAAATAGAGCTACTGTGTGATCCAACAACCCTACTCCTGGGTATATATCTGCAAAAATTCAAGTCAATCTGTGAAAAAGACATCAGCACTGGCATGTTTATTGCAGCACCATATACAATAGCCAAAATACGGAATCCACCTACAAATCCATTGATGGGTGACTGGATAAAAAGCCAGGGAGGGGTGGGGGCCATAAGAGAGTGGAGAGAGGATGGCTAATGGGCACAGACCACGGTTGGGAAGGTGGAATAGGATAATCATATGACAACAATTAACTGAATATTTCAAAGTAGCTAGTAGAGAGGGTTTTGAATGTTCTCAACACAAATAATTTAAAAATGTCTCATGTGATAGATATGCCAATAACCCTTACCTGATCATTACATATATGTGCATTAAGAGTTTACACTGTACTTTATAAGTACTTTATAATTGACATGTGTCAATTAAAAATAAAATATATTTTAGGATGGTTTTTGGCATAGCTGTTAAGATGCTGCTTGGGATGCCCACGTTCCCTATCAGAGCGCCTGGTTTTGAGTTCTAGCTCCTGTCCCAGCTGCAACTTCCTGCTCATACAGACCCTGGGATTGAGTTCCCAGCTGTCTTCAGCCTGGCCCAGCCCCAGCTATTGCGGCCATTTGGGAAGTGAACCCAGTGGATGGGAGATCTCTCTCTCTCTTTCTCTCTCTCTCTCCCTCAAATAAATAAATAAATTATATACATTCTTTAGAAATAAATTTCAAAAACAAAAAGCTATGTTTCAAAGAGTCCACAATCTAGTGCTTGAGAGAAGGCATGTGTGTGCGCCAGCAAGCCACTGTAGTGCTAACCATACGTCCTGAAGGGAAGTGTGTGACAGTGTGAGGGGAACAAGTTCACCATCAATATGAGCCAGGATGCAAAACACACACCGGGGTAAATCATGTGGCAAATAGCTTCTCTCTGCATTCCTGTGCTTCACCACACATCTACATATATGCCTGAACCCGATTAACCCACTGGATGTCCACAATCCGTGTTATTGATAGAACCTGCCAAGCCGAGCCGTCACAGTTCTGTTATCCTCCCGTAAGCACCACTTTGCACTTGTTTATTTTCTCTGGAGGGGTCAGAGGACCTCCATGTTTCCTAAGTAAATTTCTCAACCCTTTGTCGATTCCTTATACACAGGAGAAACCCCAAGAAGTCCATGGAAAAATAAACTCGGTATTAAAGACCAGTGCTAAGGCAGGACCGGGTGGGCCACAGCACGTGCGGAGGTGAACGCGTGCGCAAGCCCTGCGCTTTAACCCAGCCTCGGCAGCTCCGGCCTCTGCCCAGCTCCCTGCTTCGATGGGTCTCCCGCTCTGTCTCCCTCTTCCGTCCTGCCTGGTTCCCCATGACCCCTCATTGTAAGCTTCTGAATGTCTGCAATTGCTTTCGCTTTCTCACCCTCCACTTTGCTCTTCCTTATCCAACCACGACATAATCAAGAATTTTTAAAGGTCACATTTGCTGCATTTGTTGAGATTTTTATCACCTGCTTCAGAATTCAGGAAGTTTGCAAGATATCCATAAACTACCTCCTTTAAACCCCTGTCTTTCAACCACCTAGCTCCCTTGCTCAAGACATCTATCTGCCAGTTTTTTCGGGTATCCTTGCAGAGCTATTTGATGGGCAAGTGAACACATACAACTATTTCCCCACTGTGTTCCACAAAAAATGGCATACTCTACATGCTCTTTTTTACCTTGCTTTTTTCACATAATGTACTCAAAAATCTTTCCATCTTTGCATCAAATAAAAAATCTTTCCATCAAATAAAAAAAGCATTCTCTTCTGTAATAAGCTGCACAGTTTCCTTTACATAAATGTGTCATAATTTAACCATCCCCTGTTAGACATTTGTTTCTAGCCTTTGATCTAAAATAATGCCACAATGAAAGGCATCATAGCTGTTTTCTGTAACAGGTGAGAGTATATTTTAGGATAAATTCTTATGAGCACTTGTGATTATGACAAATTTGGCTAAATTTCCCCTCATAGAATACAGTATACTATTTTATACTCCCAGTTAGACTACATGAGAAAACGTATTTCCCTAAATTTACACCAGTCTAGCTTATCAAACTTTGGGATTTGAAAGTGGAAAGTGATCCATTTTTTTAAATTGACTCGTAAAAATCATATATATTTGTCAGGTGCCATGTGATGCTTTGATACATGTATACACTGTACAATGTTCAAATCAAGATAAGCATATGTTACTTCTCAACTATTTACTGTTTCTTTGTGGAGAAAACCCTCACTGTGTGTGTGTGTTTGTTTGGGTTTTTTTGGACAGGCAGAGTTAGAGAGAGAGAGAGAGAGAGAGAGAGAGAGAGAGAAAGTTCTTCCTTTTTCCAATGGTTCACTCTCCAAGTGGCCGCTGCAGCTGGCACTTTGTGGCCGGCATGCTGCGCCAATCTGAAGCCAGGAGCTAGGTGCTTCTCCTGGTCTCCCATGCAGGTGCAGGGCCCAAGCACTTGGGCTATCCTCCACCGCACTCCCGGGCCACAGCAGAGAGCTGGACTGGAAGAGGAGCAACCGGGACAGAATCCAGTGCCTCAACCGGGACTAGAACCTGGGGTGCCGGTGCCACAGGCGGAGGATTTGCCTAGTGAGCCGCGGTGCCAGTCTGAGAAATTCTTTACTACCATATATATTATATATATTATCATATATTACATTGAATGTCAATCAACTCCTTTTGTCTTATACAGCTGGTGGGAGTCAGAGCATGATCAGAAATCAATGTAGATGGCTGCGGGGTGGGAGAGGTAGTCTCCACTCCTGGTACGTTTCTAGGCAGAAGTGCTTAGATTTATTTTGCTCTCTATCCCTTCTGTTTGTTTTCATGAGGAAATGAATGTGTTCAAAGTGTTACCAGGCTAGCCATGTGTGAAATGAGAAAGCTAAAATGATTTGATGACGTGTGCATGTAACCATGTGAATTTCTTCCTCTCTGCGTAACTCAGTGTCATTTTTTTTTCTTGGACAGGCGGAGCTAGACAGAGAGAGAGACAGAGAGAAAGGTCTTCCTTTTTTCCGCTGGTTCACCCCACAAATGGCTGCTACAGCCAGCGCACTGCGGCTGATCCGAAGCCAGGAGCCAGGTGTTTCCCCCCGGACTCCCATGTGGGTGCAGGACCCAAGCACTTGGGCCATCCTCCACTGCACTCCCAGGCCACAGCAGAAAGCTGGACTGAAAAAGGAGCAACCAGGACAGAATCCGGCGCTTGAACCGGGACTAGAACCCGGGGTGCCGGCGCCGCAGGCAGAGGATTAGCCAAGTCAGCTGCGGCGCAGATCTCAGTGTTATGTCTTCTGCTGCATATTCGGGTACTTCACATGCACATAATGTCATTATTAATTTTTCAGCATAAGTAAGGATTCTGGCGTGGGAGTTCTAGCAAAACAGTGTGGGAGAGTGGAGGGCCAATCAGTCAGTCAACATGTGTGCTCCTTGATTGTGTAGGACTTGAGAAAGCGCCATGCTTCGACAGCCGTGTCAGGAGGCCATCACAACAAGCCAGTCCAGCCTGCTCCTCTGCCCTCTGCCCTCTGCTCCTCTTCAGCTGCAACCTCATGGGACTTAGTGCTCTCCTGCCCATCAGGCCAGCCCCCCAAACAAGCACCTGCAGTCAGAAGAGAGGTCACCCCAGCCCTGAAAGCTTTCACCAGGCAAGAAGGGCCATCCCGAAGACCCCAGCTTCTGGGTTGTTAGCAGCACCAGTCTCCTTTATCATACTGCATCAGAAGAATAGAGAATTAGCTACTTAATGAACCCAAGACTCTTGGCTCCACAATCTTGGCTCCCACTTGGGTTTTAAGGATTTGTCTCTTGACTGTCTCCTTTTTTACCCATCTTGAGAAAATGTTCTGAAATGAGAAAAGTGGTCACTCTTCTGCCTTGTGTCCCACCTTACAAGTTGCTGTATGGATGTTAGTGTTAATCATTAAGTGTTCCCATGGCTTAGGATATAGAGATGAATAGTGGATTTGCTTGGGGTTCAAAAGAATAGAGGGATGGACAGCTAGAGGGTTTAGAATTAGTGCCAGGAGGCCAGGTCAACTCGAGTCAGTGCAGTGGACATGGGGCGTAGAATCTTGAGATGGAGTTAGAAGTGGAGACCGAGGGATAGAGGTTCTTCATGGTCATGGTAATAGCCAAGATGACAGGCTTGGATTCGTGCTTCTACTGCTGCCCTGTACAATCGTCAGCTGGGTAGGTGATAACTAACATCTGGAGCATCAGTTGTTCCACAGATGAGGCAGAACTGTCATTTCTGTTTTTTTTTAATATTTATTTATTTGAAAGTCAGAGTTACACAGTAAGAGGAGAGGCAGAGAGAGAGAGAGGTCTTCCATCCACTGATTCACTCCCCCACTTGTCCCCACTTGGCCGCAACGGCCAATTTATTTATTTACTTGAAAGAGTTACACAGAGAGAGAAGGAGAGGCAGAGAGAGAGAGAGAGAAAGTCTTCCATCCTCTGGTTCACTCCCCAATTGGCCGCAACGGCCAGAGTGCACCCATCTGAAGCCAGGAGCCAGGAGCTTCTTCCAGGTCTCTCACGCGAGTGCAGGGGCTCAAGGACTTGGGCTGTCTTCTACTGCTTTCCCAGGCCCTAACAGAGATCTGGATCAGAAGTGGAGCAGCCAGGACTCGAACTGGAGCCCATATGGGATGCCGACACTGCAGGCGGTGGCTTTACCGGCTACGCCACAGCGCCGGCCCCCATTTCTGGTTTTAGGGGAGCTGCATTTATTTCTAGTTTGGGTAGAGAGAAGAGAGGATTCATTTGAGTTACGAGACTTAGGAGAGCTGAACAGGAGGTTGTGTCTGAATAAAGAAGCTGCATGCAGGGGAACTCTACAGGTAGCTTTTAAACTGAAACTAGGGTGGAAACTTGAACCTGAACTACAAGAAATGACCAACACCGGTGAGAGAAATGGCTCTAAGCTGTAGAGTGAACAGTGAAGCTAATCAGCCAGCAGGAAAGGAAAGGGTGGCCACTCATTCATTTAACCACTGTTGATAAACCTTATGTGCCAGGAATGCGACAATGAGCAAAACCAAGTCACTGCTCTCAGGGTGTCTACAATCCAGTGTGGGATACACGGGATAAGCAAGACGTGTTGCAAGGTACCCCATATTTGCAACAAGATGATCAGCAACTACTAAGCAAGCCAGGGAAGGGAGCAGACAGGCAGCTAAGCCATGGAGGGAGGAAGCTGTTTTAGACAGGTGGTCAGAGAACAGGTGGCGCTGATGTGCCATTTCAGCAGAGCCAGATTGAAGTGAGGGAAGAAGTCATCCATACAACGAGGGAGGGACCTGCAAGGCAAAGGGCGGAGAAAGGCCAGAGGCAAGAGCGGGTAGGCTGTGTAAGGTGCCACAGGGCGGTCCCTGTGAGGCAGGGGGAGGGAGCCTGGTGCAGGCCAAGTGGAGCCTTGCAGATCATGGGAAGAAGTTAGGAATGTATTAAGCACTATGAGAGGCCACCTGAGGACCACATGCTCAGGAGGTTCCTGGAGGGCCTGGAAGACCCTACGCAGTCTTCTAAGTGTGATTCTCCACTGCTGTACTTACTGCAGGCCTATGGATAGATCGCATCTCCTGGGCTCCCCATGAAAGGGGAACCAAGTGTGCCCTTTGGGCCACCAGTCAGGCAGTTCTGTGAAGGCGGGCTGCAAATCTCGGGCCACGCCTTCCTCATCTGGAAGCAGAGGCTACAGCTGGGCCCTGTGTGAGCTGCACTGCAGGTGCTAGTGAGCAGCTGCTCAAGCACACCCTCCACACCCATTCACTCCCTCCTGGGACAAAGAATCCACAGGCCTTCTCCAGACTTTTCCCCACCTAGGAGTGAGATAAGGGTATAATTTGTCTAGTGCACTTAATGGGTTCAGTCTGGAAAACCTGAGCTTCTCACAGATTAAATGCCTTAGCAGGTATGCTACCTGATTTCTTACATAGGTCCTTCTATGACGGTTTAGACGGGGTGGGGGATGTCCAGGCCAGGGCAATGGAAGGCCTGCAAAATCATTTAGTATAGCTCTGCCAGAGCAACCACAGGTGGATCTCAGCATTCAGTGAATTCGTGGCAGGCTAATTTTTAAGCTGATCATTTTGCCTGGCCTGCAAAAGGTGTTGTAAGTATCTGAATGGCCCGTGGCAGACAAGAGGCTCCCGATTCCGGCTTAGAAAATGAAGGTGGCTTTGTTGCTGTTTTTGTGTTCTGTTTTGTTTCTTCCATAAAGTTTTTGATTGTACACATCCCCAAATCATAATGCTGTTGAAAACTGTGTAACCACCTAAAAAGATGTTGGCATTAAGCAGTGTGCTTAAATGATTCTCAGGAGGGGAGAGAGAGTGTGTGTGTGTGTGTGTGTGTTCTAAGTATCAATCAATATAGATAGCCTATTCACCAAAGTGGTACAACTTTGAGTAATTTTATTTTCAATTTTTATGTGTGCTTTCAGATTTAAAGGATATTTTTAGAAATTGTCACATCTCAACCGACTAGACATAATGACAGCAAATTGCAGTCTCAACAGCCAGGCCTCCCATCCAAGCACCCTCACAACACAGGGCCGCGAATGTCCCTCTAACCAATCCACTTTGAAACAGAGCATGTGTGTATAGTAAACACTGGTGCACTGATCCCCTGACCTGCCGGCCAGCCTGCCTTGCTCAGGCACCTGCACGTGGTTTCGCATCATTTACACACAGGGACAGAGGAGTGGAAGAGACTTCACAAATGATCTTGCCCAGCTGCCGGCTCAGTGCACAGATCTCTTGCTGCATGCCTGAGCCCCAGGACAGGGATCACAGGGCAGTGAGACCAGCACTGGTGGGTAGTGGCCCAGGTAAGATGGTCCTTCTTTAGGACAGGATATATCCACCCCACACACCTTCCTGCACTCAGATCTCAGCCCCAGATCCAAGGCACCTCTTAGCTTTAAGATCTCATCTCCTAAGAAACAGAAGGGGAAGTGAAGCAGAGAATTGAAGTTTATACTGCTTGGATTTTTGTTTTGTTTTGTTTTGTTTATCATCTTTTTTAATTCATCATGTTTTTTTTCCGTGCTGTTTGACACCACTTAAAGGCTTACCTTATTGTCTTAAACTCTCTTTTTATGTCTGAAGTTTCTCTCTTTCCCAGGTGAAACACCACAAGCTTATTTTTTTTATTTTTTAAAAGATTTTTATTTTATTTATTTGACAGGTAGAGTTAAACAGTGAGAGGGAAAGACAGAGAGAAAGGTCTTCCTTCCATTGGTTCACTCCCCAAATAGCCGCCATGGCCTGAGCTGCACCAATCCAAAGCCAGGAGCCAGGTGTTTTTTCCTGGTCTCCCATGCAGGTGCAGGGGCCCAAGCACTTGGGCTATCATCTACTGCTTTCTTTTTTTTTTTTCATCTACCGCTTTCACAGGCCACAGCAGAGAGCTGGATTGGGAGAGGAGCAGCCGGGACTAGAACTGGCACCCATATGGGATGCTGGCGCCGCAGGAAGGGGATTAACCTACTGTGCCACGGCGCCGACCCCACAAGTTTAGTTCTGTCCTGCTGGCCCCTCTCCTCAGCTAGCCCTGCTACCCTGTAGATGGTTGACTTTCTTTCTCTCTTGCTCACCGATTTCCATCACCCTTTTCTTCTTCCTTCTTCGGAGCTTCTTACTCTTTTTCCTCTCAGGACCATATGAAAACAATTGGAGACATATAATGATATGAATACGAATCAGAATAAAAGCAATGCTTGACCATAAAACAAGTTGACGGGACACCTAAAATCTACCATTGTTAAGGGTGACATTAAGTGCATGCACCTCGTGCTACAGCCATCACCACTGTCTCGTTCTAGAACTTTTTCAATCCTCCAAATGCAAACCTCCTGCCCACTGAGCAGTCCCTCCCTGTTCTGCTCTCCCACCCTCCAGTCGCTGGCAACAAGGAAATCACGTTGGATTTGCCATGTCTGGATCTTTCTTATAAATGAAACCATGCAATGCATGGTGCTTTGTGCCTGGCTTCTTTCCCTTAGTCTAGAGATCTCAAGGTCCGGCTGTATCGTTGGGTGCATAAGCACTGCATTCCTTTCTATCACCAAATGATATTCTGTTCTAGGAATCCTGCACATTTGCTTCTCCCATTTGTCGGCTGATGGACACTTGGGCTCTTTTCGTCTTCTGGCTCTTATGACGGGCGCTGCTATGAACTTCTGCTTGCAAGCTTTTGCTTGAACATGAATGCTGTATTAATTTTTTGCCTCCCAAACACAGGCTTGTTTATTTGTTTCTTGCTGGGGCCAGGGGGGAGTGGTACCGCTTTGCTGATGTCCTGAGGCTTGCTCTGCCTGGCCGCTGGTAACCCCAGTCTGCTTCTCTGTTTCTTTCAGCCTCTGCCTGCCTGCACATATTTGCAGTGGGCTCTGTCCGCTCGCAAACACTTTGGGATTCAGAGTGCAAGTGGGTTTTCTGCCTCTTACAGAGGTGCTTTGGAGAAAAACAAAACAAGCACAGTAAGTTTGTCCAATTCAGAAAGGTCTTGGGCTTCAGTTCTCAGCCTCCCCTCCCAAGGCCCCTTTCCAGCTCAGTTCCAGGAAAACCGGCTCCAGGGGCTCCAGCCAGAAGAGGCCCTGCCTCAGGCCTCAGCTCATAAAGCCAAGGTGTGTCTGAGCCCTCCACCCTGTCAGGCTGGGAACCTGAGCCTTCACTCACGGCCTGCTGTCAGAGTTCAGTGCGCCTGCCAAGCCCTTGGAAAGCCACCCGCCAGAGGGAAGGGGAGAGGCGTCAGATTTCTGCCTGCCAGGGAGAGGGGCTGCCCTGACAGACACTCCCCGGGTAAGGTTTCACTGGAGAAGCCCGCAGGCGTTATCAGCGTTGGGGATCGCAGTCTGATGGCTTCCCCTTCTCTCCGCCTCCTCCAGGGAGGCAGCTGCAATGACTCCTTTCTCCTCCCCTCTGCCTCCCAGCGCCTGCTTTCGCGGGTCTACTTCCCCCAGAAGCCCTCTGCGTCTCTCCCTTCCCTCTCATTCCCTCCCCCTCCCCTTCTCCTCCAACCTTTCTCTATGGACTCCCTGTCTCCTTGCCTCTCTCAGCGTGCCTTTCGTGTCTGTTTCCTTTGACACTGGTCCCAGGCCCACTGCCAAGTTTCAGACCCATTAGTGAGGTGCCTTGCTGACTGAAACACAAATCAAGACTGATCCGGGTACAATTAGCAGCTGCTCGCACCTCATCTGGAAAGCATTAGGCAGTGCTGGGAGTGGAGGGAGGGAAACACGGGGGAAATATTGATGCCAAACAGAAGAGATCTCCTATTTTGGAGCATGATGAGGAACCACGGAAAATAAGATTCAAGTAGACAAAGCAAAGCTGAGAGGCCTGTCAGCTTTACCTTGGGCATCCTTGTGCCTCTGTGCGAGAGATACAGGCTCCTGCACACTTGAGTCAGGTGTATAAATAGCTCCAGCAAAAGAGATGTCTTTGCACTTAATGCAGAGATCTGGACACCTGTGTGCTTCCGGAGCCCCTCTGCTCTCTAGCTGCCTGTAAGGGGAATGTGCCTAAGAATCGCCCAGCACTGCATTTAAAATGCAGATTCTGACTCCCCAGGACTGGGGAAGGGCTGAGCTTCTTCTGCCTTTATCGCAGATAAATGCGGGTGGGCCGCATTCTGTCTGGGACAATGCATCCTGCTAGACACACAGCTCCTGCTAGACGCTTCTCCCAGCACCCTGTCCTTCTCCTGTTTGACACTCATGGTCAGAACTCAGGATGCGTGATACGCTGAGTCGTTGGACGCTTATCTTCCCAGCTCAAATGCATTTGTCCAATGGCAAGCACCAGGCGAAGCAGGTGCCCTGAATCTTCAGTAGTAGCCCAATGTGTTGCAGTGTTCACTAAATATTTCACAACCATCGCCAAAACTCATCAAAAGTCTCTGTTGTGTTTCTTTTTTTTTTTTTTTCAAAAGTCCTTCCTGGTTCAGTATTCCTTATCTATACTTGCCTGGTGGCATTTAATCATTTCTCCACTGTTTCAGCCCTTCAGCTAGATTATTAGCTGCTTGAAACTGAGGCATTGTCTTCTGAGTTTCTAAACTTTTGTCCGTTCTTTTTCCTCCCTCCTCCTAAGGCCTTGCTCTAGCAGGCATTTACTGTCAGTTGATTGATGGAGAGACCCTCGGATGATGCCAAGTCCTACTTGGACCTCAATGACAAGGCTCCAGGGGTGGCTGAAAATTGGGCCTGGACAAAAGCCAAGGTTTTACATGGCCCAGTGGAAACCCTTTAATGCCACCTAGCACATTGTGGGGTTGGAAGGCTGGGACATTGTGTGGGTAAAAAAAAATCAAGAGATGCAACATTATGGGGTTTCCCAAACAGTTCTAAGTCAGGCCACTCTAGAGGGTTAACTCCAGGCAGTGACCCGTCCCTCCCTCTTCTCTTCTTTACTGAAAACCACGGCTCACTCTGCCAGCCCTCGCTCGGAGGGTGGGAGCAGACCATGGCTCTCTCGGAAATACAGGAAACTGCCTCACAGTGATCTGCAAGGATAGGAGAACCTGGTCTTGTTTGGAATTCATCAGCTGCCCCAGTGATTTCTCAAACACTCGAGGCTGCCGAAACCCACTGTGTTTTGTCAAGAACTCCCCCCCCCCATAATCTTAAAACACACACATATTATAAGGAACATTTAATCCATATGCTTTTTATTTACTTACCCTTAAATCACCAAAATACTGTGATGCAAGACCTATTTGATGTCTAAGAAATTTTATGAGCATTATTTGGAAGTTGAAAAACCATGCTTTCAGGAAAAAAAACAGGAAGTTGTGTTTTTCCAGAAACACACTGCCTTTAACACAAAAAGATGTGAAGGCCTTTCCAGAATCCTAATTTCACAGGGCTTGAAGGGTTCAGAGCCAGCACGGTCCAAGCTCACACCTTGTTCTTCAGTGAGTCTTAGACGGACTCCCCAGGCATGGCAGGCTCAGGCCATCTCACTTGATTGGTGCCTGTGACCCATTAATACCAGGTAGCAACAAAGCTCCATCTGAATGCAGACTCCCAAACACATTTTACAACTGATGCCCTAGCTGCTTGTTCCATATGTCTTCCTGCAAAATGCTGGACTGCAGTCTGATTATCTTCTTAAGCAGGCAAGACAAAAATCTCAGGGTTGTAGGGACAACATTTGAAGTTTGTAAGAAGTACCGGGCAAAGAGAATCCACCAGAATGTAGCTCAGAGATGTTATTCAATGGAACAGATTTGTAGGGACCTGATTGATCTCGGGTGCAGCAAGAGGTGAGGCATTGGGATGTCCCATGTTTTCTTTTAAGGCCCTGAAAACAGAGCTGCCACATTGTTTTCTGAGCTATGAGTCACACACAGGTAAAATCATGGCATGAGAGGGGTGGGCAAGTTTCCAAGCACTGCTGGTATTCACACACACACACACACATATGTTGGCACATAAATGTCCTATCTTACAATGAGGCAAAGTGAGTGAGCAATGGAGAATCAAAGAGAATCTGATGGAAGAAAAGTGCAGCATATCCAACACAAAGAGGAAACTCAAGGCATTGTCGTTGAATGAGGAGTGACTGCATATTGCTGGGAATAGGTGACAATAAATCTGGATCCGTGACTTCATAGTCCCAAGCAACAGACTCATGGTACCAACATAAGAACATGGAAGTTTGGGATAAGAGGAGACCTGGAGATGGCCACAGAGGAAGGAGCCACAGCCTGAGCTAATGGTGAGGCTCAAAGGCATATGGAGGCCTGAACCTCCCAGGCCACCCAGCCTGATTCCCATCACTCCCCTGCCTCTGTTACCTTGGAGCTCAGCCTAAAAGACACAGAGCCCTGCCTGGGAAGGGAGTCCTCTGGGAACAATACTCAGCATCTGAGTTAACCATGCAGCAGACAGTCACTGAGGCCTGCCATCTGTCAAGTATGGCACAGTCACTGTCTCAGAGCCACAGCGGTGGGTAGGAAATCAGTCCCCTCCCTCAGAGGACTCCCAGTCTGGCAAAGGCGAGCCACCAGGTCCCCTTCTCCTCCCCATAGAATCAAAGGAGTGCAAATGGAAAGAATAGGGCAGAGAAGAGATAAGGAAGTGACAGCATGGGCGGCACTCCACCCTGAGCAGATGTGCAAGGCAAGAGGAGTGGCAGCGTTCAAGATGCTACTACCATTTCAGGTCTCAGCGGCCCAGAGGGTGAAGGGGATGCCAGCAACCACCGGGAGTAAGGAGGAAAGCAGGTGAGTGTGAAAGGCACCAGGGTCAGTTTGGAAATTACCTGTTAGGTCTGGTGGGGCATCTTTGTAGAATGGCAAGAGGGGGGCCTTTCTTGGTACATTTTGGGGAAACAATTACAAGTTCAGACACCAGCAGGACAAGGGAAAAGAGAACAAAGTGCAGGAGCTTGTGAGCTAAACCCTTTCTTGAAGGGTTTACTGTCCGCAGCGGAGTATTGGCCAGAAACCAGCAGTAACAGTCAGCTGCCGTGGCCTGAGTTAGCCCAAGTCAGAACCACTGCATCACTCTGTGTCTCTTCTGACCACTGTAAATATTTTCAAAGTGAAAAAAAAAGAGTTATCTCATATTCCAATAAGCAGGATCAGCCAAGCGTGTCCCAGTGGGTAGTGGTGAATCTACATATGGAAAATTGTCTTCAAAATGCCGGACTCCAGCACTTCCATTGCAAGGCACAAATGGAAGAAAGGGAGGAGAGGGCCAAGCTTACAAATATTCCACCCACACCCTGCAGCGTGCTGTCGCCATGCATGCTGGAGACTGAAGAGCAATGAGGTGGGAAAACCTCTGTGCAGCTCAACAGGGACACCTGAGCAAGACTGGAACATTTAGGAGATGTTTTTGCCACTAAGGCTCTCGCCATTTGCCATGTTCTGAAGAGAACTCAGACTGCCCATCTAGAACGCTCTGGCATAGCCGTTGTTTCGAGGAGCTGAATGTTCCAGAGAGCAAAATGTTTACCTCCTTAAGTGCCAAAATTTTATTTCAATGATGTTGAAGAAAATTTTTCCCAAAAGCAAATACATTTTGTTTAACTTCTTAAACGTGGACTTAATTTCAATTAAGGAGTGTTGGCTACAAGCTATGCTATAGTAAGGGAAATACTAGACTACAAGCTCCATGAGAAATGAGTGCAAACAAAAACTGTTGGAATCCAAATGTCTATGGTTTAGTTAATAGCATTGTACCGATGTTTTCTTTCTTACTTTGATCATTGATTCTGCATTTGTAAGATGATATTGAGACGACCTGGGAGACGTGTGCATGGAAACTTTTGGCAGTTCCTTTTTTTAACATTTATTTTTATTTGAAAGCAGAATGATAGAGATCTTCCATCCATCGGTTCATACTCTGAATGTCCACAACACTCTGATATGGGATGCCCCAAACACTTGCTCATAACTTTATCTCTGCGCTGGAGAGTAAGAAATTTCCCACCTTGTCCAAGGTTCCAGAGCTAATTATCGGCAGAGCTGGCATCACTAGACTTGGTTGACTCCAGAACGCACGCTTCTATCACAGGGAATATGATGGCAGCTTCCTGTTGCTTCAGTGCAATCTGAAGTACCGTTGGGGTGGCCATTGTGGTACAGTGGTTAAACTGCCACTTGGGATGCCCACATCTCATATCACAGTGCCAGAAATTCCCTTCTGACCCAGCTTGCTTCTAACATGCACACTGGAAGGTAACATGAGGACTCAAGTACTTGGATCCCTGCCACCATAGTGCAAAACCAGATGGGTTCTTAACTCCTGGCTATGGCCTGAACCAACAAATGAAAGATTTCTCTCTCTCTCTACCTTTCAAAAACATAAAAATAAAATTTTTCTTAAAAAAAAAAACTTTTACAAAAGGCATCGTCAAACAGTCTTTAGGATAGGAGCTGTGTCTATGGAGGAATAGTTGAGGGAGGTCAACACATGCCACCCCAAATATGTTTCTGTAGCATATTGCAAGTTGCTTATGCAGAGAAACTACAGACAGAAATGGCTCTGAAAAGTAGCCCTTTGTAAAAGAAATTTATATCCATCTACATTAACAAAGAGTGGATTCAGACATAAGATTTTCAGATATCCTTCTTCCCAGGGTCTTTGCACAGGAAGAAGAGATTGAGGAGTCTGACACCTGGCCCAGGCAGGTACTATCGCAGGTGCCAGGTAGGTGGGAGGTTCATCTGCATAAGCAAGAAAACCCCTGCTGCTATGCCTCTCCTCTCCCAAATCTTCCTCCATCCCCACCCCCACCCCGTAACCATCCCCCCCACCCACCTCCCCACCTCCACCCTCACCCCGAAGTCCAAGGTCCTACCCTTTTTTCTGTTTAGCTCTAGGTAAGATTCAGCCACTCTTGAACTGCAGACTGTGTGTTGGCTTGGGTGCTCACGCACAATAGTAGATCCGCATGCCTTTCCCCCCTCCTAATCTGTATACTGCAGCTTCATTTCTTAGAATAAAACTATTGAACCTTCAGAGGGAGAAGAGTAAATTTAAAACATCCCCTACATGGTCAAGAATCCAGCTCTTTAAAAATCTCGAGAAAGAGCAGCCCTGGAAATAGTATTATTTTATATGGGTGGGTCTTTCATAAATGTTTGTTTAGTGGTTCAGGAAAAAAGAAAACAAAATTTCCCCACTCTGCCTTGAGAAAGAAAGCTAATTTTCTCCTCCTGATATCCTGAAATCTCTCATCTCCTATACTGGCTCTGTGTCCTAATGCATTATAGAACTAGTCTGGAAACTTCTCTCAGAACAAAAAGCACTCACACGTGAATTGTGTAATTCCTCCTAACAGCCAGTCCCTTAGGAACTGTCGATGTTACATATTGGAAGATTCCTGTCTTTGGTGACCTGATGTCTGAATGAATGCTACAGATTTTGCCAGCCTGTCTGTAGGTGATCATGCCTCATGTGCTGAAGCCCTTGAGAGACACCGTAGCCCCATCCAGCAGAGAACCTGGCTCAAGAGATGGGGAGAGAATGTGCCTACTCTATAGGAAACAGAGGCCAGAAACCAGCAAGGCTGTAGACCTAGCCAGCTGCAAAGTCAAAGCAGTCTTTAAACAGAAGAGGCTGCCGGGCCTTGGCACGGATTTTGCAACGGGTTGTGGTGTGAGGGATGTTTGGAGCAACTGTAAACAGGAACTGCTATGTCCTTATTAGGAATAATCACTTCTCCAGGCAGAGAAAAGGCTGTTGAGGCATTTAGACACATTTTCTGCTGGAGGCCTCCCTTCTCCCTCCTAACCAGAGCCCGTCCTCGCTACCCCTCCTAGAACAACACTTCGAGGCTGTCTTCTACGGTGAATTTTGAGATGGTTGTTTGGCAGGACAGAAGGAAAGAAAAAGCCTGGGATTCCATCTGGCTGGATCCACCTTGGTCCCAGCTGCTCACAAGCGCTATTTATTCCCTCAACACTGAGGCCAGTGTGCCCCTCCTCCCTACAGGGTGGCCTTCCGAGCTATCCAGCAAGCCTGGCAAATTTTGCCAAAGCCGGAACACAGGGCAGGACTCAAGGAGAGGGAGATGGGTTCCCAGCAGCCTGCCTTTGGAGAGTCAAGAGCACGAGAAAAAGAAGGGACTGTGAAAGGTGCAGAGTGGTACCTCAGTTTCCCTGTAGGCCTTCAGGCCTCAATGCCAGGAGCCACTTTGAGCCAGTGTCACCTGTTGAGAAATGATTGAAAATATTGGCTGTGTTGGGGCCGGCACTGTGGCATAATGGGTAAAGCTGCTGCCTGCAGTGCCAGCATCCCATATGGACGCCAGTTCAAGACCTGGCTGTACCACTTCCAATCCAGCTCTCTGCTATGGCCTGGGAAAGAAGTAGAAGATGGCCCACATCCTTGGGCCCCTGCACCTACATGGGAGACCTGGAAGAAGCTCCTGGCTCCTGGCTTGGGATCAGCACAGCTTCGGCCATTGCAGCCAGTTGGGGAGTGAACCAGCAGAAGACCTCTCTCTCTGCATTTCTTTCTCTCCCAGTGTAACTCTGACTTTCAGATAAATAAATAAATCTTAAAAATATATATATATATAGGCTGTGGCAACCAACAAGACAGGTTGAGATTCTGTCCGTGTCTCACTGGTGATTAAGATAAGACTTGGTAAGAAAAGGCACGCATCACTGGACAATGGGGCTTCTTTCTGAGAACTACATCATTAGCTGATCACTTAGTACATTTGGAGATGAATATGAAGCCAATTTTCGCACCTTTTTCTTTCTTTTTTTTTTCTTTTTTTAAAGATTTATTTAATTTATTTGAAATGTGGAGTTACAGAGAAAGAGAGAGAGGTCTTCCATCCTCTGGTTCACTCCCCAAATGGCCACAATGGCAGACACTGGACCGGGCCAAAGCCAGCAGCAGGGAGCTTCTTCTGGGTCTCCCACATGGGTGCAAGGGCCCAAGCACTTGAGCCATCCTCCAGTGCTTTCCCAGGCAGCTTAGCAAGGCGCTGGATCAGAAGTGGAGCAGCGGGGACTTGAACCGGCACACACATGGGAAGCCGGCGTGGTAGGCTATGTCGCAACACCAGTCCCCAGTTTTTCACATTTTGAGGGTCAAAGGCTAATGAAACATTCAAGTGATGTTGCCAGTAGGCAGTTAGAAAAATGGAGCATATAGAGAGGTCTAACTAGCCGTTCATCATCAAGGGTTCATGAATGATCTTTTATTCTTGTACTTCCCTTGCGTACTCTGATGAACGCTGAGCCTATACAGCCCAACACAAGAGCTCGCTGTTCCTAATAATCTGCATCTACCCGAGTGCTAGACCTCTACCTCAGAGGGACCATGACCTTGAATTCTGTGTCTAACTCCTCTGCTTTCCTTTCTCTTTTATCACATATGCGTGAGTCCATATACATATTGTGAAGCATAATTTTCTTACCGGCAAGGAGAAGGAACTCAGTTTCTCTGAGGAAAAAATGAGAAAGGTTTTAAAATGCATGGGATGGAGGGGTGACATGGTGCTGCAGCAGGTTAAGCCACCCCCTGCTGTGCCAGCACCCCCCCCCCCCATGTCAGAGTGCAGGTTCAAGGTCCAGTTGCTCTGCTTCCAATCTAACTCCCTCCTCCTGTATCTGGAAAGGCAGTGGAAGATATTCCAACTATTTGATTCCCTGCCACCCAGATGGGAGACCCAAATGGAGTTCCAGGCTCCTGGATTTGGCCTGGCCCAACCCCAACTTTTGTGGCCATTTGGGGAGTGAACCAGTGGATGACATATCTATTTCTCTATCACTGTGACTTTCAAATAAACATAAATTAAAAAAAAAAAAAAAGATGTATCATGGGCTGTCATGGTATAGTAGGTTAACCCACCACTTGCTACACCAGCATCCCATGTCAGAGCACAGGTTTGACTCCCAGCTGCTCACTTCCAATCCAGATCTCTATTAATGTGCCTGTCAAGGCAATAGAATATGTCACAACCAACTTGATTCCCATGTGGGAGACCTGGTTAGAGTTCCAGGCTTCTGGTCTCAGCTTGGCCCAGCCCCTGCCATTGTGGCCATTTGGGAAGTGAACCAGCAGATGGAAAACCTTTCCCTCTCTCTTCTCTCTATCACTCTGACTTTTAAATAAATAAAATAAATTTTTTAAAAAGAAAAAGAACCAGTTCAAGGGATGAACTTTTGATGTACCAGTTAAGCCACCAATGGGGATGCCTGCCTCCCATACTGGAATGCCTGGGTTGAAGTTCCAACTCCACTGTGGATTCCAGTTTCCTGCTAGTGATGGCTCAAGTATTTGAGTCCCTGCCACCCACCTACCCCAAAGTGGGAGACCTGAACTGAGTCCCTGGTTCCTGACAGGTCTGGCCCTGCCCCGGCTGTTGTGGGCACTGAAAGATTTCTGTCTCTATTTCTCACTCTCATTGTCTATCTGCCTTTCAAGTATATAAATAAAAATTTTAAAAGGAAAAAAATCAGTTTAAATATTGTATATCTAATAAGTTTTCCTCTCTTTCAAGACTGGGTCAGGTGGCTGCCTTCTGGCATTGTTTTACATTGTGTCCCTATTACCCATTTTTCGTTTGTCTCTGGTTTAGATGAAAGTGACTATGCCTTTATTTCCAGTGCCTGACACCATTGCTGAGCCAGAATGGGCTCAGTAAAAGTTAATGGAATGAATTAATGTGATTGATACCTGTGCCCAGGGATACACGGCAAATTAGAATCTCCATTGGCTTGAGAAAAAAAAACAAAAAAACAAAACAAAACAAAAGTACCTTATTTTAAGGAAAAGTCAGCATGGGAGGGGTTAATAGAAGAGCAGCCAAGAAAAGCAAGGGGAGCTGGCTTGGGAAGGGGTGGGCTTATCTGGATAGGAACAAGTTCAGAAAGAAGAGTAGGAGATGCTTTAGAGCATTAATGAATACATATTTATTGAATTACTTAGGTCATTCATTAATCAAAAGCTACAGCTTCCTTGGAGGCCACTAGATAAAATCCTAGTTGCCCTCCAAAGAAATTTCCTTCCATCACTTCCTGGTACCCCAACCCCAGAAGGTAAGAGAACCTAGTAACCCCTCTGCTCTACTTTACCACCCACAACAACCTTGATGCATTCCTCGGTCCTCACTCCCCCAAGCCTCCCCTTCACACACACACACACACACACACACACACTCCCACTCCACATCATTCCATTCGCAGAGGAGCATCTGCTCCTACTCTGTTCCCAGACAGAGAGGAGGGAAAGCCTGTTTTCAGTTAAGGCTTTGGTCACACACAGATGCCTTTTCCATTACTCTTGTTTTCCCTCTTGAAGTGTAACATTTCCAATTAACTCCCCACGGGGGAGGCAGCCCTGCATTAACCATGGGCCAGGGCATGTGAAGACAGGAAGGGGGACGTGTCCTTGGAGGCCTGCCCTGAACTCTACAACTGACCCCTGAGCAGGCTGCACCAGCGCTTCCTTCCCATTGGGCTAGTAAAGGTGACCCTGTGGAGCCAGTTGGAGGACGCGTCACAGTTTTCCCATCTCTGTATGTCAGCCCTGTGAACTGGACACTCTCCTAATACCCGCCATTGACCCTCCAGTGGCCTGAAGATACTAAATAAACCCTGTCTACCTGTGTTGTTGAGCAACACCCCAAACTAATTGGAGCCATTGCTGTAGAACCCCCAAACTGGGTCCACTTGCCTGACGCACAGAAAGCCAATCACTGACATCAGGTGGAGGAAGAAAATAGGTATTTATTGCAAAGCACAGAGCAAGGAGCAGGGCAGCTACTGCTTAAGTCCTGGGCTGTCTGAGGAGCTGAGGGTGAAGATTCTTATACACTGAAACTGGGGCTGAGGGGTGCATCATCAGCTCGTGTCCAGCTTCCTGATTGGTCAGGGATGCCCGTGATCTTCCTTTGATTGATCAGGGATGCCACGCTCTTTAGGAAAATTCTGATGGCCGGGTGGCCTCCAATTGTTCCAGGGGTTACATGAAGGTGGCAGTTACATTCTGCGCAGACCTGGCATTCCCCTAAACAAACCCCTCTAGTCAACACTAACCATCAAGTTCTTGCCTATTGGAGAAACAAAGGACTCCTTGAGTCCGGTGACTGGCACCTTGTAAAGCCAGCTGGATCACTCCCTCAAGTCAGTGAATTTCTTTTGATAAAGGACCAGAGAAGACTTATTGGGCTAAGGGAGACAGACAAGAGTCTGGGTCCTGCTTTTACACTGAAAGCGTTAGGCTTTACCCAGGGATGTGGAATCTATTTTTCTACCTTAGAACACTAGAGGAAGAGTTATGGAGCAGAGACTGCAAAAATAAATAAATAAATAAAAATAAAAACATGAAAATTAAGCAGTATTTGTCCCCCATAGCTCTCCATTTACTTCCCCTGTCTCAAGAGTATATAATCCTCCCCCCACCCACCACCAGATAACTCCAGGGGTAAGTGAAAGCACCAAGGAGTCCCTTGTGTGCACTGAGGAGTTTATATAATACAAGCAAATGCACACAGGTTGCTTTGAAATCATGATGCTGAGCAGTTGACTCAGTTCAATCCCTGATCCTCACTTATTAGCCCCACAAACAGGGAATTCAGATTTAGGCCTTAAGAGAATGAAGGCTGACATTTCACGGGTCCTAAGGTTTGATCAAGAATCGTCAGAACTACAGGTGCCTGGCGTGTGATGAGCAAATGTTGCTGGGATAAGAATCCTTTCTATGAACTCCAGGAAGCCCAGGACTGTGCTGGGAGCTTGGCAGTCACTGCGGAGTATGCCATGATCCTGGGATACACCAGGCCTGCCCTGAGAAACCCAGCCATGCAGAGGGACTGCACTCCGGCTCCTTGCCACTGGAGCTCTACTTCAAAACTGCTCGACCCCAGGCTTTTTGGCTGGAGATTCATTTGACTGATTCTGGGGGTGGAAAGAACTTGGAGCCAGACACCCACACCCCTGCCTCAATAGCAGGAAGGGAAAAAGGCCATGGGCCAGAGGCTAAGAGGCATTTCCTTCCAAGGGAAGAACTGAGAGTCCTGAAAGACTTGAGCTTTCAAAAAGTCCAACAAGTGAAGGATCCATGCCATTCATGACGCAGTGTGATGTAGGGTTGATGACGCCTTGAGGCTCCAGGGCCCCGCCTCTCTCAAACACCTGTATTCAATTATCCAGCATTCCATCTAGCTAGAAGAGAAGCTGCACCTGGCTCAGACTCCCAGCCTGACCTAATGCTCTCTCTCCAGACCGTCTTTCGGAAGAGAATTTAAAGGAACTAAGGGGTGTCTTTAGGTGTTGACCCACACCCTCCAGAAGTACATAATTGTTCCAGATTTTACTTCCTGAGCTTTATCATCAGGATTTTACGTATTCCTCGGCATAGCTTGTCCTGAAAACAGCATCTGCACACTGAAAGGCTTTTTAAAGAATGTTAACCAGGGCCGGCGCCGTGGCTCAACAGGCTAATCCTACGCCTTGAGGCGCCGGCACACCGGGTTCTAGTCCCAGTCGGGGCGCCGGATTCTGTCCTGGTTGCCCCTCTTTCAGGCCAGCTCTCTGCTGTGGCCAGGGTGTGCAGTAGAGGATGGCCCAAGTCCTTGGGCCCTGCACCCACATGGGAGACCAGGAAAAAGCACCTGGCTCCTGGCTTCAGATCAGCGCGATGCACCGGCCACGGTGGCCATTGGAGGGTGAACCAACGGCAAAAGGAAGACCTCTCTCTCTCTCTCTCTCTCTCTCACTGTCCACTCTGCCTGTCAAAAATTAAAAAAAAAAAGAATGTTAACCAGGGGAAGGGGGAGCTGGCATTGTGGCACAGCAGGTTAAGCTGTTGCCTGCAACACTGGCATCCTTACGGGCTCTGGTTCTAGTCCCAG
Organism: Oryctolagus cuniculus; assembly: GCF_051225735.1. Taxonomy (NCBI): domain Eukaryota; kingdom Metazoa; phylum Chordata; class Mammalia; order Lagomorpha; family Leporidae; genus Oryctolagus; species Oryctolagus cuniculus. The sequence goes on from NC_142870.1 coordinate 69,141,821, forward strand.
CTATTCCACTTCCGTTCCAGCTTTCTGCTAATTTGTTGGGAAAGCAGCAGTGTTTGGGCCCCTGCCACTAATATAGGGGACCTGGATAGATTTCCAGGCTCCTAGCTCTGGCTTGCCCCAGCTCCAACCATTGTGGCCATTTGGGGAGTAAGCCAGCAGATGGAAGATCTCTCTTTCTCTGTCTTCCTCTCTCTGTAACTCTGCCTTTCAAATAAATAAATACATAAAAGTAGGGGCCAGCACTGTGGTGTAGTGAGTAAAGCCACTGCCTGTAGTGCCAGCATCCATATGGGCGCCAGTTCAAGACCTGGCTGTAACACTTCCAATCCTGGGAAAGCAGTAGAAGATGGCCCAAGTGTTTGGGCCCCTGCACCTAGTGAGAGACCTGAAAAAAGCTCCTGGCTCCTGGCTTCAGAAGAGCTCAGCTCCAGCTGTTGTGGCCATTTGGGGAGTGAACCAGCAGATGGAAGACCTCTCTCTCTCTCTGCCTCTGCCTCTCTGTAACTCTGCCTTCCATGTAAATAAATAAATATCCAAAATAAATAAATAGATAAGTTAAAATAATAAAATAAATAAAAAAGGATGTTATCAGGTGATTTTGCATCTTTAGGAAATGGAAGGGTGATTCAGGTAATATGGTCAGCAATATTCAGAGCATATTCCTACAAGGATGGGCATCTTGGAGAAAACAGAGCATGAGCCCGAAGGTCTAGGAGCAGGCCTTCTGCTACGGTTTGAATGTCTTTGTGGGCTCCAAGACTCATGTTGATGCTTAGACCCCAGTGCAACAGTGCTGGGACGCAGGTGTTCAGGTCGCGAGGGCTCCGCCGTCGTGGGTGGAGTGAAGCTATTAGAAAGGAGCAACTCTCCTCTGCCTGTGGAGGATGCTGGGGTCAAGGAAGCAGAGAGAGTGGCGTTCCCCGGACACCAAACCTGCCAGCACTGTGATCTGGGACTTCCCAGCCTCTAGAACCAAGAGAAAACAAACTTCTCTTTCTTATCAATCACTCTGTCTCGGGGATTCTCTTATAGTAGCACAAAATGGACCAAGACACCCTCCAAATGGAGAGGCAGAACTCCCCAAAAGGGTAATTACAGGCTTCCTGCTGAGACAGAGGGGAGGCTGGACCTGGGTTTGCTTTTACTAGAATAGGAAAATCTTCTCTGAAATGATGCATTTAAGCCAAGATCTGATGACAAAGCCTCAGCCTTACAAAGAATAGGTAGTACTTCCCAGGGAGAAAACTGTAATATGTGAAGTCCTTGAGTCTGGGAAGAGCTTGTTCAAGGAAACAAGAAACGTTACTGAGACAACATTACACATAAAATGCAGTCTACTGTATTTTTACTTAATATGAAAGTACATTTCCTCGGTCAACAATTTCTTTAGAACAGTTTTGACTGTATGGTATTCCACTTTATAAATGAATATAATTTGTGCAATACAGCTTTGCAGCACAGCTTTGTACATAAATACATAAAAATACATATACGTGAATGGAACTACTATTTAGCAGATAAACATTTTTTCTTCACATCAAATTGTTCTCCAGGAAGATGGCCTATATCACTCTTCTACCAGCAGTATATGGAATCCATTCCAGAAGCAATGGTAATTTCAGCAGGATTTTAAATGTAAAATATTAAGCAGAAATCTTTGATCTGGAAAACTTCAAATTATTTAGAAATGTTAGAAATACAAATTGTTTCAGAAATGTGAAGACATAAATATATCTAAGAATTATCACAAAAATGTTATTTCAAATGAATATATAGATTTAGAAAAACTGCATATTTGGAAAGAATTTTAAATTATCTCCTTACCTCATACCATATCCTGAAATGCATGCCAGGCGAATCAAAGAGATAAATATTTTAAAAAGCAGATTTTTTAAAAAAAATCTGAGAAAATATATTTTCTGTTTAAAATTTTTAAAAATATTTTATTTATTTATTTTTAAGATTTATTTATTTATTTGAAATGCAGAGTTACAGAGAGCCAGTGGCAGAGAGAGAGAGAGAGTACCTCCATCCGATGGTTCACTCCCCAGATGGCTGCAATGACCAGAGTTGCACCAATCCAAAGCCAGGAGCCAGGAGCATCCCCCAGGTCTCCCATGTGGGTGCAGGGGCCCAAACACTTGAGCCATCTTCTACTGCTTTCCCAGGCCACAGCAGACAGCTGGATTGGAAGTGGAGCAGCCGGGTCTCAAACTGGCACCCATATGGGATGCCGGCACTGCAGGTGGCAGCTTTACCCACTATGCCACAGCACTGGCCCCTAAAGATTTTATTTATTTATTTGAGAAGTGGGGTTTCAGACAGAGAGAAGAAGAGACTGAGAGAAAGGTCTTCCATCTGCTGGTTTACTCACCAAATGGCCGCAACAGCTGGAGCTGGATTGATCTGAAGCCAGGAGCCAGAGGCTTCTTCTGGGACTCCCACGTGAGTACAGGGTCCAAGCACTTGGACCATCTTCTACTGCTTGCACAGGCCATAGCAGAGAGCTGGATTGGAAAAGGAGCAACCGGGACATGAACCAGAGCCCATAAGGGATGCCAGCACTGCAGGCGGCTGCTTAGCCTACTACACCACAGCGCTGGCCCCTGTATATTTTCTTATATGCTTGTATACTTGTGTCATAGAGGAAGAAAAGCACAAAAGCCAATGCAGAAGATACAAAGAAAAGATTGGTTGGTCCAACTGTACATAGTTCAAGTTTTCCTTTTCAAAAATTCCTTTTGTAAAAGGTGTATTTATTTATTTGGAAGGCAGAGTTACAGGGAGGCAGAGAGAGAGAGAGAGAGAGGTCTTCCATCTGCTGGTTCACTCCTCAAATAGTCACAGCAGCAGCACTGGGCTAATCTGAAGCCAGGAGCCAGGAGCTTCTTCTGGGTCTCCCACGCAGGTTCAGGGGCCCAAGCACTTGGACCATCGTTACTGCTTTCCCAGGCAATAGCAGAGAGCTGTATCGAAAGTGGAGCAGCCAGGACTCAAACTGGTGTCCATACAGGATGCCGGTACGGCAGGCAGCGGCTTTACCCCCTGTGCTATAGCGCCGGTCCCAAAAGATTTTTTTTTTTTTTTTTTTTTTTTTGACAGGAAGAGTGGACAGTGAGAGAGAGAGAGAGACAGAGAGAAAGGTCTTCCTTTGCTGTTGGTTCACCCTCCAATGGCCGCCGCCAGCGGCGCACCGCGCTGATCCGATGCAGGAGCCAGGTACTTCTCCTGGTCTCCCATGGGGTGCAGGGCCCAGGCACTTGGGCCATCCTCCACTGCACTCCCTGGCCACAGCAGAGAGCTGGCCTGGAAGAGGGGCAACTGGGACAGAATCCGGCGCCCCGACCGGGACTAGAACATGGTGTGCCGGTGCCGCAAGGTGGAGGATTAGCCTATTGAGCCATGGCACCGGCCCAAAAGATCTTTAAACATAAATTTACTCTCTGAAAATAAAACAGGTAGCCTAGAGGTTTCCTAACAGGAAACACACACACACATATTTATATAGTGATTCCCAGTAATTCCACTAATGATTGGCATTTTATTATTTATTCCCCCCAAGAATCCTATGATTCTATTACTATTACTTTATTTTGTTATTCTATCCTCTTATATGATTGCTATTTGTTCTAATAGGTGAAAACTCTTGTTAAAAGACAGTATTACAACAAATCCAGTTCTGCTGGCTCTTATTTGTGATTCTGAAATCAGACAGTAGTCCAGACTAAAAACCAGTTCAGAAAGCTGTGCCCCAACTCAGGAGCAGGTTAGGTTCAAAACCAAAGAAAACAAAGTGACGTACAGAGAGCAGAAGGGAGGCGCCAAGATAGCTGAGTTGGTTGAAGCTAGACCTTCGCCTCATTTGAACCTGGCTGGAACCATGGCTCCTGTGGCTGATCGAAGCTCAGCGGGCGTGCTGAATGACAACTTGTCACGAGCGGAGGTTGCAGTCTGTTTACACATCGAGTTTGGGCACAGTTCACCGAGTGGGAGGAAACCTTTAGACCACACTTGCAACGAATACAGAAGCAGCTGTCGGTCAGATTAATTCCGTTAAGTGCTGTCACCATCAAACCCTGGCTCAGAGGCCCTGCAGTTGACATAGAAATAAGGAGGAGAACGACACTGAGCAGGGTTCCTCTCTGTCAAACACCTGCCAGTTTCCCCAGGACACTGACTCCTCAGAGTCCCTTTGCAGGCACCTGTGCATCCACAGCAGTGGAATGGCGTCACCCGCCAGAGATCTCAAACAGCCTGGGGTCAAAGAAGTCAGTTTCAGACTCTGGGCTCCTCCCACCGTCTTCTTCACTGCCTAAGCCAACCCAGAAAGGCACCATAGAAACAAAAAACATTATTAGAGCTCGTATCATAAATCCAGGAATCGTCTCCACTGAGCTGAAACAGAAAATTGGTATGTTTACGGAGAAAGAGGACACTTGTTGGCAGGGAGCTGTTTGCAGGCCATAGGATAAACAGAGGGCGCCGCCAGCTTGCCCTCTGGCCTGGTCCCTGGGCAGGCTGTCTGCAGCGGCCTGGCTAGCACATCTCTGCACCTCCAGAGAGACCGGCTTCCAGTCCTTCCTCGCACAGACGCCAGCTCCCAGCCGCAGGCATCGTCCTCCATGTATTTGTACTTTAAGGAGATATTCAAGGATGATTAAGGAGGTAGAAAGAAAAGACTAAATATGGATAATACAGTTAAACAATGACTAACACTGTCCCCTTCAGGGACTTGGCAATGTTTAGGCTGGCCCGTGGGCCAAGGCTCAAGAGATGGCTCGCGCCTGCACGGCCCTCATCAGCCAGACGTCTCTCACCACTTACTTGTGGAAAGAGTGCAGATCTAGACTTGAGTTCAAATCTTGACTGCCACTTATTGTGTGTGTGGCCTTGAATAAAACCCTTAAACTCAGACTTAGTGTTGTTGCATCTTATCTGTTTTGATGATTAGTGGTAATAAGGTAGTATGTTTTCAGAATTAAACTTCTTATTTCTGTACTCTACTATTTTTCCTGACCTCCCTTTCTGCCCTCTCTCTTTTCTTTCCCTTTCTTCCTTCCTTCCTTCCTTTCTTTCTTTCTTTCTTTCTTTCTTTCTTTCTTTCTTTCTTTCTTTCTTTCTTTCTTTCATTTGACAGGCAGAGTTAGACATTGAGAGAGACAGAGAGAAAGGTCTTCCTTCCGTTGGTTCAACCCACAAATGGCCACTACGGCCAACGCACTGCACCGATCCGAAGCCAGGAGCCAGGTGCTTCCTCCTGGTCTCCCATGCAGGTGCAGAGCCCAAGCATTTGGGCCAGCCTCCGCTGCACTCCCGGGCCACAGCAGAGAGCTGGACTGGAAGAGGAGCAACCTGGACTAGAACCCAGGGTGCCGGCGCTGCAGGCAGAGGATTAGCCTAGTGAGCCATGGCACTGGCCTATCTCTCTCTTCTTAATAATAAAAATTATCAAAGTCAAATGCTCATGGATTTAAAAAACAACACTTGAAACCAGGAGGCAATAAAAAACAGTAGTCACACATCTTACCCTTCCCAAGCCTGGCCTAACTCTAAAGAAGTAACTTTTATTTTTTTTTTTATTTTTTTATTTGAGAGGTAGAGTTACAGAGAGTGAGAGGGAGAGACAGAGAGAAAGGTCTTTCATCTGCTGGTTCACTCCCCAAGTGGCCACAACGGCCAGAGCTGCGCCGATCCGAAGTCAGGAGCCAGGAGCTTCTTCCAGGTCTTCCACGTGGGTGCAGGGGCCCAAGGACTTGGGCCATCTTCTACTGCTTTCCCAGGCCATAGCAGAGATCTGGATCGGAAGTGGAGCAGCTGGGACCAGAACTGGCACCCATATGGGATGCCGGCGCTTCAGGCATCCCACCGTTGCACCACAGCGCCAGTCCCAGAGAAGTAACTTTTAAACATTTTTCTTTTGGTAATTATCTCCATATTTCCAATAATACAATTATACCACTTCTTTCCCTTTTTAAAGATAATATATTAACATGGCTAATTTAAAACAGGAAAGAAATCAAAAGTGCAAGAAGGCTCATCTGTGGCTCCATGAACACGTGCCTCTCAGGTCTCCCCGTTATCGCTCAAATGTCCCGAATCCATATGCACCATCTCCCAATACAAGGTCACAAGTCAAGGGTATCAGGGATTCTCAGGCAGGCCCATCCCTAGGAGACGAGGGACTCCTTGGAAGGACCACTTTGGGGGACCGGTGGTGTTGTGTAATGGGTAAATCCCATATGGCACCAGTTTATGTCTCAGCTGTTCTGCTTCCAACCCAGCTCTGTGCCTGGGAAAAAGAGCAGAGCATGGCCCAATTTCTTGGGCCCCTGCACTTGTGTAGGAGACTGGGATGAAACTCCTGGCTCCTGGCTTCAGCCTGGCTCAACCCTGGGCTTTGCAGCCATCTGAAGAATGAATCAGTGGATGAAGATCTCTCTCTTTCTCTGTAACTCTTTCAAAATAAATAAATAAGTCTTTAAAAAAAAAAAAAGACAAAGGAACAAGAAAGGCCGCTCTGACTTGAGGACTGCCCATCAGCTTTGCTGAAATGTCCTTCAACTACTTCACCTAACATTTTCCTACCCACTCTTGCCTCCTCCATAATCCTGTACCATGGCCTTCCCAAGAGATCCAGCTTCCAGGCTCTTCCATCCGTCTCTCCATGTTCCTCCCAGATGTTCCGCAGTAAATCTTTTGCACACATCCTATCTTGACATTCACCCCTTGGAGGATCTGCACTGAAGCTGTGGTGTCAGTAAAAGGGCACTAAAATGGGGGCTCCCGGCCTGACTCTCTAATGACCAGAAGACAAAGAGAACACCATTCTGGGTAATGTGTGGAGCACGGATGGTCCCTGGAACACAGCAGTGAGCCAGTCCCTGGGGGTTTCACCAGTGGAGACCTGGGAAAATGTCTCCATGTGGGGAGAGGTCACCGCAAGTGTGATGAGTCAAGTTTTTGAAAATCTATGAAGGGAAGAATGTCAAAAAAAAAGTGAAGCCTCTCATTACAGCTTAGACGTATTGACTCCTTGCAGAGGGGTCATGAGAAGCTGAAGCAGTTGGAGACTAAACCTGGGTCTGAAGACCTCCTTGTAGCTTACCAAGCTGTGCCCAGAAGTTGAATGTGCAAAAGACAAATCTGATGAAGTCACAGAGCTTAGCCTTCAGAGATTGTGGAGGTGGCTCATCCTTTCTCAATAAGAGGAGCGTTTCCCTAGCAACTGCTGCAGAGATCCCTCCCCCAGCTCCCTCCCCAGACCTTCCCCCAATTCTCTCTACTGACTGATAAGCCAAGAACCAGGTCAAATCCCAGCATTACCAGGCTAGGGGGGTGCTGGGCTTGATAAAGAAGAAATGAGGTCACATATCAAAGGAACTCTAAGAATTAGCCAGAAAGTCCCACCAGGAGCCAAGAGAATAGTCCTTGTGACTAAGTTTGTAAAGGCGCTTGATTAAGGGGATAAGAATATAAAAACTGAATTAGCAAGATTTTCCAGGGACATTGGCATACTTTTTTAGGATATGGGATTTTGACGTTTTTGGTAAAGATTCCAGGAAATGGAGAAAAGTTGTAACTGGAGACGCTCATAGATGATGGGGGAAAGTAGCAGCCAACGCTGGGTGGAGAATGAAGACTATGAGGAAAGTGGGCTTGCATGGATGAATACGAACATGTTACATGAGGACACGCATCCACCAGAAGATGTTCCTCAAGAGAGAACCAGGCATCCAACAAGACCCTCAGGAATGGGCCGGAGAGGGGGCACCAGCCTCACCGAGACGGTCCTCTGTAGACAGGACTGGTGGTGGGTGAGGCAGTCGCACACCTCGGCTTGGCAATGCCATCTGAAGATAATGGGCACCTGACCGTCAGAAACCAGGAGCCTCAATTACCAGGAAGATTGGAGGGCAGCCAAGGGGGCTTGGCCAGTAAGGGGACCGTGGAGATGGTTAACAGAGCAGGACACCCCTAGGCACTAAGTAAATGAGTAGTCAACAAAGATGCTGCTGAACGTGTACAACCAAAAAAGTCAGCGAGTAGGGCAGGTGTTGTGGCTCAGTGGGTTCAGTTGCTGCCTGGGCTCTCTTATCCCATGTCAGAGCGCTGGGCCAAGTCCCAGCTACTCTGTGCTTTCAGTCCAGCCTCATGCTAATGCACCTGGGGGCCAGCCAAAGGTGGCTCAAGGGCTTGGGCCCCTGCTGCCCACATGGGAGACCCAGTCAGAGTTCCTGGCTCCTGACTTCAGCCTGAGATGGCCCTGGCTGCTGTGGCTATTTGGGGAGTAAACTAATGGATGGAAGATTTCTCTGTGTGTCTCTCCCTCTCTCACTGTAACTCTGCTTTTCAAATAAAATAAACAAATCTTATTTTTTTAAAAAAGTCAAGGAGTGGGCTTGTAGCCTAGCAGTTAAGATACCTGTCTGTCCTACGTCAGCGTAGCAGGTTCAGTTCCTGCCTGGCTCTGGTTCCTGACTTCAACTTCCTGCCCATGCAGACCAGGCAGCACTGATAGCTCAACTGGGTTCCTGCCTGAATTGTGTTGGAGATCTAGATTGCATTCCTGTCTCTTGATTTCAGCCCCAGCTCCGACCCGGCATTTGGGGAGTGAGCCAGGACATGGGAGCTCTCTGTCTGTCTGTCTGTCTGTCCCTGTCCACACTCTCTATCAAAAAAAAAAAAAAAAGTCCAGAATGCAGGAGCTGAGGGCAGTCACCCCAACAAAAAGTCATGATCTCTTGCTCAATTCCCAGATCTGAGCTGATTTTCAAATCTGGAATTCACTGAGTCATAAGATGTTATATCATAGCAAGTATGCACCCTGATCATTCTCCTCTTTCTTTCCCCCAAATCATCAATAGCCATTTACTCCAGAGAGTATATACTACAGAATATGGGATCTGAGTAGACATTGATGCCTAGATTGGGGTCAAGTAATAAATACAATCTTGACACAGGGGCCCCACGGAGTCTGCAAATACACTTGGGTGTCACTTCCCCAGCCCCCAAGTCACTTTGGGGTCCCTGACCTGTTGAGTAGTATGAAGCCACATGGAAACTTCTGAAACTTTCTTCAACCACTGCAATGCTGGGCCGAGATAGAAAATCAAAACCAGCATCTCCCGAGGAGGGACAGTAGCAGAGATTATTCCCTCCAGGAAAGAACTAGAGGAGGCAGAAGTGATGGCTCCCACGATATCCCCATTGTACTCATCGGTCTGGCCCTGCCAAAACTGAATGGATCCCTGCAAGGTCATACAGCCCCTTCAGCAACTCTGTGACACGCATAGCCACCGTAGGTTCACGTGCCCATTGATCCAGTGAACGCATTCTTTCAATCTCAACGAGAGAAGGGGTCGAAAGCAATGTGTATTCATGTGGAATGAGCAATATTCATGAAGAATTTGCTTCGTAAATATTGTGTCAACTCTCTTGCCTGTGTCATGGTGGAGGCCAACGAAATCTAGACTACCAGGACATCTCAAAGAATACCGTGCTATTATATGGAGAACCTCATGCTGATTAGGGAGGAGCAAGAACAGATGGTTAGTATTCTGGAGGTCTTGGTAACGTACATGGGCTCTGGAAGCTGGAGTGAGGATCCAGAGCTGGGTGTCAACTCCAGGTACTCTGATGTGAGGTGTAGGTGTCTTAACCAGCCTCAATCCCTGGGTCTAATGCCCAGCCCCTTTATTCTGTAAACAGTACCCAGCCTCAGGTATTTTGCTCTGGCAGAAAAAAAAAATACAAGGCACACAATCTGTACATTTCACTGTTTCTTTAGAGCAGCTTCCTCTTTCCCTCATCTTAATGGATGCATACCTGACTGCCTGGCATTTGGCGTCTATGGAAAGCTGACTCGTGACTGCCGATGTTTGCGTATCTCCCTATATTCAGGGCCCTGCCTCTCTGCAGAGAATTTGAGTGTCTCTGGGCAGGGCTTGCAGGACAGACCTACTTCCGCCTTGGCCTGAGTCCTCTCTGTGTATTCTCAGCTCTGTCTCCTCCCCTCTGCTTCATCCATCACTGCTCCTTCACCCACTTCTAGTCTTCCATAAACATGTTCCAAGTCCTGTGTCTGATGTCCCCCTTTCCATCTCGGTTGAAGAGGATGGTAACTTTTATTGCTTTCTTGTTATCATTTATAAACTTGAGGGAGGGAAGACATGGATGTGGGTGCTCCACCAATCACCTGAAAGCAGGATTTTCTATCTCAGTGGTATGACTCCGTAAAGGCACAATTATTATCTCACTACTGCTTGTGGCACTCATCAGTTAGAAGCTGATCTTGGACATAGTCACCTGTTCTTTTTATTCCCACCTCCACTGTCCAATTCTGACCCTCCCTGTATCTCACCTGGGTTCCTATAATAACTTCCTAACTAGTCTCTCTAGCTTGATGTCTCCAACACCTCCATAAGCCATAAATCACATCAGATTCCCACTCAAAAACTTTTAATGCTTCCCAGTGCCTGCAAAAGAAACACTAAAATTTGCATAGCATTCAGAACTCTAATGAGCCGTTCCTTGAGCAGTACTGTCATTTTACAGTCTGTAGAATGTCATTTTACAGCCTGCTTCTTGGTCCTAGATAGTTCCTACCTCCCATCTACACAACTGGAATCCTTGTCTTCATCTCCTTCCTTCTACTCTCTCTGCAGATCTCTCCCATAGTCTCCCAAAGTTGGCATTCTGCTGAATCCCTGGCTGTGCCTCCCTCTGAGCGTCCTCAGGGCAAAGACTTGACTTATTCACTTCGTGTCTCCACAGCCACGCAGCGTGGCTGGCATAGAATAGGGACTTCAGAATTAATTTGTTCATGCAAAATAATTGAATTTGCTTTCCTGTCTTTCTTTTTAAGAAGTAGCCCCAGCCAGCGCCGCGGCTCACTAGGCTAATCCTCTGCCTTGCAGCGCTGGCACACTGGGTTCTAGTCCTGGTCGGGGTGCCAGATTCTGTCCCGGTTGCCCCTCTTCCAGGCCAGCTCTCTGCTGTGACCAGGGAGTGCAGTGGAGGATGGCCCAAGTGCTTGGGCCCTGCACCCCATGGGAGACCAGGAGAAGTATCTGGCTCCTGCCATCGGATCAGCACGGTGCGCCGGCCACAGCACGCCGGCCGCGGCGGCCATTGGAGGGTGAACCAATGGCAAAGGAAGACCTCTCTGTCTCTCTCTCTCACTGTCCACTCTGCCTGTCAAAAAATAAAAAAATAAAAAATAAAAAATAAAAAAGAAGTAGCCCCTTATTAAAAAATTAAATAAATAAAAATTTTAAAAAAAAAGTAGCCCCTTGTGTAAGGTTGCCATGTGGACCTCTTTCCACTGCATTTAGTGCTTGGCACATGATAGCATTAGAAAGTTATTTGGTGAATGGATGAATGCTATTGCTACCATGTTTTTCCCTAAGGAAACTTCCAAGTCCCACATCATATCACCTTAGTACCAACCAGCTAAATCTTTTTTTTAATTAATTTATTTATTTGAAAGTCAGAGTTACACAGAGAGAGGAGAGGCAGACAGAGAGAGAAAGAGAGAGAGGTCTCTCATCCATTGCTAATGCCGCAATGGCTGGAGCTGTACTGATACGAAGCCAGAAGCCAGGAGCTTCTTCCGAGTCTCCCATGCATGTGGGTGCAGGGGCCCAAGGACTTGGGCCATCTTCTGCTTTCCCAGGCCATAGCAGAGAGCTGGATCAGAAGTGGAGCAGCCGGGACTTGAACCAGCACTTATATGGTTGCTGGCACTGAAGGTGGCAGCTTTACCTGCTACACCACAGCACCAGCCCCCAATCAGCTAAATCTAATAGACTAATTTCTGCTAAAGTGTTGATGGGAGAGGACTGGAATTCAGACTCTCAAGAAGTGGAGGGCGTTTAAACTGAGGCAGTTTAGAAGCTCAGCCTTTATCTCTCTAAAAACCCTGACAATCACCTCGAGCCAGAGCCCCTGCCAACCTGGATGGTGGAGCTGGAAAAACACAAACCAAGGTCAGAAAGAGAGAGGGCCAGAGGCAGCACCCAGGGGGCCATTCACAAGCCTGGACTGCAGCTCCACAAAGTCAGGGAGGTGACTGCGTCCAAACAACCAAGTGCTGACCACTCTTGCAGACGTCCAGAATGGTGGTGGATGGGTCTGGGGGATAAAGTCCAAGTAGACCAAGAAATTAAATAAACATGAAGAATAGTGGGAATCAGGCCCATCTTGGCATCTCCTCTACACTGGGTATTTCAGTTCTGCGCTTTATTAGGTGTTGACTAGGCCAAATTCACCAGGTAATAAACCCAGTATCATTCCTTGTCCTATACACCCGCAGACACTGTGAGTCAGACACATCCTTTTTAATTAGATACACTCGGAGGGGAAATAAACGCTAAATGCACGTGTATGTTTGCATGTGAATGCACACGTGTTCACACACACACACACACACACACACACATCCCTAGTGGATTAGACATAGCAGGAAAGAGACCTTTTTTCCTTTCGCTCATTTTTGTCTTTGTGAACCAGCAGTAGTTACGCAATCTCCTCTCCCTAGATGCCTTCCAGCATTCTTTCAGCAGCCTGAGACTTCAGTCAAAGTTCCTGGCCCCTCAGTTTTAGCCCAGGGTCTTTCAAGTAAAGAGCTGGAGAATTTAGGCTCTGGAGAGAAGACTCACGGGGCGCCAGGAAGGGAAGGAGAATCTCACTTTTCTAGGTGAGATTCTGTTGTGGGGCCCGGGGGCCTGGAGCCAGGAGAGGGGTTAGCCAATGTTTCCCCTCAGTGTTTCTGAGGGTTCCTGACAGAGACCATCAGAGCTGCCTTTTATCACCGCTGCACGCTTTAGTGCATCTGTCCTGGCTGGCAGACATTGTGTTTCCCACTGGATTAATCCTGCCTGCATTCAGACTCAGGATGTGGGTCACAGGGAGGAGGGGGAGGGGGAGAGGGAGAAAGGGAGGGGGTGTGCAGAGCAGGAAAGCAAGAGGAGAGGAGAACTTGGAAAGCACCAAGTGACAGACCTGGGCTGGGGGAAGCACTGTTTTGGGAAAACTAGGGAAAAACAGAGTTGATACAATATTAAAACTAAAAAAATCCAAAATGGAAAAGCGAAGAGGGGACCTCACAAAGTGGGTAGAGAGCCCCAGAGAGTGAAGGGTGTTCAGCCTTAGAGCAGAGCTCCAGTCCAGTGCTGCCAGAAAGGGCTTGTCAGGTTTTAGCAGTTTGTTAAAGCAAACTCATCGTGCATCGCTTCATGCTTTCACTTGCACAGGTGTACTGAGGACCTACTGGTGGGCAGGTCCCACGCTAGGGCCCCCTGGAGAAGTTCTCATGGATTCATTTCTGCTGTCAGCCTCTCCCGAGACCCAGTGAAGGAGACTATCTGAGCTTCAGTGTGGCCCTCTGGAAACCTTGTACCCAACTCAAATCTATTGGAGAAGCCATTCATTCAGCATTTTGGAAAGTAAAGGAATCTGGGCAGGGAGCTCCAGTTACACAGGTGCCTTTGCATTTGAATGCCACCCAATGGTGACACTTCAGCTCTTCTGGTGCGGTGGTTCTGAGAGCCTGGTCTCTCATTTGAGAGAGACCATCCTGGGGACAGAGGCCAAATCTAGTGCATGTCTACTCCGCATGCTGTACCTGATCTTTAGTAGGTGCTCAGCTAATTTTATTGATTGTGAAAGATCAGGAAACGCATCAGAAAATCCATAAATAACAGCTGGATAAAGCTTTGTGGACGCTCAACTTGGCAGGCAGAAGTGCTCAGTGAAGGAAGCTTAGTAAGTGTGTGGAGAGGACAAGATCTGGAAGGCAGAGGGACTGAGCAGTGAAATACACGCCGAATTCGTAGAATTGAGAATTTATTGAATGGGACTCAATTTACACTTCCCAGAGAGTCTGATTCAGCAGCTCTGAGGTCCAGCAAGAGGCCTCTGCATGTTACACACACAGAGACATTTTATTTTGTCACAGGTGGTCTGCCCACCACGCTTCAGGAAGCACGCACGCAGAGGTATAGGAGGCAGGGTGGTGAGCAGTGTGATGTGAGCATGCAGAAAAGTGAGGCCGGGGTTGGCCAAGAAAAGTCTGGAGTCTGTCCAGGAGGGAGGCTGTGCAGGGTTTCCAAGCAGGGGCAGCAGCGGGGCTGGGTCTGTGATGGAAATCAAGTGTTCTTCCTAATGCTCAGCTCATTCTCTCTTTGCTTCTACTCCATTAGATATCACGGCCTCAAGGATGCTGCACAAATACCGTGCCGCTGAAGCGTCTGGGTTTTGTAGGCTCCAGAGTTGCAGCTACTAGCAGAATGTGAAGTTCACCGGCTGCATGGAGAGGATTAATTAGGTAAAAAGGCAGTTGCACACATAAGTGGGTGTCCACACCCTGGTCTGGCCTGGTGTTTTGGTGCACTCATTCAGGCATACAATACTCTCTTCAGTTCTAAGCGCCACCTCTTGAAACAAGTTAAAAAGCGAGTTCCAAGTGAGATGTCCAAGTGCTATGTTTTATACAGACTAATGATCAACAGGCTTCTGTTTTTATGGACCTGGCAACCAGACGAAGCTCACATTGCTAAAGACACTATAGAAAAGAATCTCTGTGTCAAACATCTGAGTGCGTGGCCAAGTGCTGAAAAAATAGGGTTTAAGTTTTTGAAAAGATTTATTGTTTTACTGGAATTGTTTCTAAAAATGTATGCCTTGTGAGTTTTTTTTTTTTACATTAAAATGCCATATGTTTCATTGTGTTGGGACAATGAAATTAACATTCAGAATATGTTTCACTCTTTAAAATCACTTTCACATGAAATTTCTCCTTTGGTTCTCACAATAGTCTAGTGAGCTAGGAATTATCATTATTCCCAATTTATAGATAGAAAAACAAAATGTAAGCTTAGTAATTTGTTTAACTCTAAGCTGGTGTTGTGGTACAGTGGGCTAAATGCTGCCAGCAATGCCAGCATCCTATATCAGAGTGCCAGTTGGAGTCCTGGCTGCTCCACTTCCAATCAAACTCCCTGGGAACACAGCAAATTATGGCCCAAGTGCTTGGGCACCTGCCGCCTACATGGGAGACCCAGATGGAGCTCCAGGCTCCTTGCTTCAGCCTGGACCAACGCTGACTGTTGCAGCCATTTGGAGAGTGAAACAGTGGGTGGAAGGTCTCTCTTTCTCTTCCTCTTCCTCTTTCTCTCTGTCTCTGTCTCTTTCTCTGTCATTCTGCCTTTCTAAAACACAGATCTTTAGGAAAGAAGGAAGGAAAGAAGGAGGAAAGGAAGGAAGGAAAAGCCACACAATTGGAAATTGGGGTGCAAGATCTTCATGTCCCAAGATCTATAATTGCTAGAGGAATCCTTGCTATCAGTGGGAATGCACTAAGGTCAGAGGTCACCTTCACTTCTCAACAGTATGTAATTGCCTCAGCAGGTTGTTCAAACGTCCTTGACAGGGTGGGTGTTTGGCCTAGCAGTTTATATGACAATTAGGACTCCCACATCCCGTGTCAGAGTGCATGGGTTTGACACCTGGCTCCACTCCTGACTCCTGCTTCCTGCTAATGCAAACTCTGAGAAGCAGCTGCAACAGCCGAAGTGACTGAGCTCCTGCTATCCATGTGGGAGACCTGGATTGAGTCTCCCACTCTCAGCTTTGGCCCCAGCGAGGGGCCTGTTGTGGGACTTGGGGAGTGAATCAGCAGATGGAAGCTTTCCATCTCTGTCTCTCAAATAATAAAATTTTTTTAATTTAAAAATATCCTTGATACAGAGGGAGGTGGATGGGGTTATGGGCACCATGTCCAGTTGAAGGTTGACTAAACTATAGAATTAGTGATGGTGAGAAAATCACATACTGAGATTGCCAGTCCAGTATTTTGTACTACAATTAGTTCCCAAATTCACAAGTATGATTATCTGAAGGGATGTGTCTATCTTAATGTGTCTAAGAAGTTATACGGCAAGCAGAACGCAGTGTTTCGTCATCCCACAGATGCATGTGACAGAGCTACTTGAGCTCTTCCCACAGAAGGAGGTGATGCCACTCAACAACCTGGCCCTGCAGGCCACGAACATGGACACCTTCACTGTGGCGAGACGCTGTTCAACATTTGGACCAAAAAGACTAACCCTTGTGTTATTTCCATGCTCAGTGAAGACAGTTCTGGGGTTTGACTCCTCTATGTAAGATGTGTGGGTGGAGGAGTTGCGGACATATTGTGGTAGAGGGTTAAGTGGTGATGTGGGACCACCTGCATCCCACTGTGGAGTGCCCCATTAGAGTCCCAGCTCCTCCACTTCCAATCCAGCTTCCTGCTAATGCACGTGGGAAAGCAACTGTTGATGACCGAAATACTTATGTCCCTGCCATCCACATGGGAGACCTGGATCCAGTTCCAGGTTTCTGGCTTTGGCTTCTCCTAGCCTTAGCTGTAGCTGGCAGCATTTGGAGAGGGAAACAGCAGGACAGATCTCTCTCACTGTCTCTCCCTCCATCTCTGTCATTCTGCCTTGTAAATAAATAAATCATTTTTTAAAAAAGATGCCTGTGAGGCCTCTGACAGACAGGCTTCCGAACTCTCCAGGTGATCCTCAACATGGCCCCTGGCCAAGCAAACACATTACATTCTCTTTCCAAATACCCAGAGCCAGGCCTGCAAGAAGTCTTCAAGCTCCGGAACAGTCCTTTGCACTTGACAGGGCCAGCATTAGCCCGTGCCTGTTTGACTGAGCCTCTCATTTAAAATGAGAAACAGTGATTTCTCTGCCATACTTTTCTTTCTTTAAAAAGGAAACCCAAAGCTTCCACCTCCCTGCTGTGTCGAGCCAGGCTGGCCCCTCTTCTGTTCCCACACTGCATTTTGTTCTCACTCAGGGAATTGGCCTTTGCTCTTCTTTCCTCTCCCCATTTACCTGCATAGTCCCCACTCAGTTCTGTTTTCAACTTCATCCTTTAAGTAATTTTAGGCTTACAGGAAAATCACAAATATACAGTGACTTATCATAGACCCTTTACTCAGCTCCCTCTGTTGTTATCATCTTGGAAAACCAAGTTCAATAACCCAAGCCAAGAAATGAACATTATTACAATACTACCAACAACTGATGGACTTAATTTGATATCACCAGTTTTTCACTCACATCTTCTTCTGTGGTAGGATCTGACCCAGGATCCTAGAGTGAAGTCAATTGTCAGTTCTCTTTAGTCTTCTCAAGCTGTGCCAGTCCCTCCTATTGACCTGACACACTTGAGGAGTATTGGTCAGTCATTTTGCAGAATGTTTTGCAATTTTGGTCTGTGTGATGTTTTCCATTGTGAGACATGGATACCACCAAGGTGATGGACCCTTCTCAGAGCATCACAATGTCAGTCTGCCTTATTAGTAGTGATGCTAATATTGATAGCTCAATTAAGGTGGTATTTGGTGGAGTTCTTCACAATAAAGGAAATTTTGAGAAAATTGGTTTAATGGGGGCCAGTGCTGTGGTTTAGTGGGTAAAGTTGCAGCCTGCAGTGCCAGCGTCCCAAATAGGCACCGGTTCTAGTCCCAGCTGCTCCACTTCTGATCCAGCTCTCTGCTATGGCCTGGGAAAGCAGTAGAAGATGGTCCAAGTGCTTGGGCCCCTGCACAGCGTGGGAGACTGGGAAGAAGCTCCTGGCTCCTGGTTTGAATTGGTGCAGCTCCAACCTTTGCGGCCAATTGGGGAGTAAACCAGCAGATGGAAGACCTCTCTCTCTTTGCCTCTCTCCTTCTCTCTCTGTTTAACTCTGATTTTCAAATAAACAAATAAATATTTTAAAAAGATTGGCTCAATGAATATCATGAACTTATATTTCAGACTATGCAAATACCCATTTGTCCTTAAACTTTCACCCACTAATTATGGTATTCATCAATGGATCTTGGCCTGAAAAACTGTTGCTATGACGTTCTAGTAAATATTTCCTATTTCCCTAACTCCTTCTAAATTTACTATTTAAAATTCTTCTGTAAAGAAGAGTTGCTCCTTCTACCTTATTTGTTTATTCAATTATTTATTTACATCAGTGTGCATTCATGAGTGTTTATTAAGTTTTTTTGGGTTATAATCCTATACAATTGCTATTTATTTTGTTGTTGTTCCACCTTTGGCTACAGATTGGCTCTTTTGCTCTTTCAACATCTCCCCCCAAGCATTTTTTTTTTTGGCTACTTCCTTGCTTTTGTAGCAATGAAACATACTCTTGGCTCATTTTGTATTTTTCTCACCCCAGCCCTGGAGTCAAACACCTTTTCCAAAATACATAATTATTTTTATTGGAGAATGGTACCAAAAAAGGGAAGATCTGAGTAAAAGGTATGCTCACTGATACTAGTGTGTCATTTTTTTTAAAAAAAAGATTTATTTTATTTATTTGAAAGACAGAGTTACAGAGAGAGGTAGAGACAGAGAGAGAGGTCTTCCATCTACTGGTTCACTCCCCAGATGGCTGCAACGGCCAGAGCTGCGCCGATCTGAAGCCAGGGGTCAGGATCTTCTTCTGGGTCTCCCACTCGGGTGCAGGGGCCCAAGGATTTGGGCCATCTTCTACTGTTATCCCAGGCCATAGCAGAGAGCTGGATTGGAAGTGGAGCAACTGGGACTAGAACAAGTACCCATATGGGATGCTGCTGCTTCAGGCCAGAGCTTTAAACCACGGCGCCACAGCACCGGCCCCAGGGTGTCATTATTTTTAGGCCTTCATAGCAGATAAAATTAAGAAATAGATGCATAACTAGAGCATACTAGGTACATACACACCTACATTTTTGTATCTTCCATATATTTTATAATTTATTTCTTTTCATTTTATTTGAAAGGCAAAGAGACACAAATCTTCCATCTACTGGTTCACTCTCCAAAAGCCCACAGCAGCCAAGCATGGGCCAGGCTGAAGCCAGGAGCCCAGAACTCACTCTGGTTCTCCCATATGTATGATAGGGACCCAATTATTTGAGCCATCACCTGCTGCCTCCCATGGTGAGCAACAGCAGGAAACTGAATGAGAAGTAGAGGCAGGACTCAATCCCAGGCACTCCAATACGCAGTGTGGGTTTCCCAAGTGGCACCTTAACCTGCTGTGCCAAAGCATCCACCCGCTGTGTGCACTGTTTGTTTAGCTTCACAGTCTCTAGTCAAAGTACTGTTTCCAAAATAACTTTAATTAAGTATTCTCTTCCTTATCCCCTACATTGTGATGACATTATTCATCTGTAATATGAATAGGTTTCATTGTTACAGTTCATATTCAATTTTGGGCCTTTCTCCCATTCTCATTGATTTTTAAAAATTAACATGTTATAAAATTCTCTCTGTGGGGTACAGTGCTATGAATCTTGACACATGGAAGTTATAATACAATTTTAAGTTGTTTTTCTAAGTCCATAAAACTGAATTTTTTTTCTTGTATATCTTTAGCCTTTTCTATAATTTTCAAAGAGCCTTATGATGATTTTATGAACTGGTTTGGTCCAAGTAGAGAAGTGTCAGCATCTCTGTGTTTCACAGGAAGAACCCCCAAGTAAAGGGACCACACTGAGTCTGCATAAAGCAACCACTCAAATTGGGCAAATTATTATCTTCCATCACTCAAGCCACTCAGGCCTGCATAATCAATGGGCTTGGCTGCCAGTCTGTATTGATTGCTTTTGTTTTTAGATTTATTTATTCACTTGAAAGGCAGCATTACAGACTGGGGAGGACAGAGAAAGAGATCTTTCCTCCGCTGGTTCACTCCCCAAATGGCTGCAATGGCCAGAGCTGGGTTGATCAGAAGCTAGGAGAAAGGAGCTTCTTCAGGGTCTCTAACATGGGTACAGAGCCAAGCACTTGAACTATCTTCCACTACTTTCCCAAATACACTAGCAGGGAGCTGGATTGGAAGCAGAGCAGCCAGGACTCAAACCTGTGCCTATACGGGATGCTGCAGGCAGTGGCTTTACCTGCTACACTGCAGTGCCAGCCCCATACATTGGCTCTTAATAGATCAGACAGTTGATGGGGGGTGAGGGCATATAGAACACGACTGGGCAAGAAAGTACTACAGGGTGGCAGCCAGACAGTTCTTCCTCCCTTCTGGCCTTTTCTTTACCTGTCCAGCAAACATCTACTCATTCCAGATGTTGCACGAGACATTAGAATGATAATGGTGATAAAAAGCCAGATCCTGGCTTCACGAATTTCACATCGGGTAGGGAACATTAAAGACAGTCCACAAGTGAATGGCATCCCCTCAACTGAGAAACAGGATAGCCTGATATACTTAATTATAGAACACTGCAGTGGGTGCTTTGATAAAGAGAAACACCGAGTGATATGGGTCCTCAGATAGCAGGTGCATGCCCATCATGTGCTGGGAAGGTATGGTAGCTAAGCAGACCTGGGGGAGCTAACAATTAGGTTAAGTTTTGCAGGACAAGTAGGTGTTTGGTGAAAAGGCAATAAAGGTGACCCAAGCCAGGGCATGCCACGTACACAAGGCCTAAAGGCATGAGTGATCTGGAACATTCCAAAGAACTTCTGTATAGTCAGGCAAAGTACAGGGTCAGAGGCGGGGAATGTCTGGGGACCACACTGCAGAGTGCTTGGCAGGGACCAATGTGAAGGTTTCATGTGCTGTGCTAAGGAGGTCGGTTTCATACTCAAGGTGGTCCAGGAGGAGGACTAAGACTCATCAACTTTGCCATTCCCTCAGGGATCAGGAAATAGACCAGGGATGGAGGCTGAAGGGCAGTAGGAAGATTAATCAAGAGGGTTCCGTAATGTTCCGTGTGAGAGATGGTGAAAGTCTGGAGTTGGGCATTTGCAGAAAGGACTGGTACTGCGAGGAGCTATGGAGAGTTTTGGGACGTGGCAGTGTAGGATGCAGTGACCCTCCAGTGTGAAGTGTATAGAAGAAGGTGTCAAGTATGAGCCCCAAGTTTTTCTCCCAGACAGCTAGATTGCTGTGATGTTACTAAGGCAGTTTAAGACTATTTATTATTATTATTTTATTTATTTGAAAGAGTTACAGAGAGAGGTAGATCCAGAGAGAGAGGGAGAGATATTCCATTGGCTAGTTCACTCCCCAAATGGCCACAATGGCCAGAGCTGAGCTGAGCCAGGAACCAGGAGCTTCCCCCAGGACTCCCATATGGGTGCAGGGGCCCAAGGACTTGGGCCATCTTCTACTGCTTTCCCAGGCCACAGTAGAGAGCTGGATCGGAAGAGGAGCAGCTGAGACTTGAACCAGCGCCCATATGGGATGCCGGCACTGCAGGCTGGGGCTTTAACCCACTGCGCCAGAGCACCGGCCCCTAAGACTAATTTTAAACATCAAACCATAAGAGAGAAGCAGATTCTTTTTCTTTTAAATACGGAGGGCTTTGCTCATATCACATTCCCGGAGGAGGGTCACGTAACGGAAAGTTGTGTTCTCAGTCTTACTGGTAAAGAGAGGAGAAGATCCTAGTCCCAGGAAGAAGAGGTAGCAGATTCAGGTACTTTGGGTCTCGGGTACTTAGTGGGGCAGCGTCGTGGGTGAGCGGGCAGTGCAGATGCAGAGCCATGCACAAAGGGCAACAGAGCATGCGCAAGGGGCTTGGTCCTGCCCCCCACTGCCTTCCTCCTCCCTGGGACAGGTGTTTGCCCCTTCTGATCCCTGCCCCATGACCCCTAGTGGGGCCTGAGTGTAAGTGTAGGATGAGTCAGGGTAAGGCACATACCCACTCGACCTCAAGGATGGACAAAGGAGTGGCTGTGTCCACCCTGGGTTGTGTCCTCCATGTATCCAGTGATTGGCAGTATCCCTTCCCCTAGCATGTCTTGGTGAGGATGTTGCAAACTGTTAGGGGTCACCTGTCTTCTGTGGGTTGTTAGAAAGGGATATTGACTTCTCTTCTTCTGACTGGGAGGCTACATTTTAGTTTTGCCCCCTAAGCTCAGGTAGGCCATCCTGGGTGTGCTGCTGACTGATGGCAGCAAGGGGTGGATGGCATCATTCCATCTCAATATGTGTCCACCAGCAAACTGGATTCCTTCGTGTGCTGTGAGAAGAGCAACAAGACTTCCTACAAAGGGTCTCAAAGGCTTCAAAGGGATGAATCCAGCTGCCATACTTGACTCCTATTGCCATAAGCTTTCTGGGAGATTCTGAAGTCCTTGTTGTATGTGATCAGCTGGGTGTGGTCCTGACTCCTGCTGCTGGAGGCATTTAGAGGCCGGGCTACACAGATACAATAAGCCATGAATCGTTGTTTCTTATCTGGTTTAAAAAAATACATGTTAAATATGCTCGTAACCATTTTTAAGTGTATAGTTCAATAATGTTAACTATCTTCACTGAGGCCGGTATTGTGGCTTAGTGGGTAAAGCTGCTGCCTGCAACACCAGCATCCTGTATGGGTGCCAGTTCAGGTTCCTGCTAGTTTACTTCCAATCCAGCTCCCTGCTAATGCACCTGGGAAAGCAGCAGAAGATGGCCTGAGCGCTTGGGCCCTTCCTATCCACATGCTTTCCCAGGCACATTAGCAGGGGGCCAGATGAAAAGTGGAGTAGCTGTTTGGTCAAAGCGCCACCCATATAAGATGCCAGCATTGCAGGCAGCAGCTTAACCCGCTATGCCACAACTCTGACCCTAACTGAGATAGTTCTACCATACACTGGTTCACTCCTCAAATGCCCTCAACAGCTGAGGCTGAGCCAGGCCAAAGCCAGGATCCAGGAACTCAATCAGAATCTCCCCATGTGGGTATCAGTGACCCAACTAACTTGAGCCATTTGCTGCTGCCTCCCAGAGTTAACATTATCAGGAAGCTTAAATCTGAAGTGGAACTAGAACTTAAACCCAGGCACTCCAATATGGAATGGGGGTCCCTCAAGAGGCATCTTAGTGGGGCCAGCGCTGTGGTGCAGTAGGTTAAAGCCCTGGCCCAAACCGCTGGCATCCCATATGGGTGCCGATTCTAGCCCTGGCTGCTTCACTTCCAATCCAGCTCTCTGCAGGGGCCTGGGAAAGCAGTATAAGGTGGCCCAAGTCCTTGGGCCCCTGCACCCAGGTGGGAGACCCAGAAGAAGCTCCTGGCTCCTGACTTCGGATTGGCTCAGCTCTGGCCATTACAGCCATGTGGGGAGTGAACCAGTGGACGGAAGACCTCTAGCTCTGTCTCTACCTCTCTCTGTAACTCTGTCTTTGAAATAAATAAAAATAAATCTAAAAAAAAAAAAAAAAAGATCTTAGCTGCTACATCTAATACCTGTTCCCCAAGCCATTTTTTAAAATATACAGCTTCTCACAAATCAGTATGCATGGAAAACTGGTAAAATCTGAATAAGATTGGTGATAGGATCAATGTCAACTGAGTAAGATCTTTTCCTATAGTTATATGAGACATTGAATTGCATTTAGGGGAAAACTGGGTGAAAGGGATACAGAATGTCTCCATATTATTTCTTACAACTTACATGACTTATAATTATCTGAAAATAAAAAGAAAAAACAAAACAGTTAAGTCCGTCATATGTTATCACTTCAAACATACCATTAGCATCTAAATGCAAAATACTATATAATAGTTACACAGCTTTAGATCTAAGACAAACCAGTCTTCACTTGCTCTAGGCAAGGTTCTGGCTTTGGTTTAAAAACTATGACTCCACATCAAGTCCAGTGCCAGTTGTTGGTATCCTGTCAACATTCCAGGCCACACTGATCCTTTAACTGCTATAACAAGGATATTTGCTTTTATTAATCTTTCTAATTTATCTAATTGATATACCATACTGGGCACCTACCATGTACCAGGTGTCATGCCAAACACTGAGAGTAAAAAGCTGAAACAGATCATCCTTGTACTGAAGATATTCCAGACAAAAAAGAAAAGAGACAGATTCACAAGTACCGCTATAATACCATGATAGATGCAAGAAATTGACAAGAGCCGGGATCCAGGAGATGGCAGGTGGAGTTGGGGAGCTGGGGAGGGGAGGCCCAGGCAAGTCTTCCCAGAAGATGCAATGTCAGAATCAGTAGCAGTCAGATGAGTAGAAAAGAGACAGACGGAGAGAAAGTGAGCAGACAGGAAAGCATGATAAAGTGTGAAGCTTTGAGGAAGGGCCAGGAGTTGGGGAGCACAAGACAGAGGTGTGTGGGCCACTGGGGACCAGCCTGGCAAGGTGAGCTGGACCATGGCAGGGAGTACTTGCTCCCTATGTCAAAGGAAGTGGGGACCCTTCAATAAAGGCGGGGATGTGACTGACTCCATGGTCTTCATCCCTCCCCCATCAGGAAGGACAAGGCTTACAAATTTTTGAAAAAAAGTAATCAGGAATCAGCAGACCCCGTGATGAATTTTCTTAGTCCTCCCTTATCCCAGGCTGAAGTTCAAAAGCAAGGCATCGCTGACAGTAGGCCCTCCAAGCCTCAAACAATTCCATTTCCTGCCTAAGGAACTGAACCAATAAAAGGCAAAGAAGATAAAACCGAATCTGAATGGGATAGGTGGCAGGGAGGCTCCTGGGACACTGGCATCTGTCTTCCTTTCAACTCCCCTCCCCTCCTTGTGGCTCTGCCCAGAGGTCCCCGGACTCTTTCCAACCCCCATGCAAACATGTCAGCTAGCCAGCCCTCCCTCTACAACCAGGAGAATGGCATAGCTGGAGACTCTTTGCTAGATTCTGCCTGTTTGTGCAGGACCGAAAAAAAGGGGGTAGGGTGGAGTAGAGTGGCGCATAACTAGTTATCTGTGGCTGTGGCCAAAAGTCCCAGTGAATCTCCAGCACCTTGGGAAGGGAAAAGAAAAGAATATATTTGGAGCAAGACAAGCCAGCAGACTACCTGTCTGTAAGCTCTCGCACTGGTAGCTCTGGCATTAGTCTGCTCTGCTGTGTCTCAGGAACTCCATGGAAGCATCCCGTGGCTAAAACCCCTACAGGATGTGTGAGAAACTCCTTCCCTCTTAACTGGCTGACTGAGCAAATTTAACGGGGGCTGTTACCCACTGAGTTTGGTATCCAAGCTCTGAGGTCCAGTTCTCTTTGAGTTTTTCTTTCATCTGGAGTCTCTCGCCCCTGCCCCTCTGTGCTGCAGCCCACACAATATCAAACAGCTGGAGTCTGGGCCTCTCCAGAATCTGTTTCTCAGCCTAACACAGGAGAGGGGTGGGGGAAGAACAGATGGAGGGAGCTGCCAAAGGTGGGGCTTTCATGTGGGACTCAGTGGGGGCTGTGATTGGTTCGGTGGATTTGATATCTCAGTGGAACTTGGTCAACAGACAGATTGGGGCTTAAGGAGTGTGCAAACTCAAGCACACAGGATGGGACTCACAAATGGCCTTGGATCACCCCATTTCCCATTTCTCTATCCCAGATTCACCTTTGGTCCAAATCTTTTCTAATATAATTATCATCTACTGAGTATTTACAAAGGATTATATTTATACTACATATAACAGGCATGGCAATCAGAACAAACACTAGTCATAAACAGCAGGCTTAGGACCCACTTAGGGTTACATGGGAGATCTCTTTTGTATGTATATTATTTGTAATTTTCCAAGCTCACACAGCTTATCTAAGATTGATTTGCCTCAATTCCACATTGTTACCCCCATCCCTCCACCCCAAATGTCATGCTCCCCAAAGGGTATCCTTAACTAAAGGCAGCCTCTTGGGGATGCAGAGACTAATCCTTTAAAGTCAACAGAATACACAGCCAATAGGAATGCCTGAGCTGGCAGCCTGGGGCTAGAGAAGTCAGTCCCGGCCAGCTCAACTTGTATGAGGAATAGATAGATGGCAATGTGCCAGCCTCACCTGTAATTCTGCCTGAACCATGCAATTTAGGGTTTAATTATATACTGTCTTGCATTGTTTACTAATTGTTGCATGGGTCAATCTTATACTTTCATTCATCATTTTTCATTCAGTGAACAGAAATTTTAGAGCGATGAGGCACATTCCCTTTCTAGCAGAGAGAAGCAGGACAAGTCTGATAACTAGTTAATGGCCTGACAAAGAGCAAATGAGGGCTGGTTTTCCTAGTTATACATCAATGAATTAAATTCTGCATATATTTTGAAAATTTAGTGGGATACAGCCTTAATGAATAAAAAATTATTTATGCACCAGCTAGAATTTTAAACTAAGAAGTTGGGTTCATAAATATTTTACTTCTAGTATATCTTATGGAAGATAAGACACCTTTATCCAAATATTGGCTTTGAGAATAGGAATGTGTACAAAAGCCAATTTACTAATTACTGATCTATGAATTTTGATATGTGGCCTTTAATATTAAACCAGACATCAGAATTCTATGTTCTTGAGGCAGACAATCTGCGGGCTGTTCTACTAGTTACAATCAATAAATTATATTAGCTTTTCTAAATGTACTTGGATGCTCATTTAAAAAATACGCGCGCGCGCGCGCACACACACACACACACTCCTTGGAGAGCCCATAAAAGAGCACTGAATGGCTTGACAGAATTCAGGCATCTTCTAACTATGCCTTTCTTTCTCCCAGAAGTAGCTTCTAACTCATGAAACAGTTGGGGGCGGGGGGGCACGGCGGTGCTGTGGCGCAGTGGGTTAGAGCCCTGGCCTGAAGCACCAGCATCTCACATGGGCACCGGTTCTAGTCCCGGCTGCTCCTCCTCTGATCCAGCTCTCTGCTATGGCCTAGGAAAGAAATAGAAGATGGCCCAAGTCCTTGGGCCCCTGCACCCGCGTGGGAGACCCAGAAGCAGCTCCTGGCTTCTGTCTCCGGATTGGTGCAGCTCTGACCGTTGTAGCCATCTGGGGAGTGAACCAGTGGATGGAAGACCTCTTTCTCTCTCTCTACCTCTCTCTGTAACTCTTTCAAATACATAAAATAAATATTTTTAAAAAAGAAGAAGAAGAACAGTTGTGGGGAAGCAGTGTGTTGCACTAGAAAAGGTTCGGGTTTTGGAATCAGTACTGCCACTTTGTTGTTGAGGATTTCAAGAGTACGTAATGGGTCCCAGGGTTGTAGCCTAGCATCGTTTTAAGTCCTGGCTGCTCCTCCTCTTCTTCTTCCTCATTTTTTTTCTTCTTCTTTTTTTAAAAGATTTTATTTTATTTGAGAGGCAGAGTTAGAAAGAGAGAGGGAGAGACAGAGAGAGGTCTTCCATCTACTGATTCGCTCCCCCAAACTGCTGCCATGGCTGGAGCAGAGCCCATCTGAAGCCAGGAACCAGGAGCTTCATCTGGGTCTCCCACCTGGGTGCAGGGGCCCAAGAGCTTGGGCCATCCTCCACTGCTTTCCCAGGCCACAGAGAGAGAGCTGGATTGGAAGAGGCGCCCATATGGGATGCCAGTGCCACAGGCAGAGGTCTAGCCTACTAATCACATCATTGGCTCCCTGCTAATGCACCTGGGAAAGCAGTGGAGGATGGCACAAGTGCTTAGGCTCCTGCACCCATGTGGGAGACCCAGATGAAACTTCTGGCTTTGGCCTGGCATAGCCCTGGCTGTTGTGGCCATTTGGGGGAGTGAACCAGCAGGTGGAAGATCTCTCTCTCTCTCTCTCTCTCTCTGTCTTTTCCTCTCTGTAGCTCTGCCTTTCAAATAAATAAATGTTTTTTTTTAAAGAGTACTTAATGTTCCTTCTCTATAACTGGGAATAATTAAAACCACAGCAAAGGGTTATTGTCGGGTACACACAGAATTTAGCACAGAAACTGGGAGAAGCAGGAACCAGTATTAGCTTACTTCTCAGAGGGGTATCAGAACAGTTAAATAAGATCGCAGAGACAGCTGAGTTCACAGAGTAAGCATCTGTTGTCCAACTTGTCCCGCTTGAGTACTGTCTCCACCAAAGTGCCTACCAGGCAGTCGTTTGCCTTATCTAGTCTGAGCAATCATGCAAAATGGATAATTCGATCAAGTCTCCACTTGGGCCTTGTGTTTAATGACCTCATTGTTGTTTTTTTATTAAAATAATCCAAGAGATGGAAATACACACTGGAACCACTGGAGGACAATTTTGTAATACAAACCAAAGCTTAGAGACTGTTGTGTCCTATCCATTGATCCAAAACTCCACCTCAGGGGAATAATCAGTGAGCTGCGGGGCAGTATAACAAAACTGAAAACAATGCAAATTATGATGATGAAAGGATGGTTGAGTGAACAGCAATTTCTCTCTTCAATGGAGTGGTAGATAGCTGTCAAGTCACACATTGACAGAGAACCAGTGACGAAGAGAAAATATGAGTGATGACGCCAGGATGACCAGGGGAGGGGGCCAGGAGACCGGGAAGGAGAGTATTGGCCTAGAAGTTAAGATATCCCTGTCTCATATCAGAAGGCCTGCATTTGATTCCTGGCTCTGGCTCCCAATTCCAACTTCCTGCCAGTGCAGATCCTGGGAGGTAGCAGGTGATGGTTCAAGCCATTGGTTCCCTGACACCTATGTGGGAGACCCAGGTTGAGAGCTGGGCTCCTGGCTCTCACTCCCTGCATAGTCTCAGCAGTTGTGGGCATTTGGGAGAATGAACTAACAGACAGGAGTTCTGTCTACCTGTCTGTTGGTCTAATATTTTTTAAAAAAGCTAAATAACAGGGGGCCGGCACTGTGGTGTAGTGGGTAAAGCTGCCGCCTGCAGTGTCAATATCCCATATGCACACTGGCTTGAGACCCGGCTGCTCCATTTCCAATCCAGCTCTCTGCTATAGCCTGGGAAAGCAATAGGAGATGGTCCAAATGGTTGGGCCCCTGCACCCACCCAGGACCCAGGATCTGGGTCCTGGCTCCTGCCTTTGGATTCGCCCAACTCCGGCCATTGTGGCCATTTTGGGAGTGGACCAGCGGATGGAAGATCTCTCTCTCTCTCTCTCTGCCTCTGTCTCTCTGTAACTCTGCCTTTCAAAATAATAAATAAATAAATCTTAAAAAGTTGCATAATAGCCTGTGTATACAATACACCAATAGACCCAATTTTTTAAAATATGAAATTGCTAGGTAAGTCAGTGCAGAAAGTGGCTCCTGCCTGAATTATCAAATGCATAAGAAAAACAGTATAAAATATTGAATAAATATGCCCTCTTTATGTTGCCCTTGAAACATTTCCCGATTTTGATTCAAATAGAATTATAAACTCGGTGGAGACAAAGTACTTGTATTGTGTTTGTATTGCTAGGAAAGAAAAAACAAAAAAGAAAAATGGCTAGAAAAAACCAGCACACTATGTTAACAGTGCTATGATTAGGTAGCAGGTTCGAGGTGATTGTTTTTTACTTTCTTTGTGGGCTTTTTTTTTTTTTTTTTTGTATTTTCTAAATGTCTTCAATGTGCAAGTTTTATAATCAGGATGACAGATTTATAGTAACACAGAGGGAAAATCATCAATTCCCTGCTTCTTTTTGTCTTGACCTGGTAGTTTTCTCTGTATAATCATTTCTAGAGGTCCCTTCCAACCCAGGAGCTCCCTGTCCACAAGGCAGAGGCGAGTACCTGCGGCACACCGAGGAGACAGCAACAACCTCGCATTTCCCTCGCTGGATTCCTTTCTGTTGACTCTGCACAGCCTAGTAACACAGGGACTTGTATAGACCTACAGTCTCTGCTCACTCCCCTGTGTCTCCCTGTCTAGCATAATAAATTAATGTCATGATCACTTCCATACTAAATGCTTCCTTTGGTGGAGGTCCATAAAATCTCCAAGAAAGCAAAATGCCAGAGATAAATCATTGTAAAGAAGGAAGAGTAGCAAAAAAAAAAAAAAAAAAAAAAAAAAAAAAAAGCACCGTACTGAGCCCAGACTCCAACCAAGTGTTTTGAGATGTCTGGGGGTGTAGGATGGGTATGTGCAAAGAGGGATACTAATGGAAAGTGGAGAGGTGAATTAGGCAAGGAACACGCTCCAGGCAAAAGGGAGTGGGGAGAGAGTTCAGAGACGCATTGTTCTTACTGGAGTAGTAATAATAAACACAATCACATTAATACAGAGAGCCATAAAAACAATAAACATGCCCGAGGTGCCAACAGAACTCAAGCCTTTGGATTAAGCTGCGATCTGCGTTCTGTCTAAGCTACGGGAAAAGTGAGTAACCACAGTGATCCGCCTGTGGTAGAGGGAGGCAGAAGGCTGCTGGGTCGTTTTCCTGGCTAACGGGTGGGTAAGGACAACTCCTGCTCTGATGTGTTGATTCAGAGCCCAGGGCTGTGTGGACCTGAGGATCAGAGTGGAGGGAAAGACAATGTGGAAGGCTAGGAGATGTCTTTGAGATGTTCAGCAAGAAACAGCTGTTTACAGGACTACAGCAGAATCCACGTGAGAAGCTCACACCTCTGGTTCTCATTAGAATCCTACCACTGGGGGCGGAAGCTCTGGTGTAGCCGGTAAAGCTGCTGCCTGCGGTTCCGGCTGCTCCACTTCTGATCCAGCTTTCTGCTATGGCCTGCAAAAGCCGTGGAAGATGGTCCCAGTCCTTGGGCCTCTACACCAGCGTAGGGGACCCAGAAGAAGCTCCTGGCTCCTGGCTTCTGATGGACCCAGCTTCTGCCATTGCAGCCATTTGGGGGGTGAACCAGCAGATGGAAGACCTTTCTCTCTGCCTCTGCCTCTCTGTAACTCTGCCTTTCAAATAAATAAATAAATCTTTAAAAAATCCTACCACTGTCCGTGGGAATGGGACTTGAAATCCCCTTGGGAAGGCAGAAAGTTGGAGGACAGTGGAACACTGGCTGGCCCACTCCTCCTGGGGAATTAAGAGTTCTGACCACCAGAGTGGTCCCCAGGCTTTGCAGCCAAACAAATCACCATGGAAATCGGCTGCTGCCTCAACTACCAAATGCAAAAATATAGAATAAAATTCCTTTGTGTACCCTTCTAAAACATCTTTTGGTTCAGATTCTATTAGAATCAGGTACCTTGCCTAAAGTGTGGATTTTTACTAAAGCAACAAAGCAGCTGAACACAAAGCCAGGGCCCAGCAGGCTCAGGTGACTTTCTCAGAGCCACAGTGGGTTCCTGACTCCCAGCAAAGCTATCCTGCCGCAGAGGGGAGACAGCACCACCGGCACAGGGCCTCACCACTGCGGCACACGCTCCAAGTTCACTACCTACAAAAGGCTGCACCCTCCTGGGTTTCCATCTCCTGGGCTGCAGTGTGGGGACATGGGCTGACTGATCCCTCACAGTCTATGTTTCTCCCCTAAAGAATAAACCGGAAGCCCAACTTGCCACCCACTCACCATGTGCCTGGCTTCTCAATACCCTGGAAGAAGTGGTTTAAAAAAGTGGTCTTGGGGGCCCGCACTGTAGGATAGTGGGCTAAGCCTCTACCTGCATCGCCAGCATCCCATATGGGTGCTGGTTCTAATCCCTGCTGCTCCTCTTCTGACCCAGCTCCCTGCATACGGCCTGGGAAAGCAGGAGATGGTCCAAGTGCTTGGACCTCTGCACCCATGTGAGAGACCCAGAGGAAGCTCCCGGCTTCAGATCTGCTCAGCTCCAGCTGTTGTGGCCATTTGGGGAGTGAACCAGCAGATGGAAGACTTTCTGTCTCTCCCTCTCTTTGTAACTCTGTCAGATAAATAAATCTTAAAAAAAAAAAAAAAATTGGTTTTGGACAGGCAACAAGGGCCTTACCTGAGAAGGTGCTAGAGAGGCAGATTCTCAGGCCTATCCCAGACCTACTATTGAATCAGAGGCTGGGGGTGGGAGGGCGCAGTGATCTGCATTTAAGCAAGTCTTCCTGGGAGTGCCGCTGCGGTCCAAGTTTGAGAACCACTGCTTGGGAAGTTGCCTAACCAACACGGAGGTAGTTAACTTTTCTCTGCCGCCACTAACACGCACACGCACCTCAGCCCTGCTCCTAGTCTCTACCCCCTCCCCCTTCTCCTTGCTGCTCCATCCCGGGATGATGAATGGAGGTCAGGGCGCTGTCAGCAGAGGACAAACCCTCCCGTGACCCAGTGGGTCCGGAGATGCCGATGGGGCTTCCCCGAGCCCGATTTTCTGGGTTTACCCACTGCCCCACTCTTTGAGTGGGTGTGGGTTTGTGTGTGTGTGTGTGAGAGAGTGGTGCGGTAATTTAATGACAGCAAATTTGATTTGAGTATTACCCAAAAGTTTGTTTGCAGACGAAGGAGGAGACCATTGCTAGGTGGGTGTTAGAATAAGGCTTGAGGAGAGGAGGGAGGGGCAGCATCAGTGAGAGGGAGGCTCGGAGGTGAAGCTAAAGAAAAGGAGGCGTTCAAAGGAGTCCCTGGCCTTGGGAAAGGCAGAGGACGGCGCTGTAATGCGGGGAGGAAAAACACGCAGGACAGCGCGGGTCTAAGGTGCAGCCGAGAGAAAGTGGGGGAACTGCCCTAGAGTTTGGGAGACTTTTTTTTTCCAGCTTCCTTTCCAAGACATTTTCTCTGCTCCCTTTTGCTCCTCCCCCCTCCTCCCCACCTCCTCTGCTCCCCCTCCTCCTCCTCGTCGAGCCGTAATGGGAGGCTCCTAGGCAGGAGAAGCAAAAGGAGGAATTGTTTGCGAGTTCAGTCATCCAAAAAAGCTTCTTCCATATGGAGGGACCGGGTGCGCTGGGCGCGCCGTGCCCTGCCTCGTCCTCCCGCTGCCTCCGCCGCCGCCGCCGCGGCGCCCGCTTCCTGCCGCAGGGACCCTGAGCCCCGGGGCCGCGGTGTCAGCCGCCGCGCGCGCACACGCGCGCTCACACACGCGCACTCACCCGCCGCAGCCACGCGCGCCCGCACGCGCCCTCCCTCCTCGGCCGGCAACTTCTCGGCCGGCAGCTCCTTTGTTGCGCCCGCTGCAGCCGCTCTCCCTCCCGGGTGGCGCGTCCCCGGTGTCACCGTGCGTGTCGCGTGTCCGCGCCGCGCGGGGCTGGGTGGCTCTCTCCGCGCCCACCAGGCTGGCCCCCCGGGCCCGGGCTGGTCTTGCCCGGGCGCGGGCTGCACCAGAGGTGAGTCACGTCGCTGAAGTTTGTTTTCTTTTCATAAAAAGTTGTGTTTATTTGTTGGTTTGGGGAAGGGCAAGAGAGGCCGGCAGCCGCAGGCCGGGCGAAGCCGAGCGGCGGCTGCAGGACGCGCGGCGGCGGGCGCGGGTCGGAGCGCTCGGCCGGCCGGCTCGGGCTCGGCGGCTGCGGCCGAGGCGGGGTTGCCGCGTCTCGTTCCGTGGCCGTGCGGCGTGGCGGGGCCCTGGTTGTCCAACACCCCCCGGCCCTCGCTTCCAGAGCGGTTCCCGGCAGCTTCTGGGGTGGAAGAAGGGCTCGGGCAGCCTCCCCAACTTCTCCCAAAGGTTGACACTGGCGCCCCGGCTCCTCGCAGCCACGGGCGTCGGCAAACAGAGAACCACTGGAAGAGCCTGTGGCCTCTTCGGGGCTACGGGGTCACCAGGGTTGGTGTTTTATTGTAAAGCAAACGGTCCGATGAGGGACCGCGCGCACCGGGCGCTCAGCAACGCATCGCTAGTTGGAGGGGCAGAGGGGCGAGGCCGAAGTGGAGCGTCCGGAGGTGTGAGTGGGGCTGGGGCAGCGGCTAGAGAGACGCGCGCGGGCGTGAGTGTGAGCGAGCCTGAGCTTCCTGCTGCGCTCCTGGACTTTCCCTGTAACTGTGAGAAGCCGGGGCAGTGCAGCCGGGACAAGTGGGATGGGGCTGTGGCGCGGGCCAGCGACCCAGGGAGAATTTGCTTGCAGGGTTTCTGAAGGCTGTGCTGGACTTCGCAGGTGCTGCCTGTTAGTTTTGCTTTCCCAGGTGATCCACAGAATTTTTGAGGGGTTGGGAGGCAGGCCGATCTGGGAGGGGCTTCCGGAGCCGCGGGGATTGGTTTTGTTTAGAGGATGGGGATGGCAGTGGCTGGTACTTGTCTTCCTCCAGAGATGTGGCAGTGAAGCTAAGAATACCGAAACCACACACTAGCAATCCCAAACAGGCACTTTCTGGGTGTGGTGGGGTGTTCTGCCGCTCCCCCCATTCCTTCTTTGCAAGTTTAAATGGGTTCACATCAGTTTCTGACCCAGAGTTACCTTCTTGCGTGGCCAGCGTGAAGAGTGTATTTTGGTTGCTGGCCCCTGTGCCACCTCCAAGAGCCCTGTACCCAGCTGCTTTGTTGCCCAGAATTCTGCCAATACTGACCGTTTGCTGCATGTGTGTTTTAAAAGTCTTGAATGTGCAAACATTTCTGATTTATTCCACCTCTGGGCCCTAAACAGGCAGCCCAGCTCTGTGGTGGGTTTTTTTTTTTTTTCATCCGTTTGGTTACAGCCAGTAAATCCATCCATGTCTATTTTCTCAAGGGCGGCATGGAAAATATTAGAACACAGTGTTGTTGGCAGAGGTGGGGGGCTGGAGTACGCATACATCTGGGTGACCTGTTTTCCAAACTTAAAGAGAATCTGAGGAAAGAGGTTGGCCATTTTGAGGTGTGTAACAGGTTTCCCAGGAACATTTCTGAGGTCTTATAATTGGCACTTTTTAATGGTCCTGTAATTGAAACCGAGAAGGTTCCCATGGTAATCTTGAAGCACCTTGGGGCCAGGGGGACAGAGGCGGGGGGTGGGGGCAGATAGCGGTGGGGTTGCCACTTTCCTGCCACGTGAGTTTTCGAACTGAGTTTATGCAAAGAGGTAAAAATGAACTGTGGCAGCATGGGCTCCCTGTGCCACTTGTGCGACATTGCCTGCCCCCATAGAGATGTGTGACCCCGAACTTGGCCATTCTGGGGACTGGAGACCATCCCTAGGCTACTGCATCTGGAAGTCTGGGGACTGAGGTAACGGCCCAAGCCACAGGCTCTTGGCTTTACTTGGAAGAGGAGGTTGATGGAGGCCAGCATGGTCGAGTCCACGACCACAACCAGCATGGGGGAGAAATGTAGAAAGGAGCCTGCTTAGCTGCTCATTAATTGGTCAGCCAACTCATGATAAGGAGTGTGATTTATGTTCCTTTCCATCGTTCCTCCACATGGGGCCAGAGGTTTTTGCTCTCTTTAAAGTGCTTTTTCAAGTGTTTGGGATCCCAGCTCTCTTCAGCAACTCGGCCGGCCAGTCGTTTCCAAGGCCCGGGCATGAATAGGAGACTTTACTCCTGAAATAATTCAGTCGACTGGCCTACAGGCCCCCAGGGCATAGGAAGGGAGGGCCAGAAGTGAGCCCAGTGATCACAGTGTCCCAGGGGCCCGCAGGGGGTCTGGGTTCAGATTTCAGCAGTCACTGATATGGTGAATGAATTAAGGGTTTATCTCTCTGAGTCTTTTCAAGCTACAACAGAAGACTCAAGTGCGCCAGATAATTGCTATCCAGTACTTTGTGGCCTCTGAATAAGAAAGTATTAACCTGGCACCAAACGATATTATAAATTGGAGTTGTCTTTCTTCCTCTGAACTTTAAGCCCCCTGGCTATGTGGGGAGGTACAGGAGAGGGGAAGGGAAAGGAAACTCTGGGAGGGAGAGGGAAGAAAGTGATGTGCTTCATTTAGGAAAATCTCTTTAACTGTGTAATGTGCTTGGCTTCTTTTCCATCTCTGTACTTAAGCTAAGCAAACGTTGATAGTACATTGGACCAAGCTGGGAACTTTCTTGTACAGGGAGAATGAGTTTTCTGGGTCAGAATGCCCCTTCCTCTCATTTGTATTTATAGCAAAGGCATCTACTACTGATTTTTAAGACGTTTGAAAATCAATCACAATTTCGTACTATAACGTGGCTTATTTTTGCTCAGCCATGTGCAAATATAGTTTTTACTTAGTTGTGATACAGTCTCTTTGACAGTCCCAAACAAAGTCTATCATTGACTGAAAGCTCACGAAGAACAGATATCCAGCCACTTTGCTGTTGGGGGGAACAGTCAGATCCTAAGTGGCAACCACATGGAGCTTTCCATGTAGTATTTGTACAATTTATGAGGCTGAATCAAATATTTGGGCTGGGGAGTGGGAAGGGAGAGGGTGTTTGTTTTTAATTTAGAAATCTATGTTTATGAAAAGCTTCCCTAATGATTTTTGCCTCCTTGGAGCCCTGGGGGTTGGTGATGGGTACAGAAGAGGAGGTGGGATCCAGGAAGGAAGGTTTTGGATCCATCTCAGGTGGCCCTGCCCCTAGGGTTAGGTTAGAGCCTTGGGCTGGAGTGTTAGCTCTGCCTGTGGACTCCATTCACCCTGACCCAAACCTCTGAGCTCATCTCCTACGTGTCCAGTCTGTTTGCTTCCTCAAGTGTGCCCAGTCTTTCCTGCCCGTTCTCATGTTATCCTGCTGTCTGCACGACCTTTGACAATTCCTGGGCACATATGGCCAGGCCACTCCATCCCTTTCTCCAGCAGTCCCATAATCAGGTCACCAGCCAACTTCAAAACAGCCGAAGATCTAAATTTCTTTCTTTTTAAAAATTTATTTGAAAGATAGATTTACAGAGAGAGGGAGGGAGAGAAAGAGAGAGGTCTTCCATCTGATGGTTCACTTGCCAAATGGCCGCAACAGCCAGGGCTATGCCAGGCCGAAGCCAGAAGCCAGGAGCTTCTTCTGGGTCTCCCACGTGGGTGCAGGGGGCCCAGGACTTTGGCCATCTTCCACTACTTTCCTAGGTGCATTTGCAGGGAGCAGGATTGGAAGTGGACCAGCCGGGACTCCAACTGGCTCCCATATGCATGCTGGCACTGTGGAGCAGATTTTTTAACCCTTTCTCATTTGTTTCGCTAGCTCCTCCTGGCAACACCGGCTCGTTAGGAACCTGCCGCTCCAGCCTCACTCATTTGATAGCTTATCTTGCTTGCTGCTTTATCATCCAAACCCCATCTTTATCAGCTCATCTTGCTTTGTATGAAGCCTGCTTATGATATGTCCTTCAATATTTGGGGAATTCTGCTGAAGATAGACTGCTGGATGCAAAAGTCCTTGTTCTGTAAAATGTATGCATTGTTCTTCATTCACTGTTCTCTGTAAGGCTCGTCAGGAGCCAGGTAACTGGACACTCAAGGAGGTCCATGTGCCTAGAAAAATGGCAGTCCCTCTGTTTTCTTATTTATACAATGGATTAATAGGGGATTGCTATTGTTTATAGCAATGCACCTTATAAAAGCAAATAACTTAGACCTGTTTGTTTACTTGGTTGTTCAAAAGATGAGACAATTTTCTTTATCCCCAGTCCCAGGGCAAGCTTCCTGGAATCCATGACCCGTGCAGTCTTGTCAGCATTCGCACCATCTGAGGGTAGCAGCGAAGAAGTAGAAGAAGTGGGTGTAGACTTCTGCTCACGGTTTAGTAACTCTGGACCCTGGGGGCAACCATTTTCCCACATTTTGCATTGCACTTGAAGATGCTGTTTCTCATTCGTTAAATACTGGAAGAATCAAGCATTGAGTGGAATCTGGATCCGGCTTCAAGGTTGGTTCTGGTTTGGTTCACGTCTTCCTCTCGTCAAAGCCTCTGGTGCCATGGGAACCCTGCCTAGCGCTGGGCGAACTCCCTCAGACACGCTGGGTACAAACGACTTGCCGTGGGGTTTGGAGTCCAAGTTTGCTGCGGGGAAGTCTCATAGCTTTGGGTGAGGCACACCCAGTGTTTCTATGTCTGTCCGTGGTATTGTAGTGAGCGCCCTGGACACTGTTTATCTCCCAAAACCCAAAGGGGTTCTGCTGCGTCCCACCTCCTGGCATAATGCGAGGGAATAATTTCTCCTTTTCTAATGGTGGATTTGGCCTTATCTTCAAAGAAGGCTTTTGATGTTTGGGGCAGCAGGAGGAAATCATAGCTGGTAATACGGAGTCAACGTAATTTGGTTGCCAGAGGAAATGTGAGGAAAGACTCAACTAGTTCTCCTGGTTAGAAACGGGAAGGTACTCAGTGTGGGCAGGGCAAGGAGGGCTTAAGGATAGGAGCGGGGAAGGAGCCCAGCAGTGGAAAGTGTGGCCAAAGAATGTTTATCCTCCAAAATGCGTTTGGACAGCCTTGGACAAGGTGAGGGCGGCGAGGCGTGTGTAGGTGGGAGCCTTCGTCCTGCCCCCAAGCTTTTATTGAGTGCTTGCTGTGTGCCTGGCATCCCAAGCCCAGGCTGGCAGGGATCATACCACAGCCCGCCCTGTCCAGGATTCCAGACAGTAGGAACCCCAAAGTTCAGGCACTGGGAGTGGGGTGGGGGAGGAGCGACTCCCCGAGGGTTGGGCTAAATCCTAAAGGCAGGCATGGGCCTGGCAGTGCCCAAGTGTTCTTTTCTGAACTCTGCCCGTCTGTGTGGTTCATTATTCACCGTCAGCACACTCAGTTTTCCTCAGTGGATGGTAAACTCGTAAGTATGCTGGAGACGTGAAATTTCAAGGGCAGAGGATTTTCTCTTTTAAATTTTAGGAAAATTAAAACTTGGGATCTCTGCATTGAATGCAAACTCTCAGAAATCTGGGTCTTAGGCACTTTTTTTCTAAAACAAGTTACTGAATAGCTTCCCAGGGGAGAAGGGACAATATGTGTTTTTCTTTCTTTTTCGTGTACATCAGGTTTTAGCTGCGAATTCTGGAAACAGGCTTGAAGTCAGCTTTTTTTACCTTCTAATTCTATTTGCCCTTTGTTCTGCTGTCTACAGTAGGTCTGCCTGACTCTAAAATCCTTCTCAGAGCAGTGGGTGAGGGGACATTTATTTTAGGGACAGTTGCCCAGAAAGCCCCCTGGCTGCCGAGAAGTCCGAGCTGTTAGGGGTGAGGTGTGGACCCCGCTGGTCTTGGCTTCCCCCATCTGGTCTGGGCTCTTGAAGACAATCCTCCTCCACTTTACCTGACTCTGCCAATATTTTTTCAGATTAATCCCAGCCAAGTGCTTTTACTAGTCTGAACTTACCTAATATTACAGTCCCAGCCAGTTTATTAGGTATGGGTCACAGTTAATTGGAGAAGAAAATTGGGGGGTTCCATGTTTATTAGTTTTCTATGAAAGCAGAGACTGCCCTTAATTATTTCACAGAGCATCTTCCCCACTCAACTGTCTTCTGCCTTCTGTCTCATAACTGTCAGTCCACGGTCGCGTTCCTGTCGCTCTTGCCTGCGACAGAGCTGTGCCCCAGGGAGGGGTGACTTGGTGATGCTGTCGGTCAGTACTGTGCCCTCTTTTGCAAGTGAGACCCCCTGAACTTGTAGAAATTTGCAGCTCCTTACCTCTCACATCATAAATGGGTATCTTGGGAGTGAGCAAGTTATATGAGACCCTGCTGCCTCGGAGCTGAGAGTTAGGTTCCAGTGGCTCTCCCAGCATACCTGCAGCCTTTCCTGAGACCTCATGTGGCCTGCTACCTGCAACAGCCCTGTCAGCCCTGGTGAAGGCCCCGCAGTCAGGGGGGCTTTCATCGCACAGGCTCCTGTTGTCCACCATGAGCCTAGGGAGCGAGACGCAGCTTTAGACTCCCTGGACCACATGCCTGGTAGCACGTTTCACTGGGTGCTGTGGCACAGTGCGGGGAGCCCAGCTGTCCTCCTTGGGAGAGGAGCAACAAGGTGGCTTTGGATACGTGGGCTTCACCTAAGCAGCTGGTCCCCTTGCCACTGACCCGCCATCCGGGACTTGGGTGTCCAAGGAAAGCAAGTTGCCTGGAGGCGGTACTGTGATGGAAGTCATTTTCCGTGTCCTGCTTTTGTAAATAAAGCCTTGTGTTTCTGTGGTGAGCCTCTCCCCCATGAGGGGCGGCGTGCATGAGCAGCAGGTACCCTCCCTCATGGTAAGGAAGAATGATTATCCTCCCATGTCAGGAAGGGAAGCAAGCAAGGGAGCCCGGGTGGAGACCAGCTAATCCAGTGTCAAAGAGGTGGTGCAGCCTGCCTCCGCCTCCTCGTTCCAGAGAGAATGATAGCTGCCATTCCGTGAGCGCCTACTGTGTGCCGGGCCCTGGGTTGAGCACGGCAGCATCATCCCTGCCATCCCCCAGGGGTCTCGAGAAGATGGGCGTTGTTATCCCACTCTGCAGATAAGAGAGCTGAAGCTTAGACCATTGCAGTGACGTGTTCTGCCGTCACAGCTGGCGGGTGGCACAGCCAGGACTTATTTTATTTATTTGAAAGAGTTACAGATAGAGGTAGAGACACACAGAGAGAAAGGTCTTCCATCTGCTGGTTCACTCCCCAAATGTTTGCAATGGCCAGAGCTGAGCTGATCAGAAGCCAGCTCAGGGGAGCTATTCCAAGTCTCCCATGTGGGTGCAGGGCCCAAGGACTTGGGTCATCCTCCGCTGCTTTCCCAGGCTCACTAGCAGGGAGCTGGATTGGAAGTGGAGCAGCCGGGGCTCAAACCAGCACCCATATGGGATGCCAGCGCTGTAGCTGGGGCTTTAACCTGCTGTGCCACCGCACCGGCCCCCAGAGCCAGGATTTTCTTGCAGGACTACTGACTTCCAAACTCAGTTTT
Organism: Oryctolagus cuniculus; assembly: GCF_051225735.1. Lineage (NCBI taxonomy): Eukaryota > Metazoa > Chordata > Mammalia > Lagomorpha > Leporidae > Oryctolagus > Oryctolagus cuniculus. The sequence goes on from NC_142870.1 coordinate 69,182,140, forward strand.
CTTAGAAGAAAAAAAAAAAATACCCAGACTGTCCCCCGGAGCAGAGCCCCCTCAGTGTGGAAAAGAAATAGTCATTTCTTTTGCAGCTAGCAAAGGGGAAAGGGGTAGGTGGGGACCTTTGTGAGATTTGCCCAAGAGATGTGAATTTAAAACCAGGACCACAACTGGCAGGTTCTGGATGACTTAGCAGCAGCAGCAGCAGCCTGCGGGAAGCCTCGTGCCTCTGTGGCACAGCTGTTGTCAGCCTCTGCAGCCTGTGGTGAAAGCCACCTGCGGCTTGGGTTTCATCTCAGAACATGCCCCTTGCCTTTTGCTTCCTGCTGGGGCATTGTCTGCATTGGCTGTCCAGAGTCTCTGCTCCCACTGTGGCTGCCAGGTGAATCCTTTTGCTCCCAGGGATCTCTGCAAGTCTGATCAAGCAGGTGCGCTGTGCCCTCTGTGGAGTGAGGGGGAGAAGGGGTTTGGCCCAGCAGATACTTTTACTGGTCAGGAGAAGCGGCAGCTTGTACAGAAAAACACCCTGGGGAAGGAAGTAGCAGCTTTTGACAGACAGGTAACTGACAGGAGATGCTACCTTCCAGGCAAATGCTCTCAGGGCAGCCAGCAGAAAGAATTCGACAGGCAGTTACCTGCAGAAGAGCAAAGCAGGCCTCTCCCTGCAGGCTTGGGAGGGTGGTGGAGATTTGCGGTGGTGGTTCTTGTTTTTTTCTGTAATAAACATGGAAAGCCTGAAGCCACAGTGTGCTGAGCTTTGAGGGGACACAAATAGAATTATGTGACCAGCCACTTAGGAAGGGGAGAGGAGGAGAGCCTGGAAACTCTGTCTTTATTGCCGTGTCTTTGCAAGCTGCCTTCCCAGGGCACCGTGAGGGCGCAGTGAAAGGACGCACGAGAGCCCTCTGCGTGGAAAACGTTGCTCCTCACCTCGAAGCCCAAGCTTCTGGCTTCTGTGCGCACTCACGATGAGTTAGGAGGTGCAGAATTCCAGGGAACTGGCCACAGGTCAGGGTGGGCATCTGCTTCTGTGGCTGTGTGTTGATTTTTCTCAGGGCAGTGCCTGGATCAGAAGGGGTCTAGCCCTCAGGGTATGGTCAGAAACTCTCACGAGGGGTCTGAGGCTCCAGCAGGAGTCACGGTCAGGGGCAGGCGCTCATGGGCACAGCAGTTAAGATGTCATCACTGGGGAGGCTCCAAATCTGTATCAGAGTGCCTGGGCTCAATCAAGTCCTGGTTCTGTTCTGCATTCTGGCTTCCTGGTAATGCTCACGCTGATGGATGGCAGGTGATGGCACAAGTCCATGGGTCTCTGCTACCCACATGGGAGGCCCGAATTGAGTTCCTGGCTCCTGCCCAGTCTGGCCAGGGCCATTGCAGGTATTTGGGGGAGTGAACCAGTGTATGGGAGCTCCCTCTGTCTGTCTCCATTTCTCTGCCTTTCAAATCAAATTAATAAAGGTTTATAAAGAGGAACTGATGACTAAGGATCCTGGTCCATGTTCTTCCTTGAGAGAGGAGGGAACAGGAGGAGTCAGGGAGTTCCTGGGGTAGCTCATCTGCCAGGCGGAAGTCTGGAATGGGTCATATTAGGAAAAGGGCGGGGCCGGCGCCGTGGCTCAATAGGCTAATCCTCCACCTTGCGGCGCCGGCACACCGGGTTCTAGTCCCGGTCGGGGCGCCGGATTCTGTCCCGGTTGCCCCTCTTCCAGGCCAGCCCTCTGCTGTGGCCAGGGAGTGCAGTGGAGGATGGCCCAGGTGCTTGGGCCCTGCACCCCATGGGAGACCAGGAGAAGCACCTGGCTCCTGGCTCCTGCCATCGGATCAGCGCGGTGCGCCGGCTGCAGCGGCGGCCATTGGAGGGTGAACCAACGGCAAAAGGAAGACCTTTCTCTCTCTCACTGTCCACTCTGCCTGTCAAAAAATAAAAATAAAAAATAAAATAAAAAATTTAAAAAAAAAGGAAAAGGGCGGAAGTCTAGAGAAAGGTAACTGGTGCCGGAGGGGACGGTGTTTCTGAAGCCACTTCCAGGTGTGTGTCATCCTGGTTAAGGGAAGCTTTGGAAGCAGACAGACGTGGGCTGCCAGTCACTAGGCGTGTGACCCTGGGCTCACTACCTAAACACTCAGACCCCAGTGTCCTGGGATGGTGGCCCAGGAGAAGCCAGGTGATACGTATAATGCATGTGAAATGCCCTGGGAGCAGTCGGTAGGATGGAGTGGGTTCTTGGCGGGGTTGGGCAGCTTGAAGGGTGAGTAGGCAGGAGGCCCTGCCGATGGAGCCCCCTTCGGCTCGAGGTCCATGAGAGAAAGGAGTGAGGGGTTGGAGAGAGTGAGGAGCACGTGCAGGGCTGTGCCCAGAGGCACTGATGGGTGCTAGTGCTCGGGCCTGCCCTTCCTGACTCGGTATATCCCACCCTCCAGTTACAGCAGAAATCCCACGGCCATCCCTGGCCCTGTGCTTGCCCTCCTGCTCCACTTCAGAACAGCAAGTAGTGCTGGCTTTATGGCTTCTCACCACCCTGGCCTTCCGTCAGTGTTTCTGACCTGGGATATCCCAATAGCTGCACCTGCCTCTCCCTTATCTGCCCATCGCCGACCCCCTGCTCCCTCCCCACTCCTGCACCCTGGTCCTTTCCTAACCAAGAACTCAGTACACTTCCCAAACAGAAGCCAGTTGGATCACTCCTCCACCCAGAACTCTGCACGGCCTCCCCTTTCATGCAGAGAAAAATCCAAACACTTTATAGTGCCCTCTGTCCCACCTCCTCCTGCTCTGACCACCCCTCCCTGGGGTCCACTCCCACAGTGCAGAGCCCTCTTTCTTTCTCCTCAGTTTGCTGAGTGTTCTCCCTCCTCAGGGCTGGCAGTTGCTTTGCCCAGATAATCTGCACAGCTCCCTCCCTACTTTGCATCAAGTCCCTGCTCCATTGTTGCTGAACCCCACCACCCATTACTAAATAGCATGCTCACCATCTTCCTATTTATAGCAGCTATTTATATAGCATTTATATCATATTAGGTGTTGTAAATCATCTAGAGATGACTTAAAAGTATTTGGAAGGTTGTGCATGGCTGCTTGCAAGTACCATGTCAGTAAACAAGGGTATTTCAAAATGTGGAAAAATGGAATTAAAAGTTAAGTTTGTTTTAGTATGGTAAAATTTTGGACTCCATGTGTAGTTCTTTTGTAACACACGTTTCCATGAGCTTTTTGGAAACTCCTTGTATAAGGAACATGAGCATTTATGGATTTCGGTGTATCTACAGATTGTGGTACCTGTAGGGAATGCTGGAACCAATCTCCCACTGACTCTGTGTGGATTTATTTAAGAATTGCATTCTGGGGGTGTCTGTGTGGGGGAATATAGAAGAGGAAGTGATGATGGTTTTGATAATGTGTTTTAGAAAAGTCGGAGAGCAGTGTGCAAGGCCACAGCAGAGAGCCTAGTCCCCTTTCTCTTCGAATGTCCATGACCATGCCAGCCGTCACATCTGCAAGTGGGTTTTGAGAATGGATGCTCTGCTCCTTCCTCCTCACTCTTTTTTTATTTTTAAGATTTATTTTTTTATTTATTTGAAAGAGTTAACAGAGAGACAGAGACAGAGAGAGAGAGGTCTATCTACTGGTTTACTCCCCAAATAGCTGCAACAGCCAGAACTATGCCAATCCAAAGCCAGGAGCCAGGAGCTTCCTCCGGGTCTCCCACATGGGTGCAGCGGCCAAGGACTTGGACCATCTTCTACTGCTTTCTCAGGCCATAGCAGAGAGCTGGATTGGAAGAGGAGCAGCTGGGACTCGAACCTGCATCCATATGGGATGCCGGTACCACACTGCATCACAGCACCGGCCCCTCATTACTCTCTTAAGAAGACCTTACTCATGCTTGTTTTGTGCCCAGCGATCTGCACAGCCTGACTGGGAGATGCAGAGAAGCCAGGCTTGTCCCTCATGTGTGCAGTGGGGTTGGTCGTCTGGGATTTCCTGAGTGTGCCTGGCCATCCACTTTGCTGCTGCTTTCCTGTAGCAACCTGACTGGAGCCGGAGTTCAGTTGAATCTGGCTTGGAACCACAACCCAGGGACGTGGGACGAATTTGAGACTAGATCCTGTGCTGGGGCTGCTCTTGGACAGCCAGGAGTCCATGGAAGTGAGGAACAGCACCTTTAGGTGTCTCTGTCCACCTGGAGGGGCATAGATCTGACATTAGATTGTATTGCACTTACTGCCAACTTGGGTCTAGATCTACAAGTGCAGGGAGAATAAACACAGGAATAAAGAGGCCAACGGATGCTCACAACAGAAGTGGAAAACTGTGCCTGAGGAAATATACTGCCAGACCCCCAAGCCCAAGGGGAACCAAAGCCTCTTCCTCCACTTGTTTTTTTACATTAGTAGCCTTTTTTGAGTAATTTTAGATTTACAGGAAAAGATTAAGCGAAAAGTACAGAGAGTTGCAGTTGCATGCCATTTAAAAAAAAAAAAAGATTATTTATTTGAAAGGTAGATTTACAGAGAAACAGAGGTAGGGAGAGAGAGAGAAAGATCTTCTATCTGCTGGTTCACTCCCCAAATGGCTGCAAGGGCTGGAGCCGATCCAAAGCCAGGAGCCTGGAGCTTGGAGCTTCTTCCAGATCTCCCAAGTGGATGCAGGGGCCCAAGGACTTGGACCATCTGCTGCTGCTTTCCCAGGCCATAGGAGAGAGCTGGGTAGGAAGTGGAGCAGCCGGGACTCGAACTGGCACCCATATGGGATACTGGCATTGCAGGTGGCAGCTTTACCTGTTATGCCACAGTGCTGGCCCCACTTGCATGCCAGTTTACTCCCATTTTACTTAACCCAACCAGTTCCCTTTGTAATTCTTATCTTACATTGGTGTCAGACTTTCGTTAATATTTACATATTATTGACTGAAGTCCATAGTGTACCTTAGGGTTCAGAGTTAGTGTTGTATGTCTTCTGGTTCTGACATGGAGCCACCAGTATAAGAGCATACAGAGTAATGTGTTCACTGCCCAAAACCCCCCCTTTCCTTAGCTGGTTCATCTCGCCTGCCCTTCCCCCAAGCCCCTGGCCACTACTGATTGTTTGACTGTCTCTGGCTTTTCCAGATTGTCATATAGTTGGAGTTACTTGTGCTGTAGCCTTTTCATGGGAGTATCTTTCACTCAGCAATCTCCTCTGTCCAGTTTTGAAAGTGGCGGGGTGGGGGGGAGGGGGGCGGCACTGTGACGCAGTGGGTTAACGCCCTGGCCTGAAGCACCGGCATCCCATATGGGCACCTGTTCTAGTCCTGGCTGCTCCTCTTCTGATCCTGCTCTCTGCTGTGGCCTGAGAAAGCGGTAGAAGATGGCCCAAGTCCTTGGGCCCCTGCCCCCATGTGGGAGACCGAAAGAAGCTCCTGGCTCCTGGCTTCGGATTGGCACAGCTCCGGCCGTTGCGGCCAACTGGGGAGTGAACCAGTGGATGGAAGACCTCTCTCTCTGCCTCTCCTCTCTCTGTGTAACTCTGACTTTCAAATAAATAAATAAATCTTTTTTAAAAAACAGTGGCTTTCTCTCCATTCCTGCTCCATGGACTCATTAAGCTGGTTGTGGGGGTGGTGGCCCAAGGAGTGGGAGAGAGGGGCCTAAGCCCCAAACCCACGCACTGACCCACCTGACCAAGGCCCTGCAGGCCTACACTGCAGCCCCTGAATGTGCCTGGCCCTCGTGCTACTGGAGTTTAACCCACGCTGGTAAACCGTCAGGAGCCGCTCGCTGTGTTTGGGTTACACATCTGGAAGTACCAGCTGTGCAGCCCTTCCATCGCAGTCCTGAATAGCAAGACAGCAGGAGCACAGCGGTTTGTTTTACTTGCTCTGGAGCTGCAGGCAAGCTGGGGAAGCAAGTGTTCCCTGGGCAGACAGCGCTCCTGCACCCCCATGTCCGGTGGCGAATCGCAGGTCCCTCAGCCTCAGAAGTCAGGGGTCAGGGCCCTGCCCAAGTTTCAGCGCTGTCTATGTGGAGCTCGGGCATGATTGAGCAGTGAGGCCTGTTTCATGGTCTTTAAGGAGGAAGACCAATCAGGTGCACTCCATGGCCTTGAGAACTAGGATTCCTGGGGAATTGGGGGGCAGACCCCCAGTACTTAGGCCAACAGCAGGCTCTCTGGGGCACAGGTGATGAGGGTGTGTTTGATCATGGAAGCAGGAGGGAGCTCCTCCAACCCCACTCCAAACTCTGCACTACTCCTAGGGGGAAAGGAAAGTGCGTGTGAATGGGGGGATCGCGTGGAAGATTGGGACCCAATGGGAAAGGTCAGGGCTGAGGAAGAGGAGGAGTCCTAGGCAGAGTGAGTTCCAACCCTGGGGAACAGGGATTTAAAGTCAGACCTCAGCTCCCATGGCTTCTTGTCTGGCGTAAATGGAGCTCAGGCCCACCAGGACCTTCTCAGGCTGAAAGCTGCCCTCCAGGCGTGTGGGTTCAGAACAGAGGATGAGACTCATGGGGCGTCTTGCAGGCTCAGCTTTCGGGCTGGGGAAGTGCCTCCCTGAAGACCCAAATCCAGACAGCTTTCGGTTTTCTTTCTTCGCCTGGCCCAGCACCAGTCTGCAGCTGACTAGGGACTCTTGAGGGGCTGCCATTCTGTGCCCCTACCTAAGCCATCCCGGTCCCGGGTTGTCCCGGAGACTCTGAGCACTAAGGCAGGGGAGTGCTTCAGGCTCTCTCAGCTCTGCAGAGAGCGGCATTCTGCGGCCACCTTGTCCTGATAGTTAGGGAGTCAGGGTGGAGGCTCTGGGCCCTGGTCTTCTGGTGTTCACTGCAGGGGGAGGGAGGCTGTTGGTGGTGACTGACCATGCAGAAGCCTTGGTGTTTGCCTCAGCTGACCCCGAGAGCAGGGGATGGAGGACCGTTTGAAGCTTATGAGTGAGGGACTCGTGTCCTTTACGAAATCCAGCCTTCGCCCTATGTGTGTCCCCCTGAGAGGTGCAGTGAGAGCCCAGGGGAGGAGCCCCAGGTGGGCTTCTGTAGATGCGTGGCAGGCGGAGTGTGCCTGTGAGCAAGACCACTTTTTCTGAACCAAAAGGGAATTACGTGACCTGATGAAGCATTTTTTGATACGTATTTCTTTTTTGTGTAGGAGTAAAAAAAATGTCAAAAAGATTAATTTTATAACTATCTTGTGGTACATTGAAAACAACTATTACCTAAGACGGGTGCTGTGGCGTAGTGGGTTAAACCGCCACCTACCTTGCCGGCATCTTGCATGGGCGCGAGCTCGTGTCCTTGCTGCTCCACTTCTGATCCAGCTCTCTGCTAATGTGTGTGGGAAAGCAGCAGTGGATGGCCCAAACTGGGGTCTCTGTCACCCAGGAGACCTGGCTGAAGCTCCTGGCTTCGGTCTGGCTCAGCCCTGGCCACTGCAGCCATTTGGGGAATAAGCCAGTGTATGGAAGACCTTCCCCCCTCCCCAACTCTGCCTTTCAAATAAATAAATACATCTTTTTTTTTTAAAGTTACCTTTAGTACAAGGAGTGGCATTCTGCACAGAGGGGGCTGTCCCAGAACCTCCCAGTGGTGCCATCCTCTGTCAGAACCAGAGGTGCCATCCTCTGTCAGAACCAGAGGTGCAGGAAGGCACAGCGTGGGCCTTGCCCCACCTGGAGCCTCAGCAGGTGTGGGTGGAAGGAAACGTTTGCTGTGGTCTGGGTCTCTCTTGACTCACTTGGCAGAGCAGTCCTTACAAACAGCTCAGGCCTGCACGGCGTGGAGCAGGGTGGCCCCTCAATAACTAAGTTATCCGTGCTCTGAGAGCCAGGAAGCAAAAAGGAACTGCGTGTCTAGTGGAGGTGGAATACAGGGCAGGCAGAACGAATCTTCCCCACCTGGGAAATTCACCCAGTGCCAGTGCCGACACTGGTGGGAGGGGGAAGGGCAGGGAGCCTGTCCCTTAGCATCTCAGCCAAGACCAAGCATGTTTCCCTGCCTTGGGCTGGAGGGGTTCTGGTCTGTCTCCCTGGTGGGAGGAATGCCACCCACTACAATGCGTGATGCCCACTGCCGCCTGCCTCTCTGCAGTCTCCTTTTGAGCTGCCCCTGCTTACGCACGTATCCAGCCCTAAGAAGCATGGCCCAAGAGCAGCACATTCGGGCCTCCTCCCGCCTTGGCCACAGGGACCCAGAAATGGGTGGAACCATCGAGAGCAGCCTTGAGCACTGAGCCTGTTGCCCTCAGGACACTCGTGTCCCAGTTTCTGAATATTTCCCAAGTTGTAATAAGAGATCATTCTGCACTGAATTGCATTTATTCACTTGATCTCCTTAGAAGAGTGCTTGGCTCAGCATAGATGGTTACCAGGTTCTTCTTCTCTTCTCCTCCTTCACCTCCCCCTCCCCCTCTCCCGTCCCCTCCCTTCCCCCTCCCCTTGGGTGGACACTAGGGAGATCAAAGGGGGAATTTCCTCCTCCCCCCAGCCCAGGAAGCCTGCCTGCCTGCCAATGCGCTTTCCTTTAGTTGGGAGGCCACTGGGTGGGTGGGTATTCCTGAAATGTGGTGCTGGATTAGGAAGGTTTGAGAGGATCTTGTTCTAGTTATCCTATTGAAAAAACAAGTTTTATTTATTTGTTTTTTAACTTAACTCAGGGCCAGGTATTTGGAGAAGCAGTTAAAACATCACTTGGGATGCCCACATCCCATATTGGGGTACCTGCTCTACCTTTTTTTTTTATTTGAAAGACAGGGTTTTTTTATTTGAAAGAGTTACAGAGAGAAACAGAGACAGAGAGAGAGGTCTTCCATCCACTGGTTCACTCCCCAGATGGCCACACCACCTGGTGGTGGTGGTAGTTGTGGTGGTGGTGGGTTTGGTGTGATCTTTCAGAGAGGAGGTGCTACTGATTTAGCTGGGGAGGAAAAACTCAGGGAGAACAGGGGAGACTGGAGCAGGGCTGCTCTGTGCCTGTCGGTGGGGGGGATGGGGCAGGATTCTGAGAACAAGGGCTCCATCTTCAGACCTGCTTTTCTGGGAGCTCACAGGCAGGCTGCAGGCCTCCTGCACTTTCAGCGCCTGTGTGCCATTCTGAGTTCTGTTTTATTCATTTTGGAGTTGGCAAGAGAGGACAGGCAAGGAATGGGACTCTTCCTCCAAGGGTGGGGGGGATGGAGGTTTCCAGACTCAGGAGAGCACTGCAGCTCGGCTGCTCTTTTTTTTTTTTTTTTTTTAACATTTATTTATTTATTTGAAAGAGTTACACATGGAGAGGAGAGGCAGAGGGGCGGGGGAGGGAGGTCTTCCATCTGCTGGTTCACTCCCCAATTGGCCGCAATGGCCGGAGCTGTGCCGATCCAAAGCCAGGAGCCAGGAGCTTCCTCTGGGTCTCCCATTCGGGTGCAGGGGCCCAAGGACTTGGGCCATCTTCTATTGCTTTCCCAGGCCACAGCAGAGAGCTGGATCAGAAGCGGAGCAGCTGGGTCTCGAACCAGCGCCCATATGGGATGCCGGCGCTGCAGGCGTTACCTTCTATGCGATAGCGCCGGTCCCTCAGCTGTTCTTATTAGGTAGGACATGGCGAGGGCAGTTAAAGGTATTGGGCACAGGTGTGGGAGGCACATGCAGATCTGACCTGGGGTACAGCAGGCAGAGGCCCCAGGCAAGGGGCGACAGACCCAGGACAGATGGAGGGGGAGTCTGCAGGGCCCTCCCATGCCCTAATGCCCTGCCTGGTCTTTTTCAGTTTAATTCGCTCCTATACATGCAGATCTCTCTCTCTCTCTCTCTCTCTCTCTCTCTCTCTCTCTCTCTCTCTCTCAGTGTGTGTGTTTTAATTTTTATTCTTGGCAGAAGTTAAGACACAGAATGGATTTGGAAGGAGATGAAACCAGCCTGGGTATATGTTGGGCAGCAGCGGCAGGTTCATTCCTGGAGTGGGAGGGCTGGGGCTAGGGGGCAAGGCTGGGGCTCTGAGGTGGGGATGGGGAGGTCTTTCTCCCCCTCCCTGTGGGGGCCAAACTGAAGACTCCCCTGGGAAGGCCGGAAGCTGGAGACTGGGCTCCTACCCCTTGTGTGGTTGAGCAGCAGAGCAAGTTCCAATGGAGTAGGAGCTCCCTGGTCCGGTCTGGTGTCACGTGGGTGTGGGGCCCCTGAGTCACCAGCATGTCTTCTTCTTGGGGTCTCTGAGCCCCTTGGGAGTGTTCCTGCTTTGCTGTGTGGTGGCTCCCTGCCTTTGAAGTACAAACACTCACAGTTGGGGCTGCTTGGAGAACACCGCTGCCCTGCTGACCTCTTCCTGGCTGTCCCCCACCCCCAGCTTGGGAAGGGGGAGGGCAACTTGTGGTGCAGGCACCTGTTTGAGTGTCTCCTTTGTTTGCATGTCTCAACCCCCAAAGCCCTCCTATTATTGGATCTTTATTTCTGTGTGAAGGAGAGAAAACCGATAGTCTAGGAATCTAAAAGTCTGGCAAATATCTGGGGAAATCTAAGAGAAGCTTTTTTTTGGGGGGAGGGGGCAGAATTGGCTTGTTTCTGAAAAATGTATTAAGATATTCAATTTATAGAATGAGAAACATGAGCTGTTTATGATAGCTTTAAAAATCACAAGAGTTGCTGGCACTGCGGCACAATAGGCTAATCCTCTGCCTGCGGCACCGGCACACCGGGTTCTAGTCCCGGTCAGAGCATCAGATTCTGTCCCGGTTGCTCCTCTTCCAGTCCAGCTCTCTGCTGTGGCCCGGGAGTGCAGTGGAGGATGGCCCAAGTCCTTGGGCCCTGCACCCCATGGGAGACCAGGAGAAGCACCTGGCTCCTGCCTTCAGATCAGTGCGGTGCGCCAGCCGCAGCAGCCATTGTGAGTTGAACCAACGGCAAAGGAAGACCTTTCTCTCTGTCTCTGTCCACTCTGCCTGTCAAAAAAAAAAAAAAAAAAAAAAAAAAATCACAGGAGTTTCTTTAAAATAATATAGGAAGAAACATCTTTTATTTTTTTAAATTGTGTACCATGTCTTTTTTTTTAAAAGATTTATTTATTTATTTGAAAGTCAGAGTTACACAGAGAGAGAAGGAGAGGCAGAGAGAGAGAGAGAGAAGTCTTCCATCTGCTGGTTCACCCCCTAAATGGCTGCAATGGCCAGAGCTGCGCTGCTCCAAAGCCAGGAGCCAGGAGCTTCCTCCTGGTCTCCCACGCGGGTGCAGGGGCCCAAAGACTTGTGCCATCTTCTACTGCTTTCCCAGGCCACAGCAGAGAGCTGGATCAGAAGTGGAGCAGCCAGGACTTGAACAGGTGCTCATATGCGATGCCAGCACTGCAGGTGGCGGCTTTACCTACTACGCCACAGTGCCGGCCCCAGGAAGGAACGTCTTGACACTTTCGTGCCGACCGCTGCATCCGATGTAACTGGCACCAGATCTGGCAGATGTTCTTTACCCGGATGACCCCAGCTGCACAGCAGACACCCCCGCACGGTGGTCTCAGTCAGTGCTGTGCATCCTGACTTCCAGGGAGGAGCTCTGAAAGTCGGCCGCCTCATCAGTCCCGCCTGGAGGCCGTAACTCCAGCCCCAGGTGCTGCCCAGGCACCACTGTGTTTCAGGCGTCCCCAGGTGATTCTCCTGTGCAGCGCAGGTTGAGGAGCTAAGAACCAATGCTGTGTAGGAACCGAAGGAGGATGAGAGAGGCTAGATTAGGAAATAGGAAGGGTTTTATTGCCTCTCAGTACATGCTGGTGCATATAACCTGGATCCCAGACTCAAAGCCTCGCTACCGAGTTCTGGATGGTAGTTAGGTACTCAGACATGCAGGGCCGACTCTGGGTGGGTGTGGGAAATTCTCCGAAGTGCAGGAACAGCTCATCTTCAGAAGTTTGGACGCAGAGTGCATTGTGGGAGTCTGCCAAACCCATCCTTCCTGAAACTCTAGCTCAGACTGTGCTTTCTTTTTTGCCTTTCTCAGTTCTGGTTTTGGAAATAGTTGTGTTGTATACCACCTTCTTCTTCTTCTTCTTTTTTTAAGATTTACTTTATTTATTTGAAAGACAGAGTTAAGAGGTGGGGGGGGGTCTTCCATCCACTGGTTCACTCCCCAAATGACCGCAATGGCCAAGGCTGAGCTGATCCGAAACCAGGAGCCAGGAACTTCTTCCAGGTCTCCCATGCAGGTGCAGGGGCCTAAGGACTTGGGCCATTTTCTACTGCTTTCCCAGGCCGTAGCAGAGATGTGGACTGGAAGTAAAGCAGCCAGGACGTGAACCGGCGCCCATATGGGATGTTGGCACTGCAGACCACAGCTTTAACCCACTGTGCCACAGCGCCGGCCCTGTTGTGTATCTTCTTGAAGCTAAAAAAAACCTAGGCCAGCAGGCAGGGGAGCAGACAGCCCTGGCTTTGAATCCTTTATTTGAGCAAATTGCTTAACTCTTGAGCCTCACATGCTGCCTCTGTGAAATGGGGATGAGAATGCTGTGTACCTCATGGAGTTGTTTCGAGGTTGGGCAAGATAATGCATATACATGAACTCATTGTCTTGCATATATTAATTCAACAAGTGACCAGATTCCTCTGTTTTGTGTTCATATTGATGGTTTGCTTTCATTCTAAATTTGTGCCTTAATGGGACAAAACCTGGTGTACCCCATTCAATAGATCTCAGTGACTTTTATTTTATTTTTTACATTTATTTATTTACTTTTGAAAGACAGATTTACAGAGAGAAACGGAGATAGAGATAGAACACTTTGTCTGCTGGTTTGCTTCCCAGATGACCACAATGGCCAGCGCTGGGCCAGCCTGAAACCAGGAGCCAGGAGCTTCTTCTCATTTCCTACATGGGCGACGGGGGTCCAGGTACTTGGATCATCTTCACTGCTTTTCGCAGGCCATTAGCAGGGAGCTGGATCAGAAGTGGAGCAGCTGGGACACAAACCAGTGGCCATATGGGATGCCGGTGTTGCAGGAGGCGGCTTTACCTGCTATGTCACCATGCTGGCCCCTGCTTTTATTTATTTTTTAAATATTTACTTACTTGAAAGGCAGAGTGACAGAGAGAGAGAGAGAGAGAGATCTTCCACCCACTGGTTCACTCTCAAATGTCCGCAGTAGCTGGGGATGGACAGGCTGAAACCAGGAGCCTGGAACTCCATCTGAGTCTCCCAGAAGGGTGGCAGGGACCCAAGTACTTGAGCCATCATCTGTACTTTCCCAGACACATTAGCAGGAAGCTGGAATGGAAAAGAAATGGAGGAGCCAGGACTCAAATGGGCACTCCTGTATGGGATGCAGGCATTCCCAGTGGTGGCTTAGCTGACGCCACAATGCCCACTCCTCAATGACTTTTAGTTACATTGACTAATCAAAAATCAGTAGAAAATTAATAATTTAGCAGGAGGAAAAGTAGTCTTCAAATGTTAATGTTCAAAGTGATCATTTCAGCAAATTAAGTTTCAAACGATATGCATATTTTCTATAACTTACTGAACAGAGGGATTTCAGATCCGTAAAGGCTGTTAACAAACTATTGAATATGTTCTCATTTTTTTCTAAACTATTGCCCACATTGTTTGGAAGCAACGGGATATGTATGATACAATTAGCCAAAGGAACTGGATGTAGCTGGCTCTTCAAATAGGACAACACAGTAAAGAGCAACATTTTATAGTCCCAGGGGCTGTTAGGACATGAGGCCCCCAGCCCATGGGGAGACACAGTGTGACTGATGACTTGGTAATACTTTTGGATAGCTTTGTTTTGGTCAAATTTGCCTTTTTAATTGTAAATAATTATAATTAATTACACACCTACTTCATGTATCTCTGAAGTATTTAAAAAGTGCAAATCCTCTAATTTTCAGGGATAACTGATATTCAAATTCAAGTGTCTCCTGAACCTTACGTGCTCATATGTAACTTTTTTTTTTAATTACAAAAATGGGATCCGACTGTTTTGCAAGTTGCTTTTGGGACCTTCTCCAGGAACCTCTTAGGCCCTCATTTCTAAAAGTGTATTTGGCAAAGCTCTCATCACTAATGGTACTCTGAGGAAAAAAAAGGAAAAGTTACTTTCAGATAAGTCCAGGCCTGCGGTGAAAGCAGTGTAAGCCTGTGGCCGTGAGTGTGGGGCGTCCTTGGTTCCCTCCTGGTGACTCATGCCTGGAGCAGCACAGTAAAGGCTCTGAAAAGGACTGCAGTAAAGAAGGCTGATTAGCTCTTCTTAAGGGCGTTTCCCTAAGTCATTTCTGGTACAGCTCTGGGCATGCATCACTATCTGGTAGCTCTCCACCGCGGTCTGCCAGCTCCCACCTGTCTGTAGCTCTGTGGGACAGGCAGGGAAACAGCATCGATGAGTTCATGTCATGACCAGGGGTGGGGAATCTTTTTTTTTTCTGCCAAGGAAGAGCCATCTGGATATTTATAACATCATTCACAGGCCATACAAAGTGCTGGCATCCCATATGGACGCTGGTTCAAGTCCCACTGCTCCACTTCTGATCCAGCTCTCTGCATGCACAGGCCCTTGGGCCCCTGCACCTGCGTGGGAGACTCCGAGAAGCTCCTGGCTCCTGGCTTTGGATTGGCCCAGTTCTGGCCATTGTGGCCATTTGGGGAAGTGAACCAGCAGGTGGAAGATCTCCCTCTCTGCCTCCGCCTCTCTGTAATTCTGCCTTCCAAATAAATACATCTTAAAAAAAATAAATCATCAACTTAGAAACTAGTCTGCTATAGATTTACTGACTTTTGAGTCCCACCTGAGGTTGCCTTGGCAGGGCCAGATGGAATGAGAAGGCACGCGGGCCAGACAGTCCAGGCTGCGGCTTAATCAATACTCAGGGTGTTTCTCCTGTGCACCCAGCGCTGTGCTTGATGTGGGTGTAATGATGAGCAAAAGAGCAGGCTGTCTGCCCGCAAGGACTTTCACTGTGCACCTGGCGCACGGTGACCCTGTGAGTCACTCCCGTGATGGATGTGCGTGGATGTGCGGTCCACACTGGGGGATGTGCTCTGCAGGGGCCTGGAGTGAGCCCAGCCCCTCCGTCCCGCTGATCACACTTCTCCAGTGCTGCACACTTCGCTCCTGCCTGTTTACTCTGCCTGTGCCAGCCTCACACCAAGACCACTGGGTGCTGCAGAAGTTGGGGGGCGGCTGACAGGAGTTGGGGGTGGGGGGCTTCTGGCATAAGGCAGGAACTGCCTGATGTGGGTGGGGGGGACTGGGGCAGGCCTCAGCTTTCCAGATTGATGTTTATCTAAGTTTCAGGGTTGTTGTTGTTGTTGTTGTTGTTGTTTTTAAAGATATATTTATTTATTTGAAAAGTCAGAGTTACACAGAGACAGAAGGAGAGGCAGAGAGGTCTTCCATCCGCTGGTTCACTCCCCAGATGGCCACAATGGCTGGAGCTGTGCCGATCTGAAGCCAGGAGCCAGGAGCTTCCTCCCAGTCTCCCACATGGGTACAGGGGCCCAAGCACTTGGGTCCTCTCCTACTGCTTTCCCAGGCCATAGCAGAGAGCTGGATTGGAAGAGGAGCAGCCGGGACTAGAACCGGCGCCCATGGGATGCCAGTGCTTCAGGCCGAGTCCTTAACCCGCTGCGCCACAGCGCCGGCCCCACAGGTGAGGATTTCTTGCTGCAGATATGTCGCAGAAGGACATTGCCAGTGACCCTGTAGTTAGATGCGAACTGAGGGGTGGCAACTTCTCGGCCTGGTTTCAGCATTCAACTTTGTTACCCTAGGGCCAGTCAGCTTTTCAGTGGAGTGCTTCCGTTTCCTGTGAGCAGGCACGAGCCTGCTAGGGGTTAAGGGGTGCGTGTGTGTGTGTGTGTGTGTGTGTGTCTGTCTGTCTGGTTTTGCCTGGCATTTTCTTGAATGAGCCCCTGACCCAGACAAACCCAAGAAGCAGCAGCTTCCTCCGCCCTCAGTCCGGGTCACAGAACCCGAGACCTGTTTCTGAGTCACGTGGAGGGTGCAGGTGTGGGCCTGGTGCCATTGGTTACTTGATCACCTGGAGGAAGGGGCTTGGGGAATGATGGCTAGTGACAGTTTACTTGGAGTGGTGGTGATGAGGTTGCCTAACAGGCAGTCAGAGCGAGTCTGTTCAACTCTAAAGCTCTCTAAATGCCTGGCTTCTCCCACCCAGGAATCAGCTTCCTCTGGCATGACCTTTCACCCCTGTGTCTCCGGCCACTGCAGCTGTTTGCTGAGTACGGTTCTGGGACTATGGAGGATGCTGAGGGTGGGCCCTGGGAGTCTGTGGTCCAGCAGTGAGGCGAACATGCGTGAGTAACAGTGTGAAGGGCTCCGCGAGGTGCAGAGCTGGGGGGGCCTGCACGGGCTGGTGGAGCACCTCTCCCCAAGTGGGGGATCAGGACACGCCCCTCGAGGGGTGCCCGTTTCGTCAGGCACCCACTTCTTTTTCTACTCTCTGGCTCTACCTCCTCCTTTTGCAAGCCCACTCCTATCCACCCCAGAATTGGATGGGATGGTGGGAAAGACTGTGCCTTGCCCTCTGTCTTCCCTGAAGCAGAATCCCAGAGGGCTCCCAGGTCAACTTGCCGGAGGCGGAGGTGGCGCCAGAATGTCAGACGCTCACGTGCAGCGACAGCACCCCCAGGGCCTCATCAGAGCCAGACCCCTTGGCCCTTGGCTCAGCCTGGAAACGAACCCCAGGCAGGAGGGCTTTCCAGCTTAGTACCTACTGTGTGTTAAGAAGGGAGACTCACAGGTACACAAGCTCCAGCACAGTGGGAGATGTGGTGGTGTGGATGTTGAATCCGAGGCTGAAGTTCCCGGCAGGGAGACGTCTGTTAGCCCTAAGCCTTTTCCCTGCCCGATTGTTAATAAATCTTCCAGGATGACTTGGGAGTGAACACGGGGGAAGCAAATGGAACTTTTTTGTAATTTGGGAAAGGGCTACCCTGGAGAACTGGCCCTCTGTGCCGAGTTGGACCTGAGTGTGTGTGTGTGTGTGTGTGCATGCGTGCACGCGTGTGCATGTGCATACGTCCATGTGCACGCATGCAGAGGAACCTACGTACACATTTCTCTTCTTACTACTCTGGTGTCTTTATTAGTAGCTCTATTTTGTTGCCTATACTTAGTGAAATCCATAGGTTATCTTTTTTTAATTTTTTTTTTTTGACAGGCAGAGTGGACAGTGAGAGAGACAGAGACAGAGAGAAAGGTCTTCCTTTGCCGTTGGTTCACCCTCCAATGGCCACCATGGCCGGCGCGCTGCGGCCGGCGCACCACGCTGATCCGAAGGCAGGAGCCAGGTGCTTCTCCTGGTCTCCCATGGGGTGCAAGGCCCAAGCACTTGGGCCATCCTCCACTGCACTCCCGGGCCATAGCAGAGAGCTGGCCTGGAAGAGGGGCAACCGGGACAGACTCCGGCGCCCCAACCGGGACTAGAACCCGGCGCCCCGACCGGGACTAGAACCCGGTGTGCTGGCGCTGCAAGGTGGAGGATTAGCCTACTGAGCTGCGGCGCCAGCCATCTTTTTTTCATTTTTAAAGATTTATTTATTTGAAAGGCAGAGTTACAGAGCAAAAGGGAGAGAGACAGAGAGGTCTTCTGTCCACTGGTTCACTCCCCAAATGGTTGCAATAGCCAGGGCTGGGCCAGAACAAAGCCAGGAAGCTGGAACTTCGTCCTGGTCTCCCACATGGGTGCAGGGGCCCAAGCACTTGGGTCATCCTCCACTGCTTTCCCAGGCCATCAGCAGAGAGCCAGGTTGGAAGAGGAGTAGTTGAGAATGGAACTGGTGCCCACATGGGATGCCGGTGCCGAAGGTGGAGGCTTAACCCGCTGTACTGCAGTGTCGGCCCCACCAGAGGTTCCGTCTGCTCTTCTCAGCATGAACAGCACTAAGCTGAATGTCCCTGATTCCCCTCCTGCACTTCTGAGCCGGATCTTGTTACTGGAGTGGATGATTCTGGGGAAGTGTGTGTTCTGTGGCCCCCGCGTGTGTTGCAGGCTGAGCACCGGCTGGCTTCCTTGCCTGTTCTCCCCTGCTGTCAGTGGGCGCTCCCAGTGGGAGCCAGTGGTGGGGCAGCCTTCCTCTGAGTATTCACTCGCTGACTTCCACCAAATGGGATTGTTTTAACTTGTCCTCAGAGCTGGGACTTCACGCTTTTAAGGTCTGCCTTACTTGCTGCTCAGGTCCTGGGATTGGTTGGTTCATATATACTTCTCTTTTTTAAAAAATATTTATTTGAAAGACAAAGTGACAGAGATCTTCTGTCCATTGGTTCATTCCCTAAAAGCCTGTACTAGCTGGGGTTGGCCAGGACAAAGCGAGAGTGGTTGTTTGTCAACTTTGAGCATCAAATAAGATTTAAGTAGGTACTCCCATTTCGTCTGCAGTAACTGATTGGAATTTAGTTTATTGTTTATGTGATTTGTGTGGGCAGGGCCCTGGCCACAGATTGTAATTAGAAACAAGTCAGTAAAAAAAGAGCAGGTGATTCTGTTGTGGCCTCCTGCATTCACTGTAAGAGGTAGGAGACCAGCTCCCTTCTGGGGCTGGGGGTGCTTAGGGGCTGTGTTTTCCGTTCCATAAAACCTTCTCCATAGCTCCTTGTTTCAGATGACCTCCTGTCTGGCAGGAGTATTTTCCCCTTTCGCTGCAAACAAGTAGAGACACCGCGGAGAAATTAGGGTCATTATTGTCATTATCATCATCAAGAGTGCAGGCAGGGCACAGGTGGGAGGGGAAGAGGTGATTCGCTGAAATGATATTAAATGTTGACTAGCATTGGGAGGAGACTGGGGCTGTAGAAACTACATCTGGCTAAAGACTTGATGTCGCTAGCATTTTCCATGGATCCTCTGTCGAACGGGGCTGTTGTGAGGTTCTGTAAAGCATTATGTAGACTGTATTAATTTTTTGCCACAAAAAATAATTACTGAACTTTTAAAAAAAGATTTACTTGTTTATTTGAAAGGCATAGTTAGAGAGAGAGAGAGAGAGAGAAAGAGAAAGAGAAAGAGAGAAAGAGAAAGAGAAAGAGAAAGAGAAAGAGAAAGAGAAAGAGAAAGAGAGAAAAGAGAGGTCTTCCATCTGCTGGTTCATTCCCCAATTGGCTGCAATGAACAGGGCTGGGCCAGGTAGAAGCCAGGAGCCTCTTCTGGGTCTCCCCTGCAGGTGCAGGGACCCAAGGACTTGGACCATCTTCTACTGCTTTCCCAGGCCATAGCAGAGAGCTGGATCGGAAGTGAAACAGCCAGGACTTGAACAGATGTTCATATGAGATACTGGCATCTCAGGCAGCCCCACCGGGCAGCTTTTGTACATTATTTTGTGAACACTTTTTAATAGCTCCTCAAAGTAGCTATTATAATTCTCATTTTCACAAGGAGTGAACTGAGGTTCAAAGGGACTAGGTAATGCACCCTAGGTCCCCTTTTATGAAGGGCGGAGATAGAGCTCATCTCTGAACCCAAGGCTGATGCTGTTTCAGTTCCTGATCCTGCTGAGTTCTGACACTGTCACTTAAAAAGGTGTTGCCTGTAATAGAAGGTTGAGATGAGCACCAGTGTCCTTTAGTGGCAGAGCATCAAGAAGGGCTGTGTTAATGTTTCAAAACAGGGACAGTAACACTTCCTGAGTGGTGGAGAGTAAAAGCAAGTATGGGGGCTGGGGCTGTGGCGTAACAGGTAAAGCCGCTGCCTGTAGTGCTGACATCCCATATGGGCGCCGGTTGAAATCCCAGCTGCTCCACTTCTGATCCAGCTCTCTGCTATGGCCTGGGAAGCAGTAGAAGATGGCCCAAGTCCTTGGGCCCCTGCACCTGCATGGGAGACCCAGAAGTTTCTGGCTCCTGGCTTAGGTTCAGCGCAGCTCTGGCCTTTGTGGCCATTTGGGGAGTGAACCAGCAGATGGAAGACCTCTCTGTCTCTCTCTGCCTTTCCTTCTCTCTGTGTGTAACTCTGACTTTCAAATAAATAAATAAATCTTAAAAAAAAAAAAAAAGCAAGTTCGGATGATACAGCACTGTATCATGGGCATACTGTAGGAACTCAGGATACTCAGCTGCCTTCTCCACATATCAGCCCCATCTCTGATCCTCTCCCCATGCTCTTTTCCCCTCCACATCCCTCTTTTCCTGCTTCCTTCACCTGACCTCAAGCTCAGGGCTACAGTGGCATCACCTCCTGCAGCCCCTGTGTCTACAGGAAGCCTGCGGCCGGCTGCAAGCTTAGCTGATCTTTGAGAAGAGATAAGAAAGTGAACAGAAGAAGGCCCTGAGTGGAACCTCAAGCCAACTGAGATCTGCAGGGGCACAGCCCCCTGTCCTTAAAGAGCGTGGACTCTCATCACAAGTGGTTCAGCACACTTCCAGGACTGCCCACAGTGGTCTGTAAAGGCCATGGTTACCATCATTTCCCTCCAGAAAGTCTCCTTGGTTCTCCCACTGTTAACAGTCGTGGATCAGATTATCGATCCTTCTCAACCCCAGGTTTCTATTGCATCCAGACCCTTCACTCAGCAAACATTAACCAAGTCCCTAAGAAGTGCCAGGGCTTTCCTTGGTGCTAGGACTACCAAGGTGAATGCGACACATCTCTGTGTGCAAGGAGTTTACAGTCTAGGGTTGGGGGAAGAGGTGAGAGTTCTGTGACAGACAAGACACGTGGTCCAAACCTCTAAATCATTGTGAAAGTGTTAAATGGGTGTGCAGCGTGCTAAAGGAACTGGAACAGGGAAGAGTCACAGGAGGCTTCCTGAGGGAAGTGACATTTGAGGCAAGTTTTGAAGGATAAGTAGGAGTTCCATTGGTGGAATGAAGGAGAAGGGGAAGGTGGTTCAGGTGGCGGGAAGAGGGAGTAAAGGCTTAGCCAGATTTTGGGGCTGGGGCAAGAAAGACTGACAGGAGCCCCCTTGCAAACTCCCTGGAGTGCTGTTGGGAGGACTTTGAACTTCATTCAGTCACACTCAGCTGGGAAGCTATCAGTTGTAGGTCTGTTTGCTTTTTATGTTTTTTAAAAATAGCTTAAAACACAAAGGGGTGGGGAAATCACTCAAAATTCACTGCATTTAAAATTTAAAAAAAATAAATGATTCCTTGCAGGTGTCACCAAATGCTCACTTGCTGTTTACAAAAAGGCATCTATATTGTTCTTCTCGTCTTTTAAACATTTGTTTTTCATGTTACTGTTTGATCTTTATAATTACTATTTTTAATGGCTACATAATAGTCTATCAATTATATAATTTATGTAAACCAACATGATAAAGTGGGGAAAAAAGCCCAAGGATTTTTATTTGTTTGTTTGAATTTATTTTATTATTTGTAATTTATTCGAGGGGCAGAGAGAGAGCTCACATCTGCTGGTTCACTCTGCTCCCAAAAGCCCATGAGGGCTGGGATCCAAGCGGGGAGCTAAGAACACAATGCAGGTCTCCTGTGTGGGTAACAGGAACCCAATTGTTGGAGCCCTTGTCACAGTCTCCCAGGGTCTGCACTAGCGGGAAGTCAACAGCTAGAGCAAATAGGAACTGAATGTGGGCTCTCCGATGTGGAGCATGGGTTTCCTAACCACTACACCAAATACCGAACTCCCTAACCAAGGGTTTTAGAATCAGCCAGGCCTCCCTGAAATCCTGCCTCAGATTCACCATCTGTGTGTGACCTTGGATAAGATATTTAATGGAGACTGAAGCTCAGTTTGATCTTATACCTACCTCACATTGTGAGGCTATCAAATTAGATGAATTATGATTATGGCCTAGAGGAGGTGTTTGCTCAATGAATGCATACAGTTTGATTGAACTGGACTTTTTTTTTTTTTTTTTAAGCTTTATTTATTTATTTGAAAGACAGAGTTAGAGGGAGAGAAAGAGATCTTCCATTCGCTGGTTCATTTCCCAAATGGTCACAACAGCCAGCATTGGGCTAGTCTCAAGCCAGGAGCTTCTTCTGGATCTCACATATGGGTGCAGGAGCCCAAATACTTGGGTCATTTGCTGCTGCTTTCCTAGGCTCATTAGCAAGGAGGTGGAATGGAAGTGGAGAAGCTGAGGCTAGAACCTGCATCCATATGGGATGGCAGCATTGCAAGTAGTGGCTTAATACAAGCTTGGCATTCTTGAGAGAAGGTAGATGACTGTACAGAGTCTGATTAGGTGGGGAGAAGAGAGAGCCTAGGAGCCATTAGGAAGACCCTAGACCCATGCTGTCCCATACGGTAGCCGCTAGCCAGTGTAGCTATTAATACTTAAAATATAAACAGTTCAAACTAGGATGTGTAATAAATATGAGGGTACTTCAAAAAGGCCATGGAAAACAGGTTGTATTAAAAAAATCTTGGATTTCAAAAATTCTTTGTACCGAAGTGTGTGTGTATATATATATATATATATACATATATATATATGTTTTTAAAATTATTGATTTGTTTGAGAAGCAGAGAGATAGAGCTGCCATCCCCTGGATCACCCTGAAAATGCCCACAGTCACCAGGATTGGGCCACACCAAAGCTAGCAGTTAGAAACCCAGGACAGGTTTCCCATGTGAGTGGCAGGAACTTGGTTACTGCTTCCTGGAGTTTGCATTGGCAGAAAGCTGGAGCAAGGAGCTGGAGCTAAAGACAGGTATCAAACCCAGGTACTCCAGTGTGGGGCTTAACTGTAAGGCTAAGTGCCCTCTCTCAAATATCTTTGAAGTATTATTATTTACCATTATTTGAGAGGCAGAGAAATAGACAAACATACAGAGAAAGCTCCTATCCTGGCTCACCCTCTAGATGCCCACAGTGACTGGCTTGGCCAGGTTTAAGCTAGGAGCTTAAAATGCGGTCCCAGGCTCCCATGGGAGCATCCCAAGCAGCATAATTTTTTTTTTTTAAGATTTATTTGTTTATTTCAAAGCCAGAGTTACACAGAAAGAGAAGGAGAGGCAGAGAGAGAGAGAGAGAGAGAGAGGTCGGTCTTCCATCCGCTGGTTCATTCCCTAAATGGCTGCAATGGCTGAAGCTGCGCCGATCCAAAGCCAGGAGCCAAGAGCTTCTTCCAGTTCTCCCATGCAGATTCAGGGGCCCAAGGACTTGGGCCAGCTTCTGCTGCTTTCCCAGGCCATAGCAGAGAGCTGGATCAGAAGTGGAGCAGTAGGGACTCGAACTGGCGTCCATGTGGGATGCTGACACTGCATGTGGCAGCTTTACCCGCTATGCCGCGGTGCTAGCCCCCCTAAGCAGCATCTTAACTACTAGGCCAAATGCTCAGCCTCCAGACATCTTTCAATTCCATTTTCCACGAACTTTTTGAAGCACTTTTATATAAATATTTAGATGACTTACTATAAATCAAAATGTAAATAATAGTTTATTTTGTATATTTCTGTTGGGCTACACTGCCCTTGCCAAAGTCAGAGTCCGTTATGACTGATCAGACAGCAGGGTGGAAGCAGAAGGCAAATTCAAGGTTGAGCAGCTGAGAGAGGGGCGAATCTTTTCCTAGTTTTCAGGAAGAGTAGACGAGTCTGAGCACTTGTTTGTAAAAGCAGGACATTAATGAGTGTCTTCCAAGCAGTGGTATGAAAGGCAAAGATTTGGTCTAGGCCAGAGCGGCTGTCCCTGCTTTCCTTAGAAGGCCATTCGGGCTCCTGCCATGTGCCATACATGCTTTTATTCCTGCACGGAGTTGTCAGGGACACTTGCCCATCCCTCTGCTCACAGTCCACAGGGCTGGCAAGCACTTGTCTCCAGGATCAGAGAATACCTGGAGCCCAGGCATTTCTGGAGTGAGAGATCAGTGACCACTGTGCTTCCTATCGGAAAGGCTGGGAAGAGCTGAAGCTGCTCTGTGGTGCTCCCTGAGGCTTCGCGGTGCTCCCTGAGGGCTCCACATGCCCCATCTCCCTCTCTGAACCTCTCTGTAACACAGGCATTGTGCTGGGTCGAAATGGCCCAGAGGAGGACTGCATAGAAAAAAGTGAGAGCAGGGACAGGCTTCTCCTGCAGGGACGGGATGTGCTCGCAAAGCCCGTCAAGCCTCTGCTCAGTTGTGTGTGTCTGCACCTACTGTGACCGGGTCAGGGGTCCTCCGGGAGTGGACACTGGAGCCAACAGACTGGCTGAGGCTGGCTTCTGCACAGCATTTCAGGTAGCCACATGTTGTTTAGATTTCAGAGCCTGGAATGGAAATTGTGCCTGGCCCTTGACGTCTCCAGGGTGTCATTCTCTGCAGGATTGTTGGGCTGGAGGACCTCAGGGTTGAGCTGGGAAGCCACCGATTCCTGAAGTATTTCAAGATGGCTAAAGAATAAGGAAAGGGGGCCGGCGCCGTGGCTCACTTGGTTAATCCTCTGCCTGTGGCGCCGGCATCCCATATGGGCGCTGGGTTCTATTCCCGGTTGCTCCTCTTCCAGTCCAGCTCTCTGCTGTGGCCCGGGAGGGCAGTGGAGGATGGCCCAAGTGCTTGGGCCCCTGCACCTGCATGGGAGACCAGGAGGAAGCACCTGGCTCCTGGCTTTGGATCGGCGCAGCTCCGGCCGCAGAGGCCATTTGGGGGGTGAACCAATGGAAGGAAGACCTTTCTGTCTGTCTTTCTCTCTCACTGTCTAAATCTGCCTGTCAAAAGAAAAAAAAAGAATAAGGAAGGGAAGTAGAAAAGAAAAAAAAGAATAAGGAAGAGAGGTAGGTCGAGTTTGGAAGGCAGGCGCCAGGATCTGCCTTGGTTCTGGCAGCTTTATCTGACTCAGCCTATCTGGCAGCACTGGGGAGTGGTGCTGATGCACCTGTAGTAGGAGCATTTTGCTTCTACCAGAGCCATTCTCACTCATTTCAGCCCCAGCTATGGCTGTCAGATAGCATTTCAGGTTCTTTACCAGCAAGAGAACCGTAGAAACAAGTGTTCCTTCATTCAGAACCTACTTACTGACCACCTCCTGTGTGCCAGATACCATAGGATTCAAGCTTTGACTATAGGAGAGTTTTTGAAAAGTCCTGTCGTTTGCTTCTATTTTCTCTCTTGATAAAATTGTGATTTTTTTTTTAAGTCACAGAACAAACCACTTTATGTCTCACAGCTCATGAAGCTGATTATCCTTGGGGGAATTCTGCTGTATCTTGATTATGAATCTTTAGTTTTTCCACAAAGTTGAGAGCAGTGTACTGGGTTCTTTTTCCATGTTCCCTACCCCTCCATCCCATCTGGGCCCTGGAGGGAGACTGCCCCTGGCCGCAGGGAGGTCACTCAGGACAGCTCCCATAAGTGCAACCAGGACCCCAGGCCTCTCACTTCCTGCACAGCCAGAAGAGAGGCGGGCCTGCAGGCTGGTAGGTCTCTTGCCTCCCAGGGATTTATTTCCCAAGTGGTTTCCTCTCAGTGCCGCACCTGTGACTGTTCTAAGGGACTGTGCTCCAGGCCTGTAACAGCACCCTCCCTTCCCCCTTCACACACACACACACACACACACACACACACACCCCGGTGGGATATGAAGCAGGTAGGGCAAGGATTGGGAGAGAGAGTGCTGGCAGTACCTGGGTAGTGGTGGTTGAACACATAGGAAGGTTCCTGTCGCCAGAGCCCCCGGGTGAGTGCTCCTAGAGCCTGCAGCACCACCACACACTGTCTCCCACCTGTGCCCGGAAGCAAGCCTGCACACGTTTGCACACACAACTCCACGAGCTCCTGGCCCAGTGTAGGCGCTTCTCACCCCACTCCAAGTGACCCCCTAACACCACCATCACTGCGTCTACCTCCTAACCGCCAGATCCAGCCTCTCTGGACCAGCTCCTTTTGAAAGGAAGAGAGAGAGAAAAAGGGAAGAAAAACAGAAAGTGGGGAATTAGAAGACTGAGAGCAGCCCGCAGGGGCAGCCGTGCCTTGAGCTATCTCAGTGCATCACAATGAATATGGACTCTATTAAGCCCCGTTCTGCCTGTTAGTGTCTCCCGGGGTAACACAGCCCCCATATGGCAAGCATGCAGCAGATTAGGGCAGGCCCCTGGCCCCATTGAAGGCCCGGGGCTTGACTGGCAGTCGGACCCTCTCCCCGCCTCCCCCAGCCCTCACACTTGACACTGCCTGTGTTTATCTAAAGCGAGGAGGGGGGGCCATTTGGAAGGTTTTTGTCCCAGCTCCGAGAGAAGGGAGGGGAGGCTGGGGCCCGGTGGGGAGAGGGAGGTTGAAGGAGGAAGGGGATGGGCCCAGAGGGAACCTTCATAAATATTCAGGAGGAGCTCTGAATGGAGAGAGAGAGAGAGAAATAAAGCAGATGGAATTCGTGTTAAAGAACAGCACAATCACCCTGTTTGGAGCCCTCCAAAAACAAACCCCCCCAACCAAAAAAAAAAAAAAGAGAGAGAAAGAAAAGGGACAGGCCTTCTAGGAGTGTAGGGGCTGCGTTTATCCAATTAGCAGGGTTGTCAAATTGAATTTATATGGAATAGGGCTGGGGGATTGAGAAGGGAGTGTAGAAGAAAGGAAGTGGTTTTCCTTTTCTCTCTTTCCAGTTTAGCAAAAAAGGGCCACCTCCTCCTCCCCTCCCCTCCCTGGGTAGATTAAAAAAAACACAACTCTGCAAGGAAATGAGGCCATTTTCGGGAAGGAGTACGTGTGACAAAGAAGTGAGACTCCCTAGGAAGTTTTTCCTTCGGTGCTGGAGGTGGGAGAGCATTCCACGTGCTGGGCAAGTCGAGAGAGATAAGACCGAGAGAGATAAGACCGGCCCTTTACTTAGGAAGCAGAGGGCGGGGCTGGGGGGTGTTTGGGGGGGCAAGAGTTCCCCAGACCCTTTTCCACCCCCTTGCCTTGCTGGCGAGGGTATCCCCCTTGCTGGAGTGGAGTTATAAATTTTGGGTTGCGTGCAGCAAGCAAGGTTTTGCTAATCTCCCCCGAATGCCACCTGACTCTATCCCATAGTGCTCCTCTACCTGTGGTGTTAGCTTCAAACTCTTCCCTGGTCCGCCACAGCTTGGCCCAGACTCACTGTCCCACTCTGTCCCCTTCCATCTGTCCAGTAGAGTAGTCTCCAGCGCTGGCGCCGGGCTTCCTGGGGGTGATGTCAGCTGCTCCCAGGAGCGCTGGTGGCATGAGAGATGCCCTTCATGTTTGTTTCTGTCTGAGAGAGGGATGGGAAGGCAAGATGTTTACCAGAGGCATTGACAGGGCTGTCACGTGTCACAGCGGGATCCAGGGCTGCTCCACCCTGCTGCCCACTTGGCAGTGGGACCTCAGTGCTCCTTCATTCACTCCCCAGCTTTCCTGTTCTCCCTTAAGTGGATTTGCAGATTATATTATTTAGTTTTAACTAAGTTAACTCTCACAAAAGAACAAGTGGCTTAAAGAGATTGCTGCAAAGCAAGTGTGGGTTGAAGAGAATGCTGATAATCCAGGCACAGGCAAACAGGGGAAACAACACAGTGACCTTTCCCAGGTCCGGTCAGGAAGGAAACCCGGTGATAATGGAATCACGTCTGGAGAAGTCCACACGATAATTAAGTCCTGGAGACGCACAGAGATTATAGCCTTGTCATTAGCGATCGTCCGTCTAAGACATCACTCCATGATGTTATAAGGCATTAGGATTAAGGAGTTGTTAAAATGTGGTTTCACTTTCAGCTACTCTTTTTAAAATTGTACTTCTGCAATACGTGTGTTTGGTTTATAAATGAGTAAATATGCCTGTATTAGGAATGTTTGCCCAGACTGTTTTCCTGGTAAAGGATTAAGATTAGCAAGGTTCGGAGACCGCCGGCTGCAGGTGACAGCCGTGTGCGCCATGCAGCACCCTGTGATGAGAGACTTGTTTCCTACCTGGGCTCCCTTTCTAGCCGTGTCCTCGTTTTCCTTATGTATGTGCCTGTCCCCCAAAAAGCCCAGTTTGCATCCCAACCCTAGATCCCAAAGTCCTCTTTGGAAGGCCCACAGTTGAGAATGCTCCCTCCCTCTGCCTTCATTGCTACTGCCCCTTTGCTTCCACACTGGCGAGCAGTTGAAAGAACGCTGGGGTCGTTAACGTGTGAGTGATGCCCGAGTTTCATTGGTTTATTTCATTGGTTGATTTCTTCTCATGTTGCATCTCGAGCTCCTTGCTTCCATCTTGCAGCTGTGCCTTCTGAAACGTGACAAGTGGCCCCCAGGTCAGAGGTGGAGGCCACATGGTCACTCTTAACCGTCTTGGCCTAGAAGTGACACATGGCATGTTTGCTTACACCTCATTGGCCAGCACCAGTCCCATGGCCCTGAACTAACTGCAGTGGAGGCTGGGAAATGAAAAGCTAATGGATGTGGGCAGTGGCAGGCTTTTGTCCCCAGTTTTGCTTTAAGCTCCCAAAGGACTGAATCTATCTTCTGGTACCTTGCCCACTGTTTTTAAAGGTTTATTTATTTATTTGAAAGAATTACAGAGAGGGAGAGGCAGAGAAAGAGAGAAGTCTTCCATCTGCTGGCTCACTCTCCAAATGGCCACAATGGCCAGAGCCAGGCCAGGTGGAAGCCAGGAGCCAGGAGCTTCATCCAGGTCTTCTGTGTGGATGCAGGGGCTCAAGGATGTGGGCCATTTTTTGCTACTTTCCCAAGAGCATTAGCAGAGAGTTGGATCGGAAGTGGAGCAACCAGGACTTGAACCAGCACCTATATGAGATGTAGGCAACTGCTTTGCCCGCTACACCTCGGCGCCGGCCCCACCTGCTGTCTTATATGTAGTAGAGCTCAGTAATATCGTTCCCAGTAATATTAATAGTAAGGAAAAACAAGCATGCTTCTTGTAGAAGGCTCATATAAAAATCTGGATAAAGAATAAGGGGAAAATATACATAGAGGCTGGACAGAACCTGTCATGTACTTTACAACATCAAATCATTGGTATTTTCCTATATTTAACGTCAGAGAGCTTGGGTAGATGTTCCTAGTACTAGTCCAAAGTGGTAAGCACCTGCCCTATATGGCCATTTAGATTAAGGAAAATTCAGTGTTCAGTTCCATAGTCACATTTCGAGTATTTAGTGGCTACTGGCTGCCTAGCATTTTGGACAGTGCATATATTGGATATTTCTATCATTGCAGAAAATTTTATTGAAGGGATGGGGTTTGTGCATTGAAGAGTGGGATGTTCTCGATTAGGACGTAGATGGTAAAAGGCTGAAAATGATCCCATGTGATGATCATGCAGGTAGCAATATTTTACGCATAAGTAAATTCAGAAACATTTTGAAATTCATTCAAAAACAATTCTTTTTTCAACAATTAATTTCATTTAGCTGAATGGCAGTGACGGAGAGATCTTCCATCTGTTGGTTCACTCTCATGATGGGCTGAGCCAAGCTGAAGCCAGGAGCCCAGAACTCCATCTTGGTCTCCCCCGTGGGCGGAGGGGCCCAAGTACTTGGGCCATCATCTGCTGTTTTCCCAGGGACGGCAGTAGGGAGCTGGATCCAAAGCAGAACGGCCCTGACTCAAGTGCTCATAGGGGATGCCCGTGTCACAGGTGGTGCTTAATCCACTGGCTCCTAAAGTCAGTTCTGAGTAGTTGGTTCGTGAGGCCCAGGACCAGCTTGCTGGGAGCAGGAATTAGAAGGCTGGGGTGGTGGTCTTCAGTCTTCCCCGTGATTCACTGAGCCTGGAAACTTGTCTTGTAGAACACTCAGAACACACATGCAAAGCTATCGTGTTTTCTTTGAGGCTCCTCCTAATTTAAGATGTTCCCTTTTAGTTAGGTCTGTGGGTGAAATACAACTTTTCCATCAAAATGACCTTTTTTGTTATTCTGTGTATCTGAAAGAGTACAAGATGTCTTGATAACTTTTCTTAATTCCCTTTCCTAAGTCTGAGCTCAGTCTGCAGCCCTCTGAGGATTAAATTCTTGATTTCCCCCACTGGCCCTGATCCGTGTGGGAGTCCCACCTCTCTCCTGAGGCAGTGCGGGTGGGAGGGGGATCCTTACCTGGGCCCCATCCCTGTGATGGCTCCTTCTGGGAGCACAGCCTTGGTCTGCCTTCAGTGACAAGTGGGAAATGGGACTCTTACCATATAAAATTGAGAACCTGCAGAAAAAGGAACGTGGGGCAGAGATGTTTGTCTTTGCATGTAGCTAGCCCCACTCAAGCAGTGAGACAAGAGAAAGCCTCTTGGTGTTTGCTTGCTGTCACTGTCTCCAGCTCAGCTCATCTTTGCTTTGGGTCTTTGGACATCCGGAGGGCGTGGTTTGCGTGCTGGCTGCTGGAGGCCTGTGTCTGAGGCAGCAGCAGTGGGTGTGGGCATCCAGGGGGCTGCATGGTGGCCCCGTGTGGTGTTGCCTTGCTCTTGGTCCAGTTAGTCAGCCAGGCCTCTTGGGACGAGGTGGAGCTGGCCTCCTCCTGACAATGATCAACTCTCAGTTGTTTGCAATTTTCTCAAAAAATAAATACTCTGAGGCTACAGTTTCTCATGCTTGGTCTGAACCCCAGAAGAGTGTTTGTTGTTGTTGTTGTTGGAAGGCCTCGGAGACGTCTGTTTGGAGGAGATTATTTCAGCGGGGAACATGTGTGTCAGCAGTTAAGCTTCGCCGACATATTTTATTTTCTTTATGGTGTCCAGATAATCCTTAGAAATGGCAAGCACCTAGGCTTCAGCGAGAAACTCATGGCAAGAATTCATTTTCCCTTCTCTCTGCTTTTGATTTTTTTTGTCTTGATTTCTTCCTCTTTTTCTGAGAAAACACATAAGAAAATAAGAAGGATCCCAGACATTCTTTGCATTGCCAAGAAAAATAACAGGCCTTACTGTTGCCTCCACCCAGCTCTGAAATTGTACCTTGCTCCTTTCACAGTGGGACAAAACTTCACTCCCTTTAACTTCTCCCACTTGAGCCTTGCTGGCTCTAAAGCAACAGCACCAAACAATATTAGACAAACTTCTCAGATACCTCGATTTCTGGAATAAGCCTCTTGCTACACCAGTCTCACTAGGTAAATTGGTCTAGGAGCAAACTCAGTTCCCCCAGCTGCAGCCATCCTCTCATCGACCCCCGCTTTTCTCTCCCTCTACATAGCTTTTGGGTGAATGAGATTTCAGAGTCCGGCTTCCCTAAGCAGCTCTGTGGCTGCGGTGAATGAGTTAATGAGTTAACCCCTTCCTTCCCTTGGGCTACCTGCTCCCTCTCACCACCCCCACTCTGGTCACTCCCCAGCTGCACTCTTTCCTCCTGGCTTTTGCAAGCCGGATGCTTGCAGCCGGAGCAGGATCTGTTTCCACTCTGAACCTTATAAATTATCGAGGGTGCACAAGTCACAGGAATTGTTTGGCCCGGGCCTCATTAAGCAGGAGGGGGTCTGGGCAGAACTGGCTCAGTAAAACCTTTGTCCGTTTTACAACACAAACACCTCTGTGGGCCCCCTGTGCTCAGATCACAAACAGCCCTCCTGTCCTTTGTCTGCCAGGCTCTCTCTGCCCTTCATTACTTGGGTTCATTTTCCATCGTCCCCACCCCCTCCCTCCTTCCCCCTTCCTCCCTTCCTTGGGGCAGGGGAGGAACAGGTGTTACCAATCTCTGGTTCCCTCAGATCCTGGCCTTGGGAACTCTCGCAGTGTTCTGTCCCCTATCTCATCAGGGAAAGGTGGACTGGAGAATGCTAACAAGCGTCTGGAGGGCGAGAGGGTCCCCCGGGCTGGCTTTTTGGCATTCACTTTGCCTCTAGCTGTCAGGGTTGAAGCTCCTCACTGTTGCACCTCACCCTTCTAACAACTCTGGTGAGCATCCACTGGGTGCAGAGCCCTGTGGTGAAAAGCTCAGGACGAGTTAGTTACCTAACCTTTGCAACTCAGCTTTCTCACCTGGGAAGAGGGGCGAAGTAAAGGAGAGGCCTTACACGAGGGGCTGAGCGGGTTCCTGCAGTGGAAGGGCCCCCACCCCTACCCGGCTGTGCTCCTGTCCTTTGCAGCTTTCATGAATTTCACTCGGCTAATAACACGCCCTAACTCTGCCTGCCTTTCAAATAAATAAATCTTTAAACAAAAATAACACAGCCTTTGGATTTACTGGATTGTCTCACTCTCTGTCTACCCCAGCAGGAAATTATTTCCAATTGCCAGGAAAGAATTTTTGAAATTTCAGATCCTTTTTGAAAAATGCCCCCTTGTCCTTTCCCAGAGCAGTCGGGGAGTCCTATAGGTGTCTGACGCTGATGTCACGCGGCAGAAAGAGGGAGTCAAGCTCAAGGGAAATGGAAGACATCCTGCGCATGGGTTTGGGGGCTGGGGCTGCAGGTTTAGGTCTGGCTTGGAGCTGGTGGGTTGGCAGAGCCGATGCGGCCCCCTTCACTGCCTCAGCAGCCAGGCCTAAAGTCAAGAACCAAAGGACATTGAAGAAGGGACAGATGGAGGCAGGTCCCAAGTCCTAGCCCAGGACAGGAACTTCAACCCCCCTCCGCCCTCAGAGGCAGCGCGTCTGTTTCTCAGCTGAGGAGCTCAGCTGCCTTCCTGACTTCTCAGTGGTGTCTGGGAGTCTTTGAGAGAGTCTCTGGATAGGCAAATGCTCCAGGACGATGACCACTTTGTGTGTGTCACACTTCTGGATGTACACAAGTACTGTTAATATTGCCAGGTGCACCTGATGCAGGAGGATTCATCCCCCTCCCAGTCGCCCCCTGAGCTCACTCTGATGCCTCCCTGCCCAAAAGGGGGTGGTGCACCTGCCCTTCCTTGCTAACATTCTGTCAGTACATCAGCAGAAAGCGCAGAAGAGAAACCTCGGCTTTGGCTGTGCCAGAAACGTGTGCTGTGTTGGAGAAAAAAACACATACTTGCCTTTGTGATTCTGATGGCTCTTACAAAGACCATGGCTCAAAGGAGTCTCAAAGGAATAAAGCTGTAGAAGGGGAATGGGCATCCCAGGCAGGTGTTCTGAGGGGGCTGGTGGAGAGAGAGAGGACATGGGGGCAGCTGGAGGGGCCATGTGATCTGCAGCCCCAGAGGAGTGTGGTTCAGGGTGGAGATGCAACGTGGGCAGTCCCCAGTTCAGATCTGGTGGAGACGGAAGACTCCAGAATCATAGCATTAGGGGCAGAGAGAAGCAGAAGCCAGCAGGTGCAGCTGAAGTAAGGTTCTATGCCCTGAGAAGCCGAGGCGCCTTGGCTGAGATGTGACCCTTGGCCGTCTTGGTGCTCAGAGAGAGTGAGAGTCGTGGTGACCGATAAGCTGAGGAGGGCAGGTCGACTCCAGGACTAAAAGACGGCTCACAGGGATGAGGAGAACCAAAGCAGGAGCGCTTTCTTGAGTCACTGAGACTTTGGGATTCAACAACTAGGACCATCCCCTGAAGGGTTTGGTACGCATGTAGCCCCATACTGTTCTGCACTAGCGACTTGGCATGCTATGTGCCCGTGGCCGTCTGGCCTCCTGCAGGCTGGTCGTAAACTAACTTCATCTGCTCTGGCATCTGGGCTACATTTTTCCCTGCCCTGTGCGTGGCTGTAGGTCTCAGCCTCTCCACAGCCTGTGCTCCCCTGTACTTGCTGCTGTTGGTCCACGGGGCAGGGCTCTGGCGATTCTTCCCGTAATAAAATTGCCTTCTTGCTCAGAAAAGAGCTCAAGGGGGCAATTCTAAGAAACTTCTTCTAGGTGAGAAATGGGGTGGAGAGTCCTTGGGCCTTCCGACAGCTTGGCCAGCTCTGCACACTGGATGCTGCCAGCAAGTGTGGCGAAGCAGGGACGAGGGGCGGAGCTGGTACCCATGGCCACTGCGGGAGCTTCCTGGACATCCTTGCTATGGCCATCTCTTCCCTCTTCCTCTCCTACAGTATAGTGTTGCGGGGCACTGCAGTATCTCTTTGAATGACCCTGGTGGCTTATGGGACGTTGGCTGCAGACCACCTGTGACACACCATGCTGCATGGGATGATGATGGCGCGGAGAGGAAAGAGGTCTGAGGTCACACTCGCCTGCCTCCTCCTGGCCACAGCAGGCTGCTTTGCGGACTTGGGTGAGTAGTCTCCCTACCTTTCTCAGCCCTTAAAATGCTTTGCCCCTAATGCCCAATGGATGCATCAGGTACCCCACAGTACTTAAAAGTCTGCCGAAGTAACCTTTTATTCCCATGGGCTCTCGGGGCACACTCAAGAATCCAGAATGAGATGGGATCGTGACAGCGTTACTCATTCAACATAGACCAGAGGAGGAAGCACCATCATCATCATCGTCACACAGCAGCCTTTTTTTGCGTACTTAGCAACTGAGATGATGGCACGCTGCTTACATACATTGTTTGTAAGCCATGACAACCCCATGATGCATGTGAGCTTGGCCTTATTTTATGAAGACAGTTTCAGGCAGGCTGGAGTCACGTGGCTCAGGAGTAGTGGCACTGGGATCAGACCCAGGTGTGCCCACCTGCAAAGCCCAGGCTCGTACCTGCCTCGGAAAGCTGCGTCCTGGGAGCAGAGCCAGGCCGGGGCCCGCCCAGGGGAGCTGACTCATTCAGAGGGTGATCACCTCCGCCTCTGGTGCTCGGCCCCCGGCGGCTGTGGGCACTGTGCTCCTGGCAAGGGGATGCTGGCCGCTTCGTGGGCATGGCTGTTCATTGCTGCCTCCCTCTCCTCCCTCCAGATGAGGTCCCCCAGGTCACCGTCCAGCCTGCGTCTACTGTCCAGAAGCTCGGCGGAACTGTGATTCTGGGCTGCGTGGTGGAGCCCCCGTGGATGAACATAACCTGGCGCCTGAACGGGAAGGAGCTGAATGGCTCCGACGACGCTCTGGGCGTCCTCCTCACCCGCGGGACCCTCGTCATCCCTGCCCTCAGCAACCACACCGTGGGGCGGTACCAGTGTGTGGCCCGGATGCCCGCGGGGGCTGTGGCCAGCGTGCCAGCCACAGTGACACTAGCCAGTGAGTCTCTCCCTTGCTCCACCCGCTCCCCTTCTCCCTTCTCCCCCACCATTCGTATTGCACCCCAGAGGGGGCGTCACCACTAAAATTGCAAAGCAGAGGGCAGCACCTGCCTGATAATCCCCATGTTGGGGGTGGGGGGCACTGTGCCCTGCTGGGCGGGGGAGGGCGTCCCTCTGAGCAGAGAGATGTCCAGAACGAGTGTCTGTAGCGAGGGCAGCCGGGGAGCGTCCTGCCGATCTGTTTCTGAGGTCCTCGCAGCCGGGCCGTGCTATGCCTTTCCAGTTAGTTTTTGTGTGAGGTGGGCTGGGCCAGCTGTTTCCTGGCCGCCCTCTGTCTCTCTCTCAACTCCATTCTCACAGTGGTTGTAGCCAGAGCTATGTGTGGTCTGAACAAAGCCTGCCCCTCCTGGACTTGGCCTCCTGTCTCTCTATGAGGGGCGGGCATAGTCCACATGTCGGACAGAAATGTTAGAACATGAAATGGAAACTGCTTACAAGGAAGGGGTAAAGGGAAGAGAAATGAGAAAGGGATGAGGACACAGTTGGAACCAAGGAGAATGCTAGAAGACGGCATATCATGCTACCTTTGTTTTTGTTTTTGTTTTCTGGAGTTTTACTGTTCTTTATGTTGTTGCACTTGCTGTAAGAGAGTTGGTTAAAATCATTATGTCTATAGACATTCTATTTGTGGTGCAGATCCAGTGTTCTCTCTGATCTCTATTTCCCCTGATTATTACATTACAAATAACAGAGGTCCTCGGGCCAACCTATGAAAACCAAGGGCTGGGGCCGGCGCTGTGGCATAGTGGGTAAGGTGGCTGCCTGCAGTGCCCACCTCCCATATGGGAACTAGTTCGTGTCCCAGCTGCTCCACTTCCGATCCAGCTCTCTGCTGTGGCCTGGGAAAGCAGTGAAAGATGGCCCAAGTCCTTGGACCCCTGTACACACGTGGAAGACCTGGAGGAGGCTCCTGGCTCCTGGCTTCTGATCAGCCCAGCTCCAGCCATTATGGCTATTTGGGGAGTGAACTAGCAGATGGAAAACCTCTCTGTCTGTCTGTCTGTCTCTCTCCCTGCCTCTGCCTCTCTCTAGCTGCCTTTCAAATAAATAAATAATTCCTTAAAACAACAAAAACAAGGGCCAAATAGCTTCTGAGGTCCCCCAAACTGAATAATTGTGGTGAATCCCAGTTCCATGCATTTGTTGCCAGATTATCTCCATGACAGCTCTTATTTCTCCTTCTTTTTCTATTAAATTTGGATTTATTTATTTTCATCTACTTGAAAAACAGAGCAATAGAGAGAATGAGAGACAGAGAGATCTTGCATCTGCTGGTTTCTTCCCAAATGCCCACGACAGCCAGGTCTGGGCCAGGCCAAAGCCAGGAGCCTGGGACCCCATCTTGGTCTCTCACGTGGGTGGCAGAGACCCAAGAGCCACCATCTGCTGCCACCCAGGAACATTAGCAGGAAGCTGAATCAGAAGTGGCATAGCCAGGACCCGAACTAGCACTCTGGTATGCGAGTGTTCCAAGTGGCAGCCCTATCCGCTGTACCATGATGCCTGCCCCTCTTCTAAAAGTGAGGCATAGTTTTTATAAAATTACTTAGGTATATATTATCAAGATCTAAAGGAGTAAAGCTATGGCCAAGTGACTCAAGACATGCACAGCTAGGAGAGGAACTGTGTCTGGAACAGTTGTTTTTAGTTGCCACTGTGGTTACCCTACAAAGTCTCAGTGTGTTGGACCAGACTGAAGTGAGAATCTGACAGACGGCCTTTAGGTATGATTTCCACTTGGGTGTACTCCAGCTCAGGCACAAAACAAGGGTTCTTCACGGAACGCTGAAATCCGTCCATAAGTTTCCATGAACGTTTTTGAAGCCCCCTCATTTGCATGGATTTCAGGTTTGTTTTTTTTTTTACATTAAAATAGACTTTTAATTTCATTTTCTACAAACTTCCTGAAGTTCCCTGTGTGTATGTTATCTGATTATCTACCCATTGTACAGACGAGGGACATGAGGCTGGATGGATCTAATGCACTCCTGAAGCCCGCAGAGCAGTCCTACTACCAACCCTCCTGTGCTGAGCCTGTAGCCAAGAAATAGACTGAATTCTCTCCAACCCGGCCCCTTCCCTGGAGCCTGATGTGTAAGAAACCTGGACACTTGTTGACTTTACTGGTGTTAGGATTTAACTCCAGGAAGATTTCCAGGGCGTGTCCGCTCATGACCTAGTCCCGACAGTCCTGCTTTGGGCTTCCATATCACCATCATCATCATCACCCTCGTGGATGACATGGTGCAGGGAGCTCAGCCATCCCAATCGTGGGTCATGCCTGAAGCAGCAAACCTCTGGAATGCAGCTCTCTCACAGTCGGCTCTGGTGCCTGGGGTGCGAGAGGCCTGAGTCCTGTGAGAAGGCGAGCGATGGGGAGTAGGAAAGCAAGAGAGAAAAGCTCTCCTATCATCAGTGAGAGTGGAATGGAGGCCGCCCGCTTGCACCGCTCTTGGAAAACAGTTAAGCTTCCTGCTCTTTGCTCAGGGGAAGGTAGAGCGTGTCCTCGGCTGTCTTCCTAAGGGGCCAGGCTGGCCCTGGGCTGCACCTGGCACCCCTGCCCACCAGGTGGGAGCCGCTCACCTCTGTGGCAGAAGGAGCACGCATTGAATCTGAGTGCTGGCCCTCTGGGGAGCTGACTACATGCTTAGGGATGGAGGCAGGGCCTGGGTGACCAACTGGCCCCCCCCAGCCAGGCCTATTTCTTGGGGGTGGGGGGCAGGGTGTGCCCGGAAGGCTTGAATGAGGAGAGTTAGGGAGGCGTCATCAGATCACATCAAGTGAGATGAGGTCAGAGTGACGATCACTGTCGTTATGCACACCCACCTTCACTTCTCTGTTTAAATGGTACTTGTATTATAGAACATTCAGAATACACCGGAAGTAATGTCTCCCCTCAGCCCATCAGCCACGCGCCAACTACCGTTATCATTTAGAGTATAACCTTCCAACGTCTGTCCATACCCACTTTTACATTGCTGTGATGATGCTGTTGTGCCATTTCTAACCTTATTCCCTCTGCCTTGACATTGCAGCATAAGCATTTTCCATTGGCCTCCTGATGGTACTCCGCTTTTCCGCTGAGTATGCCATGCATCGAGTAAAGTACACGAAGTGTACAGATCTTTGGTGCACAACCCGATGCATTGGTATCATACGTGTGTATCCGTGGAACTGTCACTCCAGCATATCCCCCGGTGCCCCCCTCCCAGTTAATTTATCAGCCTGGCCCCCACCAGAGCACGATCCTAATTACCAATGGCCCTGGGACATGCTCTGAGTGCCTCTGCCGTCATGTACCGAGCCCTTTTCCTGTTGCTGGGCAATTAGGTCGCTTCCAGTTGTTCATTATTACAAATAAGGTCTGCCTTCAGCAAGGTTTGTGCCTTTCAAGGCTAATGTTGCTCATCGAGGAGAGAGATTTTATCTGCAGATGGTCAGCACGTGTCTGGAGACTCAAGAGGTTCCATAACCATTCATTTGTCCTAATTAGGAGCCCGCCTGAACGCCTGAACGTTTTATTGTCTGGAGAAGGGAGACTTGGAGAGGAGGTTTATTTTGGAGCCATCCTTTTGCTTCAAGGTGTATCTGGGTGAGAAGAGACAATTTACAGCCTTTATTTGAAAAACATTCCTGGCTGCTGCTTCCTCTGGTGCTTGGAGGGATCTGTGGTTGGCAGAGAGGACCAAGGGAAGCGTTTGGTTTCTGCCCAAGAAGGCACGGGGAGAGAAGGGGCTTGTGCAGAAGCCCAGCTCGTCTGTGCGAAAGCCAGGAGCTATTGGCTTGTCACGGAGACAGGAGTCAGGGTGAGATGTTCGGGCCTGACGAGAAGGAAGGAGGAGCGCTGGGAATGCAGGGAACGGGCTCAGGAGGCTGAGTCACGGAGAAGAGGGAGTTGGTGGAGTGGAACTGCAGCCTCCCAGGCCTGGAGGGAGCCGGCGATGGGGTGGCGGGAACGCAGGTGGGGGCCAGAGCAAGGGGTGCTGTCTTTGGATTCATGCCACTGGGGGATTTGGCCCCGACTCAGCAGTTAGATTAAGTTTCTGAAAGCACATTCCAGAGCAGAATGGGGGCTGTGTTTTGCCGGTTGGCTGCCGTAGGAGGGAGGCTGAGCCTGAGCAGTGGATGGGATTACCGAAGGCACGGTCTGCACTTAGAGGAAAGCTGCGCAGTGGCGTGCTGTGCCACACAGGCCTGCGTGCGTGCGCCTCTCACACACTCAGCACTGAAGACTTGCTTTTGCTCTTCTGCCTGCCTTCCTAGTTCATCCTTGCACAAAGCACTTGCTGTTTAGTCCACGTGGCTCGGTGCTGCCTGCTGCCTCTGACACCAAAGAGGATGGGGCCCAGGACCTGGCCTGAGGAGTCAGGGGTCTGGGGGGAGGCCTCTAGCCAAGGACTTCCCTGCACCAGGCCTCTGTTACCAACCTGAGTCATTCCCTTGGACTTCACCCTGACCTGGTGATACCAGCTTCTGGTGTTCAGGTGAAACAGAGCCAGAGGTTGAGACTCACCGGACGAGTCTGGCCTGTGCATTATCCCACCCCCACCCCTGTTGTGCTGGCCGCCTGGATGGCAGCGGCTTTCTCTCTCTCTGGACATGCCCGTCTCATTTGGCTTTGGAAGACTTGCTTATCCTGCCTGTCCTAAACCATGTGTTTGGTGAATCTCTCGGGGCGTGAATGTCTCACCTCAGATCACCTTGTCCAGTACGTGCTGCTTGAAGGGCTTTTCACTTTGGCCTCCTTTCTTCCACTTCCCTTTCCCTTTCTGTCCACAAGCGTTGCACCATTTGGCTCGGATGTTCCCACTCTGCCCCGATCCAGCACCAGATGCTGCCCAGGGAACACCTTACTCCTCCTCCCTGGAGCCCTCCTGGGCCTCCGAGCTTGTCCACACAGCACGGTGAGGTGTGGGACGCGCAGGCGGCTCTCTGTCCCGTGCCTCTGAGAACCTGCCACTCAAATCAACACCTGCAGAATCCTTCCCGTTTACTTTTTTTCCTGTTTCTTCACTCTTTTATTTTTCCCATCACTCCTAGGTCCCTGTCACAGTGAGAACTGAAGCAGGTGGTAACCATGTAGTTACACACAATTCCGTACCTGGGAATTTGAGCCCTCAAGCTAACTGGGAAGTCTTAGGGTGTCACTTGTGATGGAGAGCAGACCTGCACTCCCTCCCCAAGGCCTCAGAAGGGACCAGACGAGGCGGCCACTCCTGAACGGTCCTCTGTGACCACAGGGATCAGCTCCAGCACTCTAAGGAAAGGTCAGAAGGTGACCAGGGCCCTTCGTTACCATGATTTAATTTAGCCCGTGAATAAACTGAAAAACCGAACTGGCTTCAAATAAAAAATCCCGGGTTTAAGTCTTAGCTGTGCCACTTGAGGTTACGTGACTGAGGGCGAGCCACTTAATCTCAGCTTCCTCACCTGTGAAATAAACATACTAGTAATGAGATCATCAGGCTTGTGGGCTTTCTTGAGGATCCAGTGAGGATACGTAATAATGTTCGGAAGTATGTTAGAAATGAGGCTTTGTTCATTCAGCCGTTTGATCAGTGAGCATTTGCAGAGGGTCTGCATGCAGCAGGCTCTGGGGCCTGTGTCCAGCCCTGTGCAGCTCAGCCCCATCCTAGAAGCCCTTAGGAAGAGGGAGCCCCAGGTGTTGCAAAACTCCTGGGCATAACCAGAGCCCAGAGAGGGGACTGGCCTGGTAGGTACAGAGAACCTAACTCATTTCCTGTGGATTGCTCAGCTGCATGTATGTCTGCTCTCTGCAAGCCAGATTCCTGCCTCCGCCACCTTCCAGGGTAGCCATCACTGCATGGTTCTTAGTGTGTGTAGCCCACAGAACAGCTCGTTTATCCTGTGTAGGGTTCCTGCTGCCCTTGTTTCTACCCAGACGGCTGCTCCAGTTCTGCAAACAGAAGCCATCTCTCTTTTTTCTCAGCTCCCCTCACCTCTCAGCTCCGTCAGACACTTCACCAAGGTCACCTTGATTCTGACCCTGAACTAAAATAGGCCACTGGGGGCTGGTGTTAACCCACCAACTACAACTCTGGCTTCACGTCTCAGCTGCTCAACTTCCAGTCCAGCTCCCTGCTAATGTGCCTGGGAAAACAGTAGAAGGTGACTTAAGTTCTTGGGCCCCTGCAGCCACACGGGAGACCCACAGAAGCTCCTGGCTTCCGTCTGGCTCCTGCTCTTGCCATTGCAACCATTTCAGGAATTAGCTAGCAAATGGAAGATCTCTCTCTCTCTTCCTCCTCTCTCTGTGAAACTCTGACTTTCAATTAAATAAATAAATCTTTGAAGGAAAAAAATACCTTGGCAGCAACACCTAGTCTAGTGTTGGACCAAACGGTTGGTCAGCATTGTCTGGGAAAACCATCACCAACTACCACTGTCCACCTCACATATCCTGCTGCTGGGGTAGTTTAAGACCATGTCTCTTTGGAGGAAGAGATGAGATTTCTCCTTCAGCCCAGCTCCCGGAGTAATTGGCTCTTTGGACCAGTATGTTTCCACGGTGTGGTGGTCATTCTTTAACCTTTGTGAAGCCCTGAAAACTCCGGTCAGCCCTCTGGGAGCTTCCGATTGAAGCCTGGGGCACAGCGGCACCTCTGGAAGACACAGTACAGACACGGAGACCCTGTTGTCCTGGCCGCAGGAGCAGCTTCCAGAAGAAGCCCTATCGCCTGGGCCTGGGTCTACTGTTAGCAGTTGCTTTGGCCATAGGCATCTCAGAACCTAAAGACTTTCATCAGAGAAGACAAAAGTCCCAGTTCTTGGGGGTCGTCATCCTCAGAACTGGGGAGTGCTCAGCTTCCAACAGAGCATAGCATGACCTTCTCCTGGCCTTTGGGGATCTCATGGTCTAGTGGAGAAGGTGGGCTTCAGTAACACGTTCAGTAGCCATAAAGCAAGGCAGCCCAGGGGTCGTCTGACAGAGCCGGCAACAGATCTTAGTGACAGGTAGCATTCCTTTCAATTCCAAGGAGATCAAAGACTAGCAGGAATTTGAGCCTTGAAGAATGAGGATGGGGCGGCCTTTAGCGTGTTTCTGGTCCTCACCGAGTTTTCACAGGTAAATTGATCTCTCAGCATTGCCACTCAAACCTCAGCCCAGCATATGCCTGGGGTGCACAGCTCCCAGTGAGATGTTTTTGGTGGTGGCGTACCTGATCGAACCCTGATCTAGTCACTGGGCGATTGTCCGTCTCTTGCTATTCCAGCCTATTTCTCACTCCCTCACTGCTCCTCCGAGAATGGACATTTTCCAATTAAGAAAGGAAACCACAGAGTGTTTGCTTGCTCCAGCATCACTCCTGACCCTCAGTCTGCTGTGGTCCACCAGTGATGGGGACGCCGTGGCAAAACAAGAAGGAGCCGTTTGCTCCAAATTAGAAAAACATTTGTGCATTGGCCTGGACGTCCCGGGGAGTCCTCTGCG
Organism: Oryctolagus cuniculus; assembly: GCF_051225735.1. Taxonomy (NCBI): domain Eukaryota; kingdom Metazoa; phylum Chordata; class Mammalia; order Lagomorpha; family Leporidae; genus Oryctolagus; species Oryctolagus cuniculus. Next base: position 69,224,423 of record NC_142870.1, read on the forward strand.
AGCCCTCTGCTTGGGGATGAAGAGGTGGCGGTGGGAGGAAGAGCTGGGAGAGGAAGGAAAACACAGGTGGCTTCCTGAGCTGCCCCAGGAGGGGTCGGGGTGTGCAGCTGAAGCTGTGGCTGAGTGGGCGTCCGCCTTTGCCAGGAGGGACAGATATGGCCCCACATGGGCCTCTCTCACTGGACGGCTAGCTTGAGCTGGACATTCAGCTGCACAATGCATTATCTGCATTTTGCTTCCCTAGCTGAGCAAGAAAATTACTCAAAGTTTAGATCCCAAAGGTACTCAGCAATTTGACTGTCTTAATAGGAAATGGCTTTATGCCCAAATCACATGAACCCTTTCTGTTGTCTGCTGGAAACAGAATTCACATCTCACAAGAATTTTTCCTGGTATTTGTTGAAATCTTCAAATAGCACTGGCAGTACTGATCCTGTTAGGCCTGGCACCAGGACCCAGACAGAGCTGTGGTCTGAGCTGTCTCTTCTCAGGGCAACTTGGCAATAAATGTCCTGTCCCAAACAGCCAGGGTTCCAATTCTCTACGTAGCAGTGGCTACTGTTCACCATAGGGACTTCAAATCCATGATGCATCTTCCACTAAGAACATGCTTAGGACTTCTAACCGAGCCCAGCCCCGGCCGCATCCTCAGCCCATTCTTTGCATGCACAGAGCCACGTGCTTAAGTCAAATCCCAGGTCCGTTTTCTAAGCAGCAGAAAAAAGGGGGAACCACATGGTGTGTGAATCTGAGTAGTCAAGATAAACTTTGAGGAGCCTTTTGCAGTAAAGGATTGATTAGTTTGTTGAAATTGTAGGAACTCTTTAGGGAATATGATGTAAGATGGTTTCTTAAAATCAGAAAGATGGAGTGCCTGGATTCGAGTCCTGGCTCCACCCCAGATTCCAGCTTTCCGCTGGTGTGGACCCTGGGAGGCAGCAGGTGATGGCCCAACTAGTTCAGTCCCTGCTATCCACAGGAGAGACTGGATTGAGTACCTGGCTCCTGGATTCAGGCTGGCCCAGTCCTGGCTGTTGCAAGCCCCAGAGAGTGAACTAACAGGAGATCTATCTTTGTCTGTTTCTGCCTCCCAAATAAATAAAACAGATAAAAAAAATTTTAAAGTGAAAAAGAGAAAAACCAAGAGAGCAGATGAGTCCCTTAGGTTTTCTCCTTTCTGTTGGAAGTCTGGTAGTTTCTGCTGTGAACTAGTTTTAAACATTTCTACCATTTTTGGAATCTGGGAATAACCCTGAGAACGAAACAGAATGATGAGTCTGTCGGGCAAATGGACAGAATGTTTACAGATTAAAGGGCTATCACTGAATAGTGAGACGAAAGCGCATGCAAAAGGGAAAGAAATTAGCTTGCTGAAGTGAAAGCGGCCTTGTTTCTCTATAGGGTGAGAGAGCTGCTTGTTTTCAGTGCGTGCGCTCCTGCTGCACTTAGCAACACCGGGTGGCTGCAGCAGCCACAGCAGAAACCTCCAGCCCCAGGGTGATGCTGGCTGCCTGTTCTGCCCTCTCGGCCCCACCTCCCATCTGCCCCTTGTCTCAGGAATGGCGCTGCAGCGGGCAACACCCTCCTCTCCATTCCCTTCCCCAGAAAGTCTCCACCTCCCTGGGATTTCCAGTTCCTTCTCCGTTCTCAAGACTCCGGTTTCTTCCCCTCTCTCGGAATCTTGTCTTGACCCCCTCAGCTTCCCGCGTCTGGCGCAGGGGCCCCTCTTCCGGTCATCCTGGTCTCCCTTCCGGTGCCTTCTCCTGCTGCAGCCTCTGCCCAGAGGCAGGAACTGGCGTTAGCCACCTCTGAGTAAGACAGGGTCTGACCCCCGGCAGGCCTTGGGTGAATGTCTAGAAAGAGGAAGACTCTGGGGAAAGGTGCCGAATGTAGGGTGTGCAGAAGATGAACACAGACTTCAGGATTGCTTCCCCAGATTCTGATTGCATGCAAGCCTCCAGGAGGTACACAGAAGAGAGCAAGTGGGAGCTGGGCTACAACAGGTTGAAGATCTCTGGAGACTCAAGAAGGGTTTAGAAAGACTGACGAGCATCGGAAGCTCAGAAGGCCAGTTAAGGGACATTGAGGCGTTCAGAGAGCTCTGGGGCCTGGGAGGGAGATGCTGGTGAGTGACTGTGGCTTCCTGTCCTCCCAGATCCCTCAGGGGCAGTGTCAGAGAGCGTGGGGGCTGGGCCCCACAGCCCCTGCTGCATTCCTGGTGGGAGCCCACGGGGGTCCTCGGTGTGTGGGCAGCAAGGGCGTTTGCAAGGGGCCCTGCTGCTCCCATGCGGAAGGCAGCTCTTCAGGGCCAGGCTCAGCCCTGTCCCCGGCTCTGAGCTGCTTCGCCTGTTTTCTCTCCTCTTGCTCTTCCTGTGCAGGCTGCCAGCCCCTGCCGAAGGCTGCGCCAGGATCCAGCTCCAGCTCTGCTGAGTCCAGACCACCAGGAGTCACATTAATTTTCCCATTGCTAAGTTTCTAGTTTATATTTGGATGATCAGAGAATTATGTGTGATGTGGGTTGCTGGCAAGTAAATCTTTTTTTTTCCTTCTTCCCTTTTTTCTTCTCTCTCTGTGTGTGTTTTCAAGCCATTTTGTTCCTTCATCTTGTCCAAAAGAAACTCCCTGGTTCTGCTCAGCAGCCCTAGCTCCTAGCCGCGCTGAAGTCAGATAAATGGGGCGGGCCACGACATCTCCTGTGTTCATCTGGCTGCCAGACTCGGTGGAGACGTGCCTCCCATCTTTGACTTGTCCTGGAGGATTAATCACATTGCTCATTCCCTTATGTATTTTTTTTTAATATTTTTAATTGGTTCAAGCCAAGAAATTCCTGAAGCCTTAGGCCAGTGTACTGCAAATCATTTAATGACATTGCAAAATAGGTTCTTTTTATTCCCTCTCTTTCCTCTCACGCTCCTCCCTTTCCACCCCTGCTCTCTCCTGCATTTGACTTTGATGCTTCTGCCCTCATCCTCCCGATTCGCAGCACTCTCCCCTGCTCAAATCTGGTTGCAAGCCCTCCCCCAACTCAGATGTATTTGGCATCTGCAAAGTTTTTTTTCTTTTCTTCCCCTCCCCATGGAGACTGTTTTTATTTAAATAAAAGAGAGCATGCCTTGCTTTCATCAGAAAGTGCGCCTGAGACATTTCATGTCATGTTTCCATGGCTGTCAGGAGAGCGCTCTGGAGCCAAAATTATTTGTGCGATTGGATAGGCTGGAAAAGAAAAAAAAAAAACAACAACAAAAGAGAGCAAATGTATTCGTCCACGGTCCTGGCCTGCACGGGGAGGAGCAGTACTGTTGTCGTCAGCTTCCTTTTTAAGTTTCTCTGTGGATGGCGGAGGTGGTGAGGACACCAGTCTCGGAAATTGTCCCATGCTGCCTTGTGTTGTCCTTATCTATCTTATCTATTAGATTAAAAGCTCCTTGTGGTTGAGAAGCTGAGAGCTTTTTTTGCTTTTTTTTATTTTATTTTTTTCTTTTTCTTTCCTACCATGCCTGGTATCACAGACACCGTGGCACCTGGCTGGCTGAACACATGAATCGGTGATGCCTGCTGGGGTTGCTGTCACATGCTGAGGACAGAATGTGTAGGTTTTGCCCAACTTTGTGGGCTGAAACAGGGTTAGGCTTCAGTGGTTCACGTGCCAGGACTACAGACTGCTCAGAAGGTTTACCCAGTGCCCAGATGCGTGGCTTTTTTGTGATGCTGGCCTGGGCCACAGTAACCCCATGCACTCACCAGGCACGAGGCGCTGCCCACTGCAGCCTCTACTCTGTGTCCTGGCGATGACTGTCGTGGTTCTCTGCTTAACGGAATATTCCATTTTGGAGGACTATCCTTGGAATCACGGTTCCTTGGGAAACTTGGGAGCTGAGAGCAGGTCGTGATTCCCTGCTCGTCAGAGAAGCAGCTAAGAGACAGCGGTGCTAGACCCCGCAGAGCCAGAGGCCCCGCAGCAAGGCAGTGCCAAGGACCCTTCACCTTCTCCGACTCCGCATCCAGGTTCCCCTGGGTAGCCCTGACCTGGAGGCGCCATCACCGGAGCTCTCAGGAGCCTTCCTTCCCTGCACCTGGGCCATCTCCCCAGACGCAGCCTGGGGTGCAGGGGAGCCCCGTGGGTCAGACTCTACTAGGGCAGGCTCCTTCTCAGTTGTACCTCATAAGCCACAGATGCTCAGGAAGCCACAGGGACAAGTTGGGGCTTGGGGGTGGGGCATGAGAGCTGGGGAATAGAATTCTCAGTCGGCCCAGAAACTTGCCCACGGCCCTGAGGCTGCGAAGCCAGGCCCGCAGCCTCGCCCAGGGAGCCCCGTGCAGTGTCTCGCCATCTGGGGGATCCCACCCAAGCCTGGGCAGATGAGTACAGGCTTGTCCTGTGATCCCTGAGAGCAGGCATGGGGGCGGGACAGGACTGGACGGCAGGGGAGGCTGCACAAGCAGGAGAGGAAAATTCACAGGAGCATCCGCCTAGCTCGTGGAGAAGGGGTGTCGGGGGCTCCTCGCAGTGTTCAGCTGCAGGTGCCCTCTTACCTGAGGCTTAAACACAATGGAACTTTGATTTGCAGCCTAAGGGCCCTCAAAGGCAATGGTTTGGCTTATGGATTACAGAGGTTGTTTAGTGGAGACTCAGCACACCTGTGCCTGGACATGTCAGGTCCATGCAAATCAAGGGATAAAGCTACTTGTTAAGATTGGACACTTTGGGTTAGGAGGATGCATGAACATATACCAGGTACTATGATTTTTTAAAAAGATTATTTATATGAAAGGTACTCAGAGGTAGAGAAAGAGAGAGAGAGAGAGACTGAGAGGTCTTCCATCCGCTGGTTCACTCCCCAATTGACCACAACAGTGGAGCTGTGTTGCTATGAAGCCAGGAGCCAGGGGATTTTTCCAGGTCTCCCACACGGGTGCAGGGGCCCAAGAATTTCTTGGGCCATCTTCCACTGCTTTCCCAGGCCATAGCAGAGAGCTGGATTGGAAGTGGGGCAGCCGGGACTCAAACTGGATGCCAGCACTGCAGGCAGTGGCTTTACCCGCTACGCCACAGATACTATGATTTAATTCATAGCTCTCCTGGGATTTTTATCAATGGGAGAAGAATAGAGACCAGAGGCAACCTGTGAGAAGGAAGCATAGAACACATCACAGAATGTGTGTTTGGACAGATCCCATAACCTGTGCTACTGAAACCGTGACCGATATATACATCTTCCCTCTGGAAACCGGGCAGTTTCTCAAAAAACACAAAGTTCTGTGCTGGGCAGAGGTCAGCGATGGCCCCAGAGATCACAGCCTTCGACCTGGGGAGAGCTGAGTCTGCCTCCTGGCCTCTGACTTGATGTGGACAAGTTAACAAGGTAGCGAGAATGCTCAAAGACAGGATGTGAAAGGAGGGTGTGAGGGAAGGTAAGAGGATTAAAGCTGCGAAAACACGCCTCTAATGGATTTCTCAAACACACCAGCCAACAGGCAAGGGCAGGTGTCCTGTCAAACCATTTCCCCATGAAACCGGATCCAGCCTTCTGCCTTGGAGGCCTGCTAACCCCATTTGCAACTGAAGGGGCTGCCCCTGGTTCCCAGTGAGGCCCACTGAGAAGCCCAGGGACTCAGCCAGGAAACCAGCTTTGCAGCTCCAGGAGCCTGGGAACATTCTCTCTCCTTCATAGGGGGCCAGTGAGCGCTTGCATCTGCTGTGTCTGATGGCTGATTAGCCTGTTATTGATCACAAAGTCTCCATGCCTCCCTGGCTTCCTGCACTAGCAAAAAGGGTTCTCTTGATTTTTAGATCATTCATCACATCATTACTCTGCCTTTTATCTAAGAAACTCAAGTTTTACTCCTGCAGCCAAATTGAGAGTATTTATCTAGTGAAGCAATAGCTAAGGCTTAAGCTTAGGAGGCACAGGGAGGGGGTGGGGGTAGGGGCGAGGACCAAACTGCTGTTTATTTGTTTTGAAGCCAGGAAGGCTCGCCTGCCAGTCGGCCCTCGTGGGGAGTGGACGCCCAGCTGGGGTGCCCTTGGTGCTGCCTGCATGGGCTGTTGTGCACATGTTGGCATCAGAACAGAGGAGCTGTTGGTCCACATGACTGCCCGGTGCCCAGCAGCGTGCCTCCCCCTTCTGTCTGCACCAACAGAGCAGTTGTCAAGAGAGTGCAGCAGGAGCCAAGAGGGGCTTATGGGGGGTGGGGGCAGTGTTTCTAGCACCAGGTGCTGAGGTAGTGCCCGGATGAGCCCTCCATTTCAGTGAGCAGGAGCCGCTGGCCATTCAGATGGGGGTGGTGTTCTGGTGCCAAACTCCTCTCATTTGCCCACATCTTTCTTGCAAAATGTGCTGCTAGGTTTAAGTATATTCTAGCTGGAGGCAAATTTCCTTGGAATGAGGTAAAGAAAGGATGGAGGGGAAAAAAAAATTCTTGGTGGAGTAGTTTGGGATTTATTAGACCGTGGAAGAGCGTGCTTTTCAGCGCCCGAGGAGTTTTCCAGAAGCCTCTGAGCTCACAGCCCTCAGAACTCGCTCTGTGGGAGCCTCCTGGCTTGGCAGGTACAGGATGCACTGGCCTGAAGGAGGATTAAAGCCTTGGCATTTTTTAAAGCGAATTGCTTTTGAAAGCAAGTTGCCAGTATTTAGCTCAAATGCATTGAGCTCAGGCAAGCCTCCCGCCCCCCACCTCACCCCCCAGTCCAAATCTCCTTCCTCTCCAAGAGGCACAGGAGAGCTGGGCTGTGCAATTTGACCTACAAAATGAAATGGAGGGTCCTTTGTTCAAACATGACCAAGACTTGGCGGATGGTGACAGCAGAGTATTAAGCCGAGTGTTGGCTTCTTCAGATGTAGGTGCAGGGGTTCCGGCTGCGTGGCTTGGGCTCAGCTCTCCAACTTGGAGCATTCCGCAGAGATTTACAGAGTCCTGTCTATAGCTTAAGTAATGTGCAGTGGGCCTTGGGGTTGGAGCAGGGAGTGAACAATTAATGGGGTTCCCACTGGGAATTCGTAATTTAGTTAGAGTCAGATGTCACACAGAGAAAATTAAATAATGATAAAATAATTATTTAGAAGCTCAGGAGGCTCCCTCTCTTTCCCATTGCCCTCTCTGTTTCTCTACCTCTCAAGTAAAAATAATAGATAAGAATCTTATTAAAAGCCTAGGAGATTTGACACCTACCCAAAGAAGAGAATGCAAGAGGTAGGTGTCTCGCCTTGACCCTTGACCGTGGGCACCACTTGTTCAGCCTGGAAGGTGAGATGGGGCAGTAGATGTGAATTGGGCAGCCCATCACTGGTTGTGCCCCTCCACTCCTTGAATAACGTGCATTTCACATTCCACATTTATTAGACATGTTCCACCTCTTTCCTGTGACCCTGGAAGCAATCCCTCAAGAAATGTCCCCTTTGGAAAATAGCTTCTTTCGGCCTCCCCTTTAGAGCGTTCAGTGAACATTGGCTGTGCTGGGCCCTTGTCCTGGGGCTCACCATGGAGACCAAACGCAAGTAGGAAGTCTGAGTGCATCAGCAGCGTAAACCGGCAGCCCGCACCCAACTTGTGGGGCTTGGCTTCCGAGATACTTGCTCGTGCGGCACTGGCTGTGGGTCCATGTAGGCTGGGACCGGAGTTCAGAGGTCGCACACACAGACGTGCACCTGCAGGGTTCACGATCCCTGGGGTAATCAGAGGGACAGCCTCCCTCTCATGGCAACAGCAGAGCTCTCCTGTCCTGGTGTGGCTTCACCAGGAGCTTCGGGGAAGTTTGGTGAAGTGGGAAGCCGCCCGACCATGCTGGCCACCTTGATCCCAGGGCACTGCCACGGGGACAGCAGTTTGTGTTTCTTGCGTTCTCTGAGACTCCTGATTGCTCGCTGCTCCTCTTCCCTTTTTCCAGGTCTCCGGTGGAGACGACAACCCAGGCAGTTGTAGTCCTGCCTAGAAACGGCAGCAAGTGTGGATGCTGTCAGTACTCAGGGGCTGGGCAGAGTTTGAGTGTGGTCAGCATTTAGGGAGCTTGCTTCTCAAGTCCTCTAAGTACTTTTATGTACAGAGTGGGTGAAATATTTCACGCTTCATCTTAGACTCCGTTCCTCACAGTCTGGGAAGCCAGTCTCCTGTTTGGAGTGCGCTTTGTTGTATGAGTGGCGGCTCAGTGACTTGGCTCACAGGAAGAGAGAGCTGGTGCTTGGACTCTGTGTTTGGGAAACATCCTGCCCTTGTTCCAGATGAATCTCCGTCCTCTTCCCCGTTTAGATCCCAGTCTTCCTCCATGGAGCCACGCCCCGAGGAGCGAGGATTGCACTCTTGTGTCGGGATTCAGGGGTGCTGCCTCTTACCTTGGGATATCCCTCTTTGCCTTGGAGAACCCTTGGGGTTTCCACAGAGTCCCTGCCTCATGTCGGAGGGAGGATTAGCTATGACCTAGAGTGTAGCTCCTGGGTAGCAGGACGTGGCCGTCTGGTTATAGCCATGGCCAGCAGTCACGTGGGGCATCTCGGGCCTGACTGTTCACTGTGGCTGTTGGATTGACCCGCAGAAAAGACATCATCTGCATTCTCTTTCCTTGTCCCCCTCAGTCTGCATTAGCTGAGCTTCCTGACAGCTGTGCTTGCTCATTTGTACCCTGACCTTGACCCGGGGCGGATGAGCAGGGCCACCTGGGCCCTGGGTCTCAGCGAGACAGGAGAGGCACTTCCTGATGGAGTTCTTCAGGACTGCCTCCCCCCAGCTTATATGAGCATGAGGACCTCGGAGTGTGTCCTTTCAAACTCCTGGAGACACAGAGGCTGGAGGGAAGGACTCAGAGCAGACTCAGGCCCCTGACGGCCCACAGCATGTGAGGTCTTCTTTTATTTTTAAAGAGCTGCTTAGGGATGTAGCTTGCCTTTTCTTTCTTCCATTTCTAAAGTTTTATTATTTTATTTATTTGAATGGTGAGTATGTTTGTGTGCATGGTGGGCAGGGTGGGGAGAGGTGTGGGGGGTGGGGAGAGAGAGAGAGAGATTCTATCCACTGGTTTACTCCCCAAATACCTGCAACAGCCAGGAGCTGGGCAGGCTACAGCTGTCTCCAGAGTGAGCAGCAGCAGGAAATTGGATTGGAAGTAGAGCCAGGTCTTGAACCCAGGCCGCACCGCTGTGAGATGCGGGCAGCCTAAGCAGTGGCTTAGCCACTGCCCCACAGCAGCTGCCATGCATGTGAGATTTTGCAGATGTTTCTGTGACCAGGGACGCCAAAGCACCAGCTCACCCTCACGTCGCACGGTCGCTCTCCCCCATGAAGCCCCACCAGCACCTTCCCTCCTTTCTCCACAGATCTCCAGGACTTCAAGTTAGATGTGCAGCACGTGATTGAAGTGGACGAGGGGAACACCGCCGTCATCGCCTGCCACCTTCCCGAGAGCCACCCGAAAGCCCAGGTCCGGTATAGCGTCAAACAGGAGTGGCTGGAGGCCTCCAGAGGTGAGCGGAGTGGGCAAGAGCCCAGAGGCCAAGGTCTGGGCGCGAGCTGGCCTCCTCTGACCACCGCTGGCCCAAGAAAACGGAGTCAGCTGCTGCTGTCTCGCCAGCCCCGCAAACATGCTGCAGCCCTGCCCTTGTGCTGTCCAGCTGGTTAGCCCAGTAGGATCCTCAAGGCGGTGGCTTCCGATAAACAGGTCCTCTGCCCTTCGTGGGGAATGTCCCCATCCTTGGAGGCCCTGGTTCAGTGCATGGTTCCAGGGGCCCGGATGAGCCCCCTGCCACCCAGCACCATACACAGAAAGGCTCCTGACAAAGCCAGCGTCCCCAGGACTTGGGGCTTCCCTCGTGGGAGACAGAGCTCTTCCCCCCACAGCAGACAGCGCTGGTAGTGGATGTTAAGTTTTTTCTTCTGCCCACTTGCCTGGTAGTGGAGCTGTCCCAGCCTCCTGCTCAGGCCACAGTGGACACAGCATCAGGTCAAGGGAGGGCGGGTGTCCCACAAGACAAAGTTGCTACCACTGTATTCAAGGCCACATCACCTGACCTGGCCTGACCTCACAGCTCAACACATGTACCTTGTAAGATTTTTTTAAAGTAAGTCTTTCTGGTTATGCAACGAATGTATGAAGGGACTTCAAAAAGTCCATTGAAAAACTGAAATAAAAAAATCAGCTTATTTTGGTGCAAAAACCTTTTGGAATCCATGCATACATTTTTCGCATCATGCATATTCATGACCCTCTTGTCGACTCCTTGTATACATGGACTTCAAAATTGTTTTGCAATGAAACAGCATTAATTCCATTTTCCACAGACTCTCTGAAGCACCCTTGTAGGTTCATTGTAGAAAACTTACAAAATACAGATAGTGATTTTTATAAGGGTAAAGCCCTAATCCTGGCACTCAGAAGTAACTGGAGCGCCAGAGGGGAGGAGCCAGAGACCCCCGTCGTGCCCAGCAGAAGGTTGGCAGCAGCCTGGGCGACAGTGCCCCTCCCTCCATCTGGTGCTTGCCGAGGGAGCTCACACCTGGGTGGCCCAGCAGCAGGCAGGCACCAGGCTTGGTGATACCACGACTCCCTGGAGAGGCCCCCAGGGCACCAGTGCTCCGCCTGCCAGGGAGCTGACCACCACCCAGCTGCTGGGATGTCCAGAAGCTGGGAATCTGTCTCCTGTCCACCCCCACCCCATGGCAGCCCTGGCCAGCAGCAGATGAGCCTGATAAGCCAGTGATGTGCAGGGAAGGGGTTCCATGACGTCTATAGAGGGAGCAGTGCTTGGGGGTCAGAATATTCCCCTCCACTAACAGAATTTCCATAGAGAGGCGGCTCAGAGCCGTGACGATGACAGACTGACAGGAAGTGCCAGAACCAACTCTGACCTTGGGAGCTTGCAGGAATGGCTATGTCATCTCCCCTGTGAACAGCACAGGCCCCTGGAAGCTCGCAGGAATGGCCATGTCATCTTGCCTGTGAGCAGCACAGGCCCCTTAATCCCTGCAGCAGCTCTGGGACAACATTCTTTATGCCTCCTTGCTAGTAAAGAAACAGCATCAGAGAGGTTAACTAACTTGCCCAAGATCACACAGTTAGTACCCTGCAGAACCAGAGCTTGAGCCCAGATCTGGCTGACCCCAAACCCTGCATCTTTTCCATATGCATAGCTCCCTTTAGAAGAGTAAAATGCTCTTCCGTAGGTAGACACTGAGGGAGTAGCCAGTTGGCTAGTTGGTTCCCCTCCTTGGCACTTCTGTCCCCCTTGGTGCAAGGCTGTCTGGGGACACTAGCATATTAGGTTTGCAATTCAGGTACATGAACTCTTGGCTCTTGCCCTGCCTGTCCCCCAGCCCCCATCCCATGCCCCTGACTTCTGGGCCATCTTCTGCTGTCTCCAGGGTGAGCAATAGCAGGACACTGGATTGGAAGTGGAGCCAGGACTCGAACCCAGGCACTGTTCTGGTCCCAGACTCATCCCTATTTCCCTCTTCCTGCCCTTTGCACAGATAACTACCTGATCATGCCGTCAGGGAACCTGCAGATTGTAAACGCCAGCCAGGAGGACGAAGGCATGTACAAGTGCGCCGCCTACAACCCAGTGACCCAAGAAGTGAAAACCTCTGGCTCCAGCGATAGGCTGCGCGTGCGCCGTAAGGGCTGGATTCACCTGCTGGACAGTTGGGGGAAGGGAGGGTGACCGTTGATGGGGAGGCCAGCAAGGCTGGGATGGGAGGTGGGAACCTGGGGGTGCCACAGTCCCAGCTGCAGTTCTGGTTCTCGCGGCGACGTCTGCCCTCAGTGGCCTGGGCAGTTGTCTGTGTTTGTGGGCCATCCCCTTCCTCCTGCCCCAAGAGGTCTCCTTCACTGTGTTGCTCTGTGGCTACAGTCTGCTAGGATGTGTGTACTGGGGCAGGTCACGATATCAACCTTGAAAAGGAGCCGTTGGGGAGGCCTCGAGGCCTGCTGGCCTGCTGTTGTGCCCTGCAGAGCCAGGCCGGGCCACACTGTCTGCCCGCATCCCCTCTGGTGGAAGTCCGCAGAGGCCCACATGCTTCCTAACGAATAAAGAAACCTCAGCCCTGTTCCTGGGTCCCCGCACAGTCAGTGGAGTTAGTTCTCCCAGTGGCCACAGAGCTGGATTTGCCATGAGGCTAATGACTCTGAACTTCGGTGGCCCTTCACTGGCCCAATTCCATTCCTGGAATCTTGATTCCTTTTTCTTGAGGTTGGCCTTGCAGACTGTGTAGGTGACAGGATTTACAGAAGTGCCTCTGCCCGTGGTTGGCACATAAATGAAAATCCTGCGCAGTCCCTGGGCTCCTGGCAGGTGTGTGCGGAAGGCAGTACGTTTGGGAGCAATGTGCCTTTCCATAGGTCCTACGCAGTTTCTTCGCCGGCCTTGAAAACAGGCTACTGCTTTCTCAGCCGAGCACCTGGGGAGGTGGTTAACCTGTGCCCGGGGGCGCTGCAGTCTGAGCCGTGGGTCCTGTTTACTCAGTGAGCAGCGAGTTGCTCGTTGTGAGATGCTCACGGCGTGCGAGAGATGCTCAGAGCGTGGCAGCTCCCGGCCCCACCTCAGCCTGGGCTTCAGGACACATGAACTGCGTGCAGGCAGCAGAGTCACCTGCAGCACCTCGGTGGTACCTCTCTGCACACCCTCATCTCTCTCGTACTTCTTAACTCATGCCAGCTGTCAGCGGACGAAGACACAGGGAGGTTAAGTCACTTGCCCTGTTTCATGTTTGATCCCAAATCCATGCTGTCCGGCACCTTCCTGTGGCTGGGCCACCTGCAGCAGGCAGGAAGCCCGGGGCCCACAGGCTGTGTCCCCTCTGCAGGCTCCACTGCCGAGGCCGCCCGCATCATCTACCCCCCGGAGGCCCAGACCATCATCGTCACCAAAGGCCAGAGCCTCATCCTGGAATGTGTGGCCGGCGGGATCCCCCCGCCCCGCGTCACCTGGGCCAAGGATGGGACCAGTGTCACTGGCTACAACAAGACACGCTTCCTCCTGAGCAACCTGCTCATTGACCCCACGAGTGAGGAGGACTCGGGCACCTACCGCTGCATGGCTGACAACGGGGTCGGCGCGCCTGGCGCCGCCGTCATCCTCTACAATGTCCAGGTGTTCGGTGAGTGCCTCCTGTGCACCGTCCACTCCTCCATCTCCACTGCTTCTGGATGCGTAACCCAGGCTGAGGCAGGCTGTGAAAGGCCACACGAAGAGTGACTTGCATGGGAGACCCCCCCACACACTGCACGTGCGCTGCAGTCCTAGTTCCCCTTTTAGCATCTTTCCTATCCCGACACCGATGGAGGGGACCCAAGACCATTCCCTCCCTCAACCCCTGCCCGTTAGGACAAATCAGGAGCCGCCGGGAAGGTGGGAGCCTCCCCATCCTGTGTCTGCTCCCGGCCTGTCTGGCCCTGGGATGGGAAGACGCAGGCCTCCTCAGCTCTGCTCTGGTCTCCCGGCAGAACCCCCCGAGGTCAGCGTGGAGCTGTCCCAGCTGGTCATCCCGTGGGGCCAGAGCGCCAAGCTCACCTGTGAGGTGCGTGGGAACCCACCGCCTTCTGTGCTGTGGCTGAGGAACGCCGTGCCCCTGGCCGCCAGCCAGCGCCTGCGGCTGTCCCGTGGGGCCTTGCGTGTGGTGAGCGTGGGGCCTGAGGACGAAGGCGTCTACCAGTGCATGGCCGAGAATGAAGTCGGGAGCGCCCACGCCGTGGTCCAGCTGAGGACTGCCAGGCCAGGTGAGTCTGTACACTCGCCAGACCCTTAGCACCAATGAAATCCAATTTAAATTAGCCCAAGTATAGAAAATCGATAAAAGTACCTTTCATTTCTAGATTCCAGTATACATTAACTTAACATGTCACTATGAAAACAAGCAACTTAACTGTTGTATGTAAAAAAAAAAAAAAAATTTTTAAAGAAAATTTTTTAGTTTGGAAAATCTGTGCTTCTAGGGTTCCGTGGAACCCAATTTGACAAGCACTGTTCTGGAGCAAAGAAAAGCAAGTTTGTCTTCCTCCACCTGGTTCAGTCCAGCTCTGTGGACTGAGCAGTTCCGTTGTGCTTGGCACTGGGCTAGGCTGTGTCGGGGTGCAGGGCCACGTGACAGAAGCCCTCCCCTCGAGAACCTCCCTCGGGAGGAGCCAGGTCACCAATGACCCAGTTTGGGAAAAGAGCAACAGCAGGTGTAGTGCGGGGCTGCGTGAGCATCAGGAGCTGGGGAGGGGCAGGGGAGGAGACCGTGCTGGCCAGGCTGCCCCCGAGTCCTCCGCTGGCCTCATGTCTGCGGAGGCCCATGGCGCCAAGACTCCATGATGAGGGGCCTGGCCTCTCCCCAGCCTCCACAGGAGAAGGAGGTGCAGGGTGCCTGTGCCTCAGGAGCTCACTGAGAGAATTCACTCACACACCCACACGCAGGAGAACAGCAGGTGGAAGAGGCGCTTGCCCACTGCTCCCCGAGCCGCAGCCGGAGGTCTGGGCTGGGGACCCCGGCTGCCTTTACCCCGTGGCAGGGCAGGCCCCCAGCCCTCTAGTCCCATGGAGCCTGGCCAAGTGTCACAGAGCCGGCCGACTCCTCTCTCTGACTTCCCGCTCTGTTTCCTCCCCAGCAGGGAAACCAAGGAGACTAACACCCTCTTCTTCCCTTCTCTCTGCTCACGGCCCCCCAGGCACAACCCTGCAACCCTGGCGGGATGCCAGGCTGGCCACTGCCACCCCGGCTGCGCCACCCTTCAGACCCGGCAGCCCTGACCAGATGCTGGGGGCGCGGCCGGGGCTCGCCAGGCCCCCTACATCGGTGCAGCCTGCTTCCCCTCAGTGCCCAGGAGAGAAGGGGCAGGTGGCTCCTGCTGAGGCCCCCATCATCCTCAGCTCCCCCCGCACCTCCAAGACAGACTCCTACGAGCTGGTGTGGCGGCCTCGGCACGAGGGCGGCAGCCGGGCACCGATCCTCTACTACGTGGTGAAACACCGCAAGGTATGGACTGGCACTGTGCCGCCACCGCCTCCCCCTGCACAGTCTCCTCCCATTCGGGCCGGACATGGTCCCTCTGCCTCCTGGCCATCTGCTCTAGAGGTTCCAAGACCTGGACCAGTAATCCTCGGCACTGATCATGACCGTTTGTGTCCTCCAAGGCCCAGCCCTGCAACCTGCCAGGAATGTGGCCATGAGAAGGGCATGGGGGCCGACCCAGAAGGACCCAGGAGGCAGCCAGGGGTGGGCCTTCAGGCCTGAGCTCTGTGCACAACTTTGCCAGAGCGGAGGGCGTGGAGGGCGGCTGCTGCTCCCAGGGGAGAGAGTTACCCGCCTCCCTGCTCAGCACCTCTGTCCTCCCCTCTTTGCTGTGTCTTTTGTTTCTGATGTTGTCTCGTTGTGTTTTTGAATCAGAGTAAGCTGTGCCGGGTACATACCTGCAGGAGCGCTGGCGTAGCGCGTTGGCTCTGCAGCCAGGAAAACAAATATTTGTGAACAAGTGTTTTCTCTGTGGGCCGTAAAATACCCTCTCAGTTCTCATGGCCCGGGTTTGACAAGCAGGCATTTGAGCTCAGGGCGCACCGTGTTGCAGACCTCAGCTATTTGTCCGTGACAGAGGGAAGTCTGTCTGGGAGAATGTTCGGCAGCTGTCAGGGAGAGGATCTCGGGCCCTGAGGGGACGTGGGGACAGAGCCGAGCCAGCCCCTTGCTCCTGGATGCCGCCTTGTGTGCTGCGCTCTCTGCTCGGGCACCCTGGCGGAGGGGAGGGGGTCCTGGCATCGTGGCCGCTCACCCCGAGTGGCTGCTGCCTTCTTGCTGAGGCCGTCGGAGTGTGGAAGATGAGCGTGTCTCAATGGACTTCCTGTAGTAAGAGTGTGTGACACATGCTGAGCTCACTGCACATTTGTATTACTTTTGCTCATAAAAGTACCAGGCGCACTTGGTAGAAAATCATGGGAAGTACGTGACTGTGGAACCAGACGTATCCACTTTCTCCTTCTGCAAAACCAAGCCGCCCAGCACAATGCCCGTGCAGGGCGGAGAGCGTTGGCTGTGGGGAGGCCGCTTCCCTGCCGTTCTTCCCTTCCCCTCTGCACGCTCTCCTAGAAGACCTGGGCTCAGGACAAGGCCACACTGACACGGGGACCCTGGCCCTCTGCACCTCCTTGGTACAAGAGTGAATGCAGGCTGCCGCTCGGTGCCTGTGGGGCAGGGCTAGCCCTGGGCCCTGTGGAACTGGAATTGTAGCCAAGTGCCCAGGCTCCCCCAGAGGCAGAAACCAGCGGGGCAGCAGGAATCTCATTTTTTCAGGGCAACAGGGGGCTATGGAGGTGCCTCCCGCAAAAGGCAGGCTGGCAGAGGCCAGACGTGGGGATCCGGAAGTGCCAGGCTGAGGGCGTCACACCTTGAGTGTGGATGACAGTGACTGAGCCCCCTTGCCTTTTTTATTTTCATTTCTGGGTGCAGTGGTGAGGGGGGCGGGTAGGGGCAGTGGGAGAAGGAGGCACAGGGGGAGCTGAGAGTCGACATGGAGCCCTTGCTGGGTGTGGCCTGTGTCCGGCCCTGGCCCATGGGACACTGGGAGCTGTCGGCCGCACGTTCCCCTGGGGTACTGGGAGCGTTGGCCGCACGTTCCCGTATGGGAGCATCGGGCACAAATTCCCATGGGGCACTGGGGGTGTTGGGCACACGTTCCCATGGGGCACTGGGAGTATCAGGTACACACTCCCATGGGGCACTGGGAGCTGTCAGCCACATGTTCCCATGGGGCACTGGGAGCGTTGGGCACACGCTGCAGGTCCAAGTTGGGTTTTTGGAGCCGTGCCTTCCTTGCGGCTCTGATGTGTCTTAAAGCTCACCACCCAAAGGAGTCTGAGCTCACAGGCTGGGTTGTGCTTCTCATCCCCCTTTTCTCGTGGGACATCGGGACTCAGCTCATTTTCGCTTCTCCACGCGTGTGAGGCAAATTTTGCTTCCTGCTGCGTCTGCAGAGCCGGGCTACTGTGTTTGGGTTTCCAGCACCACTGGGGATTCTGAGTTTGTAAAAAAACTTCTCTCCTTGGAACAAATCCTGGAAGGCTGACATTAATGAGCCCGGCCCGGCCCTGTCCCTTGAATGGCAGGTTTTGTTCTCCTTTGGAGTATTCGGCTTGGGGATAAGAGCTTTGCCTTCCAGCTGTTTCCTTCTACCAGTGAGGCAGTTTCAGATTCCAGCAGGCTCGCTGAGAGCCACAGGGCTGGCCGGGAAGGTGGGAGGGCTGAGCCGAAGCAGCCCCTTAGCATCACCTGTTGGGGGAGCCTGGGGTTCCTTCACATGTTCCTTTTGATTGAAGGAGCTAGGATTGGGAAGCCATGAGACAAACCGCTGACAGTTACACGGTTTTTACTTTCTAAGCCAGGACTGGGGAAGGAGCAGGAAATGATAGAAACCTCTTTGGGCGGAGAATCAGAGGAGGGGCTGGGGGGTGGGGTAGGGGGGTATCTGTTGGAAACCTGCTGTGTAGCAATGTCAGCACCAGGTGCTTCCAGAAGTCACCTAGTTCCACCTTCAGGATAACCGGGAAGATTCTTATTTGCCTCTTTTCAGAACTGGAAAGCCTAGGGTCGGAGAGCAAGGACAACTTGCTCAGGGTCGCACCCTCAGGATTTGAACCCAGGACTTTCAGGCTCCTTTCTAGGACAAGTCACGAGCAGGCACATGCTCTTTGGAGTCAGGTCTTGGTTTCTGTGCTCACCAGGGATGCTGGCTTGGGCAGTTTGCTCCTCTCTCTCAAGCTCACGATGTGGGAGTAACAGTAGCAGTGATCACACAGGCTGTGGTGGGGAAAACGAAGGGTCTGTGCTTGGCACACAGGGGCACGCAGCAATCAGCTGCCTTTATTACAGTCACTTGTCATCTCGCATTCAGATAAGCTGAAGGTGCCATGCTTGGCTTCAGTTCAGCCAGGGGGAAGAAAGTGAAACACAGAGGTTTGGGACGTGCAGGGGCCAGGGTCTTGGGAGTTCTCAGCATCAGTCAGGCCTCCTCGCCTTCCCCACTGCAGTTTCCCTGTTAGGACCAGTGGGTGCACACCAGAGAGCCTGACTTGGCCGTGAACTTGGTGTCCCACAGCCAGGAGGCCATCTGAGTTCTGCAGTGACCCCACCACCCACCCCCAACCCAGCCATTGTCTTCTTGGGCCCGGTCCTGCTTTCCTTGCCTACCACAGCCCACCTGTATACAGCTCAGGGCCGAGATGCCAGGCCTCACACCCGCCACCTTCTCCAGCAGGTCACAAACTCCTCTGATGACTGGACGATCGCCGGCATCCCCGCCGGCCAGCACCGCCTGACCCTCACCAGGCTTGACCCGGGGAGCCTGTATGAAGTGGAGATGGCAGCGTACAACTGTGCGGGCGAGGGCCAGACAGCCATGGTCACCTTCCGAACTGGTAAGGTCCAACATTGCCCCTAGCTTGGGGTCGCCAGGGGCCCACGCATGTTCCACGAGGCTTAGCCGGACATCTGTGCTCGGCCGGCTCCAGCCCTTATCATTATCCTTCCTTCCGGCTGCTGCCTTCCTGTGATTTGTGTGCGAGGGCCGAGGCCCCACCTGTAGTCACGAGCCAGACTCTCTGACATCCCGCCACTGTTCTCTCACTTGGGGCCAGCCGCACTCCACCGCAGAGTCCGGCAGAGCCTGGACTCAGATCCACTGTCCTATGCTCTTATTGGTGTCACCGAGTCGCACTGTGGCAGGAGCTGTGGCAAGAAGTACTTATTGAGGAGGCGGGAGACCTCATGCACCCTGCCTTGCTGATGGCAATCTATTCCCACCCAGGACGGCGGCCCAAACCCGAGATCATGGCCAGCAAGGAGCAGCAGATCCAGAGAGATGACCCTGGCGCCAGCCCCCAGAGCAGCAGCCAGCCGGACCACGGCCGCCTCTCGCGTAAGCCCCCAGGGGCAGCAGAGGGGACTGGGGACTGCCTCAGAGGCCCTGCCGCCACAGGCTGACTGAGGTCTTGATTCTGTAGGGGCAGGAGCCCTGGGTCGTTTTCTTGAATTTCCCCCACTTAACCACAGTGAGAAAGTAGAGTGTAGCTTTTCACGTAAGACACACAGCAGTCTAACCCGGCAGGTCCAGAAAAGGGTGGCCTCTCTACACGCTGGCTTTGCAGAAGTACATTTTGGTACAAAAATTGTTTTGGAAATTGTGTATGTGCAGTCTTCAAAAAGTTCATAGAAAATGTGTCTTAAGAAAAAGCTACGTATTTCAAAAGTTTCTGTGCACCAAAATATCTTTCAATCCCATTTTCCATGAACATTTGGAAGTGCCTTCATGGACTTTAGAGATCTTGACTGAAAGGCTGCTCTGCGGAGAGGGTGACGGAGACAGCAGCGGGGCAGGGCTGGGGAGGAGCAGACCCATCGGCAGCCCAGGGCGGACAGCCCCATCTCACCATGTCCCTCTTCTGCCTCCCAACGCGTGGTCTCCCCAGCCCCAGAAGCTCCAGACAGGCCTACTATCTCCATGGCCTCCGAGACCTCCGTGTACGTGACCTGGATTCCCCGTGGGAACGGTGGGTTCCCGATCCAGTCCTTCCGTGTGGAGTACAAGAAGCTAAAGAAAGTGGGAGACTGGATTCTGGCCACCAGTGCCATCCCTCCCTCCCGGCTCTCTGTGGAGATCACAGGCCTGGAGAAAGGTAGGGGCCTGGCCACTCTCCTGCCTAATCCCTCTGCTGCCTGAGACCCCTGCAAGAGGAGGCCCGGCAGGGGGAGTGCGGGGGGAGAGGAGAGTGAAGCTCCCTCTCCCTTCTACTTACTGACAGTGCTGCTTGTAGCGCTGACCCCAGTCCCACAAGCCCCCCCTTCGCCCTGTCTCGCCAAGCGTGTCCATCCCTGCATGGCTCCTCTCTGATGAGGGCTGCAGTTCTTGAGAGTCCTGGGGGACTGGCTTTTGTGGAAGGGCTACCCAGAGCGTCCTACAGGTCCTGGGCCTCGATGGACGTGGGAGAATCAGAAGGTGTTTCCCAGCTCTCGTTGCATTGAGGGTCTTGCTCTCTCTCGCCAGGCACCTCTTACAAGTTCCGAGTCCGGGCACTGAACATGCTGGGGGAGAGTGAGCCCAGTGCCCCCTCCCGGCCCTACGTGGTGTCTGGCTACAGCGGGCGTGTGTATGAGCGGCCTGTGGCAGGCCCGTACATCACCTTCACAGATGCTGTCAATGAGACCACCATCATGCTCAAGTGGATGGTGAGTGGGCCCTGCCGTGGACTCGAGTTGGATAGGAGCCGGCAGCCTGTAGTGGGGCAGGCAGGAGTGACTCCCCTGCTTCGGCCCCTTTCCTAAGCCCCTCCTCTACATGGTCCTCCACCTGCATTCCTGGGAATTGGGCTCCCCACAGGGTGCACCTGACAGGCTGATTGGTAGACTCTGCGAGGCTCCTCGTATCTCGAGAGCCGCTGTTTGTGGTCTCCTGCTGGCTGTGGTGCCTTCCCCTCCTAGAACTCCAGGCTGGTTCCCTACCTCCTTCCTGCTCTCGTCACCAGAGGGAACCCCAACACAATTGTTCAAGATCTCTTTTTAGCCAGAAGTCCTCATCCTTACAAGCCCGGGGAGGTTCAGAGGAGGCCGGAAGCCTCTGAAGAGTGGGCAGATTGTTTCTTGTCTCTGTATTCTGCAGGAACCTCAGGGGTATCATTAGGAGTCGTTGTCGGGGGCCCCCAGTAACATGCAAACTCGAGACTAGACCGGCGTAGAATTTCCAGACACCAGTGATTTTGCTTTGATGATGTTTCTCTGCTCCCTTGTCAACTCGTTCTTCTCCATTCCCTATAGTATATTCCAGCAAGTAACAACAACACCCCAATCCATGGCTTTTACATTTATTATCGGCCCACCGACAGTGACAATGACAGTGACTACAAGAAGGACATGGTGGAAGGTGAGGTGCACTCTTGGGTGATGAGCAATAGTTTCCTGCACTGGCCAGGGTGTCTGGATGTTGGTGAAATCTGGTGACACTTAAGACCTGGGTCTGGTGGGATACACAGCACCCGTGGCGCCATATAAATATATATATATACACACACACACATATATATGAATAGGATGACTTTCTTTTTATAAATTTTTATTTATTTATCTGAGAGACAGACTGAGCTCCCATCCACTGGTAAACCCACTGCCCCTCCAACCCCCCAGCCACCACCAAATGCCCACAGCAACCCTGGGACAGGCTGTGGGCTGAAGCTGGGGGAGCTGGGGCCTCAAGCCAGGTTCTCTGCCCGTGGGTGGCAGGAACCCAGTCGCTTGAGCCGTGATTGCTCCTCCCAGGGTGTACACTCGTAGGAAGCTGGCACTGGGAGCCAGGCCAAGACTCAGACTCGGTGCGGGCAGTCTCACCCACCAGGCCAAACAGCCTCCCCTGTGCTCCACGTTACTGACCCACTCTTGGTGCTCTTGGGCCATCAAGTTCATAAACCACTGCTTCCTTCTCACCGTCCTAGGGTGCGGGAGGGCACCAAGGACGTTTCGTCCGGTGTTCCCTGTCTGAATCTGAGGGGCCAAGCAAAGGACAGCTACGTCACGTGCGTGACCATCTCTCTCTTTCGCAGGGGACAGGTACTGGCACTCTATCAGCCACCTGCAGCCAGAGACCTCCTATGACATTAAGATGCAGTGCTTCAACGCAGGAGGCGAGAGCGAGTTCAGCAACGTGATGATCTGCGAGACCAAAGGTGGCTTTCTTCGGGTCCTTGTCTCCCTCCTGCAGTTTCTAGTAGAGTAGGGCCACGTCCCTCTCCCTCTGCTGTGCTGGCTGTCCCGTTCCCAGGGAGACTCCTGATTGTCCAGGGGCCTCAGATTTCACCATGTTCCACCCTTCCATTTGTTTTCTTGTGTCTCGTGTTAAGTATGAGTGGGTTGTTGTGATAGTGGCTTCAAGGAGCTTGGGGATTCACTTCTCGAAAATAGAACCCGCTCGTTCTTCCTACAGTAACCTTAGTAGTCACCTTGGTTGGCTGATTTCATTTAACTACAACCCCATGAGAAGGGAGAGAAACCAAGCATCAGCAACCTGTCTGCCTTGGCCAAGGTCATGCAGCCAGTTAGTGGTGGAGCACACCTTGAACCTGCAAGCCCGGGCTCCTTCTGCACACGAAAACACGTTAAATGACTTCACATAATAACTTAATTAAGATGTGCACATTGGTCAGATGGGTAGATAGCATCGTCAGCATTTTTCAAGTACCAAAAATGAGATAAAGCAGGAGCACTGCAAGGAACATAATTAGGAGACTCTCCCAGAGCAGCAGGCCCAGAGACCGAACAGCGTGCTTGCCCACCTGAGCCGAGAACGTTCTCGCTGCTGCCCGGCACTGCTCTCAGGAGCTTGCTCAGCAGGGACTTAGCCAGCAGCTCCCATGTGCCGCCGTCCTGTACGGTGGAGGGAGAGGCCCATAGGGACATAGCCCCGAATCCTGGGTCACGGGGTGCGGAGAACATGCAGGGGCAGGACAGAGGCCTCATGAAGCCTGCGCACTGGGCTGCGGGAAGCAGCTTTGAGTCTTTGCGGTAGGATGAGGAGACAGTGGCTCTGGGAGTGCCCAGGGCCTGGAAGGGCAGCTCAGGGAAGGAGCCAGAGACTTGGTGGGTAGTGAGTCCTGGAGGGCCCTGTGTCCGCTCGAGGTTGTGAGATGGACTAGAGGCCTCGCTGGGTTTGCTGAGCTGCGTCACCCGTGAGCAGGCCAGGGCCGAGGGAGAGAGCACACACTTGTAGTAAGGTGAGGGGAAGCGAGGGGCTCGTGTCCCTTTGCTGAGGAGCTGTGAGCAGGGCTGGGGGGGTGAAGGGAGTTCCAGGTCCCTGAAGTCCTGGCCTTTACTGAAAGGGGGCAGGCGAGGTGGGAGATCCATTCCAAGAGGAAGAGACCCGCCAAGCCTCCAGTTCTGCGGAGGCGCTAATTTACCAGCACCTCCTGGCCCTTGGAGGGGTCCAGGTGGGGCTGCTGGCCGGAGGTGGAAACGCTGGGAAGAGGTCACAGCGAGAGAACAGACCGAGAAGAGCGAGGGGCTCTGCCAGTGTCTGAGAAGACAAAGGAAAAGGCAGGAGAAGGGAGATGGCAGGCAGCAGTGGTCCGAGCAGCAGTGGGAAACTCGGAAGAGGGTGGCCTCGGTTGGGGGTGGGGGGCGAGGGATCGGCGGGTGGGCAGGTGCCTACCGGGCAGCCCCCAGCACAGCCCAGCACAGCCGTGCCGTCGGCACTTGGCTCCTTCCATTTGCTGCTGTCACGTGATTCCCGTTGTCATAACTGGGTCCCGGGGTGTCGTCTCCCTGCCCGCGACCTACCCCATCCCTGCTTCTTCCCCTCGGCCAGCCCAGGCAGGGACAGCGCCTCTGTGGGCCAGCTTCTCCAGCCCTGCCCCGCATCTCCTGCATTTTAAATATGTTCATCAGTTAGTCTTTCAGCAACCACTCCCCGCCACTGCTTCCGCCCCGAGGACCCTGTGTGCCCCTAGCACTAGGCTCACAACATCCCAGGTTGCATCGCGCAGGTCTCCTGTCAGAACACTGGACATGCCAGGTTCACAGCCAGCACAGATGCTGGCCGCAGAGGGAGTTTTGAGTTTGACCCCATTTCCCACATCCGTGGGATTTTACTTTCTTCCCTATCGGTCATGAAGGAAATGTCAGTGAAATAGAGGCTGACGTGAGTTCTGTTCACAATTACAGCCCGCAAGTCTTCGGGCCAGCCCGGTCGACTCCCGCCCCCAACAATGGCCCCACCGCAGCCTCCACCCCCTGAAACCATAGAGCGGCCGATGGGCACCGGGGCCATGGTGGCCCGCTCCAGCGACCTGCCCTACCTGATCGTCGGCGTCGTCCTGGGCTCCATCGTCCTCATCATCGTCACCTTCATCCCCTTCTGCTTGTGGAGGGCCTGGTCTAAGCAGAGTGAGTGACGCTTCTCAGCATGGGGGCGAGGGGCTTGGAGGCCGGGGGGTGCCCGGCAGGACAGTCACCGTGAGCTCAAGCTGTGGGGTCTCCTGACACCTGAGGGACTGAGAATGACCAAGGTCGTGACCTCCGTCCCAGCTCAGAGCTCGGCTGAGGACATGTGTGAGCAAGGAGACGGTGGCCCATGCATCCCTGCAGCCACTCCTTGTCTCACCCCATTGTCTTTTTTTTTTTTTAATATGACCTTCGTTTTTCTAAAGATTTATTTGAAAGGCAGAGATACAGTGGGGAAAGAGAGAGGGAGGGAGGGAGAGAGAGAGAGAGAGAGAGAGATTTTCCATCTGATGGCTTACTCCCCAAATGGCTGCAATGGCTGGAGCTAGGCCAGGCTGAACCAAAGAGCCGAGAGCTTCTTCCAGGTCTCCCACATAGGTGCGGGTCCCAAGTACTTGGTCCGTCCTCCTAGACACATTAGCTTTCCTAGACACATTAGCAGGGAGCAGGATAGGAGGTGGAGCATCCAGGACTTGCACCGGTGCGTACATGGGATTCTGGTACTGCAGAGGGAGGCTTAACCTACTACGCCACAGCGCCAGCCCTGCTCCGTTGTCTTTTGATTCCCAAAGGTGCTTCTCTGACCTCATGTTCAGACTTCAGGTAGCCTCTGCCTCCTCCCTGGGTCTGGGGCTGCCTCCAGCTTTTCCCTGACTCGGAGTGAATCTTTCTTTTATCCCCTAACCTCTGCTTCAGATGGCAACCCTGACTGGCCTCATCTGCTCCTCCTCCTCACTCAGCACCTTTCCCCCCACACTGCTGCCCCGGTCTCCCACCCTTCTCCTCAGTGCCAAAGAACGGCGAGATGTTAGGTGTTAGGAAGAAACAGGGACAGAAAGATCCTTCCCTCAGGCAAGGCCGGCTCCCAGCCAACAGCCCGCGACCCCGTGCGGCCAGTGGTTCCCTGGCTTCGTGTGCACGGCTTCCTTGGTCCAAGCCGGCCTCTGTCCTCTTGTCCTGACAGAACATACCACAGACCTGGCTTTCCCTCGAAGTGCCCTGCTGGCCTCCTCCTGCCAGTACACCATGGTGCCGCTCGGAGGACTCCCGGGCCACCGAGCCGACGCTCAGCCCTATGGCAGTGGCCTCAGTGGACAGGCCCGTGGCGGCAGGGTCCACGTGAGCAGGGGCTGCCCCGCCGGGCCCGCGGCCTACCCCGGCACGAAGCCTCAGCAGCACTGCCCAGGGGAGCTTCAGCAGGTAACGGGCTCCCAGGGTTCAGGGAGTGGCTGGCAGCTGCGGGGCCCGAGGGGTCTCTTGGGCTGCCGCTTGGGGCGCCAGGCAGCTGCGGATGGTGATGGGACGCCCCGCCGTGACCCCTGGGTTACTCTTGCCTTTGAGCAGCAAGATGACACCAACAGCCTGCTGAGCCAGACCCTTCTTGGCACTGTGTACGACTCCCAAAGCCACCAGCTGGCCAGGTAAGCGGGCCCCGCCCCTCCCTGCCTCTCACCTGCTAGCCTCGGAGTCCCACCTCTCTGTAGCCCCTCGCCAAGCACCGAGTGCTGTTGCTTGTCTTGGTGGCCCCCGAGGCTGACCGCCATCCTCCCGCCAGGCTGTGCCCCTCAGCACTAAGTGTTGTGCTTGTGGTTAGGATCCCCTTGCCACCTGAGACCTGGCCTCCGAATCCTTCCCTCGCTGGGTGGGCCGGAGATGCCCACATACAACCAACTTGGGGCCCCTGGACACCCGCCTCCACAGCTCCCCCTGCAGAATGAAATGGCAGTGCGCCAGCAGGGTCGGTGGAACTGATGGTGTGACGCCCCGCGGCCAGGGCAGGCGTGGGGATGCCGCAGGGCGCTGGCCCACTTTGTCCCCGCCTCACCGCGCCGTCTGGTCTTTTGCAACGCAGGGGCCCCACGCCTCACCCAGACGAGGGCGCATTCTTATACACACTGCCTGATGACTCAGCTCACCAGCTGCTGCAGCCCCACCTCCAGGAACAGCCTCTTGCCACGGGCCGGTCACACGTGAGGAGTGCACCCGACGGTCCTGGGCTGGAGGCGCCGTGGGACCCTGCATTTCACTCAGGTCAGGGCCAGGGACCGGGCAGCAAAAGTGAACAGGTTGGGGATGACCTGAGGTCGGCATTCATGGCCCAGCAGTAGAGGCGAGGAGCGAGCAGTCTCTAAAGTGGGGCGTGCTGAGGGGCAATCCACTGCTCCAGTGTGGAGGGGAGCGGGGGTGGGGGAGGCTCGCCACTCCCCTGGCTGCGGAAGGTCTGTGGGCACACCAGGTGGATCCTGCAGCGCTGTAATCCGTGGCCCTCAGAGGCCAAGGAAAGGGCCACTTCCCCGTGCCAGGGATAGGAGCCTGTTTTGTGTCTGCATTTCAAGGCCATTCACAAATTCCTTTCGCCTCCCGTCACCAAGAAGCATTCTCTAATCACTTGCTCTGTTGGGTCTTGTCTCTTAATTAAGGAATAAGATTGCATCAGTCGTTAAGGAGCCAAGTTCTCACAAACAGCATCATCAGAGCTCTGTGCACGCACAGAACTTCTCCGAGGGGCTCAGGGCCTTTCCTGTCCCTCCCCCCAGCACCAACCTCTGGTCCTCTGGTCCCCTTGGAAATCCGTGGGTGCCCAGTTAGGACCGAGGCTGGTTCAGAGGATTGCTGATGTTTCTCAGTCTGTGTGGTGTGCACGTCCATTCCCGTGCAGATCCTAGGCCCGATCTCTGGGAAGTTAGATTCTGAAAGACTCCTAGAGCCAGCCCCAGCCGCACGTCAGTCTGCAGGGAGTGAATTGTGGGTGTGATGGTTATGACTAGCAGCCTGAACCCTCGGGGGCAGGCTGAGTGCTTGGGAGCCTCCACGGTCCCAGGTGGGTGGGACGAGTGTAGCCAGTGGCCCTCTCCATGAATGCCTGCACTTGGTTGTAGGTTCTCTCCCTCCCTTTGGGCCAGTATAACCAGCTGCCACCAGACAGACTGGCCCATTGCCACCATGAGTTGGTTTCCTGGTCAGTCTGGGTTTTAATAACGCTCCCACCTTCTCTCCCCCACAGGGACCCCGTGCTGTTTGGGCCTGGTACCCGTGGAAGAGGTGGACAGTCCTGACATCTGCCAAGTGGGTGGAGGAGACTGGTGTCCCCAGCACCCCACGGGGTCCTACCTAGGACAGGAACCTGGGATGCGGCGCTCCGCCAGCCCAACGGTGCATGTGTCTTTTGAAACGCCGCCTCCTACAGTTTAGGCAGAAGCTGATATCCCAGAAAGACTATGTTTTTTTTTTTTTTAAAGAGACAGAGAAAAATTGGTATTTATTTTTCTATTATAGTCATATTTATATATTTATGCACTTGTAAATAACTGTATATGTGTTTTTATAATTCTGGAGAGACATAAGGCATCCTTCCCATTGAAGCACGAGAGGGAAACGAACCTCAGCAGGACAGGAGTCACCCAGGACAGAGTAATGGCGATGGCCAGAGCACGGACTCCTTGCTGAGGACTTTTGCCGGCTGCCTGGGAGGCGGCAGGAGGCCCACAGCCCAGCGGACGAAAGGAAGACTCCTAGGCACACTGCACTTGACCGCCACGAGGGAAGAGCAAGAACCACAGTCTGGAGACAGACCCCCGAAGATGGCTGCATCTGTGCTACAGGAAACGCTTTCCTGAGACGCCAGGAGACCAGACTGCGATGTGTACAGCACCATAAGCATTAACAGACCTTCCAGCATCAGTAATCTGTGACAACATATCTCTGTAAAAACAAACACTGTAACTTCTAAATAAATATTTAGTCTTCCCTGTAACCTTCAGCTTAGTCATCTATGAGTCAGCATTTTCTTGAGACGATGGAATTCAGTCTTTGAGGATTGAAGAGAATACCCATCCATTCAGTGAT
This sequence comes from Oryctolagus cuniculus, assembly GCF_051225735.1. Taxonomy (NCBI): domain Eukaryota; kingdom Metazoa; phylum Chordata; class Mammalia; order Lagomorpha; family Leporidae; genus Oryctolagus; species Oryctolagus cuniculus. The sequence goes on from NC_142870.1 coordinate 69,252,197, forward strand.
GACATCTGGAGAAGTCAGCGAAAACGTTTTGCATTTTTTTGTTTTGTCTTTTCAGACGTTGTCTGTTGTGTTTTGATTAACGCGTTCTGTAGAATGGGCAAGGAACAGCAGATTCCTGGTTCTCTTGTGGGGGAGCTCTGATCAGATTGAAGGAATGAAACCAATCCTTTATATATAGGTGTGTGTATTCAATCCACATCTTTCCTCCGAGCTGCTGTTTGCCTAAGGGCCGGGCTGCACGTGAACAGGTGGTGCCCAGGCAGCTCACGCCCCTTGTTTCCAGAGATAGGCCGGCATCGCCGGGGCGGTTGACTCACTGGTTTAAAATCAACACTCACTGCTGGCCAGCTAAAGGATCAACCAGAGCTTTCTTTTATAGGCTGAAAACTAAAAACCTTTAAATGTGGAACTGGACTTGATGGCGCCGGGGGCTTGCCGCGACAGTTTTCGTATACTTTAACTGAGTTTTCAGGGCAGGGTCAGTTTTCTAGATTTCAGTGAGGTTGAGTTAGAGATGAAATGCCACTTGAGACAATCTCATTGAGGCATGCCAGGCCCTGGCTTCTAACCAGAATGAATTTGACAAAGGGATCCTAGGGCTGCTCCAGGAATTGGGTCAGACTCTGTTTAGGACAAGTGTGCCCTCTGCTGGCCAGAAGAAGAAGGGCAGCTGCTGCGCAAGACTCCTGTACCCTTTCCCTGTCAAACAGCGAAACCTGGAAAAACAATTCTCACAGAAATCCTGCAGCATTTTCAGGAAAGTAGTGTTTTAAACACTGGATGGCTTTAAGGGACATGAACATGCTAGGTAAGGAGAAGCAGAGCAGGGAAGAGAAGTGGGATATTGTGACTTCAGGCACAACCCAGCAGTGAAGGCCGACAGGTCACGTCCCCATTGGGCAAGGCTTAGGTCCTCCGTCCCCGCTTCGCTATTCCAGGGGCCCTCTGCTCAGAGCTACAGCTCGCCTTCTAGCACGCGGCCTTTTACAGATCCCCCTGTTTTTCTCCTTGATGGTCTGGTTGTCAGAATGGTTTTGCGTGAACTTAACTCAGTGGAATGTGAAGCATCTGCTTTCTGCAGAGTGCTGGAATCGCAACAGTGCTGCTTGGTTTCAGCTAAAAAGTCATGGGAAAGAAAAAGCCCTTCCGAGGCTTGTGAAGTGGGATAAATGTGTGTATTTCCCTTGCGGAGAAGAAAGGAAAGTCAGGACATTAGTTTAAATTTCAGCCCAGGAGACAGAACAGCTCAGGGGTGCAGTGCCATCGTGTTTGGTGTCTGGATGCAGGTTAGTTACTATTCTAGTGCCTTCGTAATGTTTTGATCCAGTCAGCGAAGGCTGTGTAAACTATGAAGGGAAGAGCGAGACCGGCTGGGCGGGAGCCGGTGGAGCGCGGAGGTCCCCTGATGGCTCACAGACCTCCCTGAGGACGGGGCCTTCAGTGACGGGAGACAAGGCTCAGCTCCATTTTTCTTCCAATACCAAGATTCAGTGGTACTGTGAATGAGAGCTCAAATAGCCGACTCAGCATTCACTATTGATGAACAAGTAGTTGAGGCGAGGCTGATGTTGGGCCTCACCCGCAGACGTGAGCACACAGCAGGGGCCGGACAGCAGGGTGATCTGGGGAGCAGGTCCTGTTCCAGCGGCCTCCTCTCCGGCCTGCATCCCGGGCATCCTTTGAAGCTTAACTTGCTAAGGACTCAGATGCTCACACTTAATTACAGCTTCAAGGCTGCAGCTGAGATTGAGTAGACGTGAACCAAAAGCTCTGAAAGTAACTTGTCCAATTCAAAATAAAAGAGTTGTTAACTATACAAATCCTGAACATGCTGGATGAAGCCCTGAATATTACAGACTTAGCTGGTGATTTAGTCTACTTCAATTTGGGAAAGGAAATAATCCCAATTAGTTTTACTCTAAGTTGAAAAACACATGGGATCACTGGCATGGCTCTCCTACAGACTAAATTCATTCTTGCTGCATGCAGAACCACAGAATTGCAGAGTGGGAAGGATCCTAAGAACTTAGCCAAATTCCTCCTTTGTCATATCATAAATGAGGCCCAGAAGAGCATGCAACTTCTGGCTCTCAAAACTAGCAAGGTGATAATATCACAAGATCTTTCTCGAGTCCAACCACTTTATCCATGGTGGTGGCCAGCTCCCATGGTGGTCCCTAAGGACCCTAATCTAACTCACACCATGTTGGGTCCCTTCCCGCATCACACCAAGACTGACCTATGTGACCCACATAGCAATAAGGATAGGTCATTTCCATGACCAAATTGTAAGGCACTCCAGCTTCCATCCAGGTTATCCTCTCATGCTCTCTCTTGCTCTTGGGTCACTGGCTCCAGGGAGAGTCATGTGAGCAGCCCCATGGAGAGGTCTGTTCAGCGAGGACCTGCGGGCTCCTGCAGGCAGCCAAGCCAGTGAGTTCTGCAGCTAGCTGCCCTGGCTCCAGCCATGCTGCAGACGATGGCAGCCCCAATTCGGTGTGACTTCAACTCCACGACAGACCCTGTGCCAGAGACACTCAGCCTATCTGCTCTCAGATTCCTGGCTCTCAGAAACCCACTCAGCCCTGGGCTAGTTGTTTTGGGCTAAGTTTTAGGGAGCAGTTTTTCAGATAGCAATAAATGAACTGTGACTAGCACATTTTAAAAATACAAGAAGGTGATAAAAGGTAGAGAAGCTGTCACAGCAGAAATTTTTGGTGACAGGCAGAAACAATAAACTCTTCTCACCTCTTACCTAGGAAAGACTCTTACAGAGATAATAGGCCAAGTGGCCACGTCTGAGAATATTCTAACACAAAGAAAGCAAGTCCTGTCTATGATTTTGGGGAGCAGATTAGCAGGCTAACCACAGGTTCGGAGGAGTTGGCACTGCTGAGCTGCCCCCTACATTTATGCAATACCAGTAACTGTCTGTGCTTCTTGGTTGCTAACTTCCATGCTGGAACAGCCCGGAAGTCAAGCATCTCATTTGGACAGACCCAGAGAGCTCTGAATCTAAAGTGCTACACTCTAAGGCTAACAACCCGCCAGGTCCGTGTGATCTTTTTTCCATGGTTGCAGCCGTTAATTTCAAAGTGTACTTACCTCCAAACCAAAGGATTCTCTTGAATTAGTTTAAAAATGTTTTGCATAGTCAAAAATGATTGTTAGAGATGCTCTCTCAGAGTGACGTAAATCCATTTCATTGCCTGTTAGGTGTCGAAACTAGCAAATGAGTCAAGTAAAGCCTGAGGAAGGTGGCACAGGATGTGAGAAGCTGGGGAACGCCTAAGAGCACTGGTGAAACTGCACGGACCTCCAGAGAAACGTGTCCTTATTGGACAAAACACAACCTGCTGTTGCACTCAGAACTGAGGGCTTTGAAAAGCCGTGGGTGACTCAGGAAGCTGGTTATTTTCCTGCTTTCTGCCAACGCAAAGCAAACGAAAGCAAACTGCTTTGCTATGTCTGCCTGTGCTTCCTGAATCCTGAACCCTCAAATAACTGCTTTGTGAAGTCAACAACGCCAAAATTCTAATTTGCATTTCTTATTCTATGCTATTGTTGGCAAAATAGTTTGTCTTTTTCTCTTGTGTTCTCCCAGAGAACATTTAACAAAAACAAAGTTTATTTTCTAAAGATCCAAGGGTTGAGAAAAGGAAGTTTTCTTGTGGATTGCTGAATAATAGTTTTTATTGCCAATGGCTAAAAATTCAGAACACGAGAAAAACAAATATTCCTAAGACAAAATATAGAACAGATGCTTTCTTGCCATGAGGCGATACAGTGTAGTAGGTTCCAAACATCTAAGATGGTTCAGTTCAGAAATAGCTGGATTTACTACGCTGCAGCCAGCTCTGAAAGAACCGCGCTGGAGAAGAATTCTTGAACTAAATGACTAGATCTGGTTTTAGGTTCGGAAACTTTAATGGTGGTGCTGCAGGTGATAAACAGAACTGCCGGATGATTATGTCGGAGATCCTGGCTGGACTTCAGAAAGCAGCACTGTGATTCATAGCTCCGTGGGCTTCATGTCAGTCTCTTGTACAGACTGAATGGGTGGGAGGATAAGGCCCCCTTTCTTGCGCAGTAGAGCAATCTCTTGCTTTAGGGCCAAAATCCTTTCGGACTGGGTTCGGATCAGTTCTGTGATCCTCTCTTTTGCCACAATATCTGCTTTCCGGGGCCTCTGGAAGGCATTGCCCTGTTGAAAGAGAACAACCCTTAACTGTGAGCGTGGTCTGGATGTGAGAAATGGCCTGCCCTTACATATCTGTTAGGAGGGCACCTTACAGTCAGGTTAAACAGCCTCTGCGGCTTCATTTAAGGAGCCTTCAATTCCTCTGCCGAACTTCCACCATCAGAAATAATGCTCAGGGCCGACACGGTGGCCCAGTGGGTTAAAGCCCCAGCCTTCAGCACTGGCATCCCATATAGGCACCGGTTCAAGTCCCAGCCACTCCACTTCTGATCCAGCTCCCTGCTAATGTGCCTGGGAAGGCAGCGGAGGATGGCCCAAGTCCTTGAGCCCCTGCACCCACATGGGAGACCCAGAAGAAGCTCCTGGCTCCTGGCTTTGGATCGGCTTAGCTCTGGCCATTGTGGCTGTTTGGGGAGTGAACCAGAGGAAAACCTCTCTCTCTGTAACTCTGTATTTCAAATAAATAAAATAAATCTTTTTTTTTTTTTTAAATAAAGAACATGCATTCGAACTAAGGAACAACTCTTAAAATGCAAATCCCCACTGGAGGAGTAGTAGCACAGTAAGCCAGCCGCCAGTCAGGCATCACCTCAGCGGTCATCACTGAATTATAAAAGATAGGCGTGTCTTCTAATTGGCCCAGATTTTGGTTCCCTTAAAGAAACCCCTCTCTCCTCATCTGGTACGGCTGGCTCCTGCTCATGCGCCAGACCGCACGTGGAGGTTCGACACCTTTGGTCCACAGACTGGGTTAGGACTTCCTGCTCTCTGGTCTGGGAAAACATCCATCCTATGTATCCACCATTGTAATAATCAGACTGAGCCAGAGGAAAATTACGTCACCTCTTTTCTTTTGAACCCAAAATAATGCCAAGTTCAAGTGGCTCAACCTAAATGTTGTTTAATGCCTGGTTTCCTTGCCTCTGTAAGAGGCTTGGGGCCTCTTAGAGACAGGGCCCGTTATGGCTAGGTCCTAGCATTGCACCCAGACCCTGCCCTTGTGCTGGTTATGCAGGTGGGTGCTCAGGTCTGCATGCATGAACACGCCTGTTATAGGAAGGATCTAACATTTACCTCCTGCCCACTCTGGGCCACAGTGCTTTACATATGCTCTCTCGTTTAACCCTCACAGCACTGTGAACTATGCATTGTTATTTCAGTTTTATGGATATGGAAACAGACTCAGAGCTCCACTCACTGGCCTCAGTCACTGTACTGCTAAGGGCTGAAGGGTTAGAAACAGGTTGCCTGCAGCCATCCATGACCCTATTTCCGATGGCACACCTTTGTAGGAAGCAAGGGTTTTCCAACTCCATCTGCCTCTTCCCTGCTCTATTTCAGAGGCTGTGAGAGTTAACCTCTAACCTTACCCAGTTTCCCTTCCAGCTAGCATTGGCTAATTGGATGCTAACAGAAAACTTCTCTTTTTTAAAGTTTATTTACTTATTTGAAAGGCAGAATGACAGAGAGAGTGAGAGAGAGAGACAGATGTTCCATCTGCTGGTTCACCCCCCAAATGCCTGCAACAGAAAGGCTGGGCCAGGCTGCAGCCAGGAGCCCAGCACTCCATCCAGGTCTCCCACGTGGGCGGCAGGGATCCAAGCACTTGGGTCCTTGTGCATTTGCAGGAAGCTGGATTGGAACAGAGGAGCCCGGACAAGAACAAGCATCCCAGTACGGAATGTGAGCATTCCAAGCTGCAGTGCAACCTGCTGCACCGTGATGCCGTGATGCCCAGGCCAATTTTGCTTCCTTAAAACAAGGAACAGAGAAGGTGGACACGTGGCTGTGAAACAGAGCTGAAGAAGCCGTCTTGTGACTTTGAAGGAAATGCCAAGAGGATCGCCGAAACACTGGCCCCTGACCTGAAGGAGCTGCTACAACGACACCCACCGTCATCTCCCTCTAGACCTCATGTGAGATCAGAAAAATGGCTATTTGTCCAAGCTGCACTAAGTGGGGCTTTTGGTTACTTACAGCCAAAAGCATACCTGCCAGTTCAAAATATGTCCCCAGCCATTCCAGCTGGACACCGAAGTCATCCTAACGTCCTCCTCACACTCCTCATCATAGCCAACTGAGTTTTGGCTATGCTTACTTGGAGAAATCTTTCACACTTGCATTTTCATTTTTAACAACAACATCCTAATTCATCTCTGCGTCATTGTAAGAGGCAATGGAGGGGCCGGCACTGTGGTGCAGCGGGTTGAGCTGCTGTCTGCAGTGCTGGCATCTCACATAGGCACTGGTTCAAGTCCCAGCTGCTTCACTTCTGATCAGCTCCCTGCTAATGCACCTGGGAAAGCAGTGGAAGACGTCCCACATGCATGGACCCCTGCTCCTAAGAGGGAGACCTGGAAGAAGCTTCTGGCTCTTGGCTTTGTCCTGGCCTAGCCCCTGCTGTTGCAGCCATTTGAAGAGTGAATCAGCAGATGGAAGACCTCTCTCTGTACTTCCGACTTATAAATAAATGAATAAATCTTTTTAAAAAAAGGCAATAGAGTCAGCTCTGGAGGCAGACAGACGTGGATGTAAAAGCTGCCTTCACCCTGCATTAACTGTGAGAGTTTGAACAAGTTACTTAGCCTCTGAACTTTGGGAAGTAGTGTTTCAAGGATTAAATGAGACAGCATATGTAAGGAGACTATTTATGTAAAGATATACAGTAGAGATAACTAGAAAGATACACTATGAAAGGAGACATATACTAGTAAGTTCCTTTCCCATTCAACTGATCTCCTGCCTCCAAGTTCTTTCTCTCCAATGTATCTGGGCTTAGCAAAGCACATCAAGTCAACAAACATTGACTGCCTGGTCTTTAAAGACTTTGTTTAGGTGTTAACATTCTCAAATGCTGCCTTGACACCTCACACAAAAAATCTTCTGTGGAGTAGAGCCCTTGAGAATCAATTTGCAGTTTTCCTTTCAGATCTAATCTGCAATTGTAGGCCTCCCAAATCTGCTTATTGATTCTCCATGGAATATACCATATTCTCTTTCTTTCTTTGGGATATTATAGACCAGTGATTCTTAAACTCCAGTGCACAGCACAGTCACCTGCAAGGCTTGTTAATGCACTGATTGCTGGGGTCCTTTCCCCAAAGCTTCTGGTTCATTAGATTGGGGGGGGGGGGGGCAAGAAGTCACATTTTAAACAATTTCCCAGGAGAAGCTGATACTTTTCTAAGAGACCCAAAAGGCATTCAGTAAAGCAGAGTGCATGTGGCTAACACTGACCCAAAGTCCTCAGGGAACCAGATGGCCGGGAAGTGGTCCAAAATTAAGGTCTGTTTGAATGCTAGGACACATTCCTGTGAACAGCCACTGTTAAGAGCTTCCTGAACTCTGACAAAGGAAGATAAGGAACATACCTGCTGGTTCTGTAGTGTATTCAATCGAGAATCAAGTTTCTTCTTTTCAATACATAGATCATTCATCTGATGAAGCTTTTTGGTGTGTTCTTTTGTCTTCATCATTAGTTCCCATCGCATTTGAGCAATCTTTTCCTACCAGGATAGATAGAAGCAAAATGGATTAAGCAAATAAGATGGGAAACAGAGAAAAATAATCATCTAGAGTTGATCAAAACCATCAGATAAATGGAGCCACAAGTCAGAAGTCCGTATGAGAATGCAAACAGAAGCAATTGCACCATGTCTGGCCTGATTAAAGATGAGAAGAGGGGCCGGTGCTGTGGCACAGTGGGTTGAGATGCAGCCTGCAGTGCCAGCATCCTATATGGGCACCAGTTCAAGTCCAGGCTGCTCCACTTACAATCCAGCTCCCTGGGGGCTGGCACTGTGGTGCAGAGGGTTAAAGCCCTGGTCTGAAGCCTGGCATCCCATATGGTGCCGGTTCTAGTCCAGGCTGCTCTTCTTCCGATCCAGCTCTCTGCTGTGGCCTGGGAAAGCAGTAGAAGATGGCCCAAGTCCCTGGGCCCCTGCACCCACGTGGGAGACCCGGAGGAAGCTCCTGACTCCTGGCTTCAGATCGGCGCAGCTCCAGTCATTGAGGCCATTTGGGGAATGAACCAGCGGTTGGAAGACCTCTCTCTGTCTCCACCTCTCTGTGTAACTCTGTCTTTCAAATAAATAAATAAATCTTTAAAAAAAAAAAATCCAGCTCCCTGCCAATGCACCTGAGAAAGCAGTGGAAGATCACCCAAGTTCCTGGATATCTGCACCCATGTGGGGGACCCGGAAGAAGCTCCTGGCTCATGATTTCGGCCTGGCCCAGACCCAGCTGTTTGCAACCATTTAGGAAGCAAACCAGTAAATGGAAGATATCTTTCTGTCTCTCCCTCTTTCTCTGTAGCTCTGCGTTTCAAATAAATAAAGATCTTTTTTAAAAAAAATATTTTTAAAATAAATAAAAATCTTTTATCTGAGAGGTAGAGTTACAGAGATAGAAGGAGAGAGAGAGAGAGGGAGGGAGAGGGAGAGGGAGAGGGAGAGGGAGAGGGAGAGGGAGAAAGAGAAAGAGAGGGCTTCCATCTGCTAGCTCATTCTCCAATGGCCACAATGTCCAGAGCTGAGCCAATCCAAAGCCAGGAGCCAAGAGCTTCTTCCAGGTCTCCCACGTGGATGCAGAAGCCCAAGTACTTGGGTCATCTTATACTGCTTTTCCAGGCTATTAGCAGGTAGCTGGATTGGAAGTAGAGCAGCCAGGACATGAACCGCCACCCATATGGGATGCTGGTGCTGCTGGCCCCTAAATAAATAAAATAAATCTTTAAATAAAAAAGATGAGAGGAATTTAAGACTGTTCAAGGAAAAAAGTTGGTATAAATAAGGTAGATATTGTTGAAGAATGAAGTTAATATGCATTACTGATTTCTGGTACTCATTACTATAAAGGAATGATGATCATCTAAACAACAAACTTTCATATATTGCTTTCTCCCGCAGTGATCCAGGATCCTCAGGGTAGCTGGCTGGACTGGCCATATATCCGTGACTTTCTTTTGTTCTCTTGTAGCTCCAACAAATTACAGGTAGTGGCTCTCTTATCTGAAATGCGTGGAACCTGAAGCATTTCAGATTTTGGATTTTGAAATATTTACATATACAAAATGAGGTATCTTGGAGGAAGGGACTCAAATAAACACAAAATCCATTCATATTCACATACACTTAATACTCATGCCTCAGGACAGTTTGATACAATATTTCTAGTGCACCTGTGTTTTGACTGTGACTTGTCATATGGGGTCTGGTATGGAGTTTTTTACTTGTGGTATTATGTTGGCACTCAAAAGTTTTGGATTTTAAAACATTTCAGGTATCTAATTTTCTGAGTGGGGTACCCAACCTATATTTTAGATTTCACATATTACCTCCAGCATTAGTCTGATAGATACCAATTCCACTGACACAGAAGTCTAAGTAATTTTCTTCTTTATAGCACAGTGGTCCATCTTGGGTTAGTAAAGATAAGACAGGGCCACTGGACAAGAAAGCAATAGGAATGTTCCCTCCCACCCTATGTGCTGACTGGGAGAGTCCTGATGATCTGTGGGTTCTACAGCAGCTCCAGACTCTGAATCAGGCTGGAACAGGGCATTGTGTCATGTGCTAGGAACAATATGTGAGCATTAACATTTTTCAAGACCCTAGCAAGCAAACTGTCTTGTTACAAAGCTTATTACTCAGATATAGTTTCTAATTTCCAAGCTGGAAGAGCATGCAAAACTATCCAATAACACAATTAGATTTTTTTAAAGGATAGTAGTTCCATCTCTAACACTCAGCGTATGTATACATGAATTCAGACTTCAAAGTGGTATCTCTATAATCTTTTGCACCATTTTTTGCATCATATGTATATGTACCTCAGACCAGAAAACCTGCTGGTGCTGATGCTCTCACTCCAAGATAGGGAAGTTCTTCCCACTAAGTGAACAGCAGAGACCTGGGAGAGCCAACTTGGGCCCTTAGACCCAGCTCCAGCTGAGATGGAGCCACCTAGAGCTCACCAGGATATCCTGCCTCTGCCCAGAGTTGATCACAGAAGATCACTGGCCCTCTCCTCACCTCCCACATCTTCATTTCCTTCGCATTCGATAGCTCCTTTCGAAGTTTTCTGATCTTTAGTTCCTCAAGAGTTGTGTTCACAGAAAGGGTCTGAAGGGCTTCCAGGTCTATCACACGGCCAAACTTGCTGACCATCAGTTGGCGGACTGTTTCTTCCATTTCTAGAAGAAGGCAACCACTGTCTCAGAGTGACCAATGGCTTCCATTACTAATCGAGTATCACCACTGGCCGTAAAACCACAAGGAAGAGCTTTTGCAAGATGACAGAAGACTGCATGCTATCAGCTGGCTTTCTTCTGTGGCTTCTCACCTGCTGCTTTTCTCACTCACACAGTGCCCGTTCCTACCTCTGGTGTCTTTTCATCTTCAAAATACTGTGTAAAAGTGACTCTTTTTTTCCCAGCTGGCTTACACAAGCTGACCTGCCCCTCCACAGACTGTTAACAGGTTCCAGCTAATTATAAACTTTGCAAGGTTTCTTGTTTTTATTGATCTCTACAGCATCTAGTGTTAAGAACAGAGCAAGCATTTACAATAGAAGCTCCCATTGTACTCCAAGTTAAAATTCAAGTCCTAGCATAGCTAACAAGGCCCTCTGTGGTCTGCCCTACCCTGCTCTGCTATGTCCCCCACCTTCTTTCCCACCTTTCCCCTACATTGACTCTACTCCATGCTTCAGTGTGTTTCACAGGATGACACAGGGCACAATATTGTTATAAAGTTCTAAAGCAATACATTATTTGGAAAAACACATAAGTGTGTTAAAATCTATTTTAAAAGAATGGGAATGCTAAACCCAGAATGGGAGAGTGGCTACCTCTAGGTGTTGGGAGACAAGACAGAGAATGGGGTACAGTACACACAGAGAGACAAAGTAGTGTTGGCAGTGGTGCTGCATGGTAAATCCATGGAATTCCTTTTGTTCTAACACTTGATAATGTATGTTCAAATACCAAAAATTACAAAAAGTATTTCAAAAGTTAATTATCTTGTCCTGGAGTTACCTCAATTCCAGATGGCTTAAAAATGCACATGTGTGGTGCTGGCACTGTGGCGCAGTGGGTTGAAGCTCTGGCCTGAAGCACCGGCATTTCATATGGGCGCTGGTTCTAGTCCTGGCTGTTCCTCTTCCAATCCAGCTCTCTGCTATGGCCTAGGATAGCAGTGGAAGGTGGCCCAAGTTCTTGGGCCTCTGCACCCTCGTGGGAGACCTGGAAGAAGCTCCTGGCTCCTGGCTTTGGATCGGCACAGTTCTAGCTGTTGCGGCCATCTTGGGAGTGAAACAATGCATAGAAGACCTCTCTCTCTCTCTCTCTCTCTCTCTCTCTCTGCCTCTCCTCTCTCTGTGTAACTCTTTCAAATAAATAAAATAAATCTTTAAAAAAAAAAAACGCACATGTGCTCGTGGGTGGATCCAAGATGGCGGAATAGGGAGGGAACTTACTGCTCTAGTCTAAGGAAAGATAGTTTTTAAAAAGTGGAGTGTAGTCTCAGGGAAGAGTTAGGGAGAAGACAGCAGAGGAAACTCCATGCAAACCAGAGGGGCACTGTACCTCCATGGAGGGTGTGGATGTGCACAACTCAGGACCCCAGCAGCCAAGAGCCCCAGCAACAGCTTTAGAGAGAGGTGAGACCAGACTGCAGCAGCACAGGCCACTGGCAATAAAGCTGTGGGAAGAACGTAGCATGGGCCCGGCTTGGAGCCCTGTGTGGTACAGTGTACCTGCCAAATAGAGGAGAAAAAAAGCAGGCACATTTTTCTTTCCCCAACCATCCTGCACAGGAGTCCTCTAACAAGCCAAGAGAAGGCAGGCACCATTTTGAAAATATGTAACAGCTGCACCAGCTTGTGTCTGCACACCCAGGAACCAGCCGAGTAGAGATGCCCGAGTATGGCTGGGAGAACTGATAGGGGGCCGGGTGCTTGTGAATGTGGGAGAGTTGTGTGCTGGACTGTGAAAACACTATGGCTGCATGGGAGGGCACAGGGTGTGGCTGAGACTTTGGGCAGTCACTGTGGGTGGCTCCACATGCTTGGGGCTCACTGATTCCCTCTTGAGGGTCATTGCTGTGGGATCCGTGCTCATACCAAGGACTGCACAGATGCTTTGTGTGGTTCCTGGTGCAGCATGGACAAATATTGTACTCACTGGGGCTAGCAACCAGGCTCTGGTCTCTTTTGAAGGAAGGAGGTGAGCATTGAGACTATACCAACAGAGCAAAACAAACCTCCCCTCATATTAAAAAAGAGAGAAAGAGAGAAGAGAGGGGAGAGAGAGAGAGAAAGAGAGAGAGAGAGAGAGAGGAGATTAACCATGCCCAACCTGGGTGTCACCTTGGACATTCCCTTCACCCTGGAACACTGAACAGAGCTCCCTGGCCACACCCACCACATGCCTCTAGGGACTCACTGAAAAAGCAGACATTCCACTAAGCCACAGAGGCATAGCAAAAGATAAAAACCATCACAGGGAAAAACCAAAACAAAATAAAAAAGAAACAAACAAGTATCTCTACAAATGCTGAATAATAAATGCAGCAAATCAAGAAGCAATATTAAGGAAGACAACATGATGCCCCCAAAGGAACACAATACTTCAATACTAGAATGTGAAGATGAAGAGACTGAAGAAATGCTAGAAATGGAATTCAAAAAATTGATCAAACGATTACTTTGAAAGCATCAGAAGCAAATCTATGAACTAATAAAATCCATCCATAACATGAAAGAAAATTTCTCCCATGAAACTGAGATCTTAAAGGGAAATCAAAATGAAATCTTGGAAATGAATAATTCAGCAGAACAAATAAAGAATGCAGAGGAAAGCTTTAACGACAGACTCAGTGAAGCAGAAGAAAGACTGAGTCAGAAGACAAATCTCTGGAAATTTTACAGTCAGATCAAAAACAAGAAGAAATTAGAAAACTAAAAAACACTGTTGGAGATCTACAGGATACTATCAAACAACCCAAAATACCAGTCTTAGGAGTTCCTGAAGGCATGGAAAGAGAGAATGGATTAGAAGGCCTTTTTAGTGAAATAATCACAGAAAACTTCCCTAATTTGGAGAAAGAAAGGGACATCCAAGTTCAGGAAGCACATAGAACTCCTAATAAACATGACCAGAAGAGATCTTCACCACGACACATTATAGTCAAACTCTCCACAGTAAAGCATAAAGAAAAGATTCTAAAATATGCACAAGAGAAATACTAGATTACTTTCAGAGGATCTCCAATTAGATTCAAAGCTGACTTCTCATCAAAAAACCTACAAGCTAGAAGAGAATGGTGAGATATATTCCAAGTCTTAAGAGAAAAAAACTGTCAACCCAGAATACTGTACCCTGCAAAGCTCTTATTTATGAATGAAGCTGAATTAAAGGCCTTCCATAATAAATAGAAATTGAAAGAATTTGTCACCACTCATCCAGCTTACAAAAGATGCTTAAAGATGTGCTACACACAGAAACACAGAAACAGGGCCATCACTATGAAAAAAGGTGAAGGCAGAAAATCTCCCTGTAAAAGTACAAAGGAAATTCAAAGTAAACAATAGGAATATTTATGGAAAAATGGCAGAGCCAAATCATTACTTATCAATAGTCACCTTGAATGTAAATGGCCTCAACTTTCCAGTTAAGACACAGATTGCTGGAATAGAATAAAAAACAAAAGCCATCTATTTGCTGCCTACAAGAATCCATCTCACCAAAAAAGACACCCACAGACTGAAAGTGAAAGGATGGAAAAAAATATTCCATGCTAGCCAAAAAAAAAAAAAAAGAGCTGGGATAGCCATCAAAAGACTTTAACACAAACTGTTAAAAGAGCCAAAGAAGGACACTATATAATGATTAAGGGATCAATTCAACAGGAAGATGCAACTACTATAAACGTATATGCACCTAATTACCGGCACCTGGATATTTAAAAGAAATGTTAAAGGATCTAAAGGGAGATGTAGACTCCAATACAATAGTAATGGATGACTTCAATATCCCACTTCCAGCAATGGACAGATCAACCAGACAGAAAATCAGCAAGGAAACAGTTAATGGACACTATAGACCAAATGGACCTAACAGATATCCACAGAACTTTCCATCCAACAGTCATAGAGTATACATTCTTCTCAGCAGTGCATGGAACTTTGTCTAGGATTGACCACATACTAAGCCATAAAGCAAGTCTCAGCAAATTAAAAAAAAAATGAAATCATAACATGCATCCTCTCTGGCCACAATGGAATGAAGCTGGAAACCAGCAATTCAGGAATCTCTATAACATATGCAAACACATGGAAACTGAACAAAATGCTCCTGAATGAACAGTGGGTCACTGAAGAAATCAAAAGGGAAATCAAACAATTTATGGAAACAAATGAAGATGACAATATAACATATCAAAACTTATGGGATACAGCAAAAACAGGGTTAAGAGGAAAGTTTATAGCAATTGGTGCCTACATCAAGAAATTGGAAAGGCACCAAATAAATGAGCTATCAATGCATCTCAAAGACCTAGAAAAACAACAGCAAACCCAACCAAAAAAAGAAGAGAAGACCCAAATCAATAAAATTAGAGACAAAAAAGGAAATGTAACAACAAACACCACAGAAGTCAAAAGAAGCATCATAAATTACTATAAAGAGCTGTATGCCAACAAATGGGGAAAACTAGAGGAATTGGACAGATTCCTGGACACATAAAACCTACCCAAACTCAGCCATGAAGACACAGAAAACCTAAACAGAACAATAACCAAGAGAGAAATGGAATCAGTAATACAGACTCTTCTAACAATGAAAAGCCCAGGAGCAGATGGCTTTACTGCTGAATTCTACCAGAAATTTAAAGAACTAACTCCAATTCTTCTCAAGCTATTCAACACAATTGAAAAGGAGGGAATCCTCCCAAATTCTTTCCATGAAGCCAGCATCAACTTAATTCTTAAACCTGAGAAGATACATAAGCAAAAGAGAACTACACACCAATTTCCCCGATGAAAAAGAGACATAAAAATCGTTAACAAAATACTAGCCAATCGAATTCAATACATCAGAAAGATCATTCACACAGACCAAGTGGGATTTATCCCAGGTTTGCAGGGATGATTCAACATTCACAAATCAATCAATGTGATACATCACATTAACAAATTAAAGAACAAAAACCATATGATTATCTCAATAGATGCAGAGAAAGCATTTGATAAGATACAACAAGATGAAAACTCTAAGCAAATTGGTTATAAAAGGAACATTCCTCAACACAATCACGGCAATTTATGACACACCCATGACAGCATCTTATTGAATGGGGAAAAGCTGGAAGCATTCTCACTGAGATCTAGAACCAGACAAGGATTCCCACTCTCGCCACTGCTATTCAATATATAGTCTTGAATGTTTTAGCCAGAGCCATTAGGTAAGAAAAAGAAATCAAAGGGATACAAATTGGGAAGGAGGAAGTCAAACTCTCTCTATTTGCAGATGACATGATTCCATATATAGGGGATCCAAAAGACCCCCCTAATAGGCTATTGGAACTCATAGAAGAGTTTGGTAAAGTAGCAGGATATAAAGTCAATACATAAAAATTAACAGCCTATATATACACAGACAATGCCACAGTTGAGAAAGAACTTTGAAGATCAATCCCATTCACAATAGCTACAAAAGAAATCAAATACCTTGGAATAAATTTAACCAAGGATGTCAAAGATCTCTATCATGAGAATTACAAAACATTAAATAAAGAAATAGAAGAAGATACAAAAAAATGGAAAGATCTTCAATGTCCATGGATTGTTAGAATCAATATCACCAAAATATCCACACTACCAAAGCAATTTACAGATTCAATGTGATACCAATCAAAATACCAAGGACATTCTTTTCAGATATAGAAAAAATAATGCAGAAATTCATATGGAAACACAGGAGACCACGAATAGCTGAAGCAGTCTTATACAACAAAAACAAAGCTGGAGGCATCCCATTTCTAGATTTCAAGACATACTACAGTGCAGTTATAAACAAAACAGCATGTTACTGATACAAAAACAGATGGATAGGCCAATGGAACAAAATAGCAATGCCAGAAATCAATCCATGCATCTACAACCAACTTATCTTTGACAAAGGAGCTAAAACCAATCCTTGGAGAAAAGACAGTCTCTTCAACAAATGGTGCTGGGAAAACTGGATCTCCACATGCAGAAGTATGAAGCAAGACCTCTACCTTACACAAAAACCCACTCAGAATTTATTAAAGACCTGAGTCTACAACCAGATACCATCAGAGTATTAGAGAACATTGAGGAAACCCTGTAAGACATTTGCATAGGCAAAGAGTTCTTTGAAAAAACCCTAGAGGCACAGGCAATCAAAGCCAAAATTGACAAATTGGATTACATCAAATTGAGAAGCTTCTGTACTGCAAAATTAACACTCAGCAAAGTGAAGAGGCAACTGACAGAATAGGAAAAATCATTTGCAAACTAAGCAGCTGATAAAGGATTAATAACCAGAATATATAAAGAGATCAAGAAACTCCACAACAACAAAATAAACAACTCAGTTAAGAAATGGGCAAAGGACTAAAAATAGGCATTTTTCAAAACTGGAATCCCAAATGGCCAACAGACATGAAAAAATGCTCAGGATCACTAGCAATCAGGGAAATGCAAATAATCAAAACCACATGAAGTTTTACCTCACCCCCCACCCCACCCCATTAGAATGACTTTCATACGGAAATCAACAAACAACAAACGCTGTGAAGGACGTTGTTAAAAAGGGTACTCTAATCTACTGTATTTTGGAATTTAAACTGGTAAAGGCACTATGGAAGACAATATGGAGATACCTCAGAAATCTGAATATAGACCTACCATATTACCCAGCCACCCCTCTCTTGGGAATTTACCCAAGGGAAATGAAATCAACATATGAAAGAATTATCTGTACCCTCATGTTTATTGCAGCTCAATTCACAATAACTAAGATATGGAATCAACCCAAATGACCATCAACTGAAGACTTGATAAAGAAATTATGGGATATGTACACCATGGAATACTACAAAGCAGCTAAAAAATGCAATCTTATCATTTGCAACAAAATGGATCAAACTGGAAAATATCATACTTAGTGAAATAAGCCAGTCCCCAAAGGACAAATGCCATATAGTCTCCCTGACCTGTGATAACTAACAGAGCACCTAAAAGGTGGATGTGAAATTGAAACTTTGAGAAGCAATGACTTTGAACAGCACTTGTCTTGACTGTTGAAGAGCAGTTTTTTCCCCCATATTATTTGTTGAACTCTTAACATAGAATTAATCATATGTGTATAAAGTTAATTGAAAATAGATCTTAGTAAAAAAAAATATGAATGGGAATAGGACAGGGAGGCAGTGGAGGGGTGGGAGAGTGGGTTGGAGGAAAGAATCATCATGTTCCTAAAGTTGTAATTATGAAATGTATGACGTTTGTATTCTTTAAATGAAAGATTTATGGAGGAAAAAACTGCACATGTGAAGAACACTAACAGATGAAACTACAGAGAATTGCCTTTTTTCTACTTGATAAACATTGCATGAATGTATTGTATATAACCTGTGGTTTTGAGATTTATTCACCTAAATGGGAAGATATATAAGAAGATAGATGGATAGTGAAATGGCTAACTCATTAATATATGCATTATCTCACAGATAATTCTTTTGTGGTGAGAAGACTTAAAATCTACTCTCCTCACAATTTTCATGAGTGTAACATTATTATTAACTATAGACACTATGTTGTACAATATCACTCTCCAATTTATTTCTCTTAATGGGAATTTTATCATTATTTTACCAACATCTCCCAACACCCTCACCTCCTCCCAGTCCTTGCTAACCACAATTCTACTGTTTCTGAGTTCAACTTGTTTATACTTCTCATATAAGCAAGATCATATGGTTCTTGTCTTTCTGTGCCTGGCTTATTTCACTCAACATAATGTCTTCTAGGTTAATCCACAGTGCCACAAATGACAGTATTTCTATTTTAAAGAATGAATAGCATTCCATTATACTGGGGTTTGAGGGGGTGTGTCTGTATCACTCTCTAGTGCATTCACCTTTTATGGATACTTAGATTGATTCCATATCTTGGCTGTTGTAAATAATACTGCATGTAAAATGGGAGTGCAGATATCTCTTCAAAATATGAGTATTGACTTAATTTTGTTCAGATATATACCCTGTAGTAGGATTGCTGAATCAAAAAACATCCTAATTACTTCAAAATAGAAAAGAATTTCTTAAATAAAACAGATCACCATTTACAATGTACAAATCATACACAGATTGGTAAAATATAATATGTAATGATTTAGGGACTTAAAATATCTGTATCCCAAAAGACACACTGGACAATGAAGGCATGTCACAAACTAGAAGAGTTTTGATGGACAAAAATGAATACACTATATTTAAAAATCCCTAAGAGCAGTAAGAAACAAAAAACATAAATGAGAAATGGGCAAAGGATACAACAGGAAAGGTACAGAAAAAGAAAAGAGTAAATGCCAAATGTATGTGAAAAAGTTGCCAACCATCATGGAATTGTGAATTAAAAACTTAATTGAATATATATGGCATCTATTGGGCTGGCTTAAGGCAAGTAGCGGACACACAGGTTCTTACTATATTAGCCTATATTTTATTATACAAAGAAAAATTGATTATACGACAAAAGATGTCCCCTTTTAAGACAGGAGCATGATCTTGGTGTCAGAAGAGCTGGGAAGTGGAAAATGTGAACTTACTCTTATTTTCTCTCAGTGGTTGTGAACCTGTGATAACTGTTTTCAAAGTTGGAGACAGTTGCTCAAGAGGCCGCTCTTACGAATGGGTGTTGCTGGTAATCATGGTCTTAGATACTCACTATGTATAGTTTTGGCCATCTCTCTCTTTTCCCGGATGAGCTGTTTACGCCTCTCTCGGCATTCTTTGTTAAGCTTTTGCTGCTTTGAATTTTCTTCTTGGAGCTGACCGATTCTTTCCTGCAGCCGTCCCAAGGAGTGGTTAGAGAAGACCAAAGTACCAGAAAGATCACTAGGGATTTCTCCAAATACCATATACTCTATCTACAAAGACAAAATGAATCAAAATTAAAAAAAAAAAAAGACAGATTCAAGTTAAACGCAATGTCACAGGGGACACAGGGGAGTACTTCCTTCTCTGTCCCTTACTTAGGTCCTTGCTTTTGGGGTTCTCTTTCTCATCACCAAGTGGCAGTGTGAGATAAAGAGAAAGTTGTTGCCAGACAATAAGCCAAATCTTCTATCTCTGGAGTCAAGATTCTTCCCAAACAGATCATGCCTAATATCTACTGCATAATGATAGGCATATGGCTATAGAACTACTCTACCTTGAGTCAGCTTACAGAAAATAGATATAAGGCTAATCAAAGGGTATTTTTTTCCCTGAAATATAACTACTTCTCTTACCCTGACAAAACGGGATACAATAAGCCTTTTTTCTCATATATATACAAATTTATATATTTTTATATATATAAATTATATTTATATATATATTTACTATATGTATTTCTACAATTTACTATAATTTGAGTAGAGTGGACATTAACAAAGAGGGGAAAAAGGAGAAAATATTCCTGGTGTCTTGAGCTCACTCATTAATGACTAAAGATTAAGTAGAGCTCATTCTTGCATCACTCATCCACGTCTATTTACAGAGGGTGTAGAAAGAGTCGTGTGGGCAAGACCTCAGATTTCAGCCGCTAGGACACTCATTCCCCTCTTCAGTCATCAGTGCCTGATTACTCCAGACCTAAAACGACGGAACTTCCAAAGAAAGAGGCAATCTGACGACAGACAAGAACAGTTGGGGTGTGTCGTCAGTCTTCGAGTAGAATCGTCAGCAAAGGACCACAGTGTTCCCCACTGGCGACCCCTGAATCTTCGCCTGGGAAGCCCCGAATGTGTTAGCCCTTCTGCTCCGACGGCGCCGGGCGCCCTCTCCAGCACGCCGCACCTGGTGGAGCTTGAGCGGCACGACCACCAGCAGTTCATTCAGCCGCTGCTGCTTCTCTCGCTGATAGGCCTCCAGGGCCTCCTCTGCCGCGTTCAGATTCGTGGCCACAACTTTCACCTGGAGAAATTCAATTAGTACACACGTCAGGTGGTAAATGAAGGCCCCGGGGAGGCGCTGCGCGAGCCAGGTCTGCATGTGAGGCTGCGATCGCACGCATGGGCCCAGGCTGCAGCCCCGGACTGGATGTTATTCTCTCCTCGCCAAGTGATGATCTGCACCACTGTTTGAATCGTTCCTACGTCCCTAGAGCTTATGTAGAGGTTTTGTGAATAACAGCTCCAGAGGTATAATTTTACTTCCCTTTTATTTTCTACGTGACAAGCAGCCTTCAGCTGCTGAATGTCTTTGTCAGAATGCTGGGAATCCTGTTTGGTTATAGTAATTGCAATCAAATAAAAAAAGAGTCATTGAAAGCAATGAAACTACTAACTACAATATTTCTAAAGCACATTATTTACTGCCAAAAAAAGTGATAGTTTTCCAAATCATTTCCTATTGTGGGAGAGATAAAGCAATCTATCAAAAATATGTCTGAATATGAATCAAATTAGGTGATGTTGCAGCTAGGCGGAAAGGGAGCAGATATATGGTAAAACCAGTGTTATTCCAGAAGCTTAGCTTAGCGACCTCCAACATGGGATGTGTTCACCCCAGAAGGCCAACAAAATGACCTACTGGGTGCAGAAGGAAAGCGGCAGTTTCTATTTCTATTTATTTTTATCCTGATCTTTTAAGTTTACTTTGTGTGAATGGCTCGTAATGTACAAAGCATACTACAGGTTGAATATCCCTTATCTGAAATGCTCAGGACCAGAGTGTTTCAGATTTTGGAATTTTTTTGGGATTTTGGAATAGTCATATAGACTTCATAGGATGATCATCCCTTATCCAAAAAATTCAAATTCCAAAATGCTCTGAAATCTGATATTTATTTTATAAAATGGAGGCTTACTCTGTAGTACAATAGTTCATTAATACATTTCATAAATAAATACAATAGACCCCCTATGTTCTGAAGCTCATTCCAAAATTCCCAGAAAATGCTTGAAACCCCAGACAGTACTGAATCACATACCACAACATACATAAACACACACACATACACACATGTATGTGTGTATATATGTTTTTATATATACTATGTTTTCCCATACTTATATATACATTTATTGTAGGGGTAGGTACTTCACTTTTTTTTAACCTATAGAACTATGTAATTTATTTATTTTTTATTTATTTATTTATTTTTTTAAGGATTTATTTGTTTACTTGAAAGAGTTACACAGAGAGAGAAGGAGAGGCAGAGAGAGAGAGATAAAGTCTTCCATCCTCTGGTTAAGTCCCCAATTGGCCACAACAGCCAGAGCTGCGCCGATCTGAAGCCAGGAGCCAGGAGCTTCTTCCAGGTCTCCCACACGGGTGCAGGGGCTCAAGGACTTGGGCCATCTTCTACTGCTTTCCCAGGCCATAGCAGAGAGCTGGATCAGAAGCGTAGCAGCCGGGTCTCAAACCAGTGCCCATATGGGATGCCGGCACTGCAGTCAGCGGCTTTACCCATTATGCCACAGCGCCAGCCCCAGAACTATGTAATTTAAAAAGTTTGGAGACAAATGATTGAGACAAAGAAAGTTCAATCATGGAAAGGGCAATGGGGCTGGTGTTGTGGCTCAGCAGGGTAAGCTGCCAGTGTGACAGCCACATCCCATATAAGCACCAGTTCAAATCCCACCTTCTCTGCCTCTGATCCATCTCCCTGCTGATGTGCCTAGAAGGCAGCAGAGACTGGCCCAAGTGCTTGGGTCCCTGCTACCCTTATGGGAGAGACCCAGATGGGGTTCCTGGCTCCATTGGACTGGCCCAGACCCAGCTGTCATGGCCATTTGATGAATGAAGTATCAGATGGAAGATCTGTCTCCCTTTCTCTCTGTCACTTTGCCTTTCAAATAAAATCTTTTTTAAAATATTGGTTGTTTTTTTTTTTTTAAAGAAAAGAGTGATGTCCCCCACAACAGCTGTGCAGAAGGAGCAAAAAACCTAGACAGAACATTTGGAATGTTTCTTCTCTGAGAAGTGCTAACAATGTGGTTGTCATGAAAAGCCAATATTTTAGTGGGAGATTGTCACCGTACTTTTTTAGACAAGGTATCATATTCTTTTTTGAGGTTATCAACAATTTTCTTTTCTTCAACTAAGGCCTCCTCAATGTCCAGCCTTTTCTCGCGGAGTTGAAGGGCCAATTCAAAAAGAGCTGGGTCACAGCCTGAAAAGAGAGTTAAAATTAAAAGTAGCCCTATTGGTAATGGAACTTGGTAGCTAAGGGTGGACTTTGGAGCTTTGGATTTAATAATGTGCATCTGGGGATCCCTTGGGGCCAGCTGCCACTATGCTTACGGCTACCGTGTTCCAGGTAGATATTATTGACTGTATTAACAATCATGATCGTATTGGTAATAGAACTGATGTTCCCGGCAGTACTCTGAGCCAGGCTTTGTGCTGGGCCCTTTATGCCCATTATGTTATTCACGGCTCGCATACTCTGCAAGCTAGAAATGACGCTTCCTACTTTACAGGTAATGCAGCTAAGTAGCAGGAAGCTGGCATAACTGGTGTTCAAGTGCACTATCCGCATTATTCCACTCTATTAGACTAAGAGCCACACTTATAAAGAATATAAAAGTTGAGTACTAAAATGTATTTAGGAGCCTCAGCTGTAGCCCTAGTTCTACCACTTCACTAGTGGTAGATATCATTCAAGTCAATTAATCCTGATGTAGTTGCATGACAAGGTTTTTGTGCTCTCTTGCATTCATGAATTCTATGACTTTAAGAAGATTCCTGTTTTCAAGATATAAACTTTGAGATCAAACTTAAAATTCAATTACAATTTTATTTGAAATACCCAGAAAAACAAATCACAGGTCCAAAATATTGGGGTTTCTTCTATTTACTATCCAGACTAAGAATTACATTTTAGTTGCTTCAGACTGGATTTACCAGTGAAAACTATAAATATAAACTGCCAACCATTTCCAGAAAACTGGTACAAACTGCTCTTATAAAACAGATTTGAAATATGAAAAATGGAAGGGGTTTGTCAAAAAAAAGGGCAAGTGTAATGTCATGTCATTTATAACTCTGAATTACCAACTGGTGATTGTCTGCAGATTATTTGTCATTCATAAATGGTTGCCTGAGGGAAAAGATAATAAATTATTGATAAAGCCCCAAAAAGTATTCATTCAGCCATACTTTCTACTCTTTAAACCACCTTTCCCTGACACTTTGTTATCAGAGAACTGAGACACATAGAAAAAGGACCGCTCGGTATTGTCAGTTCCATTCACACTGCACAGAGCACACAGCTTTGTACAACTCACTCGTTGGGCAGATGGAATCATCAAACACCTCATCTTCCGATCCAGACTCATCTTCATCACTCTCCAAGCTGGATTCTTCCTCACTTGATTCCTCACTTTCTTCATCTTCATCTAACGAGACAGGGGGACATTGATGGGAGAGAAATTCCTGTGCTTAACTAAATACCACATTTCTTAAAGTAAAGTATTTTTCAACGAGACAGTCAGTAGGAAAATAACGAACAGGTAAGGTAGGAAATTACTCAGTATTTTTAGAAGAGTTTAAAATGTCTAAACAGACATGGAGATCAAAAACTCAAATGCTTCCAAAAGGCTGTGCAGTTCTTATCAATGCTACAAGTCAGAGGGGGCTGAGACCAAGTTGCCAAACTGCTTGTGCTGTAACTTACCTAACACACATGCTTGGTGAAATAGGCCCCAACTTCCTAAATCACAGAACGCTTTTCCTAAGTTATCTGAACTGAAGCTATGTGATTTATAGCCTGCATTTAACCTATTTGGTACGCTTTGCTGCCACTGCCACAGTGGGAAGGTGTTTGATTTCTACATGCTGCACTAGATCCCTTGGAGGAGTTATGTCAACAAACGCTCTTTCTTTTGACAAAACTCGAAAGCTTCTCTGAGTCCTCTTTCTGCCTAGTTACTGAGCTCTGCCCTTAGCCTGTTCAGTCCCACTGTGGTAAGATTTCTGCTGAGTCAGTTTAGTAAAAACTCCCTCCTACCGTTGCCATCTCATCCCTCATCCTCCATACCTTATTGCCCTAACATGAAATCCTTTCAGGACAGTTTACAAAGAATAACCCTGACATTTAGTAACATTCTCTCCATTGATTCCCACCCTGCCCCTTGCCTGTAAATCTCTACTTATCCTTGTTGTATTCAGGGTTGAGCCTGTTCTTTCTCCCCTAAAACAAAAACCTCACTGTAGTAGTCCCCTGAATACACCCTACATTATTATTGCTCTTTAACAATTGTCATGAGTATGTGTTTCTCTATACCATCATATACAATCTCTTATAAAATATAAAGATTCCTGAATACTAAGACACACTGTTCCCAAAATTTGGATAAGGGGTTGTAGACCTCTCCACTCTACCATGTCTAATTTTCTTTTAAACACCTTGAGGCCATCCATGAACCACAGGTCATCAATTTGCAATTTATATTTTATGGAATTTTATATCAGAGGTAAGAGATGGACCTCATACTTTCTAGAATATTTCTGGTTTTTTGGGTAAATATTTATTTATTTCAAAGGCAGAGTTACAGAGGAGTTAGAAAGAGAAAGATCTTCCAACTACTGGTTCACTCCCCAAATGGCCACAATGATCAGGGCTGGGCCTGGCAGAAGCCAAGAGCCAGGAGCTTCATCTGGGTCTCACAAGTGGGTGTCAGGTACCCAAGCCTTGTGCCATTTTCCACTGCTTTAGCACATTAGCAGGGAGCTGGATCAGAAGCAGAGCTGCCATATGGGATGCTGGTGCTGCAGGCAGTAGCTCAACCCACTGCACCACAGCAAATGCCCTTAGAATATTTCTTAAATTTAAGATTGCTCTTAAAATAACTTAAAGAGGCTGGCACCATGGCTCACTTGGTTAATCATCCGCCAGCGGCACTGGCATCCCATATGGGCGCCGGGTTCTATTCCCAGTTGCTCCTCGTCCAGTCCAGCTCTCTGCTGTGGCCCGGGAAGGCAGTGGAGGATGGCCCAAGTGCTTGGTCCCCTGCACCCACCTGGGAGACCAGGAGGAAGCACCTGGCTCCTGGCTTTGGATTGGTGTAGCTCTGGCCATAGTGACCATTTGAGGGGGTGAACCAATGGAAGGGAGACCTTTTTGTCTCTCTCACTGTCTAACTCTATCTGTCAAATAAAAAAAAAAAGAGATCTGTACCACCATATGAATGAATCAAAAAAAATAAAAAAATAAAAAGCTTCTAATTTGATCTTAACATTTTTATATAAAAATGTAAAATTGTTTTATTAAAACAAAGTACATCTTTTTTTCTATTTTTCTCATAAACAGAGCTAAATATACATGCAAAACAAACATAAGAAGATTCTGGAAAGTGGAAAGAAAAAAGTAGGCCAACTATGCACCTCAGAACCTGAGGAATTACATTGTAGAAGGTTCCCTGGGGCTTCTTTTAGTTTCATATATCTCAGATTTGAAGACTAATAGGTTGGCAACCTAGAAATACCAACAGATGTAAATATAAAGATGCAACAAAGGACTGCCACTTTAGTCAAAACATAGTAAAGGCTTTTTATGACAAATAGCAAAAATCATATTGAATGAGGAAAAGCTCATTTCCTCTAAGATCTGGAAATGGACAAGGATGTCCCCTCTCAAGACTTTTATTTAATGTAGTACTGGAAGTTTTAGCCAGTGCCATTAGGCAGGAGACAGAAAAGGGAAACTATCAGGGGAAGTGGGAAGTTCAATTATCCCTGTTTGTAGATGACATGATTCTATATAGAGGAAAACAAAAAGACTCCAACAAAAGACTATTAGAATTGACAAGTTCAGTAAAGTTGCATGATAAAAAAATCAATACGCAAAAATCAGTAGTATTTTTATATACATTGCCACAGAAAAAATATAATAATCTTATTCACAAAAGCTGCCTTGCAATAAATTTAACCAAGGATGTAAAAGACCTCTACAATGAAAATTAATGCTGAAAGAAATTGAACACAACACACAAAAAATGGAAAGATCATCCATGTTCAGAGATTGAAAGAATTAGTATTATTAAAACATCCATATTATCCAAAGTGACTTACAGGTTCAATCCAATCTCCAGCAAAAACACCAATGACATGCTTCACAGAACTAGGAAAAAAAATCCTAAAATTTATAAAGAAAAAAAAGATCCTAAACAGTCAATGCAATCTTGAATAAAAAGAACAAAGCTGGAGGTATCTTGATAGCAGATTTCAAGACATAATACAGAGCTATTACAACTAAAAACAGCATGGTACTAGCATAAATACAGACACATGGACAAATGGAACAGAATAGAGATCACAGAAATTAGTTTATGCATCTACAGTCAGTTGATCTTTGACAAAGGTGCCAAAGACAAACATTTATCTTTAATAAATGGTGCTGGTAAAACTGGATATACATAAGTAGAAGACTGAAATTTAGGCACACCACTCCACGTCTCACACTAAACAAAAATCAACTCAAAATGGATCAAAGATGTAATTGTAAGATCTGAAGCTATAAAACTACTAGAAGAAAGCATAGGGAAAATACTCAAATGTATTGGCATCCCAACAATATTTTGAATATGATCCCAAAAGCACAAGTTACAAAAGCAAAAGTGGACAAATGGGATTGTAGCAAACTAAGAAGCTTCTAGAGAACAAAGGAAATAATCAACAAGTTGAAGAGAGAACAGAATGCAAGAAAATATTTGCAAATTATGCATCTGAGAAAGGATTAATATCCAAAATAAATAAAGAACTCAAGAAACTCAAGAGAAAAAGCAAACAATCCAGTCAAGAAATGCACAAAGGATCTGAATAGCTATTTCTTGGAAGACAAAATGCAAATGGCTAACAAATACATGAAAAAAATGCTCTAGATCACTAGTCATCAGGGAAACACAAATCAAAACCACAGAGAGGTATCATGTCACTCTAGCCAGAATGGCTATTATCCAAAAGACAGACAATAACAAATGCTGTCAAGGACGTGGAGAATAGGTAATGTGGTGGGAATGCAAATTAATACAGTCATTATGGAGAAAACCATGGTGATTCCTCAAAAAAAAAAACTAAAAATAGCTCTACTATATGATTCAGTTATCCAATTCCGGGTGTATTTCTGAAAGAAATGAAATCAGCCCGCGAAAAGAGATATCTGCATATTCCGCTCACTGCAACACTATTCACAAAAGTCAAGCTATGGAATCTATCCAGATTCCCATCTAATTCTTTTTCTTTTCTTTTCTAATTGTTCTTGCTAATACTTCTAATACTATATTCAATAACACTGGTAAAAATGTCCATCTTTATCTTTTTCCAGATCTGAGAGGAAATGTGTTCAGTTTTTCCTCATTCAGTATGATATTGGCTGTTGGTTTGTATATATTGCCTTACTAATTTTGAGGCACGTTCCTTCTATACCCAATTTGTTGATGGCTTTTACCATGAATAGATAAGAAAAATGTACACAATGGAATTTTGTTCAGCCAAAATATGAGAGAAATATTGAATTTACAGCAACATGGATATAACTCATTATAGTCTAAGTGAAATAAATCAGACACAGAAAGAAAAATACATTTTCTCTCATATATAGATGTTAAAATAAAATTCAATCTAATTTTAGAATGGCGATTGCTAGAAGTTGAGAAGGTGAGAATGAGGGATAGAGTGAGGTTTAATAACAGGTACTAAAACATAGATAGAAGTTACATGTTCTGGTATTCCATAGCACAGAGGGGGAAACTATAGTTTATAGCTGCATATAGTGTATATACAACATAACATAGTTTATAATGTATTATTACTATATAAAGAACTGGAAGAGAGGAGCTGGTAGGTTCCAAACAGAGACAAGAGACAAGGAATTGGCAGGCTAATTGCTTAGTTTGGTTGGTTTATGCTGTGTATATGTACTGGAATATTGTACTGTAATATAAAATGTCCGGGTTGGCACTGTGGCATAGCAGGTAAAAGCCACCGCCTGCGGTGCCGGCATCCCATATAGGTGATGGTTCAAGACCCAGCTGCTCCACTTCTGATCCAGCTCTCTGCTATGGCCTGGGAAAGCAGAAGATGGCCCAAATCCTTGGGCCCCTGCACTCATGTGGGAGATCTGGAAGAAGCTCCTGGCTCCTGACTTCAGATAAGCTCAGCTCCAGGCATTGCGGTCAATTGGGCAGTGAACCAGACTCCCCCCCCCCCCCCCAGTAACTCTGCCTTTCAAATAAATAAAATCTTTACAAAAAATTATAGAAGTTGAATGAGACTCAAACAGGATAAATCTGAAGAAGTCTACACCAAGACACATCATAATCAAATATCTGGAAACAGAAGACTAAGCAAGTCATCAAAAGAAATGTGACACCTTACCAGTAGTGGGCACACAATTTGAATATCAGTTTCTCATCAGAAATAATAGAAGCCAGAGGATCCAAGATGGCTGAAAACAGAGGCCCTGTACTTGCCTCCACCACCGAGAAGAACCAGTACAAGGGAAAGACTGTTTTTCCAGGAGATTGACGGAGGGAAAGCTATGGTAAAGCAGCGACAGGAACCAGAATCAGCAGTGGCTCAGAAAGCCAGCAGAGAGGAAAACAGCACACTGCAGCTCCTGCCCTGGATCCTCAGCTGTGTGTGTGTGTGTGTGGACACGCGTGTGTGCACATGTGCATGTGGGGGCGTGTGCAGAAAGCTCTGCAACCCCTGGCCATCACTAAAGACGGGCAGTCCTGACTACAGGAGAATTCCACAGTCCTCGCTGGCCTTAAATCCAGTCTAGAAAGCTGACTGGGATGGGAGCCAACTACTTTACTCCAAAAACGGAAGCCACATTGCCTATCTCTGTCCCCAAAGCACCAGACTCAAGTTGCAGCAGTAAAGTCACAGCTGAACTCCATTCTGTCTTAGGGATCAGCAAACAGTCCCTTCACCACCAGAAGTCCCCAGAGCCAGTGGCAGGAAACATCATGGAGCACACAACAGGCCCTCTGCATCCTGTAGCTGCAGGATTATTGGGCACAAATGCCAGAGCCACATTTGCTCACTCTCTGCCTGATCTGGGGAAGTTCCCTCTGCTTCTTGGGGCTTGGTGCCAGTATTAGCACACACATGAGCTGGAGGGTCTGAGCAAGTCCCTTCTGCATCTCTTAGCACAGGGTGCTGGGGACTATGGCACATGCCCCAGCCAGCCCTGTGGGAACTGGTGGCAGTCCCTTCTGTGTTCTGTAGCTCTGGAACTATGGCTGTTGGTGCTACAGTGCCTACAGTAACTTGTATTTACCAGTGGGACCTAGAGGGCCCAAACTGCATTCCTCTACTTGAGGCTTGTGGTTGCCAGTCCATAATGTTCAGGATAACTGGCACTAACCTGTGAGACCTGGGTAAGGATTCCATTGCATACTGCAGCACAGGACCAGGGCTATTTGTTCTGTAAGTCCCAGGGATGCCTGCACTCTGCACTGGGGCCTGGGGCAAAAGGCTCTCTTTTCATTCTTCTGCTTGAAGCCTGTACCTGCTAGTTCACAACACCGGGCAAAATGTGCAATCAATGGGTGGGACCTGGGTGAGGTACCCTGAGAGCCCTGCAGCTCTGGGAGTGGGACTGTTAGAACTGTATTCCACAGTCACCCCAGTTCACCCCGGGGGATCTAGGCAAGGACCCTGCTGCATCCTACAGCTCCGGATCTGTGACTGCTTTTCTTCTAAGTCCCAGGGACAACTATATTCATCCGTGGAGATTAGAGAAGGCCTTACTGCATCCCCAGTCCAGGCCTGTATCAGCTAGTATACATTCACCAGCATAACCTGCGACCAACCTGGATTGACACAAAAGAGTCTGCAGCTCCGGGAATGGGACTGATGGAGTTATATTCTGCAGTCACCTGAGCTCTCCCTGTGGGACCTGGAAACGACTTTCTGCACTCTACTGCTCCAGTGCACAACCCCCAGCACAACCTGTGCGTTAAAAATAAGACCTGGGTAAGGTCTCCTCTGCATCTGGGATGGTGACTGCTAGCTATATAAGTCTTGGAACACCTGAACTTGTTCTGTGGATCTAGACAAGGCATGCTACCTGCCCCGCAGCTCCAAGACTTAGTACTATATTCCTCAGAGTCTTCGGAACCTGCCGGGTCCTAGGGAAGCCTACACCTGCATTCCGCTGCTCCAGGCCCACATCTGTCAGCACACAATCCTCAGCATGACCTGTACCCACCCTGTGGGACCTGGACAATGCACCCTTCCCAGCCCCCCAGTGCTGGAACTAGGACTTTTGGTGCTATGAGACCCAGTATCATCCACATTCACTGGCAAGATGTGGGGAAGATCCCACCCACATCGCAAAATTCCAGGGCCACAGTTGTTGGTGCCACAAGCCCCAGCATTCCTAAGCCTTGACTGGAGGGACAAAAGGACAGTCTCCTCTGGGCCCCATGTACCATGAATGTGGCTACTGCCATCATACGCACTGGCAATGACTGAAATCATCACTCGGCTGTCTGAAGACACGCACCTTTGGAAGCTCATGTCCATTTCAAAGCCATAAACTGCTGCAGATTAGACAACTGTGACACTCATAAATAATGCTGATAGTAATTATAGGTGAAGAAATCAGAGTTTTTGCTTTGGGGCTCACTTAGAACTGAAACCAAAGCAACTTCTCAACTCACACCCTACATGCCAGCTGAGTAAAAAGTCATTTCCAATGAGATCACCATAAAGAAAAAGGAACTGTTACACCAGATAATGCAGACACCAAACTAAACTGACATGAATGAAAATGAAAATCCAACTTACCAAAATGTGTATAATGTAACTAACATAGTGCTAATGTGAATTTACAGTACTAAATTAGAAAAATTTGAAATCAATAATCTAAGCTCCCTTACCTCAAAACCTAAAAACAGAAGTGCAAAATAAAGCAAAATTGAACAGAAGTAATAGACCAGTAAATATAAGAGCAGAGATCAATAAACTTCCAAGAATTATAATAAAAACATTTATCCAAAGAGTTGGTTTGTTCTTGAAAAAAAAATCAAATTGGCAAACTTCTAGAAAGAGTGAAAAGAAAAATGAGAAGCAAAGACATGTTACCAATATAAAGAAGGCAACAGGGGATATTACTACATTTAAAAGGTAGACAGTAAAAGGGGAAAAAAGAAATAGCATGAACAACTTTATACATAATTTTGGCAACTTAGACAAAAAGACCAATTTCTCAAAAAAAATTATCATGACTCACTCAGTATGAACCACAATGTTTGAAAAACCCTATAACCACTAAGAAAATTGGATATCTTAAGTTTAAAATATCTTCTTAAAGGTTATTTAGATACAAATAGTTTCACTGAAGAATTAAATGAAATTCTTATTTAAAGAATTACTACCGGGGCCAGTGCTGTGGGGTAGCGGGTAAAGCTGCCACCTGCAGTGCTGACATCCCATATGGGTGCCGGTTTGAGTCTCAGCTGCTCCACTTCCGATCCAGCTCTCTACTATGGCCTGGGAGAGCAGTAGAAGATGGCCCAAGTCCTTGGGCCTCTGCACCCACGTGAGAGACCTGTTGGAAGCTCCTGGCTCCTGGCTTCGGATCGGTGCAGCTCCGACCATTGCAGCCATTTGGGGAGTGAACCAGCAGATGAAAGACACCCTACTCTATTTCTCCGCCTCTCTTTCTGTGTAACTCTTTCAAATAAATAAACATTTTAAAAAAAGAATTATTACCGATTTTACACAATATCTTTCAGAACATGAAAGAGGAGAGGATTTCCTAATTCATTTTATAAAGCCAGTATTACCCTGTTACTAAAACCAGACAGAGACAGTGCAAAAGAAAGAAAACTATAGACCAACGAATATAGACACAAAGTCTCTAAGCAAAATATTAGTAATAGAATTTAGCAATATTTAAAAATTTTTACATTATGCCAAGGAAGGTTTATTTAATCCACCAAGTTAATAAACTAAAGATAAAAATCGTATCATTACCAATACAGAAAAGTATCTGACAGAAGTCAGTACCCATTAATGATAAAATTTTATGAAAAATAAGAACAAAGGGAATTTCCTAAACCTGAAAAAGAGCATCTATGAAAAATCGACAAGTAACACTATGCTTCATGCTGAATCTTTCCCTCTTAATATCAGGAATAAGGCACGGATGTCAGCTCTCAGCACTGTACAGCACATTGGTAGATGATCTAGTGGTGCAGTAAGGCAGGAAAGGGAAATTGCATTCAGATTGGAAACAACTGCCAATATCTGCATATGAAGTTATTCTGTACAAAGAAATTCCCAAGGAATCTACCCCAAACTTCCAGTCCTAGAAAGTAAGGTCATGGGACATGAGGTAAACATATAAAAACAAACTATTTCTGTACATTAACAATATACATGACACACCAAGATTAAGAATATAATACTATTTAAGATCACTCAAAAAATGAAATATTTATGTGCAAATCTAACAAACATGAACATGAACTGTACAAATGTTGAAAAGTATACAATGCTGATGCAAAAAATCAAGCACCTAAATAAATGCAAAGAAACTGTGTCCATGCACTGGAAGACTTAACGTAGTAAAAATGCTAGTTCTCCTCAAGTTCATAAGTTTAACATAAATGCTATAAAATGCCAACAAGAATTTCTAAAGATATAAACTTGATTATACTAAAATATGGAATAGAAAAGGGACTAGACAAGTGACACAATTTTGAAAAGGAAGAACAAAGTAGGAGGAATTATTCTGATTTCAGGACTCAAAATATAGCTAAAATGATCAAGACTGTAGCATTGGTGGAGGGATAGACACAGATCAATGGAACAGAACAGGGAATCTAAACAAGGATCCACACAAACATGCCAAAGTGATTTTGACAAAGATCAAAGGCAAGTCAGTGGAAGAGATAACTGTTTCAACAAAGGATGCTATGTCAAATGAAAAAAAAAGTTAGAGATCGGGAAAACGATCTGCAAACCGCACATCAAACACAGGACTAGTATCTGGAATACACAAAAAACTCTCATACTCAACAGTGAAAAAGCAAACAATCCTATTCGAACACGGACAACTGACATGAATAGACATTTTACCAAAGAAGATAAACAGATAGCAAACAAATGAAATGATGTGCTTGTTATACTAAACCACCTTATGTTGACCGATACTAGATACACATACACACAGAGATTAACTCCAGATGTTTAAAGACCTAAGGGTTTATAACCTCTCAACTCTAACTCCCACAGAGCCTCTATACATGTTGTAGTGAGAAAAAAAGGGGAGGAGTACCTAATAGGTCCCTTAGTTATTGCTCTATTTCACATTAATGAGAGAAAAATGGGATCATCTGTGAAAAAGATATACAAACCGGCATCTCCTTCAACCTCCTTTTTCTTTACCCTCTTAATCTTCTTCTTTAGGACTTTCATGAGGAAGTTAGCAAATTTATTGTTTTCTCCAACGGCTGCTTGGAAACCAGCATAAAGTGCCTTTTCTTGTTCCTGGAGCTTGGTGATTTCAATCTTTTTCTCTTCCATCTCCTTAAGAGTTTCACTTATTTTCCACTAAATGAACAAAAACAAGAACAATTGACAGATAAAATACATCTGAAACACCAGGTTCTGAGGGCAATGTATTTTACAACACAAAGGTACAGTCCATAAACATTTTTAAAAAAATTCCTAGGCCGGCGCCGCGGCTCACTAGGCTAATCCTCTGCCTTGCGGCGCTGGCACACCGGGTTCTAGTCCCGGTCGGGGCGCCGGATTCTGTCCCAGTTGCCCCTCTTCCAGGCCAGCTCTCTGCTGTGGTCAGGGAGTGCAGTGGAGGATGGCCCAAGTGCTTGGGCCCTGCACCCCATGGGAGACCAGGATAAGTACCTGGCTCCTGCCATCGGATCAGCGCGGTGCGCCGGCCGCAGCGCGCCAGCCGTGGCGGCCATTGGAGGGTGAACCACCGGCAAAAGGAAGACCTTTCTCTCTGTCTCTCTCTCTCACTGTCCACTCTGCCTGTCAAAAAAAAAAAAATTCCTAAGAAAATATTTTTTTGCATTCATTCTCACTTATTTGAAAGAGAGAGAGAGAGAGACAGACAGACAGACAGATGGAGGGGGATCTTCCATCCACCTGTTCACTCCCCCAATTCCCTGCAATGGCCAGGGCTGGGCAGGTAAAGCCAGGAGGCTGGAACTCATTCCAGGCTTTCCTCATGTGTCAGGAAGCCATGTATTTGAGCCATCACCCCTGCCTCCCAGAGAGTACATTAGCAGGAGGCAGAGTAGCCAGGACTCAAAACACACTCTCTGAAATTGGATGCTGGTCTCCCAAGTTATGACATAAACTACTGCTACATGTCCATCCCCTCCCACCAAATATTATGAGAAGTTACATTTCTGATATTTGCAGAATCACCTATTCATTTGGTTAAATTTTCATAATTCTTTTATAAAAATCAATTTGGTTGATATCAGCTTTTTAAACTTTAGCTTCCTCAAAAAAGCTCTAAGTTAAACAAATTGGGTGGCCAGTGCTGTGGCATAGAATGTTAAGCCCGCCTGCAGTGCCAGCAGCCCATGTGAGCACCAGTTCATGTCCCAGATGTTCCTCTTCTGATAAAGCTTCCTGTTGATGATCTGAGAAAACAGTGGAAGATGGCCCAAGTGCTTGAGCCTTTATACCTATGTGGGAGACCTGGAGGAGGCTCCTGGCTCCTGGCTTCGGATCCACCCAGCTCCGGCCATTTGGGGGAGTGAACCAGTGGATTGACGACCTCTCTTTCTCTCTCTGTCTTTCCCTTTCCCTCTCTATAACTCTGCCTCTTGGATAAATAAATAACTCTTTAAAAAAACAAATTGGAATTTTTACTGGTATGTGAATGTCAGTTAATATTTTGGCATGTGTGGGTGCATTAGCTGAAGTTATTTTTGTACTGCTATATTTTAACTAAAACAAAAAAGATGCATCAACTCTAGTGAAGCTGATATACCTAAAAGCTACTACCACTATTTACTGTATAATATCTGTTTAATGGAATCCTTCTTTTAAAAAAGATAGTATAACTTACTTCTTTAGATTTAACATTTAGATACAATAAAGAAACTCCATTTTCTATGATATTAAGTTACATGTTATACTGAAATCAGCTATTGTACTTAAGAAAGCTACTAACTTCTTTTACAGTCATGTTTATAAGGGTAAAATATGATTAAAACTCAATTTGTTAAGACTTTTGAATTCCCTAAATACACTAAATAAAAGGCTCACTTTTGAAAAGTTTCATTTTCACAGGCCATCAAAGAAGGAGGTACCTTTCTCTGAAGGGAGGAGAGAACTTCCACTTTGACTATGGCCTTGTCTAAATAAGATCAGAGTTGGTGAACTCAAGAGGCTTCCAAAACCGTGGCAGCTCATGACAAGAGCCTCGGGTGATTACTGACATCATAAATAAGAGTGTCAATTGTTAAATCAACAACAGGAGTCACTATGCACTTACTCCCCATGTAGGATCTCTGTCCTTAATGTGTTGTACTATGTGAATTAATGGTATAACTAGTACTCAAACAATACTTTATGCTTTGTGTGTCTGTGTGGGTACAAACTGTTGAAATCTTTACTTAATAAATACTAAGTAGATCTTCTGTATATAAAGATAATTGAAAATGAATCTTGAAGAATGGGATAGGAGAGGGAGTGGGAGATGGGATGGTTGAGGGTGGGAGGGAGGTTATGGGGGGGGGGGACTGCTATAATCCAAAAATTGTACTTTGGAAATTTATATTTATTAAATAAAAGTTAAAAAAAGTTTCATTTTCCTTTCTTACAAAATATGGGCTCAAATTAAAAAAAATCAGAGTCATTTCTCTGTGACCAACGATGCTAAAACTGGAGAGCAAGCAGATGTAATGGGAAAAAAAGAAGAGGAGAAGACAAGAAAGAGATGAAGACAAGAGCAATTGGGGAAATGAAGTTAGGAAGAAAAAGGAAAGAAAAACAAATCCAGTCCCTTTCATAAGGAAAGGAGCAGCTGGCTAGGCGTCTGCTGCTGCTCTCACTTGCATGTCCTGTTCCTCTTTGTCTAGTGAATTCACACGCTCTTGAAGTATGTTCTCCTGCTTTTCAAAATTCTTGAGGAGAAGCATCTCTTGAAATAATGTGAGATGATGCAGGTCAGATAATTTCATCTGGGTGTCCAGTTTCAGCTTGTGATGTCTCAGAAGACGAAGTTCTGCATCAAAAGTGATAATCAGCTCTTTGATCTGAGGTGGAAAAATGATTAGAGAATATGTTAGAAGAATAGGTAAAAGTATTTTTACAACCATCCTGCAATGTTAATTTGTTTCAAAACATCTTTTTGCAATACACCCTTATTATCAATAGGGAAGTGTGTGTGTATGTGTGTGTGATATCACATAAATAATTAATAGCATTAAATGTACATAAGGATATTTACTAAGAAGTAGAAATTCTGTAATTACATATCTCCTGGCTATTTCTTTATCACTGATTAAACCAAGAAGGATCTCCTTGCTGTACTTTACAGATATGATCTCTTTGTAGGTAATATTTGTTTTTATTTATTTTTTAAAGATTTTATTTATTTGAAAGACAGTTACAGAGAGAGGTAGAGCCTGGTTCACTCCCCAGATGGCCACAACAACCAGAGCTGCGCCAATCCAAAGCCAGGAGCCAGGAGCTTCCTCCAGGTCTCTCATGTGGGTGCAGGGACCCAAGGATTTGGGCTATCTTCTACTGCTTTCCCAGGCCATAGCAGAGAGCTGGATCAGAAAAGGAGCAGCTGGGACTAGAACCGGCACCTTTATGGGATGCTGGCGCTTCAGCCCAGGGCTTTAACCCCAGGGCTTTAAGCCACAGAGTCGGCCTCATGTGGGTAATATTTGTATCTGTCTCCTCCCTATTGTCCAACAGTTATCTCTATCTTGCCTTCCCCAATTAGGTATTTTCACCATGACTTCAGTAAGACACCAAGTAACTGAAGAAAGGATTTGTCCTTCATTCTTAGCCAGCTTTCCAGAAAGAAAGAAGTTTTACTTTTAAAAAAAGATTTATTTAGTTTGAAAGTCAGAGTTACTAAGACGGTGGGGGGTGGGGGGAGAGAGAGAATCTTTCATCTGCTGGTTCACTCCCCAAATGGTTCCAACAGGAAAAGCTGGGCCAGGCCAAAGCTAGGAGCCAGGAACTCCATCTGGGTCTCCCACGTGGGTGGCAGGGGCCCATCTTCTGCTGCTTTTCCCAGGCCATTAGCAGGGAATTGGATTGGAGGTAGAACACACCAGCACCCATATGGGATGCCGGTGGTGGCTTTACCCACTCTGCCACAATGCTGGCCCCCAGATAAAAGTTTAGAACTCCAGTGGCCTGGGAAGAGCACAGTGCTTTTTCAGAAGGTCAAAGACGGAGAGGAAGCCAAGCCGTTTGTGAGTGGTGAGCTGGTCAGGATTTGGGAAAGGTCAAATAGAGAAATTTACATAATAAACAAGAAACTCAATCTCGTTCTTCCCTTTCCCTCTTTTCTTTTAGCTTTGTATGGGAACAGATTTGCCCCTTACCCTGTTGGACAAATACTGTTGCATGTACAGGTGTTTAATCTCATCCCTCTTCATAATCTCCAGCTCCACATCAGTTGGCTCTGCTTTTTCAAATTCTGTTAACTTTGGAATATCCAAATTGTATGCAGACGCTCTTGATGATCTGGATATAGAATCTCGTGATGTAAAATCCCCGTTCTTTCCAGATGAGGGCTTGAGGAATCCTCCACCTGAGCTTCCAGACCCTACCTGTTCCACTTGGGATGAATTTTGATCCCGACTTTTCATACGCTGCCGCTTAAACCTTAGGAGAGTTTCCTCATCATAGTGAAATCTCCTTTCCGGAACTTCTTCTGGGTAGATCTGAGGCACCTGGGGAATGGGGATGTGCTTGGATACGTCAAGAGACAACTGAATGTTCTTCAATTCCTGCACCAGGCACTGTATTTCATCTATAACTGCCACTTTAAGGTCTCGAATGGAGAGGATGCACTTGTTCATGTGCATTTTCTTGCTGTGGGCCTGAAAAAATTAAGAGCAAGGAAGCAAAATGACAATGCTGTCACAAAGGATAGTCTTAAACGTCACTGGTTCTCATCCCTTGGCTGGAAAGCTGAGCAGAAGTTTAAGATAGACATTTATCTGATTAGCCTTGTTCACCACTGTTACCCTCTGCTCCAACTTTCAGGCTTTTTCACCATTGTAGCCTCTCTAAGATGGGAGGCCAGAATGTGATCTCTGGTATCCCTTTGTTTTCTATGATTAGTTCTCTTCGGCTGGCTTATAGGGGTAAAGTGCCTTGTCCTCCTTCAGCACTGCACGGAAGTCAACCTGAAGCTTTGTGCTTAGCTGGATACGCTACCACAGGGAGGCGGAAGCCATTGTCTTCCCCTGCTAGAACTTCTAATTCCTTTGGCTTAGACTCCCCCAGGCTGCCCACCATGGTAGACTCTGTTCATTCTGCATTTTGGCCACACAATTACTGTTACTCCTTGTGTAGGCAAGGTCATGATCCTGAATTTCAGTATCAGGTCACACCAAGAGATTCCAGGATCCATTCTTGGTTAATTTTCCATTAACCTAAACCAAGTGCACCACTGCCTCTAGACACAGCAAGGGGCTATACATACCCATTGCTCCCACATAAACAGCTGTCTCTCTGGCCTGTTTCCCAAATGCCCTTACCAGAGCCTAAGAGCACATGCAACCCTACCTTCTAGTTGGTAGTTGGGTCTGAAGGCCACAGGGAGTTACTTTGCATAAATACACAATTTTTAAAAAAATACAAGATCAAAAGGTACTTCTTCAAGAAATCATATCCAGCTATCTATGTGTTTACTATCTATGAAACAAAAACACTGTAGCAAGATAGTAAGATATTTTACATACTTGGAAAATAAACCTTTAAAGCATTAAAGTTTAAACTCAAAAGCCAGAATTTTAAGGGCTATAATGCCCTCTTTTGAAGAGCCCTCTTTACATATCAACTTTTTCTTTCTGGTTCTCTAAATATCACACAAACCTAACACTGATTGAGGGCAGGAGGACATATCAATACAGTTTTTTTCTAAATGTTTAATACTTTTCAATGATTTTGAACTTGACCATGACTATAATGGTCACTTATTGATTCTGCCATTACATTAACCTTAAGAGGCAGATTAGATATAACTTATTATTAGTTCATAGTAATATCCTTTTTACAGATGAGATAACTGAGACACAGGGAGACACACAAGACTTAGTAGAAGTCACAAGGCTACTAAGCAGCAGAGATGGGAATAAAGCTCTGCTCTTCTAACTTCAGAATAATGTGTTCTATGTTATTTGATGTTACAATTTAAATAAAGTAGATTTCAGCATAATTCAACTGAATTCATTCAAGACATCATGCCTATCCATCATCTTTGGTAAGATTATGAAACTTCAGGTTGAATGACTAATAAATTGTGGTCGCATGAAACCTAGAATCTGAGATATAAATAGTAAGCAATAGCCAGCAACTTTAATAGTTAGCAACTTTGGTAGATAGATTTAACACAATAAAAAAATTATAGTCCTAAGGGCACTTCTCTATGATGAAGAATGAAACATGATGGACAAAGAATTATTTTAGATGAACAACTAGCAAAAGAAGCCAAAGATCACTAATAAAATGTCTAAAATGTCCATTTCTTATCAGGAAAGTATAGTTAAAAGCCTGTACCACAGGATGTAAAATATCTTTGGTAATATAGAAAAAGATATTTCTTTCTCAGGAAACTTTATTTCCACTTGTTAGAAAATCATAAAATATTCAAATATACTGTGATATGATTGGCACCCTCTCCAGTGTGATGGCTTGAACTGTGCAACCTGCACAGCTCTATGAGGTGGTCAAGTATCAGATCCTCCTAAACAGTAGCTCCAATGCCTTTGAAGCTTGTAAATGTGAACAGTCAGGTGTCAGGTTTAAATGGCGATTAGGAATTAGTATAACCGGAGGAAGAAACTTTAAGAAAATGAGAACTGGAAACCATGATGACAGGAAACAGTTTGAAAGAATGCAGAGAAAGGAATATCTACTAGTAGGCTAAAATTAAGTTGCCTACAAAATGTTGAAAATCCACAAAGAAACACTAAACAATGGCCTTTTCCTAGAAATCCTTGGTGGCCCATGGCAGTCAAAAAATAAATCCAATGAGAATTTGTTAGACTTTCAGAGGTAAAAGATCCACAAAATGCCAGTTTCACCCATGAAACTGGTAGGGAGCCATATAATTAGTGTGAAAGCTGGTTTTGCCATAGAATGTGACAAATCTTAAGCAAATCTCTCGTCTCCCTAGGTCTCAGTCTCCGCTCTTGTAGAAAGGGCATTCTTGATCATCATCAAAGTCTTGTTTCAGTACTGAATTTCTGTGGTATGAAATGTTAGTAGTACTAAAATTTACAGGAATTTAAACACAATTTAACCCCCACCCCAGGGCCCTTTCTCGTCATGAAATCTGTAGGGAAGTACCAGCGAGTCCAGGTGTCCCAGTTCCTCCTCCTTCTTGGCAGCGTTTATTCTCATATGCTCTGGTATCTTATAGTCGGGGGCTGTCTTTAGATTGAAATCTCCCATAAACACTTGGGCTTCTTTGATGGCTTGGACATCCTTGGGATCCTCATAGTCATCATCAGGCTTACTCTTGTATCTACCAGAGAAATAGACAACCCGGATACCAATAGAGCAACATGCCTTAATTTATCTAGTTTCGATAGGTACAGTTTCAAATTCAGTCCTGAAACAAAAGTACAACTCTGAGTGTCTGACGCCACTTTTGTCTGTGGGGCACAAGCATTTTAAAAAGCTAATGAGTATTTCTAAAGCTGCCCAACTAAAATAATATATAATTAAACAAATAAAAATCAATTAGCAGATTGTATTGAGATCACCTGAATCACTGTTAGGCTTTCAGTCACTTCTAAGTAATTCACATTAAAATTTTCTTAATAGAAATTAAACCCTAAAATTGAATGTTTTTTTAAAATCACTAAAAAGTCCACTAGACTTATTTTTGTTACATAGCAGTTTTTAGAAAACTTTCAAAAAAGCCACCTAGCTCAAGATGATAGCATGAACATATATATTTGCCTCCCCCCCTTCCCAAATTCCATGTAGATGACAACAAAGAGGTACAAATACAAGAAGTAATAAATTACCTAGAGAGCGGAGAAGGGGATAGGAACTCATGAGAAAACCAGTAATACTGAAACACTTTGGGAAGATAGAAAGAAGACAAAATCATACTAATGAACAAAGCGGAACAGAGAAAACTACATGCCAGAATACCCACAGGAGAGGGCTATTGAAAGTCACAGACTTAAATATGAAGTAAAAAACACAAAACTTTTTAAAAGATTTTATTTGAGAGGTAGAGTTACAGACAGAAAGAGGGAGAGACACAGGGAGAGGTCTTCCATTTGCTGATTCATCCCCCAGATGGCTGCAACGACCAGAGCTGTTGATCCAAAGCCAGGAGCCAGGAGTTCCTTCCAGGTCTCCATGCATGCGCAGGGCCCAAGCACTTGGGCCATCTTCCACTGCTTTCCCAGGCCATTAGCAGAAAGTTGGATCAGAAAAGGAGCAGCCACGACAGGAGCTGGCCCCTATATGGGATGTTGGTGGCATAGTCAGTATGCCACAATGCTGGTCCCAAAACTTTTTTAAAAATATAAGGAAATCTTTAGACTCTAGGTAGGCAAAGTTCTTAGATTTGATAACAAAATGAAAATTCATTTAAAAAAATGACTATGTGGAGCCGGCGCCGTGGCTCAATAGGCTAATCCTCCACCTTGCGGCGCCGGCACACCGGGTTCTAGTCCCGGTCGGGGCGCCGGATTCTGTCCCGGTTGCCCCTCTTCCAGGCCAGCTCTCTGCTGTGGCCAGGGAGTGCAGTGGAGGATGGCCCAGGTGCTTGGGCCCTGCACCCCATGGGAGACCAGGAAAAGCACCTGGCTCCTGGCTCTTGCCATCGGATCAGCGCGGTGTGCCAGCTGCAGCGGCGGCCATTGGAGGGTGAACCAACGGCAAAGGAAGACCTTTCTCTCTCTGTCTCTCTCTCTCACTGTCCACTCTCCCTATCAAAAATAAAAAAAATTTAAAAAAATGACTATGTGGACATCAACAAATTTCAAAACTTTTGTTCTATGAACACTCTTGTTAAGGAATGAAAAGAAAAGCTAGATTGGGAGAAACTATTTTTAAACTACATATCTGATACAAGACCAGTATCAGAATATACAGAAAGCTCTCAAATTGCAAGAATAAAAAGGAAACAATTCCATTTAAACAGGAATAAAAGACATGAAGAGACATGTCATTAAAATATACAAGTGGCATTTAATAAGCAAATTAATTCACTCAGCATAATGTTTTCCAAATTCCTAACAGGGATCACATTTCAGTTAAAATTTAAACACTTAAGAATAATTGTGTGTTAATTACAGAGTTCAACCAATGGTACTAGAACAACAACAAAAAAAAAACATGCTGAGTGAAATAAGCCAATCCCAAAGGGACAAATACCACTTGTTCTCCTTGATAGGTGACAACTAACTGAGCACCAAAAAGGAAACCTGTTAAAGTGAAATGAACACTATGAGAAATGGTGACTTGATCAGCCCTCACCCTGACTGTTGATGAGCAACTTGATATGTTATCCCTCTTAGTATTTTTATTGTTTGTTCTACTTAATACTTTTGGTTGGATACTGTAATCAATACACAATTCTTCTTAAGTGCTGAAACTTAACTGAAAAGTGATCCCTGTTAAATATAAGAGTGGGAATAAGAGAGGGAAGAGATGTGCAATTAGGCACATGCTCAAGCTGACTTAGCTCAAACGGTAGAGTTAGAAACATACCAAGGGATTCCAATTCAATTCCATCAAGGTGGCATGTACCAATGCCATCTCACTAGTCCAAGTGATCAATTTCTGTTCACAATTGATCATAATGATAGGATCAAGAACTAAAGGGATCACATAAACAAGAATAGTGTCTGCAAATACTAGCTGATAGAATAAAAAAGGGAGAAAATGATCCAACATGGGAAGTGAGATACACAGCAGACCCATAGAATGGCAGATGTCCTAAACAGCACTCTGGCCTTAGAATCAGCCCTTAAGGCATGCGGATCTGGCTGAAAAGCCCATGAGAGTATTTCAGGCATGGAAAGCCAAGACACTCCGGGGGAAA
Organism: Oryctolagus cuniculus; assembly: GCF_051225735.1. NCBI lineage: Eukaryota > Metazoa > Chordata > Mammalia > Lagomorpha > Leporidae > Oryctolagus > Oryctolagus cuniculus. The sequence continues at coordinate 69,295,908 of NC_142870.1, forward strand.
AAAAAAAAAACTAAATGAAAGATCTCCGCAAGTAAGATCCCAGTGGAAAGAATGGGTCATCAAAGAAGGAGGTACCTTTCTCTGAAGGGAGGAGAGAACTTCCACTTTGACCATGGCCTTGTCTAAATATGATCAGAGTCACTGAACTCAGGGGGCTTCCATAGCCTTGGCAGCTCATGACAAGAGCCTAGGGTGATTACTGATGCCATAAACAAGAGTGTCAATTTGTTAAGTCAACAACAGGAGTCACTGTGCACTTACTCCTCATGTAGGATCTTTGTCCTTAGTGTGCTGTACATTGAGATTTAATGCTATAACTAGTACTCAAACAGTATTTTTCACTTTATGTTTCTGTGTGGGTGCAAACTGTTGAAATCTTTACTTAATATATGCTAAACTGATCTTCTGTATATAAAGAGAATCGAAAATGAATCTTGATGTGAATGGAAGGGGAGAGGGAGTGGATAAGGGGAGGGTTGTGGGTGGGAGGGATGTTATGGGGGGGAAGCCATTGTAATCCATAAGCTGTACTTTGGAAATTTATATTCATTAAATAAAAGTTTTAAAAAAATAAGCAAATTAAAAGATACCTTGTTAAATGAAACTACCTTATCTCACTTTTTTTTAAAGTTAACTTGAGATGGTTAGAAATAAAGGTGAAAGCCAAATCTACAAGATGTTAGAACATACAAAGACTACGATTATGATGTTGGAATAGATAACAGTTTATTTTTAGGTTTATTTATTTATTTGAAAGGCAAAGCATCAGAGATGGGGATCACACACACACACAGAGAAAATATTCCATTTATTGCTTCACTCCCCAAACAGCTGCAACAGTCAGGGCTGAGTTGGGCCAGCTGAAGCCGGGAGCCAGGAACTCCATCTGGGTCTCCCACATGGTTGGCAGGGGCCATTCATTACCTTCCCAGGTGCATTGATATGAAACTGGATGGAAAGCAGAGTAACTAGGACTCAAACAAGTACTCTACTATGGGGTGCCGGCATTGCAAGAGGAGGCTTAATCCACTGCACCACAACACCCACCACAACACTGGCCCCGAGAAGAATTCTTTAATCTTTAAAAATCACTCTGACTGTATTAGTAACATGGTAAATTCTTAAGGATCATAGAAGTTCCAACTAAAAGTATCACTATCTTAAAAGAACCAGCTGACTTGTCTTTAAGATCTCCAGCTTTGTTTCGACTTCTTTCACTTTCAGTTTCTTTTTTGACAGACAGTGAGAGAGACAGAGAGAAAGGTCTTCCTTTTTCCATTGGTTCACCCCCCCAGTAGCCGCTACATAACAATGTTAATAAATATCAATAGTTTTAAAGATAAAATTTGAGGCTTATATTCTAAAAAGATATGGATTTAGGTTAAAAAAAACTCACAGTTCCTCCCATTCTTTTTTTCGTTGCTGTATCTTATGTTGGGCCCTCTCAGCTTTTAATATAAGTTTCCTTGTTTTCTCTATTTGATTTTCTATCATAATCTCACTTAGAGTTCTAGGCCGAAATTTCTTCTCTTTTTCCATTATTGCTTCTTCTATTATGCTAACACTTTCATCTGTACAGAAAGTCAATATATTTTTCAGTTTTTTTAGACAAACACAAACTCTCAAATAGTGTTTTTAATCTGCCACATTAAAAAAAATCCTGAGAATATACAGAATTTTAAAATCAAAGTATTTATTGAGAAATTACTATGTAGTTCAACCAATTCAACTTATGATGGAGTAACTTCCTGACAAATCTATTATCAGTTGAAAATTTTTACCTAAAAATGCATTTAATAAATTAACTTACAGAACATCATATCTTAGCCAAGTCTACCTTGAATATGTTGGGAACACTTACATTAGGCTACCGCTGGACAAAGTCATCTAACACAAATTCTATTTTGTAATAAATTTTTTTTTTGACAGGCAGAGTGGACAGTGAGAGAGAGAGAGGCAGAGAGAAAGGTCTTCCTTTTGCCACTGGTTCACCCTCCAATGGCCACTGCGGCCGGCGCGCTGCGGATGGCGCAACGCGCTGATCCGAAGCCAGGAGCCAGGTGCTTCTCCTGGTCTCCCATGCGGGTGCAGGACCCAAGCACTTGGGCCATCCTCCACTGTACTCCCGGGCCATAGCAGAGAGCTGACCTGGAAGAGGGGCAACCAGGACAGAACCGGTGCCCCAACCGGGACTAGAACCCGGTGTGCTGGTGCCGCAGGCTGAGGATTAGCCTAGTGAGCCGCAGCACCTGCCATAATAAATTTTTTAATGTCTCATGTAGTTTATTAAATACTGTCCTGAAAGTAAAACACATAATGGTTGTATGAATGGTACACCTTCACAACATTGTGAAGCCAAAACATCATAGGAGAACCAGCATAAATTGGGGACCATCTGTACTGTGGAATGCCAAAATAAAGAGAGCCAAGATACAATGCTTGATTTTAAGGACCTTACTAAAAAGTTGGCAAGATAAGACATGTATATTAAACAACTTGAGAAAAAGATAAGTAATGATGGGAAACTGAGAAGGAGCATGTGATATAATGGTGGGACCGGGAAGAAGTGAGTCCTATTTGACACATAATTTGAGATGGCTTATACCAACTTAAGTAGTCTGTAGCTAATTTAAAAACAGGACAGAAGCAATCAAATCTATGATTTAAAAATTATGTGCTTTGTCAGTTAATAAGGAAATCCACTGGGAAATTATTCTATCCATGTTCAAGTTATATAACAACAGACTTGAAATACACATGATACAAACAACTAATAAGTAGATAGCTATGTAGTTGTAGGTCACTATTTCATAGTTCAAATATACAATATGGAAAAGGAAGAGTTCCACGTGGCTCAGGTGTGCAAGGGGAAGCCTTGTAACAAAAGTGTAATTTGAGATGGATACCCCCAAAACTGGTAGAAGTCAGAGAGGAGTATAGTGGCCACTCCAGCAGGAGCCTGGATGTAAAAGTATCAGAAATAATTAGGAAGCAGAAAGATGAACAATAGGTTAAGCATACAGGTAGAACAATGTAAGAAGGCACTACTGGAAACAGAACAGGAATAAAAACTGGAAAAGTTAAAATACCAAAATAGTAGTTTCAGAATTTATTCGAGAGGCAGATGGGAGACATTAAAAATTTCTCAGTGAAGAGGATGCACCAGCATTAACGTCAGTACTGGGCAACAGCCTTTATCTGGCCAGACTAGAGCAGCCTTGATCTCTTCTTGACTGGACTCTCCAAAATAGTTCAGAATTCCTGTTCTCCTCCTCCTCATCTGTAGACACCTTGTGAGCAGTTGCAACCAACAGGTTTCAGGGATTTGAGACACCGTTTTCACACCTGTCTTCTCAGCTTATCCTTCTGTTTAAAGCATATATTCTCAGAAAAGGGTTACATGCAGGTCTAGCCCCCACATTCAGCAATCTGGAAAGAAACGCTGCCTGGAAACAAGCATCCGGGGCAATTCTAGAGTATAGTCGGATGCAGGAAGTAAGACAACAGCAGCACCCAGTAGCCTCACCCATTCTCAGTCACATGACCAGGGTGGGTTTTCTTTAGCAACATACATCAATGAAGATGGCATGGAGCAGTTGTTACTCTCAGCCACACTACACAGCTCTATCTCTCCTGAGTATTTACTCCAAAGGAGATCATGATGGAAGGAAGGGGAAGAAGTTGAACTCTAGCCACCAAAGAAAGGTCAAAGGTTCTTCCTACAAAAAGACAATTCAGCTTTAAAATCTTAATAAATAAGGATTTAGCAGCCTTCTTGTCATTTAAACTACCTGTATCTCTCCGGCTATCCTTTTTTCCAAGTCCCTCTTTTTCAAACCTCTCAAATTTGCTTTGTCTTCTCTCTGCCTGACTTGGTCGCTTGAATTTGGAGTACTTGGAAGGCTTCACCAGCCTATAGGAAGATATCTTGTGGTCACTTTGGATGGCATGAACGACAACAACATCACCTTCCAATGCATCACGAAATCTGAAAAAAATAAAATAAAATAAGTATTTTCAATAGTCACCTTTTTGATCACTCTGTAGTAATGCAGACTATACTATTCTGTTCTAATTAATACCATAATATGGTGCTAAGCTCAAAATTTAACCAGGCATACACCAGCAACATGTAATGACAGTTGGATTGGTTTTGATTAAAAGTCAAATAGAGGTTATTTCTAATAAAAATACTAATACCACAGGACTGGTGCCGTGGCGTACTGGGTTAATCCTCTGTCTGCGGCACTGGCATCCCATATGGGTGCCAGTTCTAGTCCTGGCTGCTCTTCTTCCAGTCCAGCTCTCTGCTATGACCTGAGAAAGCAGGGGAAGATGGTCCAAGTCCTTGGGCCCCTGCACGCATGTGGGAGACCAGGAAAAAGCGCCTGGCTCCTGGCTTCAGATTGGTGCAGCTCTGGCTGTTGTGGCCATCTAGGGAGTGAACCAGCGAAAGGAAGACCTTTCTGTCTCTCCCTCTCACTGTCTGTAACTCTAACTCTCAAATAAAAGAAATAAAATCTTAAAAAAATTAAAAAATACTAATATCACTATTTTGATAATATGTGAAAAAATTAAGTTTGTGGTTCAGTGGCAAACAGGTCATAAAATGTAAAAAAAAAAAAAAGAGAGAAAAGAAAAGAAAATGTAATTCACCTCCTGAGCTATTAGATATAATAGATCATACATAATAGATCTATCTTGTGTATGATTATATAGATAAACCCATCAATTTTATAAACAAGCACATAGACATTTATATGTGAGCGTTTCCTAAATTGAAAAGTAGAAAGGGCGGCGCCATGGCTCACTAGGCTAATCCTCCGCCTGTGGCGCCGGCACACCGGGTTCTAGTCCCGGTGGGGCACAGGTTCTGTCCCGGTGGCTCCTCTTCCAGGCCAGCTCTCTGCTATGGCCCGGGAATGCAGTGGAGGATGGCCCAAGTGCTTGGGTCCTGCACCCGCATGGGAGACCAGGAGAAGCACCTGGCTCCTGGCTTTGGATCAGCGCAGTGTGCTGGCCGCAGTGTGCTGGCCGTGGCGGTCATTGGAGGGTGAACCAATGGCAAAAGGAAGACCTTTCTCTCTGTCTCTCTCTCACTGTCCACTCTGCCTGTCAAAAAAAAAAAAAAAAGAAAGAAAGAAAATGATTTTTAACATTTATTTTTCTGAGATTAAAGAATGTTCACCTCATTTAAGGCATTTAAAATATATTTTATTTTTTTTTAATTACATGGTGTGTGTATTTATGTGTGTGTAATCAATTCAATTAATTGGTAAAAGGTAACTACAGGGAACAGACCTTGGGCAGTGGACTAAAACAGAACTAAAACATTCCTACTTTTTACTTCTCAGCTCTCCATTTTTAAGGGTATTTTATGGAAGCCCTAAACTATAGAATTTCCCTACTGGACTATATAAAAATCATTAAGCATGGGAATTCATACTACTCACTGGTTCACATTTCACACACAGTCCACAGCAATTTATCTTTTAAAAATTCTGTTAATTAAAAAAAATTTAGGGGAAGGCACTGTGGCATAGCAAGTTAAGTGACCACTTGGAACACCTACATCTCATATTAGAGTGCTGGTTAGAATTCCAGCAATTCCAGGGCCAGCATCGTAGCCCAGCAGGTAAAGCTGCCGCCTGCCATGCTGGCATCCCATGTAAGTACCGATTTGTGTTCCGGCTCTCCACTTCCCATCCAGTACCCTGCTATGGCCTGAGAAAAATAGTGGAGGATGTTCAAAGTACTTGGGCCCCTGCCACCCACGTAGGAGGCCTGGATGAAGCTCCTGGCTTCTGGCTTCAGCCTGGCTCAGCTTGAGCCTTGTGGCCATCTGGGAATGAACCAGTGGATAGAAGATCAATCTCACTCTATTCTCTCCCTCTCTCTCTGTAACTCTTTCAAATAAATAAATATAAGAAAGGAAGGAAGGAAGGAAGGAAGGAAGGAAGGAAGGAAGGAAGGAAGGAAGGAAGGAAGGAAGGAAGGAAAGAAGGAGGGAGGGAGGGAGGGAGGGAAGGAAGGAAGGAAGGAACCCAGCAATTGCATTTCCAACCCAGCTCTCTGCTAATGCACCTGGGAGACAGCAGATGATTGCCCAAGTACTTGGGATCTTGTCACCCATGTGGGAGATCTTGACAGAGTTCTGGCTCCCAGCATTTGGGGAGTGCATCAGAAAACGGGAGTCTCTCTCTCTCTCTCTCTCTCTCTCACTCTCACTCTCACTCTCACTCTCACTCTCCCTCCCTCACTTTCCTCTCTTTCTTTGTGTGTTTCCCTCCATGTCACTCAGCCTTTAAAATAAATAAAATAAATCTTCAGGAAAAAAAATTTAAGGTTTTTTTCTGTCAATTAGGTTGTTGGTATTTTTGAGCACTAGTTCATAACTAGCCCTCCCCTCACACCCACACAGTTTAGAATTTAACTGATTTATATACATGCTGCTTATTTCTAGCATATTTCTTGCTATTTTCCTGACTCAGTCCTTTTAAGGAAACAGCAGATGCTGGCTCAAGTATTTGGGTTTCTGTTACCCACATGGGAGATCCAGACTGAGTTCCAGGCTCCTGGTGTTAGACTGACCAAGCCCTGGCCGTTGCAGGAATTTGGGTAGTGAACCACCAGATGCAAGATCTCTGTCTCTGTCTCTCTATCTTTCAAATAAAATAAAAACAAAAGAAAAACTTTCTAAAAATTATGTACTCTGTGTTAAACTTTTACTTTTCTTTCATAGCATACTATATTTCTCACTACTTAAAGACCTATTTTCTTTACATCCTTCACCCACTGCAGTTCTTTATATTTAGCCTTCCCATGAGATTCAGACAACATGAAGGAAAATATGGACAGTTTTTGGTCACATCAAAAATCAACTGCTTCAGAGCTAAAAAATATGAACAAAGTTTAAGGCAAATGGCAGAGGAGGAGAAAGCATTTAAAACGTGTATAATAAACAGCAAATACCTACAATACACACCTAGAGACAAAAACAAAAAAATCAGAAAAAAGGAACTCAAAGAAAAATGAATAAGGAATCTAAACAGGAAATTCTTAGAAGAATACAAATAAACTATAAACACACGAAGAGAGAAACCCAATCTCATGAATAAGAAATGCAAATTGTTCCAAGGGTTACCATATTTGGACTATTAGGATGATGAAGATGAAATGTATTGATAGCATTTTATCTTCTCCCCACAATCCACTCAGATAGCTAGGTACTTATTATTTCTTTCCTTTTGTTCACGGAAGATACGATGCTATGGTGGATGAAGGGTGTCTGGACCAGGGAGAGAAGCAAGAGACTTTCGAAAAAAAAGTATTTGAAAGCAAGGGGAGTGGGAAGGAAGAGGCTCCACTTGACTAGCAGGAGGATGAGCGAGTTGGGTCGCAGAACAGTGAGCACCTGCTCGCTGCTTCAAGAGCATCTGGAGAGGTGGCAAGGCCAAGTGTGCTCAGATCTAAACCCCAGGAGTGCCTGGCTTCTTCAAACATTGCTTGCTCCGGCAGAGCACAGACCCACTGAATCAAAGAACTGAAAGAAGCAGGAAGGGTAGAATAATGGGCCTCAGTAATACTGAGACTGACTTTCCTGTCTTCTTGGTAGAATAGTAGTCCAGGGCCAAATTTAGGTTTATTTAAGTAAAATAATGAACTGTCATATTACTTACATGCATAAATTTGTAGGCTTGTGCTTACACTTGTCACACACACACACACAAACACAAGTGTGGTTTTCAAAAAGATCATAGGGGCACCAGCACTGTGGCACAGAGGGTTAATGCCCTGGCCTGAAGCGTCGGCATCCCATATGGTCACCGGTTCTAGTCCCAGATGCTCCTCTTCCAATCCAGCTCTCTGCTATAGCCTGGGAAAGCAGTGGAAGATGGCCCAGGTCCTTGGGCTCTGCACCCACATGGGAGACCCAGAAGAAGCTCCTGGCTCCTGGCTTCAGACTGGCTCAGCTCCAGCTGTTGCGACCATCTGGGGAGTGAACCAGTGGATGGAAGACCTCTCTCTCTGTCTCTACCTCTCTCTCTGTAATTCTGTCTTTCAAATAAATAAAATAAATCTTTTTTAAAAAATAGAATTTATTAAAAAAAAGATCATGGAAAATGTGTGCATGGATTTCAAAACTTTTTGCATCCAAATAAACTTATCTGTTAATTCCAATTTCCACAAACTTTTAAAGTACCCTCACATAAATACACATTTGTAAATATAAAATGAATATTATCAAAGCCAAACACAGGTCGCTATGTTGATGGTTCTTCCTAAGAGGAATTTCTTACCCACTTTCATTACCTAGTAGGTAGCAATCTAGCCATAATTCAGGAATTCAAATATTAATCAGAAACTCAAACATCCAGGGATTTAATTCAGGGAATGAGTGTACAGGACAGAGCACCAGAGGGAAGATAGCTACACAGGCAGAGGAATTTCTGACAATGTGCAAAGGATTCCCTCCCAGTATTCCCGTAAGTACTGATGAGCAAGAATATATAAGACTATGTAAAAGTATCCAGAACCCATAATGTAAAATTCACAATGTCAGTCATCTAATCCAAATTTATCAGGCAGGGAAAAAAGCAGGAGAATATGACCCAAAATTAAGAGAAATAAATCAGCGGTAGGTGCTGTGGCGTAGCAGGTAAGGCTGCCGCCTGCAGTGCTAGCATCTTATATGGGCACAGTTCGAGTCCCGGCTGCTCCACTTCCAATCCAGCTCTCTGCTATGCCCTGGGAAAGCAGTAAAAGATGGTCCAAGTCCTTGGGTCCCTGCACCCGCAAGGAGACCTGGAGGAAGCTCCTGGCTCCTGGCTTTGGATCAGCAGAGCTCCAGCAATTGTGACTGATTGGGGAGTGAACTAGTGGATGGAAAACCTTTCTCTCTGTGTGCCTCTCCTTCTCTCTCTGCATTAATTCTGACTTTCAAGTAAATAAATAAATCTTTTTTTAAAAAAAAGAGAAATATATCAGTCAACAGGAACAGACCCAGAAATGACACAAATCATATAATTAGCAGATAAGAATGTTAAAGCAGTTATATTTTATATGTTTAGGAAGATAGAGACAAGAATGAAAATGTTAAGTTCAGCAAAATCCTCACCTATAATACTAGGAAATCGACTTTAACAATGACTAACAATAAATGTTACAAACATATTATTCACATCTGTTTTTATGATCATCAGAAAAAATACCAAAAGTGATTCTGTTCAAGAAACTTCATGTCTAAGATTTATGTGAAGTTCATAGACAAAACTAATTTATAGCAATAAAGATTAAACTTTAGAGAGAAGGTATGAAGGGACTTCAAAAAGCTCATGAAAAATCTAATTAAAAGGTAAGCTGGGGCCGGCGCTGTGGCACAAGTAGGTTAACGCGCAAGCCTGAAGCGCCAGCATCCCATACGGGCGCCGGTTCAAGACCAGGCTGCTCCACTTCCAATCCAGCTCTCTGCTATAGCCTGGGAAAGCAGTAGAAGATGGCCCACGTCTTTGGGCCCCTGCACCCACGTGGGAGACTCAGAAGAAGATCCTGGATCCTGCTTTTGGATCGGTGCAGCTCCGGCCTTTGGGGAGTGAACCAGTGGATGGAAGACTTCTTTCTCTCATGGAAGACACCTCTCTCTCCCTCTCTCTCTCTCTTTCTCTCCTTTCTCTCTATGCCTCTCCTCTCTCTGTATAACTCTGACTTTCAAATAAATAAATAAATCTTAGAAAAAAAGGTAAGTTTGGGGGGCTGGTGCTGCAGAGTAGAAGGTTAAGCCTCCGCCTGCAGCACAGCATTCCATATGGACACTGGTTGGAGTCCTGGCTGCTCCACTTCCAATTCAGACAGAAGGTTACAATCTTTCCTTATAAATTGTTTGATTTTACTTGTTTTTTCATTTTTAAAATATACACATGTTCATGTACTAATTTGATGAAAAATAATTTGTCAAAAACAAAGTATATATAGACTATATACTTTAAAAAATCTAATTGTTAAATACACTTCCCACATGTGAACTAGAGATGAGTAAGCAGTAAGTTCAGGAAGTTAGCAGGAGCAGTGACAGAGGATTCCATAAGGTTTAAACTTATGGGTATTCAGAAGCCTGTTATCTGGCCCCTTTGTTGACATTATTGCTGCAACTGCTTTATTCAAATATGTGTTCTCAAACATCTTAAAGTGTGGGAAATACAGATCCTACCTATTCTGTAGCTTCATTAGGCAAAGTTCATGTTTCTCTTTTTCCCAAGCTAGTTCTTTTTCCACTTGTTGGATTTTGTGAGCCGTTTTTCTGTCAATATCAGCACGGATTTTGGAATCAAGATCAAAATCCTGCAGACAGAATTATCAAAATGAATACCTTATCAATGCACTGTATTGACCCTCTGTTTCATGTACAGATACAGAATTTTAAACTTTTTAAAATTGTTACATGTTAATTTTTAATTAGTTTTGAACAGAATCAATGCGATTTATAGATACAATTCTTTATTTCATAAAAAATTATTTCCTGGGTGGACGTTCCTTCTTATTAAACTAATATGTGCTGTACATTTAAAATATGGAAAGACAAACAAGTTCTTGAGGTGCAGAAAACAAACGTCAGGAGACAGATGTTAAATATATCCAATGTAACTAAAAAGACCTGGACTTTACTTACAAATTGCTTAAATGGAAAAAGGAATTCACTTTTAAGAAATATTTTAAGTAATGGAAAAATCTAGTAAAACAAAGATGCAAACACATACTGATTTACAAAGACCAAATACCTCTTAAATTCTTGTAAACCCTAAATAAGGTTAACATTAAGTGAAAATCAAACATTAAAAGTCCATCAATGTGTAATAAAGAACTCAGTTGCTCAAGTACTACAAAGAATTTCATATTCTTTAAATCTATTCCCAGGATAGTGAATTGACTTTCAACACTAGTCCCTAAGGGTTATTAACAATAGCAGATGATTTTGCTGGACATGTCATTAATTTCTCTTACTGCTTTTATCATTTAGTACAATATAAAACTTCCAATGCAATATTTTATGGCCTCCTTTTTAATCTAACTAGTACCTAGAAAACTCCTTTTTAATCTAACTAGTACCTAGAAAAATAAAGTTCTAGATATAAAGTTGGTGGTTTAAGGCTCAGTAAATAGTAACCACATGTAACTTTTTCTCATAAAGGGAATATGAAAACCAATGTTTCTGTTTTTTTCTTTGTGTGCTTCATATTATTTTGTTCTGTCCAATTTATTTCCAGTAAGAAATAAAAGGATTCTGAATAGGTTCCAAAGAACTGTTACATTTTTTAAGCCAAAAACCTTGGAAAATATATCTTTTTTTTTTGGAAGATTTATTTATTTATTTGAAAGTCAGAGTTACACAGAGAGAGGAGAGGTAGAGAGAGAAAGAGAGAGAGGCCTTCCATCTGCTGGTTCACTCCCCAATTGGCTGAAACACCCAGAGCTGCGCTAATCCGAAGCCAGGAGCCAGGAGCTTCTTTCAGGTCTCCCACGCAGGTGCAGGGCCCCAAGGACTTGGGCCACCTTTCATTGCTTTCTCAGACCACAGCAGAGAGTTGGATTGGAAGTGAAGCAGCCGGGATTTGAACAGGTGCCCATATGAGATGCCAGCACTGCAGGCAGCGGCTTTACTTGCTACGCCACAGCGCCAGCCCTGAAAATAGGTCTTTAGTTCTGGAAGCAAGTAGAAAACATTCTCAAAAGTTCACATTTTCTTCAAGAAATTTTAACGGGAGAGCTTTCACACTGTATGTAATATATTTTTCGTCCCTGTGCTCCCGCAAACATACCTCTCTCTTCAACTCATCCTCATCTTCCACAAGATCATTCACCTGCTCTAAAAGCGGAACCCCTAGGCCTGGATTATATCCGCTCTCAAGACTTCAATATTCTGATCTTTTCCGATCCTGGCATGACGGCTGAAGGTAGCCCTTTAAAATGCAGCTGTTTGGCCTGCTCTGCAACTTTCCTGTGAAGTACCAACATGTCCCGATACTTCCGATGGAGTGCGAGTTCTGACACTGGATTTGGTACCGGCAGATCTTCACAGCTCTCTTCGGAATCCAGCTTCAGAGTCTGAGTCATCAGCTCATTCCCCTGTACGACCTTTCCCTTCCCTGGAAGCCTCATCGGACTCATCAGCCGAACTTGTGTAAGGACTTAGCTCATCCTCAGGCAGTCCATGAATCAATCCCCTCTCAGTGACGTGCAGGGGGAAGAGGACCATTGGGCAGGGTGGGCTGGCCTTCCTCCTGTGGCCTCCCTGGCTCCGCTGCACTGAAGGGCCCGAGGGGAGCATCTCTTCCCGTGACTGCTTCAGTCGGCTTCTCTCGGGCTGATAATGGTCGATCTGTGGATGACAGCTCACAGCTCCTTGAACCGCTCACACACCCAGTGGCCACTCTACTTTGGTTTTTAGCATCTTTTTGTGTTATCTAACACCACGTTCGCAATAGTGGGATGAGAAGGCAAAGTCCAGGAGGTGCCTCATGGATCTGTCTCTTTCCCAGTGTGTTCAGTCTGTTCTCTTTTCTTCCATCGTCTCTGTAGAGACAGAGATGGTTCAGACCCTGAGTTGTGCGGCTGGAAACCTGTGTGGATTCTGCCCAGATTCTTGTATGTATCACTCTCCGGGTCCTGTGGCTTTTGGTCTTTGTGTAGGGGTTGCAGAGGCTTCATCACTGGTTCATTCCTTTCACCAGTGCCATCATCAGAGGAGCAAGTGGGAGCCAGGTTTTCAGGTTGAGCCCGGGACTCAGCGGAATCCAGCAGCCCCTCCTTCTTCACTTGAGAAATGCAGCATTGATTTTCTGGCTCATTAGAGGCATCTAAGTGTATATGTTGATTCACCTGAACTAAGCCATCACTCAGGGAGTCCCTCCTTTCAGCAGGTAAGATGTCACTGTCTACCCTACTGACCTTGGCTAGTGACTGTGAAGTACTCCCCATCAGGTTTAGACCTAACAGCAATTCCACTTATGAAGAGTTTCTTGAACAAAAATGAAAAAATAAGAATACTAATCACAAGGAAGGTACATGGGACTTTGCAAACTCACAAAGGGAAAAAATTAATATAAAACTGACAATTTTGTGATTGTCTTCAAAGCTACAACAATACTAAGTCATCTTTTAGAAACTTTGTGGATCAACCAGGTACTATCTTCTCACTAGATTTGATGAATTATAGAAATGGAATCACAGAAAATCAAATTATACATATACCTACCCTACAGACACTATGGCTATATACTGTAAGCGCTGACAGCCAGATACAATCCTATATTTATACTTAACCTTGTCATAAAAAAATTAAATGAGAAGTAACTAAATCCAATAGTAAACTTGTGTTATGTAGAGGCTTACGTGCTTCCAAACTAAGTTGTGTGGTGGGATCTGCATTAAGAAGTTAAGTTGCAGGGCTGCTGTTGTGGCGCACTAGGTTAATCCTCCACCTGCGGTGCCGGCATCCCATATCGGCACCGGTTCTAGTCCCGATTGCCCCTCTTCCAGTCTAGCTCATAGCTGTGGCACGGGAGGGCAGTGGAGGATGGCCCAAGTGCTTGGGCCCCTACACCCACATGGGAGACCAGGAGGAAGCACTTGGGTCCTGGCTTTGGATCGGCGCAGTGCCAGCCTTGACGGCCATCTGGGGAGTGAACCAGCGGAAGGAAGACCTTTCTTTCTGTCTCTCTCTCACTGTCTGTAACTCTTTCTGTCAAATAAATAAATAAAATCTTTGGGAAAAAAAAAAAAAGTTAAGTTGCTGCAAACACACAGACCGGTCAAAGGGAAGCTTAAAGATGATTTTAATTGTTCCCATTCACTGACAAAGTAGTGGTCACAATTCAGAAACAACTTATGCTAAACTTAAAATCAAATTTACTTAGACTTACTGTCCGTTTAAACTGCATATGCTTTGGTAATTCTTTATTCATTGCTAATAGTTTCAAAAATTCATTCCTCAAAGCTTTGATTCGCTCTCTCTTCCCAGCCTTTATTTCTTCCACTTCTTTCATTAACTTGTCATGCTCTCTTTTTCTCCTGGCATTCTCAATACTGAAAACAAATTTAAAAAGATGACAGGAAAGCATATGAGAAAGCTTATATTTGATAATTCTGAAATTCATTTATGTTGGTCAACTATTAGCTTGCTTTGCAAAAACTAAGGCCTAGTTAGTATTTATCAAAAATTCCCATACCTGTATACTTTGGGATCTTCAATATCTTCTGGAATTGGCTCTGATTCAATTCCATACTAGAGGAAGTAAAGGAAAACATTTTTTATATATAAATATATATATATATATATAATCACATATTTCTATTAAAATATTTAGGAATAAGATGAAGTTTTTTCCCTGCCAACTTAAAAAAATTCTGTTCAAGGTATAAAAATTCTATCTATTTCATATATACAGATTCAGGAACACAGTGATACTTCCCACCCTACCCTCCCTCCCACTCATGCCCTGCCAATTTCTGATAACTGTAGTTTGAAAAATAGCTTCATACAAAACTAGAGAAAACCTGCACCTGATTAAACTTGTCTCTGCTTCATTTAAAGGAGTAGGTAGAAAAAGTCTAGAAACCTAGTCTATGTTTGTAAATAACACCGCAATTTTTCCTTATATGGTAAATTACTAATAATGTGCTATTAACAGGATATGTACACACAAAATTTCTAAATTATTAATTTCAAATGTTTTTGAGCATATCACTTTATTATATGCATAATTTCCCAAGGATCTCATGGGTACCCTAGGGAGATTTTAAAATACATAAATGTATTTTTAATTTTAAGTAAGCATTTTATATAACCTTTTTTTTTTTTTTTTGACAGGCAGAGTTAGACAGTGAGAGAGAGAGAGAGACAAAAAGAAAGGTCTTCCTTCTGTTGGTTCACCCCCCAAATGGCTGCCACGGCTGGCGCACTGCGCCTATCCGAAGCCAGGAGCCAGGTGCTTCTTCCTGGTCTCCCACACGGGTACAGGGCCCAAGCACTTGGGCCATCCTCCACTGCCTTCCCGGGCCACAGTAGAGAGCTGGACTGGAAGAGGAGCAACTGGGATAGAACCGGTGCCCCAAATGGGACTAGAACCTGGAGTACTGGCACTGCAGGTGGAGGATTAGCCCAGTGAGCCACAGCGTGAAAAATTCACAGAATAATACAATCTTCTTGAGAGAAAAAGATAAAATCAGAAATGTAAATCAGTTTAAGTGGGAATCTGAAGTAAATCATCTAAAAGCATGTGTCTATTCAGGGGCTATGTTGTAGAATGTTGTAGTTTGTGATGTTAAGGATGACGAATTATAACCAACTGTACAAGGAATCCAACTACTTGGTTCTGAATTAAAACTGAACTTGTCTAATTCTCTATTATCTCTCATGCAAGGTCTATTTTACTGTCATTTGTCGATAAAGTTGTTGGATTACTTTTTATAAATGTGAAATATAAACACAGTGTTATATATATATGAAATGAGTACATAGTTTTATGGAAGTCAAGTTTATGACTTTAGTAAAAGTTAAGTCAAACATGCTTAATATAAGATACAGTGATGGCTAATAAATTGTACTTAACTGTTTTTCAGGCGTTAAGCATGTAAAATTTTATTTACTTTTATTCTTCTATTGCCCAGAGCTAAGTCTCTAGCATCATGTGATTTCCAGTGCTTATACTGATATTCAGCCAACAGTGTCCTGGACATAATTGTTTAAAATAAGGTTGGGTTAAACAAAGATGTTCCTTACAGTTCCAAAATGTATGCCATTGTACCTAATTCCTGGCTACACATTAGAATTATGTACAGAATATTGTTTAATACATTGATGCCTTGACCTAAACTTCAGAGATTCTAATTTAATTATTCTTGGTAGTACTCAGGCATCTGAACTTTTAATGTTTCCCTAGATAATTCTAAAGTACGGTGGGATAAGAACCTCAGACCTATACAGAACTTAGTTAGATGTCTTATTTTCTTTTTCAACTCTTTGTGACTTCACCTTCTTAAAAGCACAGTCTGCCTTAGTGGTTAAAGAAAAAAAATGGTGGGGCAGATGTTGCAGTGTAGTGGGTTTAGCACATCCCATATTGGAATGCAGGTTCAAGTGGCTGCTACTCTACTTCCAATCCAGTTTCCTGCTAGTGCACCTGGATGACAGCAGACAGTGGTCCAAGTACTTGGATTCCTGATACCATTTGGGATACTTGGGTGGAGTTCCTGGCTCCTGGCTTTAGCCTGACACAGTGCTGGCTCTTGTGGGCATCTGGGGACTGAACCAGCAGATAGAATATCTCTTCCCCCTTTCTGCTTTTCAAATAAATAAATAAATGTCTTGAAAAATAGTGCTTGTAGACATATAGGCTTCTAAGGAGAAAGCTGACTGTACACAAAAATATGAAGATTTTGTTTTTGTTTATATACATTTCCTTCTGTGATTCCTCTCTCCAAGACTAATCCTCTTTATTTATTTTTTGACAGGCAGAGTGGACAGTGAGAGAGAGAGAGACAGAGAGAAAGGTCTCCTTTTGCCATTGGTTCATCCTCCAATGGACACTGCGGCCAGCGCGCTGCAGCCGGCGCACCGCGCTGATCCGAAGCCAGGAGCCAGGTGCTTTTCCTGGTCTCCCATGGGGTGCAGGGCCCAAGCACTTGGGCCATCCTCCACTGCACTCCCGGGCCACAGCAGAGAGCTGGCCTGGAAGAGGGGCAACCGGGACAGAATCCTGCACCCCAACCAGGACTAGAAACCGGTGTGCCGGCGCCGCAAGGCAGAGGATTAGCCTAGTGAGCCACGGCGCCGGCCTGACTAATCCTCTTTAAATGTTGGATCAGACTCCAAATTTTGCTGCTATTAAAAGCAATGAAAATTTTCCTGCTCATAGCTTCCCTACATTGTGTGTTCTTTTGAAGAAAGTTACGAATTAAATGGGAACCCAACATGTTCATAGGAATTTTAACTAGAGTCCTTCTAATATAACTACTAAGACTTCAGGAGAAATTCTAATGGTTAATAAGTAGTGGTTTTGGCCAGCGCCACGGCTCACTAGGCTAATCCTCTGCCTTGCGGCGCCAGCACACCGGGTTCTAGTCCCGGTCGGGGCGCTGGATTCTGTCCCGGTTGCTCCTCTTCCAGGCCAGCTCTCTGCTGTGGCCCGGGAGTGCAGTGGAGGATGGCCCAAGTCCTTGGGCCCTGCACCCCATGGGAGACCAGGATAAGTACCTGGCTCCTGGCTTCGGATATGCGCGGTGCACCAGCTGCAGCGCACCAGCTGCGGCGGCCATTGGAGGGTGAACCAATGGCAAAAGGAAGACCTTTCTCTCTGTCTCTCTCTCTCACTGTCCACTCTGCCTGTCAAAAAAAAAAAAAAAAAAAGTAGTGGTTTTATCCAAAGGAACCACCTTGATAACAGAAAATGCAGGTTCTATGACAATACATAATTTGGGGATCCAAAATCTCAATCTTCCTCAAAAGCCAAGAATAATCTATATAGCCAAAGAATAAAATAATTTATACTGAAAAAAAGACTTATTTACTTGAAAGGCAGAGGGACAGAGATACAGAGAGACCAGGAATTCCATCTGGGTCTCCCACATAGTTATATTAGAAAGATCATTCCTATGAGCATGTTGGGTTCCCATTTAATAGGTAACTTTCTTGAGTCACGAATTCAAGTACTTATGGCATCATCTGTTGCCTCCCAGATGCATTAGCAGGAAGCTGGGTGGGAAGCATGGAGGAGTCTGGACCTGAACCAGCACTCCAGTATCAGATTTAAGTGTCCTGAGTAGACGCTTATCCCACCGTAACACCCAATCCATACTGAGTCTTTGATCATGATTCACATTATCATGTTCTAATACCAAGGCTTATACTTTTTTCTATAATGAATGAATAAAAACCAAAATATATATCTGAAAAAAATGTGCATCTTTCAAAAAACTTGATTAAGAGATTGACTGACAATGTTTTTCTACTTATTACCAGTTGAATTCTTTATTTAGTGGAGAATAAAGCTTGCGATTATAAAGTAAGTTAGAAGTATGTCATTGTAAAATATAAAAGAAAAATAAATAAAGAAGACAGAGGGTGGGAGCAAGGAAGGAGGGGAGAGTAGGGTGGGAAGTATTATTATGTTCTTAAAACTGTATATATGAGACACATGAAATTTGTTGTCTGTATAAATTTTTAAAATATGAAAAAATAAATTGACACAGAAAAATTGATGTATTCTTTCTTAGTTTAGGGAACAACAACCTTTAGTAATAAAAGAAACACAATACCATTAATGTCAGATAAAGAAGCATTAGGAAATAAAATTATAATATTTGTAGGAAGATCAGACTACAAGGTGAATGTGTCTAAACAGTTTTAAGTTTTTAAAAATACTAATAATTTTAACATCACTATTCTAAAATAAAGTTTGCAATTATCATTATGGCTATTAGTTAGTTAATTGGTTTGTTTAGTTACTTACATACCCTGGGAGATGGCACTTTGGCTTTGAGTTCTTTCTTTAATACAAATTCAGAAAAAATGTTAAAAATAAAGATATTACTATCTGCTCCAGCAGTCACCAAAAAACGGTCATCAAAACTAGTAGAAATGCTTTTAATGCATCCATAATTATTGTCATGCATACTGAAGTGCCAATATTCCACCAAATTGGCTAATGAAGTATCATTCTCACTTAAGGTATAGACTCGAATTGCTCCATTTCTCATTCCACAAAACATCATAGTTTGGTTAATGCTATGAAACAAAAAGAAAGTAAATAATTGTTCCTGTTAATCTAAAGGTAATTTTCAATTTCCAATTAATTGCCAAATGAATACATTTTTAATAGCAAAAACGTATGGATTGAACTGCATATACTGAAAATTCCTGTGTTGAAGTCCAAACTCCTAATACCTCAGAAGTAGCTGTACCGTGAGACAGGCTCTTTAAAGGAGTAATTAAGTTAAAATGAGAACCTTAAGGTGGTCCTAATCCAGTCTGACTGGCATCCTTACAAGAAATGGAGATTAGGACACAGGCAGAGAGGCACCAGGGATACCATGCATATAGGAAATACCAGGCCAGGACAGAGTGAGGAGGCAGATATCTGCAAGGCAAGGAGAGAGACCTCAAGAAAATCCAAATCTGGTGACAGTTTCAGCCTGAAACTCCAGCCTCCAGAACGGAGAAAATAAATTTCCATTGTGTAAGCCTATAGGCTGTGATATTTTATTCTGGCAGCCTTAACAAACTAAGGACTGAGGGAAAAAAAAAAGTCAATTTGAAGTTTGGATGCACTGTATTACATCTTCAGATGAATTACTGGCATATATGATCAGTTCTTTTATATCCAATGGAAAATAATGAAAATTTTTTCTCTAGAATCATGTCATCCTAATCCTTCACTTTCTGACCATGCAGTCGGAGCGTCCTCCTAAGTAACAGAAGGTACATCCACACAATTCAATAATGTGATAAACACAAATTCTGAAAAAGTAGGTGATGGGTGGGTTTAAATGCAATTTCAGGACTAGCTTTTATTTATTTATTTGTTCATTCATTCATCCAAATGTTGTTTGAGTATCCCTTCATCTGGATGGATCCTTTAAAAATTACAATACCTTTAATGAACATAAACACCAACGCTAATGGGATATAGTTTTTTTTTTCTAACAAACTTTAAAAAATTCTGTTCACCTGAAAGTGATAGCTTGGATGGGGTTATCTTCTGTATCCTCAAGAAAACAGAAATCAAAAGGTTCATCTTTCTGTTCTTTGAAATCACTCTCTTTATCATATGAGGGGAATGCACAGTGATACAGAAAACCAGAATCATAGCCACCCTGTCAAAATAGATAAATATCAAAGAATGTGATACGTGGACATAACACATTTGACAATTTTTTTATTATTCCAAATTTTAAAAACATAAAATAGATGCTTTAAAACATATACTTTATATGACTTCTATGATTCTTGATATATTTCATTATTTTCATAAAGTATCCCCATCATTCATTTATATGCAACTATATAATTATAAGTGCATATGAAGGTTTGTGCTTAGAAGTTACCCTGTAAGGACACACTGGTACAGTATGGCTCCCATATAGCTCTCAAACACTGACAGGTGCCCCAGTACACCACCAGACATAATGACCACACCCACTGGGGTCCACTGTGGTGGGCCCACTCCAGACAGAAATGCGCATATTCTACATTTCTGCCATATCAGCTACACTTCAGATGCATGTGTCTGCCAGAGCAGTCTTGCCCCCGTGGGATCTTTGAAAGTGACAAGAGCCAAAAACCACAGCCAGGTATCCCATGCCAACAAAGCTCTTCCACCTAAGATGTTTCCCACAAACCCTACAGCTTAGGTCACTGAGACATTACCCATACTGATTATGCTGAAAACCTACATGAATACTACTACCTCAAAGCACATACTAGGAAGCAATGGTAATAGCCTATCCAACCAACATCCTAAGACACATCACCAGAACAAAACCTTTGACAATAAAAGCCACCCCATAAAATTGGTAGAGGCAACTGGTGTGTCAGATGCCCAAATATCAATGCAAGACCACAAGAAACATTAAGAAAACATGGCAACATGGTACCTCCAAAGGAACACACTAGTTCTCTGGCAATAGATCCTGAAGACAGGGAAAACTGATGAATCACCTGACAAAGCATTAAAAAATGATTTTAAGGAAAACTTAAAAGAGATATAAAAGAAAACAGAAAGAAAAGTCAACAAAAGCAGATAAATTCATTATATGAATGAGAAATTTAGCAAAGATACAGAAATCATTTAAAAAAGAATAAAATAGAAATCTCTGAGCTAGAGAATTGAATAATTGAAATTAAGAAATATAATTGAGAGCAACAAGAGCAGATTGGATCAAACAGGAGAATTTCTAAGCTTAAAGACTATTCTTTTGCAAAAACTTAGACAAAAAAAAAAGAGAGAAAAGTCAAAAGAATGAAGAAAGCCTATGAGATTTATAGGACACCATTAAGTGGCAAATATTAAGATTATGGATGGGGCCGGCACTGTGGCATAGCAGGTAAAGCCGCGACCTGCAGTGCCGGCATCCCATATGAGCACCAGTTCAAGTCCCAGCTACTCCACTTCTGATCCAACTCTCTGTTATGCCCTGGGAAAGCAGTAGAAGATGGGCCAAGTGCTTGGGCCCCTGCATGTCCGTGGAAGACCTGGAGGAAGCTCCTGTCTCCTGGCTTTGGATTGGCCCAGTTCCAGCCGTTGTGGCTGATTGGGGAGTGAACCAGTGGATGGCAGATCTTTCTCTCTGCCTCTCCTCTTTCTGTGTAACTCTTTCAAATAAATAAATAAATCTTTTTTAAAAATTATTATGGATGTTCCAGATGAAGAGAAGAAGAAAGGCATAGAAAGCCTATTCAATAAAATAATTGCTAAACACTGTCCAAGTCATGGGGAAGTTATGAACATTCAGGTCCAGGAAGCTCAAAGGACTACTAATTGACTCAATAACAACAAAAGGACCTTCTTTGGGAATACTGCTTATATATATATATATATATATATATATATATATATATATATATGCTTATATATAAGCAAACTGTTAAAAGTAAAAGACAAAGAATAATTCTAAAAAGCACAAGCAGAAAGTGTCAAGTCACATTTAAAGATATTCCTGTTAGACTAATAGGAAACTTCTCAGCAGAAACCTTGCAAACCAGAAGAAAGTGAGAAATTTTCAAAGGCCTGAAAGAAAAAAAACTTGCCAATCAAAACTACTATACCCAGGAACACCATACTTCAGAAATTAAGGAGAAATAAAGTCTTTGCAAGACTAACAAAAACTAAGGGAATTCATTATCATGAGATCAGCCCTACAAGCAAAGCCTAAGGGAATCCTACATTAGAAGTAGAATTATAACAACTAGCATCACAAAAGCATGTGAAAGCACAAAACTCATTATGGGAGACACAACAAGGACATAAAGAAAGCGAACCACAAGTAAGAATGATGATGAGCAGAAAACAATTAACAAAGTGACAGAAGTATGTATTTACTTATTAATAATAACCATAGGGGCCAGGGCTGTGGCGCAGCGGGTTAACGCCCTGGCCTGAGGTGCTGGCATCCCATATGGGCGCTGGTTCAAGACCCGGCTGCTCCACTTCCAACCCAGCTCTCTGCTATGGCCTGGGAAAGCAGTAGAAGATGGCCCAAGACCTTGGGCCCCTGCACCCGTGTGGGAGACCTGGAAGAAGCTCCTGGCTCCTGGCTTTGGATCGGGGCAGCTCCGGCCATTGTGGCCAATTGGGGAGTGAACCAGTGGATGGAAGACCTTTCTCTCTCTTTCTGTCTCTCCTCTCTCTGTGTAACTCTGACTTTCAAATAAATAAATAAATCTTAAAAAAATAATAATCATAAACAGATTAAATCTCCCATTTTAAAATATAGCCTGGTCTAATGTGTGAAAAAAATAAAAACAATATATGCTGTCTACAGAAATTCACTTTATTTTTCCCCCAGAAGCCTTTTATTTAAGGAAAACAAACTTCATGCATTTCATAAGTACAACTATAGGATTATAGTGATTCCTCCCACCATACCTGCCATCCCACGCACATTCTTACCCCTCTTCCTCCTCTCTCTCCTATTTCCATTTTTATTTTTCACTGAGATCTATTTTCAACTAACTTTATACAAGGTTATATTCGGTTAATTCTATACAAAGTAGAGTTCAACAAATAGTAAAAAAACAAAAAACTGTTCCTCAACAATCAAAACAAGGGCTGTTCAAAGCCATTGCATCTCATAGTGACAATTTCACTTCTATAGATTATCTTTCAGGTGCTCTATTAGTTATCAATATCAAGGAAAACATATGGTATTTGTCCTTTTGGGACTGGCACATTTCACTAAGCGTGATGTTTTCCAGTATCATCTACTTTGTTGCAAACGACAGAATTTCACTTTTTTTTACTGCTGTGTAATATTCCACGGTGTACATATCCCATAATATCTTTATCCAGTCTTCATTTGATGGGCATTTGGGTTGATTCCATATCTTAGCTATTGTGAAATGGGTTGCAACAAACATGGGGGTACAGATAACTGTTTCATATGCTGATTTTATTTCCCTTGGGTGAATTCCCAGCAGTGGGATGACTGGGTCATATGGTAGGTCTATAACCAGATTTCTGAGGTATCTCCATACTGTCTTCCACAGTGGCTGTACCAGGTTACTTTCCCACCCAATTGTTACAGGCATTTGGAGAGTGAATCAGTGTATGACAGAAGCTCTCTCTCTCTCATAATTGAAAAGTTTAATTTAAAAAAATAAGAAAATAAAAATAATAACAAGTATCTTCTCTGACCACAATGGAATAAAACTGGAAATAAATATGAGAGAAACTTTAAAAACTGTACGAATACTGGATATTAAACAACATTCTCTTGAATGACTAATGGGTCAAGAGGGAAATCTCAAAGTCTCTCAAAACAAATGAAAATGAAAACACAATATACCAAATCTATGTCATACATAAAAGAGAATTATGAGGAGACAATTTTATAGTAGTAAGTGCCTACTTTGAAAAAAATACAAAGTGTACAAATACACAGCCTAATGATACAACACAAAGAACTAGAAAAGGAAGAACAAACCAAACCCAAAATTAGCAAAAGGAAAGAATAACAAAGATCAGAGAAGAAATAAATGAGAAACTTAAAAAAAAAGACAAGAGATCATGAAAAGAACATTTTTTTCTTTTCTTCCTGATTTTTATTTTTTTTAACTTTCATTTAATAAATATAAGTTTTGAAAGTACAACTTTCTGATTATAGCAGCTTTTCCCCCCATAACTTCCCTCCCACCAGCAACCATCCCATCTCCTACTCCCTCCCCCATCCCATTATTCATCAAGATTCATTTTCAATTTGGGTTTTTTAAAATAAACAAAATTGGGGCCAGTGCTGTGGCATAGTGAGTAAAGCCACCGGCTGCAGTGTCGGCATCCCTTATGGGCACCAGTTCAAGTCCCAGCTGCTCCACTTCTGATCTAGCTCTCTGTTGTAGCCTGGGAAAGCAGTAGAAGATGGCCCAAGTCCTTTGGTCCCTGCATCCCCGTGGAAGACCTGGAGGAAGCTCCTAGCTTCCGGCTTCAGATAGGCGCAGCTCCGACTATTGCGGCCAACTGGGGAGTAAACCACTGGATGGAAGTCCTCTCTCTATTTGTCTCTGTCTCTGTCTCTCTCTCTCTCTTTCTCTCTCCCTCTGTAACTCTTTCAAGTAAATAAATAAATCTTTAGGGACCAGCGCTGTGGCACAGTAGGTTAATCCTCCACCTGCAGTGCAGGCATCCCATACGGGCGCCGGTTCTAGTCCCGGCTGCTCCTCTTCCAATCCAGCTCTTTGCTGTGACCTGGGAAAGCAGTAGAAGATGGCCCAAGTCCTTGGGCCCCTGTACCCGTGTGGGAGACCTGGAAGAAGCTCCTGGCTCCTGGCTTCAGATCAGCGCAGCTCTGGCCATGGCAGCCATCTGGGGAGTGAACCAACAGACAGAAGACCTTTCTATGTCTCCCTCTCACTATCTGTAACTCTACCTCTCAAACAAAAATAAATAAAAATCTTTAAAAAATAAATAAATAGATCTTTAAAAAAATAAAATAAACAAAATTGTCAAGTCTTTAGCTAGACCGGACAAGAATTGAAGACTACTAAAACAAATAAAATCCTACTTCTCCTCTCCCTCCAGCTCCCTGTTCAGCTCCCTCTCACCCCAAAAGCATAGACAACAAAAGCAAAAATAAGCAAATGGGATTACATCCAACTAAAAAGTTTCTTTACAGCAAAGGAAATAATCAAAAAAGTAAACAGACAACCAGTATATTTGCAAATCAGTCATGAGACAAGGACCTCAAATAATTCAGCAGCAAATAAAACAAACAATTCTATTTTAAAATGAGCAAAATGACCTGAACAGACATTTCTCAAAAGATGATATACAAATGGCCAATAAAATTTTAAAGATTGATTTATTTACTTATTTGAAAGGCAGAGTGACAGAGAAAGGGAGAGAGAGGGAGAGAGGGAGAGAGCAAGAGCAAGAGAGAGAGAACAAGGGAGCGGGCACTTCCATCTGATGTTTTACTCCCCAAATGGCTGCCATGGCCAGGACTGGGCCAAGTGGTAGCCAGGAGCCAGGAATTCCATTCAGGCCTCCTACGTGGGTGGCAGGGGCCCAAGCATTTGGGCCATCTTTTGCTGCTATTCCAGGCACATTAGCAGAGAGTTGGGCAGAGGTATAGCATCTGTAACTTGAACCAGTGCTCATAGGAAATGCCAAAAAAAAAAAAAAAAAAGAAAAAAAGAAAAGAAAAGAAAAAATTAAAAGTGAAGTTATGGAAATAAAAGCCTAACTGGAATGGGTAGAAGATCAAATTGGAAGTGAAGAAGTGAAGCCCATGACCACAGTTAGCTCTTTACAGGACTTTCAAAAACTATGGTCATGCCTTCAAAATGAGAATGTTTTTTCTACAGCACCTGCTTGGCTGAAGGCACAGAGTTGGCATATAGTTGGATGCAATAGGGTTAGTGTCACTATTTCTGTGAACTGTGCTGTAACCTTGTTTGTTAGTACAGATTAATGGTTAAGGGCATGGACTCTGGACCCAGACTACCTGAGTTCACATCCTAGTTCAGGCCTCATTTGTTATATGATCTTAGATAAGTTACTTATCATCTCCATGCATTTCTTCATATGCAAAATATAAGTAATAATGGCATGTATTTAACAGGTGGATTAAGTAAATCACTTAAAATGGGCCCTGGTACAGATTAAGTAGGTTATCATAGTTAGCAAGTAAGAATACAAGATGCCCAGTTAAATTGAAATTTCAGATAAATAAAAAACAATTTTTAGTGTATATCCATATAATATTTATTTGACAACCCTAAAAGTAAGCAGTAAGTATGTTTAGTAATTAATATTTTTCTACATATATTTCCAGGACACTAGAAACCTAATGTATTACAGTTAATTCTTCCTGTGCCTTTTTCTGGTATATGAGATTTCCTGAAGGCAAGAACTGTGCCTTATTTATCTCTTTACTCCTTGAACTCCACATAATAATAGTCATTAACAATCAGTTCATAAGTCACAGAAGAAAGACATAAAGGTTTTGCACTAAAACGGGGTCCTTTGGTGCTTCCAAGACTACTTTACATCCTTTTTGCTGCTTGCTTTCTTTGAAGTGGCAACAAAAAGTATAATTCCAGGAACAGTTGAGGAGTCAACTCCTATCACTCCTTACAGCCACAGTCCTTGGCTGGTCAGAATCCCAGCCTGGCCAAAGACCTGGACTTGGTATGAGTTAGTAATGATCTTTCATACATACTTTTGTCATGTTTTTGTAGATGGAATTGAAAATTGCCACATCTTTAATGAAGGAAATCTTGCTTTGTAACAGATTGATCAAACATTTCATGATAAGATTAGGAAATATACCATGAGAGAGTGTATTCCCATAACATTCTGACAGTCCCTGGTACAGGTCTTCCTAATATCCATTTTCCTCTTCTTCCTTACTTGCTAAGTCTCAATCTTTTTCAAGGTGGTAATGAGAACATCTTAAAACACTCATCTTAGACTTCCAAATGATCACACGGTTGCAGACAATGAAAGTAAGCAAAAAGTCTACAGGACAGTGCTGCCAGGAGAGCTACTATTTTAAAACTGAAAAATGACAGACTTAGCTGGACAACCCCATAGCTCCTTTCCCTTCTACCCTTTGACCTGCCTGGAGCAGGTATTACTATCATGGTTGACGACAGATATAACAGACAGATGTATAAAAGAGATGCTAAGATGATTTTTAAAAAACTGTAACATATTCAATCCTCAAACTCACAACTTCAAGAATTATTAACATAAAAGTAAGAAACTAAGAACTTGGTGATGAATAATGACTATGAAGCATAACAGAATAGGGCTAAGGTAAACACTGTTACAATTTTACTCACAAAAGAAAGCCAGAATTTCTCTGGCCCAGAGTAAAATCCACACAGGATGGGAGACGGGGTTGGCGGCATGAAGAGTTCAGGTAATGGCTCCTCTTCCTCCTCTTCCTCCCCCTCGTCCAGGAGTTCTTTCCCTCCATCTTCTCCCATTTCTTCTTTTAGCTTCCTCCGTGCTTCCCTTTCCTTTTCCTTCAATTCCTTTTTCTTCTTTCTTTTCTCAATTTCTATTAACCTCTTTTAAAAGAGACATTAAGTACATAGAAAATAATTAACAATCATTTATACTATTAGAGAAGACAAGGAAATTAGAAGGAAGATGGGATTCTAGGAAAAACAGCACTGATACGACAAATAATAACATTTGAAATAATTATCAGTTCGTGTATCTATTTATATCATTAAAGCTTCCAGATCACTGGAGTATGTCATTTTTGTTTACTGCCATAAATCCTGGTTTTATAGAAATCATTTGGTCATTGCTTTCCTAAGAAGGGCGCTAAGTACAGCTGCTCTAGGAGCCTGTGACTGTCAACCCAGGAAGCAGGTAGACTGAAATGGTCCATGAAGAGCTGCTTCCAGCTTTAGTAATTCTGTGAGTTAGGTCCTCATAATCTATCAGCTGAACACTGGAAAACGTATCTCTGCCTCCCATCTTCTACCTCTTCATTCTCTTTACCCCCTCAGAATGATCTCCCTAGTTTATATGATTTCATCATACCAATCCCCTTCTCAAAAAGTCAGCACGGAGCCCAGTGGTCTAAACTGAAATGACTTTCCAGGCATTCAATGAGCTCCATGCAAAGACTGCTGCCACATCCCTCCACAAATCAGATCATTCCATTTCACCACTAAACCTTCATTTCCTGAACACAGCACAGATTCACAACTGCCATCTCTCAGGATGTTCTCCCAGCGTTTGTTGTCATCCTCTCCATCTGGACCTCTCAAACATTTCCCCATTGTTTATGTATGAAATGTCATTGCCGGGCCGGCGCCGCGGCTCACTAGGCTAATCCTCCGCCTAGCGGCGCCGGCACACCGGGTTCTAGTCCCGGTTGGGGCGCCGGATTCTGTCCCGGTTGCCCCTCTTCCAGGCCAGCTCTCTGCTGTGGCCCGGGAGTGCAGTGGAGGATGGCCCAGGTGCTTGGGCCCTGCACACCATGGGAGACCAGGATAAGCACCTGGCTCCTGGCTCCTGCCATCGGATCAGCGCGGTGCGCCGGCTGCAGCGCGCCGGCCGCGGCGGCCATTGGAGGGTGAACCAACGGCAAAGGAAGACCTTTCTCTCTGTCTCTCTCTCTCACTGTCCACTCTGCCTGTCAAAAAAAAAAATAAAATAAAATAAAATAAAAAAAAAAAAAAGAAATGTCATTGCCATGCGGTTACCATTGCCTTCTCCCACCTCTCCATCAGAATCATCTCTTCTTTCCTCTACACACCCAACATCCCTTTCTTTGCGCTTTTATTATCTTAATTATTTATCATTTCAATACAGTTAGCTAATATAGTTTCTCCTTTTCTATCAGATTATAAACTATTTAAGGTCAAGGTCTATATTTTATTCTTCTTTGTACTCCCCCAACACTTAACAAAGATACTTTATATTATAAGGAAAGAAAAAAATATTAGGAAAGAAGACTGAAGAACATCTCATACCAGAATCTTAGATTTGACACTTGAGTAATGGAAACACTTCAAGCACATGTCTTTGATTTCATAGGAGACAACATCATGATCATCCTCTTCTTTTATGGTTGGACATGGAGCTTCAAGAACATAACCATTCTCACAGATAATCAGTAAAGTACTCTCAGGCTAAAAGTGATTAAACATACAATTTACATTTATGCATATTTCTAGAAGTATAGTTCTAAAAGGTTATAAATCAGGAAAAATGTAATCACCATTCATATTGACCACTTTGAAAATATAGTTCATTCCTCATTGTAGCTTTTGGTAATAAGTCAAGTTTATTAATAATTATTACATAATTATTAGTATCAAGTATCATTAAACAATTATTACTTAGCAAACTAATTGTTGAAATTAGATTACAATTTGGCTCTTTTATAGATGCTGTACCATATTTCTGAGCCAAATGTGTGATTGTGAAATCTCTTAGCCCAAAGGGGAGAATATTAGAATTAGAACTGGCACAGGAAATCTGTAGTGTGTGGGTGGTATACTCCATCTCAGCTGCCTTTGCCAGCTCATCTTCTAACTTCCTGATTTCATTAAATATGCATGTTCCCAAAGTTTTGTCTCCTCTCCCTAAGTATTCCCTGGAAAATCTTAGAGTTCTCATTACTACTCACATGCAATTAGATTCCAAATTAATGTCTCTGGTCCAGATCTCTCATTTGGTGCCAAAATCACATATGGGAAATCCCCATCTTGATATTTCACAGACAGATAATTTGAAATGTTTATTCATTCAAATATTTTATTCTTTAATTATCTGTTATATACCTATTATGAACTCAGCATTATGTTAGGTGTAAGGCATAAAATTATAAGAAAAATGAGTATAGTCTCTGCCATTACAGAGCTTATCACTAACAAGACAGCCTGTCATTTAGCAAATCACACAGTAAGTGAAAATTATAATTGTAAATGTACTGCAGGAGTGCCATGAGAAAAAGCAGAGTGTATAAGACTTTCTGAGGAGGAATTATCTGAGCCTCAAGGTGAAGGATGAATAAAATATTTTTGCATAATAGGGTTAGAGAGGGGTTTGAGGGAGTATGCTATGTAAAGGAAGCACCACGTATAAATGTTCTGTGGCTTCTTGGACTTAACAAGGAATGCCCAGAGCAGGTGACTGGAAGTTGTGGATATCAGGTTATCGATTAGATCCACGAGTTGGGGGGGGAGGCTAGGGGGGAAGACCGAATTCCCTTGAATTGTGTTTTGATGCAATGTAAGTATAAAGATCACCTTGTATTCTATTTGCCTTCTAAAAGCCATTATTACCATGTTAGAAGAGGGAAGAAATTCAGGTACAGAAAATGTGTGTTCATAGCCTAAACGATGGTGCTTGGTGAGTGTTGGTTGTAAAGGTACCAAACGAGGAAGCCAAAGTTCTTGAACTGCTGCATACTTTGACAAGGAAAATCTATTTTTGTCTTCCGATCCACCTGTATGAACTAAATCAGGTAAATATACCTGGTTTAACTTCTTTAACATTTTGATGCAGACAGTCTGTTAGGCACTGTGGTTTCAGATGTGCAATAATTTGTTCAATGGTTTTATTCCCAAGGATGCCTTAATCAGAACAAATTTTTTTCTATATAGTTCTTTGCCTTAATAAATATGCAATATAAATTTAAGCAAACTTCTATTTTGCATATTTGTAAACTACAAAGTAAAATGAACATTTTGTGGAGTTTGTATTTTGCATACCCAAGGTGAGAATTAAGTTTTAAATAAACCTATAATATTTTATCTGAAAAAAAGTAAATGTTCTGTGGCACCCTTGGGCATATTAGAAAATTCTGCGTTTGGATGGTATCACGTAGGACAAGAAAATAGAATGAGGAGAGACTGGAACTTAGGGAAACTTAATATTCAGTGGCTGAGGGAAGGAGACCAGGCAAGAGAGAAGATGTGGGAGAGAGGACCAGAAGAACATACTGTTACAAAAGTCAAAGGGAGAAGACATGTTCAAGAGGAAGGAAAGGCTAACAGGGTCAAACAATGCTAAGAGGTGGAGAAAGTTAGGAATTAAATACTAAATGGATATGACTGGTGCCTTTAGAAGAGCCAAGATGGAATTATGGAACTAGAAGCCAGGTAAAAGCTTGCAAAGGAGGGAATGGGGTGTATGAAATGGAGTCTATGAGAACAGTCAATCATTCGAGAAAAATGAGCTAAGGAAGACGGCACAGTAGCTGGAGGAGGTGAGATCAAGGAATGTATTTTTTTAAGTGGAAGACACTAGCATATATTTAAATACTGATAAAAATCACCTAGTAAACAGATGAAGTAAAATGTACATCATAGAAGAGAATGTTAAGTATTGAAAAAGTGGGAAAAAGGAATAGAATCCAAAGAACCAGAGACAGAAATGGCCGTAAGGAGGAAGGGAGACAGCTCCTCTATAGTTACACAGTAGGAGGTGGTGGACACAGAGGAAAGTGGGATTTTCTGCATGGCAGTGGGAAAGTGAGGGTTCCTGGCTGAGAACTCCTGGTTTTTCTATGAAGTGAGGTTTAGAGTGAGAGTGGGAGTGCGAGGCTTGACATTTTGAGGAGAGAAGCTTGTGTTTTTGTTTTTTGTTGTTTGTTTGTTTTGTTTTTGTTTTTGTTTTTGACAGGCAGAGTGGACAGTGAGAGAGAGAGACAGAGAGAAAGGTCTTCCTTTTTGCCGTTGGTTCACCCCACAATGGCTGCTGCAGCCTGCACGCTGCGGCCAGCGCACTGTGCTGATCCGAAGCCAGGAGCCAGGTGCTTCTCCTGGTCTCCCATGTGGGTGCAGGGCCCAAGCACTTGGGCCATCCTCCACTGCCTTCCCAGGCCACAGCAGAGAGCTGGCCTGGAAGAGGAGCAACCAGGACAGAATCCAGCGCCCCAACGGGGACAGAATCCTGCACCCCGGGGTGCCAGCGCCGCAGGCAGAGGATTAGCCTATTGAGCCACAGCGCCAGCCAAGGAGAGAAGTTTTAAAATAGTCATCATGTGTGAAAAAGGGAGTTAGAGTAAAGTCATAGGGTTGCTTAGCCATCCCATGAACTGTGTTGAGGCCATCTGAATCATTGAATTACAGAGAAGCTAATCTTCCTTGATGTGTGACCATCTCCAGAAACCCTTAGCTGATCACTATAGACAAATATAAATTAGTTGGGGGTCACTCAGGGATGGCTTTTTGCCAGACGAGTAGGAAGAAAACCTAGAGAGACAGAGGAGATCGAGGCATGGGAAGAGTGTCATTGATCTTTACTTGTCTTAGTCAGATTAGGTGGCTGAAACAGAATACCGTAACAGAAATTCATTTCTCACAGTAGAGGCTGAGAAGTCCACGATTACAGCACTGGCAGACAAGTTGCTATCGGGGCACACTTCCTGCTTTGCAGATGGCAGTCTTTCAACTGTATTTTCGCATGGCAAAGTGAGATTTTGTAAAGACACTAGTTCCTTCAAGAGGGCTCCACCCCAGTGACTCAGTAATCTCCCAAAGGTACCACTTCCAAACACTGTCACATTTGGAATTTAGACTTCAACATATAATTATGGAGTCCAGAGCATTATTGAAATAAAGAATAATGGTATTTAAGCTGAATGTGTGGATGGAGAATTAACGAATTAGAGAAATGGAATGATAAATTAAATAGAGGTTCTATGTTATCAGAGAACCACTGAACAGGAGCAACCAAAAGAATAGGCTGTAAGCTGAAAGGTTGAAATCAGAGAATGGCATATTTGAACAGTTGATTCTTAACTTGACTTCATATAATTGTTATGGGCAAAATTGTGCCTTCCCCTCAATTTCATATATTGAAGTCCTAGCCCCTAGTACATCAGAACATGACTGCATTGGTAAGTACAGACCATAGAGAGGGGATTGAGTTAACACAGGGTAGTAAATGTGGGCCCTTAATTTAATGACTACTGTTCTTATCAGAAGAGGAAATTAAAACACAGACCTAAGAAGACATAGCAAAAAAACAGCCAAATCCAAGTCAGGCAGAGAGATGTCATAAGAAATCGAACCTGACAACTCCCAGGCACTACAGTTGTGAAAAAATAAATTTCTGTTGTTTAAGCCCCTCAGTCTGCGGTATATCATTGTGGCAGCCCTTGCAAACTGAAGTGCAGTAATAATAGTATCCTTTGGGTGGCTGTGAAAGTGTGCAGGTGAGCTATAAAGATTATGGGAAATGATGAGATCAAGAAGTTACAATGGGCCGGAGCCGCGGCTCAATAGGCTAATCCTCCGCCTGCGGCACCGGCACACCAGGTTCTAGTCCCAGTTGGGGCGCCAGATTCTGTCCCAGTTGCCCCTCTTCCAGGCCAGCTCTCTGCTGTGGCCCGGGAGTGCAGTGGAGGATGGCCCAAGTCCTTGGGTCCTGCACCAACATGGGAGACCAGGAGAAGCACCTGGCTCCTGGCTTCAGATCAGCGCAATGCACCAGCAGCAGTGCTGGCCACGGCGGCCATTGGAGGGTGAACCAACGGTAGAAAGGAAGACATTTCTCTCTGTCTCTCTCTCTCTCACTGTCCACTCTGCCTGTCCAAAAAATAAAGAAGTTAGAATGTAGGGAACAACATTGTGGCACAGGGGGTTAAGCCACCACCTAAAATGTTGACATCCTGTATGAACCCCACTGCTCCACTTCCCATCTACCTTCCTACTAGTATGCCTGGGATAGCAGTGGAAGAGGATGGACCAAGATCTTGGGCCCCTGCCACCCATGTGGGAGTCCAGGATGGAGTTCCAGGCTTCTGGCTTCAACCTGGCCCAGCCCTGGCCCTTGTGGCCATTTGGAGAGTGAACCAGTAAATGCAAGATTTCTGTGTCTCTCTCACTCTCTGCAAATCTGCCTTTCAAACAAATAAAATACATCTTTTTAAATGGAATTGAATGTAGTTTTACTTATTTATTTTTAGTTTTTTAATAGGTTCAATGTAGTTAATAGGTACAAGTGATGTAATGATATTACTTTTCTCCTTCCCTCTGTCCCCCATCTCTCTCCCGCTCCCTTTCCCCCTTCTCTCCCTCACTTTTGAGATGCATATCTTTAATACTCCACTAAAGAAACAGTCTGCTGTTGGTGGAATTTTCTGAAAATGCCTGTTAACGTCCATTTGGTCTATGATGTTGTGCAACTCATTATTTCCTTATAGATTTCAAAACTAGCAAGCACAATACAAAAGGGTGGAATTATCACTTTCCTACAAAAATAGATGCAAAAAATCCTTAATAAAATACTTGTAATTTGTGTGTGTATGTGTGTGTGTGTTTAAAACTAATGAGTGTATGTGCTGGGATGATGAGGAAGGAGGCCATTTTATGCAGAGGAAATGAAGTTCAAAAGCATAATGCATGTAACAGTGAGGAAACAGATCCAATATATGTTTAGGATGCAAAATCAACAAGGCTATCTGAACCATTGAAAGTCAAGGTGGTTAGAGGTATGGAAGAGACTAGAATAACTTTTGAGCTTCCAATTTTGGCAATTACAACAAGGCAACAGAAAGATCATTTCTTAAGAGAAACTGTAGGGACTGATGTTGTGGCACAGAAGGTTACGTACGAAGTGGTTCAAGTCCCGGCTTCTCTGCTTCTGATCCAGCTGCCTGCTAATGTGTCTGGGAAAGAAGCAGGAGATCCAGATGGAGTTCCATGCTCTTCTCTTTGGCCTGGACCAGCCCTGGCCATTGTGACCATTTGGGTAAGGAGGCAGCAGATGGAAGATATTTTCCCCCACTCCTCTCTCTCCTTTCCTCCCTCTTTCCCACCCTCTGCCTTTCCTTCTCTCTCTCTGTAACTCTGACTTTCAAATATTTATTTCAAATATTTATTTATTTGAAAGTCAGAGTTACAGAGAGAGAAAAGGAAAGGCAGAGAGAGAGAAAGAGAGAGAGAGGTCTTCCATCTACTGGTTCACTCCCCAGTTGGTTGCAATGGCCACAGTGATGCTGATCCAAAGCCAGGAGCCAGGAGCTTCTTCTGGGTCTCCCATGTGGGTGCAGGGGCCCAAGGCCACTGTTTATTAGAAATGACTTTTGAATTATGCTAGTTTTTTAGTCTTGTATGCCTGCCTTTCATTTTTTGAACTTCTTATTTTGAAATAATTATGATTCACATGATTTTGAAAATACAGCTGCAGAGGCATCATGTATATTTTCCCCAGTTTCTACGATTGGTTAGATCTATGCAACTATACCAAATTCAAAAAATTGACATAGAATGTGTGTATTGTTCCTGGTCGTTTTACCACAGGTGAAGATTCATGTACTCATCATGGCAATTGAGACACAAAACTATCTCCTGGTGAAGAAAACAACCCCTAGTTACTCTTATACAGTTATACTCACTCCTTTCCTGCCCATGATCATGACCCCAGGGCAAATATTGGTTTGTTTTCAAACACTGTGTCTAGGGAAATAACTGAAGGCTGTACATACTGTTCTATGTCGTGATACAAATATTCATGCTTTCACTCACAGCTTCCTTTGCAGCTATCATTCCCTGAGCCTGAAACACTCGTACCTACTTCCTGCCTACATTCTAGCGATTTCTCAAAATTAAGGTACAATAATACAAAATAATTACTCATTTTAACTTCTCCATTTCATGACCAGTTCCTGCTCTAAATTCACAACAGGCATTGTTGACACCACTGATATTTTAGTCACCAATTCCTCATGAACTCTTTCATTGTTCAGTTATTTAAAATTTTCAGCATCTGTATTTTTTCTTCATGAGAACAGAGATTGTTTTGCACCACACAATCTACCACAGTGCCTAGTAAAGATGGAAACAATGAATATCTGCTGATTAATTTTAAAAGGTATTTTTTTCTAAATAATACCAACATTTCTATTGCCCTTTTCTTTAGAAGAGCTTAAAGTAGGCTGGTGCCCCGGCTCACTAGGCTAATCCTCGGCCTGCGGTTGGGGCGCTGGATTCTGTCCCGGTTGCCCCTCTTCCAGGCCAGCTCTCTTCTGTGGCCCGGGAGTGCAGTGGAGGATGGTCCAGGTGCTTGGGCCCTGCACCCCGCATGGGAGACCAGGAGGAAGCACCTGGCTCATGGGTTCAGATCGGCGCAGCACGCTGGCTGCAGTGCTCTGGCCGTAGCGGCCATTTCGGGGATGAACCAACAGAAATGGAAGACCTTTCTCTCTGTCTCTCTCTCACTGTCTAAATCTGCGTGTTAAAAAAAAAAAAAAAAAAAAAAAGAGCTTAAAGTAGATTAGCATTGTTAGCTTAATAATCCCGAGAGTACTTTTATGTAGTTCATCAGTATCATTATCCTGACACCTACTTAGTATAACACTTCATTTAGACATTAAATCAATATTTAGCTGATTTCATTATTCTACACTCACACTTAGCCAAGTTGAGATACTGAATGGCGTTCATAATCAATCCTGAATTACTAATTGTTACAAAAGAAATAATGGAAGACTAGAAAAGAAAATAAGAGGTGGATTGAAGGTGAAGCAGAAGTAAAGAAAGAAAGAAAAAGTACATTCAGATCTTGGAACTGAGCTTCTGACTTTTGGAAACACAGACTAACTAATCCAAGCCAAAGTACTATAACATGTTGTGTATCTGGCCAACGGTCACCATTGTTGATGCAGAGCCTGACATAACACTGTGCTCTGAGAGGAAATCAGGGACAACTAATTAGAGCATGGCAGAGAAGAATGGTGTCGAGGGGAGTGCAGAGCTGAGGGATGCTTCACTGACCTAGAGGAGCAGTAGCCACCTGGGCGTTCCATTGTCACATTCCCGTCCCCCTGCTGGAGGACTAAAGAGTAGGGCTCATAATTCTACCTGTTTTTCTCTATGTACAAAGATCACTTTACTATGACTAACTGAAAGCTAAGCATGAAGATGAATAATGACTTACATGAGAGATTGTAGACCACATTAACTGGATAACAGGTCCTGGAGTGTTAATATAACCAATTGGCTTATAATCCTTTTCCACTTCAAAGAAGAAGACAGTATGATCTTTACTCTAAGAAAGAAGAGACACACCCACCAAATGTATATTATTAGGAAATCAAGTCCACAGAGCACAAAAAAAGCACTTAATAATATTTACAATGCTATTAAAATACATTTATATCTACAAAGGTCACATAACACAGATTATTCTGAGACAATTCATGTTCATTTTCCCCATGTGCTCCAGTGTGTGGTTTGAAAATGTGATCACTATACTTATTTACTTATAATTTATATAACTTAATTATAAATAATTCCAAATATATATGCTCACCCATGAATGCATAAGGAATTTACATAGTTATTCTTTTCATTTATAGAAATACTGATTACAAATAATATATCTAGCGTGACTCCCAGATGAAATTTCTATTGATTTAAAATAAGCATTAGAACTCAATTCATAAGACTTTTAAAATGCCATATGCAGAATACAATGAAAGAATATGAATGCAAAAAACGTAAACTATGTATTTTTTCTTAGAAAATAAATTTCACTAAATAAGCTATAATCAAACAGGCAGATGTAAAAGGCAAATTTAACCATGACATTTCAATAGGAAACAAAAGGAAATCTACTGCTTACTCCTGTAGCTAGAATTTCTCCATCACGTTCATAAGCTAAAGCAGTGACACGATCAGTGTGGGGTTTAAAAACATATTTCAAGGAAATATCTGCATCCAAAACTTTCTTCCGTCCTGCAAAAATTGTGAGACCTTTTGGATCATAAAGTTCAAGGATTCGAACAACTCCATCTTCAAATCCCACAATAATTTGTGCTCCAGTGTAGCTTACCTTGGAAAAGAATTAAATATCAGAGACCTGAAATTAATTAACAAAGTTGTGTTGCATAACAAATAACTCTGTATTTTATTTAGTCTTAGGTAATTTAACTTGGGCCACTATACCAATTCTGCATGCCAGTTTCTGGTAACCTCCTTCTATCCCAAGACAGTTCCTTAGCACTAATGACCACAGGAAGGGTAAATGATAGCAATTCACACCCTAAATGAGCAAACACCAGCAGAAGTCTGCCAACCACACACCAGCAACCTACTGGTGAACGTACACAGACTCCGTCTCTGGTTTCACAGAGTTTATGGTCTAGTGCAGGGAACAGACATCAACCATCACACAAA
Source organism: Oryctolagus cuniculus (assembly GCF_051225735.1). Classification (NCBI taxonomy): domain Eukaryota; kingdom Metazoa; phylum Chordata; class Mammalia; order Lagomorpha; family Leporidae; genus Oryctolagus; species Oryctolagus cuniculus. The sequence continues at coordinate 69,333,775 of NC_142870.1, forward strand.
AAACTGTGAAATTATGAACGAAAAAAGTGTAAAAGGAAGAAATGTATTTTTGGAGAGCATATAACAAAGAAAGTTAACTTAGACTAAGAGATTCCCTAAGGAAGAGATAGCGAACCTGAGATCAGAAGGATGCTCAGAAATTAACTAGGTACAGGAAGGAGAAATTATCCCAGGTGAGAATATAGCCTGTGCAAAGATCCTGTGGAAAGAAAGAACACAGCCCAGGAAAGTTAGTTTAACTAAATCACACTAGAGTGAGGGAGCCATACTACAAGAGGCTAGAGAGGGAGATAGCTGGGACCAAATTATGAAATGGACTTCATGTCACATTAAGGATGCCTTTCTCCTGAGAGCAATGGGAACTCATCAAAAGGCTTTTAGTTTGGGGTTACGTGGACAGGGTATGAAATGCTCAAGATCCGCTGATTTAAAAATTTCATTGTCTCTGCAGTGTAGAACACGGATCTGATATGGTGTAGATAGGATGCGGGGAACCCTTATAAAAGACCTTTTAAGAGATGGCTGCTCGGGACATGCTCAAGCTGACTTACCTCAAACGGTAGAGTTAGAAACATACCAGGGGATTCCAATTCAGTCCCATCAAGGTGGCATGTACCAATGCCATCTCACTAGTCCAAGTGATCAATTTCTGTTCACAATTGATCATAATGATAGGACTAAGAGTCAAAGGGATCACATAAACAAGACTAGTGTCTGCAAACACTAGCTGATAGAATAAAAAAGGGAGAGAACGATCCAACATGGGAAGTGAGATACACAGCAGACCCATAGAATGGCAGATGTCCTAAACAGCACTCTGGCCTCAGAATCAGCCCTTAAAGCATATGGATCCAGCTGAAAAGCCCATGAGAGTATTTCAGGCATGGAAAGCCAAGACACTCTGGGGGAAAAAAAAAAAAAACTAAATGAAAGATCTCTGCGAGTGAGATCCCAGTGGAAAGAACGGGTCATCAAAGAAGGAGGTACCTTTCTCTGAAGGGAGGAGAGAACTTCCACTTTGACCATGGCCTTGTCTAAATATGATCAGAGTCAGTAAACTCAAAAGGCTTCCATAGCCTTGGCAGCTCATGACAAGAGCCTAGGGTGATTACTGATGCCATAAACAAGAGTGTCAATTTGTTAAGTCAAGAACAGGAGTCACTGTGCACTTACTCCTCATGTAGGATCTCTGTCCTTAGTGTGCTGTACATTGAGATTTAATGCTATAACTAGTACTCAAACAGTATTTTTCACTTTATGTTTCTGTGTGGGAGCAAACTGTTGAAATGTTTACTTACTATATGCTAAACTGATCTTTTGTATATAAAGAGAAATGAAAATGAATCTTGATGTGAATGGAAGGGGAGAGGGAGTGGATAAGGGGAGGGTTGCAGGTGGGAGGGACGTTATGGGGGGAAGCCATTGTAATCCATAAGCTGTACTTTGGAAATTTATATTCATTAAATAAAAGTTAAAAAAAAAAAAGATGGCTGCTGCACTTCAGGAGAACTGACACAGCCACATGGTCTGAGATAGCATAGTGGACATGAGGGATGTGGACATATTTTAGATACAGTTTTATGGGAGACCAACACTGTGGCAAAGCTGGTTAATCTGCCACCTGCAATGTCAGAATCCCATATGGGCACCAGTTCAAGTACTGGTTGCTCCATTTCCAATCTTGTTCCCTGCTAACGTGCCTGGGAAAGCAGCAGAGGATGGCCCAGGTCCTTGGACCCCTGCACCCATGTGGAAGACCCAGAAGAAGCTCCTGGCTTCTGGCATTGGTCTGGCACAGCGCCAGCTATTGTGACCATTGGGGCAGTGAACCAGTGAATGGAAGACCTCTGTCTCTCCCCCTCTCAGTAACTCTATCTTTCAAATAAATAAAATAAATCTTTAAGAAATAAACAGGCATAATGGCCATGGTTGGTAATGCCTGAATTTGGGGAATGGGGCAAAGGGAAATGTCAAGAGTGAATGATAGGGGCTGGCACTGTGGCACAGTAGGTTAATCCTCCGTCTGAGGCGCTGGCTTCCCATATGGGTGCCGGTTCTAGGCTGCTCCTCTTCCCATCCAGCTCTCTGCTATGGCCTGGGAAAGCAGTAGAAGATGGCCCAAGCCCTTGGGCCCCTGCACCCGCTTGGGAGACCCAGAAGAAGCTCCTGGCTCCTGGCTTTGGATCGGCACAGCTCTGGCCGTTGCGGCCATTTGGGGAGTGAACCAGTGGATGGGAGACCATTCTCTCTGTCTCTCCCTCTCACTGTCTATAATTCTACCTCTCAAATAAATAAATAAAAATCTTTAAAAAAAATAGAAAGAAAGAGTGAATGACAATAGCACTTTCTGAGCCAGGAAATGCTGCAAGAGAGCTAGGTGAGGCTGTAATTTGTTGTTTCTATTGCAGTGGAGAGAGGGATGGCAGGCAATGGGCAGATCATGAATTTAGTCTCAGCACCTTGAGTCCCTCTGAGTTGTCAAAATGCAGTATAGTCTGTGGCTGAAGGGGAAGTCTGGGCTGAAGATACAAAGCCAGCAATGTCTGAAATGTACTAAACCTTGGAAGGCATTCAGGATGAAGCCAGAATGTTATGAGGAACTCATGAATAAGAAAAGGGTACTTCCATTCTTCTCCAGCTGAGTGTTGTTCATTCAACAAACATTTACCAAGTGCCTAAATGTACCAGTAACTCTAGACCCAGTGGAGGTGCCAGGAAGAATGGTTGTCAGTACATAGAGCTTAGTGGGAAAAATCACACAATTAAGCAATATTCTTAGTATGCTGTGGCTAAGTGTTCTAAGACGTACATAGAGTACACAGCTTTCGGGGGGAAAGTCACAGAGGCAGAAGGACCTATCTCTACTTGAAGGTGGGTTCACTGAGGGCCATACAGAGGAGATGACACTTAACTTGTGTGATGTCCAGAAAGGGGGTAAGGAGAAAGGGCCATTACACACTAGCCTCAGAGCCTGAGCTCCTTACTTGGACGCAACAGAAACATTCTGAGAACATCACATACCCGCCTGAATAAATGATTTAACTACACGGATGGTACTCCAAACTTCAAGTAGCAGTGTAAATAGATTAGGGAGCCGAGTAAGCCAGGTCTGCCAATCCCAAGGCTCTGTTGTTTCCACTTATTCTAGTTTCCTCATTGTGCTGGCTATGTTCCCTGCTCTGGGTTCTCCTTCTGGTTTGATTCCATTGTGAAATTTCCCTCCGTCTCAGTCATACGCACATCTTTTTTAGCCTGAAACACTTTTTTCTCTTGTATTTCAACTAAAAACAGTAAGTACTAAACACTCTACAGAATACTCATAGCATTTTTTAAATATGGCTACAAATTCACTGACATGGTCTCCTGTGGGAATACAGATTAAGCCTCATCCTGTTGAATTTGGGTAGGGCTGGTGACTGGTTGCTTCACTCAGTGGAGTATGACAGAAGTGGTCATTTAACCTCCGAGATTGGGGCATAAAAGGCCATCAGTTTCTGCCTTGTTTGTTGAAACAATAGCCTTTGGCACCTTGAGCCATCAAGTAAGAAGTGTGTGACTGGGGCACAGTGGGTTAAGCTGTACTTGGGATGCCCACACTTCATATCAGACTGTCTGAGATGGAGTCCCTTTTCTTTTTCCAATTCAGTTTCCTGCTAACGCACCTTGGAGGCAACAGCCAGGGCTTGGCCAGGCAGAAGCCAGGAGCTAGGAACTCCATTCAGGTTTCCCACAGGGGTGGCAGGGGCCCAAGCACTTGGGCAATCATCTGCTGCATTCCCAGGTGCATCAGTAGGAAGCTGAATCAGGATTGGAGTAGCCAGCACTCAAGCCAGCAGTCAGATATGGGATGCCAGCATTATAAGCAACAGATTAACTGGCTACTCCACAACACTGGCCTCCCTAACTAATATATTTTATAGCTGATTATTATTTCTCCTAACATATATTTTATTATGTATTTTTTTTTACTGTCTGTCTCTGCCTCAGTCCCACTATAGGTCCATAAAGGCAAATATTTTTGTGTTTTTCTTCACTGCTACATTCCCAGAATCTAGAACACAGGCCACAACATTGTAGGCATTTTGGAAATATTAATGAGATGAATGAAATCACAGTTAGATGCATAGAGGCTAGATATACAAAGTCGTATTGTATAGCTATTTTGTAATTCAGAACTATTACTAATCTGCAGGTAGAATAAAAACAAAATTTTCATTAAAAACAGACTCTAAACCATACGAATAGTGAGGTCATGATATAATTTCTATCACATTGTGAGTGAAACAAATTAAAATTTTGTGTTCTCTAAAATTCCAAATCATAAAATATCAATATTTCTAAGAAATAGCACTGATATACCATGTTTACCAATAAATTCTGATATAAGTTCATTATAACAACAAACTTACCATTCGGGGTACCCAAGCAAGGGTAGTACCTCCTTGCTTGAATTTCATATGAACCAAAGGAGTTTTGCTAGCAAAGTCATAAATTCGAACAGAGCCTACAGAAATACAGTTTTAAAGGAAACAAGTTATTTATATATAATATCATTTAAGATAATCTTGGCTTACTTTCTACATGTTGAGTATTATAATAAAAATTTTATACATAACTAAGTCAACTGATCATCAATACCCTTTCTTTAGTCAAAAATTTCCATGTCTACCCTTAAATAAATAATTCATTATTAGACATCACAATGATGACAACTGACAATTGACTGATGAATCAACGTCACCTTGCATAGCGCACACAGATTTACCCTAAGTTAAGAAGGAAGAAACGAAATAGAAAGAGTAGGAAATGTACAAATTTGGATCATATTAAAATGAATAGCATTTTCACGAATACATAGCTCTTGCATTCTGAGCCTTCTCCACTTTGCAACAGCTCACCTCACTTGCACTCAGGAGGCTTCCTGTTTTTGAAACTTCCCAGATGTTTTCACTCAAACACATAAAATTTTTATTCAAAGTAAAACAAGCCAAGGTCAGATATTTTCCTTAAGAGTTCCTACTTACAATCCAGGGCAGTTGTGGCCATGAGATAAGTGAGAGGAGAAAGGGCCAACGCTTCAATAGCTCCAGAATGGAAGGAGAAGAGGCATTCTGGATCCTGGGTCTGAGAACAGACAGACAATTCACTGGATCTCAAAGAGAAATGCAAATAGAACCTTCTAATACCTGTGTGATCTTAATTGAGTTTATTTGAACAGAATTTTTTTAAAATGATAATAGGTTAGAAAAAGCACTGGACTTTGGATTTAGGAGAAACAAAGAATCTTGGTTTTGCACATAATGGCTGTATTACTTTGCACACAAGTTATTTCAAATGCTAGTTTCCATTTCTTCATCATCATATGAGAAAATGGCAGCTGCCTACCTACAATCAGGGTAGTTGTAAGGATCATGAGATAATATAAATAAAAACTACATACATTTACGAAAAGTGCAAAGCACCACACAATGTCATTGCTATGTTTCTGGTAAATTTTGCTGAGATCATTTTTTATGCAAAGTCATAATGAGAAAGAAATGGGGAGAGAGAAGAATGAATTCTCAGGAATATAGTATGTTGAACAAGTTTTTATTTTATTTTATTTTATTTTATTTTATTTATTTGAAAGGCAGAGTGATATATAGAGAGGTATCTTGTATCTATTGGCTCACTCCCCTCACCCTTAAATGGCAGCTATGGCTGAGGCTGAGCCAGAACTCCTTCCAGGTATCCCAGGGGTCCCAGTACTTGGGCCATCATCTGCTGCTTTCCCAGGCACATTATCAGGGAGCTGGACTGGATGGAAGCAGAGGAGCGAGGACTGGAACCAACACTCCTTTGTGGGAAGCCAGTGTCACAAGCAGTGGCTTAACCTGTTGTGCCACACTGCCAGCCCCTTTAGCAAGTTTTTCATGGAAACATTATATAATTGGAAGAAAGATGATGTCCCTTTTAAAGAATAACAAAGGTGTTTATTATGAAAGGGAAAATTAAGAAAAATAAACAACTTACAATATTTGAAAAACTGAGATCAAGCTTCCATATGGCTCCATTGGCATCCTAAAAAATTAAATATTTAATAGTATTTTCTCTTACATTTTTGAACTTTCATAAAATTAAAGTTTTTCTTCCTATGGTTAAGGACAAATAATATCAAAAGCTCACACATACTTTAAAGTGTGACAAATTAAATAAGTGAAATTTTTATATATTTTTAGAATACAACCCCACGATAAAGCAATCTCACAATACTTACAGTCAGACTTCCAATGTAGATAATAAATTATACTATTTTAATTTTACATTTAGTTCATTTAAGAGTTAAAAGAAAAGAATACAACCTACCTGAGCCAGCCAAAAGTTATTTCCAGTTTCATTCATTTTTATCATAGAGAAGAGGTTGACATTCTTGTCTACTTGAAGTTCATTAATAGGCTCAATCTCTAACAATCCAGTTTCATCGATAGAATCAGCAGTATCTATTGTCTCAAAATCCCATATCTTGTAAAGTTAATAAGAAAATAATTTAATCAATCAGTGATTTAATTTATTTCTCAAGCCAGAAAAGGTTCTAATTGTTTTCAAATGTCATTTCTTTTTGTTTCATGAAAATTAACAGTAAGTGTAACTGGAGCATTAACCAAAACCCAAACTCTCGATTTTCCTCTGAAATTTGGTCTAATAAATTATTGTAGTTTCTTTTAGTGAAAGATACAGCCCTGCATAAGAATTTTAATTTGGCCCAAATAAGCTTATTCCAAGGTTTCTATTAGGTCTTCCTATAAAGCAGCTGTGAGGAGGAAACATCTCAGTTGTTTGAGAAGACATTACAATAAGTCTTGTTTCTATACACTGATTAGTAGGCCCCTGCACAGGAAAACACACCTTGTTGCTTAAAGATTCAAATACTATCTTCATTGTAGGCAGAGAAAAATAGACTGCAGGTGATGTTTCCATTAGAAAATGTTTCTCTTCCCTAATAACGATTTACATTAACCTCAGATAGGAAATGTTGTTCTTTCTTTTCTCTTTCTTTTTTTTTTTTTTTTTTTTGACAGGAATGTTGTTCTAAGAGGAGTCCAGAATACTACAGAAGACTAAGAAGGCACAGTTCCACCTGACTAACGCAGAGTAACTCTGGACTTCCCCTATGAAGTGCCAAAACCTGCCTGGACAGTTCTGCCATATTATCCTAGACTGAATAACTCAGACTTCAGGAAAGTAACTCCCAGGATACGGTTGCTATCTGTTGGATTAACCAGCTGTATATGTGTGTCTGTGGGGGAGATGGTCAGATTCTAGAATCAGACAATGCCTGAGTGTTGGCGTAGGTACTTCCTAAAGAGGCAGAGATTTACAATATGAAGGAATTAAAAGATGAGAAATTGGAAATCAGAGATACTCTGAAATATTTAACTTCATTTCTCTTAAGATTTTTTCCACTTGGAATTTGGACATTTTAGGTGACATATTTTGGGAGAAGAGTAAATATATCATATGACAAAAGAAAGAACACAAAAAAAATCCTCAGAGCAATGTGTGAAATCTAACAAGATTAAATTTAACATTGTAAATAGTAAAACCTATTCCTGGGTTCAAAAAGTCAATGATAAGAAGACACACTGTGCAGATATGAGGTAAACAATACATTAGACATACTAAACTCAATAGGTGTCCATACAGTGACCAGAATGATTTTCTTGAGATTTATTTATTTGAAAGGCAGAGAGAGAGAGAGAGAGAGATCAATCTTCCGTCCACTGGTTCACTCCCAAAATGGCCACAACAGGTGGGGGTGGGCCAGGCTGAAGCCAGGAGCCTGGAACACCATCCAAGCTTCCCATATGGGTGGCAGGGGCCCAAGCGCTTGGGCTATCCTCCACTACTTTCCCAGCTTCGTTAGCTGGGAGCTGGATCAGAAGTGGAGTGGCTGGGACTAGAAGCAGTGCCCATTTAGGATACCAGCATTGCAGGCAGCAGCTTAACCTGCTGTGCCAAAACGCCAGCCCCAGAATGTTACTTTTAATGCAATCTTATTTCTGATAAGACAACACTACCATTTTCCTATGAAAGATCCTACAAAATCTATGTGCAAAGGGGACCACAAGGCAAATCACAAGGCTACAGGATAGCCAGCAATAGGTGGATATACATTCACAGGTGAATGGGAGTGGGAGAAGTGTGACAGAACAGAATCCAGAACTTAGATACTGGAGCAATGTTCCAGCTTAGCCCAGGCCTCAGGCAGGATAGTGTATACAAATTAAAACAGGTGAGTTTCCTGGTGTAGTATCCATAGGCAAACTTTGTCAGTTCAACTGTGAGTGTGTGTATATATATATATATATATATATTTTTTTTTTTTTTTGACAGGCAGAGTTAGACAGTGAGAGAGAGAGAGAGACAGAGAGAAAGGTCTTCCTTCCGGTGCTTCACCCCTCAAATGGCTGCTATGGCCAGCGCGCTGCGCCGATCCAAAGCCAGGAGCCAGGTGCTTCTTCCTGGTCTCCCATGCGGGTGCAGGGCCCAAGCACTTGGGCCATCCTCCACTGCCTTCCAGGCCACAGCAGAGAGCTGGACTGGAAGAGGAGCAACCGGGACAGAACCGGCGCCCCAACCAGGACTAGAACCTGGGGTGCTGGCGCCGCAGGCGGAGGATTACCCTAGTAAGCTGCGGCGCCGACAACTGTGAGTATATTTCTAACTAATCGTCTTTGTAAAAGAATAACCAACAGATGTTTGGAACTTTTGTTCCTAGAAAATGACCCATTCATACCAGGCAGTTTGGGAGGACAAATGTGTCCACTGTTGATATAGTGCTAACACAAGTTTTCATTTTCTGAAGCTATTTCAATGGAATCAAAATAACAAAAGGTCTCAATGCTACAATGCAGTCAATTAATTGACAAGAATGCAAATACTGGGTTGGTGCTGTGGCATAGTGGGTAAGGTGGCCACCTGAAGTGTCAGCATCCTATACGGGCATCAGTTTGAGTCCTGGCTCTCTATGTCTGATCCAGCTCCCTGCTATGGTCTGGGAAAATCAGTGAAGGGTGGTCCGAGTCCTTGGGCCCCTGCACCTACATGGGAGACCTGGAAGAAGCTCCAGGCTCCTGGTTTCAGATCAGCCCAGCTCTGGCCACTGTGGCCATTTGGGGAGTGAACCTGTGGATAGAAGACCTCTCCCCACCCCTCTCTCTCTCTGCCTCTGTAACTCCACCTTTCACATAAATAATTTTTTAAAAAAAGAATGTAAATATTTATCACCTGAGAAGCATTATTTAAAATAAATTGGTCTTGGGAATAAATGATCATGGATGTCTTCATAAACTGATAACCATGAGAAATAAAAATCTGACAAAACCATTTGGGTGATCTCCAAGTCTCAGAAGGGGGTACTACTGCTCAAGTCACAAGACAACTTACCCTGATACAGCCATCTGACCCAACAGTGATCACTTCACCCTCGTCCAGCATTATCTGGTTAATAGGACCCTGGTGACAAGACTTCCGTGCAGCTCGACACAGTTCCACCTTGATGAGACCGCCGTCCCAAAGCAGCATGTTGCCCCATTCTGACCCTGACAGTACCTAGTAGGTGTGCAGAAAGAAAGCAATGTGCAGTCAGCAAGAAATATTTTTTTGAAGATTATTCTTCTTACTTATGAAAGTAAGAAGTTTGAATAAGGAAAAATAAATACAACAAACTCACTATCCCAGACAAAGCCACCAATCACATTTTGATGTATTTCCTCCTACCATTAACTATGTTTTTTTTCTTTTTTTTTAACTTTTATTTAATGAATATAAATTTCCAAAGTACAGCTTATGGATTACAATGGCTTCCCCCTCCATAACTTCCCTACCACCTGCAACCCTCCCCTTTCCCACTCCCTCCCCTTCCATTCACATCAAGATTCATTTTCCATTCTCTTTATATACAGAAGATCAGTTTAGCATATAGTAAGTGAAGATTTCAACAGTTTGCTCCCACACAGAAACATAAAGTGAAAAATACTGTTTGAGTACTAGTTATAGCATTAAATCTCAATGTACAGCACACTAAGGACAGAGATCCTACATGAGGAGTAAGTGCACAGTGACTCCTGTTCTTGACTTAACAAATTGACACTCTTGTTTATGGCATCAGTAATCACCCTAGGCTCTTGTCATGAGCTGCCAAGGCTATGGAAGCCTTTTGAGTTCACCGACTCTGATCATACTTAGATAAGGTCGTAGTCAAAATGGAAGTTCTCTCCTCCCTTCAGAGAAAGGTACCTCCTTCTTTGATGACCCGTTCTTTCCACTGGGATCTCACTCTCAGAGATCTTTCATTTTGGCTTTTTTTTTTTTTTTTTTTTGCCAGAGCATCTTGGTTTTCCATGCCTGAAATACTCTCATGGGCTTTTCAGCCGGATCCATATGCTTTAAGGGCTGATTCTGAGGCCAGAGTGTTGTTTAGGACATCTGCCATTCTATGGGTCTGCTGTGTATCTCACTTCCCATGTTGGATCGTTCTCTCCCTTTTTTATTCTATCAGCTAGTATTTGCAGACACTAGTCTTGTTGATGTGATCCCTTTGGTTCTTAGTCCTATCATTATGATCAATTGTGAACAGAAATTGATCACTTGGACTAGTGAGATGGCATTGGTACATGCCACCTTGATGGATTTGAATTGGAATCCCCTGGTATGTTTCTAACTCTACTGTTTGAGGTAAGTCAGCTTGAGCATGTCCCGAATTGCACATCTCTTCCCTCTCTTATTCCCACTCATATTTAACAGTGATCACTTTTCAGTTAAGTTTCAGCACTTAAGAAGAATTGTGTATTGATTACAGTATCCAACCAAAAGTATTAAGTAGAACAAACAAGAAAAAATACTAAGAGGGATAACATATTAAGTTGCTCATCAACAGTCAGGGTGAGGGCTGATCAAGTCACCGTTTCTCATAGTGTTCATTTCACTTAAACAGGTTTCCTTTTTGGTGCTCAGTTAGTTGTCACCTATCAGGGAGAACAAGTGGTATTTGTCCCTTTGGGATTGGCTTATTTCACTCAGCATAATGTTTTCCAAGTTCCTAACAGGGATCACTTTTCAGTTAAAATTTAAACACCTAAGAATAATTGTGTGTTAATTACAGAGTTCAACCAATGGTACTAGAACAAAAAAAATACTAAAATGGATAAAGTATTACATTGTACATCAACCGTCAGGACAAGAGCTGATCAAGTCACTGTTTCTTTTTTTCATCATTGTGATTTAGACCTAAGTTGCTGGTAGTTCTTCATATGTATACATAATACTTTAGAGGTTTGTTTTTTGTTTTGTTTTGTTTTGTTTTTGTACATCTCTTCAGGACATAATTCAGGAGTAGAATGACCAGGACAAAATTTAGAGAGGAGTTTCAAGTTTTTGATGGATGAGAGTCTACATATTAAGTGTGGTGCTATCAAATTTTAAAAAATATTCGAGGGACAGGTGTTGTGGCACTATAAGTGAACGTGCCACTTGAGGTGCCCACAGCCCATCCTGGAAACACTGTTTAGTACAGTAGCTAAGCGTACCTTCCCATCCGGGAGCTCCATGTAGCCTTCTATGTCAGTTGTGGCTGTTTTGCCAAATCGACCCAGCAATCCCTGAAGTTTGAGACCAGTGAATGTAAAGGCCATTTCCCAGAACCTACAAACAGGAAAGAGAGTGAATGTACTACACTGTTTAAATAATGAATGCAAACAAATCTAATAAAAAAGTGTTGTTCACATAGTTTTAACATGATCCAAAACTTTACATATTTTATGTTAACATATATTATTTCATTTGTTCATTCCTTCAACCAATTAATAAGTATTAAATGTCTATTCCCTGTCAAAGTTCTAGGTAATATCCATTAAATAATGGGCAAAATTTTTAAAAATGCCCTGCTTTTGCTGATTTTTTATTTTTGAGTTATGCTGTCCAGTTCAGTAGCTACCTATCAACTGTAACAATTTAATTTAGATTTAAAATAATTAACATTAAATGAAATTAAGAATTCAACATTTCAGTAGTCTAGCCAGTTTCACATACTGATTATCTACATGTGGCTAGTAGTTGGTGTATTGGACAGCACAGAAAATCCTATTGAACAATACTGTTTTAGAAAAGTGTTAAAAAATATTCTAACTTACCACCCGTGTCAGTCTGAGTGATTTTCTTGATCACACTGTACCTTCATCTTACCTACCTCATCAAATTGTTGAATAATTTTAGAACCACTCCCAGTACATAAAAACTATAAATATCATTGCTAACATTTAAGTAATATTCCAAGCAAATGAACAGTCAGAATGACAGTGAAAAAAAAAGACCTATTTAATTAGATAAAACAGATAACAGATGGTACCAAGAAGCAGATAATATAAAGCCAAAAACCTTCATGACTAATATGCTTCTCAAAGTTATGCTAAGTACCCTAATCATGTGCTTCTATGAAGTGCACAGAAAATACACACTTTACTAAACTATAGGAAAATGTAAGAAACTAGAAAAATTTAGCCTAAAGTTACAAAAAAAGTTAATTGAGAATTCACCCAAAGACTACCTTTCAAAATCTCAATTATTCTTTATTTCTACTGCACAGCAAATAAAAAGACCAGATTTACATTGGGACAAGAGGAATTTGGAATCAACAAAAATGTCTTTGTTAATGAGACACTGGGAATCAAGTACCAGCAGTTCTGGAATGGTTGATTAGGTCGTTAAACAAATGCATGAGACAGGGCGAAACAAAGACAGTGATAAAATCATTCCATCTTGGAAATGGGTCATTCATCCAGTGAAATAAACAAGGAACTTGGAATTAGAGACCTGAAATTAAAAGTAGCCTCTAACACCATTTAGTATTGAGGGTTCCTTGTCAGGAATGATACTGTGATAATTCTTGCTTTACAGATAATGACTCAGTTGTTATAAACAAGAAATTTAAGAGTGGATATGAAAGCTCAATATGAATTTTGAAAACACCATGCCATGGTTAGTTAATATACTACATAAACTCTCTCAGAAAGTGAGGCCTGCAAGGAAATAGCAGGCTATATATATATGTGTGTGTGTGTGTGTATATATATATATATATATATTATATATTTTTTTTTGATAGGCAGAGTTAGACAGTGAGAGAGAGAGAGAAAGGTCTTCCTTCCATTGGTTCACTCCCCAAATGGCTGCTACGGTCAGCGCGCTGCACCGATCCAAAGCCAGGAGCCAGGTGCTTCTTCCTGGTCTCCCACGCGGGTGCAGGGCCCAAGGACCTGGGCCATCCTCCACTGCCTTCCTGGGCCACAGCAGAGAGCTGGATCAGAAGAGGAGCAACCGGGATAGAACTGGTGCCCCAACCGGGACTAGAACCCAGAGTATTGGCACCGCAGGCGGACGATTAGCCTAGTGAGCCACGGCGCCGGCCGATAGCAGGCTATATTTAAAAGCCTCCTTTTTTTTTTTTTTTTAATCTATGCTAAGGAAATAAAACCTCATATATCTAATTAGAAAAGTGTGTTACCAGTTAGCTTTTAAAATAACAACAGCAAACATGTCTCCAGGTCTTATGATCCTCATGGAAATTTTCCTTATAACGTTTGCTAGCACTTCTATTGGTTACTCAACCTACTTGATGTGGCCTGACCCTGATGTAGTAAGCTGCTCTTCATCTTCAGGGTTGAAAGTGACTTTAAAAACTTCTTGAGCAAAAGCTTTTGTCCTCAGTATGGGTTGCTCTTCTTTCCAGTTCCAGATGGTCAGTGTGTAATCAGGGTTGCTACCCACCGAGGCCAGCAAGGTGCCCCTGTAGTTAAAGTCCACATAAGCATATCCCTTCTCAGTCCCATCTGCAGGGATGAAGAGACTCTCATAAATAAGGGCAACATTTATTTAATTTTCAAATATATAATAAAAAAGGGGGAGAGAGACAGCCCTTAATGTGGACTAATGTAAGAATGCAAGGATCCCCTAAAGGAACAAATGTAAAATGATTCATCACTGTTGGCCTTAGGAGTTACATGATATGAAAGAGGAAGGGCAAGATGTTTTAGCCACATTCTGCATGAGAACAACACCTTGAGAACATATCCCCATTTTATGAAGTGGTGGAGAAACACAAAAGAATATTAGAGAGAAAAATCTGTAACTTGAAGTTTGCCACTGAAAAGCCCCAAATAATAAAAGCTGACTGCTGAAAATAATTATACAGAGAACAGAACGGGAAGATAATTGTGGTGGTTAATTTTATGTGTTGACTTGGCAGGATGATAGCATTCACCTGTTCTGTTCACATTAGTCTGGATGCTGCTGTGAAGGTATTTTACAGACACGGCTAACACATACAGTCAGTTAACTACAAGTAAAGGAGCGTCTCCATGCTGGTGCATCAGTCAGGTGCAAGACCTTACAAGAAAAACTGAGGAAGAAATTCAGCCTGAACACTACAGCATCAACTCCTTCTGGAACCCTTCCAGCCTGCCAAAGGCCCTAAAAATTTCACAGTTGCCAGCCCTGCCAACTGTGCCAGCCAATTCCATTAAATGAACCTCTTTTCTATCTGTTAGTTCTGTTTCTCTGAATGAGTCAATGTCACACCTTCTTCAGCATGTGGTTCACCCTCAACATGAAATATTTTACAGATTCCACTGGACTTACCCCGAAGTATTCTGTAAGGCTTCAGAGAAGGATATTCATAGATGATAATCTTTGGGTAACTTCCTTTTTCAGCTACTGTGAAGTGAGTTTTATATGGATGAACCTACAAAAAATAAAATTTCACCAAAATAATAAAAGATTTTGACATTAATACCATTAATGCAGCACCTGCATTCATTGTTTTTAAAAATATCGTCTTATTTAAGATTTATTTTTATTTATTTGAAATACAGAGTTACAGAGAGGGAAAATTCTTCCATTCACTGGCTCACTCCTCAGATGGCCAAAATGGCTAGGGCTGGGGCAGGCCAAAGCCAGGAGCCAGGAGCTTCTTCCATATCTCCCATGTGGGTGCCAGAGCCATGGCACCATGGGCCGTTCTCCGGTGCTTTCCCAGGCACATGAGCAGGGAGCTGGATTCGAAGTGAAGCAGGTGGGACTCAAACCAACACATACAGAATGCCAGTATCGCAAGTGGCAGTTTAACCTGCTATACCACCATGCCAGTGCCTGGATTCATTATTTTGTAATTTATTTATTAGAATGTACTCCAATAGTAAACTCAAAAATAGACATTTGACAAATACTAATGATGTATATGATTGAAACTAAGAACTAGAATGACTACTTAGTTTCACTTTAATTAAGGCAGTCATTTCCAGTGCTACAATTTTTTTTTTTAAAGATTTATGTATTTGAAAGGCAGAATTACAGAGAGGCAGAGAGAGAGACAGAAAGAGGGAAAGGGAGGGGGAGAGGGAGATAGGTCTTCTATCCACTGGTTCACTCCCCAAATGTCTGCAATGGCTGGAGCTGGACTGACCTGAAGCCAGGAGCCAGGAGCTGGAGTCTCCCACACAGGTGCAGGGGCCCAAGGACTCAGCCATCTTCTACTGCTTTGCCAGGCCATAGCAGAGAGCTGGATTGGAAGTAGAGCTGCCAGGACTCAAATTGGCACCTATACGGGATGCTGGCACTGCAGGTGGCAGCTTTACCTGCTACACCACAGGGCCGACTCCTGCAACTTTTTAAATTGCCACAAGAAGAGCTGGGATACTGTGATTCACAATCTTCAGTGTGCTTATCCCCAGAGTTTCTGGTCCAGTATCTCAGAGCAGAGACTCAACAATTTGCACTTAATTTCTAATCAGTTGAAAGGTGATGCTGCTGCTGCTGGTCTGGGTATTGCACTTGCTAAACCACTAAGGCAAATTACTTTCCCCACATATAATATAAGTTAAACTAAATTTTGTATAGAAAAATTCATGATGGGCCTGGCATTGTGGTGCAGTGGGTTAAACAGCCACCTGCAATGCTAGCATCCCATATGAGCACCAGTTAAGAATCCCAGCTGTGGCCGGCGCCATGGCTTACTTGGCTAATCCTCCGCCTGCGGTGCTGGCACTCCGGGTTCTAGTCCCGGTTGGGGCGCCGGATTCTGTCCCAGTTGCTCCTCTTCCAGTCCAGCTCTCTGCTGTGGCCTGGAAGGCAGTGGAGGATGGCCCAAGTGCTTGGCCCCTGCACCCGCATGGGAGACCAAGAGGAAGCTCCTGGCTTCGGATGGGTGCAACTCTTTCAAATAAATAATTTAAAAAAAAAAAAGGAGAAAAACTCATGGATTGTATGCATGTTAGTCTGTTTTCTGCTGCTATAACCAAATATCTGAGACTGAGTTATTTATAGTGAACAGAAAATTAATCAGCTTTATGGTCCTAGAGGCTGGTAAGTCCAAAACTAAGGGGCTACGTCTGGCAAGGGACTTTTTGCTGCATCAGCCCATGGTGGAAGGTGGAAGAGCAAGAGAGGGTGACAGCAAAAAAAGAAGTGGACAAACTCATTTTTTATAACAACTCTCACTCATAATAACTAACCCCTCACTCAATAACAGCATTAATCCATTAATGAAGACAGAGCCTCTTGATCTAATCATATCTTACTAGGTTCTACCTCCTAACACTGCTGCATTAGGGATTAAGTTCCCAACACATGAAATTTGAGGGTCACATTCCTGTTTCCAGAGTGGGCTACATGCTAATTTTAAAAATGTCTTCATAGGAAAACTTAACACAAAGGAAGGCAAACACAATAAAGGTGAGAAAGATAGAGTATTTCTAAGCCACACACAGTAAGATAGAGTGAATATGCCCTGGATGAACTATTTGTGCCAGCATTTCAAACCATAGCATACAAATTGGATAAAATCACATGTTCTTTTTTATTTTTTTCATTGATAAAGCCAAATGTACAGGAAGAGCAAATGGATAGCAAAAAAAACAACAATGCAAAGAGCATTTTATATAAGAATAAGCTATTTAAAGTATATATTATAAGATTCTAGCTTACATGACCATTTTTGTAATTCCTGGTAATATACCGAGGACAAAGAGCTTGGTTCTCAAATAGAGAATGCAGCTCCTGACATTCAAGACAATACTGAGGGGGCGGAGCCAAAATGGCAGAATAGTGAGGGCGTGCACTGATAGTCCAGGAAAAGATAGTTTAAAAAAAGTGGAGTTACTGTAGTCTCTGGGAAAGGCTCAGGAAAAAAATTGCAGAGGAAACTTCCAGATCTAGTGGATGTGACACAGAGGACCAACGGGAAGAGCAAGGACGCCCATGGCTCAGAAGCCCAGCCGCAGAGTCTGCGCACCAGCGCTGGAAGGGGAGGTGAGACAAAAACCTCAGTAGCCCGAGACATTGGTGGGGAAAGGCAGAAAGAGCCTAGAGGGAACGAGGCTCGAAGCCCCGCTGGGGAAAGCTCACCAGGCTGACTGGAGGAGAGAAAAAAATGAATAAATAAGGGGAACTGGCACGGACACCAGCCTCTCTCTCCACTCACCTTACAAAGCCAAGCAAGACAAAGAGCAGGCGCAATTTTGGACATACGTAAAGCGGCACCCGCCATCAGCCAAGCAGAAAAACCTGACTCTGGTGGGGAGAAATAAGAGGAGGTTAGGACCTAGTGAAGGTGTGGAGCTAATGAACTGAGACTGAAAATCTGAGGGTGGGCAAGAGAACTCATGGAGTACACAAACTCAGTAACCTTGGCAACCCGGTGGGAGACTGCAGAGAAATTTTAGACCACACTGAGGGCTGCAAAGATCCTTTGTGTGGTCCTTGGGGTAGAGCAGACGAATATTATACCCACAGGGGCTAGATTTCATACATCGACTACCCTCAATTCCACTCAGCTGTGTGGAATTACTTCCCTTCTGAGTTTAAAAGAGAGAGAGAGACAGAGAACAACCTGGGTGAGTCACCTTTGGCACACCCTTAACCCTGAAGAACCAAACAGAGCTCTCTGGCCACACCCATCACAGCCTCTAAGGATCCATCAAAAGCAGACAGTCCACGTAATCTAGAGTCATAATGAAGTAACACCTTAACAGTAGGGAATCCATTTTGGAGAACCTGAGACTCCTTTCTGGGAAAGTGCCCCCCACACACCCTGAGACTCTGGTCTGAAACTATGATCTAAAACAGTCGGACAATAGCAGTCCACTACATCACACTTGGCAGAGCATAGAAACCCCCTAGCATGATCACTCAAGCTTGAAAGTGGATAGGCTGCACCTGGGTTAATGATAAAAATGTAATTTGTCTATGTCCTACATATGATTAAAACCAATACCTGGATTAATGTCAAGATTATAATTGGAATCATTAAGATTGTAACTGGTATTGTCAAGATTATAATTGATACTAGTTTCACATAGGTTTTAGGTCAGCTTGACCCCAGTAACCATGTATTCCCCCCTGTTCCTAGCAACCATGAATTCCCCTCCCAATTTTGTGGTTTTTGCCTTTATAAACCCTGTTGCTTTGGGATTCAGGGTCGAGAGTTCTTTAAGGCATAAGCCCACTCTCCACCGCTGGCAATAAAGGACCATCAAATTTTATCAATGTGTGGAGCTCCTTTGTTTGCACTCACTCAGTTACGACAACAGTATAACGAGAAAAACCACTACAGCGAAGAAACCAAAGAATATCTCCACAATGCCAAACAACAAACGCATAAACCGAGGAAACAAGAACAAGGAAGACACTATGATGCCCTCAAATGAACAAGACACCACAAGCCAAGATTATGAAGATGATGAGATAGCAGAAATGCAAGAAACAGATCTCAAAAAATTGAAAAGAACATTAAGAAGTTCTCAAAAACAAATTCTTGAACTACAGAAATCCTTACTGGACAGGATAGAAAATCTCTCTCATGAAAATGAAATATTAAGGAGGAATCAAAATGAAATGAAGCAACTAGTAGAACATGAAACTGTATTAGTGAAGAGAAATCATAATGAAATGAAGAATTCAATAGATCAAATGACAAACACATTAGAGAGCCTTAAAAATAGAGTCAGTGAAGCAGAAGAGAGAATATCGGACTTAGAAGACAGAGAACAGGAAAGGATACAGTCAAACCAAAGAAAAGAAGAGGAAATTAGAAATCTAAAAAATATTGTTGGGAATCTACAGGATACTATTAAAAAACTCAACATTCAGGTTCTAGGAGTTCCTGAAGGCATGGAGAGGGAGAAAGGATTAGAAGGCCTTTTTAGTGAGATACTAGCAGAAAATTTCCCGGGTTTGGAGAAGGACAGAGACATCCTAGTACAGGAAGCTCATAGAACCCCAAGTAAATATGACCAAAAGAGATCCTCACCATGACACGTTGTAATTAAACTCACCACAGTGAAACATAAAGAAAAGATCCTAAAATGTGCAAGAGAGAAACGTCAGATTACTCTCAGAGGATCTCCAATTAGACTCACAGCTGACTTCTCATCAGAAACCCTACAGGCTAGGAGGGAATGGTGAGATATAGCCCAGGTACTAAGAGAGAAAAACTGCCAGCCCAGAACATTATATCCTGCAAAGCTCTCATTTGTGAATGAAGGTGAAATAAAGACCTTTCATAGCAAATAGAAATAGAAAGAATTTGTCGCCACTCATCCCCTCACTGCAAGAAATGCTTAAAGATGTGCGAAACACAGAAACACAGCCATCACTATGAAAGAAGATAAAGGAAGAAAACCTCCCAGTAAAAGATCACAGAAGCTCAAAGCATATACTAGAAAATATCTTTGGGAAAATGGCAGGGCAAAGTTACTACTTATCAATAGTCACATTGAATATTAATGGACTCAACTCTCCAGTTAAAAGGCACAGACTGGCTGAATGGGTTAAGGTACAAAACCCATCTATTTGCTGCCCACAAGAAACACATCTTTCCAACAAAGATGCATGCAGACTGAAAGTGAAAGGTTGGAAAATGATATTCCATGCCAACAGAAACAAAAAAAAGCAGCTGTAGCCATATTAATATCAGACAAAATAAACTTTAACACAAAAACTGTTAAGAGAGACAAAGAGGGGCGCTATATAATGATTAAGGGTTCAAGTCAACAGGAAGATGTAACTATTATAAATGTATATGCACCTAATTACAGGGCACCGGTTTATTTAAAAGATATGTTAAGGGACTTAAAGGGAGACCTAGATTCCAATACAATAGTATTGGGGGACTTCAATACTCCACTCTCAGAAATAGACAGATCAACCAGACAGAAGATCAACAAGGAAACAGCAGACTTAATCGACACTATTGCCCAAATGGATCTAACAGATATCTACAGAACTTTCAATCCTACTTTAAAGAATTTACATTCTTCTCAGCAGTGCATGAAACCTTCTCTAGGATTGACCACATACTCGGCCATAAAGCAAGTCTCAGCAAATTTAAAAGAATTAGAATCATACCATGCAGCTTCTCAGACCACAGCGGAATGAAGGTGGAAATTAGCAACTCAGGAATCCCTAGAGAGTATGCAAACACATGGAGACTGAACAACAGGCTCCTGAATGAACACTGGGTTATAGAAGAAAGCAAAAGAGAAACCAAAAACTTTCTCGTAGTAATTGAGGATAACAACACAACATATCAAAACATATGGGATCCCAAAACTTATGGGATACGGCAAAAGCAGTGTTGAGAGGAAAGTTTATAGCAATAGGTACCTACATCAAGAACTTAGAAAGGCACCAAATAAATGAGCTTTCAATGCATCTCAAGGATCTAGAAAAACTGCAGCAAACTAGACCCAAATCTAGTAGGAGAAGAGAAATAAGTAAAATCAGAGAAGAAATCAACAGGATTGAATCCAAAAAAAAAAAAACATTATAAAAAAATCAGCCAAGCGAAGAGCTGGTTTTTTGAAAAAATGAATAAAATTGACACACCATTGGCTCAACTAACTAAAAAAAGAAGAGAAAAGACCCAAATCAATAAAATCAGAGATGAAAAAGGAAACATAACAACAGACACCACAGAAATAAAAAGAATCATCAGAAATTACTACAAAGAGTTCTATGCCAACAAACAGGGAAATCTATCAGAAATGGATAGATTCCTGGACACATGCAATCTACCTAAATTGAACCAGGAAGACACAGAAAACCTAAATAGACCCATAACTGACACAAAAATTGAAACAGTAATAAAGGCCCTCCCAACAAAGAAAAGCCAAGGACCAGATGGGTTCACTGCTGAATTCTACCAGACATTTAAAGAAGAACTAACTCCATTTCTTCTCAAACTATTCAGAACATTCAAAAAAGAGGGAATCCTCCCAAATTCTTTCTATGAAGCCAGCATCACCTTAATTCCTAAGCCAGAGAAAGATGCAGCATTGAAAGAAAATTACAAACCAATATCCTTGATGAATATAGACACAAAAATCCTCAATAAAATTCTCGCCAATAGAATGCAACAACACATCAGAAAGATCATCCACCCAGACCAAGTGGAATTTATCCCTGGTATGCAGGGATGGTTCAATGTGCGCAAATCAATCAATGTGATACACCACATTAACAAACTGCAGAAGAAAAACCATATGATTATCTCAATAGATGCAGAGAAAGCATTCGATAAAATTCAACACCTTTTCATGATGAAAACTCTAAGCAAACTGGGTATAGAAGGAACATTCCTCAATACAATCAAAGCAATTTATGAAAAACCTACACCCAGCATCCTATTGAATGGGGAAAAGTTGGAAGCATTTCCACTGAGATCTGGTACCAGACAGGGATGCCCACTCTCACCACTGCTATTCAATATAGTTCTGGAAGTCTTAGCCAGAGCCATCAGGCAAGAAAAAGAAATTAAAGGGATACAAATTGGGAAGGAAGAAGTCAAACTATCCCTCTTTGCAGACGATATGATTCTTTATTTAGGGGATCCAAAGAACTCTACTAAGAGACTATTGGAACTCATAGGAGAGTTTGGCAAAGTAGCAGGATATAAAATCAATGCACAAAAATCAACAGCCTTTGTATACACAGGCAATGCCACAGCTGAGAAAGAACTGCTAAGATCAATCCCATTCACAATAGCCACAAAAATAATCAAATACCTTGGAATAAACTTAACCAAGGACGGTAAAGATCTCTAGGATGAGAATTACAAAATCTTAAAGAAAGAAATGGAAGAGGATACCAAAAAATGGAAAAATCTTCCATGCTCATGGATTAGAAGAATCAACATCATCAAAATGTCCATTCTCCCAAAAGCAATTTATAGATTCAATGCAATCCCAATCAAAATACCAAAGACATTCTTCTCAGATGTGGAAAAAGTGATTTTGAAATTCATATGGAGATGCAGGAGACCTCAAATAGCTAAAGCAATTTTGTACAACAAAAACAAAGCCAGAGGCATCGCAATACCAGATTTCAGGACATACTACAGGGCAGTTGTAATCAAAACAGCATGGTACTGGTACAGAAACAGATGGATAGACCAACGGAACAGAATTGAAACACCAGAAATCAACCCAAACATCTACAGCCAACTTATATTTGATCAAGGATCTAAAACCAATTCCTAGAGCAAGGACAGTCTATTCAATAAATGGTGCTGGGAAAACTGGTTTTCCACATGCAGAAACATGAAACAAGACCCCCACCTTACACCTTACACAAAAATCCACTCAACATGGATTAAAGACCTAAATCTATGACCCAACACCATCAAATTATTAGAGAACATCGGGGAAACCCTGCAAGATATTGGCACCGGCAAAGACTTCTTGGAAAAGACCCTGGAGGCACAAGCAGTCAAAGCCAAAATTAACTTTTGGGATTACATCAAATTGAGAAGTTTCTGTACTGCAAAAGAAACAGTCAGGAAAGTGAAGAGGCTACTGACAGAATGGGAAAAAATATTTGCAAACTATACAACAGATAAAGGATTAATAACCAGAATCTACAAAGAGATCAAGAAACTCCACAACAACAAAACAAACAACCCACTCAAGAGATGAGCCAAGGACCTCAAAGGACATTTTTCAAAAGAGGAAATCCAAATGGCCAACAGGCACATGAAAAAAGGTTCAAGATCGGCCGGCGCCGCAGCTCAATAGGCTAATCCTCCGCGTTGTGGCACCGGCACAACGGGTTCTAGTCCCGGTCGGGGTGCCGGATTCTGTCCTGGTTGCCCCTCTTCCAGGCCAGCTCTCTGCTGTGGCCAGGGAGTGCAGTGGAGGATGGCCCAAGTACTTGGGCCCTGCACCCCATGGGAGACCAGGAGAAGTACCTGGCTCCTGCCATCGGATCAGCGCAGTGCACCAGCCACAGCGCGTCGGCCACGCCAGCCACTGGAGGGTGAACCAACGGCAAAGGAAGACCTTTCTCTCTCTGTCTCTCTCTCTCACTGTCTACTCTTCCTGTCAAAAAAAAAAAGGTTCAAGATCACGAGCAATCAGGGAAATGCAAATCAAAACCACAACGAGGTTTCACCTCACCCCAGTTAGAATGGCTCACATACAGAAATCTACCAACAACAGATGCTGGCGAGGATGTGGGGAAAAAGGGACACTAACCCACTGTTGGTGGGAATACAAACTGGTAAAACCACTATGGAAGTCAGTTTGGAGATTCCTCAGAAATCTGAATATAACTCTACCATACAGCCCAGCCATCCAACTCCTTGGAATTTACCCAAAGGAAATTAAATTGGCAAACAAAAAAATTTTTCTGCACTTTAATGTTTATTGCAGCTCAATTCATAATAGCTAAGACCTGGAATCAACCTAAATGCCCATCAACAGTAGACTGGACAAAGAAATTATGGGATATGTTCTCTATAGAATACTATACAGCAGTAAAAAAAATGAAATCCGGCCATTTGCAACAAAATGGAGGAATCTTGAACACATCATGCTGAGTGAAATAAGCCAGTCCAAAAGGGACAAATATCATATGTTCTCCCTGATCTGTGACAACTAACCAATCACCAAAAAGGAAACCTGTTAAAGTGAAATGGACACTATGAGAAATGGTGACTTGATCAGCCCTTGCCCTGATTGTTGATGAACAACTTAATACTTTATCCCTTTTAGTATTTTTTTGTTTGTTCTACTTAATACTATTGGTTGAACTCTGTAATTAATACACAGTTATTCTTAAGTGTTGAAATTTAACTGAAAAGTGATCCCTGTTAAATATAAGAGTGGGAATAAGAGAGGGAGGAGATGTATAGTTTGGGACATGCTCAATCTGACTTGCCCCAAACAGTAGAGTTAGAAACATACCAGGGGATTCCAATTCAAATCCATCAAGGTGGCATGTACCAATGCCATCTCACTAGTCCAAGTGATCAATTTCTGTTCACAATTGATCATAATGATAGGACTAAGAGTCAAAGGGATCACATAAACAAGAATAGTGTCTGCAAATACTAACTGATAGAATAAAAAAGGGAGAGAACGATCCAACATGGGAAGTGGGATACACAGCAGACTCATAGAATGGCAGATGTCCTAAACAGCACTCTGGCCTCATAATCAGCCCTTAAGGCATGCGGATCCAGCTAAAAAGCCCATGAGAGTATTTCAGGCATGGAAAGCCAAGACACTCTGGCAAAAAAAAAAAAAAAAAAAAAAAAGAAAAGAAAAGAAAAGAAAAAAAAAGCCAAAATAAAAGATCTCTGAAAGTGAGATCCCAGTGGAAAGAACAGGTCATCCAAGAAGGAGGTACCTTTCTCTGAAGGGAGGAGAGAACTTCCACTTTGACTACGACCTTGTCTAAGTATGATCAGAGTCGGTGAACTCAAAAGGCTTCCATAGCCTTGGCAACTCATGACAAGAGCCTAGGGTCATTACTGATACCATAAACAAGAGTGTCAATTTGTTAAGTCAAGAACGGGAGTCACTGTGCACTTACTCCTCATGTAGGATCTCTGTCCTTAATGTGCTGTACATTGTGATTTAATGTTATAACTAGTACTCAAACAGTATTTTACACTTTGTGTTTCTGTGTGGGTGCAAACTGTTGAAATCTTTACTTACTATATGCTAAACTGATCTTCTGTATATAAAGAGAATAGAAAATGAATCTTGATGTGAATGGAAGGAGAGAGAGAGCAGGAAAGGGGAGGGTTGCAGGTGGTAGGGAAGTTATGGAGGGGGAAGCCATTGTAATCCATAAGCTGTACTTTGGAAATTTATATTCATTAAATAAAAGTTAAAAACAAACAAGCAAACAGACAATACTGAAGCTCATTTCCCTTCCCTCCATTCTTGGGTGCCATCAAACCTGTGATAGTCTGACTTCCTACTGGCAAGTGCTTCTTACCCTTCTATTCAAGTAAATTCCCTTCACTTTAACAGCCTTGGGTTTATGGAGTAGATACTCACTCTGTGAGATAATGGTAATACTGAATACAGATAACACTTGCTGAGTTCTTATCATGTGCCGGTAACTGTTTTGTATACATTGATTCCTTCAAATTTTCCCAGCACCTTTGTGATCTTGTATACTATTATCATTCCTATCTCACGGATGAGTGAATTGATCCAGAGTTTAAATAACTTGTATGGAGTCTACAGGCTACAGAACGCTAGGTTTGAGAGAGAGGATTCAATCTAGGGTTCAGAAGAGAGAAACAAATGGGGTTAAGGAATAGTGGTACCTAAGGAGGTGGGAATAAATGGGTTAAGACCATACCTATCTACAACCCATTTACAAAGAAATATTGTTTAGGATACATGCCCACAGAAATCTGAATGAAGATTCAAATCCTTGACCCTTATAGGTCTTGTCAGCTATAAATAAAAAAGTTTCAGCCCATTCAGGTTGGGAGCTGCTATGGGTTGAATTGGGATGATTTATTTTTAGGGGAGACCTGGAATTAATAAGTCATTTACCTTACATTCAACATATCAATTTACCCTATGTTTTCTGGAGGATAATTTGTATGTCCAAAAAGTGTATCTCACAGGTTTCTCATAGTATTGCAAAAGTAATTCTCATCCTCAACAGGATTACTGTTTCAGAGAAGAGGAAGTGATGTGGACAGTGCCAGAGAGGCCTTTAAATCATATACATCATTAGTATTTGTCAGGCCTTTGTCACTATCCAGGCAGCACCCGTGGAAAAGAACCCTGTGGACACAGAACTGCTCAACATCCAGGTAGATGAGCATTAGGATTTAGTATTCTTGACCATACTACATCTCTGATTTCTGCCCACAAACCCAATTATTTCATTACAAAATAGGAAAAAATAACAGTTCAAAGACAAGGGCCATAAAGTGCTAAGTAAATATGTGATAATTAAATGTTCTTAGCCCTCTGCAGGTTGTGTACAACTCAGGGCCCATGTTACTGATTGACCTCCTTGCCCCCAAATCCATGACCCTCATATGGGGCTCAGGAATGCCTGTACACAGCTGTTGCCACATCCAGGTACTAATATATCTAGTTCTTTCCTTCCTCTTTTTTTAATATGAGTCTTGCTTCTTTACGTGGATTTTAAATTCTTTAAATTTATAAAAGTTATACATTCTTCATTTAAGTCCTGTATTAAGTGTTCTGCGTAGTGTTGGATGCATATTGTTGTATGATAAATCTCTGCAAAACCTATTAATCTTGTAAGAAATGCCCTGAGGACAGGTACTTTTATCATGTACACATGCTATATACAGATAAATGATCAAGGCAGAAACAAATTTGATATTATCTTTTATTCTGTATATCTCATCATATCCTATTTCCATAATCAATCTCAACATCCTATCTGTGGGGCTCACATTTGTCTTGCCTTCTCCAATTCCCATTGCTATGTACCTGCTTTAGTCCTCAGATCAAATCCTCACTCACCTCCACTTCTAATCTAAATGTGAAAAAAGCTGCATGAATTAGGAAGTCACTGAACCTGTATGAGCCCCAGTTACCTTTTCTGAAAAATGAGATAATAATATAATATTGCATGAACACCAAACACAATGTTAGTAAATGCAGTGGCTGTAATAACTGAGTTGAAGATGCCTTAGAATAAATACATCTAATGTGATCCCGTAATCCATGCATGATGCTGGCATCTCACGACCATTATTGGCTAGCCATTAGAACAATAAAAAAGGTGTTATTGTTCTTTCTACATTATTAAAGGCATACCCCAATGACACCAATTCCTTCACCACTGCTACTTCGCAGGTAGGTCTGTTCCTTGGTTTTAAAATTCAGAAGGATCAGCTGGTTCCCAGCGATGTACATCACGGTATTGCTGTCCAGAAGCTGTAGGTTGGCTCGCTTTCTGCAGTCATAACCGAAAGAATGTCTACATGTTAAGTTGCTAAGGAAAAGAAGTGAAACAAAATAACCACCCAGGGGGTAGGAAAAGTGTTGGAAAAAACCAATGTTAAAGATCCATACTCAGATAACATTCTGAGGTTGAACTAATAATTTTGGCTTGAAACTGAAAAGGAGGTAACTGGGAATGAGGCCTCTGGTCTCCTTCACGTCACGTCTCACAAACTGCAGCCTTTTCCACTGTGCAAAGAACTGCCAGAAAAGCATCATTTCTCTTGATCATTATTTAACATCAATCAAAAGCTTGGTTTAGAGCCGGCGCCGTGGCTCAATAGGCTAATCCTCCACCTTGCGGCGCCGGCACACCGGGTTCTAGTCCCGGTTGGGGTGCCGGATTCTGTCCCGGTTGCCCCTCTTCCAGGCCAGCTCTCTGCTATGGCCAGGGAGTGCAGTGGAGGATGGCCCAGGTGCTTGGGCCCTGCACCCCATGGGAGACCAGGAAAAGTACCTGGATCCTGGCTCCTGCCATCGGATCAGCGCGGTGCGCCGGCTGCAGCAGCGGCCATTGGAGGGTGAACCAACGGCAAAGGAAGACCTTTCTCTCTCTGTCTCTCTCTCTCACTGTCCACTCTGCCTGTCAAAAAGAAAAAAAAAAAGAAAAAAAAAAAAGCTTGGTTTAATTAAGATCATGAATTTATAGCTCAAATTCTCTAAGGGCCAAATTCCTTGGAGTTACTTAAGGCAGGGGTTAGCAAACTTGTTCAGCAAATCACAGGTAATAAATATTTTAGGCCTTGTGATTCAGATGGTCTTTGTCAAAACTACCTAATGCTGCATAGTCAGGCAAATGAATGAAAGTGGCTGTGCACTCTGGCCTCAGAATCAGCCCTTAAGGCATGCAGATCTGGCTGAAAAGCCCATGAGAGTATTTCAGGCATGGAAAGCCAAGACACTCTGGCAAAAAAAAAAAAAAAAAAAAAAAAAAAATCAAACACCTAAGTGAAAGATCTCTGAAAGTGAGATCCCAGTGGAAAGAACAGGTCATCCAAGAAGGAGGTACCTTTCTCTGAAGGGAGGAGAGAACTTCCACTTTGACTACGACCTTGTCTAAGTATGATCAGAGTCGGTGAACTCAAAAGGCTTCCATAGCCTTGGCAACTCATGACAAGAGCCTAGGGTCATTACTGATACCATAAACAAGAGTGTTAATTTGTTAAGTCAAGAACGGGAGTCACTGTGCACTTACTCCTCATGTAGGATCTCTGTCCTTAATGTGCTGTACATTGTGATTTAATGTTATAACTAGTACTCAAACAGTATTTTACACTTTGTGTTTCTGTGTGGGTGCAAACTGTTGAAATCTTTACTTACTATATGCTAAACTGATCTTCTGTATATAAAGAGAATAGAAAATGAATCTTGATGTGAATGGAAGGGGAGAGGGAGCAGGAGAGAGGAGGGTTGCAGGTGGCAGGGAAGTTATGGAGGGGGAAGCCATTGTAATCCATAAGCTGTACTTTGGAAATTTATATTCATTAAATAAAAGTTAAAAAAAAAAAAGAAAGTGGCTGTGCTGCAATAAAACCTTATTCTTCAAAATAGATGGGAGGCCAGACTTGGTCCTTGGACTATAGTTTGTCGATCCCTGATCTAAGAAACTAATTCCCCAAAGTATGTATATATAACTGAAGTGGATACACGAGCGTGAGAAGATCCAGGGGTATGTTCGAATCTGGAGTCACAAAAGGCATTGAAGCAAGTTCTGAATAATCGTAGAAGAAACTCTCTGATATTTTCTTCTTAACAGCATCCTCTGCCTCTTCCAAAGCTGGGGCAGGAGCTTCCTGAGATGCTAAAAAATTAAAACACTTAAACTAAGGAGAGTGTCTGGTGAATCCTAAAACTATTTCCTCAAAACAAGAAGAACAAACATAACCTGAAATGCTCTAGGAGTAAGCACCATTACTGGCTTGAAAATAGGATGCTGGGAGCATAGGAGAAAGAACCAACATGCCTGTGTGCATCATGGTTGAATGCTGAGCTCTGGTCAGGGTTTCATAGTCTCAAAGAGCAGTCATCAGTCATTCCCAAAGAAGAGTTGGAGAACTAACTAATCTGGAGTGCAGCACTCCTTAGGTTATCTTCATTCCCAGACAATCAAGCATGAGAATTTTGTGAGCCTCAGAGAGCAGATATACAGCTACAAGGCTGCTAAACTATCCTTCTAGAATATGTGCGATGCTTTTCCTTTCATCATCTACACACAGATAAGGAGTCGTCCAAAACGTCATAGAAAATGAGTACTGTGAAAAAAAATTATACATGAATTTCCAATTTGTACCAAAATAAACTTGTCTTTTAATTACATTTTCCCAAGGTTTGCTGGTCAAACAAGTTATACTTGTGTTTAAGAAATTTAAGCAATGTTTCAAAATACATGTTCTCTTGAAATTTATAGAAGGCACTGAACCTTTTTGTAAATGTTTTCAGTTGTTATTTAACAATTAAAATTGTTAAGTTTTCATCTGATATTGTTATTGTCAGTAAATGATCTGGGAAGCCTGACTTTCTCTATTCTCTTCAAGGAAACTAATTCTATTCTAAAAGACTCTCCAAGATGTACCTTTTAAAATAGATGCCTAACCCTTTTCTGTAATAATACCATAGCCAAAATGAGAGCTTAAGTTATGATTTCACAGCTAGATTTACTTTGTCAGGGACATAGTAAACAGGCAAAACCTCCCTTTCAGACCAAATGAAAGGAGAGAAAGTTTTAAAGTGAGAACATAGCCTTCCTCATAGGCATTGTCTATCCTACCTCACAGAAAAACCACTATCAACATGCCTGTGATTATAGACTGCTAGTTTAGGCCATCAAAGATTAGAGATGGGACTTGAGCACCCCCTTGACTTGCATCCTCTTAAGGGTTTTCTCTGGTCTGTTTTAACAAAACCAGGAGGAAGAGGAAGCTAGGCAGCATAAAGATAGGTGGCAGGCCAATTAATGGCTGCTTTACACAGTGATGTGCTATCAAGGAGACTCAACAGGCCAGTCTTCTGCATTGGTTTTCAATGTGGACAGCCAGGGCTTCAGGAGAAGTCAGCTTATGAAGAGCTCTGGCAGCTCTGCCAGCCAAGAGTTGTGTCGCTGGAAACAGAACTGCCCTGGAGTTGAAGGGCTCCAGGCCAGAGCCACAGGCCTTGTTAGCTCTAAGCTGAAAAGCCCTTCACTCGGCCCAGCTTCCAAAGTAACCACTGCTGTCCAGGGGATGGCCAAGTAGGGTCAGCAACACTGCAGGCAGAACTGTAACTTTCCTGTTAGAGATGCCACCTGCCTTTACCTGGCCAGCTCTCCTCCCAGGCCAGCTAGGTAATGGAAGTCAACAGGGTGCCTTCCCCAAGGAGGTTCATAGCTCCTTTATGATGTACCCCATGTGAGGAGACAGACAGTCCTGGGCCTCATAACTGGCAAACCATAAAGCCCACTTGATTATTTTCAAGCTCTTTTTGTCAGTTTCTATTTGTCTCTCAATGGGAAAACTTGCACCTTTCTTAGGTCCTCTCTGTCCTTTTTTTTGATCCTGTGAGTTTAAACTTCTTAGAACAGTAAAAATCTAGGTGGCGATGCACATGAAACCTCAGATGGAAGCAGTTTCTGCAAGCTGGCACTGCTGGCCCCCCTCCCGCCCCCACCCCCGCCCCCAGTGAAGCCTCCACCTGCTGAGAAGTCACCTCCTGCTGGCACCCTGTCTTGACTGCCCTTCCCAACAATGCCCTTTTTCAAGATGAAGCAGCCAGAGCAATCATCGCCCAGTCCCCCTAACAGATGTTAGGGTCCATTCTTGTTGAGGGGAAATGTAAGGAGTCAGATGGGTTAATAGGCAGGCAGGGTGTTCCCAGTAGAATCTGGGGTGTAGAGTGCTGCTTTCCACCAAAAGGTTATCTTTAGCAAGAACAGAATGTCCTCTTTCCTTCAGAATCTCCGAATTTATCATGGGAATAGCAAGGGAGTGGTGATCACAGTTTATTGTGAAAACCAGTTACCTATCCCACCCTTCTGGATGTTTTTTTGTTTTCTCTTGAGCAAGCCAGATAAGAGAAAGAATTGTAAATCAGGTCTTTTGATCCGTTTTGTCCCCTCCTGGTAACTGAATGTCAATCTGATTGCCATTTTTTTTTTTCCTTCAAAATTGTACTTAAAAACCCCAGTGCCAGTGGGTCCTTTGGGTATTTTCCTCTCTTGGAAGCCCCACCTCCATGCCACTATGGCTGAAGGTCTTTGACTCTAATAAATCTTGCTTTTAAACCTTTAAAAAAATTACATTTTCCACAAACTTTATGAAGTACCTTTGTCTCCATATCCTGCAGTTTTTCCTTTTCATGGATTCACAACTGTTTAATTTGTCTAGGTAATTTATCTTTTCAACACTGATAACTACTGGCAGAAAACAAATAATACTTACGTCTAATGTTTTCTAAATAATCATCTTGAATTGAACTTGAACTTCCTTCTAAATCTTCCTCATCTGAGTCTTTTTCCTCTAAATATGATTCTTCGCCTTCAGTCAATGCTTCTTCTGTGGCATCTTCTTTTGCAGCAGCTATTCAAAATAATTTTTAAAATAAATTCTACATTTTAAGTTAAATATTTTCTTACTTTAAAGTAGCTAACATCTCCAATTTGTGCTCTAAATTTAATGAGTTTTATTACTAAAATATTCCTAGAAGAATCAGTTTATTTGATCAGTTTTGTAATCATAAAATCAGAGAGCCTGTTCTGTGAGTTAATCTCCATTTTTATTTTCTTTTCAGTCTATTTCCTTATCAATGCATACTTACAAAAACTGAAAAGGTTAAAAAAATGGTTAGTATGTTGCTATTAATGTGGGAATCATAGATAGTAGGTAGTTTAGATCTGCTGAACTGACAGTTCTATGTAATACTATCCTCCTACTTGTCAATCAACTTGTCAATCAAAACATCCCCTTTCCTGGGAGGCATCTGCTTCATCTAGGACCTGGGGGAGGGGGGGGCACCATGAAAATATAGGCATTAAATGCTCCACCTGGAATTTGTGGAGGTGTCATATACTTTCTAGGTATCGTTATGCCTGTAGAGCCACCACCCCTACCTCATAAAAGAGGCCAACTAGGAGGGGCTCTGTCTCTTACCACAGACCACAGCTGGAGGTGCTGCACAGGTGGGACCTCTCCCTCCCTTTTCTCCCTCCCCTCCTTCCTTTGGACAATCCTTTAGCCTACCACCGACTCATGACAGGTACTTCTTAGTGTGGGCAAACCACACTCACAAGTGTATGTGGTTCACTTTCTCACCTATAAATTTTGTTACTACTTTGTGCACCTAATACATGCCTGCATTTAGAATGCTTATCTATGTGTCAGACAAGAACCTGAAGTAAAAATTAAAACACCCTAGCCTACATCATGATCATCTTTTCAATTCAATTCAGTTTTATCAACATTTATAGACGACACATCACATTAAATAATGCTTATTCAAGAACAACCTTCTCTGAGCATGATTATTTCTCTCTGAAGTGACATGCCAGAATACTGACTCTGGGACAAGTTAGGAGACAAAGAGAATAAGGATGGGAGTAGAAATGTCCCAAGTATAAGCCAACATTCAGATCTCAGATTCATACATAGCTATGGTTAAAATATATAATATAAAAACAGTTAATAGAAAGGGCTGTGTGAACTTTCAGAAGTTTTAGAAGAACAAGAAATAAGTGTCAAAAGTCCGAGAGCAAACTAGTAGATCTATCTCAGACGAGGCTAAAAGATTAGGGACAAGGCCCAAGACTGATATGAATGAGAAAAGCCACGTCAAGCCAATCAGCTGGACAACGGACAGGTTCATATATTTGAATGAAAGGAAGTAATCGTGAGTACCTAAATAGGTCAAACATACAGGCCGGGTTCCCCAAAGGAAGGCTCTGAATATCTAACCTTACATAATAGCTGAGGTTCTTGTGACAAGCAAAGACTATTTCCTCATCTGAAGATTAGGGTGTTACAAGCTTAATGCTCTTAACTGTGGGCCCACTCTCAGAAGAGGAGTTAAAACTGACAAAAAAATGAGTTAAGGCTGCTAACTAAGATGAGGATAAAGGAATTAAAAGAGAATACAGATGAAGGAGAACAGATAATTTTCTTTTCTTTTTTTTTTTTAAGATTTATTTATTTGAAAGTCAGAGTTACATAGAGAGAGAAGGAGAGGCAGAAAAAGAGAGGTCTTCCATCTGCTAATTCACTCCCCAGTTGGCTGCAACGGCCAGAGTTGCTCCAATCCGAAGCCAGGAGCCGGGAGCCAGGAGCTTCCTCCAGGTCTTCCCATGTGAGTGCAGGGGCCCAAGGACCTGGGCCATCTTCTACTGCTTTCCCAGGCCATAGCAGAGAGCTGGAAAGGAAGTGGAGTAGCCAGGTCTCAAACTGATGCCGGCACTGCAGGCGGCAGTTTTACCCACTATGCCACAGCACCGGCCCCAATAATTTTCTTTAAAAATGGATATTCTGAGACTGGGAGATGATGGAAAAGGTGGAATTTGGAAAAAAACTCATGTGGCAGGAAATAACAAATTAGATCAGGTGGCAAAGAAGGAGACCTAGGCAACATGTTGATAGCTATACTCCTGTGGAACTGTGGTCTTTATACATTCTACTTGTTGAATATTATGGTTAATAGTACTTTAAGCTCGTGATTATAGAGTGGACTTAAATTATGTATTTGCAAAAAATTTTAAACCTTTAAAAAATATTGATAGAGGGAAAGGGAGAGGCAGGGGGTATTATGGTTATCTTCTTAAAATAGTACCTATGAGAGACATGAAATCTGTTATCTTTATATTAATAAAAATTTAAAAAACATAATCCCCTAACAGACTGGTAGGAAGCTTATGGTATGAATTATAAATCAGCACTTGCCTTTTCTTCCATTCTTGTAAATAATCTAAAATCATTGTTGAGCGTGAATACCCAAAACCACAAACCATTAATTTGTCGAACTAGAAGCAATAAAAATTCCAAATCCACATGGGAGGCAGGGCCGGCTAGCCAAACAATGGAGACTGAAAAAGGACAAGTGCAGGGCTGGCACTGTGGCACAGCGGGTTAACGCCCTGGCCTGAAGTGCCGGCATCCCATACGGGCACTGGTTCGAGACCTTGCTGCTTCACTTCTAATCCAGCTCTCTGCTGTGGCCTGGGAAATCAGTAGAAGATGGCCCAAGTCCTTGGGCCCCTGCACCCATGTGGGAGACCTGGAAGAAGCTCCTGGCTCCTGGCTTCAGATCGGCACAGCTCCGGCCGTTGCAGCCATCTGGGGAGTGAACCAGCGGATGGAGGACCTCTCTCTGTCTCTACCTCTCTCTGTAACTGTCTTTCAAATAAACAAAATATATATATTATATTATATATATAAAAGAAAGGACAAGTGCAGGAGGAAGCAAAGAGAGGTGACCAAAGAGATAGGACATCAAAGCTGCAGCTTTAGAAAGAATGAGCTGGAGTTTGTTTTATGACCTGGGATTTTATATGTGAGTTCCTTCAGCTTTTTCTTCCTTTTTGCCAGTAGAAACTGGAAGCTGTGGGGCTTCTCTTCAGTGACCACAGAGACACAAAGCCTCCTACAAATATAGTTTGCTTCTTTTTTTATTTATTATTTATTTTATTTATTTGAAAGGCAGAATTACAGAGAAAGAGAGAGAGAGGGAAAGACATAAAGAGAGAACTCTTGCATCTGCTGGCTCACTCCACAAATGGCCAGAATGGCCAGGGCTGGACCAGCTCTGAGCCAAGCGAAAGCCAGGAGCCAGGAGCCAGGAGCCCAGGCCTCCAACATGGGTGCAGGAGCCCAAGCATGCTGCCTTTCCCAAGCCATTAGCAAGGAGCTGGATCAGAAGAGTAGCAGCCAGGACTCTAGTGCCCACATGGGATATTGGCACTTGCAGGTGGCAGCTTAAACTGCTACACCATGACATTAGCCCCTACAGTTTTCTTCTATGACTCCTTATTTACCCCCAATCTCTCCATGAGATTGGGAACACAATGAGAAAGCTTATAAATGATACGATTATGTCCACAGAAAATCTTTAACAGCTACCTAGAATTTGTTATAATTTTTTAAAAGATTTATTTATTTACTTAAAATTCAGAGTTACACAGAGAGAGGAGAGGCAGAGAGAGAGAGAGAGAGAGAGAGAGAGAGAGGTCTTCCATCCACTGGTTCACTCCCCAAATGGCCACACCTTCCAGAACTGCACTGATCTGAAGCCAGGAGCCAGGAGCTCTTCCAGGTCACCCAAGTGGGTGCAGGAGCCCAAGGACTTGGGCCATCTTCTACTGCTTTCCCAGGCCACAGCAGAGAGCTGGATCAGAAGTGGAACAGCTGGGTCTTGAACCGGTGTCCATATGGGATGCTGGCGCTTCAGGCCAGGGTGTTAACCCACTGCACCACAGCACCAGCCCCAAATTTGTTATAATTTTAAAGGTTTGGCATGGTTAGTGCATTCAACAATATGCAAATATTAATACTTGAGACTTCCATTTTGGTCACTATGAAGTAACTAGTATCAGACTATTCCTAATACAAATGTGGAATTATTTAATTTTACTTTAATTCTATTTTTGCTTCATGGATTGTGATGCTGTTATTATGAGCATATATATTTATATTTGTTATGTCTTCCTAATGAATTGATCCTTTCTCGTTGTGGAGTGTCCCACTTTGTCACTGGTAACACTCTTTGCTTTGAAATCTATTTTATCTGATATTAATATAGTCAGTCCAATTTCTTTAAAAGCTAGAAATAGTACTGCCATATGATCCAGGAATCCACTACTGTATGTGTATACATACACACACACACACACACAAACACACATATACATATATGTATACATGTACATTTATATAAGACAAAAACTCATTGTATCAGTTATCTGTTTACAATAGTCAACATATGGAAGCAACCAAAGTATCTATCATTGGATGTTTGGATAAAGAAAATGTGGTATTTAGGTACAATGGAATAATATTTAGTTATTTTAAAAAAGAATGAAATACTATCATTTGCAGCAAAATGGATGGAACTGGAGGACATCATGTTGAGTGAAATATGCCAGACCCAGAAACAGAAATACCACATGTTCTGTCTTATACATGGAAGCTAAAATTAAAAAAAAAAAAAAAACCTCCAAACTCTATCCATGGGACCGGTGCTGTGGCATAGCAGGTAAGCTGCCACCTGCTGTGCTGGCATCCCATATAGGCACTGGTTTGAGACTTGGCTGCTCCACTTGCCACCAGCTCTCTGCTACAGCCTGGGGGAGCAGTAGAAGTCCTTGGGCCCCTGCACCCACGTGGGAGACCCAGAAGAAGCTCCTGGGTCCTGGCTTTGGATCAGCACATCTACGGCTATTGCGGCCATCTGGGGGGTGAACCAGTGGATGGAAGACCTTTCTCTCTCTCTGCCTCTGCCTCTCTGTAGTTCTGCCCTTCAAATAAAAATAAATAAATCTTTAAAAAAAAAAAACTCTATCCAAACATAGAATATTGATTACTCGAGGATGGGAGGGATGGAAGGGAGAAAAGGTTTTGGGTTGGGGGGGGGGGCAACACTGTGGCGCAGTAGGTTAATCCTCCGCCTGAGGTACCAGCATCCCATATAGCCACCAGTTCTAGACCCAGCTGCCCCTCTTCCAATCCAGCTCTCTGCTATGGCCTGGGAAAAAAGTAGAAGATGGTCCAAGTGCTTGGGCCCCTGCATCCATGTGGGAGACGTGGAAGAAGCGCCTGGTTCCTGGTTTCAGATCAGCCCAATGCCAGCCATTGCGGCTATTTGGGGAGTGAACCAGCAGATGTAAGTCTTTTCTCTCTGTCTCTCCCTCTCACTGTCTGTAACTCTACCTCTCAAATAAATAAAATTAAAGGGGGGGGGGAGGTAATGCTGAGTGTGGTTCATATGAGATGTTAATGGGAAGATTGAGTGAGAGGTTTATGGGAACTCTATATTACTACCTCACAATTTTTGTTTCATAAATTTATTCTAAAATAAAATGTTAAACACTTAGCCAAATCAGCCTTCTTATGCTGTTTACATGATATACCTTTGCCTTCTATTTATATTCAACTTATTTATATAGTTAGTTCTTGCATTTATTAGTAATTTTGACAATATCTACCTTCTTATGTGAATATTAATCCATTAACAATTAATGTCATTCTTGATATAGCTGGGTTTTGTTATAATTAATATTTATAATTAACAAAAAACATTTGATATTTTATTTTTCTCTTGTAATCCCTCCTTTTGGCACTCTATTCCTCATCTCATGTTTTCTTTTAGATTTTTATTATTATTCTTTTATATTATTTATTTTTAGAACGCTAGTTTAATTTCTTTCTTGTTTTTATAGTGGCTGCTTCAAGCATTACAAAATGTAACCTTAACAGTTCAGTCTACTCAGAGTTTATATTACAGTTACACCTTTTTTTTTTTTTTTAAGAAAACTTCTACTTAATAAATATAAATTTCGAAAGTACAACTTTTGGATTATAGAGGTTTTTCCCCATATAACCACTCTCCCACCCACAAACCATCCCATCTTCCACTTCCTCTCCCATCCCATTCTTCATTAAGATTCATTTTTAATTATCTTTATATACAGAAGATCAACTTAGTATATACTAAGTAAAGATTGCAACAAATTGCACCCACAGAGACACACAAAATATAGAGTACTGTTTGAAGACTAGTTTTTCCATTAATTCGCATAGTTCAACACACTAAGGACAGAGATCCTACATGGGGAGCAAGTACACAATGACTCCTGTTATTGATTTAACAATTGATATTCTTATTTATATGTCAGTAATCAACCGAGGCGCTTGTCATGAGGTGCCAAGGCTGTGGAAGCCTCTTGAGTTCACAAACTCTGACCTTATGTATTTATTTATTTATTTGCCAGGCAGAGTTAGACAGTGAGAGAGAAAGAGTTATAGACAGTGAGAGAGAGAGACAGAGAGAAAGGTCTTCCTTCCGTTGGTTCACTCCCCTAATGGCCGCCACGGCCAGTGCTGCGCCAATCCGAAGCCAGGAGCCAGGTACTTCCTCCCGGTCTCCCAAGCGGGTGCAGGGACCCAAGTACTTGGGCTATCCTCTGCTGCCCTCCTGGGCTACAGCAGAGAGTTGGACTGGAAGAGGAGCAACCAGGACTAATACCCAGTGCCCCAACTGGGACTAGAACCTGGGGTGCCAGCGCCGCAGGCAGAGGATTAGCCTAGTGAGCCAAGGTGCCAGCCTCCGACCTTATTTAGACAAGGCCATAATCAAAGTGGAAGTTCTCTCCTCCCTTCAGAGAAAGGTGCCTCCTTCTTTGATGGTCCATTCTTTCCCTGGGATCTCACTTGCAGAGATCTTTCATTTAGGTCATTTTTTGTCACAGTGTCTTGGCTTTCCACACCTGAGAAATTCTCATGAGCTTTTTAGCCAGATCCAAATGCCTGAGGCCAGAGTGCTGTTTAGGGCATTTGCCATTCTATGAGTCTGTTGTGTATCCCACTTCCCATGTTGGGTTATTCTTTCCTTTTTAATTCTATCAATTATTATTAGCAGGCACTGGTCTTATTTATGTGATTCTTTGACACTTAATCCTATCCTTATGATCAATTATGAACTTAAACTGATTGCTTTAACTAGTAAGATGGCATTGGTACATGCCAACTTAATGGAATTTGGAGTCCCATGGCACGTTTCTAGCTCTACCATTAGGAGTAAGTCTGAGTGAGCATGTGCCGAACTGTATATCACCTCCCTCTCTTATTCCCACTCTTTTTTTTTTTAAAACATGGATCAGTTTTCAGTCGAATTTAAACACCTAACAATAATTGTGTGTTAATTAAAGAGTTCAACCAATGGTATTAAGTAGAAAAAGAAAACACTAAAAAAAAAAATAGTAAGCTGTTCCTCAACAGTCACCACAAGAGCTGATCAAGTCATTGTTTCTCATAGTGTCAGTTTACATCTGCTTTTAGTAACTGATAAAACATCTAGTCAAAATTTAGTGGAAACATACATGATCTGATCACAACTATCCACCATCTTGACCTGGTATTTATAAAAATTACCCCTGCCAATATAGGACACATTGAAGAACACATGGGCCATTCTCCAAGACTGATCACATGCTGTGACAAAAGTCTATAAATTCAAAAGAATTTAAATCATAACAATATATAAGCTCTCTGATCATAACAGAAGTAAATTAGAAATCAATAACAATAAATAACTGGAAAATACCACAAAATACTTGGAAACTAAATAACACAAATAACTATAATGCCTAAGTCAAGTAGAAATCAACAATGAACATTAAAAATATTTCAAATCGAATTATAATTCAAATATAACATTAAAATTTATAGAATAAACATAAAAAATACAACATAAAAATTTGTAGAATTCAACTAAGTGCTCAGAGGGAAATGTTCAAGATAGCAGAACTGGGAGGGAGCTTACTGTTGTAGTCTAGGGCAAAAAAGAAGTGGAAAGAGTGCAATCTCAGGGAAGGGTTAGGGATAAAAGGGCAGAGTAAACTCTATGCGAATTAAATGGACACTGTGAATCTACATCGAGGGTTTGGACGTGCACAGCTCAAGACCCCAGCCTCAGCATAAGCTGTGGAGTGAGATGAGACCAGACTGCAGCAGCCTAAGCCACTGGCAACAAAGCTCTAGGAAGAGCCCAATGAGAGTCCAGCTTGGAATCTGGAGGACAGTGTACCTGGCAACCTAGAGGGGAAAAAAAGGGGGCGTGTCTCTCTTTTGCTGACTACCCAGCACTGGCATCATGTAACTAGCCAAGAGAGGGAATAAACCATTTTGGACATAAGTAACAGCTGCTCCAGCTTCTGTCCCCACAACCAGCAACCAGCCAAGGGGAGACAGCTGAGTTTGGCTGGGAGCATTGACGGGGGCTGGAAGCTTGTAACTATGGGAACCTTGTGTGTCTGTATTGTGAAAACACCTTGGCTGTGACTTAGGGTAGGCACTCTGGGCTGCTCCACTTGCTTGGGGATCCCTGATTCCCTGGTGAGGGTCACTGCTGCAGGATACATGTTAACACAGAGAACTGCATGGATCCTTTGTGTGGTGCTTATGGTAATATGCATGAAAACTGTACCCACAAGGGCTAGTGCCCAGGCACTGGTCTCCTTTGAGGAGAGGAAGTGAGTGAGAGAATATGCCAACAGAGGTGAATAAACCTCTCCCCTGATTAAAAAAAAAAAAAATTACCAAGCCCAATTTGGGTGTCACCTTGGACTCTCCCCTCATCCTGGAGCATTAAACAGAGTTCCTGGTCCACACCCAGAACATGTCTCTGGGTATTCACTGAAAGAGCAGACATTCTACTATCCCACGAGGCATAGTTTAAACATAAAAGCCATTACATGGGGGAAAAAAAAACAACAAGTATCTCTACAAATGCCAAATAATAAACTCAGTAACTCAAGAACTAAGAATAAGGAAGATAACATGACGCCCCCCGAAAAGAACACAACACTTCAATATTAGAATGTGAAGATGAACAGATTAATTAAATGCCAGAAATGGAATTCAAAAACCTGATTGTAGGATTACTTAGAAGTAATCAGAGGGGCCAGCGCTGTGACGTAGCAGGTAAAGCCACCACCTATAGTGCCAGCATTCCATATGGATGCCAGTTCAAGTCCTAGCTGCTCCACATCTGATCCAGCTCTCTGCTACTGCCTGGGAAAGCAGTACAGATGGCCTAAGTCCTTGGGCCCCTGCATGCACATGGAAGACCCGGAAGAAGCTCGTGGCTTCAGATTGGTGCAGCTCCAGTCATTGTGGCCATCTGGGGAGTAAACCATCGGATGGAAGATCTCTCTCTCTCTCTCTCTGCTTCTGCCTTTGTGTAACTGCCTTTTGAATAAAATAAATCTTTAAAAAAAGTAATCAGAAGCAAATTCATGAACTAAACACACCCATACATGGCATGAATGAAAATTTTTCCAACAAAATTGAGATTTTAAAGAGAAATCAAAACAAAATATTGGAAATGAAGAATTCAATAGAACAAATAAAAAATGCGGTGGACAGCCTTAAGAACAGATTCAGTGAGGCAAAATAAAAAATATCCAAAAAACAGTGTCATAGATTTATGGGATACTATTAAATGACCTAACATATGGGTCTTAGCAGTTACTGAAGGCATGTGAAGAGAGAATGGATTAGAAGGCCTTTTGGTGAAATCATTACAGAGAACTTCCCTAATTGGGGAAAGAGATATCAAAGTACAGAAGGCACATAGAACTCCTAAGAGAAATGACCAGAAAAGATCTTCATCTCTCTCTCTGTCTCTACCTCTCTCTATAACTCAGACTTTCAAATAAATAAAATAAATCTTTACAAAAAAAGTCCATATTACTACTGAAAAAAAATTTACAGATTCAACACAATACCAAAATACCAAGGACATTTTCCTCAGATATATAAGAAATGATGCTGAAATTCCTATGAAAACATAGGAAACCCCAACTAGCTAAAGCAATATTATACAACAAAAACAAAGCCAGAGTCATCATAATATCAGATTTCAAGACACACTACAAGGCAGTTATAATCAAAACAGCCTGCTACTGGTACAAAACAGATGGATAGACCAATGGAACAGAATAGAAATGCCAAAAATCAATCCATGCATCTACACCCAACTTATCTTTGACAAAGGGGCTAATATCAATCCCTGGAGCAAGGACAGTCTCTTCAACAAATGGTCCTGGGAAAACTGGATCTCTACATGCAGAAGTATGAATCAGGACCCTGGCTTAAACCTTATACAAAAATCCACTCAAAATGGATTAAAGACCTAAATCTATGACCCAGTAACCTTAAATTATTAAACATTGGGGAAACCCTGCAAGACACTGGCACAGGCAAAGGGTTCTTGGAAAAGACCCTAGAGCACAGGCAATCAAAACCAAAACTGACAAATGGTTTTACATTAAATTGAGAAGCTTCTGACTGCAAAAGAAACACTCAGGAAAGTGAAGAGGCAACTTACAGAATGGGAGAAATTATTTACAAACCATGCAACTGACAAAAGATTAATAACCAGAATATATAAAGAGTTCAAGAAACTCAACAACAACAAAACAAACAACACAGTTAAGAAATGGGCAAAAGACTTAAACAAACAGTTTTCAAAAGGGGAAATCAAAGTGGCCAAAGGACACATGATAAATACTCAGGATCACTAGCAATCAGGGAAATGCAAATCAAAACCATAATGAGGTTTCACCTAACCCCGGTTAGAATGGCTTTCATACAGAGATCAACAAACAACAAATGCTGATGAGGATGTGGGGAAAAAGGTACCCTAATCCACTGTTGGTGGAAATGTAAACTGGTGCAGCCACTATGGAAGACAGTATAGAGATACCGCAGAAATTTGAATATAGACCTACCATATGACCCAGTCATCCTACTCCTGGGAATTTACCCAAGGGAAATGAAATCAGCATCTGAAACAGTTATCGGTACCCCATGTTTACTGCAGTCCATTTCACAATAGCTAAGATAAGGAATCAACCCAAATGCTTACCAACTGAAGACTGGATAAAAAAAAATTATGGGATATAAACACCATGGAATACTATACGGTAGTAAAAAAAAAAACTTGTTCACTACAAAATGGATGATACTGGAAAGCATCATACTTAGTAAAATAAGCCAGTCAAAAAGAAAAATACCATCTGTTCTCCCTGATCTGTGATAACTAATAGAGCACTTAAAAGGTAATCCATAGGACTGAATTTTTTTTTTAAAGATTTATCTTATTTATTTGAAAGAGTTACACAGAGATTGAGAGGCAGAGAGAGAGGTCTTCCATCTGCTGGTTCACTCCCCAATTGGCCACAATGGCTGGAGCTACACCGAACCAAAGCCAGGAGCCAGGTGCTTCCTCTGGGTCTCCCATGTGGGTGCAGGGGTCCAAGCACTTGGGCCATCTTCCACTGCTTTTCCAGGCCACAGCAGAGAGCTGTATCAGAAGTGGAGCAACCAGGACTCGAACCAGCACCCTTATGGGATGCTGGCACTGCAGGCAGTGGCTTTACCTGCTATACCACAGCGCCAACCCCAGGACTGAAATTAATATTTCGAGATGACTTGTAACAGCCCACCTGTTGAGCAACAGGTTTTTTTCATATAATTTGTTGAATTTTTTACTTAGTATAGAGTTAATAGTATGTGAATAAAGTTAATTGAAAATAGATCCTTGTAAAACATAAGAAAGGGAATAGGAGAGGGAGGAGGAAGAAGTGTGGGAGCGGTGGGTGGAAGGGTGGTACGGTGGGAAGAATCACTATCTTCTTAAAGTATCTATGAAATGCATAAAGTTTGTATTCCATAAATAAAAGGTTTCTGGTGGAAAAAAAAGAAGGAAATGTATACTTTCAATACATATATGAAGATAACAAAAAAGAAAAGTAAAAGTATCAATTACCCAAGGTCTACTTCACAAACTAGAAAAAGGAACACACAGAAATAAGTAGAAAACCATTTCGG
Organism: Oryctolagus cuniculus; assembly: GCF_051225735.1. NCBI lineage: Eukaryota > Metazoa > Chordata > Mammalia > Lagomorpha > Leporidae > Oryctolagus > Oryctolagus cuniculus. Next base: position 69,377,660 of record NC_142870.1, read on the forward strand.
TTTTAGAAATTCAGATATGTACTCTTTAGAAATTATTTTGCCTAAATTTAATAGCAAAAATGTAAGTATATATTATCATCTTCACTTACGTTTAGAAGACTGCTTCCCATCACTCTTTGATCTTTCTGATCTCCCCTCATCAGTATCCTGATCATCTGGTTCCTTCATGTCCCTAATTGAGACAGAAAGGGGCAATAGTATAAAAACAGAAATTAACACTTTTTTCTCCTTGAAATTTTCTCTACAAACATCAAACACCATGCGGTTAGTAATCCTGTTTGCACGGTAGCCAAGATGACCCACCAGTGGGAGCAAATTAAAATCACAGATTCCCCCCTTTTAGGCCAACTTGTCACCACGTGTACTCTGGCTTTCCAGAGGTCCACAGTGAGACATACCATCCAAGCCTATCTTCCCCAAGTGCCTCACCACTAAAATTAGCCCTCTGCCATTCTTCCTTTGGTTCATCCCTCCCTCTTCCTCTTCACATAGTCAAATCCCCCTGGTTTATGACAGCTTCAATTCTAAATGTTTACTGGGCATATTTTCTATGTATTAAGTCATGTTAGGCCCTGAGTTATGACATTGAATAAAAAGAATATGGTCCATAACTTTATATAGTTTGCTTTTAAGAAAGATAGGTGTTAAACAAGCAATTAAAATATAAGTGCTACAAAAATAAAAGAATGGAGTGCTGTGGGCATGAGTATCAAGAAGTTGAAACCCTATTTGGGGGTTGGGACAGAAGTATTTGAAACTCATATGATGAATAGGATTTGGCGAGGCATAGAATGGGAAAGAGTATGTTAGGCTCAGAGATAATGAGAGGGTTGAGTTTTCGAAGGGCTGAAAGTGGTCAACTGGAAGGACTTGTGAAAGTGAAATGGATATTGAAGAGGAGGCCAGCAGCAGATCACAGAATTGTCTCTAAGATTTGCTAGGAAGTTTAGATCTTTTTTTTCTATGGCTATTGAAAGCCAATGAAAGGTCGTGGACAGGAGGTTAGGATGTTCTTTCTGTCCCCTGTCCACATTGCAGCTCTTCATGTACTGTACTTGAAAACATGTATTATACCTTCTTTCTTTCTTTTTTTTTTTTTTTTTTTTTTTTTTTTTTTTTGACAGGCAGAGTTAGACAGTGAGAGAAAGAGAGACAGAGAGAAAGGTCTTCCTTTGCCGTTGGTTCACCCCAAAAATGGCCCCTAAGGCCGGCGTGCTGCACCGATCCGAAGCCAGGAGCCAGGCGCTTCCTCCAGGTCTCCCATGCGGGTGCAGGGCCCAAGCACTTGGGCCATCCTCCTCTGCCTTCCTGGCAGAGAGCTGGACTGGAAGAGGAACAACTGGGACAGAATCTGGCACCCCAACTGGGACTAGAACCCAGGGTGCCAGCGCTGCAGGCGGAGGATTAGCCAAGTGAGCCACAGCGCCAGCCTAATCCTTCTTTCTAAGTCTCACTTCTCCACAACCAGCATTCCAAGTTTCCACAACAATTTTCTATGGCATGAAGGGCACGCAAAAATAGAGTAACAGTTTTATTTGCATCAAATGTGTCACTACTCTAAGGTTGGAATCCCAGAATTGCCACATAACTACAGAAATCAAATTCTCAACTGCAACAGGAATTAAATAAAAACTACAGCATTGAACAAATGCATTACTATACCTTCTTGGTCTCTGAAGATAAACTAGTAAGCTGTTATGGTTTGATTATTGTCCCCCCTTCAACTCCTGAAGAAGTTTAGTCCCCAAAGCTTTAGCTTAGTGGCACTAAGAGGGTGCAACCTTAATCCAATTATGGTGATTGGAACTGGGGCCTTAGGAAAGTGAAAAGATTGCATTAGGTTTTTAGGGGGAAGCCCCATGATTTTATCCTGGTGGCTTTATAAGGAAAGAGAAACCACATGGATAAACACTAACCTGCAACCCTGCTATGATGTGATGCAGCCAACAATTACCCTCACCAAAGCCTGTATGAGGCTGTTTGGACCTGGAGCTTCCAGAACCAAAAGCCAAAATAAGCCTTTTTTCTGCATAAAGAAGCCTGCCTCATGTATTTTGTTATGGCAACAAAGAGCTGACTAACATAAACGCAACAGGATCACTGGAGAGTGTAATATAAGTAATAACTGCCTTCAGCTGGCCATTAGGGTTCATTCCTTCCATTTTCTTGCAGAAACATCATAATTATGTCTTCTCTTGATTTCGGAGGTAACAGTACATCATCCAAACATTTTTCATGCAAACTATTACCAAGAAAAACAGATCCCAGCCATGAGCGTTTCATTCCACAGCAGGGTTCAAGTCCAGGTACTGACTCGTGACTCCAGCTTCCTGCCAATGCGATCTTAGGTGGCAGTGGTGATGGGTCAAGCAAGTGGATCTCTGCTGCCCATGTGGGAGGCCTAGATTTAGCTCCTGGTTCCTGACTTTGATCTCAACTCAGCCCCAGATGTTGCAAGCATTTGGGAAGTGAACTAGCGGATAGGAGTGAACTTGTGCTCTCATTCTCTTTCTCTCTGCCTCTCAAATAATAATAATAAAATATAGACCCTAACATGGTATGCATGTGTTATTTGTGTTTAGTACTTCAGAAACATTTTTCTGAGTTGCCAAGACGACGTTTTACCTTTTAAAAGATGTGCATGCCCTCCATATGTGGTGTTTGATTTGTCTCCTTTGAGGTTTCCTTCCTTCACCCCTTCCCCCCTCCCTTCTTTTCTTCCTCCTGAATATAGAATATACAATCCCTGGGACTAGGGACATAGGGCTAAGAGTCAAACAACTGAAAAATCTTAGGTTGCAAAATCTTTGAAAATCCAAATTTTACTACTCAGTATATTTCCCATTCCTTACCATTGGGACACAAAGGCTTACTTTCTGTTTATAATGAGTAATAGATTTAAAAAGAATTGCGCAAGGCAAGGGCAGTTACTGCAGAGCTTGGTTGCAAATTAGCACGTACTGTGGGTGAAACTGTTTAAATAGCTACAAATATATGTAAATGCCACTTCCTCCCTTGCTTTCAAGGTTCTTCACAATTTAATTTAATTCTTAAAACTATTGAGCATATTTAAATACAAGTTGCATTGTTCTGGATACTGCAGAGGATACAGAGATGCGCAATATAGAGCCCCTGGTCTTAATTTATAATTCCAGAAGAAAAAAAAATCAACAATTCTCTTTTAACATAGTCTCAGAATAAATTTAAATAAAAATCAACATTGAAGGTATTGAAAGGAAACTAAACTACCCTTCTTGCCATGATGTCCCAAATAAGTGAAGGCCAGGTACTGGAACTGCTGACAAAATGAACTGGCTGCTACTAAATGAAAATTTTAGTGTGTAAGTTTCAATAACACTTCAATCTGTAAATAAGTATTATTTAAAGATTCATTTATTTATTTGAAAGAGTTTCAGAGAGACAGAGAGACATAAAAGACAGAGATCTTCCATCCACTGGTTCACTCTCCAGATGGCCACAATGTCTAGGGCTAGGCCAGGCCAAAACCATGAGCCAGGAGCCAGGAGCTTCATCCAGGTCTCCCACATGGGTGGCAGGGGCCCAGATACTTGAGCTATCTTCTGATACTTTTCCCAGGCCATTAGCAGGGAGCTAGATCAGAAGTGGAGCAGCTGAGACTTGAATTGGCACCCACATAGGAGGCAGGCATGGCAGGCCGTGGCTTTACCTGCTATACCACAACGCTGGCCCCAAGTATTTTAGCTTTCTGCTTCTGTCACAAACTGCCAGAAATGGAGTAGTTTAACTACCCCCCAGTTATTATCTCCCAGTTGTGTGGTCACAAGTTGAGGCCCAGTGTGACTGAGCTTGCTCTCTATTTACATACAGTCTCACAAGGTTGAAACCAAGATGTTAATGCTAGCTTCACTCCTGGAAGCTCTGAGGATGAATTTATGTGCTACAATCTGAATAGGATTTGTCCCTCTGAATTCACACAGGAGTTTAATCTCCAAAGACTGAAGTTAGCGGTAGTTAGAGAGTGAAAAGTTAACCTGACTAAGGTATTTAGAGGAGGGGCCTTTGGGGAGTGATTAGATTAGGAGTCAGGTTAGGAGCCCATGACTCAATCTTGGTGGCTCAAAAGGAGAGGGCAAGAGACCACACAGACTTAGGCAGACATGAGTGCTCCCGGTGTTTTGCCATGTCGTCCTCTGCACCACACCACTTCTGGACTCTGCTGGCCAGAAGGCCACCACTAGATGAGGCCCCTAGACTCTGCACCTCCGGAATCATGAGCCAAAACAGACCTCTATTCTTTATTTAGTCAGTTTGCCTGAGGGATTTCATTTTAGTAAAGAAAAGGCTAACTAATATATTACTTCTGGGCTTGTTCTGGTTGCTGGCAGAATTCGGTTCTTTGTGCTTGTAGTACTGGGGTCCGTGTTTTCTTCCTGGTTACCATCTAAAAGTCATTCTAAACTGCAAGAGGCCTCCTGCATTCCCTAATTCATGGCTCCCTTTAAAGAAAGGAACGGCAGGGCAAACACCTCTCAAATACTCTAATCCCATAGTTCTCTTTCCTGCTTCCTACCAATTGTAAGCTTCAGGTGATTACTTTCTACCTTTTAACCTTCTTCCTCCTAAGTACATTTATCTTTAATAAACCATCACTGAAGGCCGGCGCCGCGGCTCACTAGGCTAATCCTCCGCCTGCGGCGCCGGCACACAGGGTTCTAGTCCCAGTCGGGGCACCGGATTCTGTCCCGGTTGCTCCTCTTCCAGTCCAACTCTCTGCTGTGGCCTGGGAGTGCAGTGGAGGATGGCCCAAGTCCTTGGGCCCTACACCCGCATGGAAGACCAGGAGGAAGCACCTGGCTCCTGGCTTCTGATCAGCGCGGTGCACTTGCCGCATCGCGCCGGCTGCAGCAGCCACTGGGGGGTGAACCAACGGAAAAAAGGAAGACCTCTCTCTCTCACTGTCCACTCTGCCTGTCAAAAAAAAAAAAAAAATACCATCACTGAGTGCTAACTGTTTATAGATTTGAAAGCAGTCAGAGCAGGAATGGTAAAAAAGAAAAGAAAACAAAAGGCCCTCCTGTAATGTGGAACGTCTTCTTAGCCTACCTGGGAAACCGACTGAGCTAAAAAGCAAAGGGTGATAATAAGAGACATAAAGAATTTCACTGATTTAGTTAGAAAGCAGGCTCTGGTGCCGAGGTCACCCAGAAGGTCAGGTGGCTGGAGTAGTTTGACCACTCTCGGGAGTATGGTGAAGACAAACAGCTCCCCGCTAACATGCCCCAGGACAGAAATTTTTCTCCGCCCTGTCAAAGTCACAATTAAATTGGAGGAAGGGGAGATGAGAAGCCAGGATGAGCTCACCATGCACACAAGAAACGTTGTTCTTAAAGGACCTTGTACAAACTTTTGAACCAGCATAAAACCCCCAGGTCACCTCCCTTCAGTGGCTTTTTCCTTCTGAAGAAGCCCCTCCTGGCTGCTTTCCTGGGAACTTTCCCTCCGCCCTTTCAATCTCTGCTCTTTTCAATAAAAGTTTTTTGTTAAAAATAGCCTTCTGGTTTTGTTCATCTGCTTCATACTTCGTTGCAGACAGAACAAGTGCCTGGAGTTTAAATCAGCTGTAACAGATTCTATTAAAAAGAGCCCACAAGATGCAATGAATGTATTCATAAGATAATTATGAGGTAGGATAAAAAAAAATTATGATGGCCCCTGAAGCATTCTGTAAACAAAGGAGTTGAACCACAACGAAAGGTAAATTGGTGACAAGACGAAAGCACCACACTTTATTCTGTGCTGTCATAAAAAATATGCTCCTCAAATGGTTAACACCACCATACAATAAAGTTTAATATCACACACTCAGGGGCAGGCATTTGACCTAGGACTTAAGATGCTAGTTGAGATGCCTGTGTTCCCATATCAGGGTTCCTGGATTTGAGTTCCAGCTCAGCTCTTGATTCCAACTTCCTGCTAATGCAGACCATGGGAGACAGCGGTGATGGCTCAAGTTGTCCTATTCCTGCCACCCACATGGGAGATTCTGCGTTCCCAGCTCCCGGCTTTGGCTGGGCCTAGCCCCCCGTTATGCAGGCACTGAGGGAGTAACCCAGTAAATAAAAGCTCTCTATATTTCTCCCAAATAAAAAATTTTTTTTAAATTTTTTATTAATATCACAAACTAAGTTAATGTCAGATTTTGTACAATGTGGATGAAAATATTGGAACCCAAGGAATTTGCCTGTATTATGAGCTAGCAATATGGGACAATCTGTGAATATTGGAGCCTATACTTGGCTGTTCTAGGTTATAAGGGTGACTGAAGAACCTGTAAAAGCAGTTGAGGTCAGGCAAAAAATGCTTCTAGTCTCCTGGAAATTATCAGTGTAGTTGGTAAGATGGAATAAAAGGTTTTATGTTCAATTCTTTAGAACAAAGGGATGAGAAAGTTGCAAGGTAACCTAATGGGACTTTGGAACCAGAGAAAAGACTTCCCAGTTGGCCAAGAAACAAGTTCCTGAACCTCTTAGTCCTTAAATATAAAGGAGGTAATGTTGCAATTTAGAGTCACTTATAAAGCTGTTAAAAATATTATTAATAGGATTCTATTCCCCCAGATAATTCTCTTATACAGTCAGGCATAGCTTTTTTTTTTTTTTTTTTTTTTTTTTTTTTTTTTTTTTTGACAGGCAGAGTGGACAGTGAGAGAGAGAGACAGAGAGAAAGGTCTTCCTTTGCCGTTGGTTCACCCTCCAATGGCCGCACGCCCAGCGCTGCGGCCAGCGCACTGCGCTGATCCGATGGCAGGAGCCAGGAGCCAGGTGCTTTTCCTGGTCTCCCATGGGGTGTAGGGCCCAAGCACTTGGCCCATCCTCCACTGCACTCCCTGGCCACAGCAGAGAGCTGGCCTGGAAGAGGGGCAACCAGGACAGAATCCGGCGCCCCGACCAGGACTAGAACCCGGTGTGCCGGTGCCGCTAGGCGGAGGATTAGCCTAGTGAGCCGCGGCGCCGGCCCAGTCAGGCATAGCTTTAAGAACTACGGTTCAGAACCATGGTAAAATACCCAGTACATACTCAGAAACGGTCATTGTTTCTACAATCGCTACTAGTTAGTCTCTTTAATACAGGTGGGCTCAATAAATAGGATCATGGAATCCTGACAGCTGAAAGAGATCTTAACTAGTCCAATTTCCCAGCCAATACAGTCTACCTATCCACAATCCAGTTCCATGACAGTGGTCTGATGTGTTGGCCAGCTGAGAACAGAGCTAGAGTCAGTCTGATCATTTTAAATCCTGGCTTTTCCTCTTCCTAGTCGTGAGGTGTTAAACAAGCATTTGACCCCTCTGTGTCTTAGTACTCTCATCTTTAAAATGCAGTGCCACCTGCATAAGGTTGTTCTGAGATCTTAGTGAGCCATTACACTAAAGCTTTAACAGTTACCAGACATAGGCACTCAATATGTAAAATGGTTAAAGAAATGGGTGTAGTAACATAGTCCTGAACTAATGAAAGACCACTTCAAGAGATGCTCAACCCTGGGGCCAGCGCTGTGGCATAATGGGTAAAGCCGCTGCCTGCAGTGCTGGCATCCCATATGGGCACCGGTTGGAGACCCGGCAGCTCCACTTCTGATCCAGCTCTCTGCTATGGCCTGGGAAAGCAGTGGAAGATGGCCGAGGTCCTTGGGCCCCTGAGCCCACGTGGGAAACCAGGAGGAAGCTCCTGGCTCCTGGCTTCAGATTGGCGCAGCTCTGGTCGTTGTAGCCAATTGGGGAGTGAACCAGCGGATGAAAGAGCTCTCTACCTCTCTCTCTCTCCCTCTCTCTCTCTCTCTCTCTGCCTCTCCTTCTCTCTGTGTGTAACTCTGACTTTCAAGTAAAAATTAAAAAAAAAAAATCTTAAAAAAAAAAGAGAGAGAGATGCTCAATCAGGTTCAATTTAAACTTCAGAGAAGGGGCTGGCATTGTGGCTCAGGGGGTTAAATTGCTGCCTGCAATGCTGGCATCTCATATGAGTGCTGGTTTGTTGCTCTGCTTCCCTCCAGGTCCCTATTAATGTGTGTGAGAAAGCAGAAGAAGAAGGGACAAGTGCTTGAGTTCCTGCAATCCATGTTGGGGACCTGTTCCAGACTCCGGGATTCAGCCTGGTATAGCCCTGTTCATTGAGGTCATTTGGGGACTGAACCAGCAGATGGAAGATCTCACTCTCTCTGTTTCTCCCCACACCCTCTGTAACTCTACCTTTCAAATAAATAAATCTTTTAAAAAATGGGTAAAAGGTGATCACATTCTGCTAATACTCAGTTCTAGCTCTTAGTACATTTCATATTAGGCTGAAATCTGCCTCCCTGCAACTGGTATTTGTTCTTTCTTCTAGGAATCCATAGATTCACAATCATGCAAATAATTGTAGCTGGCTTTCATTTCTCCCCAGATCTGCTCTTTTCCCTGTGACAGCATCTCAATTCTTTTATTACTCAAAAATTCTTACTCTAATGCTTCCACCATCCTATTAGCTCAAGAAGTTAATTCCCAATACATCATACGTCCCTCCAAATTTTCTATCTTCCTTGTAAAATTTGATCACCTTCCAGAAGACAGGAACTATCATTTCACCTTTTGGGGACAATATAACATTACTTTTAGGAATTCTAAGATTACATTATCTTGGGAGGAAGACAAACAGGATTATTATACGCTGGCTTATCACTGTTTGTTCCCAACTAGAATGACTCAACATTACTTGTATGTTATAAACAATGTCCTACCTTACACAACTCAACTAGCTATGTTTGGGATTTAATTTTCAGAATGATCATAAATCTTTTTATTAAGTTCAGGTTTATTCATTCAGGTTTATTGATTCAGCTTATGAGCAACTGTTTTAATCACCTCATTAAATAGATTCTTCAGTTTTGAATCAACCCTAAGAACGTACAAAAAGAAAAAAAAATAGTACACAGTGATGCAGAGGAGTGTGCTGCTACAGTGCTCCCCACTCCCCACCCCCCACCCTGATTCACTCTCATAAGCTCACTCAGCCTCAGCAGTGTGCCAGAGGCGGACAAAAGACTCACAGCAGTTGATACACACACAAAACAGACTCTCAGCTTTTACTCTGCAATGTGAAACACAACTGTGGAGGGCACAATAGTCTGTGGGGTTTTTTGTTTGTTTAAAGTGTACATGTTTCAAGCACAGTTCTAAGAAGTTCTACATATATTATCTCATTTAATTCTGAGGACAACACTATGAGATAGATATTATTTATTATTCTCCAGGTCAGAAAGTACCCATTACTCTTTGAAGCCTCCCCCTCTAATTGGCCGATTTCCAAGTCTCCCTACCCAATGTGCAGTTCCTAAGCTTTTGGACAAACCCCTTCCCTTCTGTTCCCGCTGTCTCCACCACAGGCTGGCACTCACCGTGCCTCACATGCACCATTACCACAGCCTTCCGATTGGTCTCATATTTTGTTTTTCCTTCTCCAATCCATGTTATACACTGCCTCTTGCATTTCAAAAACACAATTCTTAATGTGCCACTCTTGTTTCAAACCTTGAATGGCTCCTCATTGCCCTTAAATACGAATTCAGATTTCCTGGCATGGCCACAAGGTCATGAGCTGTAGCTCATCTCCTGTCACTCTCTCGCCTAGTACTTCCTTAGTTCCTTCTCCAAAGTCTCATCCGTAAGCTCTCCAGACAACTGTGGGTTGACTGGAACCCTGCGTACCTGTGTGCTACTACGTCTTTGTCTATTCATTCAATATTGTGCATTATGTGTCCTGCATGTGCTACCCACTTGCCTGTTTATTTAACTATCCTATTTAATTCTAACAAGAACCCAGTGAGGTAAGGATTGCCATCTTCCTTTTCAGAGAAGAGGAAACTGAACTGCAGAGGGGCCAGCTGCAGCTAAGTGAGAGGCAGGTGGCTCTACCTGACCCCAGAGCCCAGCCCCTTTCGCAGCTCTGCCTCAGCCCCGTCCAGTCCCTCGGGTGTGGGAATGGGCTGCAAACTTACCTCAGGTACCGCCTGTGGCAGCCTGTTTGGAGTCTTAGAATCCGCCTCCAGCCTCCGTTTACTGCGGTCGCCAGGGCAACGCCACCCGGCTTCCGGGCGGGCCTTAAGGCGCATGCGTAGGCCGGACCGGTTACCCAGAGACCCCGCGCGGAGCCCCCCGGGAAGGCCCGTTCTACCCGCCCTGTGGTCCGGGCGCTTTTGCTCCCTGGCTGAGGTACAAACCGGGACAGGAACGTCCAGCATTCTGGCATCTTATTAGCCCCTCGGCATGAAGGGTGGCACGCTGATAGTTAAGTGACTTAGGAACATTTTCAAAGATTCCTATTCAGTATTCCAGAACAGCCTTAACAGAGCCGAACAACGGGCCATTTTTGTGTTTTCCGAGGTAACGTTTACCTAATTAAAAATAGAAGGGTCGTAGGAGAGGGGAGGCAGCTTGTCAGCACCATTAACAACAAGGATGGCTGTCTCGCGAGTTTTTCGTTTTTGAGCTCTGTTGGCTTTGGCGAGTAAATAGGGTTTGTATTGTGGGCTCTGTGGCCCCAGACACTAGGTGCATACACAGTACACGCCCACCTCCGCCAGTTTCTAGGTGTAGCAGTTTGCTTTTCAACCGCTGTGTGCTCCAAAGCTCATCTCGATTTTTAAGCACCTAATGCTACTTGATTACAAAACATTTTTAAATGGTCAGTAGCCGGGTGGAAAGATGCTTACCAGCAGTTACGGAGAGGCAAACAGCAATGCACACCACTCCACGTGCACTGGAGTGGGTAAAGTCAGATTGCCCACACTACACGTGCAAGGGAGGGGAGCAAAAGAACTCCTACAAGGGTATTGGGGGTGGAACACGGCATGTGCACTTTGGAAAAACTGGCAGCTTGTTAAGAGTTAACACCAGGGGCCGGTCTTGTAGCATAGGGGTTAAGCCACTGCCTGCCATGCAGCCAGTGTTTCAAGTCCTGGCTACTCTACTGATCCAGCTCCCTGCTAAGGCGCCTGGGAAAACAGCAGAAGATGGCGCAGGTGCTTGGGACCCTGAATCCCCGTGGGAGACTTGGAAGCTCCTGACTTCTACCTAGCTCAGCCCCAGCTGTCGGGGCAATTTGGGGTGTGTGAACCACAGATGAAAGACCTCTATCTAGCCATAACTCTGCCTTTCAAGTAAATAAAATAAACCTTAAAGAAAAAATGTCCCAATAATTTCATAGTTGTTAAAAAAATTAATACTAGGCTATTCCACATCCAAGGTATTTACCCAAGAGAAGTAAAATCTTATGCATCTAAAAGGTTATAAAACAGTGGAGAAACTTTTAAATGGCATGTTAGTTTGAAGTAATATGGGTAACATGTTTTCTTTCATCCTCAAACATCGTCTCAGTTTACAGCAGTAGCCCACTTGTCAATCCGAGTAAAATATGAATAAATTTATTAAAGTGTCAAATCCTCCAACAGGGAAAGTGGTGTATTTATATCTACACACACCCCCAAAATGCCTTTGTATAAATGTTCTTTGCAGCTTTATTCACAGTTCCTCAAAACTGAAAATAATAATGATCACTGACAGATGAATGGATAAACACCCATAGAGGCCACTACTCACAGATTAAAATGGAAGAGATATACACTACATAGATGATTCTTAGTCACGGTGAGTGAAAGAAGCCAAACACAAAACAGTACAGTGCAAGATGCCATGTATATAAAATGAAAACAAATCAACAGTGACAATATCTGTGCTTGCCTAAGACTGGAACAAAAGGAGGGAAACCCTGCAAAGAAACACAAGGAGATGTGTTTTTAGAGATGACAGGACTGTCATTTCTTAATTTTGGAGGCAGTTTCATGATTAGGTACAAAGCCAACTGCCAAAAGTCAATGTATTTTTCATGTAATATAAATTGTATTTAATCTATTGTATATCATTTCTCAAAATGGCTGTTTGTTGGTTTCCATGTTAACATAGTAATTTTCCAAAAAATTTTACCACACATTTGTTGGTAATACTGAAATATTCTCTTTACTCAAGTATTCTATAGGGCCAAAAAATAGACCACTTTTTCTATTAATTATTAAATGGTATAATGAGGGTACCTGAAAAGTTTAAAAACATGGGACAAACTTACTTTTAAATAGCATGTTAGTTGAAGTAATGGGTGTGAGATATTTTCTTTCAATCTCCAAACTTTTCAGGTGAAATAACTCTGAATTTACAGCAGTTGATTCAATTGTTAACCTAATTAAAATATTAATAAATTTATTAAACAATGCTTAAAAATTAGGAAACAGGGAAAATGATATATTTATTTGTACACAAAAGTTGATAGCCATCACTGCAGAATGTTCATTGAGGCCTTGTTCTCAGCACATTCGTAGATACCTGCTTTTTTTTAATCCTCACGAGCCTCTAAGGAAGACACATCATCTCTGGCTGAGGTGGGAACGATGAAACTTGCCCGAGGTAAACAGCCCAAGTGGCAGACATGCCATTTGAATCCAGGCTTTCTAGGTGTACTACTTGGACCCTTAGCCCTTATGCTTATCTTAGTTCTCACAGACTGGAAGTCCAGTAATTACAAGAAGAGTATCAATGCCTGGCTTTGCCTCTTACAAGCACTCTTGACAAACTTACTCACCTCACCAACTTACCTCTAGGCTGTTCCTCTACTGCAAGGGCTTTTTTGTTGTTGTTGTTGTTGTTGTTGTTGCCTTTTTTTTTTTTTTTTTGGTTGGGGGGAAGGTGCATTTAAATACCCCTAATTTGTAGTCTACCGTGTAATTTAAGTGAGATAATGGTGATACTGTGGTCACAGTAATGGCTCCATAAGGGATACCTTCTATGCTGCCTCTAAGATACACTTACTTGACATCAAGATGCAGCGAAGCACAGGCTTTGGAGAAAAAGTTTTTATTCTCATCCTAATGCCACCACACCCTATTTGTGTGACCCTGAGAAAGTACTTAACCTTCTTGTATCTGTTTCCTCATCTGCAAAATTAGAATAAAACCTACCTCCTAACAGGTGTTGTGAGTTATGGGAAGTAGATAGTGTCCAGCAGTTAGTAAACAATAAAGCTATTAAATTCTGCTAACCCAAATTTACTGTAAAGGAATGGTTATAACTGTGGATTCAATGATCAATTTCGTTCTCTCCTAAGCTGTCATCTGGAAAACTAAATTTTATTAAATTTAAGCAAATTACTGGCCTTTGGGGGCATACTGGAAAGGTCATATATTTTCTAAAAGTTTGAGTCTAAACACAAACTAAAGTAATGTTTGAGTTGTTCAAAATTAATATAGGGGCAAGCATTGTGGCACAGATGTTGGGCTACTCCACATCCCATATAAGCACAGGTTCAAATCCTGGCAGCTATACTTCTAATCCTGCTCCCTGCTAATATGCCTGGGAAGACAACGGAAGCTGGTTTGAGTTATTGGGCCCCTGCCCCCAATGTAAGAAACCCAGTTAGAGTTCCATGCTCCTGGCCTTAGCCTGGCCCAGCCCTAGCTATTTGTGGAGTGAACCAGTAGACTGAAGGGTGAGCTCTCTCTCTAACTCACGTTTCAAGTAAGTAAACTTTTTTTTTTTTTTTTTGACAGGCAGAGTGGACAGTGAGAGAGAGAGAGACAAAGGTCTTCCTTTGCCATTGGTTCACCCTCCAATGGCCGCTGCGGCTGGTGCGCTGCGGCCGGCGCACCGCGCTGATCCGAAAGCAGGAGCCAGGTACTTCTCCTGGTCTCCCATGGGATGCAGGGCCCAAGCACTTGGGCCATCCTCCACTGCACTCCCAGGCCATAGCAGAGAGCTGGCCTGGAAGAGGGGCAACCGGGACAGAATCCGGCGCCCCGACCGGGACTAGAACCCGGTGTGCCAGTGCTGCAAGGCGGAGGATTAGCCTAGTGAGTCGTGGTGCCGGCTGTAAACGTTTTTTTAAAAGTCAATATAAATATAGTACATCACAATCAAATACTAGTAGAGCAGAGTTCACACAGGTGCAATGCTATAGATCAACAGCATGCATCAGAATCACCTGAAGGGCTTATTAAATCAGACATTAATTTCTGATTTAGTAGGTCTCAGGAAAGGCCCAAGAATTTTCATGTTTTTAAATTGTCTTTAACCTTTTAGTTTTTTTTTTATATATTTATTTATTCATTTATTTGAGTCAGAGTTACACAGAGAGAGGCAGAGAGGCAGAGAGAGAGAGAGAGAGAGATCATCTATACACTGATTCACTCCCTAGTTGGCCGCAACAGCCAGAGCTGTGCTGATCCAAAGCCAGGAGCCAGGAGCTTCTTCCGGGTCTCCCATGTGGGTGCAGGGGCCCAAGGGTTTAGGCCATCTTCTACTGCTTTCCCAGGCCACAGCAAAGAGCTGGGTTAGAGGAAGAGCAGCTGGGACTTGAAACGGCACCCATATGGGATGCTGGCACTGCAGGCAGTGGCTTTACCCACTATGCCACAGCCCAGGCCTCAAATTTTCATTTCTAACAAGTACCCAAGTTATGCTACTGGTCAGTGTTAATACTTCGAAACCCACCGATGCAGAAGAGTCTGAAAAGTGATAAATAGCCGCCAAGGAGGTGTTGGTCAAAGGATATAAAATCTCAGTTAGATAGGAGGAATAAGTTAAAAAAGATCTATTGTACACAACATGGTACCTACAATTAATACTACATTGGGGCCAGAGCTGTGGCGTAGCAGGTAAAGCTACCACCTGCAGTACCAGCATCCCCTATGGGTGCCAGTTCAGGTCCCGGCTTCTCCACTTCCGATCCAGCTCTCTGCTATGGCCTGGGAAAGCAGTAGAAGATGGCCAAGTCCTTGGGCCCCTGCACCCAAGTGGGAGACCTGGAAGAAGCTCCCGGCTCCTGGCTTCAGATCAGCACAGCTCCATCCATTGTGGCCATTTGGGGAGTGAACCAGCAGATGGAAGACCTCTCTTTCTTTCTGGCTCTACCTCTCTTTGTGTAACTCTTTCAAGTAAACAAATAAATCTTAAAAAAAATACTATATTGTGTAGTTGAAAAATACTAAGATAGTGGATGTAAAGTGCTCTTACCATGAAAACGATCTAATGTGAGAGTATGTATGCTAATTAGCTAGATTTAGTCATTCCACAATGTATATATACTTCAAAACATCATGCTATATATGGTAAACATAATTTTGTCAATTAAAAGAGGTCCCATTGGCCGGCGCCGTGGCTCAATAGGCTAATCCTCCACCTTGCGGCGCCGGCACACCGGGTTCTAGTCCCGGTTGGGGCGCCGGATTCTGTCCCGGTTGCCCCTCTTCCAGGCCAGCTCTCTGCTATGGCCAGGGAGTGCAGTGGAGGATGGCCCAGGTGCTTGGGCCCTGCACCCCATGGGAGACCAGGAAAAGCACCTGGCTCCTGGCTCCTGCCAGGATCAGCGCGGTGCGCCGGCTGCAGCGGCGGCCATTGGAGGGTGAACCAACAGCAAAAGGAAGACCTTTCTCTCTGTCTCTCTCTCTCACTGTCCACTCTGCCTGTCAAAAAAAAAAAAAAAAAAAAAAAAAGAGGTCCCATGGTAATTTAACTATTAATTAAAATCAAATGTGCATTAATTTATGATTTGGTGGTGACAAATATCTTTATTAAGATTTGCTGTATACTAGAATCATCAGTGGTGTTTTTTTTTTTTTTTTTTTTTGACAGGCAGAGTGGACAGTGAGAGAGGTAGAGACAGAGAGAAAGGTCTTCCTTTGCCATTGGTTCACCCTCCAGTGGCTGCTGCGGCCGGCGCACCACACAGATCCGAAGCCAGGAGCCATGCGGTGCAGGGCCCAAGGACCTGGGCCATCCTCCACTGCACTCCCGGGCCACAGCAGAGAGCTGGACTGGAAGAGGGGCAACCAGGACAGAATCCAGCGTCCCAACTGGGACTAGAACCCAGTGTGCTGGCGCCACAGGCAGAGGATTAGCCTATTGAGCCATGGTGCCGGCCCACTGGTGGCTTTTTAAAATGTGGGTATCTGTGGCCTGCCAGAAGAAATTCCAATCTAATTGGACTAGGGTAGGATTTGGGCATTAAGAATTTTAAAAGACCTTCATATCACTCTAATGGCAGCCACAATGAAGAAGTACAGCTTTAGAAGCCTTAAGAAAGAAAAAGCTCTTTTCTTGTTATCAACTGAAATGATAAGAGTCTGGTTGAAAAATCAAAGTTAAAATTTATTCAGCTAGTCAAACTGAGGAGCTCAACCCAGAAACAATTAGTTGCCTGAGCTGGCCTTTCTGCAAGTCTGAATCTGGTTACAGGTTTTATACTTTTCCTACAGAATGAGTTCAGTGAACTAGGTTTAAAACAATACAGGGGCTGGCGCCGTGGCTCACTAGGCTAATCCTCCACTTGCAGCGCCAGCACCCCGGGTTTTAGTCCTGTTTGGGGCACCAGATTCTGTCCAGGTTGCTCCTCTTCCAGTCCAGCTCTCTGCTGTGGCCCAGGAGTGCAGTGGAGGATGGTCCAGGTCCTTGGGCCCTGCACCCACATGGGAGACCAGGAGGAAGCACCTGGCTCCTGGCTTCGGATGGGTGCAGCCACTTGGGGGGGGTGAACCAACGAAAAAGGGAGACCTTTCTCTCTCTCTCTCTCTCTCTAACTCTGCCTGTCAAAAATAAAAAATTAAAAAAAAATACAGATTTATGTCTGGTCATCAGCCATATTGAAGAACACTTGTTAATAACAGACTTGATTATTGATTACATCCCCACATTCCTTCCCACACTGGATATTATCTATATGCACAGAAAGACAATCAGTGGGGTCACTGATCACTTTTTCTACCACGGCCCTGACATTAAAACTCATTTCTTCTTGAATTACAGCAGATGTTTCATTGCTCATGATGAGGTTTCTTGAAAGATCATGTTACCTGGCAACTAATTAAAGGGGGTGTCACAGTATCTTGGCTGACTTAGGCCTCTGCAGTCACCATTTGTTTCAGTCCACATTTTCATCTGTTGTTCATGGAGTTTTTTTCAGTCTACCTTTGTATTTTAGCAACATAAGCTAACGATAACAGGGTGGACACTTACATGCCAATTCCACAGATCACCAGTGAGCTTGTGGTTAAGGTTTCCTGCAATAGTTTTCAACCCCGCTGCACAATATAATCACCTGAGGAGTTTTCAAAAATATTCTGCCAAAAGTTCACCTTTAAGGTAGTTATTTGGTATTTTTTAAATGTTCCCTAAGTTGATATTCATGATGTTTGAGACTTAAAGGAATGTAAGAAAAAAAAAATGAAGAATCAACCAGTTGGGAAAATAGTAAGGAATATGTGTATCAAAAGAATAATTCACAAATCAAGCAGGTAATGACATTTTGGGGAGGAAAAACGTTCCTGTTCAATATATTAAATAACAAGTTAAAAAGTGCAGTATAGTTGGAAGATTCCACCATAACACAAATGAATACAGAGATATCACATAAATAAAATCATGACACAAAAAAATAATTTTATTTTTGCCACCAAAATAATAAAGAGGCCTAAATGCAAGTATGGGACAGTGATTTACATGGCAAGGGCAAGGAAGGTGTTGTCTGAAAAAGTTCTCCAGGTAGTCTTAGGGTGTTATGCTACTCCACTCTGATCTCAACCACATGAAAAATCCCATCATACAGCCAACGTACTGTGATCATTCAAAAAGCAGGCTGACAACAGAAACAAATGCTTGAGAACTAAACAGGTACCTTGAAGGAAATCCTACTCTAAATTAATCTTCTTAAAACCTGAGAAAACTGATACAAGTTTCTGTATTAATTACGCTTCAAACACTACACTCTTAAATTGATGTTACTGCATTTAGACATTGGAGCTCTATGATCATTATTTATTTGACATACATTACCATTAACGATGACATTTTCACATTTAAAAACTAAAAACACCTAAAAATCTCAAAACTTATACAACCTCTCTTAGCTGTTTAAACAAATATCCCCACGCCTATTTCTTAAAGCTGTACATTCCACTTGAAGGAAAAAATGATGGACAGCAGTGACTCCCCAACAAAGAAGAAACCACAAGAGGATGTGACATTTTTCTGCATGCCTGACTCCAATCACACATGAGCATTTTATTTTAAGTTGTATGCAAAAACAACTTAGTTCTTCAGAGGTAAGGGAAATGAAACAGATCAACATTTAAGATACATTAGTAAAAAAAAAAACAAACCCTAATTAAACATAAAGATGCATTACTCAAAACACTTAAAATACTTAAGAAATTATTAGCATATTAAAACTTTCATTTTCCTATAGTAAAAACTTTTATTCACAAGGAATTATAGGTTGTTTGCTTACTATAAAGGTAAAAAAATTAAAATAATTGCTTTTTTGGGGTCTGCTTCATCAGCACTAATTCACAGGTTTTTGGTAGGTTTTATCCAAAAGAATGTAAAAGCTTTATAAAGCAGGAACAGGGAGAGGGGAGTAAAAGTCAAGAACAAATTACAACACATTTGGTAAAACTCCACTTCACTTATGACACATGTGTAGAAAGGGCAAACCAGCCTTCTTCATTTTGTTTCTCAATCTGTTGAATAAAGATTCAGAAACAATTTAGAAGGTAAACAGAAAAAGGAGACCACCCATGATTAACAGATCACTTAGACCAAGTACATGCAACAGTCATCCTATGTCACTGAATGATACTGGAAATTAAAATACTACCAGCAATGTTTGTTTTCTGACAGACATTACTAAATAACTTGTCAACAGATTCCCTTATGAAGAATCCCTATATTTTTTAAAGATTTGTTTTATTTATTTGAAATTCACAAGTCACAGTTCCATAGAGAGAGAGAGAGAAACTTCCATTTGCTGGTTTATTCCCCAAGTGGCTACAACAGCCATGGCTGAGCTAGGTAGAAGCCAGGAGCCAGGAGCTTCACCCAAGTCTCCCAAGTGGATAGCATTTGGGCAATCTTCCACTGCTTTTCCTAGGCCATTAGCTGGATCAGAAGGAGACCATCAAGGATATGAACCAGTACCCATAGGGGATGCCAGCATTGTAGGCAGCAGCTTTACCCACTGTGCCACAACACCGGCCCGAAGAGTCTAATATTTTTAAAAATGATAAATTCAATGCTCCATATAAATCAAAATTGTTTACCTTAGTAAGTTAAATGCTACTAAGTCCCAGGAAATAAACGTAAATTATATAATATGGCTTACTTTAAAGTTTTTTTAGAATATAAGAAATAGCAAAGGAAAAATCTAGTGATGAGTAACTGGATACCTAATTCTATCAAACAATTAGGGCTATAAAAGACTTTCTTTTTGGTCTAACTACTGGTTAGTAATAAGAATAGCAAAGATTCTCCCCAGATCAAAGTCCACAAAAGTAATTTTTGTTAAAGGTACTATATTTTAAAGGAACTATATTTTTGCTGCATTAACAATACAGAAAAATGTATTTTGCAAACATTTTTGATACACTGTAAAATGCTTTGCTTCTATTCATTCCTGTAGCAAATCAAAGCATAAAGAATATATAAGGCATCTACTTATCCTTTGTGTCAGGACCTGTCAAGCCAAAGGCACACTGAGATAAGCCATACTGTGATAAAATCACAAGGAAAGTGACAGGATCCAATGTTCTGGCTATCCCACCTCCTCACAGCAAGGACTGGGGGAACCAGTATCTCAGTGAAACTGAGCCCCAATCCCATTTAATGCCTTTGATCAGGCCCCAGTTTCCCTCCCTTGGCTTGCAGTTCCTCTAATTTCATAGTGAAAATTAAAGTCCATTTCTTACTAAAAATTAACTCACTATATTAAAGGGGTGGTACCAGGGTCAGGCCAGCCCACAGAACTCCAGATTGCAAGACTCCAACTTCAGTTACTACCTCTACAGTTAACATACTCCAAATAGACTTCACAGAAACTTCAAGGCCTGATGAAACAAAGTAATACTCAACCTACTCATGTAACCCAGGCAGACTGGAGCCCACTCTGCCATCATAAAGGAATATGCTGGCTTCCTATCACTGAGTAAAGGCAGGCTACAAGCACTGTGAACCAGACAGACACACATGGGAGCTGATCACATACTGCTCAAACCCAACTTTAGTCTGTAATATTCACTGCCCTTCTTAACCCCTTAGGGAGGATGCGAATTGACTGGCAACTGCCTAACTCTTTGTTCTGTTCACTGCAAAATAAATTCCTTTCTTCTACCACTCCAGTGTTAGTGATTTGCTTGCCACACATCAAGTGAGCAGACCCAGACTTCTGGGAGTTTCTTTAACACCATTATACATACAACCCAATCAAACATTTTGTGTGCCCTGCCACACTATTGGGAAACTACCTGCACCCAGGAATTTCTAGGACTGTTGACCTGCTACACTTCAGCTTGTTTGTTTAGTTACCCTAGAAAACCAAAAAAAGTATATGCCTTATCTGTTTTTTCTAATGAGGGTGAATTAATATTTCCTTTCTTCTGAGAATTTTAAATCATCTTTAGGAAAACTGGAATAATAATTAAGAATACAAGTCAGTAATCAGCCACCTTCCACCCTCACCCTCCTGATCCCTACACACACATTTTATCATGTACCTTTGATCTTGGATTAAGAGGTGTGAATCGCCCACTTCCTGAAGTGGCATTTAATGGAGAACAAGCATTACTAGTAGCTCCTGAAGATCTATTTATGAGAAATAAAAGAGAGTGAGCAAGATATCATTAACTTTCAAAAATTACGCAGACTGACAGTTCTTAATACTGAGTGGCTAACTTAGGTCCAAATGAGGTAAATTATTTGCCACCTATTTTCAAGAACTTTTAGATCCTTTTTAAAATGAAGGAAGTTTATCTTTTACAACAATTTTAGGCCTACAGAAAGACTGGAAAGTACAGAGTTCCCAAATAATCCCTCCCCCTACCTGTGAAGTACACAGTTTTCTATTACCAACACCTGATCTTGCATTAGTGGGCCACATGTGTTACACCTGATGACCCAATAGTGATACATTATTATTAACTAAAGTCCAGAGTTTATGCTAGCATTCACTTTTTGTGTTGTGCAGTCTATGGATTTTGACATATATCATACAGATACATCATTTTGCCATCGCCACATCATCATTCAGATAAGTTTTCAACATTAAAGTGGAAAAATGAATGTGCAGGGTTGGGGAAGAATTTCAAGGCAGGACAAGAGTAACAAGACCTGCAGCAGCTCAGTACAGTAGTAAGGAAGCAGAGTGGAAACAAAAGAGCCAAGTACATATTGTTAGTGTCACCATTTACCTACCATGTGACACACCTCTGCTCTATGAGCTTAATTTTCACTTATTGTAAAGAAAGAAAATACTACCGTTCAATTTATTCACCCCATCATATATTACCTCCTAATTCTGTAATTTATAAGTACTCCACATACTTATTATCCCACTGGTTTCAGTAGCTAACTCACGATTTTCTACTTGGTTAAGGCTTGTTCCTCACTCCTCTTCCTTTTTCCCCAAAATTTCCTGGCCGACTATTTTATTTTCTCTACCAGACTGACTCTGTTGGAATCTAAGTCAGATACTATGCACAAAGAAAATAAAACACATCCTAAATTCTTGATTTCTCTTTTGTAAGTAACTACCCACACAGTAACTCTACCTCCTTGTGTTTGTCCCAGTGACAGGCGAGACAGTACTGCATTTTGAGCTTTCTGGGCCATCTGCTCCTGGAATAGATATCTCAATGGTCCTCTTTGCACCTTCTAAAATATCAAAGTAAATATTAGTTTCATGGATAAAATTAAAATTTTGCTCCATTTTACTGTAAATTGCACATGACATGTATGGGGGTTCTTCCCATATTTTTATCATTATGGCCTACAGATACTCTTGAAGGAATTTTTAAAAAAAAGGAATTGGAGGCAGGCATTTTGCATAACAGTTAAGACACCCACCTCTCATATAAGATGGGTTCAAGTCTCAGCTCCTTTCCTAATTCCAGGAAGCAGCAGGTGACAGTTCAACAACTTTGGTCCCTGTCACCTATATGGGAGACCTGAATTGAGTTCCTGGCTCCCTGCTTTGGCCTTGCCAAGCCCCACTGTCACAGGCATTTGGGGAGTGTATCCACAGATAGGAGATAATAATCTGTTTCTTCGTCTGACTTTCAAATAAAAACATTTTTAAAAGCATTAGCTGTGAGATGAGAAATTTTAGTTACTAGTGATAATTTGGTAGCATGCCAGTACACAGAGTGCCAGAATATTCAAAAAGTGGTATAATATCAGATATGTAAGTGAAAAACAGAAATTAAGAGCTAGCCTTAAGAACATGGTCTCTCTGTCAAAACCAGCTTATCTACAATTTTCCCCAAAAAAGGAAATTTTCTGATATGCAGTTAAATTTCAAATCTTTTAAATCTATTTACATTATTACTATTACTGCTGACATTAAAGCAGGAGTAGAAAGTTGCCTGAAGAGCTCACATGGCCAACCGCAAGTCTAAATTATATACATTTTCAATATTTCAGAATATGAAGTTAATCAACAAATATTTACTAGGTATTTGCTAGTGAAAAAACTTTATGTCTATCCCAGGCAGTATCAGAGAGGTGCCTACAAATCACTACTGATTTCCAAATCACAGTGATTTCCAGGGTTAAAAAGGTAATGAGACCTTATATTTAATTTTACAAAACTAAATTTTTCAGTTACCCTAGAAAACAAAAATTCTTCCATGGCACATCATTTGTTTTGTTTTTATCAATATAGGCTACAGAGGTGCCTATGAAAACAAGAATTGTATTTATAGAGAGAATACCTTAGAAATATAAATAACCAGTTGCAAATCTAGAATATACTTTGGAACTTCAGACAAATCAGTAGCCCCTTTATGCCTGTATGCCTGTTTGTTTATCAAGTAGGTATAAATCAGCCCTGTCTACTCGCAGGGTATTGAATTCTAAATGAGTCATTAGAAATATGTAAAAGCATTTTTTAACCTTACAGAACTACTGAGAATGAAGATATCTTTTTTCTTTTTTTTTTGAAGGCAAAGAAACAGAGACACACTGAACTCCCATCTACTATCCACTAACCAACTGCCTGCAGCTGAGTCAGGCCAAAGCTAGGAGTCAGGAATTCAACTCAAATCTGTCACATGGGCAGCAGGACCCAACTAGTTAAGCCATCACCTGCTGCCTCCCAGGATGCACATTAGCAGGAAGACAGAACTGGCAGTAGAGCTTAACTCCAATCCACTCACTCCAATATGAGATTCAGGTGTCCCAAGTTGCATCTTAACTACTACACCAAACACCTGTGCCAAATGCCACATTAATCACAAAATTATTCGTAATGTGTGATCTGTTGTTTCTTCATTGCACTCAGCGCTGACATTATCTCATGTATTTATTTGTTGCCTCCTCCCCACCTGGAATGTGGCATATTAAAGACTGTACACATTAGGTGTTTATCCACATGTGAAAGATTTATTTATTCTAATTACAAGTCTTCTGTAGACTCTGTGACTATGAAGAAGACAAAGCTGTCCTTTGAGAAAGCCTGGAATAAACAGAATAAACATTTCACCCAAGTGAAATGCATTGCCCATAATTTTCCAGAAATTTCCCAGATTCTGCCCTCTAGGCCAAATTTCAAAAAGAAAGTAATTTCTAACTGAGGAAAAAAATCTTACTTGCAAATGCCTTAAAGGTAACTCATTTTAATGAGCCATCGGCCATGAAGTCCCTCTAAAACATCAATGCTTAAACTCCTCCAGGAATACATCACTTATTCATGCGTTTTTTTAAATTTTTTTATTCCTGACAATCAGAACTTTCTCTTACATTATGCTAAAAAAAGTCTCTCTACATTCTTCATATAGTTCTATCCCTTAAGGATTTTGATTCAATTCCTGGTTAAAAGCAATATAAAATCTTCTTCATTTCATTAGCATCTTTCTAAATATGAATACTGTGACAAATCTCGCAGTTACTATTCTATAATTTAGAATCATCTCTAGCTTTTCCTATTTCTAAATATAACCATAGAATAAAAAGTTTAATTGATGGATAAAAGTGTTTTATTGCTTTAACAGAATAAGAACTTGCCATTTGTTGCTCATACAATTTTAACTAAGCATTTCAATGTTAATATTTTATAATTAGCTATAGCATATACCTAAGTGGATCATACACTGAAATGAATTTCATTTAGATGTAGGGTAACTTAAGAACTCAGACACCAAATATTAATTGTAGGTACTATGGAATAGAAAGAATCAGGAGATTTGATTTCCAATCATATTTCTGTCACTTATTCTATAATACAGGCCTGTTTCTTTTTATGTAAAATTGAAGGCACTGGAATTCTTTTAGCTAAATATGAACTGGCAAATCAAGAAAGTGCAAACTTTTCTATTTCTAGGTTTATTTTGTTGTTGCTTTTTTTCACCAAGAGGTGGGGGGGAGGGGAGATCCCCACCCTGGGCCAGGATGAAGCTGAGAGCTGGGAACTCAATCCAGGTCTCCAATGTGGGTGGCCATGACCACGGCTTCCCAGAGTCCACCTCAACAGGAAGTCAGGAGAGCCATGTATCAAACTCAGGTACTCCGATATGGAATATGGGCATCTGAACCCCTAAACACTCTCCCCTATATTTCTACTTTTTAAGCCACAAATTCGTGACCAACCAGTCCATGCTCTCAGAGGTGACTGAACAGGTGACACTGTTGGAGAGGAAAGAGTCAAACCAACAAGCTTCTGTTGCTCTATCAACTGCAGTAGTTTTGCACGGGCTTCCATACTCTGTCGATTCAATTCAGCAATTCGTTCTTCCATGCTACCTGGTATCAGAGACTGTGCTACTGGAAAAGACTTTGGGAGGAAAAATAAAGGGTATGAATTCAATATTGAAAAAAACCTATACAAATTTGACATTTCTACCAAGTACTAGCAAGTTAGTATCCACATTCCTTGCTATACGAACATGAATGGGCAAACAGACTTTACAAATTGTTTACCTAAAAATTAGGATTATAGAAAGGATATTAATCATTCTAAACTTGGGGCCATATTTGTCCTCCAATTCCTTTGTCTGGGCCATAGTCTGTTGGAGTATGTTTTTCTGCATCTCTTAGCATTTGCTGAGCTGCATAAAAGATCACACCAGTAAAGAGAATACTCCCAGTTGGTCTCTAAAGTAAAATGCTAAATGTCATACACCTTCTGATAACAGAACTGGGGCTGCACAGGTTACAAAACAGGATCTTCTGTATTTCAAACAGATGCTCCTATGATGATAATCTTCAAACATTCACTGTGAGTTATTTGGCAAAGATCCTGGGAACCTTGTCATTCTTTCTGACCATGGCCTAAAATATCTGATTCAATAATAGGCATTGATTGGAAAGGAACATAAGCAGAATTAAAAAAAACAGTCACTCCAGGAATGTAACATAAGTATAACTTGAAAATGCAAAGAGAAATGTATTTAAATCATTCCTAACTATTTTATTTTGTTAAATACATCTGTCACTTTGGGAAAAAAACAATTCCTAATAGAAATCATAAATTTGTAGTGTATGCCCATCAGCTTAAAAAAAAGATAGGTAAGGGGCCAGCGCTGTGGCACAGCAGGTTAACACCCTGGCCTGAAGCGCCGGATCCCATATGGACGCCGGTTTTAGTCCTGGCTGCCCTCTTCCAATCCAGCTCTCTGCTATGGCCTGGGATAGCAGTAGAAGATGACCCAAGTCCTTGGGCCCCTGCACACACATGGGAGGCCTGGAAGAAGCTCCTGGCTTTGGATCGGAGCAGTTCTGGCCATCACAGCCATCTGTGGAGTGAACCAGTGGATGGAAGACCTCTCTCTCTGTCTCTACCTCTCTCTGTAACTCTCCTTTCAAATAAAGAAAATAAATCTTTAAAAAAAAAAAAGATAGGTAAAACAATGTGAATTAATGATAATTTTGTAATTCCAATTATAAAAAAAGGGGACAGTATGGGCAGCAGTATTATATAGTCCTTTCTAGTATGATCTCTATACAAATTGGAAAGGAAAGAAAGTTCAATATCTAAGTATTTTCTTTGTAAAATCAAAAGTTGTCTGTTATAAACAATCTTCAAAACTCTGCAAACCTATAAATGTCTCCCAGTAACTCAAAATTGAAGCAATTCATACCTACATGCATCTGTACCAACAGAGCCTGCCTATTCTTGGACTCCTCTCTGTCAGTCCCTTTTGACTTCTATTTCTGTGACTTATTGTTGTCTTCCTTCCTTGTGAACCAGTGCAGACAGAGGTAGGCCCAACCTCTACCACCCTCTAACTTTCCTCACCAAAAGCCTAACCCACTGGTGATAAAGCTCTTATAAATGCAGCCACTGCAGGATGCATAGGGAGGCTGCCCAGTTCCTTCCCACTGCTAAAACACTATCCTGTCCCCAGTAGAGCCCTGAAAGAAGCCTCCTTGCCCCAATTTGGGATAAAAGGAAGTGTCTTCCATCACTGAGATCAACACAAGGTGTGTAATCAATTCCCAACCTCCATCTCATGCTTGGAACTGAGAATTTCTTTTCTACCCCAAAAACAATTAAATGAAGGTGTAAATTACCAGATTATACCACAAAGGTTATTTAACTTAAAAAATTCCTGCATTGTAACATGTAAACCTTTGCTCTTCAAAGTGTCATCCATGGGCCAGCAGCATTGGCATCATTTGGGAACTTATTAGACACGTGTATGCCTTACCCCAGAAGCACTCAGTTAGAAACCACATTTTGGCAAGACTCCCAGATGCTCAATGTACACATTTAAATATGACTTTAATAATCCCTTAAAGCATGATTTCTATAGGAAAATGCACTCTAGGTCCTAACATATTCACTGCTTATGAGTTGAGGGCATTATTTTATGAGCCACTTTGAGTTAAAATATGATTGTGTGGCAAACATTCCAAGTTGTATTAATTCTATACATTTTATCCTTAAAGCTTAACCTTAACTTTCCTATACATTTTACTTTTTATACTATTTTCCTCATCCATACATTCTTACTTTTATATTGCCTTTTATTGCATCTGCAATATAAACTGCTAAATAATTTTCTCCCTATTTTGTGATGAGGATATGTCAAAGCATAAGCTTTCTGGTGGTAGCCTCAAAATTATACAGAACCAATTCTGAAAAGAAGCCCCTTGAGAGGCCCACCCAAGGTCAAATTCCTGTTTAAATTTCTGTATGTTCCTAGTCAATCACTAAGGGGTACTCACAGCAGTCACGTCGCTGGCACTTTCCTGATTGTTCAATGTCCGGAGTCCATCCCCTTGCTCTCCCCCTGATCCAGTGATATTATTCAGATGTGCCTTGATAGCTGAATTCTGCAGTGTCAACTCAGCAATTCGTGCTGCTATGTCTTTTCTTTGTATTAATGTCTCATTTGTTCTAAGCTGTTGCCCATCTCCCAGTACTGGGGACTCTTCAGAGAACGTGGGGTTTCTCAATTGCTCAGAGTTGGAATGGGAACTGCAGAGGTGCTGTGAGAGGTTAACGAAAGGAACTTGAGTTTTGTTCTCCAAATCTTCTCCCATGTGAGAGACTCTCCACCTCTGAGTGAAGAGACGACTCTCTTCGCTTGAATTCTGAATGTCTGTATCAACAGGTAAGGTCTTCTTTTCCCAATTTTGTTCTTTCTCAACTATTTCCACAGTTGGGGGAATTCGTGGAGCAGGACGAGTTTGAACAGTCCTCCTCAACACTGCAGATAAGAATTTAAAAGTAATACAGTAATCTCATTTGCCCATCAAGGAGGCAAAGTATTTCAGTAGAAGGATCTGGCTTCTGAACATCTAAATTACTTTCCTCAGAGAATATACCATCAATGCCACCCCTAATAATCAAGTACAAAAATTTTCTATGGGGTCAGCACTGTGGCATAGCAGGTGAAGCCGCCACCTGCAGTGCCAGCATCCCATATGGCGCCGGTTTGAGTCCCGGCTGTTCCACTTCCAATCCAGCTCTCTGCTGTGGTCTGGTAAACCAGTAGAAGATGGCCCAAGTCCTTGGGCCCCTGCATCCACATGGGAGACCTGGAAGAAGTTCCTGGCTCCTGGCTTCGGATCAGTGCAGCTCTGGCCATTGCAGCCAATTGGGGAGTGAACCAGCGGATTGAAGACCTCTCTCTCCCCCTCTCTGCCTCTCCTTCTCTCTGTGTAACTCTGACTTTCAAATAAAATAAATAAACCTTTTTTTTTAAAAAAAGAAATTGTCTATATTCCTTAAAACATTTGTCAGTATCCCTGTGAAAAGCCGTCTACCACATTCACATTTTAATATACACATTAACTCATATATGGCAATCTTGGGGAGATGAGAAAGAGTGTAGGTAACCAAATAAAACAGAATAGTCAGGAAAGGCATCTCTCTGAGGCGGTAAAAATTTTGCATATGTAGCAGAAAATAGAGCAAAGGACATTTCAGGCAGACAGAACAACAGATGTGAAGGCTCAAAACTAGAAAACAGCAAAGAAAGAGGCCAGTATAGCTGTATCATAGCAACAAAGGAAGAACTGGAAAAATGTGAGACTGGAGAGATGTGCAGGCGCCACTTCTGGTAGAGCCTTTTAGATCATACTAGGAATTTTATAGTTTAATCTAAGGTCAATGAAAACCTATAGAAAGTCAAGCAATGGTTCAAATTACATTTTTTAAATGATGTGGACAGTTGGAAGGTGGCAGAAATGGAAATAGGGAGTCCAGAAACCAATTGTGAATATTTAGAAGACAATGGTGGCTTTGCTAAAGTATGTCAACAATAAAGACAGAAGTAAATAAATTTGTGAAATATTTTGGCAATAGAACTTAGAGTAATGAACTGGAAGTCAACAGTCAGAGAAACACACAGATGAAGACAGCATCTGATTGTACAGTGACACTACCTATTGAGACAGAAAGATAGGAAGGACAGATTTGAGGGAGAGGAGGTTACCAAGAATTTGGTTTTGATCATGCTAAGTTCCAAAGAGATAGATCAGTGTCTTGAAAACTCAAGAGAAACATCCAGACTATGATGTAAAATTAGTAACTGCTGGCATATAAGAAGGTATTAGGGGGCCAGTGCTGTGCCGTAGTGAGTAAAGCCACTGCCTGCAGTGCCAGCATCCCATATGGGCGCTGTTTCAAGTCCTGGCTGGTCCACTTCTGATCCAGATCTCTTCTGTGGCCTAGGAAGGCAGTGGAAGATGGCCCAAGTCCTTGGGCCCCTGCACCTGCAACCCGGAGGTAGCTCCTGGTCCCTGATCAGCTCATCTCTGGCTATTGTGGCCATCTGGAGAGTGAACCAGTGGATAGAAGACCTCTCTCTCTCTCTCTCTCTTGACCTCTCTCTCTCTCTCTGCTTCTGTCTCTCTGTACTCTGCCTTTCAAATAAAGAAATAAATCTTAAAAAAAGAAAGAAGGTATTAGACACTGTGAGAATAAGTAACATTATCTAGACAGATAATGAACAGAGTAAGAAAAGCAACCAGTAACAAGACACGAGGAGCTGAACACTTAGAGTCAGGTAAAGGACAGAAGTTTAGCAAAGTAGATTGAAATGAAGAAGTCAGAAAGGTAACAAAAATATAAAACATGGTATCTAGAAAATACAAAGAGAGTGGTTAGTAGTATATAAAATTACTGTAAGATCTAGAATATAAGAAGAGAAAAGTGTACACTAGATCAAGTGACATGGATGTCACTGGAGACCTTAGCAGGAGTGATTTAGATGGAATGACTTATATTGGGAATGAACTGGGAAAAGGGAAGCTTCTAGTTCAAAACTACATACTGGAGCATGTAATTATGTTGTCCCCTTTCAATAAGAGCAAGGAATTAAAAATTAAATGATCTCACATCAACAGACAATGATCTGGGAAGAGAATAAACATTTCTTGAGAAATGGGCATTAGATCTAACAGTTAAAACACCAACTGAGAGGTACACATACCGTATCAGTGTGCCTGGGTTAAAGCCCTGGGTCTGCTCACAATTCCAGCTTCCTGCTACACCCTGTGAGGCTGCAGGTAAGGTTCAAGTACTTGAGTTCCTGTCATCTACCTGGGAGAGTCAGACTGAGTTCCTGCCTCATAGCTTCAGCCTTGCTCAGCCTGGCTGTGACAGGCACTTGCAGAGTGAACCAACAGATGACAGATCTCTCTGTGTCTGTCTCTCTGCCTTTCAAATAAATAAACAGGACTACAGACCAGAGTTTTCTATCTAGCAACATAATATACCAAGTATAAAAGAAAAATGAAAACATTTTCAAATTTCCAACAACTTTCTAAGCTTACCCTCCACATCCCTCTGTGATGATTTCTTTCAGAAAACAAAGAAAATACTATAAAAAGAAGAAATTAAAGTAAGGAAGCAGCTTGTCCAACCTAGGAGAGTAATCAAAGCAAGTATCAGGATGAGGGATATGCAGCACCCCCAGAAAGTATTGGTCAAGACTGCAGAAGCTTTGAAGGTTTTTGGGAAGGTGACTTTGGGATGAAAACAAATACCATCCCATAAATAGCATGTGGGTACTTCCAAAAGTTCATAAATAATTGAATTAAGAGATAAGCTTATTCAGCACAAAAAAAAATTTTGAAACCTATGCTTAGGAGGAACTCGGGTGATTAAAGGACTTAAAGATATGGTGAAAGTATATTATTCTTTTGTCAACAAGAGGGTAAAGGCAATTTGAATGTCCAAGTGGGGCCGGCGTTGTGGCATAGTGGGTTGGCATCCCATATGGGTGCAGAGTTGAGTACTCACTGCTCCACTTCTGATCTGACTCTCTGATAATGTGCCCAGGAGGGTGGTAGAGGTTGGCCTTAGAGCTTGGACTGCCATGAGAGATCAGGCTCCTGGCTTTGGTCTGGCATAGCCCAGCTCCAGCTGTTGCAGCCACTCCAGCTCCAACTGTTATGGCCACTTTGGGAGTGAACTGGTGGACTAGAACTCTCTTTGTCTCTCCCTCTCTAACTCTGCCTTTCAAATAAATCAAGCACTAAATCTTAAAAAAAAAAAAAAAAAAGTCCAGGTAAGCCAAAAAGAGAACAAGATAGTTACAGTATAAATATAAAGGTCTTTAAAAAGTTCACAGAAAATGTGTATTATGAAAAAAAAACTATTCAAGAATATTGAAATGTTTTTGTACTACAATAACCTTATATTTTAAAATTTTATTTTTTTAAGAGACAAGGAGCAAGACAGAAAGCTTCTACCTGATGGGATACTCCACAAATGTCTCAATTAGCCATGGGGCCAAAGCTAGCAGCCAAGAACTCAATCCAGGTGTCCCCTGTGGGAGGCAGGAATTGACACCTAGAGCCATCACAACTACTGCTCAGAGTTTGCATTAGCAGGAAGCTGGAGTCAGGCACTCTGAAAACACTTGCCTCTAAACTTAGCTTGTAGTTCCTATTTTCTATGAACGTTTTGCAGTACCCTCATATTACACAAACTAAAGGATAGTGAACAATTGATGAAATAAAGATTCTCCTTTATGCTCATGGTAAGAACATTCTTTGTTTGGCACAAGGACTCAAAATGGACAGTAACAATGGACTCAAAATGAAACTGTAAATGTTATTTGTTTTCAATTTCCAGTATCCATACAGATAAGACATAGAAAATAAAACTGCAGTAACAGTACAGAATTTTAATATAATCAAGGTTAATAATGTTGAAGGAAAGGTACAGTTGAAGGGAGAAACAGGGGAGACAGGAAAAAGGGAAGGGGAGCTGTATTCTCATCATAAATAGTGGAAAGCCAAGAGATATTGCCTAAAGTTACTGAAGATTAAAGAGAAAATATTTAAGGTTAGAAAGTTAAATAGAGGAATTAAAAATAAAAATATAATTTCCATATTAAATAGAGAACGATTGTTAAATCTTAATGTAAATTATACTTTTTCATAGGGGAGATTCTGTAGTACTATGTAAAGCTGATTCTCAAAAAAAGATGTAAAAAAACTTTTTAAAGAATGACTTATTATTTATTTCTTTGAAAGGAAGAGATGCAGAGAGGAAGGGAGAAAGAAAGAGAAAAAGAGAGAGACAGAGAGAGAGAGGAGGAGGGGGGAAGGTAGGAGAGGGAGAGGGAAAGAAGAAGGAAGAGAGAACCTCCATCTCTGGCCAGGAGGCTACAACTCCCTGAGGGTCTCTCACATGGGTATCAGGAACACAACTACTTGGGTCTTCATCTGCTGCCTTTCCGGGTGCACATCAGCAAGAAGCTGGATTGGAAGCAGAGCCAGGACTCCATCCCAGGCTCTGATATGGGATACAGGCATCCCAAGAGGCATTTTTAACTGCTATGCCAAATGCCCCACCACACCAAAAATGTTTTATTAATTATAGAGACAACTACCAGGCAAACAAATATCAAATTGAGATAAAAGTGATTGCCTTTGGGGGTAGGCCTACCAGCAGGACAGAAGGAGATCCTTGCATGTACTTTTTTTCAATTATGTGCAAATATGAATTAGAATTAACACTTTAAAATAATGAATGGGAGATAAGAAAGTAAAAACAATATACTTATTTACTACTCTTTCAAGAAGCATGGCTATAAAGGAAAGCAGAAATAAAGTAATAGCTAGAGGAAAATATCATGGGAAATTGTAGAGCAATATTATCTAATATGGCAAACTCTAGCCATTTTTGGCTATACAAATTCAAATTAATTAGAATTAAATAAAATTTAAAATTCAGTTCCCCAGTTACACAAGCCACTAATTAGGTGTTCAACAGCCCCATGAACCGTACTGGATGGGGCAGATAGAGAATACTGTCATCATTCTCTGGGACAAAGCTATCCTAAAGGATAACTGAATGCTGATGAAGGGCCCACTTTCATCTGCAAATTTAGTTTAACTAAGAGCAATTCTTTACATGTAGGTATTCAGAATCCAGTGTTTTAAAAATATAATAAAAGCCCTCAATTCAGAATACGTATTCAAAGGCAGCTCTATCTGCACATTATACAAGAAATAAGCCATGTTACTGTTTCCAGTGCAGAACCTCAAAATGCTAACATACATTGTATATAGCAGTCTTTGAAAACTTACTTTAATGATCTTCTAGTATATTTACAGAGTAAAAGAACTTTAAGTTATTTTACCATCTAAAAAAATCTAAAAGAGATCATTACACAAGCCTACCAACATAAAAACATTTGAACAATTACCTTAAGGAGTAAAAAAGCCTAAACTGAACAGAAATCAGAAATGAAATTTATTTCCTTAATCTAGGCCAGAGCTGTTAATACTCTTCAGTCCTCCGAAGAGGAAATATCAAATCATAGGATTATAGAGCTGGAAAGGGCATTAAAGATAAAGAAAATCCTCTAATGTTCCAGACAGGAAAGCTGTCTCAGCCCATGCCTCACAGCCAGTCAACAACACCTAGGCCAAGACACTGGCATTTCTGACTTTCAACCTCTACTACACTGACATGACACATGCTACATAAATACTGACACAAATTTTATAACAGCAAGTATTTGTAATATTCTTTTAACCTCTTATGGCCTATATATGTCCTTTACTGGAAACATATATGAAAGTGCAGAAAATCTGACAAAATTTGTATATCCTAATGACAGTGATTCTGTTCCCCAATATGAGAATATAAACAATCTTTTTAAAGAAATAAAGATTCAGGCATCAGACGAATAATATTTTTCAAAAAACTTTGTAGGAGAATTTAAAGTAATGGTTCCTAAGTTTTTATGACTGAAGCACTCTTTTTAAAAACTAAATGAAGGCCAGCACCCACGGCTCACTAGGCTAATCCTCCACCTGCGGCGCCGGCACACTGGGTTCTAGCCCCTGTTGGGGCACCGGATTCTGTCCCAGTTGCTCCTCTTCCAGGCCAGCTCTCTGCTGTGGCCCGGGAAGGCAGTGGAGGATGGCCCAAGTGCTTGGGCCCTGCACCCACATGGGAGACCAGGAGGAAGCACCTGGCTCCTGGCTTTGGATTGGCTTAGCTCCGGCCATAGCGACCATTTGGGGTGTGAACCAATGGAAAGGAAGACCTTTCTCTCTCTCTCTCTCTCTCACTGTCTAACTCTGCCTGTCAAAAAAAAAAAAAAAAAAAAAAAAAAAAAAAAAAAAAAAACCACTAAATGAAGGCAATAGCTCCAGAAAAATGTAAATATAGAGAAATGCAATTTAATTCTCCCAATGAATTTAAACAATCTTTCAGCTAAGGTTTAACAAAAAAAGTTAAAATTTTTATTAAAAACTCTTAAATGTGGGTTGCAAAAGTAACCTATCTAATTTTAATTGTACAGTTTTCATATAAAATTCCCTCAACTGACTGAACAAAAACTTTTGATGAGAAAGGAGTTAATATGACAATGATACATGACACAAAATCCATCCAAGTCACAATCTTCATCTTTCCTTGGCCAAACTTTCACTTTTCTAGAGAGTATAATCTCCTCTGGTTTCTTATTCTTTTGTTCACTCTTGGACCCCAAGGACAAGTGATTATCTTTCCTCTGGAGCTTAATGCTAAGGACTTTGAACTTTTGATCTGAGTTTAACATTCACAGTGCTTAATGGAAAAGACATTCAATGAAATTAATTCAAGGTCCCACTTCAGCTTAGGTATAACATATATAACATAAACCACCGTGAAAATTCCTCCTTCAGCCTAATTATGGATGAGCAGTAATCGAAGTATTTTTCACTTCTTTCAGGTAACAGTAAACACAATATATTACATAAATGAAGATGAAAAATGATCCATATAACTCCAGAAAAAGCCTTCTTACCATCCTGCAGAGGAGAGAATTCTGAATTGCTTTTCTGGCGTGGTGGTGTTAATAACACAGCTGGCTCAAAAATATGTGCTGGGAAATTGTTGGCCAGATTTCCACTATCTGGGAGGTTTGGCCCCTGAGACAGCTTCACAGGCAACTCTTCCTGTGGGAATTCAACCACTTCTTCCCCTCGGAATGTCAATGGCACAGAGACATTAGTATTTGTAACTGCACCCCCTGAAGGAAATGAGAGGAATTAGTACAAAAGGCACATATCTGGGTACATTTCAGATATTTATTCTTAAGTGCATTTTAGTAGTGTGCAAAATCCACATGGTCCCTGGAGTCTTCACTTTCTAGGCTACACCTTCTTTTGCCAGTAATTCACAGGAAGGCTCCCAAAGGAACTAGCACTGGGAAGAAGTTGCTATTTTTGAGAAAGCCATTTAAGGACTCCTAAAATATCTTACCTGGCACTTGAATTTTTCATTAATACTCATGACAAATAACAAAATGGCAAAAATAGGGCATGTTAACACACTGACCTCCATACACAAGGGCTCATTATAAAACATGGTAATTTCACAGGCCATGCATTATCATAGTACAGTCACTTTTGATATTATTTTAAAAGGGTTGCAAGAGTTGAGACTAAGAAAGATGCTAAGATGGCTTCACCTACATAAATATTTCTTCTTTAACAGCACTAGTAAGAATTAACAATAATCCTACTAGACACTCATTCTCAGGCCTTCTCACCCATAACTAAAAGCTTTCTCCACGTGAAACTTAACTCAGAAAACACTGACATACTCCTCGACTGAGATTCACAGCAAGACTCAACCAGAAGACAGAATGCCATGGCCATTGAGTTTACTTTATGCAAGTTCAATTTTAGTCAGTCACTTCTTAGCAGCCATCCTACAAAAACAGTCCTAAATACACAAAATACTTTCCACATAGACACCTAATCAAAATAGTGTTTAAAAGAAAGAAACATGAGTAAACCTAAATATCCTATTCAGCATATAGCCTATGATGGCACATGAAGAAAAGAAAGGTTTCCAGAACATTACGACATCTGAACAAAAGTTATGAATTTCTAAAATTCTGAGTTTTTTTCTTTCCAAAACCATCTGTTCTCCTAATTCGAGAGCACCATGATTAAAAGTGCTGGCACTCAAGTCTCACTGGTTCTACTATTTTCTACCTGTGTGACTTTACTAGTTACTAATCTTCTCTAAAATTCAGCTTCCTCACCTAAATAATAGGGAATAATAATAACACCTACCTACCTCGTAAGACTGTTAGAAGGATTAACTGTGATAATGCATGTAAAGCTTGGAGACAATCTGGCATAGAGCAAGTACCAATATCACCTAAAAAGCAGTAACCACTGTAGTATATGTTTAAACAGCCAGCAGCTCTATGTAAGTTTAGGAGTTTAGAGTTTGGCAATATGTGCTCAAGACCGTTAAGTAGTTTCATGATTCTGGGATAAGATCACATTCACCTGGACTGTCCATAGTTCTACTCGTGGCTCCCCCTTCTGGCACCTGACTTTCTTGTCTGCTGCTGTTTATCACAGGACAGCTCTTAATGGCATGTGTAAGTGATATAAGTTGCTCATCTGTTGTGACCATGTACTGCTGAAGTCTTGCCTAGAGAAGAAAAGAATTGAAATCATACCATTAGCATATAAATCAAATCTTCACTTAGAAAGCAAATCATACAAAGGATATGTGTGAATTTGAGACTTTCACTGAAATTCCAAAACAATGTTATTCATGATTGTAAATATTCCAAAAGGGTCACAATTAGGACATGATTAATAATGGGCTATTAAAAAATATCCTGCTGTAACAGTAAGAATTAACTGTTTACAGGGTTTTCAATTCACAAAACCTCTTCATGTAGATTTCAATTACCTTTCAAGCTACACCAAGATACAGAGATAATTCAACAGAATATTACATAGGCATTGACTAATAAACATGTATACTGTAAATAATTTGTGTGTATATATATATATACATTTCCTATATTTTATATATTATGTAAAGTGTCCTTTTATTTAAAAGATCATTCAAACATACCATACCCACTGATTTATTGTCTGTCATATAATTGAATGTGTTCATTGTTTGGAATACCACTACATTTACAAGTCAACTGAATTGCCAAGAAATTCAGGTGAATTTGTTTTGTTCTTAATCTTTTCCACATCAAAGATGTAAGAAGCTCATCTGAAAGTGTCATGTTTGACTACAACCAGACAGTATATGTCTTTAAGTATTGCTTTAAACAAATGGTTCTTAGAAGCACAGAAAATGGCAAGTGCCAGGAAGGAGTGTTCTTTTCTTTTTTAAAATGTTAAGACAGACATCAAGAGAGGAGAGGGCAGGGAGAGGTTGTGTTCCCACTAGTTCACTTCCCAAATGCCTGCAACAGCCAGATCTGGACCCAAGAACAAATCCAGTAGCTGGGAACTCAACGCAGTTCTCTCACATAGGGGGCAGGATACCAATTCCTTGAGCCATCACTGTTGCTTCCCAAAATCCATATTAGCAAGAAGTTGAAGCCAGGTATTGAACCCACATATCTAATATGTGATGCAGCTGTCTTTTCTGGGATTTTTTTTTTGCTAGGCCAAACACTAGCCCACCAGGAAAGCTCTTAAAATTGGGGAGGGGAGGGGAGGGGAGGGGAGGGGAGGGGAGGGGAGGGAAGGTGTCGCTCCCCCTCTTCATGGAGGAACGACACTAAACCCTGCCTAGGCTTCATATCCGAGTCACGGCACCATTATGTCGCTCCCCCTCTTCGTGGAGGAACGACACAGGACCCTGCGCTGTTCTTTCGTCTGCTCGGCCCTCCCCGGGTTTGCTGCTGGTTCTTCCCAGGTTGGCTACCGACCCTTCCACCTCCGTGGAAGGGCGGTTCCCCCTGCCACATTCCCCACTTCCGCAGGAGAGCGGCACACCGCCGGCCGGCTCTCTCGGGGGCTGCACAAGTGTTCCTCTTAGATGTTCCCGTTAGATGTTCCTGGTGCATGCCGTCTCTCTCCTCCTTTATAGTCCTCCTCCGCCAATCCTAACTCGGCTGCCCACACGCCGAGTACGCTGCTCTCCTCCAATCAGCAGTAGGTCCTACAGTTTATTGGTTGAACTGGAGGCAGCTGTGTAGAAGCTGTTTCTCCCTTCTCAGCGCCATATTGTGGGAGAGCAGATGCATAGAATAAGTCTTAATTCCAGTAACTTAGTCTAGTCCGAGTTGCTCCCCACAGGGAGGAGAGGGGAGGGGAGGGGAGGAGACATCTGAGTCTGGATGGGAGAACTGACAGGGGCTGGGTGCTCATGACTGTGGGAACCTTGTGTACTGGTACTGTGAAACATTGTGGCTGTGTGGGAGGGTGAAGAGTGTAGCTGGGTCTTTGGGTAGTTACTATGGGTGGCTCCACTTGCTCAGGGCTCCCTGATTCCCTGGTGAGGGTCAGTGCTGCGGGATCCGTGATCACATGGAGGACTGCACAGATCATTTGTGTGGTTCTTGTGGTAGCACGGATGAATATTATACACACTGGGGCTAATGCCCAGGTGTTGGTCTACCTTAAGGAGAGAAGATGAGTGTAAGACTACACCAACAGAGTTGAACAAACTTCCCCTGATTAAAAAAAAAAAAAAGAAATGTACCACGTCCAAACTGGGTGTCACCTTGGACACTCCCCTTATCCTGGAGCACCGCATAGAGCTCCC
Organism: Oryctolagus cuniculus; assembly: GCF_051225735.1. Lineage (NCBI taxonomy): Eukaryota > Metazoa > Chordata > Mammalia > Lagomorpha > Leporidae > Oryctolagus > Oryctolagus cuniculus. The sequence goes on from NC_142870.1 coordinate 69,416,203, forward strand.
TGACCACACCCAGCACATGCCTCCTATCTGTAGGATTGACTACATGCTAGGCCATAAAGCAAGTCTCAGCAAATTCAACAAAAATTGAAATCAGAACATGCATCGTATCTGACCACAATGAAATAAAGCTGGAAATCAACAACTCAAGAATCTCTAGAACATACGCAAACACATGGAAACTGAACAACATGCTCTCAAATGAACAGTGGGTCACAGAAGAAATCAAGAGAAATCAAACAATTTCTGGTAACAAATGAACAAGACAATAAAACATATCAAACATATGGGATATAGCAAAAGCAGTTTTAAGAGGAAAGTTTATAGCAATTGGTGCTTTCATCAAGAAATTGAAAAGGCATCAAATAAACAAGATATCAATGCATCTCAAGGACCTAGAAAAACAACAGCAAACCAAACCTAAAACTAGTAGGGGAAAAGAAATAATTAAAATTAGAGAAAAAATAAACAAAATTGAAACTAAAAATAATACAAAAGATCAGCAAAATAAAGACCTAGCTTTTTGAAAAAATAAACAAAATTGATACACCATTGGTCCAACTAACCCAAAAAAGGGGGGGAAAAGACCCAAATCAAAAAAATTAAAGATGGAAAAGGAAATATAACAACCATATGACTCAATTTAGGTAGGTTTTATGTGTCCATCAACTGAAGACTGGTTAAGGAAATTTGGGTTATATACACCATGGAATACTGTATCGTGGTAAAAAAAAAATGAAATCCTGTCATTTGCAACAAAACAGATGAAACTGGAAAACATCATACTTAGTGAAATATGCCAGTCCCAAAAGGACAACTCCCTGATCTGTGATAATTAATAGACCACCAAAAAGGTAATCTATAGAAGTGAAATTAACACTTTGAGATGCAACAACTCTGATCAGCCCTTGTCTCAACTATTGAAGACCAGTTTTATTTTTAAGTTAATTGAAAATAGATCTTAGCAAAAAATAAGAATGAGAATAGGAGAGGGAGGAGGAAGAGTGTGGGTGGAAGGGTGGGTATGGTGGGAAGAATCAGTGTGCTCTTAAAGTTGTATTTATGAAATGCCTGAAGTTTGTATTCCTTACATAAAAGGTTTCTGGGAAAATAAATAAATAAATAAGGCCTTTCTTGTAATGCTAGGCAATCCCTTCTATTGATAACAACTTGAAAACCTAGAGAAAATTATTAAAAATATTTATTTTATGATACCAGAGATTACAAAGCTCATAAAAAATCTTGAGAATACCTTACTTTTACAAATAACAGCTGTTCTGAATATGAACTGTGAGTTGTGGTTTTCTTTCCTTGAGTGCTTCATAAACCACACCCACTCCATCTCCACAAACCATGTAGTAGTGAACAACAATTTTAGTAACTCAAGGTAGCAGATAACAGAGTATAAGGCAGCAGACCAGCTGGATATTTAGAAAGATCTTGTTGGCAAAATAGCCACAGGAGGGCTGAGATAAAAAATATCTAAATGTAAACTCTATGAAAAGTCCTGGCTGCTTCAAACTACACTACATGGGAGTCTGTTAGAAAGCAGGTAGCAAATAAAGGGAGATCTACATTTGAAAGAAATAAAGAATAAAACAGAAAACAACTTTGAGTGCAATTTGCAATTTGACTGTGTTACTTAAATCACGTACAACTCTGAAAGGCAGAAAACAAATGCCTTACCAGCTTTGAGGTGTCAAAGAATAGATCTCAGGATTGAAAAAGAGATTGGGAAATTTACACTGACCATATGGCCCAGCAATTCACACAAAAGACACAAAAATTTATGGCTATGCAAAGAGTTGGAAGTAAATTTTTAGTGGAACTTTTTAGAAGAGACCTAAATTATAAATAACTTAAATGTCCAACAGCATGCAATACAAATTATATATATCTTTAAAAATGTATATCATTCAGAAATAAAAAAGTAAAATATGAATATATAGAACATGGATTAAAAAAACTGCCTATACCGTGGATAACTAGAAACATATGTTCATGTGAAAATGCATATATCAATGTTTACAGCAGCACTAATCACAATACATAAAAAGTAGAAATATCTCAAATATTCATCAACTGACAAATGGATAAAGGTGATATATCTATACAGAAATACTGTTGAGTAACACAAAGGAATGAAGTACTGATATGCGCAACAAGAAAAATAAACTTTTTTAAAAAAGATTTATCTATTTATTTTAAAGTCACAGTTACAGCAAGAGAGGAGAGATTAAAAAAAAAAGAGAGATCTTTCCAGTTGTTGCTTCATTTCCAATATGGCCACAATGGCCAGAACTGGGCCAGGCTGAAGCCAGGAACCAGGAGCTTCTTCCGAGTCTCCCACATGTGTAGCAGGGATCCAAGCATTTGGGCCATCTTGTGCCACTTTCCCAAGGCCATTATTAGGGAGCTGGATCAGAAGTGGAGCAGCCAGGACCACAATGGTCCCAACACAGATGAACTTTAAAAACAAGCTAAGTGAAAGAAGCCACATGTAAAAGACCACATATTGCATGATGCCATTTCTATGAAATACACTGATTAATCCACATGGACAGAAAATAGTGATTTCTATGGATATGAAGAAGGGGACAATCAGAGTGACTTCTACTGGGTAAAGAGTTTCTCTTTTGGAATGATAAGAATGTTCTGGACTTAGATAATGGTGTTGACATACAAATCTGAATATACTGAAAACACTGAATTACAATACTTAAAAGGGTGGATTTAATAATATGTAAGCTTTATTATCAAATTTTTAAAATTATATGTCTTATAACAAATGTCCATTGATACAAACACAATGTTATTACCACCTTTCTAATATTTTCTGGCTGATAAATAAGATATAATAAAAACTGCATGGGTACAAAAAGATGATTAAAACAGCCTCTGAACTAAAACTGCACATAGTCTCAGCAACAAGTACACATTTAAGTGTAGCATCATTTGGAAAATGCAATGAGAGAAATAGCCAGAATACCAAAAAGCCACAAAGGAAGAATAATTAACATAGACACAGGCAAGGTTTCCTAGGAGAGATTTTGGACAAATTTTTTAAAAAGGGGAGTAGTTAGTCAAATGGCCAAGAAGACTGAGTAACAAATATGAAGACACTGTAATCACTGTAAATGACATCTGATGTGACTGCAAAAGAGCTCACAACATGTACTCTGCTATTTGAAATTCAAAGTGGCTATCATAATACTAATTCACATTTTAGATTAACTACTATACTAGTGGTAGCTATCACTTAAATACAGATTCTGTCTTCCCCACTAACGTACCAAGTTTCTTAAAGACAACAACTCTATATGCTATCTGCATTCCAAGCTTCTACTATAATAATATCCTCGATAGACCACCTACTCAATAAAAGCTGCCACCAATGACAGTGAGGTTCAAACAGCTAAACCAAAGGCAACTGTAAGAGAATCCAGTACCTGTTTAAAGATATTTAAACTAACAAACACAGAAAAGTATGGGATCTTATCTAAATACCTGTGTAGTAGTATTTTCTTCTCTAAGAAGGAGAATTTCAGATGTTAGAGCATCAATAAGCTCTCGATGATCACCTAATGCTTTTTCTAGTTGCTGCCTTGTCTCTACTTCTTTACGAAGTTGAAGCTCACTCTACAAAAAAAAACAACAAAAACCTCACCAGAAACATCATACATTGAAATCTAAGTTTCCACTCAAAGTAATTAAAGATATTTTCAAAAGAAGAATTTGTTACATGAGAGTAATAAGAATTTTTAAAATAAAATTTTAAATTTTAAAAGTAATAAAATAAATTTTAAAATATAAAAGCAGTAAAAGTTTAAAGTCTTATAATATTTAATTAAAGAAAATGTGCTGCTTTATCCTTATCCATTCTCTAAATAAGACATAATAAAAAAGCATATCAAATTAAATTATACTTTTGTAAATGAAAGTACAAGTATACACATATACATATTGTTTGAACAGACAAAGACTACTTCGAGAAAGAAACACTACTACTTGGTAATGGGGTTGACTACCAGAAGTAAACAGGTTAGCTGGAAGTTAGGGGCAACAGTTAGGTTTTTCATTTTACAACCTTTTGTATCTTTGAATTTCACAGCACGTGATTTTATCACTGATCCAAAAACTAACCTTGTTAAAATATAATTAAATATAAATGACTACTGATTCAAGTGATTAGCTAAACAGTACATGCTTTCAAGCCTGTTAACACTTCCCAAGAGCCAAAAGTACACTCCTGAGGACTCCTGAGTTAGGGAGAAAGATTGATAAGATTCCAGAAAGTCTGATGGATATAAGAAATCTTTCATTAAAATCTTCCATTTAAGGAAGATGGCTCTAGAGAAACTGAAACAACTGAATTAGGGTGTTAGATAAATCTATATTTTTAAATAATAAAAATTTCAACACACTTTACAGATTTAAGTACATATAAATAACAGCCAAAGTAACTTTAAAATTATTAAATGTATAGCTAACACTAATATTACAGCATTTTGAGGACTGATTGCTGTTTGAAAACAAATTTAAGAAAAAATTCTTCCTTGTTTTATACCCACTTAGACAATACCTGAGACAATACCCAGTGAAACCATAAACCAAGTTATAGAGAAAACATGGGGCTGGTGTTATAGTGCAGTGGGTTAAGCCAACACCTGCAATCCCCAGGATCCAGTATCAGAGCATACTAACCCAGCTTCCTGCTAATGTGCCTAAGAAATGTGGGTCACCCACATGGGAGACCCAGATGGAGTTCCCAGCTCTTGGCTTCAGCTTGATCCAGCCCTAGCCATTGTAGCCATTTAAGGGAGTGAATCAGCAGATGGAATCTCTCTCTTTCCTCTGTAACTCTTTCAATTAAACAAAATATATCTTAAATAAAAAAGAAAACATGAAGAATTTTCCTACCTATCAAGTCTACAGATTATAGCAATGCCACTTTCCAAACTCAATAGTAAGCAGAGAAAAGCAACAGAATGAGAATACAGTTAATAGTGCTACTCAAGGTATAGCCGCTAAACAGCAAAATCTAGTATTGGCACAAGACATAATTTTATTTGCCTCACTAATTATAATTATGCTAATTATAATTTTGGAAAGCTCAAATGGCTATCGTCCAAAAATCAAAAAACAGTAAGTGCTGGTGTGAAAAGGAACCGTAATCTACTATTGGTGGGAATGTAAACTAGAACAACCATTATGGAAGAAAGTATGGCAATTCCTCAGAAATCTAAAAACACATCTAATATGATCCAGCCATTCTACTTCTGAGAATTTACCCAAAAGAAATGAAATCAGCATATGAGAGTTATTTGTACGCCCAGGTTTACTGCAGCTCAATTTACAATGGCTAAGAGATGGAGTCAATCCAGATGTCTACAACTGCTGACTGGATAAAGAAAATGTAAATACACACCATGGATTACTACTCAGCCATAAAAAACGAATTCAATCTTGTCTTATGTAACAAAATAGATGCAACTGGAAACCATTACACTTAGTGAAATAAGTGAGTCTCAAAAAGGCAAATATCATCTATTTTCTCTGATATGTGGCAACTAATATAGAATACAAAAAAAATATAGGAATGAAATGGTCACTTTGGGATATGATTGTCATTTTTAGCTCATGTTTATACTCATGTGGAACTGTAGTCTTCCTACTTTTTACTTGTTTAAATACTATGATTAGAGGAGAATTAAGCCTCTGACTATAAAGTGGATTAAAATTATGTCTTTTTTTTTTAAAGATTTATTTATTTATTTGAAAGTTAGAATTACACAGAGAACGGAGAGGCAGAGAGAGAGAGGTCTTCCATCCGTTAGTTCACTCCCCAAATGGCCACAATGGCTGGAACTACGCTGATCCGAAGCTAGGAGTCAGGAGCTTCCTCCTGGTCTCCGATGTGGGTGCAGGGGCCCAAGCACTTGGGCCATCCTCCACTTCTTTCCCAGGCCGTAGCAGAGAGCTGCATAGGAAGTGGAGCAGCCAGGTCTCAAACCAGTGCCCATATGGGATGCCGGCACTTCAGGCCAGGGCGTTAACCCGCTGCGCCACAGTGCCAGCCCCTAAAATTATGACTTTACAAAAACTGATAAAGGCAGGGGTGGGAGGGGGATTGGAGGTGAACACAGGAGTGAGGAAAGTTTGGTTGTCTTCTTGGAACTGTACCTACAGACTGCATAAAATCAAAATTTTTTTAAAAAAAAGAAAGCTCTTTTTAAAATTAAAATAACCTACCTAGCATGTATCAACTAATGGTAAAAGGATAATAACATTAGCCGGCGCCGTGGCTCAATAGGCTAATCCTCCACCTTGCGGCGCCGGCACACCGGGTTCTAGTCCCGGTCGGGGCGCCGGATTCTGTCCCGGTTGCCCCTCTTCCAGGCCAGCTCTCTGCTATGGCCAGGGAGTGCAGTGGAGGATGGCCCAGGTGCTTGGGCCCTGCACCCCATGGGAGACCAGGAAAAGCACCTGGATCCTGGCTCCTGCCATCAGATCAGCGCGGTGCGCCGGCTGCAGCGGCGGCCATTGGAGGGTGAACCAACGGCAAAGGAAGACCTTTCTCTCTCTGTTTCTCTCTCTCACTGTCCACTCTGCCTGTCAAAAAAAAAAAAAAAAAAAGGATAATAACAGGACAAACCCTTACTGAAGATAATCTAACCAGAGGGATTTTAAACAATGCTATTCAAGTTTGAACTTTATTTACCTGTTTTTTAATAATGGTTATAAATAAAGTTAACATGAATAAATGCTGAGCATGACCTGAGTCCTTTTTCGTGTGTTTTATCTATTTATTTATTTGAAAGACAAATACAGAGAAAGACAGAGAGACATCTTCCATTCACTGATTCACTCCCCAAATGTACACAACAGCTGAGGCCGCACCCAAATGTACACAACAGCTGAGGCCGCACCAGGTCAAACTCAAGAACCACGAACTCCATCCAGATTGCCCACATGGGTGGCAGGAACCTAAGTACCTGGGCCATCACCTGCTGCCTCCCAGGCACATTAGTAGGAGCTGGATGGGAAGCAGAGGCAGGACTTGAGGCACTCTAATATGGGATGTGGGTGTCTCATGTGGAAGCTTAACCTGCTGTACCACAATGTATCCCTCTTATACTTTATTGGGAGGCTGCAATAACTTAAGCAGAGAAGGAAAGAAAAAAAAAAAAAAACCCACACATTTCTTCCTGAAGAAAATTCTATTAATCTCATGCTCTTACCTCTTTAAGGTATCGAACCAGGCGACAGAGAGAGCTCACTAGAGACAAAGTGAAGCCTGTGAGACCATGACCACCCTGCAGTCCTTTGACCTCGCGTCCTGTCCACCGCTCATATTCCGCCATTTCATGTTCCACCTCATGTATCATGTGTTTCAGAATATCCAGGCTGGAATTACTGCTACTGGGTAAGTCTGCAGATGTTGTGCTAGCTGATAACGTGCTCTTCTTCTGCTTGGAAGGAGCATGCAAATCTGGTTTTCTTTTCACTGACAAGGACAGACACAATTCTATTTCAAGACCAGGAAAAATTAAAACTAGAAAACAACTAGAAAAACCTTTTGACTGTTGTTATAAAATCCTTTGACAGAAGTTAATATAATTTTCTCATAAAAATCTTTATACTAGGGCTTACACAATCTATAGTGAATGTGCTAGAACTATCTTTCCAGAGTTACATGGAATAGGAGGCATTTCTTTGCTATTATTCAATTAACTCTCACTTGACGTTCTCCAACTAGAAGAGCTTAAGGAATAGAAATCTACTAAGAGATTAAGATAGCTACATCGGCCGGCGCCGCGGCTCACTAGGATAATCCTCTGCCTTGCAGCACCGGCACACCGGGTTCTAGTCCTGGTCGGGGCACCGGATTCTGTCCCGCTTGCCCCTCTTCCAGGCCAGCTCTCTGCTGTGGCCCGGGAGTGCAGTGAAGGATGGCCCAAGTCCTTGGGCCCTGCACCCCATGGGAGACCAGGATAAGTACCTGGCTCCTGCCATCGGATCAGCGCGGTGTGCCGGCCACAGCGCGCCAGCCGCGGCGGCCATTGGAGGGTGAACCAACGGCAAAAGGAAGACCTTTCTCTCTGTCTCTCTCTCTCACTGTCCACTCTGCCTGTCAAAAAATAAAAAAAAAATAAAAATATATATATATATAAAAAAGATAGCTACATCAAGTTACATGGTTAATAATCTGTCTTTGTAAATTAAAGGATTAAACCTTTATTTAACGGCTGCTTTTGCTTCCTTGAATTCAGCACTTGTCCCACAGTGTAGCCTACAGTCTCAGAAGATTCTTCAGACTGAAGCTTGCTCTGGATTCTCTTGACAGCATTGGTAGCATTCAGAGCAGCTAAAAAGAAGAACATTTCAAAAGTATCTCAACTGCACAAACTTTTTCAAAAAGTACTTCAATTTACAGATACATCACTATTTTAGTTAATTAGGCTAAGGATATCAAAAGCTAAATATTCCTTAAAAGTGATTGTGTTCCAGAAAGAACCCAATAAAGAAGGCTATTAGAAATAATGCAAAGGGAGAACAAACCTCTTTGTTCCACTGATGACAGAGCAGATGATGGAGTTCCTGGAGGGGTTACTGTTTGTGATTGTGCTGCCAATTTCTGCTGAATATCAGTCCAGAGTTTATTAATTAACTCAGAATTTTCTTCCTTTAGTTGGTGGAGAAACCTATAAATTATGGGACAATAACCTAGATTATAATTAACAGGTACAATCATTTAAATTGTTCAATTATTTGTTTGGAAGATTATTCATAACCAAAGAAAAAATCCTTTTCACTTTAAAAGAAAAGATTAGACAAGTTAAAATGTCTATCACCTTAGAGGTAGAAGAAATCATATATCTGCCTCCCAGCTTCCTAACTGCCTCGGCCCCTAAGGGAGAAGCATTTACCCTTTCTGCAGTTTTGTGGTCTGGCTCCATCCTCCTCTCTCCACAGTTACTAAATATCTATGGCTCAGCCTGTGTTGGTGTTTCTCTCCTACAAAGAAGCCTATCCACAGAGCAGTCTGTGTGCATTACTGAGGTCTGTGGGGAAGGGGCAAGGGGACTGAGGAAAGGAGCTACAGTTTACACTGCTAGTATTCACAAAAGAGCTAAGCCTCATACTGTAATTATCATTATCAGTGTTACAGCAGATATTTTAATCTTCAACTATCTGATTCATTTGTACTAAACTTAAAAGAGGCAGAGGGGCAAAAAAGTATAAACAACCCAAATGTTCACCTGCTGATGAATGAATAGGTAAAATCTTGGTGTAGCCGTGCAGTGAAATATTATTCAGTCATAAAAAAGAATGTAGCACTGATATATGCTACAATAGATATGAGCCTTAAAAATATTATGCAAAGTGAGACATCAGCCATGAATGACAGCATACTCCATAGTCTACATATGTAAAAAAATTTATAAAATGTCCAAGATAGGCAAATCTATAGTGGCTGCCTAGAGCTGGTTTGCAGGAAAATGAGGTTTGACAGCTAAAGAGCATGGAGGTTTCTTTTTGAGATGATGAAAATATTCTAAAATTGACAGTGATGAGTGCATGACTCTGTGAATATACTATGAACTATTGAATATTTTTTTGACAGGCAAAGTTAGACAGAGAGGTCTTTCTTCCGTTGGTTCACCCTCCAATGGCAACTGCGGCCGGCGCGCTGTGCTGATCCGAAGCCAGGAGCCAGGTGCTTCCTCCTGGTCTCCCACGCGGGTGCAGGGCCCAAGCACTTGGGCCATCCTCCACTGCCTTCCCGGGCCACAGCAGAGAGCTGGACTGGAAGAGGAGCAACTGGGACAGAATCTGGTGCCCCAACCAGCACTAGAACTCGGGGTGCCAGCGCCACAGGCACAGGATTAGCCAAGTGAACTGCGGCGCCAGCAAACTATTAAATATTTTAAATAAGCAAACTCTATGACACATGAACTCTAAATTGATAAAACTGTTACCAAAAAAAAAAAAAAAGAGAGAGAGAGAAAGAGAAAAGGGAATCTTAATTAGTGACCCCACAAATTTCAGCCTAAAGGAGTTGATTTCAAACAACCTTCAAAATAGCACATTAGAACACTAGTTGCTAAAATGTTTAGCAAAAGGTTAGTGACTAGTTACAAAACATCAGAAAGACACCTTAGTAAGACAGTGTAAGATTTCTATACAAGTTAGGCAAATAACCTGAATCAGCGTGGAAAGCACATTACTGTCTCTAATAGTTATACTTCTAAGAGTCAGATTAGGGAGCTGACGTTGTGGCATAGTAGGCTAAACCTAGGCCTGGGGCACCAGCATCCTATATGGGCGCCAATTAGAGTCCCAGCTGCTCCTCTTCTTATCCAGCTCTTTGCTTGTGGCCTGAGGAAGGTCCAAGTGCTTGGGCACTGCACCCGCGTGGGAGACCCAGAGGAAGCGTCTGGCTCCTGGCTTTGAATTGGCCTGGCTCCAGCCATTATGACCATTTGGGAAGTGAACCAGCACATGGAAGACCTTTCTCTCTGTCTATAGTTTTACCCCTCAAATAAATAAATTTTTTAAAAAATCTTGGAAAAAAAAAAAGAGTCAGGTTATATGAAATAATAGCAACAATTAAAATAATACCTTCTATGGCAGAAAACAAAACGACCTAATCCCTGGAACCCATGAATGCTACCTTATTTGTCTAAAAACGAACTTGGCATACATGATTAAGAATCATAAGAAAGGGAAATGATCCTGAATTATTTGGATGGGCCCTAAATGCAAATTAACGTCTTAATGCAAGGGAGACACAGGGGATTCGATACACAGTGAGAAGATAATAAGATGGAGGCAGAGATTGGAGTGATGTAGCCAAACCAAGGAATGTCAATAGCCACCAGAAGGTGGAAAAACCAAGAAGATTCTCTGCTGGATACTCTGGAGGGAATATGGACCTACCAACACTTTGATATCAGTCTAGTGAAACTAACTTCAGATATCAAGCCTCCAGAACTTTAAAGATAATCAATATCTATTGTTTTACACCATCAAGTTTGTATTAATGTTATAATATCCTTAGGAAATAATATAATTCTAGGACCTAGATATGTCATGCTGGTATAAGTACCTAAAAATGTGGAAGTAGCTTAGGAATTGAACAACTAAAGGCTGGAAGGACTTTTAGGGGAATGATAAAAAAAGCCTCAATTGCTTTAAACAGACTGTTGGCAGAAATACTGTTTGTTTTTTTCCTAAAGATTTATTTATGTTTATTTGAAAGGCAGAGTTACAGAGGGGCAGAGAGAGACAGGTCTTCCAACTGCTGATTCACTCCCCAAATGGTCGCAATGGCTGGAGCTGGGCTGAACAAAAGCCAGGAGCCAGGAGCTTTCTCTGAGTCTCCCACATGGGTGCAGGGGCCCAAGGACTTGGGCCATCTTCTACTGCTTTCCCAGGCCATAGCAGAGAACTGGATCAGAGGTGGAGCAGCCAAGACTCGAACTGGTGCCCATATGGGATGCCGGCACTGCAGGTGGAGGCTTTACCCACTACACCACAGCACCGGCCCCAGAAACACTGTTGTTAAAGACTCTTCTACTGAGGTTTCAGGAGAAATGAGAAGTACAGTAAAGAAAGTCTGTATTATCTTAGAGAATACATATTTTGTTCTAAGTAGAATGTGGGTAGAAATAATGAAAAGGAGCTTATGATAAGGGTTCAGAAGGAAGTAAGGAACATGTTGGAAACTACAAGAACAGCAATCCCCGTGGTAAGGTAGCAGAAAACTTAGTTGTATGGAAAGCAGAATTCATAAGCAATGAATTTGGATACTTAGCTAAGAACATTTCAAGGCCAAGTACTGAAGGTACAGCCTGCCTCCTCCTGAAGACTGATGCAAAATTCAAGAGAAAGGATATAAACTGAGGGAGGAACTATTCCAAAAGGAACCAAGACAAGATAATTGAGAAATTCTCACAGTGTCGAGACTGCAAAAGGTGCTCAAATTACTGGAGTCACTGTTAGGAAAGCATACTGGTGGAAGAAGGGCTAGGGCATGTATGAACAACCATTTGCTAGTTCTGAACAGATAAGGAATGTGACTCAAGGATCCACTTTTTTTTTCAGCAGAGGCCAGCAATAAAGATGGGATTATCCAGGAAAGATCAGTGGAGGATCTGTTATCTATTGGAGTGAATGGTACTTTTTTGTTTTGTTTCTTTTTTTGAAGACTTATTTATTTGAAAGGCAGAATGGTGGGGGATGGGGGGAGAAGATATATCTTCCATCTACTGGTTTAATCCCCAAATGGCCATGGCTGGGCCAGACCAAAGTCAGGAGCCAGGAACTCCATTCAGGTCTCCCTCATGGGTGGCAGGAACCCAAGTACTTGGGCCATCATTTGCCGCTTCCCAGGCACATCAGCAGGGGGGTGAATCAGAAGCAGAGCAGCCACGACTTAAACCAGCGCTCTGATAAAGTATGCCAGCAACTTAAGTGGTAGCTTAAGTGCTGCGTCACAATGCCAGCCCCCTACATGATCTTTTGAGAATGTTACACAAGCAGAAATACCATCAACTTGGACTGACAAGAAGAGAGACAGAATGAAATGAAGGTTGAACGGCAGACCCCCAAATATCTACAAACAAGAAACAGGCTGATAAAACAACTCAGCTGTGAACATGGGCTATCTTCAAGAACAAGGAAGAATGACACCAAAGCTTTAAGAGCTGGAGATGTAGAGACCACACTCAGGCATAGAGGCTAAGCCCAGTGCCACAGAAATGGAAGCAAGAGTCACGGACCCAGAGGATGAAGGCTAAAGCCATAGATGAGTATTTCTGATCCTTGAAACCTAATGGAATTTGTTATGCGGGATTTTACAGTTACAAATGGTGACCCCTTTCTTCAATTTTTACCTATAAAAAAGAATTATAAGGTAGGTGGTTAGCCCAGCAGTTAAGATGCCCACACCTCACATTAGAGTACCTGGGTTCAATTTCTGGCTCCAGCTCCTGATTTCAGCTTCCTACTAATTAGGGGCACTGGGAACCAGAAGGTGATGACTCAAGAGCTGAGTTCCTTTTATTCAGGTGGAAGACTGAGGTTAAGTTCCTGATTCCCAGCTTCAATCTGGCCCAGCCTCAGCTACTATGCTCATTTAACGAGTGAACCAGGAGATGGAAGCTTGCTCGCCCACACTCCCTCTCAAACAACAGAAGCGTTTTCCTAAGATTAAAAACAAGGCAAAGATGCCTACTATTTTCTCTATTTTCAATACTGTTCTATAGCCTATACAATAATACAAAAGAGACCAGTTGGAGATGTGAGACTTAGAAACAAATAAAACTATGTTTACTTGCAGATCATATGATAGTAAACCTAGAAAATCAACGCTAAAACTAATCCAACCAATAAAGTAGCAGAATAGCAAGATGGTACACAAAAATCAATAGCATTCATAAACACAAACAATAACTAGTTAGAAGGTATAACAGAAAATTCCTCTTGAAAACAAAATAGTGAATAAATTTAATGAAAGTAAGCAAAATTAATGAGAAAAATATTTAAACCTTCATCAAAAACAAAACAGTAAACTTTTAACAAGTGAAAATATACATTTTGTTCTTGGATAGTAAAATTTAATATCATGAAGAGGTCAGTTCTCACTAGCTCATCTAATAATATGACATGTCCTTACAAAAAATACCAGTAAGCTTTTTTATTAAGCTAAATAGGTTGATTCTAAAGTTCATGTGGAAAAATAAATACCCAAGAATCACTATAAAAACTGAGTAAAAAGCTATGAGGGAGTCTATCAAAATATTCTAAATTTTCTAATTAAAACAGTGTGGGGTTGCAGCAAGATAAGAAAGGCAAGGCCAGTGAACTAGAATAGACACTCCAGAAATAGATCCAAGTACACATGGAAATTTAGTATGCAACGAAGTTTGCATCTCAAATCAGCACAGCAACGACACTCTTTTTTAATAAATGGCATTGGGACAATTAATAAAATCATATAAGGGGCCAATGCTGTGGCAGAGCGGATGAAGCTGCCGCCTGCAGTGCCAGCTTCCTATATGGGCACTGGTTCGAGTCCTGACTGCTCTTCTTCTAATCCAGCTCTCTGCTATGGACTGGGAATGCAGTAGAAGATGGTCCAAGTCCTTGGGCCCCTGTACTCGCAAGGGAGACCTGGAAGAAGCTCCTGGCTTTGGATCTGCGCAGCTCCAACCATTGTGGCCATTGGGGAATGAACCATCGGATAGAAGACTTCTCTCTCTCTCGGCCTCTGCCTCTCTGTAACTCTGCTTTTCAAATAAATAAATCTTTAAATAAAATAAAATAAAATCACATAAGTACCAGAAAATGAATGAATTCCTCCATAACCTAGGTGTTTTGTTTTGTTTTGTTTTTTTTTTTTTTTTTGACAGGCAGAGTGGACAGTGAGAGAGTGAGACAGAGAGAAAGGTCTTCCTTTTTGCCGTTGGTTCACCCTCCAATGGCCGCCGCGGCCAGCGTGCTGCGGCCGGCGCACCGCGCTGATCCGATGGCAGGAGCCAGGAGCCAGGTGCTTTTCCTGGTCTCCCATGGGGTGCAGGGCCCAAGCACCTGGGCCATCCTCCACTGCACTCCCTGGCCACAGCAGAGGGCTGGCCTGGAAGAGGGGCAACCGGGACAGAATCCGGCGCCCCGACCGGGACTAGAACCCGGTGTGCCGGCGCCGCTAGGCGGAGGATTAGCCTAGTGAGCCGCGGCGCCGGCCCATAACCTAGGTTTTGACAAAGAATTTCAGAGTATGATTCAAAATCCACATGCATAAGAAAAATGATAAATTCAAATTGTATTTTGCTTGGCTAAAAAAATAAATTGAACAAACTGAGGAAAAACATAATATATTATACATATTACAAATTGTAACATATTTATAAAAACAATTTTTTAGATTTATTTAATTGAAAGGCAGAGTGAGAGAGAGAGATGAGAGAGATGTCTTTCAATCACTTCTCAAATGGTCACAATGGCCAGGGCTGGGCAATGTCCAAGTCAGGAGACTGGAACTCCTTTCAGGTCTCCCAGGTGGGTGACAAGGGCCCAAAATTTGGGCCATCATCTGCTGTTCTCCCAGGCTCATTAGCAGGGAACTGGATTGGATGCAGAGTAGCCAGGACTCAAACCAGCACTCTGATACGGGATGCCAGCATAGCTAGTGTCAGCTTAATCTGCTGTACCACAACACCAGACCCTATAAAAATATTTATAACACATTACAGAAGTCTAATATGTATATGTAGACCATAAACAAATTAATAAAAAAGATCATGGGGCTGGCACTGTGGCGCAGTGGGTTAAAGCCCTGGCCTGAGGTGCTGGCATCCCATATGGGCACCAGTTCAGGTCCCGGCTGCTCCTCTTGCGATCCAGCTCTCTGCTATGACCTGGGAAAGCATTAAGAAGATGGCCCAAGTCTTTGGGCCCCTGTGTCCATGTGGGAGACCTGGAATAAGCTCCTGACTTTGGAATGGCACAGCTCCAGCCATTATGGCCATCTGGGGAGTGAACCAGCGGATGGAAGAGCTCTCTCTATGTCTCTACCTTTCTCTGTAACTGTCTTTCAAATAAATAAAATAAATAAGGGAGGGAGGGAGGGACGGATCAAAACCTTACAAGAAAAGTGACCAAAGACATTAAGAGGCAATTCACTGTCATTTCTCTTTAATATTAAAAAGATGTTCAACTTAACTTTTTAGAAGAAATGCAAAGTAAAACTACACTGAGATACCATTTCTCCTTATGAAAATACTAGCAAAAAATTTAAAGCCAGATGCATTCTCTGTTGGCCAGACTCTGCCCAGTGAGAATACAGAATATAACAACCTTCATATAGCAGAATTCAGTTTCCTTTTTAGTAAATTTAAATACCATTTATTTTTTAGCTTAAAAATCTCTCTTCTAACAACTTATCCTAAATATCAATTGCTAATAACATAAAAATACATGAGTATACACAGAGTTTTCACTGAAGTATTTTGTAACTGCAAAATATTGGAAATAATCTAAATGAACATATAAACAGCAGAGTAGGAACCGGCACTGTTAAGTTAAGCCTCTGCCTGGGGCACCAGCATTCCATACAGGCACTGGTGCATGTCCCAGCTGTTCGTCTTCTGATCCAGCACTCTGCTGATGGCCTGGGAAAGCAGTGGAAGATGGCCCTAGTGCTTGGGCCCCTTCACCCCCTTGGGAGATCTGGAAGAAGCTCCTGGCTCCTGACTTCTGATCAGCTCAGCTCCAGCAATTGCAGCCATTTGGGGAGTGAACCACCGGATGGAAGCCCTTTCCGTCTCTCCCTCTCTGTAACTATGCCTCTCAAATAAATAAATCTTAAAAAAAAAAAAAAAAAAGCGTAGTCAAATAAACTATGGTACATTCACACATGGACACATATGCACACGTTTGATTTTACAGAAAATGAAGGAAAATAAACTTACAGAAACTATGGAGTGATTTCCATCCTTTTGACAAAATTATAGAAAACCTATTATCAGAGTAGTGTCACCTATCTCCTGTCTCTTCTAATGAGTTCCCATTCATTCTTACTCTTGTAGGGTAAATCAATTTACCTTGTAGGTAAATCAATTTCATGTTTCTTTTTTAGAAATCTAAGCAGATACACTTATTTTATTTTCTCTTTATTGTATAAAAGATATTATACTGTATTTCTTTTATCACTTAGAAATATATCCTGGAGGCCGGCGCCGAGGCTCACTAGGCTAATCCTCCGCCTAGTGGCGCCGGCACACCGGGTTCTAGTCCCGGTCGGGGTGCCGGATTCTGTCCCGGTCGCCCCTCTTCCAGGCCAGCCCTCTGCTGTGGCCAGGGAGTACAGTAGAGGATGGCCCAGGTGCTTGGGCCCTGCACCCCATGGGAGACCAGGAAAAGCACCTGGCTCCTGCCATCGGATCAGCGCAGTGTGCCTGCCGCAGTGGGCCGGCCGCGGCGGCCATTGGAGGGTGAACCAACGGCAAAAGGAAGACCTTTCTCTCTGTCTCTCTCTCTCACTGTCCACTCTGCCTGTCAAAAAAAAAAAAAAAAAAAAAGAAGGACACATCAAAAAGACACAGGAATGACTTCAAGAAACTCTCATTGGACAAATATGTGACAGAAAAACATTACAATGAGTAAAAGAGGAAACAGATTATAATCCATTGACGGAACCCAGCAAACATCACTTTAACCAAGCAATGAAAGTTAACAGCACCCATCAGAACATCATCACCTCTTTATACAATCACTACTAAGTTAGTTTTCCCCAAAATGTACTGCCTGAATCTAACAATGAATCAGAAAAAGCCAAACTAGAGGGAACTCTAAAATAACTGCTCTGTACTTCTTCAAAACTAGAAAAATGACATGAAAGACAAACATTAAGATTAGATTATTTTACTTTTCGGATTTTTAAAAACAGAAATAGACCTGAATATTAAGAGTAACTGATCATGACTGGTTCTTCAATCACAAAAATACCTTAAATAATATTATTAGGACAGCTCAAGAAACCTAAGTAAGTCCTATGGATGAGAAGATGGTACTGAATCAATGTAATTTCTTGATTATGATAACTGTACTGTCACTGTATAACTTATTCTTGGTAAACATTTTTGTTCTGACATTATGTTCTGAAGTATTTAAAGATGAAATATATAGCTTACTCCCAAATGGTTCTTTAAAAATGTGCATGTGTGTTTCTGTGTAAATACACAGAAAAAGAGAAAACAATAAAACAAATGTTGGAAATGTCAACGATTGGTGAATCTGGGTGGAGAGTATTAGGAGCTTTTTATACTGTTCTTATAGCTTTAAAAAATTATGTAAAAATTAAAAATAAGTATTTCTTATTAATAAAAAAAGATGTAACACTTGAAATGTCCTTGAAAAAGAGCAAGAGTTATAAATATTTGTGTCATATATACATACCTTTCTGTATTTGTGTTAGACTGAGAGTTTAAAGAATTATCAAACTCATTCTCACTTTCTTCTGATTGGCTAATAACAGTTCCTTCTTCATCATCAACTTCATTAAGAGCCTGTATCAATGTAATAACACAAGTAACAACACAAGCTGATTATACACACTCATCCTTTCTTTCTTTTTGTCATAATAGAAAAGAGGTCCCTACTCCTAAGACTAATCTCTCCATGTGTGTTCTAGACTCCAACCCCCTTCACCTCCTTCTACTCAATCAACTGTCCTTTCTCCTGCATCTTCAACCACTCTCTGCACTGGCTTCAGCTCATTAACACTGAAATGGAAGGAAGCCTTCCCATCTTACCCTGACCTGCCTTGAGCAATCTATCTATCTTTTCTTTCACCATCAAATTTCTTGAAAGAGTTGTTCTCTACTTCTAACTTACCATCTATTCCCTGCAACATTGCTCCTGCCCTACCACTCTACTCAAATTGCTCTATACAAGGTCAGTATCAACACCTATATTCCTAATTCAAATGGATTATTTCTGTTTTTGCCTTCCCTTATTTCTCTGATGAATTAAACCCTAATGACTACATATTTCTTTATTTTAAAATCTTCATGCGTTCCTCCTCTATTTTTTTTTTTTTTTGAATAGGTAGAGTTGTACACAGTGAGAGAGTGAGAGACAGAGAGAAAGGTCTTCCTTCCGTTGGTTCACCCCCCAAATGGCTGCTACGGTCAGAGCTGTGCCGATCCAAAGTCAGAAGCCAAGTGCTTCTTCCTGGTCTCCCATGTGGATGCAGGGGCCCAAGCACTTGGGCCATCCTCCACTACCCTCCCAGGCCACAGTAGAGCTGGAATGGAAGAGGAGCAACAACTGGGACTAGAACCCAGCACCCATATGGGATGCCAGCACCGAAGGTGGAGGATTAACCAAGTGAGCCACAGCACCAGCCCCCTCTAATTTTCATGGTACCTTATTTTCTTCCCAATCTCCTGTATTGGTTCTTCTTTTTCTACCCTTCCCTTATATTTGCTGTAACTCAAGGTCCTCCCTTAGACTTTTTCTCCTTTAATCTACTTTCTAAATGATTTTCTCTAATTCTAAAGTTCTAATTATAAGTCAACTGATGTTAATTTTTAAATCTCCATCTCCACCCAGATCTCTCTTGAGCACTACACTTTTATATTCAACTTTCTAAAAGATACCCCTATTTAACACATATAAAACTGAACATTTTCCTAAGCTTCTTCTTCCATTCTTCTGGAAAACTTGTTCCTAAATAGTACCTAAGACCATAAACAACAGTGTCACCATCTACTCAGGTGATTGAGCCAGCAGTAGGAGTATTCTGTCTCGCCTATCGCCAATCAGCCACTCATCCTGTCACCTCTACCTAATTTTAACCTCTCTCAAATCCATCCCTATTCTCCTTTACTTCTCTCCCTACTGATACTGCCCTGCATCAGGCCCTCACCAATTCTCATTAATATTCCAATCTAAGTTTTCTAACCAGGCCTTTTCTTCAGTTTTGTCCCTCCCCAATCTATCTCCCTTAGTACAGTAAATCTCATCATGACTGCAGTCTACTTAAAGTCCTCTAGCGTCTCTATTCTTATTTTCCAATTCCTTAGCCCTTCATGACCTAGCTCCTGCGTCTCTAACCTCAGCCTGTGCCACTTTTTTAATCTAATATAATTCCCATATAACTCATTGTAAATTCCAAGTTTCCTGGGCTACTACACTTTTAAACATACTAATAGATTTAAAAGAACTAGCATTTCAAGATGAACTATGTTTTTGGTATTATACCAGGCACTCTGCATAACCTATCTCAGGTGCCCTGTAAAGCAATCATATCAGGTATATTCTATTCCCATTCAACAAAAACAAAAACGCAACAAATACTCTTGTCCAACTCAGATATTTTAAGAAATCAAGTCAGGATCAAAATATGATTAGCAGCAGAGCATGAGCACAGAGCCACCTGGCTCCAAGTGGACTGACTAATTCCCTGATGTTCCCATAATGACAGACAGCGGCAGTCATGCACAGCCACACACACGGCCTGGCTTTGAATCCCATCTCTGATGCAAACTATGTGATCTTGACAAGTCAATTTTTCAGAGCCTCAGTTTCTTCATTTTATAAATAGAGGTAAAAACAATACCCACCTCCTATCTCCTAAGTAACAATAAATGTTAGGTATATCCAGTCTTATCTTGCTGAGAACAAACATTACTCAAAGAAGGTGTATTTCTTCATAATCAAGCTTTTAAAATGTTTACAACAACAACCTAAACTTTATTTCAGTGTGAGAATTACAGCTATGAGTACAACACAATACCTGAGGCTCTATGACAGATTCATCAAGGATGGACTGGGTGATAGGGTCTTGATTTACTACAATTGGACCCTGAGAGGAATCAGGAGCCAATGTTATGTTAGGAAACCCTGCACAAGGAAGATAAATAATTATGATTTTGTTTTTGCTTTCAATTTACTTTACGAGCTGTATACTGTCACAGGTTTTCATCATCATATGGAATTCTTAAATTATAATAATAATAGTAACTCACCCATATAGTGCTTACTATAAGCCAGTTACTATTTTAAAAGTTCTTATATATTCATTTACTTTACTCACAAATCTCTGAGTTTTTTACGGATTAGTAATGCAGAGATGTTACACAACAAGCTCAGGGTCACATTAATAAATGGCTGACCCAAGATTCAAATCCTGTATTAAAAACTAATGAGCTGTTTTTGGAGATTAAGATAAACAATGGATTATATACACATGAAAATGAATAACGCTGTGTATTTGACAAAAGTCAAAGTTCTTTTTAAAGACAGACTTCAGTTGCTTTAGGTTTCAAATAAATTTTTAAATTATATATACATATATATAAACACAAGTACTTTAATTATATGGTCATTTAATATTAATAAACTGGAAATTAAGTCACATTTTAAAATTACAAGAGCCTGTACATTATACTATAAAATACTTTATGGATAACAATTAACCTTTATTCAGCTGAATAATCTGTAATATTTAATTAATGTTCTTGGTAGCAAACAATTTATAATTACTAAAATCCTATCAACTCTTGTATATTATCTATCTTAAAATATCTGAAATACAAATAATATGATATCTGAAAAAGGACTTTGAATTTTTCAATTAGCTGTGGGATACAGCTACTAAGCCAAATAAGTTTTTATTTAAATTAAATACTTTACCTGTGCGCCTACGAGGAGCAAACAGATCTTTTGCTGCAGCCATCAAATTATCAGATTTCTCCAATACATCCTGCATCTGATATTGATCAGAAAGAATCTAGATACATGTTAATGACAAACATTATTCAGAAAAAAATATTTACTTTTCAAATCACACACAAAAGAAAAAAACATAGGAAGGCACAGAACACAAAAATAACCACAGTGCAAACAGCTGAAATCTTTACTTAGTACAGAGTTGGTCTTGTGTATATAAAATTAAACTAAAAATGAATCTTAATGAAGAATGGGATGGGAAAGGGAGTAGGAGTGAGATGGGAGTGGGGTTGGAAGGGGAATATGGGGGCAAGAACCACTGTATTCCTCAAGTTGTACCTATGAAATTTGCATTCATTAAATAAAAGCTTTAAAAAAAAAAACACCACAGGCCGCTACCTTCCCAAAATCCTTCAGTGGGAACATCCTTCAATACCAGTAGAGGGCGCTATTACGATAAGTAGTGACTGACCTGCTTGGCTGCCATTCAAAGCATTAAATTGGGACTCAGTACACTCATATGCACACAAATACAAACATATATATGTATGTATGCATGTATGCATGTAAAACAAATGTTTTACTTAACCTTTATTGCACAAGAACCACTATTATATTTTCTTTTTAATTTATATCTTTAAAATGATGTTTGTATAATTTGCAAATTATGATCTACAGTTAAAAACACAAATTAAAGATATGAATCTTACAGCCATAAACTCAGGGGTCTTTCAATCACTAGAGTAATTTCATAATCCATTCATAGATTATGAACTACAACTTAAAAAAGATTATTAATCTAAGATATGAATGAGCTTTATGATTGAACAAAAAAAAGTGATGTTTCTATATTATAGTTTTTTTAACCCCAGAAAACTGGAAAACTAAAAAAAAAAAAATCATCTCAGTAGTACCTCTGATTGTGCACATTCAATTTACGAACTTTCATAACAACAAGAAAGCCTACAGGTTAGCATAAGCAAGTTAAGTATCTACCACCACCAGATGGCATTATTTGGCTGAATGGAGTCTCAAAATTGGAAACTGCCCAGTTTCCAACACTGACTCAAATCAATAAAACATCTGGCAAAAAATATTCTTAGTAGAATTTCTCTATACCATGGAAACATGTGTCTCATATGACTTCAGTTATTATTTTAGGACACAGCAAGAAAAATAACAAGAGTGCCATTCCTACTTAACCCACTTCTCTCCCTGATATCACTAAGCAGTTTGGCTGGCTCAGTTGGTAAGACTGAAATCCTGATTTGCTCCTTCTACAAAGAGTGAAATTTGGGAATGATATAACAATGGTATGTTTAGATCTAGAAGACTGGGGTTCTAGGCTAAGTCAAGGGATAGAAGACAAAATCCAATCTCTAACAAACTTTGTTTCCCTTGGTTAAATGGAGATACGACCACCTCTTCAATCCCAAAAACACACTATAAGGATATGGACACACTGAAAACCTGTGAAGCACTCTAGAGATGCTTAAGAATATTTTTATAACTTAACTTATAATCCCATGAACCAAATTTCTACCCTATTTAGCTATCATGCAAGTAAAAGAAATCAACAGCGTAGGGGAAAATGTGAATGGATCAAAATAATCTACTACTATATTAGAAAAAGTACACAAAACTTATCTCCTAATAGTAATTTTAATAATTTACTTTTTTTTTAGAGGGACCAGTGTTGTCATGCAATGGGTTAAGTTGCTGCTTGCAATGCCAGCATCCCCACTGTGGAGTGCAATTCAAGACTCTGCTACTCTGCCTCCCATCCAGCTCTATGCTAGTGCACCTGGGAAGGCAGCAGAAGATGGCCCAGTGCTTGGGTCCCTTCCACCTGTGTGGCAGACCCTGATGGAGTTCCTGGCTCCTGGGTTTTGCATGGCCCAGATCTGGCTGTTGCTGCCATTTGAGGAGCGAACCAGCAGACGGAAAATTCTCTCTCTCTCTCTCTCACACACACACACACTCTCTCTCTCTCACTTTCACTCTTACTCTCTCTCCCTCCCTCCCTTCCTCTCCCTCCATCTCTCCCCTCTCTCAGTCACTCTGCCTTTCAAATCAGTAACTCTTAGAAAAAAAGCAAGAGATGGATCTGACAGAAGCCGATTGTGAAAGAATCGTCTTACTAATCATACCGAGATTTGATATTAATTACAAAAAAAAATCTCAAGGTAAGCCATTGCCTCGCCACCTTCTGCTGGTCACTGCCTGACCTCTTCAGGGGCAGATGGTTTCAGTTCCCAAACATCAGGATATTGCCCCCTTTTTTTTTTTTAAAGATTTATTTTATTTATTTGAAAGACAGAGTTACAGAGAGGCAGAGAAAAAGGTCTTCCACCAGCTAGTTCACTCCCCAGAAGGCCACAATGGCAGGAACCATGCCAATCCAAAGCTAGGAGCCAGGCACCTCCTCCTGGTCTCCCACGTGGGTGCAGGGGCCCAAGGACTTGGGCCATCTTTCACTGCTTTCCCAGGCCACAGCAGAGAGCTGGATCAGAAGTGGAACAGCCAGGGCTGGAACCGGCACCCGAATGGGATGCCAGCCCTGCAGGTGGCAGCTTTACCCACTACACCACAGCACCAGCCCCAGGATATTGACTGCCCTTTCTAAATCTAAATCACTCCTCTCAAAAAATCCATCCTCTTGATAGGGACAGTGATCTCTACGTGCCCAACTGTGTATGTTACTTCCCCTAGTTTGTAGAGCACAAACTTATTATAAGTGGTGATGTACATCTTAGATTTTCTTTTTTTTGTTTGTTTGAATTTTTAAATTTATTTTTGAAGGAATACAAATTTTATAAGTACAACTTTAGTAATATAGTCATTCTCACATATCTTAAATTTTCAAAGAATCACTAAGGTCCCTGCAAAAATGGTTTCAGAAATTCCTCATCTTAATCCTTTTGTTCTGTAACAGAAGTCATACAGAACTAGGAAATTAAAAACTTTGGAATTATCACACTTTGGGAATTTAGAGTCTTCAGGAAAGCCTCTATCTCTAGATTTAGACCTTCTCTTGCTTGATTCTTATGGCAAGAGTGTATTATACAGCAAAGTAAATGAAAGATTATGTTGGCCAAAGGTCTTTTCTCTTAATTTACAAAAATCTAGGAACCCAGCTCCAGGGGAACGAGTCCTAGTAGCTTTAATATGTGATTAAGCCTTCTTCCCTTGGTCTCATCCCATCCCTGAAACAGAAACATTATAAATTCAACCCTGAAATAAAGGCAACACATATCTTTTGACTCATCAATTCTTTTGAGAATTTATCCTATGGAGTAGGCATTTAGCCTGGCTGTTAAGATGCCATATTCCATACCAGAATACTTGGGTTCTATTCCTGGCTCCAACTTTTGACTCCAGCTTCCTGCTAATGCAGACCCCGGGTGGCAATGATGATGGTTCAAGTAACTGGGTTCCTATCACTCACATGGCAGTCCTAGAATGAGTTTCTGGCTGCTGGCTTCAGCCCCAGCCCAGCCCCAGACACTGTAGATGTTTGGGGAGTGATCCAACAGTTGTGTGAGCTTTCTGTATCTATCTCTCTCTCTCATTTTTGCTCCCCCTGCCCAGCCTTCTCTCTGCCTGTCAAGTAAATAAAGTTAAAATTTTTTATAATTGCCTTAAAATGTATTCTACAAATACACATGTACCCAAAAACATATTCAAGGATATTGATTACATCTCTTATAGTGACAAGTTAAAAAACAATCTGGGTGGCAGACACTACTACTTATCCAACAGTATTCTTTTCTCTCATTTTCCTGTAACAGCAGAACTCTCAAGCTTCAGACAAGTACATGGTGAGGTTTCCTAGTCATGTCTGCAGGTGGAAACAGTAATGTGACAGCTTTCTGGTCAACAAGAAACATGCCCAAACTTCCAGACGGTAGATAATGGAAGCATGCACTGTCTTCTGCTAGCTGGCATACAACTGAAAGAAGTGAAAACTTTCACTCTACTCACAGATAGACACCATGTAATGAAGGACTGCCGAGCATCCCATGAGCGAACACTTTACCCCCGAATTGTTTCATGAGAGAAATACATTTCTATCTTGCTTAAATTACTGTATTTTGAGGTTTTTTTCTTTCCCCAGAAGCTTAAACCATACTCTAATAGACAACCTTAGTATCCACCATTAAAGCACTAGATAAAAAATTGGAGTACATCTATATAGAAAGAATATGGCCAGCACTGTGGCATAGGCAGCATTGTGGCATAGCAGGTAAAGCTACCGCCTACAATGTAGGCATCTCATATGGGACCTAGTTCACATCCCAGCTGCCCCAATTCCAGTCCAGCTCTCTGCTAATGACCTGGAAAAAGCAGCAGAAAATGGCCCAAGTGTTTGTACCCCACCATCCACATTGGAGACTCAGATGAAGCTCCTGGCATAGGCCATGCCCAGCAGTGGCTGATGTGATCATCTGGGGAGTGAACCAGCAGATGGAAGAGCTCTTGTTCTCTCTCTCTCTAACTCTGACTTTCAAAATAAATAAATAAATCTAAAAAGAGAGAGGAAAAAAAAGAAGGAAGGGAGGGAGGGAGGGAGGGAAAATGAAAGAACACAGGATGTATGTTTAGGGCATCAATTAAGATGCTTCTTGGGATGTCTGCATTCCATATCAGAGTGCCTGGATTTAAGTTCCAGTTTCACTTCTGATCCTAGCTTCCTGGTAGTGTGCTCCCAGGGAGGCGGCAAATGATGGCTCAAGTACTTGGATCCCTGTTTCCACGTGATAAGACTTGGATGGAACACTGGGCCCCTGACTTCAGCCTGGCCCAGCCCTGAGCTGTTACAAGCATTTAGGAAGTAAGAAGTGGATAGAACATCTGTCTGTTTCTGTTTCTCTCTCTATTTTTTTAAGGGCAGATTTGTAAGTACTGCATAGAATAATTTCTCTGATGTAGTGCTAACGGGAAACACCGGAATCTCACTAAGAGCAGAGGTCTTCACCCTCTGCAATGCATTAAAATTACACAGAAAACTGTGTTTTTATGCCTTTTGAACACTTCAATGTAGGTGATTTGTCCAAGATCATCAAAAGGTACTCATCTGTAAAGAAGCAAGCTCTCTCAATCTACTATTCTTTCCTCAAGCTTATATAAACATTTATTTGAGAGATACAATTCTTCATGATGACATAAGATTGAGGCTTTCTTATTTTACTACAGTCTAATGAATTTCTCCAAAGACAGGGTATGATTTAAAGCTGCCATGAAAGGTCACCCAGTGAAATGGCTGTAGGCATCAACCTGAACAAGAAACAACAATGCAGACAAAGCACAATTCTTTATAATAATTTTAGCTCAAATAAAAAAAAAGGTTATTTTGATGCAGTTTCCTCTTATTTCCCACACTGTTTATTTCTACACACCTGATTACTTGTCCAGACACCTTATATCTGGCAAAAGGCTAAGCCAAAGACAAGTAGCTTACTATTTAATTGGAAGGCACAAATTATTTTTGATTTTTTGCAAAGTAATTTAACAGTACCATTTTTGTATTAAGAAAAATAATTGGGCCGGTGTTATGGCGTAGTATGCTAAGCCTCTACGTGCAACACCAGCATCCCATATGGGTGCCAGTTCGTGTCCCAGCTGCTCCTCTTTTGATTCAGCTCTCTGCTTATGGCCTGGGAAAGCAGTGAAAGATGGCCCAAGTTCTTGGGCCCCTGTACCGGCATGGGAGACTGGGACGAAGCTTCTGGCTCCTAGCTTTGGATAGGCTCAGCTCAGCTATTGCAGCCCTTTCAGGAGTGAACCAGCAGATGAAAAACCTTTCTCTCTGTCCCTCCCTCTCTCTGTCAGCAACTCTACCTCTCAAATAGATAAAATCTTTTTTTTTTTTTTTTTTTTGACAGGCAGAGTGGACAGTGAGAGAGAGAGACAGAGAGAAAGGTCTTCCTTTTTGCCGTTGGTTCACCCTCCAATGGCCGCCGCGGCCGGCGCACTGCGGCCGGCGCACTGCGGCCGGCGCACCGTGCTGATCCGATGGCAGGAGCCAGGTACTTCTCCTGGTCTCCATGGGGAGCAGGGCCCAAGCACTTGGGCCATCCTCCACTGCACTCCCTGGCCACAGCAGAGAGCTGGCCTGGAAGAGGGGCAACCGGGGACAGAAGCCGGCGCCCCGACCGGGACTAGAACCCGGTGTGCTGGCGCCTTAAGGCAGAGGATTAGTCTAGTGAGCCGCGGTGCCGGCCCTAAAATCTTAAAATAGAAAAATAACTATAACAGTTATATATATAAATATTTATAAATTTATATAAAATTTATAAAATTATATATAATTTATAAAATTTATATATAAAATTTATTTTAAAATTATATATATTATATATAAATATAAACATTTATATATATAAAACTGCTATAATTATTAGCACACACACAGTGCTAACTATGTGCCGATGACTGTGCTAATAACTTTACATATCATTACATTACCTAAGTATTATAGCATTAAAATCTCATAGTAATACAACTAGGCCAACAGTGTTTTCCCATTATAAAGATGAAAAAATTCAGGACGAGATGTTAAATGTGTTTAAGATCACATAGCTAGGAAGTTGTGGAGCACTGCTTCTCAGCCTTTTGGCTAAGATCAAGTGTGGAAGTTGTGGAGCAGAAATCCAAACCATGAAACTAGACTCTGTCACTCTGCTGTTTTTTTGAAGTCCACATGTAGATCATCATATAAGGATGCAATAATTACTAACATCTCTCCAAAGGAATCAAATTGAGGGAAAAACTGAGAACCTTATTTATCTTCTTCTCTATCTCCAAAGATAATGTAGTTTGTCATTACCTCCTTCATGATAGATAATTTTCTTTTCTCAAGATTCGCGCTTTCTGTTTTCTGCTTCCTCCATTTTCTCTTCAGAGCTTTTTCTTGGAGTTCCCAGTGTACTAATGCTCTATTCTTTGATTTGTGTATTTCATGACGACGTTCCTATGTAGAAAAAAAAATATAAAGGAACGTTTCAGGAACAAAGAACTGCCTATTTTGATAGTGGGCTCCCCTAGTCGAGTTCTTTTTTTAGTTTTTTTATATATTTATATTTATATTTACCCACAGCCAAAATGTTCATAGTCCTCTAACTTTTCAAAAATGACTTAAAAGTATCTAGAACTAGTAGACATAGCTAAAAGGAACAGTGAAAATATTAATTTCTGCTTCCTTCCAAATCCATGAGTATTTTTCAAAGCAAAGGTTGGAATTCATTTAATGGGTAATTAAATTAAAATGGTTTGGGGCTGGCATTGTGGCACAGTGGACAGTGCTGCCACCTGAGATATTGGCATAAATTTGAGCACTGGTTCAAATCCCAACTGTCCACTTCTGATCCAGCTCCCTGGTAATGGCCTGAGAAAAGCAATGGAAGATGGCCCAAGTGCTAGGATCCCTGCCACAAACATGGGAAACCCAGAAGCTGCTCCTGGATCCTGGCTTCAGTCTGGCCCAGCCCTGGCTGTAGTGGCCATCTGGCAAGTCAACCAGTGGATGGAAGTTATCTCTCTCTCTCTCTCTCTCTTCTCTCTCTCTCTCTCTCTCTCTGTTTCTCTCTCCCTCTGTAACTCTGACTTTCAAATAAATAAATCTTAAAGAAAAAGAAAAACTGGGTCAAGAACAGCATTCTACTATGTCATCTTTTGCAAAGATAACCCCATTTCATGATGATGACATCACCACCAAGAACTCATAATGTCATGTTCTTATTGCCTGGCAATGGTTTCATACGGAAGCGGGTCACTGAAGAAGCAGATATCCAGAGGAGGTGAGACTTTAAGACAAAAGAGAAAAGCCACAGATCTCATCAATCAGAGGGGAGGCGTTCACTGAGGGGGTTAAGAAATGAAAGCAGATATCTGGCTTTCTAAGTACCACAGGGTTCAGAAGTAGGAATAGGAATAAAGTCCATA
Source organism: Oryctolagus cuniculus (assembly GCF_051225735.1). Lineage (NCBI taxonomy): Eukaryota > Metazoa > Chordata > Mammalia > Lagomorpha > Leporidae > Oryctolagus > Oryctolagus cuniculus. The sequence goes on from NC_142870.1 coordinate 69,445,387, forward strand.
TATCAACTGATTAAAAACACAGTTCTCACCATATAAATAAGTCCCTAAAGACTAATAAATAAATTATATATAAAGATTCTGATTCAAAGAAAACAAATGAAGATGACTTTTTTTTACAATTGGAAAAATATAAATACAGACTATTACCAAGCAATTATTGTTTACACCTATTAATACAACGGTGGTTTTGTTTTTTTAAAAAGAAGAGTCTATAGTTGGCACAAAATAATGTGTTCTCTGAGGTTTGCTCTAAAATGCTTCATTTGAGAGGCTGGTGCTGTGGCATAGTAGGTGAAGCCTCTGCCTGCAGCACCAGCATCCCACATGGGTGCCAGATCAAGTCCCTGCTGCTCCACTTTCGATCCAGCTCCCTGCTGATAACCTGGGAAAGCAGTGGAAAATGGCCCAAGCCAGAATAAACTTCTGGCTCCTGGCTTCAGATTGGCTTTGCGGCCATTTGGGGAGTGAACCAGCAGGTGGAAGGCCTTTCTCTCTGTCTCTCCCTCTCTCTAACTGTGCCACTCAAATAAATCTTAAAAAAAAAAAAAAAAAAAGCTTCAGTGAAGGAAGAAAGGGGTACAATAAATCAAACAGCAAGGGCAAAATTTTAAAAACTATTATATCTGGAGAACACTACACAGTTCTTTATATTTTTGTCTCTACTTTCATTTGAACTTGAAACTTTCACAAAATAGTTAAGTCAGTTGGGCATCATTTCTGTCTTCAATGAATATTTTTTAAAAAGCTTTATTTATTTGAAAGAGTTATACAGAAACAGAAAGAGAAGCAGAGAGAAAGGGGTCTTCCATCCACTGGTTCATTCTCTAATTGGCCACAATGGACAGCACAACGCCGATCCTAAGCCAGGTCGATCCCAAGCCAAGAGCCAGGAGCCTCTTCTGGGTCTCCCATGCTCCCATGCTCCCATCCTCCACTGCTTTCCCAAGCCATAGCAGAGAGCTGGATCAGAAGTGGAGCAACCAGGACTTGAACCGGTGTCCATATGGGATACTGGCACTGCAGAGGGCGGCTTTACCTGCTGGCCCCCTCAATGAATATTTAAAGAGCACCTACTGTGTTAAGACTCCTAGCTCCACTACAATATATAAGAAAGCATTAGCAATCTGACAAGGGAGCCTGGGCATACCTATATAAAGACAAATGATGTATTAAATGGCATTTAGTCAATGTCTTATCTAGGTATTAAATACAACAGTTCAGAGGAAAAATAACTGTTGGTAAGTTTCAAAAAACATAGGCCTGAGGAGCTGTGGTATAGCGGGTTAAGCCCCCTCCTGCAGTGCTGGCATCCCAAATGGGCTGCTCCACTTCTGATCCAGCTCTCTGCTATAGTCTGGGAAAGCATTAGAAGACCTGGAGGAAGCCCCTGGCTCCTGGCTTCAGATAGGCGCAGCTCCGGCCATTGCGACCCACTGAGGAACGAACTAGTGGATGAAAGACCTCTCACTCTCTCTGCCTCTCCTCTCTCTGTATAACTCTGACTTTCAAATAAATAAATAAATCTTTAAAAAAAAAGTTTCAAAAAATAGGACTTCAAATCTACTACAAAGCTACAGTATTCAAGACAGTGTGGTACTAATATAAACAGACATATTGATCAATGGGATAGGACTGATAGAGCAGAATAAACCCTTATATTTATGGATATGAATTTTTTTCACCAATAGCACAAAGATAATTCAATGCAGGAATGAACAGTCTTTTTCACAAATGTCATTTGGACAACTGGATATCCATTTGCAGAATAATGAAGTTGGACCTCTACCTTACACCATACAAAAATTAATGTAAAATTATTTATAGACCTAAATATGAGTTAAAACTAAAAAATTCTTGGAACAAAAGATAACAGTAAATCTTTGTGGACTTTGGACTAAGTAATGATTTCTCAAATATGACTCCTAAAAATACGAGTGACAAAAGGAAAGATAAGTCGGACTTCATCAAAATTTAAAACTCTGATGATTAAAATACACCATCAAGAAAGTGAAAAGACAACTTAAGGAATAGAAGAAAATGTTTATAAATCACATATCTGATAAGCAATGTGTATCCATATAGACTTTATAATTCAAAAAATTATAATTCAAAAAATATGGTAACATAAATAATCCAATTTAAAAATTACTAAAGAATTGGAATAAACATTTCTCCCAAAGAAGAGACCACAAATGGCCAATAAGCACATGATGAAGATGTTCAACATCATTTCTGATTAAGGGAATGCAAATCAAAACAGCAAATTAGCACTTCATACTCTCACAAGGAGAACTACAACAGAAAAGATTGAACAACAATGTGGAGAAATTGGAAGCTTCACATATGCTGGTGGAATGGAAATGGAGCGGCCAATTTGGCAAACAGTTTGGCAGATGTTCAGAAAGTTAATTATGGAAGTATCATATGACCCAGCAATTCTACTCCTACAGATATACACAAAAGAATTGACACCATATGTTCAGAAAAAAATTATACATGAATGTCTACAATAGCATTATTCATAACAGTTAAAAAGCAGAAACCCAAATGTATACCAGTGGATGAATGGATAAATATGGTATCTCATACAATGGGATATTTAGCAATACTAAGAAATAAAGTACTAATACATACTGTAACAATGCGCCTTGAAAACATTAGAAAGAAGCTAGAAGACAAAGGCCAGTGTATTCCATTTATAAGAAAAGTACAAGATAGGGCTGGCGCTATGGCGTAGTGGATAAAGCCACTATCTTCAGTGCCAGCATCCCATATGGGCACCGGTCCGAGTCCTGACTGCTCCACTTCAGAGCCAGCTCTCTGCTATGGCCTGGGAAAGCAGTGGAAGACGGCGTAAATCCTTGGACCTCTGCACCCATGTGGGAGACCCAGAAGAAGCTCCTGGCTCCTGGCTTCAGTTCAATTCCACTCCAGCCATTGCAGCCATTTGGGGAGTAAACCAACAGATGGAAGATTTCTCTCTCTCTTTTTTTCTCTCTCTGCCTCTGCCTCTCTGTAACTCTTTCAAGTAAATAAATTAAATCTAAAAAAAAAAAAAAAGAAAAAAAAAGTACAAGATAGGCAAATCCATGAAGACATAATGTAGATTAGTCACTGCTACAAACTGAGGGAAGGTGGGCATAGGGAGTGACTATTAACGAGTATAGGATTTCTTTTTGGTGTGATGAAAACATTCTAAAACTAGTTACAGTGGTTGTACAAGTCTGTAAATATACCAAAAACCACTAAATTGAATACTTTTAAAAGAGTAAATTCTATGGTATGTGAATTATGTATCAATAAAGCTGTTTTTTTTTAAAACACAGTAGAGGGGCAGGCTCTGGCCCAGTGATTAAGGCACAGGTTAATATGCCTGCATCCCATGTGGGATGTGACATGGTTCAATACCTCGTTCTGTTCTCCATCTCAACTTCCTGCTAATGCAGACTCTGGGAGGTGATGGTGATGGCTCAAGCTATTACATTTCTGCCACCCATGTGAGAAACCTGGATTGAGGTAATAGTTCCCAGATTCAGAGCCAGTCAAGGGCCATAGCAGACATCTGGGGAATAAACCAGCAGACAGGAATACATTCTCTTTCTCTCTGCCTCTCAAAACACAAGCAAACCAAAACAAAGCAACAACAACAAAAAAAACACACAACCTCTACAGCAAAAATATTAAAAGGAAAAAAAAAAAAGGACTCAAACCAGGACAAAGAAGCAAAGTAAAATTTTGACAGGTAGAAAGGGAAGGCAGGGAAGCTGTTACAAATAAGCAAAGTAATATAAGTTAGGGTCCAAAAATAGAAATACTCATTGCATGTCAAGAGATAAATTACAACACTGACTAGACCGGGGTGGGGAACATCAAGTCCCTGGGTCATACAAGGCCCATGAAATCATTTGGCCTGGCCCTGCTGTTAGGTAGGAAGTCAGATATTAGCTTATGTGTGTGTGTGACAAAGGCCTAAAGAGTTGACATCTAAGTCCAGCATATGCATCTCAAAGTCATCCCGATAACCTTCCAGGGGCAGCCGAAGTATTTACATCCTGCCCTGTCCCTTCTACCCAATAACCTGCCAGGTGGGGGTCCCCGCCCCTTCTGCCTGATAATCTTTCAGGTGCAGCCCAATATCGCATTTCAAATATCCTGCTCTGGATCCTGATCCTCCAGGGGGTCCTGCCCATCCTTCCTCTAACCAGGGCAGGCCAGCCAGGCTTCCCCGTCTGATAACTTCAGGGGGAAAACTCAGAGAGGAATTTTTCGTACTTACATCCAAAAAGTCTTTTGTTTCAGGAGGAGAAGATGTGGGAAGACAAGACCCATCCCCTTAAAAACTCCCCGGCCTCGACCAGACTGCACACTCAGTCCTCTGCCTCTATGCTGAGCCGCCCAGGTGTACTCTCTCCACTCAACCATGTAACCCGCGCTCTCCCCCTGTCTGAGCAACTGGGCAATCTCTCTCAGGTTCTGTCTGGAGAGGTGCCCATCCATTCCTATGGATGTCCGTGCCCTAATAAACCTTGCTATTTTACCTTCCACTACTCTCTGTCTCACGCCTGAATTCTTTCTTGCACGAAGACAAGGACCCTGCCATTCTCTGGTAACACTGCAACTGCAGGCAGGACTCTAAATTCAATAAATCTACAGCAGGCTAACTTTTTAAATTGGTAATTTTGTATGGACTGCAAATGTTATAAATATCCAAAGGGCCCTTGGCAGAATAAAAGGTTCCCTACCCCTGGACTAGAATGATAAGTTTATATGTGGAAGTAATAACTAATAATGTTGATATCTATAGATAGGTAAGGACCAATAGATATCTACAGGGAAATATTCAACTGGACAGATTTGAACTGTAAACAGAACCTATTTAATTTTAATGGAATTCTTTTTTTTTTTTTTTTTTTGACAGGCAGAGTGGATAGTGAGAGAGAGAGAGACAGAGAGAAAGGTCTTCCTTTTGCCGTTGGTTCACCCTCCAATGGCCACCACGGCTGGCGCGCTGCGGCTGGTGCACCGTGCTGATCCGAAGGCAGGAGCCAGGTGCTTCTCCTGGTCTCCCCTGGGAGCAGGGCCCAAGCACTTGGGCCATCCTCCACTGCACTCCCTGGCCACAGCAGAGAGCTGGCCTGGAAGAGGGGCAACCGGGACAGAATCCGGCGCCCCGACCGGGACTAGAACCCGGTGTGCCGGCGCCGCTAGGTGGAGGATTAGCCTATTGAGCCGCAGCGCCGGCCTCTATTTAATGGAATTCTAATATATACTAATTGATATACCTAAGTCCAAAAGATGAGCGTTTTGATTTTAAACAGACACAGGCAAGACTAATCATAAGTAACCACCTTCCAAGGAAGTGACTATGGTTTCTATTCTGAAGCCTAGAAACCAAATATCAAATAAAACAGTGAATAAATGAGTTTATTTTTGATATTTAACTTACCAGATCTTCAGGAGTTGCCCGATGAACTGTTAGATCATTCACAGTATTCTGCAAAAGAAAAAAAAAGGCCTTAAAAAAAAGTTTCTTGTAAAATATGAATATTTACTGGGTTGTCATGACTGCAAATGGATTCAAAATCCTAAGGTCAAAATTCTGTCTTTCCAGGAACCAGTATTCTTACTATAAATATTAACACAGATTATTTTTAGGTTTTATAGAACACAACAGACTAATTTTAGGAGTCTTACATAAAATGAGCATTCAATTCAACAAGCATTAAGCAATGAATGAAAGAAGGTGGTATATATTCAAATTAAATCAGTTTAGTGAAAGTTATAGGTTTCAACCTATACTCTGGAATCCTGGGTTCCATAAGCCCAATCTCAAGATTCCTAACAGAAAGTGTGATCGCCATACCATACCATACCATACCAGGTTGTAACATATAAAGTCAATGTACATAAATCAGTAGTCTTGTTATAAAGCAATAATGAATCAAGTGAAACCAAAATAAAGAAAGTTAACACAATACCATTTCCAATAGCTACAAACCACATACACACAAACACACTATCTGAGAATAAATCTAACCAAAGTTGTGAAAGAATTTACAATGAAAATTACAAATCACTAATGAAAGAAATCAAGGTAAGTTGAAGAAAGGGAAAGGCATCCAATGCTTGTGAATTGGAGGAATCAGTATTTTTAAATGCGCATATTATCCAAAGTGATTTACAGATTCAATGCAAATCCTATTAAAATCCCAATATCATTTTTCACTGAACTAGAAAAATGCATTACTAAAACTTGGATGGAACCATAAAAAGACCCCCAAACAGCCCAAAGAACAAAATAGGAGACATCACACTACCTGACTTTAAAATATATTTCACATCTACAGTAACTGAAATAGTACGGTATTGGCATACCAACAGATCTATAGACCAATAGAACAGAATAGATACCCTAGAAGTAAACCCAAACACCTACAGATAACTGGTCTTTTACAAAGGTCTCAGAACATGCATTGGAAAAAAAGGCCAGTCTTTAATAAGTGGTGTTAGGAAACTCAGATATCCAGATGCAGAAGAATGAAATTAAATGCCTCTCTCTCACCATGTGCTCACGCAGGAGATCACAAAAAGGGATAAGCCACTGCCCCACAAACACAAAGGGTCTTCAAAAGGTTCATGGAAAATGAGTATTATGAAAAAGCTTATGCATGGAATTCAAAATATTTTTGCAACAAAATAAACTCGTACTAATGTGCTAATGTGTTATAACATGGGTGAACTAAGAAAGATAAGACATCAATTTGAAAAGAGCCCCTATCAGAGCACCGTGAATTGTGCTGCAATTGGCATAAAAACAAACACCATGAGAAACAGTGACTTGATCAGCCCTTGTCCTGACTGTTGATGAACAACTTAATACTTTATCCCTTTTAGTATTTTTTTTTTCTGCTACTTAATACTATTGGTTGAACTCTGTAATTAACACACAATTATTCTTAGGTGTTATAATTTAACTGAAAAGTGATCTCTGTTAAATATAAGAGTGGGAATAAGAGAGGGAGGAGATGTACAATTTGGCACATGCTCAAGGTGACTTGCCCAAAATGGTAGAGTTAGAAATGTGCCAGGGGATTCCAATTCAATCCCATCAAGGTGGCATGTACCAGTGCCATCTCACTAGTCAAAGTGATCAATTTCAGTTTACAACTGATCATACTGATAGGTCTAAGAGTCAAAGGGATCACATAAACAAGACTAGTGTCTGCTAATACTAACAGATAGGATAAAAAAAAAGAGAGAGAGAGAGAATGATCCAACGTGGGAAGCAGGATACACAGCAGACTCAGAATAAATATTTTTAAAAAACAAAGATTTTTTCAATGCTAGCAATAATAAAAAGTAAATGACAAAGGTTTTTAATGCAATTTCAAATGATGGGTATCAATTAAGTTTTGTGCAACAGAAGCATACTGGAATAAATACTGAATTCAAAGAAACCTCTCTGAAGAGGACATACTTATTTTCCCCTCTTAATCAGTTTCTTTACCTTAAGAGTGATATCCTTATAATATTTAATAGCAAATCAGTTAGCAACAACACAATCTAAACACAGAAAATCCTCACACTTCCAAAGACTGTCAGTTTGCCAGGTATCTGGATAAGATGTTGGGCTATAAATAAGCAAGTCCAAAGGAATTCCTGAGATCCAAACTATCCCTGGCTGGTTACTCTCCACAACAGAAAGCAAAGGCACCTAAAGATTCACAGTCCAAACTAAAGAACCAGCCAGCAAAACACATAACCCCCTTGGTAACACCATGCTAATATTGAGATTAGGAGCCAGAGATCATATATTCCAAAAACTTGAGACTGTCTTACATCTTAAAAGAATCCTTGTATGCTGAAACTGACCAGGGGCCTGTGTTGTGATGCAGCAAGTTAAGCTGCCACCTGCAAAGCCAGCATCCTATACGAGTCCCAGTTCAAGTCCCAGCTGCTCCATTTTTCACTGAGCTCCCTGCTAATGTGCTTGGCCCCTGCTATCCACTTGGGGACCCGGATGAAATTCCAGGCTCCTAGCTTTAGCCTGGCCCAACAGTGGCCCTTGTGGCCATTTAGGAAGTAAACCAGTGGGTGGAAGATACCTGTCTCTGTCTCTGTCTCTCGCTCACTCTCTCTAATCCCACCTTTCAGATAAATAAATAAATCTTAAAAAAAAAAAAAAGAAAAGAAAGAAAAGAAACTGACTAGCCTTTGTAGGTGAGCAAAAAACAATTCAAGGGGTAAGAGATCAAGATCTACCATTTTTTCAGTCAAAAATGCCACTCACATGATTATGGTATCACTGGTTGCTGTGGGCAAATCTAAAAGAAGGTACCAAGAAAATCCAGACTTCAGTGACAAAAGTTAGCTAGAACTGCCTTAAGCAGAGTTCTCAAACAAGTAGAGGTGAGAAATCTTCTTTTAAATACAAGTTCCCCATCGCCTTAAGATTCTAACTCTTTAAAGGAGCCAGAAGATACAGCCTGAACAGATCAGTTCCACAAAACTCCCTGAAAGACTCTGTTCTTTTCTCCAAGATCTACGATATAATATACTCAGAAGCCCACTTTAACCTATCAAATACTGAGCCCCCTTCAGAACATGTCCTGAGTGACTACTGCCATGGCATCTTGTCTATGCCCCTAGAGTGATGTTGTGTTGTTTCTTGTCCCAAGTAAACTTACATCCCATTCTTGCTTCACTGAAGGTTTCTTCTTCTTTACCTTTAGTACTTTTCTTCCACCTCCCCGGGGACTGTAACGGTTCACTCTGACAAATGACATCTAGAAGTAAAATAATATTAAAAATTTTAAACATAAGAAAAAGTAATAATTAAGCATCACTAAAGAGGAAAAAGACATCTAAGAAAAACAAAGTAAGTCTTCCAAGTCAGAAGAATTAAGCAGGATGAAAGGAACAAGCTATCAAAATACTTAGTTCTATCATTTTACAATTAATAGAAAGTTGGTATTAATAATTACAGTAAAAAATGTTTCGAGTCAACAACTTAAATATATTTGCTTAAGAAAGAGCTCTAGGAATGCAGGAAGTATGGTCTCAAGCCGAGAACTAAGATAGCAGTCATATGCTTCATCATCAGTTATACAATTTTACAATTAGAAAAACTGTCAGTTAAATGCTAAAAATATGAAAACAAGGTCAAAGAAGGGAAGGGTAAAAGAGAGCTGGAGTTCTTTTTTATACATTCTAACACTCAAAGTCACTACCAAGTACATTTGTGCCTACCTTACAACAAAGATTAAACTTTGGAGAACAAATGAGGTAGGATACCACTTCTAATATATCTTTCATATGAAATTGATTATTGATTTTAAACTACAAATGTGAATATTGCCAGCATTAGCTTAGCATATTTGAGACAGCAATGCTAAGGCCTCTGGACCAAATATACAAAATTAATGAAAGACCCACAATCCCTGAACACCAACATTTTACAATGCGTATATAGGAGAGGGAATAACTTACAAAGCAACACAAATACATGACTCCTGCTCCAAGACCTCTTAACCTATCTAAATAATTACGGAACTTTTTAGCTGACTCCCTTACTCCAAATTAGCTTAACGACTCTAGGGGCCAGCGTTGTGGTGTTAATGGGTAAAGGCACTGCATATAATGCCCTACATCCCACATGGGTACCAGTTGGAGTCCTGGATTCTCCACTTGCAATCCAGTTCCCTGCTAATGTACCAGAAAAATTGCAGAAGAAAGACTAATTATTTGGGCCCCTGTACCCATGTGGGAAACCTGGATGAAGCTCCTGGCTCCTGGGTTTGGCCTGGTTTAGTCCTGACCATTGCGGTCATTTGGGGAGTGAACCAGTAGATGGGAGATTCTCTCCCCCCCCGCCCCCCGGTCTCTATTGCTCTCTCTGTAACTCTGCTCCTCAAATAAATAAATTTTAAAAAAAGACTAACATTTTCCTTAAGTACATTTTTTCTTGTGTTTTTTTTACTTTATTTATATAAAGGGAACTTATATATTTATATAAAGGGAATTTATTTATATAAATTTCACTTATTTCTCATATAAATATATATATTCAGTTTTAAGAGCATAATACTTCCCATCCTACCCACCCTCCTTCTTATTTTTCTTTTAATTTTTACAATGACATACTTTTTTTTTTATTTTTTATTTATTTATTTTTTGTCGCTCCCCCATTCTCGGAGGAACGACACAGGACCCTGCGCTGTTCTTTTATCTGCTCGGCTCTTTCCCGGGTTAGCTGCCGTTCCCCTACTCGCAGAGGAACGACGCCGTCCCGGGGTTAGCTGCCGGCCCCTCGCCTCCTCGCCTCCTCGCCTCCTCGCCTCCTCGCCTCCTCGCCTCCTCGCCTCCTCGGAGGGGCGGCACCCCCTGCCGCTTTCCCCGCTTCGGCAGAGGAGCGGCACACCACCAGCTGGCTCTCTCGGGGGCTGCTCAGATGTTCCTCAGGTGTTCCCTCAGATGTTCCCTGTGCATGTTGTCTCTCTCCTCCTTTATAGTCCTCTTCCACCAATCCAAACTCTGCTACCCACACGCCGAGCAGGCTGCTCTCCTCCAATCAGTAGCAGGATCAGCTCCTGCAGCTTATCAAACTGATGAGGCAGCCGCGTAGTTGTTTGCTTCTCCCCAGAGCCATATTGTGGGAGAGCAGATGCATAGAATTAGTCCTAGTTCCAGTAATTTAGTCTAGTCTCAGTTGCTCCCCACAATTTTTGCCAGGCAGAGTTAGACAGTGAGAGAGACAGAGACAGAGTTATAGACAGTGAGAGAGAGACAGAGAGAAAGGTCTTCCTTTTCCGTTGGTTCACCCCCCAAATGGCCGCTATGGCCGGCGCGCTGCACCAATCCGAAGCCAGGAGCCAGGTGCTTCCTCCTGGTCTCCCATGCAGGTGCAGGCCCCAAGCACTTGGGCCATCCTCCACTGCCTTCCCGGGCCACAGCAGAGAGCTGGCCTGGAAGAGGAGCAACTGGGACAGAATCCGGCACCCCGACCAGGACTAGAACCCGGTGTGCCAGCGGCACTGCAAGCAGAGGATTAGCCAGGTGAGCCACAGTGCCAGCCATAATGACATACTTTCAATTTACTTTATAAGTACAAGCTTAACCCTCCACGAAATAAAGAATTCAACAAGTGTTAAGTAGAAAAACCACTGTTCCTCAAGAGTGCAGACAAGGGCTACAAACAAAATCAAATCTCAAAATGTTAATTTCTAACATTAATTTTTTTGTATTCTGTATACTAGTTACAAAAATCAGGGGAAACATATATTTGTCTTTTTGGAACTGGTTTATTTTACTAAGCATAATGGTGTTCAGTTATATCATTTTGTTGCAAAAGACAGAATTTCATTTCTTTTTTATGGCTGAGTAGTATTCCATCATATACAAATACCATAGTTTCTTTACCCAGTCATCAGTTGATGAACATCTGGGTTGATTCCATACCTTAGCTATTGTGAGTTAAGCTGCTATAAACATGGGTGTACAGACAACTCTCATATGATGACTTCATCTCCTATAGATAAATTCCCAGGAGTAGAATGGCTGGTCATATGGTAGGTCAATTTTCAGACTTCTGAGGGATCTCCATACTGTCTTCCACAATGGTTGCACCAGTTAACATTCCCACCAGTGTACTAGGGGACCTTCTTCCCCACATCCTTACCAGAATTTTTATTTATTATTATTATTAGATGAGAAACATTCTAACTTGGGTGATGTGAAATACCACTGTGGTTTTTTATTTCCATTTCCCTGATGGCTAGTGATCCTGCGCATCTTTTCATGTGTCTGTTGGCCATTTGTATTTTATCTTTTGAAAAACGCCTCTTCGTATCCTTAGTCCATTTCCTAACAAGATTGCTTATTTTGTTGTTAAGTTTCTTGAGCTCCTTATATATTGGACACTAATTCTTTACTGGATGTATAATTTGCAAACATTTTCTACCATTCTGTCTGTTGTCTCTTTACTTCGTTGAATGTTTCCTTTGCTGTGCAAAAGTGTCTTAGCTTGAACTGTCTAGTTCAATACAAGGTCTAAATACAAGTGTTGTTCAAGAGTTTACCTTCAATCTTCAATGCTTTCTATCCTCCCTAACTAATCACATTTACTCTTTAAATGCGGTATCTAATTTCAGAGTTTACAATCCAAAAAGGAGTTAATCTCATACATGTTAGAGAATAACATTTAAGTTTTATGACCATGTGATCGTGGATATGATGATGATGACAGTGGTAATATAGTAATGACATCATACTAACATACTTAATAATTAATATAAGCAAGGTATTATTCTAAACTTTTTACACATATGAGGCGACTTCAAAAAGTTTGTGAAAAAGTTTAATTAAATGATAAATTTAGGGGTTGGCCTGTGGCATATTAGGTTAAGCCTCCACCTGCGGCACCAGCATCCTATATGTGTGCCTGTTTGAGTCCCAGCTGCTCTATTTCTGATCCAGTTCTCTGCTAACATGCCTGGCAATGCAGTGGAAGATGGCCCAAGTGTTTGGGTCCCTGCACCCACGTTGGAAAACAAGAAAAAGCTCCTGGCTCGTGGCTTTGGACCAGCCCAGCTCAGGCCATTGTAGCCATTTGGGGAGTGAACCAATAGATGGAAGACATCTGTCTCTCCCTCTCTCTCTCCATAACTCTGCCTCTCAAATAAATAAATAAGTTTGTAAAAAGAAAAAAAAAGATAAATTTCTTTTTGATGAAAAAACTTTTGAGGGGCCAGCACCATGGCATTGCAGGCAAAGCTGCCACCTGCAGTACTAGCATCCCATATGGGCATCAGTTCAAGTCTCTGCTGCTCCTCTTCCTATTCAGCTCCCTGCTATGGCCAGGGAAAGTGGTGGAAGATGGCCCAAGCTCTTGGGTCCCTGCACCCATCTGGGAGACCCAGGAAAGCTCCCTGATACTGGCTTCAGATCCATGCAGTTCCAATTGTTAACAGTCATCTGGGGAGTGAACCAGCGGATGGAAGATTCTCTCTCCTTTCTCTCTAACTCTGCCTTTCAAATAAATAAAATAAACCTTAAAAAAAAAAAAAGGAAAAAGACTTTTGAAATCCATGTATACTTTCTTCATAATATGAATTTTCTAAAAACTTTTTGAAGGTCCCTATTATTATCATCCTTAACCTTCATAATAATCCCATGAGGTGTTTACTGATTTTACAGACACAAAAAGAAACAAAGAGTTAATCAACTATGAAGGTTGCCCAATAGTAAGTAGCAAAAATACCAATTGAAAAGACCAGGAATCCAAAATTCAAAATAAACCCTTATATTTATGGTCAGTTTATTTTCAACATGGATGCCACGACAATTCAATGGGCAAAGAACAGTCTTTTCAATAACTGGTACTGGGACAAACAGCTATTCATAAGAAAAACAATGAAGATGACCCAAACCTCACACTACATACAAAAATTAACTTGAAATGAATTACAGATTTAAATGTAAGAGCTAAAACTACAAAACTTTTAGATGAAAATATGAGTAAATATCTCCATGAGCCCTGAGTTATACAATGACTTCCTAGATATGACATCAAAGGCATAAGCAACCAAAGAAAAAATAAACTGGACTACAAACTATATTGAATCTGTTAAAAACTAATTAAAAATAAAAATAAACAAAATAACTAGTTAAAAATTTGAATTTAAAAATTTAATAAATCACCCTTCATCAAAATTAAATATTTTTATGCTTCAAAGGAATAATCAAGAAACTGAAAAAGACAATCAACAGAATGAGAGGAAATATTTGCAAATCATACATCTGATAAAGGACTTGAATCTAGACTATATAAAATTATTACAATTCACCAATTAAAAAAACAATTTTAAAATGAGCAGAGGTCTGGAATAGACATTTCTCCTAAGAAATGGCCAATATGCACATGAAAAGATGCTCTACATAGTTAGTCACTAAGGAAATGCCAATCCAAATCACAACAAGATACCATCTCACACCCACTTAGATGGCTATACTCCAAAGGATGGACAAGAACCAATAAGAATGTAGAGTAACTTGGCCAGCGCCGTGGCTCACTAGGCTATTCCTCCGCCTGCGGCGCCAGCACACCAGGTTCTAGTCCCGGTCAGGGCGCCGGATCCTGTACCGGTTGCCCCTCTTCCAGTCCAGCTCTCTGCTGTGGCCCGGGAGGGCAGTGGAGCATGGCCCAAGTGCTTGGGTCCCTGCACCCGCATGGGAGACCAGGAGGAAGCACCTGGCTCCTGGCTTCAGATCAGCGCAGTGCACCGGCCACAGCGCGCCGGCCGCAGCAGCCATTAAAGGGTGAACCAACGGTAAAGGAAGACCTTTCTCTCTGTCTCTCTCTCTCTCTCTCTCTCACTGTCCATTCTGCCTGAAAAAAAAAAAAAAGAAAAAAGAATGTGGAGTAAATGAAATTCTCATATGCTGCTGAGAGTAATTTAAAATGCTGTAGGTACTTTGGCAAACATTTTGGCAGTTCCTCAAAATGTTAAAGAGTTATCCAGAAATTCCACTCCTACATATAAATCCAAGAGACTTGAAAACATGTTGCAATAAATTTTCACAGCAGCATTATTACTTTTAATAGCCTAAAAGTAGAAATTTACCAAATGTCTACCAACTACTTAGATTTGTTAAATAAAATGTGGTATATCCATTTAATAGAATATGATTTGGCAATAATAAAGTACTCATATATGCTAGAATATAGATGAGCCCTGAACAACAGGACATACTATGCTGAGAGAAAAACTATAAGGCCACATATTGTATGATACCATTTACATGAACCCCAAATAGTCAAAATCACAGAAACATAAAGCAGATTTGTGGCTGCAAGTCTGGAGGGAGGAGAAAACAGAGTGTGACTAGAAAAAGGGTATGGGGTTCCTTTTGGGGGATAATGAAAATGTCCTGGAATTAGATAGTGATAACAGTTGCACAACTGTGTGAATATCCTAAGAAACCTCTGAATTGTATCCTTTAAAGGGTAAACCTGATGGCACATGAAAAAAGCCGTTATAAAAAAGGTATGATCCTAGGGGCTGGCTCTGTAGTAGGTAAAGTCGCCCTCTGTGGTGCTGGCATTCCCACATGGGCGCTAGTTATTAGAGTCTTGGCTGCTCCACTTCCGATCCAGCTCCCTGCTAATGCATCCAAAAAAGCAGCAGCAGGCGTCCGAAGTACTTGCAGCCATTTGGGGAGTGAACCAGCAGATGGAAGATCTCTCTCCCTCTGTAACTCTGCCTTTCAAATAAATAAATAAATAAATCTTAAAAAAAAGGTATAATTGCATAGCACAATGTACTATGCTTAAACAATTTTTTAACATATTTTATAAAGTAGAAGAGAGATCTTTAAAGGTTATCAACATTAAGAAATGATAAATGTTTAATGAAATGGGAATCTTAATTACCCTAATTTGACCATTACATATTAGATACTTGCACCAAATTATCAGTGTGCCCCATAAATATATGCAATTATCATATCAGTCTAAAATAAAATGGAATTAAAAAGATACAGAAAGTATGATAGTTTTTCAGAGAAAGAAATCTAATATATTTTAACCACTGAGATTTCTAATTTACAGAAACAAAGGGTAACCATAAATGCCAATAAATCTGTTCAATGAACCATATTTAAAAGGATGCTTAATCACAAGAAAACACATAAAAGTATAAAAAAGAGAATGCAGAACTATATATAACATATTCTCAAATATGTTACCATATATACACATTATTAACAAAGCACTTATGTGTGCTAAGAGCTTCACATTTAATCCCACAACATATGAAGCACCTATTGTCCTGAGAGACAATATAGCACAGTGGTTAAGAGTACAATCTGGTACTAGCCATCAGAAAAATGCAAATAAAAACCACAAGGAAGGATCACCTCTCCTGGCTTCAACACGGCCCAGCACTGGCAGTTGAGGCCATCTAGGGGGTGAACTGACAGATGGAAGATCTCTCTCTCTCTCTCTGGCCTTATCTCCCTGTCACTCTGTTATTTCAAATAATCACACCTATCTGTAGAGTAATGGTGACTTCTGATAGTAAATATAATGTATTCAAATGAAAAAACCAAACTTTTCCAAGAAAATGTATATTGAAATTACTATAAACACATGATCAAGTGTCCAAGCATTTTGTATGAATGTGGACAGTAATCAACTGCCATGCAGTGACCACCTGTGTAAAAGGTCAGTGACGACTCAAGGAATGGCAGGCAGCCTCTAGAACCAGAGGGCAACCTGGGTAAGAAGCTGGAGGGAAGTGGGTTGGGGAGTGGCACTCAGTCTCACAACCACTGCCAGGGAATAAAATCTGCCACAGACCTGAGCGAGTCTGGAAGTGGATTGCCAAGTTGAGCCTCCAGATGAGGATGCAGACTGGCGAACACCTTGATTACAACTTTGCGAGAACTCAAGCAGAGTATTCAACTAGGCCACGTCCAAAATCATAACCCACAGAAATTGTGAGATAATGCTGTGGCTTAAACATGGGGTGTCCCCTCTGTATTCACGCTGTAATCTGACTGCCACTGTGGCAGTGTGGTGAGGCAGGGCCTTTAAGAGGTGACTAGGTTAAAAGGGCTTAATGCCTTTCACAGGGGACTGAGTTGATTCGAGGGACTGAAGTAGTTACCAACAAGGTAAGCTGTTATAAAGTGAGACTGCCCCTCATATTTTGCCTCTTCCAAACATGTCTGCTTCCCCTCCCAATTTCCACCGTGTTGTAAAGTAGCATGAGGTCCCCAGTGGCTGCAGCCACTGATCTTGGATCTTGCAGCCCCCAGAAATGTGAGTCAAGTGAACATCTTTTCTCCATAAATTACCAGTCTCAGGTATTCTCACAACAGCAGAAAACAGACTAAGACAGAAAACAAGTAGGTAGACATTTTAAGCTACTAAATGGTAATTTCATACATAGGAAACTGATTTTCCTTCTATTCTTTTCTTCACAGAGTATGTTGGCCCCTCCCTATATAGAACCACTTGCTTTCCATTAGATGCCCTCTCCTTTCATCCAATAATTGCTTTGCGGGCAGCTACAACATACCAGCAACTGGCTGGGAGTCAGAAATAAAATAGTAAAGAAATCTATTATGTGGGGCCAGCACTGTGGTGGAGTGGGTTAAGCCTGAGATTCTGGCATCCTATACGGGTGCCAGTTTGAGTCCCAGCTGCTCCACTTCTGATCCAGCTCCCTGCTAATGTGCCTGGGAAAGCAGCAAAGGATGGCCCAAATGCTTGGGCTCCTGCACCCACATAGGAGTTGTGAAAGAAACTCCTGACTCCTGGCTTCGGCCTCTGGGGGAGTGAACCAGCAGATGGAAGATCTCTCCCTCTCTCTGTACCTCTGCCTTTCACATAAATCAATCTTTAAAAAGAAAAGAAATATCTGCCTCTTCTCTCTGTTTCCCCCAGAATGTTTAAGCTGAGAGCCAAAGTACAAATAAAAGAAATGGAGGGGAAAAATGGGCAGGGGAAAGGCACTACAAAGAGTTTGGGACGTTCAGTTTGACCAACAAAGATCTGGGAGGCTGAGACTAGAGAAGAGTTGAGAAAGAAAGGCAGCGGGCAAGTTAGGGCCTGGTGAGCCACGGCTATTTGAACACCACCTAAAGACCACAGGAAACCACTAACGGATTGATTTTAAGCAGGTAAACAGCAAACCCACTCTGACCACGGTGGAAAACTGATCAAAGAGACACCAGAACCCTTCCCAAACACTAACTCCATCCCACCCAGCAAACAGAGCACGTATGCAACTCCACCTTCGAGACTTCCTCAAAGTTTAATGGCTCCTCGCGGTACAGACAAATCCAACCTGAGATCCTCTCCCCCGTGAGGCCCTACTGACATTTCCACTCTCTTCTCACACCTACACATCCGAAGGCCACGATCTTGCCTTCCCCGGCATTCCCATCACTCCTTCCTGCTTGGAACGGCCTTCAGACTTTCACTGCCTTCTCTACCAAGTTAACTTCAACAGACCCCTCCAAACTCAGTCAGGCGGCCCCTTCTGAGAAACCGCCTGATAACATCCATGGACTTAAATACCCTCCCTGGCTCTCTGTACCCCGGGTGGTTTGTCTCCATCCTGCTAGACAGCAAAGCCCTTGAAAGCTACAATCAAGTACCCCAACTTCTAGAGCGGTGTAAAAGCCCCCGAAAGCGGTGCGCCTGCGCACACTCGGGGAACGAACCAGACCCAAGCACACCCTGAGGGGCACCCTGAGACACACAAACGCTCTCAAAACTCAGAGCGCCGGAGCCGCGCTTTCGGGAGTATCGGTTCCCGATCCAAGCTCCTGGATCCCCAGGAAACAAAAACAGAGACGCCACCACCGTTCTCCCCGCCCCGTGCCTGGCCGCGGCCCTAGGGCTCAGCGGAGTCGTGCTTGGTCACCTCGGCCTGCCTCGCCGTTTCCGGACTGCTACCTCCACAGCGACTAAAACTTCGGTCTCCAGAACCGCGGAGCGCGCCACAGGTTAACGCAGCCTACAGCTTCCGGTCTGTTGCTGGGTTACCAGAGCCCCGCCCCACGCCCTTGCGCACATCCGGCGAGCCCCGTGCGCAGGCGCCCGCCCCCGAAGCCGGGCTAGGACTCTGGTGCGCTGATGGTGGTGTCTCTGGTCGGCTTTGGGGTTCCTTGAAGGTTTCAGGGTAAAGCTTCGAAGGGTAGGCATGTAGTATTAGCTGGTGCCTCGAAAATTCACCAGAAGTAAGGTGTTTACAAACTACTTTTCACATATCACATTTGTTTGCTATAACGTCTACTCGTTTACTTAAAAATGTTTCGCCAGAAACCATGCAGTATTCGGTGGGGACTCAAAATAGGCAAGGTTCCTGCCATTAGGAAGCTTACAGCGTAGTGGCAGAGATCTGTCAACCACACGATGTAAAACTGGAACCGACTAGTGCTAAGAAAAAAACACATTAAATAGATACTAAGTTTGTTACTACAGAAATATTTGAATTAGCAAAGTTGAGATGCAAGGATGAGTAAGCCACCAGGGAAGGGAAGAGCATTCCCGCACAGCCAGCTGATGTGCAAAGGCCTGGGGCGAAGTCTAGTGTGTCTGGAGTTTGGTGAACGGGAGGATGGTGTGAGGGAAACTGCCCTAATATGCCAGAGCCCGTACAGACAGAACTATGTAG
Organism: Oryctolagus cuniculus; assembly: GCF_051225735.1. Classification (NCBI taxonomy): domain Eukaryota; kingdom Metazoa; phylum Chordata; class Mammalia; order Lagomorpha; family Leporidae; genus Oryctolagus; species Oryctolagus cuniculus. The sequence continues at coordinate 69,464,574 of NC_142870.1, forward strand.
GTGGTGCCAAGGCTTCTCAAAGCATATCAAAAACAGGTCTAATTTGTTTCAGTACAGCAATTTCCTTTAGCTTCTGGTTTTCTTTTTTATTTTTCTTTAAGATGTTTATTTATTTGAGAGGTAGAGTTACAGACAGAGGGAGAGACAAAGAGAAAGGTCTTCCATCTACACTGCCACAGTGTAGCTGGGCAGATCAGAAGCCAGGAACCAGGAGCTTCCTCCTGGTCTCCCACATGGGTGCAGGAGCCCAAGTGCTTGAGCCATCTTCCACTGCTTTCCCAGGCCATAAGCAGAGAGCTGGACCAGAGGAGGAGCAGCTCGGACACAATCTGGGGCTTTTACGGGATGTTAGCACCACAGGTGGAGGCTTAGCCTAATACACCACAGGGCTGACCCCTAGTTTCTGGTTTTCAACTGATAAAACACACAGGTGTGTGTGTGTGTGTATATATATATATATATATAGAGAGAGAGAGAGAGAGAGAAAGGGATAATAAAATGAATACTTAATTAATCTAAAAGGAGGCAGAAAGAACAAAAAAGGAAACAAAGAATATAGGAGATGAATATAAAGGAAATAGCAAGATGATGGACTCAATCAATTAAATGTAAATAGTCTAATGCCTGATTAAAAGATGTGTCTTGTGAGATTGGGTTTTAAAAATTGCTATCTATAAGAAAATATACCCTTTATGTAAATTTAAAGAAAGTTTAAAGGACAAGGTGGAAAATACATATCATGCTAACACAAGTCCAGAGAAAACAGTAATGGCTTTATAAAGTGGATTTCAGACAAAAGAATATTGCCAAGGAACCATTTAGTCAAAAGGACAAAATAATCCTAAGTAATAGGTATGTACCTGATAACAAACTCAAAAATGAAGCAAAAGCTGATAGTACTGGCATATAAAATGCAAAAGCCCACAATTATACGTAGTTATCCTCTGAATAATTTACAATCCTTGTAGGCAGAAAATTATCAGTTTGAACAATATTAGCCATCTTGACCCGATTGACACATATAGAACACTCCTCCAACAATCAGCAGAATATACTTACTTCTTAAACGTATACAGGATGTTTAGAAGATGGGTAACAACATGGAACAAAACCAAGTTCCAATAAATTCAACAAGTTTCAAATCATAATAAATATAATTCTCTGACCACAATGTACTTAAATTAGAAATCAATAACAGAATGATTCTTCAAAACTCCCTCAAATTAGTTAGGGGAAACACACTTCTAAATAAGCCATTGGTATGTGTCCCTCTCCCCCATAAAATCCATTTGTTGAAACTTAATTTCCAGCATAATAACACTAAAAGGTTGGGTCCTTGGAGTGTAATTATGTCACAAGGTCTCTGCCCATAATGACTGTGACTTGTGCTGTTATAAAGGAGCTTGAGAGACCCTATTTGAGCCTTATGCCCTATTTGTCCACCATGTGAAGCCACAGTAACGAAACACTGAATCTGCTGGTGGCTTGATCTTGTCCTTCCCAACCTCCAGAAATGAGGTGTAAGTGGGGAGGGGGAGAGAATTACTTTTATTCATAAATTATCCAGTCTGAGGGGGTTTTTTAAGGTTTATTTATTTATTTGAAAGAGATAAGGAGGGAGGGAGGGAGGGAGGGAGGGAGAGAGAGTCTTCCACCTACTGTTTCACTCCCCAGATAGCCACAATGGCCAGTGATAGGCCAGGCCTGAAGACAGGAACCAGGAGCTTCATCTGGGTCTCCCACGTGGGTGGCAGGAACCCAAACACTTGGAACATCTTCTGCTGTTTTTCGCAGTCCCTTAGCAGGGAGCTGGATAAGAAGTGGAGCAGCTGAGAAACAAACCAGAGCCCGTATGGGATGTCAGCATCACAGGCAGCAGCCACAATGCCAACACCTGAGGTATATTATTAATGCAGCTTAAACAGACTAAGACAGCCATTAATCAAACAAGAAATCAAGATATAAAATGTGCTTCAAACTGCATAAAAATGAAAATACAATGCACTAAAGTTTATAGAATGTGATTTAGACAATACTTAAGAGATAAACTAATATCACTAAACAACTATATTAGCAAAAAAGAAATAGCTCAAATCAATGACCTTAGCTTCTACCTCTAGAAACTAGAAGAGCAAGTTAAAACCAAAGTAAGCAGAAGAAAATAAATAGTAAAAATCAATGCTGAATCAATGAAATAGAAAAAATGAAAACAGTAGACAAAATTGATAACATTGTTATGAAATGGATATGATTTTTCCCATATCATGTGTAGGAAGCATGGCTCTCAGGGTGGTAATGTGAGAGGTGGTGGACCTTTAAGACAAGGGGCCCAATAAAAGGCTCTTAGGTCATTGAGAGCCTTGCTCTCAGAAGGAATTATGGCAGTCCTCATGGAACCCTAAGTTCCTGCCAAAGCAAGTTGTAAAAATCTAAGCCTGACCCCTGCCCCCAGTCTCTGTTTTTCCATCTTGTGAGTACTCCCTCACTCTCACACTCACTGCCACTGTGCCGTGCCAGCCCTCATGAGGTCTTCACCAGAGTCTAGCTTATGTCTTTGAACCTCCAGAAGGTTAACCAGCCTTGGGTATTTTTGATAGAGACAGAAAGCAAGCTAGTACAGAAATTAATCTTTAAAAAGATAGATTAAATTGATAAACCTCTGACCAATTGCTCAGGAGAAAATTTTCTATAAATTACCAATACCAGGAATGAAAGAGGTGATAATTCCATATTGGATTATCTTTCCAATAGTATGGAATCCTGGGTTGTTTCTTTAGATTTGAAACATGTAGGCAATGATTGGCTTGCTGGAGGTTCACTGCTATATTTTTTGTGAACAACACCTGTTCACAACAGGTGCCGGGTGCAGGGGCCCAAGGATTTGGGCCATCTTCCACTGCTTTCCCAGCAGAGAGCTGGATCAGAAGTGGAGCAGCCAGGACTCTAACCGGTTCCCATATGAATGCCAGCACCAAAGATGGCAGTTTTACCAGCTACGCCACAGCGACAGCCCTCCAGTCATTTCTTATAAAAGTTTATATACCTCAGGCTGGAAACATACAATCAGGCAGATTTTTAGAAAACATAAAGGCTGAGGGGAACAGCATTGTAGTACAGCCTTGTACCACCACACACGATGCCCAAATTCCTTATCAGAGTGCTGGTTTGAATCCTGGCTGCTCAGCTTCCCATCCAGCTTCTTGTTAATGCATCAAGGAAGACAACAGAAGATGGCTGAAGTACTTGAGCCCCTGCCACTATTTGGGAGACCAGGATGGAGTTCTTGGCTGCTGGCTTCAGCCTGGATCAGCCCTGGCCATCGCAGCCATTTTGAAGTGAATCAGCAGATAGAAGCTATCTTTCTCTCTCTCTTTCTCTCTCTCTCTCTCTCTCTCTCTCTGTCACTCTGCCTTTCAAGTAAATAATAAATAAGTTTTTCTATTAAAAAGGCAAATGCAACGACTGGAAATTTGCACCAAGGATATTGTTCAGCCCACCCTAAAACTAGAAAAATCCCACCTGAAAGTGATCAAGGATTCCTTGAAGATTTGCTTCTTGGCCATGCTTCACCTCTAGTTTCTTTTTTTTTCTTTCTTAAAAAAATTCATTTATTTATTTGAAAGGCAGAGAGATAGACTCTTCCATTTGATGGTTCACTCCCTAAATGTCTGCAAAAGGCCCCTTCTGGCCAGAAGCCCGGAACCCAATCAAGTGTTATGTTGTTCACAAGAAATTCATGGCCCCAAAACAATCTCAAGTGCCTTTTTAAAGTTTCCCATTGATGTTGATTTAAGATAGTAATCAATTTGTCTTTATCATAATGAGTAATTTCATGGAGAAATTCAGCTGACATCAATCTGAAATTGCCTTGTGCCACCAAATGGCCATCTTAAGAGTGCCAAGGGTTATCTAGTAAAGGATACATTTTTTCCTTTCTTCATTTCTCAAATCAGGCACTCAAACCTGGTATTGCCATGGCCTCCTTCATTTCATCCAGAAATTAGCCTTTGGAGGGTTAGGTAGTAGCATAACCTTGGTTAGGGGTGCTTGTTTGGCAAAATGGTAGGCTGGAATATTTCCTGTGCATATTATCTCTCTTAGCATGTGCTTCAGTCTTTATAGTAGCCATATCACTAGGAAGTAGGAGTGTGTCTAAAAATGCTTTAACTTGTTCATTTCTGATGGGATTCCAGCAAAAGTGAGAAAATCTTTTCTTTCCAAAGCATCATTTATTGCTCCAGCAGCTCTCAGACACATGTTCACTCTCTGGTCTTTTGTGATAAATTCTACCTCTTGGATTTTACCTCAAGTAGAGGATTATATTTAGGATAAAGCTTAGATAGGGATAACATTCATGATAACTCAGTAATCTCATTTCAGTTTTGAGGTATGAGATATCAACAAAAAATATAAGCTCAATATTCTCAATGAGATTTGCTAATCAATCTGAGCAAGGCATAGAGAGTCCCCTAACTAAAGTAAGACATTCATGACATTCCCTGCTGTTGGTTAGCTCAGGAGAGTTGCAGGATTTTGGGTGTTGCTGCACTGAATTTAGGGTGTTACAGCAGTGAGAAGGTGAGAGCACAGAAAGTCTTAAGAGATTAACGGGGGGGCCAGCACTGTGGTAAAGCCCCTGTTTGCAGCATTGCATCCCGTATGGGCACTGGTTTGAGACCCGGCTGCTCCACTTCCAATCCAGCTTTCTGCTATGGCCTGGGAAAACAGTAGAAGATGGCCCAAGACCCGGAAGAAACTCCTGGCTCCTGGCTTCAGATCGGCGCAGCTCCAGCCATTGCAGCCAGTTAGGGAGTGAACCAGCAGATGGAAGACCCCTCTCTCTCTGCCTCTCCTTCTCTCTCTGTGTAACTTTCAAGTAAATAAATAAATCTTTAAAAAAATAAAAAGAGCAGATACAACTTAATTATAAAGAGAGCCTTTTGAAACCTCAAGAGATATATTTCCTCTGGGGTGCATTTAATATTACAGTTCCACTTATATAGATATCTCTCCCTACTAAACTTGTTGTGTTGTCACAGAGCAGGAAGGAATGTTTTCCAATAAAGGGTGAAAGGTTTATAGTTAAGGGCTGGGAGATAGGAGGAAATCTGTGGTTATCAGAAATAGCTACCACACCTGTGTTATGTTTAGCACCAGGAAGAATTGGAACAAAGATGACAGGGTTTAATGCAGAAAGATTAGTATTGTTAGAAGGTATTTTCTTGTGGGTGGGAAGGAGGGAGAGAAGGAGAGTGGAAAAGAATATTATTATGTTCTTAGAATTGTATCTACAAAGAACATTGAATCTGTTAAAAACTAAGAATTTTAAAAATTAAAAAAGGTATTTTCTCATCTATCCAAAAGATCTCTTATAATTAGATTTTCTTTGCTTGTTTGCATGATTAGTCCAACTTTTACTAGAAATGTTTCAGTATGTCTCTTTTGATACATTGCCCTACTTTCCTGGGTTGTATAGTTCTTTTTTTTTTAATTTTTGTTATCTTTTTGACTCTCAAGTTTACTGTAAAAAGAGGAATTCCTTACACCCCTTTCTGGCTCTATGCTGTCAGGTTTTGCCTCCCAGGATTTAGCATCTGAGGCTCCAACCAACATGTGCATAAGCTACATATCTCTGAGTTACATGCTCTCAAAATAATTCCAAATCCTCTATGAATATTTGCATTTCTGTTTTTGGTTTAGGAAAATCTTAATTACAGCTTTAATTCCTATCAGGTATAATGCTTAAATTCTACAGTCACTTGCATATGTCATTCATGGGAGGGATGGATCCTTAGAGGTGAATGACATTGGGAATTTTAGAAGAGTTGTCAGGAAAAGGTAGGGGGGCAACTAATAAGGGCACTGGTTTGAGTTCCAGCTGCTCCATTTCAGATCTAGCTCCCCACTGATGTACCTAGAAAAGCAGCAAGATGCCTGAATGCTTGGGCCCTATACCCATATGGGAGAACCAGAGTTTCAGGTTCCTGACTTTGTCCTGGCTAGCCATTGGGGCCATTTGGGGAGTGAACAAGAGGATGGAAGATTTTCTCTCTCTGTCTTTCCATCTTTCTCTGTCTGCCTTTGAAATATATAACTCTTTAAGAAAAAAAAAAAAAGAGCAGTGTGGTGGGGGCAGAGGGTTCTAGAAAAGAGAAGATGAAGGAGATGCAGGAGAGAGATCAGAAAGATAAAAGGGATGAAGCAGAACTGGATGGAGAGATCCAACCAGAGAACAAGAAGAGATGGGATTTACTGTGGAAGTGAACTGATATTGGTGTTTGCTTTTCGAATTGCTTATTAGTTTTCACCAAAGAACTGTACATTGAAGCAATTTTTAAGTCAAAATTTCATTTGGAGGCTTCTGAACACCAATCAAAAAATGTTACCCACTAAGTGTGAAAAATCATAATTCCTTTCCTTCCTAAGGTGCCTTTTCAGTAAATAATTTTACTCAAGTTCTGTGTTCCTCATAGTAGCTATTGAAAGCTCAAATCATATTTGGTTATGTTATGTCCTTTAGTGAGACAGACACAAGAATTAGAATCACAACAAGCATATATATCAAAAGAAGGGGTTCTACCTAGAGGAGAATGATTGAACTTAGACAATCACATGAGAGCTGGCAACAGTTGGTTGAAAGTGAAGTGCATGCTCTTTGCATATTGAGCCCCCAAAGTGAGGGTTAGCTGCCTCCTATCGCTCCTCCGCTCACGGAGGAGCGGCACCGGACCGGACGCTGTTATTCCCTTTCCGTCGGTTTTTTCTACAGTAAAGCAAGCACAAGTAAAGAGAAGAAGGAAACAACAAGCCTCCCAGCGAACTCTCCAACCGACTCTCCACCAGGCCGGAGACAGTAATTGTCCCAGAAAGTGCACCAATCCGTGCTCCGCTGCCCGCGTGCTGAGCACGCTGCTTTCTTCCAATCAGAGGTAGGATCAGCTCCTGCAGCTTAGTCAAATTGATGAAGCAGCTGTGTAAAATTTGTTTACTCCCTCTCAGCGCCATGCTGTGGGAGGCGGGCCCTGTTTCCCACACCTCCAAATGCAGACCTGGGAACCTCATCCCATGACAGGTGGAACAATAAAGAAAATGCTTCCTGTGGATCAAAGCCAAACTCTCAGAGCAAACACGCAGATGGAAGGATAATCTTATCAGGTTCTATTGGTGATTGTCGGCAAAGCTGGTCTGAATGAATGCCAGTCAAATGAGACCCACACTGGGCAGTGAGGCCAGCTCAGATGAAAGGCTTGGGAGACCTGTTCCTGTGGACTTCTCCGTGATAACACTTGCAGACAACACAAAACACAGCAAAATAAATAAATAAGCAGACCAAAAAGAAATGGCAAACCAAACCAAAGATGCCAAACAACAGGACCTGATAACAAAACCTAGATACCAAAATGAGACTGGATAGCCAAAGAAGTCAAAAAATAAGTGAGAGCAGAGGTCGGATGCAGTGCTGACCTCACACATCAGTGAACACCTCAGCAAATTACATGCCGTGAGGCACAAGGGGCCTGGCAGGTACCATATGTGGTAAAGAATTGGGGGCACAATAAGACAGGCAGTTCAGACAGTATCTCTGTGGAACCTTGGAAAATATGAAAATAAGTAAATGAATAAGTTAAAATTAACAGAAGCTATGTATTCAGAGCGTGCTGCATAGCAAGGGAGTCAGCCTCATTAATCGTGTTTAGCAAGACTGACAGGTAAGCAGAGGAGTAAGAAAGCTTTATGGTGAAAAAAGGAAAGTTTTAGGTCTGCTCTGATTGGGTTTTGGTGTGAGGAAGCTGAAGGCAGGCTAACTAGAAGCAGGGGATTTTATGTTTGAGGAATACACTGTTTCCTCTGGTGGATTCTGAGATAGAAGCAGGGGCAAACACTGGGGAAGTTGCCTCACTGAGCTGTTCCCAGTTCTACTGTGCATCTGATTCCCTGAGCTGATTGCAGCAGAGCTCAGAGCTGGTGGCTCAGAGTCTGCCACTGCATATTTAGTCTGAGCAAACCCCCTGTGTGAATATTCAGTCTCTCATGGTGGAGTCTGGACATTGCAGGTACTGAAATCACTTGCTAAATGGGCTATATTTTACTTTTTACTTTTAAGCTATTGAACTAGCAGACATACAATAACCATTACTGCTCATATAATACTTTAAACTTTTTAATATGCTTCCATATACATCCTTTCCCCTTTTATCCTTAGAGCAATTTTGTGATACTTAGAAGTTAATTACCCAAGATCACTCAATGAATCTGGGCTCAAGTCAGAGTTAAATGTTAGTACAGAGTGATCTGGAACACCATTTAAGTATAACTCAGGTTGTTTGGGATAGCTATCACCTTTAATGGCTTTACAATAAGTGTTTTTGGTTTCATATTCTGAGAAAGGATCTGCTCCAATTTCTTGGCATAAAGTTAGGATAAAACTTTGAAGGAACGGCAATGACTCCCTTCAAATACCTACAAGGCTGTCATGTGGAAGACAGATTAGGCTTATTTCTGTGGCTTCAGAGGGCCAAATTAGTACGACCGAGTGGAAGAAAGGCAGATTTCAACTTAAGAATGTAAAACATCTTTCTAATGATGAGGCACTTGCTCCCAAAAGATTTGCCTTGTGTAAGAGTCACTTTCTCATCTCACAGCAGGTTTAAATCGGCCTCCGTGATCATGCATCTCAAGGTGGTAGTTAAATTGACCACACCAGCGCATCTCAACAGCCTTGATAAATTCCAAGTTTATGAAATTTTGTTGAACATTGAAAAGAGATATAGATATTTTAATACTGTAGTTTATTATTTATTTATTTATTTATTTATTTATTTGACAGGCAGAGTGGACAGTGAGAGAGTGAGACAGAGAGAAAGGTCTTCCTTTTGCCATTGGTTCACCCTCCAATGGCCGCCACGGCTGGTGCGCTGCAGCCAGCACGCCGCGCTGATCCGATGGCAGGAGCCAGGTGCTTCTCCTGGTCTCCATGGGGTGCAGGGCCCAAGCACTTGGGCCATCCTCCACTGCACTCCCTGGCCACAGCAGAGAGCTGGCCTGGAAGAGGGGCAACCGGGACAGAATCCAGCGCCCCGACCGGGACTAGGAGCTGGTGTGCCGGCGCTGCAAGGTGGAGGATTAGCCTAGTGAGCCGCAGCGCCGGCCCAATACTGTAGTTTAAAGTCATTGACATTCTGGATGAAATCATTGTGTTTCTCATAAACAGTGAATTATATTTTAAGTTTTACCCCTGAGTCTTCTTTAACATAGTATTTTTGTTCATATTATGGTAAACAGCATGTTTTTAAAAAATGAAATTGTCCCAATAAGGAGTGGTTAATTCAATCTTCCATCAGTGTTTTCTTTTAAAAAATATTTATTTGTTTGAAAGTCAGAGTTACAGAGGAGGAGAGGCAGAGGCAGAGAGAGAGAAAGAGTGAGCGAGCGAGCTTCCATCTAGTGGTTCACTCCCCAAATGGCTGCAATGGTCAGGGCTGGGCAGGCCAAAGCCAGGAGATAGGAGCTTCTTCCAGGTCTCCCACAGGGGTGCAGGGGCCAAAGCACTTGGGCCATCTTCTGCTGGTTTCCCAGGTGTAAGAGTAGGGAGCTGGATCAGACTTGGCGCCCATATGGGATGCTGGTGCTGCAGGTGACAACTTTACTCACCACCACAGTGCATGCCACATTATTATTTTCTGAGTGCACAGTATACTTTATATGGTATGTACTGCATTCATTTTCGATGTCTTGATAAATTGTAGGAATTCAATGAAGTAAACAAATAAAAACCTACCTTCTTTTAAATGGTAAATACCAAAGGATTTAATCTATAATCTTTAATCTTTGAACAAGATTTAAGATTTTCTGGGGCTGGGCAGGGGCAAAGCTGGAGCCAGAAACTCAATCCAGGTCTCTCACTTGGGTGGCAGGGACCCAACTACTTGAGCCATCATGGCTACCTCCCGGGGTCTGCATTAGTAGGAAGCTGGAATCAGAAGCATAGCCAGAAGCAAACCCAAACATCCTGAGCTGAGACACTGCCATCTTAGCTACAGGTTAAAGCCTTGCCTCTGTTGCTTCTTTTTCATATGCTCTTTCAGGTTGAACATGATTACATTCTCTTCTAGTTTACAAATAACTTGAGGCTGAAACAGCAAGGCTTCTTAACACCAGGACTACCCACGGATTCTCTTTTCATTCCACTCCTTTCCTGCCTCCTTAACTCTTTAATTCCAGGCTTTTTTTTTTTTTGCCAGAGGGTCTTCCCCTCTACCCCCACCCCCGTGGGTTTCTGTCTTCTCAGAGTCGGGAAGAAGTCATGGCAGAGGTATAGGGTGCGAACAAATGCCTTCTGCGGAAATCTAGTCACTGAACGGTCTTCGACAACTTCCAGGAGGGAACCTCAGGTGCTGCTGTAAACTGTCCTCTTTGTCGTGTCTATTTTTTTATGACTGTACATATTTACATACAGACACATATGGCAAGGGAGAGAGAAAGCGGTGACGTGAGGATCTTCTTGGAGAACAGAAGGTAACAAGGAAATGAGAAGGGGTTCTGCTAGAGGAGGGAGAACAGGAAGGGTCGCTCTCCCGAATCGCAGGAGCTCGCTGCAGGCAGCTAGCTACATGGAAAGGGGGACTCCTGCACCCCGCGGGGCCCCGGGTCCCGTGCTTGCTATTTCTCCACCTGCAGACCGGGCTCACGTTCCTATCAAACAGACCGCATTTCCTCCTGAATGGCCGGTCGGGCCGATTCTTCTGGACTAGTAGAGATTCTCTTTTCATTTCTCCAGTGCGTTTTCTGTAGCTGCTGCTTGCTGTTCAGGGTGAGAGAGAGGAGATCGGTCGAAATTCTGGGTGGGTAAGTGGGGGATTCTTGGCGATGAGCAAGCGGGGATTTAGAAGCGGGAGCGGAAAGCAGCAGCCCCCCGCCCCCACCCTGTCGGTCCCCCTTACTCTCCACCCCTGACCTCCCGCGGAGACCCCAGGCGGCAGCATCAATATTTCATCGGCCCTTTGCCAGCGCTCTGCCAGCACTCGCCTGTGGGGCTCGCCAGGCAGCGTCCTCGCTTCGCTGAAGCCGGCGTGCAGCCCCGCACCGAGCTTTGGGAGGACCGGCTCTGCGCTCGTCCGCTGCCCGGGGTGGCTCTGCTTCGAGGCTCGGGCGCAGCGCCCACCATGCGCGGCTGCCAGTGGCTCGCGCTGCTCTGCGCTCTGCCCTGGCTCCTGCGGGCGGCCGCGAAGCCCCGCATGCCAGCCAGAGACCCTGCCAGAGGCGCGGACTTCGATCACGTCTACAGTGGGGTGGTGAGCCTCAGCACCGAGAACATCTACTCTTTCAACTACACCAGCCAGCCCGGCCAGGTAAGACGCTCGCAGCCCCCGCTGCACTTCCAGAACTTGCCAGATCTCAGAGCCCCGGGGCTGCTTTGGGCTCCCCTGGGAATGGACCTCGGGGGACCTCAGGCACCCTTGTTCTCACCCTCCTGCCAAGGCATCGCCGCGCTGCCCGAGCTGCCGCAGCCAGCCTCGGGGACAGCCCCGCTTCACCTCGCGCTCCCCCGGCCTGATCGCGGGCATTTCTGAGCTTTGCAGAGGCTCTGGTTCCCCGCACCTTCTGCGGGTCCTAGCGCCCTGCTGGGTCTTCGTCCAGGAAAGTCCGGATTTCTAGGGTTGCTGGAGGGCGGGGAAGGGCGCACCTCGGCTCATAATGCCTGCGGGGGAGGAACCTCCTCCCGCTTTAAGGATGCGGGCAGACCCTTCTTTCGTCTGGTAGCTGCTCGGAATCTAAAATGGAAATCGTGTGAGAATGGACGGAAGCTGCGGAACCTGTGTGTGTTCGAGTCACTTCCTGTGTTTCTGTGCCATTGTCACACGTAGTCCTCGTAGAAGCCAGAAGACCTGGTCAAAGACGTGGGAACTGGAGCCGTCAGCCGATCTGTCGAGGTTCTGATGCTAAATAAGGGTGGGTAAAGGTGTGAAAGTTCTACACCTGTTTCTGACGAGCCAAAGAGGAAATGTTCCAGTCACTGTGTCTGATTATATAATTTTTTTAAAAAAATGCATATAGTTTGCTGTTTCCCCCTCAATACGGCGTCCTCTGGGTCATGGAAAATAAAAAGAGAAAGCCCCCCAGTCCCCCCCCCCCCCCCCGTGTACCTGCCGCGGGATCTTCTCATGTTAATGTGTCCATGCATAGCTTATGGTGACTGCATCCCTCGTGCCTCTGTGAACTCCAGGCAAAATGTTGGGTACTACCCTATGCCTCCCTCTCTGATTCCCACTGAGGAGCACAACTCCAAGTCCTCATAGCTTCGGATGCTTGAAGAGGCTTGTCTGGAGCAGTGGGGACCAAAGTGCCTATCACTGTCCCCAAGATATCTTCCAGCTGGTCCGACAAAGTCCTGAGTGCCCCATCTCCAGTCTGAACCTAAATCCTAGGGCACTGTCGCCATGGCAGCATGGCCCTCACTGTCTGTCCTCCAGTAACCTGTAGGTTGTTTGTCTTGTAGTGACAAAGAAGCTGTGGGCAGTGCTGTTCCAAGGTAGACAAGTGGAAGGGGCAGTTTTGCTGAGCCCCACATAACCAACCTCTTCCTAGCCAGATACTCACGAGCTGGCTGACATATTGCACCTAAGTTGGGTGCCTCGCTCTGCCTGTGACTGGCTGGGAACAGATCATGGTCTGAAAAACTCTGGGACCTCTGGAGGGTAGTATCAGTTTGCCCCTAAATCATTGGTAAATTACCTGTGCAAAGTAACTCCTGACATCAGAGGATACTATCTCTTGCCATTCTGCTCAGAGATAAACTGGTTGCTTTTTAAAAGTGTTTTGTCTTTTCTTGGTTAGTACTGTGTGAGTTCCTTGATCACAGGTTAGGCTATTCTCAGTAGAGGTCTTTACTTTAATCAACCTTGAGGTGGGGCATAGTCGTGTGCTGTTGAATGCAGATGACATGTTATGAGATTTGTCAATGTTTTTGCCAAAATGAGCCAGAAAATGAGGAAAGGTCAAAGAATTTTTAAGATGAAGTTAAATATAATATATATATGCTGTTTTCAACTTAATAGATTGAAAAATGTAGGTTCATTTCAGATAAAAGCATAACCATTTTTTCATCAATCAAGGTTGTTTTTCAAAAACAAAAAAATTTTTTCTAGTGTGCCCTTTCTATTTTGCCTATATGTGTGTTGAATGGTCTTCGTTTTATGAGAAAATAGTGATAAATAGTTTTAAAATATATTTGCATAGCACATAAAAAATTGTTCGTTAAAATGTTGCTATCCTAAGGGTGGGTCTTTGGCCAAGAGGTTAAGATGCAGGTTAGGATGCCTGCATCCAATATCAGAGTGCCTGGGTCCGACTCCTTGCTCTGCCTCCTAATTCCAGCTTTCTGCTCATGCAGACAGTGGCAGGCAGCTGTGATCACTCAAGGAGACCTGGATTGGCAGGCAGTTGGGAAGTGACCCAACAAATGGGAGCTCTCTCTTGTGCTCTGTCTTCTCTCTCTCTCTCTCTCTCTCTCTCTGTGTGTGTGTGTGTGTGTGTGTGTGTGTGTCACTATGTATCTGCCTCTCAGGTAAATTTTTAAACATTTTTAAATGTCACTAGTTTGTGAAATACAAAGTTTGGAACCATGAGACCAACAAATAGCAAGTATTTTAATTCATCTAATGCCAGGATGCACACATATAAACCAGATGTCCTCAACTCTTACAGCTTTCTGGGACAGACCTTAAATATGTAAATAGTGGAACCCCAGAAAATATCTTCCTTCCTCTCCAACCAATTTTCCTGTTGATTTCTACCAAGATAGCACTTTCCTAAGCTGTCTGTCCACACCATTACTCCAGTGTCTATTGATGGCCTCCTCTCTTCCTGATCTTTTTCACTCTCTGATGGATACCACAGCCCCTCTTTTCACTGTCATGAACACAAGACTGTTGGATGTAGCAGATTTTTTTTTTTTTTTTTTGACAGGCAGAGTGGACAGTGAGAGAGAGAGACAGAGAGAGAAAGGTCTTCCTTTGCCGTTGGTTCACCCTCCAATGGCCGCCGCTGCAGCCGGCGCACCGCGCTGATCCTGGCAGGAGCCAGGAGCCAGGTGCTTTTCCTGGTCTCCCATGGGGTGCAGGGCCCAAGCACCTGGGCCATCCTCCACTGCACTCCCTGGCCATAGCAGAGAGCTGGCCTGGAAGAGGGGCAACCGGGACAGAATCCGGCGCCCCAACCGGGACTAGAACCCGGTGTGCCGGCGCCGCAAGGTGGAGGATTAGCCTATTGAGCCACGGCGCCGGCTGGATGTAGCAGATTTTACTGAAGCTTTGGAATAACAAAGAAATCACAGCATAGGATAAGTAATAGATTACTGTGCAACAGTATCCTAACCATGTACCAGCTACCCGTAACTGGGTGGATTTCAAAGAATTGGGACTTACCTCCATCTGCTTGGGGACTCCCTTATCCCCACCTTAAAATGCTGGCCTCTGCCCTCTACGTGTTTTTTATTCTTTCATGTTGAGAAATATTTGCCTCCATTGCCAGAACCTTCCTCAAAGAATCATGCTAAATAAAGATCTATGAGCCTAGAACTACGCTCTGCAGAGCAGAAGCTTGGATGGGATTGTTTTTCCTGCAACCTAAGTGAAGTCTTGGTCAGGCAGGGCTCCCTTCCTTGTGATGTCATTTCTCACCACCCCTCTTCAGAACAACAAAAAATTTAGGTTGGGGGGAAGGGGTGTCCAGTGTTTTGAGCTTTAATCTTTTTTCCCTTCCTCTTCATCATTTTTGTTGGCCATCATTTTTCCTTTGCTTGGAGGAGAAAGTGTATTCTCACTGAGGCTCTGGTGAAGTGTGTGCTGTTAATCTCTGCTGTTATCACTGCACTTCCCATATCCAGCACTGTCCTGGAGAACCATTTCACCAAGCTAATGTCATGCTAAGCTCTTTGGATTCAGCACCAGGAAAAGTCTCATATGCCTTCCAGGCATAGAGCAATGTAAATATGAACTTGTCATTTAAAGAAACTGCTGAAAGAATGGAGTGACTGGTTTAAAGAAGAGTAATGAAACTAATGATTGAAGGTACAGGTTAGTTGAGATCATGGTACATTTCATTTTTCCAGAAGAAAAGTGTCTGAAGAGATCCTTTAAGGAAGTTGGGATTATACTAGACAAACAGGAGTGTTCTGTAACCGCAGGGCCCAGCCAAACTGGAAGGAAATCACTTTGTAGAAAAGTCACCAAGGATATATTTGACCTGGATCAAAGGCAAAATGCAGGTTTACTGGGGAATGAAAGTGCTATTGTAGAGACAGGTGGTGGCAACGGTCAGACGTTTCTATTTGAGTTGGATGATGATAAGAGCCCCTTAAATAAAAATCTAACCACTGTGCAACAGGCTGGCTTCTCTGAGCTTTTGCATAACAGACTTCAGTGTTTGCCCAAGATTTTTGAATTTCAAGTTTCCCTGGAGGCATTTATTTTCTTGTTTATTAAATCAAGGTATTTGTCTTATAATGACATATACTTTTCCATACCCAAGGAACTTTATTAAGATCAATAAGTAGTTATATATCTAGAACTAGTTACACCAGCCTCTTGGATCCTAATTCAAGAAGCTTACCCAGTCTTCATGAGCAATGGAATATACATTTGACCTTCTAGTGGTAACTTCCAGCTGCACAGAATCAGCCCTGTGATCCGTGGGTTTTCTACCCATGGATCCAACCATCTGCAGTTTGGAAACATTTAGAAAAAAATTGTATCTGGGGTGAACATGTCTACACATTTTATCTTGTTGCTGTTACCCAAATAAGACAGTATAGCAACCATTTATATTATATTAGGTATTATATATAATTTGGAATGATCAAAAGTATATCAGAGGATGGGCAGAGGCTATATGCAAATACCATGCCATTTTATAGAAGGGAATTGAGTATCTGAAGATTTTGATACCCACAGGGGGTCCTGGACCCAAATCCCAATGGATATAATGGACGACTGAACTGTACGTTACTAGTCCTATAGAAAAATTAAGCGCTTTGATATGATAAACTCACTCTCTCCATCTCATAGAGGGAGTGCTTGCTCTTTGTGTTCTGGGCCAGGAAGCCTGCTCTGCTGTCCTCCCACATTCTTTTCCTGAACTGGAACAGAGCTTGTTGAAGGAAAGACTCATGGCTTCAATGCATTATCTGGATGATTGGTCAGTGTCTCATTCCTCTTGAGAAGCTATAACAGGATACTATTGGCAGACCGAGTGTCTGGTGAAAACCTGCTTCTCACTGGGTCCTCGCAGGGCCGAGAAAAAAGACAATCAAGATCCCTCACGAAACCTTTTGTAAGTACAATGTGTTTCTGAGCTTTCCATCACTATAATGAAATACCCGAGGCAGCTTTACCTAAGGAGAGGTTTGTTTAGCTCATAGTTTTGGAGGCTGAAAGTCTGAACAACTTAGCACAGGCTCTTGTAAGTGCCCCGTAGTAAAAGTCAGACTATCTGTGGGAGGAAAAAGAACATTCTGGGAAACAGAAGCCAGAGAGCAACTTGAGGCAAGCTCAGACTTTTATGGCAACCCTCTCAAAAGAACTAGTTAGGGTACCGTGGCAGCACCCCCAATGAACCAAGGACCTACCACAAAGCCCCTCTTCTTTAAGGTTCCACCCACCTCCCAACATGCCACACAGGAGCAAGCTCCTAATACTTGAACTTTTGGGGGACATCGTTAAACCATATCCAAACCATAGCCAGCACCAATCCCACCATGACAGTTCTACTCAGGTAATCTATTTCTCTTCCAGAGAGCCCATTTCCAAATACCAGGCTCCAACATGCAGATTTTTGAAGAGACAGAAGTGTTCAGTCCATAGGAATCACTTTCCACATTTTTCTCCATGGCTCTCAAAGCAGAGCATCAACAGACCACAGGCTATTTAGGAACTGACCTTACTCCAGTTACAGAGGTAACATGGTAGAGGGGTCTACCTTCTGCCTACCCAGACCTGATGTCACATGCTAAATTGTATAATGGATTCTGTAAGTCTGTCCAACATGGAATCCACTAGCCATGTGTTTGGAGGTGATTAATCTGAATTTGGCTGTACTGTTAAGTGTAGAAGAATACTAGATTTTGATAATTGCATGAAAAATGAAAATGTGTTATTAATATTTTGTACTCATCTTTAAATGATCACATTTTCAGATATAGTAAATAAGCTATCTCCATAAAATTAACTTCATGTCTTATTTTTTAGTGTAGCTACTAGCAAATAGAAAACATGTATGTGGCTCACATTTTGTTTTTATTAGACAACGTTACTTCATTTACTGCAAAACTTTAGAAAAGTCATATGCCCCAGATGCAGGTTTGTTGGAGGAAATAAAGCTTGAAAGGATCCTAACAACTAGGCAGTGATAAGATGCATGGAAACAAAGGGTAAAGGCATTTCAGATAAGGAAAAATATGTTTTTGGCAGGACTGCATTAAAGGTGATGTATTTTTCCCCTATGAGGCTTATATATCTGATTGTCTTTTTCTGATGATAACCACTGCTGATCATCATTATGTAGTTCCATAAATTCATTAGGAGAAATAAGAGAATTATATTTTAATTTAATCATTTATTTTTCTATATTATGAGTTGGAATACTTCTATGATGAGAAACTTCTCATTAGATACCTCAAGCTATTGTTTGGAAAGGAAATATGGAATAAGTGCTTCATCTTTTTAAAGATTTTATTTATTTATTCAAAAGTCAGAGAGATACACCGAGAGAAGAGAGGCAGAGAGAGAGAGAGAGGTCTTCCATCCGCTTGTTCACTTCCCAATTGGCTGCAATGGCTGGAGCTGCGCCAATCCAAAGCCAGGAGCCAGAAGCTTCTTCCGGGTCTCCCAAGTGAGTGCAGGGGCCCAAGGACTTGGGTCGTCTTCTACTGCTTTCCCAGGCCATAGCAGAGAGCTGGATCAGGAGAGGAGCAGCCAGAACTAGAACCAGCGCCCATATGGGATGCCGGTGCTTCAGGCCAGGGCATTAACCTGCTGTGCCATAGTGCTGGCCCCAAGTGCTTCATTCTTGACCAGATATTTGTATTTACCAATCACAAAGTGGTGAGCTGGTTTCCTAAAGTCTTAAATGATGATCAGTAAGATTTTATTCAGTATAATCATGGCTAATTGATTCAGATACTTTTCATGTATTTCAGTCTATTGCTATTACCATCCCTGTTTAAGTTCAAATTGTTCATCTTTGACCAGTGAAAGTCAATTCAAGTTGGCTCCTGATCTCTTTTGATAAAACCCAAATGCTTTTGTTTTTTTAAAAATGGATTTGCTTGTTTATTTGAAAGGGAGAGGGTGAGAGAGAGAGATCTTTCATTCACTGGTTCACTCCCCAAGTAGCTACAACAGCTGTGGTTGGGGCTGCACCAGGCCAAATCCAGGAGCCAAGAACTCTATCCAGGTTTCTCACATGGGTGGCAGGGTCCCAAGTACTTGAGTCATCTTCCTGCGCTTTCCCAGGCACATTAGCAGGGATCTGGATGGGAAGCAGAGCAGCCAGGACTCAACCGGTACTCTGATGTGGGACGCCAGTATCACAAACTGCACCACAATGCCAGCCCCAACCCGCATGGGTTTTTGACAGCCTCCTGTTTCCAACCTACAGTCAACCATTTCTCCAGAAAAGTCAGGTTTCTTTGAGGAAGAAATAGTTTTGGGGGAACCAGAGTTGGGAACCAGAGGTCTTTATTGATGATGGGTTGGTAATTTTTTCTAACCCTTTTCAGTGGACAGAGCTAAGGAATTATATATAAGGAATCATTATATCATGATTTCCCAGTATTATTTCCCATTGAAATTCAGGAATAGAGGGGTTTTACTTAACCTTATTGATACTGTGTGTATACAGCTGTCCCTCGGTATCCACATGGGCTTGATTTCAGGGTCTCCCATGGATACCAAAATCTGTAGATGATCAAATCTCTTCTATACAATGGCATGGTATTTGCACAAAACTTATGACATTCTCCCATATATTTATATCATCCCTATATTACTTTAATACCTAATACAATGTAAAACTATGCAAATAATTATTGCGCTGTTATTATTTAGGGAATAATGATGGGGGAAACACTGTACATGCTCAACACAGATTCAATTCTTTTTTCCCCAAATATTTTCCATGCATAATTGGTTGAATCCTTGAATCCACTTGTGCAGAACCCACAGATACTAAGCACCTACTGTATCTCTCTTCTCTCATGCCAAACATCTGTGTTCTTGACTAGATCAACTTAGTTATTCATTTGATTTTTCCCACAATATTCATTGTTTTGAATAACAATGCTATTATCACCAACAACACTTTTCCTGGAAACAGTTTAAGATCCTCAGAATTTTTAAATTATTTATTTATTTTGCTTATTTGAATAGCAGACAGAGAGAGACAGACAGACACACAGAGATCTTCCATCTGCTAGTTCATTTCCCAAATGCCTGCACCAGTTAGAGCTGGGCCAGGCTGAGCCAGAAGCCTGGAACTCGGTCTCCCACATTGGGTGGCAGAGACTCAAGTACTTGAAACATCACCTGCTGCCTCCCAGGGTGCTCTTTAGCAAGAAGCTGGAATTGGAAGCAGAACTAGGACTCGAACCCAGGCATTCCAATATGGCATATGAGCATCCCAAGAAGCTGTGCCAAAACATCCTTCTTTAAGACTTATTTTTTCATTTTCTTGTAACCTTAGAGTATATTTCATCGTCATGACTGTGAGTCAAATTACTGTGCTTTAAAGTAGTGTAGCAATGGCTGGCACTATAGTGCAGTGGGTTAAAGACCCAGGCTGCGGTGCCAGCATCCCATATGGGCACTGGTTTGAGTCCTGGCTGCTCTATTTCCCATCCAGTTTCCTGCTAATGTGCCTGGGAAAGCAGTGGAAGATAACTCAAGTGCCTGGGCCCCTGTACCCACATGGAAGACCCAGAAGAAGCTCCTGGCTCCTGGCTTTAGCTTGGCCCAGCCCTGGTCATTGTGGCCATTTGGAGAGTGAACCAGAAGATGGAAGACCTCTCTCTCTCTCTCTCTACCTCACTTTCTAACTATACCTTTCAAATAAATAAAAATAAATTAAAAATAAATGGAGTAATTAGCATTTCTTTTAATGCAGCTATGCAATCAATTTGTTATGTTCATTCTTTTCATTTTACTTATGATTTTTAGGGATTGCTTCTTAATTATGTTTGAGAATTAAAAACAAAAACCTACAAACATGGTACATTCAAAAAAGAACTTCTATTCTTATTCTCTGCTCTGACTCCCTCCCTGTCTCTCTCTACTGGTAACCATTTAAAAATGTATGGTCACAGGCTGGTGTTTTGGTATAGCAGGTAAAGCTGCTGCCTGCAACACAGGCCTCCCGTATGGGTGCTGGTTCCTGTTCTGGCTGCTCCACTTCCAATCCAGCTCCCTGCTAGTGACCTTGGAAAAGCAACAGAGAATGGCCCAAGTACTTAGGTCTCTGCCACCCACGTGGAAGACCCAGATAAAGCTCCTGGCTCCTGATTTTGGCCTGACCCACCCCTGGCCTTTGTGGTCATCTAGGGAGTGAACCAGAAGATCAAAGATTCTCTCTCTCTCTCTCTCTCTCTCTCCATTGCTCTATAATTGACTTTCAAATAAATAGGTAGACTTTTAAAAAAAATTTAAACCAACATTTATGTGTTTATTCTAATGGGTTCCTCTTTACTAGTCATTTAATTAATGCCCTTAGTCTGCTGTATTTTTGTCTGTTGCCTATTCTCAGTGGTGAGCAACCTTGAAAGTAGCTGATATGCTCTTCTCCCTCCATTTCTTCAACCTCAATAAGAAATTTATGAACTCTACCTTTCATACTTCCACTTCATTCTCCTCCCAATTTTGGCTAGTCATATCTACACTCTAAGAGCATATAGTCTTTTTTAAAAAGATTTATTTTATTTATTTGAAAGAGTTACAGAGAGAGAGAGAGAGAGGTCTTCCATCTGCTTGTTTACTTCCCCAGATGACTGCAATGACCAGAGCTGCCAGAGCTGAGCTGATCTGATGCCAGGAGCGTCTTCCAGGTAGCGTCTTCCAGGTCTCCTATGTGGGTGCAGGGGCCCAAAGACTTGGGCCATCTTCCACTGCTTTCCCAGGCCATAGCGGAGAGCTGGATCAGAAGTGGCTCAGCTGGGACTCGAACCAGTGTCCCTATGGGATGCTGGCAATGCAGGCTAGGGATTTAACACACTACACCACAGCACTGGCCCCCAGCATATAGTCTTTTTTTTTTTTTTTTTTTTTTGACAGGCAGAGAGTGGACAGTGAGAGAGAGAGAGAGATGGAGAGAAAGGTCTTCCTTTTGCCGTTGGTTCACCCTCCAATGGCCACCGCGGCCGGCGCATCGCGCTGATCTGAAGCCAGGAGCCAAGTGCTTTTTCCTGGTCTCCCATGGGGTGCAGGGCCCAAGGACTTGGGCCATCCTCTACTGCACTCCCTGGCCACAGCAGAGAGCTGGCCTGGAAGAGGGGCAACCGGGACAGAATCTGGCGCCCCGACCGGGACTAGAACCCAGTTTACCGGCGCCGCAAGGCAGAGGATTAGCCTAGTGAGCCGCGGTGCCGGCTCCCAGCATATAGTCTTCAGCTATACTGTCCCCTCAGAGCCAACATTTAGCCTTAGCTTTATAGGTACATATATATTTAAAGTTCCCAGCAAGTCCTTATGTTGATGTCTTGCAGTTATTTTAATTATAGAAAGCTTATTCTCTAGTTAATAACCCAGGAAGAACTTATGGAACGATGTTCCCAGAATTCTTTCAGGCTCATAAAAGTTGGTCTGTAGCCTGGAAACTTGAAGCTCTGTTTAGCTGGATATAAAAACCATGGCTTAGATGCTTTTCCTTTGCATTTTAAACATGTTACGCATTTGTCTCCAGGTATCAAGTGATACCGAATCGATTTTCCCTTTTATCATTCAACCTTAGGCAACTTTGTTTTTCCGCCTGTATTCCTGAAAGACATTTTTTTCCCTTTTTCTTTAAAACCCCATGGTTTTACCAGACTGTATCTAGTAGATCAGTTCTTCCCAGGTGTGTAATGTAACTTTTCTTTTTTTAAAAAAAAAAAGATTTATTTATTTATTTGAAAGTCAGAGTTACACAGAGAGAGAAGAAGCAGAGAGAGAGAGAGAGAAAGAGAGAGAGCAGTCTTCCATTTGATGATTCACTCCCCAATTGGCCACAACAGTTGGAACTGCGCCGATCTGAAGCCAGGAACCAGGAGCTTCTTCCAGGTCTTCCACACGGGTGCAGGGGCCCAAGGACTTGGGCCATCTTCTTATTTCTTTCCCAGGCCATAGCAGAGAGCTGGATCAGAAGTGGAGTAGCCGGGTCTTGAACCGGCGCCCATATGGGATACCGGCACTTTAGGCCAGGGCATTAACCCGCTGTGCCACAGCACCAGCCCCTAATGTAACTTTTCAGTATGTAGCTTCAACAATTTTTTTATTTAAGAGATTCTTAGAGCTTTTAGTATTAAGTGGTTCCAATGTTTAATTACCTTCTTCAGGAATTCCCTTTTACAACAATATAAGCCCTTCTCTATTGTTTTCTTTTTTTTTTTTAAGTTTTATTTATTTATTTGAAAATCAGAGTTACACAGAGAGAGGAGAGGCAGAAAGTGAGAGAGGGAGGTCTTCCATCTAATGGTTCACTCCCCAGTTGGCTGCAAAGGATGGAGCTGCACGGATACAAAGCCAGGAGCCAGGAGCTTCTTCCGAGTCTCTCATGCGGGAGCAGTGGCCCAAGGACTTGGGCCTATCCCAGGCCATAGCAGAGAGCTGGATCAGAAGCGGAGCAGCCAGGTCTCGAATCAGCGCCCATATGGGATGCCGGTGCTTCAGGCCAAGACATTAACCCACTGTGCCACAGCGCCAGCCCCTCAATTGTTTTCTATAACCATCATTTTTTTTTTTTTTTTTGACCGGCAGAGTTAGACAGTAAGAGAGAGAGAGAGACAGAGAGAAAGGTCTTCTTTTTCCATTGGTTCACCCCCACAATGGCCGCTGTGGCCGATGCACTGTGCCGATCCAAAGCCAGGAGCCAGGTGCTTCTCCCATGCGAGTGCAGGGCCCAAGGACCTGGGCCATCCTCCACTGCACTCCTGGGCCATAGCAGAGAGCTGGACTGGAAGAAGAGCAATCAAGACAGAACCCGGCACCCCAACTGGGACTAGAACCCGGGATGCCAGTGCTGCAGGCAGAGGATTAGCCTAGTAAGCCGCAGCGCCAGTCCATAACCATCAATTTTCCTAGAATTATTCTTATCTCTTTTTTGTTTCTTTGTTGAATTAAAAATCTTTCCTTCTTCTGTCTTCTATTTTCATTAAGACTCTATAAGTACCCCTTCAAACTTAATATTAAGTGAAATATTTTAAAAATTTATTTCTAAATTATATGAAAATTTTTTATTTATTCATTTTCACTTTATTTGAAAGGCAGAGAGAGATCTTCCGTCTGCTGGTTTACTCCCCAAATGCCCACAGCAGCCAGGGTTGGGCCAGTCTGAAATCAGGAGCCAGAACTCTCAGTCCAGGTTTCCCATGTGGGTATCAGGAAACCAAGTATTTGAGCTACCACCTGCTGCCTCCCAGGGTGTTCATCAGCAGCAAATTGGACTGGAAATGAAGAAGCCAGTACTCAAACCAGGCACTCTGATATGGGAGGCAGACATCCCAAGTGGTAAGAACCGCTCTGCCAAATGCACACCCCATTTCTTTCTTTTTTTTTTAATTTCTTTCTTCAGTAGTCATATCTCTTTTTTTAAAGATTTATTATTTCTTTGAAAGGCAGAGTTACAGAGAGGCAGAGGCAGAGAGAGGGGGAGAGAGAGAGAGAGGTCTTCCATCCACTGGTTTACTCCCCAAATGGCCACAACAGCTGGAGCTGTGCCAATCCGAAACCAGGAGCTTCTTCCGGGTCTCCCACGTGAGTGCAGGGGACCAGGTACTTGGGCCGTCTTCTGCTTTCCCAGGCCACAGCAGAGAGCTGGACTGGAAGAGGAGCAGCTGGGTCTCAAACCAGTTCCCATATAGAATGCTGGCACTGCAGGTGGCGGCTTTTACCCACTATGCCACAGTGCCAGCCCTCCACCCCATTTCTAATGTCATTGTGAATTCTGCCACTTCTTTAAATAAAAAAAACTATTATCTTCTAAAATCATCTCATTTCTGAATTCTTAAAATTCTGATTTATGTTGTTCTTTAACATATTTTTAAATGCTTATAGTTTTACACCCATTTGAAAATATCAGGCTACAGTTTTCATCTTTTCTGTAGTCCTGGCTTTCTGGCATATGTTGTTATTGTAAATTATGTTTTCTGCTTCTTATTCTCTTTTACTTACAATAACCTTGTATGCAGTTCAACTGCAATCCTTGTCTATGCCCCTCTGTGCATGAGATGAGCCTTTCTCACTTTCAGAAGGGAGAAGTAGATCAAGATAGCTTTCCTACCTTTCTTCTGTCATGTTTGTGAGATCATCGAAACACAGCTTTTCTTCCCGAGGTCTACCTCCACACCTTCCTTCGCACATTTTATAGCGATGTTTTCTGTGCTTTGCCTGTATATTCCCTGTTCTGCTCAATTTGGATTCCATTCACATAGCTTTTCCTCAGGCAGGTCTTTGTCTAGAGAGCGACTTTTTGAGTAGCTAGATTCCTGAGGCCAGCACGGTACTAGAGTTCTACTCTTCCTGAAGTGTCCTATAAAACTACCTTCAGTCTCAACTTCGGTTCTCAGATCGGACCTCCTGGCTTCTCGGTGAGCACCTTGTGGAGCGTCTTGTGGTTCTGAGCCTTAGAGCGCCATGCCTTCCCTCTGCTCGGACCCACACAGTTGTTAATACTGGAAGCTGTTGAACCTGTTGATAATTTATTTCTACCCACTCATGCTTTTGGGTTTGAAAGATAACAAAGCTTGGGGTAGGGAGGAGTTTGGTAAAAACTCTCTGGAAATTTTGACTCTACTATCATAGTCGATCTGTTTGCACAGGGATTATTCAGAGGTATTAATTCTATGGTGCTATTGACACCATCTTTCCAGAATCCTCTACCTATTACTTATTTATTTATTTTTCTATAACTTTTAATTTTGAAATAACTTCAAACTACAGGAAGTTAGAACAGTGTAAAGAAATCTGATATGCCCTTCTCTCATTTTTTTCAATTGTGAACATTTTGTCAAATTTGCCTTATCATTCTTTCTCCCTAGAAACATATTTTTTTTCTTGAAACTCTTGAGATTAAAGGACATGAGGCGCCATTCTCCCTAAAATGTCAATCTATATTTGTTATTAACAAGAATATTTTCTTATATAGCCATTAAACTATACCGCCAACTTTAGAAAATTGCATTGTTATAATGCTACTATTTAATCTACAGACCAGATTCAAGCTTCACTAATTTCACAATAATGCCTTTATGGCAAAAAAATTTAAAACTTTTATCCTTTTTTCCTTCTGGGCCAGGATCCAATCCAAGAATACCTGTGGCATTTGTTGTCATGTTCTTAATCTGGAACGTTTCTTCATTCTCTGTTTTTTAGAGCCTCAACACTTTAGAAAAGTACAGGGAGTTATTTTGTAGAATGTTCATCAGGATTTGTCTAATGCTTCCTCGTGATTAGATTCAAGGTATATGCATTTTTGGCAGGAGCACCACAGGATGGATGTTGCATCCTTAGTGCATAATATCAGGGCAGTAGTGTGGTTGATGGTGGTTACTTGGTTAACATGATTTTCCCCAGGTTTCTCTACTGTAAAATTACTATTTTCCTTCCATATTAAGCATATAAAAAGTAATTGGAGGAGTGATACCTTGAGACTGTGTAAATACCCTGTGTCTCATCAAACTTTCAACCACTGGCGCTCACATTCACTGATTATTCTTGCCTGAATCAGATATTATGATAGTGGTTTCCAACTAGTGATTTCCCTATTCCTTAGTCCTTCTACATTTATCTGTTGACAGTCTGTGCTAAGAAAAAGCTTTTTCTTCTCTGTCATTTATTTACTTGCTTCCTTACTATTTTAGTTACTTTAGCATGGACTTGTAAATTCTTATTTGGTCCAATTACTCATTGCTTTGATTTACATTAAAATATTCTTTTCTAAAAAAAAACTTATTTATTTATTTATTTATTTGAAAGGTAGAGTTTCAGAGAGGCAGAGGCAGAGAGAGAAAGACAAAGGTCTTCCATTTGCAGATTCACTCTTTAAATGGCCTCAACAGCTGGAGCTGGGCCATTCCAAAGCCAGGAACCAGGAGCTTCTTCTGGGTTTCTCACATGGGTGCAGGGACCCAAGGACTTGGGCCATCTTCTGCTTTCCCAGGCCATAACAGAGAGCTGGATTGGAAGGGGAGCAGCCAGGATTGAACCAGCGCTAATATGGGATGCTGGTACCACAGTGGGTGCCTTTACCTGTTGCACCACAGCACCACCCACTACATTAAAATATTCTTATAAATAACTTACCAGAGATGACATTATGACATAGTGGGCTAAGCCTCTGCTTGGGATGCCGGCATCCCCTGTTGAAGTCCCTGGTACAACTCCTGGCTACTCTGTGCTTCCAATCCAGCTTCCTGCTATGCACCTGGGAAGCTGCAGATAATGAATGACCCGAGTAGTACTCATGTTCCTGTCACCCATGTGAGACACCTGGATGGAATTCCTGGCTCTTGGTTCCTAGCTTTGGTCCGGCTTAGCCCTGATTGTTGGAGGCAGTTGGGAAGTGAATCAGTGAATGCAAGAACTCTGTCGCTCTGCCTTTCAAAAAAAAAAAAAAAAAGATGAGAAGATTGCATCTTTGATCCTTATTCAAGCATTGACGTACAGTGTTCTGATATTTTCCTATGAAGTATGTTAACTATAGACAAATAGGATAGATTTCCTGTGAAAAAAGAACATTTCTAACTCTACGTTACAAAAGCAAGCAAATGAAAACTTTGCTGTTTCTTAATACCCTTTTCCCCTGTTCTTTTCCTTTTGAGAAGCTTCCCGTCGGGCTTTCCACTGCTTAGAGGTGTTCTTGAGGTTTTCTATTTTGTTTTTCTCTGCCCCTGCCGCATGTGCTGAACACAACCAGCTGCTTGGTGTTCTTGCTAGGGTTTCCTGCTGAGTGCTGTATCCATAAGCTTGCTATCCTGTTAGCTTTGTTTTATTGTTTGGTTTTATTTTTACTGCTGTGATGATCCCTTCTAAGAGGATATTGTACATATCTGATACAATATAGAGATTTTCGCCTTTTCTTCCTTTCCCACTTTGGTTTCAACTTATTACCTGAAGTATCCTCCATATCGTTTCTCACTGTGGCCTTGAATGTAAAAGACCCAGACCCTTGATGATGCTTGTGCTACCTTGAAGCACCTTTGCTGCTGGACGTGCTCACGTTTCTTTTTTGTTCTCTGATAGCAGGAACAGTGTGACGTTTCCACATGTTGCCATGCAGCACCCTAGAGTGTCTTAGTGAGCTCTTGGCACATTGCTTAACTCTGGAACGGACAGAAATTCTGTGTCAGCACACCAAGGCGATGCATTCATGATTAAAATGCACAGCTAATGTGCTATTTGAATTGAGCCTCCCTGTCTTTTCTGCCCATTTGCTAAGGAAACTATTAAACATATATCTTGGGTCTACCAGATGACGCATTCAGTCTTTCCTGTTTTGCTAAAACCAAAAACAAAATCCCACATGTTGATGATCACTGCCTCTTTTTCTTTTCTTGGATATTTTCAAAATGGAAACTTTTGAGATTTGTTAGTACATTAGGTGGCTGTGCTGTATGAAAAAATGTAAAAGCCTGAGAGTCTGTATTTTGCTTAAAGGCTGAAGCATTGTGTTCTATTAAGTTGCGCATCTATGATCCTTTAGTTTTCATATATTATAAATTTTTAGGAATATGTGTAGGAATAATTTACAAGGGCAGGCATTTAGCCTAGTGGTAAAGATGCTAGTACAAGTGCTATATGTCACCTCGGAGTATCTGGGTTCAAGTCCTGCCTTCATTCCTGGTACCAACTTCCTGATAATGCACACCCTGGGAGGCAGCAAGTGAAGGGTGAAATAAGTGGGTTCCTGTCACCTGCTCTTAGCTCTTGGTTTCAGCCTGGCCCAGCCAGCCATACCCATTGCAGGTAATTAGGGAGTGAGCCAGTAGTTGGGAGTGCTCTGTCTCTCTCTCTCCTTCACACACCCTCTCTCTTTCTCTTTCTTCCTCCCCTACCAAATATCAAAAATTTTTAAATAATTTACATAGGAAAGCAGTTGATCTACATGTTAAAATATACTACTCCATTCCAGGAGAGGGAAAGCAAAGACATTATAGAGCAAATATAAATTATATGTAAAATGCTATTAATAATAAAATCATTAATAAATGAATAATAATAAAAATAAATGAATAAAAAGACCTAAAAGGGAAAAAATAATAAAATCATTAATGAGCATTTGCTGAAGTAATTCCTTGCTTTGAATTCTCACTCCCTCATTTGAAGTGACAATAATAGGCGAAGAAGTTGATTTTACCATTAAGAAGGACTTGAAGATGCTGATTTTGTACAAGACTGAACAGGTGGTTCTTCAATGGGTTGTATGAGAAGAGTGAAGCTGGCTGAAGGTGTCTCATCCTGAGAAAACTGAACACAAACCTCTTTCCTGATCAGAAAGCTATTGCATTCTGTTCTCTCTCACAGCTCCAAGAACTGGGAAGTGTACTCACTATTTAGACCCTTGAAAAGTTTTTCAGGAGTTGGTTCTCAAACCATAATTTTAAGCAGCTTTCTTTTGGACTCAGTCTTCTACAGTTGATCTTAAGGCTGGCCAGGTGTCAATACGTAGTTATGAAAGTGTTGGTTGATTTAAAGGTGAAGATCACTGGTGTTGACAAGACTGTAAGTATATGAATAAAATATATTTCTCAAAAAGGCAGGAATATGAGGTTTATCTAACATCATCAAGTAATCTGTTGTACTGTAAAAGCATTCTCTCTCTCTCTCTCTCTCTCTCAAGGGTACATAAGAGTTGATATCTTGTAATTTCTAGAGTGTAAATAAAAATTTACCTTTCCTTCTGCCTAATCCAGGATACATAAGTATTTTCCACTGTTTGCTTCCTCATTGATACCTTGTCCCTATCCCACCCCTACTTTCCCTTGTTATTAACATCTTGCATTAATGTGGTACAATAATGATGCACCAATATTGATGTGTTATTTTATTTATTATTAGCTAAAATCCAGAGTTCACTCTTGCTGTTGTATAGTTTATGGATTTTGAGAAATATATTAAATCACTTATCCACTATTATGGCATTATACAGAAGGGTTTCACCCTTTAAAAATTCCATTTCACCAATTCATCCTCCTTTCCTTCTCTCAACCTCCTGATAATCACCCTTTTTTTTAAACCTGTCTCTGTCATTTTGTCTTTTCCAGAATGCAATATATTGATAAAGGTGAGAATATACCACCCCAAAATATGCTTCTCTAGCAAGTTGACTGTTTTGAGTTAAAGGTCTTTGAAATATAAAAGATGCAAGAAGATCACTGATCTTCACTCTGTTTCTTATTTTTAAAAATTATTTTATATAATTTTTTGATTGGCATGGAATACTTACACATTTCTGGCATACAGTGCCATATTTCAACACATATACATATCATTAACTGATAAAACCTAACAACTAGCCTTTCCATTTCCTTATCTTTTCTTTGTATTATCAGGAGATGAAATCTGATTTGAAAGATACCCTTCCTGTACTTAAAGAAAGTAGCATTCTTTTCATCAGGGATGTACAAACTGATACACTAACCCTTATTTCCTGGACACTTCTCTGCTCAGTCAAGTCCCTTGCCCAAACCTTTTTGCTTGTCATGTCTTCACAATTTACTATTCTTTGTATAATTCTGTACATACATGGTCAGTGCTAACTATGTATTTGAGTCTTCATTTCTCCATGATGGCTTCAGTGTCATGTAAGTTATATGAAATCTGTACACTTTTGTCCTATTGACCTATCTTATGTCAATTTAAAAACCATGCTCATCCAGGATCCTAGGAAGGCAGAGATAAAGTTTTGCCTCCCCAACAGTTGGAATTTTGCATCATATAACCTTTTCAGATGTGTTTCTTTTACTTAACAATATGCAATTGTTTCCTCCATGTTTTTTTGTGACTTGATAGCTCAATTTTATTTTATTTAAAGATTTTATTTATTCATTTGAGAGGCAGAGTTACAGACAGTGAGAGCGAGAGACAGAGAGAAAGGTCTTCCTTCCATTGGTTCACTCCCAAAATGGCTACAACAGCTGGAGCCGCGCTGATCTGAAGCCAGGAGCCAGGAGCTTCTTCCAGGTCTCCCACGAAGGTGCAGGGGCCCAAGTACTTGGGCCATCTTCTGCTTTCCCAGGCCACAGCAGAGAGCTGGACTGGAAGAGGAGCAGCTGGGTCTCAAACCAGTTCCCATATAGAATGCTGGCACTGTAGGTGGCGGCTTTTACCCATTATGCCACAGTGCCAGCCCTCCACCCCATTTCTAATGTCATTGTGAATTCTGCCACTTCTTTAAATAAAAAACTATTATCTTCTAAAATCATCTCATTTCTGAATTCTTAAAATTCTGATTTATGTTGTTCTTTAACATATTTTTAAATGCTACACCACAGCGCCAGCTCCTCCCATATTATTTTTTTAATTATATTTTTCTGCAATCTTTTTGAAGCCCCTTGAAATAGTTTTTCATTTTATATTTAGGTATATGATCTATTTGGTGCTAGTTTTTGTGACACGTATAAAGTCACCATCTGGTTTTTTGTGTTTGTTTTTTAGATTTCATTTATTTATTTGAGATGTAGAGTTATAGGCAGAGAGAGGGAGAGACAGAGAGAAAAGTCTTCCATCTGCTGGTTCACTCCCCAAATGCCCGCAATGGCTGGAGCTGGGCCTATCCAAAGCCAGAAGCCAGGAGCTTCCTCCAGATCTCCTACATGGGTGTAGGGGCCCCAACAGTTAAACCATCTTCCACTGCTTTCCCAGGCCATCATCAGAGAGCTGGCAAAGGCTTGTGGTGTTGGCATCCCATATGGGCACCAGTTCATGTCCCAGATGCTCTCTTCCAATTCAGCTCCCTGATGATGGCCTGGGAAAGCAGTGGAACATAATCAGTCCGTGAAGGTTCTCTCCTTTCTCTGGATGACCTCGTCTGGTTGTTTGAGGTTTTGCGAGTGGCCAAGATTTTCTGTCATCTTCCTTCTGGAAAATAAGTTTGGTTCCTTACTTTCTGATTCAGAGCCATGATGAATAAGCTCAGTTACTATAGAGGTGGTCTCACGATTATCAAGATTTTGCTACAGAGTCTGAGCAATGCCCATGGTGGAAAATGAAGAACACATTGGGCCATTAGTGTGTATCTGTGATGTGCTCACTTCAGCAGCACATATAGTATGTATCTGTGTTGACTTCATGTGTCATTATTTCCTTTATTCAACTCAACAAGGTTATCTTTGTCAAGTCTGCTTAGCTATAGAAGTGTAATTGAGCTTGCATTTGAGACTGCTTCTGTTCTTTCTCATTACTGAAAGAAACTTATACTCATCCTTTGCAACATTAAGAAAAGAGATAATTATAGTTTAAATTTAAGAGTTCAAAAAAACCTTTTAAATCACTCATTTTCCTCTCACTTAACGACAGAGAACTTTGAGATCCAGTGAAATACATTACTTATCCAAAGTCATGTTACCAGTTAGAAGCAAATCCAGGAAGATCACTTGGATTTCAGGGGATATTATCTCT
Organism: Oryctolagus cuniculus; assembly: GCF_051225735.1. NCBI lineage: Eukaryota > Metazoa > Chordata > Mammalia > Lagomorpha > Leporidae > Oryctolagus > Oryctolagus cuniculus. The sequence goes on from NC_142870.1 coordinate 69,496,430, forward strand.
GGATATTTCTGTGTAATGACTCTCCAACCCACGAGAGCACAGCTGTTAGGCTTATCAGCCACAATAAAGCACGGTTTAACATATCACAGTCATGCTTTCACAGCCACACCCATTGATTGTGCAGTTTAAGAGCCTCATATCTGACTCCCTTACAATTACTGACAATGAAAGCGAGATTCTTTTTTGCTATTGCTTCCCCCACCCCCACCCCCACATTGCCCAGGCATCTATTCATCTGTACACGTCAGGCAAGCAGGGCGAACACCAAAGCAAACTGTGGTGCCGGCGGACTTTGCAGTGTTTCAGAGAACCACAGTAACCATGGTCTCACTGTGGTTCCCACTGGGCCCAGCTTCATGCCTTCAGACTCAGCTGTTTCCATCAACGCAGGGCAGCATGGAAGCCCAAGCACACAATAATGTAATGTGCCTCTCGGGCAGCGCTGGTCCTAAGAACTGGTATTTCTGGCCGGCGCCGCGGCTCAATAGGCTAATCCTCCACCTAGCGGCGCTGGCACACTGGGTTCTAGTCCCGGTCAGGGCGCCGGATTCTGTCCCGGTTGCCCCTCTTCCAGGCCAGCTCTCTGCTGTGGCCCGGGAGTGCAGTGGAGGATGGCCCAAGTCCTTGGGCCCTGCACCCCATGGGAGACCAGGAGAAGCACCTGGCTCCTGGCTTCGGATCAGCGCGGTGCGCCAGCCGCAGTGCGCCAGCCGTGGCGGCCATTGGAGGGTGAACCAATGGCAAAAGAAAGACCTTTCTCTCTGTCTCTCTCTCTCACTATCCACTCTGCCTGTCAAAAAAAAAAAAAAAAAAAAAAAAAAGAACTGGTATTTCTGGATCCCCACTATGCAGCCAGGAAGATAAGCCAGGACAAACAGGACTGACCAACTCTTTTTTGTTCCTCTGGATTAACTGCCCTTTTGTGGACAGAGTGACTCGCGCCATTATAACTAACCTCCAAAGTGGAAATGTATGTTACCAGCCAAAAAGTTAACATGTGAGTGCCCACATTTTGATTTTATATCTCTCCTCTACCTGCTACAAGAAAGAAAACCCTAGATTTGTCTTCCCTCTCTCTCTTTATGCCATCCTCACCAGGGAGGAAGAATTACAGCTTTCTAGGAGAGACAGTGTTTACTTGGGTAGAAAGGATGTAACAGTTGGGGAATAAGGAACTCCATGCACAGTAGTGAAGTCTGGGTGTGCGGACAGGGCCTGCAGAGTCTGCAAGGTAGTTGTGGGTAATTGAAGCCAGCTGGGAAGGAAGGAGCATGGAGGGATAGGCAAGGTTTTGACTAGAAACAACAGAACTGTCTGACTTGTGCAGAGAAAGACTTTATTAGAAGAATATTGGGTAGCTCACAAACCTGAGTTACCAGGCTCAGACGACACTGGGGACCATGGGACTAAACTGCAAGAAATTGTTACAGAGTCCTGCCCCTGAAGCCCCATTTCCATGTCTCAAGAAATAGTCTTCGAAAACTTTGGAAAGAGAAATGCTTGCTATTAGAAGGTAGTTTCCTTCAGGTGATACTTAGAACCTGACACATGCTTATTTAAAGTTATAAATGGCACCTGGCCAACAATAATTCTCCATCAACAAAGAGCTGATAAGCATCAGATCATAACTCTGACCATCATAACAATAATTTTCTAGTCCTTTTCCACCTTTAGGCCTCAGAATAGCTCTAGAAGAAATTTGCCTGCTTAGAAATAAAACCCCTCGGGGTCAGTGCCAGGGGGCAGTAGGTTAATCCTCCGCCTACAGCACCGGTATCCCATATGGGCGCCGGTTCTAGTCCCGGCTTTTCCTCTTCCAATCCAGCTCTCTGCTACAGCCTGGGAAAGCAGAAGATGGCCCAAGTCCATGGGTCCCTGCATCCGCATGGGAGACCAGGAAGAAGCTCCTGGCTCCTGGCTTTGGATCGGTGCAGCTCTGGCTGTAGAGAGTGAACCAATGGAAGGAAGACCTTTCTCTCTATCTCTTCCTTTCACTGTCTGTAACTCTACCTCTCAAATAAATAAATAAAATCTTAAAAAAAAAAGAAAACCCTGAGAGGGGGTCCTTGAGTTCTTTCTCAAACCATAAAATAATTACATTTCCCTCTTGAATCCTCTCACAGGAGAGATAGGCTGACCAAGAGACAGAGACAGAAAAGGAAAGGAGGACAAGGGACATTAAGCACAACTGGGCAGGCCCCAATCCCAGAGAGAAGGCGGGCCTCCATGTCCGCTGGCTGTCTCAAGGAACCAAGCCTGGCGATGCCTAAAACCAGAAGGAAGCCTGAGGGACTAAGAAACTCATGAAAACACACACGCACACACACACACACACACACATTTGGGATGGAAGATGGGTACCTTGGAGTGAGACCAAATGCAGCCATCTTCAGGATACAACTGTGTTGACACCAGCTCCTATGAGAAATACCTAGGAGAACATTTTCCCAAATGTTCTCTCTGGAACAATTTCTGTAGGACAGTGTTGGTATTGCATGTAAAAAGAGTTCCACGTGAAGTAGAGCATGGGCATGTGTTGATTGCTCCACATCTGGACGCCATTCCTATTGTTTGGGGAAATTTCTGTCATGAGTTTCAGCTGCAGGTATAGCCCCTTCCTCTACAGTAGCTGAACACCAGCCACTTGCTTTCTCACACTGCAACTCTCCCCTCCTTCCCCTGCAACCTTGAGTCCTCCTCCACCCCAAAGTTAGGCAAGAGCCTGTGGCCCAGGCACTGCCAATCAGATCCGCTTTCCCAGACTTTGTCTTAGGAACCAGTGATGCAAGGAAGTGGCTGCTCGGCGGCAATAGAGGCAGCATTGTGTTTCCAAGGGTAAGGACAGCAAAGGGATGGTGGCACTTAAACACCTTCCAAAGACTTTCTGTTGCCTTTGGCATAAGGCCCCCTCCCTAACATCACTAGTGATACCCTTCAGATCTATAATGACCCTCCATGTCCCTCATGCTCCAGCCAAACTAGGTTTCCCTTCATTCTTCAAACATGCTGCTCACCCTCTTGTCTTCCTCCTCCCCCTTCCCTGTGTCTACACTGTTGCCTTTGTTTGAACATTGCTCTTGCATCTTTTTTGTTGTTTGTTAATGCTCACTCATCCTTCAGGAAACTACTCCCTGAAAAGTCCATGCCATGCATCCTCACAGGAACTCGCACGTTAATGTAATTGCATATTTAATCAGCACCCCATATGCAAACTGAGCTCCATGAGGAGAGGGACTGTGTCCATACCACTGATGAATGTGTCCAGAACATTATGCCTAGCATAGAACTTGGAGTCAAATGTTTATTGAATGAAAAGTTCATCGCAGGGTAACCAGAGTCTGACTGCTTTGTTGTATATTCCTAGGATGCCAATGATTATACCTCTCTTCAATGTTTTCCTCTGTTATTATTGGAATTGGAATTCTTAACGTAAAACTTAGACCATAAGCCATAAGATGAATGCTTCTGTAAATGTATTTGTGTCTAGATTATGGTTAGTGTAAGTTTCTTTTTTTTAAGATTTATTTATTCACCTGAAAGGCAGAGTTACAGACATGCAGAGGCAGAGGCAGAGAGAGAGGTCTTCCATCTGCTGGTTTACTCCCCAGATGGCCTCAATGACCAGAGCTGTGTTGACCCAAAGCCAGGAGCCAGGAGGCAGGAGCCTCTTCAGGGTCTCCCATGCAGGTGCAAGGGCCCAAGGACTTGGGTCACCTTCCACTGTTTTTCCAGACCATAGCAGAGAGCTGTATCAGAAATGGAGCAGCCAAGACTCGAACCAGTGCCCATATGAGATGCCGGCACTGCAGGTGGCAGTTTTACCTGCTACACCATGGCACCAGCCCCATAGTGTAAGTTAATTGGTAAGATGAGGCCTGTACTGCACTCTTAAAAAAGAACTGTAAATGCAAAATGCTGATAATCTAAAAGTATAGGAAATAAAAAGCTCAAATGGAGTAAACTACTCTTTTCAATGAGATGAATGAGTGGTTCCAGGCAATCTGGAAACCAAGCTGCGAAAAGAAATTAATATCCTATGTCAGATGGACCGTATAAACTTCATTTTGGCTGGGAGTGATTTGGCTCTTACTGTGCCTCCATCCATGAGCAACAGTCAGTAACCGACTGACGAATGGATGGAAGGCCGTGAAAGCGCTACTCCAACCCAAAGCACAGGCGCACCAGCTTTGCCTGCTGGTGCTCCACACATCACACCACACTGTCCCCCATCGTCCATCATTTCATTGACATAGCTGCCCAGGAGGGTATTACTGTTCCTGTTCTACAGTTGAAAACACTAAAGCCCAGGGAATTAAACTGATTTGTCCAAGGCCACTCAGCTAGTAGATGCCAGAGCACCAGAAATAAAATCCAGATCTGTGTATCTTTCTTCATCACCACCTAAGTGTGCAAAGGCAGGGTTTTCCAAGGCTGAATCAGGCAGGAGAATTTTAATCAGGTGCATCAATATCTACAGGAATTGTTTTATTATTTTTGGTGTTATATTTATTTACTTATTTAAAATTTATTTGAAAGGCAGAGAAACAAAGACAGATGAGAACTTCCATGCACTGGGTTCACCCCCAACATGCCCTCAACACCCAGGGCTGGACCAGGTTAAATCAAGGAGACCAGAATTCCATCCAGGCCTCCCATACGGGTGGCAGGGGCCCAAGTGCTTGAACTATCCCCTGCTGCCTCCCAGAGTATGCATCAGCAGGAAGCTAGATCAGAAGCAGAGCAGGGACTAGCACTCAGGCTCTCAAATACAGGATTCAGGTGACCCAAGCAGTGTTTCAACTGCTGTGCCAAAATTCCTGCCCCATTAATTTCTTAATGTTTATCTTTAAGTATAAGCTGGGATTGGAGCAGCCCGGCGGCCCACAGCAGTTAGATGAAATGCTTCACTAAATAGGATGTGCTGGCCTCTAACATGAAAGGTTTTCAGGTCCACAAGGCTACAGTGTTGGGTTCAGCTGTTTCCATACAACAATTCCATAACAGACTCTCACCATTGCTCAGCCCAGCTGTGACGCATAAGCCCATGAAGAGTCTTGGTAGTAAAGTTAAAAAAAGGGACCAGCCTTGCAGCACAGAGGGGGCCACCTGCAATACCAGCATCCTGTATTACTGTGCTCGTCTGAGTCCCAGCCACTCTGCTTCCAATCCAGCTCCCTGCTGATGTACCTGGGAAAGCAGAGGAGGATGGCCCAAGTGCCTGGGCCCCTGGCCCCCATGTGGGAGATTTGGATGGAGTGCCAAGCCCTGGCTATTATGGCCATTTGGGAAATGAATCAGCACATGGAAGATCTCTGTCTCTTTCTTTCCCTTTCTCACTCTGCCTTTCAAATGAATCAATCTTTTTTTTTTTTTAAAAGGGGGGGGTTAAACAGACATGTAATAAATTTTAAAAATTTTGTTTACCATTTTTTTTTTTTGACAGGCAGAGTGGACAGTGAGAGAGAGAGACAGAGAGAAAGGTCTTCCTTTGCCATTGGTTCACCCTCCAATGGCCGCCGTGGCCGGCGCACTGTGGCCGGCACACTGCGCTGATCCGATGGCAGGAACCAGGTACTTATCCTGGTCTCCCATGGGGTGCAGGGCCCAAGCACTTGGGCCATCCTCCACTGCACTCCCTGGCCACAGCAGAGAGCTGGCCTGGAAGAGGGGCAACCGGGACAGAACCAGCGCCCCGACCGGGACTAGAACCCGGTGTGCTGGCGCCGCAAGGCGGAGGATTAGCCTAGTGAGCCACGGCACCGGCCTTACCATGCTTTTTTTAAAAAAAAAAAATCACTAAACATTTTATTAACAATAATTGTTGGGGGCTGGCACCATGGCTTAGTGGGTTAAGCCACCATCTGCATATTGGTGCTGGTTCAAGTCCTGGCTGCTCCACTTCTAATCTAGCTCCTTGCTAATGCACCTGTGAAAGCAGCAAAAATGTCCCAAATTCCTGGGCCCCTGCACCCACATGGGAGGCCTGGAAGAAGCTTCTAGCTTCAGCCTGGCCCAGCCCCAGCTTTTGCAACCATTTGGGAAGTGATTCAGCAGATAGAAGATCTCTTCTCTCTCTCTGCTTCTGCCTCTCCTTCCCTGTAACTCTTTCAAATAAATAAATCTTTTTTAAAAAAAAAACAGTAATTGTTCATATTTATGGGGTACAGTGTGACATTTTACTACATGTATACAATGTATACTGAGCAAATCAGGGTAATTAACATTGTGGCAAAAAGTGAGTATATGTTTGAGTGACTCATCAGTCAGGCAACTCCAAAACGGAAGTGGTTCAGGTGCCTTCTAGGAGAATACAAGGGGAGGTGTTTGACAGGGTGAACATGCAAGTAAAGCAAAGGAAACATTTGATTAGTTACAGTTACACAATTGCCTTGATTTATCTACCCTGCTGGAAACTGTTTAAGTTCGTTTGTAGCTTCTGATTTGTTAGCCTTATGCTTCATTTTTTTTAATAAAGGCATTTACAAGAAATAGCTCAAGTTAAGCTACACACTTATGTTTGCAAATCAAGCAAGGTGAGGTCATTTATGAGGCCTTTCCAGCTCTGTCTGCTCAGGAATTCTTCAGGCCTGGCCTCTAATTTATGTTAATAGTAAGTATAAGCTGGAGATGGGCAGATGGATAGTCAGGGAGAGGTAGAGATTTGGAAAATGATTTATTGCATAAAAATTGTAAAAATCCTACAAGCCTAATGTTAGGGATTAAACCCTGTGACCTGTGGACATGACCTTATCTGGAAGTAGAGTTGGCTGGTGTGGTCAAGTTAAGATGAGGTGTTTAGGATGAGGTCCTATCCGGTGTGGCTGGAATGCTTACAGGAAGAGGGAAACATGGACATAGAAACTCACCTATGGTAGCCGGCGCCACGGCTCAATAGGCTAATCCTCCACTTGTGGCACCAGCACACCGGGTTCTAGTCCCGGTTGGGGCACTGGATTCTGTCCCGGTTGCCCCCCTTCCAGGCCAGCTCTCTGCTGTGACCCGGGAGTGCAGTGGAGGATGGCCCAAGTGCTTGGGCCCTGCACCCCATGGGAGACCAGGAGAAGCACCTGGCTCCTGCCTTCGGATTAGCGCGGTGTGCCAGCCACAGTGCGCTGGCCGCGGCGGCCATTGGAGGGTGAACCAAAGGTAAAGGAAAACCTTTCTCTCTGTCTCTCTCTCTCACTGTCCACTCTGCCTGTCAAAAAAAAAATGTAGAAACTCACCTATGGAGAGAAAAAAGGCCATGTGACAATGATGGAGGCAGGGGAGTGATGCGGCTGCAAGCCAAGGAATGTCAAGGATGTCGCCATCAGCAGGCGCTAGAAAGCAGCAAGTCAGGATTCCACCAAGAGTATTGGTGTGAACATGGCCTGCTGAGACCTTGACTTCAGACTTCTGGCCTCCAGAACTATGAAAGAGTAATTTTCTATTGTTCCAAGCCACTTAGTTTATGGTACTTTCTTACAGCAAGCCTAGGAAATGACTCTGGTAACACAGAATCCAGGCTACCAGTTTCATCTGAGTCCCTGATCCGGTTTATAGCACTGGGGAAATGAGCCATGTTGATGCCAGAGAGAATGCCAAGTTCTGCAGCTGGCTGAGACAAAAAGAGAGGCTGCTAACAGAGTTTCTTCAGCTCCGTATCCTGAAATACAGTTTCTATTTGCATATGTGAGTGAGAAAGAGAGAGAGAGAGAGAGAGAAGCTCTAAAATGAAAGTTAGCATAAGCAGGTCAAACAGCAGAGTAAATTCAGACCATGGCAAATGAGCCAGCAGAGCAAAGAGTGTATGTTTGGGGGACTGCATGTTTGCCACTTCTCTGCTAACCAAGAAGCCTGCATAAAAAGAGGTAGCACACACACAGGCCAGCACATTGCAGTTTCTTTTTTTAATTATCATGAGGAAACATTTTAGACATAAGCAAGTATAGAAAACAACCTAACACTCACCAATGAATCCAAAACTCAGCTCACTCAAAGACCTTAGAAAACTGTTAGAGTTTTCTGTTTATCCTTACCCTGATCCTCATCCTCTGTCCTCCAAAGTAATTATTTTTGGGAGACCCTTATGAGTTTCTTGATTTCTTTATATCTTACAGAAAAGCACTTACTGACATTGTTTTCTGTCTTTTAAAAAGGATAGTTGCATAGTGAACAGCCTCAGAAAGTAGATAGCACATCACTCTCTGGAGCAGGCTTACTGCCCATTATAAAAGGTTTGGGTTCCTTAGCTTGGGGTCATCTCCCATAGAACAGCCCACTGCATGCATGTAGGCATCCAGCTGGGACCATTCATACCACCTTCATGCTACTTGGAGCCAAGGGAAGTGATACTACTACAGCTTGTCACGACAAGAGTGATAAAGTTCTTTTTCTCCAACCCAGGAGACTTGTGTCTTCTCCTAGAATTGATGCAATTGTGTAGAGTGAGATGAACTCTCAGACCTTCAAAGCTCTTGAAATTGGGGTAGGCATTTAACACAGTAATTGAGACACCATGTGAGACCCCCACATCACAAATCAGAATGCCTGGTTTGAGTTGCACCTGCTTTGCTTGTGATCCAGTTTCCTGCTAATAGACCTGGCAGGCAGCAGTGGTGACCCAAGTACTTAGAGTTCTTGCCACCTCATGGAAGACCTGACTCCTAACTTCTGCCAAGAGGCCATTTGGGGAGTGAATCTCCCTCTCTCTCTCTGTCTCTCTGCCTCTGTCTCCCTGTCCTTCAAATAAAAGTGAAAATAGACAAAATATTTTAGTTTTTTGAAATCCATTTGGTGTTTAGCATTTCCATATGTGTGCATTTTTAAAAATATTTATTTATTTGAAATGTAGAGTCATAGAGGTGGACAGAGAGAGAGAGAGAGGTCTTCCATCCACTGGTTCACTCCCCAAATGGCTGCAAAGACCAGGGCTGATCCAGGCCAAAGCCAGGAGCCAGGAGCCTCTTCCAGGTCTCCCATGTGAATGCAGGGGCCCAAGCACTTAGGCCATCCTCTGCTGCTTTCCCAGGGCCATTAACAGGGAGCTGGATAGGAAGTGGAGCAGGCAGGACTTGAACCAGTACCCACTTGGGATGTTGGCGCTGCAGGCTGAAGCTTTAACCTGCTGTGCCACCATGCCAGCCCCGATATGTACATTTTACTAACGGTAAACAGAAAGTCTTCAAAAATGCTCATGGAGAGTGCATTCTCTCTTAATTACATTTTATACAAACTGAAGTTCCCTCATTTATGTAAATATGACATTGCGTTATTGGCTTATGCAGTTTATATAAATGGAGCCATACAGGATATTTCCTTCAGCAATCAGCTTTTCTCTCAATTTATCTTGAGATTTGTCCATACTGATCTATTTTCCAGTTCATTCACTTTTCACCACTTATGCTTCTGTTATTTAGCTTATTTTGTTGTCATTTAGGTTGTTTTCAAATTTCATTATTGCCACAGTGCTTGCAGTGAACTTTCTTATTCATAATTTCTTATGCAAATATAAGTTTTATTTGTGTACAAACCTAGGAGTGAAAATGCTGAAATGCAATGTGAACTTATTTTCAACTTTAGTAGATATTGCCAACTTGATCCCGAAGTGGTTGTCCTAAATAACATTATCATGAGCAACATGCAAGAACTCCTGTTTCCCTACATTCTTGCAAATGTAGTAGGTCATACTTTTGCAGTGTTTACCTTCCCAGTGAGTGCAATGTGCTGAATCTCCTTCACACATTCTTTGATCATTCCTCTCCCCCTTGGTTGCTGCTTGTTGCCTTAGCCTGTTTTCCCATGGATTGTGACTTTTTATGAGTTCTGTATATTCAAAACACTCATATGCATGCACTTCAAAAATTTTTGCACCAAAATAAACTTACCTTTTAATTCCATTTTCCGTGAACATTTTGAAGTACCCTTGTATATGTACAAATTACTCATCCTGGTCCGTGACTTGTCTCTCCCCTTCATTTACGGATCTATGTAGCTTTCTGAACAGAAGAGCCACAGTGGATTCAGGATAATGATGACAGCATATTTCCACCAAGCACTGTGTGAAGACTGGGATGCAGAAGCTTGGGCTGTAGTCATGATTCTCCATAGCTGAGGATGCTTGGAGAAGTCGCATCACCTCCAGGTCTCAGGCGCCTCCTCTGTAAATGAGAGGGTTGGACTACATGATCTCCTGAGCACCTTCCCAGCCATACTATTTTCTAACACTGTGTTAAGCTCTTATGCACCAGGCAGGCAATGGCAGGACTTATGTGAAAGAACCCAACTGCATTAACTTAGGGAGTGACTGACAATACTCTGTGTTGCTTTCCCTGACTTCCCACTGGGGGTAGATGCATCCACAGTACCTTCACACATTGCTAATGTTATACTCATCACAATATGCTGTTAATGGTGGGTTTTCCATTTGTCTCTACCAGACCACAGGCCTCCTGGAGAGCAGGGTTGTTTTTATTACCTCTAGCTCCTGGCTCAGAGCAAACCTTCTGTGAATGATGGAAGGAAGAAAGGGAGGGAGGGTAGGAAGGAGAAAGGAAGGGAGGAAGGGAGGGAAGGAGGGAGGGAAGGAAGGAAGGAGGGAAAGAAGGAAGGAAGGAGAAGGAAGGAAGGAAGGAAGGAAGGAAGGAAGGAAGGAAGGAAGGAAGGAAGGAAGGAAGGAAGGAAGGAAAGATATACACCCAGAGAACACACCATACTTACTGAAACAGTTACAGGTTAGAAAAGAGGATCATCAGCAAATACTAGCTGTTTTACAAGTAAAGTCAGTTTGTTTTTTTTTCCCAAGACCATACAGGCAAACAATGGTTTGCTTAATAATGAAAACCAATCATCTTTGATTCTTAATCTGATGTTCCAACTAATAGGGGCTATAGTCTCATTATTTTTGCAAAACTAAACTTGATTGTAGATTACATTCTTTTTCATGCTTTTTATGCAACAGAAATTCATTACTTATAATTTTGGACTTTATCCTAGTGACTAGTTCTGAAAGGATAAAAAGGGAGTCACTAAGCTTTAAGACCTTTCATAATTATGATCTATAGCATAATATCAGAGATGGAAGTACTTAAATAATTCTCTCTTAGCTATACTGCAATTTCCTGGTTGTAGAAACATAGAAAATAATATCTATGAAATGAAAGTGTTCCTGTTGTCATGACAACAGAAGAAGCAATAGGAGAAAAAAAATCTGAGCTCTTAAGAATGGCCTGTGACAGGGTGTCATGGTCTGCTAAGCACAGTCGAAACTCTCTCCTGCATTTCATGTTCCTTTACCCGGCTTGCTTCACTGCTGAAAATGTAACCCGATTTTCTCAGCTGCTCATTAGCCTCTGGAAAGGCAAATTGAGTTTTGAGCAGAGCTTTTTATCCTTTCCCGGGGCTAATACATTATCTGTTCATCTTGAAAAACTGCCCAGTGTCTTCTATCTCCTACTCTAATAGTTCATTTGCAATTTGTTATGCCAATTTCTCTGAGTTTGTTTTTATTATGACAAGTAAGATCATTATTAAATAACAAAAAAGTAAATGGATTACAAGAGCCAGACCAGGGTTCCAATTAGGGTGTGGAGATAACAGTGGAGTGGGGATCAAATATGATAATGATACAGCCTCAGCCCCAAGAAAAATCAGTTTGCATCAACATTGGTGATCTCACAACTGTGCATCACACAAAGAAGGACTGTTGGAGAGATGTTGACAAACAGGGCCATCCATTAGTCTATTTCTTTAGACCAGTGCTTCCCAAAGTGTTATCAAACCAAAGTACATCAGAATCCCCCACCATTCTAGTTTAAAATACATATATTTCAGTTCTATTCCTGATCCACTGAATCAGAAAACCTAGGAGTTGCCTTGAGGGATTGACATGCTAAAAGGCATGCTACAATTTGAGAATCATTGCCTTAGCATGAAGTCTAATAAAATTGAGGTGTTAAGAACCTAAGAAGGGTGGAGAAGGTTGCATCCTAGATGAGAAAAGTGAAGCAGACAAGCCAAAGATGAAGCTCGCCTATTTAACAGCTTTTGTTAGGTTTCACCTCAGGTTTTACTGCAGTAGACTTGAGACAGACTACTGTGTGCTCTCAAAACACATGCTGTGTAATGCCAGTCATAGCAGCATCACAGACTCAAAAGTGAACCAGCTTCCAAGCTGAGCAATTCTTCCAGTCACTATGGGTGCAAAGATAGAATTTGCAGTTTCCTAGAGCTCGTGGCTTGGGAAATAGTTTGGGAGTCCTACAAGGTCCATGTGTTAGGGACATGGTCCCCCAAATTATTTAATGTTGATGGTTAATGGATTAAGGGATGTGGTCCTCAGAGTCTCACATTAATGGTTAATGGATGGCAGCTTGAGCCAATTATGGTGTCTGGGAGGTGGCTCCAGCAGAAGGTCTTCAGGTTTGTGGGAGCACATCCTCAGATGGTAGTTTTTGAGAGAAGTTTGGTTATATAAGTACAGTCAAGCCTGGCTTTCCTCTCTGTTCCCTGGCTTGACATGTAATTATTTCTTCATACATGTTCCACCATTGCCAGCCTCCACCCTTACCAGATGCTAGTCTAATAGTGCTGCTTGATCTTAGACTGAGACCCTCCAAAACCATGAGCAAAAATACACCTTCTTCCTACATAATTAGCTTCTCTCAGTATTTTAGTTGAAATTACATAAAACTGAGTAATACACTAGATAAACTAACAGTTAAAATACTGTGTGGTTCACAATGAGATACAGCTTCATACCCACTAGGATACAACAATCCAAAAGACTGACAAGGGGTGGCAGTTAAGATGTTGCTTGGGACGCCTGCATCCCATAATAGAGTGCCTAAATTCAAATCCCAGCTCTGCTTCCTATTCCAGTTTCCTGCTGATACAAAACCTTAGAGGCAGCAAGCGACAGCTCAAGAACTTGGGTTCCTGCCAATCACATGAGAGACTTGGATTGAAGTTCAGGCTCCTGTCTTCAGCCTGGCCCAGCCCTGGCTGTTATGGGCATTTGGGCAGTGAACCAGCAGACTGAAGATAGTTCTTGTTTTTTCCTCCCTCCCTCCCTCGCTTCCTTCCTTCCTTCCTTCCTTCCTTCCTTCCCTCCCCCCTCTGCCATTCAAATAAAAATAAACGAAGTTGGCAACTAATGTTAAAATTATTTTTGAAAAGACAAACAATAGCAAGTGTTGGCAAATATGTAGAGAAAATGGAATCCTTATACATTGCTGGCTATGTAAATCATTGGAATATAAACTGCCGCTTCTCTTTGGAAGACAATTTTATGGTTCCTCATAAAGTTAAATATAGAATTACTAGGTCTCCCAGTAGTTACACCTATAAACATATACCCAAAATAATTTAAAACAGGGCCTGCCTCTGTGGCATAGCAGGCCTGCAGTGCCAGCATCCCATATAGACACCAGTTCAAATCCCGGCTGCTCCTCTTCCAATCTGATTCCCTGCTAATGAGCCTAGGAAAGCAACTGAGGATGGCATGAGTGCTTGGGCCCCTGCACCCATGTGGGGGACTCAGAAGAAACTCCGGGTTCGTGGTTTTGGCCTGGCCATTTGAGGGATTAACCAGTGGATGGTAGACCTCTCTATCTCTCTCCCTCTCTCTCTGTAACTCTTTCAAATAAATAAATAAATATTTTTAAAAAGAATTAAAAACACATTCACACAAAACTTGTATACAGATGTTTATAGCAGCATGACTTGTAATAGCTAAAGAGTGGAACAACCCAAATGTCTATCAACTGAAGAGTAGATCAACAAACTGTGCTTTATTCATAAACGTAATATTGTGTTAGCAATAAAAGGAATGGAGTACTTATGTGTGTTGTAATGGGCAAGCCTTGAAAACATTATGTTAAGTGAAATAAGCCAGATACCAAAGGGCATGTATTGCGTTATTCCATTTATATGAAATGTCCAGAATAGGCAAATTCATAGAGATAGAAATTAGGTTAGTGGTTGCCAGAGATTCAGTGAAGGAGGCAGTGACTGCTAATAGCTACAGGGTTTCTTTTTGGGAGTGATGAAAATATTCTGGAATTAGATAGTGATTATGGTCACACTACTCCATTAATATACTAAAAGCTACTCAACTGTACATTTATAAGAATTAATTGTGTAGTGTGTGAATTAAAGTTCAGTTTTATAAATGATATGAGAAATGACCAAGAAAAAAGCAATAAATATGACTACATTTTAAAATGCTATGTGGTATGAACATAGCACCTGGAGGTGACCAGAGGCCACACAAGCTCTCCTCAAGAGAGAGACACCCACTTATTTGGCAGGGTGGGTGCTATTAGGGAAGGATCCCTAAAGGAGGATCCTTGGGATGAAGAGGATGTCCCAAGGGCAATTCATCGTTGGGGGTATAGCCCTTTGACAAACATCAGGTGATTGAACATGACAGGATAGAGTGAGGCATCAGCAAGCAAAGACATTAAAGATGAAATCAGGGAAGAAACTAAGAAGAGCCTGTAAGCATTCAAATCAATGGAGAAAAGATGAACTTACTAAAAGTCTTGTTGGGATAACTAGAAAGCGATATGTAAAAAAGGATAAAACTGAAATCATTCCTTATACCATATACTAGTACTGATTTTAGAGGATCAGAGGTTTATGTTTGTTGTTGTTGTTGTTGTTGTTTTTTTTAATGAAACCATGAAATACTAGAGGTAACTGGGAGTTGTGAAAAGTTCCTTGGCTGATTCAAAATCCAGGGAAAAGATTGAGATATTTGGCTACATAAATCTAAGCAAGACTCTAGAGCTAACTACCAGCTCACAGGAACTACAGAGGGTAAAGGAACTGTTTATGACATTAGAGGGTGCAATCAGAAAAATCCAGAATGTGGGTACCTCACAGTGGTACCATGTGTTGTGAGCTGGTTTCTTTAACAAACAAATGCCTCTGAAAAGGATGGTGAGGTATTTTGGATAAAAGATAGGCAGAAGTTACATGATCCAAATGCAATGTACACGTCTTGTTTGTAACCAATATTTTTAAACTTAAAAAAATTTTTCAAACAAATAATAAAATTTAAGCACTGTGTGGAAAGTAATTTTAAAGAATTATTAACTTTATTAGATGGGATAATGGCATTGGGTTTATGTTAAAAAGAGGAGGCCTTATCTCCTAGAGATATAGAATGAATGATCTACAGACTAAATAATATGATCTTTGGTTTGGATTAAATCTAGTCCGGATGTGTGTGGAAAACTGGAGACATAAATAAGATAAAATATATTTGTTAATAATTATTAAAGCTGGATGATAAGTACATGAGTATTCATTGTAGTATTCTTATTTCTTTGGAGTAAACCTGAACATTCTTTGGGGAATGACAGATAAATTTGACACTCTAGGCATACCGTCCTGGGGATAAGGACAGATGGGGGCCATTGAGAGGGGTCACAGATGTGATCTGTGAGTAACATTAGGGAATGGAAGGGTGGATCCAGAAGATAGAATCAGTAGAACTATTGACTGAGGAAGCTAAAGAAGTAGGACTCAGGGGCTGGCATTGTGGTATAGCAGGTAAAATCGCCGCATATGATGCTGGCATCTGTTATGGGCGGCTGGTTAATGTCCCAACTATTCCACTTCTGATCTAACTCTATGCTAATGCATCTGGGAAAAGCAGCAGAAGATGGCCCAAGTTTTTGGGTTCCTGCCAACCACATGGAAGACCCGGATGAAGCTCCTGGCTCCTGGCTTCAGCCTGGCCCAGCCCTGGCCATTGCAGCTACTTGGGGAGTGAACCAGTGGATGGAAGATTTCTCTCTCTCTTTCTCCCTCTCTCTCTGTAACTCTTTGAAATAAATACATCTTAAAAAAAAAAAAAAAAAAAAAAGTAGGACTCAAAGTTGACTTGCAGGATTCAGGCATAGAGGAATGGCTGCCTGCTGGTGCCATTGCTCCAGCAAGGGAACTCAGAAGCAAATAAAGTCAGGGTGAAGGGAGCGATGGGCTTCATTTCAAACACATTGACTTTGTCATTCCAAAGGGATATTGAGAGCTTAAGAAAGAGGCCCAGGCTAGAGACATGGTTTTGGCAATTATCAACTGAAGCATCATTTCCATGGAAACACGTGGAGTGTAAGCACAGGAGAACACACTTCTCATCAGTAACCACTTCTTGGCAAATTAATAAATTACTCTTGGACTGTTTTAGCATTTACAAAGAGAAGCAGTGGCCTGATCAAGGAGGGTGATGTAAGAAAAACAAACAGCAATATATGATACCCATTCTATTCTGTTTCCTCTCAATTTCCATTTTAAACATGTAATAGATCTTCAAGGTTTAATTGCAAGATTTTCTTTCCCCTAATTAAGGAGTTCTCAAGAGCACCCTGAGGCATTAAGGGAAAACTTTTCATATGGAAGATCAAATTGACTCTTTTTTTTTTTTTTACCTTGACTTTCTTCTATTTTTTTCTCTGTTGCCTGCAATAGATATTATTAAGATTGAAGGGCCGGCGCCGCGGCTCACTAGGCTAATCCTCCGCCTAGCGGCGCCGGCACACCGGGTTCTAGTCCCAGTCGGGGCGCCGGATTCTGTCCCGGTTGCCCCTCTTCCAGGCCAGCTCTCTGCTGTGGCCAGGGAATGCAGTGGAGGATGGCCCAAGTCCTTGGGCCCTGCACCCCATGGGAGACCAGGAGAAGCACCTGGCTCCTGCCATCGGATCAGCGCGGTGCGCCAGCCGCAGCGCGCTGGCCGCGGCGGCCATTGGAGGGTGAACCAATGGCAAAGGAAGACCTTTCTCTCTTTCTCTCTCTCTCACTGTCCACTCTGCCTGTCAAAAAAAAAAAAAAAAAAAAAAAAAAAAAAGATTGAAGGAACACACCCAATGAGTCTGGATCTAGGGCCATAGTTCAATTTTCTGTCTTTATGACAGACGCAAGAGGGTTAAATCCTTGGGTTGACTGCATAGTTAGAAAGGGCCCTGGAGCTGCCCGATATGAAACCTGCCCCTGCCCCAACACACACTTTTTTTAAAAAGATTTATTTATTTATTAGAAATTCAGAGAGAGAGTTCTTCCATCCACTTGTTCACTCCCCAGATGAGCAGTATGGCCAGGGTTGTGCCAGGTCAAAGCTTGGAGCCAGAAGCTTCATCCAGATTTCCCATGTGGGCGCAGAGGCCGAAGCATTTGGCCATCTTCAGATGGTGGTTTCACCCACTACGCCCCAACAGCAGCCCCTGAAAGAGTTTATTATGTCAGGGACCACTTTATTCCTGGAGCAGCCCTTGTGGTATCTGTTCCTGGGGAAACACTGGGGTTTGTTGGTGGGGGGAACATCAGATCGTCTGTTATCCTTTAACAAAATGTGGCTTTAACGTTTTGATGTGGTACACAGAGTGACCCACCAAACCCAGATTAAAGTTTGTTAGCAATGGAGGTCTTGCAGAGTGTTTAGCTTTTTTGTGGGGTGGGGAGTGTGTTTTGTTAGATGTTTGTATCTTCAGCATTTATATTTAAGCACCTGTAAGAAGGAAAGCACATCGCTCTTTCTTCTGTTCTGGACTTAGCCTCAGAAGCTTTGGTTGAGCGCGCAGAGCGAGTCCTCAGCCTGCAGTTTGAAGGCTCCATCATTTCGCCTCCCCCAGCCAACAACCACAGGGGAATTGCCCCAGGTTGGACCCAGGTGTCGGTTTCTGTACATCTCCCTGAGTGGTTTCAAGGGAATCGCAGTGGAGACCCAGTCCCGTCCCATACGCATGAGGAAAAATAACTGGGGCATTTGGATGATCTGTGGTGAGAAGCAGCTGTCAGAGAGTGAGGTTTTTCCGAGCTTCAGTGGCGCTGGTACAGCGTGTGTGGCGTGTGTGTGGTCTGCAGTGCCTGTCTCTGCCCTGCCACGCAGGTGACCGCCGTGCGGGTGCACGTGAACAGTTCCTCTGAGAACCTCGACTACCCGGTCCTCGTTGTGGTTCGCCAGCAGAAAGAGGTGCTGTCCTGGCAGGTGCCTCTGCTCTTCCAAGGACTGTAAGTGGATCTTTTCTCGGGCAACAGCATTTGGTTTTCTTCAGTGTCCTAGACTTACTCGGTCATTTCCCTGGTGAAAGGAGAAATCAGACATTTGGACTGTTGAGAGACGATGCATGCGAAGTGCAGACATAACGCAGACCTTGACAGGTTCAGCTCTGTTCAATATCCATCCTCTTTGAATTTAAGATTAGCACTCTACCTAGATTTGCAGCCCCTGGAAGAACTTTTGACATTTAAAAATTCTACCATGAGATTTTGTGGCTCTTGGTTGGATAATGATTGTCCAATAGGCATCCAATGGGCCAGGACCAGCACTCAACATAAATGAGTGACACCTCCACCGTTCTTCAAAATGTCACCCACGCATGGGTTCTTCCTTCAGTCATATTTATTAAGCACTACTAAGTGGTGGGTGCTGGGAAGACGACAAAATCCCAGTCTTCCTGGAGTTTATATTTTCGCAGGGGAGAGCTACAGAGGGCACGATAGAACTTCCAGGAAGGCATACAGAAACAGGCATGTAGCGAGGTGTTCCATCACTTCTCAAAGGCTGAGGAATTTGAGGGTTGAAATGGTGACTCCAGTGGCCTTGATTTGAACTCTGAGACTTTCTTTCCTCCTTATTTTGGAAAAAGTTGAAAGAGTGGCAAAAAAGAATCAACTGGCTGTTTTATCAAGACAATCCCCCTTCAAAAGGTGGTATTTTTTTTTTCATCACTGAGTCCGGGGGGATGGCTGAATGTAACATAAATGTTGTGTCAATGCACTGGTCAGTCCAGAGCAGGCCTCGTGTCCCTGTTATTTCACATGAACTAGTGCCAACAAGACTGGTGATAAAATTACTATTGATAGGTCCAGTCCGAAATTTAGGATGCAACGACTTGAAAGCAAATTTGGAGAGAAGTGAGATGACAGACTTCTTTCCCTGCTACCTGCTAAGTCTTCCTTGTTCCTGGTGTTTCTTTCTTTCTACCGGCCGTAGATACCAGAGAAGCTACAACTACCAGGAAGTGAGCCGCACGTTATGTCCCTCAGAAGCAACCAACGAGACAGGACCTTTGACACAACTGATATTTGTAGATGTGGCATCCATGGCACCACTCGGTGCTCACTACAAACTGCTGGTCACCAAGATCAAGCACTTCCAGCTGCGGTAAGCAGGACTCGCTGTGGCCTTCCCGTCCCCCTGTCTGCTCTTTCTGTGGCTCAGGACGCTCAGTTCAGCTTCCTTCCTTACAGGTGAGCACTCTAGAAGGAAGCCATCCACCTAGCATCCTGTGTTAGCATACTTGGGCAGCAGAGCCTCCATCTTTGCAAGAGAGAGATAGCACGGGCATGGTGCAGAGGGTTAACAGCAGTGAGTCTCATAGGTCTGTCTGCTTAAGGGACCCTCCTCCCTCTGTGGTGCCGGCAAGAATTACCTGTGATTGGGTTCCTTTGTATTAGAAACCAGTGCCACACTCCTAAAGGGAGTCTTTTTTTTTTTTTTTTTTTTAAGGAAGGCTTTGAGCTATTCTTCCTATCCTTATTGTTATTGCAGGTTGGGAAAGTAGGTAGGGATGTGACCTCTTTGGAGTGCCTTGTATTATTTTTGTCCCTGATTTTTTTAAAAAATAACACAAACCCACAAGCCTACTAGAAAAAAAATAAACACGAGATTCAGTTATATCACCAAAGAGGCTACCTAAATGGTAAAAAAAACAAATAAACAAAAACCCAGCCTCATTAGATATCAAAAATATAAATTAAGAAGTGGGTGCTTGGCCCAGCATTAAGATGCTACTTGGGATGCCTGCATCTCCATCAGACTGCCTGGGTTCAAGTCTCAGATCTGCTTCTGATTGCTGATAATATGTAACCTAGGAGGCAGCAGCTATTGGCTCAAGTAGTTGTGTCCCTGCCATTCATGTGGGAGATCTGAATTTAGTTCCCAGCTGTTGTAGGCATTGGGGGAATAAAGCCAGTGGATAGAGACTCTCTCTCTCTCTCTCTGTCTCTCTTTGTGTGTGTGTGTATGTGCCTGTGTGTGTATGTGTGTCTCTCTGCCTTCCAAACAAATAAAATTAAGGAATAATAAATGCAAGTTGAAACCATTGCAACTGTCAACTTTCTATAATTTAAAAGGCTTGATAATGCAATTCCATTTTTGTTATATGCCCAACTCCTAGCTATATAATTGTGGAAAATACTACACAACAATATAAAGGAACAGGCTATGCATATGCCAGACAGCACGGATAAATCTCACAAGGTAAAGCAAAAGAAGCCAAACAAAAAGGATTCACGCTGTTTGATTCCATTTATATAAACTTTGAAAACCAGGTAGAACTATTCTGTAGTGTTAGAAGTCAGGATAATAGTACCTTTGGTTAGAAAATTAGTATATGGTTATGTTTATCTAGTGATCATTCATCCGAATATATGCTTATAATGGGTATTATTTTCTTCATTGTTATAGTACAATAAAAAGTTAACTTTAAAAATCAGAATATTTAAAATAGTATATGCTACTTATCAGAATGTTCTGTTCTGTTCTAAATCTCTCTTGAAATTCTCTAAAGCAGTTTTTAAAGAGGTCTGAATCTACTGGAGTTGTTAATATGAACCAAGTGTTTACTCTGGTCTTCCCTACACTCGTTGACATAGGGCAATGCTCATAGAGACAGATGGGCACACGGCTAAATGAATGGTCAGAAGGATAGAGATGTAATGACACCATTTATCCCTTCATTAATTCTGGTATTGAAAGGGATGATGTGATCATTTCAAGAGTGAGGACATTCCCTCCCACTTCCTCCACAACCCCCATCCCGCAAAAAAAAAAAAAAAAAAAAAGCAGAAAACAGATTCTCTGGTGGGTAAAATGGACCCAATCAAATCAGTCTTCAGAGGTAGAGAGGAGTAGACACTAGTACAGTTTTTAAAGTCCCCTGGATGATTCTAATGTTTAGAAATGAGAACAACTACCTTTAGGCAATTTCTAAATATGATGCTTACGTCTAATCATTTACAAATCCATGTGTGATACTAAACCGTGTAGGGGCCGGCGCTGTGGCTCAATAGGCTAATCCTCTGCCTGCGGCACCAGCACACCAGGTTTTAGTCCCAGTCGGGGCGCTGGTTCTTTCCTGGTCACTCCTCTTCCTGTCCAGCTCTCTGCTGTGGCTTGGGAGTGCAGTGGAGGATGGCCCAAGTGCTTGGGCCCTGCACCCGCATGGGAGACCAGGAGAAGCATCTGGCTCTTGGCTTCGGATCAGTACGGTGCGCCGGCCCCAGTGCGCTGGCTGCAGCAGCCATTGGGGGATGAACCAACGGAAAAGGAAGACCTTTCTCTCTGTCTCTCTCTCACACTATCCACTCTATCTTTCAAAAAAAATAATTAAAAAAAAAAAAAAAAAAAAAAAAAACCATGTGGGGATCATGTTTATACATTTGATGAGGGTAGCAGCCATGACTTGCATAGGGCACAGTGTGAACCTTGGAGAAGACTTGCCTCACAAGATTGGTCTGAATGTCTTTGACCTGGCACTCTCATCTGGTGGCAGTGTACTTGACTTATAAGGTCAATTAGCTGGGAAGTTCATTAGACCCTTTGGAGAACTGAGGTTTGCGAAATGGAGGTCATGCAGTCACAAGTCTGAACAAGTGCTGATGAGTAATCTGCATGCTGGTGAAACTGCAAATATATTCCCTCACCCTGTCTTCCTGTGCTGCTCTTTTTAATACGACTTTGCCTCAGGGCCGGCGCTGTGGCGCAGCGGGTTAACACCCTGGCCTGAAGCGTCGGCATCCCATATAGGCGCGGGTTCTGGTCCCAGCTGCTCCTCTTCCTATCCAGCTCTCTGCTATGGCCTGGGGTAGCAGTAGAAGATGGCCCAAGTCCTTGGGCTGCTGCACCCATGTGGGAGACCTGGAAGAAGCTCCTGGCTTCGGATTGGCGTAGCTCCAGCCGTTGCCGCCCTCTGAGGAGTGAACCAGCAGATGGAAGACCTACCTCTCTCTCTGTCTCTACCTCTCTCTGTAGCTCTTTCAAATAAATAAAACAAATCTTTAAAAAAAATATGTGACTTTGCCTCAGCAACCAACGAGAGCTTTGCAAAATGCACATTTACTGGTGCTTTTTTTTATTTTTATTTTTATTTTTTTTTTGACAGGCAGAGTGGACAGTGAGAGAGAGAGACAGAGAGAGAGGTCTTCCTTTGCTGTTGGTTCACCTTCCAATGGCTGCCGCGGCCGGCGCACCACGCTGATCCGATGGCAGGAGCCAGGTGCTTCTCCTGGTCTCCCATGGGGTGCAGGACCCAAGGACTTGGGCCATCCTCCACTGCACTTCCTGGCCACAGCAGAGAGCTGGCCTGGAAGAGGGGCAACCGGGACAGAATCCGGCGCCCCGACCGGGACTAGAACCTGGTGTGCCGGCGCCGCAAGGCAGAGGATTAGCCTAGTGAGCCGTGGCGCCGGCCTATTTACTGGTGCTTTTGTGATAAGCCTGAAAGGAGATGGTAGCTGAGATATAGCTGTCCCTAGATCCAGTAGCCTTGCTACAGACCCAGAAATCCAGAGGATATGGGTGATGGAGAGGAGCTGAGGATTGTGGGAAGAACTGTGGTGTCGGCATTGTGAAAACATAGAAGAATTAACTCAAAATTCCTAACATTGCAATTTATATCTTACATTTTAAAAAAGATTTCTTTATTTGAATGGCAGAGTGACAGTAAGAGAGAGAGACCTTCCATCAACTGGTTCACCACCCCAGATGGCCGCAATGGCCAAGGCTGAGTCAGCGTGAAGCCAGGAGCCAGGAACTCCATCCAGGTCTCCTATGTGGCTGCTAGAGGCCATCTTCTGCTACTTTCCACCTCTGATTCCCAGGTCTGAGTTCCTATCAACTTAACATGCAAGGTCTGCTATTTGTTTACAACCATTCTGTTGGTATTTATGTTCCCCTAAATATATAGCTTAATTCCATAAAGAATTCATTTTTTAAAATCCATCCATAAAGCATTACTGCCTGCCATCTACCTATCTCCTGCTGCCCTAAACACACACACACACACACAACTTTGCCACTACCTGTTTTCCTCAACTGCAGGACCCTGTGTTGGGTGTTAACAAGGATGTGAAGTCCAGGCAGGGAATGGCAGGCCCCTGAATGAGGGAGTGAAAGGAGTTTAGAAGGGGAGTTGGGAAATTTAGACAAATGTCTGCCTTGAGACTTGGTGTGGGGAATAGATTAGAATGGAACAAAACTCAATGCAGAAAAGTTAGAAGGCCGATGCAGTGGTCCAAATCAATAATGAGGAGGAAAGTTGAAGGATTTAGGAGGTGAAATTGACAAAAATTGTCAATTGGGGAAATAGGAAAATGGGATGGGTCAAGGAAGACACTGAAGCTTAGAAGGGGTGGTACACCCAGTGGAGAATGAGAATTTTGAGGAGGGAAGAAAGAGACAATCAGCTGCCTTTTGGCATGTTGAGTATAAAGTATAGATGTCTGAGAAAGAGGTGGTTATATCCCAGCACAACACTCGGGGGAGAGGCATCCCATCTAAGGGATGGTTTGAGTCGCATCTGCTCCACTTCCAGTCCAGCGTCCTGCTAGTGGCCTGGGAAAGCAGCAGAGAATGGCCCAGGTGCTTGGGCCCTTGCACCTACATGGGAGATCCAGAGGAAGCTCTTGGCTCCTGGCTTCAAATTGGCCCAGCTTCAGCCATTGCTGCCATTTGAGGAGTGAACCAGCGGATGGAAGACCTCTCTCTCTCTCTCTAACTCTGCCTTTCAAATAACTTTTTTTTTCTATTTCTTTTTCTTAGATAATATCTTTCACACATATGGCTTTTTTTTTATTTTTTATTTAATGAATATAAATTTCCAAAGTATGACTCATGGGTTACAATGGCTTCCCCCCCCATACCGTCCCTCCCACCCACAACCCTCCCCTTTCCCACTCCCTCTCCCCTTCCATTCACATCAAGATTCATTTTCGATTATCTTAATATACAGAAGATCAGCTTAGTATACCTTAAGTAAGGATTTCAACAGTTTGCTCCCACACAGAAACATAAAGTGAAAAATAATAGATGATTTTTTTTTAAATGATGACTTTCAAATAACTTTTAAAAATTCTTTTAAAAAGAAAAAGGCAGACCGACAAAGAGAGGAAAAGCAGAAAGATCTTCCATCTACTGGTTCACTCCTCAAATGGCTATAGTGACCAGGTGGGGCTGAGCCAGGCTGAAGCCTGGAATGTAAAACTCTGTCTTTGTCTCCTGCGTGGGTAGTAGGGGCCCAAGTACTCAGGCCGTCTTCCGCTGCCTTCCTGGGCACATTAGCATGGATCAGAAGCATAGCAACCAGGACTTTGACTGGCACTCTGATATGGGCTGTTGGCATAGCAAGTGGTAGTGCCGCAACCCTGGTCCCTAGATCTGATTTTGTTCAATGCTATTTATTTGAGAAGCAGACCAACAGTGAGAGAGAGCGCTCCTATCCACTGGCTCACTCCCCAAAGTCCCACAACAGCCATGGATCTGAAGCCAGGACTCCAAAATTCAATCTGGGGCTGCCATCTGGTTGGCAGGGCCCAAATCCGTAATCTGCCTCCTGCTGCCTCTCAGGATCTGCATCAGGAGGAAGCTGGGATTGGGAATGGAGCTGGAACTCAATCTGGTCCAGGACGCACATGTCTCAAGCACTATCTCCACCTTCCCGTAAGAGAGAGGATGACAATGGCAATGTGGAAGGTGAAGTCAAGGGAAGAAAGATTAGAGGCAAAGAAGCAAATGAAAAGTAATTTGAACAGAGAAGGAGAAAAAAGTACTAGAAATCAAATATATTATGACAGTAACAAGGTTGTAAGGGGAAAAAAGTCAAATATTCCTAATACACAGGTAGGTGTTTCACAAATGCAACAAATAAATGTGGCAGAATGAAAAATAGGCCTGTATGAATCCCTGCAGGCTTCAACCCTCTGCTGGCCCTCTAAGTAGATACCTTGAAGATTTGCAGTGGAGAGAGTGTGAATGAGAAGTGGCAGATTATTTGAGGAAATGAATGGGTAATAGATTTTAGACCATTCTGTTGTGTGCCATGTTATATAATCACCCTTTAGCATTTGGGGGGAGATTTACATTACTTTTGGGGTTCTTTTTTTTCTTGTCAGTGCCACACTACCAAGATGGTGCTTCAGGTGGGGCCAGGTGCATGCAGATTACTTTTACACCAGTAGAACAAATAGGACCTGGTGACCAATCAAATGTGGAAGGTGATAGAAAGGAGAAGGCCAAGATGATGCCTACAGTGAGTGATGTCAGAAGTCTGGTGACACAAGACATGGGGGAGATAGGATCAGGAATGCAACAGTGCTTTCCATAATGATCATGTGCAATTTGAGGTGCTGTAGGGATGGCCAAGTGTGGAAACCTACCAGGTGATCCTATGCTGTAACTGGAGATCAGGAGACAGCTGTGGGACTGGACATAGAGACTGGGCTGACATTTCTGTGGCACTGACATCTACTGAATATGTATTTCCCATGAATATAAGTGGCTAAAGAAAATGAAGAAATGAAGAACAAGACTGTGGGTAACATTCTCAGTTAAGGGATGGCCTGAGAAACAAGAGCTATCAAGAGAGGCTGAAGAGATGCTGCCAGATGTGTGGGAGAAACCCCAAGAAAGCAGGTGTCATGGAGGCTAGGGGAGGAAAGTGTTTTAAGACAGAAAAAGTGATTATGAGTGTCCAATGTGCATGGAGAAATAGAGAGTTGCAGGTGCAATCACTGGATTTAGGCATTCTAAGTTGCCTTGATCTGAATGTTTGTATCCTCAAAATTCATATATTCAAATCCTAACCACAAGGAGGTGGTGCTAGGATGTGGGAGCTGTAGGTGATTAGGTCTTGAAGATGGAGCCCTCAGGAATGGGATTAGCAGAGACTCCTTGCCCTTCTATGTGTGAAGATGCCACAAGAAAATGCTGCCTGTGAGTGAGCAAACCCTCATGAGACACATCTGGGGTCACCTTAAGTCTCAGGCATCCCGGCCTCCAGAACTGCGAGGAATAAGTTTCCGTCATTTTAAGCCACTTAGTTTATGGTATTTTGTTCTAACTGTCCAAAAAGACTATGACACGGGTGAATGTTATCCTAAGTACAGGCAATTTCAGGGCGATGATGGGGAGAAAATCCTGATAGGGAAGATAGAGGAAAGAATGAGCAAAAGGTGAAAGTAAAGATTTATGTATTTATTTGAAAGGTAGAGTGAGAAAGGAATAGAGATGGGGGAGAGGGAGAGGGAGAGGGAAAGGGAGAGAGAGAGAGGCCATCCACTGGGTAACTCCCCAAATATCCACAGTGGCAATGGTTAAGGCTACACCAGGCTGAAGCCAGGGGCCCAGAACTACAGCCAAGTCTCTCATGTGGGTGGCAGAGACTCAAGTACTTGAGCCATCATTTGCTGCCTCCCAGACACATTAGCAAGAACCAGATCAAAAGCAGAGCAGCAGGGACTAAAACCAGGACTTTGATATGGGATGCAGGTATCTCAAGCAGCAACTTAACCTGCTGCACCACACTACCCAACCCGAAAACACTCATTTAAGGAGCTGGTTTGTGAAAGAGAGGAAGGACATAAGATGCTATTAAAGGAGGGAGATATGAGGATAAGGCATGGATTTTGTTGGAGAGTTTTGTTTAATTGCTATTTATTTTTTTAATTTATTTTTTATTTTTTATTTTTGACAGGCAGAGTGGTCAGTGAGAGAGAGACAGAGAGAAAGGTCTTCCTTTGCTGTTGGTTCACCCTCCAATGGCCGCTACGGCCGGCGCGCTGCGGCCTGCACATCGCACTGATCTGAAGCCAGGAGCCAGGTGCTTCTCCTGGTCTCCCATGGGGTGCAGGACCCAAGGACTTGGGCCATCCTCCACTGCACTCCCGGGCCATAGCAGAGAGCTGGCCTGGAAGAGGGGCAACCGGGACAGAATCCAGCACCCCAACCGGGACTAGAACCCGGTGTGCTGGCACCGCAAGGCAGAGGATTAGCCTATTGAGCCACGGCGCTGGCCCTAATTACTATTTATTTTTGAAATGGTTGAAATGAGTATATTTATAAGTGAAGGGGTAGGGTAGAACGGCTGATTCAGTTCATGGGCAGGTCGGATATTTGTAGAAGGAAAAGATTTAGCTCACGAGTAAATTTATATTTATACCGTGAGGATGACGCACAGAGGTTATAGAGGGTCGGTGGAAGGGTTGGGCGGGTGTAGGGCAGCCATGACAGGGGGCAGTCAGATGACAGAGAATGGCACTCAAAGTCCATAGTTCAGGTAGGTAACAGGGATCTTTTCCTCCACCAAAGCAGGAGGCTTGAGCACCCAGTAGGACATGTATCCGGGACTTGCTAATAAAAGATGACTAAGACGCTGGACTCTCCTCGTGCTCCCTGGGCCGTACCTCAGAACTGATGGAACTTCTGTCCCTACCTCTCTTTCCACCTCTCCCCTGCCTTCTCATCCTTGCTTCTTTTTTTTTCTATCATATTGCTTTCCTGTCTTTCTTTCTTTCTTTCTTTCTTTCTTTCTTTCTTTCTTTCTTTCTTTCTTTCTTTCTTTCTTTCTTTCTTTCTTTCTTTCTTTCTTTTTTTGACAGGCAGAGTTAGACAGTGAGAGAGAGAGAGACAGAGAAAGGTCTTCCTTTCCGTTGGTTCACCCCCCAAATGGCTGCTGCGGCTGGCGCGCTGTGGCCGGTACGCTTCGCTGATCCGAAGCCAGGAGCCAAGTGCTTCCTTCTGGTCTCCCATGCGGGTGCAGGGCCCAAGCACTTGGGCCATCCTCCACTGCCTTCCCGGGCCACAGCCGAGAGCTGGACTGGAAGAGGAGCAACTGGGACAGGACTGGCGCCCCAACCAAGACTAGAACCTGGTGTGCCAGCGCCGCAGGCAGAGGATTAGCCTAGTGAGCTGCGGCGCCGGCCTCCTGTATATATTTCTTCACTCTCTTGCTTGCTCCCCATGGGCCGCTCTACCCCATCTTCTCCGTGTCCCGTGTATCTGTATCTCTGTCTCTGCTGACTCCATCTGTTTTTCTCTTCCCTACTTGCTCAAAAGAGGGAAACAAAACTGGTGTTTAGTGTCTTATCTTTATTGAATAAACACGTTTCCTGTGTTTAATTTTGAAAACAACATAAGGTGAAATTTGGATACTTCTTTCCCTGAAGGGAAAGGTGCATTTGAGTTTCAGTCAGCTTTGTTCCAACGGTTAATGGCCCTTGATAAAAAATTATCCTCCTCCGCCTCTGCTAGGGACCATGGGAGGGAAACAGAGCGGTTCATCTGCCACAGACACAGTGTTTATTTTGCACACACTGTTCACTGGACAGAGATCTTTAATGTGATCATCTCAGAATAATATGTTTTCAAAGTTTGCAGGTATTTTGCCAGAAAATAAAACATAAAAGAACAAGAAAAAAAAATGGAAAATGCATCTCAGTGTCCACAATGAAATTCAAATGTGGGAGTGGGAGTGGGTTAAAAGCCACATTTTTGACCCAAGCAAACAGGTGGTTTCAGGAAATCTCATGCGCTCTATTGCCAGCCAAGAAAATCACTGCCCTCTTGGTTCCCATGAGGTGGCCACAAATAGAGCTGAAACTCCCTGTTGCCTGGTGACAGCGGGTGACACTCCCCCAGACTGCTGGAAAGGACTTCCCAGGCCACACGCAGCACGGCTGGGTCTGGCTCTGGCTGTGGACTCCAGGTGCAGAAACTCAACTGAGTTTGACGTTGACTTTGACTTCTTCCTTTGTTTTTAATTTTATTTATTGTATTTACTTGAAAGGGAGAGAACTGGTTCACTCCCCAAATGCCCACAACAGCTAGGGCTGAGCCAGGCTGAAGCCAGGAGCCAAGAATTCTACCCAGGTCTCCTGCATGGGTGATTGGACTCATGTACTTGAACCATCCATCACCTGCTGCCTCCCAGGGGGCTTATTAAGAGGAAACTGGAATCAGAAGTGGAGCAGGGACTGAAACCCAGGGACTCTGATATGGGACAAAAGCACCCTAGGTGGCTTCTGCTGATTTTTCAAAAGGTTAATTTATTTATTTGAAAGTCAGAGAGAGGGAGAGAGATCAAGGGAGATGGGGAGAGGGAGAGAGCTTCCATTCACTGGTTCACTCCCTAGCTAGCCACAATGGCCAGTGCTGGACCAGGCCAAAGCCAGGAGCTTTATCCTGGTCTCCAGTATGGGTGCAGGAACCCAAGTACTTGGGTCATTCCCCACTGCTTTTCCCAAGCCATCAGCAGGGAGTGTGGAACAGCCAGGACACGAACCAGTGCCCATATGGAATCACTTTAATCAGTGATTTTGCCTGCTATGTCACAATGCCAAGCCCCTAGGTAGCTTCTTTTTTTTTTTTTTTTAAGGATTTATTTTATTTATTTGAAAGAGTTACAGAAAGAGGCAGAGACAGAGAGAGAGAGGTCTTCTGTCCACTGGTTCACTCCCCAGATGGCCACAACAGCCAGAGCTGTGCCGATCCAAAGCCAGGAGCCAGGAGTCTCTTCCAGGTTTCTCATGCAGGTGCAGGGGCTCAAGGACTTGGGTCATCTTCTACTGCTTTCCCAGGCTATAGCAGAGAGCTGGACCGGAAGAGGAGCAGCCAGGACTAGAAACAGCGCCCATATGGGATGCCAGCGCTTCAGGCCAGGGTGTTAACCCACTGTGCCACAGCGCCGGTCCCCCTAGGTAGCTTCTTAACCATTGTGCCAAACACCTGCCCCAACTATAGCTTTTTTAGGTAACTTAAGGCCAGAAATTTTCTGCTGTGGTCAGCAGAATCATCCCTAGAATTGATGATGAGTTCTACTGAAAATAAATATATAAAAATTTCATACCTTGCTCTGAGCTAAATTCTGAGCTTAGTCTGACCACAGTTTAAATTATGGTCATTACCTTTATAAAATGTGTTCACATTTGATGACTTCGATATAGTACTTTTAATTAAACACTCTTTAAATGTCTTGAAATACACTTTCTAAAGGAATTTGTAATTTTCAAAAAATTATTCAGTTTTTGTAAAAGAAAAATTAGCAATGGAAAGAAAGTGTCTTCAGGGACCAGTGTTGTGGCATAGCTGATAAAGCCTCTACCTGCAACGCCAGCATCCCATATGGGCACGGCTTGAGTCCTGGCTGCTCTACTTCTGATCCAGCTCCCTGCTAGTGCACCTGGGAGAGCAGCAGAGGGTGGCCCAAGTCCTCCAACCCTATAGCCACGTGGGAGACCCAGAGGAAGCTCCAGCCTCCTGATTTCAACCTGGCCCCAGGCCCAGCTGTTGTGGCCATTTGGAGAATGATCCAGTGGATGGAAGATTCACACCCCCCCCCGCCCCGAAACTCTGCCTTTCGAATAAATAAATGAAATTAAGAAAAGAAAAAAGAAAAAAAGAACAGGAGGAGGGATCTTGAACCTGCATTTTCTGTCACTTTTAGCCTTCATGCTTAATTGTAAATTAATTTAATTAAGAGAATACAAAGGCAAAAATGTTTACAAAAGTAAACGAAGTGCTTACTTATATAGGTGTGACTTCATAGGTATTGCAAGATATAAAAAGTAACCTGGAGACAGGCTGTTGGCCTGGTAGTTAAGACACCAGTCACAGTGCCTGCATCCACCAGGAAGAGCCTAAATTTAGTCCCCAGCTTTGGCTCCTGCTTATAGCTCCCTGGTAATGCAGCTCCTGGGGAGCAGTGATGACAGCTCAAGTACTCAGGTTCCTACCACCCATGTGGGAGACCTGGATTGAATTCCGCAGCCCTGGCCTGGACCCCTGGCTGTTCCAGGCATTTGGTGAGAGAAGCAGGTGGGCACTAGCTCACTCGCTCTTCGTGCGCACTCTCTCTCTTGTGCTCTCTCTCCCCCACACAATCACACACAGACACACACCTGCTCTTCCTCAATTTGATCATTCCTGAGAGTTGAAACCACGGAGTCCCTGGGCGGTTTACTGTGTGAGTCTGATGGCACCAGAACTCCCTCACAGAGGGCCAGTTTAAGGTGACTTTCTTTTAAATAAATGTTTCACTTGCTCTGACTTATGTTTTTGTCTTAACTTTCCCTCCTTTCCTTTCTCCACTTATGCCTCTCAGGACGAATGTTGCCTTTCACTTCACTGCCAGCCCCTCTCAACCTCAGGTAAGTGAGGGGATCCAGGAGTGGGCAAGATCCCACCGTTGGTGTTGCCCCAAGAAACCACAGTGAAGACAGGTAGAGCCAGTGTGTGGTGTTTACCCTGATCTTTCAGAATTGCACATTTGCTTGTTTTCTGGAATGCTGCTTGTGTTAATGGGATTTTGGAACCAACATTTAATCTTATCACCTTAATGGGTATGATGTGGAAGGCATGAGATTTGTTTTCAAATGCTCCTTGGTTTAACCTTCCTGGAAAAAACTGTGTCTGCTATGCACCAAGCGGAGTGTTAGACTATATGAGGTGCTGGGAACACCAGGATAAAGAAGAGAGAAGCAGCTGTGCCACATGGATCTGGGAGTTGGGATGGTGCTCTTACCTGACACCAGATATGAAGATAACTAATTGACCTAGAAACACAGTTAAAAACTAGGAAGACATTTGTCTCCATGAAGTTATGAGGGGGAACAAAATAGTTTCTTTTGTCATTAAGGAAGAACAGGAATGTTGACCAAAAGTGTTAGGAGAATTAGATATTTTTGTTGTGCTCTCCTTTAAACCATGATCATAAACTGAATGAATACATGAACACTTGAAATCAGGCTCTCTCTCTGGAGACATGCCTAGCTACCTTTTTTCCTTCATCGCTTCTGAAAGAGTAAAATCTATACAACAGCAAGTTTAAAACATTAATGTCCTGATATTTATTGTAAATTTTCCAAAGGATGTGACATAGCTTTGGTCTATGAAGTCTTCACACTGCACAAGAATGCACTGCCGCCCAGTGGAGGAGAGGGCCACCAGCCTGTAATCCATTGTCCTTAACATTTGTGAACATTTAGTTTCAAGAAAGACAGCATTTAGAAAGTGTTGGTGACCAGGTGCAATAGGATATACCTAGCAGAATGGAGGAACATCTTACCCCTAAATAAAGGAAGAGTACAGTCTACTAGTCCAGTTCAGTCTACTAGTTCAGTTCACACTGAACATTGTATGCAGTCACACTATAATAGAATTGTCTATAGACTGAAAATCAGTGATAGTTACACATTAAGGCTTAATTTTATTTTGAAAATCATGTTAATATTAAAAAGCATGAATAATTTTATATACGCCCTAAATAGAATAAAATATGTTCAGAACAGACTAATATTTATGAAAGACTTTACTCTGAACTGTTCCCACTTTGGCCCTGTGTTTACATCTTCTTTGGTTGCAAGAAAGGTTTTTCTGTTTCTATAAACTCATCTAGGTAGTTGCACATTCTCAGGAACTTTTTGTCACTCACTGTCTGCCTCTGTTTCTGTACACAGAAGCAAGCTGTAGAAACTGGGCAGGAAGTCAGGCCCCACGTGGTGATTTTTAGCTTAAACTCCAGTCATTGCTTTGAGTACTTGTCATGTGCTTCTTTCTGGTAAAAGTGGATTGTGAGGACAGCAGCCAAAAATATTTATTTGGGGTTATGGTAATTTAGAAATAAAGAAGGTGGGCCGGCGCCGCGGCTCACTAGGCTAATCCTCCGCCTTGCGGCGCCGGCACACCGGGTTCTAGTCCCGGTCGGGGCGCCGGTTCTGTCCCGGTCGCCCCTCTTCCAGGCCAGCCCTCTGCTGTGGCCAGGGAGTGCAGTGGAGGATGGCCCAGGTGCTTGGGCCCTGCACCCCATGGGAGACCAGGAGAAGCACCTGACTCCTGCCTTTGGATCAGTGCAGTGCGCTGGCCGCGGCGGCCATTGGAGGGTGAACCAACGGCAAAGGAAGACCTTTCTCTCTGTCTCTCTCTCTCACTGTCCACTCTGCCTGTCAAAAAAAAAGAGAAAGAAATAAATAAAGAAGGTGGATAATACTTTCACATATAGATAAGGCTTCAGTAGGTGTCGCTCCCCCTCTTCGTGGAGGAACGACACTAAGCCCTGCCTAGGCTTCATATCCGAGTCACGGCACCATTATGTCGCTCCCCCTCTTCATGGAGGAACGACACTAAGTACTGCCTAGGCTTCATATCCGAGTCACGGCACCATTATGTCGCTCCCCCTCTTCGTGGAGGAGCAACACTGAACCCTGCGCTGTTCTTTCGTCTGCTCGGCCCTCCCCGGGTTTGCTGCTGGTTCTTCCCGGGTTGGCTACTATCCCTTCCACCTCCGTGGAAGGGCAGTTCCCCCTGGCCACATTCCCCACTTCCGCAGGGGAGCGGCACACCGCCGGCCGGCTCTTCTCGGGGGCTGCACGGGTTCCCTTAGATGTTCCCCATAGATGTTCCCCGTGCATGCCGTCTCTCTCCTCCTTTATAGTCCTCCTCCGCCAATCCCAACTCGGCTGCCCACACGCCGAGTACGCTGCTCTCCAATCAGGAGCAAGTCCTACAGTTAATTGGTTGAACTGGAGGCAGCTGTGCAGAAGCTGTTTACTTCTCTCCCAGCGCCATATTGTGGGAGAGCAGATGCATAGAATAAGTCCTAATTCGAGTAACTTAGTCTAGTCCGGATTGCTCCCCAAGTAGGTGTCTACTGCTTGTACAAAACCAGTATGGGAATATATATATATATATATATATATATATATATATATATATATGATGTTTATCACTGCTCGCAGTAATCACAGTAATTTTCTGGAGTAATAATGTATGGTTTCCTTGAGAATCAAGAATACCTCTTGGGAATTCTAGACTGCTCACCTTTAGGAGAACCCTATATTATATCTATTTAAATCAAGGTCCAAATGAGTTTGGTTCTTTGGAGGTGTGACTGTCGGTTACAACACGTGAACTTCCAGACAGCAGTGTTAACGACACTCTTTCATCTTGAGATGAATTTTTTTCCCACTGGAAACCTTTGGATTATGAAAAACATTCTGTTTTTATTGCCTGATTCTCAAAAACAGGTTTAGTAAAGAGGACGTTAACAACGTTAAGGCTTAGCATGTTTTGTCTTTAGAGGCGATATATTTATTTGTACCAGGATATGGGGTTTGTCTGGGTTGGTGTCCTCAAAATCTTTTTTTTTTTAAGATTTATTTATTTATTTGAAAGGCAGAGGTAGAGAGAGAGGGAAAGAATTCTTCCATTCGATGGTTCACCCCCCAGATGGCCGCAACGGCTGGAGCTGAGCCTATCCTAAGCTAGGAGCCAGGAGCTTCTTCCTGGTCTCCCACGCGTGTGCAAGGGCCCATCTTTTACTGCTTTCCTAGGCCACAGCAGAGAGCTGGATCAGAAGTGGAGTAGCTGGGACTCGAACCAGTGCCCGTATGTTATGCCAGCACTACAGAAGGTGGCTTTACCGGCTACGCCACAGCACTGGCCCCCCTCAAAATCTTAATCACAAACTTGATATAGCTTCTCAGCCAGTTATCAAATTTATAACTGTTAAGCAAAATTCCCCTTCCTTCATTGGTAGCTACGTGTTTAAAACTTAGAGTTAATACATTTTCCCAGTAGATTCACAATCCAAGTAGGTAAGTAGCATTTTCTGTTTCTGGTAATATCTGAGAAATACTTTCTAAAACTACCTGGCCTGGCCAAAACTGCAAATATAGTTCAAGGGAGCTAGATGTAGGCCTTAGGCTTTGAATCTGAATATTTTCTCAGGATATTGCAGCCAGGAAGTAGATACTTTAGCAAAATGTCTAGAGGAAGGGTTGGTCTGGAGCTCATTCTTGTCCAGGTGAAGGTGGTTAAATTCTTGAAGAACAGGCATGTCTGCTTTTCAAGGTAGAGCTTCATGTTTCACAATGAGCACAAACATAAACCTTGTTTTATATAACATCTCATGGGCCCTTGATTCAAAGCGAGTGGGGATACTTTTTAAGTAGGAAATGAAAATGAAGTATAGCAAAGTGTAGTCAAGAAAGAAATGACCACCCCATACAATGAAATGGCACACTGTATGAAATGGCTATTTTGCCTTTATTCCTTGTTGTATTCTTGCTGTCTGGCACAGGGCCCTGGGCAGAGCAGTTAGTTGTTCAGGGCTTAAAATGCATAGTTCACTGATGGGATCTATATCAAACCTGGTGCCTAACAATAGGTGAAACAATCCTATTCCTGTGAAAATTGTTTGAATTGCAGTTTGTAATTATAAACATTTCTTACTATTAACAACTCATGTCTTTCTTTTTCTTATTCTCAGTATTTTCTATACAAATTTCCCCAAGATGTGGATTCAGTTATTATTACAGTGGTATCCGAAATGGCTTATCCTTGTTCTGTGGTCTCGGTCCAGAATATCATGGTGAGTTCTGATAACTTGTCAGCCTGCTGATGTGGAGCATTGCGTTGTCTCAGAATAAATGAAAAGAGGGCTGGGGACCCTGTCATCTACTTACTGTGTATCTCCCTCAAATCTGTTGAATAATAAGATAGTATCTTGTGCAAACAGCTGGGCAGTCCATGTTTAAAATGCTGATCTGGATAGAGAAAGAACAGTTAATTCCTCAGTAAATTAAATGAAAGAAAGAAAGAGGGAGGGAGGGAAGGAGGGCAGATCACAATGAAGAACAAAGAAGACCAAGTTATGGAGGCCAAAAGAAAAATAAGATAGAAACTACCTTTTGTCCTGTTTTCA
The DNA here is from genome assembly GCF_051225735.1 of Oryctolagus cuniculus. Taxonomy (NCBI): domain Eukaryota; kingdom Metazoa; phylum Chordata; class Mammalia; order Lagomorpha; family Leporidae; genus Oryctolagus; species Oryctolagus cuniculus. The sequence continues at coordinate 69,532,168 of NC_142870.1, forward strand.
CAATTTATTGTAACATTATGGGGCTGGCATGGTGGCATAGCGGGTAAAGCCACCATCTGCAACACTGGCATCCCAGATGGGCACCAGGTCGTGTCCTGGCTGCTCCACTTCTGATTCAGCTCTCCTGCTAATGGCTTGGGGAAAGCAGCAAAAGATGGCCCAAGTGTTTGAGTACCTGGCACTGACATGAAAGACCCAGATGAAGCCGCTGGCTCCTGGCTTCAGCCTGGCCCAGTCCTGGCTGTTGCAGCCACCTGGAGGTTGAACCAGTGGATGGGGGATCTTTCTTTCTCTGTAACTCCCACTTTTGAATAAATAATAAATCTTTAAAAATTTTATCATAGCATTAGGTTCCTTCTGTCTCATGTGGTATTAACAAAAAATGGAAAGGAGTTATATACTTTTCATAGCTGTCTTCGATATGAAGTGACTTTGACTTTAGAGGACAACGCACTAAGTTTAGGGGAAACCTTTTCATGGTTTCTGTCTTGGTAAGGACTCCTCTGCTCTGTGACCCAAATGGAAAGGCCCAGATAGGATCTGTGTGTGGTATGATGTTATATACTATTCATGATGCTTTCCTTTTATCTCTCTCATATGCTGCAGTGTCCAGTGTATGATCTTGACCACAATGTGGAATTTAATGGTGTCTATCAGTCCATGACCAAGAAAGCTGCTATCACACTACAGGTGAGAATGCTTCTGTGGTCACTATTGTTAATGACAATTGGCAGTAGATGGTCAGTTTACCTACTGGACCAGCTTCCAAAAGGGATGGCCAACCACTGTGTTTCTTTCTGATTAGTTTGAAAAGTGAGATTGCTATGCCTGGGTGATGGTAGATAATGCAGCTCCACCAAGTACGCTTTGCTCTTAGGGCTTCTTAAGAACCCCTGGCCCATGGGGCATAAATCTGATAGATGACTCAGAGAGGTAAAGGCAGAAGTCTACTTGTTGGGGATGCTGATTTGGTGCGAAATTTATCAGATCTACTTAAATCAATTAAACAGATTCTAATAATTTGTACCAGTAACAGTCACCAAAAGAGGACTTCAAGTCTGGACACAAGGATCAGGTTCAGTACAGCAATTTATCTGTTTCTGGTGTCTGTAATTAAAGTATTATTTCAATGGTAATTTTATAGCACAAATAGATGCATGTCATGTAAGCATGATTCTATCCCTGCGTTTGGGGAAGTACTTACTTAACATACCTGTAGCCTGATCTCTTCCCCAAGGTTAAGATGATGCTTTTTATTGACTAACATGCACAAAAATGAAGAAAAGTTAGTTATAATGTAGGGATCAAGCTTCAAAACTTCATTAGTCAGGCTTTCATTTTTGAGGACTTCAAAAATGATTTGATATCTCAAATATCTTCTCTTGTTCTTAGCGTTTATTTTTTCCACAGCATTCCAGCGTTATATGGTCCCAAATAAAAAGGGACAGAAAAATAACCACAATAGGGAACTTCAGGTTTTATATCACCTAGGACACTAAATTAATGATGAGTAGAGCATATAGTGTATGTCTACCTTATGGATGAGGAGTTGGGATCATATTATTGTTGGATTTTTAGCAAAGCTCTCTGGCAGTTATAGAACTATAATGGACCTTAAAGATCATCTTATGAGAGTTAGGGTTTAGCCTAGCAGTTAAGATACCAGCATCCCACAATGGAGTGCCTGGATTTGATTTCTACCTCCTGATGCTAAGTTCAGGTTTCTGCTAGACCCTGGGAGGCAGCAGTGATGTTGTAAGTAATTGGGTTCCTGCCACTCATGTGGGAGACCTGGATTGAGTCCTTGGCTCCTGGCTCCCGGCTTTGGCCCTGGCCCTGGCCCTAGCCCTGGTCCAGCCCCAGCCCCAGCCCCAGCCCCAGTCACTGTAGACATCTGGAGAGTGAACCAGTACATGGGAGCTGTGTGTGTGTGTGTGTGTGTGTGCGCACGCACACGTGTTTGTCTCTATCTGTCTCTCTCTGTGTCATTCTTCCTCTCAATAAATATTTTATAAGCTTTTAAAAATCACCTGTCAACATGCTTCTTCATCGATAAGGGACACAGAGAGAAGCACACTTAAAGAAAGTGAAAGCCAGACTGTAATTCAGATCTTCTGACTTGGGTCCTTTGCCTCCCTCACTTAAATTATTTATTTAACTGCTAACGTTGTGACTGTGAGAAAAGTTACTATTTATCATTACATTTTAATATAAAATAATATACCAGTATTAATTATTAAACATGGCTGTTGATGTTTTTATATGGTGCATATTATAGATCTAAGCACTCAAGTGGGCACAAACTAGATAGAAATCATAATAATGTATCTACTTAATTTCTTGGGTATAATAATTATTATGGATAATCTGGAAAAGACCATGGATATTTGTAAGTCCTTTCTATGGAGCTCCGGGCCAGTGGTGAACTTTTCTTAGATCTTCCTTTCTGCCCTCCTCCCCCAACCCCCACCTCGGCCCCAGACATTCTCCCTTCTTATTTTCTCTCTTACCTGCCTATCATAATGTTGTTATGTCTTATGCAGAAGAAGGATTTTCCAGGCAAGCAGTTCTTCGTGGTGTTTGTGATAAAGCCTGAAGATTATGCCTGTGGAGGCTCATTCTTCATCCAGGGTAAGCAATAATGAGCAATACTGGGGAGGAAATGAAAGGGAAGTCGAAAGCTCATTTCTAGTTCCCATTAAGTAAGGATCCATCACCAGTGACATGGCAAGGTAGCCTGAGAAATACTCAAGAAAAAATAAAATGAATCAAATCATTAATCAAAATGTATTTCTGAAACTACAAAATGTCATTTGGCACATCTCATCTTTTCAGTCTCGCACTCCTTCAGACCGTGTAAGGTGAGTTCACTCAGTTGGCCCTTTACTCAACAAATTACTATCGTAAAGTGCTAATCTTACATAGAGGATCGAGACCCAGCTCCTAAGATCAGCTTGGTAGCCAACAGTAATGAAGTCACTTGTGTTTATGAGTTGTCATTTCCACAAGGATACACAAGAAAAATGTAGCATTCTCCATTCCAGTTGCCAAAGTTATTCTCAAAAATAAAGAACGAAGTAGACAGCTTATTTCACTGATGAGAGGTTGGGTGAGCTCGTAGGCATAGTGTTGATAGCTATGGGTAACTACTCAGTAACTACCTTGGGAATGCAGTGGTCTCTTGATTGAAAACGTCAGCTGCTGATGAGCCTGATATAACCAATACAGAGCATGTTTACTGTTGAGTGCACCATGGTTCCCTTGAGATTCAGGTGAAATTTCTGCTATTGTGTTAATCTCTGAAATACAGAGATCTAGAGTTTTACCAAAGTCTATTGTTCTTACAACCCTTTGATGACTATGTACAGGAAAAAAAATGTCACTTGCTAGAAGACTGCAAACCAGAGGAAGAGGTAGCACTCTGCATTTTTCAGCTGTTTTCTCAGATGTCCAGAGAGCAGAGAAAGGTCAGCGCTTCTTCATTGGGGAAGGCTGCTGCAATCTTAGTTGCATCGATAAATGCTACCAAAATGCACCAAACAAAGGCCAAACTGAGAGTCTTAACCAAGAGGAATGTTAGTGATTTGAGGGGTGGGGGTTAGACTTTTTCTCCAGTTCTTCCTAAAGTAAGATTCAGCAGCCAGAGTTAATTCTGGTACTTTAAAAAAAAAAAAAAAAAAAAAAAAAAAAAAAAAAAACTGTTCATATGAGAGGCCAAGAATCTGGTATCTAAACCATCGCACTCTGCTATTTTGTTGTTGTTACCAGAAAAGGAGAACCAGACGTGGAATCTACAACGAACAAAGAACCTTAAAGTGACCATTGTCCCTTCTGTTAAAGGTCAGTGCTGGCTCCAGAAAGAGTCTTATGTTAGGAAATCTGTCATAGAATTCAGTGTTAATGTCATCCTACTAGAGAGAATCATCACAATAAAACCTGAGTACATTTACCTTAGAGATAAAAGAGGGAATCAGAAACCCTCCTCAAAAGAAAGGGAATTCAATTCTGGAGTCGGATACAGCAGTCCCTTCTGGTATCCAGCGACAAATACTCTCCTGGAAAAACAGTCCCTTTGGATTCAAGCTGGATAACCTCTCATGGTTTTGCTGTGATGAAAGAAAATTTCTTAGAATTTAAGAATGAGTGTGATGGCGGTGGACCCTTTAAGCTGCCCCATCCCAGAGTCTTCCTTCTGAGGACAACTTGACCAAAGTCGTTTCTCTCCCCTCAGAATCTGTTTATGTGAAAGCCAGTCTCTTCAGTGTCTTCATCTTCTTATCCTTCTACTTGGGATGCCTGCTGGTTTTGTTCGTTCATTACGTGAGGTAGGTTGAAAACATTAGAGAATGTTAACCCTTCTCCCTACCTCTGCGCAATCATCCGCCACAGGCTTCAGGCCCACAGTCACTGGATTCAGTTTGACCTCAGCCATCAGCTCTGTGACTTTGCAGAAGCTGCTTAACCTCTCTATGCTACCGGTTCCCCCATCTGCAAGACGAATCATTCACCTCACAGAACAGTATAATTTGCATATTTACATCAATGTCGTGCACACAGGAAGTGCTGGTAGGTTGTTGGTTATTTTCATAGTTAAAACCTCAACAAAAAGACAATCTGTATACTTTTGGTTCAGAAAATACTCACTGTAATTCCTACAAAATATAGGAAATGATCTGTTCTTCCTAACATGGAAATTTAGAAAGAGCTTTAAATAGTCTGTCAGAAGGTAAATTGAATGCCTAAAATCAATCCCGAGGTCCCATCAATAACAGAAGTAATATGCTTGGATATACGCTGCAGCTGCTGCAGTGTCAGTTTTCCAGTCAAGTGTCCCTGGAAGATTTAAGAAAAGGTTGGCGTGGGGGTCAGAGATGACTGTGTTGTAATTCAATCAAGGAAATCCCCCTTCTCAAGAGTTTGGATCCCCTAATATCAAAGCCCCGGTCTCGGGTCTCCTTTCCCCTCTCAGCAGGACTGGACCTTGAGAATTCCATTCTTTGTTGTGCTCTCTGTGAAGCAACTACAAAAGAATGGCAAGAGGGTTACAGTAAACAATGTTCTTTTCTCCTCTTGAACATATAAAGAAAGCAAAGCCTGTACAGAGTTGTGAGATTAACTCCATCTGTAAAAAGCTTCCCTACAGCTGTGACAGAACTATCAGTGATACAAGCCAAGCTCTGACTCAAGAACAAATTCCCTTCCGTGACTTTGATGGAAGTTCTGAGTTGAGATATTGCCTTCAGAAACCTCAGGACACCCTCAGCCAAATCTGGGAGACGTTGCGCACCAAAATAACTGAGGATAGTGGATTATAAACCACTGGAAGGAGCTAGAAATTCATGAATTCATTTTGATAAAGAAAGCAAGGAGGGACATAAGCACCTACAGTTAGTTGTTGATCACCCTACAGTGAGTGTGCAGGCCCTGGGCCAAGCCCTAAATCCACAGTCTCTTATTTGTTCTTCTCAACTACCCTATCAGACATTGAGTCCAAACTGCCAGAGCCTAAATACTCATCCTTCCCTTTGATGCTTACATTAGTTACCCATTTCCACAATGCTGCTGCATTAAAAAAAAAAAAAAAAAAAAGGCACAAAACTCCAGTGGCATATAGCAATACCTATTTGCTATTTAAGTTTGCTCATAAGCCTGTGTGAGCCAGAAGGTTCAGCCAGTATAGGCTGGGTTCAGGATCTCAGCTGGTCGTTGAGCATGATCTACTGGCATGTCTCTGTGTGTGTGCATGTGTGTGTGTGTGTGTAAATGATTCATATACATGTATATGTATGAATAATGGAATAGGGTTGAAAGTTTAGAAATAAACCAATACATTTATAGTTAATCAGTTTTGGACAAGGGTACCAGTACAATTCAATGGAAAAAGGATATTCTTTTCTTTTTTTTTTTTTTTAAGATTTACTTATTTATTTGAAAGTCAGAGTTACACAGAGAGAGAAGGAGAGGCAGAGAGAGAAAGAGAGGTCTTCCATCTGCTGGTTCACTCCCCAGATGGCTGCAATGGCTGGAGCTGAGCCGATCCAAAGCCAGGAGCCAGGAACTTGTTCCAGTCCTCCCATGTGGGTGCAGGGGCCCAAGGACTTGGGCCATCCTCTACTGCCTTCACAGGCCATAGCAGAGAGCTGGATCAGAAGTGGAGCAGCCAGGACTTGAACTGGTGCCCATATGGGATGCCAGCACTGCAGGTGGTGGCTTTACCTGCTACGCCACAGCGCCAGCCCCAGGATATTCCTTTCAACAAATTATTCTACAATTAGATGTTCACTTGAGAAAGAATGACATTATAATCTTACTCCACCACACATCCAAAAATTAACTCAAAATGAAAAAAACTAAATATAAGAGCCAAATTATAAAATTCTTAGAAAAAACATACATGTAAACCTTTATGACTTTGGATGAGGTAATGATTAGTTCTCAAGGTAGTGAAAATACAGCCACAAAATAGGAGAAAAATATTTGTAAATCAATATATCTGAAAAAAGTCTAATCTCCAGACTATATAAAGAATTCTTACAACACAGTGATTTAAAAAAGACAACCTTATTTAAAAGTAGACAAAGTATTTAAATAGATGTTTCTTCAAAGAAGATACACAAATGCTAACAAGCACATGATAGAATATTCAACATCATTAGCCATTAGAGAAATGAAAATCACAACTACCAGGAAATTTCATATCCACTAGGACAGCTATCATAAATTTTTGTTAATGAAAAACAGTGAATTGGAAAGGATGTGGAGAAAATGGAATCCTGATACATTGTTGGTGTGGATATAAAGTAGTTCTTGCTTGCAGCCATTGTGAAAAACAGTTTGGGAAAAAAAATTAACCATAGAATTACCACTTACCCAGCAATTCCACTCTTATGTATATTCCTAAGAGAATGGAAACATGTCCACACAAAAGTTTGTACACAAATGTTGTAGCAGGGATATTCATGATAGCCAAAGAGTGGAAACCACTAAAGCTTCTATCATATGCAAACAAATAAATGTAGTATGGTATATACACCCAAGGGATACATTCAACCAGAAAGGACTGGATTACTGGTACATGCAGCATTGTGGATGAACCTTGAAAACACTATGCCAAGAGAAAGAAGCCAGTCAAAAATTCACAGATGCATGATTCTGTGTATGTGAAATGTCCATAATAGGCACATGTATAGAGACAGAAGTAGGTTACAGGAGTGAATTATATCTGAAAACTGATGAATGAATTGATGGACATGCCTAGGAATGGAATTGCTGGTTGTATGATAACTCTGTTTAACTTCCTGAGGAAATGTCAAACTATTTTTCAAACTGTCAAATGATTTTCCCAAGTGACTGTACCATTTTACAGCAGGGGGGATGTATCAGGGTTCCAAATTCTCTGTATCTAAAGGCCCATTTTTTAAGAGATCTTAGCAGAAAAGTCTGCAACAAAGTCTATAGGGAACAAATGTAAAACGCTGAGGTCTTCTCCATCTTAGTAGCGTGTTTATGTGCTTGTTTGCAGGTTTCACAGGAAATCCATTGATGGAAGCTTTGGTTCCAACGATGGTAAGAAAATCCCTGGTTTACATTCAAAGTGACATAAAATAGTGTGCTGCCATCCCACTTGGTGCTTCCTTGTCTCTACCTTTTGCAATTTTCAAACCTTCCCTTGGTTCCTATCCCACAAAGTGGTCCAATTGGCAGTTTTTTTATGGAAAGATGAGTGAGTAAGACCAACATTATGGCTGATGGTTATTGAGACAGGGAGCTCACACCCAGAACCTTGGCATGTCTCTTGTAACAATCCACAGATTATTTACAAACCACTCATATTTTATGTTAAAAGTTTAGTGTTTTCTAGCATGTGATTGTTCATACCTATCTTATCCCAAAGCTAATTCGCCAACAATAGTAAGAATTTGATGTGTCAACTCTAACACAGAGTTTGCTTTTCCCAAACTGAGGCAAAGGACTTTTTAAAGTATCTAGAAAACTGAAATATTTGGGACTAAGAAGTGTAATAAAAGAGTATAACAATTTTGGGGAATTCAGGATAATTCCATATCCGACCCGCTGTAGCAGACGCTTTCTTACACTCTGAGATTTGGAACAAAAGAATTTAGTTGTCTCACCTTTTATCAACACTTGAAATGTAAATACCTTCACTTTTTGAAATGCAGTAATCAGCATGAATTCCTCAGTGCTCATAGGCTGTACCACAAACAGAGAGAATGTAGCGAAGGATGATGAAGTGGGTCTTGATTTTTTAAGTTGCCTGTGGCAGATGTAAAGTGTTGTGTTTCTACAGTGAAGTGAATCCACAGAATCTTAGAAAGACGCAGACTCAGCCACTGCCCCCACCCAGCAGCAACATTTCTCCCGTTGCTGGAGAGCTTGCTTTTTTTTTTTTTCCACATTTATCTTCCTTAATGTCAGCATGTCTATTTTTCTAGCCACCCAGGCGCTTTGTTTTACTAAGCATTCAACTGCCAATATAAGAGACTGTAAAGGAACACCTGCTCTTGTAGCTTTAAAATGCTAAGTGCTACTTTCTCTTTTATTCATAAAATGTTTAAATGAATTTGCTCTCTGGTTCTCCTTTTCCTACAATGCTCCCAAGTTTGTTTTTATTTTAGACCTAATTGAACTTAAGCATAAATTAAGTTGATTGGATCCCTTTGGGTACCCTCTGAATGGATGGTCTGTTACTTTTTGTTGTATGGGTGAAGTCATTTTATTATTGTGACCATAATCAAAGCAATTCCGCATTCAAAAGGAACTCCTGAACATTCCAGCCCGAGTGGACAGAGCTGGGACTTGAGCTAGACCATTATCCAAGATCAGGAAGGCTGTGAAAACCAGCCAAGACTTAGAGACACCCTTCCGAGGATGAAAAGAAATAAATGAGTGACCAGAAGAATAAAGACATATCATGAAAGTGCATGTGGCCACAAGTAACAACAGTAACAACAAAATGTGTCTCAAGGACACTTGAGCAATAACTGGCTCCTATCCCAGGGTGTCAGGATGGATTGAGCCCAATTGCTCAGGCCTATTCCCCTGACTCTGCTTCCCTCCCCGAGGCTGGTGGGGAGAAGGGTGCAGGCTTACACCTCCACGTGATGACGTCAGAGGGAAAGACTTTCAGAACCTCCCAGAAACTTCTCCTGGTCCTTCGTGGGTCTACAGTGGATCATTTATTTACTGTTAAGGCAAAGGAATAAATAGGTTTACTTACATCAGACAACCGTATTTTTAGAATTCAGAGATTCTTTTTGTCTAAGACCAGAGTTTCTCAAATCCAATATTGTTGACATTGTGGGTCTGATAATTCTCTGTTGTTGGGGGCTATCACACACATGGTAGTGTTATAGGAATATGTTTCCTGGTTTTATTCCAAGTCCTTGCCCCACTTTGAGATGAGAATTCAAACAAGAGGCATAAGTGAGGTGCATTAATGAGAACAAGATTTTTTTATGTGTTTTATTATTGTATTGTATTGCATTTTTTAAATTTTTAATTAGCTTTTGACAGATTCAATATTCATTGTAGATACAATTCTAAGACCATAATGATATTCCCTTCCCCCTCCATCCCTCCCTCATCCGCTTTCCCTCCCACCCTCCTTCCTTCTCCTTTTCTTTTTTTTTTTTTTTTTTTAATTTTTGGGATAACATATTTTAAATTTACCTTACACTAAAAAAGGCTTAATGCTACCACCAAATAAGAAGTTTAATAAGTAAAAAGCAAAAGATACCCCAGTTTAGTGAGAATACAGACAACGGCTATAAACAGTAATTGAATGGAAAAATGCCCATTTCACCCATATACAGTAAATTGTCTCACAGATCATTAAGACTACAGTAGTATAACTTGCTTAATCATTAGTTTGACAAAGTGAAAGAGAGATTGAATACACACTCATGCGTGAACGTGGGCAATGCCACAGTGAGCGATACCTACATGAGAGGGCCAGAGAAAAGCCTGTGAGGAGAGACGTGGGAGAGGGGAGAGAGGACTGGCAGCGAGGGCAAGAAGCTGAAAGGGCCACTCCTGTGTGCAGCAGTTCCCTTTATGGGTAGGGAGTAGTCCCCTGGTTGAATATACAGTCAGGGTGGAGTCTGGGCAGAGTTAGTGTCTGTGAGGTTTTCTGGGAGTTTCATGGAGCCTCCACATGGAGTTTAACTTCCACGTGGCATCATGGCCTCTCCTCCTTTCCAGCCTTAGATGGGATGCAGGTGCATCATGGGAAAGTGGATACACTGGATTGGCATGTGAGGAGTGGAGTTACGGTGCAGGGCTGTTGAGACAGAAGGTGCAGGGAAATCTCCCAGCTCGTTTATTCCTGTTTGACTTCCTGCCTGGTTCTCTTGTTTCTGTAGGATGTGTATCAGCACTTTTTTTTTTTTTTATCTTTCATTTAATGAATATAAATTTCCAAAGTACGACTCATGGGTTACAATGCCTTTCCCCCCCATACCGTCCCTCCCACCCACAACCCTCCCCTTTCCCACTCCCTCTTCCCTTCCATTCACATCAAGATTCATTTTCGATTATCTTAATATACAGAAGATCAGCTTAGTGGATGTGTATCAGCATTCTTTACCCCCACCCACTAGATTCCAGTAGCGTGCTCCCTCCTTTTGCACCTCAAAATGTCCCCAGACTTTGCCGAAATATCGTCTTGAAGACAAAACGATCCACTCCCCACCTCCCCCTGCTTGAGAACCATGGACTGAAACACATCAGCTGATGGGCACAAGTGGGGAGACCTGAACCAAACGCCAGTTTGGCAGTGTTCACCAACATGGGCTTTGAAATGGGGAGAGGATGAGGACCCCTTGTTAGAAGACAGGGACAGGGAAGACGGTACTACATCCAGCACCGCATGAACAGAAGTCAAGGTTTGCCCTGTAGAGCTAGTCAGTGGCTCTTTTAGGCTTTTGGAACATAGCATTGAAAAGCCAGCTGAGAATGAGAAACAGAGGTAAACAAAGTCCATTTCTGAAAGCTGATATGCTACATTCAGGGAAGGAACCATCGGAGAAACAGAAATGCCTTTCTCTCCCAGGGCCAGCATTATGCGACTGTAGAGAGCCGGAAGTTCAGTGGAGGTCCGAGCTGCAGGAGACACCCAGAGGGTTTAAAACCAGAGAAAATGCAAGGGGCAGTTTCTGAAAGGGGAAGAACGTCTCACTTCTCATCCTTATTAAAGAGGTTCTACAGAAATTCAGTTACCAACTGGGAAGACAGACTAATGACGCCTCCCTCTCAGGCTTCTGAAGCCACACGAGCCACTACCATGCACCTAGGGTGCAGCATAAGAGATTATCTTCTCAAGTGAGAGAGTTTGACAAACCTGACCAGGCTGTAGATTTTACAACAGAAATAGCCAGACTTGGCCGGCGCTGCGGCTCACTAGGCTAATCCTCCGCCTTGCGGCGCCGGCACACCGGGTTCTAGTCCCAGTCAGGGCGCTGGATTCTGTCCCGGTTGCCCCTCTTCCAGGCCAGCTCTCTGCTGTGGCCAGGGAGTGCAGTGGAGGATGGCCCAAGTGCTTGGGCCCTGCACCCCATGGGAGACCAGGAGAAGCACCTGGCTCCTGGGTTCAAATCAGTGCGATGTGCCGGCCGCAGCGCGCTGGCCGCGGCGGCCATTGGAGGGTGAACCAACAGCAAAGGAAGACCTTTCTTTCTGTCTCTCTCTCTCTCACTGTCCACTCTGCCTGTTAAAAAAATAAAAATAAAAAAATAAAAAAAAGAAATAGCCAGCCCAATCCTTTTCTGGATACAGGCATTCCTGAATCAGCCTCTTAGCAAAGAGCAGGGTCTGGGGGCAATAAGACAAGGAGTGTGTTGAGTTTGCAGAACCCAAGGAGCACAAGCCATCCCCAAGTTCTGTGGCAATGGGACTCAAATCCAGTCCTGGTTCTCCCTTCTTTTCCCAAATTTCCTTGGCTTTTCTTGCCCACTTTCTTCTCCAAGAGGCATTTCACTTTTACATTCCTTCTCAAATATTAATAGTTTTCTTTACTTTCTCCTCAACTTTTGAAACAAAACACGAGGCTGGTTGGGGTGGATACCAGTCGGCATAAAAATAAAATTCACATCATTCTGGCCTGCTCTTCAGCTCCCAGCCTTCTGAGTCTTCAGAGACCGAAGGAGGCAAGACAGCTGTCAATGAGGAGGCCCCAAAAGATTCACATATGCTTAAAATGAAATGAACATTTTCCTCTCACACAGGGTATTTCACGTAAGGGGCACGCATGCACGCGTATCCTGTTCTGTCAGTGAAGTAGACAGATGGCGAGGGTCTGGTCCTCAGAGAAGTCTACACTCACACAAGTCTCCCGATTCAGATGAGGTCATTCCTGAGCTGATACATCTGCTGTTTCCAGCCACAACATCTTGGCCTGTCCTGTCAACTGAAATCTTGTATTTAATCCTGCCTTTGGAATACTTTACAGTTAAATATCAGTTCAGTTTCCCTCCTAAGACTGTGATCATACTTGAAGTTGAGGGGAATCTGATTTGGTTTTTGCATTCTTTTTTTTTAAATGGACAAATTTCATGTATTTCATGAAACACAGTGATAGTTAGGAACATAGTGATACTTTCCAGCCTACTCTGCCTCCTCCTTCCTTCCTTACTCTTTCTTTTGTTACGATGATTTACTTTCAGTTAACTTTATACTCATGAGATTAACCCCACACTAAGTAAAGAGTTCAACAAATAATAATAAGAAAACAAAAAACACTGTTCCTCTACAGTAGAGACAAAGGCTGTAAACAATCATTGAATCTCAAAATGTCCATTTTTTCAAAAGTCCTCAGACATAAACAAAATTAACAGAATGCCGTTATCCAGTGTCACCCAATCTCATCTGTACATTGTGCGTGTAAAAGTCCACAGAGTGAAAACATTTCTAAGTGCTGGCAATTGTATTGCACATGAAAATCTTGTCCAGCACAGAACCCACAGTACTGCAGTTGCCCGAGAGTGTGCAGGGCTGGACACCACATGCAGACAAGATCTGGCTCCCTTGTGAGCCAGAGCAGAGTGCAGAAATCAGTGACTCATCGAGGTCGGACCGATCTGCGATCTGTGCAGCTAACTTTGTGATTTTAATGCAGTTGTCACCTAACAAAACAGTGACTGTTTTTGTTTGTTCACTTGCTTTGATTTTCGTTTTTGTTCTTCTTCCTTGGATTACACACACACAAAACATGGGTTCCCACGATACCTGTTGACCTCTCCCCACAATGGAACACCAGGATTTGCCTGAGCACACATCTTTTTCCAGGACCAGAGGGCTTCCCAGTAACACCAAAATACCAAAAATTCTGGCTTTATGGTTTTAGTGTCATTCTTCACTTACTATTTGTATGTTTTAATAATCAAATCCCGTTTTGACTATTTAATTCAGAATAATTTTAGATTTACAAGACAAGAATTGTGGCATTACACAGTTTCCACATAACCCATACCCAGCTTCTTCTATTCTTAATATCTAAAATTAGTCACAATCTATAAACCATTTCCAGCGTCCTCTATTTTTCTTCTAATAATCCAAGCCATTTTAAACAAGAAATATAAGTTAAAGAGCTTAACTGAAAAGATACTAGGGGAAAAAATAAGACTACAACATTGGAGCCCAACTGTTGCAGCCCATCTGGGGAGTGACCCAGTAGATAGAAGGTCTCTCTGTCTATAGATCTGTCCCTCTCTCTCTGTAACTCTGACTTTCAAATAAATAAACAAATCTCTTTTAAAAAAAAAGACTGGGAACAGAGGCCACCAAGAGACTCCCTCTCCACAATGAATTAAGCAGAAGATACCAGAATGAGCTACCCCAACCAGGAGTCATTCACATGAAGCAGCAGCCAGGGGCCGGTGCTGTGGCCTAGTGAGCAGTCTCCACCTGCTGCACAGGCATCCCACATGGGCGCCAGTTCTAGTCCTGGCTGCTTCACTTCCCATCCAGCTCTCTGCTATGGCCTGGGAAAGCAGGAGAAGATGACCCAAGGACTTGGGCCCTGCACCTGCATGGGAGACCTGGAAAAAACTCCTAGCTCCTGGCTTTGGATCATCCCAACTCCGGCCATTGTGGCCTCTTGGAGAGTGAACAAGCAGATGGAAGACCTTTCTGTCTGTCTCTCCCTCTCTCTGTCAATAACTCTACTTTTCAAATAAATACATAAAATCTTAAAAAGAAGAAGGAGGAGGAGAAGCAGCAGCAGCAGCAGCCAATCTAAAAAACAAATGTTGGTCTTTCTCTTTTAAAAAGTGAGTTTATTAAAGTGGAGATACAAATGAGCCTCAACCTCTGTGGCCCACTTGAAATCTATGCTTGAGCTGCCATGAAAGGAATACATTTCCTACCAATGGTTCTTACTGAAGGAAAACCCTTGAGTTTCTTTCTTTTTTCAAAAAAGATTTATTTATTTATTGGAAAGTCAGAGTTACACAGAGAGAGAAGGAGAGGCAGAGAGAGAGAGAGAGAGAGAGAGAGAGTTTTTCATCCGCTGGTTCACTCTTCCTCAGTCGGCCACAACGGCCAGAGCTGTGCCAATACAAAGCCAGGAGCCAGAAGCTTCTTCCAATTCTCCCATGCAGGTACAGGGGCCCAAGGACTTGGGCCATCTTCTCCTGTTTTCCCAGGCCATAGCAGAAAGCTGGATCAGAAGTGGAGTAGCCAAGACTTGAACCGGCACCCAAATGGAATGCTGGCACTGTAGGCAGTGGCTTTACCTGCTACGCCACAGTGCTGGCTCCGGGTTTCTTTTTAATTAAGAAAATAAGCTTTGTGATAAATATATATAAAGGAATATTATTCAATCTTTAAATAGGAGGAGATGCAGCCATTTGTAAACTATCCCCCACGGATGAACCTAGAGGACACTATGCTATGGCAAGTATACCAAACACAGAGAAAAGTTCTGTGTGATCTCACTTATATGTGGAATTGAAAAAAGAAGTCAGGGGTTGGTGCTATGATGGAGTGGGTTAAGCTGCTCCTTATGTTGCTGGCATCCTGTATTTGTGTGCCGGTTAGTACCACACGCAGCTGCTCTGCTTCTGATCCAGCTCCCTGCTAATGCACCTGAGAAGCAGTAGATATGGCCCAAGTACTTTGGCCCCTGCCACCCACAAAGAAGATTCAGATGGAATTCCAGGCTACCTGGCTTCCGCCTGGCTAAGCCTCTGCTATTGCAGTCATGTGGGGAATGAACCAATAGATGAAAGCTCTCTCTTTTCCTTCTCTCTCTCTCTCTCTTTCTGCCTCTCAAATAAGTAAATAAATCTTTAAAAATTAAGAAGTCTAATAGAGAGTAGACAGGTGGTTACCATGGGCAGAGAAGGGCAGGAAATGAGGAGAAGTAGACCAAAGGGTTCAAACTTGGAGTTATGTAGGATGGCTAAGTCCAGGAATCGGAAGTCCGGCTGGAGAGCTGTAATTAATAATAATGTAGACTCTGTATTGAAACTTGGCTGAGGGTAGATTTTGGGTCTTATAACAATAACCAAAAGACGGGGTAACTATGGAAGGTGATGGGTATATTAATTTGTTTACCTGTATTTCACTATGTTTACGAATAGCAAAATATATTGTACATCTTAAACTGCTACAATAAACCCAATTTTAAAAAGATGAACTTTGATTGAGACCAACAGAATGAGCCAACTGTTCACCCAATATAAGTAAACAGGCAAATAACTTTATGTCTCAGCACCTCTCTTTTATCATCTTTAAAATGATGATAACAATGATAGCACTCATCTCTTAGAGTGTTAGAGAAGTTAAAAGAGTAAATTCTTGGAAAGAACTTGAAAGAGTGACACAGTAAGGTTTCAATAAACATTAGCAGTCATAGATATAGTAATAGCAGCAGTAGCATTAGTAAATATAGTATTAGCAGCATTAGTAATGAAAATATTAGCGGTTGTAGCATCGGTGGTGGTGGTGGAAATAGTGGCAGGTCTTGGTAGAGTCAATAGTAGCAGCAGCAGCAAAGCTCTGTACTATAACTTTGGCCACATTGGGCTTAAGTCAAAAAGAATCAAATTATACACAGTATCTTCACATATTGCTCTGACTGTGCTCAAAAGATTTGATTTCTCATACTTAAGAGTCTGAAAGTAACCTTTTTTTTTTTTGCCTTGAACTTGGAAGAAAGGTGGAAATGTGTTAGCAGAGATGCGTTTTTACTAGATTTTCAGGCATAGTGAAACTGCCAGAGAGTATGCATTTTGAGGGCCAAGATCTGCCTTCTGTAAGCCCTGAAAATGGCCTTGCCTGCCAAGAACTCTGCCTTGGCCAAAGCCTTGCTGTCCAGTGGCGCCCACTTGGCCAAGCCATCAAAGAGAGAACTGAAATTGGTCTCCAAGCCTATCGGGTTTGTCTCTCATTACCTGGCTAACTGTTTTGAGCTTGGGATATAATTATTTTTCTTTCTAGAGGAAGTTTCTGCCCACCAGTTATAATGAAGTTCAAGAGCTGGATGAAAACTGTGCACTCTGACAACTTGGGAATTGTTTAAGGCTTTCAATTCTTTCACATGTGTTATTCACTGTAACATTTATGTAAATTATAATGATGTGTATTTTCATGAAGAAATTGGCATATACTTGCAGTGAGAATGTTTTTAGAGTATCCTTAATTATGTTTCTTCAGTGAAAATATATTTCCTTGAAATAGTTCAAGATACCAAACAGTACATTCACAAACTGTTTTGTCTGTCATGTGATACAAGAAGACTGACCTCTCATAAAGGGAATTTACTGGAATTCCCACCAGCCTGCTAATATCCAGATCCTGAGCAAAGCTCAGAAGACAGTGAAGAAATGCATTTCCGTAGAGGAGTGCAGCTCCTGGAGGTAGCAGAGCACTAAGTCAGAGTCAGAGAAACTGCCTGGAGGCCCACTCATTTGTAGGTCCCACTCTCTTTGTTCAGTTTTCAGAAATGGATAAGCTCAATAGGATAGCATCTTGCTTAACAGCCGAGAAGAAGGCTGGGAGGTGTTTTCCTCTGGTGCTTGTAGTGGGATAGCTCCAGAGATACCACCGGGCTCTCACAGCAGTGAGTTCCTTCTCCCTGCTACTAGCATCCGCTCACCAGGCAAACTGGAGGAGCATTCTCCTGGAGTCTGTTTTTCTTTCGTTTCCAGCAGCCTGTTGAAAACAGATACACCTATTCCACCTCCTAAATAACCTTCAAAAGCGCTCATCTCCCTCTACATCCTTATTCATGTGGTCTTCATTTATTGCTCCAGTGAATACACTGATTTCCTTCCTATCTGGGCTTCCTGCCCATAATTAGGGGACCACTAAGTGCTACAACAAAGAAGCCTCCCAAGTACAGCGATCGAATAATAGAAGTTTATTTCTGATGTTTCTGTTCATGGTGATTCCAGACCCAGGCTTCTTCATTCTTGGGATTCTGCAATACTGCCAAACAGTAACAGTGATCAGCTCCCTTTTTTTTTTTTCCCCATACAGAGCCAGGCAGTTCATGGGTTAGGCTTTTGAGGCCATCCAGGCTCTGTTGCAGCTATTCAGATGTGCCACTGTAATGTAAAAGCAGCCATGTATGCAACCGAATGAGTGTGCCTGTGTATTAATAGACTTTATATGTGAATATTGAAGTTTGAATTTCATGTAATTTTCAGTGGTCATGAAATACTATTCCTCTTTTTTAAAACATTTTTATTTGTTTGAAAGGCTTAACAACAGAGAGATAGGGGGAGAGAGAGAGAGAGAGAGAGAGAGAGAGAGAGAGAACGAGCACGCCATCCTCTGGCTCACTCCCCAAATGACCTCAACAGCCAGAGCTCAGCCACGTCAAAGCTAGGAGCCAAGAACTCCATCCAGGTCTCCCACATGAGTGGCAGGACCTAAGCACTTGGACCATCTTCCCCTGCCTTCCCAGTTACACTAATAAGAAGCTGGGTCACAAGCAGCACAGCCAGGACCTGAGCCAACACTCCAAAACGTGATGCCAGCTTTGAAGCGGCTTCGTAATCCTCTGTACCACAGTGCCGGCCTCACTATTCCTCTTTTAATTTTTCCCCCACCATTTAAAAATGTAAAACCTGTTCTTAGTTCAAGGACCATACAAGGCTAGATTTCTTTCCTGGGGTCCATAGTTTGGTGGCTCCTGTGTTAGAGTTGAAAGAAAACCAAATTTAAAATGTTAGCCTTTGATTGAGCCACTTAGAGTTGTGTTGTTTTGTTTTAGCGGCTGAACACAAAACATTTGCGTCTTTGCTTTTTTTAACAGGCTCTGGAAATATGGCGGTGTCACATCCCATTGCTGCCAGCACACCTGAAGGGAGCAACTACGGGGCAATAGGTATTTCCTACAGTGCGTTCAATTATGTAAATGTTTCCTAATTCTCCAGAGAATAGGATACGAAGCATCTCCAGCCACTAATAACAGTGAGCATGGGCAAGGCAGTCATCCCATGAGCTTGTGTTTTATTTGTAACATGAACTGGCTGATTGATCTAGAAGGTTCCTTCTAGCTCTAACTTTCTCCGGTTCTATTCTGCTTCTTGAATCTACCAGCCACACTTAAGTCCTTTGAATGGTTGCTATCAACTATCAAGGCCCCCAAGGGACTTTTTACCCATTCTGGGTTTAGGACATGAAAGATAGGACAGAAGGAGCCTGACCTCCCTGACCAGTTGTTTCATCCTCAGGTTTCAGTGGACTAAGGATGATCAGAAGATAAGACAGTGCAGTAGGTGAACGTGGCAGTAGCCTAACAGTCCTTCATTTTGGCCAGTTTCATAACTGAACCTGCACACTGCCACCCAGTCATTCACATGGCAGACTCCAGTATTCATTCAGTGGCCTGAAAACAACTGAGTCCCTGACACCCGTCTTGTTGGGATAGTAGAGCATGGAGCTGCCTGCCCCTTCCACGTTGCGTGTGGGCCAGGGCTGGTGCTCAGTGTAGAGGGCCTGGGACACCTGTATTCCTGCCCTCTTATTCTATAACTCTGAGAAGCATGTGGGCTCAGTGCAGGCTACTTATTTTTAGTCCTGTAGGAACAGGATTTTTTTAAAGCCATCTGAACAGAAGAAATAAAGCGGAAGGTAGGCTCGCTCATGTGCTCATCAAGCTGCACAGATTCCCATCTGCTCTGGGAAACGTTCAGGGGAACAGAAGGATTCTTCTCCCTGAGCATGTTGTTTTCATTATATAACCGCAGATACGGCACGTGGGGGGAATTCTGTGTACAAATACTTCACGCGTGAGAAATGTGTAGCTGCTGGGCATGTGTGTGCACACATATATGATAGACGCTGTGCATCACTCCTTGCACATGTGTGCATTCTTATGTTCATATTTTAAAATATGAAACGTAAGCACAAGGTTGTTTCTACATCCAAATAGTTGACAGAGCAGATGTCCTGATATTCTAATATGCATTCAGCCCTAGAGCTAGACAAACTAAAATATAAAAATAGGAGAAAAGGAACAATAAATGTCCTTTAAGAAGGAATAGAAGGAAAGAACATGTCTCGTGGGCAGTGAGTTGTTTTTGACCAACATAGAATTTTCTAGAACATCTCCGCACCGTGCAGACTTTTGCAGGGAAGCAAGAGTGCAAGAGGCCCTTCTTAGCTGGTAAAGGCAGATGTGTTTCCTGTTTCAGATGAGTCGAGCTCCAGTGCAGGGAGGCCGGCCTCCTCCTCCGACGGGCAGCCGGGCCAGTCTGACACAGACAGCTCCGTGGATGAGAGCGACTTCGACACCATGCCGGATATTGAGAGTGATAAAAACATCGTCCGGACCAAGGTAGCTCTCTGCCTGGCCAGGCTTGCTGAAGGGGTGGAAAGTTTGGCAGAAGAATCAACTTCAGGGGTGCCTTTGTTTCTTTTATTTGTTTTCTCCCTTCAGGGGAAGTCAAATTTCCCAAAGGGTTTAGGTAAGACCTAACTCTAACTTTTTTTCCTGAAGAAAGTGGGAGTAAGAAAGAGAATGGGGCATTCAACTACTCTCCAGGTGTGAAGTGGCTGATGGTAGACAGGAAGGGATGCAGGGCACCAACCAGCTAGAAGAAGAGCTTCCTCTGAAGGGTGTACTGGAAAGCTCTCTGGCAGGAGTACAGCTCGTGTCTTCTGGGCACACACTTATTGTGTTTTGTTGTTTTGTGCCCAGTAGAAGATAAGAAGGATAATTGGACAATTTCAACCATAAGTAATTCAAGAACCACACAGTGGGCAGCTCTAAAAGCTGAGAAATCAGTTCTCAAGATAAAAGAAATACTCAAGACTCCCAGTAGGTTTCCTGTATTGGCCAATCCTGATTATTCCATGGAAAATACTAGGATTTTTGTTCAGATATCCTGGAGAAAATAAAAAGAAAGTATCGTTGAGTAATTTTAATCCCTAGGGGATTGAAATTTGTAAAGCTCTCCTTTATAATTTACATGAGAAAAGTCAAGTATAATTTTGCATTCTCTTTTTATTTGGTGTCCCAGATGTTCCTGTACCTGTCAGATCTGTCCAGGAAGGATCGGAGAATTGTCAGCAAAAAATATAAGATTTATTTTTGGTAAGTAGATAACCAGCAAAACTCTGGTTTCCTTAAGCAAACAAAGCCACGACTACTTATGTCACAAGATTTTAGTGGTGAATGAGGACAGGCACAGGAAAGGTGGCACAGCTATTGCCAAATAGACCTATGATGCTCAGACACGTGGATGCAGGCTCCCACTGGGCCAAGAGGCTGGGCTGCCTGGCCAGGACCTCTCCCTACCCTCCCAAGTCCCCAGGCTGACTTTTGTGCCCTTGTGACAGCTCCCCCCATTCTTTTCTTTCAAAGGATGTCCTCTTGGGCACAAATTTTAAAGGAAATCAGTAGATGATGGGGCCACATGTGATTTCACAGGGCCGTCATTTTAGAACTTAGCGATATCTAGATCCCCTTCATGTGATCCATCACCCATTACTTGCACACCAATCACTTTTTTATTTTAAGATGTATTTATTTATTTATTTGAAAGAGTTACACAGAGCGAGAAGGAGAAGCAGAGAGAGTGAGTGAGAGAGAGAGAGAGAGAGAGAGAGAGAGGTCTTCCATCCGATGGTTCACTCCCCAATTGGCTGCAATGCCCAGAGCTGTGCTGATCTGAAGCCAGGAGCCAGGAGCCTCTTCTGGGTCTCCCACGTGGGTGCAGAGGCCCAAGGACTTGGGCCATCCTCTACTGCCTTCCTAGGCCACAGCAGAGAGCTGGACCGGGAGTGGTGCAGCCAGGACACCAACTGATACCCATATGGCATGCTGGCACTGCAGTCAGCAACTTTACCCGCTACGCCAGAGTGCCAGACCCAACACACCAATCACTTTTAATCTAACAACATCTAGAAGAGTTAGACTTCATTAATAATTTGGCTAAACCCAAAGCAGTTTTTACACTATTTTTACAAGTGGTCATACAGAGAGAAAGGGGAAAAAAAAACTAGTATTTGTTGAGTGTTCATCATTAACTTTTTTTTTTTTTTTTTTTTTTGGAAAGGCAGTTACTGACAGAGAGGGAAAGACAGAAAGAGAGGTCTTCCATCCACTGGTTCACTTCCCAGATGGCTGATCTGAAGCCAGAAGCCAGGAGCTTCTTTCAGGTCTCCCACATGGGTGCAGAGACCCAAGCACTTGGGCCATCTTCCACAGCTTTTGCAGGCCATTAGCAAGGAGCTAGATCAGAAGTGGAGCAGCCAGGGCTTGAACAGGCGCCTATATAGGATTCTGGTGCTGTAGGCAGAGGCTTAACCTACTACGCCACAGTATTGGCCCCATCATTAACCTTTAAATACAGCGTCTTGGTGTTACAGAAACCTGGGGAGGGAAGACTCCCTTCATTCAAACAGGCATGGGAGACAGTGGAGGGTCGAAGCAGTTTATTACACCAGCGGGCTCTGCTGGAATCATTTCCAGAGAACTGAGCATTAGTCCCGAATCTTTTAAAATATTATAGGTTTATCAGCATCATAGCTTAATAGTTACAGCATTGGTGGGTTTAAATTGCATTCTGTGTGACTCAAGACTAATTAGAGGGAACTAGCCTACTTGACTTAGGACCACATTTCCAATGGTCGGTGGGTCTGATAGGTTTATAGAAGAGATAGCTGGGAAGATTTATAGAACAGGTTTATGACTGGAGTTACAGAGAGCAGAACCTAGGGCATCTTCTCTCCCTAGACAAGGTAGGAGTGGGCAGCTGCTTCACTAGTTAATTGCGAGCAGCCATTTTTCAAGGTTGACATTGGCAGGGTGTGTGTGTGTGTGTGTGTCTGTCTGTCTGTCTGTCTGTCTGCTTTTCTTTCTTTGTCCCTGGCTGCAGCCATATTTCCTCTACATTGGTTAGGATTTTCTGTGTTCTCTACAACCAAACTGATAGTAGCCAAAGGAGCCTTTCCTCACTTCCCTATCTCCCCTAAGTCAAGATAGTGTGCAGCGAACGCGCAGATGCAAGACAGGGCAGAGGAAGACTGGAGAGACGGGGAATGCGTGCCATCAGCTGTAATTACCTGTCCGAGCTGATTGTGGAGTTACGGGCGTAGGCTTTCTCACAAGAGCAGAGGTTCCATTGCTGATTGGAAAGCGGTGATTTCCCATTCTTTCTGCCTGCACAGGAACATCATCACCATCGCTGTGTTTTATGCACTGCCTGTGATCCAGCTGGTCATCACCTACCAGACAGTAAGTGCTGCCCCCTGCCCAGAGTCCCAGCTTCTATCCGTCACACCGTCTTCATGGCGGCTTACGGAACAAGGCATAACTCGGTTCAACAACTGGTTTCCAATCTGAGTTCCATTTGGACGTCTCCATTGCTCCTCTATAACTAACCTTTCTGTTCAGTATGCGATTGTTTTATCAGAAAGGGAACTGAGGGCTCTTAGATAAAAGCATTACCTTGAGCTCATTCATCATGGTATCAACTGCATTTGTTATTTGCCAACTTGAGCTTTCTGATCATGGTGGGATGATGAATAGAGTCAATAAATCTCCAGACCAAAACTGAGAAACCTGATGTCCAATTTAGCCTGTGTCTTCTCATTGAGGATAAACAGCTTTATGCAACTTACAAAATATTACAATAAAAATGCAAAATAAATACAAAGGATTTTTAATAAACAAAAGTAATATTAAAACGGCTTGAAAATCTCCACTGCTGTCTCACAGAACCCTAAGGTTCCCGACCCTTACGTCCCCTTCTCTGGAATTTACACACGAGAAAACCCCTTTAGAATAACACAAGGCTGAAGGGATTTCTCATTCAATGGCTCTCAAACTTTGCTATGCAGTAAAATCAGCCTAGCAGTCAAGGTGCCTGTGTCCCATATTGGAGGACCTGGGTTTGATTCCCGTCCCTGACTCCTGATTCCAGCATCCTGCTGATGAGGACTCTGGGAGGCAGAAATGATGACTCATGTAATTGGGTCCCTGTAGCCATTGTGGACTTTTGGGGAATGAGCCAGCAGATGGAAACTAGCTTGCTCTCTCTCTGTTTCTCCCCTCTCCCTCTCCCCCCATCCAATAAATAATAATATTTTAAAAAATCTCACTTTCCAGGTTGTATCCTACACTGAGTAGATGGGAATCTGATAAGAGAACCAGACATCAGAATTGTTTAAACCCTCAGTGGTGCCAACACGCGGCCAAGCTTGAGAGCTAATGATCTGTCTAGTCCATTCCATTCATAATGAGGACAAGACTTCATGTGATTCGAGCACCACTGTTTCTAATCTAAGTAGCCTGCATCATTTGAGGCCCTGTAAGAAGATACAGCTCTGCAGCAGCCTGCAAAGGTTCTTGGCAGAGATGATGACAAATACAGAAACTGAACGAACGCATCTCTCTCCTGCCTACCTGCCCTGGGGTTACTCGGGGCAGCTTCGTATCCCAATGCATTGATCCAGAAAATAGGACATGGCCTGACAGTTCTAAAAGGCAGGGCCCAAGGCGGCCATCCTTTCTCAGTGCTTTTGTGCTGAGGACAACAGAAAAGCACTTAATTGAATTCCACCTTAAGGCCGCATAATGGGATACACAGAACATTTCACTCAAAGCAAGGAGGTGGCATTGAAAGGAGGCGTGCCCGAGCTGTGTGTAAAGATGGCGGATAATGAGCACTGGCTGTACTGTCCACGGCTGACCACGTGTCCCCGTGAGCCCTGGCTGCTCGTTGTGATCTCAGGCGGGGCTCAGAGGACAGAGAAAAACCATGTTGCCTCTTCTTGCTCTTGATTTTGCAGGTGGTAAATGTCACTGGCAACCAGGACATCTGTTACTACAACTTCCTTTGTGCCCACCCCTTGGGCGTCCTGAGGTAAACCTAGCTGCCCTGTGAGGCTTTTTGAGATTCCTTTCTAATGTTGGGACTTCAGGTTTTTTAATCACTGTGGAAGATAGCCTGTGTGGAGAGTAATAGGACCTCAGTCAGGAGGTTGATACCATGTATGTTTCTCTGGCTTGTGGATGAGAACCATGATTAGGAGTAATTGAGGTGTTTCTGCAAATGTCGCATCTGTCGCTGGGGTGTCATGTGTTCACAGGCATTTTTCCTCGTGCCGTTGTTACACAGCCCCGTGGCGGATGTCCTTGTTACTCCAGTTTTGGATAAAGACACTAAGGCATCATCAGATAAGGGCTTGCTTAAGTCCCCTCAGCCACTAGTGATGTCAGAACTCGAACCCAGACCTGCTGTCCCCTCCTTGGCAGCCACCAGAGCCTGGTGAAGTGGAAAGAGTATGTGCCTGGGAGCTGGGAGCCTGGCTTCTTGCTCCAGAGCGGAAGCAGCCTTTGGTTTCCTGAAAGAAAGCTGCTGACCGTGATTGGCTGACACCTATTCTGAACGTCACAATTGCAGGGCTGAATGGGAGCATATAACATCGTCCACCCGTGAGAATTCCCTCTCACAGCGTGGCTGAAATCCAAGGCTGTCTTTGGGGTGACCTTTTCCCAGACTGCTGCCTTGCCAGTGCTGTGGGGGAGAAGCGAAGATTGGGCAAATGCAGTCACCAGAGGAGTCACCAGAGCAGTCACCCCGAGAGGAAGCCGGCAGGTGGCCACAAGTGACATAAGCTTCTTAAAACAAAGGACTTAGCTTATAGAGGAGGTCTGCTTTTGCTATAGTTATCACTGTTCTTTGCATACAGCCAGGTTCTCCAAAAAGTTCATGGAAATTGGAATTAAAAGACAAATTGTTTGGTGCAAACTTTTTTTTTTTTTTTGACAGGTAGAGTTAGACAATGAGAGAGAGAGACAGAGAGAAAGGTCTTCCTTCCGTTGGTTCACCCCCCAAATGGCTGCCATGGCTGGTGCGCCGCATCGCGCCAATCTGAAGCCAGGAGCCAGGCGCTTTCTCCTGGTCTCCCGTGCGTGTGCAGGGCCCAAGCACTTGGGCCATCCTCCACTGCCTTCCCGGGCCACAGCAGAGAGCTGGACAGGAAGAGGAGCAACCGGGACAGAATCTGGTGCCCAGACCAGGACTAGAACCCGGTGTGCCGGTGCCACAGGCAGAGGATTAGCCTAGTGAGCCACGGTGCTGGCCAGTGCAAACATTTTTGAAATCCGTGCATATGCAGCATCTTGAGAAAGTTCACATAAAGGCATATCATGAAAAATGCATATATTTCAATTTTTTGTACCCAAATAAACTCATTTTTAAATTCCATTCTCTGAACTTTTTGAAGTAGCTTTGCATATATGTATACTATAACATCAAGTTGTATACCTAAAATATATAAAGCTTATGTTTTAAAAAAATGATTTCTGATGGGTTTCCAATCCCAAAATCATGTGGAAAGTTCTTGGGTGGGAAGTACTGAATACTGAATGTTCATTCATTTTCTGAATCCCTTTGACTGCCTTCACTCTTGTGCTTTCTCACTCCTTATAGTGCCTTCAACAACATCCTAAGTAACCTGGGCCACGTACTCCTGGGCTTCCTCTTCCTACTGATAGTCTTGCGCAGGGACATTCTCCATCGAAGAGCCCTGGAAGCCAAGGACATCTTTGCCATGGTGAGGAGAGAGTGAGTAAATCCGAGGAGCCAGGAAAATTACGGTTGCAAACAGCATTTGCAGAGCAGACGGACATCAGCGGGATGGTGCGATGCTGTGTTATGTGTAATGAGGAAGCGTGGGCTCCCAGGGTACCTCATCTGTCACTACTGACAGCTTTGACTCTATTTCTCCTTTTCCAGGAGTATGGGATTCCCAAACACTTTGGTCTCTTCTATGCTATGGGCATCGCATTGATGATGGAAGGAGTGCTCAGTGCCTGCTACCATGTCTGCCCTAATTACTCCAATTTCCAGTTCGGTAATTAGCATCTGTATCAACTCCACAGATCTGTGTTACAGGGGTCTTATCTGGGGGCCAGAAATGTCAAGGGCATACTTTGGTTGTGCCCTGCTTCTAAGTCGGTTCCCTATGAGCTGACTAGCTCAGGCCTAGACTGCTGCTGCACCCATATGCAAAGGAAGTGGGGTGACCTGTAGACCAATCGGACCCTCCCTTCCCCACCAATGCTGGGGTAGCTTTGCTGAAGCAAAGGGGCTGGGCGCCTGTGCGTTTCTGAGTTGCAAAGAGAGCAGATGGCGAGTAGATGCAGATACTGTTAGGAAGGAGGAAGGGAAGAGCTGGAGTGGAAGGCAGCGCACCAGGTCCTCCACACCTGAGGAGGAGTGTTTTAGATGGTTGTCTTTATATCTGTGTCCTGGCCTCTGCCTGTTAGAAGACCACAGACATCCCCAGTCATGTTTAATTTCCTTCCACTAGAAAAGATTTATTAACAGAAAACATTTACCACTTCGAATGAATAGATGTCACACATGTAAATATTTGCCTTAGATCTATTTCTTAAAAAAATAAAACATTATGCTAAAGCTGAGGTCATATTTTGGACCATTTTCCAAGTTAATCCATTCTTCCCCACCCCCCACTGCAATGACTGATTAATTTGGTATTTATTCTTCCATTTGGTTATTGTATGTTTACTACATTTGTAGTAAATGAATATTAATCTGTAACCTTCTTTCATTCACAGTATTTTTCAAAATTAATCAAAGATATGTAGCTTATTTTAAAGCTTACCATATTTTATAATAAAAGTATATGAAATTTATCATTTCCTCCACTGAACAGCATTTAGATGTTGCTTCCATTTTGCTGGTACACACAACACTGCAATAAATAGCCTTTTTTTTTTAATTTTTTTTTTTGACAGGCAGAGTGGACAGTGAGAGAGAGAGACAGAGAGAAAGGTCTTCCTTTGCCGTTGGTTCACCCTCCAATGGCCACCGCGGCTGGCGCGCTGCGGCTGGCGCACCGCGCTGATCCGAAGCCAGGAGCCAGGTACTTATCCTGGTCTCCCATGGGGTGCTGGGCCCAAGGACTTGGCCATCCTCCACTGCACTCCCGGGCCACAGCAGAGAGCTGGCCTGGAAGAGGGGCAACGGGGACAGAATCCAGCACCCCGACCGGGACTAGAACCCGGTGTGCCAGAGCCGCAAGGCGGAGGATTAGCCTAGTGAGCCGCGGCGCCGGCCCAATAAATAGCCTTATATACCTCTCTGTGCTTATGTGGGAGAGGGTTTCTAGCTATTTTCCAACACTGGGATATACAGGTCAATATGTGTAGTATTCAATGTGGTTAGACGCCAAAGTCCTGAGAACAGCTTCCTACCCCGATCTGGGACTCATCTGACTGTCACTGCCTAAACTGTTACCCTTACGGAAGTTTTTGTTGTTGGTGTTGGACAGTAGCACCTAAAATGCAAAAGTGGGGAGAGTCAGTTTTTTTCCTAGGAGATACTTTTCTTCTGAGAGCTGGGAGCAGCCCTGGGAGGTGTACAAGTAGAGCATGCGGGGTCTTCTGAGACAGCCTGCCTTGGAGGAGGGGTCACCACACAGCCTGAGGGCAGTACACATGCCAGGGACTGAAGTGAGGGGCTACTGAGAGGTTGAAATCAAGAAGGGGTTGTCTGTTGCCTACTGAATCCTGTTGTCTCGGTCCCTCCCCTGGGTCCTCAGACACCTCCTTCATGTACATGATCGCGGGCCTCTGCATGCTGAAGCTTTACCAGACCCGCCACCCAGACATCAACGCCAGTGCCTACTCTGCCTACGCCTCCTTCGCTGTGGTCATCATGCTCACCGTCCTCGGAGTGGTGCGTCCCTCTCCACCTGCCTTCCATCTGGCTCCCAAAAAGTGCCCCCATGGGAGGCACTTTGCTATTGTTTGTTTCCTTGCTTGTTCGTTAGACCTCAGGTGGACGAGTTGGTTTTAACTGTACTCCTTGGGTCACGACCCACTCTGATCATGGGTCCATTTGTAGCGCACTCTTAGTCAATTGTTTGTAATCACACCGTCACTGATTGTACTTGGCTAATTGTTTCTGATCATGTAAGAGGCGCCTGTAAAACTGCTCCGGCATAACTTTAATGCACAGCTGGGGCCTGACTCATGTGAAACTGGAACAGGGATGTGCAGTACGTGGCCAACAAGTGTTGGATATCGTCACCTGTTGGAAGAGCATTAGTCCAGCTGGACCCTGCTGCCCATTTAGTGTTATTCTGCTGCTGCCTCCCCCCTTCCTCCCTTCTCCACTTTCTTTGGCCGCTGTGCAGTAAGATCCCTGTGGGTTCCAAGAAGGGAAGAAGAGCAAAGCACACATGCAGCTTAGTTTTTGATTCCTGCCACATGCCTGAGAGACTGGTTGATTACTGTGAGTTCTCTGGGAATAGCCCCAGATGAAGGTAACACCCATCTCTATCCTAGGTGTTTGGGAAGAATGATGTGTGGTTCTGGGTTATTTTCTCTGCCATCCATGTTCTCGCCTCTCTGGCCCTCAGCACACAGATTTACTACATGGGTCGTTTCAAGATAGGTGAGTCACTTGTTTTCTACTAAACACATGGATTAACTTCCCCTGGGAAAGCGGGCGTTGTCTTCGCTCATCCTGAATGGAAGTGTTACTGGTCACCATGAGCACCTGCTCTGGATCTGAGCTGTGTTTAATTCCATGTACTCATCTCCTATCCTTTATAGGATTGCAATGAGCCATTATCAATAGTTCTAATTTCTGCTGAGAAAGTAAGTTTTCTGTCTTCAGAGCTGTGGTGTGCCTGCAGCTCCCAGTTGCAAACATTCTCCAACCCACCAGACTTGGAAGGTGCATGAGGGAAATGGCGTGATCGCCCCCCCACTGCTTCCAGCTGGAGGCGTGTGCTTCATTTGCTAGCACTCCGAAGGAGCACTTCTGTAACCACACTAAATAGTCATCGACAATGAATTGTAGATTATTTCCAGATTTTAGGGCTCGAACTTTCTGAGAGGCATTTACCAATCTAGAGGCTGGGCTCCTGCTGAACTCCCTCAGGCAATGTGAACCCACCAGGGAGAACTGAGCGTCTCATAGAGATCAACCTGGGATGTGCTGCTGGTCAGTCAGAAGGGAGCAGCTTCAGGTTGCTTTAGAGCATTTAATTTCAAAAGTCACTTTAAGGGCTGGCGCCGCGGCTCACTAGGCTAATCATCCGCCTTGCGGCACCGGCACACCAGATTCTAGTCCCGGTCGGGGTGCCAGATTCTGTCCCGGTTGCCCCTCTTCCAGGCCAGCTCTCCGCTGTGGCCAGGGAGTGCAGTGGAGGATGGCCCAGGTCCTTGGGCCCTGCACCCCATGGGAGACCAGGAGAAGTACCTGGCTCCTGCCAGCAGATCAGTGCGGTGCGCTGGCCGCAGTGCGCCAGCCAAGGTGGCCATTGGAGGGTGAACCAACGGCAAAGGAACACCTTTCTCTCTGTGTCTCTTTCTCACTGTCCACTCTGCCTGTCAAAAAAAAAAAGTCATTTTAAGGTCCAGGAAGTCAGGCCTAAATCTCCTTTTGTATATTTCAAGATAAATCATTATATATGAACATAGGCCTAGACTAATATTTGCAAAGCTCACGGCAAGAGTACAAATAAAAACCTGCACACCGTATTGTGGACATTTCAAAGTTATAAAACAAACTGAAAAGCCATGGAAAGAGAAGGGGAGAGAGAGAGAGACAGAGAAGAAAGAGAGAGAGAGAAATTGGTAAATATACCTAGAAGATCCAAGTTGAAATTTAAAATTCTTGGTCCCTCAAAAGAACAGTGCAGAGCATAGTGTGTAGGAAAGCAAGTCTGTACCCCTGCCATTATTTTCTTTCCGCCTCTGGTTCTGCCCTGTGTTTTAAGAGGTCTCACAAGTGTGTATAGGAACAACCTGGCCCAACACCCAATGTCCATCCATATCTTCTAAATGAGCTACCCCTTGGCCATTCCCTGTCCCCTACTAGGACCTGGTGGTACCATCTGCTCTCATAAAGAAGGGGAGAAGGCTAGGTAGGCCCTGGGAAGAAGCTCAAGAATACCTAAGAAGGGAATTTAGGGGGCCAAGGAATTCCAAACACAGTCTACAAGATTGATTGATTCCCTTGCCCTATTGACCACTCACTCATAGAACGAGGGCTCTCTAAAACATGGGTCCCTGTTTGCCTGGGTCTAAGAGCAATTCTACATTAACAATGACAACTAGAAGACCAAATAAAACAGTTTCTCATCTTCGCAGTTTGGTTTTCTCTTTGGGCATGGCCAAACCCTTGGCACGAACATAACCGTCCTCAGATCCCCCAATTATAGCAACCACTTGTGTAGAACATTGGAGATGGTGTTTTGTCATTTCCTATCCTGCACACCGAAGGTGAGTGAAGTCCCAAGGAAAATAATTTGGAGCATTGCTATCCCAGTTTCTCTCAGAGTTGGTAAAATAAACTTGAATACAGATATAGGTAATGGTAATGACCACCACTACTCTGGTCATGTCATACTAATGGTGTTAATGGTACAAATTGTAATATAATAAAAAATTAGTTTCCCTAATTTCACACGTTGCATTGTGACCACGTGATGATTTGACACAGTTGAAGACTGAGGGGGGCTCATCAAAGATCACGAGATGCAGGTAGGCTAGAGGACGAGGGGAGGGCTAGTGCAGGCTGGGGTCAGTAGCAGTGATGCCTTTCCTGTCTGTAAGCTCAAAAGGACAGGGAGGAAGTGGTTGCCACACTGTGTCATGGGGACAAAGTCGCTCTGAAAGGAGCAGTGACCCTTGCTTGACAGACAGGACCTAATAAGGAACCTCACAGGGAGGGCAGCAGGAACATGACTCCTCTGAGCCCACTCTTCTCCCCCTGTCCCTGCAGTCCCCTCCAGGGCTCCCCACTGTCCGGATCCAAAGAGGGTTAGGGAATCCTCTGATGTCGTCCAGATGTGTCCACCTCCCTGGCCGGGTGCAGGAGAGAGCCAAGGCGGGCAGGTGGAAGAGAGCCAGCATGGAGTTGAAATGAATGCTTTCCAAGTTCTGGACCCAGAGTCTCCCCAGCGTGGTTACAGATTTGCCAAAGTCCATTGGAAAAACGTGCTGTTTTGTTGTGACAATGAGCATGTCTACACTGAGTCCAAAGGCAAGAAGTTGGATTAATGAACAATGGCTCAGCCAATTCAAATCTTTCCACTCACTTCATAAACTGCCTTTGCTTTCTTATTACATGTTCCTTTCTCTTGGCCTTAGGCCACACAAGAAAATAAATGTGGACACAGGAAAGGCAACAGAAAATCCTAGAGCTGCTTGCCCCATGATCACTGTGTCTCTTGCTCCCAGAGCCCTGGAAAAGGACCTCAGCGATTGCTCTTGAGGGAAGATGGATTAAAAATCGTAAATGGGGAAGAGAAGAAGACAGGAAGAGAGAAGAGGCTCAGTGCACTCTTTGAGGAATAGGAAACTTCTGAATGTTTGACGCAGGCAGAAAATTTCTGTGTTTTTTAGATAATCAAATATTACTTCTGTGATTAGAAAATAAGCAAAGTCATTGTTTTGAGAAAACAGCCATGTTTTACTGTTTGGCTTCCTTCTTGCAAATCATTTTTTTTTCTCATTTCTTCTCTGCTTCCCATTGATTCAGATGTGTCTGACACAGGTAATGTTGAGCCCCGTTTGCCCGGGGTCTGCCTTGTTTCCTTCCCCTGACCTGTCCGCTCTGCTCCCTGAATACTTGCTTCCAGGTCGGGTGGGCACCAAGGGAGGTCGGGGGTGGGGGCGGGAGCCTGTGACAGTCCAGGGGCCCAGCTGCACCCTGGCCAGCCTGCTTCAGGCCTCTCCTGTGTTGTCACATGACCCTCCTGGCTGGGTAAACTGACTGCAGGAGTGGCTGTGTGGAGGAGTGGCATTCCCACTAGAGCAGGGATCCACACTCTGAACTGCCTGCTCTGGGCAGACGTGGACTTGCCTTTGATGTCCCTGGTGTGGACAATTCACAGGAGGACAGCTGATCTTTGACCTTGACTCTATTCAGAGAACACTTCCCCCAGGGCACACCCCTAGCATTCTGTACCATCCTTTCCAAGGATTGCCTTAATAGGATGTTTCCTGTCTTTTTCTCCTCCTCTTCACTTATATTGCTTTGATGATGGTTTCAGTACAGACAGAGGAGCCCAGGAGCCCTTGGTTCAACTGTTACTAACATAACCACATGGAGACATAGAAATCAGAACCCTTGCAAGCTAAGACTGTCCACTCTCTAGGGAGAGCAGATGTGTCCAGGTGGATTTGAGGAAGTCCATCCCATCTCTGTTACAAAGAAAATGCCCCCAGAGCAAACGGAGCGGGAAGCTTAGCTGAGACAGTAGAGGCCCAGCCGCCCACCCCTGTTGTTCTCAAGTGCTTGCCGTTCACATCCATCTTGCCTACTTTCCTGCTGTGTGATACACAGAGGGGGCACGCCCCCATGACAGCACCACTTTTCTTAAAGCAAACATCTGCTCATCTGTTAGATGCAAAGCGTTCTAATGTGTTTTAACAAACTGAAGATAAAAGCACTCTGCCCCCCCACCCCCGTAAGCTTGGGCCATGTCCGACTATTTATTTTATCTCCAACTAAGCCTTCTCACCACGTGATTGTGTCTTCAGCAGACCTGGGAATTTTCCGACGGGCCGCCATGGTGTTCTACACAGACTGTATGCAGCAGTGTAGCCGGCCTCTGTACATGGTAAGTGTGTCACATGCGTGCCCCTATGTTCCTTGGCATTCCTTCAGAAAGCAGGGGAACAGCAGGAGGGGCAGGCGCAGGGCAGTCACTCAAGGCTCCCAAAATCCAGACGACCAGATGGTCCGGAGTGGCTGAAGTCCAGTTTGGGGGGAGGGGTAGAAGGAA
This sequence comes from Oryctolagus cuniculus, assembly GCF_051225735.1. NCBI lineage: Eukaryota > Metazoa > Chordata > Mammalia > Lagomorpha > Leporidae > Oryctolagus > Oryctolagus cuniculus. Next base: position 69,565,423 of record NC_142870.1, read on the forward strand.
GGGGGGTGGCGGGAGAAGCACATTGTTTCCTCCTTTTCCTAAAAGATAACTAGAATGCCCTCACTTTCATAAGTGAAATATTGGCTAATCTATAAAAAGCAAATATATATAGCACACTGTGGGGGAGAAGCAAGACACGGTGTCCTTCCAAACAGGTGCCAGCATGGCAGTCAAAGGACACATTGTGAATGATTACACAGCACAGTGGGCATCAAACAGGCTGCCCCAAGCACGCTGCAACATGTGGTCACTCCCATTGCTTTCATTAGGGACTTGTACTTTCCATATTATGCCTTTCTGTGTGGCTTGATTTTTACAACAAGCAAGAGTATTTTTTTAAACTATCATGCTTTTTTTTTGGAAGATTATTTATTTGAAAGTCAGAGTTGCACAGAGAGAGAAGGAGTGACAGAGAGAGAAAGAGAGGTCTTCCATCCATTGGTCCATTCCCCAGTTGGCCACAATGGCCAGAGCTGCACCGATCTGAAGCCAGGAGCCAGGTGCTTCTTCCGGGTCTCCCATGCAGGTGTAGGGGCCCAAGGACTTGGGCTATCCTCCACTGCTTTACCAGGCCACAGCAGAGAGCTGGATCAGAAGTGGAGCAGCCGGGTCTCGAACCAGTGCCCATGTAGGATGCCCGCACTGCAGGTGGCAGCTTTACCCACTATGCCACAGCACCAGCCCCTAAATTATCATTCTTTCTTGATGGTTGAAATACTTTCCAAAGTTATGCCATATATTTTGATTATATTGGACATTTCTTTGGTGAACTGAGAGATCGGGGCCCTGACTTTAACCCTGTCCTGGCTCATTAGCCAGTGACTTCAGGACGCCCACTTCCTGCCTCCAGGCCCATGAACCCAGCTGCCAAATGGTGCTGCTGCAGTCAGAACTAGTGATGCTTTTGGCACTGGCACATAGGAATTCAGGAGGTACCTGCTCATTGTGTTTCATCAGAGGGATTTTACATAAAGGAACATGGGCATCTTTTAGCCGTGGGGAGCTTGGCTAGGAGCTATAGGCATTAAAATATTGAAGGGATTGAGGCCAGAGGATCTTATTCAGGTGAGAGTTTAAAAGCTGTTAAAAGCTGTGAGTATTTGGAGAGGCAAACCTGTGAGCCAGGAGGGGGCAATTACTATTTTTGTTTGTTGCTTTACATTAATTGGTGCAGGTTTTCTTTAAAAAAAAAAAAAAAACATGTTTAAGAGCAGTTTTAGGATCACAACAAAATTGAGCAGAAGACACAGAGTTTGGCCATATAAACCCTGCCCAGGCACGAGTGCACAGGGTCTCCCCTGTCAGCATCCTGTCTCAGAGTGGCACATTCCATCAGTGAACCCGCACTGGCGCCTCAGCCTCACCCACTCCACAGCTCACAGTAGGGTTCACTTCTGCTGTTGTGTGTTCTCTGTGTAATGACTAGTACCCACCACCCTCGTGTCATGCAGAGTAGCTTCACCGCCCTATAACACCCTGTTCTCTGCCTGCTCATCTCTCCCCTTCCCAGCCCTGGGCAACCACTAATCTTTTTTATCTGCATAGTTTTGCCTTTTGCAAAATGTCATGTCATTGGAATCATATACTATATAGCCTTTCCAGGTTCACTTCTTTCCCTGAGTAATTTGCATGTAAGTTTCCTCCATGTCTTTTCATGACCTGGTATCTTGCTAGCCTTGAGTAATACTCCATCACCTGGATATATCACGGGTTGTTATCCATTCACCTCTGAAGGACCTCTTGGTGGCTTCCAAGTTTGGACAGTAATGAATAAGGCTTCTGTCAGCATCCACAGTCAGCTTTTTTGTGTGGACGCAAGTTCTCGACTCATCTGGGTGCATATTAAGAAGACCGTGCTGGGTTGTGCTGGCGAGTGTGTTCAGTTTTGTAAGAAACTGCCAAACTGTCTTCCACATGGATGAACCATTTTACAGTCCCACCCACAGTGAATGAGAGTGCCTGTTGCTCTACATCCTACCAATATTTAGTATTGTCAGTGTGTTGGATTTTAGCCATTCAAATAGGTGAGTTAATGAGTTGCTTTTAAAAGATATTTTCTCCAAAATGGATGGATCACCTGGACAGGCAGAAAATTGTTTTAAATAGTAGATGGGTGACCATCTACATATAAGTGATTTACTTTAAATCACACCTAAATGATTTACATATTATACCAAGGAGCGGGAACACAAGTGAATTAATCTCATCAGAATAGCTGTCCTTCCCTCTTTCTTTCCCTCCCTACCCTGTAACCTTAGCGTTAAGACCATGGTTATAGAGACCAGGAGCCTGGGAGTGGCAGAACCTCCTTGAGCCAGAGTAATGGGTACAAAACTCACCTCTCAGTTGGTCCTGAGAGTTGCAACAGCGGCTGAGACGTCACAGAACGCAGAGCACCAGTGCTCACTCACACCACAAGCGGCAGCATGCTCACTACGAAGCCGTCAACACACACCACTCGCCTCCCCAGAGAATGGGGCTGGTGCCCAGCTCCACTGAACACTGGGGGCAAACAGCCAGGGTCCTGCTTTGCTGACCACCTTTCTTTTTCAGGAACAAGGTCAAGGCCGTTTGCAGTCAGAGGCTTTGCCATTTAGTCTCGTACAGAACTGGTGTCAGACCCAGGCCAGGCTGTCTTAGAACCATAGGACGTGTTTGTTTTTTACCAAGACAATCATTTTCCCATAGTTGATGCTTCTGCTACAGGAAGCAAAAAGAAAAGTAGTGTGTGCCGCCTCTCATTCGAAGTTTTTTTTCCCCTATTTTACAGGATCGAATGGTGTTGCTCGTCGTGGGGAACCTGGTTAACTGGTCCTTGTGAGTAGTCTCAGGAAAGCGTGTTTTGTCTACTAACGTCTGTGACACTGTGGATTAGCTTTCCTTGGCTGTCGTTTTTACAATGAAATCTGAAATTAACGAGAAGATAAGGCTTACCTAGAGACGTGAGGGGGGAAAATGTATTTTTTTTTCTCTTGCAAAAGAAAAAAAAAAACACTAGGAAGCTCTTCTGTGCCAATTTATTAATACTTTAATGCACTGATCAAGTTCATTTGCTTGACAAGGCAAACCCCTTTGCGGATAATTCAGATAGACAAAAGTCAGACAAAAAGTATGCCAACAGGTACACCATAATTTTAAACTATTCGGTAGAACTATCCATAAAGGCTATCCATAGTGGGCATTCTTTTCTGTTGAACTCTCTCTTGCTTACTCAACTTGTGTAACGCATGCACATGTGTGGGCACGTCTCTTTCCTGTTCATGTGTCTCTCTAGGTTTCTTCTTCCTACTCCACCTGTATCATTCTCTTTCTTCTTTGTGGCCCTCATCAACTCGGTGGCTTTTTTCACTCCAATGTCTTCCAAATAGAAAAGTACAAGAGTGGTATATTTTTGCTGGCTGAAATTATTTTATGCAACCGATAGTCAATTTTAAAAATTGAGTGAGCAGGATGTAATATTGATCAAAAAATAAGTTTAGCTGCTTTTGTTTGTGGCTGTTAGCTGATGTGTTCTGATCAGTGAGCTTTAACAGAAGAACGACTCTCTGCTCCTGGTGCCCATTAAGACATAGGAAGAAATGAAGAAAGGCCATGCTTTCATGGGAGGCCAGAATCCAGCCATGAGAATCTGAATCTTACGTGGGGAAGGAGGTAAAGAGGGGAACAGAGGCAGGAGCACTTACATCTGGAAGAGACTTTCCATAATGTTGTCATGGCAGGGAATACCTTGGGACAAGGTCTGTGCCTGATTACTCCCCTGGCTTGGGGAAAAGTCAAAGTAATGGCAGTGGTCATCAGTGCTGTTTATTAGCACTCTTTCAGGAACACAGCCCATAATCCTGAAGGCTAGATAAGCCAGGGCACTAGAGAGACAAAAGCGATCCTCCTCTTGACATCCAACAAGGCTTGACTGTTGCTGATTTGATATTGGGCTCCCTGGGGGGCGGGTGGCATTGTGGTGCAGCAGGTAAAGCCAATGCCTGCTATGCCAGCATCCCAAATGAGTGCTGGTTCATGTCCTGGATGCTCCATTTCTTATCCAGATCCCCACTAATGCACCTGGGAAAAACAGCAGACGATGGCCCCAAGTATTTGGGCCCCTGCCACCCATGTGGGAGATTGGGGCAATGTTGCCATTTGGGGAGTGAATCAGAAGATAGATTTCTCTCTCTGTCTCTGTCTCTGTCTCTCTGTCTCTCGTTCTGTAACTCTGACTTTCAAATAAATTATTATAAAGTTTGATGAAAGTGAAATAGGCTCCCCGACAAGGTTGGGAAGCACCTCCCAGTTTCATTCTTTTTTTTTAAAACTTTTATTTAATGAATATATATTTCCAAAATACAGCTTATGGATTACAATGGCTTCCCCCCCATAACGTCCCTCCCACCCGCAACCCTCCCCTTTCTCATTCTTCTAAGGCTCATCAACTTTGTCCTCATCTTCATTAGTCAAGAATTTAACCTTTGAAAATGCAGATTGGGATGGATTCTCCTTGAATGATTTCAGAGCTTATTGGTCATGAAGAATAACAAGACTTGTGTGGCTTGTTTCTGCCTCTTACATAATCAGAATGAGATGACACCCCCCCCCCCCACCATCTGCTCACTAGACAAAGCGACAGCCTCTGTCTTCTGAGACAGCTCTGTGGGCACCAGGCCTGCAGGATGGCTGAGGTGCAGTTAATCCTGCACTCAGTACAGCATGGCCTCCCTCTCAGGTACTCTGTAAAGATGTGGAGTGACTTAACATGGGTGTTATTTTACATAAAGCAATCACTTATATGGTCCTATGTGTGTATCCATAGAGATGTGTATATGTGTGTGTGTGTAAACATGCACATTTTTATAGAGAGGGAATGATGAAGTGTGGCAAATGCTAATAACTGGTGAATCAGAGGGAATGGTATATGAGAGTTTTTTGAGATACAGAATATTTCAAGTCTCTGGGAGGAGGAAATTTCCTACAATATATATAACAAGTTAGCTGGAAAACAAAATGCATGAAAAGAGAGTCCATTAGTAATGACTTTATATTTGAAATGCTTAGAAGTAAATTTTGAGAGGTGTGGAAACTTTTGGAAGAAAATCTAGTTATTTTAAAAAGAGACATAAAGGAGAACTTGACTATATGAAGAGAGATGTTAAGGCCTGGGTGAAAAGATTGACTAATGTAAAGCTATCTGTTCTCAAGTCAATGTACAAATTTAGAATAGAATTAATAGTATTTTATTCTAAAATTTATTTGCCTAGTTAGGTAAAACTTTAAAAAATCTCTGAAAAAGGAGATTAACAGAAGGAAGCAGAAGCAGAGGGGTATAGTGAGTAGCTTAGCACTACCCATAGAATGTTCTGGAATGATGTGGACATAAAACTTGACTACAGTGACTGAGAAACTGAATTTTTCATTTTATTTAATTTCAATTAATTTAACGAGTTAAATTTATGTAAATTAATTAAAGTAGCTAGCATATTGAATAGTGCAGGCTAGCCTAACCAGATGATATAACTTATCATTAGACAATAATGAAATAATGATCCAAAATTAGAAACATAAGTCAGTAAATCAAAATATAGACAGACATATAGCCTAGTGGTAAAGGCAACTGCATTCAACATCAGAGTACCTGGGTTTGTTAGCTACCTCTTGACTTCAGATTCCTGCTAAGAAAGACCCTGAAAGGCAGCAGTAATGGCTTAAGTAATTGGGTTCTTGTCATCCATATGGAGCACCTGGATTGTTTTCCAATCTCTCAGCTTTGGCTCATTGAGGATGTTTGGAGAGTGAGCCAGCCAATGGAAGCTCAATCATTCTCTCTCTGTGTTTCTTAAGTATAATAATACATTTTTAATGGATGGGCTAGAAACCAACTAGATATAGATACAGATGTAGATGATGTAGATTTTAAAAATATATGTGCAGATGTGTGTTTTTTTTAAAACCAAGCTTTTCAAAACAAGGAGAAAAGAAGCATTATCTAATTAACACTTGTTATAACAAAATAGAAATTCGGGACAAAATTCAGGCTAAACACTAAGCAAGATGAACTTCAGTGTTAGACTCATAGATAGTGGGGGCCGACGCCATGGCTCACTTGGTTAATCCTCTGCCTGCAGCATCGGCATCCCATGTGGGCGCCGGGTTCTAGTCCCGGTTACTCCTTACCAATGGAAGGAAGACCTTTCTCTCTGTCTCTCTCTCACTGTCTATAATTCTACCTGTCAAATTAAAAAAAAAAAAAGACTCATAGATAGCAAAAATTTGGTAATGTGTTTCAAGCCAAGAGTTTTGGTTAGTTTTTTCCATTACTATAATGAAATATGCAAGACAGCTAACTTAGAACACACTCATTTAACTCAGAGTTGTGGAAGTTCAGAGTCCCAGAGGCATGACTTTGGCTCTGGTGAGGGCCCCCAGGGCAGCAGCATAGTGTCTGCAACAGCAGAATCGCTTAGCAAGCCAAGGAGCTGAGTGAGCCCAAACTCAGGAAAATAGGACAACCCTCTCGTGATAACTCAGGAAGTTCCACAAGAACTATCTCCACAGGCACACACCTAGCGACCTGAGAACACCCTCCAGCTAGGGCCCGCCTTCTAAAGCTTCCACCAACTCCTAACAGCGTCTCCCTGGGGACCAACGCTTAACCCAGGAGACTTTGGATGACTTTTAACATTCAAACCATAATACTGAGTACTGAGATAATTCCACCTCTAGTAATGTATTCCAAGGCGCTAATCCTTAAAAATCTTCTTCTATTTTTAAATTGATATATTTTACATTTTAAATAATATATTTCAAATTTTTATATTTTAATAGATTTTTAAAATGATATAGATAATATAGCGGTTGTATATATTTGCAGGGTTCAGAAGAGTTCTTCTTAAATGCAACCTATGTCTGAAGACAGGTGTTTATTCACTGCAATGTTCCTTGAAACAATGAACCCCTGAAGGACTCAGGAGCAATTCTGAGCTAGAGAGGAATGATGATTACTCACAATCCACCCCCTTATGAGAACTTTCCTAGTCACTAGGAATGAGTATTCTGAAGAGGAGGCAATACATTGAAAGTTACTTGTATATATAAATGATTTGCTTGTAACGTCCCCAATCGGAGTTCAAGAGGTAAAGAAAGCCAATAATGAAAGGTGCAAATGCAGCTTTGGGCCTGCAACCTTCCCGCCTTCTCTTGTCCTCAGCGCCCTCTTTGGACTGATCTACAGACCCAGGGACTTTGCATCCTACATGCTAGGCATCTTCATCTGCAACCTGCTGCTCTACCTGGCCTTCTACATCATCATGAAGGTGAGTGTGCGTGGACGTGGGGGCCTGCAGAGCTCCGGCCCTGGCTCTGGCACTGGGTCCAGCTTGGCCGCCTGCGTCTGCCCTCACAGCTTCGCAGCTCGGAGAAGGTTCTCCCGTTGCCGCTCTTCTGCATCGTGGCCACTGCTGTGGTGTGGGCAGCCGCCCTGTACTTTTTCTTCCAGAGTCTCAGCAGCTGGGAGGTAAGAGAACAGTTTTCTAGGAAGTTCTTTCTCGTTTTGCCTTTTTGACCTTTCTGCCGCCCTCTCCGTGTGTTTGTTGCTTCTGGTCTTTTTTACTTCCTCTGACATGAACAGCCACATAGAACTGCCACGTGGACTTCATTATCAGGGAGGCCCTTCATAAATGTGTGAGCCCAGAGACATGGCACACGCGCTCCCTGTTGTGTGTCGTAGTTTGATCCTGTGCCCAGTGGGTAATTGACATGTGCAAGACCTAGAAGACTGTATCTTCTCTGCTTCCGCAGCACAGTCACCATCCACCAACAAAGGCCCAGGCACAGGTGTCGTAAATCCATTTCACAGACCAGAAAGCTGAGGCTGGGAAATTAGTGAAGTCCCAGCTTTCCAGCACGCCACTCACTACCATCAATTAGAGAACAACCCTGTATCCATTAACAGCTACTCTCATTTCTCCCTAACTCCTTAGTACTGACAAACTAGACTAACCTATCCTGGTCTCCATAGATTGGCCTGTTTTGTACGTTTCACGACATGTGGCCTTTGGGTCTGCTGTCTTCCCCTTAGCCTGGTTCCTGGGTTCATGTGTGTGGTGGCATGCATCGGTACTCCTGTCTTCAACTGGCTGAGTACCATCCCGTTGTGTGGCTGTCTACACTGCATGTATCGGTTCATCAGTTGACAGACAGTTGGGTTGTTCCTGCCTTTTGAGTGCTGTGACAGATGCTGCCCCGGGCACTTGCCTACAAGTCTGGGTGTGCGTGTACTTTCGTGGGTGCTCTCAGAGCCAGCCAGCCAGCCAGCCAGCCAGCCAGCAGCAGTTCTGTGGCTCTCTGAATGCTCAGTCCTCCACACCACTGCATGGTGGCCTCTTGCCCACCTCCTGCCTCCCCTTCCTGCAGGGGACCCCCGCCGAATCCCGAGAGAAGAACCGCGAGTGCATCCTGCTGGATTTCTTTGATGACCATGACATCTGGCACTTCCTCTCTGCCACGGCTCTGTTTTTCTCATTCCTGGTGAGTTCATCGTATTTCTTCTTCTTCCTTCCCTCTCTCTACAGCCTCTACCCTCATTTCTTCTCTTCCACTCTTCCTAACATTCTTTTAAAGTCCTCCCTGATTTCCAATCCCTCACTGTAATTCAGTGTATGGACCATCCTATCTCTTTCCTTATACTGTATCGGTATCCTTTGGCTAGATATTTAATTTCTTTTTTTTTTTTTTTTTTTTTTTGACAGGCAGAGTTGGATAGTGAGAGAGAGACAGAGACAGAGAGAAAGGTCTTCCTTTTGCCGTTGGTTCACCCCCTAAATGGCCGCCACGGCCGGCGCGCTGCGGCTGGCGCACTGCGCTAATCCGAAGCCAGGAGCCAGGTTCTTCCTCCTGGTCTCTCATGTGGGTGCAGGGCCCAAGCACTTGGGCCATCCTCCACTGCACTCCCAGGCCACAGCAGAGAGCTGGCCTGGAAGAGGGGCAACTGGGACAGAATCCAGTGCCCCAACCAGGACTAGAACCCGGGGTGCCGGCGCTGCAGGCGGAGGATTAGCCAAGTGAGCTGTGGCACCAGCCATAGATCTTTAATTTCATTTTCCCTCTGCTCTCCAATATTTTCAGACACAGAGTGATGAATTGCTTTCCCTAAGTTGCCCAGCGTACCGAGATAGAATTGGTTTTCAGATCCATGTGCCTGGAGTTCCCGAAAGAGCCGCCTTTGACCTTCACTCGATCCCCATTCTACTGGGCCATTCCTTCTTGTGCTCTGCTCACTCACATGTCCGCCCTTCTTCCAGTCCAGCTGAACATTCTACAGTCCTGGGGTGGCTCAGATAGCCTCCAGCCTCTGTCCTTCTCTCCAGCCTGTTCCCAGGGTCTCCTGTAATCCCTCTCTTTGTCCAAACCCTTTCCTAGAAGGCATGCATGCTTATGTTAATCCTGAGTGGCAGCTTCCAGCATGTTAATCCTAACTGACTTTTCCAAAGTAGAAGTCCGGGTGCTAGCATGCAGGTTCAGTTGACAACGAACAGTGTAGGTCGCTTTGACCATTCTCTGGCAGCCATGTTAACATCAAGAATGGGCCAAGGCTTCCCCCTAGTGGCCAGTTTGGGAAGTTTAGGAAAGTTAAAGCACGCTGTATACCTATTCCTTACAGGTTTTATTTTTGAGAGACAAAAGTAGAGCTAAGCAAGTTGTACCCAGCATCACTACACACACCAAATAGGTGTTTGCACTCCTCCGCACAGGCCACGTGTACTTGGTCTGTGAGTTTCCATCAGGGCATAATGTGAGTCCTAACACTTGTTCTTCTGCCACAGTGTCCCGAAGGTAAAACATTTGAGGAACTCATACCATGCTGGTTAGCAACTCTTGAAGACGGGCTCCCCCTTCCAAGAGTGTTGTAATGCACAGACGTTACAGCAGATTCTCCTGGGTATTTCTGCATGTCATGCCTGTTACATGTGCCCTGTGTAGATCTCTCCTGTTCTTCCCCATAAAACCTCTAATAAAGGATGACATCCTTTAAAATATACAAATAAAGAGAGAGAGAGAGAGAGAGAGAGAGGCCAAGGGGTCCATGAGGAGAGAATGGAAATAAGAGCTAGGAATGGAGGAGAAGGGTCATTTCTGTATGGAAATAGACTGTGCCACAAAACCTCATGTCCTCAGTGTTACCTTCTAATAATGACTGTCCGAGCCATCTTGCCAAAATGGTTGCCTCTCCCACCCCATATTTCCTATGTTTTCTCCCTAGTTTAATTTCAGTCCTTGGCATATACTACCATCTAATATACTGTAGTTTATTCATGGGCTTTTTTCGTGTCTAAAACCCTCTCTTTTATGCAGGCTCTATGAAGGGGGAGATTTTTGTCTCTTGTTCCAAGCTGTATCTCCTTCATCTGGAATAGTACATTAAAACCCTTCCTAAGTGTGTAATTGCTAAATGACCTATATTTCTATAAGTGGTTAACAGCAAGGTATTGAAGAAGGCTGTAGAAGATAGGAGACTGAGTAAGGGATCATACAGTTTTTCAGTCTGTGGGGGTCAGCAAGCAGGGACTTGGCGGGGCTGCGACTGGGAAGTCGTGCGTTTCTGTCTCTCTTGTTTCAGGTTCTGTTAACCCTGGATGATGACCTGGATGTGGTGCGAAGGGACAAGATCCCTGTCTTCTGAGCCTCCTGCATGGAGAGGGAGAGAGGAGCAGTCCACCCTGGTGCTGTTTCATGCAAACGACAGTGACTGCAGCAAAGCCACCACTGCCAGCGCTCCACTCAGCCTCCGGAGAGGCAACTCTGCCTGTGTTCCCCCGGGAGGGAGGTGGCTGGGGGCACGAAACCTCAGGAAGGCGGGCAGAAGGGAAGCCACAGCTGGGAACAGAGGCACCGAGAAACACCTGTCCCCTTCTGTCTGCTACTCCGTGAGTCAGACATGGTCAGAACTGGATCTGAGAGGCCTTCGCGCCCTCCCCTGAGACTCGCTGGCAATGGCAGACTGCTGCTGCTCCTCTCCTGCCAGCTGCCGCCGTGTCAGGCCAGCTCCTTGGATCTCCCACCTCCCTGACACCTGCTGCTCCGGGCTTCCCAAAGCACCAGCTCACTTCTCTAAGGTCCTCAGAGGATGGGATTGCCCGCGTGGAGTGGAGAGGTGGACCCAAGTAGGATAGATGTTCTGGGGGTACCAGCTGGTTACCACTTCTGGAGGAATGTCCAGTGTTTCCTCCAGGTTCCTACTGCCATTAGGAGACTTGAGGTTGGACTCTGGGACACATACACCTTTGAACAGGTGACTGTCACTGTCTCCAGAATAGGGAGAGCGGCCCTATTCCCTAGTGTCTTTGCTACGTTGCTGCGTGTTGAGCCCTCGCTCTTGAAAAGGCCCTGTTGCTCCACAGACTTCCATCAGTTTCAAGACAGATGGGGCGTGGCCGGCAGTGCTAAGCGACTGGAAACATGGACATCAAGCGGGCAGACCTCACCCGAGGGACTGGGACTGCTCATGCAAATCAGCCAAGGGCACGGTGCTTACTTGGCTCTCCCATTTGCGCACCACAATCCTGCGCCTACGTCACCTTTGTGGAGGGAATGAGTGTTCTGACAAGGGGCTCTCGTCGGGGACTTCGTGACTGAGCCCCGTGCCTGTCACATCATGTAGATCAGGGTTCCAGACTTTCTCCCTGGAGTCCTCAGAAGGAACTATCAGGATGAGCACATCTTCCTCTTCCTCTCTCGTTGTCCAGGGTACAGCGAATGTGATATCGTCCACTGATTGAGCCTGGCTCATTCCTGCAGTGAGGTGTTGAGAAGCCCAGCGGCCATCTCTGTTTGCACACTGTCTGGCGGCTCCTCCTCCGAGAAGTCCCATTTTGACCAAGCTGTCCTGCTGCCTGGAGCATGACGTAATCCGGAAACACGCACACAAGCGTGCACACACGTTTGTTTGCTGGCGAGACTGAAGTCCCCTCTCACCTCTTGTTTCGTGATCATTTGTCACAGAAAGGGATCAGGCATTCTTTTTAAAAAAAAAATCATTGTCCTTTCTTTAAAACACTTGTCTAATGTTCAGAAACACTTTGTGCAAATTCAAAGAGCAAGTGTTTCCAGATTTTTAAACACACAAAGTTGCTTTCCCTGAAATAGTTTGTGATTTTTTTTTTCTAAAATGACCTCAAATTTGTCATTGGTCTTCTGTTATTTTTTCCTTAAGAAATCTCTGGCTTCTGTCTGGATGAAGGCCACCATTTCAGTGGTTGTATCAATCTAACTTCTAAAACAGTTTTCAAACCTGTTTCTGGCTGATCGGGCCCAGTTCTTTCCCTTTAAGGCTCTGATGGTTTCCAATTCAGAAGACCCACCAAAGAAATGTGAAAGACGAAGTCCGTTGCAGTAGCCCTGGGGCCCAAAGTGGACACACATGACGATGATTACCTGTCTGGGAGCTTGTTGGGGGGATGTCAGCGGCGGAGGGGGAGGGGGGATTCAGGAGCCCCTGCAGAAAGGGAGGGGTCGCACTGCTGTAATCTTGACTGCACTCTGAGACTGAGTCCTGTGCTACAAAGTCACACATTGTGCAGGACAATACGCTCAGACCAAGCCTGCTCTCAGGATAAATATCCTACGTGTACCTGTGGCGAATTCTCTCGGGAGCACCCTCACTGTGCTTGGGGGACATAGAAAGTCCTTTGGCTGCATCCGTGGGATAAAGGGCGCGACAAAAGCTTTCAACAAGAGCTCAGGGGCTGCCGCCGTCCTGGGGTGGTACAAGGCCTGTGCTGTTTGCTCGCGTTGCCGTTGAAGAGACAGCCAGTTTAGCTGGAGGGTAGCTGGAGAGAACCAGTGACTGCAAAGAGGCTGTTGGCAGAGCAAGCCCAGAAGTAATGAGAGCAGTTGAGCAGCCCAGAGATGTGGCAGCCAGAGGTCAAGACTGTGCACACACAAAATGACCTCCCCACACCTCCCAGACAGATGCTGGGAGGCCACCGCACCTGTTGGTGCTGGATGCTTGAGGGATTAGCCTGGTTTTATTTTAGCAGCAGGAGAAGCCAGTGGGAAACCAGAATCTGTCTGGGGAAGGGACTTTCCGTGACTGTGGGCGGTCACCTGGCCAGCATTGGGCAAACGGGGGCAGCTGCTGCCTCTGTGGCTCCCAGCACCCAAGAGAATGCTCTGGGTCCCAGAGGGCATATGTTGGGAAATCTAGTAATATCCAAATGTTTCTCACTCTGGGTGACAGCCTGTCTGTCTAAACCTTGAGAGAAGGGAGGAAAAAAAGAAATATTCTCAATAGAAGGAAGAGCAGAGTCTGAGAAGGATTCTGGAGTCAGACTTTAAATCAGTTCTGCTGTGTGACCTTGGGTGAGTCCCCAAAACGCTCGGCTCCCCGGCTAGCACACCTCCATGACCTCACGGGAGGCCGTCCAAGGCAGAGACCGGTCAGGCAGCGGCCGCAGCGTCAGCAGCGCAGCTCCTCCACGCCCATGCCCACCGGCAGAACCCCACCGGCGGCAGAGCAACAGCAGATCTGAGGCCAGGCGGGGATCCCTGTCCTCCACTGAGTCTCCATTAAAATCGGCCGTGCTAGCTCCCCGTCTCAGTTCCAGGAGGGCCCAGAGGGCTTGGGAAACCACCGCCTCGCTTCCGCTCGCTTCCGCTGCCCTGCCCGAGCTGTCAGATCTCCTGTCCCCAGCTTCTGGCTCTTCACCTTCACAATTCACTGCCTCTGACCCTGAATCCAGTTGTTCCAACCCAGAAGAAAAAACACCGCCCAAGCCAGGCCGAGTGGAAAGTCTGGCGGTGCGTGTCACTCCTCGTTGCTGCTGTCTCTACCCCAGGCACCTCAAACACAAGAAAAACCTAGATTTCTCTTGTCCAGTGGCTCCCGTAACCGAGGTTCAGGGAGTGCCGTGTGCAGGTGGTTCCCTGACCTCCCACTCTCCTCCCTCCTCGATGTTCTGCAGGGCAAGCCTGGAAGTTGAGCCTGTAGAACGAGGCAGCTTCAGCTTGCAGGTGGCGAAACAGGTCCCCGCAGTGAGCCACTCAGGGGTTGAAAAGACTCACGGCGACTCTGACGCCCCCTGGTGGAACTGATGGATGAAAAGCACTAGGAGTAAAGGTACTATTTGCCAGAAGCAGTGAAGAACTAAGCTTTGCCTGCTTTTACCCGGATTCTGCCCAGTGTATGGTAGTGGTGGGTTTTTCTTTCCTTTGCTTTTTTTTTTTTTTTTTTTTTTTGACACTGCTTAGAGGAGACAAGATAACTATGCCGTCACGTTTTCATGTTCCCCGGTTTGAAGGCACCATTGTCAACAGGTTAAGTGCCCCCAGACGCAACTTCAGCCAAGCTTGAGAACCACAGACCAGCTTCTCTCACCGCGTTTCTAGAACGCCACGGTAATTTGAGTTTTAGCTCCGACTCCAGCTCAACGGCCCCCTTGGGGAAAATTACACTGTATGGTTTTCCTGAAGCCTGGCGCTGCTGCTCTTAACGTAGCTCAAAGATGACCAAGCGACACTACCATTCACGTAGAATTACCCCTCGCTCCCCCAGTCTTAGAGAAATGCACCTCCGCCCTCTTCCTAAGTATCTCTGGGTTAGGAAATTCCGTCATTTTCCCATGGCCCTTACATCTTTGAAAGTTCCTTGGCACTGTCTTCCATTGTTTTGGCTGCAAGGTAGTCCCTGTCATGGAAGGCTTATCCATTCCCCTGGAGATGGACAGCAGCTGACCGCTGTACTTTAATGTAGAATAGCCTTGAAGTCATATTACATTTCAGCCCAGTGCTAAATAAAGTCTGGATGTCCTGTCTCTTGTTCCAGCATTATCATCATGATTTAGAAAACAACAAGTTTAAACAGTGAAAGATTTTCAAGTCAAGGCGAGGAAAATCCAACACACAGTCCCAACATGGCTAGCTCTGGGGCCCCGGCTTTATATTTATTCTAAATCTTGACTCTGTGTGTGTGTGTGTGTGTGTGTGTGTGAATTATAACTCTAAGTCCCTTGAACAGAAGGTTATCCAAAAGAATTCAAAGCTCTCTTGGGGTGCTGAAACACGGCCATCACAGGAGGTTGATTTGCATTTCATGATTTTTCTTTCATTGCTTATCTTGAGCCTTCTATAAATCACCAGGTACCAGGAAGGTCCCTTTCAAGAAGAAGACAAGCTGTGGCCCGAGTTTTACTCTGCTCCCATCTCAATGTGGGACACCTTGTGAAATATTTGGCTTCATTGAGAGGTGCATTTTCCCTTTATTCTGTCTTTCCTCACAATTTTCTGTTCACTTACATAGAACCAGAAATACAGGGCCAGGCAATACTCAAGAAATATTTGGGCCAGATACTGTAAGGAACTGGGACACAGCCATGGACAAAACACACAGTCTATTCCATCGTGTGGTCTACTGTGCAATCGGCAAGATGGACATGAACCAATAATCTGTTCATTATAAGCAGGTCAAGAGCTATCAGAAGAAAATAGCCTAATAAGAATCTTATCATTAGGTGCAGAGCAGAAAAAATAAAATCCAAATAATTATCAGCAATATCCACCCCTAGAGATAAAGCCCTAATTGCTAATACAACAGAGCGTCTCCCCTACAGCCAAATTCCCAGAAAGAACACTTGGCCCTGTAGTTCTCCAATAAGAGACTCTTCTGGGAGGGGCAGCCTTGCTCCACGTGTGTGTCCCTGTTCTATTACTAAACTAAACAGGGCAGTGAAGTAATTAGTGGGACCCTGCCTGAGATCTGGCCAGAGAAGAGGGTGCTAGTTCTCAGGAGTGGGTGACTCAGAAGAAACAGATTTTTTTGAGATTACCCTCAGGGGCCAGTGCCGTGGCTCACTTGGTTAATCCTCTGCCTGCGGTGCCGGCCTCCCATATGGGTGTTGGGTTCTAGTCCTGATTGTTCCTCTTCCGGTCCAGCTCTCTGCTGTGGCCCGGGAAGGCAGTGGAATATGCCCCAAGTGCTTGGGCCCTGCACCTGCATGTGAGACCAGAAGGAAGCACCTGGCTCCTGGCTTCGGATCGGTACAGCACCGGCCGTGGCAGCCATTTGGGGAGTAAACCAACGGAAGGGAGACCTTTCTCTCTGTCTCTCTCTCTCACTGCCTATGACTCTACCTGTCAAATAAAAAAAAAAAATTACCCTCAATGTGTCTGAGAGTTTCTAGTTAATGATCAAGTATCACAACAATGTAATAAGCATATGGATGGAGCAGTGAAAAGGGAAGCTGATATGAGGCAAGAATAATAAATGAACGACAGGAAGACTGAATGGAAACTTAGTTGAGGGTCAGGTTCAAGCAGTAGTATTTTTTTCTGAAAGTCTAAGGGAGGGGAAGGGAACCACTGCTAAAAGTTATAGATAGGAAAGGGATTTTGAACAAGAGGACAAATGATCTGGGATTGGTACGTGGAGGGAAAGATAACTGCTTCTTTGAGTTACATAAGTTAAGGGTTTGGGTAAAACACCACTTGGGATGCCATATCCCATATCGAAGTACCTAGGTTTGAGTTCTGGCTTTGCTTCCCATTCCAACTTCCTGCTTAGTGCAACCCTGGGAGGCAGCACACGTGGCTTATGTGGTCTGTCTCTGACTCCGCATGTGAGAGACCGGATTGAGTCCCTGGCTCCTGGCTTTGACATCACCCAGCCCTGTCTGTGGGGAGAATTTGGAGGGTGGGGAGTAAACGAATGGGTGAATACTCTGTCCTCTGTCTCTCTCCCACCATGTGTGTATGTTTGTCTCTCAATTAAGTTGTTTTTTTTTTTGTTTTTTGTTTTTTGTTTTTTGTTTTTTTAGTAAGAATAAAGCATTGTACCTCAATAGTAGAGATAAGGGCTGTAAACAATAATGAAATCTCAGAAAAATAAAATAGCTTTTTTTTTTTTTTTTTTTTTTTTTTTTTTATTTTTGACAGGCAGAGTGGACAGAGAGAGAGACAGAGAGAGAAAGGTCTTCCTTTGCCGTTGGTTCACCCTCCAATGGCCGCCGCTGCAGCCGGCGCACCGCGCTGATCCGATGGCAGGAGCCAGGATCCAGGTGCTTTTCCTGGTCTCCCATGGGGTGCAGGGCCCAAGCACCTGGGCCATCCTCCACTGCACTCCCTGGCCATAGCAGAGAGCTGGCCTGGAAGAGGGGCAACCGGGACAGAATCCGGCGCCCTAACCGGGACTAGAACCCGGTGTGCCGGCGCCGCAAGTGGAGGATTAGCCTATTGAGCCACGGCGCCGGCCAGAAAAATAAAATAGCTTTTTAAAAGCAAGGGGCAAACTGGAAGGGAAAAGAACGTCGCTTAACCTCATGAAAAGTCCTGGGCAGTAGTGCTGGTGGCACAAATGATGGATAGAGCCTACAAAATGTCATTTTAGTGCGAACTATAAAATGCACTGGGAAAAGGGAACTAGACCAAAGGAGGAGGGACAAGCTTTGATGCGGATTTATGGGTTTGATTTTGTTCATTTTCAGGCAGACCGAAAGCAAAAAGAAAGAGCCCCTTGGGGTCCACTGGGCTGGCATTGACGACAACTGCAGGCAGTGTTTGAAAATACCATTATTTCCACGCAGGGGGAAGCTTCCATTGTGTTAGCCGGCCTGGCCTGTCATACCAGAGGAGAAACGTAACCGTCCTCACAGATAAAAGGAGACAGGCACAGAAATAACAGATATGCTTTGAACCGGCAGCCTCCAGTTCTCACGAGAAAAATGAAAGGCCTAGTTTTCATCCCAGCAGAGAGCAGAGATCCAGGTGGTCGGAGTGAGGGTCCCTTTAATCCACTCTTGAAGAAACAGGAATCCTCTCCCTAAAGCTTGGGACCTTCAGCAACGACAGCTCCCTCTGCCAAGGGCCAGCGTGGTCGAGGTCCTGTCTGCTCTTGTAGTGGGATCTTCCTCAACTCCCACCTCCAAGGTTAGGGCACTAAATTGGCTGAACCGATCAGCAAAACAGCAAATGTTCATCAGCAGGCACTCTGCCGGGGGGTTACGTACTTTACTGTGTCCAATCCCGACTCGCCTCTCCAAAGTCAGGACCAGGACTGCTATCCCCCTGTAGCAGATGGGAAAGTGAAACTGACAGAAGTGGCTGTTTTCTAGGTGAGGCATCTGGAGCAGAAACCTGGACTAGCAGGTACAAAAGGAGTAGTCTGGGTAACGAGACCAGAGAAAGGGAAGACACATTGTGCTCCCAATGAAGATTGAATTTTTATCTGTGCATGGAACTAATGAGGCAAAACACACTGCGTGGAATTGTTGAAAGTGTTACCAAAAAGAGAAGGTTTTTGCAAATTTCAGAAGATATGTGCCTGTAACTAACCCGCAGTAACAGTGAAACCTTCTGTGTCAACCAATAAAACTACAGTTCTGAATCATTGCTGGCTGTCTGAGCTGGAACAGCTGGCTTCATACGAGGACTGTTAGGAACCAAAGTCCTTTTTATAAATTCAGTGATTGCACTTGGCAAAGGGCTGTGGTCCCCAAGGTTCCTTTTAAATTAAAATATACATACCATAAAGTGTTGGGTTACTACTTGGAGCCTGCTGGCTCAAAAACAAAATTAAAAATGGAAAGAAAGCACAGGGATGTAAGAGAGTCTCAAAAAGTTGTCAGGAGTCAAAAAGTCTCCCCAAGCTGATTGGGGCCAGCCCAACAGATGAGGCGGAATCTGCAACTCCCATCAGTGGTGAAATCATCTTTGTTCTTGGCTGCTGGGTGCAGGCCTCTTGTCATAGAAAGGAGTCATTTCTCGCAGCCAAATTTAGGAAGGACTGGCTGCCTTGCACTGGGAAATCGTATCTCTCCATCCAGGGTACAAAGACAGTGGTGATAAATGTTTTACGTTTTCCCAGAAATAAGATTAGAAAAGCAGTATGACTTGGTTTGGACCACTAACATGCTAAATGATTTTCTTCTCCTGTATCAAGCTGGGTTGGGCATATATATATATATATATATGTATATTTATGTAATGTGAATTTGCACCCCCACTCCACAAAAATGGGATTAGTCTAATTAAATCATAAATTCCCATAAAACTTCCCTGAAGCTATCAAGTTCTCCACAAGTACAGTCTGGCTGCGGCCTGTCCCTAACTTCGGATCTGAATGTGATTAAGCAATGTAAGAAAGCACCTCAGGCAACCAGATCTGCACAGCACAAACAGTGGCAGCTGCATCTTCCCATCTCCCCTAAAATCTACAGCCTATCTGATCATGTGAAAAATCAAGCATCCCATGCTGATAGTTGGCCAACCTGACATCTGAGCCTATTTAGGAAGCAGCCCAGAGGCAGCATCTTGACTCCTCACAGGAAGAAGCAGTGGCCAAAGGCACCGTTGCCATTGACATTGACCAGCTAAATCAGTTCTACTGGAAGCTAGCATTTCTGTCTCATGTGTAGGGAAGATAGGAATGAAGGGGGTCATAGAAAATAGTTACTTTACATAAAATAAGGCCGGCGCTGTGGCTCACTTGGCTAATTCTCTGCCTGCGGCACCAGCACCTCTGGTTCTAGTAACAATTGGGGCGCCAGATTCTGTCCCGGTTGCTCCTCTTCCAGTCCAGCTCTCTGCTGTGGCCCGGGAAGGCAGTGGAGGATGGCCCAAGTGCTTGGGCCCTGCACCCACATGGGAGACCAGGAGGAAGCACCTGGCTCCTGGCTTCAGATCGGCACAGCGCACCGGCCATAGTGGCCATTTGGGGGATGAACCAACGGAAAAGGAAGACCTTTCTCTCAGTCTCCTTCTCTCACTGTCTAACTCTGCCTGTCAAATAAATAAATAAATAAGCTTTGCAACTGTATGAAAGCAATTTCTGATAAAACCTCATCAGTCCTTCACAAGGGAACTCCAAAATGTTCATAGAAAAATGGAGCTTAAAAATGAAAAAAAATTTTTGAAATGTAAGCATACTTATTGAACATTTTATTTATACATTCTCCTATTGATGGGTGTTTGAATTGTTTCTAGTTTTTGGATACTGTAAAGGAAACTTCTACAAACATTCTTGAACTTTTTCCCAAGCTGCATATACTCAGTGCACAATAGAATCTCTGAGCTATTGGGTGTGTATCAACAGGTTCCGAAAGGAGTTGCACCAATTTACACTTCACATTTATTTTGCAATTCTCTGATGACTAATGATATTGAGCACCATTTTCTAGACTTCTTGGTCATTTGTGGGAAAGATTTATTTAAGTTCTTTGCCAGTTTTATTTATTTTTTTGACAGGCAGAGTGGACAGTGAGAGAGAGAGACAGAGAGAAAGGTCTTCCTTTTGCCGTTGGTTCACCCTCCAATGGCCGCCGTAGCCGGCGCACCGCGCTGATCCGAAGGCAGGAGCCAGGTGCTTCTCCTGGTCTCCCATGGGGTGCAGGGCCCAAGCACTTGGGCCATCCTCCACTGCACTCCCTGGCCACAGCAGAGAGCTGGCCTGGAAGAGGGGCAACCAGGACAGAATCCGGCGCCCCGACCGGGACTAGAACCCGGTGTGCCGGCGCCGCAAGGCAGAGGATTAGCCTAGTGAGCTGCGGCGCCGGCCTCTTTGCCAGTTTTAAAAACTGGCTTATGAGTCTCATATATATATATATATATATATATATATATATATATATACACACACACACACACACATACACACACACACAATCCTTGACAGTTTGTGACTTGATGAAGAGAAATTCTTAATTTTAATGAAATTCAATTTAACAAGTTTTTATTTTATGGCTATGGTCAGATGTTTCCTGTTTTCTTCTTTATGTATTAACACACATATACATATATTTTAAAGGCAGAGTTACAGAGAGAGAGAGGGAGAGACAGAGAGAAACCTTCCATCTACTGGTTCACTCCCCAAATGGCACCAAGGACCACGGCTGGGCCAGACTGAAGCGAGGAACCAGGAACTTCATTCTTATCTGATAGTTTAAGTCATCCATTTTGGTTTTTCAAGACAGTGTAGGCTATTCTCAAACCTTTAAGCTTATGTAGTTATTATGTTAAATATCATATACAATTTTAAATTAGTTTTTGCTTCCAACCCCCCCACCCAGCCCACAGAAATTTTATTGACGTATAAATAATTTGAAGGGAATTAACATCTTGATGACGTTGCATGACTCTTGCATCTTTTATGTCTCCCCTAATTTCTCCCAAGGTGTTACAGTTTTCTGTGGGTAGCTTTTTCCTTGACAAAGCACTGGTGGAGGATGCCAATAATATGTTAAATAGACTGTGATAATGATCTTCCTTGTCTTCTTCCCAGCTAGAGGGGGGATATCCTTAAGTACAATATTAGCAGAGCCAGTGCTGTAGTATACTAGGCTAAGCCTCTGCCTGCGGCACCAGCACCCCGTATGGATGCGGGTTTGTGTCCCGGCTGTTCCTCTTTCTATCCAGCTCTCTGCTAATGACCTGGGAAAACGGTGGAAGACAACCCAAGTGCTTGGGGTCCCTGCACCCAAGTGAGAGGCCTGGAAGACGCTCCTGGCTCCTGGCTCAGCTCAGGATCAGCTCAGCTCCGGCCATTGCAGCCATTTGGGGAGTGAACCAGCAGATGGAATACTTTCTGTCTCTTCCTCTCTCTGTAACTCTGCCTCAAATAAATAAATAAAATTTTAAGAAAAAAATCAGGTTTTCACTTCTACTTCTAAAATATTTTTTTAGGGGGCCGGTGCTGTGGCTCACTTGATTAATCCTCCGCCTGCAGCTCTAGCATCCCATATAGGCACTGGGTTCTGTCCCTGTTGCTCCTCTTCCAGTCCAGCTCTCTGTTGTGGCCCAGGAAGGCAGTGGAAGATGGCCCTGCACCTGCATGGGGGACCAGGAAGAAGCATCTGGCTCCTGGCTTTGGATGGCCGTAGCACCCATTTTGGGGGGGGGGGGGAACCATCGGAAGGAAGACCTTTCTTTCTGTCTCTCTCTCTCACTATCTAACTCTGCCTGTCAAATTATATATATATATATATATATATATATCTTAAAAAGTACAATATCAGCTGGAAGTTATCTTGGTTTTTGTTCTTTCTAGATATGTTTTAGCAGATTTAGAATATCCTGTCTCTTCCTATTGTGTTTAGAGTTTGTGCCATAAATGGATGTTGAATTTTTTTTTGACAGGTAGAATTAGACAGTGAGAGAGAGACAGAAATAAAGGTCTTCCTTTTCCATTGGTTCACCCCCCAAATGACCACCACTGCCAGCACGCTGAGGCTGATGTGCTGCGCCAATCTGAAGCCAGGAGCCAGGTGCTTCCTCCTGGTCTCCCATGTGGGTGCAGGGCCCAAGCACTTGGGCCATCCTCCACTGCCTTCCCGGGCCACAGCAGAGAGCTGGCCTGGAAGAGGGGCAACCGGGACAGAATCTGGCGCCCCGACCGGGACTAGAACCCAGTGTGCCGGCGCCGCAAGGCGGAGGATTAGCCTAGTGGGCCACGGCGCCGGCCAGGATTTCCTTTTACTATTATGTCATAACAGATTTGATTACACACATTATGCTGACTTCATAAAATGAGTTTGCAAGTGTTTCCTCTTTGTCTATTTCATGAGTTTGGATAAATTGGTGTTATTTCTCCCTTCCATATTGAGAGGAATTTACCATTGAAACCCTTGCGCTTGAAGTTTTCTTCACAGGAAGTTTTTCATAGATAGACTTCTTGGAAGAGAATTCCCACACCAGGAATTCATCCACTTGAAGCATAGAATTCAAGAGTTTTTAATGTATTCTCAGAGTTGTGCAACCATCAGCACGGTCAGTTTGAGAACATTTTCTTCACCCCAAAAAGTTAACTCCATATCCATAAATACAATTTCATTAACAAATATGACTATAAAGACTTTCTGTTTCTTCTTTTGTCCTTTTTGGTAAATTATATTTTTCAAGAATTTTATCATTTTATTGATATTATTGGCATAAGGTTGTAAATAATCATTTATGTTTTTAATTACTGTATAATGCTTTGTGATGTCCTATCACATTGATGACACTGGTAATTGTAGTTTCTCTTATTTTTTGCTGATCAGCCTTACTGCAGGATGATCCTTTTTTTTTTCCAGCCTTTTACAAGATTAACTTTTAGTTTGTTGATTTTCTCTATGACTTACTTGTTTTTCATTTTATTGATTTCTGCTGTATTATATCTGTCCTTTGCCTTCCTTTGGGTTTGACTTGCTATTTTTCAAACTTCTAGAGATGGAAGCTGAAATCATTTTCAAACCCTTTTAAAAACAGGTACTTAAAGTCACTACTGTTGACATACTCCTCCCTAATACAAGCCCCTCTGTCCTCCCCTAAGAAGAATCCAGTAGCCGGGAGCTGGTGTTGTTGTGGCATAACAGGCTAAGTTGTCACTTGCATTGCCAGCATCCCAAATGGACACCAGTTCTAGTCCTGGCTGCTCCACTTCTGATCCAGCTCCCTGCTAATGGCCAGGGAAATGCAGCAGAAGATTGCCCAAGAGTGTGGACCTCTGCCATCCATAGGGGAGACCTGGAAGAAGCTCCTGGCTCCTGGCTCCTGGCACCTGGCTTTGACCTGGCCCAGCCCTGGCTGTTGCAGCCATTTGGGGAGTGAACCAGCAGATGGAAAGATCTGTCTCTGTAACTCTGCTCTTCAAATAAATATTTTTTAAAAAAGGAGTATCTATTATCCCAAATATGGGGTTTATCATTTCCTTAATATATCATATATATATATATTTTTTTTTAATTTGCCAAGAGTGGGGTGGGAAAAAGTCTTCATCTGCCAGTTCACTCCCCAGATGCCTGCAATATCTGGGACTGGGCCAGGAACTCCATCCAGGAAACCCCATGTAGATGTCAAGAAGCCAAGTACTTGGGCCATCACCTGCTGCCCTCAGTGTGCATTACCCGGAAGCTGGAATCAGCAGCAGAGCTGGGACTCGAACCAGGCACTCTGACATTGGATATGGATATCCCATGTGGCATCTGAATCACTGTGCGTGGCAAAGGCCCATCACTAATTTATCATTTTTACCACATCTCTGTAAGCTATCCCTAAACAATAATTGTTTGACTTACAAGGCAGTTAAACTTTGCATAATTTTACACTGTACAAGTCCCTCTGTAATTATTTCCACCCTCAAACATTGTTTTGACTAAATTGACATGGGTAGTTCTAATGAGACTTGTGCAACTCTTGTCTCAAAGTTCTGTGCTTCAGGGAGGACAATGTGGTGCTGTGGGTTAAACTGCTACTTGGGCCATCCCTAGCTCATACTGGAGTTATTGGTTCAAATCCTGGCTACTCCAGCTCCCTGCTAATGTGCCAGGGACAGCAGTGACAGATGGCTCAAGCACTTGAGTCCCTGCCACCAATGTGGGAGACCCTAGATGAAGTTCCTAGCTCCTGATTTAGGCCTGGCGTAGTCCCGGCCTTTGCAGGCATTTGGGGAGTGAACCAGCAAGTAGATCTGTCACTTTGGCTTTCAGATAAGTTTTTTAAAAAGGTCTTGCTTTAATTTCTTTTCTTTTTTTATTTATTTTTTGACAGGCAGGTTAGACAGTGAGAGAGAGAGAGATGGAGAGAAAGGTCTTCCTTCCGTTGGTTCACCCCCCAAATGGCCGCTACGGCTGGTGCTGCGCCGATCCGAAGCCAGGAGCCAGGTGCTTCCTCCTGGTCTACCATGGGGTGCAGGGCCCAAGGACTTGGGCCATCCTCCACTGCACTCCCAGGCCACAGCAGAGAGCTGGCCTGGAAGAGGGGCAACCAGGACAGAATCCGGCGCCCCGACCGGGACTAGAACCCGGTGTACCAGCGCCGCAGGTGGAGGATTAGCCTAGTGAGCAGCGGCACCGGCCTAATTTCTTCCACTATTCACAAAGGCAACACTCTTCTAACTCTAAAATACTAATATTGCTTTTTATAACGAGTTTAGAGGTGAAGTTTTGGTCATAATTATGATTTATTTGAAGGTGGCTGGTTGATCAGGAATACAAACCTCCTGGAAACCTGTCATGGCACTACTTTCAGCATCCAAGTCACAGGTTTGAAGTGGCACATGCAATGATCAGAAAAGACAGAATTCACAATGCAAAAATGCAAAGTTTATTTTCTTAAATAAAATACTATATTCATATCTATACAAATAATTATTACAACCATTAAAATGTTACATTTAACAATAAAAATTTCAAAACTTTAAACAAGAGCATGGTTTGGAATATTCACACCCTAATACAATGTATTTGTAAAAAGATGTCAAAATAAACAGGACTTATTCTTATTTACAGCAGAGGACAATCCTGATCATATTATACATATCTGCTCTGGATTCCATTACAAAACAAATTAATTTCCATTAGAATTATAAACCAGGTGATTTACAGTAATAGGACACGGTGCACAGCAGACATTGCTGGCATAGTAATAGATACAAATATTACACTATTGAAAGCACTAAAGTTGGTTTTCTCCTGGTCACTGCCCTATAGTAAGCTTCTCACCCAGTGTATCCATAAATAATTTGTGAAGGTAATTATGTTCTCAGATTTTTCAACCGTTTTTACTAAAATGAAAATATATATCTATATCTATACATCTAGCCTGCTGAAAGTGGAAGCAAATCTTTTCTTCACAGTAATACAACTGCAGCATCTTTAGCAACACTGTCTGGTCCCTCTCTTCTTGGGAGATCAACAGTCCAGCTCCCCTTAAAGGTTACCACTGTAGTCAAGTCCAGTGCCTCAGTGACCTCACAGGTGAGAAATGATTTTAAGACTTCAGGGGTGGGACGACAGAGATATTTCAAAAAAGTGGAGAAGATATTTAGATGGATCAAGTTTTAAGCCTCTATGACTTAGTATGGGTGTGCACACACACAACTAAGCCAAAAAATTAAATATCATCTTTTTAAAAAAATTTGTGTTATGAATGAAGGGTTACCCTCTGGGTCTCACGAAATGTTCTAGTGGTAGATTATACAGTCATCCACAATGACACTGGTTTTGATATTATACCCAATATTTTCAAGCCAAGTTGGCTCATATTTACCGAGCATCTGATCACATACACATGCCACAAAAATTCCACTGACAGAGTTTCTGCAAATCTAGATATAAGGATGTGGAATGATCACCACATACAAGCTCTGAGTTGAAAAGGTTTGCCACTAACTAGCTAAGTTTTTTCTTATGAGATGAGCTTCAAAGATGGCTCAGAGAATGATAAGGCAACAGTGCGAAAACATCAGCTGTTCTTGTCTTCTAGGAAGCGTCTGACTATCCATCATGAACCCTCCCAGCTGGCCCTTTCCTGTAACAGAGGGGTGGGTGAGCGATATGTCCCAGTAGCCGGTCTAAGGACCAGAGGCACAATTTCAGGTAAAGTGCAGTACCAGGGCAGAGGCATGTGGACAGAACTACCAGCTGTGTGTCCAACACGGAAACGCTTCTCCCCAGCATGGATGAGACTGCCTCAACCTAGACAATCTAAACTTAGTGTCCATCGCAGACTCTAGTAGAAATAATCTTTTTGAAAGATCTCTGTGAGTGAGATCCCAGTGGAAAGAACAGGTCTTCAAAGAGGGAGGTGCCTTTCTCTGAAGGGAGGAGAGAACCTCCACTTTGACTATGACCTTGTCTAAACAAGATAAGAGTCGGAGAACTCAAGGGGCTTCCATAGCCTTGGAAACTCATGACTGGTGCATAGGGAGATTACTGATGCCATAAACAGGAGTGTCAATTTGTAAAGTCAACAACAGGAGTCACTGTGCACTTACTCCTCATGTAGGATCTCTGTCCTTAATGTGCTGTACACTGAGGCTTAATGCTATAACGAGTACTCAAACAGTATATTTCACTTTGTGTTTCTATGGGGGTGCAAACTGTTGAAATCTTTACTTAATGTACACTAAACTGATCTTCTGTTAAAAAAAAAAAAAAAAGAAACTATCAATTCCCAACTTGACTCTCACTGGGATTAAACATGACAATAGGTCTGATCTGATTTCATCATCATTTAAAAAAAAATCATCTATTATTTTTCACTTTATGTTTCTGTGTGGGAACAAACTGTTGAAATCCTTACTTAAGGTATACTAAGCTGATCTTCTGTATACTAAGATAATCGAAAATGAATCTTGATGTGAATGGAAGGGGAGAGGGAGTGGGAAAGGGGAGGGTGGTGGGTGGGAGGGACGGTATGGGGGGGAAAGCCATTGTAACCCATGAGACGTACTTTGGAAATTTATATTCATTAAATAAAAGATAAAAAAAAAAAAAAAAAAAAAAAAAAAAAAAAAAAGAAATAATCTTTTTGATTTCACTCTAGTAGAAACCTCACAAAAAGAGTAGAACGCCGAGAGAATGTAGCTAAGTGACAATTCTGGGAAGGAAAAATGGTGACATTTAGTCAGAGAGGCATCTCAAGACGAAACTAACTCCTGCCTTTAATTTGCATATAGGTATCATAAAATCATCACAGAGAGATTAACTTCAAACTAGTTCCTCTGGTTGGCTACTCCCATTGCCTTCTAGGTATTCACAACCATAGGCACATTACTTCCAAGCACAGACACAATTTAGATAGATAACAGAATTGTAACAGTGACTTCCAGATGCCTAAGAACACGAACACATTTTATTTTTGTACATTTGCCCTTTCTTCATTCCGCCATTGGAAGGAAAAGTTCATCAAATCAAAGAACAGAACTATATGGCACATTGTGATATTTTAAACATTTAAAATGAATTCTGAACTAATATTGTTTCAAAAATTGTTGTCCCTTACAAGAAAAGGAAGCATAGAGGTTGTCAAAGCCAGGAACTGGAGTCAGAGATTTGGGAATAGGACTCACTACCACACCGTGATCTAAGAGTTGGTAGGTCCACCGCATGCTTCGAGGCAAAGGAGTAATGACTCTGCTAAGAAAACGACCAGGGTCCCTGCCACTCTGTTGACAGGGAGCAGCTGAAAGAAGCACGAGCCTAGGGACCCATGGATCAAAAGGACAGAGCTAAGCAGGTGCATATTACTGAGTCTTTATCTTTCCTCAAAATTTTAACGTTATTCCCTTAAACTGTTTCACCACATTATCTGGAGTGTATGTTGTTTTACCCTCTTCATGAAGTTAAAGCAAGAGCAAGGCCATGCTTAACTATGTGTTTTCGGAGGGTTGGTTTTTAAAAGTCCACCTTCATTGCAGTTCAACACAACCCTGGTGTGTGACTGGAAATCGCTGCAAGAGAACACTCCCTTCATTCCCTCCCCACAGTTCTGATATATTACATTTTATAAAGCATGATCACTGTGGAAGTCTTGTGCCTTACTTAGAAAAAAGTGCCTTCTCTGGTACCCCAAAAGTTCCCACAAAAACAAACTTCCTGAAGTGGTACAGAACAACATACAAGACATCCCAAAGCAACATGTATCTTCCCCCAAAAGAAATAACATCAAATTGGATTCCTTTCATTTATGACTGATGCATCTCACAGTCATTGATGAAGTTATGCATGAAGAGAAACACAATTTTCACCTCATTGTAACTAATGGTTAAACGTTGACAGGAATCAACCACTTTCTGTAACTGAATGGTCAACGATGCTAAAAGAGAGGAAGAGAAATGATTCTCACTTACACCTCAGACATAACTATGTATATTTCCCAAAGTTATGAAATTATTTGTGGAAAAAGTTCTTCCTACAGTCGTATTTTGGCGAGCCAAGAATAACATTAAATTTACTATACCCAAAATTAACTGCATTTTCTTTCATTCCTTTACACTGGATACTGTACAACAAATTTCCTCCTTCAAATCAGAGCTCTACCCACTGAATACTTAGTACTGCTGGGAAGTCTCATATAGTCATGCTTTAAAATCAAGTAAGAGCACTGTGGTGGCAACACTTTCAGAACTGAGCCTGATTCTGAACCGATCATAAGCATATGTCTGCAAAGTGAAGCGGGAGCTAAGTCTAAGTAGGTACCCAGTTCTTTGTAGACAGTCACATCTTCCTTCAGATGGTCAAATAAGCCTTACTGAGATTCATTCAATACTGAAGTGTTACATTCTTGCAAAAGTTCTCAGAAATGCAAAGGCAAGCGAACAAGAAAATACAATCAGCACAACACAAAAGGCGGGAAGCCCAGGTGCTGAGGTCTTTGCATTGCCATGCTGAAAGGGAGCATCTCCTAAGCTATTATCTTAGTTCCAATTATATCTAGCTGTCCCCAGTTTTTTGGACCTCAACTGCCATTGCGTGTGTGTGTGCATGCGTGTGTGTATGAGAGAAAAGAACACGGGAGAATGAACAGCTAAATGCACAGAAAACTGCCCTTCCTGAAATTGGCAGATTGGATCTTTCAAGTACAAAGGAAACCTTCAATGTTAAAGCTTAAAATTCAGTCTCTAAGAGAATTAAAAAGCAACTTATAAATCTTTTTTCCCCCTTCAAAAAAATTCTAAGAGCTGTGATTATCTGTTGTCTTAAGTAACTTGTGTGTGAAGCTCTCCCATTCTTCTCCAAGACCCTTTCAAAGGGAGAAAATCCAGGCTTTCCTGGTGGAAGGGAGCTTCCGCCCCCGCAGGCCGCTGTAGTTGGCAGCAGCAACAGGGCCATTGGGTAGGAACGGTTGCAGAGGCACAGGTGACCCTTTTGCTGAGTCTTCAGAGGAGGTATTCACTGGAGCTTGCTGCTCTGACCAGGCCTGAGGCCGCAGTGTTTTTAGGGTGAAAACACAGTAACAAAAACACTGGTCCTTGGGTTCACTTCTTTAACAGAGCAGACACACAATTTATATGCATCTCTCCCACCCTCTCCCATTTTTGGCAGAATAGAACAAAAAAGTAGTGGGTTTAAGAAAATGGGTATATACAGTTGCTTTCTTAGCTTAAGTTTTCAAAATTCAATACATGTGTTTTTAAACTTATGACCTTCAGTGGGGCTTTTAAACACCCAAACCTACATCAAGTTTTCTATTCTTTCGCAGGTCTCAATTTTCCATTTTCAGAAGGTAGGCTTAGTTTTTCAAAAAATTATTTTTAACTTAACAGATAAATCTGTCTATTTCTCATGTACAACATGATGTTCTGAAGTATATATACATTGTGGAATGGTAAGGACCAGTTTATACTTTAAAATCTGTCTGTGTACACATACACTCTCACACACAGAGACATAAAGATTTATCCTGAAGCACCTATTCATACCTATCATCAAGAAAAATAGTGAACAAATTCATCTCATTATAGTTCTGTTATGAAGGATAATCATACAATATACAATGCCGTATTTAAAATATAAGTATCAGTAAATGAAAATACTGACAGAGCTTAAAACTCTTCAGAAATATTTTAAAAGTAAGGCTCAAATAAAAGTGTAGCTTCCAAACACATCATTTACTGATTGGTCCTAATATTTAAATAAAAAGAATTTATTTCAAGGTGCAATAAATTAAATGGAGATAAAATACTAAATCAAAACTCAGTTGATGAAACATCAATAGTTAAAAACTCCATGCAAGGTAACTGCTGTTATCCTTGTGGCCTGGTACAAAATGGAAAACATTAATTTACTTTTTAGCTTTCTGTTTCTAAGGCTAATTGTCTACGGAAGACCTTTGCCTCAAAGGATCTTGGCACATTAAAGGATAGTGTGGCTCCCTAATGTGAGGAACAGGACATGAAATTCAGATAATTTATTAATTGTTATAAGTAAGGAAGAATAATCCGCCTAAACCCAACTTCAGGAATGAAGGTTAATTAAACAACTGATTTATGTGCTAACTGCTTGCATTGAACTACGGATATTCAATTCTAAGTCAATCCATAACATACCATGGGTAAGAAACTGTTTAGTTGATATTAGCCAGCACTTGATGTTTTATCAAGCTGTGATATTTTTGGGTAGCAACTGAACTATCTAAATTATCAGCAATCAAGTTTAAAAATTTAGGCTCCTTACTACAATCCAAGACATGCCAAAATGATTTCCCTTAACTTCCAGTTGATTAGTATTTATGGAGCAAAGGATTACAGATCAACCTTTGAAATGTAAATCTCCTTGGAAAATAAAAAAGCACACCATGCAATTAAAAACAAAAGATAGTTTTTGACAACTCAGTATTTGCACCATCTCTGACATGGCTTCTCTGCATTTAAAAGAGAACTGAACATTGATTATACAAAGACACAAACACACAATCCCTCTCTTCATGTACATGTCTGTGTGCAGCACACACAAATGCATTTGTAATCTCACCCATTACCTTTATGTTTAGTTTATCAGCATTTAAACAGCTGAGCTGCAGTCATGACCTAAAATATGGCTTATGTTGTGGGCAGGTCTGTTTGAGGACTGCTTGGAGGAGTCAGAGGCAGAGGAGTTTGCAATTGTGAGCAAAGGTGACATTGCTGAGCCATCAGGAAGAGCTGTAGCTATTTCTGGAAATAAGGATGTCATATTAAAGTTTGATAAATGAGAGTTGGTCATGTGCATTGGTGGCATATCGGGGAGAAGAGGAAAACTTGGCTGAGCAAAACCAACAGGTCTAGGAGGAGATAGAATTGATCCAAATCGGTTATTTAAACTTCCGCCGTTCACCTTCTCTGTGCTGGGATTTGAGAACATCTGATTGGAGAAGTAGGGGATTGAGATATCATTGGACAGTGTAGGATGAGCAGGAGAGTATGGGGGATAGAAGGAGGGGAGAGTATTTTGGGGATCTACTGGGATTAGGGCTGGAGTTCGAGTGGCACTAGGCTGAGAAACCTGTGGAATGAATGAAGTATTAGCATTTATTGGTGGATTCATGCCACCCTCAGGAATAAAAGGAAAACCAAAATTTTGTGATAGCGTATGCTGGTCAGGACCTGAATTATCATTAGGTACTTGTGGGCTATCAGGCATGAAACGAACAATACTTCCTCTCTTCTCTGCAGCAGGCTGTTGACGTCCAAGAATCATACTTCCACTTGTAGAGAGAGGAAGATGGGGAAGACTTGGATCAAAGACATTACTATGTCTTTGGTTTCCAGAACGATTCCTTTCAGGTTGACGAATTTTGGAACCACTGCTATCTTGCAGGGGGTGCCTTGATCTCTGGGCAACTGAAGAATTAGCTTGACGTACAGGAGCCCCTTGGTCAGCATTTCCATGAGAAACAGATGGGTGTGGTAAAGCTGGCCTTGCAACCCCATGCATGTTGGTTGTGACCGGAGGGTTCATGTGGCCCTTAGTCCCATGACTGTCAGTAATCCTCATGGGGTTGGACTTCTGCACAGAAACACTGGGACTTGTGTTTCGACCCTGAATATCTCCTGAGGAAGAAGAGCTTGAAAAAGGAATATTCAAGGCGCTGTTGCGGGTGTTAATTGCACCTAAAGACATGTCACAACTTTCTCTATTCTGACTCTCACTCTCTCTTCTGATATGGACGCTTTCATGAGCTGGAGGACAATTGTATTCAATTGCAGAGGATGGACCACACTGTGCGTTCCTCTGATGCTCTGAGAGTGACCGTTGGTTCCCAATGACCTGATCACCGAGGTGAGGGGCAAGTAAGCTCTGCATGAAACTCTGGTGACACGTATTTTCACCGTCCCTTGGCGGGATGGCATTTCCTGATGGGATGCTCTGGACTGGTGGATAAGGTAATCTCTTTTGCCGGTCGATTGGTGGGGGACCAGTGTTTTGACTAATTCGAAAAGCCTGGGACTGCATACTCCGCAAAGATGATACAGGAGGGTTACCTATTTCATTATTTCTCGAAGACTGTACTTCAAAATTACTCTGTGGCGGTTGGCTGGCTCCACTTGGCTTAAACGTCTGACAATCTGAAAGGCGGATCTCTGAGGCAACAGTGTGGTCCACACGAGCCTGCATGTTATGAATAGCCAAACTCTTATTTCTGGGAACATCAAGATAGTTTCTCATTTCAAGCTGATCTGAAACCCTGGAACCCTGAATAGATATACCCATTCTCTGCTCTGAATTAGACGAGGTCTTTCCGATGAGAGCCTCAGCAGAGTAACTTGAAACTCTGTTTCTTTCTGGCCTGTGCGGAGTACAAGGCATGTCTGAAGGTCTACTCACAATGCTAGGCTGGGACACCATTTGTTGCTCTAAGGCTCTTGATGTCAAAAGCCTCTGCATTGGATTATGCCCAGATACATGTTCAGAAGAAACTGCTGACCCTTGCTGCCTGCTTCCCACATCCTGCTGCTGGTGCAGGATGTCTTGACTGAGGTGGTTCTGGGGGTGGTTATGGTGGGGCCGGCTGGCTGACGGGTTTTCACAGTTCTTCTCTGGCTGGGAACTCCCAAAGTGCTGCTGCATCTGCTGCTGCAGCTGCTGATGGTGGGGATGGGGCTGACCACTCTTGGGCCGGGACTGGTCCGTCCCATGATGCTTTGGTTGTAAGGAGAGCTGAGAGGCCTGGGGCTGAATGAGATTCCTCTTTTTCTGCATCTGGACCTCCTGTTGTAGAGTCCTCTGTTGGTGGACACTGTGGGGCTGGGAGTGGACAGCATTCTCGGCGTGAGGTACATGGTGCTGCAGCTGGTACAAGTGATGCCTCTCTCTGAGCTGCCCTGCTTGCTGCTGCTGCTGCTGCTGCTGCTGCTGCTGCTGCTTGACGTAGAGATGGTTACTGTGCAGGTGAGACACCGCCTGAGCGGGCACGTGCTGCTGCAGCACCTGCAGATGCTGACTTGCCTGGGTTTGCTGCTGCTCAGCTACCGGAGGCTGCGAGCCACACTGGACTTCAGCTTGCCTCAACACAGGGGCCACAAAGTTGCTACTAGGTGGAAATAATCGTGTGAGGCCGTCTCCGTGGGCTGGCGTGCTGGCGGGCACGACTGAGTTGGAAGAGTTGGGAGGCATCTGACTGACCATCATTTGCGTTTGATCGGAAATGCTGTCTGGAGTTCGGCTCATCAGGGACATATTTTCAAGCCTCAGTGGGGCTGGCTGACAATGCTTTTGACGTTTGGCCGAAGACAGTAAAAGGTCCTCTTGGACGGCCCGCTTAGCAGAATCTTTACGGCCTTCATGACTTGACTTTAAGAGCGGCTCCTGAATCTGTGAATTCGGTATAGCACTAGTCATGGTACTTAGCTGTTGTTCCTGGGAATATTCTGTCATGAGAGACGGCCCAGGAGGCTGGCTGCCATAGGAGCTGGATGGAACGGTCAGACCGACCGTTGCAGGAACAGTCGTTGGCTCTGAAGTCTGCGCTAAACCGGCACAGCTGACCAGAGGGCGGCTGATGCTGCTCTGATGGATAAGGTTATTCACGCTTAAACTAGTGATGCTTGGTGGCTGAGAAGTTGAAACCTGCAAAGGAGCATTCGACGTTTTAATTCCTAGTGAACAGCTTGACTTCTCCACGGCTGCTTCAGCTGAATCCTGAGCATGCAATCCATTCGGTGCTCCTTCTGCTTGTCCTGGGCCATTCTCCTTAGGAAGCTGTGACTTAAAAGGCTGGTCTCCTTCTAACGGTGATGCTTCAGGAGGCTTGGAAGCAACTTCCCTCCTATCAGCCTGGACGCTGACTCTTCCCTTCTCAAGGTTCTCCTGGTCAAAAATAGCTCTTGCTGCAAGAGCCACTATGTCAGTTTGCTCCGCAAAGGTACAGCTGTCGCAGGCGTGCGTTGTTGCGTGGCTGGTCACGTCCTCTCTAGTTGTTTCAGGAAGCATGGATGCAACTGAGAAACTGCGGCTGCTGCCAGAGCTGGTTGACATCGGGGAGTCAGCCTGCCGACTGCTGAGCAAGGAGCCGCTGATAGCCTCCTGATCCGGGAGGCAGGAATGGTGCTGGGGGGGATCTCTTTCATCATTATTCATCAGCAGCAGTTCCTGTTTGGGATGTAAAGCCACCCCTGAGTCAGCTGTTTTAGAATTTTCGGAAGAAAAGTCAGGATTATCCATCTGCATCGAAAGAGGTGATTTCTGAGGGTCCTTTTCTTTAGCAAGATCCGAAAGCAATGTAGTTAAACCTTGTCCCTTTAAGACACCTGTGTTTTGCGCTGTATTTGACGAATCTGGCTCAACCCTGCAAGGTTCAGCAATGATTTCTACCTCAGAAACACAGTCAGTAGTCGTAGTGCTTGCGGTAGATGACAAGTCAGAAACCTGAGAAGCCAAAACGTGGGCATCGTTTGGAGATGGAATGAACACACTGGCTGAAGTGCAGGATGTGGCAGCATCTGACAGAGCTGAACTAGCTGCTGTTTTATCCTGAGACGTCTCTTGTTGCAGAGTAGGGGTAGAATCTTTGGGTTTTGCTGGAGCCACTGTAAAATGTTCACTTGTGACAGATTCTTGGGAGGGTGAAGGAGATTCTTCCGCTGACTTATATTTGGATACAGACTCAGGTATCACTGACTGAGAATTCAGAACATCTGAAGACTGTGACACAGGAACACTTACAGTATTTGACTGGGACACAGCAACAGATGGTAACACACTGGGGAGGTTCTCCAGCAGTCCATCGTTACAGGACGGCTCCGCTGAGCCTTCAGCCCTGGGGCAGTCTAATTTGCCAGCATCTCGGCCTGCATTCAGGGGGCATGCTGGTTTGCTGGCTGCTAAGGGTTTTTTGGCACCTGGCTTCTTATTCAACCTTTTTGACTTCACAGTAGGTGGCAAACAAGTGACAGTGTTTGCTGGGGGAGCAGTCACTAGATTATAAGTACTGGGTAGTGTGGCTGAATTGTCTGTGGTTACGGGAGGTGCTACAGCTGTTGTTAATGGAACACAGTTAGCTGGGGTGGTCTGACTTTTTGCAGCAGTTTGAGAATTGGCAGGCTGGCTAATAGACAACTGTACACAGCTTTGCCCAGCCATCTGCGATATACTTTGATTGAGGCTGGCCAAAGCACCAAATGTATTCAGGGCAACATTGGTATTTGGATCTTCGCTGGTGGTGGGTTGAATAATTTGCATAGGGGTTTGATTTGTAGTTCCTGATGAAGTCATCACAGGCTGCAAAGCAAAGAGCTGTCCGTTTAAAGAGATGGTTTGAGGCTGTTGTTGGTTTGACATGGTGACAGAAAAAGTTTGTGTTGAATTAGATGTTGATAAAGATGAAGGTCTTGGTAATATATGGACGAGATGCTTTCCTCCGAAAGTTTGTGGAGCTGAAACATTTTGCATTGCATTATTCGACCCTATTATAGCATTAGCTCCATTGATAGGGAGTCGAACAGAACCAGGAGGTGGAGCAGAGAGAAGCGGCAAAGGATTCTGATTAGCTGCCTGTATGATCA
The DNA here is from genome assembly GCF_051225735.1 of Oryctolagus cuniculus. NCBI lineage: Eukaryota > Metazoa > Chordata > Mammalia > Lagomorpha > Leporidae > Oryctolagus > Oryctolagus cuniculus. The sequence continues at coordinate 69,601,634 of NC_142870.1, forward strand.
CTATCTGCTGACCGACTGTTTGGCTGGGAACCTCTGCCCTCACCACCGCTGGGCATGGGGCAGAGCTGGGTGGCTGAAGAATGATAACGTTTTGATTAGCCGGAGCTGCACTAATGGCCGACCCAACTGGCTGTGCCATCTGGATCACCTGCATTGCTGAATTCAGCGGAAGGATACTTTTTGGAGGCTGAGATTTAACTTGCGGCTGGGCAATTAGTGGCTGCATAGGTAAAGATGGACAAGAAGGCAAGGTTACAACTACTTGCTCAACTGGCTGCCCATCTGCTGGAAAGGAATTATTTAGGCTGACGGCTGGAGCTATGTGTCTACTGTGGCTGCTTGTGGTGGGACTAGTACCAGACTCATTTAATACTGGAGTCACAGTGGAAGATGATGTCTGGCTTAAAGGCTGAATAGTGTTTCCTGCCAGTTGCAAAGTAGTCCATGTTGTCTGTGTGTTTCCAGCTGAAGAAATTCGGGTAAGGCTGTTAATGTTTTTCAAATCTGAAGTGCTAACACTTGAAGAAGGCAAAGAACAAGTCCAACCACTGTCCAGAGAATTAGTAGAAAGAGCGCTTACAGAAGTGGTAGTCCTCCCTACTCCAGGGGCAGATGGTGCCACCGCAGTGGTTGTACTTGTCGAATCTGCACTCTTGCTGATGCTCACTGGAGAAGAATCACCTGTGGATCTGGGAGGCTGGGAACAGACGGTAGTGGTAACTGATACAACTAAGGTGTTCTGAAGGTCACCTCTGAGGTCCTGTATGCTCAGACAGGACTTGTTTCCCTGGCACACTTTACTGGCAGTTGCTGAGGAGCTGGGGGGGATGCTTGTAGCACAAGAGGTTGTCGTCTTTAATAATTTGGGGCTCTCTTGCCCATTCTTATTGTCAGAAGAGTGTCGATCATTTAGACGTGTGTTCAAAGAACGATGTTGGTGGGGTTCAGGCCCAACTGGAACAGCGATCAGTGAGCCATTAGTGACACCCAGCACACTTGATTCGCTTTCAGAGGTGGAAAGCTCGAGAATATTCTGAGCAGAAATGGTAGCAGGAAGACAAAGAGGGACAGGCTGGTTGGAAGCCAATGCAGAAACGGTGGTCTGATGCCATGGCTTGTTTTCCGAAGGGTAAACTCCAGAAATAGACACAGGAGTCACAAGATTGCAAGTCCTCTGCACTGGCACCACGTTGGCGGTTTGTTTCTGTAAATTATGACCAACATTAAAGGTTATCCCCTGAACAGCTGTTCCCTGGCTGTTTCCACCAGGCTGACTCCCATTAGAATAAACAATGATATTTTTTTGAACTTGGTCACTCGGAATAACAACAGAGACCTTTGAGTTCTTAAGATTTCCTTTCCAGTGGATTGTGGGATCATCATATAAGCAGATGTCATTTGCTTTCAGTAATTCAATATATCGTCCATTTTCTTTTTGGATTTCTTCCAGTTGCTTCCGTAGCTTTTTAATTTCTTCAGCTATACCATTAAAAATAAAAATTAAAAAATACAAGTGAATGTCAGTTTTTAGAACTTAAGAAGGAATAGTGTATTAAACTACTGAATGCTCCTGCCAGCATTCTAAACACCCCTAGTGAGAATCATCAGGTCTTTTCTAATACAAGTTCTTTCTTTTCTTGGAATGGCATCTCAGGGGTTGGTGTTATGGTGAAGCAGGTAAAGCCACTGCCTGCAACGCCAGCATCTCATAAGGGCACAGGTTTGAGTCTTGGTTGCTCCATTTCTGATCCAGCTCCCTGCTAATATCCTGGGAAAGCAACGGAAGATGGCCCAAGTAAGTACTTGGGCCCCTGCTACCCATCTGGGAGACCTGGATAACGCTCCTGGCCTCAGCCTGGCCCAGCCATGGCCATTACAGTCATTTGGGGAGTGAACCAGCAGATGGAAGATCTCTCTCTCTATCTCTGTCTCTTTCTCTCTCTGTAGCTCTTTCAAAAAATAAGTAAATCTTTAAAAAAACCAAAAAGGAATGGTGTCTCAAACCCTCACCTCAAAAATATATATCTTTTAAAAATATATATCTTTTAAAATATGCCTTTTAAAAAATATATATCTTTAAAGGGCAACAACTGAAAAATTACTTGTAATGTAAAAATCTCAAAGTTCCCAAATTAAAAATTTCCACAAGGGTACTTACACAGGTAAAGCTAGGCAAGACATACTTACATCACAGTAACATGCTTGGAAAATAACATTGAATATCCATAGAAATACCATTCAAATGCTGCAACAGCTAACATTACTTTAGTAATACAAGCGTACTTCAAAAAGTTCACGGAAACAGAATTAAATGATAAGTTTATTTTGGTGCAAAAGTTATTTTGAATTCATGGATAGTTTTTTTTTTCATAAAACATATTTTCCATGAAGATTTTAGAGACTCTCCTCACAGTCTCTCTTGTAAGCAGTTTTGGTTTTTATTTTATCCTTTGTAACAATGGAGACTGAAAAGAACAACAACACATAAGAAGTGGTAGGAATCCCAAAGAAAGTACAGCAATGGAACCCGTATTTTCCTTGAGAGGGCCAAGGTGGGGTGCTATTGAGAAGTGAAGGTGTCTGTCACACTCCTACTCTTTTTTCTTTTTAAAGATTTATTTTTATTTATTTGAAAGACAGAGTTACAGAGAGAGAGGTCTTCCATTCGCTGGTTCACTCCTCAGTTGGCTGCAACAGTGGGAGCCGTGCTGATCCGATCCGATCTGAAGCCAGGAGCCAGGAGCTTCCTCTGGGTCTCCCACATGGGTGCAGGGACCCAAGGACTTGGGCCATCTTCCACTGCTTTCTCAGGCCATAGCAGAGAGCTGGATCGGAAGAGGAGCAGCCAGGACTAGAACTGGTGCCCAAACGGGATGCTGGCACTGCAGGCCAGGGCTTTAACCCACTGCGCCACAGCGCCGGCCCCTCTCTTATTCCTTTCTAAGGGAGACAGCTTCACCCATGAGTTTATTAAAGGGGCAGCTTTGGCTGCTGGTGTTTAAGCTCTGTGACCCATATATCCTAATCTGTTTTGCCACAATGGTAGATATTCTCAGCCCTCCCCACACAACAGGTATTCAATCCTTAAGACCAATCCCCTGTGAGGGAGCCTGAAATAGAAGGTTCCATTTCAGCGAGGATTAGCTGAGACTAGCAGGGCATTTTTCTCATATACTCAAGCTAAGAGACCAAAGATGTCAGAGTGCCAAGGACATTAGAAATTAAAGACATTCATAAACAAATAATGACTATTGTTCCCATTTACTGTACAAATACTGCCTGGCACTTTTCTATGCTGTCTTATTTAATAACAACGACAATGACAGCATTTCACACCTATCAAGCTTTTACTACAGGCTACACTTCATCCTAAGTGCTTCTCTGATACTATCTCTTTTAATCCTCCTAAGAGTCTCACATCATTCTTAGATGTGAGAAATAAGCTCAGCGTATTTGCATACAGTCAGCCAGGTAGATACTATGGTTATTCTGACTTTAAGATAGGAAGACTGAGGGGTCAGCATTGTGGCAAAGTAGGTTGAGCCATCGCCTGCAACTGTGGCACCTGTTAGAGTCCTGGCTGCTCCACTTCTGATCCAGCTCCCTTTTAATGCGCCTGGGAAAGCAGCAGAGGATGTACCTCTGGGACACAAAATGAGGAAAGAGCAGACGCAGGAAAAGGAATCAGGAAATAAAATGATCCTGACAGAGATGACAATGTAAGTTGCCTCAGGTGCCGCCCCAACCCATGGCCTGGCTCTTCAGCTTGTTCTAAGTGCTATGTAACTCGTATTTTTTCAATGGTTTCCCTTTCCCCTAATGCCACTTAATTGTCTCAGCCTTTGTGCTCTGAAGTCAAAGTTGCCTTCATTAGAAAAGTTTTGGCCTTACTATTTCTTTTGTGAAGTGCCTTGAAATGGTTACCCAACATCTACTCATATTACATAGCTAACTATATAACAGCTTCCCGGCCAGCGCCACGGCTCACTAGGCTAATCCTCCACCTGTAGCGCCAGCACACCGGGTTCTAGTCCCAGTCAGGGCGCTGGTTCTGTCCCGGTTGCCCCTCTTCCAGGCCAGCTCTCTGCTGTGGCCAGGGAGTGCAGTGGAGGATGGCCCAAGTGCTTGGGCCCTGCACCCCGTGGGAGACCAGGAGGAAGTACCTGGCTCCTGCCTTCGGATCAGCGCGGTGCGCCGGCCACAGCACGCCAGCCGTGGCGGCCATTGGAGGGTGAACCAACGGCAAAAGGAAGACCTTTCTCTCAGTCTCTCTCTCTCACTATCCACTCAGCCTGTCAAAATAAATAAATAAATAAATAAATAAATAAAAAAAAATAAAAAATAACAGCTTCCCAAGGAAGGGCAGGACCATATAAGACTTACTGTCCTAGAAGAGGTATAAACTGTAATTTAACTAAAGGTAAAAAGGGACAGTTCTGAAGGCTGACTTCCTGGATCCGTTTTGGAATATTCTTCCTACCCACCCAATGCACAGCCCAGCACTGCTCCTACCTCAGCAAATTCCATTTTTCTCCCCTTAAATGTGGCCTACTGAACCAGCAGAGGAAACTCCCTGCTCTTGTCAGAGCCATGAATAAAAGACAATTCAAACTGGCCTACTACTGTGTGCTATATGCTCATGCCTTGGATGTTTTTCTTTTTCTTGGGGGATTTGTTTATTTACTTGAGATGTAGAGTTACAGACAGAGAGAGGAAGAGACAGAGAGAAAGGTCTTCTGGCTGCTGGGTCACTCCCTAAATGGCCGCAATGGCCGCAGGTGGGCTGATCTGAAGCCAGGAGCCAGGAGCCAGGAGCCAGGAGCCAGGAGCCAGGAGCCAGGAGCCAAGAGCTTCTTCTGGGTCTCCCACACCAGTGCAGGGGCCCAAGGACTTGGGCCATCTTATACTGCTTTCCCAGGCCACAGCAGAGAGCTAGATTGGAAGAGGAGCAACCGGTACTTGAACCTGTGCCCACATAGGATGCCAGTGCTACAGGTGGAAGCTTAGCCCACTATGCAACAGTACCAGCCCCATATGTTTTTCTTTTTAGTTGCTGTTAGGAAAGCTTCTCTCCAATGTAGTGGAAAAATGGAATTTAGTTGATAACAAAAAATAGCCACCTCTATCTAAAAATCAGATGTCATTAAATGATCAGGTAGGTTTTTTTTTTTTTTTTTTTTTTTTTGACAGGCAGAGTGGACAGTGAGAGAGAGAGAGAGACAGAGAGAAAGGTCTTCCTTTGCCGTTGGTTCACTCTCCAATGGCCGCCGCGGCCAGCGCGCTGCGGCCAGCGCACCGCGCTGATCCGATGGCAGGAGCCAGGTGCTTATCCTGGTCTCCCGTGGGGTGCAGGGCCCAAGCACCTGGGCCATCCTCCACTGCACTCCCTGGCCACAGCAGAGAGCTGGCCTGGAAGAGGGGCAACCGGGACAGAATCCGGCGCCCCGACCGGGACTAGAACCCGGTGTGCCGGCGCCGCTAGGCGGAGGATTAGCCTAGTGAGCCACGGCGCCGGCCTTGATCAGGTAGTTTAATGAACAAATTACATGCAGCAAACAATTATTAACTGAATATTTTGGCCTTTCGAGTAAAGGCACATCAAGTATTAGCACAGTTATATTCTACCTTGTTTTTAAGTTATACTGAGTATAACTACCCCCTAAATTCTCATAGGATTCCCCAATCACAAGATCCAACTGGAATAAAGCAGATTTAGTGTTATTAGCATTATGAGTTCGGAAACATGACACAGAGGAATCCAAAATCAAAATTACACACCTTCAAGATCAGTCACACACAGAAGAGGGAAAAGAGTTAAACAAAGATGAATTTACTTAAACGCTATTCTCCTATACCTATTGGCTGCAGGGTCTGAATGTTTTGGGGGCAAGTGTTGAGGTGTAGCTGGTTAAGTCACTGCTTGCAATGTGTGCATTTTATAGTGGCATGCTGGTTTGAGTTCTGCCTACTCTGCTTCTGATTCAGCCTCCTGCTAACATGCTTGGGAAGGCAGCAGAGGATGACTCAAGTGCTTGGCTCCCTGCCACCCATGTTGGAGACCCAGGTGGAGCTCTGGGTTCCTGGCTTCATTCTGGCCCAGCCCTGACTGCTGCAGGCATTTGGGAGTAAACAAGCAGATGGGAGAACTGTCTGTCCCTGTTCTCTCTCTCTATTTCTCTCTGTGTGTCACTGTGCCTTTCAAGTAGATGAAAAGAAAATAAAAAATAAACATTGAAACTCAGAGGGTGGGGACAGCGTAGTGGGGTGGCGGGTAAAGCTGCTGCCTGCAATGCCGGTATCCGATATTACTAGGGTCCTGGCTACTTCACTTCTGATCCAGCTTCCTGCTAATGGCCTGGTAAAAAGCAGTGAAAGTTGGTCCTAGTGCTTATACCTCTTTCATCCACATGGGAGACCTGAAGAATCTCCTGGCTCCTGGCTCCTGGCTTTGGCCTTGCCCTGTCTTAGCCATTGCAGCCATCTGGGGAGTAAACCAGTTGATGGAAGACCTCTCTCTTTCTCTCCCTCTCCCTCTTTCTCTCACTCTAACTTTTTCAAATAAAGATGACTTAAAAAAAAAAAAAAAACACAGAGGGTTTCATACAAAATATGGATACTTAAATTCACTTGAAAAAACATTAATGTATTTGTGTAAAAAAAGGCTTCTTTGTTTAGCCACACATCAGATTCACTGCGACACAAAAGCTAAAACGTTAAAAAGGAAAAACAACACAAAGAATCTTCAGCTCTTTACCTTGTTCATTGTTTCCTCCATTAAGCAGGAGCTCATCATTTTGCCTCTTCAATTCTGTTATATATTTAAAGGCTTGGTCCAGGATCATATTCTTGCTCTGCCAAAGAAAATTAATCATTTAAAAGTTCATTGAAAGGTAAAAACTTGCCAGAAGAAACTTAACGCTTAGGCTTTCTCACATATTTATCTTTTCAAATTTTAAAATAAGTACCATATTCAAAAGCATCTATTGTTTTCACTTACTAGATATTTACTGAGCATTTACTTTGAATCAGGTTTGTTCTAGGTACTGGAGATATAAAACAAAGTCCTTGCCCTCGGACTTGTACGTAAAATAATTACGTGGTGATAAGGTTATACATGCACAACACACATGTGCGTGCACACAAACACACAAAGTGCTACAAAGAGAAATGAAGCAGGATAAGGAGAGGACTGGAGTGGAGGCTGAGGACACTTTGCTATGGACTGAATGCTTGTGTCCCCAACCTCTGAAAGCTAATCCCCAATGTGATGGTGCTAGCAGGTGGGACCTTGGGGAGGTGAACAGACCAAGAGGATGGAGCCCTCGGGAACAGCATTAGTGCCCTTACAGGAAGAGAAAGATGATTTCTCTTTCTCCATCCAGTTGAAGACACAACCAGAAGCAGGCCCTCACAAGAACAGAATTGGCTGGCACTTGATCCTGGACCTCCCAACTTCGAACTATGAACAGATTTCTGTTGTTTACGTCAACTAAGATGCTGTGCTACAATTTTTTTTTAATAAGGTGATGTCATAGAGAGCCCCTCTTACGTAAGGTGATACCTGAGCAAAAACTCAAAGGAAATAAAAGGAAGCAGGCCCTGTGGATATCCAGAGGAAGAAGGCCCACAAAGCAAGATCAGAAGGGCAAAGGCCCTAAGGCAGGCTGGGTTTGGCATGTCTGCAGAACAGTAAGAGATTGAGTAGGGCTACAAGAAAGTATACAGAGGAAGAATGGCAGAAGCAGAGGTTAACAGGGCCTTCATGATCACATAAAATTGGAGTTATTATTATTATTTCCTCTGTTAACCACAACTAACAAATTATTTGAAATAATAGGCCAAAGTGGCATAGTGGGTTAAGCTGCCACCTGCAGTGCCAGAATCCCATATGGCGCCAGTTCGAGACCTGGCTGCTCCACTTCCAATCCAGCTCTCTGCTATGGCCTGGGAAAGCAGTAGAAGATGGCCCAAGTCCTTGGCCCCTGCACCCATGTGGGAGACACAGAATTAGATCCTTGCTCTTGGCTTCAGATCGGCACAGCTCCGGCCATTGTGGCCAACTCGGGAGTGAACCAGAAAATGGAAGACACCTCTCTTTCTCTTTCACTCTCTCTCTCTTTGCCTCTCTGCCTCTCCTTCTCTCTCTGTATAACTCTGACTTTCAAATAAAATAAAATAAATAACTTTTTTTTTTTTTTTGACAGGCAGAGTGGACAGTGAGAGAGAGAGACAGAGAGAAAGGTCTTCCTTTGCCGTTGGTTCACCCTCCAATGGCCGCCGCGGTCGGCGTGCTGCAGCCAGCGCACTGCGCTGATCCGATGGCAGGAGCCAGGTGCTTATCCTGGTCTCCCGTGGGGTGCAGGGCCCAAGCACTTGGGCCATCCTCCACTGCACTCCCTGGCCACAGCAAAGAGCTGGCCTGGAAGAGGGGCAACCGGGACAGAATCCGGCGCCCCGACCGGGACTAGAACCCGGTGTGCCGGCGCCGCAAGGCAGAGGACTAGCCTAGTGAGCCGCGGCGCCAGCCAAAAATAAATAACTCTTTTAAAAAATAAAAGAAATAATAAGCCAAGAAAGAAATGCCACTTGAGGGTTTTTTTTTTTAAATATTTATTTTATTTTTTTGAAAGAGAGAGAGGAGAGGCAGAGAGAGAGAGAGAGAGAGAGAGAGTCAGTCTTCTACCCGCTGGTAGTCTTCTACCCACAATTGGCCGCAACAACCGGAGCTGTGATGATCCGAAGACAGGAGCCTCCTCTGGGTCTCCCATGTAGGTACAGGGGCCCAAGCACTTGGGCCATCCTCCACTGCTTTCCCAGGCCATAGCAGAGAGCCAGATCAGAAGTGGAGCAGCCAGGTCTCGAACCAGTGCCTTTATGCCACTGCAGGTGGCAGTTTAAACCACTACACCACAACGCCTTGACTGAGTTTTGATGCCACGTTCCCAGAACTTTAATTTTCTGAGCTTATCTAAGAAGACTGTACATGTTTATCTAAGTGCTCCTTTATTATTAATAGCTTTTATAATTGAAAATATAATATGCATGTAGCAAAGAAATGTAAGTAATATGAAGGGATATATATTGAAAAGTAACACTGCTTTTTCCTTTGTTCTCCAGATCAGTTGCAGAGGCAACCATGATAAAATTACGTGTATGCCTTTCCAGAAATAGTCTATATCAATCCATATCTGGAGGAGCCAGCAGTGCTGAGCAACGATTAAATTGCCACTTGCGACCAGCATTCCATGTTGGAGTGCCAGTTCAAGTCTCAGTGCTCACCTCTTATCCAGCCTCTGCTAGTGTACATGAGACAGAACAGGAGGATGGCCCAGGGACCTGGGCCCCTTCCACCCATGTGGGAGACCAGATGAAGGTTTTGGCTCCTGGCTTTAGCCCAGCTCAGTCCTGGCTGTTGTGGCCATTAGGGGAGTGACCCAGTGGATAAAGATCTCTCTGTCTCTCTCTCTCTCCTCCTCCTCCTCCTCTGTTGTCCTTTCAAATGAATAACTAAATAAAACAAAACTATATCTTAAAGATACTTATATATAGCATTTAGATATCATATCTTTTCATAGATGTGTTTATTTGCCAATCTACAGCTGAAAACATTGTGCTAACAATCACTTCTGGTCTTTGCTCTTTGGCTATTTAAGACGTGGCAGTGACTGCTTCACTGGACGGAGCTAGAACACGCTAACGCCCAGTGATCTGCTGCTCCTTTGCAGACAGAGTCAGAGTGTGCAGCGATGGTGAAGAGAATCTTCGACTGCTCTGCTTCTGGGAGCCAAACAGACTTGCTCAGTGCTCCCTAGGACATCAAGGAGGTGAGATGGTCGCAAGTTCCTTTCTTGAGACGAAGTGGAAGGAATGAAAGCCAAGAGCAGGAAGAGAAGATTTTACTTTGTAAATACTAATATTTACTGAGCAGCTACTAAACACTGAAGTGTGGGAAAAACAATCAGAGGACAGTGTTTGGTATTGTGTAAGGAAGCAGTCTATTTTTAAAAACACCTATGGAAGTCCAAGTCTACGCTGTAGAGAACAAGGAGAAGAAATGGAAGTGTAAGGCCTCACCAAAGGCCAGGATGCTGAGAAGTCGCTGATCTGGCCATTCAAGAGCTCACGCTAAGAAGCCCCAGCTGTCACAGCAGGGTGCAGGATCGGGGCGGCGGGGGATGGGGGTGGGTCACGGAAAGCCTCTTAATACAGTGATAATAAGAGTGCCCCATGACCACCACACGTATCCTACACAGCCTATGCAGTTGACTGACTTCCTCCCCTGCCCCAACTGTAGGAGACAAGTTTATTTTCTGTGACATTTGAACCAGAGAATTTTGACCTCACAGATACTTGGCACAAAGGTGGACAAGATGAGGCTACAAAGTGAAAAAGGGGTAAAGGAAAACTGCCCACCATAAAGCATGAGACTCTTGATCCTGCAGCCCCAACCCAGCTCCTAGATAAAAGCAGCCAGGCTCTTCCTCATTTCCACCACCCACCTCCAGGTAGGAACTGGGGTGGGGGAAACAGCTATCCTCAGAAGAAAAATTGTAGACACTGATACGTTTGCTTTCCACAACAACAAAACTAGCACAGCATCTAATCATGTAACAGGTAGGGCCACCAAAAAACAAGTCTATTCAAACAGTTTTTTAATGGTCTATTCAAGAATGAAGAGATAGCTACTTGAATAGACCATTTAACATCCAGGAAAAAGTCTCCAGTCAGAAAGATAAAACATCAAACAAAAGCAGAGAGAAGGAACCCAGAGGAAACAGACCTGGAAAACAGAAGAAAGCTTCAGGAAACAAATCTATTTAAGACTCAGAGATGAGATGATACTGTATCCACACAACAAGCACATGATATGAAAAGGAGAAACAGGGAATAAGAAAGAAAGATTGTTGGAAATTAAAAATAAGAGCTGAAATTAAAAACAGAAAAGTTGGAAAACACCAACTTGTTGAGATTGAAAAAGGAGGACAGAGCATTCCAGAGGTGCTAAAAGAAAACAAAAATTAAGTGGTATATTTAACCATCTATGAAACTGTGTGAAAAGACTGCTGGGACTATTGGAAGAATTAAAGATAAATATATATAAAATTAAGCAAATGAAAAATATGAGGCTTTAAAAATTTTTCAAATAAATTTTTAATCTATTTGATAGGCAGAGTGACAGACAAGACACAACAGAAAGGACACTACCATCCCCAAAAGCTCTTGTGTTGGAGTCTTGGTCTCCAGGGTGGCAGTGGAAGATGGCATGGACCTTTAAGAGGTGGGGCCTAGTGAGAAACCCATGGGTCATGGGGGGCCCCACCCTCAGAAGTGATTAAAGTATTTTCTTGTGAGACTTTGGTTAGCTCTCTCAAGAGGGTTATTATAAAAGCAGCAAGTCCAGCCTCCCCCCTCTCTCTGGCTTCCTTTTTGAAACGTGCACTCCTGCCATGATGTACCTCCATCCACAGGTAGGCCCTCATCAGGGGCTTAACCAGTGTGTGCGGAGACCTGATTCTAGACTTAAACCTCCCAAACTGTGAACTAAACAAACTTTCTTTTCTTCATAAGTTAGACTGTCTCAAGTTTTTCTTTTTCTTAGAGATTTATTTATTTATTGAAAGTCAGAGTTACAAAGAAAGAAGGAGAGGCAGAGAGAGAGAGAGAGAGGTAAGTAGGTAGGTCTTTGATCCACTGGCTCATTCCCCAATTGGCCGCAATGGCCGGAGTTGAGCCAGGAGCTTCTTCCAGGTCTCCCACATGGGTGCAGGGGCCAAGGACTTGGGCCATCTTCTACTGCTTTCCCAGGCCACAGCAGAGAGCTGGATTGGAAGTGGAGCAGCCAGGACTTGAACCAGCACCCATTTGGGATGCTGGCATTGCAGGCGGCAGCTTTACCTGCTACACCACAGTGCAGGCCCCTTGAGTTTTATTTACAGTGACAAAAGGGTAACACAATTGGATATATACATTTAAAAAGGCATGTCTGGAGAGATGTGTAACATTTTAATAATAGTTGGATGGGGTTGTCAAGTTATTTTTTAGATTTCTTTCATGCCTTCCTTATTGTTTCAATTTTTTTGTTTCATTTTGTTTTGAACAAGCATTCTTTATCTTTATTATTAGAAAAAACAAAGTTGTATTCAGTAGGGAAAGCTATCATGGTTTCAGCTGAGATTTTAAGTACACTTGGGGATTAACTGGAGAATAAACAGTGAAGAGATCCTTGGGAGACTCCAGATAAGAATTTAAAAAGAGTAAAGAACATGAATTGGCAGAAAATAAAAGAAATGCATGGTAAATAGAGTGGTATATATATATAAACATAAACATGGGCTGACTTAATAAATCAAGAGAAAACACAACTTAAAAGAATTTAGGGGCCGGCGCCGTGGCTCAATAGGCTAATCCTCTGCCTGCGGTGCCGGCAGCCTGGGGTTCTAGTCCCGGTCGGGGCGCCAGATTCTGTCCCAGTTGCTCCTCTCCAAGTCCAGCTCTCTGCTGTGGCCAGGGAGTGTAATGGAGGATGGCCCAAGTCCTTGGGCCCTGCACCCGCAAGGGAGACCAGGAGAAGCACCTGGCTCCTGGCTTCGATTCAGCACGGTGCCCCAGCCGCAGTGGCCATTGCGGGGTGAACCAACGGAAAAAGGAAGAACTTTCTCTCTCTCTCTCTCACTGTCCACTCTGCCTGTCAGAAGAAAAAAAAAAAGAATTTAGGGGGCCAGTGCTGTGGCATAGGTTAAGCCTCCACCACCTACAGTGCTGGCATCACCATATGGGTGCTGGTTCTAGTCCTGGCTGCTCTTCTGATCTAGCTCTCTGCTATGGCCTGGGAAAGCAGTAGAGGATGGGCCCCTGCACCCACCTGGAGAGCCGGCCAAAGCTCCTGGCTCCTGGCTTTGGATTAGCGCAGCTCCAGCTGTTGTGGCCATCTGGGGAATGAACCAGCAAATGGAAAACCTTTCTCTCTGTCTCTCCCTCTCTCTGTCAGTAACTCTACCTCTCAAATAAATAAATAAATCTTTAAAAAAAAAAGAATTTAGAAATTATATGTGCACTGGGCCTTGTAGGAAATTGTAATCAGAGATTGCTGGAAATGTGGAAAGAATCAAACAGTATACAGAAAAGGAAACAAATGAAAAAAGACCAATATTAACTCAAACAACAACAACAACATAAAGGGCAGGGAACAAAAATAATCATCCCAAGAACTGAAACAACTCAGGGAACTGTCTACAAGGAATGATAAAATATGAGACGACTTCTTACCTGCTTCAGGGCAGGAGAACATGGGATCAGCTCTCCTATTCTGTTTATCCCAGCATTGATTTTCTTCTTCCTATGCCTCTCAACTAAATAGGGAGAAAATTCACTTATCAAATCTTATTCTGCTCTGCCACACTGCCCCAAGCTACCTGGGTAAGAAATCCCTAAGAAATATTTATCAAACAGTAACTAATAAAGACAAATAACCACAATAAGTAAATACACTTCTAAAAATGTGATAGTCTCATAAAAATCAGCATAAGCAATACTTTATTAGCATTTCAAAGAATATCATCTGTAAGAATTAAATACAAATTATGAACAAATAGGAATTGCTAATATTGCTTTACTATCAGGCCATCATTCTATTATAGTGCAAATTATTACTAGAGATTTTAGTGATAACCAAATGAAAAGAATCCACATACCAGATAAATTTTCAAAAAGCTACTTCTTTGTAGTAAATGAGGTCTTTCTAGCTGATTAAAGAACCTTAATCTAGGGGTGACTAGAGGGCCTTTTCCGAATAGAAACTGCTATTAGTTATGACCGAAAATAGAAAAGAAACACATTTGGTTTGGTTTTCTCCATGAGGTCTGGGCTGTCTACTTTGGTCTCTTTTGGATAGTTCTCATGTAAAGAACTGGGCAAATGACAACTTCCCAAATGAATGGGAAATAGGCCAGGTACACATGCTACCACTTGAGAAGGGGCAAGAGGATCCAAGAGATTATTAAATAATTTTTAAAACATTACTATAACTAGAAACATTACCCTCAGATATTTTCCATTAGGAAGTTTTCTGAAACCTTCCTTTCAACAAAGGAGTCTCATTCTAAGATGAGAATTTTCAGACAATAGAACAGGTAGGACTTGTTTTTATATATTATATATGTGTATATTTGTTTTAAGATCCAGTAATTTGAATTATATCTAATTACTCTTTCCTTAATAAGTCGCTGTCAGGACATATTTATGGCACCACACAGCAGCTTATTCCAGTAAAAAGATTTAGTCCAGATGGCCAGAAAAGATTAAATTTAATTCATACAGCCAAAAAAAGCAAAGCAATAAGTATAGCTTACCTTTCTTCTGAATTTTCTAACAACGGTATTTGTGATTATCTAAGAGTGTTTTTTTTTTGTTTTTGTTTTTGTTTTTGTTTTTTTTTAATATGAGGAGGTTAAAACAAACCAAAAAAGACATTAAGGTTCTTTTTCCATAGTGGTGAATGGAACTTCACAGGGAATAAACTCCTCTCTCTGGGAAACAGCAATTCCCCACCCGTGTTCAACATATCTTTCCATACATAAAAGATTCCCAAAGGTCCTTTCCTTATGGGAGGGAAGATATTTATACAGTAATATAAATTGACTTCTGAAATAATTTTTAAAGATCTGACTGCAGACTCTGATAGCAAATAAAATGTTATCCAATGTGCCAACTTGCAAATGTATGCACAATTAATTCTACACATGAGGATGTTTTTCAAGCTGTGGCCTGTAATTACGATGCTTGCAGTAGGACTAAATATTTGTTTTTGACATTAATTTCTATAATCGAGGACTCTACAATTTAATTTAAGACTGCCCACACTGCCAGTCCCTTAAAGATCTAAAGTCTGCTGTTCATGTCTTCCCTACTCCCCCAGGTAACCAGCCTCCTCCGGAATATATGCAAACACACGTAACACTCATTCTATTTGGGAGTCTATCCAAATTTCCTCCATGCATGAAATCACTTAAAACACTAGCTTCAGGAATACATCAATTTTAAATTATCACCATGGCCTATGGATCAGAAGATGATTAGCAAGTTATCTTCATGAGCTTCAGTACTTCTGTCAATTAAAAACAATAAAGAACACTTTCCTAAAACATAATGATTCTATGCTTATAACCTAGAAATTTTAAATTAACTGTAGTCTAATTTCATTTCAGAATGCAAAAAATACTAACAAGTAAAATTTAAATTATTGTATGTACCTGCATTGTGTGTCTCCCGATTTTTCTTTCTGAAATGAAAAAAAAAGTGCAGATAACAGGTAACATGAAAATAATGGGAAAGCATTTTCTCGCTTTATGTCTTGTGAACCATAAAAATAGATTTTATGAATTTATATTTGTTGCAGCAATAATACCTGCAGAAAAGTCGTCTTAATACATATTATGGTATGAAAGCCTAACTATAATTCCCTCAGTATAAATTTAGAAGTCACATCCATTAGCTCATACCCAGAAGACATAAGTTGGGAACTGAATTAATCACTGAAAACTTCAAATATTTTAAAAATGTAATTTAGGTGCTAGTAAATTCTCAAAGTGATGTGCCAAGTAGGTGATGAATGCTTGCCCTGGCCCCTGGGCATAAGTGGGTGTGGGTGTGCCGAAGAGAAGCAACTATACAGAGTAACTTTGTAATTCCCATAGAGGGAAATGTGGTAGCCAATAGTACTCAGGCACTGACAAATGGCTCAGGTGTAACTTAGGTTGTCCAAACTCTTAACTACATTATTTTTTCCTTTTATGTGCAACTACCAAATACCTTAGTATTCTCTAACACAGACACGGGGAACTGCCAGCCTATGAAATCATTAGATCTGGCCTGCCAAGGTAACAACAGGTGGGACTCAAAATTCAATAAATCTATAGCAGGATTTATTTTTAAAGATTTATTTATTTGAAGTCAGAGTTACAGAAAGAGAGAGATAGAGAGAGAAGAAAGAGAGAGAACTTCCATCCACCAATTCACTCAAGAGATGGCCACAATGGCCAGGGCTGAGCTGAACCAAGCTGAAGCCAGGAGCCAGGAGCTTCATCTGTCTCCCACATGCGTAGCAGGGACCCAAACACTTGGGCCATGTTTCACTGCTTTTCCTAGGCCATTAGCAGGGAGCTGGATTGAAGTGGAGCAGCTAGGACTTGAACAAGTGCCCATATGGGATGCTGGCATCACATGTGGCAGCTTTACTCCCTATACTATAACACCAGCCCTGCAGGCTAATTTTTAAGTTGATAATTTTGTATGGCCCATGAATGATGTTATAAACATCCAAACAGCCCTTGGCAGAGAAAAGGTGCCCCACCCTCGCGAGTCTAACTAACAGTTATTCGGTAAGGAAAGCGAACAATACTTCTAATATTAGTAGAAGCATGACCAAAATGCGAGAAATTTAGGAGAGGGTTATACAAAGAACCAAATGTAGTATTGTACTGATATATGTACTGGCATTAATAGATTGGACTGACACAAAACATTTATTCATACTCACTGTAGCCTAAAAGAACTCAGAATCTGCAAAACTAATACTGTATGCGAGTAAAAATGCCATTGGAAACTAAACATTTAGTATAGGTTATACACTATTATCTACTGATGGTGACTGTTACTTGTTACACTGCTAGCTGAATGAAGTAGACAAGTAAATATTAACCATATACCCATTTAAGTAAATCTCTTTATATTTAACTATGTATTTCTGGAGAGTAATCATTTTCTAACCATTCCAATGAAAGTTCCCTAAGTACTGTACCCACAGAGGAAAAAAGGAGCTAATTCTGCTTATCTGCCCATGCTCTATTATTTTGGGGTAGTGGGTACATACCTGTGCTGTTTTTTCATAGGAGTCTCATTCTCTGTCATTTCTGGCATGGTTACAGTGATAGGAACCTATAAATGGATGGAAAAACACAGCAGTAAGTTTAGTCATTCTAGACTCTAAAGGAAATTGGCCAATAACAATTTGATTTGAATACCAAAATGCTGAAGAGTAAAACTGACATTGAAAAAGCACTGGGTTAGGTATTGTGGATAGAAAGGAGTGCAAGAAGAGAAGACAAAACTGCTGTTAACCAGCAGATGGAAAACATGGTGAATGTTGAATGTGAAGAATTGCCAGAAAGTGCTTGAGAAGGCTGGAGTTGACCGAGATCATTGTTGGCTCGGAAATCAAGAAAAGCTTCAAGGGTATGTGGATTTGAGCAAGACCTGGAAAAACAGGTAGAACATACTTGAGTTGGGAAAGCATGTTCCTAGTTCACGGAGTAATAACAACATTTAAACTTGAACTACTGTCCTCCTCACTAAACACAGAAAAACAACAAAAGTACACGAATATATAATTTTTTTTTTTTTGACAGGCATAGTTAGACATTGAGAGAGAATCAGAGACAGAGAGAAAGGTCTTCCTTCTGTTGGTTCACCCCCCAAATGGCCACTATGGCCGGAGCACTGCACCAATCCGAAGCCAGGAGCCAGATGCTTCCTCCTGGTCTCCCATGGGGTGCAGGGCCCAAGCACTTGGGCCATCCTCCACTGCCTTCCCGGGCCACAGCAGAGAGCTGGCCTGGAAGAGGGGCAACCGTGACAGAATCCAGCATCCCGACCGGGACTAGAACCCAGGGTACGGGCGCCACAGGCGGAGGATTAACCTAGTGAGCTGCAGCACCGGCCAATATTTTATACATGGAAGCAAGCATTCATTCATCCACTCATTTGTTGGACTTTCTTCCATGTCAAGCAGCTACAAGTTTTAAGCTATCATTTAAAAATCATGAAAATCTGGGCATGAAAGTTTCTACTTATATTGTTAATATCAGGATACTAAGGAATGTATGTACTACAGGGAAATATACATACATATATGGGAATATACACATTAATATGTCAATTAATAGTAAGGTCAGCAAGTATTAAAGGTGATGTCTTTTTCTTCCCTTATTTTTAAAATTTTCATGATGAAAACTTTAATGCTTTTAAATTCCAGGGATTGACAGCTTTTCCGAAGAGGGCCGCCAAGCTGGAGTAGCTGCTCCAGTATGCTGCAAGTACACTCCAAGTGTGGTTCCGTCCCACACTTTTTTTTTTTTTCTCTTAGAGAAAAAGTAGTAAGAATGGAGTCAGAAGTCAGAAAGCAAGAGTTTAAAATCTGCTTCAGCCACTTCCTAGTTGTCAGGTCTTAGAGAAGTGATAGAACCTCTTGGAACTTCAGATGTTTTATCTGCAACATGGATCACAACAACAGTTATCTGTATCACTGGGTGGTTCTGAGAAGTGAATGGCATAATGCAGGGATGGGACGGGCTCTTAGCCTAGAGGTTAAGACGCTTGTCTGATACTGGAATACGTGGATTTCATACCAGGTTCCAGATCCCAACTCTACCTTTCTGCTAATGTAGTCTGGAAGGAAGGGGTGATGGCTCAAGTGATTGGGTTCCTGCCACCCACACGGGAGACTTGGATTGCATTTCTGGTTCCAGAAATTTTCTGAGACCTGGCCCAGACTCAGCAGTTGTGGGCACTTGGGAAGTACACTACCAGAAGGAAGTTTTCTGTGTGTCTGCCTCTCAAATGAACAAACAGAAATAATGCAGAGAGAGTGTAACACCATGGTGCCTAGCAGTAATTAGGATTCAATAAATGTTCACTATGAAAATTAATAAGGTATTTCAGCTTAAACTTTAGCCCTAGAAAGGAGGGAGTGGGGTTCTGCAAAACAGGTAGCAATGGGGGTGGGCATTAGGCTTAGCATTTAAGCTGTCAGTTGAAATACATGCATACCAGGCCAGCGCCGTGGCTCACTAGGCTAATCCTCCGCCTGTGGCGCCGGCACCCCGGGTTCTAGTCCCGGTTGGGGCACTGGATTCTGTCCCGGTTGCTCCTCTTCCAGTCCAGCTCTCTGCTGTGGCCCGGGAGTACAGTGGAGGATGGCCCAGGTCCTTGGGCCCTGCACCCGCATGGAAGACCAGGAGGAGGCACCTGGCTTCGGATCAGCGCAGCGTGCCGGCCACTATTGCGGCCACTTTGGGGATGAACCAACAGAACAAAGGAAGACCTTTCTCTCTCTCTCTCTCTCTCTCTCACTGTCTAACTCTACCTGTCAAATAAATAAAAAGAAATACCTGCATACCATATTGGAGTTCCTGGGTTCAAGTCTCCGCTTTGCTCCTGATTTCAGCCTCTGCTAATGCAGACCCTGGGAGGCAGCAGATAATGGCTCAAGTGGTTGGGTCCCTGTCACCCACATGAGAGACCCAGTTCCTGGCTCCCAGATTCAGCCTGGCCTGGCACCATCTTGATGTGGGTGTTTAGTTAGTGACCCAGTGTATGGGGGCTTGGGGGAGCACTTTTCTCTCCTCTCCTTTCAAATAAATAAATGAAAAGAAGGGAGAAGAGACAAAAGGAAGGGAGGAAGGAGGAAGGAGGAGGGAGGAGGGAGGAGGGAGGAGGGAGGAGGGAGGAGGGAGGAGGAAGAAGAGAATGCAGGCAAGGGGAAGGCAGAAGAAATATGAAGCAGCCGGCAGAGAAACACGTGGCCAAGACCCATTTCCAGTAGTTCTGCCTTCCCCCCACCACTTGTGAACTACCAACTGGCATAAAAGTAACACACTCATGTTAGATAATCATGTGATGATAATGTGGGACTTGTAACGAAATAAACAATCCCTGTCATTTTCTTACCCAAGGGCTTGCAGAGTTTCTTCACTTTTGATTCCTGGCTTCCAACGCCTCCCGTTTCTGATCCGAATCTATCATCTTCTGCCAGAAGGTGGTCTATAGGTTATGTTTTCTTCTTACTATACAAGAGAAAAACCAGTGCATGTTTACAATCCTTAAGAGTCCAGCAGCAGCACATGAGACAGGGGCCGGCATGCAGGCAGATTTTTGGTAGCCTGCAAGATGATTCTGAATTCTCCCCACCACCTGAAAGCAAATAAATGTGATTGGGAAAAGTCAGGGACATAGATTAAGTTCATGAGCTGCAGGCCACATCTATCCCACTCCCTAGTAATCCTATCATCAATCAGATGACCCCTCCTCGCCTTTCCCAGGACCTGGGGGCGGTACTATGTAACCACTCTACTTTCAAAGCTAATAAAAAGCCGGGTGAAGGGCTCTCTCTCTCCACCTCGTGGACCCAGGACCAGCAGAGCAGGGTATGAAATTCCCCCTTTTTACCTTTCCTGGCCCACTCTCCCTAAATGAAGTCTTCATGTGCCTATGGATTCCTCTCTCTTTCTAAACAAGCCTTATCATGCTGCATGTCATGTTTGTGCCTGTATCTAGAATTCCTTTCTAAGTAAAAGGTAAGAAGAGCATGGAATACTAATTTTGGCCCAACCTAGCCCACAACAAAGGCAGTTGCTCTCAAAAATCACTTCCAATGGTTAGCCATGGCTTAGCCCACAAAGACAGCAGTCCTGCGTTGGTCCCAGGAAGTGATTCCTTTCCCTCATGCATGCTCACTGACCCTAAGATCCTCCCCGTCCATAGGTTACCCAACATGCTCCCTCAGGACCTACACAAAGATCTGTCCTCAATTCTAAAACTGTCTTCCTTTCAATCGCTTACCTCTCTCTCATGTCTTTAAGAGTGATTAAAAACATATTTAGGGACATCCCACTAAGGCAGTGGCCCTTGGAAGACAGTCTTCAGACCTGTGCACCATATGTGCTCTCAAACAATGTAGATTTGGGGGCTTCATCCCAGACTCGACAAATGAGAAGTCTAGGTAGGGCTCAGGAATTTCCTTTTTCAACAAACTCCTTGGGTGATTTTTCTTTTTGGTATTAATGAAAGTTTGAGAAACTTTACTTTAGGGCCATGTTTTCTACATATTCCTGATAAGTATTATCTGGAAGTACTTGTTTAAATATACAAATTCTCAACCCATCAGAGACCCACCCAATTAGCCTCTAAGGGAGGAATTCCAATCTCAGAAGGAAAGGGTCTGAAATTTAATGAGTGCCCAAGGTGATTCTTATAAGGAAATTTTGAAAAACAAAAGTGGCAGGTTTCTTTAATTGGCAAGATTTCACACATCTGATAGATACCTTAGTTCCACTGATCCTCAAGCCCCACACTGCAACACTTCTCAAAGTCTGCACATATTTTCATGTTATGATTAAGGTAAAGGAAGTAAAAGCTCTAATTATCTAAACATCTCAAATCCTTAAAGTGAATGACACTAGTGGTTTATCACATAAATAAGCACTCTCTGCACTGGGTGGGAGCCAGCAGTTTAAATGAAAGAGGACTACAACTATAAGACAAAATCATCCAGATTACCAAAGACCACTACAAACATCTGTCCTGTCTCAAACCACACGTTTAACGAATTTCATCCAATTCAGTGAAAAATTATTTCCATGTCCAATTCTTTGATGTTAAAAATTGTATTCTTGGGGGCCGACGCCGTGGCTCACTTGGTTAATCCTCTGCCTACAGTGCCAGCATCCCATATGGACACCGGTTCTAGTCCCGGTTGCTCCTCTTCCAGTCCAGCTCTCTGCTGTGGCCCAGGAAGGCAGCGGAGGATGGCCCAAGTGCTTGGGCCCCTGAACTCGCGTCGGAGACCGGGAAGAAGCACCTGGCTCTTGGCTTCGGATCGGCGTAGCTCCGGCCGTGACAGCCATTTGGGGGGTGAACCATGGAAGGAAGACGTTTTTCTGTCTCTCTCTCTTTCACTGTCTAACTCTGTCAAAAAAGAAAAAAGAAAAAAAAAAAAAAAGGCTGGTGCTGCGTCTCACTATGCTAATCCTCTGCCTGTGGCACCGGCACCCCGGGTTCTAGTCCTGGTCAGGGCGCCGGGTTCTGTCCTGGTTGCCCCTCTTCCAGGCCAGCTCTCTGCTGTGGCCCGGGAAGGCAGTGGAGGATGGCCCAAGTGCTTGGGCCCTGCACCCGCTGGGAGACCAGAAGAAACACCTGGCTCCTGACTTTGGATCAGCGCGGTGCGCTAGCCGCAGTGTGCCGGCCATAGCATGCTGGCCATTTTGGGGGTGAACCAATGGAAGGAAGACCTTTCTCTCTGTCTCTCTCTCTCTAAAGAAAAGAAAAAAATTGTATTCTTGGGGCCGGCACTGTGGTGCAGCGGGTTAATGCCCTGGCCTGAGGCGTCGGCATCCCATATGGGTGCCGGTTCTAGTCCCAGCTGCTCCACTTCCTATCCAGCTCTCTGCTATGGCCTGGGAGATCAGTAAAAGATGGCCCAAGGACGCCCCTGTACCCACGTGGAAGACCCGGAAGAGGCTCCTGGCTTCGGATCGGCACAGCTCCAGCCATTGCGGCCATCTGAGGAGTGAACCATTGGATGGAAGACCTCTCTCTCTGTGACTCTGTCTTCAAATAAATAAAATCTTTTTAAAAAATTGTATTCTTGATGTCTACAAGGGTATCTATCACAATCAGGAACTATGCAATATTTTTATGACTCTGTCAACTTACTAATTAACATTAACAAAGAAATGGCATTTTTAGTACAATATTACGTAATTAAATACAAGGTATTTAAAATTTCAAGAATTTTTAACAAAAAGTGAAAATAACAGGGGCAGGCATTCAGCATAGTGGTTAAGGCACCCACATCCCATATTGGGGTGCCTGGGTTTGATTCCTGGCTCCAGTTTCTGATTCCTTAGTAACATACAACTCAGAAGGTACTGGTGAGAGCTCAAGCAGTTGGGTTCCTACCATCCCCTGAGAGACACAGGTTGTCCTGGCTTTGGAGTGATCCAACCCTGGCCATTGTGGCCACTGAGGAGTAAAGTAGCAGACAGGAGATCTCTCTCTCTGCTTATAATAGAGACATTTAAGAAATGACAAATTAGGGCCAGCGCCGTGGCTCACTTGGCTAATCCTCTGCCTGCGACACCAGCACCCCAAATTCTAGTCCCAGTTGGGGCGCTGGATTCTGTCCTGGTTGCTCCTCTTCCAGTCCAGCTCTCTGCTGTGGCCCAGGAAGGCAGTGGAGCATGGCCCAGTCCTTGGGCCCTGCACCCGCATGGGAGACCAGGAGGAAGCATCTGGCTCCTGGCTTCGGATTGGTGCGGTGCGCCGGCCACAGAGCACCAGCCGTAGTGGCCATTTGGGAGGTGAACCAATGGAAAGGAAGACCTTTCTCTCTGTCTCTCTCTCTCACTAATTCTGCCTGTCAAAAAAAAAAAAAAAAAAAAAAGAAAAGAAAGAAAGAAAGAAAGAAAGAAAGAAATAACAAATTAGTAATCTATGAATCTTGCTTTTATGAAAAGAAGGAATTCTTTCTAAAATCAGGCAAAGAATGATTCTCAAAATGTGGTCTTTAGATCACCTACCACAGAGGATGTTTGTTTTGTGACCTTGACAATCCCCTGCCCCCCAAACCTGCAGAGGCAACCACTATCCTAGTTTTTTTTTTTTTTTTTTTTTGACAGGCAGAGTGGACAGTGAGAGAGAGAGAGAGAGACAGAGAGAAAGGTCTTCCTTTGCCGTTGGTTCACCCTCCAATGGCCGCCGCGGCTGGCGCGCTGTGGCCGGCGCACCGCGCTGATCCGAAGCCAGGAGCCAGGTACTTCTCCTGGTCTCCCATGGGGTGCAGGGCCCAAGTACTTGGGCCATCCTCCACTGCACTCCCTGGCCACAGCAGAGAGCTGGCCCGGAAGAGGGGCAACCAGGACAGAATCCGGCGCCCCGACCGGGACTAGAACCTGGGGTGCCGGCGCCGCAAGGCAGAGGATTAGCCTAGTGAGCCGTGGTGCCGGCTATATCCTAGTTGTTTTAACATATTCACTGGGAATTCTGTGGTGTCAAGCTTTCACTCAACATCATGCTTTTTAAATTGATCCAGTAGTTTTGTCCCTTTTTATTGTCAAGGATGACCTTATAACTGCTGGTGAATTTATAACAGTTTATTTACCTATTTTTTTCTGTGGATAGACACCTGACCTATTTCCATGTTTCGACTATTGTGAGTAAAGCTCCTATGAACACCCTTGTAGAAGTCCCTTATGGATACTGACTTTCATTTTTATTTTTAAAGATATATTTATTTATTTGAAAGAGTTACAGAGACAGAAGTGGGGGGGGGGGAGAGGGAGAGGGAGAGAGAGAGAGAAAGAGACTGACCTTCCATCTGTTGGTTCACTCTCCAGATGGCTCCAACAGCTAGGGCTGGGCCAGGCCAAAGCCAGGGGCTTCTTTCAGGTCTCCCATGTGGGTGGCAGGAA
This sequence comes from Oryctolagus cuniculus, assembly GCF_051225735.1. Lineage (NCBI taxonomy): Eukaryota > Metazoa > Chordata > Mammalia > Lagomorpha > Leporidae > Oryctolagus > Oryctolagus cuniculus. Next base: position 69,625,876 of record NC_142870.1, read on the forward strand.
CCTAAGTACTTGGGCTGTCTTCTGCTTTTCCCAGGCCATTAGAAGGGAGCTGGATCAGGAAGTAGAGTAGCCAGGACACAAACCAATGCCCATGTGGGATGCTGGCATTGCAGGCAGCGGCTTTACCTGCTATGCCACAATGCTGGCCCCACTGGCTTTAATTTTTCTTGGGTCAGTATCTAGCAGTGGAACTGCTTATCATACACTCCACAATACCACTCATTGTTATTCACTCAAGGGAGCTCAGATACAATATCCATAAAAGACTTCAACAAGAATGTTTATCCAACTTTCTCCTAAGTGTTGGTAGCATCTTACATCCAACCCACAATGCAGGAGAGTTCTTGCTGCTTTACATTCTCAGCAGCATTTGGTATTGTCAGTCTATTCACTTTAGCCACTCTGGTGGGCATACAGTGGTATCTTACAGTTTAACTTCGATTTCCTGGATGAATAATCAGATTAAACACTTTTAAATGTTCATATTAACATCATTTGCAGATTTTATTTTGTCTGTTCATATCTTCTGCCAATTTTTAAACTGGGCTGTTAATCCTTTTATTGCTGATTTAAAGAAATTCTTTATATCTCTGGGCTATCTGTCCTTTGGCTGAAACACTGAATACATTTTGCAAATATCCTTTCCTAATTACATGGCCTATTAATTTGTCTTTTGGTGAGAAAAGTTATTTACAAAAAAGATTATCTGAAAAGCAGTGCAACAGAGAAAGAGGAAGAGACAGAAATCTTTCATCCACTGATCTTTTCAACAGCCGCAGCCCAAAGCTGGTTGGTCCAGGCCAAAGCTAGGGGCCAGGAACTTCATCCAAGTCTCCCACATGGGTGGCAGGGGCCGAAATACTTGAGCCATCTTCTGCTGCCTCCACAGGCACATTAGCAGGAAACTGGATTAGAAGCAGAGTATCTGGGACAGGAAGCAACATTCCAATATAGAATGCTAGCATCACAAGCAGCAGCTTAACCCACTGTCACAACGCAGTCACAACGGGAGCCCCAGTAAAAGTTCTAGATGAAATGTAACATCAGTTTTTTGCTACAATTATATTTTGTGTGCCCTGTCCAAAAAAACCATTACCTGTCTCTAAGACAATCTTCTATAATAGCTTCTAGAAGGTTTGTAGTTTTGTTACATTTAAGTCAATGATCCATATTACATATTACATATGGCATGAGGTAGGTGTCAGTGTTCATTTCCCCCAAATGCATATAGTTGTTCCAACAACTTGTTGAAAAAGTTCTTTTCCTTAATGCATTGTCTTGGTATCTTCATTGAAAATTAAGCATTCCCCTGAGTGTGGTTCTATTTCTAAGCTCTCTGATGTATCCCTAATGCTATTTCCACATAGTCACGATTAAATACTTGCTTAAAATAAAGACTTGCTATGCCCCAAACCAGATCTACGAATCGGAATCTTAGGAAGGAGAGATCCAGGAACATACTTCTAACAAGATTCTTATGCACCTTGAAGACTAAGAAGTATTAATTACTTTAACTACTACTTCTTGGACAACTGACACAAATGGAGGTGTTCACAAGTTAACATTCATATGGAAAGACTGGTGGACTGGTGAACTTACAATCAGAAAATCTGAATTCTAGGTTCAGATTTTCTACTCATTTGCTAGATATGACTTTATTTATCAGAGCCTAAATTTCTTTATGTGTAAAACAAGAGGATAGGACTCATTCAAGTATGGATCGAGTATTCACACTGGTCTTGAAACTGCAGATATATAAGATGAATAAGCAGGTCTGCTCTCAACAAAAATACAGGGAGATCAGTGCCTGTCTGAAAGAACTATGTGCAGTAATGGAAATATTCTGTATCTGGGATGTTTGTTACAGTCACCAATAGTCGTAGGTGGTTACTGTGTGCTTCAAATGTGGCTTCAAACATGGTTAGACCCTGAAACTAACTTTTAAATTTCATACCTTTTAAGTAATTTTAAAAAAAGATTTTATTTATTTATTTGAGAGGTAGAGTTAGAGAGAGGGAGAGACAGAGAAAGGTCTTCCGCCCATTGGTTCACTCCCCAAATGACTGCAACAGCAGAAGCTGGGCCAGGAGCAAGGAGCTTCCTCCAGGTCTCCCATGTGGGTGCTGGGGTCCAAACACTTGGGCCGTCTTCTACTGCTTTTCCAGGCCATTACCAGAGAGCTGGATCAGAACAGGAGTAGCTGGGACTAGAACCCAGTGCCCATATGTGATGCTGATGCCACAGGCAGAGGCTTAGCCCACTAAGCCACAGTGCCAGCCCCTATCTTTTAATTAATTTAAGTGTAAATTAATAAGCTACACATGGCTAGTGACTACTTTATTGGATAGCACAAGAAAGGGGAAAGCAAAGTAAAAAAGATGAATAACAAAAACTGGCTGGTGAATGTCAGCTTCCAGGTTTTGGAATTATGTTAGAACTATATAAGGTATCACCACTGAGGGAAATTAGGTAAAGAATTCTACATCTGTAATTTCCTATAAGTCTGTAATTTTTCAAGGTTTATTTTTATTTATTTGAAAGGCACAGTTACAGAGAGAGGGAGGGAGGCACACACACATACACACACACACATAGAGATCTTTCATCTGCTGGTTCACTCCCCAAATGGTTGCAATGGCGGGGGTTGAGCCAGACCAAAGCCAGGAGCCAGGAGCTTCTTCCAGGTCTCCCACATGGGTGCAGGGGCCCAAGCACTTTGGGCCATCTTCCGTTGCTTTCCCAAGCATATTAACAGGGAGCTGGATCAGAAGTGGAGCAGCCAGGACTCCAACCAGTGCCCATATGGGATGCCAGAGTCACAGGCAGCAGCTTTACTATCTATGCCACAATGGAGCCCCAAGTCTGCGATTTTTAAAAATACTTTTTAAGGGGCTGGTGCTGTGGCATATGGGGTTGAGCTGCCGCCTGTGGTGCCAGCATCCCATATCGGTGCCCGTTCAAGACCTGGCTGCTCCACTTCTGATCCAGCTCTCTGAGATGGCCTGGGAAAGCAATGGAGGATGGCCCAGGTCCTTGGGCCCCTGCACCCATGTGGGAGACCTGGAGGAGGCTCCTGGTTTTGGATCGGCACAGCTCTGGCCGTTGTGGCCAACTGGGGAGTGAACCAGCGGATGGAAGATGTCTCTCTCTCTCTCTGCCTTTCCTACTATCTCTGTGTAACTCTGATTTTCAAATAAAAAAAAACTTTTTAAAAGTGAAGTAAGATGGGGAGAGAGAAATGCAAAATGACTACCAATAGTTATGGATGATGAAAACATTCTAAAATTGACTGTGGTGATAGCTGCAAAACTTTGAACAAGCTCAAAACCATTGGAGAATATACTTTAAATGGATGGAATTATATGGCATGTGAATTATGTCTCAATAAAGATGTTTTTGAAAATAAAACACTTCTAATTTTTAAAAAATGAATTAAAAATTAGTGCTATTAAAAAGATTTATTGCTGGCGCCGCGGCTCACTAGGCTAATCCTCCGCCTAGCGGCGCCGGCACACCGGGTTCTAGTCCCGGTTGGGGCGCCGGATTCTGTCCTGGTTGCCCCTCTTCCAGGCCAGCTCTCTGCTGTGGCCAGGGAGTGCAGTGGAGGATGGCCCAGGTGCTTGGGCCCTGCACCCCATGGGAGACCAGGAGAAGTACCTGGCTCCTGCCATCAGATCAGCGCGGTGCGCCGGCCGCAGCGCGCCGGCTGCGGCGGCCATTGGAGGGTGAACCAACGGCAAAAGGAAGACCTTTCTCTCTGTCTCTCTCTCTCACTGTCCACTCTGTCTGTCAAAAAATTAAAAAAAAAAAAAAAGATTTATTAATGAAACTCTATGCAAGAAGAAAAGCTAGAACATGCTTCTTCTTTTTTTTTTTTTTTTAAAGATTTATTTATTTATTTATTTGAAAGAGTTACACTGAGAAAGAGAGAGAGAGAGAGAGGTCTTCCATTCGCTGGTTCACTCCTCAATTGGCTGCAACAGCTGGAGCTGTGCCGATCTGAAGCCAGGAGTCAGGAGCTTCCTCCGGGTCTCCCACGTGGGTGCAGGGGCCCAGGGACTTGAGCCATCTTCCACTGCTTTCCCAGGCCATAGGAGAGAGCTGGATGTGAAGTGGAGCAGCCGGGACTCCAACCAGTGCCCATATGGGATGTGGCACTGCAGGCAGCAGCTTTACCTGCTATGCCACAGTGCCGGCCTATAGAGCATGCTTCTTGTGGGAATCAAAGTGAGGTCTTGGAAAAAAAGTAGGGTTTTACCAGGTGGAGAAAGGAGAGAAAAGGACATGAGAGAGAAGCTTTAAGGACATTGAAACATGAAAAAGTCTGGTGAGTCTGAGCACTGTACTAGAACTGAGCAAAACTCGGGAGGACAGGAAAGAGGCAGGTGATGAGGACACAGAGAACTTGGACCAGACTGCAAAAGCAATTTTCCATGACTAATCAATGTGCTAGGGTTTTTTTTTGTTTGTTTGTTTGTTTGTTTTTTTTCTTGACAGGCAGAGTGGACAGTGAGAGAGAGAGAAAGGTCTTCCTTTGCCATTGGTTCACCCTCCAATGGCCACCATGGCCGGTGCGCTGCTGCCGGCGCACCGCGCTGATCCCAAGGCAGGAGCCAGGTGCTTCTCCTGGTCTCCCATGTGGGTGCAGGGCCCAAGCACTTGGGCCATCCTCCATTGCACTCCCTGGCCACAGCAGAGAGCTGGCCTGGAAGGGGGGCAACCGGGACAGAATCCGGTGCCCCGACCGGGACAAGAACCCGGTGTGCCGGCGCTGCAGGTGGAGGATTAGCCTATTGAGCTGCAGCGCCGGCCTGTGCTTGGGTTTTATCTTGAGATCAGTGGTTCCCAAATATCAATCCACAAATGAGCACTGGTCTGAAAAAACGTCTACCTGATCTATAGTGAAATGAAAAGGTGATAAGGAAGTGAGGAGATCTTTTTCGTTTTTATTGATGTACAAATTACATGTAAGACAGATCACTAATTCAAGTAAATAGCTCAATGCAAATTTTTCTTTTCTTTTCTTTTCTTTCTTTTTTTTTTTTTTGAGAGAGAGAGAGAAAGAGAGACCACAAATGCAATGCCATCTACTGGTTTACTTTCAAATGCCTGCAACAGCCAGGGTAGAAGCTGAGAGCTGGGAACTCAATTCAGATCTCCTATGTGGTATGAGGAGCCCAGCTACTTGAGCCATCACCACTGCCTCCCAGGGATTGCATTAGAAGGAAGATGGATCCAGGAGCCAAAGCCTGGAGCTGGACCCAAGCATTCTGATTTAAGACACTGGTGTCCTAACTGAATTCATTAACTGTCAGGCCAAAAGCCTGCCCCATAAGGATTTTTATATTGGAATACCCCTATGTAACTACCACTCAGATTAAGATAGAGAACACTGCTAGTGTCTTAAATAGCTCTTTTTTTTTTTTTTTTTTTTTTTTTTTTTTTGTCCCTGTCACTTAAAGTTTCTTTCAAAAAATATACAGGAGCCAGCATTGTGGCTCAGCTGGTTAAGCCCTCACCTGTAACACCAGCATCCCATATGAGCATCAGTTTGAGTGCCAGCTGCTTCACTTCCAATCTAGCTCCCTGCTAACATGACTAGAAAAGCAGCAGCAGATGACCCAAGTGTGTGGGCCCTAGCCCCACATGGGAATCCTGGATGAAGCTCCTGGTTCCTGCCTTCAGCCTGGCCCAGCCCTGACCACTGTGGCCATCTGGGGAGTGACCCAGTAGATGGAAGGTTCTCTATCTCCCTCTTCTCTTTCAAATACACACACACACACAGACACACACACATACATACATATATATATATATATATATATATATATATATATATATTTGTCCTGGCTCCTCCACTTCCAATCCAGCTTCCTGCTAATGAGCACTATAGGAAGCAAGAGAGGTTGGCTCAAGTATATGAGTCCCTGCCACACACATGGGAGAAATAGATTGAGTTCAGGTCTCCTGGCTTCTGCCTGGTCCAGCGCTATTGCAGGGATTTGGGGAATTAACCAGCAAAAGATGTCTGCCTTTCAAATGAAAAAATATATATATATATAAATTTGCTATTATCTCATACATTGGTGGTAGGAATGTAAAATACAGTCACTTCAGAAAATAAATGGGCAAATCTTCAAGAAGTTAAACATAGAAGTACTACATCACCTAGCAATATCCACTCCCAGCAATTCTACTCCTATGCACACACCCAAGAGAACAGAAAACATATTCACACAAAAACTTGTACAAAAATGAGCCAAAACAATCCAAATGCCCATCAGATGTTGAATGGATACAATAAAGTGTGTATATCCACACAGTCAATAAAAAGACATGAAGTGGGCCAGTGTTGTGGTATAAAGGTAAAGCCACTTCCTGTGACGCTGGCATCCCATTTGGTACCAGTTGGAGTCCCAGCTGCTCCACTTCTGATCTAGCTCCCTGCTATGGCCTGGAAAAGCCGCAGACCACGGCGCAAGTCCTTGGGCCCCTGCACCTACGTGGGAGACTCAGATGAAGCTCCTGGCTCCTGGCTTCTGTCAGGCACAGCCCTGGCTGTTACAGCCTTTGGGGAGTGAACAAGAGGATGGAAGATCTCTCTGTCTCTGTATCTCCCTCACTCTTTTGTAATTCTGACTTTCAAAAAAATAAAATAAATCTTAAAATAAAATACATGAAGTATTGACATAAACTATGACACAGATGAACCTTGAAAACATCATGCTAAGTAAAAGAAGCCTGACACTATAGGTCACATTATTCTATTTTATATGAAATTACTGTTCTGTCTGTATGAAATATCTAAAATACATAAATACACAGAAACAGAAAGCAGGTAGGAGGTTGCCAAGAATGGGAAGAGGGAATAGACAATGATTATTAACAAAGATAGGGTTTCTTTCTGGAGATGGCATTACTTTGTTAGAAAGTGGAGATGGCTGAAGACCTTGCAAATAAACTACTAACCACTGAATTGCACACTTGAAGAGTGGTTTTTATTGTATGTGAAACATATCTTGATAAAAATACAAACAAAAATAAAGGGGAAAGAAAAAACATTTTGTGTCTATGAACACAAAATGTTTGACATCTGATATAACTGGTCCTATGTTGGTAAATATCTTTTGTAAAAAAAAAAAATTATTTGAGGGGCAGAGAGAACACAGGAGACAAAGACAGGAAGAAGACAGACAGAGTTCCCATCCACTGGTTCACTCCCCAGCTGGGGCTGAGCCAAGTCTGGAGTGAAGGAGCTAAGGAGCCAGGAATGCAATCCAGGTCTCCCACACGGGAGGCCAGAATCCAACTACTTGATAAACATTTTTTTAAAAAACTAATTTTATTAAGACAAGTTATTATTTAACTATGTGTATTATATAACTATATGTATATATTGTACAGTTTAATTTAACATTTCCTAACATATAAAGTACATGTTATTAAAATAATTAATTTGTACACAGTTACACAGCTAATAAATGGTAGCTTCAAGATTGTAATTTAGCTCTATCAGATTGCAGGGCCCAAGTCCCTATTACTTTCTTTAGTGCTTCTCCCCAATTAAGAATGCAGTGCTATACCATCTCACCAAGACCATGTCTTCAGCTATCATATGACTTTTTTCAATCTATATCTTGTGGTCCTGGATATATGTAAACAGTGGTAACTAACCCAGAAAACTTTTTTTATTTTTATTTTTTGACAGGCAGAGTGGATAGTGAGAGAGAGAGACAGAGAGAAAGGTCTTCCTTTGCCGCTGGTTCACCCTCCAATGGCCGCTGCGGCCGGCACGCTGTGGCCAGCGCACGCGCTGATCCGATGGCAGGAGCCAGGTACTTATCCTGGTCTCCCATAGGGTGCAGGGCCCAAGCACTTGGGCCATCCTCCACTGCACTCCCTGGCCACAGCAGAGAGCTGGCCCGGAAGAGGGGCAACCGGGACAGAATCCGGCGCCCCGACCGGGACCAGAACCCGGTGTGCTGGCGCCGCAAGGTGGAGGATTAGCCTAGTGAGCTGCGGCGCCGGCTAAAAATTTTATTTTCTAACAAGGCACCAGACTCACAGCAAGCAGAAACATCAGCCAAAGAGTTCTGGTTGCAAATAAAAAATAATTTGACTTCCAACTCTTTCAAGATAAAATATTCAAATCATCTCCTTCAGATATGTTAAATGTTTAAATTGAATTTTACCATTGGCACTGTTTAGGAAACAAAAGACTAAAAAGATGAACAAAGTTGAAAGATTCAGTTTCAAAGCTTACAGTAATCAAGACAGTATGGTACTGACATAGGATAGAGGCACAGATCAATAGAACAGAATTAAGAGTCTAAAAGCAAGTCCTTAGATTTATGACCAACTGACTTTTGATAAGGATGCCAAAAGCAGTCAATGGGAAAGAAGAGATTTCTCAATAAATGGTGCTGGGGCACCTGTATATTCACGTGTAAAAGAATATAGATTTGGGCTGGAGCCATGGCTTACTAGGTTAATCCTCCACCTGCGGTGCCGGCATCCCATATGGGCGCCGGATTCTGTCCCAGTTGCTCCTCCTCCAGTCCAGCTCTCTGCTGCGGCCCCAGAGGGCAGTGGAGGATGGCCCAAATGCTTGGGCCCCTGCACCCGCATGGAAAACCAGGAGGAAGCGACCGGCTTCTGGCTTTGGATCAGCATAGCTCCGGTCGAAGCAGCTATTTGGGGGGTAAACCAACACAAGGAAGACCTTTCTCTCGTCTCTCTCTCTCTCACTGTCTAACTCTACCTGTCAAAAAAAAAAAAAAAAAAAAAAGAATAAAAGAATATAGACCCTTACCTCCTAATGCACATAAAAATCAAATCAGGGCAGGTATTTGGCATAGTAGAGACACTGCTTAGGACACCTCATTTCCATATTGAAATGCCTGGTGTGAGCCCCAATTCCAGTTTCCTGCTAGTTCACACAGGCAACAGTAGATAATGGCTCAAGTTGTTGGGTTCCTACAATGCACATGCCAAACCTGGACTGGGTTCCTGGCTCCTGGTTTTGGCTTGGCCCAGTCCCAGATGTCCTGGGCATTTGGTGAGTGGACCAGCACATGGGGGACCTCTCTTTCTCTGTTGCTCTTTCAAATAAATTAAATAATTTTTTAAAAAATCAACTCAGAATGAATTATATGTAATAACTCAATGCAGTAGTTAGTATTATAAAACTCTCAGATACGATACCAAAGCACAAATGACAAAAGAAAAAAAATCAAGCTGCATCAAAATTAAGAACTTTTGTGCTTCAAAATATCAAGAAAGGAAACCTACAAAATAGGAGAAAATATTTATAAATCCTAAATCTAATAAGGAACCGTATCTAGACTAAATAAAGAACTTGTACAATTTCCACAATAAAAGACCAAATTACTCAATTTAAAAATGGGTAGGAGAGGGTGGCATTTGGCCTAGTGCTTAGGATGCCAGTTAGCATCCTCATGTCCCACAGCTGAGCACCTGGGTCAGATACCTAGCTCTGGCTACTGACTCCAGCTTCTTGCTAATGCAGATCCTAGGAGGCAGTGGTGATGGCTCAAGTAATTGGTTTCCTGTCACCCAGGTGGGAAACCTGGATTAATTTCTCAGCTCCCAGTTTTGACCTGGCCCAGTCCCAGCCATTGTAGGCATATGAGGTATGAATGCAAAGATTGGAGATCTCTCAATCTGTCTCAGTGCCTCTCAAATAAATAAAAATAAAATTGGAAAAAGATTTGAAAATACATTTCTCCAAAAAAGATATACATATGTCCAATAAACTCATGAAAAGATGATTAACCATTAGGGAAGCAAAAGCAAAAACCATGTAAGGGGCAGGCATTTGGCCGAGCAGTTAAGCTGCTGGTTGGGACACCTACCTCTCATCCTGGAGTACCTGGGTTTGAGTCCCAGCACTGCTCCTGTTTTCAGCTTCCTTTTAATGTGTACCCTGGGAGGCAGCAGGTCATGGTTCACATGGTTGGGTCCCTATGTGGGAGGCTTGATTTGGGTTATCCCACTCTCAGCTTCAGCCTAGCCAAGTCCCAGATACTGCAGGTAATTGAGGAGTGAACTATCCAATGGGAGCTCTTGCTGTCTCTCTCTCTCTCCTTGTCTTTACATGTTTTCCTCTAAAATAAATTAAAAAAATATTTTTTAAAAAATGTATTTACCTATTTGAAAGGCAGAGCTACAGAGAGGCAGAGAGAGAGAGAGAGAGAGAGAGAGAGAGAGAGGTCTTTCACCTGCTGGTGCACTCTCCAAAGGGCCAGAGCTGGGCCCATCCAAAGTCAGGTGCCCAGAGCCTCTTCCAGTTCTCCCACATGGGTGCAGGGGCCCAAGTCCTTGGACCATCTTCTACTGCTTTCCCAGGCACAATAGCAAGGAGCTAGATCAGAAGTGGAGCAGCCAGGACTCCAATCAGTGTCCACATGGGATGCTGGCACTGCAGGAGGTGGCTTTACTTGCTACGCCACAGCACTGGCCCCCAATAAATAAGATTTTTTAAAAAATCATGTGAGATATGACCCCACACCTACTAGGATGGCTAAAATAAAGAAAAAAAAACAGTCAATAACAAGTACTAGTAATGATGCAGACAAATTGGAATAGATTTTAAGGATTGAAAAATGGGTTAAAACACTTTTGGCAGTTCCTTAAAATTTAAACAGAATTAACATACGACCTATATACTCCCAGATGTATATCTAAGAGAAGTGAAATATGTTTACACAACAGCTTGTGTAGGTATGTTCCTAGCAGCAATATTCACAATAGCCAAAATGTGGACACAACCCAAACATACATCAGCTGATGAAGGGATAAATAAAATGTGGCATATTCACACAGGGAGTATTAGCAGTAAACAAGAATGAAATACATGTTACAGCATGAGCTTTGAAAACATTATACAATGTGAAAAACCTTGTCATAGAAGACTACACCTGTATGATCCCACGTACAGAACAGGAAAATCCATAGGAACAGAAAGTAGGCTAATGGTTGCCAGTGGTAGGGAGGGACAGGGCATGACTGCTAGAATGAATGCTCATGGGTCAGAGTTTCTTTTCCAGATGAGGAAATGTTCTAACATCAGATTACGGTAATGGCTGCAAAACTCTGTAAATACATTTGAAACTAATGAGGGACTGGCATTGTGATTCAACAGGTTAAGTTACTACCTGCAAAGCTGGTGTCCCATATGGGAGCACTGGTTCAAATTCCAGCTGCTTCACTTCTGATTCAGCTCCCTGCTAATGTTCCTGGGAAAGCAGAAGATGGTCCAAGTGCTTGGGCTCCTACCACCCATGTGGGAAACCCGGATGGAATTCCAGGCTCCTGGTTTCAGCCTAGACTAGTCCTGGCCATTGTGGCCATCAGTCCAGTGAACCAGTAAATTGAAGATCTCTATCCCTTTGTCTTTCCCTCTTTGTCACTCTGCCTTTTAAATACACAAAATAAATCTTTTACTCTGCCTTTCAAATAAAATCATTTAAAAATTGTCATATGTCATTTGCAATGGAGATAGTGACATTAATGAAAAACTAATGAATTAAACTTTAAATGGGTAATCTTTATGGTACGTAAAATTTATCTCCATTACATTGTTTACAAAGAAAAAGGAATTCTCTGACAAAATTCTCTTTGGGTAATTTGAAATTCTCCACTTATTCACATTTTTTTCACATCAGGTTATACATCTGCCATCTCTCAGCATATTATTCTAAAATTCTACTTTGTTACCAATCAACTGCAATCTCCCCAATATGGGAAAATATGAAGTCACCACAAATAAGTCCAGGGGTTTATTTAGGAGAAAACGAGGTCTATGTTTTCAGTGGCAGACTGTGTTTTCTTCCCATCCAAAAGCAAATTTGTGAGAAAGGTACATTTAAATTGTGTCCTTAGATACAAGAAAAATCTAATTATTTTAAGAAGCTTTTCAAGTTAAAATTAAAATCTTAGTTGAAAATATTTTGATATATTGCTCAAATATTATTTCTCCACAGTTCTGAGACAATCATATCAATCTCTATTCTTTTTTAAAAAAAGATTTTATTTATTTATTTGAGAGGTAGAGTTCCAGACAGTGAGAGGGAGAGACAGAGAGAAAGGTCTTCCATCTGCTGGTTCACTCCCCAAATGACAGCAACTGCTGGGGCCGAGCTGATCTGAAGCCAGGAGCCAGGAGCTTCTTCCAGGCCTCCCACATGGGTACAGGGGCCCAGGAACTCTGGCCATCTTCTACTGCTTTCCCAGGCCATAGCAGAGAGCTGGATCAGAAGAAGAGCAGTCAGGACACAAACTAGCGCCCATACAGGATGCCGGTGCAGCAGGTGGAGGATTAACCTACTATGCCACAGTACTGGCTCCTCAATCTCTATCCTTAATTCTGTTTTACTGCTGTTTATTGTATTCTTAAATGTTTTACAATTATTTATAATGTTTTACAGAATGGTGACATAGACATACAGTTATTAAATGTATTCTATTTCTTTATCTGAGATCTCTAATAAATCATTAGTCCACTCCAACCAAAATGACTTACCCCACTTGATTAGAATATGATCTACAAGGGGCGAGTGCTGGGGTATTGTGGGTAAAGTTGCTGCCTGTACTGCCGGCATCCCATATGGGTACCAGTTCGAGTCCCAGATGCTCCACTTTTTTTTTTTTTTTTTTAATTTTTGACAGGCAGAGTGGACAGTGAGAGAGAGAGACAGAGAGAAAGGTCTTCCTTTGCCGTTGGTTCACCCTCCAATGGCCGCCGCGGCTGGCGCGCTGCGGCCGGCGCACCACGCTGATCCAATGGCAGGAGCCAGGTACTTCTCCTGGTCTCCCATGGGGTGCAGGGCCCAAGTACTTGGGCCATCCTCCACTGCACTCCCTGGCCACAGCAGAGAGCTGGCCTGGAAGAGGGGCAACCGGGACAGAATCCGGTGCCCCGACTGGGACTAGAACCCGGTGTGCCGGCACCGCAAGGCGGAGGATTAGCCTAGTGAGCCACAGCGCCGGCCCAGATGCTCCACTTTCGATCCAGCTCTCTGCTATGGCCTGGGAAAGCAGTAGAAGATGGCCCAAGTCCTATGCCTTTCAAACAAATAAATAAATCTTTAAAAAGAAAAGAATATTATCTACTAGAATTATAAAACAACTAAGCTTAAATCCATGGCCTGGGTCACAGTCAGTACATTATATAACAAAAAGAGCTTCACTTATTTTGATCATCTTGCTTTAACATTTTCCTTACTATAAATGTAATATATGCCTAGGAAATGAAACATACGGAGCCACAAAACATAAAAAATATAATGATCCTAAGTGAAAAAAGCAAAGCTGGAGGCATTACAATACCATTTTCCAAAACATATTACAAAGCTATGTAATTAAAACTGCATGCAACTAGCATAAAAACTGATACATAGTTCAATGAAACAAGATAAATATAGGAATTACTCCATGTACACACAGCCAACTGACTTTTTTTTTTAAAGATTTATTTATTTATTTAAAAGTCAGAGTTGCACAAAGGAAAGGCAGAGAGAGAGGTCTTCCATTCGACGGTTCACTCCCCAATTGACCGCAACTGCGCCAATCCGAAGTCAGGAGCCAGGAGCTTCCTTCAGGTCTCCCACGGAGGGCACAGGGGCCCAAGGACTTGGGCCATCCTCTACTGTTTTTCCAGGCCACAGCAGAGATCTGGACTGGAAGTGGAGCAGCCAGGTCTCAAACCGGCGCCCATATGGGACACTTCATGCCAGGACGTCAACCCGCTGTGCCATAGCGCTAGCCCCAGACAACTGACTTTTGACAAAGGTGTCAAGAACATACATTGGAGACACTTTTCAATAAATGGTGCTGGCAAAATTACATATATATATGTAGAAGAATGAAATTAGATCCCTGCCTCTCACCATATAAAAAATAAACTCAAGATAGATCAAAGACCTGAAAGGTAATGGACTGTACGTATGCAATTTACAAATATACAATTGTTTGAGAAAATAATTGTGTGTATATGTCAGTGTGTGTTTGTGATATACAGACAGATAGGGAGGGAGGGAAAAGAGCAATGACAAAGCTAATGGGTGAATAAAGAATTGGTGAATCTTGGTAAAGGGCACACTGACGATCTTCGTGTTACTTTTGCTTAAGCAAGCTATTCAAGTTTGTAGTTATTTCCCCAAAACATCTAAATTCACCTTTTGAAGTTACCCACACTATTGGAAACAGAGCTGCAATTTCTACTAAGGGTCTTCAGACATGTTAAGAATAGAACTGGTTCACCAAAAGGACAAAGCAGGATAAAGGTTGACAAATTATGATAATTTGTCAACTTATCCAACTTCTGTAAGACAGAGCATGGTACGTCTCCCTGCCCAGAACTCCACTTTCACCTGGTGTCCAAGAGAGTACAAGATGGAGGGTCCCAGCAAAACAAGTTTAAGCAAAGGCATATTGTGAAAACAAGAAACCTACATGCTGATATACTTCTGCTGACACACGAAGAAAATGATTCCTTTTCTATAAAAAGACTTTACTGTATTCTAACTCTTCAGTTATAACTGACATGAAATATAGAGTATATTTGATTTGAATCAATAAAAACAGGCAAATCATATATTTAGAGACAATACCAATATTTTTGAAATGAATATATTTTTGTACCATGTGTTCTAATACATAACATTTCCCTGTTGTTTTGGTACCATGGAAGTAACTTTCTCATGTATAGTCTTATCCTCAGAAAACAGCAGTAGCACTGAATGGGAATAATTCAACAGGTATTTGTTCAGTGAATAAAACACAGAAGCAAGAAAAGTGTGGAAAAGTTTTCCAAGATGTTTACTGAATAGTCTTTCATGGCTGTGAAAGCAATTTACCGGCCAGCTTCCCAAATCATGAGAATATCCATAATGTTTAGGAAAAAGAAAAAAGTTAGACCAATGTTTCCTGAGAAAATGTAGCATATCCCTTCCTTCCACTATCAAACTGTATTTGTTCTTCACCTTCCCATTCTCTTTGCACTCAGCATCCTACAATGAAAATAAATTGCTTAATAAATGAACCACACCTTAAAAAAAGAAAGGACTTGGTATAGGCAACATTTCGGAGACGACACCAAACGCACAGTCAACAAAAGAAAAACTAGAGGGGCCAGCGCAATAGTGCAGTGGGTTAAAGCCCTTACCTAAAGTGCCGGCATCCCACATGGGCGCTGGTTCTAGTCCTGGCTGCTCCTCTTCCCATCCAGCTCTCTGCTATGGCCTGGGATAGCAGTAGAGGATGGCCCAAATCCTTGGGCCCCTGCGCCTGTGTGGGAGACCTGGAAAAGGCTCCTGGCTTCAGATAGGCACAGCCCCGGCTGTTGTGGCCATCTGGGGAGTGACCCATTGGATGGAAGACCTCTCTCTCTGTCTCTACCTCTCTCTGTAACTCTTTCAGATAAATAAAATAAATCTTAAAAAAAAAAAAAGAGCCGGCGCCGTGGCTCACTAGGCTAATCCTCCACCTTGCGGCGCCGGCACACCGGGTTCTAGTCCCGGTTGGGACGCCGGATTCTGTCCCGGTTGCCCCTCTTCCAGGCCAGCTCTCTGCTATGGCCAGGGAGTGCAGTGGAGGATGGCCCAGGTGCTTGGGCCCTGCACCCCATGGGAGACCAGGAAAAGCACCTGGATCCTGGCTCCTGCCATCGGATCAGCACGGTGCTCCGGCTGCAGCGGCGGCCATTGGAGGGTGATCCAACGGCAAAGGAAGACCTTTCTCTCTCTGTCTCTCTCTCTCACTGTCCACTCTGCCTGTCAAAAAAAAAAAAAAAAAAAAAAAAGAAAAACTAGAAAAGTAAGAGAATATCAAACTTAGAAGCTTCTGCACAGTAAAAATAAACAATCAGTAGAGTGAACAGACATCCAAAACAATAGGAAAAAATATTTGCAAGCTACTTATCAAAGGATTAATTCCCAGAATTATATAGGGAACTAAAAAAACTCTATAACAACAAAAAAAATTCCAGTTAAGAAATGAGCTGTTAAAAAAAAAAAACAATCCAGTTAAGAAGGGACCTGAACAATTCTCAAAAGAATGAAAAATGGTCAAAAATATGTGAAAAAAAATTATCACTAGCCATCAGGGAAATATAAATCAAAACCACTACACCTTAGTCCTATTAGAATGGCTAACATAAAAAGAAATTGACACACGCTGGCAAGGATATGGACGAAGTGGCACTCCTATACTAGTATAAATCAGTACAGCCACTATGGAAAACAGTGTGGAGATTTCTTATTTATTTATTTAATTGAAAGGCAGAGTTAAGGAGAAGAGACAGAGAAAGCTTCCATCTGCTGGTTCACTCCACAAGTGGCTGCAGTGGCCAGGGCTGAGCTAAGCTGAAACCAGGAACCAGGAGCTTCAGCTGAGTCTCTCAGGTGGTGGTAGGCGCCCCGAGCGTTTGGGCCATCTTCTGCTATTTTCTCAGACCATCAGCAGGAAGCTGGATTGAAGCAGAACAGCTGGGACTTGATGGTGTTCATATATGATTCCGGCATTGCAGGATGCCAACAGCTTAACCTGATGCACTACAATGCCGGCCCCAGTGCTATTTCTTTAAAAATTATAAATGGAACTGTCATCCGATGCAGCAAAACCACTACTGGGTTTATACCCAAAAGGCATGAAATCATTGTGGCAAAGAGATAATTGCTCCACAGTGTTGACTGCAACACTGTTACAATAGCTAAGACATGGGAATCAACTAAGGTGTCCACCCCAGAAAAATGGATAAAGAAAATGCCACACACACACACACACACCACCTCTACACACATACAGTGGAATACTATACAATCATCAAAAAGAGTGAAATCCTGTCATTTGCCGTAAAATGGATGGTACTGGAGGATATCATGTTAAGTGAAAGAAGCCAGACACAGAAAGACAATACTGCATGTTCACTCTCATACATGGGAGCTAAAAAAACAAACCAAAATTTGAACACTTAATGGTAATTTCTAGAGGCTGGGAGTGATAGAGAATATAGATAAGGATTGGGTAACAGACACCAAATCTGAATCAGATTGAAGGAATTTCACTCCCACTGTTACACAGCATAGTGGGGAGCCCATAGTTCACAACAACCTAGTATATAATGTATGAACAAATAGAAAAGCTGCAAGCTTTCAGTCATAAATGTCAAAAGGGGGAAATGTTAATTATTCCATTCAGTACACTGTACACGTGTACTGAAACATCACAGTGAAACCCATAAGTACATATAACTACTGTTAATAAATTTTTAAAAGACAAACACTTTACAAAAAACAAATACTTTCACTTCAAAGGAATGCTGACTTGGCCAATGATGGCAAGTTTCTGAATCCACACAAGTTGCTACTGAGTCCCAGAATGCTGCCTTGTCAACTAGGGGCTCAATTCCAGGATAATGACCCTGGGCAGTCCTGTCCTTGCTTTGGTTTATAGCTGGCTTTCTCAGAGTAGTTTGTTCCCAATGCTTTATGGAAAAACTCATATATACTTTTTGATATTTTTTAAGATTTATTTTATTTATTTGAGAGCAGATTTACACACGGTGAGAGGGAGAGACAAAGAGAAAGGTCTTCCTTCCGTTGGTTCCTTCCGCAACGGCTGCAGCTACATTGATCCAAAGCCAGGAGCCAGGTGCCTCTTCCCAGTCCCCCATGCGGGTGCAGGGGCTCAAGGACTTGGGCCATTTTCTACTGCTTTCCCACACCATAGCAAAGAGCTGGATTGGTAGAGGAGCAGCTGGGGCTAGAACTGGCGCTTATATGGGATGGCGGCTTATATGGGATGGCTTATATGGAGGATCAACCTACTGTGCCACAGTGCCGGCCCCACTTTTTGATATTTTCAACAATCTCTTTTGCACAGCTTATTAAAATGACATCTGCATAGCCCAGTTAGATATGTAGGCATCAGAATCATTCTGTGATAGGTATTTATTTGATAAAATCTTCTTAAATGAGCAAATAGTTCATTAAAAACTTATCAAAACACCAAACTTTCACATTAACTCTACTGTCACTAAACTAAGTTGACCAGTGTTTCCAACCAGTTTATGACATTTTGGAGTGTGTCTTTCCTTCCTATAAATTGCTGCAAATATTGCTCCTCGCACAAAAAATTTTTTTCTCAATTTTAAATTCTACCCCTACTTATGAGATTATTCCCTTCCATATTTAAATCCTAAAATATCTACAAACTTCATTATTGGAATGGGTTCTTAAGTACCATAGTTATTTTCTGTTGTTCTTCTAGGCAGGGGATGCCACAAAAGTCAAGAATAGAGTTTCTGTTACAGGCATAGGTAGAGAATTAGTCTGAGGAAGGAAAGAAAACTAACATTGAATACAGGTACTCAGAGATCACATTCTCCACCTTAAGTAAGTACCATCAAAATAACTGTTTACAAAAGAAAGCCAACAGGGGTGGAGGGGAACCAGACAGAAGGCAAAACAATCATGTCACTGAGAAAGAGAAACTGATTGTTGACATCCTTCAGTTCCTGATTCCACTTGCTTGTAAGGTTAGGATGATCTTTCTTGTTTGATGAGACAGCTCTCTTAGACAAGTCTCTGCCTATTTGCCAATTTAAGAAAGCTCTAAACTAATCAAAATCAATTTATATGATTTACAAATAAAGAAGTTCAATGTGGCAAACACAGCAAAATACTATGATTCTTTACATGTGGACAGAGTGTTCTAATACATTTTAAAATTAATTTGGAAATAGAGTAGAAACAGAACTCAATAAAAACATTAGAGGCATTATAATCACTACTTAACAAAGCTGTTCCCCTTCTTTATCCCCAAAAGTAGGGCAGGAGGGAAGGCAGGCAGGCAGGAAGGGAGGGAGGAAAGAGAGAAAGAAGGGAAGGAGGGAGGGGAGAAAGAAGAAAGGAAACCTGTCATTATCTTGATCTTGGACTTCTAGCCTCCAGAACTGTGAGAAAATAGATTTCTGTTGTATAAGCCACCCCATCTGTGATAGCTTGTTATGACAAACCTAGCAAATTAACATTTTTCTAAATTTAAAGTTAGGAAGTGTTGTTTTAACACTTGTCCCCTTAGGGTGAGGAGAACATACATGTATATGAATGCACAGACTATTTCTGGAAGGAATGCCTTTAAGGAAAGAAACTAGGGGACAGGGTACAAGGAAGACTTACTGTATATTCTTATGTATAATTAATTTTCTGCCATATGTTACTATTCCCAAATATGAATTAATCCTCAATCTTTCTAATAAATCCATTTAAAGCTATAATATTTTAGGGGCTAGCATTGTTGCACAGTGGGTATAGCTGCCGCCAGCATCCCACATGGGCACTGGCTCTTGTCCTAGCTGCTCCACTTCCAGTCCTGCTCCCTGCTAATGGCCTGGGAAAGCAGCGAAGGACAGCCCAAATTGTGCCGTCTCCACATGGGTGGAAGACCTGGAAGAAGCTCCTGGCTCCTGGCTCCGGTCTGGCCCAGCTCTGACCATTGCTGCCATCTGGGAGTGAAAAAGCAGGTGGAAGATCTCTTTCTTGCCTCTCCTGTCTCTGTAACTCTGACTTTCAAATAAATTAATCTTCAAAAGAAAAGAGACTATAGTATTTTCTAAAGGTACAACTTCGGTCACATATAGCCCAAACATTGTAAAAATACTGAAAAGGATTAAAATTAAATATTATCCCACACTTCCTTTTCTGAAGACAGGAATTAAAGTATTTGCTGGGACCTACTTGGTTCTTTTTCCAGTTGAGAATCAATTTGGCATTTGAATTTTTTTGATCTTCAACAGGGTTATCTATAAATACATTTTATCATATACACAGAAATGTTTTATTAAGGTGAAACCATGCTGTAAATGTCACTCGGAAACATGTAATATTATTTTTTTACAGAGAGATTTATCATGGGCACTTTCCAGATAGGTACCTACCAATTCACCTTATGCTTTTTCAAATCTCCATAGCATTACAAAGAATGGCTGAGTTACAATTTATTTAGTTGTTGCCAATGATGAATATCTTTATTTCTTCTTTTAAACATTTTTTTTGCTGCTGAACACAATACTGAAATATATCTTTAAAATTTTTATCAACCCAGTTACTTAATTGAAATCTCCTTGATAACAAGTAAAGCTGAAACTCCTTCACGTGTTATAAATCATTTCTATTTCTTCTGTGATTTCACTTGTTTTTATCTCACTGGATTTTTCTCTCATTCTATTTCAATTTTAGATACTCTTCAACCTCACTTAAAAACAAAAGGCTTTCCAGTGGTCATATTTCTTTTCTGGTTTCCCCTTCACTAATTTTTTTGTTAATTGTATTATGAATGGCAATACATAATGTTTACATTTTGGAATTTGAGGGTTTTTTTTGACAGGCAGAGTTAGACAGTGAGAGAGAGAGAGAGAGAGAGAGAGAGAGAAAGGTCTTCCTTTTCAGTTGGTTCACCCCCAAAATTGCCACTACGGCCGGCGTACTGCGCCGATTTGAAGCCAGGAGCCAGGTGCTTCCTCCCGGTCTCCCATGCGGGTGCAGGGCCCAAGCACTTGGGCCATCCCCCACTGCCTTCCCGGGCCACAGCAGAGAGCTGGACTGGAAGAGGAGCAACCGGGACAGAACCTGGCACCCTAACCGGGACTAGAACCTGGGGTGCCGGCACCACAGGTGGAGGATTAGCCAGGTGAGCCACTGCGCCGGCCAGGAATTTGAGGTTTTCTTTGTAATCATTCTACAATGATATATTTTTACTAAGTGGTCTATGAGCATATATTATTAGTTCCTTAGGTGCAAAGGTATATTAGATATTTCAGAAATTAAATGTTTGCTGTCTGGAATTAAACTCTAATAAAAATGTTACTATGTATTTTCTTTCATGATTTAAATGAAGGAAATATGTATTTTACTTCTAAACTTTCTAAGCTCATTTCTTTTATATCTGTCTGAAATAACACAAACGTGTTTCTAATCTGTCTTTTTTTTTTAAATGAGAATTTATTCCAGTCACATTTATTGTAACTACTATTATATATTTGGTCATATCTGCCCTCCCTTTTCTCCTACCATTTTTACATTTATTTGCCTAATAAATTTTTCTCTTATTTTTCTCAACATTTTTTTTCTCTTTTTATTGTCCTCAGTATCTATGGGGAATTGACTCAGGATACTCCCAAAAAAGGTACCAAAATTTGAAGACACTCAAGTCCCCTCAGATCTCATGGCATAGTATTTGCACATAAGCTATGCACATCCTTTTGTATATTTTAAATCATTTTTAGATTACTCATAACACCTAAAACAAAGTAAGTGCTATGCAAATATTTTCTACACTGTATTGTTTAAGGAATAGTGAGAAGACAAAATGTCTGTACAGGTTCAGTACTGATGTAATTTCTTTTTCCATTTTCCATCCATGGTTGATGAAATGTGTGCAGGCAGAAGCGGAAGACAAAGCAGGCTGATTGTATTTCTATTCCTTTTGTGAATGTCTTTTAACAATTTTAACAAGCGTATTGCAGCGGACATTTGTTGGGTATTTTCTCCTTTCTACTGTATGCAATTACTCAATTTTCACTTGGGTATGTATGCCTCCCCGACCCAACTCTGAGCTTTCAGTACCAGGCCTTGCTATGTTTTGGCAAATGACTTTTTTTCTTCAGCCACAGTGACTGCTCTCAGGTTTATTGAATTATATCAAAGATAGGTCTTTTCTTTGATGGTGTGGGTTGCTATGCTCTTTCTCTCCCTAATTCAAAGAGAAAGCATATGGCTACAAATACTGAACTTGCAGACATCTTACGAGAGAAGCCAATCTGAGGATGAAATTGACACACAAAGAAAAACAAAGGGAAGACATCAGAAAAAAGAAATTATTTATAAAGAACGTAAAATATTCTAGTGTCAAATTTTAAATATATTTTCCTATCAAAAATCATTATGGCCTCCATCCCTCCTCCTACAAAAGTTTTAACATATTCTATTTTTTTAATCCACCAACTTCCCATGACCCACCTCTGGAAGTCACTTACTGAAACTGTCTATAATTTTAGAACCAGAATCCTAGTTCTGGGTTTAGATCTTTATAGTCCATGCCCCAACATCTCACGATTTTCTGTTGTCCTTTCACACAGTATTTTGTATTACTGTTAACTTAGTAATATATTACAATCATGCAGCTATTCAGCCTTCTATTGAAGTTTTAATTTCAGGAAACAAGTTTCCAATTTCCACTAAGTCATTTATTTTTCACAGCAACTCACTGTTATTTTATGGAAATGCTATTCTCTCAAATTTTTGAGGATATTTTTGAACAGAAGAAAATTACCCTAATGATTCCATTTGTTTTCTCAAAGATTGATTTGTCGGTTCAGCACTATAAAAAATCATTTTTTTAAGTTCTTTAGGTGATTTAAATGTGCATTTAACACAAGAACCATGGCACTAATGTCTGTGAGAACCCCTCCTCCCTGCCATGAAAGTGCAGGCTGACTACAGCAGTATCACGTGTGAACAGAGGGGGTAGCCACTCGCTGCTTCTTCTGAAGGAAGGAGGCCCACACTCACACTGGCAACCACAAGTCCTCTAAGCTATAATTCTGATTTTGTCTCTGGCCACGAAGCCTACGCTGGAGATAACCCTAACTCATATACATATGTTCTAGCAGTTTAGTTAGTGGGTAAATGCAATTAGCCATTCTAACAGTCCTGGGGACAGCTGTTTTGAAGCCTGGTACTTAATTACCTTTTGACAACCCTCAACCTACTGACTTTCAAAGTCTCTGAACTCTAAGAGCTTTCGGGGCTGGTGCTGTGTTGCAGTAGGTTAATCCTCCTCCTGCGGCGCCAGCATCCCATATGGGCACTGGTTCTCGTCCTGGCTGCTCCTCTTCTAATCCAGCTCTCTACTGTGGCCTGGGAAAGCAGCAGAAGATGGCCCGATTGCTTGGGCCCCTGCACCCACATGGGTGAACAGGAAGAAGCTTCTGGTTCCTGGCTTTGGATTGTCGCAGCTCCGGACGTTGCAGCCAGTTGAGGAGTGAACCAGCAGATGGAAAACCTCTCTGTCTCTCCCTCTCACTGTCTGTAACTCTACCTCTCAAATAAATAAATTAAAAAAAAAAAAAAAAAAAAAGAGGTTTTCCAGAATTGTGCTGGGAAACTTAACTTCACTAGTTTCCCTTTTAGGCCTGTGCAAGATTGCACACATTAACTGTGTTTCATTCACTGGTGTATCCCTAACACCTAGGACCATAGTGAGGCACAGAATGGGTAATTCATTAGTATTTGTTAAGTGAAGGAATAAATGACTGGGGAGGGCAAGAATTTCTTAAAGCTCCTAAAATGATTCCAAGGCACAGCCACCGCAGGCATTAACACAGATGCTGTTAAGCCGTCATGTGTCCTTCACCTCACATCAGGGAACAGATCCTACAGCGGCACGGGACTCACCCATCAAATCTCAAAGCTGCCATTTACTATTTGGGTTTGAAATAAGTATTCTACAGAGTCTCAGCATCCTTGCATTTAAAATTGGGAGAGTATCACCAACTGTTCTGACTTCACAGGCACATTTCCTGGATCTAGGCAAGTGCCTGGCACACGGCAGGAGCTCAGTACCTGGTTAGTCCTCTTTCTTCTTCCTCCCTCCTCATTGACTGAGATAGAACTCTTCGCAGTAAGTTCCTAAACTGGATCCCACATTTACCACAAGAGACCCTCATCTGTGTCCGTACTTTCAGCCCTCAAGGAGCTAACTCTTGGATCTTTAAAGAGACTCCATGCTAGAATCTTTCCTCATTAGTACCATATTTTCTCCTTAACTATCTCTTTTGCTTCCAAAAAACAAGGACTTTCCTCATCTTAAATGAGAGTTTACTGCCTTTTCTGTCTATTATTCCATCTCTCTACTATTTCCGTAAAATGTCTCACCTCTACTCCCTTGGCCAATCTCCCTAAACTCCTGGCAGTATGCCTTCTGATGGCTGTCACCAACTGACACCACCAACTTCGAGGTCAGGGACTATTTGTCACCATACCAAAGGCCTTTTCTCTGTCCTCACTGTCCTATCAACAGGATCTGAGGGTGCCAATGTCTCCCTTTTCATGAATTTCTCTCTCCTAGGTTGTCTTCCTCTTTCAATTATGCACTCTGTTTATCTAACATGAATCTTTGTTTCTCTCAGTTGAGTTTCAAGTCTGTCTGCTTTACACCCCACCCTCCCAACAAAACTGCAAATGGTTTCTGCTCAAAAACCATCATATTTTTGTAGTAAAGCTACTTTTCAACTTTGATCTTGCTCCAAGTCTTTGGTTAGGCCAAGCTCTCCTCAGAACATTCCATTTCATAACAAAAGTAGAAGTCTGTTTGGAACACCTTAAACTGCCTTAACACTTAGGAGACCTACTTCCATGATGTTTTACCAATGACACTAAAACTTTAATTTGGCTCTAACCCCAAAAATGATCTTCAAATCTCATCCAAACTTATCTGGTTGTTTTCACAATGTCCACATCTTCCTATATGTTACTTCATTTTACACATGGCATAGTCTTTTTTCCCCCTGCCATTTTCCTATTCTTCAATGGATTTTACACCCTAATGATTCATCAGTCTTTCCAATTCACCAGATTCCATCATGTTCCTCGCCTGCTCCAGAATCACGGTGCTACTTCTCACCATCTATTGCTTAACATCCTTGCTTTCATGATGCTTTCTCCACTGGCAAGTCCCACTTGCCCACTTCCATCGAGGTCAACACAGAGGGCCAGGACCAGCTCACTAAGTAACACCACCTACTCTCTTCACTCCTCTCCAGGTCAGATGGGTTCTTGCCTGTGCTCCTCATCAGCTGGTTACTTTTTGCCAAATCCATTCTATTTTTCCACTGGAATGACTTTTCACTTCATTCTACTTATCCAAATCTTTTCAACCTCCTGAAAGTTCAGCACGAGTCTGTCCCCCTTATAAAATCTTCCCTAATATTTCTAGTTAACTCTAAACCCTTGACCTATACTCTGAACCCTATCACTCCAACTGCTCAGTAAATTTGTTGTACAACATCACGTCTCTCAAATAGCACTAATCTCTTTCCTTATTAATATGTTTTTCATTAAAATATATCCTTGTTCATTTTTCCTACTTTTGAAAAGCTAAAGTGATTTCTCTTCTGAGCTTGCATACTCCCTCTTAGTGTTCCCAGTCTTCCTTCCTCCCAACCCTCAGGACTTCTTGAACGTAGTTCATAGTCACTCTCTCCTTTTCCTCACATTTCCAGTCACTCTTCAACCAGCTGTTACCTGACTTTTATTCCTAAAGCTACTTATACCATGTTCACCAAAGGACAGCCACACTGCCAAATCCAATGCACTGTGTAGGAAATACCTACTGTTTTGGCCTTCTGGCAATACTGCCTTGCTCTTCTTTTGGGGACCTTCTCTGTCTTATTCCTGAAGTCTGATGTGACCAGAGACTACCTCTTGGGGGGCACAAGGTTGGCCAGTAACATTCTCTGCACAGGGAGGAAAGCTGGCTTGAGCTGAGCTAGCCTTCTTGACTATGTGATCCTGGGAGCTTCTGGTTCCTGGCCTTCCCAAGGCTTCATTTTTCTATCTTCTTTCACTTTTGTGAACTTACTGAGAGTCCATCCACAAGTCTTGACTGCTTAAGTTACCCAAGGCCACTTTTTGTTGCTATAACCAAAGAGAAATTGGTTTTGCAAGTGGCATCAAGGCAAAAGTGTTTCTTATGATTACACCACAATTTTCTCCTCCCTGTTCCCTTCACTGTGACTTTTCACCAGGAACCCAATAATGGTAAGGCTATGTGGGCCTCCCCTTGCAGCCAGGAATAGATGAGAGTGGAAGAGTTATTATTATATGGAGTATACATGGAGCCGGGGGAGTCCTGGAACTCCTCACTGAACAGACTAGCAGTGAAGCTACCAGCAGACTATTGCTATCCTACAAAGACAAGATTTGCAAGGGCTCAGACCTCTCAGGAATAAAGGTTTACGAACCACATTGGTGTGACTTCACCTGTGCTCCCAGATACATCACCTTCTACTGGGATCAATCTAATTGCAGCCAGTTAATAAGGGAACACCCTCTCTCATTTCCACATCTTTATACCTATTACTTGGAATGAAATGCCCATATCAACTTTCCAACTGGGAACTCCTAATTATCCTCTTTGAAACTTTCTATGATACCTAGAGGTTAGACTAGATACTCTTCTTCAGAGCCCTAAACATGACACAACACCGTAGAATGTGTTAACATAAAATACTCTACATGTCTATTAGTTTCTTCCCACTAGATTGTAAATTTTTAAGAGGCAGAAGCTATGGCTTTCATATTCAGCTTAGGAGTAATAGATGCCTGTTGAAAGAATATCTAATCTTTCCTAATGTTTCCATATTAATCACTGCATCATAGATTTGGGGCACTTATCCTTAATTTGGCATTCAAAGAGCACTACATTGAGTCCCATGATATCTGACTTGGGTGTTCCCCATTTTCCCAATAAATCTAGAAAGTTCTTATGAGCTGATTCCACCATTTGCTACTTCTGTATTCTCTTTAGCACCTAACAGTGTTGGGCAAATGGTAAGTACTCAATAAATACTTGATGAACTGAATTAAAAACACAATATTAGCACATTAATAGGAGTAACTTATCATGCCCTACTGATCTAATTAAAAGATCTGGCCTTCTGAAGAAGTGCAATTGTACCCACATGGAAAATTTAACGAGAAAAAGAAAAATTATCCAATTGGACAGTTAATGACTTTTCTCTTAGCAAGAGTTCCACAAATATTTTATGGATAACAAGCTCAGAGTAAAGACTTAAGGTATATCTGCCTCTGCATATTGGATAGAAGATTACGTACTGAAGGGGTCTGTCACAACTGCAATTACTTATATTCCACTAACCTTTGACAAATCTACAATAACACTCTAAGACATACAGGAGGGTATTTCAAAAAGTTCACGGAAAATGGAGTTAAACAGTAAGTTTATTTTGGTGCAAAAATTGTGAAATCCATGCAAATGATGGGTCTTCAAAAAGTAAATAAAAATGCATATTATGAAAAAACTAAGCATGTATTTTAACTTTTTCCACCAAAATAAACTTTAATCTTTTCAATTCATTTTCCACAAAAAAATTTAAATACCTCCATATATAACAGGAAAAACAATCATTAACAAATCAACATGATAAATCTTTACATTTTTTTTTGTATGAAATACAACATGGTAGTTATTTAGCAAGCATTTATTAAGTGCCAACTAATGACAAATGCAATGTTAGGTCCTAAAACACAAAAATAAAGAAAACACAATTCTGAGAGAAATCAAACCTGAAACTATGGTTGCAAGCAGAGTCAGTAGGGTTCTCAACAACCCAACCTAAACCACTGTAGAAGACCCAAAATAAAGTGCCCCTTGCTATCAAGTTTGTGTGTAATGAACCATCTATATACATTTTATAAGCACAAATAGTCTTATACAACATGTAGCATAAAAGTTTAAAGGAAGCTGGTCACCAGAAGCCAGAATAAATTATCCAAAAACTTTCATAAAAATGTAATTAAAACTACTGTTGGTGGGGAGATGGGATATAGGAGTGGGAATATAGGTAGTCCATGTTTTGAGAAATATTTCGATGTCATTCATAAAAGCAGGGGCATAAACAGTGTATTTATGGAACATGAGAGGGTCCAAAGGCTCACGTTAGGAAGCAGTGAAGAAAAAGCTGTTGAACACATGCATGAAGGCCTGACTTAGAAAAGCCTCGAACACAAGCCTAGAAGCTTGCATATTGTTCTAGACATTTAGTGGTTCTCAGCCTTAGCTACTGAATAAAAGCACTTGGAGAGCTTAAAAAAAAATCTTGCCCATGACCAAGCATCACCTCAGATAAAAAAGAGAATCTCTGGGGGAAGTGGCCTAGGCATTAAAAATGAACCAGCACACACAGTGATTCTATGCTCAGTCCAGACCAAGACTCGCTGGGCTAGTGAACAGAAAGGGGAAGCACCACAGATACATCTGTATGTACAGCTAGAGCAGGAAGCAACGATTTTGAGCTGATTATCTGTAGAAGCTTACCTTTTTTTCAAGATTTATTTGTATTTGAAAGAGTGACAGAGGGGCCGGTGGGCGGCCTGACAGGTAAAGCCGCCACCTGCGATGCCAGCATCCCAAATGTGGGTCTGAGTCCCGGCTCCTCCATTTCCAATCCAAATCCCTGCTAATGCTCCTGGGAAAGAAGACAATGGTCCAAGTGCTTGGGGCCCTCCACCCACATGGGAGATCCGTGAGACGCTCTTGGCTATCTTCTGGCCCAGCCCCAGCCATTGAAGCCATTTGGGGAGTGAACCAGCAGATGGAAGATCTGTCTCCGTCTCTCCCTCTCTCTAAGTCTGCTTTTCAAATAAATAAATAAATCTTAAGAGAGAGAGAGAGAGAGTGACAGAAAGCAGAGATAGACCTTTCACCTACTGCCCCACTCCCCAAATACTCCCAACAGCCAGAGCTGGGCCAGGCAGAAGCCAGGAGCTAAGAGCAACATCCAGGTCTTGGGCCATCATCTACTGCCTCCTACCTGCGTTAGCAGGAAGCAGGATAGGAAGCACTGAACGGTCAGGACTGGAACCAGCACTCTGATATGGGCTGTGGGAATCCCCAACGGTGTACATGCTTGACCACAATGCAGGCCCTCAATCTTACAATTCTGGAATCTTAACTTCTGAGATGTTCCATACACAAGTAACTAACCTAGCAAGTGACTACTTCAGTTCTAAGCTTTCCTGACATTCCTGCAAGGCAGTGCTTTTCTATGATCGGAAAATGTTCGGGGCAGCATCTTGTCCAAAGTTCCCGAAACTTCTCTTAACTACAGACAGACCTAATACAAAGGTACATAAAAGTCACAGTGTTTACCTTCGAGCAAAATGCAAGATCTGGTATTCATTCTTTGCAGTACCTACATACATCATACCACTCTTGGTTTCAGAAGTGCAATGATGATAACGTATTCTACTGATTCTGTAACAAGTACTTTCAGAGCACTTCACAAGTAAAGGGAAACACCTACAGGAACTGCGCACACTAAACAGCCGTCCTGTGTTAAGGAGGGAAAAGGCATGAAGGGGTTGGAGAAGATGCAGCCTGTTGATTCTTCGAGAAAGAAAACAAACGTGAGAATATGCTTCAGAATCCGCGCTATCGTAGGAATCTGTACAAGGTTTACAGGTAAGCAAACTGGCTTCTTTACACGACTTGGCGCCAAATCGCCCACGGCTGTCCTGTCTGGTGGCGGGAGGTCACTGTATCCACTTACTGGTAAAAACGCTACGAGGACACAAGTTAGGATCCCACACTTGGGTAGACGCAGCCTCCTCACTCCAGATAAACGTACACGAAGGACTATACCTCAAAGCGAGGAGGCGAGTTGGGAAAGTGAGCAGGAGAGGACTCAACCAACCAAAATGTTAAAACATCCTTTACCCCTTTGGGAACCATGGAAGTAGATTCCAAGAGTTGGCCATTCACTTGTATCGCTCCTATTCAGAAGGCAAAAGGCAGGCTTCGAAAAAGAAAACCCAGCAGCCTAACTCTCCGACAGACGAGTGAGAGTTAAAGGGCCAGCCGCGCGAGGCTGCGGAGCGGGTCCGAAGGAAATTCACAGGGCAAAGAAAGAGGAGGAGGGCGGAGACAAGAGAAGGTGAGGGAGGCAGCCCAGGGCCGTCCGGCGTGGACCGGGACGTCCAGCTCTTTATGCACCCAGGGCAGCGTGGGGCCTCTGGCCCCGCACGCTTCTCGGGGGCCGGGCACAGGGCGAGCCCCCCGCGGGCACGGCAGCAGGGGGCGCGGGGAAAAGCGGGGTGCGCGTCCCGCCAGGCTCCGCTCGCAGGGGTCCCCAGGAAGGAGGCACACTCCGCGCAGCCCTCGCCTGCGGGAGCAGCGAGGGGGTGGGTGGAGCTGAGCCCGGAGCCGCCCCCCGGAGCCGCCCCCGCAGACCCGGCCCCCGCCCCCCGCCCCGGCTGTCAGCTGCCCCCTCCCGCAGTCACTCACCCGCCGGCTGCGCGGTGTCGGCCGCGGTGTCGGCGGCGGCGGCGGCGGAGGCGACTCCCGCCTGGCTCATGATCCTAGGCGGGGAAGGCAGGGGTGTCCGACCGCCCGGGCGAATCTCTGGGTCCGCAGCCGCCGCCTGCTCCTCCGGGGCTGGGGGAGCGCGGGCCCAGGCCCTCCTCTCCCCCCGCCCCCGCCGCCTCTTTTTGCGGCCACCGCCGCCGCTGCGAGCCCGAGCCCTCAAGGCCGGAGACCCGGCGGCAGCACGGCCTCAACTTTCCCAGCCCCCCTCCCCCCGCCCCTCCCCGCCCCTCCCGCGACCGCCGCTCGGCACGCGAACAGCCTACCCTGGGTGCACCGCGCGCCCGCCCCTGCCGCTCAGCCCGCCAATCCTGCCTCGGGGAGGGTGCCGTGGTAACCAATGAGAAGCCGGGACGCCGTTGCGCTAGGCTGGAGGGCGGGAGGAGGTGGAGGGAAAGCCGAGCGTTGAAGCGGCCTCGGGCGGCCCAATGAGGAGGGCCGGGGGGCGGAGGTGTGCAAGTTGGGTTGAAGGAACAGGAAATATTCTTAAAGGTAGAGTGACGGGCAGGAAGGAAAGCCAGTAGGTGACTGGGAAAGAGGTGGGCCTGGTTCCTTAAAGGGGCCGCCTTGAGAACCTGGTAAAGGTGTTTTAGGAAACTTCTTTTTTATCTTGTTCGGTGTTCTGCTTTCCGCGTTGTGGTGTGCGAGTTTGGAAGTGGAAGAACTGAAGAGGAAGAGGTACGGAAGGCTTTCGGGATGACTTAGAGCAGGAAGGCGCGAGGGTGCTTCTGTAGAGTGCGGGCAAAGGACGGGAATCCTTTCACTGGAAGCTCGCCGCCGACGTGACGCTGCTCGAATTCGCAGCCTGCGGTCGGTGGGCATCCCGGATTGGCGACTACGCGCTGATTGCTGCGAGCTGGAGATGGCATTGTCCAGAAACGCCCTTGAGGACCTCCCAGCTGGTGGGAGGGCGGCCGCGGCTTTGGGGAATGGGGTTGGAACACCGAGCTCTGGTTACCGGAGACCTGCATTTGGGAGGTGTGGGGTCCTGGGGCACGGAGAAGAGACCCGAGCGTCCCCTAACTCCAGTATGAGTTTGGAGCCCCGGAACCGCGCTCTCTGTCCCTCTCCCAGTTTTGCTTGTGTTTCATCAATCTTGTCCTAAAACAGGTGTCCCCCACCTAGTGGCGGTACAAGATTTCCTAGCCCTTCCACGGCCAGATTTGGAAATGTTCCAGATCTTAGGCGTCCATGGGTTAGACCAGGTAACTTCCAAGAGGAACACACAAGGCATAGCATAAAGGGACTTAACTGTACCTATATGCAAAAAGTAGCTGAGCTCTCTACAAAAGTAGAAAATTGGTAAACAGCCGCAACTCACGTTTTTAACAGCAGTTCGAAAAGCTGTGATGAGAGACTGATGTTACGTATAGATTGTGGCACTAACGAATAGTCTGTAAATTTTCTTTCATTCTTCCATCTAGGCACATGAAGTTTAAATTGGCCTTGGAATGCATTTGGCAAACGCAATTGAAAGCTTCAGATAACAAAGACACCATAATTCAGAACATAATGGCAATGCTAATATCCACGCTATAAAATTGTATCGTATTAGTGTGTCCAGCTGTAGGAAATAATTTGCCCTGTGGTTAGAATTTAAGGCAATCTGGTTAACAAATATACCTAGGACATGCATGATTTCCTAAACTACAACGTACTGTTTCTAAACTAAAACCACAAAAATGTTTTTAAGATTCAGACAACTGAATTTAAGAGACCGCTATTTAAAAACACACTCTAATATTATCCTGGCACAATTTCCAAGTGGACTATAAGAATAATTTCTGTTTGATAAAAGGCAGACAGTTCTTAAATGTAATTCTCATCTCCGAACTGAAGCCCAGTTCCATCCAGGGAACTTGCTAGCTTTAGCCGTATCATGTTGGTTAACTGTGATACCTACGAGAGGAAGACATCGGAGAATCGCACCAGGCCTGTTTCAGGGCTGCCTGGCATGTAAGCACAGTGCTTATATATATTTTTTAAAAATCGAATGAAACTGCTCATTGTCCCTAGGCAAGTTCATTTTTCACACGGATAGAGTGAATCTGATTTTCAGGCACATGCTTGAGGCCCCTTGAGTGGTGTTAAAAGACTAGCTGCATGATTTACAAGCGGTTGTGTGCATCCCGTTTCAGTTCAAGACACACCTTGTTTCCTACCGGGGATGAGGGACCACGGAAGGAGGCCGGTGACAGCCGCGGTGGGAGTGGGTGCCGGGGCTGCGGGGTCTGGTCTGTTCGGGCGGCCAGAGGCGAGGGCTCCTCCCTGGGGATCCCAGCGAGCAGAGCTCAGCTTGCGGATGCCGGCCGGTGAGGGGCTCGCCCTGCGCCCGGCCCCCGGCCCCCAGGTGCCCGTGAGCCGAGAGGCCCCAAGCTGCCCTGAGCGCATAAAGAGCCCTTCGGCCTGGGTCTGGACAGATGGCCTCTTGCTGCCTCCTTCACCTTGTCCTCTCCATCCCCTATTCTATTTGCCCTCTGAATTTCGCCAGTGGGCAGACAGGCACGGCTGGTCCTGAACTCTCACACCTCTGAGTTACAAGTTCCCTATGTATTCTGAATTATTAAACCCCTTTCTCAGATACATGATGTGCAAACATTTCCACCCAATCTGTGACTTGCTCCTGATTCTTAATCTTGCCTTCATTCTGTTCCCCAGGCAACTACTGCTGTACCAATACATTAGCTTTCAGTTTCTGGGATTTTATACCAATGAGATCATTCAGCATATATACTTTTCAATCTATCTTCTTTTAGTGTATTTTAAGATTGTGTACATCTGTAATTCATTATCTTCAACTGATGAGCTCTATATGGTGATACACGTATCACCTCTTAGTGGAAAATGGGATTGTTCCCTTTTAACTATTACAAATAGATGCTATGAACATCCATGGATGTCTTTTGTATGGGCATTTGCTTTCATTTCGTGTAATACATGAGTAAATATCCTCTATAAGGGTTGAGTCCTTGGTAGGTGTTTATCTTTAAAAAAAAAAAAAAAAACACCAAATTGCTCCACAAAACTGTTAACATTTTATATTCCCCCCAGCAGTTTGTTTTGTCAACGCCTG
Source organism: Oryctolagus cuniculus (assembly GCF_051225735.1). Lineage (NCBI taxonomy): Eukaryota > Metazoa > Chordata > Mammalia > Lagomorpha > Leporidae > Oryctolagus > Oryctolagus cuniculus. Next base: position 69,659,135 of record NC_142870.1, read on the forward strand.
GATTGGCAGTCTAAATTTTAGTCATTCTAAGTGAGGCATCATGGTGTTTGTGATTTTAACTTGCATTTTCATATTGCTAATGCTGCACATTTTTCTTGTGCTTAAGTCTTTTGTACATTACTGAAGCCTTGTTCAAATCTTTTGCCCATTTTTATTGTTATTGGTTCTTTATTTCAAGAATTCTTTATATATTTGATTACAAAACTTCAAATACGTGCGTGCAAATATTTTCTACCCATTCCTGATTTTTTATTTTCTAATGGTATCTTTCAAATAGCAGCTCTTTTCTATATCCAGCTTATCAATTATTTCTTTTGTGGCTCATGTTTACAGTGTCATATCTAAGACACCTTTGACTAACATAAAGTCACACACTTTTTTCCCATGGCCACCAGTTACAGCTCCCTGCTAATGCACCTGGGAGAGCAGAAGATGGCCCAAGTGGTTGGGCCTCTGCCACCCACATGGGAGATCCAGATGGACTTCCAGGTTCCTGGCTTCAGCCTGGCCTGCCCCTGGCTGTTGCAGGTATTTGGGGAGTAAACCAGTGGATGGAAAATATTGCTGTCGTTTCCCTGTGTAACTCACCTTTCAAATAAAACATCAAAAAATAAATCTATATTAAAATTTTTAATATTAGTTAGAAATGCAATTTTTATATCTTGTGATCTTGTTACCCTGTATGTTCTAGTAGCTTTTAAAATTTTGGGGGTATCTTAGTGTTTACTATTTAATCATCTGCAAATATAAACTATTTTACTTTCCAATCTGCATGTTTCTTTTTATCTTATTGGACTGGCTTGGTCTTTCAGTACAATATTGTATAGTATTGAAAGCATGCCGTTACCACTTTCCATTCTTAGAGGCAAAGAATTCCCTTTACCAAAGTATGGTGATGGTTGAAGATTTTATCTTTTCAGGTTGTTTTTTAATTCCTAGTGTTTAAAGTTATGAATGTTAAAATCTTGTCAAGTACTTTTTGTCTCCTCTATTAATCACATTTTAAAAAATGTTGCTGACAGTGAATAATTTTTATCAAACTCATTCCTGGGACTAACACCTGTTTGATCACACATCACTTTAATAATTTGGGGTTGATTTGCTAGCATTTTCCTAAAGTTTTTCACACCTGTATTAACGTCATGTCTTTATTTGGTTTCGTTATCAGTATAATGAGTTGGGCAATATTCCTTTGTTTTTTTTAGAATATGCTGAATTGACACTATTTCTTCCCTATTTATAAAACCCACAAAAAAGAGCCATCTGGACCTGGAGTTTACTTTATGGGAGGAGTTTTAAGTACAGATTCAATTTGTCCAACTATTTCTGAGTTACATGTTTATGTTATTTTCTTCTCAGTTTAGGTGCAACTGACTCTTCATTTTTTAGTTTATTAAGGTTGAAATTTAAAAATCTTTGACAGGGGCCGGCACCTGTGGTGCTGGCATACCATATGGGCACCAGGTTCTAGTCCTGGTTGCTCCTCTTCCAGTCTAGCTCTCTGCTGTGGCTCGAGAGGGCAGTGGAGGATGGCCCAAGTGCTTGGGCCCCTGTACCCACATGGGAGATTGGGAAGAGGCTCCTGGCTCCTGATTGGCATGGCTGTGGCCACTGCAGCCATTTGGGGGGTAAACTATGGGATGGAAGACCTTTCAATAACTCTACCTGTCAAATAAATAAATAAAATCTTAAAAAAAAAAAATCTTTGACAGAAGATATTTTCCTTATATGCATTTAATGGTAAGAATTATCCTTTAGGCTTCTTTAGCAGCATTTTGAATATTTACTTGAAAGGCAGAGATCATCTAGGACTCCTGAGTGTGACAAGGACCCAAGTACTTCAGCCATCACCTGTTGCCCTCAGGGTGTGCATTAGCAGAAAGCTAAAAGAGGGAAGAGATGTGCAATTGCGGAGATCTTTCATTTAGGTTTTTTTTTCCCCCACAGTATCTTGGCTTTCCATGCCTGAAATATTCTCATGGGCTTTTCAGCCGGGTCTGCATGCCTTAAGGGCTGATTCTGATGCCAGAGTGCTGTTTAGGACATCTGCCATTCTATGGGTCTGCTGTGTATCTCACTTCCCATGTTGGATCGTTCTCTCCTTTTTTTATTCTATCAGCTAGTGTTTGCAGACACTATTCTTGTTTATGTGATCCCTTTGGTTCTTAGTCTATCATTATGATCAATTGTGAACAGAAATTGATCACTGGGACTAGTCATTATACAAGACTTCCATTATTGATAAGTATGATTCTCAAGGATGAGAGACCTTAATAAGCTCCTCAAGTTTGGTCAACAAAACAGAAAAAATTTATCATTACATATTCTTTCAGGCCATTGGCCATTTAGAGCCTTTGTTGAGCTCAAACATCAATTTTTGAGGATAGCAAATAAAACTGGGATAAAATTAAGCTATATGGCAAGGTAACTTCTGTAAATCCAGAATACCTCAAAGTTCACAAACACCTAAATATTCAATAGAGTATCTTCCCAAATGCTGGATTTAGGTTTTCATTGCAACATAAAAAGACCATCATCACTCAAGACTTAAATTCTATGCTTCACAGTAATGTCCTGCTCACAAATGTTTCTGAATCAGACTTCGACTCTAGATAAAAAATTTCTGCCTAAGTCAAGTACTTTTAAGTTTACAGAAACAAAAAGCTGAGTTTCTGTCCCAATAACTGTCCTGACTTCACATTCCCCAGTGTTAATGACACTTACATTCCAAAATGACTCAAGCCTTTATTTCCATATGGTTGTGTTTACTTGGCAGTATTATAATCCAGAATTAAGTTCCTGTGGTTCAGCCTTGGATGGGAGATATAATTCAGCACCTTCTGCCATAGGCAATATTTTTCCCTGAAAGATTCCCATAGGTTCACTCTTGTTCTTGTGAACACAGCATCTTAAGTTCTTTAAAGTACTCAAAAACATTAGCTGGGAAAGCATCAATCTGAGTCTTCCCTTTCTTTTTAGAACCAACCACAAACACAGAACTTTTAGGCTAACTCCCTTTCTTTCATAGTTGGAATTATCAAGTGTAGTGCTTTCTAACCCTCCTTGGGATAATCCTTTGAGACACTAATAAAACATAACCTCACCACCCTTGCCAGTGTGAGAGCCAGTGTCCTAAATGCCCAATGATCTTCACCTCAGTATTCACATACTTGTATTATTCCCTCCTACACTGCACCACGCTGGTATAATGGTTGATCTGGTATATGGCGAAAGTCAAGTCATCTAAGGCTAAGCTATACAAGAGCATGGCTTCTGTTTATTCTCTTGGACCACTGAGTGAAGCCAGATGGCAGTTGTCACTCAGGAAGTCCTATAGAAACATTCATAGCAAGGCAGAGAGTCCCAACAGCTATGTGAGCAAGCCATCTTTAAGTAGCTCCTCTAGTCCTTGTCAACACTTCAAGCAGATACAGTCCTGGCTGACAGCTTGACTGCAACCTTATGAGATTTCAAGCCAAAACCATCCAGCTAAGCTGTTCCTCATTTCTGCCTCAAAAACTGTGGGGTAATATGTTTGTTGTTTTAAGCTGCTAAATTTGAGAGTGATGAGCTCAGCAATGATAAGACACATTAGCAAAAAGATCATCCACTGTTTCTTAAATGGAATCAGCAAATTTGAGTTAATTTTCCTAAAGACATAATTTCAAATTCATATTTCATATTCAGGAAAATATTTAAGTTTCTTCAGTCAACTATAAACTTCTTCCTCAAATAAAAAAGAAAGATGTGAATGTTACCCACAGTTAAAATCAAAATGCAGTAGCAGGACAACTCTTTTTTTGGATCTTATTTTTTCTCTCATCAGGACTGAACTCCAGTTGATCTTAGGTAGTAGTTCTATCAAGTTCCAAAGGGTGTAAAATAGGGTAACTTGATTACAGCTGGACTACTTCAATGAGTTTTAAATTAGATATTAAAGAAGTGTGAAAGGAAATGAAACAGAAGAGCAATATACAACTACATATAGATCTTGACTGCAGAATTCAGCATAATTCAAGTTTTCCTTGGCATTCATAGACATCACAGATCACTACCAGAACATCACGTAAGTTTATTTCAGATGTAACAGCAATGTTAAAATTGACAAGTTTAATCTTTACTGCACCAAGTAAACTTAACCATTAAGTATTTTTTTTAAAGTTATCCCCTCCAAAAAACTGAGGGAGCTTTTCTTTTTCCACCACCACATATCAAAGTTTCCCAATAGTTCTCTTTTTGGAGGACTTTCAATTGATGAGTAACTGCCTTTGAGATACATTTCAGAACTTCTTTCCTCAAATAAAAACTAATCTGGACAAATTATATATTGCATAGATTTCTCTACAGATGCTTTTCTTTAGAACCCAAATGGAAATACCCTACAGTAAAATTTTAACTGTTTTGCTCACAGTAAGAACTATCTGACCTGAAAAATATGATGAATATACATTGTGATCTTCCAGTTAACACAAGTATTGTTTGACTTTAAAGATAGTTTTCACCATATATCAAATAATCAAATCAACATGGGACATTACATTAGTCTTTACTGATTCATAGGCATATGAACTAGACCTAGCTTCTACCTGTTCCACTTCCTCTTCCTCTATAAGTGGACAGAATACAAGTTTGATGTAGGACAATTAACCCTTTACAAACATTTACAATTTAGAATAAGTCACTGACAAGTGTGGAAAAAGAAATTCTATGATAGGGAACCTAAACACTCAATTCAAAATTTTTTTCTTCCTTAAATAACATGTACTTAATAATGAGGCAGCTATTCGGTTTTTCAATAACAACATTTAGGGATACATTCATAGGACTGATTAGACAGTCCAGGTGAAATGGTTATAGAAATAGAGGCAGTGTCATTTATATATCAAAATCTATTTTGATATCTGGAAGTTTACAAAAAAGCTGAATTCTTCAAACTAATTATGCCTTCTGTGTCTTAAGCACTCTTTTCTTGGCAAGACCAAGCTGAAACTTATCCATGAAGATAAAGGTGCTTAACTACTAAACTTTTCTTCTAACCTTAGATTTGGACTGTTTAAACGTTTAAGAAACTGATACCCTAAAAACCAGTATGGTCTTTTCTACATTTAACTATCTGGAGTTTAGAACCCTATAAACTCACTCATCAATTATCTTTCTTTTCTGTATTATTCTTGGCACTCAATTAAGTCTGGCAAAGTCTACTGTACTTTGTACTTTCACATTCTCAAACAAAAACTTAACATTATAAAGTGTACATAAGCACTTTGCATAATAATTGTCATTTAACATATCTGGAGATGAAACCTCATACCAGCATTTACAAAACAGGATAAGTATTATGAATCAATATTCCACTTAAGTCCAAGCCCTGTACACTGTTTTAAAGTTTAATGAGGGCATTTTTGGGGTCATCAGTACTGGCAATCTGTTCTAAATATTGGAGATGGGACTATGGGAGGAAAACATGAATATTTCAGATATCTCCTATCTCACAAAACTCAATCTGTCAAAGTCACTCACTAAGTGCCAGAAAACTATCTGGCATAAACCAGTCATATCAGTAGAAGAGGTCACAGTGATATCTGCATTATTAACACTTTGTACTTCTACTTTTCCAAGAATAGAAGCACTATGTTTCACAATTCCCCTTACCCAAAATTCTTCAACTCAAAATACATAGGCACAGAGTCTAAGCAAATCTGAGATGTTCTCCAACAGATAAGGTATATCACAGCTATGTTATTCTCAAAAATACTGTCTAGATATTCTTACCTGTATTATCAAATGATTGATGGTCACACTTTTAACAGCCTGCATTAGTCAACATTAAATGCATTTATTGTGCCACAAGTACATCTATGCTTCCTTTTTAGGTTATTTTTTAATATGTCCAAGAAGAAACATCTGCTTAAGGATTACTTAAGGGCATTGACCTATAAGGACATCAATTCCATTTTTAATACGAAACTATTACTGGATTTACTGAAGAAAAAGAAAAGGAGAAAAAACTTAAATCACAACAAACTTCTTTAGGTCAGTTAAAGGCCATATCTCTAGCTGGGATATTAAAGAAAAATTAATCTCACCAGCCCAACTCTCAAAGTTAATGCCACTAGTAACAATCAACAGCAGGAAAAAAAACCTGCTAACAAGCCCACTCATTAACAAAAAAGCAGTTTAATTCAAATACTTAAACCAAAGTATAACACTACCTACCCAAACTGCCCCATCCACCAACAAGAGAAGAAATAAATTGCTTTAGAAACCAAAATAAACTTAGTACTTCTAACAAGGATAACAATGGTTCAACTCCTGAGAGTGCTCAGAAGGAAGGACTAAAGGTGGAGTGAAGGCAATGTCAAGGGATTAATCCCCCAAATAGTCTTTAAAAATTCAAAGTACCACAAACACACTAAACTTGTCTATGAATTGGAGAACAAGATATTGCTGCTGCTTTTTGTCTTTTGAAATGAAAGGTTTTGTAGGCTCTGACCTTCAATGTGAAAGCAGGACATTAAAAAAAAAATCAGCTAAAAAATTTGAAATTATGACACCCAAATTTTTGGGACCATATATCTTAACTATGAAACTATACATATCTACCTTCTCTTTCCTTCAATCAAACCACCTCACAAAAAATAAGAGAACTAAAACAATCCAAACATGATTATTTTTGAAAGTCCTTGAAAGAATGAAACTTCTAGAAGAAAGGAAAGAAAGGGGGAGAAACAAGAACAAGGAAGGAAGAAAGCTTTAAAGGAAAGGGGGGGGGGGGAATCAATGGGCCTTTCTTTTATTTGGCGACAAGCAAGTGCAAGAAAGTTCATTTGTAATTTGTTCAGTTGTCTGTCTTTTGCACATCTGCATTCTGACCAGAAGGGACTTTGAGGTTTTTCTGTAGCACGTGAGCATCTGCTGGCTCTATCCTCTTATAGTAGTTCTTCTTTGTCTCAATAATCTCAAAGCCAAATTTCCTGTAGAAGTCAATTGCCGATTCATTGCTGATCTGCACATGCCTGAGGGATAGAATACCAGGAAAAAAAAATCAAAGTTCATCAGTTCTCCAGATAGTGTCACATTGTCTTTAGTTATCAGTATGCAACAAAGATTAGGCAAGTATTTCAGAAAAACTCTGGGTGACAATTTTACACTTTTAACTTAATCCCTACATTTGCAAGACAGATGGCTGAGATTAAGAGGCTCAATAATAGTGCTTATTCCTGCAGTCAACAAAGGTATGTAATATACCCTAGAAATCATGATTTTTTTTTTTACTGTAAAAAGAGAAAAGACAATAAAGATGATTCAAAGGCCTCCATATTAACACTTGCAAAAAAGAAAAAAAATCAGGGCCTCAAATGCCTAACTATACCCTCTTTCTGACTGATTATAAAAACATGCTATACTGTGAAAATAATCTGTGGTCTCTTTTTTTCAAAGATTTATTTTATTTACTTGAAAGACAGTTACAGAGAGAAAAGTCTTCCATCTGCTGGTTCACTCCCCCAGATGGCCGTGACGGCCAGAGCTGCACCGATCTGAAGCCAGGAGCCAGGAGCATCTTCCGGGTCTCCCATGGGGTGCAGGGCCCAAGCACCTGGACCATCCTCCACTGCTCTCCCAGGCCACAGCAGAGAGCTGGACTGGAAGCGGAGCAACCGGGACTAGAACCTGGTGCCCATATAGGATGCCAGCACCGCAGGTGGAGGATTAACCAAGTGAGCCACAGCATAGGCCCCATCTGTGGTCTCTTGAGATCCAAGTATAATTATAATCTGATTTTGATGAATAAATTCTACTACAAATATGCACATCACTAATAGCCTTGAAAAAAACATAGAAAGTACTAATAGTATATGGCATGAGAAAAGCAGTATTAATCATTTTGTACTATGCAATATGTGAGTCTTAATCCTGGTTTCATTCCTATGACTTTGGAACTCTTACCTGATTATCAAATAGCTAGCTATATCAAGTTTCTAATCTATTTTTAAAAGCAAACAAAACACATAAAACTTCATAACAGGGGCTGCTGCTGTGGCACAACACGTTAAAGCCCTGGCATGCAGCACCAGCATCCCATGTAGGCGTCAGTGAGTCTCGGCTGCTTCACTTCCAACCCAGCTCTTTGCTATGGCCTGGGAATGCAGTAGAAGATGGCCCAAGTCCTTGGGCCCCTGCACCTGCGTGGGAAACCTGGAAGAAGCTCCTGGCTCCTGATGGCCAGCTCCAGCTGTTGCGGCCATCTGGGGAGTGAACCAGAGCACAGAAGATCTCTCTTTATCTCTCTGCCTTTTCCTCTCTGTAACTGCCTTTCAAATAAATAAATAAATCTTACAAAAAAATTCATAACTATACTCAGCCCTCTATATGCACAAGGTCTGTACCCACAGACTTAACCAATCAAGGATGGAAAATATTCAAAAAGAAAGCACATCTGTACTGCTCATTATTTTCTAGTCAAAAAATGACAACTATCTACATAGCATTTACATCATATTAGGTATTCTAAGTAATGTAGGGATGATTTAAAATTACACAAGAGGATGTGCATTATGTCATATGCAAATACTACACTGTTTTAAGCATCCTCAGATTTTGGTATCTAAGGGTGGTCCTTGAACCAATCCCTGAGAGTACTGAGGCTCAACTAAACTGCCACAAATGTTTCCAAAGACAAAATGAAAGAAGTGATCCTCTTTTAAAGTTTATAGTAGAAATTTTTGCTGCTAATTTAAATACTTTATGTAAGAACATTAAATATTATTTTACTTACAGATAAATGTTGTCAAAAGTGCCATCTTTTTCACAGATGTTTAAGACGTGATTTAGCATTTTCGTCCCTATTAAGAAGAACAAGTTGCAAATAAGTAACTTCATAAGTCAACCTTTTAATTACAGGCATCTATTTGCCATTTTAATTACTTATTGTTTGCTAATAGAATTTATGAAGTATACACATCCTTATGTTTCCAAACTTTTGCTCTCTCTATATATAATACCTACATATGTTTAAAACTGTTATCAGGAGAGCAATCTTTTTATACAATCACTTCCAGGTACTCAAAAAATAGAAAAAAAAAAGTGATAAATCTATGAGGTGCTTCCAACTGAACTATATTAATAAACACCAGTTATTTTCACATTATTTTACAGAACTCAATAATACTTTCTCTGGTACCCCTAAGAGGAATAATAGACTTTAGTAAGGTATGTTAGCCAGGTATATTAACAATGTATTTATGTTTCTTTCAATAAGTAAAAAAAATTACAAATAATTTTACCTATTCCTAGCCTTCGGTAAGGTGCCAGACATCCTAGCGTCATGATGTAAAGCCTCTTCTGATTCTGTGAATGATCCACCCTACAGCATACTGCACCTACAGCAATATCATTGAAATAGGCTGCCACAGAAAATAAAGATATAAAGTTCAAAAGACAAAATAACACAGTACTTAATCTCCCCTTCTAAAGAACTAAAGTGTTGGTATCAGCATTAAATTCTATAAGTTAATCTATGAATATTAATGGCCTCAAAACACTTGTAAGTTTAAGCCTCCTGAAGAGCAAAGCACATAACCAAAATAATAAAGAACATTTAATATTTTAAAATTCAAATATTTCATCTTGATTTCTCTGAAATTTTCCTCAGAACTAGAACACACCTTTTTTTCACTTGTAAAATAAGGATATTAAGTTAGTTAATTCCTTCTACTCTAATACTTAAAAATAGGGTTCTAGAATACAAATGGAAATCATATACCAAGTTTTGCTAGCTCTCCAACCTCCAGCACGTCCTTGTAGAACTTGTCATTGTAGCTGACTGGAAAGATGACTTGGTTCAATCTCTTCAACTGTTTAATATTGTGTGGTGTCACATCTCCCAGCTCGATCCGGCTACTGGAACAAATTAAAATGTACTCAATAAAATATAATTAGCTCCGTTGTTAAGATGAAAATATTTTAAAAATGCATCCTAATTAACCATTTGTGAAAACTTTACAGGAGAAATGACTGAACAAGAATGCCAATCACTACTTTTATATAGTAAAAAAACAGATCTAATTGTCCACTGGTGAAGGACTAAAGAAAGCAGGCTATACCTACATTAATAAGAAGGATCTTTGGTTACATGACTGATAAATCTAATCTTCCCATAGTGAGTTTATATTCTGCTAATATTACCACTTGTAAGAAACTTTTGCCAGCCATTCAATCCAAACTCTACTCACAGCTTCCATGTAATTGTGTATACTAAGGAATAAATGTAGCCAATAACTACTTAAAAAGACAGAATACTACTCTACAATAAATGCCAAAAATTTCCCTGTAGTTCAAGGTTCAGAAAAACTTCAATACATTTACTACAGCATATTGAAAAGACTGAGGCTATCTAATATTGGCAAGGGTAGCAAATACTATTCTGATATGCTGCAGATGAGAATATAAAGAGAAGTAATAATATCCTTTGAGGACAATCTAGCATCATGTATTGAGAAACCTCAAGCACACCACACCAAAGCATTGTGGCATAGCAGGTAAAGCCACTGCCCGGGACACTGGCATCCCATATGGGTGCCAGTTCCTGTCCTGGCTGCTCCACTTTTTTTTTCTTTTAAAAAGATTTATTTGTTTTACTTGAAAGTCAGAGTTACAAAGAGAGAGGAGAGGCAGACAGCAGAGGGAGACAGGGTGGTCTTCCAACCGCTGGAAGCCAGGAGCTTCTTCAGGGTCTCCCATGAGGGTGCAGGGGCCCAAGGGCTTGGGCCATCCTCTACTGCTCTCCCAGGCCATAGCAGAGAGCTGGGTAGGAAGTGGAGCAGCCGGGACTCGATCCAGCACCCATATGGGATGCTGGCATTGCAGGCAGCGGCCTTACCTGCTATGCCACAGTACTGGCCCCCTGGCTGCTCCAGTTCCAATCCAGTTCCCTGCTAATGGCTTGGGAGAAGCAGTGGAAGATGGTCCAAGTGTTTTGGGTCCCTGCCCACATGAGAGACCTGAAAGAAGTTCCTGGCCATCTGGGGAATGAACCAGTGGATCTCTCTCTCTGTCTCTCCTCTGTAATTCCAACCAAGTAAATCTTACACACACACAAAAAACCTCTTTGTCTGAGTAACCTTTCTTTTAGAACTTTATTCCAAGAATATCGATTCAAGTATCTATAATCATGTACAGCCAATTCACTGAGAACCATGTTCTAGGAACCATCGGCAACAAAGAGGTGGTATTCAAGATTCACATTATCTATGGACATCCCTGCCCTTTTTCAGAACCAGAATCTCTGGACATTTCAATCTACACACTGAATAACATTCCAGTTTAAAAATTACCCATCAAGAACACAAGAAGCCACATGTAATCGAAACAACTGGTTTCATGGGAAAAGACATTAAAGCTAAAAAGTTTCAACAAAACTGTTTTCCCTTTAGAGATAAGGAATTTTAAATAACTCAAGTCAATTTCACTATTACTGTAATTTAAGGTTGATCAAATGTGATAAAGCTAAGAAAAATCCGCACAATTTTCCTCATATTACTTCCAGCTTTATCATTAACAGAGGTGTCTAAATATCTTATATGCCTTCCCAAACATCCTAACAGTAGGTGATAAAACAAAGAAAAAAAGAGCACACCAAATCAAATTTAAAAAATCATCATTAAAAAACTGGTGTAATGCCAACCAAGTATCCAGAAAATCATGTAGGTGTTACTCATTTCTCCTAGTTTGATAGTAGCAGCATTAGCCTAACAGTAGCAAAAACACAAATACACACCCTAATTAACATGAATGTACATCAAACTTCTATAATAGAAAGATTTTTAAAAAACTTTCATGTACAGAAGAAATAAAATGTAAGTGCCCACTCAAGTGGAATTGGCTAAAGGAAACATGTTACATCCCATCCATACACTTAGCACACAGAAAAATGCTGATACATTTTTTCATGGAGGTGAAAAACACATTCCAATAATACATAACAATTCACAGAAAAATGTTTGAAAGCGTATTCAAAAAAGTATGTCATAAAAATTAGGTAATTTTAAAAGCAGTATTCTTTGAAGTCCTAAAATTCAGATGAATCGGGGCCAGTGTTGTGGTACAGTGGGTGACTCAGCATCCCATGAGAGCACCTGTTGCTTCCAATCCAGTTCCCCACTAACATGTCTGGGAATGCAGCAAAAGATGGTCCAAGTACTTGGGCTCCTGCCACCCAGAAGAGAGATGTGGATGGAGTGTCAGGGTTCTACCTTCAGCTTGGCTCAACCCTGGCTGTTACAGCCTTTTGGGGAGTGAGCTAGCAGATGGAAGAGCTGTGTATGTGTGTACATGCGTGTGTGTGTTCAAATAAAATGAAAAAAGTAAAAAATTTTTAAAAAACACACTAGTTTCTATTATGGTGGACAAAGCAAACATAAATAGAGAAATCACCAGGGAATAGCCAGCTTAATCTCTTCCTAATTAAAAAAAGTATTGACTTTTTAAAAAAGTCAGAAATGACTTAGGAACTAAATTTATTTCAAAATGTCTGTTAAATTTAACATTATCAGCAAAATTCAGCTTTAAATATAGCTTAAACTCCCATTAACATGATATGTCTGATTGAAATGGAATACTTCAGTAATCCCGATCACGTAGTTCTACATTATTTTAAGATGTGGATATTCTAAATATATCATAGCAATATCACCAACTTGTAAATTTAGCCAAGAACATGTAGTATCAAAAGCTTAAGCAATAAAGGACATAGAAATGTCAAGAAAATGAGATCATCTGAATGTAAAAACTCAACAGCTTTTAGAAGTTAAAACAACTTCCAAATTAAAAGTCTAAAAAGGCCCCTGCCATTATGTAGACGACCCAGAATGAGTTCCAGGCTCCTGGCTCCAGCCTGGCCAGCCTTGGCTATTGTGGTCATTTGGGGAGTGAACAGCAGATGGAGGATTGATTGCCACCCCGCTGCCTCTGTCACTCAGCTTGTCAAATAAATAAATAAATCTAAAAAAATATTCTGTCAATCTGAAATTTTCCAGAGTTCTCATGAAAATAGTAACATCAGTTCTGTTTCAATAAATAGGGAGAGGGAGAAGGAAAGGGGAGGGGGAGAGAGAGGACGACATCTCCTATTTGCACAGGTTCACTATCCCAAAGCTTGCAACAGCTAGGGTTGAGTCAGGCTGAAGCCAGAAACCAGGGACCCATTCTAGGTCTCCCAAGTAGGTGGCCAAGACTCAAGTACTTGAGCCAAGACCTACTGCCTTCCTTGGTATGCATTAGCAGGAAGCTGGAATCTGGATCAGAGCTGGGACTGGAACACAGGCACTCTGATATGGGATGCAGGCTTCCTAGAAGGCCCCTTAACAGCCAGTCCAAATGCCCAATTGCCCTCCCCTATTGCCAAACGCTTTTAAGGTAAGGATGATCATTTAACAAAACAAAACAAAAACTACTTACATACTAATGTACCTTAAATGTGATTGGAAGGAATATTAATGTTAAATAGATAAAAATTAGATAGTAGAGGGGATGTACCTAGACTGTTTACATGAAAAAAATTTCCCTTTTATAACACATCATTTTGAGAGTTCTTCCTTGAACATACAAGGGTTGATAAAAAGTAAAGAAAATGGAATTTAAAAGATAAGTTTATTCTGGCACAAAAAATGTTAAAATCTATGCATAGTTTTTTTTTTTTTTTTCATAGTACATATTTTCCACAAACGTTCTGAAGACCTCTCATATACAAGGTTGAGTACAAGTGTGGTTTCAGGTAGCCACTAGGGCTTTTGGAACATATCCCTGTGGGATATGGGGAAACTATTGTAATAAACTTCCTACTCTGTATGTGTCAATTTCTCAATCTGACAAATGTGGTAAGGGAAATAGCACCTACAGATGGGCACAGAGAAGTGGAATGGCTCACTGCAAAAAATATGCTATTTGATCAGGGAGAATTTTACTTAACATGTTACTTGACTGCTGGCCTGAAAGTTAAATCAGCCATGAGGTCACATCTATTTGATCCAGTTTTTCTTTCTCCTTTCTTGATTTTTAAATTAAGTTGGCTGCTACAAAAAGTTCACAGAAACTGTACATCATGAAACAAAAATTTCTTACCTTTCAAAAATTTTTGCACCAAAATCTATCTTCCAATTCTATTTCCCATAAACTTTCTGAAGTATCTTTGTATCAAAACAAGACTTTACATAAGGGCTAAATTTGTAGTTTCTCCTGCTTTACTCAATTACCTTATCTACTTGGTCCCTGTTGGCACTGGACTTTACAACCACAAAACTTTACAACCTAACCACAGAAAATTAAAGACAGCAGTTATTAAAGGAATTATTCTCTTAACTGAAGAAAATTTGTAGATATGTTATTTTTAAAAATTTTTAAAGTCTTTTAACAGTTAACTTAGTTCCTAAGTCATTTCTGACTTTTTTAAAAAGTCAATACTTTTTTTAATTAGGAAGAGATTAAGCTATTCCCTGGTGATTTCTCTATTTATGTTTGCTTTGTCCACCATAATAGAAACTAGTGTTTTTTTTTTAAATTTTTTACTTTTTTCATTTTATTTGAACACACACACGCATGTACACACATACACAGCTCTTCCATCTGCTAGCTCACTCCCCAAAAGGCTGTAACAGCCAGGGTTGAGCCAAGCTGAAGGTAGAACCCTGACACTCCCATAGTTTTCAGACTACAGATCTAACAGTTGGACAGGCTGTAATTACAAATATGAAATAGCAATTGCAAACAGGTCCACAGACATTTGTATAAGTCCTTAGATGTGGAAATGCAACTACTTGCCTTCCTCTTTATAGAGCCCATCAGCTATTCATCTGTGTCAGCAGAAGATTAGTCTGTCATACAGTCAAATCTCTATATATAATCTTTGGGATCAGAATGTGAAATAGGAAACATTTATCTTAGGAAACAAGCAGAATGATAAACAAAATAATGCATGCTGGGGTGGGTGCTTTCTCACAGGTTAAGCTGTTTCCTGGAATGCCAGCCTCCCCTATCAGTGTGTTGGTTCAAGTCCTGGCTGCTCCTCTTCAGATCCAGCTTCCAGTTAATGCACCTGGGAAACAGCAGATAATGGCCCAAGTACTTGGGTCCCTGCTACCCATGTGGGAGACTCACATGGAGTTCTAGGATCCTAGCTTCAGCCTGGCCCAGCCCCAGCTGTTGAAGATATTTGAGGAGTGAACCACTAGATGAAACAGCTCTATCTGCTTGCCTCTCTGTAACTCTTTCAAATAAACATGCAAATGAATAAATCTTTACAAAAAGAATTCCAAGTTTTAGCACAGCAACATCAATAATAAGCGTCATCAGAATGGGCATTTAGCCTAGCAGGATACCCATGTCCCAGATCAGAATGCCTAGGTTAGATTTCTAGTATAGGCTCCATTAAATAGGTTCCTGCCACCCACACAGGATTGTGTTCCCAGCTTCTGATTCTGGACTTGGCCCAGTCCTGGTATATGGAACACTTAGGGAACAGCAGATGTCACCTGTCTCTCAAAAAATAAAACAAAAGCATTGCCTTGATCCATTTTCTACTGCTGCTATAATAAACTAGGTGGGAAATTATAAATAATAGAAACTGCCTCTTGGTTCTTGGGGATGGAAGTCATAGAATGAGAGGAGGGAAAATTGCTTGAGGGTCTTCATGTATCATAATGTGGCAGAAAGTATCACATAGTAAGAGATGATAAAGGAAATAAAACTTCCATCTTCTATAACAAACCATTCCAATAAAAAAGGCCTTAACTGATTAATCACCTTTTAAAGGGCTCACCTTTAATTTATTTTAGGGAGGGAGAGAATTTGGATCCACTGGTTCACTTCCTAAATACAATTGGGCTGTGCTGAAGACAGAAGCCTCAAATTCCATCCAGGTATTCAACATGGTTGTCAAGGATCCAAGTACTTGAGCCATCACCTGCTGCCTCCCAGGGTGTGCATTAGAGGAAGTCGCAATAGGAAGAAGAGCATGAACTCAAACTCAGGCAGTTTGATATGGGATGTGGGCTTTTTTTTTACTATGGCTACAATGGCCAGAGGTGGGCCACACTGAAGACAGGAGCTTTAACTGGGTCTTCCATGTGGGTACAGAGGCCCAACCACTTGGGCCATTCTCTGCTGCTTTCCCAGGTGCATCAGAAGGGAGCTGGATCAAACTGGAACAGCTGGGAATTGAACTGGTACCCACAGGGAATGCCAGCATTGCAGGCAGCTGCTTAACCCACTATGCCACTGCACTGGTGCCAGGATATGGGCTTCCTAACCTATGGATCAGACGCCCACTGCAGGCCCCACCTTTCAACACTATTACAATGGCTTTTAAATTTCTTTTTTTAATTTTTTTTTTTTTTTTGACAGGCAGAGTTAGAGAGAGAGACAGAGAGAAAGGTCTTCCTTTTTCCGTTGGTTCACCCCCCAAATGGCTGCCATGCCGGCGCACTGCGCAGATCCAAAGCCAGGAGCCAGGTGCCTCCTCCCGGTCTCCTATGTGGGTGCAGGGACCCAAGCACCTGGGCCATTCTCCACTGCCCTCCTGAGCCACAGCAGAGAGCTGGACTGGAAGAGGAGCAACCGGAACAGAATCCAGCTCCCCAACTGGGGCTAGAACCCAGGGTGCTAGTGCCGCAGGTTAGCCTAGTGAGCTGCGGTGCCAGCCAATGGCTTTTAAATTTCAACATGAGTTTTGGAGAAGACATTCAAACCACAGCAAGTACTCAAATGCTTTCAGCTATTAAGGTTAATTATATCTGTAACTGTAAAAACAAATTGTATAGCAATATTCTAAAGAGCCACAAGATGGGGATATATTCTACAAAAGTGCATCTTTCTCTTAGAAAGTGTAACTTTGGAAATTATAAAGCACACAGTGAAAAATCAAGTATACAGGAAGTTTAGACTGCTTATGCTTTCAATGGTTGTGATGCACCATGGTGCAAAATTTTAACTGCCTGGTCACTTTTTGTGCAGTGTGTCTGATTTGAAAGAGATCTTAGAAACCACTGGGTCTATTCCCCCTGCATTTTACAGATGTGCCTGTAGTCATACAGTTATTAATAAAGGCAGAATCAGGCCCAACTCTATTAATTCACCTTTACAGTGTGAGATCAGCCACACTATGTTCCCTTAAAGGAGTATTGTTTACTATAAGGTTATTTTCAGAGAGGGAAACATACATAACTGATCTACAGGGAAACATTTACAGTACATTTGCATTTGCATAAAACTAAGTATCACTGATTAAGGATCAAAGTAAGCCCAGTAAAGAATTCATCAAAGCACAGCTTAAATACTAACTGCTCATGAGGTTTTAACCAGTCTGTCACCTCACTAAGATTTCTACCTCATATGGACTGTATTACATTTCTGCACTGATCTAAGCATTTACTTTTAGATCTTCAAATATTTCAAGGAATTACTACATTAAGTTTCAGTAAATCCAAGAATTCCTAGATCCTAAATTTTAGAGCAGTACTACTGACATTTGGGGCTGGATAATTATTTGGGAGAGGGGGATTTTCCTGTGTATTCTAAGATGTTTAGCAGCATCCTTAGCTTCTACACACTAGGCACCATACTACCTGGCTATAACAACTAAAAACATCTGTAGAGTGGGAAGTCCTGGGAGCGGTCTGCCATCCAATTGAGAAGCACTGTTCTAGAGGCTTAGCAGGCATCCCAAAACAGTGATGAAGTGAACCAGACCCCAAACTGCAAGGCTACAATCAGAAGTATAAAAATCTAAGCAAGTATTTGGTTACCAATACTAATACACACATGGATACAATCTACTCTCATTTAAGGCTATAATCTAAAAAGAACCATTCTTCTTTCAAAAAATTTTCCCATTGCTATTTACACATGCAACCCAGCTATGGCTTTTCCTTTATCACCTAAATGTTAATGTCTTAGTTTCCAAATCTGATTCTAAACACACATCTGCTTACTGGTGATCTCCATAAGAATCTCCACTTCAACACATCCAAAACTGATCTCATCATTTCCATGAGAAATTAAGATATCTGTCTTTTTTTAAACTTTTATTTAATAAATATAAATTTCCAAAGTACAGCTTATGGATTACAATGGTATTCTGTCTTTATGAGCAGACCCATCATTCATCCAATACAGAAAATTTTTTTATTTATTTATGTTAAAAGTCAGAGCTAGAGAGGGAGAAGCAGATATTCCACCCTAAAAGAGCTATTGTTAAGACTAAATGAGAATCTTGCAAACCCTGAAGACAGCAGGTGATGCTCAAGTATTTGGGTCTCTGCCACCCATGAGTTCCTGCCTCCTGGTTTGACCTGGCCCAATCATAACTATTGTGGAGATCTGGGGAGTGGACCAGCAGATGAAGACTTCTCTTTGTTTCTGTCTTTCAGAAAAATAACAACAAATGATAATCTATTGCTTGGTCCAGTAGGCATATTAAAAGGTAGCTATAAAAAAAGAATGCCATGAAGGGGAACAGTAGGAGCACATAAAGGCACAAGAGTAAATTGAAGAGAACAGTTTAAAAGAAAACAATTCAAATATGCTTCCAAGATTTTCTTTTTTGGTATCACTTATGTTAGTATTACTGCAGGTATTTGGCCTAGTACGTAAGATCACATATTGGAGTACCTGGGTTCAATACCGACCTCCAGCTCCTGTCAATGCAGACTCTGGGATACAGTGGTAATGGCTTAAGTAACTGGGTTCCTGCCACCTACATGGGAGGCCTGGATGGATTCCCAGCTCAGGGTTTTGGCCTCAGTCTAGCCCTGTCAGCTATGGCATCTGGGGAGTAAACTGGCAATGGGTGCTCTCTAGACCATTTCTTTCTATCTAGCAAATAAACTAAAGAAGAAATATTAGCATTTATATAGACCAGAAATGGCAGAATGTGACATGTACACCGCAACAGTCACAGTAGGTAACAATAGCACCCTAATTCACTGTGATAATAGTACCTAATAATTCACGGAAGCTGTCAACAAGTTAGATGTAGCACATGAATTAGAATCTCTGGGCATCCCAGTTTGGGTTCAATCCACTCTCTTTCACAATAAAGAAACCAAGGTCCAAAGAAACTTATTAGTAACACTACTATTAGGCTATCATTTGTGGCACAATGAACTAAATAAAACTTGGTTGCTTTTAATCCAATGCTTTTTTTCATTGCTGTATGCTTCCTTTACAACAATAAATACTAAATCATATAAATTAGAAGGGAACAAATACAAATATAGCTTTTTTAAATTTTTTGCCAGGCAGCGTTAGACAGTGAGAGAGAGAGAGAGGTCTTCCTTTCTGTTGGTTCACTATCCCAATGGCCGCACAGCTCGCACTGTGCCAATCCGAAGCCAGGAGCCGGGTGCTCCTCCTGGTCTCCCATGCGGGTCCAGGGACCCAAGCACTTGGGCCATCCTCCACTGCCATCCCGGGCCACAGCAGAGAGCTGGACTGGAAGAGGAGCAACCAGAACAGAATCCGGCACCCCAACCGTGACTAGAACCTGGGGTGCTGGCATCACAGGCAGAGGATTAACCAAGTGAGCCACAGTGCTCTCCCAAATATAGCTTTAAATATATCTTAATTTTCTGGAAACAGAAATGTTTAAAATGCTAAGTACCAAACACCCAATTAAAAACCAGGTATGTTATACAACAGGTAAGTTACAAGGACATACAAATGACCAACAAAACTGGAAAATGTCCATCTTCACAAAGCAAAAAACAAAAAAAGGTAGATATGCCATCTATCTCCTCATCAGCTAGTAAAGCTAAAGCTTTATGTGAATATGTACTCAAAACCAACTTGAAAGGAAACTTAGTTTTTTAAAAAATTTCTTAATTTATATTTATTTATTTGAGAGGCATAAAACCAGAGCCAAGTATTCCATCTGCTAATTCAATCCTCAAATGTCCACAGTGGCCAGGGCTGGGCCAGGAGCTGGGAATTCAATCCTTGTCTCCCCTAAGTTGGCAGGGACCCAACTACTTGAGCCATCACCTGTGGCCTTACACAGTGCGCATTCATAGGATTCAGGAATTGGGCACAGATACAGGATGTGGGTGTCTCAACCCAGGATCTTAACTACTAGACCAATAACTACTGAGTGTTATTTTTTTATCATTATACACATGTTCAATGTATGTGGCACATCTAACACAAAGGAAGTGCATTCCAACCATGGTTGAAATGAAAGTATCTTCCTAATTGAAAATGAGTCTTCATGTGAATGGAATGGGAGAGGGAGCGGAAGATGGGAGGGTTGCGGGTGGGAGGGAAGTTATGGGGGGGGGGGGGAAGCCACTGTAATCCAAAAGCTGTACTTTGGAAATTTGTATTTATTAAATAAAAGTTAAAAAAAAAAGAAAGTTAATATCTTCCTCCATTTTCTTAAGGTTTTTAAAATATCCCTCTCCTTCCCACTCCACTCCTAGGGAGGAAAGGTATTCTCACACACTGCTGACAATTTAAATTACTACTGTCTTGTTAGAGGTCAGGCAGCAATAAATGAAAGAACTTTTTATCTACAAAACAAGATTTTCCCTTCAGAGCAGCTTCAGCAATGACAGAGACAGAATGCAGATTGTACTAGTTCAGGAAAGGCAAATAAACACTTCCAATTATTTCTTCCTCTTCTCAGCAAGCAAAGTGACTGGATTATAATGCTTTAATCAACAACCAAAGTCACCCAGAATCCTTTACCACAGCCATAAACAAGTCTGTTCCACCCATAAGCTGAAACATTTAGATCTACCATTTGAGAACCAGAAACTAAACAAAGAGATAATGTTTTACACAACTTTGGTTTTTTTTAAAGGTCTAGCACAGCATTATCAAATACAATTGAAATCCTATATGCAATTTAAAATTTTCTAAAGTCTACATTAACAAGATAAAAAAACTAGGAGACATCACAGAACACTGTCCAACAGAAATGTAACTTCAGTCACATATGTAATTTTAAATTTTCTAGTATCAACATTAATAATTCAAAAAGAAAACAGGGCCGGCGCTGTGGCTCACTAGGCTAATCCTCCACCTTGCGGCGCCGGCACACCAGGTTCTAGTCCCGGTCAGGGCACTGGATTCTGTCCCAGTTGCTCCTCTTCCAGGCCAGCTCTCTGCTGTGGCCAGGGAGTGCAGGAGGATGGCCCAAGTGCTTGGGCCCTGCACCCCATGGGAGACCAGGATAAGTACCTGGCTCCTGCCATTGGATCAGCGCGGTGCGCTGGTCGCAGCGTGCTGGTCGCAGCGCGCTGGCCGCGGCGGCCATTGGAGGGTGAACCAACGGCAAAGGAAGACCTTTCTCTCTGTTTCTCTGTCCACTCTGCCTGTCAAAACAAACAAACAAACAAACAAAAAAAAACAGGAGAGGCCGGCGCTATGGCTCTATAGGCTAATCCTCCACCTGCGGCGCCGGCACCCCAGGTTCTAGTCCCGGTCGGGGTGCCGGATTCTGTCCCGGTTGCTCCTCTTCCTAGTCCACTCTCTGCTGTGGCCCGGGAGTGCAGTGGAGGATGGCCCAACTGCTTGGGCCCTGCACCTGCATGGGAGACCAGGAGGAGCACCTGGCTCCTGGCTTCGGATCAGCACCGTGTGCCTGCCGCAGCGGCTATTAGAGGGTCAACCAACGGTAAATGAAGACCTTTCTCTCTCTCTCTCACTGTCCACTCTGCCTGTCAAAAATAAATAAATAAATAAATAAAAACAAACAAACAAACAAAAACCCCCAAAAAACCCAAAAAAACAAAAACAAACAAAAAAACCCCAGGAGAAATCACTTCAACATGTAATCAAAATAAAACATATTAAGAATATTACGGATATTTTATATCATTTTAAAAATCCAGTTTACCGTACAGCACACCATCAACTGTGATGCTCATGTTCCTCAAAAATATTTGATTTGAAAATTGTACAGTAGATGTTGATATCTAAGATGTTTCAAATATACTTAAAAGTTTTCCAGTAACTTCAGTCACAAAAAGCACATCTCAAGGTCTTCAACAGCAAACTGTAACTAGTCACTACTGTACTGGACAGGATTAACATCTTGCCTGTAAGTTAAGCACTGAATACATTTAAATGTATGACAAAAGATGAGAAATAAAAATAAAACAGGTATGGGTGACAGCACTATTTATAATTTTGGAAAGATATTTCTATTGGTTACTATTTATATTCTACTGGTTACTGTAGGCTGTGTTTTTGTAAAAAAAAAAAAAGATGGACAATCATCTGACTAATTAAGAAAGCATATTTCTTCTTCAAATGCTGCAAAGCTGGAAGTCATAGCTAATACCTGGAAGAAAATATTGTAAGTCAAATAATTTCCAAAACAGAGGCAACAGCAAAGTAAAATTTAATAATTTAGACAAATGACAAAAGTAGTCCCATTTTCCCTCTCTACTAATCACATGTACAGTAATATTCAATAGTAGTCAGGATGTTCAAAATAATGTAAATGGAATATATCTTGATACAATAGATGAGCACTTAGCCTACTGGATAACCTTCTTTAAAGATCCTTCCCAACTCAGAAATTCTTTTTTTTTCAGTAGTAAAAGAAAGTGGGCAAGGCTCTGTCTTCGTGAAATATTGGCAAAGAGACTTCGGTTGCCACCAGATAAGGCAGGAGAAAGTATGGAAGAAGGCTAGACATGGAGTATTCCTAAGGGTGAGGGTGTTCAGGACTTAGGCTGCTCTCATACTCTCCTGGCTAACTCTGTCAAATGTTAACAGAGGCGGCTCCTCAGAGGTTCAGATGTGTTCACAGTATAGTAGTAATAGTAATAGTAAAAGCATGCTAGCCAAGTCTAATGAAGAGAGTAAACCTGATAGACTACACAGGCAACTCAGGAAAGAATTGAGAGCCATTTTTAAACATTGCTTTTGAGAAGCAGAGAGGGGGAGAAAGACAAAGAGAGCACTTCTCAAGTGCCTTCAACAGCCAAGATGCAGAGCTAGGTCAAAGCCAAAATTTGGGAACTCTATGCAGGTGCCTCATATGGGCAGCCAAGGACCCAATTACTTGAGCAACCACCTGCTCACTCCATCTCAGGGTACACAGGGCCTGACACTTAAGCACTCCTATATGGAATGAGGATGTCCTAGGCAACATCTTCAAGGCTAGGCTAAACACCCACCCTACCATATAGACCTTAAATGATCATTGTGATGTTCTGACTGTTCAGGTGGGAAGGAGGCTGATAAACATAGTACTTCCTTCTCCATGATATAGGTTTGCAGTGCATATGACATATGAATTCCTGAATTTCATGGAGAATATTAGCAGGTATTACTTTGTGAAAAATTAGGTTTGGTGGGGATGAACTAGTAAAAACATCTTGAATTAAAGTATATATTGAGAAATTATGTTCAAGAGGTATCATAATAATTTTTATTGGAAATAAA
This sequence comes from Oryctolagus cuniculus, assembly GCF_051225735.1. Taxonomy (NCBI): domain Eukaryota; kingdom Metazoa; phylum Chordata; class Mammalia; order Lagomorpha; family Leporidae; genus Oryctolagus; species Oryctolagus cuniculus. Next base: position 69,682,580 of record NC_142870.1, read on the forward strand.
ATCATTCACACCAGACTGAGGGAATTATGTTGGCTTTACATGGTAGGTAGAAATATTTATTTCCTTTTTCATGTTGTGAAATTCAAAAGAACATTCTGCTTTACTTTGATATTAACTGTTCTCAATATTAAGTTTTCAAAGGCAGCCATAACACCTACCACAAATCTGGGTAGCTTAAACACTGATTTATCAGAAATTCCTTCTCCTGAGATGTCTTTTCTTTTTTGGCCCAACCCAGAAACTCCTGAATCCCCTGTGTTCAGAGCTTTACCTAGAGTTGTCAACAATTTTGAGAAATCACAGCACTAATGGTAGCACACCGTGAGCCACCAATATATATACCTGTATAGGTAAGACATACTTTCTAAATTAAACAATGATTCTATTAATTAATAGATGGAAACATCTGAGCTTCTTATGCTTTATGGTATAGCTGTACCTGATGATGACATAGTGAAAGATTTTACAAGTTCCATTCATTTTTCCTTTATATTAGAACATTACATTGTTTTAAAAAATTATAATGCAAGAAGGCTATATGTTAAATGAATTTAGCTCAACATAGCAAAGGGGACACCACACAGTATTTGTTAAAATTCAGTATCTTAGTGAACAAATCACAAATTATTAGTTTCACAGAAACCAGGCCTACAAAAATTGTCAAATGCCACTTTGGCCTACCTGGCTCTTTTCTTTGGTTTTGCTGACAAAAACCAGCTAAACTGCCTTTTTAACACACATAAACAAACTCCTATTCGTAATAAAAAAAACATGAAAGACAAGATATTTCTAGACTCCTTTGCTCTCCTTGGAGGTTAATCATTATTCTGAGTTCTTCCATGGTTCTGTCTCTCACTGCATAATCTTTTATCTTAATTTTCTATTCTAGTAACATCTGGTCAAAATAGCATCTTTCAATGATTCAATTAGTAAAATACACTGTCCTGTATTTCTACCATTGCTATACCTGCTTTCCCATCTTCGGTCACATGCATTCACATCTCATTAAAGACATTTTTATCAGGACAAATCTGCACTTCTTCACTATGAAGGATAAATGGATTTTACTATTACATTGTCACCTTAGTTGCGCTGTCTATGGCACACCTGGTTGAATATCACCTTTCTTAGGAAGAACAGCAGATAGGAATAATCAGCTTATCATCCACAAATTCAAGCTACAATTTTGCTGGTTCTCAGGAATAAGCAACCTCAGTACATAGGAGGCAGCATTTCTTAATACACAAACTTCATACAAACACACATATAAACACACCCTGTAGTTAGTAAACAGCAATGTATCTACTACAGAGGAAAGGAAAAACACATGCCAATACAATGGAATGTCCTATTGCTACTACTAATAAAAATTCCAGTAGCAAAAATATGAAGAAAATAGTTTCTGATTTCATGTATTTCTATTTAACTTACTGTTCAGCTAGCTAAAATACAATAAAACACTTAGCAAATAAAATTTCATAACAAATACACATAACTGAAGATGGCGCTGTGGCCTAGTGGGTAAAGCCACCACCCGCAGCACCCGCCATCCCAGAGGCTCCACTTCCGATCCAGCTCACTGCTAATGCAACTGGGAAAGCAATAGAAGATGGCCAAGTGCTTTGGCCTCCGTACCCATGTGTGAGACCTGGAAGAAGCTCCTAGCTCCTGGTTCAGACTGGCCCAGCTCTGGCTGTTGTGGCCATTTGGGGAGCGAACCAGTGGATGGAAGATCTCTCTCTCTCCAACTCTACCTTTCAAATAAGCAAACAAATCTTAAAAAAAAAAAAAAACAACTTAATCACAATCAGTTTCACTTTCACAGGCTTTTCCAAATGGAGTCGGGACACTGGCCACATTACAAACCGGTGATACAAGTTTAGGAACTCAAGGACCTTAGCAACTTTTAAACAATTTAGTACATCCTGCCTGCCTTCATTTTTCAGTGCCTTGGACACAGACTTAGAAGCAAAAAAAAAAATTTTTTTTTGAAGTCAACCTTACAGTTCATATTGAAGGTTAGACTATTCTTAAGAAATCATCTTTTAGTTCACAATGAAGGGGTCGACCACTGAGGAGCAGCAGGTTAAACCGCCATCCTCAGTGCCAGCATCCCACTTGGGAACCGTTTCTGGTTCGAGTCCCAGATGCTCCATTTACGATCCTGCTCCATACTAATGCGCCTGGGAAAGCAGCAGAAAATGGCCCAAGTCCTTGGGCCCCTGCACCCACTTGGGAGACAGCTCCTGGCTTCAGCTTAGTACAGCCCAGGCGGCCGTGGCCATCTGGGTAGTGAACTAGTAGATGGATGGAGTATCTCTCTCTCTCTCTCTTTTCTGACTTTCAAATAGGTAAATAAATAAATCTTTAAAAAGAAAGTTCATGGCCGGCGCCACAGCTCACTTGGCTAATCCTCTGCCTGCGGCTCCGGCACCCTGGGTTCTAGTCCCGGTTGGGGCGCCGGATTCTGTCCCGGCTGCTCCTCTTCCTGTACAGCTCTCTGCTGTGGCCCAGGAAGGCAGTGGGGGATGGCCCAAGTGCTTGAGCCCTGCACTCGCATGGGAGACCAGGAGGAAGCACCTGGCTCCTGGCTTCGGATTGGCACAGTGCGCCGGCTGTGGCGGCCATGGGGGGGGGGGGGGATGAACCAACAGAAAGGAAGACCGTTGTCTCTCTCTGTCTCACTGTCTAACTCTGCTTGTCAAAAATAAAAAATAAAAAGAAAGTTCACAGTAAAAAACACATTGTAGGCTCCTAATCCTAAATGATAGGAACTACATGTAAGGACTCTTCATGTATAGTTGCTTTACAATCATTTATCAGTACTGACTCATTAACTCTAACAGTCCCCACGAACTCTAGCCAGTTATTCATTTCTAAGAATCTGCCCATATCAGGTTATGCACAAATATCCATTTTAAATAAAAAGACAATAGCTTCCTGAGTATCTGCACTCAAAGTAAATTGTGAATAATATCTATTCGGTTCCAAGTCTAGCCAAGGTAGTACCTATGAGAAAGAACATTGCATCCCATGAAGACTGAGCTAGATCAAAGATTTTGGATCTAAACATCCAGAATAATTTCTTAGGACCCTCCTTTAAATCCACAGCACAGTTCAAAATTAAAAACTCCTCAACTTTATCATTTTAACAGAACAACAAACATGTATTGAGTGTCTCTGGTAAAGAAAATACACTAAGAGACATCATCCATACTCACGTTCAGTCCAGTAAAAACCAAACAAAAAAACTCTGAAAACATGTTGGATCATATGTAAAGTAGTGCAACTCCCTAGATCAAGATTCAAGGAGTATATAATTCCCATACTCAATTAATTTTTATTGGAACTCTTTAGAACTTGATATGAAATAATTAATGTAGGTACTGTGAATTTGCTTCCTAAACTTTATTTAAAGCAAAACCACAGTAAAGTAACTTGTTACAGATCCAGTATCAAATTAAACTTTCTTGGAATTTCTCTTGAGACTTCCAACGGAGATACACAGATAATATTTAGACCTGTTTTACGCAGTACCGAGTACACATTTCATCCTCACGGGAGCCGCTGAGTAGTCTAAAGACTTCACTAATTTACAGCGTAGCTACAATTCTTCAACTGACTTATGTTAATAGAAAAAAACCTCAGGCATTTCAGAGATTTAACATTTACAAGCTTCCATTTCTCTCTCTAAGGACTGTAGGGCAAAGCTCCAAAACGGCTGATTTAGGTAATGCAATTTAGGCTAACACAATGCTGTATTACTAAAACTGTAATAATACATAAAGTAATGGTAAATAGACATTTTATCCTAATGGGAATAGTCGTACCTAAACAATCCTTAATTTTATCCGAGAGGGAAACCGTGATCACCTAAGGAAAGCATTGTGGTAACCCACGACCCCCCTCACACTACTCAGGGGCAAACGGTGAACCACTGAAGCAACAGCTCCACCTACTGATGCACAAGACTTCCTTAAACGTTTTGGCATCCCGAGTCTACAGGGCTCGCGCGCTCTCCCCCTCCTCCACTCGCTGACCCAACCCAAATCCAGTTGAGTCACTAGCTCTTAATACTCATCCCCAGGCTCTTCATTCCCGACCCTTCTCCCTCCAGAAGATTCTGCAGAAATCCCACGTGTGAACAAAATGGGAAGGTTGTCAAAAACGGCGGCCGCAGCGCCGAGCCTGCGCCTGGAGGACAAGCAGCCCCTTTCCACCTGAAGTGGCGGGCCGCGGCTGGCTCAGCCGTGCGCTCCCCGGCAGGAGGCCCCAGGCCTCACAGTGGCCTCCGGGCCCTGCCGCTGGCCTCCGCTCAGCACACAGTCGTCCTTGGGGCGCCGAAATCCTGCGTTCCCGGGGTCTCGCCTCCCTTCGTCCTTTAGTCTAACAGCCCGCGCCGAGCCGCCGCCCCCTCTGGGAGCGGAGCAAACAGAAAAAGCCTAAAAGCCTCCGACCGCGCAGTCTTCGCCCTGGACTCCCCTCCTCCGCGGCTCTCCCATTACACGGGCCCGGCTGGGCCCCAGCCGGCTGTCCTTCCTCACCCTTTCATCTTCCCCGCCTGCTGAGGCCGTCGTTACCGCCGCTATCAACGCCGTCGTCGTCGCCGCCCAGAGCCCTCAGCGCTCTCAGCTCGGGCCACTCAACCTCCCGAGCCGGCCTCCTCGCTCCGGGCAGGGAGCGGAGCGTGGGACTGAGACCGCGACAGCCGAGCACGGCCCTGTGCCTCCGGAGGGGGTGGGAGGGGTCTCCCGCCGCCGCTAGGGTGCCTGCGCTGCCCCACACGTGCACCCGCGAACTCGGCTCCCGCTGCCGCCGCCGCCAGCCAGCCCCGCCGCCCCGCTGTGACCTTTCACCCCGCCCCCTCTGCGCGCCGGCGCGTCCGCCGCCCAGCGCGCAGCCGCACTACTCGCCTCTGCGCACCCTTCCCCCTCCTCTCCAAGACCTCCATCTTCCCAACTGGGCTGCGCCTTCGGGCGTCACGCTGCTGCTCCTCCTACCCGTTACGACAGCAGCTGTGGGGCTTGCCTGGTAGGCCCGGGCGGCGAAATCCGGATTTTTCCACCCCTCCCTCGTCGCTCCCAAATCAGCAAGTTCAGTCTTTCCCGACCCTGTTCTTTCTAGTTGATGGTCACCAGCTAGACCGCCAAACGCTTTTGTCTAATAGGGTTTTGTAAAGCCGGTTCCTGTAAGTGTAAACAAGTGTGGAAAGCTCAAGTCAATGAGGTGCTTTAGAAACAAACGTAGCTAACAATCGGCCGGATAACTCGCTACCCCAGGCACACCGTTTTGAGATCACGTGACTAGCCTAAGCCTTACGGCCTGGGACTTTACCGGCAGGCGCCAGTGGCTCGGAACTCCATCGCCATTTCCGGTCCGTGGAGCTGGGCGTGAACGTCACTTCCTTAGCAATGCACTTTAACCCTTGCCATCCGCACTTTTCTCCATTGCACTCTGCAACCTAATCGTGGTGAAAACTTAGGCTTAGTTTTTGTTTTGATCGCTAGAAAAATGCGTATTCAAGCGATCCGTAAAAAACGCAAACCCCCGAAATGCAGCGCGCCGGGTTGGGGGCGGCGGGGCGGAGCTCGAGGTCACGTGAATGGTTAGGCCCGCCCCTCCCCCGCAGCTGAAGACTTCCCCTCCCGCAGTGACAGAGCCTCTGGGTCGGTGATCCGTATTGCTTGTGCACCTCGCGCCCCAGCAGGTGAGCGGCGACCGGTAACTGGAGACTGGTGGGGACAGCCCAGGGGGTGGCAGGAGGGAGAAGGGGGAGTGTGAACAGCGGCCTCCGTTGCCCGGCTCATCCTTCCCGCTGTCACTCTGCGCCGGCAGGGAGCTTATTTCTCCATGTCTCCTGACCCCTGTCCTCCCATCCCTCCTACCGTGGTCGCCCCTACTACCTGGAGGTTGAGGTGTCCACTTTTTCCTTGTTTGGGAGTGAATGCGGTCATTATCGTACCCTCTTCGGAATCTTTGGGGCTCCGTGTAGTAGAATTGGTTCATCCATTCCTTCGGGGGAGGGGGGTTTGCACTGCCACCGGGTCCCCATTCCCCAAAGCTCATTCCTCGGTCAAGGCCCTCGTCCGGGGCTGGGGAGCTGGAACGGTGGAAAAACCCTGGAGGCAGAGGCGTCTCCTGCGAGACAGGCTTGGGAGGGAATGTCACTGATGTGGCCCTCGCTGCGGAGTCACGCGAAAGCTTCCCTCTGAATGTGCTTCCTCAGTAATTCTAAGGATCTTTATCTGACATCCTCGCAAGAGAGATTCTGTAGGTGTTCCTAGGCTTCGGGTGGGCCTAGAAGGGTGAACGAGGAAGGTCGAAGGCCTAACTATCTCCAAAACAGGGAGTGTTGGGACTGCGACATTCTCGATTGAATGGGGAGGCGTTGAAAGATGGTGTTGCAGCGTCGTGGTCCGCGGGAGGCTCAGGCTAGCTTATGGAAAAGTGCCTACGTTTCCCTGCAAGGGAAACGGAACGGGCTGGAAATAAAAGTAAACCAGATTTATTTGACTGTAAACTTAAAGGTAAGAAGACTAAGTCTAGATATTGTTGACTTCATGTTTTCTGCTTCTGTCAACCTTTTTTTTTTTCCTGTTCCTCCCTAAAATCCTACTTAATTGCCACTCCCAATCGATGCCTGGACTAGCTTTGTGGTATATGTGTGTTAAGTAGTGCTTTTCTCTCTCCTTAGCTTTCTCCATTTGTAAAACTCCAAATGACCTCTTATTTTGATGAATAATATTTTGTGGACATACAGAAATTGTTTTGCCTAGGATTTTGCCCAACCTATTTTGCATGTAATGTGGTAGACAGTGTATTGACCCCAAACAGAATGCTTTAGGGAAGAATGTTTTTCAGTTTTGGGTTAAAGTATTTTATTTGTACTACCAACTCAGAAAGCTCCTTGTTTCTTTTAAATGGAAAGGTGTTGTAAAAATGACAGACTTGATTTTTTTAAAATTTTCAATTAGAATGAAAAATTCATATTCTCAGCTAAAATGTTGCAGTTTTCTAACCAGTGAAATTGAAGAATCCATTAGAAAGACAGCTGAGAAATGAGGAAGATGGAATCGTCTTTGGTGGATGTGACTGACTTAATTTTATTTTTTCTGTATCTTCCAAATTCTTTTCAATAAACTGTTATGAAGTTTACCGTAGAAAAACTGGCCTTTTGGTGCTCCTTATTGGAAAAACACAATCTTGAAGATCTTGCTGTCTTCAAGTATTGAAGAAGATTACTGAGGGTGGGTGTTTGGCACAGAGATTAAGCTCTCTCTCCCTCTCTCTCTGCCTTTCTAATAAGCACAGATTTAAAAACAAAAACAACCACAAGAAACAGAAGAGGAAAAAGCAACAGTTTTAGCATGTTGTACTTATATGTTGTTCATACTGGTCAATAACAGTTATCTATTGAAATGTTTATTAGGCATGCCTTCTACAGATGCAAATACAATTTTATTAATGAGTTTTTTTTCCAGAGTGAGGTTTCCTGATCTCTAGAGGAGAGAAGGGGGGTGGGGAAGTGTTGCTTCATTGCCCAGGTGACCTTCTACCAAATAGCTCCTTGAGCACTGTGGTAGTCCAAACCAGTCCTGTCTGGGTGAAACCAAAACGGGAGAGAGAAAAACCAGCTACAAAGCATTGAGTCCTAGCGGGGTGAAATGTCAGTATTGAAGAGGTTGAATGAGTTTGCAGTTTTACTTCACAATTTCTCCAACTTTAGGGAACTTATGAAAGCAGTAATGGAGATCACTGAGGAAATCTGACAGATGAGCAGCAGGAATTGGTGACTACATTGCTTCTGAGACTGAATGGGGAAAAGAGCTTTAACATACACAATGAAAACCTGCGCATGCGCACACACACACACACACAGAGGTCTTGAAGCCTGGAAGACATTTCTTAGAGTAGCTTTATCTGTCTATGAGTGTTATATGTTAAAATCCTAACATTTATGTAGAACATTGTGCTGTAGTCCACCACTCAGGAGCACATAGGGCTTTTGTGTTAGCGGCCTTCCTGTGAGGGCTTGTTTTCACCGCCTTTACAGATGATCTCCACCACTGAGAATGCTTTCTTCCCCCCGGGCAAAGGTAGCCACTCAGTTCTGTCAACTATTGCATAGTAATTTCTGTTCTCTTTTCACTTCCAGCACGTTGCAGTCTGTGGCCTTATTTTCAGTTAACCATAAAGATCTTAGGGGTTCAAGTGCAGTGTCTTTCCTGTGTGTCTTGAACACCAGAATGCTGAAGTTCCTGATAGGTACTTACTAAATTGTTTAAATGAGTGTTGGACAATTAGACAAGGAGATGAAACCATTTTACCTGTTGCAGTTCCTTGTACCTTCTAAGGTTGTGCAGTCAACATAAGCTTGCAAATGCCACTTGTTAATGATAACCTTCCAATGTATAGTCAATGGAATAAACATAAACCTGAAATGAACATTGTTAATACAGTGACCAACTTATTTTCACTTCATATATGTGTATTTAATAACAGATATGGTTACCGTTCAAATATGGGAAGGAAGGAAAGAGGATTGAGTTGTGCTCAGTGAAAAAAGTGATTGTGTATGGGCTACAAGTGGTATAATGCTATATTAGAAGTCAGAGGATCTTCATTCAGCTCAGCCACTTTAGTTCCATACCCTTTAAGCAAAGCTGGTCATAGGAGATTACAGGTTTGATGCTTAGGAACCCTTCTCTCGCAGATGTTGTGAAGTTGAGTAAGATAACCTTGATAATAATCTATGAGACAGTATTCTAAGAACTAAGTGGTATGTGACTGTAAAGTAATATAGTACAGACTTTACAGGAATTTCTTAGTTTTAGAGAACTGGGTTCAACTTCTGACCCTGTCACTTATGAACTATGGGACGTTGGACACTTATATCAGTTAAGTTCCTTTATGCTTTACTCTTTCAAATAAGTGAGTTTAAATTTGATTACAGTCTTACAGTATTTAATACTTACTTTTGTAAATTTTTTATTATTAACTTTACTGACATTTATTTTGATTTTCTGTACTGAGTTTCTAAAGGAGACCTTACACGTTCCACAGAATTGACTAATACCCCCTTCTTGACCAACAGCACTAGAGTATAGGGAAGGGAATAGAATTTTTTTTTTTTTTTTTTTTTGAGAGAGAGGACACAGAAAGTTCCCATCTGCTGGTTCACTTTCCAAATGCCCACAGTGGCTCTGGCTGGTCTGGGACTGAAGCAGAAATCCAGGATTGTAATCCAGGTCTCCCATATGGATGGAGGTAACACACTGAACAGAGCCATCACCTAGCCTCCTAGGGTCTACATTGGCAGGGAGGTGGAATTGGAAACCAGAGCTGAGAACTGAACCCAGGTACTCCAATATGCGATGCAAGGAGCAGAATATGAAATGAGGCTATTAACAAACAAAAAAAGGGCAAGAAAAAGGTACTTACAGCAAAGTTCTAAAGCAGAATTATTGATAGGAGCTGAGAAATACCGACATAAAGTCCATTGATTTGGCAACCACAGTCACTTAGTATTTTCTGCATACAGTAAACATTTTCCAAAGCTTGTGATCATTCGTTTGTAGGATGCATTTAAGGAAGCAGTTCTTCTGTGATTTATAGAAATATATTGTAATTGCACAGACTGTAGAACAGGGTCTTTTGTTAATCATTACATTTAAAAATTTTAAGTATTTTTTTTTAAGATTTTGTTTTAATTTATTTGAAAGACAGAGTTACAAAGAGAGGTAGAGACAGAGAGAGAGCTCTTCCGTCCTCCCCAAATGGCCACAATGGCCGGAACTGCGCCAATCTGAAGCCAGGACCCAGGAGCTTCTTCCGGGTCTCCCATGTGGGTGCATGGGCCCAAGGACTTGGGCCATCTTCTGCTTTCCCAGGCCATAACAGAGAGCTGGATCAGAAGAGGAGCAGCTGGGACTAGAACCGGTGCCCATATGGGATGCCGGCGCTTCAGGCCAGGGCTTTAATCTGCTGTGCCACAGTGCCAGCCCCTAGACTTAGGTTTCTATAAGTGCATTTTCTTTTATATGTAGTACTTATACATTATATATGCACATTATGTGAATACTTGATTATAAGATATATGCATGTCTGTATGTAAAGACATCTGAAATGGATGTTTATCTTCATAGTAACATCTTTATTTTTACCTGAAACTAGCCATTAACTGAAATTATTGGTACTATGGATAAAATCATCTAATTATTTACATGTAGATTCCTCTTTCTATTTATTTTTTTGTGGTTAATTCTACTTAATAAGTTTCACAACTGTGGTTAACCAATTTCTAAAAATGGGAGGCTGGTGTTGTGATGCAGCAGGTTAGGCCCCTTGTGATGCCAGTATCCCATATCAACAATCTGGATTCAAGTCCTCGTTGCTCTGTTTCCAATCCAGCTTGATTTTAATGTGCCTGGGAACCCAGTGGATGATAGCCCAAGTATTTGGGCCCCTGCAACCCATGTGGGAGACCCAGATGGAGTTCCTGATTCCTTTTTTTGGCCTGGCCTGGCACTTGCTGTTGCTGACATTTCGGAACATACTCTCTCTTTCTGTCTCTCCCTATTTCTGTTTCAAATAAATAAATAAATTTTTAAAATACATTAAAAATTGACATTTTTAGATTTGAATTTTAGAAACACTTTAATTCTTATATAATATTTTTATCATAATTTATCATTGTTATAACTTAATTGCAATAAAATTTTGATTCTTAATGCTGTTGGTAGAATCAGCTGTTCTTTTGATGATAAACTTTTTTTTAAGAAATTATACCAGTGCTGGTGCTGTGGTACAGTAGGTTAATCTTTCACCTGTGCCACCAGCATCCCATATGGGTGCTGGTTCTGGTCCCTGCTGCTCCTCTTCCCATCCAGCTCTCTGTTAATGGCCAGGGACAGAAGTGGAAGATGGCCCAAGTGCTTGGGCCCTTGCACCCATGTTGGAAGCCCAGAGGAGGTTCCTGGCTCCTGGCTTCAGATCAGCCTCAGCTCCAGTCGTTGTGGCCATTTGGGGAGTGAACCAACAGATGGAAGACCTCTCTCTCTGTAACTCTACCTCTCAAATAAATAAATAAAATCCTTGTGTGTTTTTTTTAATTATACCTACAACATGCCATATTTTCTTTCATGAAAAATGATGTTTATATTTCATTGAAAATGAAATGAGTGGTGTGTGATATGATGCAGAGGAACTCCAGATGTGCTTGATTAGTGAAAAGCAATTGGACTCTTAAGTTTTATTTCAGTTGTTTCCTATCTTAATTTTTTTAAGAAAACTTATTTTATGATGCAATAGAGGAGATTAATTAAATTGGAAAATACCTGAAGAAAGAGGATATGTGCAGTAGTGATTACATATGTAAAAAGTTGGAAGAAAATGCAGCAAAATAACTATTTCTAGATTAAGAAAAAAACATTTAAAATTGTTATTAAACAGTCTGTACATGGGAATTTCTGTAATCTGTAAAAATTTAAATTTGATATGGAAAATTAAGACATTAAGTATTTCTTTCCTTTTTATTGGATATCTAAGTGAAAATATTTTGACTTATTTGTATAAAGAACTTATAATTGAATTTGTTAGATTTAGATATATTTTAGGTTTAGTTATGTAAGTGTACCAGAATAATAAAAAAGCAGAAGTAAATAATATTATATTTGAAAATTTAGTACATAACAAAATGATAATTAATTGAAGGAAAAGACATATATATATATATATAATTGATTGAATTAATACATCTAGAAGATGATAAAATTGAGCCAGTACATGATTTCAGGTGGAGTAAGGTTTAAATGTAAATAGTAAAATATTTAAAACAATTATCTAATTTTAAAAAAAGTAGTCTGCTGGTTTACCCTAATGCCCACCACATTCGGGACTGAATGAGGCTGAAGCTGGGAGCCAGGAACTCAGTGCAGGTCTCTCTCATGGGTATCAGGGACTAGAGAACTTGAGCCATCACCTCTGTCTCCCAGGGTGCAGAAGAACTGAAGCTGGAGTTGGAAGTGGGGCTGGGGCTCCAACTCAGGCACTCTGTTATGGAATGTGGACATCCCAAGAGTTCACATTTGTAAGAACTCTTAGAAATTAAGAAAAAGTCCACCCAATAGAAACATGAATAAAGTATGTGACCATATAAGTTCACAGAAGAGAAATCTCAACATTCAGCAAACATGAAAAGATTTGTAACCTTACTAGTAATTGATGTAGTAACAATGAAATATTACTTCATTGATTAACAAAAATTATAAGTCTGTAGCAAAATGTGCAGGAAAGGATTTTCTCAAAATGTTAGAAGAGATGGGAGTTGTTTCAGATTTCATTATTCTTAAACAGGCAGTCTGTCCATATTGAATATATGTACATTCTCAGCCGGCGCCGCGGCTCACTAGGCTAATCCTCCACCTTGCGGCGCTGGCACACCGGGTTCTAGTCCTTGTCGGGGCGCCGGATTCTGTCCCGGTTGCCCCTCTTCCAGGCCAGCTCTCTGCTGTGGCCAGGGAGTGCAGTGGAGGATGGCCAAGTCCTTGGGCCCTGCACCCCATGGGAGACCAGGATAAGTACTTGGCTCCTGCCATCAGATCAGCGCTGCGCCGGCCGCAGCGCGCCAGCCGCGGCAGCCATTGGAGGGTGAACCAACGGCAAAGGAAGACCTTTCTCTCTGTCTCTCTCTCTCACTGTCCACTCTGCCTGTTAAAAAAAAATGTACATTCTCTATCAGTGGTGCTCCAAGGAGTCTTTTTGTTAGCAATAAAGACACCAGTAAATAAGTAGGTGTGTAAATGAATGTTGATTGCAACAGTGTTTGTAGTGGCAAAAACCAAGGACAAAGGGACTGTCTGTTAATGTGGGTATTATATAAATTGTGCAAGGCGTATTAAGGAATGCTATGAAGTCATTAAATGGTAGGAGTTACCAGGGACTTGGAAGGATTTCCATCATGTGTCTTAAGTGAGAAAGACAAGGTACAGAGAAATGTAAATAATGAGATCCTATGTGTATAAAACCAGTTGAAAAACATGAATTTTATATATGCTTATACAGTTGTCAACGTGATAGGGAGGAAACAAGCAGGAAAGGAAAGGAAGAAAAGAGACAAAGCGGCAGAGTATTGACATTAACATTCACATAAGCAAGTGGTGTTTCTGCTTGCCTGTGTGGGTGATGAATCACAGGAAAGGATGGCCATCCAAATGTCTAGTCATTTCTTAAGGTGGATAGATTGACATTCCAGATTATTTTTGCTTGCTTACATATGCTTTTCTACACTACACATTTTTATTTTTATAATGAAGGTGTAGTGTTTCTATAGTTAGAGAAAAATAAAAGCATTTACTTTGAAAAAGAAATAAAATGAAGACTGGGTAGGGAAAAGAAAGAATTTACAAAAGGGAAAAAACATTATTTAAAATGGCTAGAAATGATTAGCTATTTTTCTGTCTTAGGCATCTAAGAGGAAATTCTCCTAATCCACATTTGTGATAACTCTTGGGCGTCCAATAAGAAATTATCATTATAAATGTACCAGAAAATGATAGGCATTACCAGATAGGATTACAATTTACATTTTATATTTGATATAGAAATTAAATGCTCCAGAAATGCTTTCTGCTTTGGAGCTATTTAGAGCATGTTGTAGAAGTATCTGTCATCTGACTTAATCATGTGACAGAATCATAAGAGTTCACATCTGGATTTGGTGGGTAAAAAAATTATAGGATTAACATTCTGTAGGAAAACTTCAAAGAAGAATTTCTGTAAAGAAGCAAAATCAAAAGCATTTGGAATTACTTAATGCATGAATTCAGTCCTTTTAGAGAATTTTGCAGTACTGGCACTGAACTGTGGGACTAGTCTGGTTCTTGTGCCTCCTAGCAGTGTGACTTTGGGGGAGTTACTCTTTACTTTCTGTATTGCATTTTTCTGAGCTTTAAGGAAAAGTAATACTAAGTTGTGAAAGTTAAATTAGTGGTATAAGAACAATGGTTAGAATAACAGCTGGTACATATGAACAATGTGAACATCATTACTTGCTCAGTTAATTAGATATATTATAGTTTTATTACTTGGCTCAGTTTTAGCATTCAATGAATCTTTCAACAGTATTTCTAATGAAGTAGATAATACATGCACAAGTAAAGCAAGCAAGTATTTATGTAGGTATATTTTCTCTCTTTCCCCTCCCATCTCTCTATCTCCCTCTCCCCCCATTTTTATTTTTCTCCATGTATTTATCCACAAGTAGTAACATCTTGTGGACCTTACAGTTTTTCACTTAACAGTATTACCTGGAAGATTTTTCCACATTGATAGTTAAAGCTGTCTCATTCTTTTTTTTTTTTTTTTTTCATTTAAAGATTTATTTATTTCCTATTTGAATGACAGAGTGACAGAGAGAGATAGAAAAAGAGATCTTTCGTCCACTGGTTCATTCCCCCAAAACCAGGAGCCAGGAGCTCCATCAGCGTATCCCTTGTGAGTGTCAGGGGCTCAAGTACTTGAGCCATAATCCACTGCTTCCCAGGCACATTGGCAGGGAGCTGGATTGGAAGACGAATAGCTGGCATTCCATATGGGATGTGGATGTCCCACATGTCTGCTTAACCCATTGCATCACAGCACCTGCTCCTGTGCACTTTGCTTAATACCTTAGCTGTATTGTCCCATGGAAACCTCACAACAATCTTATGAGATGGATACTATTCTTACCTCTATTTAATACATGAGGAATATTTGGCATAGGGTTATTAAATAGCAACAATATCACACACACAGCTCATAAGTGGTAAAACTCAAGATTTTAAAAAAATCATTACTTTTAATTGAAACAAGAGTCTGTTTGTAGAGATAAATGTCAGAACCACTTAAGCACACTGCCTTCCATACTACCTTGTTCTTTAGTCTCCATTTTAATAGACATCCCAATCTTTTGCATAAGAAACTAAGAAATGGCTATAGTGAATAATTTGTTAATAGGACATTTTGTATACATACAGGAAATTCCTAGAAATGGAGCAGCTGGATCAGAGGACAGGTGCATTTGGAAGTTTGGAAGTCTAGTAGGTATTTACAAATGGATCTTCAATTTAGGGAGGCACAGAAAGCCAACTTTGTCCTTTTTTTTAAAGATTTATTTTATTTGAAACACAGAGTTACAAAGAGAGGTAGAGCATGAGAGCGAGAGAGAGAGGGAGGTCTTCCACCCGCTGGTTTACTCCCCAGATGACCGCAGCGGCCAGCACTGATCCAAAGCACTGAGCTGATCCAAAGCCAGGAGCCAGGAGCTTCTTCCAGGTCTCCCATGTGGGTGCAGGGGCCCAAGGACTTGGGACATTTTCTACTGCTTTCCCAGGCTATAGCAGAGAGCTGGACTCCAACTGACACCCATATGGGATGCTGGAAGTGAAGTGAAGCAGCTGGGACTCAAAATGACGCCCATATGGGATGCCGGCACTTCAGGCTGGGGCTTTAACTGGCTGTGCCACAGCGCCGACCAACTCTGTCATTAATAATTAGCTGAAATCTGCCATTTTCGAAGACTGAATAGATGAATGGCTTTAACATTCCCAATATCCCTCAACTGTAGTGATCTACCATAATGTGATTGATGGGAATTAGTGTAACAATGTTAGTTTTAAGAATGAGGCACTTAAGGTGAATGTTTGGCCTGGTGGTTAAGACACTGCTTGGGACACCCATATAATGTATTGGAGTACCTGAGTTGGAGTCCTGGATCTGCTTCCAATTCCTGCTTCCTACTAATGCACACCCTGTGAGGCAGCAGGTTGTAGTTCAAGTAGCTGGGTGCCTGCCACTTGTGAGAGAGCTAGATGGAATTCCTGACTTCCAGTTTAAACTTCCCATCAGGACCATCTTGTGGGAATCTGAATGTGAATCAGCAAGTAGGAAATCCTTTTCTGTCTCTCTTTCTCTCTTCCTCTCAAATAAATAAAATTCTTAATTTTCTTAAGGTACAGGACATGCTTTAGAACTCTTGTTACTCTCAAATAACAGTATTCTAGGTGTAACTTGAAATGTTCCTCATGTGATTTATACATTGGAATTCTATTAATTGAAGTTTGAATTATATTACTAGAAGAGTAACATGTCATAATTGTTCCGTGTGAAAGTTGCTGATTTTATGTGCCAAAACAATTATGTAAGAGCTTTCAAATAGTTATAAGTAGGGAATCAGATTGTCAATCAATCAATACGAACATTAGGAGTGTGGTAGCTAAGTATAGGGATAACTGTATTATGAAAAATAAGTTTTCAGTAACCCACGAGTCCTGGTTTTGGTGGTGCAAAATCAGACAGTGAGGGGTTTATTATTTTTAGTATAACACACTTCAGTGTCTTCTATTTCATTTGTTCAAGAAGGGAAATGGTGTCTGTTACTGTGAATCTAAGAAGCAGGCTAACAGACCCCAAACTATTTAAAGTGAAGCAAAGCAGGCACTTAAAACACAGACTGTGCTTGCTTGGATGGCAGCCTACTTGCAGTGCTTGAATGTGGCTTTCTAGTGTCTGCTGTGTCAGTATGTTGTGAATATGATTTCATCCACCAAAAGATGTTTCTGTGAGGATGGAGGGGGTTGGGGAAGTAGCTGTAAATAGAGATAAAGTAGGCTGTCAATAACAATTCTTGGCTATAAACTAATTGTACCTTAGAGCAGTATGAGACAACAGAAAATAATTCCCTCTATGTCCATCCTCCAAAGGAACCATTAAACTGTAGCAACTTTGATATCCAAAACGCTAGAACTGAGCCTAAGTCTTATGGCACAAAAGTTCATTCAAGATAGGGTTTAGAATTTTCCTATATCTTCACCCAAGTTATTCTAATCTGATAGATCCTTAAGTCTTGTTCCAAAAATAGAGCTGAGTTAGTATTTCAGAACACACCTGATTTCTGTATTTCGGAGCTGTAGGTTGTGGAAATTCCCAGGATTTGCTAAGCTCGATGACTAAAGGGTCCCCCTACAGTCCTATTCATAGTCACATACATTCTTTTAAAATAGACTAAAATGAGTTTGGTTAAGGATTAATCTGTATCTCCTGTGGTGGTCCCAAAATTAGGGCTGTATTACCACGTCCTCAGAGACCATGTAGTTTTTCTTGTAACAACTCTTATTAGTTGTAAATAGTTTATTAGAAGTAAAAGCAAAAGTGATTTTGTATTCTGTGTAAGCATTATGTCCTTCCAGTAGTCATACTGTTAGTGCTTTGTGCCTTTTTTTTTTTTTAAGATTTATTTGAAAGTCAGAGTTATAGAGAGAGAAGGAGTTGCAGAGAGAGTTCTTCCATCTGCTGATTTGCTCCCCAGTTCGTCACAATGGCCGGAGCTGCGCCAATCTGAAACCAGGAGCTAGGAGCTTCCTCCTGGCCCCCCATGGAGGTGCAGGGGCCCAAGGACTTGGGCCATCTTCCACTGCTTTCCCAGGCCATAGCAGAGAGATGGATTGGAAGTGGAGCAGCTGGGACAGAATCCGGCCAGGACTAGAACCCGGGGTGCCGGCACTGCAGGCGGAGGATTAGCCAGGTGAGCCGCGGCGCCGGCCTGGAACCTTAGCTTTTAATGTATTTCCTCCCCCTTGTACCAAAAGTCATGTCATCTAAGACTGAGGTACTAAGAAGAACTATTTTTGAAAGAATGAAGTTACTTGGGATAGCACATTAACCTGTCACAGTTTGGAATGAGCCTTATTAAAGGAGAAAAGAGTGAGCCTCCTGTGGTGTTTGTCACTGCAGTGTTCCGCAGTGCCTGTCGGGGAGAATGATGACTCATAAACTCAGATGGTTGCCTATTCTACCCTCTGGATTTTTCTTCTACAGCACGGGAGGGTGTTTTTTTTAAAAAAGTCTTTCACGAATATGAGGATTTGGGGACCTAGCTTGTGTCTAAAGGGATCTTAGTTGTAAGTTGGTTTTGCATTTTATCCTTAAACTAGATAGGAGTCACACAGCGAAATGTAAATTTTATGTTATCACTGAGTTGATTTTATGCATGCAGCCATGTATACCATACAATTTTGATGAAAGCATGCAGCCTGTATTTTTTTTTAATAATTGACAACCGCAAGAATCATTGAACAACGTTATTAAGTACCCTATAAAACTGTTCTGTGTAGCATTAATTCATATGGTTTGGCCCTTATCTCATGGAAATTTAAGATAAAAATAACTTTCAGTGTAATCTAACTTGCTATGTAATTAGCTTATTAAAAGTCATATTTCAGGAGGTTATCTTTTTAACATTTTTAAAAGCCTGCCACTATTCACATGGGCATAGGTATTTTAAGATGAAGCAGAAGATTTTAATGGAATATTTTTATTTTGACTATTGTCGTAGATAATGATGAGCTACTAACAAATCAGTATGTTGTATGACCAAGCTTATCAACTGCTCTGCGCTTAACCCTTCTTGGTTATCAAGTAACCAATCATAAGGTATCTACTTGGTGAGTGCTTTTTCTTTTATTTATGGGAAGGAAGCATCATCACATTCTTCTTAAAAAATCTGCAGTATGAGATAGAATAGAATGCAGAACTTCTTAAGATTTAAGGGAATATGCAACAGTCTGCAAAGAAATTGTCCTGCTTCTGGTATACCTGTCCTGTTCCTTGCCCAAATTGGTAGAGAGACTCTGTTCACTTACGTGTTGGTTGTGTTTCTGTAATTGAGTGCTTCACTGAAAAGCTTAGAAAGTACACTAGGAGCCCTTGTATCAGTGCTGTGGGAATTAAAGATTTTGATGCTTTAAGATAGCCTGTTACCTTGGACCAATCCTGGAAATTTCTTGCAGCATCTTCTTAAGAGGTTAAAAACTGAAACTCCTGCACCCAGAAAAACAGTTTCCAACTCTGTCAGAAAACAGTGCTTTAAAAATTAAATAGACTTAGTGTTGGCATCCCATGTGGGCGATGATTTGAGTCCCGACTGCTCCACTTCCAATCCAGCTCTCTGCTGATGTGCCTGAGAAGGCAGAGGAAGATGGCCCAAGTCCTTGAACCCCTCTCCCGACATGGGAGACCCAGAGGAGGAGGCTCCTGGCTCCTGGCTTCAAATCATCTCAGCTCTTTCTGTTGTGGCCATTTGGGGAATGGACCAACAGATGGAAGATCTCTCTCTCTGCCTCTGCCTCTGCCTCTCTGTGTCTCTGCCTTTCAAACAAATAAATAAATCTTTTTTTTAAATAAAGAAATTAAATAGACTCTTATGTCTATAACTACTCCTGATGGGCTCTTCCCTTGAGGAGCAAATTCCTTCTAGGAACAAAGACTTTGGTTGTTTGGTTGTTTGCATTGGCCTGAGCATTGCTTTGCGATTAGCATTTAAATATATTAAAACATCAAGAGTGGACAAATGTACTTGGAATTTTACACTTTGAAGTGTTTTCATAGTTGTCTTATTCTGAAATGTGTGGTAAAAGCTGGTTTTGGAATATACAAGTATTTGTAACCACTTTAAAAAAATTTATTTATTTGAAAAGCAGAGTTAGGTAGGGAGGGGGGGACAGATGAGAGATCTTCCATCTGTTGGTTCACTCACCACATGGCTGCAATGGCCAGAACTGAGCCAGGCTGGAATACAAGTCTGGACCTTCACCCAGGTTTCCTCTGTGGTTTCAGGGGCCAAAGCAGTTGGTCCATCTTCTACTTTCCCAGGCTCATTACCAGGGAGCTGGATAAGAAGCAGAGCAGACAGGACTCAAAATGGCGCTCATACGGGATGCTGGTGTTGCAGGTGGTGGCTTAGCTGTCTGTGCCTTAAAGTCAGCCACTCACTCCTTTGCATATAACAGTGGAATAAAGAAAACTAAATTACTCATTGTTACATTTTTCTCTTCTTAACACTGGCTTTTTAAAAAGCAGAAAAGGGCAGCCATTTGGCATGGTGGGGAAGATGCTATTTGGCATGCCCACATCCCCTTTCAGAAGGTCTGGCCTTAAGTCTTATCTTTGCTGTGATTCCAGCTTCCTGCTAATGCACACAGCAGTAGGCAGCAGGTGGTGGCTTAATTATTTGGGTTCCTGCCACCCACATGGAAGACCCATACTGAGTTTAGGGCTCGTGGTTTTGCTGTGACCCAGCCCCAACATTTTTTTTTTTTTTTGATTCTTTTTTTTATTATTAGAAAGGCAGAGTTGGAGAGAGGGAGGGAGAGAGAAAGAGGGAGAGAGAGAGAGAGAGAGAGAGAGAGAGAGAGAGAGATCTTCTACACACGGGTTTACTCCCTAAATGGCCACAATGGCCAGTGCTGGGCCACTTCAAAGCCAGGAGCCAGGAGCTTCTTCCAGGCTTCCCATGTGAATGCATAGCCCAAGGACTTGGGCCATCCTCAACTGCTTTCCCAGGTGCATTAGCAGGAAACTAGATCGGAAGTGGAGCAGCCAGGTCTCAAACCAGTGCCCACATGGGATGCTGGTGTCAGAGGCAGAGGCTAAACCTGCTACACCACAACATAGGTTCCCTGGCACCAACTGTTGTTTATGTGTAGGGAGTGAAGCAATGGGTGGAAGATATATCTCACTGTCTCTCTTTGAAACAAAGATAAAAGTAAATAAATAAAATTAAGAAAAAGAAAGATAAAGTTATAATTTAAAAAGCAAAATTGGGGGCCACTGTTGTGGTGTAGTGGGTAGGGCTCCCTCCTGTGATGCCAGCATCCCATATTGGTGCTGATTATTCTCCCAGCTTCTCTGTTTCCAGTCCAGCTCCCTGCTAATGCACCTCAGAAAGCAGCAGAAGATGGCCCAAGGGTTTAGGCCCCTGCACTTACATGGGAGACCTGGGTAAAACTCCAGGCTCCTGGCTTCAGCATGGCCCAGTGCTGGCTGTTCAGGCTACTTGGGCAGTGAACCAGCAGATGCTGTCTGTCTCTCTCCCCTTCTCTCTGTGTCACTCTGCCTTTCAAATAAATAAATATTTTCTGAAGAAAGAATATCAAATGAATGCAAATTTATAGATCTGGTGAAAATCATGTCTAGGAAAATTTGTAAAATTATAACTTAGACTCTTGAATTGTTTTATTAGTTTTATGCCACTGTCTTAAAGCTTGCCATCCTAAAAAGGTTAAAAACTAGAATTGTCAAAATTCCCATGGTGGCTAGGATTATCCAGCTGACTAATAAACTCACAAGACAACTGGATCATGAATGAAATCTGTTTTTCCACTAATTCTTACTCAGACATTTAGAGGCCCTCACTGTTCAGCTTTACAGGGAACATATGTAAATACTTATTTTACAAAATCTAAACAGGCAACAATATTGCTTCATCAACTCTTTTCCTGAAGGGCATGTGAACCAAGAATCTGAAAACCAGCTTTATTATATGAAGTCTTTGTTCATCTTTTTTAAGTGTCAGCATAACCTCTTGTAAGTCACTCCTGTTCTTCCCAAGTCTAGGTCAGATGTCATTGCTTCATGCTCTTTTGTCGCCTTATGTCTTTTTATCCTACCATGTAAGAAGATCCTTGGAGGCAACATTATGTCTTACTGCATCATGTTTTCTTCCTACAACACAGCAGCTGGCACATGATTGGGAGTTCAAAAATATCTCTTTGGTTTTAGAAAATAAAGATACAGTAAAAATGTACATCCTAGCAAGGGGGTAAATTAGTTAAGTGCATAGATTTGATTCAGATAACAAGAAGATAACACATTAGATGCTTACTAAAAATTAGGTGATCTTAGCTTCCCAATGGCAGGATAGAATTAGCAGTCATCATAGTGCTTCTTTGTTAGCCTTACTGGTAAGTACCTCATAACAACCTCTTTATATTTTTTTTAAATTTCATTTAAGTTATACAAGTATCATGTATTTCATTTATACAGATTTAGGAACATAGTGACACTTCCCTCCTTCCCACCCACCCGCCAACCCTTCTTCCTTCTCCCTTTCACATTCCCACTTTTAATTTTTACAAATATCTATTTTCAGTTTATTTAATGATCATATAGTTAACCCTACACTAAGTAAAAGAGTCCAACAAATAATGTGGGGGAAAAAAAAGCACTCTTCCTCAATGGAAAAGACAAGGGCTGTAAACAATCATCAAAACCTCAAAATGATTATTTCACTCCAATACATTACATTTCAGGTACTCTATTAGTTACTTCAGTGCAGGGGAAATGTATGATATCTGACTTTTTCAAACTGGCTTATTTCAGTAAGTATAATGATTTCCAGTTGAGTCCATCTTGTTGCAAAAGACAGGATTTCATTTATGTTTACAGCTGAGTAGTACTCCATAGTACATATGTACCGTAATATCTTTACCCAGTCAACAGTTGATGGACATCTGGGTTGATTCCATACTATTGATTCTATTGTGAATTGTGCTGCAGTGAATTTGGGAGTACAAATAACTCTTCCAGATGCTGATTTCTTTCGGTTTGAATTCTCAAGAGTGGGATGGCTGGATCATATGGTAGGTCTATAGTCAAGTTTCTGAACATCATTTTATCTTACAGATGAAACTGAGACCCCAAAGGATAAAAGAAACTGATTTTCCCAAAAACACAATTTGTAAATTCAAACTCAAGTCTGTGTGCACTCAAAGCCTTATCTCTATCTCTCAGTTAAAAATAAGTATTCAGAATAGATGAAGTGGTATTCTTCAGTACTTATTCATACAACATCTCGAGTAGCAGGTTTTATTTTTGTTTTATTTTGAAAGAAAAAATATTGACACTGTACAATACTTTCAGAAAATGATAGCCTCAGGAGTAAGAGATCTGAAAAATCCAATTATGCTTTGAGGGACAGAGAGTTGAAGGCACTAGATAGAATTGCCTTGGAGAAGGAACGTACACAATTTGTGTGGCTACAGTAATTGGATGAAACAAAGCCAGAGAATATAAGTTACAGGGAAGTAGGCTTAGATTTTTCCTGGAAAGATGGAACTCTCCCCTGTTCAAATACAAATATTGCCAGTGTAATTTTATAAGGGTTCTACATTTCACAAGGAACATAGAAGCAAATTTGTATTGTAATCACAGCTCTGGGTTGGGAACATTAGTCCCATGTTTCAAATGTACATGTTAAGATGTCCTGGAGCCTGCATTGTGGTATACCAGGTTGGACTACTACCTGTGACACCAGCATCCCACATTGTCACCAGTTTATATCCTGCCTACTCCATTTCCAATCTATCTCCCTACTAATGTGCCTAGGAAAGCAACATGATGAACCAAGTTCTTGGACCTCTGCACCTACGTGGGAGACCCGGATGAAGCTCCTGGCTCCTGTCTTTGGTCTCCCCCAGTCCTGGCCATGTCGCCATTTGGGAGTGAATCAGCAGATGGAAGATTTCACTTTCTTTCTCTCGCTCTCTAACTCTGCCTTTAAAAAAAAAAAAAAAAAAGATTTATATATATATATAAAAGATTTATTTATTTATTTGAAAAGCAGAGTACAGAGAGGCAGAGGCAGAGAGAGAGTGTCTTCCAACTACTGGTTCATTCCCCAAATGGCAGCAATGACCAGAGCTGCGCCAATTGGAAGCCAGAAGCCAGGAGCTTCCTCTGGGTCTCCCACATAGGTGCAGGGGCCCAAGGACTTGGGCCATCTTCCACTGCTTTCCCAGGCCATAGCAGAGAGCTGGATCGGAAGTAAAGCAACTGGGACTCGAACCGGCGACCATATGGGATGCCGGTACTACAGGCGATGGCTTTACCCGCTACACCACAGCGCCAGCACCTCAAATTAATAAATCTTTTATTTTTGTTTAAAGATTTATTTTTATTTATTTGAAAGAGCTACAGAGAGAGGTCTTCCATCCGCTGGTTCACTCCCCAAATGGCCGCAATGGACAGAGCTGCGCCAATCCGAAGCCTTGATCTTCTGGGTCTCCCACGTGGGTGCAGGGGCCCAAGGCCTTGGGCCATCTTCCGCTGCTTTCCCAAGCCATAGCAGAGAGCTGGGTCAGAGGAGGAGCAGCCAGGACTAGAACTGGTGCCCAAATGGGATGCTGGCACTTCAGGCCAGGGCTTTAACCCCCTGCACCACAGCGCCGGCCCCCAAATAAATAAATCTTAAAAAAAATAATGAAGTCTTGTTTTTTTCCAAGATGTTCTTCAGCATGTCATTGAGAGAATCAGAATGTGATCCCAAGTCTGTTGACTCAAGATCTCATGCTGTTTCCTTTTTAATATTAAGGTGACCATGTGTCATGATTCTACAGAGGGAATACTCATATTTGGAGAGGAAGTTAGATTATATGGTTTCAAGTTCTCCTTTTGATTTTTTCTAAAGACTGTAATTTGACCTAATTTGCTTGTTCACTGCTTCTTTGCAGATTTTTGCATACCCCATTTCCCAACTAAGTAAGTTTCTCTTTCAATCTTGTTTTCTTTTTCCCCTGTTATTTTGTAGCTTCTGGAAAATTGTTTTCTATTTATTTTTTAACATCTATTTATTTGAAAGGCAGAGTGACACAGACACATGCACAGAGACAGAAATCTTCCATGTGCTGGTTTACCCCCAGATGACTGCAATGGCTAGGGTTGGGCCACACTGAAGCCAGAAGCCTACAGCTCTGTATCAGTCACCCACACGGATTACAGGGGTCCAGGAACTTGGACCATCCTCCACTGTAAGATCACAAAACACACCAAACACCAGAGTAAGGGAAAGGGTTTATTGGGAAATCCCAGCAGGCTGGAGGGAAGGGGCAAGGAAGGAAAAATAGTGAGTAAGAGAGAGAGAGAGAGACAGAGAGAAGAGGAGAGGGGAGGGGAGGGGAGAAGAGAGAACAAGCAAGAGAGAGAGAAGGAGAGAAGGAGAGAGGAGAGGACTAGCCACATATTCAGGAACAGGTCCTTTTAAAACTTTGCCGGAGGGCGGGCAGGGAAGCAGGAATAGCAAATCCCATTAGGATGAGGGTGGAGCTTGACACTGGTGGTTGGGCCATGTGGCCACTTGGCTTCCAGCAATGGTGGCGGGGACTAGAGCCTAGGTTGGTTCAGGGTGTAGATCGCACCACAGATAAGACTGCGCCATTTTCCTAACAATCCACTACCTTTCCAGGTGCATTAGCAGGGACCTGGATCAGAAGCAGTGCAGCTGGGACAGGACCCAGCACTCCAGTAAGGGATGCATGAGTTGCAAGCCACAGTGCTTGCCCTATTTATATTCTAGGTTTCTACAGTTCCATGCCTGCTCTTACTCAACAGCCTTTTCTGTGGGGAGCAACTGGGAGCAACTCGGACTAGACTAAGTTACTGGAATTAAGACTTATTCTATGCATCTGCTCTCCCACAATATGGCGATGGGAGAGAAGAAAACAGCTTCTACACAGCTGCCTCCAGTTCAGCCAATAAACTGTAGGACTTGCTCCTGATTGGAGGAGAGCAGCGTACTCGGCATGTGGGTAGCAGAGTTGGGATTGGTGGAAGAGGACTATAAAGGAGGAGAGAGACGGCATGCACCGGGAACATCTAAGGGGAACATCTAAGGGGAACACCTGTGCAGCCCCCGAGAGAGCCGGCCGGCGGTGTGCCGCTCCCCTGCGGAAGTGGGGAAAGTGGCCAGGGGGAACCGCCCTTCCACGGAGGTGGAAGGGACGGTAGCCAACCCGGGAAGAACCAGCAGCAAACCCGGGGAGGGCCGAGCAGACAAAAGAACAGCGCAGGGTCCTGTGTCGTTCCTCCACGAAGAGGGGGAGCGACATAATGGTGCCGTGACTCGGATATGAAGCCTAGGCAGGGCTTAGTGTCGTTCCTCCACGAAGAGGGGGAGCGACACTTTTCTATTGCATCTTCAGGAAGTCAAAATCCCCTTTTCTTTCCTTCCTCCTTTAACCACCTCTTCCAATTTAATTTTCCTACTGGGGACACGAAAATCTTTGTGTTCTTGTTCTGTGATATTGATGACTGTAATATCTGGCTTATTGCTTTCTTTCTATTTCAGTTCCAGTATTTCCAATTACTTTTGCTCTATAACTTCATCCTTATCAACAAACTACCAACCTACCAACCTACCCTACTTCATCACCAATACCATCTTTGTGTTGTTGGCATTTTTCCTTCCCCCAATAATATTCTGTTCACTTAAAAGCCTCCTGTGTCTGTGTCATTTTAATGCTTGCTTTCACTCTTGTCTCTTTTCAAATAGACTTTATTTTTGAGAGCATTTTTAGATTCACAACAATATTGAGCAGAAGGTTCAAAGATTTCTCCTATACCTCATTCCCCCAACACATGCATACCTCTCCATTATTATATCACTCAACAGAGTGGCATGTTACATTTAAAAAATTTTTTATTTTATTTTTAAATTTATGTGAAAGAGGCAAAAGGGAGAGTATCCATCGGCTGTTACACTCCCCAAATAACTACAGTGGCAAGGACTAGACTGGGACAGAAGCCAGTAACCAGAAATCCAATCTGGGTCGCCCACCTGGGAGGCAGACAACCAATTATTTGAGCCATCACTGTTGCCTCCCAGGGTCTGCATTAGCAGGAAGCTGCAGTCGGGAGCCGGAGCCAGAAATTGAACCCAGGTACTCCGATGCTCAGGATGTGGGTGCCTTAACAGGCATCTAAACACCTGCTGCGGGGTGGTACATGTGTTAAACGAATGAAACCTACATTGATAAATCATTATCATTCAAAATTCATAGTTTACATTAGTGTTCACTCTTTCTTACCTGTTTTGTGTGTTTGAACATGTTTAATGACATGCATCCACCATTATAGTGTTATAAGTTTGACTGCTCTAAAAACTTTGTATACTCCACCTATTCATCTTTTCCTCCTTCATACCTCTTGTACTCATTCCTCTTTTATTTCCGCATCTTGTGCTGTTTTTTTAATCACTCATATCTTCCCGTTAGCCTTGAGTAATATCCCGTTTCTGAGAGCACTTGATGAATCACTGTTAATGACTTCAGCTACACCTACCTTCCTAGTTCTTTGATACCTTGACTAAGGAATTACAGATCGTATTCCATGAGATGTGGTGATCCTTCATTGACTCCAGAAAACTGAAAAACACTCTTCAAACCGCCTCAAATGAATCCCTAAGACTACTGTATTCTTTCTGAACTCACCTGGACTCAGCTCAGCCTCAAAATTCTTTCCAGCCCCTTGTTTCCAGAACTTCATCCACGTCGTCTGCACTTCTCTCATGTCACAATCAGTTTCCCCTCATTACTGATGTGTTGTTTGCACTTCAGTTGAATACATGGGTCATTTTGCTCTACTGTTCAGTTGTTTAAAGCAAATAAAATTCTTTGAGAATAGTCTCCTGTGTCAGGCAAAATTCTTGTTCCCTAAGCTTAACACAGTGCCCCTCTCTTGGTAGGAGCTCAATAAACATTTAATAAATTGAATTCCATTGACATTAAAGCCTTAACTATTTTCAGAGCTTTTTAAACTTCTTATCCTGCCTGGATTCCTTCCTTTACTTTAATCTTTGAGAGTAATTGAACACCATTCTTCTCAAAATAGTTCCTCAATCTCCTATGATTTCCTTTTGTTTATAAGATTAAAGTCTATTTGTTATTTTGGCATTCAGTTTAAGACCCACAAACTAGTCTTTCTGCCTTTGCATCCTATTTCTCACTGTTGTGCCCTAATGAAAACCTTTTGTACCTCAGTAATGTTGGTCTGTTCACTATTTCTGCACATTTTATCTCTATTCTTTTGTTACTCTGTCCTAGTTTATGACCTTCAAGATGTCTTCCCTAAACATTCTAATCTTTGTTTGGCATTTTATCACTTATCTTGACTCTTTCTTTATGGTTGTTTTGGGTCATTATTTAGGTTTCATAGGTACATGTATTCTATTCCCTTGTTAAATTGTCAATAATTATTAAGTTGGGCCAGCAGTCAAAAATAAACTTTATACCAGTTTTCTTTTTGGACTTGGATAGTTCATTGATTGGGTTTGTCGTAGTGTACATGTATAAAGTAAGAGTATATATTCATTTTCAAAATCTGTTCTGTGTTCTGCTACAAAAAGAAAAAAGGAAAAATGTTCCCAGATAAATTTTAGAGATCGTTAATAAAAACTTTTAAAATGAAAAGTTTATAATTTGTTATATCGTGAAAAGTGCGATGGTGACAAAGCAGAAAAGAAGTCTGTTAGAATTTTAAACAGATAGGCAGAGCAGCCTCATGACATTTGAGTAAGGACTTGAAGGAGATATAGGAACACTCTAGGTACTCCTAGGAGAAGGCACTGCAGGTAGAAGGAACATCTTATTCATAGTCCCTAAGCGAGAATGTGCCTATGTTTTGAGAAGTGGCAAAGAGTTCCGTGTGTGTGTATATGCACGCAGAATGCTTAAGGGCAAGAGTACTTGGAGAAAGAGAGACTTGGAGAGGGATTTGTATGGCAGGTTAAATACCCCTTGGTTATTTTCTAGGAAATACTTTACATAGAGATATAATTTGTTAATAATTTGTAACCATAGAGCATCCACAAATGAGGAATTTTTAATGAGATTTTAAGTATTTTATTTTATTTTTTTACTTTGAAGATATGTAGTAACTGTAAGAATTACCAAAGATGAGATTTGGCTACTTGTATTGGTTCTTTTGCTTTAGAATTTATAATATAGCATAATTTTTTGTTTTACCATAGGCAAATTAACATGATGGATTTCTCTAAGCTACCTAAAATACTTGATGAAGACAAAGAAAGCACATTTGGTTATGTGCATGGAGTCTCAGGACCTGGTAAGTAATACATAGTAATCACAAGAGTTAGTATCCCTAACATTGATTAATGTCTTTTTGAGATGTTTTAGGTAGAAATAAACAAGTTTCTATTTGTTTGTTATTAAAAGATCTCATAGTGGTTATGAGATTGAAGTAACCTGGGTTTGATTATCTAAATTTGATTATCAAAATGCTGCTTTGTTAAATATGCTGTTTATATCGATCTGTTATGTAAATATATAACAAGTGTTCAGAATTTTACTTACCTGTATATCATAATTTTTTGTTTAATTTGACATAAAAAACTATAAAGTTGTATGGCTCTTAATATGTAATACCTTGTAGGTAGTAGGCTTTCAGTGGCCATTAATTTACTTTGAACTTTAATAATTGTCTTCAGAGCATTTCTCTGCAGTTTCAACTTTTACCCTTTGCATTAGTAAATTCCTTAAAATGTTTATTTCAGGTATCATAACCAGCTACCCATGGGAGAGAAGTCTTATGACTTGATACTGATTATGGATAACAGTTTTAAACTTTGTGTCTAGTCTGCCAAAACATGGGACACTGCTTTTTAAATAAGAAGCCTCCTTCCAGTATTCATTGTGTTATGGAACAGTCCCACTACAAAATGTGATTCACAGTCTTCTTGGTTAACTCTGCTCCTTGACTTATCCTTAGTGCCATGGAAATTCAGTTTTTCTTATGTCTGTGGTCTCATTTTGTGGTCTTTTTTGTTGTAGTGACAGTAGAGTTTATGACACTTTTTTGGTGTTTGTACAGATGAAGACTGTCAGTCATGCTTCTTTATCTCCCTAAGAACTTGGTGTTGAAGCTTGCACTCATAGACAAGTAATAAAATATTTTACATTTAACTGTTTTTAATCTCTTTTGCCATTCAGATATTTCTATAATCATAAAGGTTTTTATGAGAGCTGAGCACAAGAACTGTCAGAGAAAGGGCAAAAGAGCAGAGTTTAAGGAAATAATATTTTGTGGAAGTATATAGTAAATTATTTCTGGAACCTGTTTATGTGTCTTCATTATTTGTATACATTAGACGTAGAGGTAAACATTGCACAAGAAATAAATTTTCATAGTCTAATAAGTTAACTAAATATTAGTACTTATTAAAGTACTATTAAGTTTCTACTGAAATATTACCTGTTATATAGTTCTAATCAGTTGTATCAGAAAATGACATATTACAAATGAATTTATTCTTAAACATATCTAAAAGTGTAGCAACCTTCCCTTGCTGCCAGAAAGGTAATTTTTGCTTACTAGAAAATATGGTCCAAAATGGGAGCCCTTAACCAGGACTTTTCCCCATGGTGGTGACATCCTTATATGGTCCATGAAAAATATTGATAGTACATGTGCAAACTTTTCTGTGGAGAGCTATCATTAGATTATCAGAAGGGTCCATGTCACCAGTGTTAATAACTGCTGGGATAAGGCACTAGAAAGTAAAGATGTTGCTTTAGGTGTTACCTCAAAGGGAATGGTGACTGAACAGCAAACTAATGAGTATGTGTTATTATACCATGCTGCTAGCTAGAGCTCTTATTCTAATTTGAAAGTTTTTTGTTTTATTATTATTATTGTTCCAAACCCTCATCTCATTTATTATAGTAACCTGGGTTGATCAGAATGTGCCTAAATACTATCAGGTAAGAGTTAGCTGTATTGAACTTGTAACATCTGAAAATAATTTGTAAATAAATATGCTAAAAATACATCTTTATGTGAAACTGTAAGTATGTTCCATAACAGATGTGTTATCTTTCTGATTACACACAGGAGACATATTATTGGATTTTTTAAAAATTATCTGTAACTATTCACAGAGTGCAAAAATTATGTGTTCTCTTTAGTGGTCACTGCCTGTGACATGGCAGGTGCAGCCATGTATGAGCTGGTGAGAGTGGGCCACAGTGAGTTGGTTGGAGAGATTATTCGACTGGAAGGTGATATGGCTACTATTCAGGTGTATGAAGAAACTTGTATCCTTTTTGGTTCAATTTCCTGCCACTTTCTATATGTCAAATTTTAAGGATGTAAGCCAATGTAGAAGCAGCAACATCTGATGCTATTAGGAGCATGAAATGTTGGTGTCATGAAGAGATCTGATTTTTTCAGGAGTATATTGAAGAAAGGGAAAAAGGTAATAGGAATTCATGCTCTCATTTTAAGAAATTAGTGTTATCTTCTGAACTCTTATTGCTTTTGATGTTCCAGTAATTGACAACCTCAGGGGGAACCAGTTGGAATTTTTCTTCAGAAGACACATACTGTAGAAGGAAGCATAAATGGAATAATAATATTAATTTAGAGCATTAAAATCTTCCAGTCATGATTTCTGTTTGAAATAGGAAATCCATAACTAAGTCATACTCTGTTTTTATTATAATGAATGGCATTGGACACACAAATACAGCCACTTATTTTAGCTCCTTTTATTATGTATCCTTCTGATAACTTGCTTGGATATATAAGTAAACAGAAATATGTAATTTTCCTTTTTTCTCTCTATAAGATAGCCTATTATAAGTGTTACTCCATACCTTGCTTTTTCTCATTTAGAAATATATGTATTATAAAAGATGGATAAATGTGGTAAGATGTTAATGGTAGAATCTGGATAGGAGAGCTAGGAGGAGTTTGCTGTAAAATTCTTTAATTTCTTGTAGGTTTGAAAGTTTTCATAATCAAATAGTAGAAATTAAAAATGAATATTTTGGAGCCCTTAGATCTGGCTATTTTGTACCTCAATATTATGGATTAATCAATCACTTAAGTATGCAATTTTTTTTCTTTTGCTGTTGTAAATGCTAGTGTAACTGTAGTATGAATTCACAGTGTTTAGGTCCTCAGGTCCAGTTTTATGCATTTTTAATTTTGAATGTTGCTAAATTGCTCTCATTATAAGTTGTCCCAATTTTACTTCTATCAACAAATACTAGAGAACAAGTTGGATTCAGTATGCTTATTTCAGGTTTTATTCTTTTCCTTTTCAAAATCACTTCCTTAATTTTTGAGATTTTAAGTTTTTGTCCAGGTATTAATATCCTTTTTAGGGAGCTGACCTTTTCCTCAACAGTGTGTTTGAACCAATGCATTAGTGGGAGACCTTTGCTTCTATTTTTAGCCTTATGGTCCCCAAACTACATGCAAAGGCACCATTGGGCAGCTGCAGCAAATTCATTTGGTATCCAGGAGAAGTTAACACAGAAATATTAGACTTATCGTCAGATGCCACATGAACTAGTTGTATAATAGATAATAAACTGTCTCATTATTTTGCCACACCACATTCTTGTCAATGATATCATATTACTGTGAAGCTGAGTTTTTGGCAGTTGCTAACCAGAAAAGCAAGTCTCATGTAGAAATCAATGTGAAATTTGTATAGTGCCCAACAGGCACATATATCTGGTTCCAAAGAATTGTGATTAATTCAGGACTGAAATTAATATTCTTTCTTGTTTCAACTTATGCCTGTCACTCTTTCAGATTGCTGCCCAGTTGTTCGGACATGTGTTCTTTACTTTGTTGTTTGGGTATAACCATCTATTAATGAGATTGTTAGGTATATCTTTTGTTGTAGGACACTATGAATAAAATTATTGAAACACTAAGCTATGAACTTAGAAAGTTTAGAAACCTTTATTTTTGCTCCTTAAGAATGGTTTCCCAGTTGAACTGTGATGTTTCTTGTTAATAGTATCTTTAAACTTTGATGTTGAGTTTTCCTCAACTACTGCTTCTAGCTGGTGTATCTGTTGGAGATCCTGTGCTTCGCACTGGTAAACCCCTATCGGTAGAACTTGGTCCTGGCATCATGGGAGCCATTTTTGATGGAATTCAAAGACCTCTGTCGGACATCAGCAGTCAGACCCAAAGCATCTACATCCCCAGAGGAGTCAATGTGTCCGCACTTAGCAGAGATATCAAATGGGATTTTACACCTTGCAAAAACCTTCGGGTATGTTTCCAACACAAAAATTTGTAAAGTTGGTGAAAGAAAATGTGAAATGAAAGTTTACTGAATTGTTTTATAGTCTTATCCAAACAAAAATAGACTATAGAAGCATAGTTTTAAAATTTTCCTGAAGCTAGTGCATTTGGTACCGTGCTTAAAATGCTCATCCCTATACATGTACCAGGCCCTAGGGCCCCAGTTCTAGACCCAGACCCCTTCAGGAGCTGGTGTTGTGGTATAGCAGGTTAAGCCACCACTTGAGATGCCCTCATCCCTTCTAAGAATGCAGTCCTGACAGCTACTCCACACTTCTGATCCAGCTTCCTGCTAATGTGCCTGGGGGACAGCAGATGTGTCCAAGTACTTGGGTTCCTGCCACCTTTGTGAGAGACCCTCATGGAGTTACTGACTCCTGACTTCAACCTGGCCCAACCCTGGCTGCCCCCAGCATTTGGGAAGTGAACCAGTAGATGGAATTAATCTCTCTCTCTCTCTTTCAAATAAATAAATAAATCTTCAAACAACCCACGTAAGAGATGGGCCAAGGACCTCAATAGACATTTTTCAAAAGAGGAAATCCAAATGGCCAAAAGACACATGAAAAAGTGTTCAGGATCACCAGCAATCAGGGAAATGCAAATCAAAACCACAAGGAGGTTTCACCTCACCCCAGTGAGAATGGCTTACATACAGAAATCTACCAACAACAGATGTTGGTGAGGATGTGGAGAAAACGGGACCCTAACCCACTATTGGTGGGAATGCAAACTGGTAAAGCCACTATAGAAGTCAGTCTGGAGATTCCTCAGAAACCTGAATATAACCCTACCAACAACCCAGCCATCACACTGCTTGGAATTTACCCAAAGGAAGTTAAATTGGCAAATAAAAGAGCTGTCTGCACCTCCATGTTTACTGCAGCTCAATTCACAATAGCTAAGACCTGGAATCAACCTAAATGCCCATCAACAGGAGACTGGATAAAGAAATTATGGGATATGTTCTCTATAGAATACTATACAGCAGTAAAAAAAGAAAGAAAGAAAGAAATCTGGTCATTTACAACAAAATAGAGGAATCTGGAAAACATCATGCTGAGTGAATTAAGCCAGTCCCAAAGGGACAAATATCATATGTTCTCCCTGATCGGTGACAACTAACTGAGCACCTAAAAGGAAACCTGTTGAAGTGAAATGGACACTATGAGAAACAATGACTTGATCAGCCCTTGCCCTGACTGTCGAGGAACAACTTACTACTTAATTTTAGTGTTTTTTGTTGTTGTTGTTGTTCTACTTAATACCATTGGTTGAACTCTTTAATTAACACACAATTATTCTTAGGTGTTTAAATTTAACTGAAAAGTGATCCCTGTTAAATATAAGAGTGGGAATAAGAGAGGGAGGAGATGTACAGTTCAGCACATGCTCACTCGAATTTACCCCTAATGGTAGAGCTAGAAATGTACCAGGGGATTCCAATTCAATCCCATCAAGGTGGCATGTACCAATGCCATCTCACTAGTCAAAGTGATTTTCAGTTTCAGTTCATACTTGATCGTAATGATAGAATTAAGAGTTAAAGGGATCACATAAACAAGACTAGTGTCTGCTAATACTAACTGATAGAATAAAAAAGGAGAGAAGGATCCAACATGGGAAGTGGGATACACAGCAGACTCATAAAATGGCGGATGTCCTAAACAGCAGTCTGGCCTCAGAATCAGCCCTTGAGGCATTCAGATCTGGCAAAAAAGCCCATGAGAGCATTTCAGGCATGGAAAGTCAAGAGACTGTGGCAAGGAAAAGAAAGAAAGAAAGAAAGAAAGAAAGAAAGAAAGAAAGGAAGGAAGGAAGGAAGGAAGGAAGGAAGGAAGGAAGGAAGAAGGAGAGAAAGGAAGGAAGGAAGGAGAGAAAGGAAGGAAGGAAGGAGAGAAAGGAAGGAAGGAAGGAGAGAAAGGAAGGAAGGAAGGAGAGAAAGGAAGGAAGGAAGGAGAGAAAGGAAGGAAGGAAGGAGAGAGAGAGAAGAAAGAAAGAGAGAGAGAGAGAGAAGAAAGAAAGAGAGAGAGAGAGAGAAGAAAAAGAAAAAGAAAAAGAAAAGAAGAAATGACTTAAATGAAAGATCTCTGTGAGTGAGATCCCTGCGGAAAGAATGGGCCATCAAAGAAGGAGGTACCTTTCTCTGAAGGGAGGAGAGAACTTCTACTTTGACTATGGCCTTGTCTAAATAAGATAGGGGTTGGTGAACTCAAGAGGCTTCCCTATCCTTGTCAGCTCATGATGAGAGCCTCAGGTGATTACTGATATAAATAAGAGGGTCAGTTGTTAAATCAACAATAGGAGTCACTGTGCACTTACTCCCCATGTAAGATCTCTGTCCTTAATGTGTTATACTATGAGAAGTAACGGTAAAACTTGGTATGAGAAAGTTTTTTATACTTTGTGTTTCTGTGTGGGTGCAAACTGTTGAAGTCTTTACTTAGTATATACTAAATTGATCTTCTGTATACAAAGATAATTGAAAATGAATCTTGATGAAGAATGGGATGGGAGAGGGAGTAGTAGATGGGATGGAGGCATGTGGGAGGGTGGTTATGGGGGGGAAAAGTCACTATAATCTAAAAGTTGTACTTTGGAAATTTATACTTATTAAATAAAAGTTAAAAATAATAAAAATAGCCGGCGCCGTGGCTCAATAGGCTAATCCTCCACCTTGCGGCGCCGGCACACCGGGTTCTAGTCCCGGTTGGGGCGCCGGATTCTGTCCCGGTTGCCCCTCTTCCAGGCCAGCTCTCTGCGATGGCCAGGGAGTGCAGTGGAGGATGGCCCAGGTGCTTGGGCCCTGCACCCCATGGGAGACCAGGAAAAAGCACCTGGCTCCTGGCTCCTGCCAGGATCAGCGCGGTGCGCCGGCTGCAGCGGCGGCCATTGGAGGGTGAACCAACGGCAAAGGAAGACCTTTCTCTCTCTGTCTCTCTCTCTCACTGTCCACTCTGCCTGTCAAAAAAAAAAAAAAAAAAAAAAATAATAATAATAATAATAAAAATAAATTTTAGCAGCAAGGTTGAGTCTACTGGATGTGTTTTTTTAAACACAAAATACATTTGTCTTCTAGGTTGGGAGTCATATCACTGGTGGAGATATTTATGGAATTGTCAATGAAAACTCACTCATCAAACACAAAATCATGTTACCGCCACGAAATAGAGGAACTGTAACTTACATTGCTCCACCTGGGAATTATGATACCTCTGTAAGTATCATTTCTTGCTTTATCCAGAACTGTCACTTAAATTGCTTCACTTAAGAATTATGATACCTCTGGAAGTAACATTTATACTTTATCCCACAGAGTGGTCCTATTTACTGTGATAGCCATCCACTTTTAGTGCCTTACATAAAGAAATTATATTTAATGTATGGGTTTTGAGTAACTACTGTAATTATTTTTAAAGGATATTTTTGGTTTATTTTAACTTGAACTTGGAATTAGAAAACATATTATTCCTTTTTAAAAAAGTATAACATTTTCCTACTTTCTTAACTAATGCTACATTTATTTAAAATCCTGACTTTAGTATAGAATGGTCTTTTATTATTGTCAATCAGTATGTACATATTTAATAGAATAATGGGTTATATGAATTCTTACTTTGGGTGAACCATTTAAAAAAGTAATCATATGTGTTATTTATAGTCATAATACCAAATATAGTAGATCTCTTAATAGTTTTTATATGGGTGTGAAAATAACTGTATTAAGAGGGTCATAGTAGCATATAATTTCCTCCCAATAAAATAGGATGTGATAATTTTAAAGTCATTTTAATAAGAGTGAATTTGTGCTCTGTAGCATATATAGAACAAGAGTTAAAACTGGTATTCTGGATGATCAGCTAGACTTATCCACTAGCTTAGAGATTCACTCCAACTGGAGGAACCACACTCAAAAAGATCATTCAAATTCATGTATCCTCATAATTACAGATTTCTGTAAGGCTATGGGCCTTGGAATTGCTTGCAAATAGTTGAAATTATCTTAATGTAAATAAATGTTAGTGTATTGGTCATTACAACTGTAGATACATAAAGATTTACAGTGAACAGGCCGGCGCCGTGGCTCAATAGGCTAATCCTCTGCCTGTGGCGCCGGCACACCGGGTTCTAGTCCCGGTAGGGGCGCCGGATTCTGTCCCGGTTGCCCCTCTTCCAGGCCAGTTCTCTGCTGTGGCCAGGGAGTGCAGTGGAGGATGGCCCAAGTCCTTGGGCCCTGCACCCCATGGGAGACCAGGAGAAGCACCTGGCTCCTGCCTTCGGATCAGCACGATGCAGCCATTGGAAGGTGAACCAACAGTAAAGGAAGACCTTTCTCTCTGTCTCTCTCACTGTCCACTCTGCCTGTAAAAAAAAATAAATAAAAATTAAAAAAAAAAAAAGATTTACAGTGAACAGCATAAACCTCTCTTCTCACTTCCTGGTACTACTTCCCTGTATGTCCAGGGTGAATATGGGGTTGCTGTGATTTCAAAGATATGAACATTCACAAATTTGACAGTACTCAAAACTCTTGCTGTATTTGTGTACAGGATGTTGTCCTTGAGCTTGAATTTGAAGGTGTAAAGGAGAAGTTTAGCATGGTCCAAGTCTGGCCCGTGCGTCAGGTTCGACCTGTCACTGAGAAGCTGCCGGCCAATCATCCTCTGCTAACTGGCCAGAGAGTCCTGGATGCCCTGTTTCCGTAAGTCTGAGCTGTGTCCACAGTGTTACCTCAGAGTTCCGTGTGCTTATCTCTTCCTTATCTTTGTAGCTCCAGGTTTTATATCTTTAACACAATAAAAAATTGTATCTAAACTAGTAAAGTGAGTTAGTTAAATATATTTATTGATTACTAGTACTTATTATAGAGTCAGATCGAACAAATATTTCTTTGTTTTCTAACAAAAAGAAAGCTTTATTTCTAAAACTTGGTGAAAAAATTATATTTCCAGAAGAAAATTTGTGCCCAAACAGTATAATAATCTTTCTTAAGTTATCCTTGATTGAGTAGATTGATATCATATAAGTTGATTTCTTTTTTTTTTTAACTTTTATTTAATGAATATAAATTTCCAAAGTACGGCTTATGGATTACAATGGCTTCTCCCCCATAACGTCCCTCCCACCCGCAACCCTCCCCTTTCCCATTCCCTCTCCCCTTCCATTCACATGAGGATTCATTTTCAATTCTCTTTATATACAGAAGATCAGTTTAGCATACATTAAGTAAAGATTTCAACAGTTTGCTCCCACTCTGAAGTGCTTTGTGTTGTTCAACAGTCTTTCTTTTTTTTTTTTTTTTTTTAAGATTTATTTATTTTATTTGAAAGTCTGAGTTACACAGAGAGGAGAGACAGAGAGAGGTCTTCCATCCACTGGTTCACTCTCCAATTGGCTGCAATGGTGCAGGCCAGGAGCCAAGAGCTTCTTCCTAGTCTTCCATGTAGGTGCAGGGGCCTAAGGACTTGGGCCATCTTCTACTGTTTTCCCAGGCCATAGCAGAGAATTGGATCGGAAGTGGTGCAGCCGGGACTCGAACTGGCTGCCATATGGGATGCCGGCACTGCAGGCAGCAGCTTTACCCACTACACCAAAGCGCCGGCTCCTCAACAGTCTTTCTGAGTTTGTAGCCTGCTCCTTCCCATTTTTTTCACTGTTTAAAAACCTTTTTCATTCCCTTTAAACTTTTTGCCTGACCGTGTTCTGCTCTACTTTTAACAAGTGACTTTATATAAGTCACAGAAAAGATAATGTACGAGGCTAGAACTCCCTTAACCCCTTAACCTCTGACCATGCTCTTAGAGCAACCTCTTAATCCTTTGTAAAAAAATTGTTTATTTATTCTTTCTTTTCAAAAGGCAGAGACAGAGAGAGGGACAGACAGATAGATAAATGGAATTTCCATCCATTAGTTTACTCCATTAATGTCCCCCAACAGCCAGACCTGAGCCAAACCGAAGCCAGGAGTCTAAAACTCAACCCAGGTCTCCCATGTGAGTGGCAGGGACTCAAGTACTTCAGCCATCCCCTGCTGCCTCCCAATGTGTGCATTTGCAGGAAGCTGGAAGTGGGACTGGAGCTGGGACTCAACCCCAGGCACCCCAAGTGGCACCTTAACTGCACCAAGTGCCCAGCTCATTCTTAGCCTGTGAGGTTATTTTCTGAGTTGTTCTCACCATTAGCCTCCCGTTAAGATCTCTATTCTTTGACTCTTCTTTCTGATTAGTCGGCACTCCTGTTTCCATGTTAACGATCCACTTTAGACTCCATAGTCTATCATTCTTAGGCCTATTTGCCAATAGTATGATACGTTTTCTTATTTCTTTGTATTCTAGCACACATGCCTTGCAGAATCTCAACTATGAATCAGTCCAGCTAGCTCCTTCTCTCAGGTCTTAGCAGGCTGTTCAGGAAATTAAATAATCAGTGCAAAATTGATATCTAACCTCACTGCTGTTTCCCAAGTTACCATTCTCTCCTGTCTTCAGTAACTTACATACATAAGTAACAAGTACTTATACGTATCCATGTAATTATTTTCAGTTCTGTCTCTTTATCCTTGATCTCTCCTGATTGTACCTAAATGTCCACCAAATGCCTCAAAGTCAGCAAACTCAAAACAGGAATCATCATCTTTTTTTTTTTTTCTTTCTTTCTTTTTTTTTTTTTTTTTGACAGGCAGAGTGGACAGTGAGAGAGAGAGACAGAGAGAAAGGTCTTCCTTTACTGTTGGTTCACCCTCCAATGGCCACTGCGGCCGGCACACCACACTTACCCGAAGCCAGGAGCCAGGTGCTTCTCCTGGTCTCCCATACAGGTGCAGGGCCCAAGGACTTGGGCCATCCTCCACTGCACTCCGGGCCACAGCAGAGAGCTGGACTGGAAGAGGGGCAACCGGGACAGAATCCAGCGCCCCTACCCAGACTAGAACCCAGTGTGCCAGTGCCGCAGGCGGAGGATTAGCCTAGTGAGCTGCGGCGCCGGCCGGAATCATCATCTTAATCACCAGTCCATTCTTTGAAACTTGCTCATCTCTCTTTGTAGCCTGTCTCCACAAATGTCCAGTGGGTACCTCATCTGAAAATCTGTGACTTCTTTCAAGGAAGTTACTCAGGCCACCTTCCACTCCTTTTCCCAGGTGTACTAGCAAGGAGCTAGATCAGAAATAGAGCAGCTGGGACTCAAACCAGCACCCATATCAGATGCTTGTGTCATTGGCACTGGCTTAACTGCTTCACAACACTGGCCCCTAAACATTAATTTCAATTTGATTTTTATTCATTATTTCTGAGATAACATTTTTTGATTTGCATTATATTCAAAGGCTTAATGCTCTACTAAATAAAGAGTTCAACAAATAAAATGTAAAAAGACCATAATTGAGCCAGAAAATCAAACTCAGAAGCTTTTACACAGCAAATCTAGACATTTTTTAGTCGTCATTTTATTACTATTCCATGATCTAATGAAGATTCTCAACCTAATTCCAGCACTAATCACATTTATTTAGACTTTATATTTTCAGCCTTAATTTATTTCTACATAGTTGTCCATACAACTGTGACCCATCGAAAATATGTGTCTGATCCTGTACTGTCTGCTTATAATGCTACATGTTCTTCATTGCTCCTAGAGCAAACATACAATTTTTTTCCCAAAGATTTATTTATTTACTTGAAAGGCAGAGTTACAGAGAGGCAGAGATAGAGAATGAGAAAGAAAGGTCTTCCATCCGATAGTTCACTCCCCAGATGGCTGCAATGGCTGGAACTGCGCTGATCTAAAGCTAGTAGCCAGGAGCTTCCTCCTGCTCTCCCACGTGGGTGCAGGGGCCCAAGGACCCAAGCCATCTAATGCTTTCCCAGGCCATAGCAGAGACCTGGATCGGAAATAGAGAAGCCAGGACTAGAACCACAGTAGGTGGCGGTTTTACCCGCTATGCCACAGCGCCAGCCCCAAACACACAATTCTAAACTCCCCACAAAGCCTTATGCACAATCTGACCATTATTTGCTTTCCAGTATTCATTCCACCATTTTACTGCCCAAATGCTTTTTTATATGCCATCTTCCACCCATACTAAGGGATTTTTAATGCTTCAAGCAATGGTCTCTCTTGCCCCTGAACATTTGAACATGCTGTTCCCTCTGATTGAAATGTTATTTCTCCTTAACTGGCTAATTTCTCTTACTTTCCAATTCTTATCTACCTTCTGGAAGAATTTCCTAACCCTGCTGCAATCCAGGGTCAGACTTGTATCCCTCGCTGTGTGCTCCCACAGCACCATGGATGTTCTTTGGGACAGTATTTTTCACACTGAGTTGCTGAATTTCCAAACTGGGGCACACCCGCTCCTTCTCTCACCCAAGGATAAAAGTGATTTGACAGAGATATAAGAGCCCTTGGAGAAATGTGCCACACCATCTTAGTCTACCAAATACACCGCAAGGTGTGGAAGAGCAAAAAACTTAATTCATATTAATTTTTAAAAATTTATTTATTTATTTGAAAGTCAGAGTTACACAGAGAGAGGAGAGGCAGAGAGAGAAGGAGAGAGGTCTTCCATCCAGTGGTTCACTCTCCAATTGGCCGCAACAGCCGGAGCTGTGCAGATCCGAAGCCAGGAGCCAGGAGCTTTTTCCTGGTCTCCCACATGAGTGCAGGGGCTCAAGGACTTGGGCCATCTTCTGGTTTTTTTGTTTTGTTTTTGTTTTTGTTTTTTTTTTGACAGGTGGAGTTAGACAGTGAGAGAGAGAGACAGAGAGAAAGGTCTTCCTTTTCCATTGGTTTACCCCCCAAATGGCTGCCACTGATCCAAAGCCAGGAGCCAGGTGCTTCATCCTGGTCTCCCTTGCGGGTACAGGGCCCAAGCACTTGGGCCATCCTCCACTGCCTTCCCAGGCCATAGCAGAGAGCTGGACTGGAAGAGGAGCAACCGGGACAAACTTCGGCGCCCCAACCGGGACTAGAACCCGGGGTGCCGGCGCCGCGGGCGGAGGATTAGCCTAGTGAGCTGCGGCGCTGGCCTTGGGCCATCTTCTACTGCTTTCCCAGGCCATAGCAGAGAGCTGGATCGGAAGAAGAGCAGCCGGGACCAGAACCGGTGCCCATATGGGATCTTGGCCTGAAGCCAGGACATTAACCTGCTGCACCACAGCGCCGGCCCCTCATATTAATTTTGTATTGAAAAAAATTGGTTGCCATGGTTAAGGATGCAATGTTTTTTAATTTTTTTATGAACAAACAGTATTTCAGAGAAATTTCCCTTATATCCCATTTCTCCTGCCCAGACTCCCACCATACACATACACGGTGACATCCACATTCCTCTTCTCTCTCTGCTGCCACTATTTCACTCTCTGCTGCCACTTTGTTTTTTGTTTTGTTTGTTTTAGAGACTTATTTATTTATTTGAAAGGCAGAATCATAGCGAGCTAGAGGCAGAGACAGAGAGAAAGAGAGGTCTTCTATCTGTTGGTTCACTCCCCAAATGGCCACAATGGCTGGAGCTGGACCAATGTGAAGCCAGGAACCAGGAGCTTCTTCCAGGTGACCCACACAGGTGCAGGGGCCCAAGAACTTGAGCCATCTTCATCTTTTTTTTTTTTTTAAAGAAAGCTTTTATTTAATAAATAAAAATTTTATAGTTACAGCTTTTAGAATATACCAGTTCTTTCCCCCATACCCGCCTTCCCACCCCCAAATTGTCCCACTTCCTACTCCCTCTCCCATCCCATTCTTCATTAAGATTCATTTTTAATTATCTTTCTATGCAGATCAACTGTATATATTGAGTTAAGATTTCAACAGTTTGCACCCACACAGAAACACAAAGTATAAAGAACTGTATGAAGACAAGTTTTACCGTTACTTCTCATAGTACAACTCATTAAGGACAGAGGTCCTTCATGGGGAGCAAGTGCACAGTGACTCCTGTTGTTGATTTAACAATTAACACTCTTATTTATGACATCAGAGATTACCCAAGACTCTTGTCATGAGTTGCCAAGGCTATGGAAGCCTCTTGAGTCCACAAACTCCAATCTTATTTAGACAAGGCCATAGTCAAAGTAGAAGTTCTCTCCTCCCTTCAGAGAAAGGTACCTCCGTCTTTGATGGCCCATTCTTTCCGCAGGGATCTCACTCACAGAGATCTTTCATTTAGGTAATTTTTTTTGCCACAGTGTCTTGGCTTCCTATACCTGAAATGCTCTTGTGGGCTTTTCAGCCAGATCCGAATGCCTTAAGGGCTTATTCTGAAGTCAGAGTGCTATTTAGGACATTTGTCATTCTATGAGTCTGCTGGGTTGCTGGGCCATTTTTGTACTGCTTTCCCAGGCCATAGCAGAGAGCTGGATAAGAAGTGGCACAGTGGGGACTCGAGCTGGCACCCACATTGGATGCTGGTACTGCAGGCGGTGGCTTTGCCTGCTAAGCTACAGTGCCGGCCCCTGCTGCCACTTTCTGAAAGGGGCTGCTAAGTGGTACTGTAGTCACCAGTTGACTCTACTTTATCCCGCTAGAGTCCAAGATTTATCAGTACAGGAACATTGCCATCTAATCTTGTGTTTGTTATCTCTCCAGTATCTCCAACCAGTTTTTAATACCTAGGAAGTACACAGTAAAGTGTTACCCAATAGAGAAAAGTAGATTGACTTAATACCTTTACAGAATTGTTCATTAAACTTTATAGCAAGGTATGAATTTCCTAGGTCTGATTTTTTTGCCTCAGGAGATAACTTTTAGAAGCTGCTTATATTTTGCTTTTGGCTCTAATTCATGCATT
The DNA here is from genome assembly GCF_051225735.1 of Oryctolagus cuniculus. Lineage (NCBI taxonomy): Eukaryota > Metazoa > Chordata > Mammalia > Lagomorpha > Leporidae > Oryctolagus > Oryctolagus cuniculus. The sequence goes on from NC_142870.1 coordinate 69,726,078, forward strand.
GTCTTTTCATGAACTAAATTATAAAAGCTTTCAGAGCATCATTAGTGCTATTTATTTATCTTATTTTCATAACCCTTTTCCCTGGGCAACTTATGGAATATACTTTTATTTTTCAGCTATTAAAGATAATAGAGATGATTAATAACAATAAAAACTAACATGTAGTACATATAGCATTATATATAGTAGGGGAGCAATTATGTTTGTGTATCTTTGTATATGTACAGGTAAGAATATTTCAGAATACTTTCTTTCCTTAGCTTGTATTTGTGTCATTTGCCTACTTTGTTAGTGTTTATTAGCAAGTAAAGTAACGCATGTTTCATTTCCTTTGTTTAGGTGTGTACAAGGAGGGACAACTGCTATCCCTGGGGCTTTCGGCTGTGGAAAGACAGTGATATCTCAGTCTCTATCCAAGTACTCCAACAGTGATGTGATTATCTATGTTGGATGTGGTGAAAGAGGAAATGAGATGTCTGAAGTTCTTCGGGATTTCCCGGAGGTCTGTATACATAAACTAATATTCCAGAGAAAGACCGTTACTCAACTTGCATTGGCAATTAAGAATTCTTGGTGTTGGGACTGGAGCAGAGCTCCCATTTGCCAGGGATCTCTTAAAGAATTTTTAAATTATATTTGTGATCGAATGTGTAAATTCAATGAAAAAAAGAATTGGAACTTTTCAAGATGAAAAGCTTTAAAAAACAATCAGCACCAGAAAGTTTCTCTTTGCGGTCTGATGGTTTTCACTTACTGGGATAAAGATAAAATAGACAGAACATGTATAGCTCTGAACCTTACATAGGCTTTATCTTCTATTAGGCTGCTAAAGTAATATTTATCTTTTCATAAAGTAATAGATTTTGCTTATGGAATGGAATAATGCCTGTCATCGTCATAGCACTATGGGATCAGGAAGAGGGGTTGGAGTTACAGGAATATTACTGTTGGAAGATTGATTATATGTGGGGCTAAATATGGACAACTTGTGGGAAAAAAAGGAGGGACTAAAACTCTGACATTTGGAGGTTAGTAGATTTTGTTTTCCTCCAGCTCACAATGGAAGTTGACGGTAAGGTTGAGTCCATTATGAAGAGGACAGCGTTGGTAGCCAATACCTCCAACATGCCTGTCGCTGCTAGAGAAGCCTCTATTTATACTGGTGAGTGTGTAAGCTGGAATAAAAGCCATGAGGATATGTTCTTAGATTACAGCTAGCACCAACCATCTTCCATCCCAAATAATTTTTCTTTCATTCCAAAATACTATACATACAGTCATATTCCTAGTTGTTAAAAATATTTTTCTTATTGTATCTTTTTTTTAAAGATTTATTTATTTATTTATTTGAAAGAGTTACACAGAGACAGAGGAGAGGCAGAGAGAGAGAGAGAGAGAGAGAGAGAGAGAGAGGGAGAGGGAGAGAGGTCTTCCATCCACTGGTTTACTTTCCAACTGGCTGCAACGGTGGGCTGCCTTCCCAGGCCATAGCAGAGAGCCGATCAGAAGTGGAGCAGCCGAGACTCTAACTGGCGCCCATATGGGATGCCGGCACTGCAGGCAGCAGCTTTACCCACTTTGCCACAGCTCCGGCCCCTCTTATTGTATCTTAAGAATAAGTGAACATAAGACCCTAAACTTTTTTTTTTTTAATTTATTTATTTGAAAGGCAGAGTTACAGAGAGGCAGAGGCAGAAGCAGCAGAGAGAGCGAGAAATCTTCCATCCACTGGTTTACTCCCCATTTGGCCACAATGGCCGGAACTGAGCTAATCTTAAGCCAGGAGCTTCTTCTGGGTCTCCCACACGGGTGCAGGGGCCCAACCACTTGGGCCATCTTCTACTGGCCATAGCAGAGAGCTGGATCGGAAGTGGAGCAGCAGGGACTCAAACCGGCGACCATATGGGCTGCCGGCACTGCAAGCAGTGGCTTTACCTGCTACACCACAGCGCTGTCCCCTGCCCTAAACTTTTTAATGACCATAAAATAATGTATTTTTACTATTTTCTCTATTACATATTTTACAATTAATGTATCTTTAAATTTACCTGTATGTCTACAACTTGAATTATCAACTCTGCATTGTTATACTTTGAGGATATAAAAGATAAGAGAGTTAATATGTTTAGGTATTGCCTTCTATCTTTACTCCCACTTCCATTCCAGCTTTTAGTACTTTTATTTCTACTTTTTCAGGTTTCATAAAATTTACTTTCTGGTTTGTAAGCATAATCTAATGTTTGCTGTGGCTTAGCGGTGTACTGAAATGGAGTTTATGTCACTGACAATCCTTTGGCTACGGTTTTTCCATTTCATTTCCTGATGGGTTCAAATTTGACTTTTAGAAGCTTCTTCAAGAAAGATTCATGGAAACTATATTCCCTGAATTCTTGTTTTTACATAAGCTTCATATTTTTCCATATTACCTTTAAATTTTAACAGTAGTTTGGCTGAATATAAAATGCTGGAATCAATATTTCTTTTTCTTTTCTTTTCTTTTCTTTTTTTTTTTTTTTTTTTTTGGAAAGGCAGAGTGGATAGTGAGAGAGACAGAGAGAAAGGTCGTCCTTTTCCATTGGTTCACCCTGCAATGGCTGCCATGGCCTGCACGCTGCGGCCAGCACACCGCACTGATCCGAAGCCAGGAGCCAGGTGCTTTCTCCTGGTCTCCCATGCGGGTGTAGGGCCCAAGCACTTGGGTCATCCTCCACTGCCTTCCCAGGCCATAGCAAGGAGCTAGAGTGGAAGAGGAGCAACCAGGACTAGAACCCAGCGCCCACATGGGATGCCGGCGCCGCAGGCGGAGGATTAATCAAGTGAGCCACGATGCCGGCCCCTTCAAAAAGTGCCCTTCTTTAAAAAAAAAAAAAAAAAAAATTATTTATTTGAAAGAATTACAGAGAGGCAGAGAGAGAGAGAGTGAGTCTATCCACTGATTTACTCTCCAAATGGTCACAACTGCTGGAGCTGGGCAGATCTGAAGCCAGGAGCTTCTTCTGGGTCTCCCAAACAGGTACAGGGGCTCAAGGACTTGGGCTATCTTTCACTGCTTTCCCAGGCATATTAGCAGGGAGCTGGATTGGAAGTGGAGCAGCTGGGACTTGAACCAGCACCCATATAAGATGCGAGCACTGCAGGTGGCAGCCTTACCCGCTGTGCCACAGTGCTGGCCCCCAAGAAGTATCTTAATCACTGAGCCAAGTGCCCACTCCCAGTACTAATAGTTTTGATAAATATTTCCTTAGACATAGTGCACCTTTTCAGTCTCTGAATATGTCTTTTATTTGAGAAAAATTTTGACAATACTCTCTGAAACTTTTTCTCTTCCATTATGGCTATCTTATTTTAGTTTACAAACCAGGTATTTTGCATCTCCTTTATATATTTTCCATATGTTTCATTTCCTCTCTTTTATCTACTTGTTCACAGGATAAATAGTGTTTATCCTTGGTGTGCTTCTAATGAAACCTTTATTTCTCTAATGGCTTATTTTTTTTCATCCTATCTCTTTGTTGAGTTGTCAGCTTATGAAACATCTCTTCATCTTCTTTTTTTTTTTTTCTAAAGTAATTTTTTTAAAGATTTACTTACTTGGGGTCAGCACTGTGGTGTAGAAGGTTAAGCGTCCACTTGCAGTACCAGCGTCCCATGTGGGTGCCTGTTTTGAGTACTGGCTGCTCCACTTCCAATTCAGCTCCCTGCTAATGAACCTGGGAAAGCAGGAGAAGATGACCCAAGCCCCTAGGGCCCCTGCACCCACGTGGGAGACCTGCGTGGGAGACCTGGAAAAAGTTCCTGTCTCCTGGATTTGGATCAGCTCCACTCCAGCTGTTGTGGCCATTTGGGGAATGAACCAACAGATGGAAGATGGGTATCTTGCTCTCTCTCTCTCTCTCTCAATCTCTGTCTCTGTCTCTCTCCCCCTGCCATGTATTTCTGCCTTTCAAATAAATAAATAAATCTTAAAGAAAAAAAAGGTTTACTTACATATTTGAAAGTCAAAGTTACAGGGAGAGGGGAAGAGACCAAAACTGCCTGCTGGTTCACTATCTCTTCTTAACCTTGCTGTATATTCCATGATCTTTTATTTTGTGGTAGGATATATTATTAAGATTTTTTTTTCTTTTTTGTTATTATCCATGGTCAGAATTCTTATCTGTTCCTGGGTAGATTCTTTTACCAGCATTTCATTCCTCCCTTCTATCTTCTGTATATATATAATATACATTACATATATCCTATTTTTAGATATTCTGTGCTGATATTTATTATTATTAGTGCTTATCTTTGTAGGAGATGGGAGGGAGTAGTTGTGACTATGGTCCAGGGCAACAGGAATTCTTCCTGGTAGCAAGTGAAATTTGTTGTGGCATGCAGTTCTGTAAGTTACCTTATTGTTTCCTTGTCTTCTGCTGGCAAAAATCAGCAACTATACGAGCATTCACACTGACTTCTTTCTCATGCACTCTGCCTCACCCACTTTGTAGCTTTTGAAAATAGGCAAGAGAGTGCCTGCATGTGTGTTAGTCATCCCCTGTCTCCCTGTTTCTCCTTGATGCCGCACTGTATCCAAGAACTCCTGCCACCAGCCATGGAGCCCTCTGCGGTTTTTAAACAAAGCACTCTTGGTTTTGGCATCAGGATATGCCTCCTGCTTTGCAGAAGTTGTTTTCTGAGCCAGAAATGAATGAATGAATGAATCTTGGGATTTTCCCTCACCTTTGTGGGTTTTCACAGCATTTAAGTGGCTTTCCTCATGGTTCTGTTCTGGGGCTAAACATAGCTCCTAGTTTCTAGTGGCCAGTTTGTATTTCTTGCCCTTCTTTTTTGGGTGGTTATTTTCATGAAAAGCAAAGGGAAGTGATATATTTGTGTGCCATTTTAAGGTAGGAGATCTAGGCCAACGTTGTGTTGCAGTGAGTTAAGCCACTGCTTACAATGCAAGTATCCCTCATTAGAATGCCAGGAGTCCCAGCTGCTCCACTTCCCATAAACCTCCCTGATAATGTGCATGGGAAGTCAGCAAAAGATGGTACCTGGGCCCCTGCTTCCCAGGTGGGAGACCTAGATTGAATTCCTGATTTCTGGCCTCAGCATGGCCAGAGTAGGCTGTTACAGCCATTTGGGGAATGACCCAGCAGATGAAAGATCTTTTCCTGACACTCCCTTTCTCTCTGTAGCTTTACCTGTCAAATAAATACATAAATCTTTAAAAAGAAGAAGAAGAAGACAGTAGATCTAACTCATTTTAAATGGCTACACAATGTCCCTTTGTATGGTTACAGCGTAATCTATTTAATTCACACCGTTTTGGTGGATACTTGGATTATTTAGAGTGTTTTGCTGTCACAATGATACCTCACTTAAACATCTTTATGTGTGTTTTTTACTTTGTATTTTTGAAGGGCATATATGCACATTTTTGTAGGACAATTTCTTAGATGTAAAATTCCTGCCCCAATGATGAGTTGCCATGCTAATACTGAGCCACCAGGTAGGGCAGTGTTGCCCTGGCTTGGGTGCCAGTGAGTTAAACAAAACTTCTCACATGAAGACCTGAGGGGCATGTAGTGGTGGGGGAAGAAGCAAAATTCATGAGAGTACAACTGTGAATGCATGTTTTGAATTCTGATAGTCCTTCAAAAGGGATAGCAGTGACAAGAGTTTCTATCTACAACAACTTAACCAGTGCTAGTTTTTCCAGTACTTTCCTGTAATAATTTTTAAATGCATGGTTGAATATCCCAGTGACCATCAGTGTTTCTAACATCAAATTCAGTGATTGACATGTTAATATTCTTGCCTTATTAAATACCTATTCAATCTGTATTTCTTTTTTTTAAAGATTTATTTATTTATTTGAAAGAGTTACACAGAGAAAAGAGAGGCAGAGAGAGAGAGAGAGGGAGAGAGAGTCAATCTGTTTCTTAACAGAGCTGACATCTTTCCTGTGTATGTCAACCATTTAAAACTGCCTTCTGCCCTTTTGCCTTTTAAATGGTAGTTGTTTTTCATACTGCTTTGTACCAGTTTATTTTTTATTTTGTCTGCGTTGTTTTTTTTGTTTTTTTGTTTTTTTTAGGTACTGATATCTTTAAGTCTAGGAGAAAAATGAAATTTATTCATGTTTACCTGTCTTTTCTACCACATCTAGCAAATATCCACAATTATGAGTGATATGTCACCCAAAATTAAAACACACTCATGCTTGTACAAGAGAGAGTAACATCCTGTCATCAGATTGAAATCTGTGATAATTATTGTATTTTTTAATCATTATCATTGATAAGTAATGTTTCTTAAAGACATTGATTATGGAACCTTTTTACAGAAACCTCAGAAGTTTCTTTTTTTATTCTGGAAAATATAGTATGAGAAATAATAAAGTACAGAATTTTCCAACTACTTTATTTAATTGTAAGCCTCTGTTTCTTTACTGATAAAGGAGTCAGGGCATGAGATTTTAGGACTCTTACAATATAGAAACAAGTATACATTTCTTCTATTTGAGGGCATTCATATCTATTTCCTTTCATTTGATATTTACAAATATACAGAGGCAGATTTATTGTATTTTAACAGATTAGGAAACTATAGGAAAATCAAGTTATTTTGCTAGCATTAATGACAGTACAGGAACTAGAGCCCAGTAGTTTACTGCATGTGCATTTACATGACAGGACCTAATCTGCATAGCAGTAAGATCTGAGTAAGTGAGATATTACTCATGTTAATAGCATTTGTTACTTGAAAAGCAACCAAACAAGCTAGTTAGTTGAGAGTGCTTTTATGTGTGCATGTGTTTGTGAAAGAGAGATACAGTATGGACAAAAACTACAAGTGGAAATTAATTGCAGACTTAGTTATTTCAACGAGAATAGGGAAAAAGTGTTTTTCTGCCTTTTAAAATGTGTATATATGTCAGGGTTGGCTAGGTTATGACATCAAATCATAATTACTCAGTATAATAGATGTTTACTTCAGATGATCAGAGGGCTCCTAATTCTGTCATTCTTGGCTGGGCCCTAGGCTGAGAACAGCTCTGCCGTTTGCAACTCATGGTTTACAGGCCTCCCGGAAGTTCTTTCCATTTCAGTAGCCACAAAGAAGAGAGCGTGGACGAGTACGTGACTTTCCTGGCCATAGAACGTATTTTTTTGTTTTGATATTTTTGAGTCAAATTCCACGACAGGAATCTACCTGGAAGTCAGTTACGTGGCCATATCTAAATGCAGAGAGCACTAGGAAATACAGTTGAGCTGGAAGTGTAAAAGAGGCAAAAGAATAGATTTGCAGGAACAACTAGCAGTCTACCTCATATGTAAAGTTTTCTTAAGGATGAAAAAGTCAGGATTTTATATTCTTGCATTGTAATGGGTAATATTCTTCCCAATTTAGGAATTACACTATCAGAATATTTCCGTGACATGGGCTATCATGTCAGTATGATGGCTGACTCTACCTCTAGATGGGCTGAGGCCCTTCGAGAAATCTCTGGTCGCCTGGCTGAAATGCCTGCAGGTAAGTCTGCACTGCATATCATGTATATGGTAAGATTTGGAAGTCTGGCTTAGAACTCCTCTTTTAAAATTTATTTTCATCTTTCAGACAGTGGATATCCTGCATATCTTGGTGCCCGTCTGGCATCTTTCTATGAGCGAGCAGGCAGAGTGAAATGTCTTGGAAATCCCGAAAGAGAAGGGAGTGTCAGCATTGTGGGAGCGTAAGCATCTAAACTGTTTACTTCTCAAAAGAAAAAAAGTCATTTATTTTAAGGAGATATCATACAAGAGTACTTGAAAAAGATTGTGGAAAATGGTATGAAAAGTTTATTTTGGTACAAAATAATTGGAATCCATAAATAGTTTTTTATAATACATATTTTCCATGAACTCTTGGGAGACTTTTTTTTTTTTAAGATTTATTTATTTGAAAGAGAGTTACAGAGAGGAAGAGGCAGAGAGAGAGAGAGAGATCTTCCATCTGCTGGTTCACTCCCCAGATGGCCGCAACAGCTGAGCTGTGCCAGTCTGAAGCCAGGAGCCAGGAGCATCCTCCAAGTCTCCCACGTGGGTGCAGGGGCCCAAGGTCTTGGGCCATCTTGTACTGCTTTCCAGGCCACAGAAGAGAGCTGGATCAGAAGTGGAGCAGCTGGGTCTTGAGCTAGTGCCCATATGGGATACCAGCACTGCAGGTGGTGGCTTTACCCGCTACACCACCAGCCACGGAGATTCTTTTTTTTTTTTTTAATTGTTTTTTATTTTTTATTTTTTTAACAGGCAGAGTTAGACAGAGAGAGAGAGACAGAGAGAAAGGTCTTACTTTGCTGTTGGTTCACCCCCCAAATGGCCTCTATGGCCTGCGTGCTCCACTGATATGAAGCCAGGAGTCAGGTGCTTCTCCTGGTCTCCCATGGGGTGCAGCGCCCAAGCACTTGCGCCATCCTCCACTGCACTCCCGGGCCACAGCAGAGAGCTGGACTGGAAGAGGAGCAACTTGGACAGAATCCGGCGCCCTGACCGGGACTAGAACCCGGTGTGCTGGTGCTGCAGGCAGAGGATTAGCCTAGTGAGCCATGGCACCGGCCTTATTTATTTATTTGAGAGATAGAGTTATAGACAGCGAGAGGGAGAGACAGAAAGATCTTCCGTACATTGGTTCACTCCTCAGGTGGCCGTAATGGCTGGAGCTGGGCAGGAACCAGGTGCTTCTTCCAGGTCTCTCACGCAGCTTTAGGGGCCCAAGGACTTGGACTATCTTCTACTGCTTTCCCAGCCACAGCAGAGAGCTGGACTGGAAGAGGAGCAGCCGGGACTAGAACCCACACCCATAGGGATGCCGGCGCCACAGGCGGAGGATTAACCTACTGCGCCACAGCACTGACCCCCATGGAAACTCTATATGCATGGATTTCAAAACTTTTTGCCCAGAATATTTTAATTCCATTTTGCCTGAACTTCTTGAAGTTTGTTCATATTTAGCCTCATTTGGGATATTGGTTTTTAACCAACATTTTTTTTTTTGAAAGGCAGTGCTAAAGACAGAGAGAGAGAGAGATAGAGAGAGATTCCCCCATCCGTTGGTCCACTCCCCAAATGGATGCAATGGCTGAGACGGTGCCAGTCCAAAGCCAGGAGCCTGGGGCTTCATCCAGTTTTTCAGGTGCAAGGGCCCAAACACTTGAGCCATCCTCCTCTGCCCTCAGGTACACCAGCAGGGAGTTGATTGGAAACAGGGCATGGGATGCTGGCATTGCAGGTGGTGGCTCTACCAGCTACACCACAATGCCAGACCCTTTAACCAACATTGTACTCCACTGTCATCGAGGGATCTCTCTGAAGGTCCATATGTTTAGGTCGTCTCTGCATATTCTGGTTCCATCGATTTGACTTCACTGATTTATTATATTCAAATCGCGGTATCTTGGGAATAACTTAGAAGGCTATAGACACGTAAAGGTGAGATTGCCTCATGGTGAAAACAAAGTGAACATTCATGATCACTACATAAAGCCATATTGGTTCTCATAGCTTTTCCTTCCTTTGTGCTTCATCTATTTAATTAGAATAATGAAACATCATAATAAAACATCTGTCTCATTTTTCATACTAGAAAGTGTTTAATTGTTGTCATTCTTATTTGCAACTAAATACTGTCTTTTATTTAAGATTTTCATGGAAGATTTTCTTCCCAAAAGCCATTTGCAAAGTTACTTGTATTAAAAAGTTATATGCATTTGGGGCCGGTGCTGTGGCTCACTTGGTTAATCCTCCACCTGCAGTGCCAGCATCCCATATGGGTACCGGGTTCTAGTCCCGGTTACTCCTCTTCCAGTCCAGCTCTCTGCTGTGGCCTGGGAGGGCAGTGGAGGATGGCCCAAGTGCTGGAGCCCCTGCACCCGCATGGGAGACCAGGAGGAAGCACCTGGCTCCTGGCTTCGGATTGGTGCAGCGCCGGCCTTAGCGGCCATTTAGGGGGTGAACCAATGGAAGGAAGACCTTTTTCTCTGTCTCTCTCTCTCACTGTCTATAATTCTACCTGTCAAATAAAAAAAAAAAGATTAAAAAAAATGTTATATGCATTAAAATTGACTTTCATATTGACCTTCATAAGCAATTTGTTTTTCATAAAAATTCTAATGAGTATTATTTTTCTTTTTTAGTGTTTCTCCACCTGGTGGTGATTTTTCTGACCCAGTTACATCTGCTACTCTTGGTATTGTTCAGGTATGTCTTTCCATAATGTAGTCCACTTCTGAGACTTTCTCTACCTTTCCCCACTTCAGCTGTTCTTTTTTTTATTTTTTAATTTAGAAATTTGCTCTATTTAATCTATAAGCTTTATATAGCTTTGGTGTAGAAAAAAAGGTAAAACCATCATTTTTTTCCAAAGAAATCATTTATTTAATGAGTGTAAATTTCATAAGTACAACTTTAGGAATATGGTGATTCTTCCCACCATACCCACCCTCCCACCTCCACTCCCACACCACTTCCCATTCTCCACTAGATTAGTTTTCAATTAACTTTATACACAGAAGACCAACTCTATACTAAGTAAAGATTTCAACAATTTGCACACACACAGAAAAAACATTGTTTGAGAACAAGTTTTGCAATTAATTCTCATAATATAATTCATTAAGGACAGAAGTCCTGCAGGGGAAGTAAGTGCACAATGACTCCTGTTGTTAGTTTAACAGTTAACACTCTGATGTATGACATCACTGATCACCCGAGGCGCTTGACATGAGCTGCCAAGACTATGGAAGACTTTTGAATCCAGTCTCTGTAAGTATTTAGACAAGGCCATAAGCAGAGTGGAAGTTCTTTCCTCCCTTTAGAGAAAAGTATATCCTTTGATGGTCACTTCTTTCCACTGGGGTCTCTCTCACAGAGATCACCAAGGCACGATTTCAAAGACCAGACCCTTCTAGAAATGCAAGAGCTCTGAAAGTTATATATACCAGTTGAAAGACCAAGACAAAACTATGCCTGGAGCCATGATATTTAATAAACCAGTATTTTACATATCTGGAGGCTCTTTCCTGGGACTAATTAATCATCTTTACAAAAAAGAAAGAATAAAAACCAAAAAACTCAGAAAAACCAAATAGAATGAAACTCTCAGTGTTCCAGATCAACTTGTTAGACATCCATACAGTGTCTTGAAGAAAAACACCCTCTGGGACTAGCCAGTGGCATTTAAAGAAACTATTAGATTGCCTCCATATTTAAATACACTCCTGCTTCTTTAAAGGTTTTTTTTGGGCGGGGGGGGGGGAGTTAAAATATTTCTTTTATTTTAGTGTTTTCAAAATCATTGTGAAGTGTTTCCTTTAGTCACTGAAGAGTAGGTAATTGTAAAGTCTGCTTTAGTAGCATTCTGAACATCGGGAGTTTTAAATAATGCACTGTTTCTTCTTAGGGTTTATAATAAACTTACTAATGTGTAGTGGAAAACACGTCCAGCTATCAAAGCATTATTAGTATAAGACTAACACTACTATTTAAGTTATGGTGGTACTAGTTTTAAAAACAAATAGGCTAAAAGATGTCGAATGGCAAAAACCCAGAAGTTTGATTTCTTCTCAGAGCGTGGTCCCAGGCAGGGAGCCTTGGGCAAAACAGTGATATGATCAGTCCACTCACTCCCTTACCCACATTCATGTAAAAGCAAGGCTGGAAGACATAGTATCTGCTTCCCAGTGAGAAGGCAGGGTGGGTAGGCAGCTTGACCTTTAAAAGAAGCCTAAGTAAGGGCCAGCATTGTGGCGTAACGTATAAAGCCTGCACCTGCAGTAGCTATTCCACTTCTGATCCAGCTCTCTGTTGTTATGGCCTGGGAAAGCAGCAGAAGATGGCCCAAGTACTTGGGCCCCTGCACTCACATGGGAGACCTGAAAGAAGCTCCCCGCTTCAGGTCAGCCCAGCCCATTTAGGGAGTGAACCAGCAGATGGAAGATTCTCTCTCTATTCTCTCTCTCTCTCTCTCTCTTTCTCTCTGCCTCATCTATTCAATAATAAATAAATCCTTTCAAATAAATAAATCCTTTTAAAAATAAAGAAGCCTAAATAAAGATATGTACAAACCAGAGCTTTAGTAAAGAAAAAGATTGATATATTCATGAGTATGTGTGTTATTTAAATGGGAAAAACAGAATATTTACCTCATTTTCAGAGTCTTAAATAATATGGTCTGCTTTTTCTTAGTTTATTACCTTGAGTTTGTAATAAATTTAATAATATGTAAATGGAAAATACATCCAGATAGCCAAATATTACTAGTGTGTAAGACTAACACTGTTCTTTTTAAATTTTTTTTTAATTTTTTTTGACAGGCAGAGTGGACAGTTGAGAGAGAGAGAGACAGAGAGACAGACAGAAAGGTCTTCCTTTTCCATTGGTTCACCCCCCAATGGCCGCTGCAGCCGGCGCACCACACTGATCCGAAGCCAGGAGCCAGGTGCTTCTCCTGGTCTCCCATGTGGGTGCAGGTCCCAAGGACTTGGGCCACCCTCCACTGCACTCCCAGGCCACAGCAGAGAGCTGGCCTGGAAGAAGAGCAACTGGGACAGAATCCGGCGCTCCAACCGGGACTAGAACCCGGTGTGCCGGCGCCGCAGGCAGAGGATTAGCCTATTGAGCCACGGCACTGGCCTAATATGGTTCTTTAAGTCAGAGTAATCCTAGTTATAGATACAAATATACCAGGACATGCACTGTGGCATAGCAGGTAAAGCTGCCACCCATGGTGCCAGCATCCCATATAGACGCTGGTTTGAGTCCCGGCTGCTCCACTTCTGATACAGCTCCCTGCCAATGTGCCTGGGGAAGCAGCAGAAGATGGCCTATGTACTTGGATCCTGCACACACTGGGAGACCAGTAAGAATCTCCTGGCTCCTGGCTTCTTCTTGACCCAGCCCTGGTCATTGCCTCTATTTGGGAGAGTGAACCAGAGGATGAAAGGTCTCTCTCTCTCTCTCTCTCTCTCTCTCTCTCTCTCTTTCTAACTCTGCTTTTCAAATAAATAAATAACTTTAAAAAAAGAAAAGAAAATGCTAAAGAGAGAAAAAAAAGGAACAAACAGACCAAAAATGTAGAGTACTATGCAAAATGAAATAATGAAGTGACAAAGACTAAATTTACAACTCTGAAAGTCTTTAACATTTGCTACAATTTTGGGTTTTAAATTCTAAGAAGGAGAGGAACAAAGTTTTAAATCTGTCAGATACCTGTGAATGATTGGCATTAGCAAAATGATTAATCAGTCTCACTGAATTGGGCCTTAGTGATGGGGAACTGATTTAATCTGAACATTTAGAAATTTTAAATCTGTACCATCTCAATAAGCCCCTTCTGGTACCAGTGTTTATATTAACCCATAATAGTCTCTTGTTTTAATTATAAAAAAATTCTTTTTGGAAGGCAGATAGAGAGACTTACACAGAAAGAAATCTCCTGTCTGCTGATTCACTCCTCAAATGCCTACAGCAGCTGGGCTAGACTAGGCTGAAGTCGGAAGCCAGGAATGCAATTAGATGTCCCATGTGGGTAGCAGAGACGCAGCTCCTCGAGTTATCACCTGTTGCCTCCCAGGGGCAAATTATCAGGAAACTGGAATCCGGAGTGGAGCTAGGATTCAAACCCAGACTCTAAGTTAGGATGTGAACATCCCATGCAGCTTCTTAACCACTGCACCAAATGCTAGCCCCTGAAAGAGTCAATTAGGGGCCAGCACCACGGCATGGTAAGTTAAACCTCCACCTCCAGTGCTGGCACCCCATGTGGATACCGATTCATGTCTTGGCTGCTCTACTTCCAATCCAGCTCTCTGCTAATGGCCTGGAAAAGCAGAAGATGGCCCAGGTGCTTGGCCCCCTGCACCCATGTGGGAGACCTGGAGGAAGCTTCTGGCTCTTGGCTTCAGAGCAGCCCAGCTCCAGCCGTTGCAGCCATTTGGGGAGTGAACCAGCAGATGGAAGACCTTTCATTCTATCTCTCCCTTTGTCTATAACTCTTCCTCTCAAATAAATAAATCTTTAAAAAAACTCAATTAATTTTCCTTTTTGCTATCAGATTTGATATACTATTAAGGAAATCAGATAAATTTTTAATTTGATTTGTAGGTATTTCCCAACCTGAAAATGAAAGGAATACATTTTAAAATTGATATTTTCTGTAAGTTTTATTCTATTTCAATTATACTTGTCTTATATTAAAAAGATTATCACTTTACCAATGAAGAATAGAATTGCATATTTAGCACAAGCAAATACTTTAATGCTTTTTTTAAACTTATTTTTTAAGCAAAATCATTTTTGTGTTTCCTTTTTTAATCAGGTGTTCTGGGGCTTAGATAAGAAACTAGCTCAACGTAAGCATTTCCCCTCTGTCAATTGGCTCATCAGCTACAGCAAGTACATGCGGGCCTTGGATGAGTACTACGACAAACACTTCACAGAGTTTGTTCCTCTGAGGACCAAAGCTAAGGAGATTCTGCAGGAAGAAGAGGACCTGGCGGAGATTGTACAGCTTGTGGGAAAGGTGAGTTCTTAAAACCATGCAGGATAGATCTGTGGGTTACACTGGAGTGTTAACAAGGACAAGTAAAACCATACAGATGCAGATTCTTGAATAGCATAGTAAATATTTATTAAATATTTTAAATTACTTGAAATTTTGTATTCTTTATTGCGCTTAGCATAGTCCTTGGTATATTATAGATGAGAAAGAAACACTTGATTTACTTTTGTTTCTTGAAATGCAATGTAACCATCACCAAACAAAGTAGAATCTGATAGTATATATTTTAAAATTTTTTATTTATTTATTTTCATTTTATCTGAAAAGGTAGAGAGACAGAGATGAACAAGAATAGAGTTTCCATCCATTGGTTCAATCTGCAAATACTAGGAGCCCAGATCTCAATCTAGATTTCCTAGTCTGGGATGGCAGTAGATGATGGCTCAAGGTTGTGTGCTGATAGGCAGGTAGACAGAAGTGGGGCCAGGACGAGAACCCAGGCACTCAGATATATGATCTGGGCGTCCTGAAAGCAGCATTTTAACCCTTGCACGAGATAAGAATTTTTGTAGGAGCACTAGGGCTAGCAATCAGAACTACAGCTTTCTAGTCCTCCAATAATGAGCTTTTCCTTGTGCTTAATGAAGTGACTTACATGCTTGTGTCTCTGTCTTGATGTTTCAGAGGAAGATGGTACAATTAAATTTGGCCAAATCAGATCCCAAAATTGAATGACTTCTCAGATAGTATGCAATGCTATCTGGTTCTGTTCTTTTTATTAGATCTTAGGAAGTTATCCCCTAATTTTTCCAACAAAAGATAGTATTATTACATAGCTAATATACATAGATACATGTATGAAGATAGTTCAAAAAGGTCATGAAAACTAGAATCAAAAGATGAGTGTATTTTGTTGCAAAGAATTTTGAAATCCATGTATATAAAGGGTCTTCAAAAAGTTCATGGAGAATATGTATTATGAAATATTGCATGGATTTCAAATTTTTTTGCACCAAAATTTTTAAAGTACCTATATTTAATACATAATATTATAGTAAGTATCAATTATCAAAAGTACTGTAGAGCTATGAGCAGGAGTAAGAAACAGAAAACTTTTACATATAGGCAATACAAGAAAATAGAATTATAGACAATTTTCTTTATAAATGTAGTATAAAAATTAAAAATTAGCTTTCCTAGTCCCAGTAGGGTATTCTAGATAATAATACTTCTGAGCAAGTAAAATTTGTCAGGAGAATGCAAATGTGATTCAACAAAGAAAAAAGTATTATTATAATTCACTAATGTAACCTATGTAATGGAAAAATTCTGTCTCAATGTAGGTAAAATGTCTCAAGTTCATTACTTTTTTGTGATTTTGTTTTAGAGATTTATTTATTTGTTTGAAAACAGAGTTAGAGACAGAGATATCTTCCATCCCCTGGTTCACTCCCCAAATGGCCGCCGTGGCCAGGGCTGGGCCAGGTTGAAGCCAGGAGTCTGGAATTCCATCTGGGTCTCCACGTGAATGGCAAGAACACAAGCACTTGGGCCATCTTCTGCTTTCCCAGATGGATTAGCAGGGAGCTAGATTGGAAGTAGAGCAGCCAGAACTTGAACTGGCGTTAATATTGTATGCCAGTGTCTCAGGCAACAGCCTTAACCCACTATATTCACAATGCCACTCCCTTATTTGTAATTTTTAGAAACCTCTTAGCAAACAAGGAATAGAGAGTAACTTCTTTAATTTATTAAAAGTAATATATTAAGACCTAGGGAACACATTTTACTTAAGGAGTTTGGTGAGAGTGTCCTGATTGAAGATAAACACAAATAAAGAAAATGTCTCACTACTAGCAATGCTGATTAGATGATAAAACCAAAATTAAGATGTTCACAGTGGTAAGAAAAACTAGAGTATAGGAACTAACCAGAAATATACATTTCTTCTATGGAAAACATTGTTAAACTAATAAATAAAACAGAAGATAATCTAAAAACAGTCCATGCTCTTGGATGGGATGGTGTATTCGAAAGATACCACTTCTTTTTAATCTGTAAGTTCAGAGTGATGCCAATCAAGTTTCCTGTTAAGTCTTCTGAGCAAATGATTAACATCACAAAGATTCACAAGAGTAAAGAGGGATCTTCCTCCCCAATGGTTATTAATATAAAATCATTGTAATAAAACAGTGATACTGGTGAAATAACAGATCAGTGGAATAGAACAGAGACAAACTCATATATATGTGGATCCTTGATACTGCAAAGATGATTCCATAAACCCAGCGAGGGGAAGATGGATGTTTTTAGTCAGTGTGGGAAAGCTGTTTACTATTTGGAGAAACAAGCAAAGGCCTACCATGGGTAAAGTTAATAGACCAAAGACAAATTGGGGGAAGTCCGTGACATACACAGAGATCTCCTGTAAGTTAACAAGAAACTTGGAACACTGACAGAAAGCTGAACAAGGGGAAGGGCAAAGTGCTGATAGAAGAGGAAACTCAAAAGGCTAACAGGCCTGTGGAGACCCACTCCAACAGTAATGAGATCCATTGCACCAGTTAGAAAGGCAAAAACGAGAACATTGAGTGCTGCCAGGCGTTGTGGTGGGCATATCACCTGCTGCCATGCTGGGCAGTGCTCTCCTAGGACTTGCTTGCATGCCCTGAGACTGGCACTTCTGCTTCTGGATAATATCTCCAAGGACATTCTCAGGCAGACCCTAAAGGGCGTTTGTGGTGTCAGGGAATGAGGGGAAATCGGAATGTACTCTACTGGGGGCAGAAGATGGAAGGTGAAATAGGAAGGAGACACGCCACAGAGAATAAACAGTACAGGAGTTGGAAGCACAGACCACATGGCACCCAGCGACCTGGATGGATCTTAACAAAAATGCTGAAGACACAAGTAAGAATGTTCTACATAACTAAAAGCATTTGGACAGTATAAAATATACATTTCACAGGAATGCAAATGAAAGCGTATACACAGAACACATTTTTATAGGTTGAAAAGAATAGAGGTAAAAGGGATTTAAATTCAAAAAAGGAAAATAAAAAACCGAAGACAGGGAACTCTGCATCGAAATAATACAAGAGGGTAATTAACTCAATGAGCCTGTTCTTTCCCCTCACAACGCCCAAGAAATCTTTACTGGTTTGTTAGCTATAGTGCTATTATCTCTCAAGGCTGATAGGTGATTGCAAAAGTTATGGCTTTTGAGACACTAATATTTAAAAAGTGAAGCATACTATACTTCATAGTTTTAAACACTGCCTAGTATTAAAAAAAAAAGAGTTAACTGGGTTCTATAGATTTCTGTGAAATAGACTTAAGACTGAGAATTCAAATATTTAGCAAGCCAGTATGTAAAGAAGCATTTCAGGAAATGAGCAGCAGCCAGTTTGCACTCCAGTGTTCATAGCAGCATTAGTCACAATAACCAAGAAGGGAAAGCAACCCAGAGGTACATCTGTGGATGAATGGATAAACAAAATGTGAGGTAGACATGCAGTGGGGTATTATTTAAAAGCCAGGAAATCAGTCACATGCTGTAACTTGATGAACCTTAAGGACATTGTGTTAAGCAAAATAAACTAGCCACAAAAAGCCTAACACTGTATGATTTCACTTAGAGGAGTTATCTAAAATAGATCCTTGGAAACAGAGAGTTAGAGGAATGATTACCAGGAACCGGCAAGAGGGAAGAGACATGGGTTACTGTCTAATGAGGAGAGTTTCAGATGTGCAAAAGGAAAATTCTGGAGACTGTCGCTCCCCGTCTTCGTGGAGGAACGACACAGGACCCTGCGCTGTTCTTTCGTCTGCTCGGCCCTCCCCGGGTTTGCTGCTGGTTCTTCCCGGGTTGGCTACTATCCCTTCCACCTCCGTGGAAGGGCAGTTCCCCCTGGCCACATTCCCCACTTCCGCAGGGGAGCGGCACACCGCCGGCCGGCTTTCTGGGGGGCTGCACAGGTATTCCTTCAGCTAGATGTTCCCCTTAGATGTTCCTGGTGCATGCCGTCTCTCTCCTCCTTTATAGTCCTCCTCCGCCAATCCTAACTCGGCTGCCCACACGCCGAGTACGCTGCTCTCCTCCAATCAGGAGCAAGTCCTACAGTTTATTAGTTGAACTGGAGGCAGCTGTGCGGAAGCTGTTTACTTCTCTCCCATCGCCATATTGTGGGAGAGCAGATGCATAGAATAAGTCTTAATTCCAGTAACTCAGTCTAGTCCGGATTGCTCCCCACAGAGACTGTTTCACATCAATGGGAATAAACTTAATGCTAGCAAACTGTATGCTTAAAAATAGGTATAGTGGTAAATTTTCTATTATGTGCTCTTTACCACAGTTAGTAAAACCATTCATCACAAGCAGTTGCCAAGCTTCTGCCTCCTGGCTTCTGTAAGGCCCAGCCCTGGTCATTGCGGCCATTTGGGGAATAAACCAGCAGATTGGACAATCTCTCTGTCTCTCCTTCTCTCTCTCTCTTTCTCTAACTCTACCTTTCAAATAAACAAATCTTTAAATGAAAAAAAAAAGGCAATTACAAAGTGAATTTATTAATGATTGGTGACCATGTGTTAACTATGTGTATAGTTTCCACTTGCTGATCCATTGCTACCATTAGACCTGCATTGAGGAAGTAAATTTCTAAAAATATCTCATTTTGTCTTCTAGGCGTCTTTGGCAGAAACAGATAAAATCACTCTGGAGGTAGCAAAACTTATCAAAGATGACTTCCTACAACAAAATGGATATACTCCTTATGACAGGTAAGGTATATTGATTACCTTTTTTATTTGAAGATTTTCAGATAAAATTTGAAATTTCATTTGAAGTGTATAAGGTTACCACAAAACACACCAAACATCGGAGTAAGGGAAAGAGTTTATTGGGGAAACCCGACCGACCAGAGGAAAGGGGCAAAGAAGGAAAAAGAGAGAAGGAGATTGTAAGAGAGAGATCAAGAGACAGAGAGAGTGAGGGAGAGAGATCACGAGACGGAGAGAAAGAAAGCCACGTGCTCTGGAACAGATCCTCTTAAAATTTTGCTTGGGGTGTGGGGGTGGGCAGGGAAGCAGGAGCAGCGAATCCCATTAAGGTTGGGGTGGAGCTGATGCCAGTGGTTGGGCCATTTGGCCACCTGGCTTCCAGCAATGGTGGAGGGGTCTAGAGTCTCAGATGATGTCTAAGGTGTACATTGAGCCATAGATGAGACTGTGCGCCATTTTACTAACAAGGTGCTTCAAAAAGTTCTTGGAAAATGGAGTGAACAGTCAAGTTTAGGGGCTCGCATTATGGTACAGTGGGTTAAGCTGCAGCTTCCAATGCTGGCTTCACATATCAGAGGGCTGGTTCAAGTTCCTGTGCTGCTTCCAGTCGAGCGCCTTTTGCTGAGGAGCCTGGGAAGGCAGTGGATAATGGTGCAAGTGCTTGGGTCTCTGCCACCCACATAGGAAACTTAGATCACGTTTTTGCTCTTAGCTTCAGCCTGGACCAAACCTGGCAATAACAGGGATAGTATTTAAATAGCAGCCACTTGGGGAGTGAACAAGCAGATGGAAGGTCTCCTTTCCTCTCTCTGATGCTATACCTTTCAAATAAATAATACATAAATAAATCTTTTTAAATAAAAGTTCATTTTGTACGAAAGTGTTTGAAATCTGTGTATTTTTTTCATAATTGATATTTTCCATGACCTTTTTAAGACCCCATGAAGTGTGTTATGGCAAGATAAATAGAAATCACTTTTTCTCATTCAGATATACTATGACTGAGTATATTGGTTTGTTTTGTATGTTTGTAGCAGACTTTAATGATGCACTATGCCTCACCCTTACTTAATTGGCTCACTTGTCCAGTTATGACAATAATTTTTGCTCATACACACGAAAACTTCAAAAAATTCATGGGAAATGGAGTTAAATGAGTTTATTTTGATACAAAAAGGTTTTGAAATCCGTGCGTGGTTTTTCATAATATGTATTTTCTGTGAGCTTTTTTACTCTTGTACATCCGTCTAGAATTAAATTGACTTCCCTCAGAGGCTTTCCTCACTTCTTTCCAGGACTCATTCTCTTTCACTCGTTTCCTAAATAATGACACTCTACTTTCCTGTCTCACTTCTCACAAGCCCTACGCTTCGCTCTGCCAAAGTCTGTGTTAAGCGCTCCTGCCACCCTGACCTAGTATTCACTTCTTTTCATTATTGGCTTTGCTACTCTCTTTGCTTGTTTAAAGCTCCTATTTCTTTTAAACATCAAGAATTTGAGGCCTTTCATCCCAGGCTAGCTTTTCTCCTTCAAATCATAGTTGGTTCCATATCAGAAACAGAGAGGGAACTGAGCAAACAGAAGGATTGCCAGACTGTAGGACAAGCAGAAAATATGCCAACATGTCATAAACCTCAAACATCTGCCATGTGTCAGGAACCTGAGAAGCTCCAGGAACCGCCCACACAAAGAGAACAAGAGGAAACTTCTTTGGAAAGGGTGTAATAAGGTGAAATGGTATATGCAAAATGTTTAAACGTGTCAGAAAGTTGATATAAATGTGTTATCCAAGCTGAATATTCACTCATGTGTCTGTTATTGAAAGGACAGTTTGTTGTTGTTTAAGGAGAGGAGGGGTGTTGTTTAACCTCCAGTTAAGACACGCATCCCTCATTGGAGTACCTGGGGTTCAATTCCCAGCTCTGGCTCCTTACTCTAGATTCTGGCTAATGAAGATCCTCAGAGGCAACAGTGATGGTTCAAGTGACTGAGGTTCTGCTCCCTGTGTGAGAAACCTGGGTTGAGTTCCCTGCTCCCAGCTTCAGCCCCAGCCAGGCCCATCGTGGGCATTCTGGGAGTGAACCAGTGAATGGGAGGGTTTCTCTGTCTATCTCTCTGTCAAATTTTAAAAAGGTAGGGGAGGAGTATTGGTAAATGAAAATAAACACATTAAAGGGAAAAAGGCTATTACTAACTTTAGAAAGTTAGAGTTTCCTGCTTTCCCATTATTCATTAAACCTTAACCTATCACAAGGGAGCCTTTACAACTCTGTTATTTTACCATGTGGGTTACTTATTTAACTGCTTTGTATAAAAATGAACCCTTGGAGACTCATTAGATTGTAGCAATACTGTTTCATTGTTCCTCCTGTGTTGATTTCATTGGAGAAAAATCAGTATCACTCTTAATAAACAATATATGCCTTCCTCTATCCGTACATCCCATATCATGAACTAGCTCTGTCCAAAGGCTTGGGTAAGTAATTACTGGTCTTCCTCTTTTCCATCCCTTATGTGGCATCCAATATATATGCCATCCAATTTGCACATTTAGATGAAGAAGCCAATTCTCTGGTATTTATAGATAGTTTTATATAAGATATGAACCGCTTTGGAGTTTGTTCATTTCTTTTTAACCTTCATTTGCCCTAGGTTCTGCCCATTCTACAAGACTGTAGGGATGCTGTCCAACATGATTGCATTTTATGATATGGCCCGTAGAGCTGTTGAAACCACTGCCCAGAGTGACAATAAAATCACGTGGTCCAATATCCGTGAACACATGGGAGAGATCCTCTATAAACTTTCTTCCATGAAATTCAAGGTATAACTTCATTTCAGCTATAACTTTTTTAGTACAAAATATTTCTCTTTAAATTTTATAACTGCTTGACTTGCAAACCTGATATGGGATAGTTACATTTATCATTGTACACATGGTCAGAGTTATGTAAAGCCAGCATAGTCTTCAAAGTTAAGTTCAAGTTGGAAT
Source organism: Oryctolagus cuniculus (assembly GCF_051225735.1). Taxonomy (NCBI): domain Eukaryota; kingdom Metazoa; phylum Chordata; class Mammalia; order Lagomorpha; family Leporidae; genus Oryctolagus; species Oryctolagus cuniculus. The sequence goes on from NC_142870.1 coordinate 69,748,375, forward strand.
CCTAATGAATTACAGTATGTCACGTCTAAAATAAATGCTGATGTGTTGTCCCGTTTGTCTTGGCCGTCAGGCAGTTTAGAGCTAAATTCATTTCTGAGCAGCAATTACCTTACATCAGGTACCAATTACCATCTCCCCACCTGTGTTCTCTGAAATGACGTCTGCTCTGTTTACTTATTTCAGATAGCATCTGTTACACATTATTTTTAACTGTTGCATGGCCTCTTGTACTTTTAGAACAGAGAAACACAAGTGAAAATAGTTAAATGAAATTGTTGGTAGGACCTCAAATACATAGATTGTTTTTAGAATATTTGATAAGCTGAATTAACTCTAAGTCACAATATCCAGGTATATTTACTAATCACCCATTGGGAATGATTCTCTTTACATAAATTGTTAAAGTATTGTATTCATATAGTGTGTTACATTATAGTTTAAAAATAAACTTGCACATACAAGCCCTTATTGTACCAATAATTTAAAAATATTAACACTCTTGAGGGGGCCAGTATTGTGGCACAGCAGGTTAAGGCTCTGCCTGCAACACCAGTGTCTCATATGGATGCCAGTTCAAGTCCCAGCTGCTGTCAGCTTCTGATCCACCTCCCTGCTAATGCACCTGGGAAAGCAGCAGCAGAGGGCCCAAATACTTGGGCCCCTGCACCCATGTGGGAGACCCTGGGTGGAGTTTCAGGCTCTTGGCTTTGACTTGGCCCAGCCCTAAGTAAAACTTAAAAAAAAAAAAAAATACTTTTCAGGACCTGGTCATTCCACTTTGAGATATTGGTCAAGGAAATAATCAGATTTTTGATGCAGATATATGTGAAAGGTTGTTTATTAAACTTTTAAAATGTCATCCAAGGGGTGGGTGTTTAACCTAGCTTTTTAAGGTGACCACGTAACAAGTTGGAGTACTTGGGTTCAATGCCCAGCTCTAGCTCCTGATTCTAGCTTCCTGCTAATGCAGATGCTGCTAATGCAGTGATGACTCAGCTGATTGGGTTTCTATCACCCAAGAGGGAGACCTGGATTGAGTTCCTGGCTCCTGCCCTTGGTTTTGTGACCATTTGGGGAGTGAACCAGTAGATGGTGGTACATATGCTTTCTCTCTGTTCTCTCCCTCTCCCTCTGTTTCTTCCTCTCTGTGCCTCCCAAAAAGAGCCAGCAATCCATTATGGTATGTCCATAAAATAATGTGTCATGAAGACATTAACATCTTTTTTCAAAGACATGGAGATATATTCATGGTACAGAATGTAAAAAAAAAAAAAAAAGAAAACACTGGGTTACAAAAAACTTCCATGTTTAATTTGATGTTCAATTTGTCTTAAGAAATCATTTCTTTTATACCAGTAATAGTGATGATTTCTGGTTGTGTGAATAAAGATGATATCTCATTTTCTATTTATGTGCTGTCAAATTAACATTATGGGTATTTTTAAATATTATTAAATAATCTTCTTTAGCATTTTATAGCTGAAAAGTATTATTTTCCTATTTTTAGGCGTTAGGAAATTTCCAGTTGTTAGTGTCAGAAAGTCATGTGGTTGTTCATGTCATTGGTTTTGTATGTTGTCTTAGCATAGATTCCTAAAAGTGGAATTATTGGGTCAAAGAGCTTGAACATTTTAAATTCTCTTTTATCCATGGTATTCAATTAAGTTGCTTTCTGTAAAGATTTTTAAGTATGGTACATTTTGAGATTATTTTCCAAATTTTACTTCTCTATCTCATTATGATACTACTAGACCTTGGATAGAAAATTCTCATTTGACTAAATTAACTCACAATTATCATATACAAGCATTCTTGTGCATCTAATATATGATAACTGTACTTTCACACTACTGTACACATGGTAGCGGATAAATCCATTGGTCTTTAAATGCAGTTAGCAAGCAAAATACAAAATGATTAAAGTGTTTTAAATTTGCCACACTTACCCTGGTCCTCACATTCTGAAAATTATTTTCCAAAGGTAAATTGAATTTGTAATGTCTTTTCTTCAGGATCCAGTGAAAGACGGTGAGGCAAAAATCAAGAGTGACTATGCACAACTTCTTGAAGATATGCAGAATGCATTCCGTAGCCTTGAAGATTAGAACTGTGATTTCTTTCATCTTTTTCCTCAGCAGACTGATGTGTATATTTTCCTAAATTTCTCATCTCAAACCCTTACTTCTTTATTGTGAAGCTTTGAGACTAGTGCCTATGTGTGTTATCATTTGTTTCCCTGTTTCATTTGGTAGGTCTTAAAGTAAAACAAACATTCCTTTGTTCTAGTGTTTGAAGGACCTCTCTGCCCCTTTAACCCAAGTGGTGAATGTAGTAAATATGATATATAATGGCTACACTACTGTAAACGTGTGTGTAGGGTGAAAACCCTCCTTGTCCTAAGTTTGCCCTTTCCTTTTCTGCATTAAATTGTATACAGGACTACTGCATGTATTCTCTTTGCAATGGATTTGCAACGCAAGGCAAGATTTCTATATTTTTTGTTCGGCACTTGTGAAATGCCTCAGTATCTGTGTGGTAAGGTCATTTGCAGGTTAGCATCTTGCTAAGTTTCTGCTTTGCAGGAAATATTTACTTTAAAAAAAAAAAAGAATGACTAATGTTCCAATTATGCATTACTTCCCCCATATAAATCAGGAATACTTATGGGGAACTATATTGTTTTTAAAACAGGCATTTGTGGAGCTCAGCACAATATGTGAATCAGTACCTTTTCAAAAAGTGTAAAAAGTCAGGTGGTCAAACTTCAATTAACATCATCTTAGTAAAGCTTACTTTATTTCAGTAGGAAAAATTCAGTATCAAGGACTATTATATGTTGCATTGCTAGGAAATGCTTTTTAAAATGACGTTTAAAACAATCACTGGAAATGTGATCCACATCATACCCTCTTTTTTTTCCTTAAACGTCTTAGCAGCCCAGGCTTGTAAGAATCCTGTGGCAGTGTGATGGGAAGTAAAATGCCACAGAGCAGATACACAGTAGACATTAAAGGCTGAGTGTGCCCTCAAGGATCAGCTGGGCTGTAATGATTGCTGGGGCCAGCGGCGTGTTGTGTTTACAGAGTAATGACATGTGTCATGTCTGTATGTTTGCTTACGTGCTGAATTTTGAAACAACCAATTTACCAATTGTAGAAAACATGGCTTTCTTTCACGTGGTTTTTGATTCAGACTCAAAAGGTTCCTCAGTTTATCTTTGGCCCTAGCAACATGACAGTTTCCATTTTGTTTAGTAGAGATGAAATTAATTCTTGTATCTGCTGGTGACAGAATTTGGGTCATGTGAAAAAAGATCATTTCATCCCATCTCACCTGAGAGCAACATTTTCCCATTAAGTTTTTTTAACCAATAGTGCTGGCACCATTGCTTACTCCTTGGGAAGAGGAAAGGATGTGTGAGCACGACAAACAGTCTCAAATGTTCAAATGTAATAGCATAAATAAAGGACTTTATGCCTCAACATATTACTTAAATTTCTAGGTAATGCATTTCTTTTGGTCTGTTAAGGAAAGGTGCAATCAGTAAAGAATTCAGATACAGTTTTGTTTAAATCCTTGCAGATTACATGTTTTTGTAGTGGCCTGCTAATCAGGGAAGGTGTTCTTCCAAGGAACTTTCTCTAACCTTTCAGAATATTGACAGAAAAAATTATGCAATGATGTTGAAATGTGGATTTAATGGTGCTGCTTAATCAGTTTGCTTCCAAAGTGGCCTCTGACCCACAGGCTGCAGGACTAGTGGGAATTTAAGGGATTTCAAAAACATTCTACTCCTACCTTAAACCTACCAACAAACTAGGATGATGATAGTAGCAAACGATGCAAAGAACATTTGCCCAAGTTTGTTATTTGTTCTTAATTTGAGATGTCCATTCTCACTCCTTTAAGAATGCTGATGTATGAGTGTGAAGATGCCAGAGAAACTGCTCAGATATTCACTGTACGCGTCCCTTCACCTGTATGTTGTAGGATTTCAGACTGGTCACTGATCGTATTCCTTTAGTAAGAATGTGTTAAAATTACAACGCTCTTTTAAAAAGATGATGCAGTTCTATATTTATTGTGCTGTACCTGGTCCAAAACAGGAGCCAGTTAAACAAGTTTCATATGTATTTTTCCAGTGTTAAATCTCACACATTGTACCCTTCGGAAATTTCCTTCCATCCTAAAGAACGAAGAGAAGAGGCTATCTATGTATTGCCTCTCTATCCTTGAGATTTCACTCTTTATGTTAAAAGTTGTGTATAATTGTTAAAAAAAAATCTATGAAAGAATAAAAAGTGGATTTAAATTAACATAGTTTTGTTTTTTCTTTTTTGGGGAGGGGCTAGAATCTAATAGAAAACATGACACCTTATCCTGTTTATTTATTGGAGATACAGAGAGAGGTCTCCCACCCACTGGTTCAAATGCTCTTAACAGCCAGGACTGGATCTGCTGAACACAGGTGATTGTATCAGGCTGAAGCCAGGAGCTGGGAACTCGTCCATTTATAGGCAGTTACTTAATATCTTAAATGGAACCCTCATTATAGCCTGTAAAGTCCTATAATCGTATTCCATTATGATTTGGAAATAGAGTACACAGAATTCCACTTTAAATTTAAAAGTGAATGGTTTCTAAAAATTCACTTCCCAATTAAAGTAGATAAGTGGTACTCGTTTCAATTTTTGGCAAGTGAATTAAAGCTTTATAATTCATGATTTTTGCAAGCCAAATGAACGATTTAAAATCCAGTGTAGCAACATGCATCACAGCAAATTCATGTGTTACCTAGGACCCATTTCTGAAGCAATGACAGAAGTGGAGGATGAATAACTCTTACCACGGAGGGCCAAGTTTATGTACAGAAATACTTTAGAAGTGGTGGGAAGGTTTATTTTTTGAGGGAGAGTAATTTTTCATCCATTAGGTAATATCCGGGTATTTTTAGCATGCTAGTTTTAGTGTATTGCTATCACATAAGAACACTTTCTCAAGTAGCATGTGATAAAATGCTACTACAGTTCTAAGAGGTCAACCTGAGATTCCCCCGGAAGTTAACTCTGAAATTAAGTATCTGAGTTTAAATAGTGTATTAAATGGCTAGAATGGAAAGTGAGAGAATACCAAATGTTGGTGAGCATGAGGAATAACTGAAACACATTTTTGGAGAGGATGTAAATCTGTAACAGTCACTTTGGAGAATTATGTTGATAGAATCTACAGAGTTGAATTAGTAATACCTAATGATGCAGAAGTCCCATTGCCTTTTTATTTAAAAAAAATTATTTATTGGCCGGTGCCGCGACTCACTTGGCTAATACTCCGCTTGCGGCACCGGCACTCCGGGTTCTAGTCTCGGTCAGGGCGCCGGAGTCTGTCCTGGGTGCTCCTCTTCCAGTCCAGCTCTCTTCTGTGGCCCAAGTATTTTGTCCCTACACCTGCATGGGAGACCAGGAGGAAGCACCTGGCTCCTGACTTCGGATCGGCACAGTGCACCGGCCGTGGCGGCCATTTGGGGAGTGAACCAACGGAAGGAAGACCTTTCTCTGTCTCTCTCTCACTGTCTAACTCTGCCTGTCAAAAACAAAAATTTATTTTTTTGAAAGGCAGAGAGAGAGAGAGGCCTTCCATCCACTGGTTCACTTCCTAAATGGCCACCATATGACTTAAATTGATGCATATGGGATGCCAGTGTTAGAGCTGTGGCTTAACCCACTGCACCATAGTGCCAGCCCCAGGAATCTCATTTTTTGGTCTGTGTGCATCAGAATACCCATATATTCACCAAAAGACATATACCAAAATGTTCATGGCAGCACTATTTATAATAGACCTAAATGGAGTTTGGAAGAATTGAAGTAAACTGGTATAGTCACATAATTTTCACAAAATGAAATACTACACAAAAATCAGATTTAATGCAACAATATGCATGAACCCCACAAACAATGTTTGAGGAAGCCAAACAATATGTACTATATGGTTCCATCTAAATAAAATTCAGAAACATGAAACTAATGTATAGGTGTTTGATGTTAGAATAACAGTTAAAGTCAGTTGAAATGGAATTAAAAGGTAAGTTTACTTTGGTGCAAAACATTTTGAAATTCATGCAATTTTTTCACAAGGTACATTTAAGACCTCTTGGACTGGTTTTGTACTAAGAAATATATAGTGGGGCTGGCACTGTGTCGTAGAAGGTAAAGCTGCCACCTGTGGTGCTGGCATTCCATATGGGCACTAATTGGAGTCCTGGCTGCTCCAGTTCTCTAGTATGGCCTGAGAAAGCTGTAGAAAATGGCCCAAGTCCTTGGGTCCCTGCACCTCTGTGGGAGACTGAGAATAAGCTCCCAGCTCCTGGCTTTGGATCAGCACAGCTCTGGCCATTGCGGCCATCTGCAGAGTGAACCAGCAGATGGAAGACTGAACTTTCTGCCTCTGCCTCTGCATCTCTATAACTCTGCCTTTCAAATAAATAAATAAATATATATGTATGTATGTATGTATATATTATATATATCGTGGTGGTTTAAAAGTACTTTTAGGTTTTATTGAATAATAAATGTTTTTGTTTGATTTGTAAACTTGCAATCTATCAGTGGTGATAGATTTAAATTTTTCAGTTCAGGAGATTTAAGTTCTCTTTGCAACCAATAGCTGACTTTGCCAGCTAGCTCACCAGGATTTGAAGAACAGTGTGTTCTCAGAATAGTAAGCTTACCAGACTACACATTCTTTTATTATACAATGCATAAAATGCTGTCTAATTCACAGTGGCATAGCCTCTTGGATATAAATAGGTAGTTGGGTAGCTATTATACCTGAATATAATATCAACAACCCTCAAGTAACAATGAATGACTGTTAAAAGTAGGTTTAATCTTTTAAATAATTATGTCCTTACCAGCTGTGTCTCAAACTTGTCTGAATATGAGAAACATGGTTCCCAAGCCCTGCCCCAAACCAACTTGAATTGACATCTCTGGTTAAGGGAAAGGGTAGGGAAATCAATTTACCAAATTCCAGTTAATTCTTACCATAGAGCGAGTTTTGGGAAACGTTACTCTGTGTAACATAGGAGACTTAAATTTTACAAGGTGGTCTCTCAAATGTTAACTAGTATTATCATAATCTCAGCATTATCAGGTTTATCAATTAAGTTTGAGGGAGAGAGGTGCCTCTGCTGTGGCATAGTGAGTTAAGTCACTGCCTGTGGCACTGGCATCCCATATGGGTGCTGGTTCCAGCCTCAGCTGCTCCACTTCCGACCCAGCTCTCTGCTAATGCACCTGGGAAGACAGCAGAGGATGGCCCAAGTCCCTGGTCCCCTGCCACCCACGTGGGAGACCTCAATGAAGCTCCTGGCTCCTGGTCTCGGCCTGGCCCAGCCCTGATGGTTGTGGCCATCTGGGAGTGAACCAGCGGATGGAAGATTCTCTCTGTCTATTCTTCTCTCTCTCTAACTCTGCCTTTCAAATAAATAAATAATTTTAAAAAAAGATGCCTCTTAAAACAGTACTTTGCTGATTAATATGTATTCTGACTCAGGCTAAGAATAATTTCTAACAATAAGACAAAGTCTTCTTCTTTTTCCTCTTCTTCTTCCTCCTCCCCCTCCCCCTCCTCTTCCTCCTTCTCCTCCTCTTCTTCTTCTCTCTCTCTCTCTCTCTTTTTTTTTTTTTCTTTTTGCCAGGCAGAGTTACACAGTGCAGAGAGAGAATTATAGACAGTGAAAGAGAGAGAGACAGAGAGAAAGGTCTTCCTTCCGTTGGTTCACCCCCCCCCCCCCCAAATGGCCGCTACAGCTGGCGCGCTGCACTGATCCGAAGCCAGGAACCAGGTGCTTTCTCCTGGTCTCCCATGCAGGTTCAGGGCCCAAGCACTTGGGCCATCCTCCACTGCACTCCCGGGCCACAGCAGAGAGCTGGACTGGAAGAGGGGCAGCCGGGACAGACTCCGGCGCCCCGACTGGGACTAGAATCCAGGGTGCTGGCGCTGCAGGTAGAGGATTAGCCTAGTGAGCTGCGGCGCCGGCCCAAAGTCTTCTTAAATCATGAAATTTTACCAATAATATAATTGTTATACCTGTGAAATACAAGCAAGATTCTATTCTAGCAGCTTCTCTTCTATTTAAAGCTCTGTATGCAGGAGAATTAAAAAACGAATAAATTTTTTTTTACAATTTGAAAGGCAGAGTTGGGGCTGGCACTGTGGCGAAGTGACTAAAGCCACCGCCTGCAGTGCTGGCATACCATATAGGTGCCAGTTTGAGTCTCAGCTGCTCCACTTCTGATCCAGCTCTCTGCTATGGCCTGGGAAGGCAGCAGAAGATGGCCCAAATCCTTGGGCCCCTGCACCCATGTGGGAAACCTGGAGAAAGCTCCTGGCTGCTGGCTGCTGGCTTCAGATCAGCACAGCTCTGGCCATTGCGGCCATCTAGGGAGTGAACCAGTAGATGGAAGGCCTCTCTTTCTCTCAGCCTGTCCTTTATTCTATGTAACTCTGACTTTCAAATAAATAAATAAAAACTTTAAAAAAAAAAAAAAGAAACCCTAACTCATGTTTCAAAATATGTTCCCATTACGTGTACTTATTAAAAAAAAAAAAAAAGTAGAGTTACAGAGAGACAGCAAGAGAGAGATATTGAGGGAGGTCTTCCATCCACTTGTTCACTCCCCAACAGCCAGAGCTGGGCCAGTCTGAAGCTAGGAGCCAGGAGCTTGATCCGGGTCTCCTATGTGGATACAGGGTACCAAGTATTTGGGCCATCCTCAGCTGCTTTCCCAGGTCATTAGCAGGGAGCCAGATCAGAAGTGGAGCAGCCAGAACTCAAACCTGCACCCAAATGGAATGCTGGCATTCCTGGCAGTGGTTTTACCCACAACACCGGCCCAGGAATCCAAATTTTGCAACATATTTCAATTTTGTCATACACAGGCTTGGTTTGTGAATATAATTACAAAAGAATATTATTTAATTCCATTTTCAAACAGCATTTGTCCTGTGATCCAAAATTCTTTTTTTAATCTGTCAAGAAAATTTTTAGTTTAATTTTTAGCCAACATCCTAAAAACTCTTATATTAAAAGTCCCAAGAAGCTAGTACATTTATCATTTGCTTGATGTCTTAAAATTGCTCTCAGAGTTTTGAGACAGCTTGTATAAAAGCCCCAAATTGCCTTCAACTGTATAAAATCATATCCATGGTCTTTGTTTTTAAATTGCATACTATGCAAGTATTTTGAAGCCTTCATAAAGTCTGTTTGACCCTTGCCCTTAAAAATGAATTTGGATATATTTTCCCAGGCATGATAGTGCACAACATATGAGCCTGCACTACATAGCTCTGTTTCTATGACATGGTTTTAGGAGAGACACTGATGAATACAGTAGTATTATGAATTTTACTGTATGAAGGCAAACATTTAATGCCTTCAACCCATGATCTTTAGTATTTGATTAAAGGAGAACCCAAACTTCTCAGTATTTGTTAAAATATATAATAACATAAAATCATAAGAAGTTGTGCCAGCATTGTAGCATAATGGGGAAAGCTGCCGTCTAGGACACCAGCATCCCATATGAGCAATGGTTCGAGTCCTGGCTGCTCCACTTCCAATCCAGCTCCTTGCTAATGGGCCTGGGAAAGCAGTAGAAGATGGCCCAATGCTTGAGTCTCTGCCATTCATGAGGGAGACCTGGAAGAAGCTCCTGGCTCCTGGATTCAGCCTGGCCCAGTGCTTGTTGTTGCAGCCAACTGGGGAGTGAAGTGGTGGATGGAAGATTTCTCTCTCTGTGTCTCTCTCTGTTTTTCTCACTCCCTTTCTGTAACTCTGCCTTTCAAATTAAAAAAAAAAAAAAAAAAAAAAGCCAGACTGTTTTAGTATCAGTTAAAATGTAAGAATACCATTAAAAATACCATTAGAAAGATTTCAGGTATATATTGGCCCAAGTATATGCTTTACTTAAATTGAATTTCAAGAGCAATTTAACCTTTTTATTTAGCTCTTTATGTATACACACATTTAAAAAAATTTTGTTGAAAGACAGAGAAAAAGAAGCAGAGACAGGTAGAAACAAAAGAGATCTCCCGTCTGCTGGCTCACTCCCCGCCACATCTAGGCCGGGCTAAAGGCAAGAGCCTGGAACTCAATCCAGGTCTCCTATATGGGTGTTCAGAGACCCAGCTACTTGAACCATCACCTGTGGCCTTCCCAGGTGCATATAAACAGGAAGCTGCTCAGAAGCAGAGCAGGGACTTGAACCTATGCCCTCTGCTACAGGCATCCTAACAGGTGTGGTAACTGCTAGGCCAAATCCCTATTCCCATTGCTTCTTTAAAATAAAATAAATAAAATATTAAATAAAAATAAATAAAATATTAAAGTATTAAATAAGGTTTAGTGATCAGCTGTTTCTTGGGACACCTGTATCCCATGTTGGAGTACCTGTGTAGCAGTCCCAGCTCCTTTGATTCAGCTTCTTTCCTGTGTACCTTGAGAGGCAGCAGCTCAAGTACTGGGGTCCCTGTCACCCACATGTGAGACCCAGTTGGAGTTCCGGGTTCCTGGCTTTGGCCTGGTCCAGCCCTGACTCTTGCAGGCATTTGGGGAGTCTCTCTCTCTCTCTCTCTCTCTCTCGCCCAGTGTTGACCATTGCAGCCATTTGGGGAGTGAACCAGTGGATGGAAGATCTCTATCTCTTTGTCACTCTGCCTTTCAAACAGGTAATAAAGTATTAAATAATGAGCTCCAATGTTAAATAAAAAGTGTTTAAGTATTAGAATCCAATTATTTTGTAAAGATTATTTGAAAGAGCAACAGAGAGAGAAGAAGAGACAGAGAGGAAAATCTTTCATTCACCAGTTCACTCCCCAAATGGTCATTGTCGCTCCCCCTCTTCGTGGAGGAATGACACAGGACCCTGCGCTGTTCTTTCGTCTGCTCGGCCTTCCCCGGGTTTGCTGCTGGTTCTTCCCGGGTTGGCTACTGTCCCTTCCACCTCCGTGGAAGGGCGGTTCCCCCTGCCACATTCCCCACTTCCGCAGGGGAGCGGCACATCGCCGGCCGGCTCTCTCGGGGGCTGCACAGGTGTTCCCTTAGATGTTCCCCTTAGATGTTCCCAGTGCATGGTCTCTCTCTCCTCCTTTATAGTCCTCCTCCGCCAATCCTAACTCGGCTGCCCACACGCCGAGTACGCTGCTCTCCTCCAATCAGGAGCAAGTCCTACAGTTTATTAGCTGAACTGGAGGCAGCTGTGTAGAAGCTGTTTTCTTCTCTCCCAGCGCCATATTGTGGGGGAACAGATGCATAGAATAAGTCTTAATTCCAGTAACTTAGTCCAGTCCGGATTGCTCCCCACAGTCATGACAGCCAGGGTTGAGCTACATGTAAGCGAGGAGCCTGAAATTCTGTCCCGTTCTCCCACATATGTGGCAAGGGCCCAAGCATTGAGCCATCTCCCACTGCCTTCCCTGGTATGTTAGCAGGAAGCTGGATTGGAAGTGGAGAAGCCAGGACTGAAACCAGCATTCTGACATGGGATGCTGGTGCTGCAGACAGCGGCATAATCTACTGCACCACAATGTCAGCCCCTTGATTTCACCTTTAACATATGAGTATTAGTGGCTATCGCCAGAAATATTCTTGAGTCAAAATGTGAAATTAAAGTGAATACTGAGGGCAGGCACTGTGGTATAGTGGATAAGGCTGCCACCTGCAGTGAGGCATGCCATATGGGTGCCAGTTTGAGTCCCAGCTGCTCCACTTCTGATCCAGCTCTCTGCTATGGCCTGGGAAAGCAGTAAAGATGCCCCAAGTCCTTGGACCCCTGCACCCACATAGGAAACCCAGAAGAAGCTCCTGGCTCCTGGCTTCAGATCGTCCCATCTCCGGCCATTGTGGCCATATAGAGAGTGAACCAGTGGAGGGAAGACCTCTCTGCCTCTGCCTCTCTGTAACTCTGTCTTTCAAATAAATAAATAAATCTTTAAAAAAAAAAAAAGTAAAATGAATAGTGAGATGTTAGGGTAAAGCAAGGCACATACATGAAAACCTTACCTGTGGTGGACCCTGTTTGTGGACTGCCCGTACATAGCCCATTTATCCATCCTCCCACGGAGGGTTGTCTGCTAAGAACTCACAGCAACACCTCTCTACTGAAGTCCACCATTGGCCAACAGGAGCTGCCTCATCAGGCAAGGTCTGGAAGCTGAAGTGCTTTGTCCTATCCCCACTCTGCTCAACCTGAGGCTATCAAAGACAAAAGTCTGCAACAGCTCTCAAGCTCCAGAGTTGGGGGCCCAGGCTGAGGGGAAGCAGGTCACCCACTTCAATGTCTTCTGTTTTCTTTCCTGCTTCCCTCAGGCCCTTCTAAGTTTCACCTGCGGGCAGTTCGCCCTCAATCAATCACTTCCGCCTGAATCACTCAGGCTCTGCCCTAGGGAACACCGCTGCAGACATTGCCCTTTCATTTCCTCTTCCACACAAATTCTCCGCAGCAGGAATCATGCCTGGGAGTTTTTCAGTCATGTTGAATAGGATCAGAGGAGTGTTGTGTACTGAGAAGTTCTTAGTCAAAGACAGCCTTCAAGAGAATAGTATTTCTTCACTAAGACACTGGCCTGTCTCGAGCATGTTTGCCTCGTTTAACAGAAAGCTTCTTCAGTGTGCACACTTCATTTCAAGAGAATTTAAATGAACCCAAGTCCATAATTTTTTCTTCAATGTCATTCTTCTGATCCAGAGCACACAGGCACTTAGCTCTCTGCTCTCCGCTGAGTCATCACCTGGCCTGCTGAGTGTATTCTCTCCATTCAACCATGTAACCTCACTTTCCTCCCAGTCTGAGTGACTGGGTACTCTCACTCTATCTGTCCCTTCCGTTCTGACAGATGTCCTGTCCCCAGTAAAATCTTGTTACTTTGGGGGATAAAAAAAGACAGAAAAAAACAAAAACAAAAACAAAAACAAACAAAAAGCGCACAAAGATGCTGTTTCCCAGTTTTTTTCATTTTTAAATACACCATGTATGATCCAATGTAAGATACCCATTTATATATTCTCTTCTCCATTTCCAACAAATACAGCTACCCTAAAAATACTACACTTTTCTTTAAAAAAAAAAAGGTTTATTTACTTATTTGACAGGCAAAGTGACAGAGAGAGGGAGGGATCTTCTATCCACTGGTTCACTCCCTAGTGACCATTATAGTCAGTACTGATCCAGGCCAAAGTCAGGTACGAGGAACTCCATCCAGGTCTCCCACATAGGTGGAGGGGCCCATATACCAGGCCATCTTCTGCTGCTTTCCCAGGTGCATGACCAGGGAGCTGGATCAGAAACAGAGCAGCCAGGACTCAAATTGGTGCTCTAATATGGGATGCCAGCATCACAGCTGGTGGCACCATCTATGGTGGCACCATAATACTGGCTCTACCACATGTTTTATATTATATATAAAAGATTTATTTATTTGAAAGGCAGAGTTACAGAGAGAGAGGGAGAGACCGACAGAGAGAGACCTTTCATTGGCTAGTTCATTCCCCAAATGGCCACAATGTCCTGAGGCTGGGCCAGGCTGAAGCCAGGAGCCAGGAGCTTCATCTGGATCTCCCAAGTGCGTGCAGTGGCCCAAGCACTTGGGCCATCTTTCTCTGCTTTTCCAGGTGCATTAGCAGGGAGCTGGATCAGAAGTGGAGCAGCAGGAACTCAAAACGCTGCCCATATGGGATGCTGGTGTTGCAGGTGGCAGATTTACCCCCAATACCACAATGTCGGCCCCACTTATGAACACAATTCCTGTTCTCATGTTTAGTAGGCAGAATTAGCAATCATGAATTATAACTGCTAAGTTGCTAATGATCTCACTAGAGATTCTTACTAAATAATACTCCTGTGGCTATTAGATTTAATGAAATAGATAATTTAGTTCCTAAAAATGTTTAATTTCCAGGAAGAGCATTGGATGAAGGAAAATGTTATCTCAATGTGTTTAGTGATTCTGAATTTAACTACAGTATCAATAGTCTATTGGGAAAAAAAATCCTTATATTTTTTAAAGGCAAAGAATTTCAACCCAAAATGACAATGCTAGAATTAAGACATTGATATGTGTCATTGAGGCAAACGGATAGGAGAGAGGTAAGACAGTTGACACTTGAATTTAAATATTTTTGTTTGGGGCTGGCACTGTAGCGCAGTGGGTTAACTCCCTGGCCTGAAATGCCAGCACCAGTTCTAGGCCTAGGTGCTCCACTTCTGATCCAGCTCTCTGCTGTGGCCTGTGAAAGCAGTAGAAGATGGCCCAAGTCCTTGAGCCCCTTCACCTGCGTGGGAGACCCAGAAGAAGCTCCTGGCTCCTGGATTCAGATCAGTGCAGCTCCGGCCATTGCGGACAATTGGGGAGTGAGCCATCGGATGGAAGACCCCTCTCTCTCTTTCTCTCTGCTTCTGACTTTCAAATAAATAAATAAATCTTAGCTGGCACCGGGCTCACTAGGCTAATCCTCTGCCTGCGGTGCCAGCACACCGGGTTTTAGTCCTGGTCAGGGCGCCGGATTCTGTCCCGGTTGCCCCTCTTCCAGTCCAGCTCTCTGCTGTGGCCCGGAGTGCAGTGGAGGATGGCCCAAGTCCTTGGGCCCTGCACCCCATGGGAGACCAGGAGAAGCACCTGGCTCCTGGCTTCGGATCAGTGCGGTGCACCGGCCACAGCGGCCATTGGGGGGTAAACCAATGGAAAAGGAAGACCTTCCTCTCTGTCTGTCTCTCTCACTGTCCACTCTGCCTGTCAAAAAATAATAAATAAACAAATCTTTAAAAATATGTTTGCTTAACATGAGAGTTACAGTATTACATTAAATAATATAAGGGATCTCATTCCAGAAATTGGCTGAAAGTGGATTTAAATAATTCACAGTTAAATGAAATGTGAATCTGGAAACCCAATATCCTTAGTAAATGAGCTTGGAACTCTCTCTTTCTCAACTTGCACTTTCCTCATTTCACCCTAGTGCCAGTTCCTATTTCATATATACTCTGCTTCTAAAACCTGTCTTATTGTTCTTTTAGTGGGTCTCATCCAACCATCCTAGGAAATCTTACTCTCCCGCCCCCAGATTATTTTAAACCTCTTTTTCCACTATGAGCTCCTTCCTATCAAGTTACAAATATATTTCAGGGGTCGGTGTTATATCTTAATGTTAGCCGTTGCAAAGCACACCGGACACCGGAGTAAGGGAAAGGGTTTATTGGGGAACACCCTACAGACCAGAGTGAAGGGGCGGCGAAGGAAAAAGAGAGAAGGAGACTGTAAGAGAGAGAGACAGAAGAGGGAGAAGAGAGAAGACAGGAGGAGAGAAGCCAAGAGAAGCCAAGAGAGCGCAGGAGAGAAGGACCAAGAGAGAGCAGGAGAGAAGGGCCAAGAGCCAAGAGCCCAGAGGAGGAGGCTAGAGAGAGGAACCGAGAGAGAGCAGGAGAGAAGGGCCAAGAGAGCACGTGTTCAGGAACAGGCCCTTTTAAAACTTTGCCTGAGGGCGGGCAGGGAAGCAGGAGCAGGGAATCCCATTAGGATGGGGGTGGAGCCTGGCTCAGGTAGCTGGGCTATGCAGCCAGCTGGCTACAACTGCGCCAGTTTCCTAACAGTCGGTTCTGTGGCATAATGGGTAAAGCTGCCACCTGCAGTGCCGGCATCCCCTATGGGTGCCAGTTTGAGACCTGGCTGCTCCACTTCCGATCCAGCTCCCTGCTAATGTGTCTGGGAAAGCAGCCTGGGCCCTTTCGCCCACTTGGGAGACCCAAAGAAAGCTCCTGGCTCCTGGCTTCAGAACCAGCACAGCTCTGGCCGTTGTGGCTATTTGGGGAATGAAGTAGCAGGTGAAAGATTCTCTCTCTCTCTCTCTCTTTCTCTTTCTTTCTCTCTCTCTCTCTCTGTAATTCTGACTTTCAAATAAATAAATCTTATTAAAAAAAAGTGTAGGTCAAAGCAGAAATCTCTGGGGTGAAGCAGCAGAGGAGGGAGAGAGAAGAGGAACTTCATGAGCTATGGACAGAAAAGAATGTGAGCATGTCCCCATGGGGGAATTCTATCCTCAGCAAAAAGGAAGGTAGAACTGACAGCATGGGTCTTGGCTATGAGAGCGCTCAGTCCGGTCGGCTCTTGCGTAGCCCTGCTCCAGTGTGCACTGGCTGCCATCTCAGTCTAGTTCATGGCTGTCACGCTGGGATCCACCTCCAGCAACCTCTTGGCAATCCCCTTCATCCCTTTCCTGGCTTTTGTATCCTACATTCGGCTTTTGCTTGTTTCTCACCAAGTACTCAGTTCCTCCAGTAGCTGGTTCCTCAAGGTGATAGTGGTGGTCAATGTCAGGAGAGGTTTTACGTCTGAGAATATGTATATGTGCATGCATGGGTTGCCTAGCAGTCAGGCAGTGAGGAGCTGTCCTGGGGATATCACTACTTCTCCAACAGTCCTCATCATCGTAGCCACTCGTCTGCCCCCTCCCCCTCCCCCACCCCCAGCCCCCACCCTACCACCACTTCCTCAGTTATTTTGGTGTTGCTAATTCCTGTGCTTTTTGAGGGCTCTGTGGTACAGATCACGTTGCGTTTCAGGTTTCTCTCATGGTGTTTGGGACTTGGCTTTCTCAGTTTTGCAATCGGTTGCCACTTGCTGTACTACTTTCATAAAAAATTACCTATTTGAGAGGCAGAGAGACAGAGACATACATACAGACAGAGATCTGCTATCGGATGATTTACTCCCGCAAAGCCTGCAGTGGCCAGAGCTTAGGTTGGACACCAGGAACCCAATACAGGATTCCCACATGAGTGGCAGGAACCCAATTACTTGAGCCATCATTGCTACCTCTCAGGGTAGACATTAGCAGGAAGCTGGAGTCAGGAGCAAACCTGAGTACCAAAGGTAGCCATTCCCATGTGGGACACAGGCGTACACTCCCATATGGGACACAGGTGTATGCTCCCATGTGGACGGAGGAACACTCCCATGTGGGACACAGGTGTACTAATGGCATCTTAACTACCTTGCTAAACACCTGCCCTTCTTCCACAGTTTTCCAGCTTATACAATCTCTCTGCTCTTGCCCCCTCTCCTGTTCTCCGTGTCTGCCTAAAACTCCTCTTATTGAAGTTTTGGTAGATTTCAGGAAGGAGCAAAATGTGATACATAAATGCAGATAGGTTACATTAACTCACTACTTATGGGTTAGCAGGACTAGAAAAACGTGATGAAAACTAATAGTGGCATTTTCTTTTTTTAAAAAATATTTTATTTATTTGAAAAAGTTACAGAGAGAAGTAGAGCCAGAGAGAGAGAGAGAGAGCAAGAGCTGTCCTCCATCTGCTGTTTCACTCCCCAAATGCCCGCAATGGCCAGAGCTGAGCTGATCTGAAGCCAGGAGCTGGAAGCTTCTTCCAGGTCTTCCACATGAGTGCAGGGGCCCAAGGACTTGGGCCATCTTCTACTGCTTTCCCAGGCCATAGCAGAGAGCTGGATTGGAAGAGAAGCAGCCGGGACTCGAACTGGGGCCCATATGGGACATAAGCACTACAAGTGGTGGCTTTACCCACTACACCAGAGCACCGGCCCCAGTAGTGGCATTTTCTAAGGATCTGAATTAAAATTAATCATGCTGAGCAGAAAACAATTTTGAAACTGTCATATTTGTATACTCCCTAAAACTTTTTAAAAAAAGATTTATTTATTATTTGAAAGGCAGAGTTAGAGAGAAGGAGAGAGGGAGGGAGAGAGAGAGAGAGAGTGCACGAGAGAGAGAGAGAGAAGACAGAGAGAGAGAAAAAGAAAGAGCGAGAGCGAGTGAGAGAGAGAGTGAAAGAACTCATCCATTGGTTCACTCCCCGAATGGCTGCAATGGTTGGGACTAGGCCAGGCAGAAACCAGAATCAGGATCTCCATCTGAGTCTCCCATGTGTATGCAAACTTAAACCATCTTCCACTGCTTTTAGCAGGGAACTGGGTCAGAAGTGGAACACCTGGAACATAAACTGGTGCTCATATGGGATACTGGCGTCACAGGCAGCAGCTTTACCCACTGTGCCACATAGCCAGCCTCTAAAACTTTTTCCAATCATGAAATATATTAGAGAGCCATATTCGGGGACATTCTACTTAGTGAAGATGCAAAAAGTACGCACCCTCCCTAACCTGACCACTGGGCATCTTGGGACAGAACTAAATGGTGGCCCCAGGACAGCATGCGCTCTCAGTAACACACACGTTTCCTTCACCACCGCCTCTGTCTCCCAGCACCAACCTCCTTCCTTGATGTGCTGTGGATTCAAGACCAGACACTAACAATAGCTCCTGTCTCCTACGTTCTCTGAAATTTCTCTACGGTCTCTCCTCACCAAGATCTAACTGAAACCTTGCTTTCCCAATGAAAATGGTGACTACTTTCTCTCCCACCTTGTCATTCCTCATAGGATAGCTGTCCTCACCAGGGTTCTCAGTGATCCTGACCTACTGGTGTCCACACCCTGAGTAGTTGAATCCCTCAGCGAAGCGGAGCCGACCGCTGGACTCCAAGAGAATGCGGTGTAAGTGACAGCGTGGAACTTCCGAGGTTAGGTCATAAAAGGCAGGCTCACACGTTCTGAGGGAAGCCACTGCTTGGCCATGAAGACTTGAGCAGCCCCATGCAGAAACCCATGTGTGTGCTGAGCCCCCAAACCAACAGCCAGTGCCAGCTTACTGGCCAAGTAAGTGAGACACTTTTTTCTTTTTTCCTTTTTATTTAAGATTTTTTAAAAATTTATTTGACAGGTAGAGTTACAGACAGTGACATAGAGAGACAGAGGGAAAGGTCTTCCTTCCGCTGGTTCACCCCCCAAACGGCTGCAACAGCTGGCGCTGCGCTGATCCGAAGCCAGGAGCCAGGTGCTTCTTCCAGGTCTCCCCATGCGGGTGCAGGGGCCCAAGGACTTGGGCCATCCTCCACTGCCTTCCCAGGCCACAGCAGAGAGCAGCTGGACTGGAAGAGGAGCAACTGGGACTAGAACCTGGTGCACACATGGGATGCCAGCGCCACAGGCAGAGGACTAACCCAGTGCGCCACGGTGCCGGCCCCACTTTTTTCTTTTTTAAGATTTTTATTTTCATTTATTTATTTGAGAGGTAGAGTTACAGACATTGAGAAGGAGAGACAGAGAGAGAGGTCTTCCATCCGCTGGTTCACTCCCCAGATGGCTGCAATGGCCGGAGTTGTGCTAATCCAAAGGCAGGAGCCAGGAGATTCTTCTGGGTCTCTTGCATTGGAACAGGGGCCCAAGGACTTGGGCCATCTTGAGCTGGATCGAAAGAGGAGCAGCCAGGACTTGAACTGGTGCCTATATGGAATGCCGGCATCGTAAGTGGAGCATTAACCTACTTCGCCACAGAGCCAGCCCCATGAGACACTTTGGAAGAGGGTCCTCCAGCCTCAGTCAGGCCTGATGACTGGAGCAGCACACTACTACTCAGGGCAACTTCATGGGAGACAGAACTCCTGACTCAAACTGCTCCAACCACAGAAACTATGAGAGAAAACTCATGATGGTTCTTCCTTCCAGTTACTCTGGTTTTGGGTGGTTTGCACGAAGCTCCAGTAACTAGAGAACTGATTAGATTTACACACCCTTAATCCTAATACTTTTCATTGTCCTTCACACTCTTTTTTTTTTTTTTTAAAGATTTGTTTTATTTGAAAGGCAGAGTTTCAGAGAGGCTGAGGCAGAAGATAGAGAGAGAGAGAGAGAGAGAGAGAGAGAGGACTTGCATCCGATGGTTCACTCCCCAAATGGCCACAACTGCCAGAGCTGGGCAGATCCGAAGCCAGGAGCCAGGAACTTCTTCCAGGTCTCCCACACAGGTGCAGGGGCCCAAGGACTTGGGCCATCTTCCACTGCTTTCCCAGTCCATAACAGAGAGCTGGATCAGAAGTGGAGCAGCTGGGACTCGAACCGGCACCCATTTGGGATGCTGGCACTGCAGGCGGTGGCTTTACCCGCTAAGCCACAGTGCTGGTCCCCCTTCACACTCTTAAAACCTTACTTTGCCTATATTACAGGGACAATCATTATTGCACACACTTGCATGCATACTCATCACTCTTCCTCCTTCTGTGATTTACCATATTCACCTGGTAAAAACCAATCCTAATTAAATCCAACTTTGTTGATTCTGTATTTGCACTTATGCAACTGCAAAAGACAACAAACCAAAAAACACCACACACAGCTGTGCAGGCCAGTTTCACTTTATTCTTTTGACCAGTTATAGTAATTTTAAAAGATTCATTTATTTACTTGAGAGGCAGAGTTACAGAGAGAGAAGTTTTCCATTGCTGATTCACTCCCTAAACAGGCACAATGGCTGGAGGTCTGCTGATCTGAAGCCAGGAGCCAGGAGTTTCTTCCAGGTCTCCCAAGTGGGTGCAAAGTCCCAAGGACATAGGCCATCTTCCACTGCTTTCCCAGGCCATGGCAGAGAGCTGTATCGGAAGTGGAGCAGCTAGGACTTGAACCGGCACCCATATGTGATGCCAGCACTGCAGGTGGCGGCCTTATCCACTATGCCACAGCACCGACCCTGAATAAATGCATCTTTAAAAAAAATTACCAAATAGCAGTATACTCTCTTTTAAATACATTAATTGTTGATATTTTGCTTTTCTGTTGCCTGTAGGGGCCCAAGCACTTGGGCCATCTTCTACTGCTTTCCCAGGTCATAGCAGAGAGCTGGGTTGGAAGTGGGGCAGCCAGGACTCCAACCAACGCCTATATGGGATACTGGCACCGCCGCCGGCTGCTTTAACAGATACACCACAATGCCAGCCCCAGTATTTGTCTTTCTTAAAGCATCTGAAAGGAAGCTGCAGATATTATGACACTTCTACAACACTTCAACAACAATTTTCTAATAGCCACTCTCCAACATAACTACAAATTATTAATTATACATAAGTGAATATCAACAAACTTATCGACGGTTCATTAGTTATTCCACAGCATCCGCTTTAATATACAGTTCAATGTTTCTCAATTGTTCCACAATATCTTTCTTTTTTTTTTTTTAACTTTTATTTAATGAATATACGTTTCCAAAGTACGAATAGTGGATTACTATGGCTTCCCCCCCATACCGTCCCTCCCACCCACAACCCTCCCCTTTCCCACTCCCTCTCCCCTTCCATTCACATCAAGATTCATCCACAATATCTTTCATAGCCGTTTATTTGGCGGGCGGGGAGTGAAGGGAATAACCTTTTATCATTAATTTCAATCCTTTATACAAAAGGACATGACTTCCCTCGCAAGTCACTTTTTCGCACATTGAAGCAAAACACATTTCATAGCAGCTCAGAAGTTTGAGGTTGCGAGATTAAATTCAATCTGACCTCTAGTAAAGATTGGTGTTGAGGCTAGCAAAGTTAATAGCCATCCTCAGGCAGGGGTCCTCAGTTGCCACCAGAGGGCGCAAGACGCCGCCGGCGCGACCCTAGGTGTACTCGGAGGGCTGGCGGACGCGGCGCAAGGCTCCGAGCCAGGAGCGCGCCGCGGAGGGGCGCGGGAGCGCGTCTGGTTGCCCCCTGCCCTCGGCGGGGCGCGCGGGGGCGCGCATGCGCGGCTCCGCGGCGGCGGCGGGAGCCGCGATGGAGGGCGCTCTCCCTGCCCGCCAGGTAAGCCGGCCTCGGTGGCGCGGGCTCCCCAGCGTCGGTTTTGCCGGGTGTTTTTCCTCACGATGGTGCTCTGAACCTTCTCAGATGAGGATAGTTAGTTCCTCCTGTCTCCTTTCTGGGCGCTCTTTGGAGGTGCTGGGAAAGTTGTCGCCTGGGAAACGTTTCCTGTGCTTCCCCGAAGCTGTCCCCTGTGGGCAGAGGTGTGAACGTCTGCTTCCCTCAGGGGGTGCGGGGTGCTTGGCTTTGGTCCCGTTAGTCTCGGTGCAGGTGTGTCAGACTGCGCCCCACTGTCAGGATTCCGACCCAGTACCCCCCTCTTCGCCTCACCTTAGCCCGGGCTAAGAGGCTCCAGATAGTTTCAATCCCTTTGCGGTGCAGCGAATTTTTTCATTTCGGCTAGATTTGTCATCTGTTGGCTCCTTTATTTGATGAAATGGGAAATTGCTCATTAATCTTCAGGATGAGACCGGAGGCTTTTGCTGCAGGAGTCCCTGTGTTTCTTAACAGTGCCCGCCTCACTTTGGCGTTGACTGTGGGTGCATAGTTTGCTTTCGGAGAGCTACAGTCAGTGCTGCAGCATCTGAGTAGCATTTTGCTTCAAGGAACGGTAGAGACACTCAGATGACGATCCAATGAGCAAATGAACAGATGTAGTAGTTCAACGGATAGCCTGGACATTACTATGAAATACACAAGACAGAGATTCATGAACCCAACCAAATCCTTCATTCTATGTCCCTGCCTCTGCAGGTGCAGGATGGAACCCGAGCCGCAGAGATACCATCCCTGCTCTCAATGAGCTTGTTTGTCCAGATTAGAGAGAATCACTACCCCACTGTAGAGTGGAGGAAGCACATTTGGAGAGGTTGAGCGATTTTGCCAAGGAGCCCACAGCTAGTAAGTTAGAGAGATAGGAATCTGTTGTAGCCACCCTGGGGAGCCAGATGTGGAGTCAGATGTGGAAGTTGGTGATGCCACACAGACACTGTGAAGATATGAAGAGATGTGTCACTTCATCTGGGAGGAGCAGGACAGTCTTTCAAGAGCCAGGAAAGAAGACTGGCTCCTGATTTTCATTGTAGTTAGCAGGTGTGCAGGGTGAAGTTTCCTGTGTGTGTACAGGGCTTACCTCTCCCACACACACCGAAGGAGCAAGCACCCGCACACATCCTTATCAGCTTGCCCAGATGAAAGACAGAGGAGGAAGAGGAAAGGTGAGGCTTAAAAGTTGTCAGCAGGCAAATATAGAAAACTCAACAAGCCATTTTTCATTTAGTTGACTTCGACCTTGTTTAAGTAAGCCACTCTGTCTCCTTGTGAGGCCTGTTGCCTGAAACCAATAAGGAAGATGCAAGTTCTATTGAAAGCCTTGTTCAAAGCCCAAAACTGTATTTTGAGAGAGAAAATGAATGCCTAGGTCAGCACTGTCAGTGGTGTTTGGAACTCTGCTGGGGATAGGCTGTCTTGGTTACTCTTGTGTTATGGCTTTAGTGTATTTACAGACAGGTGTGACCTTGACTTATATTTTGGATACTGAGGAACGAGAGTCCCAGAGCTCTTATCCCAAAGGGGACAACTCTCAGGCCCAAGAGTCTGTTAACAGTGTGCTGATGGAGCCGGTTGTCGGCCAGAGTATCAGCACTAACATGACTTCCTGAAGTTCAGCCATTGTGCTGCTCCTTGGGTCAGATCCTATAACATCTGGGTTACGTGGTTAAAAAAACAACAGGTCTCCAGTGAGCTCCATTGCATGAATTCTGTCCATAAAGTATCAAAGCTCCCATTGCTATTCAAATTGCGGAGAGGTCCAGGAAGGGTGACCTGTTCTGACACCATGGCATCTGCCTGTTCAACGAAGACAGGGGTGCCATAGCCTCGTGCAGATGAGATATGCCAAGAGGCATGGATTTGAGCTCTATCCTGGAGTCAGGAGGCCTTGGGGTCATGCTGAGCTTGCAAAGTAGTGCTTCTGTGATCCAAGACACAGTGGGCAGTTTGGTATGGAGGGTCTTGGGGCCAGGGCTGCGAGAGCCTCTGTTTCCAGGAAAACTCAGAATTCTTTTTTTTTTTTTTAACTTTTATTTAATGAATATAAATTTCCAAAGTACGATTTATGCATTACAATGGCTTCCCCCACATACCGTCCCTCCCACCCACTACTCTCCCCTTTCCCACTCCCTCTCCCCTTCCATTCACATCAAGATTCATTTTTGATTATCTTAATATACAGAAGATCAGCTTAGTATACATTAAGTAAGGATTTCAACAGTTTGCTCTCACACAGAAACATAAAGTGAAAAATAATAGATGATTTTTTTTTAAATGATGATGAAATCAGATCAGACCTATTGTCATGTTTAATCCCAGTGAGAGTCAAGTTGGGAGTTGATAATTTCTCTCTTTTTTTTTTTTTTTTTTTTTTTACAGAGGATCAGTTTAGTATACATTAAGTAAAGATTTCAACAGTTTGCACCCCCATAGAAACACAAAGTGAAATATATTGTTTGAGTACTCGTTATAGCATTAAATCTCAATACACAGCACATTAAAGACAGAGATCCTACATGAGGAGTAAGTGCACAGTGACTCCTGTTGGAAAACTCAGAATTCTGACAGTTATTGCTGCTCTGGTGGGATTTAGGGTATGGCCAAGGAGATAGTTTTTTACATTAGAAACTTGTACTATATGTGGATATTGTGAGTGGTCTAGAGATTCAAGAGAAGGGGTTGCAAATGCCTTTATGTGAAAGAGTCTCTTTCTCTCATGTATGTGTGTTTTTTGAGTGTGAGGTGGGGATATACTAATGGGAATGTCTTGGGAAGATTCTAGAGCTTTTTGTTTCCCTTAGGAGTCTGCATAAAGGATGCATGATTTGAAAGTAACAACCTAAATGGGCTTAACTAGAGTTTGTAAATGGGGATTCGACTGCCTTGGGAACCCATAAAGGCCTAACCTTGTTAGACTTAAGATTGTGGATGCTAAGAGGGGCAACAGCTGTTGCTTGACAGTGTCAGGGCTGTACCCTTTTCAGAAATGAAACCAAGGTGATAGGCCTTCCATTACCAAGGGACTTCAGACACTTCATTAAAAGATAAAAAATATAAACGTATTTCTACCCATAAGCTCCATCAAGTTCCAGACACCTTGTAACTAGTGATCCCAGACATTTAGTCCAGTCCTAAAGAAGCAAGGATCCAGGGAATTCCATGTCAATGCAGTCTTTTTCACATTATTAACTAAAAAAAATCAGTACCCTTTGGAGATTTTTTTTTTAAGATTAGGAAAGAAGACAAGTCATTAGGAGCCACAACAGGAGTGTAAGGTGGGTGCCTAATAAGCTTCCAGTGGAACTCTCCTGAACTTGCCCTTGTTTGATGAGAGGAATGAGCAGAAACACTGTTGTGGACAAGGACTCTCAGATGAAGCTTTCCCAGGCATTTTTCTGCTAAAGCTTTGGCTAGATTTCTCTAAACGCTCAGCACTCTCAATGACCTTTGTTCTTGACTGATTCACATACGCTTTGGCAGTATGACTTCCGCCTCTTGGTATCCATTCCCTTGACGATGGCTTCGCTGTAGGTCTGTACTGGTAAAGCCCTGTTTCATCTCCTGTTAGAATTCTTTGAAGAGATGCTGTGGGATCTGGATGCCGCCTGTTTCAAATTTCCATTGAAGGCTCTGCTCTTGTCTGCATCTGCAGCTGGTGTGGTTATGACAGTTTTCACACGCGCTAAGCAAAAAGCTGACTCCACTTTAATTTTTCCATCAGAATGTATAAGCTGAACCAATTGAGATGTTTATGGTTTGACTGTTGTTTCTGCTCTGTGGTCCTCTTAAATTAAGGCATGAACAAGATTAATTTTTACGTTGCAAATTGATGTGAATGGTCTGTTGCTGCAGACTCCATCCTCAGTATCATCACGTCCCTTCCTTTAAAAAAAAAAATGTAAAAATGTATTAGAAAGGGATGAGGGAGGGAGAGAGAGAAGGAGGAGCAAGAGGAGCAGGGAAAAGGAGGGGAGAAGAAGAATGAGGGGGAGAGGGGAGGAAGAGTGCATCCCTCCCCTGGTTCACTCCTGAAATACCAACAATGGCCAAGGTTGGATGGAACCGAAGCCTGAGGCCTGAAGCCAGGAGTGCAATCCAGATCTCCCACATGGGTGCAGGAACCCAGTATCCTGAGCTGTGACTTCTGCCTCCCAGTGTCTGCATCGTTGGAAAGTTTGAGTCATGAGTTGAAACTGGGAATCTAACCCAGGCACTTCACTGTGGGACACTGGAGTCTTAACTGCTAAGTTAAATGCTCTTCCCCTTCTTAATGATGGCTTATCCATTTGTAAACTGTTGATTTCTTTGGGGACATTGTTCCCATAAACTTTTAGTAAAGGATCAGTGATTTTGCCATTCTTCCACTCAAGCTTCATTGTAAATTTGGTGTTTGTTCTTATGCCAATTGTAGCACAATTCACGTTGCTCTGATAGGGGCTCTTTTCAAATTGGTGTCTTGTCTTTCTTAGTTCTCCCATGTTATAACACATTAGTATGAGTTTATTTTGTTGCAAAAATATTTTGAATTCCATGCATAAGCTTTTTCATAATACCCATTTTCTATGAACCTTTTGAAGACCCCTTGTGTTTGTGGGGCAGTGGCTTATCCCTTTTTGTGATTGCCTGCATGAGTATTTCTAAGTCCTGAATGAATGTTTCAAAAGACTCTTCAAGGGAAGCTATTGTCCATGAAAGGTCATACCTGTGCTCCTGGAGAAAACTGTGCGCAGGTAAGATCTTGCCTGTAACGGCTGTGTACAACGGCAGGGTGGTTGAGGGACTCTGTGGGTCGCCAGCTCTCTAGATGTGAAGGCATATTGTAGCTGAGAGGTTGTTAAATGAGGCACTGAACTGATCATAGCCAAGTCTGTAATAGCAAGATGTTTACTAGTTGCTGATTGGATAGTCAGTAATTTCAAGAGTATTAGGGCTTTTTCTGGGTAGAACTGCATCAGAGATGCAGTAATCAAGGGTGAGAAGTGCATTCTTTCCAAGTTTAACAGGCCAAAATGGGCAGTTAAATGGAGAAGCAGCAGGGACCATCATTCTCTCACTAATTAGAACTTATCTGTTTCAGCCCTTGAAGGCCCTTTTGCATGTTTACTGGGCCAAATTATTTTTACTAGAGGTTGAGAGTGGTGATCCATGGAGTCTCACATTTTAAAAAGCCAATTTGTAAATTCTAAAGACTTGATTTAAATTTATTTTATTGCTCACTGGATTTGAGTGTCTGTGGCTGCCATGGTGTATTTTGGAACAATGTATACTATGACCATGGAGAATTTAGGGAGGCGATAGTTCTGATAAGGTGAGGCATGCATATTTGTTGGCTGCTTTATGTTAAGTAACTCCCATAAGACTAGGGGTCCCCTTGTTTGAGCTTACTGGGATCTCCAGGTGTAACTTTAATTCGAGTCTCAGTTTTCATCAAAGCCCTAAAGATTTGCCAACTGATACCTTTCAATAGATGTTGAAGTTAATTTGGAAGCTATGTTGTAGAGGCACAAGAGCCACTCTTTTATTGTTTGTTGTATCCATTATTTTTAATAAATTATATATTTCCTTTTATTTTATTTTTATTTGAAAGACACAGTCACAGAGGAGAGAGACAGAGAAAGAGAGAGAGAGAGAGATCCTCCATCTGTTGGCCCGCCTCTGAAATGACCACAATGGCTGGAGCTGGGCCAGGCCAAAGCCAGGAGACTCTTCTGGGTCTCCCACATGGGCACAGGGGCCCAAGCAGTTGGGCATTCCTCCGCCACCTCCCAGGCACATCAGCAGGGAGCTGGATCAGAAGTGGAGCAGCCAGGTCTGGAATTGGTGCCCATATGGGATGCTGGCATCACAGGTAGAGGCCCAACCTGCCCTGCTATGCCACAACACTGGCCCCAGTTAATTGTATTTTCCTTTTTTTTTTTTTTTTTTTTTTTTTGACAGGCAGAGTGGACAGTGAGAGAGAGAGACAGAGAGAAAGGTCTTCCTTTGCTGTTGGTTCACCCTCCAATGGCCGCCGTGGCCGGCGTGCTGCAGCCGGCGCACCACGCTGATCGGATGGCAGGAGCCAGGTACTTATCCTGGTCTCCCATGGGGTGCAGGGCCCAAGCACTTGGGCCATCCTCCACTGCACTCCCTGGCCACAGCAGAGAGCTGGCCTGGAAGAGGGGCAACCGGGACAGAATCTGGCGCCCCGACCGGGACTAGAACCCGGTGTGCCGGCGCCACAAGGTGGAGGATTAGCCTAGCGAGCCTCGGCGCTGGCCCTGTATATTCCTAACTATGTCAAATTATAGATTCCTGTTTCAGTTTTCTTTGTTTCCTTCATCTGTGTCCAGTTTTTTTTTTTTTTTCCATCTTTTTGGTGATCACTAATTTTCCTTGGAGGATATCTTCTCTACCTGCTCGTATTTACAGATTTCTCCCTCCCAATAGCCTAGAATCAAGATAATCAGAATTAGGAGTTTCCCCTATAGCAATGGTTATAGGATTTAAGAACCCTGGGCCTAGGTGGGATTGACCCAGCCCTTTACTATACCAGGGAGGGTGCCATGGATACCTTCCCCTATAACACTTAGATCTTTGTTACATCTGAAGCATACCTGTAGCAGCAGCAGCAGCAGCAGCAGTATTTAAGAGTCCTGGAGAGACATGTGCTCTTATAATGGTTGTTTACCTCTCCCCCCATTTTCCTTTTAACTCCGTAGTGACAGCTCCTTCATGCATAACCACCCAGTGGGCCCATATCTTGCACAGAATATAATTATTGCTCTGAGCACCTTGTGAGTTGGGGGCCAATGCCTGATTGACACATCTGATTCATTCATTTTATCTTCACTGTTTGTATCAGAGTTTATTTACTAATTTCTCTATCAATAGAGAGTGAGGTTATTTCTACTTTCTTGGTATTACAAACATTCTTAACTCCCATCTATGCATTAAATCTCTGAATTGTAGAAAATGCCTATCTTAGATATCATTGTGTTGTTTTTTTTTTTTTTACAGGCAGAGTGGACAGTGAGAGAGAGAGACAGAGAGAAAAGTCTTCCTTTGCCGTTGCCGTTGCCGTTGGTTCACCCTCCAATGGCCGCTGCTGCTAGCGCGCTACAGCCGGCGCACCACGGTGATCCAAAGCCAGGAGCCAGGTGCTTCTCCTGGTCTCCCATGGGGTGCAGGGCCCAAGCACTTGGGCCATCCTCCACTGCACTCCCTGGCCACAGCAGAGAGCTGGCCTGGAAGAGGGGCAACCGGGACAGAATCCGGCGCCCCGACCGGGACTAGAACCGGGTGTGCCGGCGCCGCAAGGCAGAGGATTAGCCTAGTGAGCCGCGGCACTGACAATCATTAGGGTTTGAAATTGTTCTGCAAAGTGATTGTACCAGTGGACACTCCTATTACGTTGTATTTTTAATGTTTAAATTTTTGCTCAAAAAGATATTGAATTTCTGGACAACTAAACTATTCAACAAATAGTAGTATTTGAAAAATATTTGTATGTATAAATGATGTACCACAGAAGCAAAAACATAGAAATTACTGTCTGAGTGAAAGTTTAAATATTGTCCTTTTAAAATGAAAGTGTATGGGACCGGTGCTGTGGC
Source organism: Oryctolagus cuniculus (assembly GCF_051225735.1). Taxonomy (NCBI): domain Eukaryota; kingdom Metazoa; phylum Chordata; class Mammalia; order Lagomorpha; family Leporidae; genus Oryctolagus; species Oryctolagus cuniculus. The sequence continues at coordinate 69,777,718 of NC_142870.1, forward strand.
ACAGTGGGTTAACGCCCTGGCCTGAAGAGCTGGCATCCCACATGGGCACCGGTTTGAGACTCAGTTGTTCCACTTCCAATCCAGCTCTCCGCTATGGTCTTGGGCCCCTGCACCCAAGTGGGAGACCTGGAAGAAGCTCCTGGCTCCTGGCTTCGGATTGGCGGCCAATTGGGGAGTGAACCATCAGATGGAAGACCTCTCTCGCTCTGCCTTCCCCTCTTTCTGTTTAACTCTGACTTTCAAATAAGTAAATAAATCTTTAAAAAAATGAATGTGTATGTTCTGAAGACTAACTCTTTTCTTTTTAAAATGGACATTCTCAGTGAGTAATTTAGTGTTTGATGCTTGCTTCCAGGTAGTTAATGAAGGGGATTCAAGCCGTGCCACTGAGTTACAGGAAGAGGCAGAGGAAACTCCTAGTCCAGCTGCGGAGGAGAATACTACCACAGTGTCAACTAAAAAGCAGGGGCCAAATCTGCATTCCTGGAGTGGTGACTGGAGCTTTTGGGTAATATGTTTTCTTTATTTATAGCTTCATTTTAATATTGCATGCAGATTCCTTTTAAGTCTACAGCAATTCATGAGCTATTTATACAATCGTATTAACTTCGAGAGTTCTAGATGGTTAGGTTTTAGTCAAGAGTCTCCACAATGTTTCTGATCATGCTTCCTTTTGACCACTAGAATGCACTGTTGTCTGGTTTCATGGAGTCCAATTATATGCTTCAATTTCCTTTTCAGAGAATTATACTACAGAATAGGATTCCAGTTACACTGCACTTAACTTTATTGATGAGAGATTAGCTTTACACGGAAACTGTATTTCTAAGTGTTACTGGAAAGCTAGCTATTTTATGTAATTTTGATTAAAAAAAGTTAGTTCCTATACATAAAAGCAAGTTTAATAATGCTTGACCTGTAGTGTATAATGACTATAAGATGGGTTTTTAAACAAGCACTTTAGTATTCTGTTTGCTCTGTGCTCACCTGGTTGCATATGCTTCAGGTTTTCCCACTGTAAAAGGAGGCTACTGCTTAAGGGTTAGGCACATTAAAATCATAGAGTATTTTTGTAAGAACCTTTCTGTTGGTCGGCGCTGCGGCTCACTAGGCTAAATCCTCCGCCTTGTGGCGCAGGCATATCGGGTTCTAGTCCTGGTCGGGGCACCGGATTCTGTCCCGGATGCCCCTCTTCCAGGCTAGCTCTCTGCTGTGGCCAGGGAGTGCAGTGAAGGATGACCCAAGTGCTTGGGCCCTGCACCCCATGGGAGACCAGGATAAGCACCTGGCTCCTGCCATCTGATCAGCGTGGTGCGCTGGCCGCAGCGTGCCGGCCGCGGCGGCCATTGAAGGGTGAACCAACGGCAAAGGAAGACCTTTCTCTGTCTCTCTCTCTCACTGTCCACTCTGCCTGTCAAAAAACAAACAAACAAACAAAAAAACACCTTTCTGTTACAGTGTGAATACTAGTGTTTATTAAAGTACTCTTCCTAAACCTAGAAATTTCAATGAGAATTACAAACCGTTTGATATAATCAGCTGTAATACAACTAACTATAAGTGAAGTTTATAAAAGATTATTAGGCATATGTAATTCCAATATTATTTCATTAGAAAGCTGATTTCTTGAGGATTAAGTATGCTTGGCAGTAGGTTTTCCTATAATTTTAGAGTAGATTTAAAAAGACATAATGTTGGAGCCAGCAGTGTGACTTAGTAGGCTAAGCCTCTGCCTGCAACACTGGGATCCTGTATTGGCGCTGGTTTGTGACCCAGCTGCTCCTCTTCTCATCCAGCTCTCTGCTTTGGCCTGAGAAAGCAATAGAAGATGGCCCATGTGCTTGGGGTCCTGCACCCACTGGGATACCCAGAGGAAGCTCCTGGCTTCTGGCTTCCGATCGGCCCAGCTCCGGCCATTGTGAACATCTGGGGAGTGAACCAGCAGATGGGAGGTCTTTCTCTCTTTTTCTCCCTCTCTCTGTCTGTAACTATGCCTCTCAAATAAATAAATAAAATATTTTTAAAAAGACATAATATTAAGAGTATAAATATTAAGAATATGTGCCACCATTCTCTTCATAATTAGCAGTTTAGTTCATTGGAATATTATTAAATCTTAACATGATTAGCCAGGTCTGACTTCCTGTTAAAATTTAACATTATAAATTGAACCATGTCCTAAAGAGAATATTTAATCATGAAGAAATACACCAAAATATCCAAAAAATCATATCATGTCATGATTGAGTTATATCATGTCACACATTTAGAAAACGTTTATGACTATTGTAGTATTTTTGGCTCTTCTACATGGTGATATTTTTTATGGCTTCTGTTGTTTAGGGAACTGTTTGTTACAGCTCCAAGGGTTATCTACAGGGTTATATAGTTATTGTGATTACTCTTGGCAGAATTAGAGCAAGAAAGAAGAGTAACTCAAGAGGAGGAGCTAAGAAAGAAATGGGAAAATTTAGAAATAGGAGGAGAAAGAAAAGAAGAGGCAAGCGTTGTTATTACTCAAAGTATAGTATGTGGGGCCACAGGTTGAGCATTATCAGCTGATTAGAATCTTGGGCCTAGATCTACTGATCAGAATCTTCATGTTTCACAGGATTCCAAGTGATTTGCAGATACAGTAGTAGGGAAGCACTGGTGTCTTAAGTTTACTTTGGCTCATTTTAAGTCTCTGAGATATTGTAAACACTTTATTGAATTCTTTGAAAAAATTTTTTAAAATTTTATTTGAAAGAAGAGGGGAGAGAGAGAGAGAGAGGGAAGGAAGGACACACACACTCACACTCACATCGAGGGATAGCTTTCATCAGCTGGTTCACTCCCCAAAAGTCCACCACAGCCAGGGTTGTGTCATGTTTTACCTAGGAGCTAGGACATTAGTTTGGATCTCCCACATGGGTGGCAGGGGCTCAAGTACTTCAGGTAATGACCTGATGCCTTCCAGGAGGCAGGATTAGACATGGAGTGGCCAGGACAAGAACCAGTCACTCCAATATGGCATGCGGGCATTCCAAGTGATGGCTTGAAGGCTGTACCACACACCCTCTGGAAGGAATTCTTATATGAATTCATATAGAATAGACCTAAAGTAGACTTAAAGACAAATACAACATCTCAGAAGTTTTACAGACTTTTCCAGAGGCCATTTACTCCAAAACCAGAACCATCAAGAACTCAGAAGCAAATTGAAAAAAAGGAACTGCATCAACAAAGTCAGATTTCATATCTCAAATCTTGAAGTTTCCTTAATATATTTTTGCCATGTTTTTTGTAAGCCTACATAAGTTGAATAGAATACTTAATGGTAATACATAATTGCAAATAATGACAGCAGAAGTTTAAAAAATGTAGAAACCTTGTCCTTTTAATATGGAGGTCTATGCAGCTAAGTTGACTCTAACAATATTACAGCTGAGAAAAATGATGTTCCAGCAGTCTGAAAATGAGTAAATGCATTTAATATTGGCCATTTTATTTATTTTTAATTAATTTATTAGGCAGAGAGACAGAGAAAGAGAAAGACAGACAGCTAGAAAGGGAACTCCCATCCAGTGGTTCACTCCCGAAATACCCAAAGCTGCACCAGGAACCAGGAATGCAATCTAGATCTTTCACATGGATGACGGGAACAAAATTCCTTAAGACATCACCATTGTCTCCTAGAGTCTGAATTAGCGGAAAACTAAAGTCAAGATCTGGAGCCAGTTATGGAATCCAGGTATTCCAAGATGGGGCACAGGCATTTTAACTGGTAGCTTAAATGCTAAGCTAAATGCCTGCCCCTCTACCACTTTAAATCCACCTGCTTCTCCCACTGACTCTACCATTTTATTTACTTTTTGTTCTCCTTGCAATAAAGTGGGAATTGCATGAATATAATAAGATGGCAGAGTTCTCTAAGGAACTCCAAATTAGCACAAGGAAGACCTGTGGTATAACACAAAAATATTAGTGAGGCACATGACCTGGTATTTAAGCAAATATTTAAGAATGTCAGAGCCATTTCAATGGAATATCCAATGAATCTGGAACTGTGCCTTTTTTTAAAAAAAAAGATTTATTTGAAAGAGTTATGGAGAGAGAGGGAGAGATCTTCCATTTACTGGTTCACTCCCCAGATGGCTACAATGGCCAGGCCTGGGCTAGGCTAAAGCCAGGATCCAGGAACTTCATCCAGATCCAGGTCTCCCACATGGATGGCAGGGGCTCATATACATGGGCCATCTTCTGCTGCTTTTCCGAGGCCATTAGCAGGGAGCTGGATTGGAAATGGAGCAGCCGGGAAATGACTGGAGCCCAAATGGGATGGTGTTATCACAGGCAGTGGCTTTCCCTGCTATGCCACATTGCCAGCCCCTTAGAGCTGTGCCTTTTTATTTTAGGTAGATTTCTACCAAAATGATTGGCAGCTTATAAAGTTTTGGTATTTAAAGAGTTAAGTTTTGGAAATCTTGAAAATTCACTAATGTAGAATAACTCATGTATTCTAGCCTGGTTAAATCAGTTGTTTCATGGTAATGCTTTCAGAGGACAGCATGATATCACTGAATGATTTAGAGATTAGAAGCAAAACATTTGGAATGGATTGTCTGTCCCTGGTGATTTTTCTGTGCAGTGATCTTGAGCATGTTGTATAACTTGTCTGACCTCAGTTACCTCACCTATAAAATTAGAGACTGAATCACAGTATTACAACACTGGTGTGTCTTGAACCAGTCATAATCTCATGCTGTTTAACAGATTGGCTAATACGTGTGTTTTTGTCAGCAAGACTTTAAGAAGATTCAGACTTCATAGTTATTGATAGTGAAATCAACAGCTTCAGATTTTCTGTTTTAATTCTGTAATATAAATATAGGATACTTGTATTTTATCTATTTAAAAATTAAAATATGTAATATGCATGTGCAAAATAAATTTTCTTAACTATTTAACCCCAATAAAATAATAAAAATTATGTGAAATGAAGAAATTAAAATAAAGTTAATGGGGCAGGTATTCAGCATAGCAGTTAAGAAGCTGCTTGTGACATCTGTACCTCATATTGGAGTGCTTGGGTTTGAGTTCTGGATCTACTTCTTTTTTAATTTTACTCAAGGTATGTAAATTTCTTATTTTTATTTTATTTTTATTTTTTGACAGGCAGAGTGGACAGTGACAGAGAGAGAGAGAAAGGTCTTCCTTTTTGCTGTTGGTTCACCCTCCAATGGCCGCCGTGGCCGGTGTGCTGCGGCCGGTGCACCGCGCTGATCCGATGGCAGGAGCCAGGTACTTATCCTGGTCTCCCATGGGGTGCAGGGCCCAAGCACTTGGGCCATCCTCCACTGCACTCCCTGGCCACAGCAGAGAGCTGGCCTGGAAGAGGGGCAACCGGGACAGAATCTGGCGCCCCGACTGGGACTAGAACCCGGTGTGCCAGCACCACAAGGCGGAGGATTAGCCTAGTGAGCCGCGGCTCTGGCGTAAATTTCTTATAAAGAGTTTTAGGAACATAGTGATACTTTCTATCCTACCTTTATCCCCTCATGTTCACCCTTCTTCTTTATTTTCCCTCTCCTATTCCCACTCTTAATTTTTACAAAGATCTATTTTTAGTTTACTTTATACTCATAAGATTAATCCTATACTAAGTTAAGAGTTCAGCAAATAGATGAAGAAAAAAAAAAACACTGTTCTTCAACAGTAAAGACAAGAGCTAAAAACAATCACTGAATCTCAAAATGTCAATTTCACTCCTATACATTATATTTTTGGTATTCTATTAGTTACCACAGATCAGAGAAAACATATGGTATCTGTCTTTTTAGGACTGGATTACTTCATTAAGTATAGTGATTTCCAGTTGCATCCATTTTGTTGCAAAATACAGGATTTCATTTTTTTTTATCACTGAGTAGTATTTTATAGTTTTTTTATCCAGTAATCAGTTGATGTATATCTGGGTTGATTCCATATCTTAGCTATTTTGAATTGAGCTGTAATAAACATGGGGTACAGATAACTTTCATAGGTTAATTTCTTTTTGTTTGGGTAAATTCCCAGGAGAGGGATTGCTGGGCCATGTGGTAGATCTATTTTCAGATTTCTGACTCTATATACTGTCTTTCACAATGGCTGCACCAGTTTACGTTCCCATCACAGTGGATTAGTGTACCTTTTCCTTCATATGCTTGACAACATTTATTGTTTGTTAATTTATGTATGAGAGCCATTCTAACTGGGGTGAGGTGCATTTCCCTGATGGCTAGCCATCCTGAGCATTTTTTCATGTGTCTATTGGCCATTTGCATTTCCTCTTTTGAAAAATGCCTGTTTAAGTCCTTTGCCAATTTCTTAACTGAATTTTTTGTTTTGTTGTTGTTGAGTTTCTTGAACTCTTTATAGATTCTGGATATTAAACCTTTATCAGTTGCATAGTTTGCAAATATTTTCTCCCATTCCTTAGGTTGCCTCTTTACTTTGCTGAGTGTTTCTTGTGCAGCGCAGAAGCTTCTCAAATTCATGTAATCTAATTAGTGAATTTTGGCTTTGATTGCCTGTGCTTCTAGGGTCTTTTCTAAGGAGGCTTTGCCTATGGCAATGTCTTACAGATTTCCCCAATGTTCTCTATTAATTTGATGGTATTGGGTCATTGATTTAGGTCCTTGATCCATTTTAAGTGGATCTTTGTGAAAGGAGTAAGGTAGGGGTCCTGTTTCATACTTCTGCATGTGGAGATCCAGTTTTCCCAGCACTATTTGTTGAATAGACTGTCTTTGCTCTAGGGATTGATTTTTAGGTCCTTTGTCAAAGATAAGTTGGTTGTAGATGTGTGAATTGATTTTTGGAGTTTCTCTTCTGTTGCATTGGTCTACATGTCTATTTATTGTCAGTACCTGGCTGTTTTGATAATAACTGCCCTGTAGTATGTCTTGAAATCTGGTATTGTGATGCCTTTAGCTTTGTTTTTATTGTATTAAGATTGCATTAGCTGGCCGGCGCCACTGCTCACTAGGCTAATTCTCCGCCTTGCCGCGTCGGCACACTGGGTTCTAGTCCTGGTCAGGGCGCCGGATTCTGTCCCGGTTGCCCCTCTTCCAGGCCAGCTCTCTGCTGTGGCCAGGGAGTGCAGTGGAGGATGGCCCAAGTGCTTGGGCCCTGCGCCCCATGGGAGACCAGGATAAGTACCTGGCTCCTGCCATCGGATCAGCGCGGTGTGCCGGCCGCAGCGCGCCGGCCACGGCGGCCATTGGAGGGTGAACCAACGGCGAAAGGAAGACCTTTCTCTCTGTCTCTCTCTCTCACTATCCACTCTGCCTGTCAAAAAAAAAAAAAAAAAAAAGATTGCATTAGCTGATCTGGTATTTCTTGTGTTTCCATTTGAATTTTAGCATTTTTTTTCTAGATCTAAGAGGAATGTCATTGGTAATTTGATAGGTATGGCATTAAATCTGTACATTGCTTTTGGTAGTATGGACATTTTGATGATATTAATTCTTCCAATCCAAAAACATGGAAGATTTTTCCATTTGTGTGTGTGTTTTCCTCTATTTCTTTCTTTATTGTTTTGTAATTTTCATCACAGAGATCTTTGACTTTCTTGGTTAAATTTATTTCAAGGTATTTAATTTTTTTGTAGCTATTATGTATGGGATTGATCTTAGACATTCTTTCTAGCCATGGTATTATCTGTGTATGCAAAAGCTATTGATTTATGTGTGTTAATTTTATATCCTGCTACTTTACCGAACTCTTTTATGTGTTCCAGTAGTCTCTTGGTGAAGTTTTTTGGTTTCCATTTATATAGAATCATGTCTTCTGCAAATAGTGATAGTTTGACTTCCTCTTTTCCAATCTATATCTCTTCGATTTCTTTCTCTTACTTAATAGCTCTTGGCTAAAACATCCATGACTATATTGAATACCAATGGTGAGATTTTGCATCCATGTCTGGTTCTGGATCTTAGTTGGAATGTTTCTACTTTTCTTCATTGAATATGGTGCTGACTGTGGGCTTATCATCAATTGCCTTGATTGTGTTGATAATGTTCTGTCTAAATACAATTTGCTTAAGGTTTTCATCATGAAAGGATTTTTTTTATATACAGGCAGTGTTAGACAGTGAGAAAGAGAGACAGAGAGAAAGGTCTCCCTTCCATTGGTTCACCCCCCAGATGGCCACTATGGCAGGCGCGCTGCGCCGATCTGAAGCCAGAAGCCAGGTGCTTCCTCCTTGTCTCCCATGTGAGTGCAGGGCCCAAGTACTTGGGCCATCCTCCACTGCCTTTCCAGGCCACAGCAGAGAGCTGGACTGGAAAAGGAGCTACCGGGACAGAACCAGTGCCCCAACCAGGACTAGAACCCGGAATACTGGCGCCGCAGGTAGAGGATTAGCCTAGTGAGTGGTGGCGCTGGCCAGGATGTTGTATTTTATCAAATGCTTTCTCTGTATCTACTGAAATAATTATATGGTTTTTGCCCTTCAATTTCTTAATGTGATGTATCACATTTATTTATTGATTTGTGAACATTGAACCATCAATATATACCAGGGATAAATCCTACTTGGTCTGGGCGAATGATCTTCCTGATGTGTTGTTGGATTTGATTGGCTAGTATTTTGCTGAGGGTTTTTGCATCTATGTTCATCAGGGATATTAGTCTATAGTTCTTTTTCTCTGTTGTATCTTTTTATGGTTTAGGAAATAGGGTGATGCTGGCTTCGTAGAATAAGATTGGGAGGATTCCCTTCCTTTCAATTGTTTTATATAGCTTGAGAAGAATTGGAATTAGTTCTTCTTTAAAATGTCTGGTTGAATTAAGCAGTGAAGCCATTCGGTTCTGGGCTTTTCTTTGTTTGGAAGGTTTTTTATTACCGATTCAATTTCTGTCTTGGTTATCAGTCTGCTTAGGTTTTCTCTGTTTTTGTGACTCAATTTTGGTAGATTGTATATGTCTAGGAATCTATACTTTTCATCTAGATTTTCCAATTTGTTGGCATATAGCTCTTTGTAGTAATTCCTGATGATTCATTTTATTTCTGTGGTATCTGTTATATTTCCTTTTTCATCTCTAATCCTATTGGTTTGGTTCTTCCTCTTTTAGGGAGGTTAGTTGGGCCACTTGTGCATCAAATTTATTTATTTTTTCAAAAAATGATCTCTTCATTTCACTGATCTTTTGTATTTTTTGTTTCAATTTTGTTTATTTCTTCTCTAATTTTAATTATTTATTTGCTTCTAATTTTGGATTTTTTTTGTTGTTGCTTTTCTAGGCCTTTGAGGTACATTGTAACTCATTTATTTGGTGTCTTTCTAATTTTTTAATGTAGGCGCCAATTGCTTTAAATTTCCCTGTTAACTCTGCTTTTACTATATCGCATAAGTTTTTATTTATTTATTTATTTGAAAGGCAGAGTTACAGAGAGGCAGAGAAAGGGGGGCGGTTGTCTTCCATCCGCTGGTTCACTCCCCAGTTGGCTGCAATGGCTGGAGCTGTGCCAATCCGAAGCCAGAAGCCAGAAGCTTCTTCTGGGCCTCCCAGGTGGGTGCAGGGGCCCAAGGACCTGAACCATCTTCTGCTTTCCTAGCCCACAGCAGAGAACATGATTGGAAGTGGAGTAGCTGGGACTCAAACCGGTGCCCATTTGGGGTGTGGGCACTGCAGGCACTGGCTTTACCCGCTATGCCATAACGCTGGTCCCTATACCCCATAAGTTTTGAAATGTTGTATTTCACAACTTCATTCATTTCCAGAAATTTTTGATTTCTTCTTTATATTTTCCATAACCCACTGTTCATTCAAGAGCATGATGTTCAGTCTCTGTTTGCATATATTCTCAGGATTCTTGAGTTTTCAACTTTCAGCTTTATTCCATTGTCAACAGAAAAGATGTATGGTATGATTTTGATTTTTTTTAATTTGCTGAGGCTTGCTTTATTGTCTAGCATATGGTCTATCCTAGAGAAAGTTCCATGCCTGATGAAAAGAATGTGTATTATGCAATTGTGGGATGAAAGTTTCTGTAGATACCATTTAGGTCCATTTGGTCCACAGTGTATAATAGCTCTGTTGTTTCTTTGTTGATTATCTATCTAGTTCACTTGCCAACTGATTAAGGTGGGATGTTGAAGCCATCATTACTATTGTCTTGGAGTCTATGTCTTACTTTAGATCTATTAACATCTATTTAACATCTGTTAACATCAACATATGCCCTGGAATTTGGTGCATATACATTTATTATAGTCATATCTTCTTGTTAAATTGATCTCTTAATCATTATATAGTGTCCTTCTTTGTCCCTTTAACAGTTTTTGAGTTAAAGTCTATTTTGTCTGATATTAGGAGGGCTATCCCTGCTCATTTCTGCTTTCCATTAGCATGGAGTATCTTTTTACTATCCTTTTGCTTTCAGTCTGTGTGTATCTTTGTTGGTGAGGTTTGTTTCTTGTAGGCTGCAAATAGATGATTCTTGTTTTTTAATCCTCCAGCCTATATCTTTTAAATGGAGAGTTTAGGCCATTTACATTCTTGGTGACTTTTGATAAGTAACGACTTGGCCCTGCCATTTTTCCATAAATATTCCTATTTTTTTATTTTGGATTTCCTTTGTACTTTTACTGGGAGATTTTCTGCCTTCACCTTCTTTCATAGTAATGACCATCTTTCTGTGATTCTGTGTATAGCACATCCTTAAGTATCTTTTGTAAGGCTGGATGATTGGTGACAAATTCTTCAATTTCTGTTTGTTATGGAAAGTCTTTATTTCACCTTCATTAATAAATGAGAGCTTTGCAGGGTACAGTATTCTGGTTTTTTTTCTCTTATGTCTCTCCATTATCTTCTAGCCTCTAGTTTTTCTTTTTTCTTTCTTTCTTTTTTTTTTTTGACAGGCAGAGTGGACAGTGAGAGAGTGAGACAGAGAGAAAGGTCTTCCTTTGCCGTTGGTTCACCCTTCAATGGCCGCCGTGACCAGTGCGCTGTGGCCGGCACACTGCGCTGATCTGAAGGCAGGAGCCAGGTGCTTCTCCTAGTCCCCCATGGGGTGCAGGGCCCAAGCACTTGGGCCATCCTCCACTGCACTCCCTGGCCACAGCAGAGAGCTGGCCTAGAAGAGGGGCAACCGGGACAGAATCCAGTGCCCCTACTGGGAGTAGAACCTAGTGTGCTGGTGCCGCAAGACGGAGGATTAGCCTAGTGAGCCGCGGCGCCAGCCAGCCTCTAGTTTTTCTAATGAGAATTCAGCTGTGAGTCTAATTGGAGATCCTCTGAAAGTAACCTGGCATTTTTCTCATGAACATTTTAGAATCTTTTCTTTATGTTTTACTGTTGAAAGTTTGACTACAATGTGTCATGGTAAGGAGCTTTTCTGGTCATGTCTACAAGGAGTTCTAACTGCCTCGTGTACTTGGATGTTCCTTTCTTTCTCCAAATTAGGGAAGTTTTCTGTAATTATTTCACTGAATAGGCCTTCTAATCCATTCCTTCTTTCCACACCTTCAGGAACTCATAAAACTCATATGCTGGGTCATTTGATAGTATCCCATAAATATCGAAGAGTTTTAATTGTTCTAATTTCTTCTTTTTCCTTTTTTTTTTTTTTTTGGTCTGACTGAAAAATTTCCAAAGATTTGTCTTCTAGTTTGGATAAGCTCTTTTTTGCCTCACCAGTTCTTTTGTTAAGGCTTTCCACCTTGTTTTTATTTGACACATTGAATTCTTCATTTGTAATGTTTCATATTGATTTCTCTTCAAAATCTCAATTTTCTGGGAGAATTTTTCATTCATGTCATGTATGGATTTCTTTAATTCATGGATTTCTTCTCATTGCTTCTGAGTAATTCTAACTAATTGTTTGAATTCTGTTTCTGGCTTTTTATCAATATCTTCATCTTCACATTCTTATAAGGAAGTTTTGTTATGGTCCTTTAGGATGTTATGTTGTCTTCCTTATTTTTGTTTCCTCAATTTCGGCATTTGTTTTTAGGCATTTGTGGAAATATTTGTTGGTTTTTTCCCTCTGATAGCTTTTATGTATGAACTATGCCTCTGTGGCTTAGTAGGGTGTCTGCTGTTTCAGAGAATAACCAGAAGTGTGTTCTGGATATGGCCAGGGAGCTCTGGTCAGTGCTCTAGGGTTGGGTGAGTATCTGGGGTGACCCACAATTTGGGTGTGGTAGATTGCTTTTTTAGCAGAAAGGAGAGTATGATCACCTCTGTTGGTGTAATTACACCCTCCCTCCTCTCTTCCAAGGTAATCAATGCCCAGTTGTTAGCCCATAGTGGGTGCAATAGTCATTCGTCCTGCTGTAAGAACCACGTAAAGGAGCTGTGCAGCCTTCAGTGTGAGAATGGATCCCATTGCAATGATCCATCCCAGGCAATCAGGGAGCTCTGAGCACGTGGAGTCACTCACTTGATTGCCCAGAGACCCACCTACTGTACCCTGTGCCCTCTTGTGGAGTCACAGAGTTCCCACAGCCTCAGCACACAAGACTCCCACAGTCACAGCTTGCAGAGGATCCACTCTGCCCCCACTAACCTGTCCCAACCACAGAGAAGCAGAGATGTTCCCAGAGCCAGCTGCCTCCGGGTGCTCCACCGTGGTGGTTTGAGTCCTGGAGCCTGTGATATGTTGAGTTTGGAGGCACCTCACAGTCCCATGTGGGTGCCCAACCCCCTGTCAATCTTCCCAGCCAGATTCAAAGTCAATGGAGGACGTGGATTTTGCCCTCTGCTAGAATCTCTGGATCACCCATGTGCACAAGAGCCGCCAGCTAAATGTTGCCTTCTCCCTGCAGGTTGCTGGGTGCTTGCACCTGAGCTGCTGCCTGTGGTACTGCTGACAAGATGGTGTCTTATCCCAGCCAGTTGCTTGGAGCATACACAGCAGCTTCTGCAGCTGCGGCTTATGCCCAAAGGTGGCACCTTCCCTCTGTCAGCTAGTTGTCAGGTGCCATTACTGGGGGGATGGGGTGAGAGAAATGTACCCTTATTTTTCACTGCGTCAGCAGGTACACTGTCCTCCTTTGGGCTCCAGGCCAGACTCATGCCACATTCTCCCTCTGGCTATATCACCAGTGGCACCAGCTGCTGCAGTCTCATCTCACCTCACTCTCCAAAGCTGGCGCTTTCTCCGGTTCTTGGCTGCTGGGGTTGTGTGTTGTATCTGTGTGCTGTGCATCTGCACCTTCCACACTGATCTGCAGTGTTCCTCTTTAGTCCATAGAATTTCCACTGCAATTTTCTCACTAACTCTCCCCTAAGAATGCTAGCTCCACTTCTGATTGCAGCTTCTTGCTAATGTGCATCCTGGGAGACAACAGGTAATAGCTCAACTACTAGGGTCCCTGCTGCCCATGTGGGAGACCTGGATTGTGTTCCAGGCTTCTGGCTTCAGCTCATTCTAGCCAAGAGCTCTTGTGGATATTTGGGGAGTGAAACAGCAGATGAAAGATCTCTCTCTCTCTGTCTGCAAAAATACACAAATAAGAAATTAAAAAAATAAAGTTAGTTGTAAATAAATATTTATGCTTTTGCCCTTAGTAAACATACAAAGCAAAAGAGAAAGAAAAGCAAAACAAAACTCATCTTTTTGCTTCCTCACTAAAATAATGGTATAATCCAAGTGGAATAAGGTCCCGGAGGAAAAGCAGACAAAGATCTGAAGATTTATTTAACGCAACTTCTCTTACTAATGTAGAATTAGCGACTAATTAGAGTAGAAAAAGCCTTTGGGATTTTCTGTTGTGTGTGTTTAGATGATGACATAGTTAACTGGATTTTTTTTTTAAATAGGAAAAGTAGTGCTTTGGATAAAGTATTTAAGTATTCTTTTGTATTTTGGTATGTCATTATCATTATTTTTTTAATTGGAGAGGCAGGGAGACATAGAGAGAGCAAGTTTCCATCTGCTGATTCACTCTCCAAACATCCATGACAACCAGGGCTGGACCAAGGCTAACAGTGGGACCTGAGAACAGAATCCAGGTCTCTCATATGGGTGGCAGGAACCCAGTCACCTGAGCCTTTACTGCTGTTTCCCCAGCTCTGCAATATTAGGAAGCTAGAGTCAGGAACTGGAGCCGGATATGAAACCTCAGGGACTCAGGGGCCTTAACTGGCATCTTAACTGCTAGGTTAAACATTTGCCCCATATTGCATTAATGTTGAGGTCCTCTTGAAGAATATTTGGTACTTGTTTATACCCATTTCCTTAATAGCTGGTTTAGCTGATAATTGTATTTTAGAAGTGGAGGAATTTATCAAGTTTTCTGAATTGTGTTACCAATATTAAATTTATTCAGAGGCCCTTCATGTGTTTTTCTTTGAATAATTACGTATTTGAAAATCTTGGAAAATATACATAGAATGAAGAAGATGTGAAATCTCAGATACCTCAGATCTTCAATTTATAAAGAGAAAGAAAAAAAAGATGGAATAGGAAAAATTTAAAAGAGGTTATAATTCATAATGATAATTTCATTTTTCGTTCTAAACCATTATAAGTACAAAAAAGCAAGGCTGGACTTTGGAATATTATCTACGTATATAGAAATAATAACTAGTATATAACATTTTATGTTTTAATAGAAAATATATTGATTTGAATTTTTTCTAGAGCACAGTCTAGAAGTTTTTTAAAATTGTACAAAATAACAGAAATCTTGATTCTGTAGTTTATCATTGACTTTTTTAAGATTTATTTATTTGGAAGTCAGAGTTACACAGAGAGGGAAGGAGAGGCAGTGAGAGAGAGAGACGAGAGAGAGAGAGAGAGAGAGAGAGAGAGAGAGAGAGAGATATCTTCTATCTGCTGGTTCACTCCCCAGATGGCTGCAATGGCCAGAGCTGTGCCGACCCAAAGGCAGGAGCCAGGATATTCCTCCGGGTCTCCCATGCAGGTGCAGGGACCCAAGGACTTGGGCCATCTTCTACTGCTGTCTCAGGCCACAGCAGAGAGCTGGACTGGAGGTGGAGCAACTGGGACTTGAACTGGTGCTGACATGGGATGCCAGCATTGCAGCTGTGACTTTATTTGCTACACCTCAGCACCGGCCCCTATCGTTGACTTTTTTTTTTTTTTCAATCATTGACTCTTGAATGATCAGAGTCATATTATTCACAGATTTTTTTCCTACCTATAACTGGAGCTAATACTTGCCACAAACCTGCTTTAAAGGTACATCATAGGATTAATTAGCATTGTAATGTAAATTTAAAAAAGAATCCCAAGAGAATTAATTAGTGTTTTTGCAACATACTTTGGCAACTTTGAGGAAGAAGTTTCCTAAAATCATGTAGTCGTGGATTTAGTCAAGCATATAAAGGATATTTCAGATTTTCACTTTGTTGACTGATTGAAAAGAATAAACTCATTTTCCAATTCATGTTGAATTAAAATCATGTTTTATCTAATTAAAAATTTAAATATATAATTAGAAACTCTTTGCTAAACCAAGATATCTTTTTTATATTTCTAGATTTTATTATAAAGGAATGGGAGCCAGTCCTTCCAGCAATATTGACAGGGGACTATTTAACTTTTCCACTAACAGGATCTAGAAATACTGAATAAATTGTTACAAGCATTTTTTTTTAAAAAATGCATGTCTGGGCTCACAAAATAGCCAAGGAAATACCGAAGGGCTCAAAAAAGAGGGAACTGATTATCAGAGATTCAAGCACATAAACTAATGCAGAGATGGCCCTGAGGAGTTTGCTAGTCTCAAGCTTCAATGGTTGCCCAGGAAGAAGAGCCAGGAGAGAATGCCTTGGATTTGTATGAGTTGGAACTGAGAACCCTTTATAAATCCACAACTCTTGCAGAGTGATACCCCATGTGAAATGTAGACTAGGAAAAAAATCCTCATCCCTGATGCTGGTTTGACTAACAGCCCCATGATTAGACACTTGCAGTACTGGCTTTTGATTTTAGGGCATAAGGTTATTGCCTCTTTGCAGGGCCTTCAGTTTTTTCTCTCTACCCTATTGTGGGCTCTTACAGGAGCCTCCTGGTAGGTCGTTGCCCTTTATTCTGCCTCCTATCATATTCTCTTTAGGAATCTTTGGAGGGGTGCCCATCTTCTCTGATGGATGTTCTCTCCCATTAAGCCTAACATAATGGTGAACAATCTCCAGTGCACTTCTTGTCTCTGATAGATCAGCCTCTGGCTTACAGTCACCCTTGGGACCTATATGGCAGCTGCCTGAACCTTTTGTTTCAGAGGCAGACCCAAGTAGCTGACTGCCAACTAGGCATCGCTGGCCTAAGGTATTTTTTTTTTCTTGTTAAATATATAGATAGGATTAAGTGTCAGAGGGATCACATAAATAAGACCAAGTGTCTGGTAGTAACAATAGATAGAATTAAAAAGGAGAGAATTTTCCAACTTGGGAAGCAGTCCACACAGCAGACTCATAGAATGACAAATGCTGTAAACAGCATTCTGACCTCAGAATCAGCCCTTAATGCATTCAAATCTGAATGAAAAGCCCAAGAGAGCATTTCAGGCATGGAAAGCCAAGACATTGTGCTTATGTAGATGCCAACCGTTAAGATTTTTCACAAGATGCTGGTTCATTGAATTTTACTGTATTTACATATGTAAGTATGCACAACAACTGTTGGAATCGCATAGAGTAACAAGATTTTTATTTTCGAAAGTGATTCTGGAGAACTACAAGAAAAGAAGAGATTGGGGTCTTTAAGGACAGAAACTTAAAATATTTAAAATTTTTAATTTTTAATGCTTCAAGTAGTGTATCTAACTGTTTTCTTTCCTGGGACTTTAATTGCATGTGTGTTGGGCCTCCTTACTGTGTCCTTAGTCTGTTATCCTTTATTCTCTATTTTCCAACACTTTGGTAGAAACATGTTGATTCCCAGAGTGATTTCTTCTAGAGAAGATTTTCATATACAGATACCAAGCAAACTGTGATCACTGTAATCCATTTTTAAGGATTAAAGCCTAGTATATTGTTTCTTCTGGAAAATGTTCCTTGTGTGCTTGAAAAAAAAAGTGTATTCTGCACTTGTTGAATGCCAGTTAGATGTATTAGCTGTATATTGTTGTTTAAATGTTCTATATCCTTTCTGGTTTTGGTCTTGTCTTTGTATCAGTTACTGAAAACTAGCTGTTCTGTCAATTGTCAGTTTTTGTTTCATGCATTTTGGGTCTCTTGTTGGGTGTGTATAAATATTCTTCATGTATTGACCCCTTTATCATTATGAAATCTTAGTTTATTAATATTTCTTGTCATAATGTATATTTCCACTGATAGAGATATAATCACTCAGATTCTCTTGTGATTACTATTTGTATAGTATATCTTTTTTCTGTCCTTTTATTTTTAATTTCTTAGTGTTTTTATTGTAGATAGCATATAGTGTTTCTATTTCTATCCAGTTTGATAATCTGTGTTTAGTCCATTTACTTTTTTTTTTTTAAAAAAAAGCATTTTATTTATTTTGAGAGAAAAAGAGAGAGAGAGAGAGAGAGAGAGGAATGTACCATCCACTGGTACCAGAGCCAGGAGCCTGGAGCTTCATCTATGTCTCCCAGGAGGGTGACAGGGGCCCTAAGACTTGGGCCATCTTCTGCTATTTTCCCAGGCACATTAGCAGGGATCTGGATTGAAAGTAGAGCAATTGGGACTCAAACCAATGCCTATATGGGATGCTGACACTATAGGCAGCGACTTCACCCACTACACCACAGCTTTGGCCCTCTATTTACTTTTAATATAGTTAGAATATGGTTGGGTTTATAAATATTCATTTTGCTATTTTTTCTGTATATTTTGTATACTTTAGTTTTTAATTTTTAAATTTGTTCTATTTATTTGAAAGAGAGGCAGAGAGATCTCACATCTTCTGGTTTACTTTCCAAATGTTCACAATAGCCAAGACTGGCCCAGGTCAAAGCCATGAGTTGGGAATCCAAGTCTCCCACATGGGTGGCAAAGACTTGAATACTTGAGCTATCACCTGCTGCCTCCCAGGGTGTGCATTAGCAGGAAGCAGGAATCAGGAGTGGAGCTGGGATGTGGGTGTCTCAAACAGCGGCCTGACTGCTGCACCAAATGCCCATCAGTTTTATGTCTTTCCTTGTTCCTCTATTCCCCATTTCCTTCTTTTTTATGGCCCAATATTTGTGGTTGCTATATAATTCCTTTTGGTTCTTGAAAAAAATTTTTTTAAATAAAGTGATTGCTCAAAGGATTTTACTGTACATCATAACTTCACACAGTATACTTCAGATTTCTACTGATGTGATTTTGTTAAAATATTGATCTTTTGCTCTATCCTAATTCCATTACTTCTCATAAACCCAGCATTACAGTGTTATAATTATTGCTTTACACTCTGGCCTCAGAATCAGCCCTTAAGGCATGTGGATCCGGCTGAAAAGCCCATGAGAGGATTTCAGGCATGGAAAGCCAAGACACTCTGGCAAAAAAAAAAAAAAAAAAAAAAAAAAAAAAAAAAAAAAAAAAAAAACACCTAAATGAAAGATCTCTGCGAGTGGAAAGAACAGGTCATCAAAGAAGGAGGTACCTTTCTCTGAAGGGAGGAGAGAACTTCCACTTTGACTACTACCTTGTCTAAATATGATCAGAGTCGGTGAACTCAAAAGGCTTCCATAGCCTTGGCAACTCATGACAAGAGCCTAGGGTGATTACTGATGCCATAGACAAGAGTGTCAATTTATTAAGTCAACAATAGGAGTCACTGTGCACTTACTCCTCATGTAGGATCTCTGTCCTTAGTGTGCTGTACATTGTGATTTAATGCTATAACTAGTACTCAAACAGTATTTTTCACTTTGTGTTTCTATGTGGGTGCAAACTGTTGAAATCTTTACTTAATATATGCTAAACTGATCTTATGTATATAAAGAGAATTGAAAATGAATCTTGATGTGAATGGAAGGGGAGAGGGAGTGGGAAAGGGGAGGGTTGTGGGTGGGAGGGACGGTATGGGGGGGAAGCCATTGTAATCCATAAGTCGTACTTTGGAAATTTATATTCATTAAATAAAAGTTAAAAAAAAAAGAAAATAAATGTAAAAAAAAAGAGTCCATTAAAGCAATATATTTTTTTCTTTTTTTAGCTTTTATTTAATGAATATAAATTTCCAAAGTACAGCTTATAGATTACAATGGCTTCTCCCCCATAACGTCCCTCCCACCCGCAACCCTCCCCTTTCCCACTCCCTCTCCCCTTACTTTAATGGACTCTTATGTTTTAAAAGACATTAAGAGAGAAATGAGAAAATAGATTGTTTATTTATTTATTTAAAAGGCAGAGTTGTAGAGAGGCAAAGGCAGAGAGAGTGAGAGAGAAAGAGAGGGAGGTCTTCCATCTGCTGGTTCATTTTCCAGATGCCCACAAATGCCGGAGCTGTGCCAATCTGAAGCCAGGATCCAGGAGCTTTTTCCACGTCTCCCACAGGAGTGCAGGGGCCCAAGGACTTGGGGCATCTTTTCGGTGTAGGGCCTCCTGCCTTCCCAGGCCATAGCAGAGAGCTGGTTCAGAAATGGAGCAGCTGGGACCTGAACTGGAGCCCAAATGGGATGTTGACACCACAGGTGGTGGCTTTACCTGCTACGCCACAGTGCTGGTCCTTATATATCTTTTAGATATGCTTATACATTTGAACTTCTGGTACTCTTCATTTCTTCTTATGAATTTGAGTTACCATAAGATGTCATACCCTTGCAGTCTGAAGAACTTCCCTTGGTATTTTTCCTAAGCTGGGGCTGTAGTCTCCATTGTTCATGATGAGAAGTTACCTTCGAGTCATATAGCTTTCACTGTATGTGATGACTCATTTTTTCTTTGTTTTCAAGATTTTTTCTGTCTTTAGACAGTTTAACTATTGTATGTCTAAGTGTGACTCTCCTTGTGTTTATCCTACTTGAGGTTTATTGCATTTCTTTGATGTCTAAGTTAATATTTTTCATCAAAATTGGAAAGTTTGACCATTGCTCCTGTTGGATATAGCAGACAATGATGTCAAAGCAGTTATTACATATGTATTCAAAGAACTAGAGGGAATAATGCTTAAACAACTACAAGAAATTATGACAAGGACTTTTGCCCTCCTTTTCCCTTCTGATACTGTCATTACCTATATTTTAGTTCACTTGGTGTCCCATAGATCTGTGAAGAATCTGTTCATTTTCTACACTCTTTTTCCTCCCTTTTGAATTATAGCAGCTTTTCCCCCCATAACCTCCCTCCCACCTGCAACCATCCCATCTCCCACTTCCTCTCCCATCCCATTCTTTATCATGATTCATTTTCGATTGTCTTTATATACAGATCAACTTAGTGTATACTAAGTAAAGATTTCAACAGACTGAACCCACAAAGACACACAAAGTATAGAGTATTGTTTGAGTAATAGTTTTATCATTAATTCTCATAGTAAAACACATTAAGGGCAGAGGTCATACATGGGGAGCAGTGACTCCCGTTGTTGATTTAACAATTGACACTCTTGTTTATGGCATCAGTAATCACCCTAGGCTCTTGTCATGAGTTGCCAAGGCTATGGAAGCCTCTTGAGTTCAGCAACTCCAATCTTATTTAGACAAGGCCATTTTCAAAGTGGAAGTTCTCTCCTCCCTTCAGAGGAAGGTACTGCCTTCTTTGATGGCCCGTTCTTTCCACCAGGATCTCACTCACAGAGATCTTTCCTTTAGGTCTTTTTCTTTTTTTTTCTTTCTTTTTTTTTTTTTCTTTTTTTTTTTTTTTTTTTTTTTTTTGCCACAATGTCTTGGCTTTCCATGCTTGTGAAACTCTCATGGGATTTTTAGCCAGATCTGAATGCCTTAAGGGCTGATTCTGAGGCCAGAGTGCTGTTTAGGGTTTTTGCCATTCTATGAGTGTGCTGTGTATCCTGCTTCCCATGTGGGCTCATTCTCTCCTTTTTAATTCTATCAATTATTATTTTCAGGCACTGGTCTTATTTATGTAATCCTTTTGACACTTAATTCTGTCTTTTTGATCAATTATGAAATTAAACTGATCACTTTAACAAGTAAGATGGCGTTGGTACATGCCACCTTGATGGAATTGAATTGCAATCCCCTGGAATATTTCTAGCTCTACTATTAGGGGTAAGTCCGAGTGAGCATATCCCAAATTGTACATCTCCTCCCTCTCTTATTCCCACTCTTATATTTAACAGGGATCACTTTTCAGTTAAATTTAAACACCTAAGAATAATTGTGTGTTAATTAAAGAGTTCAACAATGGTATTAAGTAGAACAACAACAACAACAACAAAAAACACAAAAAGGAATAAAATAGTAAGTTATTCCTCGACAGTCAGGGCAAGGGCTGATCAAGTCATTGTTTCTCATAGTGTCCATTTCACTTCAACAGGTTTCCTTTTAGGTGCTCAGTTAGTTGTCACCGATCAGGGAGAACATATGATATTTGTCCCTTTGGGACTGGCTTAATTCACTCAGCATGATGTGTTCCAGATTCCTCCATTTTGTTGCAAATGACCAGATTTCATTGCTTTTTACTGCTGTATAGTATTCTATAGAGAACATATCCCATAATTTCTTTATCCAGTCTCCTGTTGATGGGCATTTAGGATTCCAGGTCTTAGCTATTGTGAATTGAGCTGCAATAAACATGGAGGTGCAGACAGCTCTTTTATTTGCCAATTTAATTTCCTTTGGGTAAATTCCAAGGAGCGGGATGGCTGGGTTGTATGGTAGGGTTATATTCAAGTTCCTGAGGAATCTCCAGACTGACTTCCATAGTGGCTTTACCAGTTTGCATTCCCACCAACAGTGGGTTAGGGTCCCTTTTTCCCCACATTCTCGGCAGCATCTCTTGTTGGTAGATTTTTTGTATGTGAGCCATTCTAACCGGGGTGAGGTGAAATCCTCCTTGTGGTTTTGATTTGCATTTCCCTGATTGCTAGTGACCCTGAACATTTTTTCATGTGTCTGTTGGCCATTTGGATTTCCTCTTTTGAAAAATGTCTATTGAGGTCCTTGGCCTATCTCTTAAGTGGGTTGTTTATTTTGTTGTTGTGGAGTTTCTTGATCTCTTTGTAGATTCTGGTTATTAATCCTTTATCTGTTGCATAGTTTGCAAATATTTTTTCCGATTCTGTTGGTTGCCTCTTCACTTTCCTGACTGCTTCTTTTACAGTACAGAAACTTTTCAATTTGATGTAATCCTAATTTTTTTTTTTTTTTTTTTTGGCCGGGCAGAGTTAGATAGTGAGAGAGAGACAGAGAGAGAGTTATAAAGGAGAGAGAGACAGAGAGAGAAGTCTTCCTTCTGTTGGTTCACTCCCCTAATGGCCGCTGCATGATCTGAAGCCAGGATCTGGGTACTTCCTCCCAGTCTCCCATGCAGGTGCAGGGACCCAAGCACTTGGGCCATCCTCCTCTGCCCTCGTGGGCCACAGCAGAGAGCTGGAATGGAAGAGGAGCAACCGGGACTAGTACCTGGTGCCCCAACTGGGACTAGAACCTGGGGTGCCATTGTTGCAGGCAGAGGATTAGCCAAGTGAGCCATGGCGCCGGCAATCCCAATTGTTAAGTTTGGCTTTGACTGCCTGTGCCTCTGGGGTCTTTTCCAAGAAGTCTTTACCTGTGCCTATATCCTGCAGAGTTTCTCTGATGTTCTCTAATAATTTGATGGTGTCGGTCATAGATTTAGATCTTTAATCCATGTTGAGTGGATTTTTGTCCAACTGTAGATTTTCATGAACATTATTTCTTGGTTTATTGTTTGCTTTTGATCAAATTCCAGTCATTTTAGATGACTCTTATTGACAGTTTTTTTTTTCCAGTTATATATTTGCTTTTGCAGAGATTGCCAAACTTTTCATCCTATCATACTGCTAATAGTCTTCTTTGTTCTTTTTGGTGTTTCTAAAAATGCTTCTAGTTTTTCAAATAAAATATCTATAAAATACTGCATAAAAAGCATATGATTTTAAATTCCATTGTAAATTTATTTTTATGACATTATAATTACAGTGAACCAGAACTTCAAACTCTTTATTTTGCAGATTTCAAGTTCCACTTATAAAGACAGGAATGAGGAATACAAAAGACAATTTACACATCTACCTGATACAGAGAAGCTAATAGCAGGTAAAAAAAAGATAAACATTTACAGAAAGTAACCATTTTATTGCCTTATTATCATGATAGAACTGGTGAGTGACATATACTTTCTATATATAGAGAGAAACTATACATATATAGTATATAAACTATATATATACTATATATATAGTGTGTATATATATATATATATATATATACTGTTTAAGCCTTTGTGCCAGACAGCAAATGATTTTCAAGATAAATAACATCTTACTCACAATCAGACAATGTAAAACTACATTGTAATTTGGGGAGGACTGATTTCTGACTTATGAGAATGTTAAGTACTAACTAAGAAAATAGCAGTGAGCAGAAATGATTTGCCCCCTTTTTTCCTGTTGCTCTTTTCATAATTTTGGAGGGAAAACAAAATTGATATTCAATATGTATTAACTGGCCTCAGAAAAATATACTCTTTAACACCTGTACTCATAGAATAATTTGATAAAATGTCCTAGGGCTAAATCATTATTCTAATTCTTTGCATAGATTTTTTTGAGATAGACTTTAAAAGTGAAAATCAAATTATTTTCTTACAAAATTACTATATTTATTTATTTATTTTCCCAAAGAAAAATTTTATTATATTTATTTTTATTATTATATTTTATTTATTCCCCCTCCAAAGAAACCTTTTATTTGAGGAATACAGACTTCATGCATTTCATAAGTACAACTTTAGGAATATAGTGTTTCTTTCCACCATACCTGCCCTCCCACCCACTCTCCCACCACTCCTCCTCCTCCCTCTCCCATTCCCAGTCCCATTCTCCATTAAGATCCATTTTCGATTAACTTCATACACAGAAGATCAACTCTATACTAAGTAAAAAGTTCAACAATTTGTACGAAAACAACAACAAAACTGTTCCTCAACAGTCAAGAAAAGGGCTGTTCAAAGTCATTGCATCTTGATGTTAATTTCACTTTTTTTTTTAAGAAACTTAATTAACTTTATTTATTTATTTATTTTTGACAGGCAGAGTGGACAGTGAGAGAGAGAGAGAGACAGAGAGAAAGGTCGTCCTTTGCCGTTGGTTCACCCTTCAATGGCTGCCGTGGCCAGTGCGCTGTGGCCAGCACATCGCGCTGATCCGAAGCCAGGAGCCAGGTGCTTCTCCTGGTCTCCCATGGGGTGCAGGGCCCAAGTACTTGGGCCATCCTCCACTGCACTCCCAGGCCATAGTAGAGAGCTGGCCTGGAAGAGGGGCAACTGGGACAGAATCCGGCGCCCCGACCGGGACTAGAACCCTGTGTGCCCAGCGCCACAGGTGGAGGATTAGCCTATTGAGCTGCAGCACTGGCCGAAACCTAATTAACTTTAAAGAAGCACCCAAGAATGATAAATTTTTTGTGAGCACTTAGACATAATTTTAATACAACTCTTTGAGGACAGAGGTCCTGTGTGGGAAGTTAGTGCACAGTGACTCTTGTTGTTAATTTAACAATTAACACTCTTAAGTGTGATGTTAGTGATCACCCAAGGCTCTTGATATGAGCCACCTACGCTATGGAAGCCTTTTGAATCCATGAACTCCATCAGTATTTAGACAAGGCTATAAGTAAAATGGAAGTTCCCTCTTCCCTTTAGAGAAAAGTACCTCCTTCTTTGATGACCACTTCTTTCTACGGGGGTCTCACCCACTGAGGTCCTTCATGTAGGATATTTTTTGCCACAGTTTCTTGGCTTCCCATGTCTGAAGTGCTCTCATGGGCTTTTCAGCCAGACCAGAATGCCTTAATGGCTGATTCTGAGGTCAGAGTGCCATTTAAAGCAGTTCTCATTTCATGGGTGTGCTATGTGGATTGCTTCCCATGTTGGAGCAATCACTCCTTTTTTAATTCTATCTATTATTATTACAAGACACTCAATCCTATCCATATGATAACTTTAACATTTGATGGTATTTTTACCACCCAGCCCTTTATTTATTTTTAAAGATTTATTTTATTTATTTTTACAGAGGGGGAGAGACAGTGGGAGAGGGACATCTTCCATCCTCTGGTTCCCTCCCCAAATGGTCACTACTGGTGGGCCTGTGTCAGACTAAAGCCAGGAGCCTGAAACCCCATCTGGGTCTGCCACATGGGTACAGGGGTCCATGTACTTGGACCGTATTTTGCTGCTTTCCTAGGTGCATTAACAGGGAGCTGGATCAGAAGTGGAGCTGCTAGGGATTCAAACTGGTGCTCATATGGGATGCTGGCGTCACAGGCAGAGGCTTAATCTGTTGCACCAAACCCTGGGCCCAAAAGTACTTTATTTTTTTTTTAAAGATTTATTTATTTATTTGCAAGTCAGAGTTACACAGAGGAGAGACAGAGAGAGAGAGAGAGGTCTTCCATCTGATAGTTCACTCCCCAATTGGCCGCAATGGCCAGAGCTGTGCTGGTCTGAAGCCAGGAACCAGGAGCCAGGAGCCAGGAGCTAGGAGCCAGGAGCTTTTTCCGGGTCTCCTACACGGGTTCTTACTCTGTGATAGCTTGTTAGATGTTTAAAAAATAGATCTTTTTCTCATGTATTGAAAATGTTTCTTGCTAGTCTGTCACTTGAGATCAAGGACTTTCCATAAAAGCCTTTCTAAATGCATCATTCTCATCATTGCCTTCCTAAAGGAAATTAATCCACTTAAACCATGACATTTCCTCGTTATAAAACATTACAGAGGCAGGAGTTTTGCACAACTGTTAACTCACTTCTTGGGACCTTTGCATCCCATATTGGAATGCCTGATTCAAGTCCTCGTTCCTCTGCCTCTGATCTAGCTTCTTGCTAATGTGCACCCTGGTAGGTAGCAGATGATGGCTTGAGTACCTGAACCCCTGCCACCCGCATGGGAGACTCAGATCAAGTTTTTGGCTTCTGTCTTTGACCTTGCCCCGTCCTGGTTGTTGCAGGCATGTGGGGAGTGAACCTGTGGATGGAAGGACTCTTATTGGCCTATTTCTCTCTCTCTGCCTTTCAAATAAAATTAAAAAAAAATCATGGAAAATAGAATTCAAAGATAAATCATGAAAAAATTATAGCTATAAAGAAAAATATAAATAAAAAATGAAAATCATTGGTGATCCTTCTACCTATAAATAATTTTGATTAATATTTTGTGGCTAACTTTTCAGATGTTTTCTAGGATGTATATTTGCTTTCAAAAATTTACATTTTTGTATTTTTTTCTGCCACTGTAAACCTGTTAAAGGTAGAAAATTTGGAAAATATGGATATTTACAAATTGAAAATTAAAACCACTTGTAACAATTGAACCATCCAGAAATATAGCAACAATACTCATAGCTATGTACATTTTAAAAATACACAATTTGGGCCGGTGCCGCGGCTCACTAGGCTAATCCTCCACCTTGCGGCGCAGGCACACCGGGTTCTAGTCCTGGTTGGGACGTCAGATTCTGTCCCGGTTGCCCCTCTTCCAGGCCAGCTCTCTGCTGTGGCCCGGGAAGGCAGTGGAGGATGGCCCAAGTGCTTGGGCCCTGCAGCTGCATGGGAGACCATGATAAGTACCTGGCTCCTGCCATCGGATCAGCGCGGTGCGCCGACCGCAACGGCCATTGAGGGGTGAACCAACGGCAAAGGAAGACCTTTCTCTCTGTCTCTCTCTCTCTCACTGTCCACTCTGCCTGTCCAAAAAAAAAAAAAAAAAAAAAAAGATTTGATTTCCTGAGAAAGCTTTTCATATATGTTTAGTATCCTCTCCCAGTTTATTTTTCATCATGTTATCTTCAACCTTGCTCTTCTGAAGTCTGAATTCTGTAGATATGTCATTCCTTTCTACTTCTAGGATTTTTTACTTTATTTTTCCTACAGCTGTTTTTGCTGTTCTGTACCTGGCTATCTTTTGTTTATACTTTAAGACTCAAATATCACCCGTGTAGGGAAGCTTTTAATTGTAAATTTGACAAGATTTTGTTCAAGTCTGATATTAAGCTACTTCCAATCAGAATAACAGTGATAATTATTATTGAAATGTTAGCTAGTAAATAACCATAGCCTCAAGCTCTCCAGATGACTCCTCATGTCCAGTCTGTCCTGGCCTTTCTCCTAGAATACCTAGGGCCTTTCCATGACCAGCCCCTAGAGGATTTATATTTGACATACCAAAGACCTTAAAGTACTCTGATGCAACATTATGGTCAGTTCCCAATGTTGTTATATTTTTTGAAGCTTTATTTATTTATTTGAAAGACTGAGTTGGAGAGAGAGAAGAAGGAGAGGGAGAGGGAGAGGGAGAAGGAGAGGGAGGGAGGGAGACAGAGAGAGAGAGAGAGAGAGATAATTTCCATCCACTGGTTCACTCCTTAAATGTCTGAGATTGTCAGGGTTGGGCCAAGCCAAAGACAATAACCAGGAACTTCATCTAGGTCTCTCACATGAGTGGCAGGGATCCAAGTACTTGAGCCATCCTCAAATGCTTTCCCAGGCACATTAGGAGGGAGGCAGCTGGAGCTGCCAGGACTGAAACCAGTGCTCTGATATGGAATGCTGATGTTAAACACTGTGGAATAACCTTTCGCACCACAACTCTGGCTCCTTCAAATGATGTTATTTTAAGTATCACCTCTAGATAGATGTCCTTGCTATGTGTCCATTAAGTACCTTGTACTGTCTTCTTTCATAAATTTACAGAACTATTATCTGTATTTTTTGTTTTTGTAACTCTGACACCTATGTCCGTATTGGACTTCTAATACTACTCAGTGATTTGAATGGATGGTTGATAGGTAGTTCAATGAATGATTGAATAATGGATGTTATCATCCTTTAAAATTAGGAGAATGGATGAGCTCACCCATGGACAACATGTAGAATTAATAGAACAGTATAAAAGGAATTACGACATCAGTGGAAGAGGAGAATTCAGTAAAAGATTTGGAAGTAATGGTTAAAGAGTGTGTAAAGGTCTAAAAGGAAGGAATACCACAGTATTCAAGGGTAATGAGTTGTGAGGATAAGGAATTGGACGGCAGAGGAAATGCAAGAAGTAAAAATAACAATTTGTGGAGTGCAGCCAAAATAGTACACAGAGGAAAATGTATAGTATTAAAATGTATATATTGGGAAACAAAAAAGAGGAAAATAAGTAACCTAAGCTTACATCTCACAAAATTGTAGAAAGAAGGAGAAATTAAACCAAAAGCAAGCAGAAATAAATAAATTTATTTAAAACAGTGAAAATAAGCAAAATCAATGAGATCGGCTGATTTTTTGTGAACAACAGTGATTAACTTGATAAAGTGTGATTTGCAGGTATGGTGGGAAGAATCGCTATGTTCCTAAAGTTGTATTTATGAGATGCATGAAGTTTGTATACCTTAAATAAAAGGTTTCTGGGGGGAAAAAAGAGAAAAGTATAGTTATAGATTATCAATATCAGGAATGAAAGAGAGTTCATCACTACTGATTCCATGAGCATTAAAATGTTAATAAGAAAATATTACATACAAATCTATGTCCATAAATTCAATAAACTAACAAAATGGAGCAACTCCTTGAAAGGTATTGAAACTCACACAGAAAGAAACAGATAGCTTGAAAATACCCTCTAGAGATGCTTCTCAACTTAGGAGAGGTTTATGTCCCAGTAACCCCATCTTAAGTTTAAAATATTTTAAGTCAGGGGCAGGTGTTTGCCATAGAAATTAAACAGCTGGTTGGGACACCCACATCCCATCTTGGAGTGCCAGCTTTGAGTCTTGAAACTGTGATTCCAGTTCCTGATAATGTGCACTATGGGAGACAGCAGTAATGGTTCAGATGGTTGGGTCTTAATTCTCTGCTCCAGCCCCAGCCATTGCAGTCATTTGGGGAATTAACTAGTGGATAATAGCACATGCTCCTTCTGTCTCTCACTCTTTGTCCCTCTTCCTCTCCATCTCAAAATAAATACATAAATGTTTAGAAGTTATCTTTTTTTTTAAAGATTTATTTATTTATTTGAAAGTCAGAGTTACACAGAGAGAGAAGTAGAGAGAGAGAGGTCTTGCATCCGATGGTTCACTCCCCAATTGACTACAACGGCTAGAGCTGCGCCAATCCGAAGCCAGGAGCCAAGAGCTTCTTCCGGGTCTCCCATGCGGGTGCAGGAGACCAAGGACTTGGGCCATCCTCCATTGCTTTCCCAGGCCATAGAAGAGAGCTGGATCAGAAGTCGAACAACCAGGCCTCTAACTGGTGCCCATATGGGATACCAGTGCTTCAGGCCAGGGCGTTAATGCGCCATAGCACTGGCCCCTAGAAGTTATGTTTTGTTGCCAGCATTGTGTCATAGTTGGTTAAGCTGCCTCCTGCAATGCCAGCACCCCATAGGAGTGCCAATTCCAGTCCCAGCTGTTGCACTTCCATTCCAACTCTATGCTAATTTGCCTGGGAAAGCAACAGAAGATGCTCCAAGTGTTTGGGCCACTTCTACCCCTGTGGGAGACCTGGATAGACTTCCAGGATTCTGGCTTTGTTGCGTCCGTTTTGGGAGTGAACCAGTAGATGGAAGATCTCTCTCTCTCTCTCCCTGTGTAACTCTTCCTTTCACATAAATAATTTTTTTTAAGTTATTTTTTGGGGCAGGCACTGTGGCGTAGTGGGTTAAGCCCTATGATGCTGGCATCCCACATGGGCACTGGTTCGTGTCCTGGCTGCTCCACTTCTGATCCAGCTCCTTGCTAATGGCCTGGGAAAAGGAGTGGAATATGACCCAAGTGTTTGGGCCCCTGCCACCCACATGGAAGACCTGGATGAAGCTTCTGGCTCCTGGCTTCAGTCTGGCCCAGCCCTGGTCATTGTGGCATTCTGGGGAGTGAACCAGATGGTGGAACATATCTCCTTGTCTCTGTGTCTCCCTCTTTCTCTCTAACTCTGATTTTCAAATAAATAAAATAAAATCTTTTAAAAGTTCTTTTAAAAAAAATAAAAACATTTTAAATTAAAATTTCACTTAGTACCCCTGACATACTGGACATCATAGCCTAGTCACACAGTGTACAGTAGATTCCCAGTTGTTTACCCTTGTGATCACATGGGCTCAGTGTTACTCTCTAGCATCACAAGAGTGTATCTGTTGCATATTGATATCCTGGGAAAAGATAAAAACTCAAAGTACAGTTTCCACTGAATGCTATATTTTGGCACAATCATACAAAGTTAAAAAATTATAAGTTGAACCATTGGAAGTGTATATCTGCTTACTAAAGAAATTGAGTTTGTATGGGTCCAGCATTTGGCACAGCAGGTTAAGCCATGGCCTGAGATGCTGGCATTCTGTAGACTCACTGGTTTGAGTCTCAGCTGCCCACTTTTCATCTAGCTCCCTGCTAATGTTCCTGGGAAAGCACCAGAGATAGCCTGAGTGCTTGGGTCCCTGCCACCCACGTGGAAGACCTGGATGGAATTCCTGGCTCCTGCATTCAGCTGGGTTTATCCCCAGCTATTGTGTCCATTTTGGGAGCGAATCAATGGGTGGAAGATGTCCCTCTCTCTCCCTCTCTTTCTGTCATTCTGCCTTTCAAATAAACAAATAAACCTTTTAAAAAATTGAATTTGTAGTTAAAACCCTTTCAAAAAATAAAACTCTGGGTATGGAAGTATTCAGTGGTGAATCTACTAAACTTTTTTTTTTTTAAAGATTTTTATTTATTTGAGAGGTAGAGTTACAGACGGTGAGAGGGAGAGGCAGAGAGAAAGGTCTTCCTTCTGTTGCTTCACTCCCCAGATGGCCACAACGGCTGGAACTGCACAGATCCAAAGCCAGGAGCCAGGTGCTTCTTAGTCTCCCATGCAGGTGCAGGGGCCGAAGCACTTGGGTCCTCTTCTACTGCTTTTTCAGGCCATAGCAGAGAGCTGGAATGGAAGAGGAGTAGCTAGGACTAGAACCGGCACTCATATGGGATGCTGGCATCTCAGGTGGAGGATTAACCTGCTGCGCCATGGTGCCAGTCCCTATACTAAACTTTTAAGAAGAAAATAACACATCTCTTTTAGAAAGTAAGAAAGATCGCATCCTGTCTCATTTTATGAAGGTAATATTACTGTAATATCCAAATCAGACAAAGGCAGTATAAGGGGAAAGAAAACCTACAGGCAAAGACCTTTCATGAACACAGACATGAAAAATCTAAACAAAATATTAGCAAATAAAATTCAGCAATATATTAAAAGGATAATGGATTATGTGGTTGTTCATTCCTGAAATTCAAGACTGATTCAACCCTCAGAAATCAGTCAATCTAATTTACCATATTAAAGATTAAATATGAAACACCATGTAATCATCTCAATAGATACAGAGAAAGCATTTGACATCCATTCATGAAAAAAACCTCAATAAGGAAACAATAGAAAGTAACTTCTTCAGCCCTCTTTAAGTTACCTATTAAAATTCTACAGCTGATGTTATACTTTATGATAAAAGAGTAAATGCATTATACTTAAATTTACAAGCAAAGAAAAGATGGCTTCTGTTGCCATTCTGCTCAGAGTTATACTACTGGAAGTTTTTTGTGAAGTGTTATTTCTTTATTTATTTGAAAGGTAAAGTGATAGGGCAGACAAGAGACATATCTTCCATCCCCTGGTTCACTCCCCAAGTGTCCACAACAGGTAGAGTTGGGCCAGGCTGAAGTCAGGGGCCTGGAACTCCATCCAGAACTTCTGCATGGGTGGTGGGGATGCAAGCACTTAGTCTCATCTGCTGCATTCCCAGATACTTTGGCAGGAAGCTGGATTGGAAGCAGAGGCGCTGGGACTCGAACCAGCACTATAATATGGGATGTGGGGCTCTGAAGCAGAGGTATAACCTGTTGTGTCGTGACACCCATCACTGAACTACTAGAAAAAATTTTTTTAACATTTATTTATTTGAAAGGCAGAGTTATAGAGAGGGAGCGGCAGAGGAAGAGATAGAGATAGAGATAGAGATGGAGTGAGAGAGAGAGAGAGAGAGAGAGATGGAGATGGAAATGGAGAGAGAGAGAGAGAGAGAGAGAGAGAGAATCTTCCATCCATTGGTTCACTTCCCAAATGTCCACAGTGGCCAGGGCTGTGCCAGGCTGATGCCAAGAGCCAGGAGTTTCACCCACGTGGCTGCAGGGGCCCAAGCAGCCATCGTCCACTGCTTTCCCAGGCACATTAGCAGGGAGATGGATCAGAAGTGGAGCATCTAGGCTTTAAACCAGCACCCATGTGGGATGCTGGCACTGCATCAGCAGCTTTACATTTATACCACAGCCCCAGCCTCTAGAATTTTTAAGTGGAATAAGTGAGGTAAGATTAGAAAAGGAAATGAAAGACATATAAATTGGAGAAAAAGAAAAAATAACTTTCTTGTCAGAAGACATGATTTTTCAGATGAAAAATATCTCAGGTACTTTACAAAAAAGCAAGGTCACAGTTTTGAAGTTTCATTTAAACAAGCAGTGATATTTCCATGTACCAGCAGTGAAAAATTAGAATTTGAAGAAAATATACCATTTATATCAGGACCTCCCCAAAATGAAATATATAGGTATCAATCTGATATATGTATATGAGTAGGTTTTTTATACTGAAAACTGTAAAACACTGGTGAAAGAAGCAAAAGTGTTGGGACAAGTAGGCAAGTATTTACAACTTATTTTGTTTTTTGTAATTTTTATTTTTGTTTTATTTGAAACTGAGAGAGAGAGATAGACATGTGGAGAGAGATCTTTTGTCTGCTAATTCACTCCTAATTGCCCACAACAGCCAGGGCTAGCCATTCTGAAGCCAGGAGCCAGGAACTCCATCCTGGTCTCCCATGTGGATGGCAGGGACCCAAATACTTGAGCCATCATTTGCTCCCTGCTAGAATGTACATTGGCAAGAAGTTGGTTTGGAAGCAGAGAAGTTGAGACTTGAACCAAGCACTGCAATGTGAGATGTGGATATTCCATTCAATGACTTAACCTCTATGCCACATGCCTTCCCCTAAACCTAAATTTAAAATGCAAAAGTATAAAATTTCTAGATGAATACCATCTATTTTTCTATAGGAAATCTCTCTGGTCTTGGATTTGGTGATGAATTTTTAGATGTAACAGTAATAGCTGCATTCTTAAAAGAACAAATTGACAAGTTGGACCGTATAAAATTTAAGGTTTTTTTTCCTATGCAAAAGATAGTGTTAAGAGAATGAAAATAAAAGCCATATCTGGGAGAAAATTTGTTATAATCACATATCTGATTTTTTAAAAAATCCAGAATATAACTATCCTTAAAAGTCAACATAATAATAGAATAACTTCATTGTAAAAATGAGCCAACACTTTAAGGAAGAGGGTATATGGATGGTAAATAGGCATATGCAAAGATACTCAGCATCAGCTGTCACAGGGAATCCAAATTAAAAGTCCAATTAAATAAACTACACACCCTCTAGATATTGCTAACATTGAACAAAGTCCTGATAACACCAAATAGTGACGATAATGCAAAGCCACGGGAAGTCTCATCCACTAGTGATGGGAATGCAACATGAAGCAGCTACTGTGGATGCAGATTGGAAATAGAGATATTCAACAGGTGAATTCACAAACTGGTACATCCATACAATAAAATACTGTCCAGCAATAAAAAGGTACAAGCTATTGCTAAACACAATAACAGACAACCCAAATGCATCTTTCTAAGTGAAAAAAGCAAAACATCCAAATTTATATATGATTACATTTATATGATATCTTGGAAAAGGCATGGCGATGGAAAACAGATTTGTGGTTGCTGTGGTGTAAAGGGGAGAATGGCTGAGCAGGGGGGATTATTAGGGTGATGGAATGGTTCCATATGATACTTTGTTGGTAGTTCCATAACTCTGTGAATGTATCAAACCTTACAGAAGGACATTTGTTGCTTAAAAGTTTAAAAATCTAAGATATCAGATCTAAAGATAGAATACAAATTATGGCAAATGAAACTGACTATTAAAAGTAATATAGGGGCAGCCAGTTAAGCTGCCACTTGCAATGCCAGCATCCCATATTGGAGTGCTGGCTGCTCTATTTCTGATCCTACTCCCTGCTAATGTACCTGGGAAAGCAGCAAAGGATGGCACAAGTGCTTGAGCCCCTGCTCCCACAAGGGAGATCAAGAAGAAGCTCCTGGCTCCTGACTTCCATCTGGCCCTGCCTCAGCCATTGTGGCCATATGGAGAGTGAACCAGAGTGTGGACTATCTCTCTCTCCCTCTCTCTGTATAACTCTGCCTTTTGAATAAATAAAATGAATCTTTAACAAAAAAGAATCTATAATCCTTCAAATTTTATTTGTCAAAGTCTACCCAAAAAAGCCATATGTCAAGACATTTTTAGATAATTTTATTCAACTTTCAAAGAACAGATGGTCCCTAATTATGCAAAAGAAAAACAGTAAAAACATCCTAATTTTTTGGAGTTATTTATTTTAACCTTGAAATAAGTTAGGGCTGAGTGGCAAGGGTGTGGGGTATGGTTGGAGAACAAGCATGTATGCCGAGAAAACATGAATTAAACTCAAAGAGTCATGATTGTCCTTTTATATTAGGAAGGACTGAACTGATTAAACAGATGGAGTAGGAAGCTTCTGTATGCATTTACCTGTGTTTTCCCCAAAGAATTCTGTCCTCTCTGTGAGAGAAGGTGGAAAGGAAGCATGCTGTCTGGAAAATCTTCACTTTGCAGAGAGGAGGAGGAGGCAGATTGGTATTTCCAACCCCAACCTTAAGCTAAAATGAGACCCTTACCCTGGGACACTAACATTTACACTTGCAGCTGTAGCCTCTCCTAGGTGTATGTCCCGTAGCTAGCGTTTTTCTTCCATTAGAGCTTGGGGATAAATGTTGCCATTGTTTGGAAGAGATGGTAACCACTACCAGTGAGCCCACACCTGATGCCTCTCCCTCTTTGAACCATCCTTCTGTGTACCTACTGATTCTTAGTGTTTAAATGTGGGAAGAATCTCAGATGAAGTTTTCTGCCATTTGTTTTTTGACCAGAAGCTCCCTCCACACCCTACATTACTAATTGGTATATTTACTTAGTATCTTCCAAAGATTTCTCAGAACTTTCAGTTTGCTAATGTATACCCATTTTCTTAAAGCGAGGAAATAAGGATGTATTATTGTGTAAGGGATATAATTCAATGAATACAACATTTATAAATACCTATGTAACTAATAATCTGGCATCCACACTTTTTTATAGCTTGTGTATGTGTATGTATGTTTGAGAGAAAACACATGGAATTTGACTTTCTGTGTCTGTCTTATTTCACTTAGTGTAGTGATCTTCACTTCCATCCTTTTAGTTGAAAATGTCAGAATTTCATTGTTTTTTTTGTGGCTGAGTAATATTCCATCGTATATAAACCCTATTTTCTGTTTCAAGTCATCAGTTAATGAATATCTAAGTTGATTCTTTGTTATTGTGAATTGGTAGTATACCCATTTTTATACTCACTCCTCGTGAATGAATTTAATTACTTATACATCCTCTCTGTTATCTCAAAAAACTTTTGAAGATGGAAAGGGAAATAAATACCTGCATAGTAACTCTCCTAACTTGAACCAGAAGTTCTATGGACTTAATTTTTACTAAAATTATAGTCTTTATGCTTCTAAACTTTTTTATCCCTCTGAAAGTGATTAGCTTGTAGGAATATATGGTTTTTTTCAGTGACTTCATTGCTCAAAAGAATTTTTAAACTTCTCTGATTACCTGAGTGAGCAAGGTAGATGGACAATGTTATGTTGGGGAAATATAGTTAAATATAGAATCTTTTACCCAGAAGGCCTTGCCACAAAAGTAGAAGGAAAATAAGCAGTTTTATTATTGATTAAGCATTAGACTCAGATGTGATGTGCATTATAGGCAATCCACAAAAGAGATTTCAAAAGTAGAAAGAAATCTTACCCTGTTAATATATCTAAGCAGATACTTATCCCCAAAGAACACAACTGGATACTACCATTTGTGATACACAGGTAATCCCAAATTTGCCTGGTTATCAGGGTGACTATCAATGTTGGCAAATTGATTTATTCAAAAGAAAATGAAACTCATATTGATGCTGTTTAAAATTGGACCTGTGCTGCTTGACATTGGACAGCCAGTTCTCCAGAGCTGAGAGCTGATGTAACAGAACAGGTTTATTCACTAGGCCAGCATTTTATTCAAGAGACCAGCAGTTTGGAGGAAAAGCAATCTGCAGTATCAGAAAGTACTTTTCCTGATTTTCATGTTAGCAGGAAGACTTTTAAAGGAGATAGGGGATTTAGGAAAAGTTTAGGAAGGTTGTCATCCTGATACTACTTAGTGGAAACTTCTTTGATATGAAGTTTGGCTGTTTTGGGTTGGTGTTAGTAAATGCCTTCTTTATCTAAGGTCTGCTGTTTCAGCTATTTCCCAGCAATTATTACCTGAAATTCTTAGGCCATCATCTGTTGAGCAAATATTCTGATCACTCAGAAGTTTAAATTAATTAGAATTTGAAAAGGAAATGAAGTTGTATTTTCTTTATAGTTGTAGATTATAATTGCACAGGTTAGAAGGTGAAAGAAGATGTCTTCTGTAGGGTTACAAATTCCCCGCTGTCAATCTTTAATTCTATATGTATGGAATAGGAGCACTGACCCCATTCTGACTACTGTTTGGTGAATGGGAGCAAAATGAAGGGTTTTGGAATGAAAGGTTTTGACATCATGGCATGTACCTACTTTATTTCTCTCCTTTAAGGGAGAACATGTGGTTTGTCAAGCTGTCAGTCTAGGTGTTTGTTTATAAAGTTTCTGTATAAACAGCATAATAATTTTAAGTCCTGAGTATAGTGTTACCAGTAGTATTAATCATAACTCTAAAATTCCTTTGAAAATGGGCCTAATTATAGATGGTATCCAGAAGAAATAATTTGCAAAATAGTCCCCGACTCCTTGATAAGAGGGAATTTGATTATAGAGAGTCTGTTGGAGCTAGATGTTATAAATCCTTTTAGCTACTTATTTGAGTGACAAAGAGGTTTTAGAAGAAAGGTTCCCTAAGCTAACTTTACCTAGAGTCCATTGTTAAATTTAGCTTTATCAGTTCTGTGGGTGAGAGTCATCATCTCAAAGTGTTAGGCTAGCAATATCCTGGTGGGAAATATAATTCTGTAGAATCCTGACAGGAAATAGACCATAAAGTTCAAAAGAGAGAACATAGAACAAACCAACAACAGAATAACAAATCAAGTTTGTATCTAAAAAAAAAAAAAAAAAAAAAAAGGAACAGGGGTAGACAGTGTGGCGCAGCAGGTTAAGCTGTGGGCCTGCAATGCTGGCATCCCATATGGGTGCTGGTTCGAGTTCTGGCTGCCAGCTGCCTGCTAATGCACCTGAGAAAGCAGCAGAAGAGGGCCCAAGTTCCACTCCTCCCCACGTGGGGAGACCTAGGAGAAGTTCCTGGCTTGTGGCTTTGGCCTGGCACAGCCCTGGCCACTGGGGCCATTTGGGTAGTGAACCAGTGGAGGGAAGATCTCTCTGCTTATCTCTCCCTCTCTCTCTGTAACTCTACCTTTTAAATAAATTTAAAAAAATTAAAAAAGAAAAAAATGAACAGTAATATTGCAAGAGGCGACTATTGAGGTCAGTGTCACAGGTGAAGTGGTAGAAGTGTTACATGAGATGACTGATCAGAGGTTTTTGTGTTCATGTAAGAAAAGAATTTCAGATGTGAGACAGAGAGTAGCAATTAACCATGCTAGCCAAGTCTAATGAAAAGAGTATGCCTGACAGGCCAGGTGGGCATCTCAGTAGAGCACTGAGAGCCCAGTCTGCTTTAGATTAGAATTTTTGAAAATATGAGCAAGGGTCTACCATTTCTCCTCCCAACCCCCTTCTGGAATATTGCTGGGTGGACAGCTTCATGGGAGTAGAATTTGTGAAGTTCCACCCAAAACCTTATCAGCACAGTGTTACTGAATTTAATGGTCCCGTGGGTGCAAGGCAGGAAAGATCCCCCTAAGCTGCCTGCCAAAGAGGTCTGGGACCCATCTAACAAGGTTATTGAAAAAGTACAAAATTTTTGATGTGCAAATGCTGATCTGCTTCTAAGCCTTGCTTCTAAGCCTTGCTTCTATACTTTTTACTTATTCAATCACACAGAAATTCCCATTTTCTTAAAAAAAAAAAAAAAAGCCATTTTCTTTAGCCCCAGTTACACACATAGGCTAATGACTACCGTGCTATGCTAGCTGACATTCCTCCCCTCAAGAGAGGTAACCATAAACTGATGGAGGTAGCACGAGTGAAGATCTGTCTTCTTTATTTTTTTCAAGCCAGCATATGGGTTTAGAGCTGGTTATGCACGTTTTTCTCTTGCTCTCTGTCCTATAGTGTTCAGAGGTAACCTGGGAAAAGATTGTCTTTGGTGGGCCAAAGGGCTGGTCACATTGTTCAACAGAACCGTCTGGAGGCCCTGCTTTATGACCGTATGGACCTGGCTGGCCTATATTCTGTTAGAGACAAAATGAATGAATGTATTAAAGACATACGGTTCAAAGAGAAGCAGTAAAATATAGGAGCTGTAGAGTCAAGAGGAGACAACAACCAGTATTTCCACAACCCAGTGTTGGTTCAGAAATTCCAGCCTTGTTCAGTCTGGTCTTGGATTTGGCTTTATCCAAGAAACCAGGAATATGGCTTTGTACCTGTCCAGTTTGACTCAAAACAACATTCTTGAGGAAGATCCAAGATGTCTAAATAGTGAGAAGATGCACTGACCTCATCTGCAGAAGGAAATGAGAAAAACAAAGGAAGGACCATGTTTCCAGGGAGCTGATTGACAGAAATTTTCATTGGAGAAGTGACAACAGAAAAGAGACTGTGGTACAGCATGGAAAGAGGACAGACATGCTGCTGAAGCCGTCTGCATGGCAGAGCTTCCAGCTAGGAGCTGCGATCTTCCCAAGTGAAGATAGGAAGAAGGTGCTGCATACCTCACCCCCAAAGCTTTAGGGAGAATTCCACAGTCCCCCACTGACTTTAACTCCATCCTGGGGGCTGACTGGAGTCTGAATGACTGCTTGGCTCTCAGAAGGGAAGCCACATTGCCTCCTTCCATGTCTCCAACCCTGAAGATTGCCATACCCAGCTGGCTGTGTGAAGTCATTCAGCTGATCTCTGTTGTGCTGTTACCAGAAGCAGAGCCAGAGTCAGGGCAACTTGCAGGGCCAAGAGCAGACCACCTGCACCCTCCAGCTGTGGGAGTTTTAGGAATAATCCATAGAACTATGCTCACTGTATGTGATTCAGTGGGTTTCCCCTCAGATTTGTGATGTTAGCACCAACAGCAGCCCATAAAAAATTTGGACCTGATCTAATGAAGTTCCCGCTGCACCTCTTAGCTTACAGTGCTCAGAGCCCTGAGCACAAACCCCAGCAACACCCTTACATGCCTTGTGAGAACTAGGGGAAGTTTCATCTGTGCATTGCAGAATTGAGATTGTTGATGTTGGTATTATAATCTTTGGAGTAATTCACATTCATTCTCAGTGCCTGGAGTGCACTATCTGCATCTCACTGCTTCAGACAGGTGGCTATCACTATCCCAAACCCCTGGCTCCCATCCTAGGCAATCTGAGTAATGACCCCACTGTACTCTGCAAACCAGGGCTATAACAATCAGTACTAATTTCCTCACACCTGCTGCAATTTACCCAATGGAACATAAGGAGGAACCAATCTGCCTTGCAACTCTGTGGATTCATACCTGCCAGTGCAAAATATCCTGTGTACCTTTTAGCCACCCTATAGAATTGGAGCAGG
This sequence comes from Oryctolagus cuniculus, assembly GCF_051225735.1. Lineage (NCBI taxonomy): Eukaryota > Metazoa > Chordata > Mammalia > Lagomorpha > Leporidae > Oryctolagus > Oryctolagus cuniculus. The sequence goes on from NC_142870.1 coordinate 69,817,657, forward strand.
GTTCAGTTCACATCCCTCTGTCCTGGGTCTAGGGCTGTTGGTGTTATAAGGCCCAGCACAGTTGCACTCTCCCATCAGGGCCTGAGGATGGACCCATCCACATCCCACAGTTCTAGAGCCACAGTTATTGATTCCATAAGTCCCAGAATCACTCAGGCTTGCCAGTGACAAGGGGACAGCCTCCTTTGTGTTCCTCAGCATGAAGAATAAGGCCTTTGATATCATAACTCTAGTGTAACTGATGTTGAATTCTCTGGGGGCTGAAGATACATACCCTAGGAAGCGCATATTCACCTGAAAGCCATACTTCTCCATTTTTAAAAAAGATTTATTTATTTACTTGAGAGGTAGAGCTACAGAGAGAAAGTTCTTCCATTCACTGGCTCACTCCTCAAATGGCTGCAACAATGGAGCTGGGCTGATCCAAAGACAGGAGCCAGAATCTTCTTTCAGGATATCCCATGCTGGCTCAGGGGCCCAAGTGCTTGGGCCATCTTCTACTGCTTTCCCAGGCTGTAGCAGAGAGCTGAATCAGAAGAGGAGCAGTTGGGACATGAACCAGTGCTCGTATGGGATGCTGGTGCCCCAGGCGGAGGCTTAGCCTACTGCACCACAGCACTGACCCTTCTAAGTCACACTTTTACCCAGATGAACTGCAGCCAACTACTGAACTGTGTTGCTTATAGACACAGCTGACATTGATTAATGCAAAATAAATCCCTCAGAGGTTATATATCTGGGCTCACCTAGAACTGAATCCAAAGCAGCAAGCCAGGTAATACTGTGCATCCTATCTAAACTAGTCTTCCCAATAAAACCTACTCCATATAAAAGAGGAACTGTTTCACCAGATGCACAAATATCAATGTAGGGACACAGAAAACATGAAGAAAGAAGGTAACATGACACCCCCCCAAAAAAAAGAACAGAGTAGTTCTCTAGAATTAGATCCTAATCTGAAGGAAATTCATGAAATGCCAGAAATAGAATTCAGAATAATTATCATAAGGAAATTCAGTGCTATGCAAAGGAATGCAGATAGCTTAAGGAAATGAGGAAATCCATGAGTGAAAGAAGTGAAAAATTCAGAATGGAATTCAGAAGAACCAAACAAATTTTGGAAGTCACAACATCAATCAGTGAAAGAAATATGATTGAGAGCTTCAACAACACAATAGACATCATGGAGGAATGAATTCTGTTCTGGAGGACCAGACTTTTTAAATAATCCAATCAGACAAAAATAAAGAGAAAGAAATAAAAAAAAAAGAGGGACTGGTGCTAAGGCATAATGGGTTAAGCCACCCTTTGCAGTGCTGGCATTTCATATGGGCACTGGTTTGAGTCCCAGCTGCTCCACTTCCGATCCAGCTCCCTGCTAATGCACCTGGGAAAGCGGAAGAAGATGGCCCAAGTATTTGGGCCCCTGCACCCATGTGGGAGAACCAGATGGAATTCCAGGCTCCTGACTTTGACCTGGCTCAGCCCTAGTTGTTGCCTCCATTTGGGGAGTAAACCAGCAGATGAAAGACTTCTCTCTGCCTCTGCCTCTCCCTTTCTGTAACTCTGCCTTTTAAATAAATAAATAAATCTTAACAAAAGAAGAAGAAGATCCACGTGAAATATACAATACCATTAGGCAACCAATATTCGTTTTATAGGGATTCATGAAGAAGAAAAGGAAAAAGGTGTTGAGAATGTGCTAAATGAAATAATTGTTGAAAATTTCCTATGGACATTAAGATACAGGAAGCTCAAAGAACCTCAAGCAGAATCAACCAAAAAAGATCTTCTCCAAGGCAAATTGTAGTCAAGTTGTCAAAAATTAAGCACAAGGAGAGAATCCTAAAGACAGTAAAAGAAAAATGTCAAGCTGTATATGAAGTAAAACCAATTAGATTTACACCAGATTTCTTCAGCAGAAGTCGCAGCAGAAACCCTTCTCCTCAGCAAAAACCCTAAAGGCCAAAGAGAATGGCATGATAGACTCAAGGTCTTAAAAGAAAAAAAAAAAAAAACTTCCAACAAAGAATATTATATCCAGAGAAGCTATCCTTTAGAAATGAAGGGGACCGATGCCGTGGCTCACTAGGCTAATCCTCCGCCTTGCGGCGCCGGCACACCGGGTTCTAGTCCCAGTCTGGGCGCCGGATTCTGTCCCGGTTGCCCTTCTTCCAGGCCAGCTCTCTGCTGTGGCCAGGGAGTGCAGTGGAAGATGGCCCAAGTGCTTGGGCCCTGCACCCGCATGGGAGGCCAGGAGAAGCACCTGGCTCCTGGCTTCAGATCAGCGTGATGTGCCGGCTGCAGCGCCCAGCTGCAGTGGCCATTGGAGGGTGAACCAAAGGCAAAAGGAAGACCTTTCTCTCTGTCTCTCTCTCACTGTCCACTCTGCCTGTCAAAAAAAAAAAAAAAAAAAAATGAAGGGGTGGGCCAGTGCTGTTGTGTAGTGGGTTAAGGTGCCACCTGCAGTGCTGGCATCCCATATGGGTGGTGGTTTGAGTCCTGGCTGCTCCACTTCCAATCCAGCTCCCTGCTAATATGCCTGGGAAAGCAGTGGAAGATGGCCCATGTGGGAGACCCAGAAATAGCTCCTGACTCCTGGCTTCAGACTGGCATAGCTCCAGCCGTTGTGGCCATTTAGGGAATGAACCAGCAGATGTAAAATCTCTCTCTCTCTCTTCCTCTACCTCTCCCTCTCTGTAACTCTGCCTTTCAAGTAAAATAAATCTTGAGAAAAAGAAAAACTTAAGCAAAGGAGGACAAGATCACATTAAAAAAAAGAAGGAGAAATAAGGTATTTTCCAGATAAGCAATTACTGAGAAACTCCACCACTACCAGACCAGTGTTTACAGGAAATTCTGAAGGGAGTCCTACATTAGAAATAGACATCATGAAAACACATGACATGAAAACACATACCAAATTCACTAACCGAAGGTATAATCAGTAACCAATCAACAAAATGACAGGTGTTCTTATCTATCAATATTAATCTTTAATGCAAGTGAATTAAATTTCCCAGTGAAGATTTAGGCTGGCTGAATGGATAAAAAGCCAAGACCCAACTATATGCTGCCTACAAGAAACTCACTTCACAAATTAAGATACACATAGACTGAAAGTGAAGGGTTGGAAAAAGATATACTGGGCAAATGGAAACAAAAAATGAGCTGGAGTAGCTATACTCATATCAAAAATAATTTAAATAAAAGCTATAAAAAGATACAAAGATGAACATTATATTTTGATAAAAGATTTGTTCCAGAAAAAAGATATAACACCCCCAACATAAGACCACCCAGAAAATACTATTAGACCTAAAGGGAGAGATGGACTCCAGAACAATAATAGTGGATCACTTCAACAACCCACTCTCATCAGTGGATAGGTTATCCAGACAGAAAATCAACAAAGATACTTTGAAGTTGAATCATACTATTGAGCAATGAACCTAAAAGATACTTAATGGACATTTCACCTAACAGTAATATAATACACATTCTTCTCATCAGCAAACGGAACATTTTCATGGATAGACCATATATTAGGCCACAAATGAAGTCTCAGTAAATTTAAAATGATTGAAATCATACCATGAATCTTCTCAGGCTACAGAGGAATAAAGCTGGAAATGAACAAGAAAAAAAAAGTAGAACATTCACAAAAACATGGAAATTAAAGAACATGCTACTTAATGACAAATGGGTCATTGAGGAAATTCAAATGGAAATCAAAAATATTCTTGAAATAAATGAAAGAACAACATATCAAAACTTGTAGAATACATCAAAAACAGTATGAAGAGTAAAGTTGATAGCACTAAATGCTTACATTTAAAAAATAGAAAGGTTTCAAATAAATGACCTAATTATGCATCTCTAAGACTTCGAAAAGCAAGAACAAGCCAAACCCAAAATTAATAGGAGGTAAGAAATTATAATCAGAAAAGAAATGAATTGAAATAAAAAATACAAAGGTAAACAAGACAAAGCTGTTTTTTGGGAAGATAATCAAAGTGGACAAAGCCTTAGCCAGAATAACAAAGAAAAAAGAGGAAAAATGAAATTAAAAGAAAAATTAGAAATGAAAAAGGAGATCTTACAACTGCTGTCTCTGAAATAAAAAGGATCATAAGAAGCTACTTATATGCTGACAAACTAGAAAATTTCAACTAAATGGATAAATACCTGGATACATATAAACTATCAAGATTAAATCAAGAAAATCTAAATGGATCCATAATAAGCAATGGGATTAAAGTATCTAAAATAAGTAATTAAAAGTCATCCATTAAGGAAAATTCCAGGATTGATGACTTTACTACAGGATTCTTCCAAACATTTAAAGAGGAAATAACACCAATACTTTGCAAACTGTTCCAAAATATGGAACAAGATGGAATTCTGCCAAACTTATTTTATGAAGCCAGCATCACTCTGATACCAAAACTGAACAAAGACACAACACAAAAAGAAAACTACACATCTGTATCGTTGAGGAACATAGGTGCAAAAATTCCAAGCAAAATACTAGCAAATCAAATCCAACACTGCATCAAAAAGATCATATATAACAATCAAGTGGGATTTATTCCAGAGATGCAACCATGGTTCAACATTCAAAACTCAGTAAATGTCATAAATCACATCAATAGAATGAAGAATAAAAACCATATAGTCATCTCAATAGATACGGAAAGAGCATTTAATAAGATTCAACATCCTTCATGATAAATATTCTCAACAAATTTGGTATAGAAGGAAGATACCTCAAAATTATAAAGGCTATATGTGACAATGACAATTATAAAGGCTATATGTGACATATAAATGGCCAATATCATACTGAATGGAGAAAAAATGGAAAGCATTTTTCCTCTGGACTGACAAAAGATAACAGTGTCCATTTTTTTCTAAATATTTATTTATATATTTGTTTATTTGAAAGACAGAGTTTGAGAGAGAGAGAAAGGGAGGGAGAGACACAGAGAGATATCTTCCATCTGCTGGTTCACTTCCCAAGTGGTGGAGCAGGGCCAATCTGAAACCAGGATCCAGGAGCACATGGGAGCTGGGGCCCAGGTAATTGGGCAACCTTTTTTTTCTTTTCCAGGCACATTAGCAGGGAGCTGGATCAGAAGTGGAGCAGCTGTGACTGAACTGGTGCCCATATGAGATGTTGATGCTGCAGGCAATGACTTTATCTGCTATATCACAGCGCTAGCACCAATGGTGTCCATTTTCACTAATCTTATTCAATAGAGTACTAGCGGTATTAGCAAAAGTGACTGGGGCCAGCGCTGTAGCATAGCAGGTAAAGCCGCCACCTGCAGTGCAGGCATCCCATATTGGTGCCAGTTTGAGTCCGAAGTTCCAAGTGCTTGGGCCTCTGCACCCACATGGAAGACCCAGAAGAAACTCCTGGCTCCTGGCTTCAGATCGGCACAGCTCCTGCTGTTGTGGCCAGTTGGGGAGTAAACCAGCAGATAAAAGACTTCTCTCTCTCTCTCTCTCTGCCTCTCCTCTCTGTGTAACTCTTTCAAATAAATAAATAAATCTTTAAAAAAGAAAATGTGATTAAGGAGGAGAAAGAAACAAAGGGCATCAAAACTGGAAAGGAGGACGTCAAAATACCCATGTTTGCAGATGACATGATGTTGTACATGAAAAAACCTAAATACTCCACCGATAAGCTGTTAGAACTGATAAACTAATTCAGTAAAAGTTGCATGTTATAAAATCAACTCACACAAAAAACTCAATACTCTTTTATATGCTAATGATAAACTCAACAAAAGAGAAATCAAGAAAGAAATCCCATTCAGATTAGCCACATATACATCCATTTATTCAGAAATAAATTTAAGCACAGAAGTGAAAGAGCTCTATAATGAAAATTATAAAACATTGATGAAGGAAATCATCAAGGGCACAAAATATGGAAATCTATTTCTTGCTCATGAATTGGAAGAATCAATATCATTAAAATGTCTATACTATCTAAAACAATCGACAGATTCAATGCAATCCCTATCAGGATACCAAGAACATTCTTTACAGAATTAGAACAATTCTAAAATTCATATGGAATCACAAAAGACCCAGAATATCCAAAACAACCTGAGGGGGTAAAAAAAAAATCAAGCTGGTGGCAAAGCATTACCTGATTTCAGAGCATACTACAAAACTATGTATAGCATGGAACTGGCATAAAAACTGGCAAAAAAATCAATGGAACAGAATAGAGAGCCCAGAAATTAATCCACATACATACAGCCAACTGATTTTTGACAAAAGTACACAGAGCATACATTGGAGAAAGGATAGTTTCTTCAATAAATGGTGCTGGCAAAACTGGATATACATGTGTAGAAGAATGGAATTAGATCCTCAGCTCTCATCATATATAAAAATCAACTCAAAATAGTTCAAAGACCTCGATTTAAGACCTGAGACATGAAATTGCTGAAAAAAAAATGTAGGCGAAACACTTTAAGACATTGGTGTAGGTGATGACTCCTTAGATAAGATCCCCAAAGCACAGATAACAAAAGAAAGGCTGGATAAATGAGATTATATAAACTCTGAAGCCCCTGCACAGCAAAGGAAACAATCAGTATAGGGAAGAGAGATCCAACAGAATAAGGAAATATTTGTAAGCTACCTATCTGACAAAGGATGAATATCCAGAAACATTAGCAACTTTAAAAACTCAACAATAATAACAAAAACCCAACAAGTCCAATTAAGAAATGGGCAGAAGAACTCAATAAGCAGCTCTCAAAAGAAAAAATACAAATGACCAACAAATATATTTTTAGAAAATGCTCAATATCACTAGCCATCAGGGAATTGCAAATCAAAGCCACTTCCCTGTCTTTACCCTGATAAAGAGTAAGCAAATACTGGTAAGGATGTAGAGAAACAGAAACTCTTACTCATTGTTAGTGAGGATGTAAATTAGTTCAGTCACTAATATAAATTAGTTCAGCCTGTGGAAAATAGTATGGAGATTTCTTTAAAACTTAGAAATAGACTTGCTATATGATCCAGCAATCCCACTATTGGGTATATACCCAAAATACATGAATATGTTGTATCAAAGAGATACCTTATACCACCATGTTTATAGCAGCATTGTTCATAATAACAAATATGGAATCAACCAAGGTGTCAATCAAGTGAATGGATAAAGAAAATATGGTATAAATACAATGGACTATTACTCAGCTATAAAAAAGAATTCAGCTCTACCATATGGCTTTTTTTTTTTTTTTTTTTTTTGACAGGCAGAGTGGACAGTGAGAGAGAGAGAGACAGAGAGAAAGGTCTTCCTTTGCCGTTGGTTCACCCTCCAATGGCCGCCGCGGCCAGCGCGCTGCGGCCGGCGCACCGCACCGATCCGATGGCAGGAGCCAGGAGCCAGGTGCTTTTCCTGGTCTCCCATGGGGTGCAGGGCCCAAGCACCTGGGCCATCCTCCACTGCACTCCCGGGCCACAGCAGAGGGCTGGCCTGGAAGAGGGGCAACCGGGACAGAATCCGGCGCCCCGACCGGGACTAGAACCCGGTGTGCCGGCGCCGCTAGGCGGAGGATTAGCCTAGTGAGCCGCGGCGCCGGCCCTCAGCTCTACCATATGGATCAAAATGCACCAGGAGGATGTCGTGTTGAATGAAATAAGCCAGACACAGAAAGCTGAATACCACATGTTCTCCCTCATATGTGGGAGCTAAAATTAAAAAAGAAGCAAAATCGGAAAACAAAAACAACAAAAGAAATTCTGTGTGTATCAGCATGGCTGCATTTGACAAACTGCTATATATCTTTGTCAAACCAATGATTAAGGATGATATTATAATTTTAATGGTCTGTGGTTATTTTAAAATTTACTGTTTATGAGTAAAATGCACATCTTTTCATTTGATTATTGTTTATAACCCTTTCTTGTATTCTCACTGAACTATGGGCCATCCTCTACTGCTTTCAGGCACATTAACAGGGAGCTGGATTGGAAGTGGAGCAGCCAGGACTTGAACCATTGCTCATATGGGATACTGGCACTGCAAGTGATGGCTTAAACCATTGTACCACAATGCTGGCTCCTAGACTGGAGTTTTTATAGATATGGGTAAGGGCCCACCATTTCACCTCACCACACGTTTTGGGATATTGCTGAGTGGATGGCTTCCTGGTGTGGAATGCCCAAAATTCTACCCTGGACTGTATCAGCAGTTTTATTGGATCTAATAGCTGCCTTGGTGCAGGGCAGGGAAGATTCCCCTAAGCTGCTCTCTGGAGAGGCCTGGGAACCCACTTAACAAGGCTACAAAGAGAGAAAAAGAGAAAAAGAGAGAGAGAGAGAGAGAGATTCTGTCTGCTGGTTTACTCCTCAAATGGCTGCAATGGCTATGACTATGGCTATGCCAGGAGCCAGGAACTTCATCTGAGTCTCTCCATCTGGGTACAGGGACTTAGGCCATCTACTGCTGCTTTCCCAGGCACATCAGCGGGGAGCTGTATCGAAAATGGAGCAGCCAGGATTCGAACCAGCACCCATATGGAATGCCAGCACTATAGGCCATGGCTTAACCCACTGAACCACAGTGCCAGACCCCAGTGGTAAGAGTTTTGATGTGCAAATGCTGGTCTGCTTCCAGGGTTTGCTTCTACATATTTTTCCTCATTCAACTGTATAAAAAAATTCCATTTTTGTTGGCCCCTCGTACACACATAGGTTAATGTCTACCTTGCTATGCAACAAAGAATTCACCAGAGCAGTCAGATAGAGAGAACAGAGCTAGATTTTTTGAGCACACTGCAAGAGCTAGAAGCCGACTACTGCTGCCATGCACTGCAAGGGAGCAGTGGGCATGACAGCCAGAGGCTGTCTGCTGTGATACAGACCACAGTCCAAGAGGTATACTGGTAGTGGTGGTATCCTCTCAGTGAGGGTGAATTTTTCTTTCTGTGGTCCAACTGGTTTTCCCAAGTAGGTGATTTGCATTTCTGGGTGGATCTGGAGAGCCTGCACCAACCTTACTTTGGGACTTGCCCATTACCCCAGGAAAACCCTCCACAAGTAATAATCTAATTGCAGATATATTATAATTGACTATTCACATAGGTCCAGTAGGAAAGTTGATTTTCCTCTTGGTAATCACGGATTTGGAAAACTCTGAAGCTTAGCAAGGTTAACCAAAGCAGGGCTTTATTTCTTTTTAATTATAGTACCTCAACTTTTGAAGTTAAAAGATCTAGTACGAATTAACTTATTTTATTTTTTTATTTATTTATTTATTTATTTATTTTTGACAGGCAGAGTGGACAGTGAGAGAGAGAGACAGAGAGAAAGGTCTTCCTTTGCCGTTGGTTCACCCTCCAATGGCCGCCGCGGCCGGCGCGCTGCGGCCGGCGCACCACGCTGATCCGATGGCAGGAGCCAGGAGCCAGGTGCTTTTCCTGGTCTCCCATGGGGTGCAGGGCCCAAGCACCTGGGCCATCCTCCACTGCACTCCCTGGCCACAGCAGAGGGCTGGCCTGGAAGAGGGGCAACCGGGACAGAATCCGGCGCCCCGACCGGGACTAGAACCCGGTGTGCCGGCGCCGCTAGGCGGAGGATTAGCCTAGTGAGCCGCGGCGCCGGCCGAATTAACTTATTTTATTTACTCAGTGAAAGTCAGGCATTCTGTGTGTATTTCTAGTATGTCAGTGTTTCAGTTGTATTTTATTATGAAGAGAACATATCCTTAATGAGTTTCTGCAAATAATCACAATGAAAAACATAAATACTCACAAGTAGTTTTTGAATTTTAAAAGAATTCAAGAAGGAAGAAAAGGTAAATGTTTTTATCTTTGTTTACAAAAGGTTGCTTTACTAAAGTGCTGCAAATCCTAGATGTCTCAGGAAAAATTTTAAGCCTAGAAGTTGAAAAATTTAAGTGCAGGGCCTGACACCATAGCCTAGTAGGCTAAGCCTCCGTGTCCCGGCTATTCCTGTTCCAATCCAGCTCTCTGCTAATGGACTGGGAAAACAGAGGAAGATGGTCCAAGCACTTGGGCCCCTGCCACGTGGGAGATCTGGAAGAAGCTCCTGACTTCTGGCTTAGGACTGGCCCAGCTCTGGCCATTGCAGCCATTTGGAAAGTGAACCAGCAGATGGAAGACCTCCCTCTCTCTCTGTAACTCTGCCTCTCAAATAAGTAAATAAATCTAAAAAAATTTAAGTATAGAACCAACAATTTTTAAGTAAAAAGACACAGAATCTCACAGATTTCACCAGTTCATTGAGTCTCATGTAATTGCTTACTGTGCTTGTTTGATCTCCACTATCAGTTTCATAAGTGCATCAGTTTATCAGTGTTCTAGAAATTTTTAGTCTATAGACTTTTTGTCAGAAAACTGTATTTACAAATAATTGCTAGAGTCTTTTCTGATTATGAATGTTTTCCAGAGAAGAACAAGAACTGTAGGTGACCAAACACTTAAAAACCACCATGCTAGTGCCAGCTTAGTGTCACCGTGGGTTCAGCTGCCACTTGGCATCTCATATTGGAGCACTGATTTGAGTCTTGGCTACTCTGCTTCCAATCTAGCTCCCTGTTAATGCACTTGGGAGGGCAGCAGAAGATGACTTCAGTTCTCGGGCCCTGCCACCCATGTGGGAAACCCAGTTGGAGTTCCAGGCTCCTGGCTCCAGCCTGGCCCAGCCTTGACTATTGCAGCCATTTGGGGATGAACCAGAGAATGGAGGATCAATCTCTCTCTCTTCTGTCTCCCTCTCTGTCACTTTGCCTTTCAAATAAATAAAAAAAACTTTAAAACAAATGTGAAAAGGAAAGGAAGATGCATTTTCCTTACAGTTGGTATGTATGTCATAAGGTTAGAATGTGAAAAGAAAAAGGAAGATGTATTCAGTATGATCTAAATACACTTACGACAATATGTAGTTTTGCAGTTTGGATGGGGTATACCACAGTTTGGCTTCTGCCTTCTCATAGAAACTGGAAAAATGGCTTTAAAACAAAGAGCACATCGTTGTGGTATAGCAGGTTAAGCCACTGCTTATGGTGCCAGCATCCCATGCCAGAGTGCTGGTTCAGGTTCCAGCTGCTGCACTTCCAATCCGGTTCCCTGCTAATGTGCCTGGGAAAACATCAGATGTTGGTCCAAGGACTTGGACTCCTGCCACCCACATGGGAGACTGGCTCTTAACTTTGGCCTGGCCCAGCCCTGGCCTTGTGGCCATTTGGGTAGTAAACCAGCACTGTCATTCTGCCTTTCAAATAAAGAAGCAAATTAAAAAACAAACAAACAAACAAACAAACAAAAAAAAAAAACGACGCACAACTAGAATAATGGGATGTTATCTTCCTTGATATTTACATTTCAAAGAGATATCTCCCAGGTCTTTGTGAAAACACTCCTGGATTATAAAACTGGCAAGAGGCCTGTTTAGCTTTTAAAAATATTCAAGTACATCTCAAAGGAGCAGAGAAAGAATTTGCAAATTTTCTAAAGAAAATGCATTAAGAAGAGAAATGGGGACATCTCTTCCCCCTTTTGCACAAGGGAAAATTTTCTTTTTCATTTGTATTTACTCTCACAGCAGGTGTCCTAGATAAAAAGAAAGAAAAGGTAAAGTATAAAATTGAGAATGATTATCTTTCGTAAGTTAAATCTGAAGGCAGTCTTAAAAAACGTTGTCCCACTGTAAAGGAGCCCCATACCCTGTAGCCTTTGTTGTAGATTTTATTGCATCCCAGTATCTCTTCCTTAGCTTGCAGTTTCTCTGTAAAGATTAAATCATTAAGTTAAGGGAATGACACTGTAGTAAACATTGTTAATGTCTTAAGCTAATTTCTATTTTTTTTTACTTCTATTTTTTTCTTAAAGATTTATGTATTTTATTTGAAAATCAGAGTGACAGACAGAGGGAGAGACAGAGAGATCTTCCATCTGCTCATTCACTCCCTGAGCCAGCAGTCAGGAGCTTCTTCCAGGTCTCCTATATGGATAGCAGAGGCCCAAGCACTTGGGTCATCTGGTGCTGCTTTCCCAGCCATTAGCAGGGAGCTGGATTGGAAGTGGAGCAACTGGGACACTAACCAGCATCATTATGGGATGCCAATGTCACAGGCAGTGACTTTACCTGCTACGCCACATCAGCCCTGCTAGCCTCTATTCTAAGAACTTCTTTTGCAAGAACTCCCAGACAGGACTCCGGATACAAGGCCTTGACATTTATTATCACCCCTGTGGCTAACATCTTGATGTTAACTTTAATCCAGATGTTTTCCAGGAACTTCAAGCCCTGTTCCAAACAAAGTAGCAACCAATTTGCACCTTCAGTCCCAGGTGGCTGAATCTCACTTGGCCATCATAACATCTTCAGAACATACTGACCTCCCCTCACTGACCAATCAAAGGAAGGCCCTGAGTTCTGGGGATCAACCAGAGACCCACTAATTGGGTTGCTCAGCCCCAGCTTTGAACTGTTAACTCCTTCTGGGAGTCCAGAAATTAAGTCGTGGCTGCCTGATTCTTTGCTCTGTATTTTGCAATAAACACCTGCTTTTTCCCACCACCCATATCAATAATTGGCTTGCTATACATCTGTTGAGTGGACCCAGTTTCAGAGTTCTATAGCAAGCACAATAGAGTTTTATTTATTTATTTTTAAAGGTCTATTTGTTTATTTGACAGAGAGAAGGAGACACAAATGAGAGCTCCATCCCCTGGTTCACTCCCTAAATGGCCACTACCGTCAGGTCTGTGCCAAGCTGAAGCCAGGAGCTTGAAACTCCATCCAGTTGAGTTGACTCAAGGAGATAGTACGTTTGTTGGAGTGGCCACACAGAGGAAGGTGGTCTCTGTGGTCCCAAATATGCTCTTCCCCAAATGTCATGGTAGCAGGACTTTTAAACAAGGGTACTTGTGGGAGGTCAGGGAAGACAGTGGACCTGGAAACTTATGCAAACAGCATGAGTCACAAAATTAGTCACAGAATAAGTAACCACAGTGTCATTGATGGCAACTGGCTTGCCTCAATTCTTTTTCATGAATGGAGTAATGAATTACGGTTCAGAGAGGCAAAAATAGGAACAAAGCAAAGCTTATTAAATACATTGCAAAAAGGAATGGGCCAGTTGAGTGAGCATGTGGCATCCTTTCTTCCTGGCTTAGGGCTTTTATCCCTAAAGTATGAGGGGATATTGACTGTAACATGGCCATGACACTCATGATTGGCATCTGTGATTCACATCTGGGAGTTGCATACCTTTGAGCTGTCTGTGCATGTGGCTATACACCAGGCTTTTCTGATTTGACTGAGGTTCCACTTTATTAGGATACTTTAGCCACAAGTTAAACCACAAAGTGGGCAGTCGTGGGCTGGGTCTTGGTGGAGAGCAGCGTCCTTGGTTTCACCCCTGCAGTAAGATCTTGTGGCCTGTTCTCAGTCCCTCATGTCTAATTATGTGCCTGATTACAAGATTAGTAGTTAGTTTTGTTAGTTAAAATGCGACAGGAAGGGAACAGAAGATGCATTTGTTATGGTTTCACAAGGACTGGGCCAGGCCAAAGTCAGAACCCAGGAACTCAGTCCAGTTCTCCCACGTGGTTGGAAGGGGCCCAAGTACTTGAGCTGTCACCTTCTGGGTTGGCAGAAAGCAGAGCTGGCAGTTGAACCCAGGCATTCCAATATGTGTGGGCATCTTAACTACTGACAAACTACTTACCCTCAGGAAGCCATTTTTTTTTAAGATTTTATTTATTTATTTGAGAGGTAGAGTTACAGATAGTGAGAAGGAGAGACAGAGAGAAAAGTCTTCCTTCCGTTGGTTCACTCCCCAAATGGCTGCAACGGCCAGACCTGCGCTGATCCGAAGCCATGAGCCAGGTGCTTCTTCCTAGTCTCCCACACGGGTGCAGGGGCCTAACCGCTTGGGCCATCCTCTACTGCTTTCCCAGGCCACAGCAGAGAGCTGGATTGGAAGAGGAGCAACTGGAACAGAATCTGGCACCCTGACTGGGACTAGAACCCCAGGCGGGGTGGGGGGGGCGGCACCACAGGCGGGACTAGAGCAGGTGCCCACATGGGATGCCAGTGCCGCCGGAGGAGGATTAACCTACTACACCACAAGCCGGCCTCAGGAAGCCATTTTTTTTTTTTTAATAATTTTCATTGAGATCTGTCAGTACATATCAAATAATTTTCATTGTTTATTATGAGAAAACAAACCCATTTAAGGAAAACTTTTTTGAAGTTTATTTATTTTTATTTTACTTGAACAGCACACACACACACAGAGAGAGAGAGAGAGAGAGAGAGAAATCTATTTTCCATCTGCTGATTCATTCCCCAAATGCCCTCAACAGTCAGGGCTGGGTCAGGCTGAAGCCAGGGGCCCAGAATTCCATCTGGGTCTCCCATATGGGTGGCAGGGGTAAAGGTGTTACAACTTTTTCTCTACATCAGATTCTTTGTTTCTTGACCATGAACAATGACTCACATGGATAACAAGGAGTAAGCAAAGTGCAGGAAGTTTATTGAGTGAAAGATAAAGCTCCCAATAGCCAGGAGAGGTTCAAACGGAGTCATGTCTAGGGGTTTTAAATTTTTTTTGTTTTAAGAATTTTATTTATTTGGAAGTCCAATGCACTATCCATTGCACCACGGAGCCACCTAAGAATTTTATTTGAAAGGCAGAGTTACAGAGAGAGAAGAGAGGCAGAGAGAGAGAGAGAGAGAGAGATCTTCTATCCACTGGTTCGCTCCCCAAATGGCCAGGGCTGGTCTGGACCAAAGTCAGGAGCCAGGAGCTTCTTCCAGGTCTCCCATGTGGGTGCTTAGAAGGTCCTTGGGCCATCTTCTACTACTTTCCTAGGCACATTGGCAGGGAAGCTGGCTTAGAAGTGGAGCAGCCAAGACTTGAACTGTTGCAGATACCAGATGCCAGCACTGCAGGTGGCAGCTTCCAGCCCCTTAAATGTTTTAAATGGAGAACCTTCCCTGATTGGTGATCATCTATATGTTAATATGATGAAAACCTTCCATTCTTGATGTGAGCCACTCAGGGAACAGCTGCCAGAAATGAATATTTGCATATATATATATATGCTAACAAGGTGAAAACTGATTCACTCATTGGAAGCTACTCAGAGGTCAGAGCCAGAGTAACTGATTTTTTCCAGAGAAAGTTGATACAGTGCTCAGACAGGTCCTCGGTGGTCAGGACCTTTGGCTGATGCAGCATCTTCTGACGATTGTGTGATCCTTCCTCAGTGCTGCTTTCTCCCTCTTTTGTCTGCCTGCATGAAGAATCTATCTCCTGTCTCTATCAAAAGCGATGGCTCCATCATCTGCTGCCTTCCCTGATGGCATTAGCAGCAAGCTGGCTGGAAGTGGAGCCGCTGGGACTCAGTCCTTTGGATGCAGGTGTCCTGGGTGGAGGCTTAACTCATTGTGCCACTATTTTTAAAAGCACTGGAAAAAAAAAATCTGTCAGTACATGTCAAATAGTTTTCAGTTAAAATAGTCCAGGTAGTTGTTATAGTTTTGAATGTAGTGATTGTAAAATAATGCAGTGATTCTCAAAATGTGGTCCACAGGTTAGCAATGCTGCAGTCACCTTTGAGCTTGTTAAACCTGCAGAGTCTTGATTTTATCCCACATCAATTTCATTCCAAAATCTGAGGGAGGAGTTTTGCCCCCTGTGTTCTAATAAGTCTGCCAGGTATTTCTGATCTGAAGTTTGAGAAGCATTGAATTGATAAAGTATGTCAGTGATTTACATAAAAATTTCAGTATCCCTCAGGGTGACCTTTAGCACTATCTCTGTTTTGGAGATGCATACTAGTAAATGAATAACTTGATTGATTTAATTATTTACTAGGTTGTTTTTTTTTTTTTTTTTGGGCGAGGGTGTCATCTCAGATTTATTTTACTGAAGGAAGCATTGTTAATAACTGAGTTACTTTGCTGAATTTTAGTATTTGCTTAGAAGGTTAACATGACTAGGTTTAAATATTTCGAGGTATAAGTAGGTTTGTCCTAAAATTTCTAGTTACTTTAATAGAACATTTAAATTCAGCAATTAAGCTAATTTTCCTCATAGCAGCCCTTTATAGTTTATATATAAGGAATTTAGCAATACTATTTACATTCACCACAGCACCAGATCTTAACCTTAGTGAAATGGTATTAACTTGTTTGGTAGGCAGTGACATTTACCAGAAGGTTGTTTTTTTTTTTTTAATTGAAGACTCTTTATTTTGCTGGATTTTTGTGTGCGAGGTGGAGAAGATTGACTTTGAAACTGATTTAATATGGATACAATTTTCTGAGTGGTCTCTGTCCTTTCCTTATTCTTTTCCAACATCTAATCAATCACCAGTTCCTCATCAGCACTACCTCTTCAATATCTCTGTCTCGATATGGTCATCTTCTGCTCTGAGCCACCATTCCGCTTTCCCCTGGGCTTCCAACTGACTTACTGGAATCCATTCTCACTGGGTAAATAAATTAGTCTTTAACATATGCCTGATCATGTCCCTTCCACTTACAGGTCATCAGTACTCCTGATAAAATCTACCATATTCCATGGCCTTCGAGACCTTGCCTGACCTAGCTTCTTCAGCTCTGAGATCTTTCTACCTTCTTTTAGTCCTGAAATGTGTTTCTATCTACTATGGGACCTTTTTGTTTGCTGTTTTCTCATGATCCTGCTGACCTTCTATTCATCTTTATATCTTAGCTTAAATATCACCATTTTAGGGGATTCTTCCCTGATATACTGTTTCTCTGCTCTGCCCCCATACATGCATGGCCCTGGTTATTGGCTTTCCTAGCTTTCTCTGTACTTTGGTAATATCATACTTATTTTTGTATTTATTTATTGTCTGCCATCCTTCTATACCATGTTCCATGAGGGCAAGAGCCACTTCTGGTAACCTGAGTGCACAGCAAAATATCTGACATATGATGTCCAAAGTATATGATGGATGAATGAGTGATGAGTGAATGAACCAGTGATCAAACAATGATTAATTTTCATGAAATAGGATAAGGTTTGTTCAGTTGCTGCATTTTTGTGACTAAGCTGTTCCTTATTTTTACATATATAGACTATGCTTGTGCTCTTCAGAGGGATATTTTGCTTCAAGGACGACTATACCTTTCAGAAAACTGGCTATGTTTCTATAGCAACATCTTCAGATGGGAAACTACAGTAAGATATATTTTTGCCTTGATCTTTTGATGAAAATAATTGCATAGATAGAAATGTATACATTCCTCCAAAAATGATGTACTTTAGATGATTCCAAAGTTGGTGTATATGGATCTACACATTTATACTTGTATACATGTAAATAGATTTGTCTGTTGTAGTGTAAGTGTGTAATATATTTTTGTAACTTAATATGTTGAACTACATTTGTACTTACTTATTGCAGTTAGAGAAAGAGATTTCAAGTTGAAAACACTTGAACATACATTTGTTGGCTGCCAGAGCCATCTTATATGACTGTCTGATTTTGAGTGATTGTGTGTTAATGTGGAACATGGACATCTGCATGTCTTTTCACTCTTTATCCTGATGTTAAATAGAGGTATTAATGCAGGAGAATATAGAAGGGAAGCATGTCTGACTTCTCTGTTTTTTCAGAAAATACAAGCATGTGCCTACTAACTCCCTCAGAGTTTTCAGTTAGACTAGATTGAAGTGGTTCTTGGTAGCATATGTTGTATATCCTTCTGAAAATACATTTTGATTTTTTAATTCTTTTCTGTGTGTAGATTTCTATTGCTTTAAAGAATATAACCTTTATGACCAAGGAGAAAACTGCTCGACTCATCCCAAATGCTATCCAGATCATTACGCAGGGTGAAAAGGTGAAAAAATTTTCTACATTTGCCATTATATAATGTGAAGAAAGTCTGCCTCAAATTTGATCACTAGTGTCATGACTATGGCAATTCTTAGAGCTAGGAATATCTCGAAGAGATACATTATATTTATTTATAGATTGCTAAATGCCTGAACAGTGGTTGGTCATTAACTTTAATGACTGCTGACTTTTTTGTGCTTTGTAGTTTACAGAAAACTTTCACCCATAGTTTTCATTTCACCATTGTAAGAGGTAGGTAAGATAGCCATTAGCCAAATTCCTTATTATTTCTAAATAACCTATAATAATTCTCCAATTTTTGTTTAGCCAATACTTGTACAACAACTAATAGCAATAAATGGTTCTAGTAAGCAGAGATTTGGTTAGCATAAAGTAAACATATGATCATTATAATCTTGCTTTAGAATGGCATTTATTTGTAACTGCCACCATTTTTATTATCTACTTACAATATCTGCCATTTCTTAGTGGGGATATATGAAGAGTCTTACTATACCCAACTGGAAAATTGGTTAGGGCACTGTGAATGACATTAAAAACCTGGAGCTGAGAAAGAGAAGGAATAGCAAAGAAGGAGATGAAGAGAGGAAGAAGAAAAAGGAAGGAAGGAATGAAGGGAATGAAGCATAAGAAATTTTTAAAGAAGATAGGAAAAAGAAAGGGGCAAGGAGAAACCTTAACCATGATATTAAATATTTATAATCATTCTTTTAATCTTGTATAGTTTTTAAATGTGCTTTAAATTTTATTTTTAAATGATCCTGTCATTATAGAACACTTCCAAGTACAGTACAAAGATTTTCTTCCTTCCTGAACTGTACAAGAATAGCTTGTCACACTGATGCTTCATTTCCAGCAAAGACAGTCTCCCACACAACCACAACATAGCTGTCAAAATCAACAGATTTTCACTGATAATGTCCTTTAGAGCAAATAGACCCAGCTTAGAATTATACGTCACATATTATTATCATCCTATTTAGTGTCCTGGAAACAGTTTTGTCTTGACTGATATGCTCTTGACACTTAAAAAATTACAGATCAGTTATTTTGTAGGATATCCCTTGATTTGTGTTTGATTAAATGTGGGTCATGCTATTTTGGAAGAAATACATCAAAATGGTTCTCTATTTTTCATTGCATCCTATCAGATGACACATGATTTCAATTTGTAACATGCTGGTGATTTTTACTTTGATCACTGATTAAGGTAGTGATTGCCAGACTTTACTGTACAGTTAGATTATTTTCCTTTGTAGTAAGTATTTTGTGGCAAAATACTTTAAAATGATGCAATCTACCATTCTTACCTAGCTTTAAATTTATTCATCCATTTACTTGCATAAGAGTGAACTCATGGTTTCTTATTTTAGTCAATGAGTTGTAATTTATTGCTATCGATAATTATTTTGATGCTAAGATTTCCTAAATTTGACCAGTGAGAGCCCTCTCAGGCTGGCTCGAATGCCTTTTTGACTAGCATTGTTGAAGCATTTTCTTGCTTTTGGGGACAAGGTGTTCCAGGCTTTCCCTGCCACAGTGCTGGAACTGGCCATTTCTCCAAGGAATCCCGATTTCTTTTAAAGTATACTGATACTTTTGAAGCCAATGTCTTTATTGGCACTAGGGTGTCACTATTCCTGAAATTTCCAAGTAGGCAGAGCAGGGTATTTATTATGTAATATGAGCACATACCCATATTCATAATGCATGCACATATATCCACAATTTGTCAATCTATCTATATGTAGATAACTGCCTACCCCAAACCATGAATTCACCCCAGTACCTCCGATTCCAATCTAACACCACAGAATTCATTTTCATTTTCTCCTTTTCCATGTTTATAACTCCTTTCACCGACAGTGAGAAACTAACTCCCACTATCCTTAATGTGGTTACTTTTTTGATCAGGTGGCCTAAATGTAAGCAGTCTCTGTCTCCACTGCTGCCGCTCTGATTTGGGTGGCTTTTCACCTGACTCGGTTTCTGGCGCTTGGAGTGAGTCTGTACCTGTAGATGCACTCACAGTGTAAACACTTTCTTCATGCCAAGCCCCTTCCCTGTGTTCCCATTCCCTGGGCCGGGTTGCCGCTCCGCAGGGACATCCTCCATTCCCTGTTTGTGCTCTGACATTCTGTGCGGGTCTGTCACTGCCCTCATGCAGCTCAGCCTCTGAGGCCCCAATAGAAGACTGTGTCATCCTCATCCGTTCTGGCTCACACATGCTTTTGTAGGCTGCCCTCATTCCCGTCTACACTCCTGTTTGGGTTTTGACATTCCCCACCCGGTAACCATTTACATGGTCACCCTCCTGGGGCTCTGACCTGGGCCCTCCCCCATACTCTTGTTACCCTGTTCTTGCTTAATACTCTGCTTCAGGCTACTCCCATATGTGGAGGCGCTTCTTGCCCATGTGGGCTCTGACACTGAGAACCAGGCGACCCCTCTGTGTGGACGCCCTCATTCTTTTCTGGTTCTGCCACCCTGTTTCAGATTTCTGCAGCTCCTCTGCCCCTCCCCTCACCCTCAGTGTGGATGCTTGGATACCTGTTTATCTCTGTTCCACTAACAGCTTTAGGACTGAACTGCTCAGGAAGGGGAGAGAATGAACTGAATTATTCTTAGCTTTGTACTAAATACATGCACATATTTTCATTATTTAACAAAATCATCAAACCGTTCTTTTTATCTTCCCTCTATACTCATAATTCCCAATCCCACTGCCTTTCTGGAAGCAGACACTATTATCAGCTTGGTGTATATCTTTTCAGACCTTCCTCCTATGGATGCATACATATAAACAGAGTTTTGCTTTTATTTGATGTGAATGCTATCTTATACATGTTGCCCTTTAGCTCTCCTTTTAAAAAAAAAACACATTATCTCTTGGCAGTGAGACATATATAGGTACACCTATCTCTGTTTTTCATAGCACTCTATGGTATTTCATAGAATGGGTGTACCATGGTTTCCTTGGCCACTAGTTCATTTTTAATGTCCTGTATTCTAAGTAATACTGTAGTGAACATCCTGACCATGCCTTCTTAAGCTCATATGTGACTGTTTCTCACATATGTCAAGGAATTCAGGGTTAAGCATTTAATTTTAATTTTAGTAGTGACAGTAACATCTAGCATTTATTGAACACTGTGTAGTAGATGCTGTTTTAAATTCTTTACGTATAGTTTTTCTTACTTCATTATCACAAAAAATCTAGTACTATCATTGTTCTCATTTTGCAGATAAGGCAACTAAAGAAACTAAAGAAACAGAAGCAACCCAAGTCACAGAACTAATAAGTGGTGGCGTTGGAACCTGAACCTAGGCAGTTTAATGTCAGAGACCCTGATTTCAACTTCTTTTCTATGTTAACTCAGTGATCTCTTTTGCCATTATCATGGGAAAAAAAACTATGTACTATTAAATCTTCATCCCTTTTACATGTTTTATGACTGAAGGAAGGTTATTTGTGGCACTTTCTGTTGTTCCAGGTTCTAGAATATGTTCTGTACTCCAGCAGCTTAGAGATATCATCATCTAGAACTCTTCCAAAATTAAGGTTACTATTGAACCAAGATTTTTTTTTTTTTTTTTTTTTTTTTTTTTTTTTTTTTTGACAGGCAGAGTGGACAGTGAGAGAGAGAGACAGAGAGAAAGGTCTTCCTTTGCCGCTGGTTCACCCTCCAATGGCCGCCGCTGCAGCCGGCGCACCGCGCTGATCCTGGCAGGAGCCAGGAGCCAGGTGCTTTTCCTGGTCTCCCATGGGGTGCAGGGCCCAAGCACCTGGGCCATCCTCCACTGCACTCCCTGGCCATAGCAGAGAGCTGGCCTGGAAGAGGGGCAACCGGGACAGAATCCGGCGCCCCAACCGGGACTAGAACCCGGTGTGCCGGCGCCGCAAGGTGGAGGATTAGCCTATTGAGCCACGGCGCCGGCTCTGAACCAAGATTTTTTTTTTTACATTTTTGAAGTTGGATATCCAGAAAGGAATAAACGAATGTAGCAATGTATATAAACTATCCATGAAGCTGGGGGTTTTAAGGATTTGGGAATGGATGGTTGTGTATGAAAGTGAGTAAAGTAAATAATAAGGTGTTTTGGTTTAAGAAGTGTGAATAGCCAGCGCTGCGGCTCACTAGGCTAATCCTCCGCCTTGCGGCGCTGGCACACCGGGTTCTAGTCCCGGTCCGGGTGCCGGATTCTGTCCTGGTTGCCCCTCTTCCAGGCCAGCTCTCTGCTGTGGCCAGGGAGTGCAGTGGAGGATGGCCCAAGTCCTTAGGCCCTGCACCCCATGGGAGACCAGGATAAGTACCTGGCTCCTGGCTTCGGATCAGCGCGGTGCGCCGGCTGCAGCGCGCCAGCCGCGGCGGCCATTGGAGGGTGAACCAGCGGCAAAGGAAGACCTTTCTCTCTGTCTCTCTCTCTCTCACTGTCCACTCTGCCTGTCAAGTGTGAATAAGCAGGCATGATACAGTGGTGAAAACAAGATAGACTGGGAGAACTTTCTAATGTACATCTGCACAGGGCTGATGTGAATGGAAGGGGAGAGGGAGTGGATAAGGGGAGAGTTGCGGGTTGGAGGGGCGTTATGGGGGGGAAGCCATTGTAATCCATATTCTATACTTTGGAAATTTATATTCATTAAATAAAAGTTAAAAAAATTATTATAATTAGACAAAACAATTTGGCTTAAGAAAAGGGAATAGGAGACAATAAAATCATTAGACTACATATTATATATGTAATTCTGTTCGGAAGAATTCCTGTTTATATTCTTTTTATGAAAACTTTTTCTTTATGAAGAACATATAGCAATATTTCAATTTAATGGATTGTAAAATAATGCTTTAAAATTTTTCTGTGAAAAGCATTAACACCCAAGATATTAATTTGACATTTACTTAATAAATCCAGAATAGAATTGAGCTACTGAGCTTTCTCCTTCCTGAAGATAACTACTCAAACCTGAAAGATCAGTAACAAAGGGATTGAAAGAGATGACACACTCAGATACTGTATAGGGCTGCATTTTGTCACATTTTCTCATAAAAGTGTATTTTAAAATATGGCTTTGCAAAAAATCAACTAGATGCAAAGAATAATAAGCTGAAAGTGGACATAGAACTATGAACATGCTGCTTTTCTATAACATTCAAAGAAAAGTTCAGGATTCATGAGTGTTTTAAATCTAAAATAGAAGATATTAGGTATATCTGGAATTTTTACAAAATTATGAAAGATAATAAAATTTAAAATTAAGATCCTTAAAATAAATCTATCTTTAAAATTCATTGATAGTTTTTGTTAATTCTTTGTGTGTACCTGGTTCAAATGGCATCCCAGTGATGTCTCTCTGCAAAGCTCAGAATAAAATAAAACCTTTTTCATTAATTTTGTTTTGATTAATTTTAATGCTAAAACTATAGTGAACATAAATAACTCCCTATTCCAAGACCCTTTCCGTATTAAATACTGACAAGATTGTGTGTACCGTAAGATAGCATTTGTTGTAAAAATATGATTTGTGAAGACAAATTGCTCATACAAAAGTTACCTATTTTTCTTCTATTGCAATAAAAAATTAAATAAAAATAGTAGATAAATCAGGCAGTGGTGACCTAGTAGGTTGTTTTGGCCATGGCAAATCCCCACAGACCTTCGTGAGAGACACTATCCCCTTTTTTCCATGATACTAAAATTGTCTTACTATTTTTCTTTGCAGTTTTTCTTTACATCTTTTGGTGCGAGAGATAGAAGTTACCTCAGTATCTTTAGGTTGTGGCAGAATGTATTATTAGATAAGGTAAGTGTTAATATCAGAGGAAGGTGCCTGTTATAAGACTCTCCTCCTATAAACCTAAATAGTTTATTCTAAGAAGAAATGTCAAGCAAATAAAATCAATAATATATTATCAATCCCTGGCCGGCGCTGTGGCTCAATAGGCTGATCCTCCACCTGCAGTGCCTGCACACCAGGTTCTAGTCCCAGTTGGGGCACTGGATTCTGTCCCAGTTGCCCCTCTTCCAGGCCAGCTCTCTGCTGTGGCCCGAGAGTGCAGTGGAGGATGGCCCAGGTCCTTGGGCCCTGCACCCACATGGGAGACCAGGAGAAGCACCTGGCTCCTGCTTTCGGATCAGCGTGGTGCGCCGGCCGCGGTAGCCATTGGAGGGTGAACCAACGGAAGGAAGACCTGTCTCTCTCTCTCACTGTCCACTCTGCCTGTAAAAAAAAAAAAAAAAAAAAAGCAATCCCAGAATAATCAAACTAAAATTATGTAGTAAAAGAGATATCAAAGGAATTAAAGTGGTACACTAGAAAATATCATTTTAACCCCAAAAAAGCAGGAGAGGAGGAACAGAGGGACAAAAAGACATGACACGTAGAAAATAAACAGCAAAGTGGCAGAAATTACATAGATCATTAAATGTAAGTGGATTAACTACTTCAATCAAACGGACAAGATTAGCAGAATGAAAAAATATTTGCTCCAACTGTACATTCTCTATAGAGAAGTTAGATTCAAAGGCTCAAATAGGTTGAAAGGAAAATGAAGAAAAATGATATACATGATAAGCATGTAACCAAAAGAGAACTGAAATGTCTATATTAATATCAGACAAAGTAGACTTTAGGACAAAAATTAGTAATAATAATAATAATAAGGAAGAACATTTTATAATGACAAAAGGATCAATCCAGCTGAAATTCATAACAGTCATAAACCTATATGCATTTAGTAAGTGAGCCCTAAAATATGAAGCAAAGACAGACAATGAAAGAAGAAATGGACAATTCACCAATAGTAGTTAGAGACTTCAGTACCCAACTTTAAATGATGAATAGAAAAAAAAACTAATCAGAAGATCAACAAGGAAAAAATCAAGACTTGAACAAATGCCGTAACTAAACAGGACAAAGAGACAGCCATGGGACTTCTACCCAACTGCAACAGGATATACATCCTTCTCAAGTGTATGTGGAACTTTCTCCATAATAAACCATGTGGTAGATCATAAAGCAAGGCTCAATACTTTAAAGGGATTAAAATAATTTTTAAAAATGTTCTTTGACCACATGGAATGAAATTGGAAATTAATAGAAGGAAATTTGGGAAATTCACACAAAAAAAGTGGAAATTAAACAGAACATTCCTAAATAACCAATAGATGCAAAGAAAAATCACAGAGAAAATTCAAAAACACTTGAGTTAGATGAAAACTAACACAACACATCAAAATATATGATATAGCTAAAGCAGTATATAGAAGGTAGTTTATAGACATAAGTACCCACGTGGAAAAGAAGAATGAGCTATGTCTTAGTCTGTTTTCTCTCATTGTAACAAAATACTCAAGACTGGGTAATTTATAAAGAGTTTTATTTATAAAACTTCTAAAGGCTAGAAGTCCAAATTAGGCAGCTGTTTCTGCTGAGAGTCTTCTGTTGTTTTACCTCGTGGTAGAAAGAAGTAAAAGATAGCCGGTGCCGTGACTCACTTGGCTAATCCTGCGGCACTGGCACCCAGGTTCTAGTCCCAAATGGGGTGCCGGATTCTGTCCCAGTTGCTCGGCGCAGCACTAGCTGTAGCGGCCATTTGTGAGGTGAACCAATGGAAAGGGAAGACCTTTCTCTCTGTCTCTCTCTATAACTCTGCCTGTAAAAAAAAAAAAAAAGTAAAAGGATAAGCAGGCTCATGTAAAAGTGGGACGGACCACGAGATATGGACTTGCTTTATAACAGTCTGCTGTCATGGCTTCCTGAGAGTGATAACTCCCTCACTTCAGAAAGACATGAACCTATTTATGAGGGCTCCATCCTCAAAACCCAAGTACCACTAGGCACCAGCTTCTAACAATATTATATTTGAAAATTAAGGTTTCAAGACATGGAAATTTGGGGGACACACCCAAACCATAGTAATTGCAAATCAGTAACCTAACATTCCACCATGAGAAATAGAAAAAGGAGAGCAAACTAAACTCAGTAAAAGCAGAAGCAAGGAAATACTAAGGAGTAGAGCAGAAATAAATAAAATAATAAAATAGATAGAAAAATAGACAAATAGACAAAATCAAAAAAATTGACAAGCCTTTTCTAGATTGACCAAAAAAAAAAAAAAAAAAAAAAAAAAACTAAAATGATTCAGTTGGGAAGTGAAAGTGGTGATGTTACTACTGACCTCAGAAAAATAAAAAGGATATAAAGAAATAATCAGTTATGTTTAGCAAATTAATTACCCTAAATGAAATGGACAGAAAATCACAAATGGAGAGATGTTGATGAAAAGGTACTAAGTTCCAGACAAATGAGTTTTGGAGATCTGAAGTAAATCATAGGGACTGTCATTAACAATACTGTATTGTGCTGAGGGTAAAAATAAAAATTTATAAATAAAAGACAAAATATTAATTCCATGAGATGATGGATATGTTAATTAGGTTGGTTGTTGTGAGAATTACACAATGTATACATATATCAAAATAACAGGTTATATACACTTACTTCTATACAACTCCTAGTTGTCAGCTATACCTTAGTAAAGTTGAAAATGAACAAACAAGGCCGACGCCACGGCTCAATAGGCTAATCCTCCACCTGGCGGCGCCAGCACACCAGGTTCTAGTCCTGGTTGGGGCGCCGGATTCTGTCCCGGTTGCCCCTCTTCCAGGCCAGCTCTCTGCTGTGGCCCGGGAAGGCAGTGGAGGATGGCCCAAGTGCTTGGGCCCTGCACCCCATGGGAGACCAGGAGAAGCACCTGGCTCCTGGCCGCAGCGCACCAGCCATGGCGGCCATTGGAGGGTGAACCAGGGGCAAAAGGAAGACCTTTCTCTCTGTCTCTCTCTCTCACTATCCACTCTGCCTGTCAAAAAAAAAAAAAAAAAAAAAAAAAAAAAAAAAAAAAAAGAACAAACAGAAATGTTGTTGAGTATCTGGGGAAACTGGAAGCCTCAAGTACATTGCTCATGGGTTTGTAAAAGGGAGTGGCCATTTTGGACCACCATCTGGCAGCTTCTCAGTTTTTGACATGGAGTTACCACATGACCCAACAGTTAGTTGCCTTCCTAGGAATATGTGTATGTATAGGCAAGACAACTGAAAGCCTATGCTTGTACAAAAACTTGTACCTGAACATTCATAGCAGCATTATTAAAAGCCAAAAATGTGGAAATCACTCAAATGTCCATCAACTGATAAATAAAATGCATATCCATAGAGTGGAACATTATTTAGAAAAAAAAAAAAGCAGTGAAGAGCTGATAGAGCTGCCCCTGGTTGAACCTTGAAAACATTATGCTGTGTGAAAGCAGTCAGTCACAAAAGAGCACTTGTGCTGACTCTTTATGCATTGTCTAGAATAGGCAAACTCATAGGAATAGGAAGTAAAAGACATTGCCGGGGGAGGGAGGGAGGGAGGGAGGGAGGAGGAGTGATTGTTAATGAGTGCCAGTGTTTTTGGGGGTTGTTGAAAATGTCCTGAACTTGGATAAACTAAAAATCATTGAATTGTGCACTTTAAATAGGTAAGATTTATGGGATGCTGAGTATAGCTAAATTAAGCTTTTTAAAGTTATTGTTGTTTTAATGGTTTAAAGGGACGAGTGGAGATTTCCAGCGAATAAGCAGGAGCTTCAACAGGCAGGGCGGGACTTAATCTCCTGGCCTCTCCTCTCCAGGAAAGTGTCTCACTGACGTGGACACATTCTGGCTCGAGGGCCCTGTGCGTTGAATGGTCATTTAAACTCAGCTAATAAGGAAAGGTTCTTCCTAAGCTGCACCTTACTGGGATGGTCTCACTTTGCTGAGTTCCGGGAAACCCGTGGAGGGGGGATCCCGAAGCTGCCGCGGAGCCGGGGGCTGGGGAGAGGACCAAAGCGACTGGGGACCACAGAGGATCTTGTGGAGCCCAGGCCCTCCAATCTCAGAGGGCTGGCCTGCCTCGCCACAGCCCCTTGCTCATGCCCCTACCCAAAGCCGTGCCCAGGGCTGCAGGTTGGCGGGTGGCTGGTTGTGTGGCGCTGGGCAGCCACCTGCGGAGGCCTGGAACAGGTGCCCGGAGGCGTGCTGCTTCCAGGCCTTCACTCCAGGCACGCCTGTCACGTTAAAATCCACTGTCCTAACTGCCTTGGGTGCTTGCATTCTCCTGGTCTGAAAAT
This sequence comes from Oryctolagus cuniculus, assembly GCF_051225735.1. NCBI lineage: Eukaryota > Metazoa > Chordata > Mammalia > Lagomorpha > Leporidae > Oryctolagus > Oryctolagus cuniculus. Next base: position 69,845,724 of record NC_142870.1, read on the forward strand.
AGGGACCTGGCTATCCCCACCCGCAAACACCAATCTGAGGGGCCTCTCAGAATCAAAACGGCACATATTCACATGCGGTAAGTTGGGGTACATCCTTAAAAACGGCCTTCCGGGGAAGAGAGAGAATTTAGGCTTACAGATGAGCCCAAGGAGAGACCGAGAGACTGAGACTGCACTTCAGTGAAAAGAGCCCCCCAAAGGGAGAGGGAGGGTGGGAGGTCCAGGAGACCCGCTGAGAGTGAAACCTAAGCTTCCTCGAAAACAAAATCCCGATGCCATCTGTGTCCTTAATGCGTTACGCCTTTCAAATCTTTGGGTCATTTGGTTATCTTTAATATTGAATGTGCAGCTCAGTTTTAAGTGGACACTGCTGTTACTTTAGTAGAATGGTGATTGTATAATATGACAAAAATAAAGGTTTAAGCATATGGGTTAAATACAAGGCAGTACAGAATCTAAAGTTGAAAGTAGATTTACCAAGAAAAGGATCTAGAATAAACAAACAAGAAGCTGCCTTCTTTTCTTGTGGTCTCCTAGTGATCTTTAAAGAGCAATGTCATTGTTTAATGTACTAATATCTGTAACAGAAATAGCAACTCCCAATTATGAAGTATTGGGCATCAGACACAAGCCAGGTGTTTGAAATATTCTTGATATTGTCTATATCATGTTTCAAGACTCAGTTCCTTTTATTTTTTTAAGTAATAAAACCACATTGGATAGATTTTTTTTGTCTTGTGTAATTGTCCAAAAGAAAGTGAAGAAAAAAAAACAAAAGCCATAAAATCTACAATGTAATCACAAAATTCAATAAAAACAACGTTGTAGGTAATTTGAGTAATACATTTTTATTTGAAAGGCAAAGAGACACAGAGATGCAGAGACCAAGAGAGACCTTCCATTTGCTGGTTCACTCCCCAAATGCCCATAACAGCTAGAGGTGGGTCAGGCTAAAGCTAAGAGACAGGAACTATAACTGAGTGTCCCATGTGGGCTGCAAGGACAAACCACTTGAGCCATCACTCACTGCCTCCCAGGGTATGCATGAGCAAGAAGCGAGAATCAGAGGTGGAGGTGGAACTTGATCCCAGGCCTCCCAGTATGGGATCTGGGCATCCCAAATAGAAGCTTAACTACTGTACCAAATGCCCATCCTTGGTTTTACATTTTTAAGTGGCTACCAAAAAATCCAAAAGGATATTTTATGACAAGTGGCCATTCACATTTCAGTGCCTATAAATAAAGCTTTATTGGACACTGCCCTGCTTATTTATTTACATATTTATGGGTGTGGCTATTTTTGCACTACAATAGCAGAGGTGAGCATTTTTGACAGGCCATATGGGCCACAAAGCCTAAAATATTCACTATATGACCTTTGATAAAAGCAGTTTTGTTGAATTCTGAATAATACTATAGCAAAATAATCTTTACAGCAAATACATTTGTGCTTATTTTAGTTTCCTGCTTAATACCCACTGTCCTTGGAATAAAAACCTAAAATTTTATATGGAGACCATAAAATCTGATGCTAACACACTGCTCCAGCCACGGGTCAATAAACCCTCCCCTTTCTGTCTTCTTAAATGTTCTGTGTGTGTTTTCTGTGCTGTCTTTAGACAGGTTTTTTCTGCTTGGAAACTGTGACTCTTATTCCCATCCCTAGATCTAACTGAAACTCATTAATAAAATTGAAGGCAAGGCCATTCTTTCCCCCTCTGTAACATCTCATGCTTCTTTAGAACATGATTCTATTATTTTTTTAAGATTTATTTATTTGAAAGGCAGAGTTACAGAGAGCCAGAGGCAGAGAGAGAGAGAGAGGTCTTCCATCCGCTGGTTCACTCCCCAAATGGCTGCAACGGCTGGAGCTGCACCAATCTGAAGCCAGGAGCCAGGAACTTCTTCCAGGTCTCCCGTGGGTGCAGGGGCTCAAGCATCTGGGCCATCTTCTGCTTTCCCAGGCCATAGCAGAGAGCTAGATCAGAAGTGAAGTAGCTGGGACTTGAACTGCTGCCCATGTGGGATGCTGGCACTGGAGGTTGCGGCTTGACCCACTACGCCACAGTGCTGGCGCTGGTTCTATTCTTGCTTAACTCCAGATACCTTGAGGACAAGAACCATGTCTGTCTTCTTCACAGTTGCATGTCCAGGAACAAGCTCAGTGTTTACCATAGAACAGGTTTGGCATACACCTTGGTTTACCCAGTATAGTCTGGGACTCTGGGTTTATGCATCAGTCAAAGCAAGTGCTGATCATGACCGCTTCACTCTCAAAAGTGTGCAAGTTTGGATAAGAAGTTATATATTACATGTAGCAGATGCTCAATAAATACTTTTAGGATGACTCAATTAATAGAATATCAATGATTTAAAGTTCAGATAATCACTACCTATAATTAGCAGGACATTTTAGAATTTTGACACTCAAGGAAAAGGCAACAGATGAAAAGCAAGCACCAAAATTTAGTTTCAGAAACAACATTCAGGTTGTACCCCAAGTTTATTCGATTTCTTTTTGCCTTCTCTATACATAGGGAGGACAAATGATTATCTTGAAATGTGGAATTATCTTTAATGGCCAAAAGGAATTGTTATTTCCTGTATACTGTAATTACTGAGGGTATGTAACAGGGTGTATGTAATAGGAGTCTTCAAAAAGTTCCTAGCAAATACACATTATCTCTTAATTCCATTTCCATGAGGTTTTTTGAAGCAGACTTATATATTGTTACCAGTTAGCAAAAAGTGTTTAAGCATTTGGGGGTGGGCCTGTGATGCAGGGGTGAAGTCGCAGCTTGGGACACTTGTGTCTCATATCAGAGTGCCTGGCCCGAGTCTGGGCTCCCATGCTTCCAGTCTAACTGTCTGCTACTGCGCACCCTGGGAGGTAGCAGGGAGGGCTCAAGTACTTGGGTCCCTGCCACCCACACATGAGACCCAGATGAAGTTCTGGGTTCCTAGCTTCAGCCTGGCCCAGCTTTTGGGAAATCAATCAGTAGATGGAAGATCTCTGTCTCTCTGCCTTTAAAAACAAACAAACAAACAAAAACTGAAAATAAATTTTTTTTAAAATTAAAAGTTTTTGTTAAAATGCAATTATTCATATTGATATTGTTATATTATTGTGCTTAGGGTTACTGATATTAATAATATAGGCAGGATGTCTACAGAATCAAAATTTACTTTTTCCACTGTCTGTCTTGCCAGCCTATGGAGGCTGTGGGGAAACTAGTTCTCCTGAGACACCTGGGAATGCATTCTGAGAGTAAATAATTAAACCCAGGGCGTAAGAGAGATCTGCCCTCATTTCAAATTTTAAGCTTTAAAGAGACAGAATGGCTTTCAGGTTTATTCCTAAAGTGCAGAAGGAGGTGGCTTGTGTTAGATTCAGAGATAAGGTGATAAAGGAAGCTTTCTGAATGGATACGGATCCACACTTTCCAAATGCTGGTACATGTCATTCCATCTCCTATTTTCAGAATCAGAAAGGAGTCCTGTTCCTTAGGTGTGTTAGAAAAAGGGAGATTAAAACAGTTGATTGGGTGTATTAGCACAATGTAAGCCTGAAAAGAGCTTGATCAGACAAAGACTAAGAATTTAGGACGAGTTGATTGTATCCCAGTGGTTGAATCACTGCTTAGGATGGACACCCAGGTCCCATACTGGAGCATCTGGTTTGAGCCCCGGCTACTCCACTTCCAGTCCATTTTCCTGTAAAATGCACACCCTGGGAAGCAGCAGATGGTGGCTCCAATGCTTGGGCCCCTGCCACCCATGTGGGAGACACGGATTGATTTCCAGGCTTACCCGGCATTGTCTTTGTCTCTGTCTTTCAAATGAAATGAAAATAAATAACTAATTAAAAAGGAATATGGTTTTAAAGAAGAATGTAGGATAGAAAAGGAGGTTCACACAGGCAGACTTTGATCAGTAGAGAAGTGTATGGAGATGGGACAGAGATGATTCATCAGGCCTCACCAAGGTCACAGTAAATTACCTCTTCGAGCTGTCTACCTTTGCTCTGATTCCATGCTTATTGTGCAACTTTTTGATTACTGTTCTGACTTCCAAAGTATTCAGGTGCCCTCGGTGGCAGAATGAAATATTTATTTTTCTCTTTATTTTTAAAAGACTTACTTATTTGAAAGGTAGGAATGACAGACAGGAGAGACAGGGAGATCTTCCATCTGCTGGTTTACTCTCCAAATGCTCACAACCACTGGAGCTGGGCCAGGCTGAAGCCAGGAGCCAGAAACTCCGTCTGGTCCTCCCACATGGGTGGCAGGAATCCAAGCATTTGGTCCATCCTCTACTGCCTCCCAGGGAGCACATTAGCAGCGATCCGGAAATGGAGGTGAGACTTGATCCCAGGCATTCTGATAAGGGCTGTGGGAATTCCAAGCAGTGATCTAACCCACTGTGCCACAAGGCCTGCCCCAGAATCTGGAAGACTTCTAGAAAGGACTATTCTCCTTCTATGCTTAGTATATTTTCAGCTACATGAGTATATGCAGTTTGTGAGTGCGGCTTATGTAAGTCTGCCTCTCTGAGCCTGCTCTGGGGCACTGACAGCACTGAGGCCATTCTCCAGAGAGTAGTCAGATTGCAAAGCCAGTGTCACCTCTGGGACTTTTTGGGAAGTGACTTTCAGGCTCCTGCTGTGGATGGCTCAACCTTACCAAATCCTCTTTTTCTTTCTTTCTTTTTTTTTTTTTTAAAGGTTTATTTATTTGAAAGTCAGCATTATACAGAGAAAGAAGTAGAGAGAAAGAGGTCTTCCATCCGATGGTTCACTCCCCAGTTAGCTGCAACGGCCGGAGCTGTGCCAATCCAAAGGCAGGAGCCAGGAGCTTCTTCCTGGTCTCCTACATGGGTGCAGGGGCCCAAGGACTTGGGCCATCTTCTACTGCTTCCCCAGGCCATAGCAGAGAGCTGGATCGGAAGTGGAGCAGCCGGGACTAGAACTGGCACCCATATGGGATGCCAGCGCTTCAGACCAGGGTGTTAACCCACTGCGCCACAGCGCCGGCCCCTGAATCCTCTTTTTCTTTATGCCACTCTCTAATCCTCATTTTTTTGGAGTTACTTGGAATTCCAGAAGTTCTTTGGTAGTACTATAAATCAAATAAATGCAACATTCAAACCTACCTGGAAAAATTAATGTAAAATTGCTATTTTAGTCACATATGCAATATCGTCATCTGGAAGTGTAGATGTATTTGTATTCTTATATTGCTCCCCCTCCTCTACCTTTGTGGTTGGCAGAACTGCTTTGCCTGTTTTCCCATGGTCAGTGAATCATTACCATCTCCTACCCAGGCAGAAACCTGGGCATTTCCTTGTTTCTTATCTCTCCTTTGTCAGCTGTGAGTGTTGGTCACCAAAGACCTCATCATTTCCATCTTCAACCATTATGATAGTCTCAAAGTAGTAGTAATTTTAAAGGGGTGACTTTTATATACACAAGTCTGAACTTTTAACTTCTCTGTGAAACCACTAGGTGGATTTTTATAGGTGGACAATGTGAAGTCTGTACTCTTAGCATGGATTACAAGTTTATGGCTGAGCTTCTACCTCCTTCCTTGTTGCCTCTCACCTTCTTCCCTACCATCCTCCCCCAGCAGACACACTCTGGCCCTGGTGACCTGGTCAGCTAGGCTGCTTGACTGCCCTGGGTGGTTGCATTTGCCCTACAAATGCTCATCACATGCTCATCTTACTTGCTTTTTAAGCAGCATTTGACACTACTGTATGCTCCCTCCATTTTTTTAAACATTTATTTGAAAGGCAGAGTTACAGAGAGGCAGAGGCAGGGAGAAGGAGAGAGAAAGAGAGAAAGAGAGAGAGAAAGAGAGAGAGAGAGAAAGAAAGAGGTCTTCCATCTGCTGGTTCATTCCCCAAATGGCTGTAACAGCTGGAGCTGAGGCGATCCAAAGCCAGGAGCCAGGAGCTTTTTCACTTTCGGGTCTCCCAAGTGGATGCATGGGCCCAAGCACTTGGGCCATCTTCCACTGCTTTCCCAGGTCTTAGCAGAGAGCTGGATTGGAAGTAGAGTAGACAGGACTTGAACTGGTACCCTTATGGAATACCAGTGCAGCAGGCTGCAACTTTACCCACTATACCACAGAGCCAATCCCACTCCCTCCTTTTTTTTTAGATTTATTTATTTTTTAGAATTATTTATCTATTTGAAAGTCAGAGTTACACAGAGAGAGAAAGAGAAGCAGAGAGAGAGGCTGGTTTACTCCCCAATTGCCTACAAAGGCCAAAACCAGGAACCAGGAGCTTCTTCCTGGTCTCTCATGCAGGTGCAGTGACCCAAGGGCCTGAGCCATCTTCTACTGCTTTCCCAGGCCATAGCAGAGAGCTGGATCAGAAGTGGAGTAGTTGGGACTTGAACTGGCATCTATATGGGATTCTGGCACTACAGGCAGCAGCCTTACCTGCTACACCACAGTGCTGGCCCTGCTACCTCCATTTTGAAAGGTCTTCTTCCCTTCTATGACAAGATGCTTTTTGGCCTTTCCTGGTACTTCTCCAGTATTTCCCTTAATCTTTTTTTCTAGTCACTCCTCCTCTACTTACCCATTTCATGTTGAATTTTCTTTTCTAGGGTCTATTTTCTCTCATAAGCCTACTAAATTTAGCTTTGCTCTGTATACCAGTGGTTTGCTGTAAGGAATTTTATGTTCAGCAAAATAAGTAGATAAGTCTCAATTGCAATGTTTTTTTCTCATAGTTATTTGATTTGGTCAGCATAGTACATTAAGTGTATTTATCTATAATTTCAGTCAAGAGAACTACAATAAAATGCTAAAAGCACTCTTAAGAAAAAAAGATTGATTTATTTGAAAGGCAGAGTGACTGGGAGGAGAGACAGAAAGACATCTTTCATCCATTGGTTCACTCCCCAAATGGCCACAACAGCCAGGGCTGGGCCAGCCTGAAGCCAGGAGCCTAGAACTCCAAGTAGCAAGGACCCATGTACATGGGTTATCTTCCGCTGCCTTCCCAGGTGCATTAAAAGGAAGCTGGATTGGAGGTAGAACAGTTACAACTTGAAGTGGCACTCTGCTATGGGATGCCAGGATCACAAGCAGTGGCTTTATCTGCTGTGCCAATACAATACCAGCCCCAAGCCAAGCACTGCCTTTGAACAGTGGCTGATAGTCCACATGTGAATGAGTGGTATTGTCTAATATCACTCTATTCCCTCATTCTGCCATTGTATAAAATGATCGGATTTAAAACATCTTTTAAAATTTATTTTCTATTTTACTTGAAATGCCGAGAGACACAGAGAGATTTTCCATCTGCTGGTTTACTCCCCAAATGCTTACAAAAACAGTTAAGTCTGGACCAGGCCAAAGCCAGGAGCCTACAACTTTGAATCTTCATGTGGGTCTCAGGAACTGAAGTATTTGAGCTATCATCTGCTGCCTCCCAGGGCGTGCACTGAAGTTGGATTGGAAGCAGAGGAGCTGTATCTCAAACCAGGCACTCCAATATGGGATGCAGATGTCCGAAGTTGTGTCTTAATCACTGCAGCAAATGCTTATGCCAAAATGATGGATTGTAGCAGCCCCCGAAAGATTGATCCTTGCAGTTAATCAAAGTAGCACTTGGCCTGTCTACACATTTTACTAAATTAAATGGAATGACTAGCTAGAAATTAGGGCAAGCTTTTGTTTTTCATTTAGAAGAAAACTTCTGGAAATTTGGAATTGATAGATGAGATTCTTCATAGTGTTTATGGTAGGTTAGATTCCTGCCAGAAAATGATTCTGAATAAGCTAAAGTCATCAATATTTTTAAAGGGAGGAATTATTGAGTAATGAAGATATTATCTTAAACCTATCATTGACGAAAGATATGCCAAGTGCTTATTGGAATTACTTCACTTGAATAGCTGGCTCTCCTTGCTTTTTCCTGAGATTCCACTTGTAATACTATGCAAAACTATCATCTTGGTAATCCTAATGGATTAAGGCAGGAATCTGATGGGAATGCTGTGTCAGAACTGTCGAAGTGGAAACATGAAGAATTAATAATATTGCTAGAAATGACCAAAAAGTGGAGGCATAGAGAAGAAAATGTAACTAATAGTTAATTTTTAAATTGAAATTAAAATTTGCCAATTGGTGTTTTACATTAGTTGAGCATAAGCAAAATATTTTCATTTTGTTTCTAATCTGCAAAGAGCAGAGGAAATTGGGTGTTGTCCCTTTAATAAAAACCTGTTTACCTATCCTCTGCTAGTAGGAGTGGCTTAGGAACCTGTAGAGTGAGGTGTAACTTCCAATCCTGGGTTTTGACCTGCAGCCTTGCAAAGAGTGTTGATACTACAAACCAGGAAGTGAAAAATAATGTGCTTTAAAGCACATTAGAACTTATTTTCTTGTAAGGAAAAAGCTTCTCACAATAAAATTAGATCGAAGCAGTGATTTTATATAGTTGTCATAAAATATTTGGAGCTCTGCTGTGGATGAAGACTGCAGTATGCAAAGCTTTCTGGGTCAGAAATTGACCTTCTGACTTTTGAGCCTTATCTGGTTACTGCTTGGTTCATCTTTATTTTGTTAAACTGCTCTGTAGGCTGAAACGCGGAGACTCTCCATTGTTCCCAGGTAGGTGGTCAGCTTTTGTTGACGATTTAGGTTGGCTGTAAAGGTTACTCAGGCAGACTGGTTCTGTGGCTGATTATTCAAAGAACTGTGAACATCAGACTGGGCATGTGTTTTAATGTTTGAATATTGAGTGTGGCTGTACAGAACCATATTTTAATAACAACCAGACAACTTTGTAGAAAAAGTCATTTTTAACAAATTAGCAAATCCACAAGATGGTGAATCAATTAGTTCTATATTGTTTTCCAGTACCCTGTTTATATTATATATATATAAAATTATAGATTACATGGTATATTGAAATTAACTTGCTATTAGCTTTGTGACATATTCGATGAAATATTTAAAACATTTATGTAAGCCGGCGCCGTGGCTCAATAGGCTAATCCTCCACCTTGCGGCGCCGGCACACCGGGTTCTAGTCCCGGTCGGGGCGCCGGATTCTGTCCCGGTTGCCCCTCTTCCAGGCCAGCTCTCTGCTATGGCCAGGGAGTGCAGTGGAGGATGGCCCAGGTGCTTGGGCCCTGCACCCCATGGGAGACCAGGAAAAGCACCTGGCTCCTGGCTCCTGCCAGGATCAGCGCGGTGCGCCGGCTGCAGCGGCGGCCATTGGAGGGTGAACCAACGGCAAAAGGAAGACCTTTCTCTCTCTGTCTCTCTCTCTCACTGTCCACTCTGCCTGTCAAAAAAAAAAAAAAAAAAAAAAAAAAAAAAAAAAATTTATGTAGTCAAAGTTGCATTTTTGTTGTTAGTATTTTAGTGATAGTAAAAGTTTCACTTTTTTCACTATTAGGAAGCTTTCTGAATATTCATGATTGATTTATCTATTTGCTTTAGTCTGTCTTTGTAATAGTTTAATACCTATTAATTTAGAAAACTTTTTATAAAATATCTTACACAAGTATGTTGAAACATTGCTTGCCTCTCTTTGTAAAGTCAGCCATCCTTTTATGACACTAAAAGTATTTCAAAGAGAATGGCTTTGGAAGAATTAGTTAATTAGTAGTATGAGCTGTCACTGTGAAACAGTTCACAAGTGATTCTACTGGAGTGGAAGTCAGAGAAGAAATGTGTGGGTATTCCTTAAGGATCAAAGACAGTAAGTTCCCTTAACTTTCTCTACCACTTATGATTCTTTTTATTGTTCTTCTCTGGGTCCTGTGCTTCAAAAGACTTCTGAGCAGTCCACAAAAAAGTGGTTATATTAACAACTTAATAGTAGAACATTATTATTTGGTAGTCACACATTATTTTCAAGATGCGTTTATTAGCCTGAGATATATCGAGTTAAATATAATTCAGCTCAAAACAAAGAGGCTTGCCTTTTTTTTTTCTTAGCTTGGATAGATTTATTATAGGTAACCATTTGGATCATTTTGTCATTTTGAAATACTGATAATAACTGAATTTTCCCCAACTGCTCTTGTGGAATCCTAGTGATCTGGATATTGAAAATTGGGGACTAGTGGCTTAAAGTGCAGACGTTTTGTTCTGAATCTCTGATTTTCCATTAGATGTATTGGAGATCATCTAACAAATAAAGATACCATAACTACTAGACAGAGAAAAGAAAGGAGAGAAAAAAAGTGATATTTGATTTAAAAAATTTTTTGAAATAATTTTAATTTTAATTACGTGAAATGGTAATTGTTGGGAACACACAGGGAAGAATTCAAGGCATCTATAGACTTTGGCCCCCTTAAATTTATATTTACTCTAGAATTTCCCAACTTAAAATTTTACTTCAATTAGGCTGATAAACTATTAACTGGCTTTAAAATAAATATTACCTATGTTCATGTATTTATGTTTCCTTATCTCCAACTGTTTCTTTTCTTCATTTGTCTTTCCTTCTGCTCAGCTGAAAACTCTTCTCCAGTGCAAAACCTTATCTGACTGCCTTATCCATAGTAACATTTCCTTCCTTTAGACTTTTCACATATGTTGATTCTACCAGCATTTTAGCGCAATCAGGTGTATATTGTATCTTGCCTTATTTAACTTACAGGTTACCATGTCTCCTAAACAGTATTATAAGTTGTGTGAGGCCAGAAACTTAATTTCTTCATCATTTTTATCTTCCCTAGCAACTAGTGCAGTGATGCACATTTGATAGGCACTAAATAAATATCTGTTGAACGAATGAGAGATGATGAATCTTGCCAACAATTGCTTCAAGTGTTGCACTGCTTTCCTCTACCTTGCTTAAAAATCCTATAATTAACTATTTCTATTTCTAGAAATCATGCAGTTGGTTATCATAGTACTATTGCTTCTGTTTGCAATGTAGTGCATATGTTATTGTAATTTATAATTTTAACTAAAATGGTTAAAATATTCAGATACTTTATGGATTAAGAGGATGGATTCTGAGCTGGTATTTAGGACTCTGAATGGTGATGCAATGGTTATGGTAGACAGGTTGGATTGCAGAATTTAAAATGAGATCAGGAATTGCCAGAAACTATGAATAATTATTTTATATAAAAATTTAAAATTTTATGTGCATTAGTTATTGTAATATCCTTTTAAAATCATCCCTTTATTCTTCATATGAAGTCTGTCTGGTAGACTTTATTAGTCCATTTTTATAGATAAAGAAAACCCAGGTAGAGAAAGGTCAAATAACTACCAAAGTCCCACAACTAGTAGCTGTTACAGTAGGTCATTTTGACTTCAAAATGTGACTTTTCGGGGCCTGCGCTGTGGTGTAGGCTATGTCTCCGCTTGTGGCACTAGCTTCCCATACGGGTGCCACTTTGTGTCCCAGCTACTTCTCTTCTGATCCCACTATCTGCTATGGCCTGGGAAAGCAGTAGAAGATGGCCCAAGTCCTTGGGCCTCTGCACCTGCCTGGGAGACCCAGCAAAAACTCCTGGCTCCTGACTTTGGATTGGCCCAACTCCAGCCATTGAGGCCATCTTGGGGAGTGAACCAGTGGGTGGAGGACCTTTCTCTGTGTCTTTCCCTCTCTCTGTAACTCTACCTCTCAAATGAATAGATAAAAAATATTTTTTAAAAAGTGACTTTTCAATCACTCTGTTGTCTTTTATATTTTTCAATATTCAATGTAATTTTTCTGTCATTTTAGAGCCTGACCAGACAGGAATTCTGGCAACTGCTCCAGCAGAACTATGGCACTGAGCTAGGCTTAAACGCTGAAGAGATGGAAAGCTTGTCACTGTCAATTGAGGACAATGTGCAGCCAAGGTACAGTAACATGTTTTGAAATGTCAAGATTTATTAATCATTAAATTTAGGACCTACTAATTCTGAATTTCTATTAATTCATTTTTGGGTGCAGTGTGTTTGTTCTCTGCAGTGGATAGGGTGAAGTGTGTGACAGAGACTAAGTTTGTTATATAAGTAAGCAAATGCAGGATCTACTTTTTTTTGACAGATAGAGTTAGGCAGTGAGAGAGAGAGCTAGAGAGAAAGGTGTTCCTTCCTTTGGTTCACCCCCCAAATGGCCACTACGGCCAGAGCTACGCCGATCTGAAGCCAGGAGCCAAGTGCTTCTTCCTGATCTCCCATGCAGATGCAGGCACCCAAGCACTTGAGCCATCCTCCACTGCCCTCCTGGGCCACAGCAGAGAGCTGGACTGGAAGAGGAGCAGCTGGGACTAGAACTAGTGCCCATATGGGATGCCGGCACCACAGGCGAGGATTAACCTAGTGAGCCACCGCACTGGCCACAAATGCAGGATCTATAAGGAAATGTTAACCAGGTAACTATGTCACCTAGGAGTGCTTAAAACTTGGTTTTAGTGAGCCTTTTTATTAAGGATCCAAAGAAGTAGCTACTGAGATCTCTGAATTCATAGGTTATAATGAGGTAAAGTAAATGGTGGATGTTTCAAAGGTGACAATGATAATAATAATAATATGACTTTTTCTCAAGGATTCCCTAGTGTAATGATGGCTTGTGGTTGGCATTCAATAAATAGGGAATAATTAGTGAAAGGAGTTTATGTACTCTGGAAGCAAATAATTAATGGCCAAAAAGGAGTAATAGACAATGTGATAAAAAAAAAATGAATAGTGGGGTGGGATTATTTTTGGCCAATGAGGGTTCATTTAGAAGAGTGGGCTTTTTATGTTTTTAATTATCCTATACAAGTCAATGTACATTTTGCCGATGGTAATTGAGGCCACAGCAACAAAAACAACTAAGGATAATACAAGTACATTAACACTATTCAGCAAACAAACACTATGCTAAGTGAAAGAAGCCAGTCAGTCACAGAAGACCGCAGTGTTGTGTGTAAATAGTTTGGAGTCCAGAATCAGTAAATCCATGGAGACAGAAAGATCGGTAATTATCAGGAGCTGAGAAGCAGCAAGAATGAAAGTAACTGCTAGTAGGTAGAGGGTTTCTTTCTGGGGTGATGAAATTAGATGGTGGTAATGACTGCCCAACTCTGCAGACCACTGAATGGTACACTTTAAATGGGGTGAATTTTCAGATTGTGAATTATATCTGAATGAAGCTGTTATTTAAAATTCTACAGTGACTAAATCTGAAAAATGGAAATGTAAGTCTCAACAGGTATACAAAAATTTTACTCATCTAAGTAGTCTGCTAGTTATGCTGATTCTGTTTATATTGTTTCCAGTTAGCATCAATATTTCATAGTATTTTTTAGACCATTGCACATACATATTTTATTAGTTTTTTGTAAAGTTAAACATTTCCATCGGCTGCTCTCCTTGGAAAGTTTTCTAGTTTCTTTCAGGTTCTGAAGTTGGGTACAAAAGCAATCAGTCTAATGCCAAGAGACATAAATTGTGATAACCAATCCAGTCTGGGCTACCGAGCAGCTGAGAAACCTCAGGCAGATCTTTTAACCTTTTGGATCCTCAGTGTACCCATCTGTGAAATGAGGAGGTTGAACTAGGTAATAGCCCAGGCTGCTGCCAACTTGAAGTTTCTGGTCTGTAAAGAAGAAAAGGGTAAATAGTTTTGGTCAGCTGCTTTCTACACTCTTGGGACCAGCAAAGCTGTTATTTTCTTCTTCTGATGATGGGCATGCTTTTTAAGAAAATATGTGGCAGAATCCTCATTCTCTCTTCTTCTTATTTTCATCCTTTGGATCTCTAAAAGAAGCATCTCTGTTTCAAACCATTATTTCTTCAGCTCATCAGTCTCCTTTCTTTTCATTCTTTCCTGTACCTGCACACCTCCCCCACCTCCTTAAAATCCTGCAGTAACGACACTCACCTGGTACACCTGCCCCAGGGAGACAGTTGTCATGTTTGGCTCCCTCAGAGCCCTCCCAATCTTCCTGGCCAGGAGTGACTTCATAGCAGACCTAAGTATTATTTGGGCCTATTAAAATAGGGTGGAAATACTCTAGCTTTTCTGTTCTTTCTTAGGATAAGATAGCTTAAGGTGTCAGACTGCTACTTTATTTTGGAAGAGCTTGAAGTATGTGTTGCACTGATTTTATGAGAATAACAATTGTTTGGTACTGTTGAGTACTGGCAGTTAAATCAATTGTGCTTCTTTTCATATTTAACAGGTTTGTTTTTCTTTCTTTTTTTTCCCTAAGGAAGAGAAAACAGGTGTCGGGGTACTTATTATAGTCTTGGCCCTATACCATTTGAGGCTATCTTTTTAAATTTCAGTGAGGGAGGGAGAATGGGAGGGAGGGAAAGGAAGAACACAACACTCTTCCCATCCACTGGTTCATTCTCTAAATGCCCATGGGTCAGATCCAAAGCCCGGAGCCAAGAGCATAATTCAGCTGCCCCATGTGGATAGCAGAAACCCAACTACTTGAATCATCACCACTGCCTCCTAGGGTCTTCATTATCAGGATGCTGGAGAGGAGCTGGAGGTAGAAATTGAATCCAGGTACTCCAGTGTGGGAAGTTTCATCTTAACCTCCAGGCTAAATGCTTGCCCCTGATAGCGCTTTCTTAAATCGGTTCTTTTTTTTTTTTTTTTTTTGACAGGCAGAGTGGACAGTGAGAGAGAGAGAGACAGAGAGAAAGGTCTTCCTTTGCCGTTGGTTCACCCTCCAATGGCCGCCGCGGCCAGCGCGATGCGGCCGGCGCACCGCGCTGATCCGATGGCAGGAGCCAGGAGCCAGGTGCTTTTCCTGGTCTCCCATGGGGTGCAGGGCCCAAGCACCTGGGCCATCCTCCACTGCACTCCCGGGCCACAGCAGAGGGCTGGCCTGGAAGAGGGACAACCGGGACAGAATCCGGCGCCCCGACCGGGACTAGAACCCGGTGTGCCGGCGCCGCTAGGCGGAGGATTAGCCTAGTGAGCCGCGGCGCCGGCCTTAAATCGGTTCTTGAGTTTGAGAAGAGAAGAGGGTGGGTGTGTTCAGACATCAGGAAGTTCCAGTTCTGGGAGAGATTTGCCATCTCAGCTTGGATTGAGTAGAAGGAAGAATATCTACAAAGGCCTTCTGCTGCTCTGGTGCTCCCCGGCAGACATCCACCTGCACCTTTTGAAGCTTCATGCTTGTCCACAGCTGGAATTCAAACAAGCGGCAGCCATTTGATTAGTTGCTGTTGTGGCCACTTGTACTTTGTTAATTTTTGATGGTTTCTGAAATTTATAGACTCTCATGTGAGCACCTCTTATTTTCAGAAATGAAGTCAGTTTGCATGTGATTTACAAACTAGTCTTACAAGTAGAGGCTTGCTACATTCTAGTAATCCATTTGTCAAAATGCTTTATCTTAGACAAGGACCTCGAGTAAACCAAATAATTTCTTTGTGTGGAGGTGACCTGATATTTCTATAATGAGGTGTTTCTTACAGAAATCCAGGAAGAAGCAGCTTGGATGACTCTGGGGAAAGAGAAGAAAAATTATCCAAATCCATCAGTTTTACTCGTGAATCAGTTAATCGGGTTTCAGAAACAGAGTCACTGGATGGAAGTTCATCAAAAAAAGTTAGTATGATGATATCCCTTTAAAAATATATATTTGGTACTGTTGTGTGTTATTCATAATGTAAGACCAAATAAAAACACAATATACATAATGTTTAAAAACTCAAGATGTCAGGGTAGTAGTATATTTTAGGAGAAGAGTTTGAAGTCTGTAAGTATCTGAGGTTATGTCAGAAAAATATGTGGTTTTGGTCAGAGCTGGATAAGGTGCAGTGCTAGCAGGCAGTTCCCTAAGCATCAGGTGCATAAGGGGACAAACACCATTACGAAAACTTAAGAGAATGCAGGTGTTTTTAGTTATCAGTTTCTCCCAGGGTGTCTGCAGTGGAAAGAGTCTGCTCTGATTGAGAGCTGGCCCCTCAGCAGCAGGCTTGAACAACAACAGGTGCTTCTCAAGACACCTGCTAAGGCAGGCAAGTCCTGGTAACCCCTGGGCTTGACAGTTAATTAACTAGTTTCTTTCTTTTTTTCCCCCAAGTATTCTTATGATAGATCAATGTTTTATTTCAGTGAACTTCAAATACCTGGAGTCATTTTAAAAATTTTTTCATTTATTGGGCCAGCACCGTGGCTCACTAGGCTAATCCTCTGCCTTGCGGCGCCGGCACACCGGGTCTAGTCCCAGTCAGGGCGCCGGATTCTGTCCCAGTTGCGCCTCTTCCAGGCCAACTCTCTGCTGTGGCCAGGGAAGTGCAGTGGAGGATGGCCCAAGTACTTGGGCCCTGCACCCTATGGGAGACCAGGATAAGTACCTGGCTCCTGCCATTGGATCAGTGCGGTTTGCCGGCCACGGCGGCCATTGGAGGGTGAACCAACGGCAAAGGAAGACCTTTCTCTCTGTCTCTCTCTCTCTCTCTCACTGTCCACTCTGCCTGTCAAAAAAAAAAATTTTTTTTTTCATTTATTTGAAAGGCAGAGAGAGAGATAGAGACACACAGAGAGGAATTTCCTATTTGGTGGTTCATTCACCAAATGCCTGCAATAGCCAAGATCCTGGAACTCAATCCAGGTCTCCCACATGTGGACCAGGGACCCAACTATGTGAGCCAAACCTGCTGCCTCCCAGCAGGAAATTGGATAGGAAGCACAGTTGGGACTGAGACCTAGGCATTCAGAAATGGGGTTGGATTGTCCCAGGGAGTTTGAGTTACTGTGCCCAATGCCCGACTCTCTTTTTTCTTTTCTTTTTGAAGTTTTATTTATTTATTTGAAAGGCAGACTTACAGATAGGCAAAGGCAGAGAGAGGTCTTCTATCTGCTGGTTCACTCCCCATTGGCCGCAATGGCCGGAGCTGTGCCGATCCAAAGGCAGGAGCCAGGAGCTTCTTCTGGGTCTCCCAGATGGGTGTAGGGGCCCAAGGACTTGGGCCATCCTTGGGCCATCTTCTACTGCTTTCCCAGGCCATAGCAGAGAGCTGGATCGGAAGTGGAGCAGCTGGGACTCGAACTGGTGTGTATATGGGATACTGGCACTGCAGGCTATGGCTTTACCTGCTATGCCACAGCACCAGCCCCCCTCTTTTTTTCTTTTAAGATTTATTTATTTATTTGAAAGGCGGAGTTACACAAAGAGAGAAGGAGAAGCAGAGAGAGAGAGAGGTCTTCCATCCACTG
Organism: Oryctolagus cuniculus; assembly: GCF_051225735.1. Taxonomy (NCBI): domain Eukaryota; kingdom Metazoa; phylum Chordata; class Mammalia; order Lagomorpha; family Leporidae; genus Oryctolagus; species Oryctolagus cuniculus. Next base: position 69,862,878 of record NC_142870.1, read on the forward strand.
GTTCACTCCCCAGTTGGCCGCAATGGCCAGAGCTGTACCGATCTGAAGCCAGGAGCCAGGAGCTTCTTCTGGGTCTCCCACGTGGGTGCAGGGGCCTAAGCACTTGGGCCATCTTCTGCTTTCCCAGGCCATTAACAGAGAGCTGGATCAGAAGTGGAGCATCTGGGACTCGAACTGGCGTCCATATGGGTTGCTGGCACTGCATGCTGTGGCTTTACCTGCTACGCCGCAGCACCGGCCCTCCTCATTTTTTTTTTTTTTCCGATATTGCATTTGTCCTCTCTGAGCCCCTTCAGGTTGACTCCTTTGTGTTTCTGAAATAATCCGTAATCTCTAATGGCTTCCTTTATTTCTGTCACAACAATTATGTCCCGAGCACATTTTTCCCTCCAGGCTCAGCATTAGCCATTTTCTAATGAGCCATGTTATTTCTTAGTGAAGAATGGTATTTATTTATGTTGTGGGTGACGAGAGGGTTAAAGTTACTATTTTGTTGGAAGAATGGTATTTAGGGGTCACTTTCCGGGTGCCACGAGTGCTAGGAATAAAGAGACTTTGTTCTTTTGATTGGAGATTTTTGTTTGGGGCTAAAGCTGCATTTCTTTGTGTAGATAGAGCAGGACTTCAGCTTCAGATTCTGCCTATGCCCCTTGAAAACTATATGACCTTTAAAAAGCTGGTTGAATCACTCACCTTTGCCTTTGTTTTCTCATTGGGATTTTTTATAATAATTAAATGAACTACATGAAAGTACTTAGAACACTCCCTCCCATGAATGAAGTATCCAATTTTATATAAAGGATATTTATATAATATATTACATATAATATATCCAATTATATATAATATAATATATATTCAATTATATATATTATATATATAAAAAAGAGGGGGTGGTGCTGTGGCATAGCACATAAAGCCATAGCCTGCAGTGCCAGTATATATATATTATATAATATATATTATATATATATTAAAAATATCCCTAAGGATATTTTATATATCCTTAGGGATTTATACTGGTGCAAAGGGGGTGATTCTGGATGTTAATCTCTGTGTTTCCCCTGAGAAGGTGAAATCACTCCATGTGGGAAAGGCAACAAGACAAGGACTTTTGTGCAGCCTCCTTGTCCTTTTCCAGACTGTGCTGACTGGGTTCTCGGAACCGCCAGGCTGGCTGGAGCCCACCCGGCAGTCTCGCTGAGGGTTTCTTCTGTACCTTGTATTACCTCTTGTAATAGTTGACCCATTGATTCTTGCCTCTGGTTATGTCCCTAAAGGAAGTCACATTTTCTCTCAGTAGAAGAATGGAATGTAGAAGAATAACAGTGTTTTAAGATTGACCATATATTTGTTGATATTTAATAACATGTTTTCAGGTTACAGATTACAAACAATATAAAAGTTTGGACTTGTTCTCTTTTTGCATTCAAGAGCAGTATGGTGAAATTCTCAGATGTCAGTAAATTGTATGTCACTGACATTGTCTCATTTTTATTTCCAACAAAGTTTAAAATAACAAAAATCAATTTTTTCCAAGATTAAAATAACTGTAAAGAATTTGTTACAGGCTGGTGCCACGGCTCACTAGGCTAATCCTCTGCCTGCGGGCCAGCACCCTGGGTTCTAGTCCCAATTGGGGTGCCGGATTCTGTCTCAATTGCTCCTCTTCCAGTCCAGCTCTCTGCTGTGGCCTGGGAAGGCAGTGGAGGATGGCCCAAGTGCTTGGGCCATGCACCCACATGGGAGACCAGGAGGAAGCACCTGGCTCCTGGCTTCGGATCAGCACAGTGCGCCGGCCATAGCAGCCATTTGGGGGGTGAACCAACGGAAAAGGAAGACCTTTCTCTCTGTCTCTTTCTCTGTCACTGTCTAACTCTGCCTATCAAAAACAAAAAAGAATTTGTTATAATTATTAATACTCTGTAGAAATTCATTAAGTTTGAATATACAAATAAATTAAAATTGTCAAAATAAAAACCAGCCACACACTAAAAGATAGTGACTATTAACTTTCCATGTATTTATATATATCCTGTATGATAAGAAATATAATTCAGTCAGCAACAAAGGTAGAAATATAAGTGTTGAGCTAGAGAGAAACTTACTTTATTTAGCAACTGTTAAAGAGGCCTTGGCTTTTGTAAGCATATTGCTTTATCATGTGGAACTCCAAAATAAATCAAATCCTGATTTTTGTGGGGATCTCTGCTTAAAGAGGCAGTCTTCTGATGAGGTAGTATAATCTTAATAAATTATGTCCTGGGTCACAGTTGTTGTTCTGGGTTCTGAGTGGCTATTGGAAACCTGTATCCTCCCTGGAGCTGCTTCTGCTGTTCAGAGCTCTAGGAATCTCTAGGGCAGAAAATTCCAGCATTGTCTCCATGCTTTTGCTCTCCTCCCTCTGCGCACATACAAACAATGTAGCAAAGAATATTGCTGTATAGTTTATATAGATTTGTAATACTGTTCTGCTAAGCCTGATTGCAGTACTGTTCCAGTTGAATACTAACAGAGCAATACCTTTCATACTTTAATGCCTAACATTAAATTTATTGTAGAAATGATGAGTCGTTATTAAACCTTCCCAGAAACTACAGATAGCATCAGGTATTGGATACATTTTATTGCCTAATCTGTTAGTCCTTGACAACAAAGCCAATCGTGTTGTTATAAGTTTGCTGTGAAATGAATTTCGCTTTTCCTCTTCTGTCCCCCACTATACTGGTATGTGACTGTTATCTCTCTCTCTCTTTTTTTTCCCTCTCTGCTTTAGTTACTGATTTTGGGAGATGGGTGAGTTTTCTTCCTTGAATGATGGGGTGGGTGTTGGTTGGGAAAACTAACTGGCTTTGGCTCCTCTCACTTGTCCACCCCCAAGTTCTGCTGGTTCCGTCCCCTGTCCCATTTCCCTTCTGCTTAAGTGATTCCCATGATGTTTGCTATCTGCGAGTTCTTTTTATATGACATTCTTCATATGTTGGTTGTTTATTAATGTGTAAGATGATGACTTCAGAATGCTATATATTAACAGATATTTTATGGGTTGACATTTAGCAGCACTGGAAATGTGATGCAAATCTCACAAACTTAATGGTGTAGATATTTTTCCGAGAGCAATATCTCAAAGCATCTTTAATATTAAAGCCCTCAGTGTAAAATCTAAGCTTAAAATCTGTTTTTATTTCATTTTAAAACTGGATTGTTTGCCTTTTAGGCCATAGGGAAAGAGGAGTCCCCAAGTGAGAAACGGTTCAAAAAGAGTCCTCTGCTGACTTCAGAGAAAAGGTCAAGTAGAGTTCCATCAACATCACTGGACTTGAATAAAAATGAGTATCTTTCTCTGGACAAAAGCAGCACTTCCGATTCTGTTGATGAAGGTAAAGAATTTCTTATAAATTTTAATTAAATGTCAGTTATGCCTTTTAATGTTTATCTTTGTAGTAAGTGTGTGCAGATTGAGAAACTAGTTGCATTAGATACAGTTGCAGCTTATAAAGAACCAAAAAAGGAACTGAAGTTTATAGAAAATAGAAAAAAGAGGCTTCTAAATCTAACCCAGCTTCACCTCCTTCAGAAGCCTGAAATTTGGGGCTGGCGCTATGTCATAGAAGGTTGAGCCTCTACCTGCAGTGCTGGCATCTCATATGGGTACCGGTTTGAATCCCAGCTGCTCCGCTTCTGATACAGCTCCCTGATGGTGCGCCTGGGAAAGCAGCATAAGATGGACCCAGTCGTTGGGCCCTTGCACCCATGTGGGAAACTGGAACAAGGTCCTGGCTTCTGGCTTCAGCCTGGCCCAGCCCTGGCTGTGGTGGCCATTTGGGGAATGAACTAGCAGATAGAAATTCTCTCTCCCTCTCCCTCTCTCTCTCCCTCCCTCCCTACCCCCTTCTTGCTATCTCTGTGTTTCAAGTAGATAAGTAAATATTAATTAATTTATTTTTTAAAGAAGATTTATTTTATTTGTTTGAAAGAGTTGCAGAGAGAACTAGAGAAAGAGAGAGAGAGAGGCCTTCCATCTATTGGTTCACTCCACAAATGGCCACAGTGGTCAGAGTTGAACCTATCTGAAGCCAGGAGCCAGTAGCTTCTTCATTTCTGGGTCTCCCACATGGGTGCAGGGGCCCAAGGAGTTTGGCCATCTTCTGCTGCTTTCCCAGGTGCACCAGCAGAGAGCTGGATCGGGAGTGGAGCAGCTGGTACTCAAACCAGCACCCATATGGGATGCTGGCATTGGAAGGCAAGACATTAACCCCCTGTACCATGGCACTGGCCCTGATAAGTAAATATTAAAAAAAAGCTTGGAATTTGAAAAATCTCCATCACATTAAGCTTTTCCAATTCCAAGCCTTTAGGCAATGGAGGAGTACCAATGAAAAGGCAAATATATTATAAAACTCTGCCTTCACTCTATGTGCCATACAGTACAAAATGCTCACATTTTATAGGTTATGTGTCCTGTTAGTTCATCTAGGCTCCTTCTCATTTTACAGGTAGGGAAGATAAGACCTGGAGGAGTTAAACATGAAACCATGCATCTAGTTAACCTATAAATCTAGGGTTAGTGATCAGGTCTCTCAGTTTAGTTTTCTTTTTACCTCACCCCAACACTTCTCAAATTCTTTTCTTCTTTTCCTTTTAACAAAGAGACATCTAGCAAAGATTATCTAGGCCTGTTGTGTGTAGGATTATGAAAGCAAGTAGTCATAACTGGAATGCATTCTCAGATGAAATACTAATTTAAGTGATTGAGTTGCTTCCAAAAGGGAATAAAGATGATGCTTCAAATTTCTGGCAAGGAAATATTTCTATCAGTAAATGATTTTTTAAAGATTTATTTATTTTTATTTGAAAGACAGAGTTACAGAGAGAGAGGTAGAAAGAGAGAGAGAAGAAAGAATGAAATCTTCCATCTTCTGGTTCACTTTCCAAATGGCTTCAATGGCCACAGCTGGGCTGATTCGAAGCCGGAAGCTTCTTCTGGGTCTCCCACATGGGTGCAAGGGTCCAAGCACTTTGGCCATTCTCTGCTACTTTCCCAGGCCCATTAGCAGGGAACTGGATCAGAAGCAGAACAGTTGGGACTGGAACTGACACCCATGTGGTATGCTGGCACTGTAGGCAGTGGCTTTATCTGCTATGCCACAGCACTACCCCATAGCACTCCTTCTTAATTACCCCTGTTGTAACCACACTGGGGAAAGAACAAGTTGGATAGAGGAGAAAAATGTCACCTTTAATACTAATAGTGGAAGTTAGAGGATACTGTTGTGTGTGAAAGATGAGAGGGCTGCCGATGGAGCTGACATATGAGATGGACCCATCAGTGCCTGGCAGTGGCCTACCTCTTCCCCAGCCGGAGGCAAGATCATTCGCAGAGGAGCATCAACTTCTATGGGCACCTGGATCTGGGAAGAAGGAAAGACAGAGGTGTACTAAACCTGCCCAGTGAGCTCCTTCCATGTTTTACTAAATATTAGTCAGCATGGGCAGTCATAACAAAATTCCACAGACTGGGTGGCTTAAATAACAGAAATATGGGGGCCAGTGCTGTGGCACAGCAGGTTAAAACCCCAGCCTGCTGCGCCATCATCCCATATGGGTGCCGGTTCAAGTCTCGGCTGCTCCTCTTCTGATCCAGCTCTCTGCTATGGCCTGGGAAAGCAGTAGAAGATGGCCCAAGTCCTTGGCCCCTGCTCCCATGTGGGAGACCAGGAAGAAGCTCCTGGCTCCTGGCTTTGGATCAGCTCAGCTCTGGCTGTTGTGGTCATTTGGGGAGTGAACCAGTGGAATGGAAGACCTCTCTCTCTCTCTGGCTCTACCTCTCTTTGTAACTCTGTCTTTCAAATAAATACAGTAAATCTTTAAAAAAATAACAAATATGTTTTCTTATAATTCTGGAGAAGTCCTAGATTGAGGGCCTGCAGAGTCAATTTCTGACGAAGATGTTTTTCCTGTTTTTTGTGCAGATGACTTCCTGTATTCTTGTGGCTTTCCTCCCTGTGTTCTTGAACACCCCCCCCCCACACACACACACACATACTCACACACAGTGAGTTTGAGTGAAGGCAAGCAAGTGAACCTACTCTCTAGTGTCTCTTTTTATTAGGGCACTGATCCTACCAGACCAGGGCCCTGCTGAAATCACGGATTTAACTTAGTTATTTCCTTAGAGGCCCTATCTCCAAATACAGCCACAAGGAGGGTTAGGGCTTCAGCATATGAATTTTGGGGTGACACAAATATTCAGTCCATAACATTAATCTACTTCCTATAGGCAGAGCTAGTAAACCGGTAGAGAGAGGCCAGTAATTAGCCTGAGTGCCTTTAACTTGGAAGGAGTGGGGAAGAGGCATCTCCACTGCAGCTGTGGCACAGCTGGTAAAGCCGCCGCCTGTAGTGTCAGCATCACATATGGGCGCCGGTTCAAGTCCCAGCTACTCCACTTCCAATCCAGCTCTCTGCTATGGCCTGGGAAAGCAGTGGAAGATGGCCCAAGTCCTTGGGCCCCTGCACCCATGTGGAGTCCTGGACGAAGCTCCTGCTTTGGATCGGCACAGCTCTGGCTGTCGTGGCCAATTGGGAAGTGAACCAGTGGATGCAAGACCCCCCCCCCCTCTCTCTCTCGGCCTCTCCTCTCTCTGTGTAACTCTTTCAAATAAATAAATAAATCTTTAAAAAAATTAAATTAAACAACATAAATCATTTCCCATTTTCTATAAATATGTTTACTATATTAAGATGAGATTTCCCTACAACACTTAATTTTTTTAAAGGTTTATTTTTATTTGAAAGGCAGAGTTACAGAGAGGCTGAGGCAGAGAGAGAAGGAGTGAGAGAGAGAGAGACAATCTTCCATGCACTGGTTCATTCCTCAGATGGCTGCAACGGCCGGAACTGCACCGATCCCAAGCCAGGAGCCAGGAGCTTCTTCCTGGTCTCTCACACAGGTGCAGAGGCTCAAGGACTTGGGCCATCTTCCACTGCTTTCCCAGGCCATAGCAGAGACCTAGATCAGAAGTGGAACAGCCAGGCCTTGAACTGGTGCTCATATGGAATGCCAGCACTGCAGGTGGCGGCTTTACCTAACCCTACAACAGTTAATTTTTAAAATCTCTTTAATTTTTAAAATATTTTAATCTTATTTTTAAAAATCTATATAAAATTATACACATTTATGATGTCATGTGATGTTTCAATACATGCGTACATAGTACAATGTGCCAATTAGGTTAAGTATATTTATCTCCTCAATTATTATTTCTTTATGATGGAAATATTTAATATCCTTTCTTCTTGTTTTTTTGAAATATATAGACTAGTGGTTTGTAAAGTCATGCTCTGCTTAGTGGAACGCTAGGACTTATTTCTCCTATCTGTAACTTGCCACCTATTGACCAACCTTTCCCTTCTCTGTCTCCTGCCTACTTTCCCAGGCTTTGGTAACCATTATTTAAACATACCTTTAAACTTCCAAAGGCAAATGTTAGTTTGTATATTACAATGCTTTCAGAGCTGACTAAGATCAAAGATTTAAAATTTCTCATGTTTCAGACTTTAAAATTATGTTATAGACACATGATGATTGTGCTGCTTTCTTGTAACCAGGGTAAGAGAGAGAGAAAGAGAGAAAGAGAGAAAGAGAGAAAGAGAGAGAGAGAGAGAGAGAGAGAGAGAGACTGACTAGAGGATATAGTTAAAAAGTAGTTATTTAAAGGCCAATTTGTAGCAACTTAATATTCTTTCTAATTTCTCTAAGTACCAATAAACTGGGATTTGTCATTAAGTACTTTTTTTAAATTGTAAGATCATTGCAGTTGAACTTGGTGCAGTGGAAGACATTGGGAAAGATCAAAGTTATTGAGTACTTTATTACCACTCATGCCTTAGTATGCAGCAGGGCATTAATTAGTTGTACCCTGCCTACTGAACTTGGGACTTTAGGAAGACCTATTCTGGCACCCAGTGGCCAAATAGGTAAGTGACACCAAAATAAGGAATTTGTTTTTTTCCTTTCTCACCTACTCTTTTCTAAGGATGGTCCTTACAGAGTAATTTTATTATTGAGTTCCTATAAAAATAACATTAATGATAAATTCCATAAAAGGTTTCCTCAAAACTCAGTTCTGTATCTAGAAATAAATAAGGAATAATTGCCTATGAGCCCCAATCACAGTTTGATCATTGCCAGGACCCCTGTCAAGACTGGCTCCATAGCAGTAGGAACCTACATGTAACATGTCGTCCTCTGTTGTGGAAGTTTTCTTTTAAAGTGTAAGCAATGGTGATTTGTTTGTATTAAATTATTGTTAGATATCAAGTTAAATCACTGTTTTTCCCTAAGCAGGTTCCACAGTCTTGGGCTTGTCATAGTGTTCATGGGCATGAAAATGAATTCACTTTTCATTTTCTTAAAATTGTGATGTAATGAAGACACTTAAAGTCAATTAACTGGGAAGACAATGGGAAAGGTGGAAAGAATAAACTGTCCTGGAAGATTTGGCAGTGGGTGTGTGGGTTTAGGTGGGGAGCAGATCACTTTAAACCAAGCATCATTTTTATTTGAAAAGATAGTATTGTGGTCTGTTTTGAGCATGCCTAGTAATAAATGAGAAGATCTCCCCCACCTTTTCCATCTCCAATATTTGGGGGACAGGATAGTCTGATGTAGCCACTTCCTGTGGGCCCATATATCTCTGACACGGATCTGCAAAGGAGCATCCTGAAATATCTCATGGAAGGACCCGAAGTAGTTCCTAGCCCAGTCCCTTTGATGTTTAGTTTAGCTGAAGTACAGATAGAGCAAGTCAGGCTAGAATCTGCAGGGGGTTGACTTTTCCTTTAATGCTCTTACTTGGTAATAGGTGGTTCAGAATCTACCAAGATTGAAGGGTGTCCTTTTCCAGAAAAGGGTGCCGCTGAACAAAATGCTAAGCCTTGTATTTTACTGCTTTTACTCATCCTAACTCAAAACTTTGATCTACAGTAATTCTCAAAATAAGCTACAGAATTTATTTATTTATTGAAAAGTTCATTGCTGATGGACTTTCCTCAGCCAGAGAAAGCTGACAGACTTGGGCCAGGTTAGGGAAGGAGTCCAGAACATCTAAGAAGAAGCTGGAGTCTGCTGGCTAATAGCAATGAGTTCGCACAATGTATCCATATCCACAAGAAAATGATGGCTTTATTTTTGAGGCTATAACATTTCTCCCACTGATAGAACCTACCACTTCCATCTTCCCTGTTCCATGATGTCATGGGCAGTCCTGTGAAACCTGTTGCAGGAGGTAGAGCCATGAGTGGAAGCTGACAAACTGGCTGAGAGCAGAGACACTTGTGTTATGGTGCAGAAGTTGGTAAGACAGGGTTTCCTACTAAAGTCATTTATGTTAAGAATGGAAGCTGAAGCCGGCGCCGTGGCTCAATAGGCTAATCCTCCACCTTGCGGCGCCGGCACACCGTGTTCTAGTCCCGGTTGGGGCGCCGGATTCTGTCCCGGTTGCCCCTCTTCCAGGCCAGCTCTCTGCTATGGCCAGGGAGTGCAGTGGAGGATGGCCCAGGTGCTTGGGCCCTGCACCCCATGGGAGACCAGGAAAAGCACCTGGCTCCTGGCTCCTGCCAGGATCAGCGCGGTGCGCCGGCTGCAGCGGCGGCCATTGGAGGGTGAACCAACGGCAAAGGAAGACCTTTCTCTCTCTGTCTCTCTCTCTCACTGTCCACTCTGCCTGTCAAAAAAAAAAAAAAAAAAAAAAAAAAGAATGGAAGCTGACTTATGTGGGAAGGGCACATAAGAACAGGAAAATTGGTCTCCATAAACTGCAGCTGATGGAACAAGATGAATGAGAGGCATAGCCATACAATGAGTGACAGGAGTTGGAACATCAGGCAATGCTTGTTAGTTAATAAAGGTGAGGAGAAGCACACTCTGGAGAAGGTGAGAGAAAAATGTCATGAAATGGGCTAGCATGTCAGGGAGGCTGCCATGTGACTGCACAGTCACCCGAGTAGGACCTCTGAACAGCACACTCCAATTCAGCTGTTTTTCCAGTGTAAAGAATGCCTTGAGTCAAGAAGACAGTAGGTCACCAGTTGTTAGAGAATGGAAGATCTAATTGTGTGCCCCTGATTGCTAAGCCAAGCTGCAAATCAACTGCTTTTTCTTACATATAGTTTTACTTACCCTTAAACATTGCCAGCGTATGTTTCCAGCTTCATTCCTGTCTAGGTACTTGTCCTATATTTATGTGTCTCGCTCTACACCATTACCACTGGCCACTTTCAAACTGATATGTTTGAAATAGTATTTCTCCTTTATTGGAAGTACTAACCTGCTACTCAGCCCTTTCCCCGTTTTAAAAGCATTACTTGCTAACTTACTATGCTATAGCAGTGCAATTGATGATGTTGTTTGGATAGGACAAAGTATCAGGAATTTCATAAATGCGTCACTCCCAGGGAAAATAGTTTATTTCATGCATGTATTTCCTTGAACAAATATGCATTCAAAAGATATATTGTTGGCTTCTGGTTGGGAGACCACAAATTCTATTTTACCAGTTGTAATTCCACACATTTTACATACTAATGTTTAAAAAACGTGAACATATTATATTAAAATAGGTATATGAGTAAAATTTGTTTCCTTTTAAATATAAGCAAAAAGCTTGCTTCTGAAAATTACAGTTCCAGGACTCCTTAGAGAAATGGCTAGTTCTCAGGCTGAGGTAGGGAAGGTATGAGCTGATCCAGAGGCATGTTTGGCAACAGAGAGTAAGGAAGGAGGTCTGGCAAAAGAGCACAGGCGGGCAGGCATTTGGTCTTGAGGCTGAGAAGCCAGCATCCCCCATCAGAGTCCTTGCTTTGGCTCCTGACTCCAGCTTCCTGTCAGTGCAAACCCTGAGTGATGGCGCAAGTCACTGGTTTCCTGCCGCCTATATGGAAGATCCGGATTGAGTTCCCGGATTTGGCTTGGAATGGTTCTGGCCACTGTGGGCATGTGAGGGAGTGAACCGGAGGATGGGAGCTCTCTGTCTTTTTGTTATCTGTCTGTTCCCCTGCTTCCCAAATAAATTTTAAAAAATGAGCACAGGAGTCAGCCTGACAGAGCTTCTCATGGCCAAAATAAGTAATTTGAGCAACAAAATAATTAGTGATAGTATTATTGGATAATAACATTAAGAATAAAATAACCTTTCAAGAATCCATACTGACAAAAATAAGTGACTGAATAAATGCATATATTGTAGGGGAGGGGGAGAAGAAAGCACAAATCTTCCCTATGTATTTCCAAATAATATACTCACTGTGTATGTACCTTCTCTTTTGGGTAGTGGAGCTTAATTCTCTTTCCTTTGGGTATAGGTTGTGCTTAGTGACTCATTGCCAATGAATAGAATATGGAAAGGAGAAAATAGTAACTTTATAATGGAAAGGTCTGCTTATGCAACTGATCAAGTTTAAAATCATCATCAGTCATATTGAGGTATCCTGTACTACCTGAGTTTGATTATAAGGGCACTTCACCTTTATCATATTCTTTTCTAAAATCCATAACCCTCGTCTAATCATCAAGGAACATCAGATGATGTCTCAAATTGAGGGAGATTCTATAAAATACCTGACCAATATTCTTCAAGTGTCAAGGTCATAAAGAGACAAGGAAAGGGGCCAGCACTCTGGGATAGTTGGTTAAGCTGCTGCCTGCAACACTGGCATTTCATATGGGTGCCGGTTCATGTCCCAGATGCTCCATTCCTGATCCAGCTCTCTGATAATGTGCCCGGGAAGGCAGCAGAAGATGGCCCAAAGTAAACCAGCAGATGGAGTTTGAATTGGATCCATGTACAGAAAAAGGACATTACTGGGAAAATTAAAAAAGAACACAGCCTAGTTTAATTAATTGTAAATCTCAAATTATTCCAACATAAAAAGTTTTTTAAAAGGTTGCAAGTTCAAACTCTTATATATAAAAGTAAATCCTAAGATTTTTTCAGAAGTAATTGATTCATTTAAAAATAGCCAAGCACCAGGGCTGGCGCTGTGATATAAAGCCGCTGCCTGCAGTGCTGGCATCTCATATGGGCACCAGATAGAGTCCATGCTGCTCCACTTCTGACCCAGCTCTCTGCTGTGGCCTCGGAAAGCAGTAGAAGATGGCCCAAGTCCTTGGGGCCTTGTACCAATATGGGAGACCTGGAAGAAGCTCCTGGCTCCTGGCTTCAAATTGGTGCAGCTCTGGCCATTGCAGCCATCTGGGGAATGAACCAGTAGATGGAAGACCTCTCTCTCTCTCTCTCTCTCTCTGCCTCTCTGTAACTCTGCCTTTCCAATAAATAAATAAATCTTTTTTTAAAAAAATATGGGGAGCTTTTGTCACAGTTCTCAATTTGTATCGATGAGTTATAATCCTTGAAATAATAATAATCATGGTCCTGAAATCATTACAGTTTTATATTGGATTGCTTTTGCTGCTTTTATTATACCAAGCACCTATTCCTGCTTCTCTCTCTCTCTCTCCCTTTCTTTTCTTTCTCTCCCTCTCTTCTTTTGATTTTTCTGAGTCAAACTCCTGATGGTATAAACTGTAGGGCAAGACTGTGTGCTCCAGAGCTGAAGTGGGTTCAGGTTCCAGATCGGTCACTCACTAGCCATGGTGCCTTGGCAATTCTCTCTGTGCCTCAGTTTCTTCGTCTGTACCATGGAGATGGTGACAATGATAAATACCACTATTGCAGTGAGGAGGAGTAAAAACTTGTAAAATGCTTAGGGTAATGTCTGATATTTGTATAGTAGTAACTATGTAATTATGGGTTATTTTATTTTTAAAAATATCTTTATTTACTTTCATTGTATTTGAAAGGCAAAAGGACACACAGAGAGAAGCACACAGATAGAAAGATCTTCTATCCATTATGTCCACTAGGTCATTCCCCAAATGCCTGCAATTTCCAAGGCTGGGCCAGGCTGAAGCCAGGAACTTGGAACTCTTTCTAGGTCTCCCACGTGGGTGGCAGGAACCCAACTATGTGAGCCATCATCTGCTGCCTCTCAGGGTGCACATTAGCAGGAAGTTGCGCCCAGAAGTGGAACCAGGACTTGAATCCAGGCACTCGATATGGGATATGGTATCCCAACTTGCCAAAAGCCTACCCCCAAGTATGAGCTACTCATATAGGGAATGTGAAGAAATGAATAGATACTACTTCATTTGCCAAGCACTAGTTTTCAAAATCATTATCAAGTTCCCAGAAAAAAATAGAATATTGTATTAGGAATTATTTAGCTTTGAAGAATTCTTTTCAGAAGATTTTTTTTTCAGTTCTTTCAATACATGGTATTGAGAATATGTTGTGAATATATTGACCCTTGTCTTAGGGGAGCCTACATTAAGACCAGTTGAAATATTCTTCAGGCTGACAAGTGAGAGTGTGTGGCAGGTTCAAAGCCCTTGATAACTTAGGAGTTACTGATAGTAAGTGCATGCTAACTGCTAACTGTATCTGCTAACTGTTGTGATAGATACCATCATATTTGTCTCAATTATTGTTCTTGTCAATGATTTGAAATACTCTTTTGAGGGAGCTTGAGCTCATTCAAGTTAAATATTTCTACATATGGGAGATACATCGTTAACTATATGTTATATATGGTACATAATGTACCATTATTTATATATGCACAATTATATATGATACATATGTTTTTAATCCCAATTGGAGTTTTAATAGTATCTTGGAAATGCTGACCATTGTAATTCATTTAAAAATGATTTTATGCCAAAAACAAAACAAGAACATCCCCAAAACTTGAAATTACCTTTCTTTGATTTCTTTTCTGTGTTTCTGTTTTTTCTAGAAAATATTCCTGAGAAAGATCTTCATGGAAGACTTTATATCAACCGTGTTTTTCATATCAGTGCTGAGAGAATGTTTGAATTGCTCTTCACCAGTTCACGCTTTATGCAGAGATTTACCAATTCCAGAAATATAATAGGTTGGTCCTTGTGTCTTACATAATGATACATTTGGGAGAATTTTCTGATTCTTAGAGGGTTGAGCTTATATAAACTGATTTGTTATGAGGAAAAATTTGACATGTTTTGATTTCTTTTGATGACATATAAACTGATATTTAAATGTCTGGTTGAATTCACATGTTAACAGTTTAATTATTTAATTAGGCAGAGCTATCTTCAATTAAGTTCTGATCCTTTGAGAACTAAAACTACACCTATTTACATTATTTATTAATATAACAGTTCAGTTAGATTGAATTTTAGTGTCTCATTGTAGAACAATTAGATGCTGGTATAGTATATGCTGGAACAATCACTTTGCCAAATGGTATGACAGTATCTTCCAAAGCTATGAATTCGCTGTGCTCCAGTAATTTCACTCCTATCAGGGCTCCAAATTCAAAACAGTCCAAATATCCATCAATAATAGAATGGATAAACAAATTGTGTATGTTCCCACAAAAGAATGGTATGGCAACTAAAAAATAAACTACTGCTACTTATAATAATATGAGCAAATCTCACAGGCACAATGTTAAGCAAAAGAATCCAGATACAAATGGAGGATGGCCCAAGTGTTTAGACCCCTGCCACCCATGTGGGAGACTAGGAGGAAGCAACTGGTTCCTGCCTTCGGACCGGGCCAGCTCCGACCATTGCCGCCATTTGGGGAGTGAACATATGGATAGAGGACCTCTCTCTGACTCTCTCTCTATAACTCTGCTTTCAGGGAAAAAAATCTTAACAAAAGAATACATACTATATAATTTTTTAAAATATTTATTTATTTATTTACAAAGCAGAGTGTCAGGGAGAAACAGAGATTTTTCCATCTGTTAGTTCCCCAAATATCCACAGTGCCTGAGGCTGTTGAAGCCAGGGGCCAGGACAAACTCCATCTGGGTCTCCCATGTGGGTGGCAGGGAATCAAGCACTTTGGCCATATTCAGCTGCTTTCCCAGGTGCATTAGCAGGGAGCTGGATTGGAAGTAGAGCAGCTGGGACTTGAACCATGGCTCCTATATGGGATGCCAGTGTTGCAAGTGGTGGCCTAACCCACTGTGCCACAATGCTGGCCCCTATAATTTCTTTTTATAAAGTTAAAACAGGCAATTTATGAGAATAAAGTCAATATAATAGTAGTTACTTACCATTGTGGAGAGTTAGGTGGGTAAAGTCTAGGAGGAAGCTTTTGGGGTGGGGGTGGTCTGTCTTGATCTAAGTGTGATCAAATGTGTGTTTCCCTTGTGAAAATTGTGGACCTTGGGGCTGGCATTGTGGCTCCAGCATCCCATATGAGCACTAGTTTAAGTCCTAGCTGCTCTGCCTCTAATCCAGCTACCTGCTAATGTGCCTGGGAAAGCAGCAGAAGTGCTTAGACCCCTGCCACCCACATGGAAACCTGATGGAGCTCCAGGCTCCTGGCATCTTCAGCCTTGCCCAGCCCTGGTCATTGTGGCCATTTTGGGAATGACCCAGTAGATGGAAGATTCTCTCTCTCTCTCTCTCTCTTTCTCTCTCTGTCTATAACTCTGCCTTTCAAATAAATAAATAAATTTTTAAAAAATGGTGTTATATGCTCAAGATTACAGTATCTGTGATATGATTCAAAGAAAGTATAAAAGAAGGTTGCATTTAGGAAATTACTTAAATTCATAAAAGAATTTCATTGATAATGTATTAAAAGTTCTCTCTTGGTAAACATCTTAAATAAGCTTCTGGTTAGTTTGAAACTGAATCTGTCCTCAGTGTTGCCAGATAGTTTATTGATTCGGGGAGCAATGGTTTAGCTTACTCTATGAAATTAGAACAGAGCAGTGGCAGATTCATGTAAGGTGAGTCAGTTGACATAGTCAAAGAAAAAGTGCTTCTGCAGTCAATTAAATACAGTTTATCATCAGGGGGTTTTAATAAACACTTGATATTATTATTTATTTGAAACTTTTGTATAAATGTAATTATGGATGATAAAATTGATGTGGATTCTAGATGCAAAAATCATGTTTTCCTATTATCTATAATAGAGTAACAAAGAGATTTCTAACTGATAGCTATTGAGTCTTGTGATTATATTGAGTTGCATGATTTTAAAAAATCATTTATTTCTCTTTTGCTCTATTTAACTTGTTATTATCTTATCTGAATTTATTTTATATTTTCTTATTTTCCTTTTCTACCTGGAGAACTGTTGGGTATATAATTTCCTTTCTTTCTTTTTTTTGAATTTTAAATGTATTTGCTAGGCAGAGAAACAGAGACAGAGACAGACAGAGATCTCTCATCTAATGGTCCACTCCCCAAATGCCAGCAACAGCTGAGGCTGGGCCAGGCCAGCGCTGGGAGCTGGACAGTCAATCCAGTCTTCCATGTGGGTGGCAGAGACCCAACAACTTGGGGCATCGCCTGTTGCTTCCCAAGGTGCACACTGAAAGGAAGCTGAAACGAAGCAGAGCTGGGACTCAAACCCAGGCACCCTGCTGTGGGATGTGGGTGTCCAAGGCCCATGAAGAACATCTTACTCTGTGCTGGTACTCAATGAAATTTGTCTTTTGAAACACAACTATGGCCGGCGCCGTGGCTCACTAGGCTAATCCTCCATCTGCGGCGCCGACACACCGGGTTCTAGTCCCGGTCAGGGCGCCGGATTCTGTCCTGGTTGCCCCTCTTCCAGGCCAGCTCTCTGCTGTGGCCAGGGAGTGCAGTGGAGGATGGCCCAAGTGCTTGGGCCCTGCACCCCATGGGAGACCAGGAGAAGCACCTGGCTCCTGGCTTCGGATCAGCGTGATGCGCCGGCCGCTGCACGCTGGCCATAGTGCGCTGGCCGCGGTGGCCATTGGAGGGTGAACCAATGGCAAAAGGAAGACCTTTCTCTCTGTTTCTCTCTCTCTCACTGTCCACTCTGCCTGTCAAAAATAACAACAACAAAAAAAAGAAACACAACTACACTTGTCGTCTGCTATCACATCAAGCTTCAATATGGGTGACTATATTTGCTGTTATAAATGACTTTTGGAAGCGAAGGATTCTGGTTACTTTCAAATCTAAATGGGCTCCTTGCTAGTTATACCTATAATTAGTAAGAAGCTTTGCCCTCCAAAAGAATCTTGTTATGATTTCAAATCACAGTGTTATCCTCTGAACTTATTACCTGGTAATCAAAGTTATATTTTTAGAGGATGAGTTTCAGGGGCTTCTTTTAAAAAATATTAAGAACTTTGTTTTAAATGTTTTTGTTTGAACAGTTATGTTTGGATTTAATTCCAGGATTGAAATGACTACTACTGGGTCTAATTTTTTTTTCTTCATTAGGTAAATTTAAATCAATATTCTCTTTAATCTTTTGTTTATAACTGTATGACACTACTTGTAATTGAAAGGTCAGTTTTGGCTGGCTCCACTGCTCACTAGGCTAATCCTCCACCTGCAGGCCAGCACCCCGGGTTCTAGTCCTGGTCAGGGCGCCAGGTACTAGTCCCGGTTGCTCCTCTTCCAGGCCAGCTCTCTGCTGTGGCCCGGGAAGGCAGTGGAGGATGCCCAAGTGCTCGGGCCCTGCACCCGCATGGGAGACCAGGAGGAAGCACCTGGCTCCTGGCTTCGGATTGGCGTGCTGCGCCGGCTGTGGCGGCCATTAGGGGAGTGAACCAATGAAAGGAAGACTTTTGTCTCTCACTGTCTATAACTGTCTCTCTCTCACTGTCTAACTCTGCCTGTCAAAAAAATAAAAAAAAAAAAAAAAGAAAGGTCAGTTTTAAGTCTTTCTGCTCAACTTTTTCATTTGGAAAAAAGCAAACTTTCAGAAAAGTTGCATGAATAGTTTAACAATATTCATACCTTTTCCTAGATTCACTGATTTTTAAATTATGGTAAAATATACATAACACAACTTACCATTTGTAAATGTACGGTTTTGTAACATTAAATAAATTCATATTTTATGCAATCATCATCACCATGCATCTCCATACCTTGTTCATCTTCCTAAGCTGAAAGTCTGTATATCTTAAGCAATAGGTTGCTATTTTCCCCTCCCCCCAATTTCTGATGACTGCCATTTTATTTTCTGTTTGTATAAATTTGAGGTATCCTGGATATCTCATGTATGAGGAATCTTAAATATTGGTCCTATTGTGACTGGCTTATTATAGTTAGTATAATGCATTCAAGGTTCATCCATGTTGTAGCATGTGTCAGAATTTCATTTAGGCTGACTAATATTCCATTGTACGCAGATACCATGTTTCGTTTATCCAATTTGTCTGTTAATGATGTTTTAGGGTATTTGCATCATTTAGATATTGTAACAAATGCTTCTCTGAACATTAATGTACAATATCTGTTTGAATCTTTGCTTTTTTTTAAGTTTTATTTATTTGAAAGGCAAAGTTATAGAGAGACAAAGGCAGAGAGAGAGAAAAAAAGAGAGAAAGGTTTTCCATTTGCTGGTTCACTCTCCAAATGGCAGCAACGGCAGAGCTGAACCGATCTGAAGCCAGGAGCTTCTTACGGGTCTCCTACGCGGATACAGGGACCCGAGGACTTGGGCTGTCTTCTTCTGCTTTCCCAGGCCACAGCAAAGAGCTGGATCAGAAGTGGAGCAGCTGGGACTCTAACCGGTGCCCATATGGGATACCGGAACTGCAGGCAGTGGCTTTACCCGCTACCCCACAGTGCCAGCCCCTGAATCCTTGTTTCAGTTCTTAGGAGTGAATACCTAAAAGTGGAATTGCTACATTAAGTGACCATTCTATGCTTATTTTTTGAAGAGAGGGCCATACTGCTTTCCATTGTGACTGCACCGCTTTACATTCCCTTCAACAATGCAAAAATTTTTCAATGTCTCCACACCCTTGGCAACACTTATATTCTGTTTTTTTTTTTTTAATAACGGTTAACTCAATGGATTTGAAGATTTGCCAATTTAAAAACTTATTACATTGAAGTGTTTTTAAAGTATCAGTTTTACAAGTCCTTCTATTTATTATTTTAGCTAAATATATCAAAATGGCTCACATGTCCTTTTGTGTACTACTGCCATTTTTTTTTCATGCCAGATGTTTTATATTATGATGAGCTTTACTGAGGTATTAGAAGACTGACTATTCCAAGATGATGTTCTAGTACATAATATTCAGTAGGCCTTGTTGGTGACATTGCTGAAAATACAAAATGGAGAAATACTTTTCTCTTGTTGTTGAGCATTATATTTTTAACAGCAAAATCCAATGATATGTTTAAATTCTGTTTAACAGTCTATTATTAGTATCATTTTCCTGAAACAGACTGATTTTGACCAAAGTAATCTTCAGGAAAATATTTTAATAATATATGGAAACATATTTAAAATTAATTGTATGTCTTCTTTCATGTTCACCTAAGTAAATCGTTTTTACAGCACATCCTAGGTTTGTGATGGTACCTTTTAAACTTAGTTGTAAGGTTTTGCCAGATACTCAACAGGCAGCTTCAGCATCCCTCATTAAATTCCTAGGCTTAGTTTTATAAAAGAAGTTGAGTAAAATTGGTTATATCATAAAGCCTTGCTGTATTCCTTTGACAATGGATAATGGGGTAGGTGAAGGCTTTTATGCTTTAGGATGTTGATGAATAGAAACCAAACATACTGAGAAATTGCCTAAATCCATTTGTGCTCTCCTTCAGTTATTTCTTCAGGTCTTTGAATAGAGTTTATAATGCTCTTATCTCTACTTCCCTAGTTTTGGGGCGGCATGAAATGACCTTCACTGTATAGTGCTGTGTTCTATAGCTATAATCACTGTTCGAAGGGTGTTTTCACTCACTGTGTTTTCCCTAAGTAATAAAAGGATTTCTGCTAATATCTTGCCTTAAATAGAAAGGATTCTATATCCTTCTTAATATAAAAGATTATATAATAGCTTATATTCCATTGCCCTACCTTGATTAAAGATTTTAGCAGGCAAGCCACTAATTAGATGATTTCTCTACAAGTTGGTACCAGGGTCATATTGTTGGATAAAGACAAATATCCTTCAAAGTTTTTTTCTTAAAGATTTATTTATTTTACTTGAAAGAGTTACACAGAGAGAAAAGGAGAGGCAGAGAGAGAGGGGGGTCTTCCATCCGCTGGTTCACTTCCAAACTGGCCGCAATGGCTGGAGCTGCGCCGATCCAAAGCCAGGAGCCAGGATCTTCTTCTGGGTCTCCCACATGGCTGCAGAGGCCCAAGGGCCTGGGCCATCTTCCACTGCTTTCCCAGGCCACAGCAGAGAGCTGCATAGGAAGTGGAGCAGCTGGGACTTGAACCAGCGCCCACATGGATGCTGACACTGCAGGTGGCGGTCCTACTAGCTACGCCACAGCGCTAGCCCCTCCTTCAAAGTTTTCCACTCAGTGGTGGGAATGTTGAAGTGTTCTGTCTCAGATGAGGCCAGGACCACTGTTTCTCTTCATAGGTATTAGGATCTTTAAAAAAAGAAGCCTATAGATGAACCAACTTTTAATTTTATATTCAAAAAAAGAAAAAGTGTATAAATAGAAAATAATTTAGAAATAAATGGATCAGAGATGGATAACATGTCACATATGAGAAAGTTCATGGAAATGAATATTATGAAAAAACTATGTGTGGTTTCCTATATTTTTTGTACCCAGACAAATCCTTATCTTCTAATTCCAATTTTTCACAAATGAAGAACCATTGTATAAGGAGAGTAACTAATGTTTAAACTCTCTTTTAATGTTAAACTTACCAAACACAGTTATAAGGAGTTTAGGACTAGTCAGAAATAAAAGTCTGGGGAGGTGGCAGTGGATTAAGTTGCTGCTTGGCTAGCCTGCATCCCATATCTGAGTGCCTAGGGAGTCCCACCTCTGTGTCTTCTTATTTTTTTTAAAGATTTATTTATTTTGAAAGGCAGAGCTACAGAGAGACAGAGAGAGGCAAAGAGAGAGAGAGAGGTCTTCCATCCATTGGTTCATTCCCCAGATGACTACAATGGCCAGAGCTATGCTGATCTGAAGCCAGGAGCCAGGAGCCTCTTCTAGGTCTTCTGCATGGGTGCAGGGGCCCAAGGACCTGGGCCATCCTATACTGCTTTCCTAGGCCATAGCAGAGAGTTGAATCAGAAGTGGAGCAGCCAAGACTTGAACTGGCACCCACATGAGGTGCCGGCACTGCAGGTGGTGGCTTCGCCCGCTATGCCACAGCACTGGCCCCATTACCTCTGCTTCTAATCCAGCTTCCTGCTGATGCATCTGGAGACAGCAGATGATGGCCCTAGTACATGGGTTCCTGCCACCCATGGGGGATGCCTGGATGGAGTTCCTGGCACTTGGCTTTGGCTTGGCTCGTATCTGGTACACCAGCAGATGGGAAATCTATGTGTTACTCTGTCAAAAACAAAGTAGTTCTAAAGATACATCTTTGAATCCATTTGAAGTCAGAACCTTCAAATTTCTAGAACTAACTAGTTTCTGTTTGCTGTGATTAGATGTAGTATCTACTCCTTGGACAGTAGAGCCTGGAGGTGACCAACTGAGAACCATGACCTATACTATTGTCCTTAATAATCCTCTTACTGGAAAATGCACTGCTGCCACTGAAAAGCAGGTAAGTCTGTCTGCTCTTCTGATATTCTGAAACAATCCTTCATGTGGGGAGAGAAGATGCCTGTCATAGTCACCAATTTACAACCAGGTTCAACAAATAAGTGGCAGGATAACAAAAGGAGCAGAAGTGGTTGTGTCTTAAGAGACTTAAGAGGCATTATAAACCATACCAATTCAATTTTAATACAAACACAGCACCAGTTTAAAAGATATTTATGAGATTTAAAAAATTGTTAATTTCTCATGTACAATAATGGTCTTTTAGCTATATTTTAAGGAAAATAAAAATTTTTAAAGAAATGTAGTTAAGAATTTATAAACATTTATCAAAGTATTTATGCGTAAAATTGCAGTAATATCTGGGTTTCCTTTAAAAGTAACGTAGCCACACAGATGATAGTGGTGGAGTGTGGAAGGTGGGGCTGGGGTACAGATGAAACAGGATTGGGCCTGAGTTAATGTTGGAGTTGGCTGATGAGGTCATGAGAGTTCATTATACTTCATAATACCCTTTTGTGTATTCAGTTTTTCATAATAAAATTTTTTAAAAAGAGAAACATTATAAAACTATGATTTACAGAATCATGTCACAGGTTAGAACCAAAGAACTAGGTGGCTGCTGTGACACATGGGGAAGGGACTGAGTTTTCAAAATTAAATGTAAGCTATGTAATGCGGCTCCTCTTTGCAGTGTAGCTGTTCTGCAAATGACATCTGAACCAGTTGTGCTCTTATAGATTTGTGCATCAGTGTTTTTTTAATTTCTTTTTTTAAACCTTTATTTAATAAATATCAATTTCCAAAGTACAGCTTTTGGATTACAGTGGTTTATTCCCCCCATAACCTCTCTCCCACCTGCAACCCTCCCATCTCCCGCTCCCTCTCCCATCCCATTCACATTAAGATTCATTTTCAAATATCTTTATATTCAGAAGATCAATTGAGTATATATTAATAAAGATTTCAACAGTTTGCACCCACACAGAAACACAAAGTGTAAAGACTGTTTGAGTACTAGTTATACCGTTAATTCACATAGTACAACACATTAAGGACAGAGATCCTACATGGGGAGTAAGTGCACAGTGACTCCTGTTGTTGACTTAACAATTGACACTCTTGTTTATGGCGTCAGTAATCACCTGATGCTCTTGTCATGAGTTGCCAAGGCTATAAAATCCTTTTGAGTTCACCAACTCTGATCTTATTTAAACAAGGTCATAGTCAAAGTGGAAGTTCTTTCCTCCCCTCAGAGAAAGGTACCTCCATCTTTGATGGCCTGTTTTTTCTACTGGGATCTCACTCACAGAGATTTTTCATTTAGGTTATTTTTGTTTTGTTTTGTTTTTGCCAGAGTGTCTTGGCTTTCCATGCCTGAAATGCTCTCATGGGCTTTTTAGCCAGATCCAAATGCCTTAAGGGCTGATTCTGAGGCCAGAGTGCTATTTAGGACATCTGCCATTCTATGAGTCCACTGTGTATCCCGCTTCGCATGTTGGATCATTCTCTCCTTTTTATTTCTATCAGTTAGTATTAGCAGACACTAGTCTTGTTTATGTGATCCCTTTGACTCTTAATCCTATCATTATGATCAATTATGAACTGAAATTGATCACTTGGACTAGTGAGACGGCATTGGTACATGCCACCTTGATGGGATTGAATTGGAATCCCCTGGCACATTTATAACTGCCATTTGGGGCAAGTCCGATTGAGCATATCCCAAATTGTACATCTCCTCCCTCTCTTATTCCCACTCTTATATTTAACAGGGATAACTTTTCAGTTAAATTTAAATGACTAAGAATAATTATGTGTTAATTAAAGAGTTCAACCAACAGTATTAAGTAGAACAAAAAAAAATACAAAAAAGGGCTAAAGTATTAAGTTGTTCAACAACAGTCAGGACAAGGGCTGATCAAGTCATTGTTTCTCATAGTGTCCATTTCACTTCAACAGGTTTCCTTTTTGATGCTTGGTTAGTTGTCACCAATCAGGGAGAACATATGATATTTGTCCCTTTGGGACTGGCTTAATTCACTCAGCAAAATGTTTTCCAGATTCCTCCATTTTGTTGCAAATGACCAGATTTTTTTTTTTTTACTGCTGTATAGTATTCTATAGAGTACATGTCCCATAATTTCTTTATCCAGCCTACTGTTGATGGGCATTTAGGTTGATTCCAGGTCTTAGCTATTGTGAATTGAGCTGCAGTAAACATGGAGGTGCAGACAGCTCTTTTATTTGCCAATTTAATTTCCTTTGGGTAAATTCCAAGGAGTGGGATGGCTGGGTTGTATGGTAGGGTTATATTCAGGTTTCTGAGTAATCTCCAAACTGACTTCCATAGTGGCTTTACCAGTTTGCATTCCCACCAACTGTGGGTTAGGGTCTCTTTTTTCTCACATCCTCTCCAGCATCTGTTGTTGGTAGATTTCTGTATGTGAGCCATTCTAACCGGGATGAGGTGAAATCCTCCTTGTGGTTTTGATTTGCATTTCCCTGATTGCTAGTGACCCTGAACATTTTTTCATGTGTCTGTTGGCAGTTTGAATTTCCTCTTTTGAAAAATGTCTATTGAGGTCCTTGGCCCATCTCTTAAGTGGGTTGTTTGTTTTGTTGTTGTGGAGTTTCTTGATCTCTTTGTAGTTTCTGTTTATTAATCCTTTATCAGTTGCATAATTTGCAAAATTTTTTCCCATTCTGTTGGTTGCCTCTTCACCTTCCTGTTTCTTTTACAGTACAGAAACTTCTCAATTTGATGTAATCCCAATTGTTAATTTTGGCTTTGACTGCCTGTGCCTCTGGGGTCTTTTCCAAGAAGTCTTTGCTTGTGCCTAAATCTTGCAGGGTTTCTCCAATGTTCTCTAATAATTTGATGGTGTTGGGTCATAGATTTAGATCTTTAATCCATGTTGAGTGGATTTTTGTGTAAGGTGAAAAGTAGGGGTCTTGCTTCATGCTTCTGCACGTGGAAATCCATTTTTCTCAGCACAATTTGTTGAATAGACTGTCCTTGCTCCAGGAATTTGTTTTAGATCCTTGATCAAATATAAGTTGGCTGTAGATGTTTGGATTGATTTCTGGTGTTTCTATTCTGTTCCATTGGTCTATCCATCTGTTTCTGTACCAGTACCATGCTGTTTTGATTACAACTGCCCTGTAGTATGTCCTGAAATGTGGTATTGTGATGCCTCCGGCTTTGTTTTTCTTGTACAAGATGTGCATCAATGTTAAAGAGAAGTTGTTTCTTTACTTTTTTTCATGCTAAAAATTGTTTATTTATTGTATTTGAGCAAGAGAGAGAGAGAGAGAGATTCATTTGCTGGTTTATTCCCCAAATGCCTGCAACCTTTAGGGCTGGATCAGCCCAAAACTCAATCTGGGTTTTCCATGTGGGTGGCAGGGGACCCAAGTTCTCAATCGGCCTCCAAAGTTGTGCATTAGCAGGAAGCTGGAAGTGGGAGCTGAGGAGCGGAGCCCGCACTTGAACCCCAGCACTTAGATATGGTTGACTCTGTTAAATGTCCACCCTCTCCTTAGCTTTCAAAAACTTCAAAAGATGGTCAAAAACATTTGAGGAAAGTTTGGCTTTTTATAGTCTTTGATAACCTCGGAAACTTCTTTTTCTTCCTGAGAGGATGAGTAGAAAAGGTGTGGCTAAAATGAAACAGTTTTGGCTGATAACCACTTTAAATCCTGTGACTGGAAACTGGTATTTTGTTTTACTGGCCTCCTCCTGCACTTTCTTGGTGATACTTGGTCTTGTTAAATTTTAATGAATTTGGGAGTGAGGGCCCTTGTTTTGTTCAGCTAATTTTTTAATTCTTCCCCTAACAAAGACATTTACAACTCTTTATAAATTAATAAACACACAAGAGATTAAATGATTCCTTTCCCTTCCTCATGCCTAAAAGAAGAAAAAATACTGTACAGTGAAATGAAAGATAGGCAATAAATACTGTCTGTTAATTACCTTCTTCTCAACTTGCAGATAGCACAACCAACATGGAGGCTCTTCTAGCTTTGTACATGCACTTCTCATGTCTTGTAGTGTCTGAGAAGGAATCGTAGCATATACGTGCTCATTGCCAAGAAACTTCAAATATTAAACATGCACTTGCAACATTTTTTTATTTTTTTATTGGCAGACATTGTATAAAGAAAGTCGAGAAGCACAATTTTATATGGTAGATGCAGAAGTCCTGACACATGATGTTCCCTACCACGATTATTTCTATACCCTGAACAGATACTGTATCATTCGCGCTTCAAAACAGAGATGCAGGCTAAGGTGAGCTATTGTAAACCAGTGTGTTCATCAGGATAAGTTAGGTTATGCTCTGGTAACGTTAATCCTGAATTCTTTGCTTTATGTAACAAAATTTTATTTCTTACTCAGATTACATGTCCAGCAGTGGTCAGCAGAGCGGTTGGGCTCCTCTCTCAAGGCTCTAGTTGATGAAACCTTTGATATATTGGGGAAACACAGTCCAGAAAAAGTGTCATTTCAGTTGCTATAGGAAGGAAGAGCGTAAGAATTGGCCAGAACTAGTCACATGACCCTGTTTAATGGCAAGGGTCCTGGGAATTCTTAGGGAGCCATAGTGAGCAGTAACTGCACTGCAATGAGAAATGAGAAATGATGGATTGGAGAGCAATGGTGCATCACATGCTTGGCCTGGTCTCAGTTAATGTAGTTACTGTCAACTAACATATGACCACTAGAGATTCTTATATATAGGCACTTAGAAAATTTAGTATTTATTTTGAGACTTTATTGCTATTTAGGTAAGGAAATTCATGGCTAGAGAAAGGAAAGGAATATTATGGAAGTTATTTAGAAGGAAAAATTGCGTAAATTATTAGCAGTAATTTTTTAAAAAAGTCATTATTAATGAACACATTTTCTTTTATAATTTTAATGCCTTTGAATTCTTTTTGGCTTTCCACTGAATATAATCTTATATTTACTTACAATATTAATATAACTAAATCTTAAATATTATTTTTCATTCTTATTAGAGTTTCCACAGATTTGAAATACAGAAAGCAACCATGGGGCCTTGTCAAATCTCTAATTGAGAAGAATTCCTGGAGTTCATTAGAGCACTATTTCAAACAGCTTGGTTTGTGATTTTTAAATTTATTTTTGTAAACTTAACATTTATTAATAAAAATAGAGGTTGAGGAGTCATTTAGATTCATAGCAGGAACTACGAATAGGTGAATGATGTTACAAGGACTCTACTCAAGTAATTCCATCTCCCACATGTCCTACCACTCGGGGAGTTCCAAAACTTCATGAGCCTAACAGAAACCACAAGTATAATGCTTATTATATGCCAGACTTCCAGTTATATGTCCTTTATGAATATTAACTTATTCCATACTCAGAACAACCCTGGGAGGTAGGTATGCTTATTTTCTGTTTTACTAAAGAAGAAATTGAAACCTGGTGGTTAAGTAATCTATCCACACAGCTAAGAGCTGTCTCTTCTCCCTTCTGCAAGGAGGCAATGAAGCTGACTGCAAGGACTGCATAACCCAACCACATGGAATAAACACTGTGTTCTCTAACATTTGAAGAGTCCTCAAGCCCATATCTCCCTAATTGGGAGTCAGCTCTCCCAGCCTTATACAGGGCTATCTAGCAATGGTATTAAGTACACAAATGGTGTTGGTGGAGGAGGGTACTGGCAATGAAACAGTTACTCTGTTTGTATATTTCTTAACATATACCTA
Organism: Oryctolagus cuniculus; assembly: GCF_051225735.1. Taxonomy (NCBI): domain Eukaryota; kingdom Metazoa; phylum Chordata; class Mammalia; order Lagomorpha; family Leporidae; genus Oryctolagus; species Oryctolagus cuniculus. The sequence goes on from NC_142870.1 coordinate 69,890,227, forward strand.
AGTATATATATTAATTAATTTTAGTTGGAAGGAGAGCTGGTGGTCACTCAGCTCAGGATAATTTAAGGCTTTATCATCTAGTTTGTTGATTATTTATTTTCCTTGTCTTTCTCCTTTTAGCTATTTCATTATTAAATTCCTCATCAGGAGCAGAAAAAAATGAAACTCAAAAATTTGTTTGGTTACTGGATAATGAGCTTCTAATAAAAAATATGGTGCAAGAAAAGGTTGAAACAACTGATAATAATGAGGTTGTTAGATTATTCACAGATTTTCTTTACTAATGCTTCCCTTCCTAAAAACCCTCATTGAAAATTAGAACTATCATATGTTCCTCCATCCTTTGAGGGTCACAAATACCATAACCTATCTTGGAAACCTTTCTAATGATCTAGTATAAATGGGAAGTCTGTTGTTTCCATAACTGAAACCATTACATTAATATTTAACATAGCACATGGCAAATTTGCTCTCATGATCCCATCATTTATTAATACACATTCTTACTAGAATAATGAAACCTCGTTATGGGGTCATTGTGTTCTCTAAAGCTTTTCATTACAAGTGAAGTTTGAATCTAAGCCATAAGAACCTAAGAAATGGTCAAAGAAATTACGAAAGCTTAAACAAACAACCTACCACCAAAATCCTTGTATCTTATAGATGAGATAGTTGCACCACTATTTCAAGATTCCTTTTTTCCCCCTTCTTAGAATCAGATTTGTTAATGGAAGAATCTATGTTGAATCAGTCCATTGAAGACCCAGGAAAACTTAGTGGCCTTCGAAGGAGAAGGAGGACATTCAACCGGACAGCTGAAGCACTTCCTAAACTTTCTTCCCAACGTTCCGCTGGAGATGTGGGCTTCGACGCCAAAGGGGATCTCACAGGTGAACCAAGCGGAGAGCAGCTGTTTAGTCACATGAAGCAGAATGTGCTTCTTCAGTATAAGACGCATCAGGAGGTCTCCCATTTTCCCCTCCTTTCTTGATGTTTTTCACACTCTGTGTCCCTTAAAGACAACCAGTGAAGAAGTATAAAGGAGAGGTTGCAAAATGGCAGGCACATAGCCCAGTAGAAGTATTTTACTTGGCCCACATGGCTGACTTAAAATGTGAAATTTTTATATAAAAACTCAGCTCTGACAGCCCTGGCCCCAAATCTCTTCCTAGCAGCCGATGGCTGGAGCTCTGTAGTCACAGCCCTGTTAAGACTGTGTGTTCTCCTGCTCACCACAGCCCTCACCACAGTCACTACCCTCCATGATTCTGGGTGGCTTCACTCATTGATTTCATGCCCAGCATTTACAGACTTCTGACTTATGCCTTTCACTGCTCTAAGTCCTTACATACTGTCAGGGCCAGTATGTCCTTACATACTGCAAGACAGATTTTGACTTTTCTAATCCTTACTCTCAGGTTTGAAGACATCTGGTTTCCACCGTTATTCCCTCCTGCTCATGGCTATATAAAGCTGCCATACATTTTCCTCCTGCTACATTAGTAAATCTTCTTGTAAGACTCATGACTGTGTTTATCCACTACTTATGATGAATGACTCCTTAATTTTGGAGTTAAAAAGATTGGGCAATGGTGGTGAGGATGATGTTTTTCAAAGGAGGGAAGCACTGTACATGAACCCAGATCAAATATTATTTTCAGAGAGAGTGGTTAGTAAGGTATCATGCTTGGTGTATTGAATTACTTATTTAATTTTATAATAAGTTAATTTATAATATAGGCCAAATTTGAAGGATCGCTGTAGGCTTCCTCTTTTTGAATTTGTTTCCTATTACTCAAGATAGCAAAAATCTAAAAAGAGATATTGGGAGTCACCCTAAATCACTTTGTTTTTACAAATAATTAAAAAACTGTTTTTCCAGTCCTTTTCAAATGAATAGTACATTTAGATCGGTTGTAATCACAATCCTCTTTCTAATACCACCTTTTTCTTCTGATCTGCAGGAAGGAAAAAGGAAGTGGAAAACTACAGCACTGCCCTGATTGTGGTGATGAGCGTTTTGTAAGTGTTTGTTGTGAGTGCTTATTTTTCTGTGTCTTCATTTATCTTTAACTAGTTTTCAAGAGAATTTGAATACATTTTTATATTAGCGCGTAGAAATGGTCACTATTTGGCCAACGTTAACCTATAAAAACAGCACTTTTATAAGTTGCAGTCTGAGGTTTTGATGTATGATTTTCAGAAGAATTGTTAAATTTGAGGAAATATAAAGTACATGATCAATAAATGTTTATTTTTTTAACTAATCTTTTTTTCTTACCATGATAGGTTTCTATGGGAAGTTACTTAAATTGAGATAAGAAGTATTTATTTTTATATGCTAGCAAAGTCCCAATAATACTGTTTTTACTTTATTTGACTAGACCAGTGGTTCTCACACATATTATGTGTGTGAGAAGCACTGGGGGAGTTTGCTAAAATACAGATTTCTCAACCCTACTGCCAGACATTGATTCAGTAGCTCTTCAGTGGGCATCAGGAATCAGTACTTTAAAACAAACACCTCAGGTTATTCTGATGCAAGTGAGCTGAACACGACATGCTGAGAAATACTGGGACAGTTAGTGTGAATCTCGGGGTGTATTATCAAACTATTCAGCCAACTTAGTCATATTTGAGTACTAATACCTACATGGCTATGTGTGATTCAAAGTAGTCCCTTAGATTTAATGGAACTGGCTTTTGTACTTTGTGATATGCTCTGGGTGATAATTTTATGGAATAAAGCTCTATATCAGCTGTTTTTTCTAGTTATACATTTCAGTACATAGAAAATGTTTGTGGTTCCTTAGAGTTTTATAAGAGGTTTCACATAATGCTTACATTGGTTTGCTGTGACCATTTTTAATGGCAAATATTATCAGTGTTCTTTTGCATTGCTTTGTAGAAAACCATGTTTATATATTTCAATGTTGATCTGTGTGTCATTTTAATGCTATAAGACAGAGATCTGATTTCCTTGCTGCTACCTTAAATTAAAATTTTTTTTCTCAAAGGGTAAAGGTGAATATTTTAATTTTAAGGGCAAGTCAGTATTTTAACAGAAAAAATAAGTAGAGAATGCCTACCCATATACTTGTATATGTAATAATGTATTTATTCATTCACTTAAAAGGCTACTATGGAAACCAACACATTAAGTTCATGTAGCATGTAACATTTTATATATGGCACCATTAATGTATGTTTGGTATTCTTTGTCTAAGATGAGCAAAAATTTTTGCTGAATAACATATTTATTTTTTGGCTTCCACTGGCAATATAAGGTACGTCATGATCTGCCTAAGATCAGCTCCATATTGATCTTCATTTCCTTTTTGAAATGCAGCATTATGGGTGTATAATAGCTCAGGTCAAAGGCACCCAAAAATAGATCCTGAAAGCTTACCTGGTGGATTTCTAAGCTAGTAGTCACACATCAATACTGCCTGGGATTCCTGGCAAAGAGAAGTCAGAGGCAACTCTGGCCTGTGGTTGGGGTTCTTTTGAGGATTTTTAATGTCACTCCAGGTACCTTCTGTTGTTTATCTCAATGTCAATTTAAAAGCAATTATTCCTTACAATAAACTAGGGATGACTGATTTAAATAACAATTAACAGGAGAATCATCTAAATGATGTATGTTTTTGAAACTTTGCTTGTATATTCTGCATTAGCAATACTTTATGTTTGGGTAAGTGTGGAATGACCAGGTATGATTTTTTTCTCTGTCTAGTTTGCTGTTGCTAGTTTTGTTGAATGTGACACTGTTTCTGAAGCTGTCAAAGATAGAACATGCTGCTCAGTCCTTTTACCGGCTCCACCTCCAAGAAGAAAAATCTTTAAAGTAAGTTTTCCTCTGGCCCGTTTTCATCATATTATTCAATAATGCTTCAGTTGCAGAAAATTTAATTCCAGCTTCAGGGATTTGGTTTGTGAACTATCCTATACTTATAAATGGCTTGTTTCCTTTTGTGTTTCGTTTGCAAATTTATGGGGCTCTGACAATTCCTAGAAGTGAAAGATTGAAAGCTAGTCTCTTGATTTTAAAGATGGTACTTTTCTTTCAGTTTAGCCTCTGATGTAGTGTCAAGAGCAGAAAATACTCCAAAGAACAAAGATCAAGCCCATCGTTTAAAAGGAGTGCTCAAAGACTCCATATTGATGCTTGAACAGGTAGGCGCCCCTGTATTTAGTGCCTTTGTACCAGAATGAGCCAGTTGCTGTGGTTTAGAGAATACCATTATTTGAAGAAAATTTCCGAGTCACAGCACCAATGTTATATATTAATGTTAGCAGTTGCAAAACACACCAAACACTGGAGTAAGGGAAAGGGTTATTGGGGAACACCCAACAGACCGGAGTGAAGGGGCGGCGAAGGAAAAAGAGAGAAAGAGAGTATAAGAGAGAAACAGAGAGGAGAGGAGCTAAGAGAGAGGAGAGAGCAGAGAGGAGAGAGAAGAGAGACAAGAGGAGGAGAGGAGCCAAGAGAGGCCAAGAGAACGCAAGAGAGAAGGACCAAGAGAGCAGAACCAGGAGAGAAGAACCAAGAGAGCACGTGTTCAGGAACAGGCCCTTTTAAAACTTTGCCGGAGGGCGGGCAGGGAAGCAGGAGCAGCGAATCCCATCAGGATGGGGGTAGAGCCTGGCTCAGGTAGCTGGGCCATGTGGCCACCTGGCTACAACTGCACCAGTTTCCTAACAAAGAGCAGAAAATACTCCAAAGAACAAAGATCACAAGCCCATCGTTTAAAAGAAGTGCTCAGACTCCATACTGATGCTTTAACAGGTAGGCACCCCAGTATTTAGTGTCTTTGTACCAGAATGAGCCAGTTGCTGTGGTTTAGAGAATACCATTATTTGAAGAAAATTTCTGTATGATGTATACTACATATATAGTTGCTTGTGTTACATTTTTACAAAATGGGAGCATACTATCGACACTTGTGTTTTTTCATAATACATTCCATGAATATTTTGAAGATCTTTCATGTTCATGGACTTCAAAAAATTGTTTGCCCCAGAATATTTATCTTTTATTTCCGATTTCCATTATCTTTTTGAAGTACCTTTGTATGACCTGTATGAGCTGTTCAGTCCCATGAACCAAAACTTTTCCTTTGAAAAAGATTAATATTTTCTTTATGGATATGATTCATATTTTTCAAAACTGAAAAACAAAATAGAAAAAAATAGTTCTATCCTTCAGAGGCAATCATTGTTAATATTTTGTTTTCCTCTCTCAATTATTTTCTTGAAAGACTGAGTTATGGAGCATTTCTTAGGATATCATGTGGGACACTGGATTACCACCTCACCTAGGCACTCCTTAGCTGCACAGTTCCTGAATAACTTTGTCCTCTCATTCTGAGCAAGCAGTTTATCTTACTCTCACCTTTCTCATTTCTCTCTTCCCATTTCCCCTTCAGAGAGAGAGACAGAGAGAAAGGTCTTCCTTTGCCATTGGTTCACCCTACAATGGCCGCCGCGGCTGGCATGCTGCAGCCAGCACACCACGCTGATCCGATGGCAGGAGCCAGGTACTTATCCTGGTCTCCCATGGGGTGCAGGGCCCAAGCACTTGGGCCATCCTCCACTGCACTCCCTGGCCACAGCAGAGAGCTGGCCTGGAAGAGGGGCAACCAGGACAGAATCTGGCGCCCCGACCGGGACTAGAACCCGGTGTGCCGGCGCCACAAGGCGGAGGATTAGCCTAGTGAGCCGCGGCACCGGCCTCCCCTTCACTTTCAACCAATAACCACACCTTACAGAGAAGAGAAACCATCCTCTCTCCTTCCATGACAGATCCACAAACCTTCTCATCCTTGTACCCTTTCTTCTTCCTCATCCCTGTTAGAAGCATTCCTCTGCCTAAGGGAGGCAAGAACCAGCACCTATGAGTGGGAGACTCCAGCCATCTCTCCTGTGGCTTCCCCATTTTCCGTTTCCCCTGGTTGGATCTTTACCATCAGCACATGACTCCGCCCTGTTATCTCCTATATCAACAAATCCTCATCATGCACATCCTTCTTCATCTAGCTGTCTGCCTCTACTGCTCTTCACAGCCAGGCCCTTTCAGAGTTGCTTGCTCTGGCTGTCACTGTTTTACCCTTCATAACCCACTCACTTAATATGCTTTTTGTAACACACATAATAAAATTGTACATGTTTATGGGGTCTCATGTGCTATTTGTATACAGTTTCCACCATAAAGAAATGTTAAATTCTTGAGGTGACAGATAATGTTTACAGTGACTGGATGTTACAACCATCCAATTTTTAAAGTTTTTATTTTCATTGAAATCACTTGTTCACATAAAGAGTTACTTGTTCTACAAGGTTTGTTTAGGAAAATGCAATTCCAGTGTCCTTTTTCCCATCCCTTTCCCAAAGATAATCATATCTAACTTTCTTTAGTGTCTGGATTTCTCTGTTTTAGACATTCTCTACTTTGATTTCTTATTATGGGAAAATAAGAATTCGGTTTTCTTTCACATCTCTCCCTCCAATATAATTTTAAATCCCTCCCATCTTCTCAGTGAATGACATTATTTTGATGAATTCAATACTCGGTATTTACTTGTTTTTACTAAGGTTGCTATTCTGAGGCATAGAATGAACCATGATCAGCTTTTCTCTTCTGTGCTTTTTGTTCTCCCTTGAAATTGTCTTATCGCAGTTGATCAGTTTGTCAGTATTATTTATAAGTGTTTCATCCAGTAGCTGTCTATAAATCTCCTCTCAAAACCTTCATCTACTCATGTATGCTGGTGATGGAGCCTCCTGATTTGCTCCAGTCAGGCCCAGTGGTTTTCTGTGGCCCATGCACAGCTATCATCCTGGGAAGTCCTATTTTCTACCTCCTGTTTTCTTATATTCCACATTTTCCTTTCTTGTTTCCTTTTTCCTTCTGATGGAGCACATGCTTGGAAAGAGAAAGAGTTTCAACTAAGTGAAATGTTTTATGCTGCCTTTTCCCTTGATTAATGGTTTTGTAGGGATGGAATTCTGGATTGGAAATAATGTTCCTTCTGAACTTTGAAGGCATTGCTTCATTTTTTTTAAAGATTATTTATTTGAAAGTCAGAGTTACAGAGAGAGGGAGAGACAGAGACAGAAAAAGTGAGACAGCGACAGAGAATCTTCCATCCTCCTTCTCATTCCCCACACGGCTGCAATGGCTAGGGCTGGGCCAGGCTGAAGCCTCGAGCCTGGAACTGCATCCAGATCTCCTTTCTGAGAAGCAAGAGCCCAAGAACTGGGGTTATCTTTTGCTGCTTTCCCAGGTGCATTAGTAGGGAGCAGGATAGGAAGTGGAGCAGCTGGGACTTACCCTGGCACCCATATGGGTTGCTAGCAAACCAGGCAGTGGCTTAACCCACTGCACAATACCAGTCCTGCTCCATTGTATTTTATCTCCAGTGTTATTATGAAGAAATCTGAGTCCATTGTTTTTTTCTTGCATACTCATTTTTCATCAGGATCCTTTTCCTCCATTTACATTTCTATCTTTAGTATAAAAAGATTTCTTTAGAGGCCTAATAGTCCTCTGTTGTCTACTTGTGTGGCTAAGAAGCTCTTAACACATGGATTGGGCTGGTGTACCTGAACTTTTCTTTTTTCCTTTTAACATTTTATATTTATTTATTTGAGAGGTGGTGTTAGAGAGGGAGAGACAGAGAAAAAGTTCTTCCGTTTGCTGGTTCACCCTCCAAATGGCTGCAATGGCCAATCCGAAGTCAGGAGCCAAGAGCTTCTTCTGGGTTTCCCATGTGGGTGCAGGGGCCCAAGCACTTGGGCCATCTTCCACTGCTTTCCCAGGTCATCAGCAGGGAGCTGGATCAGAAGAGGAGCAGCTGGGACATGAACTAGTGCCCATATGGGATGCCAGCGCCATAGGCAGAGGCTTAACCTAATGCTACAACTCCAGCCTCTGAACTTTACTATAGATCTGCTGAAATGTTGGTTGAGAAATGCTGCTATCCTATCTCTAGGTCAGTTGGTCACAGGATTGGTCAGTTTCTTCAAAGGAGAATTTCCTAGTCTTCTACTTGAAGGATTAAGGGTTGGCTGCCAGCATTTTAGGAGCTGAGTAAAAAAAATAGGGGAGGGGAAAGAAGGAGAAGGGATGATCTCACCGCACACTTTCTCATATGATCTCTGTTTTTGCTGAACAATGCATTGGTGTCCCTTGAGCAGGGACCCTCAGTTTATCCTGTCCAGAAAATACAACTTCACACTTCCACCTACACAGCAGGCGACGTCAGATGCCCAGAGTCTCGCCCAGTCCTTATTGTGGTTCCTTTCTCTTGATTCCCAGTTCTAGTGACTCCTGACCATCTGCCTGGGCCTTTTCAAGGTCCTTCAGGGTTGATGTTGGCTCTGTGCTCCCCACTGTTTAGGACTCAGTTTTTTCAGGCTTGCTAAGTCATCCAGTCGCTTTCCAGTAAGTTACATTGCTGTTGCCTACTCCTGTGTTCTCCCCACCCTGGCAGATTCATGTCTTTAAAAAAAAAATCCCTTTACTATACTTTCCGCGGGGATTCAGGGGGAAACAAAGCTGAATGCGTGTATTTAACCTACTCATTTGCTCCTCTGTTCACTCCTGCATAGTTCTCCCCACTGGTATTGTGTGAACGAAGGTTCCCAGTGACCATTTAGCCTGTAAAGATAATATACCTTGCTATAGTCTTCATCTGATGTAAGCATTTGACAGAGCTGACCACTCCTTTCTTGATATGTATCTAATCTTGCTTTCTTTACAACCATTTAAGAACCCAGTTTTATCATCATATCATTCACAAACCATAAAATTCACCCTTTTAAAGAGTTGTTAGTACATCACAAGGTTGGGCAGCCACCACCACAATTCCAGAGCATTTTCATCATCCTGAGAAAGCCTGTACCCATCAGCAGCTACTCCCAGCCCTCACTCCCTTTAACCCCAGCACCCACTAATCTACTATCCGTTGCTATGTCTTTGCCTGTCCTGACATTGCCTATAAATGGAATCATACAATATGTAGTGTTTTGTGACTGCCTTTTTCACTTAGAATAATGTAAAACTCCTTTCTGCCGGTCAGAACCATCTCCTGCACCTGACCTCTTCCTGGCCCATATGCCCCAGGGCTCCGTTAAGTTCTCTCCCCTGTCCAGCTACTTTCCCTTTAGGTGATCTCATCCACTCCTCTAACTTTAAATAACTATGCACTGATGATTCCCGTCTTGGACCGTTGTGTGTCTACGAGTGGGTAATTTGTAAACAGCAGCTCCAGTTCTGGAGGCTGGGAAGTTCACAACAAGGCGCTGGCAGCCTTGGTGTCTGGTGAGGGCCTTATTGTTCATAGATGGCACCATCTAGGTGTTCTCCTTTGTCGGAAAGATCAAAGGCAAAAAGGGGCCCAGCTAATTCCCTCCCGTCTGTTCATAGGAGCCCTAGCAAATACATTCATGAGTCTCTGCCTCCCCAAGGCCACCCCTTTTAATACTGCTGCACTGGGGATTTTCAACATTCATTTTGGAGGAGACATAAACATTCAGTCCATAGCAACTCCCAGATTCTCACCTCTCACCTGGATCTCTTCCCTGAGCTCTCCACTTGCTTACTTGACTGGATCACCTGATGGCTAACAAGCATCTCAAAATGAGCATATCCAAAACAGAATTCAATTTTCTTGCAGGCCAAAGCTTTGTTTTCTCTAGAGGATCATTTCTAGAAAATGACACTACCAGTTAGCTGCTCAAGTTAAACACTTAATAAAACATCCAAATATACGTTTCTGTATGTGTTTATTTTATTGTAGTTTATCCCTCCATGGAGGAGAGCCTGTTTGGCTCACTGTTGCATACCCAGTGCTCAGCACAATGCCCAGCATGATCAGAGAACTCCCTGGGTGTGTATTAGAGGGATGAAGAGGAACATGACCCTAATAGCAGGCACAAGGTGGGCTCAGTGTAGCTGAGCTGTCTAGGGGATAGTGGGAGACCACTGCAACTTCAGACATCATTGAACAAAAGCTTTCCGCTTAGGATATTTGTGGAATGGACCTCTTAGAAGGTAGCATATATGCAGCAGGAAGTACAAGATTCAGTCAGTGGGAGCAATCATACTAACAGGTGTTCTAAAGAATCGGGCACTTCACAGTCAGTGTTTCACTTGGGCATCTGTATAAGCAAAATTATATTAAATGTAATGGTAAACTTTTGGCATAAAACAATCAGTAAAATTTAAGCAATCTGATTTTGAAAATTAATTTTGTTTGCAGTTGAAGAGCTCACTTGTTATGCTTCAGAAAACTTTTGAGCTACTAAAAAAGAACAAGACTGGCATGGCTGTTGAAAGCTAGTGAGCTTAAGGACTGAAACTGAGAGATACTTGCAACTAAATGAAAACATCTGGAAGACAACCAGAGGATGAAGGATCTCAACTGTCACGGGAACATTTCCATGTTTTCTCATTCTTGAGATTTCTAATATGAATATTCTTTTCATAACACTTATTTGAGAATTAGACCATTAACTTCTTATACATATTTCTAAGCTGTGAATTTCTCCAGTGAATGGATACACATTTCTGGAACTGAATTTCTGTGATACACAAAGAAAGTGGGGCACTCTGAATTGAGAGTACGGCCTCATTTCTACAGTGAGATTTGAAGTTTGATGTTTTCAATGTATCTGTCAGCCCAGGAATGGCTATGTGTCCAACAGGTTGCTTTCATGGTTGTACATAAGTTCAGAGGCTAAAGAAGATAATACAATTACTAACTTTAAAGGATCCATTTCCAGGTACATATCATAATATTTCTAGGTTTGTGAACTATAAATATTACAGTGTCTTCCTTTATTTAACATGCAAACTCAACAGCCCAACCTTTTTGAATGTGCATGTTGGTGATGGTTATCTGAAAGGTTCTTTAGCCATGTTGTTATCTTTATGAAAGATAAACTTATTTTTTCTTAAGGTAGCTATGGGGTGAGGTTATCTTGCCTCCTTATACACAAAAATGGGAGAAGAGTCAATTTAGGAAGAGGAAACACGCAAGATACCAACGTTCAAAGTAGAGAACCGTCGTCTGAGTTTCAAAAACCCGAAGATTAGGTTAAAATCTGAGTGACAGATCACATGCAGACTTGAATTCAGCTTGGCTTCAGCTCACAACCTTTCACGGTAGAAGTGACTCATTGGGCTGGAACTAATATGTGTATGACTTTTCAGTAACTACGTAAGGTTCCATTCTTTACAAACTCGTGTGTGTGGCTTGTTTTAATTGGTAAATTATAAGCCAGACACAAATTTTAGCTCTTTAATAAAAGCTTGGGACATGTATGCTCTTTTGGCTCTTAAAGGTTTTGGGGTACATATGTTTCAATCCAGGTTTGTGAAAATAAGGACTTTGGGAACTGAATAGAAATCTGATTTTTTTTTCAGGACCTGGGGAATGTTCAGGATGTATTTCACTGTTTTGTCCTATTGAAGTCTTTCTCTGGAAAACACACACACACACATACACACACACAGTGTGTAAGTTCTTACTGTTTGAGCAACTCTTTAGTTAAGTGTTTCCCTTTCTCCCAGAGTCACCAAAGTCACTGGGGCATTGTTAAGTTCATTTCTGAGCTGCCTGTACTGACTGGATTAGCAGGTAAATGGTTTTCTCTGGGTGAATCCCATCTAATCTTTCTGGGACCAGTGCACCTACCTGCTATTTTTTTTTTTTAATCCGGCTGAGAGCAGGTGCGACTGGATTATAAACTTGAAAGTTTCCAAGTTAAATTCACAAAAGTGATCATTAACAAACTGAGTATTTTTGATGCATCTTTAAAAGTTGTATAACATACCTCAAATATTACCCAAGTTGCTTTATAAATTAAGACTAAATACATATGTATGCTTGCAGAATTCAATTAATAAAATTTGAATCTGCTTTGTAAATTGAATATCAAGACCCAAAATGTCTGAGCTGTAATTTTTCTTTTCTGTGTTAAAAACAAAACAAACAAAAACTCCCCCAAACTAGAAACCTGCAATAGTGAAAACGTGTACATGAAGCTACAGTTAGTAAAATTTGGTGCACAAGTAAAACCCAAAGAGGACTCTCATCTCAGGGCAATTTCAACATGCAGACCACTGAACAGAAGTGCCGGAGAGGCCTGCTGGCCTGATGTCAAACACTGCTGGCCAGAAATCACGCCAACCAACCACCTGGCTAACCTGGCGCATCTGGGAGCCGCGGTGGGCCTTTAAGGGAAGGTCAGCGAATTTGGGGGAGGTACCTCGCTCACATTTCGCTGTGGGGCGCCCCCTCAACGCCTGTTGCGGGCGTCGAAGGAGAGCTGGCCCACCACGCTCTCACGTAGTTCGGAAATCCTCCGGATTCCTGGTTGTCCCGAATTTCCGTCTCCGCACCTCGCCCGCACCCCGAGGGCTCCTGAGGCTGCCCCGCCCACGTGCTCCCCGCAGGCACCGGCGGGGGCCGGGCGGCCGCCGGGGCGAGGAACCATCCTCGCGCCCCGCCGCCGGGACCAGCCCCGGGGAGCCAGCCCTCGCGTCCTCCGGTCCTCCCGGCGCCAGGGCCGCGGGCGGGAGGAGGGGCCTCGGCCGCGGGCTCCGCGGGGCGGCGGGCGGCGGGCGGCGCACGTGCGGGCGGGCGGGGATCCCCGGCGCCGGAGGCGGGGCACCCGGAAGCGCGCGCGGACCTGCCGCGCCGAGCCCGGACGGCCGGGGGTGGAGCGGGCACCGCGTCCCGGCGGCAGCGGGTTGTGGTCACAGGTGGGTGGCTGGGCGAGGGCGCGGCTGAGCGGGACCGGCAGACGGGGCCGCGTCCTCCAGCAGGGCCGACCCTCCTCCGCTCGGTCTCCGCCTCTCTGGCTGCAGCCACACCTCCGTTGGGAGAGCAGGTAACTTCCCTTCCAAGGTCATTCTCCGGGCGGGGCGGTGCTCGAGGCCCGCCCACGTCCTCCCGATTGGCGGGGGGCGGGCGAGGCGCGCCCGGGGCGCAGCCGAAGCAGCAGGGCTGGACGGCGATCTTGGGCGCTGCGCGCGGGTGCTGGTGGCGTTCCCGGAGCCGGGCTGCTGGTTCTAGCAGCCAGGCGCGTCCGCCGGTGTCTGCGGGCGTACGGTTCGCTTCTCCCTGCAGCCCCAAGGGGTGAGTTTACACCAGCTCCCAGCCTTGGGGCGGGGACCGTTTGGCCCTCCCCGGTGCGCACCCGCAGGTGAACACAGCCGCCCGCGCTCCGGCTGTCCCGGGCCGCGTGGTCGGTCGTCGCCATGGGAACGGCGTGTGCCCTGGCTGGGAGGGGGCAGAGAAGGCAGCTGTAAGCCCCCCAGAGCCCTGGGCGCCCCTGCCTGGCCGAGCGGAGCCACGAAAGCCGATGACAGCGGGCTTCCTTCTCATTTTTTGGTTGCTTAGGCGTTGGCGGATACTCAGAGGCGTGGATGTGTTTACAAGATGTGAGTTGTGTTCTTTCCACCTTCACCTTCTGAGGGCTTCTTACGCCTCGGGGTGACAGGTGCCAGTCACCGCACAGAAGGGCAGTATGAAGCCAATGAAGAAAAGGAAAACCGAAGAAGCTGAGTTGGAGCCCCTGTGCTGCTGCGAGTACATAGATCGAAATGGGGAAAAGAACCACATGGCTGCTTGTTTGTGTGACTGCCAGGACCTGGACGAAGGGTGTGATAGGTAAGAATCCGAGGTCTCGCGGTGCCGACCCCACTGCGTTCCCCTTAGCCTTGCAGAACGCGAGCATTTGCTTTTGGTTTGCGTTGCCAAGGGTCTAACATTGAGAGTTGTTTTTTCAGTGTTGAGGGTGAGGCTGTTGTAAAGATGTATCACGCAGTAGTGCACAACTGTGTGCCCGGCTGGTTTGCTAGAACATTATCATTTTATGTTTGAAGAGAGGAGATGATAGAGAAAAAGCAGGTAAAGGGATATTACGGATGCTAAATGATTACAAATAAATAAATGAAATGCGAGGCGGCAGAATCTGTTGAAAATGAACATATTTGTTCCAGAAAGTTCCTACATTCTCGGTGGTCTCTCACGGGAGATGACTTGGGACTGGGTTGCACCCTGGGGGTTGAAAGGTCATTTTCCTGGCTTTTGGTGGGAGGCCTGCCCCCGGGTTGTGGGAAGAGGGGCTGGCCAGAGGCATGTGCCTCCCCTGGAACGGTGGCCTTTGGTGTGGGCAGAGCCGTGGCTTCACTGAGCATGTTGTACTTCATTCACCTTTATTTTCACCGGTTCTCAGTGTTGGAAATTACTGTGCAAAACATTTTTAACATCATTCTTTCGTACAAAGAATTTTGTACCAAAAACAACTGTAACCTTGCTTTTACCCATTTTCTAAGTAATTATATATTTAAAATGTGTTGCCTTTTGGAAAGTGTGATATGGGAATAACAGGTATATTGGGAACTTACATTTTCCAGTAATAATTACTTCTGGTTAACAAGGAGTCCTTATATGCGCAAATTGCTGACTTGGAGCTGGCTGTGTTAGGCCAGGCCTGAAGGCATGTGCAGGGAACCACTGCAAGCTAGTATCTGCCTTGACTCCCAAAGACCCGTAACCCTGTTTCAGTTCTTCCTTGACAGTGCCTGCAGCCATTTTTTACAGGTGTCTACATCCAGGCTCTTTAGTCTAAAATGCATACTGGGGAAAATGGAGCACTTCGCATTAATGAAGGAGAAATGCTGCTGTTTCCATAACTGCCATCACGCAAGACTGCAGCTCTTCCATTAACCCTGCTGACTCTTCCTTCCTCCTGGCCTTGGAGACCTGGGCTGTCCTGGGACTTCGGTCCCCTGCGCTCTCGCAGCCCTTCTGTGGAGATGGGCTTCTAGGCTTCCACTGCGTGCTGTTGTACCGTGTGACTCCTGCGTAGTCTTCTTGCCCTCACTTCCAAGTTCCAGTCCTACTGTAAAAAACTTTGTCTTTCTTTACCCTCTGTGTTTCCTTTGGAGCCTTGGTTCATCCAGGTTGCCAAAATACCTCAGACTGGGTAATTTATAAACAACGTAAGTTACTCACTCGTAGTTTCAGACGCTAGGAAGGTCTAGCCAGATGCAGTGTCAGGGGTGAGCTCTCTTCCTGTCAGCTTCTTTTGTGGCACCCTCACCTGGCAGGAGGGGTGAATGAGCCCCTGTAAGCTTTTGGATTGGGCTCTGCCCAATGATTAAGATGCCACCTGGGACACCCACATCCCATGCTGGAGAGCCTGGGTTTCAGTCCTGGCTCCACTTCCAATTTCATCTTCCTGCTAATGCACACCTTGGGAGACAGTGGTGATGGCTCAAGTATTTGTTTACTGCCACTTACGTTGGAGACCTGGATGGGGTTCCCAGCTCCTGGCTTTGGTCTGGCCCAGTCCCAGCTGCTGCAGGCATTTGGGAAATGGAATAGTGGATGGAAGATCTCTGTTGCTCTCCCCAGATGGCCACAATGGCCGGAGCTGTGCTGATCTGAAGCCAGGAGCCAGATGCTTCCTCCCAGTCTCCCACGTGGGTAGTGGCCCAAGGACTTGGGCCATTTTCCACTGCTTTTGCAGGCCACAGCAAAGAGCTGGATCAGAAGAGGAACAGCCAGGACTAGAACCGGTACGCATATGGGATGCCAGTGCCGGAGGTGGAAAATTAACCCACTGTGCCATGGCGCTGGCCCCTAGGAGTCAACATATGAATTTGGGGGATGCAGATATTCAGACCCTACCTATCTACTGCTGTTGTCTACCCTTGCCCCCCAAGTTCATGTTCTTCTCACGTGCACAATATATTTATTTCATCCCCATAGCCCAGTTAGTCTTAACTTGTTCTGGCATGAACTCAGAAGCTCCAAAATCCAGAGTGTACAAATCAGGTACGGGAGAGACTCAAGTTCTGCTCCTTTGCTGAGGCAAATTCCCCTCCAGCTGTGAGCTTGTGAAATGAAACATTATGTGTTTCCAAGATACAATAGTGGGACATGCATAGAATAGACATTCCCATTCCAAAAGTGAGAAGTAGGAAACAAGGGGCAGGCATTGTGGAGCAATGGGTTAAACCACCACATCCCATATCTGTATTTCCATAGCAGAGTGCATGTTCGAGTCTTGGTTGCTCTTCTGATTCAGCTTCTTGTCAATGTGCCTGGGAAGGCAGCAGAAAATGGTTCAAGTTCTTGGGCTCCTGCCACCCGCATGAGAGACCCTGGTATAGTTCTTAGTTCTTGGCTTCTGCCTGACCTGGTCTTGGCTTGAGGCCGTCTGGGGAGTGAACTAGCAGATAGAAGATTTCTCTCTATCTCTCCACCTAACTCTCACTCTCTGCTTTTCAAAAACAAATAGATCTTTAAAAAAAAAAATAGGAAAGAATTACTGACAAGTCCCAGAAAAGCAAACAATATTAGGTATTAAGACTTGAAAATAATCTTCTTTGATGAGCTAGTCCTCCTTCTGGACACACGGGGATGGGCCCCTGTGGCTGCAGGTATCCCTGCTCTGTGGGCACATCCCATACTGCAGCTTGCAGTGGTTCGAGTCAGAGGTCTAAGCTCTTCCAGCTTGGAGTTGCACCCTGGTGGCTCTGTCAGCCTAGAGTCTTACGGACAGCCCTGCCCCCACTTCTCTGTTAGGCAGTGACGCAGTGGGGGCTCTCTGTGGTGATGCCATCCCCAGGTTTCACTGGGCATGGTGGGGGCTTTCGTGGTCAGCCTTGGCCTCAGGCTGTCTGGGGTCTCCTTTGACATGGAGGAAGTAGCCTTGCCTCTCCAGCTCTTTCACCCTTCAGATGCCTGCAGACTTGGCACCGTCTGGATGCTGCCCAGATTGACGACCTGTACCCTTTGGAGGGTGGCCACTGCCGCCTGCAGCACACCTGGGTCCACTGGAGCCGCAGCCTGGAGTGAGCAGAGCCTCGGGTGGTGCTGGGCAGTGAGCCCTGGGCCCACAGTGCCCTGACCCATGTTACGAAACCCTTCTATCCCAAGGGCGCTGGCACACCAGGCTTGTGATGGGAGTGACAGCCCCAAGGGTCTCCAGCACGCATTCAGGGTCATTCTTCCATTGTCTTGATGAGGTGCACAGGGCTGATCCACGGGGATCTCCACACTCCCCAGCCTGGTGGTCTCTCAAAACACACCTTTCTCATTTGTTTCAATATGGACAAGACTGAGAGAGCTTAGAGTTCTCCAAACTTCTAATTGTTTGCCTTTGATTATAAATTGTTTCTCTTCCTATTTTACCATAAGCATTCATGAGAAGCCTTGTGGTAGCACAAATACATAGAGATTTCTTCTGCCAAATATGAGCAGTCTCATTGCTTCGGAGCTCTGGCTTCCGTTACGTGCCTAGGACACAAACACGTTCCAGCCCAGCTTTTTGCCGCTGTTTGAGGTTTCTGATAACACGTTGCTTATTTCTGTCTGAGACCTCATCAGAATGGCCTTTTCCATCCTTGTGTCTACCAACCTTCCGTTCATGGCCTCATAGGTCATCCCTAAGGTTGAGGCCTTTTTCTTCTGAGTTCTAACCAGAATTGCGCTGGCTAGTCCAGTTACAGTAAGTTGGGTTTTTGCTATCATGTGCTTCAAACCCTTACTCTTACCCATCCCCCAGCTCCAGAGCTGCCAGTGTTTGTCTTAGTCGGGACTGCTGTAACAAAGTACCTTAGATGAGGACATCGCAGTTCTGGATGCTGAGAAGTCTGAGGTCAAACATGAGAAGTCTGAGGTCAAACATGCAGTTTCAGTGCCTGGGGGAGGCGTGCTCTCTGCTTCACCCATGGCACCTCGTGCTGCCCCTCATGACCCAACACCTCCGGAAGGGCCTGCCTCTCAGCCCTCTCGCACTTGGGGATTAGCTTTTGATACATGAATGGAGGTGGTGAGGCTAACACATAAGGACCATGGCACAGATTAAGTGTGCAAAAAAGCTAGCAAATACCCTCTGTTCAGCTGGCCCGGTCATCTCTCTTACACTAGTCTGCTCGGCATCCTTCCTTAGAAGAATGATTTTCTGCCTGGGCCTCAAGCGAGTTTTGTGCTACACAGCTTTCTTTCTGTTGGCACGCACGCTGTCAGTGCTGGCTGGCCGGCCATCAGTGTCTCCACAGAGGCCCCTGTAGCGACCCCCGCCCAGAAGCGTTCACTCTCCCGAGCCCTCTGGGATGTCTGCTGTAGGTCGTGAGTGGTCCTGAGGGGCTCATGACTGCCTCGCCCAGCCCGAAGGGTCTGCCTGAGGACGTGTATGTAGCTGGGATTTGTTTACTGGAGAGAGAATCTGGACTGTTAAATTTCTACACCTCATCTTCTTGTCCCTATGTATAAGTAACGACACATGAACCTGGAGAGCTCATGTTTAATAGTAAGGAAGTCGAATGCTTTGGCCTTCGATGTCTTTCATTACTTATCCCGCTGTTCGGCATTCAGCGTTCCGTGGTTTTTAATTCAACAGATATAAAGTGGCTTCTCTGTGTGCTCTTTCTGAGTAGATGGATTACGTGTAAATCCATGCGGCCGGAGACCTGTGAGAGAATCATGGATACGATTTCTGATCGCCTCCGGATTCCTTGGCTTAGGGGAGCCAAAAAAGTCAACGTCAGCCTCGTCCCGCCGCTCGTGCTGCTGCCCGTCTTCCTTCACGTGGCTTCCTGGCACTTCCTCCTGGGCGCGGTGGTCCTGACCTCGCTCCCTGTGCTGGCACTGTGGTACTACTACCTCACTCACAGAAGGAAAGAACAGACTCTGTTTTTCCTGAGCCTTGGACTGTTCTCGCTGGGCTACATGTACTACGTGTTCCTGCAGGAAGTGGTCCCCAAAGGGCGTGTGGGGCCCACCCAGCTGGCTGTGCTCACCTGCGGCTTATTTCTGATACTCTTAGCCCTGTACAGAGCCAAGAAGAACCCGGGCTACCTCAGCAACCCAGCAGGCAGCGACAGGTCGCCAAGCAGCAGCCACACCGAAGGCCTGCCTAGAAAAGGGCCGGAGAAGACCAAAGGGTTTCCTGGCGCAGAGACGGCGGGCAGCCTCAACAATCGCACCCCAAAGGAGGACCTTAAGGGCTCCCCCAGGATGCAGGCTGGGAGCCCCACCAAGCCGAAGGAGGACTGGTGTGCCAAGTGTCAGCTGGTGCGGCCGGCGCGGGCGTGGCACTGCCGGATCTGTGGCCTCTGTGTGCGGAGGATGGATCATCACTGTGTCTGGTATGTGGGGGCAGGCAGGAGGCCCGGACGGTGGGAACCCCTGTGCACAGCGCCAGGCGGGCCTGAGCCTCCTCCGTGCCGTCCTCACGTTCCCCTGGCTTTCACCTTGCGGGTATTTGTGGGCTGTCACAGTGTTCTCACTTAGTCATCAGGCTTTCCACTTTGACATACTCAGTTCCTTCAGTCCCTCCTGGAGGAGCATAACCGAAAAGGTTGGATTTTTTTTTTCTTTCAATTTTCTTCTGAACTGCTCTTCATTGATTTTCTCCTTTCTAATAGAGAAGAAGCTATAGTTGAATGATTTTTTAAAATGTTTATTTTCATCTACTTGAAAGGCAGAGAGAGAGATCTGCCATCTGCTGGTTCATTCTCCAGAAGCCCTCAGCAGCCAGGGCTGGGTTAGGCTGAAGGCAGGAGCCAGCAGCTCCATCTGGTCTCCCACGTAGGTGACAGGGGCCCACGCACGAGCTGTCGTCACCTGCTGCCTCCCAGGATGCGTTAGCAGGAAGCTGGGTTGGATGTGGAGTAGCCGGGACTCCAACCAGGCCCTCCCACGTGGGATGCAGGCATCCCAAGTGGCAACAGCACCACAATGACGGTTTTGGGTTTTTTTTAAAGGATTTATCAGAAGCAGTATAGGCATAGTTCCCTGTGCTCCTCCTTCTGAACACAGAGCTAAAGAAAGTGTTCTCTTATTTTTAAGTGACTCTTCTGTCCTCTTGTGACCTATCTGTAACCCTTTCGGTGCTACCACTGATTTGCAGTCAACATTATCGAGTTGAGGCCCCATGAGCTAATTTTCTGGTTTGTTATCTGCAGAGATGGGCTTCTTTTGTACCTTCTAGCTGGCCGGTACCAGTGAAGACCTGTGAGGCCCATAAGCTGTCAAGTGCAACATGTAGAGAATGTTGGGCTTTAGGGAGTGCGTGTAATTGAAAGGGAGGGCAATTATTCAGATGTGACTGCTGTAGGCAGCACGCTCGCAGCCTTATTGCTCATAAGGCAGTCTGATCAATGAATTCGTGTGTTTTGTGTCTAGAGTTTGATCATGTAGCATACCTCCCCCTCAGAAGGGGGTGTGAGGATACAGGAAGGCGGCTGGGCACTGGAGCAGACATAGGTTCACAGCTCAAGTAGAGACATCACTTTCCTCGGACTTTGTCTTGAGCAGTGAACAGGTGTTTCTGTGTCTTCATTGCTAGGGGTGCATACGTGTGTACACATGGATGTCTATTGGCTGTTTGCAGAGGGTCTTGGACATCTCTTGGGGCCACTGGCACAGCCCCATGTGCAGCGGGCAGGAGGGCCTGCCTGTACAACAAATCGCCACAATACAGATTTGTACCTGTTAAGTAGCCTGCATATTTGTTCTGTACCCCACACGATGGTTCTAACTTCTTTTAATCTTTTTATTACTCTCTGTACACCACAAGCATGTTTTCCATAGTGTTTAGTAATTCCGATTAACCAGTTTTTTAAAATTTCATTCACTTGAAAGAGTTCTCCCCTCTGCTGGTTCATTACTCAAATGGCTACAACAGCCGAGGCTGGGCTGGGCCAAAACCAAGAGCCTGGGATTCAATCCAGGTTTCCAAAGGAGTGAGGGAAGGGAGAGAGGAACCCCAGTATGGGAGCCGTCACCTGTGGCCTCTTGGGGCACGTTAGCAGGAAGCTGGAATTGGAAGTAGGGCCAGGACTTGAATCCAGGTATTCCGGTCACAGAACACAGGCATCCGAGTGGCAGCTTGCCCACTGTGCCAAAAGCCCGTCCCCAATTTCGCATTGTTAAGTTTTCATAACTTACTTATCTCCCTTTGTTTATCATGGTGATGATAATGCCAACTTTCTTCATAGCTAGGTGATACTTCGCTTAGTAGTGATGAAGATTGGTTAGCCACTTTCCGCTTTTTACTTCATCTTGCTCTTAAACTAATGATGTAATTGCACTTTGCAAAGAGTAGAGAATATAAGACAGTGTCCCTAAGTGGGCAAGGTTTTTAACTCCCTAATGTTGAAAAAACAGAGACCTTTTTCATAACTGAAATTCACACTTGCCCTGTTTTGAAGACTTTTTTATGTAAATTACATTGAGAACTCTTTAAAACATGTTTGTTCTTTTTTCTCCTGTGCTGTTTTGAGGATAAATAGCTGCGTTGGAGAATCAAATCATCAAGCATTTATACTTGCCCTTTTGATCTTCTTGCTCACCTCGGTGTACGGGATCACGCTGACCCTGGATACCATTTGTAGAGATAGAAGTGTCTTCACAGCTCTCTTCTACTGTCCTGGAGTTTATGCAAATTACAGGTGAGCTATGGATACCACAGAAGAGAACCATGGGGGAAGTAATGGATGTTGCCATTAACAGGGGCTGATACTTGGCTGCCAGGTGAGGCAAAATGTAGCACAGGCCTGAGTACCCCTGAAACTGCCAGCAAAATAGTGCAATGGCTATGTGCATTTTCTAGGGTGATGTCAGACGCATCACTGACCCTTCAAACAGTCAAGCGCCAGTGCTGTACACACAGGCCCAGACTAATTCAGGACTCCAGCATCCAGTGACCCTTCCCACGGACAATGGAACTGAAACAGTAGTTAAAACTCCTGTCCCAGGCTCTCCATGTGGCCTGTGCTGTCATTAGCATCAGGAAACTCCTCCCACTTTACTGCTGCTTTCTGGTGATTTTTTTAGCCCAATAATAATTGAGTGCTGCCAACCCCTTTGGGGAGGGCTCTGTTTCTCTCCAACCTGCTTTTTCTTTCTAATCTCTCTTGGTTTGTTCTGTTCTACTTTTTTTTTTTTTTTTAAACCACCTCTCCTGATTACTGTACTATCCAGGTCACAGTTTCCTTGGGCACTGTTGGGTGGGGCCCCGTTTATGGCCAACGCTGGGGATCTGCAGCGTCGGCCCCACTGCCCCTGCCTGCCCACGGCTGGCTTCTTCCTCCACCATGTTTGTGGTATCTGTGGTTTCTTTCTTTTCATTCCTTGTTTTCAGAGGAATGCTTGCTCTTTGTCACCAGTGTCTCAGGAGGGCATACGTTTCCCATCTCGATCATTCCATCCTGGATGAGAATTTGTGGGCGTGGTTGGAAGGGCCGGCCCTCCTCCTCAGGGTGTCTTTGCTGAGACTGGGGATGATGAGCGTCCTAAGTGGAGCAGCACACCTCTGGGTTCGGGGGGGGGGGCGGCAGGAAGGAGCTGAGGGCACAGGCCTGCTGTGGCCCGCCCCTACTCTGTGTGTGTGACTCACGGCGCCTTGTCTTTCTGATGAGGTCCATGGGTTTCATCATCACCAAGACGTCTTTCAGCTTCACGCATGAAGATTCTGAGTGAATGTATTTCCAACTCACTCTCTTTTTTTAAATATTTTATTTCAGAATACCTTTTACGAAACTAAAATTGTGAGGTGGTAATACAATGAGTTTCCCATATATCCCTCACCGCATTTCCTATTAACATCTCATGTTAGCGTCTTTGTGACAATTGAGAAAGCACACCCAGCTTCCACTTTTTTTTTTTTTCCCAATCCAAAAGTCTTATATTTTTCAAAGCCTCTCCAACCCACTCTTGATTGGTGAATGTTTGAATGGACAGAAAAGATGCAGATGCCAGTCGGCAGCCCCTCCCCCATAGTCTCACTAGTGAGCCTGGAAGGAGCTTTCCTGTCCTGGGCCATGGTTCGGCTTTAGGAAGCTGAACTGTAAATGCTACCGTGCCCCACGTCTGTACAGGTGAGTAAGGGGCTGCTGCTGGTGGGGCTGTTGTCTTGTTCTCATCAGCACTGGACTGCAGAGAGAATGCAGAACTGCAGCCCTGCCCCCGGGGGTCCACTTCCGGCTTCAGGAGGAAGCTCACAGTGTCGCCTGGTGCCCTTGTCTTCTCATGAGTTAGTTGGCTCCAGTTCAGGGACTGTGCATTCAGTCAGCCCACGGGTGTTGAACACCATTCCTTCAGGCCCTGTGCTAGTTGTGTGCAAGACACAAAATGCCAAAAACAGCCGTTGCTGTTCTAGTATAACATAGCAGACAAAGAGGCACTGAGGATCACCAGATACAATAGAACATGTTAATTCTCATCTGTTAAGCTGGTTCTTGATGTTTGGAGGACTGGGGGAGGTGCCAGAGTCCTTAGTGACAAGTAGAACGTGTGTAAAATGTTAGAGTGGCGGCAGCTGTCCGCGTGTGACACAGATGCAACCCTGACCGGCCTGTCCCCCTCCCAGCTCGGCTCTGTCCTTCACCTGCGTGTGGTACTCTGTGATCATCACAGCAGGCATGGCCTACATCTTCCTGATCCAGCTGATCAACATCAGCTACAACGTGACCGAGAGGGAGGTCCAGCAGGCTCTGCGACAGAAGACTGGGCGGCGGCTCCTCTGTGGACTCATCGTGGACACAGGCCAGTACAATCGGGGCTTCCTGCGGAACTGGCACCAGTTCTCCACGCTGGGCACACGCGCGTTCCACCACCCTGCTGAGGACATTGTCTGAAGTGCCTTCTGTCCGCCTCCGAGGGATGGCTCTGCCCTCTGCCTCCCTTGCATTTCACACGTCCATGTCTGCGTGGCAGGTTCACGTGTAGCCCTGGTTTCCTAAAGGCATTCCAGGGCCATGCTCAGGTTTAGAGACTGGACTGGGGCGAAGTTAGTTTTGCCAACTTCACAACTTGTGAGATTTTTATTTTGAAGCAGTAAAAGTAGAGCCATTCTTTTCCAGTCACCTTAGGAACTGACTTCAGTCACCAGAAGTTGAAAAGGATGTGGATTGCTAATGCACAAATTGATTGAAGCAACTCCCGTCCATTAATGGGGGGGGGGGGGCGAGTTTTGGATTAGGGTAGTTTCTAGTCCCTCTTTCAATCTTAATAGCCATGTGACCATTAGTTGAGTCACTTTCCCAAGTCTCAGGTTCATCTGTAAGGTGGGGTACCCACGGCTGCCCTGGCTACCTCACAGAGCTGTTGTGAGGGTCACATGAGGGACGAGAGGTGTGGAAAGCACTGGAAGCAACTGAAGCAGCTGGAGGCATGAAGCAGTCCTGGCGGACTCCCAAGACTGAAGCCAGTGGTAGTGGGTGGTGAGTTTTCAGTAATGCCGTGCAGTTGCAAGAGCTTCTGAAGTACTGGACGGTAACTACCCGAGCAGGGGAGATGACCAGATGGGTTGGTGCCAGTCATCTGACCTTGGAAGGCAGTTGATAACAGTTGTAAAGGTAATTGCTACTGGCGTAATGTACAGTGGGCATGAGTTCAGGCAATGAGTTCTTATTTTTTTTGCGAATTCGGTTTGGATTTACTAGAAGTAACTCCAGTAAGCATTAATGTTCTTTTCCTTTCCACGTTTCACCTGCTAAGGTGCTAGCACATTTGTGACGGTGGCTGGAAGAGGAGAATGGACACTCCTTGGCAACACTTCATTTTCTTGTCTGGGTAGGGAGGCTAATTAACATCAAGGGCTTGATTTTTTTTTTTTTTTTTTTTTTTTTTTTGGTTCATGTAAGTATTTCAAATGCCATCATTTTATAGCACTAAATTACAAAAATCAGTCTTCTGGCATTCACATTGTTCTGGCATGCACTTTCTTTGAGTTGACTGACATCTTTCTACTCAGTTTGTACATTACTTCTCATTCACCCTTCCTTAAGTAGAAGTATCTCACTAGGAGAGAAACAACAGGGCATATGTGCTTTCTGCTAGGACTATAATTCTTCCTTCACTTTTCCCAAAAATAAGTGATTTCCTTAATCATATCTCAAAACTGAAAATATATCAAAGATTAGATATTTATATGGAATAGGTCATGCTGCCATAGAATCAAGATGAGGGAATTTCACATGGGGAAAATACCCTCTGGGAACCTTTGGTTTTATTCCTGTACTGTTGTGCAGTCCCAAAGATAACGCATGGAGTCTTAAGTTTGCCTTGGCTTGATACGGGGAAGATAGTGCTCACTTGAGGAATGTTGAGAGGAAACAGCACTCCTTCCTGCAGTTCTGCCCTCTGCAGCCAGCACTGTCCCTGGTCTTTCCAGCCATTGGGCTGTCTGTAAGACAGTTGGAACGTGTTTAATCAGGCTCGTCCTCGCTCTCTCCAGAGATGATACCTAATGAACAAGAGGCTCCGTAGTCCAGGGCAGTGAGCCACAATGCAAGCCTGGGATGTTAGCCGACACTGTGGTTTCTACAGTGATGTCCTCTTTCTGGTCCACAGCCAGCACTGAAGTTGGATTGAATATAACTAGCTTCTTTCTGTATAGGTGTTAGATAAGAGAGATTGTAATCATGTCAGGGACAGCGTATGTGGGCAGAAATTGGTAGTTGTCACATCTCTTGAATGTCAGCTGTGTAGCCAACACTGATTGAATTGCAATTGATAACAAAAATATATAGGAATGTTAGTATAGGCAGTAATTTTAGCTTGCTACATCTTTAACAGCAATCAAAATACAGTGTGATGAAGCTAGGTAGTACATAAAGACCAGAGTCATTCGGGAGAATAGGGATGATCACCATCTTTTTAACAGCTCACTGTTACGTGATTGCCTGGGTGAGGCAACTCATTTTCCTTCACTTGGCTAGGACTCCTTGTATATATTTCTGGCTTATTGGAACTCTGATGCTTACTTTACATTCCTTGAGAACACAGATTACAGTTTTGAACCTGGCAAAAGATCAGTGGTTTGTGGGGTGAAAGCTTTCGGAAATGCTTGTACTGCAGGCAACAGCAAACAAGGGGCTGTGTGTGAGCAGTGCTTCTGTAGGATCTGGAACATCCCTGGACTGTATCCCTAGATTTCTGAGCCTTTTTGTGATGTGGAACTATTTGAGGGATTTCGTTAAAGGCCTTGATTGTCTCCAAATTGCAGAGGAATTTATTGTGGCGATCTTTGAAAGGACAAGACCTCTAAATGAGTAAGTTCCGGAGTGATGGCAGCAGTGCAGAATTGCTCTGTGGACCTGTAAGCCAGCAGTGTCTCAGCCGGAGGATCAGGCCCCTTGGACGTGATTTTAAACAAGCAGGTCTCCTCTCCCACACTACACCCTCAGCATCTGTTAAACACTGTGAATGTGAAGCTGCTTAATAAATTGCCTGTTACACTCTGAGCACTCACGTGATCACATTGCTGGGGAAGAGGAGTGGGTCTGTTTGAGAGATTCAACATAAGTAGATGGGCACATCAAAAAGCTCATGGAAAATGGACGTAAAAGTTTATTTTAGTGCAAAAATTGAAACTCATAGTTTTTTTCATAATATACATTTTTCATGAACTTTCTGAAGACTCTTCCTGTTTAAGGATCAGGATTGCATGAAAGGAGCAAGTTCTTTGATATTTTCTTCTGATACCCACGGAGCACTTTGGTGGGTCTGGCTGGGCCTTGCTGAGATGAACCGGCCATTAACACCTCTTTGGTAGGTTACCAGAGTTACCTTCAGTGTGTTTTTGGGACAACTGCTGCTTATTCACTTAGGCCACATGTGTTTGTGTTTATGATACTGTAAATTTTTGCTTTCCAAATAGTGTTTGCCTTTAGTGAGTGAGCTAATTGTTGTCTTCCACTGTACCATCTGCCTAGCAGAAAGACTGCTACAAAGTTTCTCTTATGCAGTAGTCCTTGGTACTTCGAATATTCTTGGTAAGAGAAAATTTTCTATACTGGATCTTCCACTGCCAGAAAACACAATGCCAGTAAGACTCTACATAATACTGACCATCTGCTTAACAGACTGTTTCTTTGGACATTAGCTTTGTGTTATAAAGCTCAACTAATGTAAGCAAAACATGACATCTGGAAACACAGTTTTAACCAGGATGTGTTTTTGAGGTTTAGGGATCTCTTTAAACTAGGTAACAAGTAGTTTATGACTTAACTCCATTTTAGCCATACTTTTGTGCCCTGCATTTTGAAAAGGAGAATTTTCTCAAACAAGCAGTGGATGATAGGAGACTTTTTCTTGAGGCAGCTGTTTGGGAATCTGGTTTTCTCAGCCACAACCTGACAAGTGTGCCATTTTAAATTAGATAGTACAGCCTATGCAGGGGAGAGTGAGAGCCATGCTAACCCCAATACCAAATTCATGTTGCAGTGTTCGTGAGAATTGGCTCTGCTTTGAAGCAAACATTTAGCAGAATCTGCTGAGTCTAATCCTGCTGCTGAGTGACAGTAGTCCACACAGGAGCTGGCCCTAGTAGCAGCAGCAGCCAAAGACAATGTGGTTAAGGGGGACTTCGTGTGTTGGAGGCAGAGTTGGGCTTTTGACTCCTTGGTGCTCCAGCCTTCTGGGTGGCACCTTTTACTCCACAGATGCATTGTGTAAAACACAGAGCTTCAAACCAAGCTGTCTGTTCTAGTTACTGATGCTACTAAACTCCGGTCTTCAGGTGAGGCCACAGACAAGACAGCGCAGCACAGAGCTCACAAGCTCAGCTCCTGACCTGCTGGTCCAGGTGATGGTTTGAGTTCTTAGTGCTTTTGAGCCTTTTCAGTTGATGAGATCTCTGGGTCTTACGTAAGACCAGAAATACTTATTATCTGGAAGCCCAGGAATACTTATTTACTATTAAATTCAACATTTAGCATAACTGGCCTGGGGAACGTGAAAAGGGATTTCTGAAGCCAACTCTGGATGCTGGGGGGGCGCTAAACATTTTGCACTGTTTTTATACTTGTTTTCAGATCCTCTTATCACCTCAGACCCAGACACAGGCCTTTTAAATGAAGATTTTGCAAATTACTGCCAATTGTGTAAAATGATGTCCTGTGACCAGGTTGTTTAAATGGAAAATAAAGTGCTTTCTTTAAAGAAAATATTTGGTGTGTCTCTTGAATTCTTGCTTTAAGAAAGCCCTGCACTGTAGCTGTGCTGCCTCTTTGCTATACAGATGTCTCCCCTTTCTGTGGCCCTGGCCCTCAGCTGTCTCTTTCCTGTAGGTTATCTTTCCAGTTTGGGAAGTCAGGGATACTGCCTGTTTGGGCATTAAGTTAACAGTAACATTTCAATCTTCATCATGGTCCAGCAAGAAACAACATCAAAATAATCTTCCTTTTATCTCTTTAGAAGGTTCTATACGTAGGTAGGAAGCCTCACTGGCCAAATCAGAATATGGACTGCTAAAGACTAAATTTCTAGTTGGTACTTGATATCAGGCAAAAGGAAAAGAACACTTAAGCTTTATGGCACCTGTTTAGGCCTGGTGTATTCATTTAAGGAATTTATCCTTCTTTATTGATAGGCTTGATATTAAAATGAAGTTGGAATTTGGTTTCTGAGTGTTCGTATCAGCCAGTATCCAGCATCTAACTGTACCACTGCTAGGTATGGACAGATAGTTGAGTTAGATGGAAAGAGATTGAGTTCCTTTTAGTTCTGTTTTCTTTGGTGGCCTCCAGCATTAAAAAGAAAAAGCCTCTTTTTAGATGACTTCTGCAGGATCATATTAAAGGAAGAGATGTGTGGGGACAAGGATGTGGTAGTGTACTCAGAGCTGTGCTGTGTCGATCCTCACACAGCGTCCATGGAAAGAGGATCTAAGTCATTTTGCAGGCGGCATGACTAGATAGCTCTTTCGAAAGGATGAGACAGTAACAGTCAATGTGAAGAAGCCCCAGTTTTATTTCGCCAGCTGTACCAAATAGTAGCAGTTACCTCAGGACTGCAGGGGGCTTTCTCATTTTATCATATGCATTTATGGACTACTTGAGTGTGTTACAATAAACATATGTTATAATGAAGAAAACTTTTTTCTAGCAGATAATTTTTTTTTTTGATTTTTAATTACTTGAAAGTTTCATGTTTTTATTTAGCTTTCTGACTCTGTGCTTGTGCCTTCAACACTTTCACAACAATTTTCTGCTCCTCGATAAGGAAAGCACGCTTGATCCTGTCACGGACACATTTAGCACACATGGAACCACCATAAGCCCTGCTGACGTGTTTTTTGGTTTTAGACAATCTCATCAGGACTTTAGGTCTCACAGCACGAACCCCACGAAGTCTGCCTGGGCACACACCACATGCAAATTTGGGTGCCTTCCCAACCTTCTTAGTATAAAGGTAAACAATTCTGTTACCAGGAGTTCGGGACAGTCTGGTTTTGTTGGAGGCTGTATTGTAGGAGAGCCCCCGGCGGTACGTCAAACGCTGGACCATTGTGGCTGCCTCTAAGCACCGTCCCGGAAGAGGAAGAACTCTAGCAGATAATTTTCTGAGAGAATACCGTTACCAGCATTTACAGCCCCTTAAAGATGAAACCATTCTTTGGATTTAAGATAAGCATCTCCGTATCTAGATCAAACTGAATACTGGAAGACAAACTGCTAGGATTATTTAGAGGTTGCAATTAGAAATAGGAGCAGACATTTTATTGAGTTGCTGGATTGTCTTTGATAGAGAATTCGCTTCCGGAATTTCCTGCATGCTTATCAACACACACTGAAGAAAGAGGATCCTTGGCGCCCCAATTTCTCTGAATTGTAGGGCACCTTTCAGAGGCGTGGGGTGCTCAACAGAGGATAGGTTGGCTGGCACTGCTGCTCAGGTACGAGAAAGCCAGCCACGCCTTCTTTTCTAAGCATGCACCACTGAATTCCATTTAATTAAAGTCGCATTTGTTGACATCGCCCTTTAAGCAACATACTTTCCTTCCCAGGATCAGGCACGCATACACCTGTCCCTTTTTTAAGCTTACTCTGCGAAAAATACACGAGAATAGAATCCATTTGAACCGTGGAGCTCTTACCTGTTCCTTTGGATAACGCCACAGTGCTGAGTGTTCGAGTGAATGACTGGCAGTCTGGGAGAAATCAAAAGGAGGAAGTACAGATTCTCAGATCATTCCTCTGATCCGAGGGCGTGTATACGGGCAGCGATGACAGGAGCGTGCACTCGGGGCCCCCTGAGATCGCCGCCCTGAGCGCTGCACTGGTCCGTGTTCACTGGCACACCAAAGACTTCGCTTTCTCCAGGGCTGGTACCTGGTCGCTGTGACGCGCAGCGATCACAGTGCCGGTGGCATCTGGAAGTCTGGAAGAATTTCAGCTACCCTTCTACGGAGTTGCTCTCGCCTCTCTTCTTTCAGTCTTTCCTCTTTCATAAATTTTGCAGACTTCTTCCATGTCTGAAACATGAGCCAGAGAATCCTCCTTTAAAAATAAAGAGTGAAAAAAATTGAAATACTATGAAGAAGTTTATTCTACATCCGAATGACCTTAAACACTTGATAAAAATGATTCTACATGAATAAAACATTATATAAAAGGTGTGGAAATCACAGCTGGGGTTCAGGCAGTGTGAAATACCATGAGGAAAAAACAGTGGTGGGGCCAGCGCTGTAGTGCAGCAGGTTAAAGCCCTGGCCTGAAATGCCAGCATCCCATACAAGTGCTGGTTCTAGTTCCGGTTGCTCCTCTTCCGATCCAGCTCTCTGCTATGGCCTGGGAAAGCAGAGGCGGCTGGCACAGGTGCTTGGGCCCCTGCACCGGTGTGGGAGACCCGGAAGAAGCTCCTGGCTTCAGATCGGCGCTGCTCCAGCTGTTGCAGCCCATTGGGGAGTGAACGATCCGATGGAATACCAATCTCTCTCTCTCTCTCTCTCTCTCTCTCTCTCTCTCTCTCTCTCTGCCTCTCCTCTCTCTGTGTAACTCTGACTTTCAAATAAATCTTAAAAAAAAAAAAAAGAAAGAAAGAAAAACAGCATTGAAAAGGGTGCAGAGTAACTGATAGGGTATTTTTATTTTTTGATTGTTTTCATGTTTTGACCAGGTGGTCAGGGAAACTCTTCGTGAGGGCTGCTGTGTGAGCAGCTGCCCCTATAGCCTGTGAAAGTGCAGGCCATGACACCTGCTCCGCTGATCTTAGCGCAGCCTGGGCCAGCGACCCTGGCAAGGGCAGCCACAGGCCTCAGAGCAAAGAAGGTGCAGCAGGCACACAAGGAGGGAGCTGTGGAAGAGGGCGGCTTGCTGCTGCCCAGTCTTGGAGTGAGCAGCAGCTCTGAAGGCTCTCCTGGGGAGGACAGGGCTGGAGTGAAGACAGACGGGCCAAGACAGTGCGGCGCAGGCGAGGATTGATATAGCAGGAGAGCTACATTGCTGAAACCAAAGGGCACAGTAGTTCAGTTTATATTTTTAATAACTAGAGGCAGAAATGGGATTTGTTCCGGCCTTTTAACCCTTTAATGAAGCCTAGCAGTGCATCCCACTTCTTAATTTTATGGCTGTTGGCTGTCTGGTGTTTTTGTTACTGTTGGTTTTTGTTGTGGGAAGTACTGCTTGTAAAAAAAAGCCTCCAAGTAGTAGAACTGCTTTGTTGCTGTCTTCTTTCACTCACTCAGTGCACCACTCACTGCTTCCTGTGCTCGGCTCTGGGGTCCATTCCCCATCCTGGATCCTGTCTGTTCCTCTTACCGGGTAGGCATATCTGTTCTCTCCGGGCTACACTCCATCTTTTTTCTTTCTTTTTTAAAAAGATTTATTTATTCATTTGAAAGGCAGAGATACAAAGAGAGAGAAGGAGAGACAGAGAGAGAGATCTTCCATCTGTTGGTTCACTGCCCAAATGGCTGTAACAGCTAGAGCTGGGCCAGGCTACAGCCAGGAGCTGCTTCTGGGTCTCCCACGTGGGTGCAGTGGCCTGAGGACTTGGGCCATGCTCTGTTGCTTTCCCAGGTGCATTAGTAGGGAGCTGGTCAGAAGTGGACCAGCCGGGACTTGAATCAGTGCCTATATGGGATGCTGCACTGAAGGTGGAGGCTTAACCTACACTACAGTGCCATCCCCCTCTCCACTCCCACCTTCTGACTTCAATACTTTAGCTCCTGCAGTCTACCCTCACTGAAATGCTCTGCTCCCAGGAGGGGGAAGCTGTCCTAGATTATCCTCACTTGCATTTACCTCACCTCCTGAACTCCCAAAACACCTGGTCATAATTACTGGTTTAGTGCTTCTATTTCTAATCTATTATGCTTTCTACTAAATTATGAGAGCTAGGGACCATATTATTATGTATAGGTGTATGTACAGTGATCATGACTTAAGGTACCAAGATAAGGGCCTTGACTTAGGGTCCAGAAGCTCCTTGACGTTTTGTGTAAAGTTGTATGTGATACACTTGTGTTCATTTTATGGGATGCAGCTCTGTGACTTTCATCACCTCCTATTTCATGTTGGGATTGTGGCTAGGGACCACAGTGACAAGACAGTATTGAAAATATAAGAAGTACCTACTCAGCTGAGACAAACTGGACCAGTATGTAGCTGAACTCTGAGGTAGAACTGCAAAATAATTGCTGATAAAAAAGAGACCATGGCCTGGTGACATCTATTAGTCCCACCATGTATAAATACCAGGTATTATCTAGAAGTTGTATAGATTTGTAAAATTAAACCTAATATTAGTTTATCATCTTTCTTGATGTTATTTCAGTTTAAAGATCAGGCCTAAGAGCAACAGATGTCTTTACTGCTTTCTCTTTCACCCATAGCTCTTAGGTATAGTATTCTTTCATTCACATAAAATGAAGAATATTCAATATCAATTAAAGTTTTAAAAAAATTATTTGGGAGATAGAAAAAGGGACAGACAGAACTCCCATCTTCTGGTTCACTTCCCAAATGCCCTTAATGGCTGGGGCTGGGCTGAGGCCAAAGTCAGGAGGTGGGAACTCCGTCTAAGTCTCTCTTAAAAGTGGCAGGAACCCAAGTTCTTGGGCCATCATCTGCTGCCTCCCAGGCGCATCAGTAAGAATCTGGATTGGAACCATGCAGCAGCCGGGACTTGAACCAGGCACTCTGATATGGGATGTGGGCATCCCAGGTGACACCACAAAGCCTGCTCTGGGACATGGGCATCTTAACTGCTAAATTCCCATTTGCTGAATATCAGCTTTTAAAAATATATTAAAGTTCATTTTAAAAGGCCTGCTACTTTAAACATTAGAGTCAGCCCTGCAATAAAATCCATCTGTTCAGTCATTTAAATATTTACTGCACACCGTGTACTAAGCATGTCACGCACTGAGGGCACAGTAGCCAGCAGGAGGTGGCACAGCCACTCTATTGGGAGCGCCAGACAATCACCAAGTCAACAGTGAACTGTATACTGTCAGAGTCTTCAGTGCTGTGAAGGTTAATGGAGAGGCAGTGATGGGGGAAGGTGATCAGGGAGGTGACATTTGAGAGCAAGGTGAATGGACTAAGAGGTCGTGGGCAAGCTCTGAAGTAGAGGTGAGCTTTGTCTGAGGAGCATTACAGAAAGGCCAGTGGGGTGGAACATGGAGAACAAGGAACAAAGGGAGGAAAGATGAAGTCAAAGCAATGCTTTTATAGCAAGTAGACACAACTGAGAATTCATTTGTTGTTGGTTGCATGTTATTTCATAACTTCAAACCCTGAATGAGTTTCCTGAAAATGGAAACCATGCCACCTGTCCCCTGCCCCGGGTTATACTGTGATGGGATGAGACAGTTTGTATGATAGATCGAAATGAATCTCATAGTCTGCATTGGGCAGCTGAGAAACAGAAAGAAAGTAAAACACAGGTAAGACGGGTGTTTAATAACTGTTAAGCTAAACCATATTAGCTACTATTTGGGGCCCAGCAGTGCCTGAAGAGCGTTCCTGTATTGCCTTGTTGGTCTTCACCACAACCCATAAAACAGGTTCTGTTGTTACCCTAATTTAGGAGTGAGGGGGCTTCAAAAGGTGGTCTGCCCACTGTGACACAGGGACTGAGTCTTTAAAGGTGGTCTGCCCACTGTGACACAGGGACTGAGTCTTTAACTTCGAGCTCTAAAGCTCAGGCATTTTAGTCAAAGGCAAGCCCTTTGAATACCCTCACTGCCTATTTATATTAATTTAGATAAAATTATAATCAACTTCCTCTTTATTTATATGAGAGGGAGAGAAAGAGTTCCCCGCTATCTTCAGGCTCACTCCCCAAATGCCTTAAATGGCCAGGAGGAGCCCAGGGCCAAAGCTGGGAGCATGGAATGCAATCCAGCTATCCATGTAGGTGGTAGGAACCCAATTACTGGAGCAATCACTCTGCATCCCAAGTTCCGCATTCTTGGAGAGCTGGAGGCAGGAGTCAGAGCTGGGAAGTGAACCCAGGTATTCCAGTGTGAGATGCGGGCATCTGTACTACCAGGCTAACTACCTGCTCCACAATCAACTGAGTTCTAGCACCTGTAAATTAAACAAGGATGAGCAGATTTTTCTGGAGGGGGGTACCCTAGTGGTTACAAGAGAGGGAAAACTATTAAAAAGAATGGAGATACATGTGAACATGGGCGTGAACATGGGCGCACAAATACACGCACACACAAATGGAAACAAAACAACAAAATGAATCAGTAATGAGAAAAGATGTAATTAGCTACCTGTACAGGTCTTTACACCTTAGAACCCAAAGGCATCACTGCATACATCTGTAACATTAACTCACGCTCACAAAGAGTGACACCAAATCACCAAAAACATGTATATTTGTTTACTTTCAAAGAAAAGTGTACAATGAAACTTATAACATTCCTGTGCAATATGCTTAAAATTAGAAAACAAAGAAAAGCTTGCTTGTGTGAAATATCTTATTTCTTAAAGATTTTGGATTAAGAAACATATAAGACGGTGCCGCGGCTCACTAGGCTAATCCTCCACCTTGCGGCGCCGGCACACCGGGTTCTAGTCCTGGTTGGGGCGCCGGATTCTGTCCCGGTTGCCCCTCTTCCAGGCCAGCTCTCTGCTGTGGCCCGGGAGTGCAGTGGAGGATGGCCCAAGTACTTGGGCCCTGCACCCCATGGGAGACCAGGAGAAGCACCTGGCTCCTGCCATCGGATCAGAGCAGTGCGCCGGCCGCGGCGGCCATTGGAGGGTGAACCAACGGCAAAAAAGGAAGACCTTTCTGTCTCTCTCTCACTGTCCACTCTGCCTGTCAAAAAACAAAACAAAACAAAAAAAACATATAAATGTATTTTATGGGGGCCAGCATTGTGACACAGTGGGTTAAGCCACCACCTGTGGCAATGGCATCCCATATGCGCACTGGTTGGAGACCTGGCTGTCCCACTTCTGATTCAGCTTTCTGTTAATGTGCATGGGAAAGCAGCAGCAGATGGCCCAAGTCCTTGAGCCCCTGCCATCCATGTGGGAGACCTGGAGGAAGCTCCTGGATCCAGGCTTCAGCCTGGCCCAGCCTTGGATATTGTAGCTATTTGGGGAGTGAACCAGTAGATGGAAGATCTTTCTCTCTCTCTTTCTCTCTCTCCCTGTGTCTCCCTCCCTCCCTTTCTCTCTCTGCAATTCTGCCTTTCAAATAAATCTTTAAAAAATGTATCTTAAATATTAATATGGCACTGAGTATGATTCCATATATATGAAGTTCCAAACCAGGCAAAAGTAAACTAAAATGCTGAAGACTGCATACTTAGGAGATAAAAGTAAAAAGAAAAGCAATAAAGTGTTCATCATACAGGTCAGGAGAGTGGTTTACCTGTAGGAGGACCCTGTGAGTGGGAGGGAGCAGCAGTATGCTCCAGTACTCCACTGGAGAGGCCTGAAACTGCAGATAGTACCCAACCCTATAAATACTGTTGTTTCCAATCCACACATACCTATGATAAAGTTTAATTCATAAATTAGGTACAGAAAAAGATCAATAACCATAAAAACCAAATAGTTGTAACAATATGTTATAATAAAATTGTTAGCATCACCATTCTTGTGCTGCTTTTCATTTAAACATGGGGGTTTACTATCTTGCCATCTCCCACGTGTCAGTGGATAGGCCGGAACTCCCACCCCTGCCAGCTGTCTCTGAACACCTTGTGCCTCTGGCTTCCCCCTCATCTTTTCAGACACACTGCAGGAGGAGACCAAAGCAATTGTTTAGGGAGGGAATTTCCTTAGGGTTCGGAACCTCACCTGTCACTATGTTGTGCCGCAATCTCATGCTTGCTCTGGGAATCGCTCTTTGCCTCCCTAACCATGCTAAGCCAGGCCCTGAAAATCTTCTTCTGAAGGAAATGTACACAAAGTTTTCTTACTTCTTCTTCCAGATCATTCAGGTACTGCAGATGAGGACATGGAGGAAAGTGAGACAAAGAATTAGTGCTAATAAACAGTACAAATGAGAGACTTCGAACAGAAACAACAGAATCAAGAACACTAGAGGGATAGAGAGAAAAGTCTCACGTGGTGGTCAAGATAATATATTCCATAATGTATTAGGAAAATAGTAACAAAAATAGTTACAAGAGTGAGGAAGTAGCTTTCTAATAAAATTACCTCAACACTGAGATAATCATGAGTATGGAGCAAAAACTGAGGTAATGATGGGAGGGCTCTTCAAAAAGTTGATGGAAATGTATATTAAGAAAAAACCATGCATGGAGTTCAAAATTAGTCACACCAAAATAAACATTTTTAAATTCTATTTTCCATGAACTTTTTGAAGTACCCTTATATATTACATTTCACACACATTGTTGTGAGAACAAAAAACTGATTTGACATCTTCAAATTAATTTCAATGCAGTGAACTGGACTGAATGTATTGTTCCTGAAAACGTCTTAATGACCATGGATACTGTGGACTGCATGTCGTTTTCTTGCTAGGACTGACCAGTTGAGATGTATCTGGAGTGCTCCTCCCGTGGCCTTACCCAGAGCCAGCTCCCAATGACTCTCCTCAACAATATACGGGAATAAAATTCATCAGCCTGGGCCGTCTTCTTAGCCAGACTTTCCTGACTACTTTGCAACCAGGCCAGTAGGCATTTCTTCTGAAGGGCCAAACGGTGATGTTCCTCTGCTACCTGGACAGGTTTTTAAATGAGAAAAGGAAATTATTCTTTGGATTTTAAATCATAAATCATTTATGGAAACATATCACCACACGCAGGCAATTACTAGAACAGAATAATCTTAAGGTACATGCAGCCTAATTTCCTAAATGCTGTGACTACTGATCCTATAACATGCAGGTTATAAATTCACAACACGCATGGCCTTTAGTGGCTACTGCCTGAAGACCACAGTGACTGGCAGGCTATGGACATGGAATAAACCGCCTCCGAAGCCACCCCTCACTTCCTCTTGAGTTAGGGAGGGGTAGCTGGCACCCTTCTCAGTTTGTTCTCCAGAGCTTGGATGGCAAGTCCATAATACATCTCTCTTTATTATGTACTTACCCACTGTCTAATTGAGGAAATGCCAATACTTTTCCATTAGGTTTATAGAATGAGCTGTCTCTAGAATTGACATTTAGACATTATCAATAAACCACAAAAACCATTGATAGAAAAATAACATGACACGGGGCCAGAGCTGTGGCGCAGCACGTAAAGCTGCTGCCTTCAGGACCAGGATCCCATATGGGCACCCTTTGAAGTCCTGGCTGCTTCACTTCCAATCCAGCTCCCTACCAATGCACCTGGGAAAGCAGCAGAAGATGGCCCAAGTACTTGGGCTCCTGTACCCATGTGAGAGACATGGAAGAAGCTCCTGGCTTCAGATCAACCCAGCTCCGGCCACTGTGGCCATTTAGGAAGGGAACCAGTGGATAGAAGATATCCCTCTCTCTGTCTCTCACCTCCCCACCTCTGTAACTCTGCCTATTAAACAAACAAAGATAACATGAATAATTTAATTTCTTACCAATTTAAAAGGCTCAGATGTTATTCTATCAAAATAAACATAAAATTCAGAGTTTATAGGCCTTAAAAAGTAAATTTTGTATTCTTTGAAGAGAATCTTCAGCTCTCTCCAGAAAATTACTCAGTTTTCTAAGCCTGGTCTAGCCACTGAGCACTGAGAATGTGATCACTCCAAGTCAATTTCTTGGCAGTCATGCTTATTGGACAAAATGACCACCAACAGAGGTCTCTGTGGCACCTGAGACTTCTGCCTGTTCCTGACTCATCATAGCCTGAGATCAAAAGACAAAACAACATTTTATCTACTCTGAACTTTTTGATCAGTTAGAAGAAAGCCCAGTTCTTTGCACTGGACACATCTGTTAAGGAAATTCCCAAAATTTCAGTCGAGTTTGATTTTGTTTCTCTGTGCAGCAGGGTAGATTACTGTTCTAGCTAACAGAATTATATACCCGCATCCTTTGCCATGTGATTGCAGAGTGCTTCCCAGTGGAATACCTTCTCTCTTCAATTACCTTGAGCTTGGCCCTATGGTTTGCTTTGGCCAGTGGAATTTAGGGGACATTTTGCAAGCAGAAGATTCATGAGTTTACATAGTTTGGTTTGGCCTTTTGTGCCTCTGACAGTTGTCAGGCAAAAAGCATGCCTTGAGTAGCTCCTAGCACCAGAATGAGACATGGAGAGAAACCTGAACCTAATTCACAACTTGGCCACAGACCTCGATGAGAAAGAAATACTTGAGTTGTAAACCACTGCTATTTTTGGAGTTGTTTGTTATGAAACTTTATCACAGCAGAAACCTGACCATTATGGTACTATTTTTTTTCCTCTTTCTTAAACTCTGCTAAAGTTAAAAGATGTCTCTATTCTAATCTTACCTTGGAGATCTCTAATCAAAAATTTACTATAGTTTTTTCTAATCTGTTAAATTACAAAAATCTTTCTGTACCTAAGACCAACCTAACTTCTTATCTAAAACAAAGGAATATAAACACTTGATTTATTTATCTTTCTGGCTTTTAAATCACCTGATTTCCCTCAAAGCATGCATACTTTATTTTTAAAAAGTTCCTTTTCTAATGGGGTAGGGTGGGAGGTGTGTATGCAGGGAGTTAATGGTATGGTACTGCACCTGGACATTTTGTTTGCTTTGCATTCTCAGTCTCTTCCAAGGCTCTAGACCTTTTTTGGTTAGCAAGACCTTTTTGTAATGTGCTTGGGCTATTGCTTCCAGCTGTTGGTTCCTCTTAATTCTCTTCTGCTTCTCTAGCTCTTTCTGGAAAAAAAGAATGAAGTAAAAATGCCATAACCAAAAAAAAAAAAAACAATGAATTTCATTTCAACAAAAGTGCCATTTAATTTGAATATGTAATCATTAAACAGTGTGTTAATCATAACTGAGCTCTGGAATTTAAAAAACAAATTCTGCTGAGAGGATCAGGAAAGGTTGGTTTATGAGCCTTACAAGAATTAGGGCTCTGCATATTCTTGGGTTTAATCAATATTGCTCACAGAAATGATTTACTTCTCGATATATTAAAAAGTAAAACATCTAGTTAGGAGAGCAATTGGGATTTTTTCCATTATTATTGAAAACCAAACAGTGCAGCTTCTTCATTGAAACTGGGGTAGATATTTATATTTAATAATCCTGTTCAAATTAAAAAAAATACTCCATTAAAAGTCTAGATGCCGGCCGCTGTGGCTCACTAGGCTAATCCTCCGCCTTGCGGCGCCGGCACACCAGGTTCTAGTCCCGGTCAGGGCGCCGGATTCTGTCCCGGTTGCCCCTCTTCCAGGCCAGCTCTCTGCTGTGGCCTGGAAGTGCAGTGGAGGATGGCCCAAGTACTTGGGCCCTGCACTCCATGGGAGACCAGCATAAGTACCTGGCTCCTGCCATCGGATCAGCGGAGTGCACAGGCCGCAGTGCGCCAGCCGCGGCGGCCATTGGAGGGTGAACCAACGGCAAAGGAAGACCTTTCTCTCTGTTTCTCTCTCTCACTGTCCACTCTGCCTGTCAAAAAAAAAAAAAAAAAAAAAAAAAAAAAGTCTAGATGAGTGTTCTTACTACTGAGCATTTTTTTAAGTGATGAACAGTAAGTTCAGAGGTTAGGAAAAAGTATTTGATGATCATTAAGCCGCCTTCCCTCTGCTCAGGAGAAAGATGAACGATCTCCAGTGATGAGCTGACAAAAACATACCCAGTGCCCCTCAAAGAGGAAAGGCACCCCGAGAGGTGAGCCTAAGAAAGGTGACAGGCAGGTAATGGTATACTCTGCAGATAGCATAGTTTCTTTTTTTCTTTTTTTTTTTTTAATGAAAATAGCCTATGGTAAAGGTGAAATAGTGATGCCTGCTATGAAAGAAAAGCAAAAGCAAAGCCTACAGACTTCCTTCACAGTCATCAGCTATGCATTATAAATACAAAGACATTTAATTTGGGTTTCTGTTTCTTTATTTCTCATAATTTCAAAATCTCTGCATCTATTGCTGTGGACTAAAGTTCTTGCAATTGGTATGGTCAGAGAAGCAAAATAATCTCTTTCCCAATAATGTATTTCTCATCTAAGATTTATTTCCAACAAGAAAAAAAGCTGGACAGACCGAAAATTAATGAGTTCCTGTGAACTGATCAGAGACCTGAAGTTATCCTCAAATTTGGGGATATGGACACCTTCTGGGAGATCCAAGCATTTGCTTACTTAACAAAAGCTACTGACACCATGTGAACCAGTCAGACAACTGAAATTTTGGTGAGCTGCTGGAGACTGAGTGGACCAATGTGAGAAGAGAAGATCTCCTGGGGATCACAGGCATGGGTTCCCACCCTTTCGCAGGCTCTTGGTCTAGGAACCCCACCAGGCTTTCACCAAGAAGGTCGGGGAGAATACAGAGTTCTCACCATGGTTCCGGCTGCAGTTGAGGAGCAGCAGCAAATGAAAATCTGCTCACATCATCCTCCCTTAGGGACCACAGGCCCACCTGAGGGCAATGCTGAACAAGCTCTGCATCAGGGAACTGACCGACCATTCAACACCCCCGATCTTTATAAATCATAAAAAGTTTGAGGAGACAGCAATACATGATTCAGGGGGCCCTGGACTACATACAGTTCATGGCTCCTCTGAAGAGCACTGAGGGTAAGGCCTTTTTAGGATCTTTTTAGGATCTTTGGATTATTCCACTGGAAAGTCTATAGATAGAGGTTAGTTGGTGGTTTCTGATTGGTTAAGGCAGTTTAAACTGAGCTGTATTTTTGTCTGCTTACATAGAAATGCAGAGTGAAGCACTTGGAGATAAAACCGCAAGAGAGTAGAAAAAAAGGTAGCAGTTTTACTATCAAATAATCCTTAAGTAATCGACAGCAGCATTTAGCAGTTTTTATCTTGTCACAATGCATAATCAATTTATGTAAACTCAGTTACTTTGTCCTCGTTCCTTTTAAACAGGAAAAACATATACCTAGATACCTCGGAAGACATAAAATTTGTAAATATATGAGCAAATGAAAACAGGAAACTCATTTAGTAAAACAGATCCTTGTGAGTGCTGCAGATGTTAAGTTCCCTGAACTTTACACACATGTTCAAACAACTTTTTTTAAAAAAAATTATTTATTTAGTTAGTTAGTTGGGAAGCAGAACACTCCCATCTGCTGGTTCACTCTTCAAATGCCCTTAACAACCAGGGCTGGGCCAGGTCAAATCTGGGAGACAGGAACTCAATCTGATTCTCCCATATGGTGATAGAGACCCAACAAGAGCCATCTCTTACCGCCTCCCAGGATGCTCATTAACAGGAAGCTGCAATTAGGAGCAGATCTGGGACTCAAAATCTGGCACTGTGGTATGTGATGTGGGCGTCTGAACTAGTAAGACTCCCTATCATAAGTGAAGGTAGAAGGGTTTATTCTCCAGAGAAAAAGGCTTTAAGGTCACAAACTGAAATAAGGGTGGGTACCTGCCACAGCTGAAAGAAGGGAATGCAGGGCAGGGAAAATGCTCTACCCCTAAAGCAGAGACACACATTTTTTGTGAGTGTGCAATGCTATGCACTCCAAAGGTGGAAACTTACTCAAAACAGAGAATACTTATCCCTCATCCAAACCTACCACCACACTTGCACAATCCTCCAATAATAACAGCAGTAGATTATAGCTGGGAGAACTGTAGGAGACAGAGCCTCTCAGGGGACTAGCACGAAGGAAAGGTCCAATACCAAAAGGCTAGACAAGAACAAAGTCAGGAGAGGAAATCTAAATCTCTGGTGCCCATAGCAACAACAAACCTCAACAGTGGTAACCATGGTAACAACAAACTTCAAACATAGTCTAATTCCCAGCTAGATTAACATAAATATCTACACTAAAGGCCCATTTACCTCAATTTCGATTGTTCTGAACATGGTTGGCTTTCAACAACAGAGAAGAAAGACAAAAAGTAAATACTATGAAAAACTAAAACAATCCTCACAAGACTCAGAAATGACAAAGATGTTGCAACTATCAGGGAATTTTAAACAACTTATGATAATAATGTTAGATGCTCTAATGGAAAAGGTAGATATCATTCAAGATCAGATAAGTAATTTTGGCAGAGATATAAAACTTTAAGACAGATTCAAAATAAAAATGCTTGAAATCAAATGCACACAGTAAAGGAAATGAGGAGGGTCTTCAATTGCTAGATGAAACAACTGAGGAATCAGGCAACTTGAGATAGGATAAAGGGATGCATAACTATTGAAGGGAAAGAGAAAAGATGGTAAAAATCAGCACAATTGAGAACTGTAGGAGCACATGTAACACAAAATGATGCTGAAATTGATATGGAAACACAGGAGACCCCAAATAGCCACAGCAATCTTATAAAAACAAAAACAAAGGCAGAGACATCACAATGCCAGATTTGAATACATACTACAGGATAGTTATAATCAAAACAGCCTGCTATTGATACAAAACAGATCGACAGACCAATGGAACAGAATATGGGTTCATGTCTCAGCTGCTCCGATATAATTTAAAAACACAGATCTATGCAATGAATGAAGAGCATTAGAAATTAGAGAAATGGAGGCAGAAGATTGGAGCAATGGAGCAATGTCTGTATCCCATATCAGAATGCATATTCGAATTCTGGTTCTGCTTCCTATTCAGCTTCTTGCTAATGCTCAGCCTGGGAGGCAGTTTAGTGGCTCAAGTAGTTAGGTCTCTATCAGCTATGTTTGGGACCTAGATTGAGTTCTGGGCTCCTGCCTTCAGCCTGGACCATCCCCAGCTACTGTAGATATTTCAAGGAGAGAACAGTGGATGGAAATCTCTCTTGTCTATCTCTGTTTCCCTCTATGCTTGTCTGCGTCTCAGAAATAAATTTTAAAAAGTTGTTTGGGGCCAGTGTTGTGGCGTAGCAGGTTAAGCTCCCTCCTCCACAGCTGGCATCCCATATAGGATGCTACCAGTTCATGTCCTAGCTGCCCCACTTCTGATCCAGCTTCCTGCTAATGGTCTGAGAAAAGCAGTGGTGGAGGCTCAAATATTGGGCTCCTGCCACCACAGGGGAGACCCAGATGAAGCTTCTGGCTTCGGCTTGGCTCAACCCTGGCCATTGTGGCTACTTGGGGAGTGAACCATCAGATGGAAGATCTCTCTCCCTGTCTCTTCCTCTTTCTAACTCTGCCTTTAACATAAAGTTCTTATAAAAATTAAAGAAATTAGGGTAAACTGTAATTGTCTTATTTCTAATTCTACTAGAAGAAAATTAGCTGTTTAAAGCAGTGACATTAACAAGGTATGGGCATTTATAGTACAAAGCATAGTATAGAATGACCTATATCACAACAATGACAAAGGGACGGGAGAAGGATATGGAAATATACTGATGCAAGGTTCTTTAACTTTGTGTCAAGTGTTAATAATATTCTTTAGATGTGAAAGGAGGTTATTTTAAAAATGTAAACATTAGGTCAACTACTGAAAATATTTTTAAAAGATGTATAAATAACAACTCTATGAAGGAGATAAAATAGAATCATAAAGATACTTCAATTAAAACCAGAGAAGGTAGGTGGAACAAAAGGTTGACAAAGAACAAATACAACAGGTAGAA
The DNA here is from genome assembly GCF_051225735.1 of Oryctolagus cuniculus. Taxonomy (NCBI): domain Eukaryota; kingdom Metazoa; phylum Chordata; class Mammalia; order Lagomorpha; family Leporidae; genus Oryctolagus; species Oryctolagus cuniculus. Next base: position 69,934,158 of record NC_142870.1, read on the forward strand.
AAAAGCTGGTAAAATGATAGATTTTAATCCAGTTATACTGATAATCACTTTAAAAGTAATGGCATAAACATAACATATCTGTTAAAGACAGAGCTTATCTGATTGGATACTAAATCTAGACATAGTTATATGATGTCTACAAAAAATTCAATTTTACAAGACTTAAATATATGTCTTTTCTAAACATATACCACCTATTTCAAGATACATGAGGCAAAAACAGATATGAAAGGAGAAGCAAATAAATGCACAATTTTAGTCATAAAAATCAACATTCCTCTCACAACAACTGATTGAACAAGTAGGCACAAAATCGGCCAGAATACAAATGACCAGAATAACACAAATAATATGACATAATCGATATTTATAGAGCATATCAGCAACAGCATAAAAGACTTCTCAAGTACACATGGGACTATCACCAAGATAAACTCTGTACTGTAAAACAAGACTTTTACAGGTACACAGTGTGCATTCTTATAGCATAATGAAGTCTAACTAAAAAGCAATAACAGAGGCCAGTACTGTGGTATAGCTGGTGAAGCCACCGCCTATGACACCAGCATGCCATTTGGGACACCTGTTCAAGTCCCTGCTGCACTACTTCTGATCCAGCTCCCTGCTAATGTATCTGGGAAAGTAGTTGAGGATGGCCCACGTCTCCACGTGGGACCCTCCTACTCACATAGAAGATCTGCATGAAGCTCTTGGCTCCTGGCTTCATCTTGGACCAGCCCTGGATTTGCAGCCATCTGGGGAATGAACTAGCAGATGGAAGATCTCTCTCCCTCTCTCTTTCCCTCTTTCTCTGTAACTCTTTCAAATAAATAAATTCATTAATTTAAAAAAATCAATAACAGTTATCTGAGAAATCCCCTATCATCTACATCAGAGACTCAGATGAAGCTCCTAGCTTCAGCCTGGCCCAGCCCTGGCTGTTGTGGCCACTGGGGGAGTGAACGAGCACATGAAAGATCTATCTCTCACTCTCTCTTTCTTTTTCTGTAACTCTGCCTTTTAAAGAAAGAGAAGGGGCCGGTGCCGCGGCTCAATAGGCTAATCCTCCGCCTGCAGCACCAGCACACCAGGTTCTAGTCCTGGCCTGGGCTCTGGATTCTGTCTCGGTCGCTCATCTTCCTGTCCAGCTCTGTGCTGTGGCCCGGGAAGGCAGTGGAGGATGGCCCAAGTCCTTGGGCCCTGCACCCACATGGGATACCAGGATAAGCACCTGGCTCCTGGCTTTGGATCAGCGCGGTGCGCCGACCGCAACGCGCTGGCTGTGGCGGCCATTGGAGGGTGAACCAACAGAAAAAGGAAGACCTTTCTCTCTGTCTCTCTCTCTCACTATCCACTCTGCCTGTCAAACAAAAACAAAGCAAAACAAAACAAATGAAAGAAAAAAGCTGGCGGTGTGGCATAATGGGTAAAGCTGCTGCCTGTAGTGCTGGCATTCCATATGGGTGCTGGTTCTAGTCCTAGCTGCTCCACTTCTGATTTAGCTCTCTGCTATGGCCTGGGAAAACAGAAGATGGCCCAAGGGCTTGGGCCCCTGCACCCGTGTGGGAGACCCAGAAGAAGCTCCTGGCTCCAGCCTTCAGATCGGTGCAGCTCTGGCCGCTGTGGCCATTTGGGGAGTGAACTCTAGGATGGAAGAACTCTCTCTCTGCCTCTTCCTCTCTGTAGCTCTGCCTTTCAAATAAACAAATAAATCTTTAAAAAAAATAGAAATAAAAATAAATCATTTAAAAAGTTTAAAAAAGAAAACAATAGGCCAATATCCCTGAGGAACATAAATGCAAAAATCTTCAACAAAATAGTAAGAAACAAAATTCAGAAGCACATTCAAAGGATCATATACCAGGTTCCAAGATGGTAGAGCAGGGAGGGAGCTTACTGCCCCAGCCCAGGAGAAGATAGTTTAAAAATAGTGAAGAGTGTAGTCTCAGGGAGGAATTAGGTGGAAAACAGCAAACTACTGAACTTAGAGGGACACAGTGAACCTATATGAGAGCATGGGTGCCCACGGCTCAGGACTCCAGCAGCCAAAAGCCTACGCACCAGGGTTGGAAAGTGAGACGAGACCAGACCCAAGCAGCCCAAGGCACTGGCCAGCATCATACTGAATGGGGAAAAGTTGGAAGATTCTCACTGAGATCCAGTACCAGACAGGGATGCCCACTCTCACTATTGTTATTCAAGGTGGTCCTGGAAGTTTTAGCCACAGCCATTAGACAAGAAAGAGAAATCAAAGGAATACAAATTGGGAAGGAGGAAGTCAAACTATCCCTATTTTCAGATGACATGATTCTATATACAGGGGATCCAAAAGACTCCACTAGGAGACTATTGGAACTCATAGAAGAGTTTAGTAAAGTAGCAGGATAAAAAGTCAATACACAAGAATCAACAGCCTTTGTGTACACAGACGATGTCACAGCTGAGAAAGAACTTCTAAGATCAATCCCATTCATAGCAGTTACGAAAAAAAAACATTATCTTGGAAAAATTTCAACCAAGGATGTCAAAAGTCTCTATGACGAAAATTACAAAACATTAAAGAAACAGAAGAAGATACAAAAAATGGAAAAATCTTCCATGTTCATTGACTGGAAGACTCAATATCATCAAAATGTCCATTCTTCCAAAGGCAGTTTACAGATTCAATGCAATACCAATGAAATTACCAATGTTCTTCTCAGATCTAGAAAAAATGATGCTGAAATTCATATGGAGGCTCTGGAGGCTCGAGAGACCTAGAGTAGCTAAAGCAATTTTATACAACAAAAGGAAAGCTGGAGGCATCATAATATCAGATTTCAAGACATACTACATGGGGCTGGCACTGTGGCACAGTGGGTTAATGCCCTGGCCTGAAGCGCTGGCATCCCATATGGGTGCTGATTCAAGACCTGGCTGCTCAACTTTCAATCCAGCTCTTTGCTATGGCCTGGGAAAGCAGTAAAAGATGGCTCAAGTCCTTGGACCCCTGCACCCTTGTAGGAGATCTGGAAGAAGCTCCTGGCTCCTGGCTGCGGATTGGCTCAGCTCTGGCTGTTGCAGCCAATTGGGGAGTGAACCAGCAGATGGAAGACCTCTCTCTCTCTCTCTCTCTCTCTCTCTCTCTCTCTCTGCCTCTCCTCTCTGTAACTCTGAGTTTCAAGTAAATAAATAAATAAATCTTAAAAAAGAAAGGCATACTTTGTCTCTCTCTCACTGTCTATAACTCTACCTGTCAAATAATAAAAAAAAAAGACATACTACAGGGCAGTTATAATCAAAACAGCATGGTACTGGTACAAAAACAGATGGATAGACTACTCTTATATTTAACAGGGATCATTTTTCAGTTAAATTTAAATGACTAAGAATAATTGTGTGTTAATTAGAGTTCAACCAATAGTAATAAGTAGAACAAAAAAATACAAAAAGGGCTAAAGTATTAAGTTGTTCATCAACAGTCAGGACAAGGGCTGATCAGGTACTGTTTCTCATAGTGTCCATTTCACTTCAACAGGTTTCCTTTTTGGTGCTCGGTTAGTTGTCACCGATCAGGGAGAACATATGATATTTGTCCCTTTGGGACTGGCTTAATTCACTCAGCGTGATGTGTTCCAGATTCCTCCATTTTGTTGCAAATGACCAGATTTCATTTTTTTTTTACTGCTGTATAGTATTCTATAGAGTACATGTCCCATAATTTCTTTATCCAGTCTCCTGTTGATGGGCATTTAGGTTGATTCCAGGTCTTAGCTATTGTGAGTTGAGCTGCAATAAACATTAAGTTGCAAACAGCTCTTTTATTTGCCTTTAATTTCCTTTGGGTAAATTCCAAGGAGTGGGATGGCTGGGTTGTATGATCAAAATGATCAGTTTCAGTTCACAATTGATCATAATGATAGGATTAAGAGTTAAAGGGATCACATAAACAAGACTAGTGTCTGCTAATACTAACTGATAGAATTAAAAAGGAGAGAATGATCCAACATGGGAAGTGGGGTGCACAGCAAACACACAGAATGGCAGATATCTTAACCAGCACTCTGGCCTCAGAATCAGCCCTTAAGGCATTTGGATCTGGCTGAAGAGCCCATGAGAGTATTTCAGGCATGGAAAGCCAAGACACTCTGGCAAAAAAAAGAAAAAAAAGACCTAAATGAAAGATCTCTGCAAGTGAGATCCCAGTGGAAAGAATGGGCCATCAAAGAAGGAGGTACCTTTCTCTGAAGGGAGGAGAGAACTTCCACTTTGACTATGACCTTATCTAAATAAGATTGGAGTTGGCAAACTCAAAAGGCTTCCATAGCCTTGGCAACTCATGACAAGAGCCTCAGGTGATTACTGATGCCATAAAAATCAACACAGGAGTCACTGTGCACTTACTCCCCATGTAGGATCTCTGTCCTTAATGTGTTATACAATGTGAATTAATGCTATAACTAGTACTCAAACAGTACTTTACACTTTGTGTTTCTGTGTGGGTGCAAACTGTTGAAATATTTACTTAATATATATTCAATTGATCTTCTGAATATAAAGATAATTGAAAATGAATCTTGAAGTGAATGGAAGGGGAGAGGGAGTGGGAAAGGGGAGGGTTGCGGGTGGGAGGGACGTTATGGGGGGGAAGCCATTGTAATCCATAAGCTGTACTTTGGAAATTTATATTTATTAAATAAAGTTTAAAAAAAGAGAAAAAAAATAAAAACTATAGACATACCAAAAAAAAAAAAAAAAAAGATCTAAATCTACTATCTGACACCATCAAATTATTAGAGAACATTGGAGAAATCCTGCAAGACACTGGCACAGGCAAAGACTTCTTTGAAAAGACCCTAAAGGCACAGGCAGCCAAAGCCAAAATTAACAAATGGAATTGCTTCAAATTGAGAAGTTTCTGTACAGCAAAGGAAACAGGAAAGTGAAGAGGTGACTGACAGAATGGGATAAATTATTTGCAAACTATGCAACGGATAAAGGATTAATAACTAGAATCTACAAAAAGATTAAGAAACTCCACAACAACCAAACAACCCACTTAAAAGATGGGCCAAGGACTTTAACAGAAATTTTTCAAAAGAGGAAATCCAAATGGCCAACAGACACATGAAAAAATGTTCAGAATCACTAGCAATCAGGGAAATGCCAATCAAAACCACAATGAGGTTTCACCTAATCCCAGTTAGAACAGCTTTTATACAGAAATCAGCAAACAACAAATGCTGGCAAGGATATGGGGAAAAAGGTACCCCAATCTAGTGTTGGTGGGAAGGCACACTGGTGATACCACTATGGAAGACAGTTTGGGGATGCCTCAGAAATCTGAATATAGTCCTACCATATGACCCAGCCATCCCACTCCTCAGAATTTATCCAAGGGAAATGAAATTGGCAAGTAAGAGAGTCATCTGCACTTCCATGTTTATTGAAGCTCAATTCACAATAGCTAACACATGGAATCAACCTAAATTGCCCGTCAATGGAAGACTGGATAAAGAAATTATGGGATATGTACTCTATGGAATACTACACAGCGGTTAAAAAAAAAAGAAAAATCCAGTCATTTGCAACAAAATTGATGAATCTGGAAATCATCATACTTAGTGAAATAAGCTAATCCCAAAGAGACAAATATCATATGTTCTCCCTGATATTTGACAACTACATAGCACCTAAAAGGAAACCTGTAGAAGTGAAATGACACTATAAGAAGCAATGACTTGATCAGCCTTTGTCTTGACTGTCAAGGAAGAGTTTATTATTTTATTTTATTTTATTTTTATTATTCTCTTTTTCTACTTAATACCATTTGTTGAACTCTACTTAACACAGAATTAGTCATAGGTATTTAAATCCAATTAAAAATAGATCCCAGGAGCCGGCGCCGTGGCTCAATAGGCTAATCCTCCACCTTGCGGCGCCGGCACACCGGGTTCTAGTCCCGGTCGGGGCGCCGGATTCTGTCCCGGTTGCCCCTCTTCCAGGCCAGCTCTCTGCTATGGCCAGGGAGTGCAGTGGAGGATGGCCCAGGTGCTTGGGCCCTGCACCCCATGGGAGACCAGGAAAAGCACCTGGATCCTGGCTCCTGCCATCGGATCAGCGCGGTGCGCCGGCTACAGCGGCGGCCATTGGAGGGTGAACCAACGGCAAAGGAAGACCTTTCTCTCTCTGTCTCTCTCTCTCACTGTCCACTCTGCCTATAAAAAAATAAATAAATAAATAAATAAATAAATAAAATCTTTAAAAAAAAAAAATAGATCCCAGTAAAAAATAAGAGTGGGGATAAGAGAGGGAGGAGATGTACAATTTGGCACCTGTTCCTATGGACTTAACCTTAAGAGTAAAGCTAAAAACTTGCCATGGGACTCCAAATCCCATTAAGGAGTGTGGTACTAATGCCACCTTACATGTTCAAGTGATCATTTTAATTGTGAAACTGATTATATAGATTGGAATAAGTGCCAAAGGAATCACATAAATAAGACCAAGTGTCCCATAACAATAGATAGAATTAAAAAGGAGAGAATGATCCAACATAGGAAGCAGGCCACACAGCAGACTCATGGAATGACAAATGCCCTAAACAGCACTCTGACCTCAGAATCAGCACTCAACGCGTTTGGATCCGGCTGAAAAGCCCATGAGAGCATTTCAGGCATGAAAAGCCAAGACACTGTTGCAAAAAATGATCTACATGAAAGATCTCTGTGAATGAGATCCCACTGGAAAGAAGGGGCCATCAAAGGAGGAGGTACTTTTCTCTGAAGGGAGGAGAGAACTTCCACTTTAATTATGGCCCTGTCTAAATACTGACGGAGTTTGTGGACTCAGAAGGCTTCCATAGCCTTGGCATCATGATAAGAGCCTCAGTGATCACTGACATCATAAGTAAGAGTGTCAATTGTTAAATCAACAACGGGAGTCACTGTGCCCTTACTCCCCATATAGGACCTCTGTCCTTAATGAGTTGTACTATGAGAATTAACGGTAAAACTTGTCTTCAAACAGTACTTTATACTTTGTGTGTCTGTGTGGGTGCAAACTGTTGAAGTCTTTACTTAGTATAGAGTTGGTCTTCTGTATATAAAGATAATTTAAAATGAATCTTAATGAAGAATGGGATGGGAGAGGGAGTAGGAGTTGGGATTGGAGTGGGTGTGGGAGGGCGGGTATGGGGGGAAGAATCGCTATATTCCTAAAGCTGTACCTATGAAATTTTTATTTATTAAGTAATAGCTTTGTAAAAAAAAAAAAGGATCATATACCTTGACCAAGCATAATTTATTCCAGGGATGCAAACATGATTCCAAATGCACAAACCAAGAAACATAATATATCATATCAGCAGAATGAAGGGTAAAAGCCTCATGATCATATCAATAGATGCAGAAAAAGCAACTCATAAAATTCAACATCACTTCCTGATTTCAAACAAAAAACTTTAAAACATCTGGAATAGATAAAATGTACTTTGACACAATAAAGGCTATATAATTCACATACAACCTACAACATACTGAATGGAAAAAAAGCTGAAATTATTTCCTGTAAGATCAGGAAGAAGACAAGTCTTTCATCACTCTTACTCAATATAGTATTGGAATTCTTAATTTGGACAATTTAGGCATCCAGACAGGAATGGAGGAGGTCAAATTATCCCCATCTGCAGATGAAATGATTTTATATAGAGAAAAATCTAAAGGCTCCACCAAAAAACTGTTAGAACTGATAAACAATTTAGTAAGGTTGCAGGATACAATGTCAATATAGAAAGTCAGTAGCTTTTTTATGCTCCCAATAGTGAAATTCCAGAGTAAGAAATTTTAACTAGTAATCCCATTCCCATTAGCTACAAAAATTTACCTAGGAATAAATTTAACAAAGAAAATGAGTATTTTTACAATGAAAATTATAAAATACTTGAGAGAAATTGAAGTGGATACACAAAAGTAGAAAGACACTCCATGTTCATGAATAGAAAGAATATTGTTAAAATGTCCATATTACCCAAAACTATCTACATTTTTTAAAAAGATTTATTTTATTTATTTGACAGGTAGAGTTACAGAGAGAGATAGAGACACAGAGAGAGAGGTCTTCCATCTGCTGGTTCACTCCCCAGATGGCTGCAACAGCTGGAGCAGCGCCAATCCTAAGCCAGGTGCCAGGAGCCTCCTCTGGGTCTTCCACGTGGGTGCAGGGGCCCAAGGACTTGGGCTATCCTTTACTGCTTTCCCAGGCCACAGCAGAGAGCTGGATCAAAAGAAGAGCAGCCGGGACTAGAACCGGCGCCATATGGGATGCTGGCGCTTCAGGCCAGGCATTAACCCACTGTGCCATAGCGCCGGCCTATCTACCTATTAAATGTGATTCCTATCAAAATACAGTGAGGGCCAGAGCTGTGGCAGCAGCAGGTTAATCCTCTGCCTGTGGCGTTGATATCCCATATAGACACCGGTTCTAGTACTGGCTGTTCCTCTTCCGATCCAGCTCTCTACTATGGCCTGGGAAAGCAGTGGAAGATGGCCCAAGTGCTTAGGCCCCTGCACCCACGTGGGAGACCTGGAGGAGGTTCCTAGCTCCTGGCTTTGGATTGGCACAGCTCTCGCAGTCATGGCCATTTAGGGAGTGAACCAGCAGAAGTAAGACCTTTCTCTCTGTCTCCTCTCCCTCTCACTGTCTGTAACTACCTCTCAAATAAATAAATAATGTAATGAATTCTTGACAGATACAGAAAAAAAACTCCTAAAATTTGTATGACATTACAAAAGACTCCCAGATAGCCAAAGCAGTCCTGAGCAAAAACAAAGCTGTAGGCATTACAATATCTGCCTTAGAAATATACCACAAGGGGCTGGTAACACCAGTAGCTCATATGAGTGCTGGTTCATGTCATGTTTGTTCCACTTCCAATCCAGCTCCCTGCTAATTGCAGGAAAAGCAGTGGAAGATGGCCCAAGTGCTTGGAACCTTACCACTCACGCGGGGGACCCAGATAAAGTTCTTGCCTCCTGGTTTTGGCATGGCCCGGTTCTGGCCATGTGGACATCTGAGAAGTGAACCAGATGATGGACCATCTCTCTGTCTGTTTCTGTCCCCCTCTCTCTCTATAACTCTGACCTTCAAACAAAATTAATAAATCTTAAAAAATACCACAAAAGTATAATAACCAAACAGCATGGTACTGGCATGAAAACAAACACATAGACCACTGGAAGAGAACAGACACCAGAAATAAATCCACATATTTCCAGTCAACCGATTTTTGACAAAGGCAGTAAGAACATACATTGAAGAAAGAAAAAATCTCTTCAATAAATGGTGTTGGAAAACCTAGATATCATTATGCAGAAAAACTAAACCCTTATTGCTCTTCATATACAAAAATCAACTCAGAATGGATCAAAGATTTAAACTGTAAGACTTGATACTGAAACTAATAAAAGGAATCATAGGGAAACTGCTTTAAGACATTGGTCTGGGTAAAGATTTTTTTTTGGATATGATCTCAGAAACACAGGCAACAAAAACAAAAACTGACAGAATTACATCAAACTAACAAAGACCTATGCAGTAAATGAAACAAGCAAGAAAGTGAAGAAAAAATATACAGGGTGGGAGATAATATTTGCAAACTATTTATCCAATAAGGGATTAACTTTCAGGATATATAAGGAACTCAAACAACTGAACAGTAAGAAACCAAATAATCAAATTAAAAATGGGCAAATGATCTGAACAGACATTTCTCAAAGAAAGATATACAAATGGTCCATAAGTATTAAAAATGTTTCACATCACTAATTCTCAGGAAAATGAAAATCAAAAACCAAAATTTGATGACTATCTTACTCCAATCAAAATGACTATTGTCAAAAAGACAAAAAATAACAAATGCTAATAAGGATGTGGAGAAAGAGGAACTCTCATAAAGTACAGGTAGAAATGTAGAACAGTATAGTCACTATGGAGAAAAAAATAGAGATACCTAAAAAATACAGAAATACAACTGCCATATTATCCAGCAATCCCACCACTGGGCATTTAACCAAAGACACTTGAATCATTACTCCAAAGAGACAACAGCATTTGCATGTTTACTGCAGCACAATTTGCAATAGCCAAAATATGGAATAAACAAAGGCATCCATAAACAATTCATAATAGCCAAGATATGGAATCAACAAGGCATCTGATAAAGAAAATGTGGTGTGTGTGTGTGTGTGTGTGTGTGTGTATACACATACACACAATGGCACATTATTTGGCCATAAAGAGGAATGAAATTCTATCATATGCAACAGTGTAAATGGCACTAGAGGATATTATATTAACTAAAATAAGTCAGGCACAGAAGACAAATACCACATGTTCTCCCTCATACGTGGAAGCTAAAAAGTTCATCTCAAAGGAGCAGAGAATAGAATAGTGGTTACCAGGCCCTGGAAAGGGTGCAGGGCGGGGAGGGATGAAGAGAGAATTGTTAACAGGTATGGAGATGCAGTTGAGTAGGAGGAATAACCTCCAACATTGTATAGCACGGTGGAATAACTATGATTGACAACGGTTAATTAAACATTTAAAATAAGCTAGTAGAGAGGACTTTGAAGTTTCTCAACACAAAGAAATGACAAATGTCTGAGGTGACAGAGGTGCTAATTACCATAATCTGATCATTACACATTGTATACATATTCTGAAATGTCAGACTGTACCCCATATATATGTACAATTAGTATGTGTCGATTAAAAATAAAAAATACATTTAGTGGTGGGCACTGTGGCACAGTGGATTCAGCTGCCACATGGGATGTCTGTATCCCATATTGGCATATTGAGGTACTTGGGATTCAGTCTCACCTATGCTTCCAAATCAATTTGCTAATAATGTACCCAGGAGGCAGCAGACAATGGCAAAGTACTTGTGTTTCTGCCACCCTCATGGGAGATCCAGATGGAGTTCCTGGCTCCTGGCTCCAGGCTTTGGCTTGGCTCAGCCCTGGCTATTGTGGATATTTGGGGAGTAAACCAGCAGACAGAAGAGTTCTCTTTTTCTCTGTCATTCCACCTTTCAGATAAGTAAACAAATCAATCTTAAAAAAAAAAAAAAAAGAATTTTTATTTATTTGAAAGTCAGAGTTTACACAGAGAGAGAAGGAAAGGCAAGAGAGAGAGAGAGAAAGAGGTCTTCTACCTGCTGGTTCACTCCCCAATTGGCCACAATAGCCAGAGCTACGCTGATCTAAGCCAGAAGCCAGGAGCTTCTTCCAGGTCTCCCATGTGGATGCAGGGGCCCAAGGACTTGGGCCATCTTCTATTGCTTTCCCAGGCCATAGCAGAGAGCTGGATGAGAAGTGGAGAGCCAGGACTCGAACTGGCGCCCATATAGGATGCCGGCACGGCAGGCCATGGCTTTACCTGCTACTTCACAGCACCAGCCCCAGAAATATATTTTTAAAATCAACAGAACATAGTAGAGAGTTCAGAAACAAATCCATACAAATATAGTCAACAGATTTTTGGCAAAGGTATAAAAGTGTTCAATGAGAAAAGATAAGTCTTCTTAACACAGGATACTGAAATAAATGGATGTCTATTCAAAATATGAGCACAACACATATTTTATATATTATGTAAAAATTAATTCTAAGTGAACACAGGCCTAAATGTAAAATAAAAATGATAAAATTTCCTGAGGAAAATATGAGAGAGAAAATTTGATTGACCTTGAGTTTTGTGGGGAGCAAACCGGACTAGACTGTTACTGGAATTAAGACTTATTCTATGCATCTGCTCTCCCACAATATGGCGCTGGGAGAGAAGTAAACAGCTTCCGCACAGCTGCCTCCAGTTCAACCAATTAACTGTAGGACTTGCTCCTGATTGGAGAGCAGCGTACTCGGCGTGTGGGCAGCCGAGTTGGGATTGGCGGAGGAGGACTATAAAGGAGGAGAGAAACGGCATGCACCGGGAACATCTATGGGGAACATCTAAGGGAACCCGTGCAGCCCCCGAGAAAGCCGGCCGGCGGTGTGCCGCTCCCCTGCGGAAGTGGGGAATGCGGCCAGGGGGAACTGCCCTTCCACGGAGGTGGAAGGGATAGTAGCCAACCCGGGAAGAACCAGCAGCAAACCCGGGGAGGGCCGAGCAGACAAAAGAACAGCGCAGGGTCCTGTGTCGTTCCTCCGCGAAGAGGGGGTGCGACATAATGGTGCCGTGACTCGGATATGAAGCCTAGGCAGGGCTTAGTGTCGTTCCTCCACGAAGAGGGGGAGCGACATAATGGTGCCGTGACTCGGATAGGAAACCTAGCTCGGATAGGAAACCTAGCTCGGATAGGAAACCTAGCTCGGATAGGAAACTTAGGACGGATAGGAAACTTAGGAGGGAAGAAATGACTCGGATAGGAAACCTAGGACGGATAGCAAACTTAGGAGGGAAGAAACGGGAAGAAGTGGAAAATTACCGGAGAGAGAGACTAGCAAACAGCCTAGGGAAAAGCCGGACGAAAAAGGAGCCGGAAGAAGCTATTGAAAGCCTAGGCATAGACTCGGATACGGACTACGGGGGGAAGCTGGGAGAAATCTCTAAGGTCGAAAGCGAAAGTGAAAGCTAGAACAAACAGACTCGGATGCGGACTGTGGGGAGAGGCCAGGAGAAATGAGGGAGGAGTATTGTTGGAGGAAGGCTTAGGGAAACATACCGGGTAGAGAAAAGTGTTAGGGAAATTGAAGCCGCGGGGGGCAGGCCAAGGCGGACACGAAAGCCACTTTGGGATTCTCAAGTTAGCCCGGGAATAGGGGGCGAAAAGTTGAAACCAGAAGCTGAAACGTGAGCCTGGTTGGGATCCGTCTGATTAGCCCGGGGAGCAAAGGACGGGAAGCCAAACCGTGGGGCGGAGACGTACGCTGGGTTGAATTCGCCAGGCTAGCCCGGGGAACTTAGATTGAATGCTAGTGGCGGACACGTAAGCTACGCTGTGTTACTCGCGGAAGCCGCCGCGTGCAGAGAGAGCACGGGGCGTGAATAGATAGGGAACGGGGCTGGCGCGAGGCCGTGGTTCAGACGCGAAAGGGTTAAGCGTGGAGACCGCGGAGCGCGCGAAGCCGAGCCGCGCAAAGCCGGGAAGCTGCGCAGATGAGAGAGGCGCGCGGGCTGAAGCGGCGCAGAGCCGGGAACCCGCCGGCCGGGCGAGGTGCCGGAAAGCTGCGGGGATAAGAGAAACAGAAGTTTAGAAGTAAAAGAGAAATAGGAATGTTGGCAGACAGAAGTAAAATGGGAGAAATAGAAATGCCCGGAGATAGAGAAATAGAGAAAAATAAGGCCTCCCCTCAACATGCCAATGAGAAAGCTTGGATTCGGTCTGCCTGATTAAGTGAGGCGATGAGCACCTGGGCGGCTAGCAGCTTGTGCGCCGCAGGTCACCGAAGACAGGCACGAATTAACATCAGTAAGGCTTCCCCACAATACAACCATTAGGAGGCTTGGATTCGGTCTGCCTAATTAAGGCGGTAAGCGCCAGCAAGCAGCTCGACCAGAGTATGAGCTGCAGGTCACCGAAGATAGGCACAAACCAACACTAATAAGTCTCCCCCACAATACGGCAATGAGAAGGCTTGGATTCGGTTTGCCTGATAGGTTTTGTAAACACCTGCAGGCAGTTCTAGCAGAGCAGAGCATGCGCTGCAGGGCACCGAACACAGGCACGCATCAGCGCCTAAAAACCTCCTCACAATGGCGAAGAGAGGACCCGGATTCGGTTTGCCTGATGGATAGGACTTGTAAGAGCCTGTGGCAACTCTAGCAAGTAGAGCAGAGTGTGTGCCGCGGGACACCGAAGACAGGCGCGTATCAACGCCAAAAATAAAAAGAAAGGGGGATCTGTGGGGAGCAAACCGGACTAGACTGTTACTGGAATTAAGACTTATTCTATGCATCTGCTCTCCCACAATATGGCGCTGGGAGAGAAGTAAACAGCTTCCGCACAGCTGCCTCCAGTTCAACCAATTAACTGTAGGACTTGCTCCTGATTGGAGAGCAGCGTACTCGGCGTGTGGGCAGCCGAGTTGGGATTGGCGGAGGAGGACTATAAAGGAGGAGAGAAACGGCATGCACCGGGAACATCTATGGGGAACATCTAAGGGAACCCGTGCAGCCCCCGAGAAAGCCGGCCGGCGGTGTGCCGCTCCCCTGCGGAAGTGGGGAATGCGGCCAGGGGGAACTGCCCTTCCACGGAGGTGGAAGGGATAGTAGCCAACCCGGGAAGAACCAGCAGCAAACCCGGGGAGGGCCGAGCAGACAAAAGAACAGCGCAGGGTCCTGTGTCGTTCCTCCGCGAAGAGGGGGAGCGACATAATGGTGCCGTGACTCGGATATGAAGCCTAGGCAGGGCTTAGTGTCGTTCCTCCACGAAGAGGGGGAGCGACAAGTTTGGTGACTGTTTTTCAGATACAACACTAAAAGCAAAAAGCATGGAAGAAATACTGATAAATTTAACTCGATTGGGCCAGTGTTGTGGCTCTGTACATCAACATTTTACCCTAGCTTTTCTCTTATAAGTATATAAGTTAATAGTTCTGAAACTGCTTTAATTCTATATTGGAATGGAACAAATGAGACCATAGATAACTGATTGTGGCAGCCAAGTTTTCCACTGGTGTTGGATTAGAGCTCATGTAGATGAAGAAATTATTATAGATAGGTGTGTACATGTGGCTTAACAGATAGGTAGATAGAAAGATAGATAGATAGCAACCTCTGTTTGCCACAGTCCTAGAATCCATGACACCTCTGTAGCAATTAGCACACTCAGTACACAGATATTCAGCATACCATTTAAGACTGAGGCACCTTGGAGAAATGGCTGATTCTAGGGCTGCAGTAGTGAAAATACAAGAAATACCAGAAACTGATATGCTCAAAAACACAAAAGGATGGGGACGTGTCAAAGGCACAGAGGAGCCATCTTCAACGAACTCCCAAAGTTGGCCAAAGCAACAGCAATGTGAAACATTGTATTTTTTATCACCCAAAGTATCAAATAAATACACATGAACCCCCATTTTTTATAAACAAATGATTGAATGATTGAATAAATAAGTAAACAGAGGAAGAGAAACAAATCTTCCTCTCAGGGAAATTTCATTTAACCCATGCAGACATTCTTCCTTTTGGGACAGAGCTTAATTTTCCCTTGTCCATGCCTATAGAGTACACTGGACTCAATGAATTGCTTCAAAGACCAGAGTATGAAAATGGAAAAATGGCAACTTCACAATAAAGAGACTTGTCAAACACTGTCTTAACCAGGTCACCAAGGTTAACATTGTAAGAGATAAGTCAACTTGGTATCATCTTGTGCCCCTGGTATGATGCAATTAGAAAAGCATTTTTACCTTGGCACCTTCTTCAAAAAAAAAAAAAAAAAAAAAAAACCAAAACCCCATCATAACAAAAAAAATGAGATTAACACAAATTAAGGAACACTACAAAATACCTGTCTGATAACCTTTAAAATTGTCAAAAATCTTCAAAAAGGTCATCAAAAACAAGGAAAGACTGAGAAACTGCCACAGATGACAAGACACTAAGGAGATGTAACATCTATGTGGAATGTGGTATCCTGGATCAGATCTTGAACCTTAATGGAAAAACTGGTGAAATTGATGAAATTCTGGAGGAAAGAATTAATGCTGATTTCTTAGTTTTAACAAGTATACGATGGCAATATAATAACACTGGTGGAGGCAAAGAGAATGAGGGATTTAGGGGAACTCTGTACTATCTTGTCATTTTTCTGTAAATCTACATTTTAAAACCAAAAAGCTTATTTAAAAATTAAATTAAATTATATATACATATATATGTATATATATATGTGTATATATATATATATAAATTGAAAGGCTTTGAAGAATTCTGAATGATAAGTGAATATACTCATGGTAGACTCTTTTTTTTTTTTTTTTTTGCCAGGCAGAGTTAGACAGTGAGAGAGAGAGAAAGGTCTTCTTTTCCATTGGTTCACCCCCCAAATGGCCACTGCGGCCAGCGCACTGCGCCCATCCGAAGCCAGGGGCCAGGTGCTTCCTCCTGGTCTCCCATGCAGGTGTAGGACCCAAGCACTTGGGCTATCCTCCACTGCCCTCCTGGGCCACAGCAGAGACTGGACTGGAAGAGGAGCAACCGGGACAGAATCCAGTGCCCCAACCGGGACTAGAACCCAGTGTGCTGGCGCCATAGGCAGAGGATTAGCCAAGTGAGCCGCAGCTCTGGCCTCATGGTAGACTCTTAAATGAAAAATATGGCTTACACAAACACCTACATACATACAAGTGATCAATCTATTAAAATAGATGCACAAAGAAAAAGACCAGAAGTAGATATATTAATATATTAATAATAGTTCATTATTACTACTAAACTCAGAGAATTTTTCCCATTTCTTTGTATTGTTCAAATTTTTTTACAGTGAAGAGACATGAGAGGGAACATTTTTACATATTTTGAAAATTGTCTCACTGCTTTACAATAGTATGACATCAAATCATCTGTGATGTGTGCTTTATAAAAAAAGGATTCCATAGTCAGATACATGTGACTACTTGGCAAACTAAGTCTGTCTCTCAGAGTCTTGTATTGCTAGGAGGATTATAGGTTCTGAGAAGTTAACTGATAAACTAGTTTATATTTATTTCAACCAACACTTACCAAACAATTCACAGAAATTATACTTCCTCAATACAACTTAATTCATCTCAGGAACCACTGAGATTACACAGAACACATGTGTTTCTATCTTAGCACCCTGTCAGTGTAGTCTTTAAGGGAGGAAATGGGCTGTTTTTATAGATTTGTTTAGGTTTATTTATGAATTATATATTCCTGGGGGACTGGCATTGTGGCACAGTGGGTTAAGCCCCTATCTGCAATGTTGGCATCCTGTAAGAGTGCTGGTTTGTGTTGAGTCCTGGCTGCTCCACTTCTGACCCAAATCTCTACTAATGTCCCTGGGAAACCAGCAGAAGATGACCCAAGTCCTTGGGCCTCTGCCACACACATAGGAGACCTGGATGGAGTTCCAGGCTTTTGGCTTCAGCCTGGCCCAGCCTTGGCTATTATGGCCAATGACCACTGTGGGGAATGAACCAGAGGATGGAAGATCTCTGTGTGTGTGTGTGTTTCTCTCCCCCTTTCTCTGTAACTCTGCCTTTCAAATAAATAAACAAATCTTTTAAAATAACCAAAAAGTAATTATATATGGCTGGACCATTCACTCCATGGACAAGATGGCCCATTCTGTGGGTACTAGACAGATTTTCTCCTCAGCCACCCCTGTCATTGCCCAGGGGCTCATGAACAAAGTGGCAGGGATGGAGGTAACGCATGGACTCAGCAACATGGACTTCAAGTCACCAGTATTGCCCTGGCTAAAGGACTGCAGAGTGCCCAATCTGCCTGCAGCAGAGACCACTACGGCATCCCTGATGTGGAACCATTTCCTGGGGTGAGCACCCAGTGCTTGGTGAAGGTTCCTTACATTGACCACTGTCATCATGGAAAGGGCAGCATTTTGTTCTAACTGAAATATGCTTACTCAAGATATAGATTTACTTTCCCTGTACACAATGGTTCTTAAAAAACTACCATCCATGTACTTAAAAGAATGTCTTATCCACCATCATGGTATTCCAGATAGCTCTTCTTCTGATAAAAAGAACTCACTTTTATCAGAACTCACAGCAAAGAAGTGTGGCAATGGGCACATGCTTATGAAATTCAATCTATCACCATGTTCCCAACCATCATGAAGTCACTGGCTTGAGAAAGAATAGTGGAATGATCTTTTGAAGACTAAGCTACTGCCCAGATAGATGGCAATACTTTGCAGGACTGGGGAGGGGTTCTCTGGAAGGCTGTATACACTCTGAATCTCAATACACAAGACAGTTTCACTTATGGCCATGATTCACTGGTCCAGAAACCAAAGGGTGGAAACAGTAGTGGCATCACTCACTATTACCTCTAGAGATGCACTCATAAAATGTTTGCTTCCTATACCCATGACTTCATGCTCTGCTGATTCTGATGGACAAGGAGAAATTGAAGAGTAATAGAAATGAGGACTCTGGGACCAGCATTGTGCAGTAGACTTAGCCGCCAACTGTGACAGCAGCATCCCTTATGAGCACAAGTTCCAGTTCAGGCTGCTCTATTTCTGATCCAGCTCCCTGCTAATGCAGGTCCTCAAAAAGTAGCAGAAGGCAGCTCAAGTGCTTGAGCCTCTGCCACCTATGGGGGAGATCTGGATAGAGCTTCAGGTTCCTGGCTGCAGCCTGGCCGAACCCTGGCCACTGTGGCCTTTTGGGGAGTGAACCAGAGGATGCAGATCTCTCTCTCCCTCTCTCTCTGTAACTCTGTCTTTCAAATAAATAAATAAGCCTTTTTAAAAAATGAGGACTTTGAATATTATCATAAATATTTTCCTCCTATTCTGCTATTAATACATTTGTGTAGCTTTTTCTCTTATTCCCTATCATGCAACATACGATGTATTGACTGGGGCCAGTGTTGTGGTGAAGAAGGTAAAGCCAAGGCCTGTGATGCCAGCATCCCATATGGGTGCTGGTTTGAGTCCCAGCTGCTCCACTTCCAATCCAGCTCCCTGTTAATGCACCTGGGAAAGCAGTAGTCTCCCACATGGGAGAACTGAAAGAAGCTCCTGGCTCTTGGCTTCGCCTGGCCTGAACCTGGCTATTGCAGCCATTTGGGGAGTGAACCAATGGATAGAAGAACTTTCTCTTCTCTCTCTCTCTCTCTCTCTCTCTGTAACTCTGCCTTTTATTTTTTAATTGTTTTTTATTTTTTGGAGATTTATTTAAAGAGAATTTATTTAAATAAATTTATTTAAATTTTTTTAAATTTAGTAAATATAAATTTCCAAAGTACAGTTTATGGAATACAATGGCTCTCTCCCCCCATAATTTCTCTCCCACTCACACCCCTCCCATCTCCCGCTCCCTTTCCCATTCCATTCACATCAAGATTCATTTTCAATTATCTTTATAAACAGAAGATTGATTTAGTATATATTAAGTAAAGATTTCAACAGTTTGCACCCACACAGAAACACAAAGTGTAAAATACTGTTTCAGTACTAGTTATAGCATTACTTCACATTGGACAACACATTAAGGACAGATCCCACATGAGAAGTCAGTACACAGTGACTCCTGTTGTTGACTTAACAATTTGACACGCCTGTTTATGGCGTCAGTAATCTCCCTAGGCTCTAGTCATGAGTTGCCAAGGCTATGGAAGCCTGTTGAATTCGCCGACTTTGATCTTATTCCGACAGGGTCACAGTCAAAGTGGAAGTTCTCTCTTCCCTTCAGAGAAAGGTACCTCCTTCTTTGATGGTCCCGTTCTTTCCACAGGGATCTCATTCGCAGAGATCTTTCATTTAGGTCTTTTTTTTCCAGAGTGTCTTGGTTTTCCATGCCTAAAATACTCTCATGGGCTCTTCAGCCAGATCCGAATGCCTTAAGGGCTGATTCTGAGGCCAGAGTGCTATTTAGGACATCTGCCATTCTATGAGTCTGCTGTGTATCCCACTTCCCATGATGGATCGTTCTCTCCCTTTTTGATTCTATCAGTTAGTATTAGCAGACACTAGTCTTGTTTGTGTGATCCCTTTGACTCTTAGACCTATCAGTGTGATCAATTGTGAACTGAAATTGATCACTTGGACTAGTGAGATGGCATTGGTACATGCCACCTTGATGGGATTGTATTGGAATCCCCTGGCATGATTCTAACTCCACCATTTGGGGCAAGTCTGATTGAGTATGTCCCAAATTGTACATCTCCTCCCTCTCTTATTCCCACTCTTATATTTAACAGGGATCACTTTTCAGTTAAATTTAAACACCTAAGAATAATTGTGTGTTAATTACAGAGTTCAACCAATAGTACTAGAACAAAACAAAGAAAAAATACTAAAATGGATAAAGTATTACATTGTACATCAACAGTCAGGACAAGGGCTGATCAAGTCACTGTTTCTCATAGTGTCCATTTCACTTCAACAGGTTTCCCCTTTGGTGCTCAGTTAGTTGTCGCCAATCAGGGAGAACATATGATATTTGTCCCTTTGGGACTGGCTTAATTCACTCAGCAAAATGTTTTCCAGATTCCTCCATCTTGTTGCAAATGACTGGATTTCATTGTTTTTGAATGCTGTATAGTATTCTATAGAGTACATGTCCCATAATTTCTTTATCCAGTCTACTGTTGATGGGCATTTGGGTTGGTAATTTTTTTTTTTTTTTTTTGACAGGCAGAGTGGACAGTGAGAGAGAGAGAGACAGAGAGAAAGGTCTTCCTTTGCTGTTGGTTCACCCTCCAATGGCTACCACGGCCAGCGCGCTGCAGCCGGCGCACCACACTGATCCGATGGCAGGAGCCAGGTGCTTCTACTGGTCTCCCATGGGGTGCAGGGCCCAAGCATTTGGGCCATCCTCCACTGCACTCTTGGGCCACAGCAGGGAGCTGGCCTGGAAGAGGGGCAACCGGGACAGAATCCGGTGCCCCGATCGGGACTAGAACCCGGTGTGCCGGCGTCACAAGGTGGAGGATTAGCCTAGTGAGTCGCGGCGCCGGCCAGTAACTCTGCCTTTTAAATAAATAAAATACATCTTTTAAAAATGCATTGACTTGGCCGGCGCCGCAGCTCACTAGGCTAACCTTCCGCCTTGCGGTGCCGGCACACTGGGTTCTAATCCCGGTCGGGGCACTGGATTCTGTCCCAGTTGCCCCTCTTCCAGGCCAGCTCTCTGCTGTGGCCCGGGAGTACAGAGGAGGATGGCCCAAGTGCTTGGGCCCTGCACCCCATGGGAGACCAGGAGAAGCACCTGGCTCCTGCCATTGGATCAGCGCGGTGCGCTGGCCGCAGTGCGCAGGCCACGGCGGCCATTGGAGGGTGAACCAACGGCAAAAGGAAGACCTTTCTCTCTGTCTCTCTCTCTCTCACTGTCCACTCTGCCTGTCAAAAAAAAAAAAAAAATTAAAAAAAATGCATTGACTTTACATCACAGTATTTAAGTATTGCTAATTTTACATCATAATATTTAAGTTATGTGATATCCAGAAGAGTAAACATCACTCAAGGACTTTGCCTCCTCTTCTGAGGAAGAGGTTAGCACATATTCAGGGGTACACAGGATGGCTGTATTATTCTGGACAGATTATGATGTTGCTGTTGTCTTTATTTGCAGATTAAATACCATTTAAGGAGATGTGTCTGGGTGCAAAATTGACAAGGGTGAACTTGTGAGAGTTAATTTTATGTGTCAACTTGGCAAGCAACATGAGGAGCCAGATGAAACACTATTTCTGGGTGAGTGTGTGTGTGTATGGCTGTTTCTTGATGAGATTAGCATTCAAATTGGTGGACTATGTAAAGTAGATCGCCCTCCCTAATATTGCTTGACATCTTCCAATCTATTGAGGGCCTGACAGAACAAAGAGGAGGAAGAAGTTTTTCCTTTCTGACTAATGCCCTCGATTTGAACTGGGAAACTGGTGTATCCTGCCCTTTTACTGGGCTTTACACCATTGATTCCCCTTGGTCTTCAGACTTCAGATTCAGGCTGGAATCTTTCCTGGGTCTTCAGATAGTAGAATGAAGAAACTGGGACCCGGGCCATTTCTTTAGAGAATTCAGACCAATATAATTTCCAATTCAAATTTCCTTTCTGTGAAATTGCTTCTAGTTTCTCCAAAATCTTCAAGGACCTTGCTTTGTATGGTTTCTTGACCCCTTTTGGTCTATGAAGTACATGACAATAAATGCTCTAGTATACTGTGTTTTATGAGAATTATTAAATGTAGAATGTAACAATCTTGAAAGGAAGAGCTTTGCCCATTTCTTCCATTTGTTCATTCATTTATCCACTCAGTCAACACATATCTGCTGAGTGCTTAGTATGTTCTAGGTACACTGAGAGCCAATTCAGCCAATTCCAAACTGCACTCTTTGCTATTACAGGGATTACAGCTTAATTGGGGTGCAGACCAGAATAAACAGCCCTAAAGTAGATGCATAACTATATGCATCAATATTGCTCTGAAGGACAGGTGCTTCAGGGGAGTCCACATAGGGGTCTCACGTAATCTTGGGTGGAAGGACGGTGGGCAGGGCAGAAAAGGCTAATGTGGAAGAAGTCATATTTGAGGTCAGACTGGAAGAATGAGCAGGTTTCCTCTAAATAAGATGGAGAAAAGGAGTGGTGATGAGAGAAGAATAGTCCCAATGGAATGTCTGAGGAGAAAGGCAGATAGGGCCATAACACAATAGGTCTTAAGAGGTAGGTAGGTAGGTGGCTACTAACCATTTTCTTCAGTTTCTCCTCTTCTCGTTTTCTCTTCAGCTGAGCTTCCTTTTCTTCTGCCTCCCGCATCTGACGCTCCTCCTCTTGGGCCTTTAAGAGGGCCTAATGAAGATTAAAATGAAAAAAAATCAGAATCCTGTCTATGGGAATAGGGTCTTTTGTGCTGAGGAAAGTCAAATATCTTCCAATGTATTTATCCTGTCTCTGGAAGAAGTCTGTACTTTGTGATACAGGAGAAAATCTCAACAACATGTGGTCAGTTGTGTAACTTAGAAGTCTCTTCAAAAGGATCTTTCTATCTTTGAGATGATGAGACATCATAAATAAGACCATTAATTTCTCACCATAAAATGATTCCTTTTTGGTTATTTTCACCTATGAAATACTAAGTCCAAATTATAAACCATATAGGGGAGAAAATCCATTTTCTTTCATTTCACCAAAAATATCTCCAAACTGTTGAACTGTATTTTTTTCTGGGTGGGTACAAAATTGACTTCTTATTATTTTTTTATTATTTTTGACAGGCAGAGTGGACAGTGAGAGAGAGAGACAGAGAGAAAGGTCTTCCTTTTGCCATTGGTTCACCCTCCAATGGCCGCCACGGCTGGTACGCTGTGGCTGGTGCACCGTACTGATCCGAAGGCAGGAGCCAGGTGCTTCTCCTGGTCTCCCATGGGGTACAGGGCCCAAGTTCTTGGGTCATCCTCCACTGCCCTCCCTGGCCACAGCAGAGAGCTGGCCTGGAAGAGGGGCAACCGGGACAGAATCCGGTGCCCCGACCGGGACTAGAACCCGGTGTGCCGGCGCCGCAAGGTGGAGGATTAGCCTAGTGAGCCGCGGCGCCGGCTCAAAATTGACTTCTGATAGCTAGGTCAAAACTTTGCAAACTCATTAGGTTGGACACCCACCTATCACACACCAATCTTGTTTATGTGTAAATCTCTTGATTTGCTAGCTCTCATCAACTTTTGTAACATTTCCTCCCTGTTATGCTAATGATGTTAATTTTCCCCCCTCTATTTTGCTAAAATTGCCACAGAATTCAGGCCAGTAGGCCAAAACTCATTTCCAAAGTTGGTCTAACTGGTTTTTCCAGAGGCTTAAACAAGTAAGGTTTCATTTTTTAAGAAAGATCTAGAGAATTCCTTTTTCTTGCCTCAGTTTGCATTCTGAATTTATTACCAATTTCTCCTCTTCTTGCTTTTTCTTCCTCTCTGCCAAGATTCGCCTACATTCAGCTCGTTGAATCGCTCTCTCTTCCATAGCTAGAAAATAGTAACAGAGTTCCAATATAAGAGGTATGAGGAATACTGCCGAAGAAATGTCTTTATTTCATAATAAAATTTAGTGTTATTGTTAGGGTTTTCTTGTAAAACTAGTGTTCACAATGTTGGAATACAAATGGATAGCGATATAAAGAATTTATAAGCACTTTACAGATTAAAAGACCTAGATTTCCATACTTAGCAATGATGAACAATTTGTAGATTAATTATGTTTTGATTATATTTTTATGAGAATACTGTTTACTATTCTAAGTAAGATAATGGCATTGATGATAGACTTTTAGTATATGAAGTATTGAAATGAGAATTTTGATTATATCTTAATGAATGTAGAAAACTTTTTAATCTAACAAATACTTGAACAAAGTCATTCCTCAAATCTCATTAAATCAATCTGCTAATTTTTCTTAACTCACTATACATATGTCTGTATATGTACAACAACAACAAACAAACTAAAGTTTGAGGTCACGATGAATTTATTTTAATCTAGTTTTAAGGCCCAGATATCCAGATGGGCAGGAAATGGAATTTTACCAGGCATTTGGAGAACTGGCATCTGAATGAATTTGAGTGTCAGACTCTTGTTCTTGACAGTCTATTAAATATCGATCCAAAAGAAACAAATGTGCAAGATGGTCTGATAATATGACTCTGTAATCAGTTGGGCCTCTTGGAAGAAGAAGGGCAGGGGGTGGGAGGAGTATCAAGTTCTGCTCACTTAAGCCAGCCAATAGTTACTTCCAGTTCCTTGTGCCATGTTATAGAGAGGAGAATTTAAGTCCAAGTTTTAAGAATTAATAAACAAAAAACTTAACAGGCTATTTCTTACAACTATTAAGTGTCTGCTTTGCTGCAGAAGAACAGTGGTGGAGCCAGAGATGGCGGGAGGGAGATTGCCTTTAAGAGGGTGGAAATAGACTCGAGGATTAAAGTGAGAGAGCCCTAAGAAGCCAAGTCTCTGGTAATATGTCCTTCCCCCATCTTTTCTAGATTTAATCATTAAAGACTACTTGAAAAGCAGACTGGGATTTTAAAATAGTTAACTCCCTGATCAAACAATAATTTTACAAAATCTGTCACATCAAAATGGGCACTTCTGATCCTCCTTAGTGGTGGACACAGATGACATTAACTTCTGTCCTGGCAGACAGTTGATGCAAAGACTGTAAATTTTTGCATTAATAGGAATTGACTGCAGCCACATTGTCCTTTAGGTGTCATCACGTTTTGTTCGGGCAGTAATCTTACCATAGGAAAAAATCAAATTTACAAACACCAACATAACTGTCAATGTGTCAACCACTATATAAAAACATACATACAGTGTGTGACTAAGTATATAGTAAAAGCCATTAATAGATTCATTAGGGGGTTTCTCACAGTATTGTTTAGTTTAAATAAAGGTTTCTATGTGCATCAAAAATGTTATCAAATTAAAATAACCTGATTTGTAGAATTCATTGCTAAAATTCTATCAAGGCATAACTCATTATAAAACAATATAATAACATGATATGGATTGTTGTAAATTAATCAATATTTTAATATGAATGAAGTACCAAAACAGGTGATCTTTAGCAGCACTTATTAGCCCTAACAGCTACTCATAGAGTTTTCTCATTTGTGTGACTGTCCCATTTTTTTTTTCCACAACTGAACATTCAAAGTACAGAAATACAATTCATCTTCCAGAAATGTGTCTGTTGTTATTGTTGTTGGCTGGAAAGGCCAGAAAAGGTTGACACACGGGGTGTGAGGCAGTAGTGGAATTTCCCTGCGCATCCCTCTCCCCTCACGCCCATCCATCTTAGACTGAACCAGGTACTGCCACGTGTCAAACCTAAGAGTCGGCAGGGTTCATTCTGGCCATACTCTGCTCTAGGAGGCAAGTTAACCACCACCAGGCTACCGTCAAGACAGCCCTGCCTTTCAGGATGGGATGCGGTGCCACCGGCTGTTTCAGCTTCTTTCTGGGTCCAGAAAGAGAATTTTGGGAATCACTTCTTCCGCCTTTAGTCACAGGGGAAGCCGCAGATGAACTGAGGGGGAGAAAAAAGAAAATAAGTCAGACTAATAACCAGTTTCCTTCGAAGCTCTTTCATCCGAGGAACTCAAAGCATTTCACAAGCTTTAATCCTTACTCTCTGAGATAAATATGTATTATTACACCCACTCTATAAACTGGTGTAGTAAGGTAAGAGAAGGTTGGGGAGTCTACAATGTGAGTCACACATTTCGACTCCATCCTTGTGTTTCAAACCAAAAGGTATCACCATGGCTTATCCTGCCACTCATTACATGTAGTAAAACCAACTTAACTGGATTTTGAGAATTCGGATTCTTATTCTAGGCTCAAACAACTACAAATTTATGTGAAGTAATTAGGGGTGGGTGTTTGGGATAATGACATCCCATATTAAGAGACCTGGGCTCGACTCTGTTCATTTCAGAATTCCAACTTCCTGTACATCCTAATAGGCAGTGGGTATTGCTCTTCTAGTTGTATCCCTGTCACCCACATGGGAAACCTGGATTAAGTTTCTGGCTCCCAGTTTGAGCCCAGTACAATCTCAGCTATTGTGTGGGCATTTGGGGAAGAAACCAGAGAATGGGAGTTCTAAAAAAAAAAAAAAAAAAAAAAGGGAAAACAGAACAGAAAGCGGGATATGGGGGAGAGAAAATAAAATAAAAGTTATTCTAAGTAATTAACTAGGCCAGGGACTGCTCCCTGTGGACTTGATGTTGTCTGACCTGGCTTCTCCACACTGTGCACAATCAGAAACCTAGAATCCAAGTGAGACGCAGTAAGTATTTTCCTCTCTTACTGATATAGTGACAGAGCTCCTACACAGAAGGCAGCCATGATATGATAGAACTGGTAACTGTATAACTTGGATTCTCATGGGTAGCCAAGCTGCCTTGAATATCTGTATCTTCCATGTACCAGTCACAATACATGGAGCTTCTTTGAAGAGTGCACTATAATTTAGAAAGCGGAAGATCACAGAGTTTAGAAGCAAGATAAAGAAGTACAGGAGCTTCTCTACCTAAAAGTAAAAAACCCCATAAAATGAGTCCAGCGAGTGCTCTGAGACAAAGGCTATACCTCAGAAGCTTCTGGCAGGTTCCTTTCGGTTCCACCTGTCCTCTGGGATTTGGCAGCAGGCGGCTCTGTGCACCTGTGCCAGCTGCAGCCCGCTCTGCTGCCCACCGAGCCTCTGCTAGCCGCTGGGTTTCCTTCAGCTTGAGAATTGTTTTCTGCTGTTCCTGAAGCTTCTTCTTTTGCTCCTTAATCAGCTGCTGTTGGAAGACATGGCGGTTATGGAAATGACCCATGCATGTGGGTTCTGCTTCCTGACTGGTTCCATGCTTCCCAGTGGCAGGCTGTTGGGAGGGTTCAGTGTCCAGGGTCATGTGCTGCTTGTTGTCAGTTGTATTCTGAGGCACATCCTGAAGGGGATCCTGCAAATGACCCTTTGTTCTTCCTTGAAGAGGGCCGGGCATACAACCATCGCTCTCCATGGGAGGCTTTTTCCATAAAGGGGGCATGGCTGTCACCTGAGGGAGAAGGAACACAACATTGTTCAGTTATGTGAAGGACTGTGCCACTAAGATCCAACACGTGTCCAGTCGGCACTGTTTTGTTCAATGGTACAACTGTCTAGCACTCCAACTATTGCCCTGTTTTCCTGGCCTGGCCATCTTGGCTCTGTGAGCTACTCTCAGAGTACATACTGCTTTCACCATAAAACTGAGTGAAAGAGAGGCTACAGCAGTGTGAAGCATGCCATAGGTCAGAACAACTGCAAAAGGAAACATTTTCCTTTTATAAATGTCTAGTTTGGATGGTTGATTTATGAATTAGGCAAGATTCTCCAGATAGATACTGCAGGAAATTTAATGTACATGAACTGACGATGAATTTTGCAGAAATTTGAAAATTTTTTAACAAATGATATATTCTTTCTCAAGAGGTCTGAAAATTTAAGAATACCTTTTATAAATAAATAAATAATAGTTCTGTTCTTTCAATGCCTCTTCTTTCACTAGCATATTAATCATTTTCCCATGGCACAGGGTATTCATTTCCACATCAAAGCTGGCTTAACATTCTCTAGCTATGAATTATTTTTGGGAAACATGTGGAAGTTCAGGATTACTGAGTAAATACCTGAATTACATAAGAATAATATTACTGGAACTGGCACTGTGGCATAGCAGGTAAAGCTGCCGCTTGCAGTGCCGGTATCCCATATGGGTGCCAGGTAAAGTCCTGGCTGCCCTACTTCCAATCCAGCTCTCTGCTAATGTGCCTGCTTGGGAAAGTGGCAGAAGAAGGCCTAGGTCCTTGGGCACCTGCACCCACGTGGGAGACCAGGAAGAAGCTCCTGGCTCCTGACTTTGGATTAGCCCAGCTCTGGCTGTTGTGGTCATCTGTGGAGTGAACCGGAATATGGACGATCTCTCCCTCTCTCTTCTCTCTCCCCATCTCTCCCTTTCTCTCTCTGTGTAACTTACAAATAAATAAATAAGTATTTTTAAAATAAAGAATATTACCTAATAATATTTTGTATTAGCATATGACTTAATAGTTTTCAAAACTTCATCACATAAAGTTCATTCAACAGACTGTGGTATCATAAGATATCAATTACAAGTTCTATATAGAAGACAAGGAAATGCAAATTCTTAACCAGAAAAACTGATCTTGGCCAAAATAATGTCAAGTTAAAATGCCTCTTCTAGAATGGTTTGAGCCCATGGTCTGAGACCTGACTAGTTTTTGATTCTGCATCTGCAGTGGTGTAAAGAGAAAAATTCTACGAGATATCTAATATCAGCAGCTCATAGCTCTAGCAAGGTGCCAATCTCAGATACTAAAAAATCTTTTTCAGGATGATGGAAGTACTTTCTATAAACTCAGCTGAAGTGAAACTTGTGATATATGAAAAATCTGACATGTTAAAAGACCTTTAAAAAGAACCTTTTATTTCAGAAATGTCAGGGGACATTTATTCATAAGAACACCTTGCTTGAATAATTTAGCATCAAGCAGGGTATATGTTTTAGGCTGTTTTAAACTTTGTGGTAATGACATGTTATTAACCCAGCAAGATTGTGTAAAAGCCTTGAGAACAAGAACAAGATTTCTTTGGGGACATGGTAACATTTTAAGGTGAAATTACGAGAATGAAAGAAAAGCTTAAGGGTACAGCTTGTACTTAATAAAACAGAAGTGAACAGTCTGGCTTAATCAGAGAAAATCATCTATTAGCTAACTGATAATTTTGAAAAATTTCGAAGTATAATATGTGTATTCTTGGTACGTGAGTTCCCATGACTGCATAATTATTGAGCCCCTAACTAAAGATTTTATTTTTCATTTGTTCATGTTTTACTCTGCACTCTGTAAAAAATGATTATTTTGTAGCCTTCAGAGCCTATTATTATAGCCCTCTATTTTCATTTGCTCTAGCTGGTTTTTTTACAATATTAACATTTCTTGATGAAATCTTTACTTCTTGATTTTAGAAATTTAGAGGCTTTTTTCCTTGAATTTATATATATGTATGTATTGCACAGACAAAAAAAAAATTTCTTGTTTTTCATTTCAAGATAATAACAATGGAACCTGGCAAGGGAAAAGTTTCCATACAGCTATTTCTTGAGATATAAGTCTCTCCTGGTTCTCAGTGGAGACAAAACTATCTAATTGATGTACAGTAGATAAATTGCCCAGGGGAAGGGACAAAATGTTCCACATGTCCCAATAAGCATCCTTATTATTCCCTTTTGCTGAGACTAAGCTTCAAATAAAACCAGCCTACATGTTAGCAGTAATCAGGATAAAAAGCAAGGCTGGGACCCTCCCGCGCCCAATTTAATGTGATGTGTCTGAGTTAAATATTGAACGGCATTATGAGGAACGTGGAGGTGAGGGGACAGAAGATCTTCTACAAAAGGCTTTCTACACATGATAGGTGCAATGATGAAAGAAAAAACCGACAGCAATGACTTTATGAAAGTGTTTGTATAGTACCACACACTAAAACTAAGCCAGAAAAACAACTGACACAGTGGAAAAATCATTGCAATATATAATAATAAATGTATTGATAATTTAAAAATACAGAGCTCTTATGAAAAAATGTTTTAAAAATGGATAAAGGGCATGAAGAAACAAATCACTACTATGAGGATACTTCAAAAGTTAATAGAAAAATAGAATATATGTTTTTGATTTTGGTGCAAAAAGTAATAAACCATGCATTAAAGAAGTCTTCAAAAACATGGTGGAAATATGTATTATCAAAAGACTATGCATGGATTTCAAAATTTTGGCACCAAACTAAGAAGCTTTTGGGGTTGGCATGTTGTCACACTAGGTAAGCCTCTACCTGTGGCACCAACATCCCATATAGGTGCTGTTTTGTGTCCTGGGTGCTCCTCTTCTGATCCAGCTGTCTGCTAATGGCCTGGGAAAGCAGTGGAAGATGGCCCAAGTCATTGGGCCCCCGCACCCTGTGGAAAACCCACAAGGTGGTCCTCGCTCCTGGCTTCAGATCGGCCCAGCTCTGGCCATTGTCGTCATTTGTGGAGTGAACCAGTGATGAAAGACTTCTCTGTCTCTCCCTCTCTCTGCCTGTAATTCTGCCTCTCAAATAAATAAATAAACAAATCTTTAAAAAAAAAATATTTTAAGTCCCTTTCTCCATGAACTATTCTTTGAGATTTAAGAACCAATCTTATTTATTTATTATTCTTAAACCTTATTTTTGACTGGACTCAGATTTTGAAGTACACGCTCAGAAAAGACAGCCTAGACGAGTCTAGACAGTCTCTTGACTATCTGTTCCTGGAGTTTTTCTATGGCCTCCTTCATTCGCTTGGTGAAAAGTTTAGAATATTTTGCAGTCTCTTCCTTCTTTTTTTCCCCACAAAACTTTTATTTAAGGTATACAAACGTCATACATTTTGTAAATACAACTCCAGGAACACAGTGATTCTTCCCACCACACCCATCCTTTCCTCTGTACTCCTACACTTCTTCTGCCTCCTTCTCATATTCCCATTCTTATTTTTTTTACTAAGATCTATTTTCAATTAATTTTATGCAATAAGATTACCTCTGTATTAAGTAAAGTTCAACAAACTTCATGAGGAAAAAACTGTTCCTCAACAGTCAAGACAAGAGGTATTCAAAGTGATCTCAAAGTGTCAATCACATTTCTATATATTACCTTTTAGGTGCTCTATTAGTTACTACAGATCAGGGAGAACATATGGTATTTGTCCTTTTGGAACTAGCTTATTTCACGAAGTATGATGTTTTCCAGTTTCATCCATTTTATGCAAACAACAGAATTTCATTTTTTTACCATCGTATACTAATCCATGGTGTACATATCCCATAATTTTTTTTTTTTGACAGGCAGAGTGGACAGTGAGAGAGAGAGACAGAGAGAAAGGTCTTCCTTTTGCCGTTGGTTCACCCTCCAATGGCCGCCGCGGCCGGAGCGCTGCGGCCGGTGCACCGCACTGATCCGATGGCAGGAGCCAGGAGCCAAGTGCTTTTCCTGGTCTCCCATGGGGTGCAGGGCCCAAGCACTTGGGCCATCCTCCACTGCACTCCCGGGCCACAGCAGAGAGCTGGCCTGGAAGAGGGGCAACCGGGACAGAATCCGGCACCCCGACCGGGACTAGAACCCGGTGTGCCGGCGCCGCTAGGCGGAGGATTAGCCTAGTGAGCCGCGGCGCCGGCCACATATCCCATAATTTTTTTATCCAGTCTTCACTTGATGGACATTTGGGTTGGGTCCATATCTTAGCTATCGTGAACTGAGCTGCAATAAACATGGAGGTACAGATAACTCCTTCATATGGTGATTTCATTTCCCTTGGGTGAATTCCCAAGAGTGGGATGGCTGGGTCATATGACAGGTCTATATTCAGATTTCTTTTCTTTTCTTTTCTTTTTCTTTTTTTTTTTTTTTTTACAGGCAGAGTGGACAGTGAGAGAGAGAGAGAAAGGTCTTCCTTTGCCATTGGTTCACCCTCCAATGGTCGCTGCGGCCGGCGCACTGCGGCCGGCGCACTGTGCTGATCCGATGGCAGGAGCCAGGTACTTCTCCTGGTCTCCCATGGGGTGCAGGGCCCAAGCACTTGGGTCATCCTCCACTGCACTCCCGGGCCACAGCAGAGAGCTGGCCTGGAAGAGGGGCAACCGGGACAGAATCCGGCGCCCCGACCGGGACTAGAACCCGGTGTGCCGGCGCCACAAGGTGGAGGATTAGCCTAGTGAGCCACAGCACCGGCCCTATATTCAGATTTCTGAGGTATCTCCATACTGTCTCCCACAGTGGCTGTACCAGTTTATGTTCCCTAATCCACCCAGACTGGATTAAGGTTCCTTTTCCCCAACATCCTCACCAGCATTTGTTGTTTGTTGATTTCTGTAAGAAAGCCATTCTGATGGGAGTAAGGTGAAACCTCATTGTGGTTTTGATTAACATTTCCCTGAGGGCTAGTGTTCCTGGGTATTTTTTCATGTGTCTGTTGGCCATTTGGATTTCCTCTTTTGAAAAAATGCCTATTTAAGTCTTCTGCCCACTTCTTAACTGGGTTGTTCATTGTGTTGCTGAGTTTTGTGAGCTCTTCATATATTCTGGTTACTAATCCTCTGTCAGTTGCATAGTTTGTAAATAATTTCTCCCATTCTGTTGGTTGCCTCTTCACTTTGCTAAGGATATGTTTTGCAGTACAGAATCTTCTCTATTTGATGTTATCCTACTTGTCAATTTTGGCTTTGATTGCCTGTATCTTTGGTGTCTTTTCTAGGAACTCTTTGCCAGTGCCAATGTCTTACAGGGTTTCCCCACTGTTCTTTAATAATTTGATAGTATCGGGTCATAAACTTAGGTTGTCAATTCATTTTGAGTGGATTTTTGTGTAAGGTGTAAGGTAGGGGTCTTGCTTCCTACTTCTGCATGTGGAGATCCAGTTTCCCCAGCATAATTTTTGAAGAAACTGTCCTTTATTTGAAAGTCAGAGTCACACAGAGAGAGAAGAGGTAGAGAGAGAGAGAGAGAGAGAGAGAGAGAGAGAGAGAGGTCTTCCATCCAATGGTTCACTCTCCAACTGGCCGCAACAGCCGGAACTGCGCCAATCCAAAGCCAGGAGCCAGAAGCTTCTTCCAGGTCTCCCACACAGGTGCAGGGGCCCAAGGACTTGGGCCATCCCCCACCACTTTCCCAGGCCATAGCAGAGAGCTGGATCAGAAGAGGAGCAGCTAGAACTAGAACCGGCGCCCAAATGGGATGTTGGTGCTTCAGGCCAGGGCATTAACCCGCTGAGCCACAGCACCAGTCCCTCTCCCTAACTCTTCCCTGAGACTATATGCTCTCCACTTTTTAAAAACTATCTTCTCCTGGGCTAGAGCAGTAAGCTCCCTCCTTACTCTGCCATCTTGGAACCACATCCTTGATTTCTCTTTACAATCTCAATTTCATTTAAAAAATTTGCATTCATTTCATGTATGGATTTATTTAATTCATGGATTTGCTTATGATTACTTAAGTAATCCTATGATCAATTTTTTTAATTCTGTTTTTGGCATTTTGTCCATCTCTGCATCTTCACATTCCAGTATCGAAATTTTGTGTTCTTTTAGGGGTGTCATGTTGTCTTCCTTATTCTTGTTTTTTGAATTGATGCATTTATCTTTAGGCATTTGTGGAGATACTTTTTTTTCCCCCTGTGATGGCTTTTATCTTTGGACTATGCCTCTGTGAATTAGTGGAATGCTCTTTCAGTGAAAGAGGTATAAGGTAGGGGTCTAGATGTGTGTGCTGGGTGTGGCCAGGGAACTCTGTTCAGCGCTCCAGGTTGAGGAGAGTATCCAAGATGATACCCAAGTTGGACATGGTAAATCTCTCTCTCTCTCTCTCTCTCTCTCTCTTTTTTTTTTTTTTAATAGAGGGCAGGTTTGATCAGCTCTGTTGGTGGAGTTTCACACTCACCTCCTCTCCTCAAAGGAGATCAGTGCCTGGGTGTTAGCCCCAGTGGGTACAGTATTCATCCAGGCTGTGAGAAGAAGCACACAGAAGATCCATGCAGTCCTTGGTCTGAGCATGGATCCTGTAGCAGGACCCTCACTAGGGAATCAGGGCACCCTGAGTGTGTTGAGCCACCTACTCTGACTTCCCAAAGATCCAGCTACACCCTGAGCCCTCCCATGCAGCCATAGTGTTTCCACAGTCCCAGAACACAAGGCTCCCACAGTCATGAGCATCCAGCCCCATCAATCCTCCTAGCCAGATTCAGGCATCTCCTCTTGGCTGGTTACTGGGTGAGCAGACACAAACTGATGCAGCGGTTACATATGTCCAAACTGGTACCTGCCCTCTCTCAGCTAGCTACAAAGACACCAGTGCTGGGTGGTCAGAGAGAGAGAAACATGCCCCCTTTTTCTCTAGGTTGGCAGGTATACTGTGCCCTCAGGAATCCAAGCTGGACTCACACCAGGCTCTTCCTGCAGCTTTATTGCCAGTGGCTTGGGCTGCTACACTCTGGTCTCGCCTCACTCTCCAAAGCTGGTATGGAGGCTCTCAGCTGCTGGGATCCTGAGTTGTGCACATCCACCCTCTCCATGTAGATCCACAGTGTCCCTCTAATTTGCATGGAGTTTCCTCTACAGTTTCTTTCCTAACTCTTCCCTGAGAATGGACTCTCTCCACCTTTATAAAATTATCTTCCCCTAGATTAGAACAGTAAGCTTTCTCCATATTCCATCATCTTGGAATTTTCCCTTATTCTTCTTAGTACACTGTTTCTTCAGAGCAATAGCTCGGCACCAGTGTTGCGGGACACCTGGAGTAATAAGATACTGACTCTTAGGCGCTTTGGTCCAAGTTTCTTATCCTCTTTGTTTAAGGACTTTCCTAGAACATACTGGCATACATCATCGTCTTTAGAGAGACTGAAAAGTTTGTGGATTTTCTGGCTCTTTTAGGCGCTAGATGAGGAGGTACCACGATATCAGTCAACCAAGGAATCTCTCTCTCTCTCTCTCTCTCTTTTTTTTTAAAGAATAACCAAATTGAGAACACTCAAATTGTGATTGACAATGAAGTCCCAAATTTGTGCTTTCTCCCATTCTTCTTGAATACCCCTTACTCAGCAGGAAGTAGACATAGCCTTGGTTCAAGACACCTTGCTTCACGGGAAAACCTGGTCTGTCATTCCTGCATTGATTTGGACCACATAATCCTCTCCTTCTTCACCCAGAGCATTGGCAGCAACTTCTGTTGCCATGTGCTTCTCATAAAAACACGAAGTCTACATTCACCCTCCACTTCAATGAGGTTCTGGTGGCCAGTGGCTGGGAAGGAGATACTCAAATTTATTTTTCTCTCTGTGAACTTTCTGAAGTATCCTGGTATCTTTCTCAATCTTTCTATACAGATATTTGTATTTATATATGTATCTCTCTATATATATATATCCATATCCGATCTAAACACTGTTTACCTCACTAGCAATCAAAGAAACACAAATGTTGGAAAAGTAATAAGATGGAAATAGAACATGCATTTTATTTTTAGTTATTTATCCTAAGTGAGGCATCATGGATGTGCACAAAGATTTAGCTATTAGGATTTTCACTGAAGTGTTGTTTATAATAGTGACATATTAGAGAAAAATTCCAATAGTAGAGGAGTTAAACAGATTCTGGCTTATGGTTCATGACAGAATATCCTACAGCCATTACAAAATGATGGTGTAGAATGGTAGTCCTTAACAAGTGATATTTATCAAATTTATTTTTGGAACCTAAAAAAAAATACAAGTGTCCTATACCCAGAAATTCCAATTTAGTAGGTCTGATTCTGTGGCATAGTTTCAGTTGCAGAAGTTGCAAAGGCTACTGTTGTTGAAGCATATGTAGTAACACAGAAAGTTCTCATTTTGTTAAAATGTAGAAACATATATTTTAGAAAATCACAATTATATTAGTATTAAGAAGAAAAAATGGGCCCTCCATTTCCTGAATTACAGCAGACTAGATTTCCCCAGTAACATAATTGAAGAAAATTTAAAAGTAAAATAAATACTTTCTCTCTGTCTCTCTCTCACTGTCCACTCTGCCTGTCAAAAAAATTTTTAAAAAGTAAAATAAATACTGAAAGAGACAAATTTGCATATGCCCAAATAGAGGAAAGACTAAATGGACATAATTAAACATATTATTAGTATTTATTTCTAGATGATGGAATTAAAGGCTTTTACTTTTTCTCTGTGATTTTACTCAAGCCAAACTGCTACAATTAGTAATGTGGCATTTCTTATTAGAAGAATTAAAATTAAAACATCCCTCTTTTTTAAGTTACCTGTTCATTTAGAAAGGACATGTCTGAAGATCAAATAAAAAAGAGTTCAACAATTGTAAACAGTGCTTTATCTTTCTGCTCCTAATGGTGCCTTTCACTTGGTTGTTTTAAATTCTTTCTCTATATTATGTCCCTAACAATTTCCAATTATACCAAAGTTTATATGTGATTATACAAAGAAAATTCAGTTCAAGAAAATAAATACTATAAAAGGTAACCTTTGTGCACTGTTGCAGCTCCAATCTTTTGATAGCCTAGCAAAGCAATCATCATGACCCATGGCTAATATACCCCAGGTTACAAAAGTACAAAGTTCAGATGAAAGACGTTAATGAGCCAGAAGTCCAAACAAAGGAAAAACAACACACCTCTCCTTTTCTTACTTGCGGATCCATCTTGGCTGTTGTCTCCTCAAGTGGACTGATTCCTGAGGCCCCACTGGCACTCAGTTTCCCTAGTAATGCTGCATTCAGCAGCTCATCCATTTTCTTCCTAGTTTCCTCCTTTGCCAGAGCCAGCTCTCTCTTTAGGAACTCTGCACCATGCCAACGCTGCCATTCTGTAAAGCAGTGTCGAAGAACTTGTTTCCGGTTATACTCAGTGGCCAGTTGTTGTTTTCTAAGCAAGAAACAACTCCCGTTAAAGAAGTCATTTACAGTTTACTAACTGATATGAATGAAACCCAACTGCAGAGGAGTCCCAGAAAGGCTGCATCTAGCTTGAGTGTATGCTTTTATATTAAGTTACATGGAACCAGGTTATAAATTCCCCAGAGCAAAGGGTCTCCTCGTAGAAGTTGCTGGTACCTCAAGACATCACCTTCAAGATGAGAGTCACTGTTCTGTTCTATTGTGTTACAAAGACATATTCATTTTTTATTACCATAAAATACCTTCTTATAGCTTTTGGAGTGGAAGGAGCAAAAAGAATTTGTACTAAAATGACTAAAAATATGAATACATAAGGGAAAGATAGAGAGGGAGAGACAGAGAGACAGAGACTCTGTTATGTGTGGAAATCTAAGACTGAGATTTGGGGAGAAAGGGAAAGGAACAAAAAAACCCTATTACTTAAAAAGTGAATTGTCGCCGGTGCTGCAGCTCAATAGGCTAATCCTCCGCCTGCGGTGCCAGCACACCGGGTTCTAGTCCCGGGCGGGGCGCCGGATTCTGTCCCGGTTGCCCCTCTTCCAGGCCAGCTCTCTGCTGTGGCCAGGGAGTGCAGTGGAGGATGGCCCAAGAACTTGGGCCCCGCACTCGCATGGGAGACCAGGAGAAGCACCTGGCTCCTAGCTTCGGAAGCAGCAGTGTGCTGGCCGCAGCACACCGGCCGCGGTGGCCATTGGAGGGTGAACCAACAGTAAAAGAAGACCTTTCTCTCTGTCTCTCTCACTGTCCACTCTGCCTATCAAAAAAAAAAAAAAAAAAAAAGAATTGTCAAAAATTATATATGAGACCTGTAAAGTCAAGTGAAACTATGAAGGTGTATCTTGTAAAGAAGGACTTCATCCTTGAAACAATGGGTAAAGAAAATGACTCACTGACAAAAAAATACCTGAAGAGAGTGAATGGCTGCCTTGAGGAGATACTTGCTACAAACTGAAAATCATAAGAGGCAAAGGCAACACACTTGCTCTCCTGGAACTCATTCATCATCTAACCTTTCCTCAGCAAGAGCTCCCTTTGATTCTTAGAAACTGTACAAATGCTAGGGAATAACACCCTCCACTTAGTGCAGGTGGGACGTGGTGTCCCTGCCAGCCACATTCGCTTTGCAATGGGAATCTCCATTAGGACACAACTTGGTGGCAGTCAATTGAGAATGCAAGCTCTGACATCTATCTATAAGTGGATGATTATTATTTCAGAAGATATGAGCTATGAGCTAGGAACTTATATGTGGCATCAGGTGTCGCTCCCCCTCTTCATGGAGGAACGACACTAAACCCTGCCTAGGCTTCATATCCGAGTCACGGCACCATTATGTCGCTCCCCCTCTTCGTGGAGGAACGACACAGGACCCTGCGCTGTTCTTTCGTCTGCTCAGCCCTCCCCGGGTTTGCTGCTGGTTCTTCCCGGGTTGGCTACTATCCCTTCCACCTCCGTGGAAGGGCAGTTCCCCCTGGCCACATTCCCCACTTCCGCAGGGGAGCGGCACACCGCCGGCCGGCTCTCTGGGGGGCTGCACAGGTGTTCCCCTTAGGTGTTCCCCTTAGATGTTCCTGGTGCATGCCGTCTCTCTCCTCCTTTATAGTCCTCCTCTGCCAATCCCAACTCGGCTGCCCACACGCGGAGTACGCTGCTCTCCAATCAGGAGCAAGTCCTACAGTTTATTGGTTGAACTGGAGGCAGCTGTGCGGAAGCTGTTTACTTCTCTCCCAGCGCCATATTGTGGGAGAGCAGATGCATAGAATAAGTCTTAATTCCAGTAACTCAGTCCAGTCCGGGCTGCTCCCCACAATCAGGAATCTGTTTTGAAGTTTAAAATCTAACATTCCGGGTGGGCATTTGGTATTGTGGTTATTAACAAGCTGCTTGGAATGCACACAACCTTTACTGAAGTTCCTGGATTCAAGTCCCAGCTCTGTTCCCAGTTCCAGCTTCCTGCTAATGCACACCCTGGGAGGTAGTAGGTACTGGGTCCTTGCCATTCACCTGGGCTACCCAGACTGAGTTCTTGGCTCCTAGCATTTGGCCCCTGCTAGCCTTGACTATTGTAGGTATTTTGGGAATAAATCAGCAGAAGGGAGTGAAAGGCTTCTCTGCCTTTCTTTTTTTTTTTTTTTTTTTTTTTTATTTTTGACAGGCAGAGTGGACAGTGAGAGAGAGAGACAGAGAGAAAGGTCTTCCTTTGCCGTTCGTTCACCCTCCAATGGCCGCCGCGGTAGGCGCGCTGCGGCCGGCGCACCGCGCTGATCCGATGGCAGGAGCCAGGAGCCAGGTGCTTTTCCTGGTCTCCCATGGGGTGCAGGGCCCAAGCACCTGGGCCATCCTCCACTGCACTCCCTGGCCACAGCAGAGGGCTGGCCTGGAAGAGGGGCAACCGGGACAGAATCCGGCGCCCCGACCGGGACTAGAACCCGGTGTGCCGGCGCCGCTAGGCGGAGGATTAGCCTAGTGAGCCGCGGCGCCGGCCGCTTCTCTGCCTTTCTAAGTAAATAAATTAAAAACAATTTCTCAAGTCTAACATTGTTTAAACACATACTTGATTTTATCTTATTAAGGTGATCCATAAATGTTCTGGATAACATTTTGCATATCCATTTCTGTTAAACACATGTATCTCTCCTCATGGACTATTTGAGGTCCTATCAAGAAAATCACAGAGTTCTTAAGTTAGTGAGTCAGGAGAACATCTGTATGGTTCTTTTTTTTTAAAAGATTTATTTATTTTTTATTTATTTGAAAGACAGAGTTACAGAGAGAGGTGGAGACAGAGAGAAAGGTCTTCCATCTGCTGGTTCACTCCCCAGATGGCCGCAATGGCCGGAGCTCTGCCGATCCCAAGCCAGGAGCCTCCTCCAGGTCTCCCATGCAGGTGCAGGGGTCCAAGGACTTGGGCCATCTTCCACTGCTATTCTAGGCATAAGAGAGAGCTGGATCGGAAGAGGAGCAACTGGGACTAGAACCAGTGCCCATATGGGATGCCGGTGCCTTAGGCAGTGGCTTTAACCTGCTGAGCCACAGTGCCAGCCCCTGTATGGTTCTTCAAAGCTTAGTTGAGAGGCTGGCACTGAGGCTTAGTGGGTTAAGCTGCCACCTGCAGTGTCGGCATCCCATATGGGCGCTGATTCGAGTCCTGATTGCTCCACTTCCAATCCAACTCTCTGGTGTGACCTGGGAAAGCAGTCCTTGGGCTCCTGCACCTGCATTGGAGACCCAGAAGACGATCCTGGCTCCTGGCTTCGGACTGGTGCAGATCCATTTGTTGCAGACATCTGAGGAGTGAACCAGTGTAAGGAAGACCTCTCTTTCTCTCCCTGTCTCTACCTCTCTCTGTAACTCTGCCTTTCAAATAAAATAAAATAAATCTTTTTTTAAAAAAGCTTAGTTGACTTTAAAAAAAAAGATTTATTTGAAAGGCAGAGTGACAGAGAAAGAAAGGGAGGGAGGGAGGAGGAGAGAGGGAGGAGGAGAGAGGGAGAGGGATGAGGAGAGAGGGAGAAGGAGAGGGAGAGGGGGAGGAGGACGGAGGGGGGTAGGGGGAGGGAGGGGGAAGGTGGGGAGAGGGAGAGGGGGAAGGGAGGAGGAGGGGAAGAGGGGGAGGGGGAAGGGAGAGGAAGAGGGAGCACTGTCATCTGCTAGTTCACTCCCCAAATGACCACAGTAGCTGGGGCTGGGCCAGGCTGAAGCCATGAACCAGGACATCTGGATGGCAGGGTCTGAGCCATAGTAGGCTGCTTTCCCAGGTACTCATTAGCAGGAATCTGGATCAGAAGCAGAGTAGCTGGGATTCAAACGAGACACTCTGACACTGGATGTGGAAGCTTAGGCTGCTCTATCACATTTTTAAAAAAGATTTATTTATTTTAAAGGCAGAGTTTACATAGAGAGAAAGAGGGGTAGAGGGGAGGGAGAGAGGGAGGGATGGAGGGAGAAAGAGAGAGAGACAGAGAGATTGATTTTCAATTTATTATTTCACTCCCCAGGTGGCCTCAACAGCTGGAGTTGGGCTGGTCTGAGGCCAGGAGCCAGGAACCAGGAGCCAGGAGCTTCTTCTGGGTCTCCCATGTGGGCGCAGGGGCCTAAATACTTGGACCACCTTCTGCTGCTTTCCCAGGCACATTAGCAGGGAGCTGGGTTGGAAGTAGAGCAACCGGGACTCAAATTGGCACTCATACGGGATGCCAGCATTGCAGGTGGTGGCTTAACCCACTATGCCACAAAGCCAGTGCCTATATCCCCTATTTTGACTTAGGAAAACCTGTTACACCGTGACCTAACAGAAGTTTCTGTGTCTGAGTCTGTATGAAATTGAAAAGTTTCAACAATAATATTTACTTTTATTATCAGAGATGCACACTGGTATTTCTATTTTAATCTCTTCCAAATTTAAAAATAAGCAACTGCGATGCTATGAATGTCCTCCTCTAAAACTCATGTTGAATTTTATTAAATTTTATTGGGGGGGGGCCAGTAAGGGTGAAGGAGCGAGGGAGGGAGGAAGGAAGGGAGGGAGGAAGGGAGAGAGAGAAAATCCCAGCACTGATTCACTCCCCAAATAACCACAACAGCCAGTTGGGAGCTGAAGGTGAGAGCTGGAAACTCAAACCATGTCTTCCATGTGGGTGGCAGGAACCCAATTACTTGAGCCATCACTACTGCCTCCCAGAAGAAGCTAGAATTGGGACTGGAGCTGGAACTTGAACCCAGGCACTCCACTAGATCAAATATCTGTCTCTCATATTAAAATGTAATTGTTATGGTAATGATATGAGGCCTTTAAGAGAGGATTAGGGGGTGGCACAGAGGTGCTGGTTGGAATCTCAGCTGTTCCACTTCTGATCCAGCTCCTTGCTAATGACCTAGGAAAGCAGCAGAGGATGACCCAAGTGCTTGGGCCCCTGAAACCCACATAGGAGACCCTGATGAAGCCCCTGGCTTCCAGCTTCGGCCTGGCTCAGCCCTGGCTGTTGTGGGCACTTGAGGAGTGAACCAGTGGATGGAAGATCTTTGTCTCTCCCTCTCTGTAACTCTGACTTTCAAACAAACAAATCTTTTTAAAAGACACACACACACATACAGAGAGAGAGAGAGAGAGAGAGAGAGAGAGA
Organism: Oryctolagus cuniculus; assembly: GCF_051225735.1. Lineage (NCBI taxonomy): Eukaryota > Metazoa > Chordata > Mammalia > Lagomorpha > Leporidae > Oryctolagus > Oryctolagus cuniculus. The sequence goes on from NC_142870.1 coordinate 69,976,003, forward strand.
GAGAGAGAGAGAGAAAGGAATAAGCCATGCAGGCTCTGTCCCTGTGAATGGATTAATGTCATTATCACCAGAGTTAGTTTTTTTTTTTTTTTAATTACTGAAATCTCTAACAGTGACACAACTGTCACACATGACAGCAAATGTATACAATAAATTCAATCCAGCTTCTTGGAAAGAATACATTTAGCAATCTAGTATAATGCAAAAGAGGATGGAAAACAGCGTGATTCAACACTGGTTCGTTTCTGTCATTTTACACAGACATCATGTTAATAAAGACCAAGGCACAAAACGTTTAGTGCATAAACCAGTTTCTTCTTTAAGAATTAGCATTGTTTTTAGTCTTTTATCTTGTACCCAGTAGAGTTAGTTTTTTAAGGAGTGGGTTCTGGATAGAAAGGTTGAGTTCAGCCTGACTTCCTTTGTCTTAAGCCTGCTCACTTGCACTTCGGCCATGTTGTGACACAGCACAAAGGCCCTCAGCAGATGCCAGCACTGTGCTTTTGGACTTCCCAGCCTCCAGAACCATGAACCAAACACTGTATTGTTTATCAATTAGCCAGTCTATGGTATTCTGTTATAGCAGCAGCAAAGAGACCAAGACATATACCAACAGTGTATGTCATTGTTTAAACTGCTTCTTTCCAATACATTGATGATACATGCTCAATAAATATTTGGTGGTTGATGATTTTTGTAACAAAAATATACTATAGGGGTAATAAATATTTATATGCAATATTTTACTTTTATGAAACTAAGTGTGACTGAATAACCTGGAAATAAAAATTTAAGAAGAAATAAAGTTAATCAATCAGGTATCAACAGAAGTAAGAAAAAAGCTAAAAAATTTCAGTGTATAAGTGGTAAAACAAACAAAAACCCTACATAATACTTTATTCAAGTGAGTAAAAAGTCATAAATTTCCACTGGATAGGAGATATATAGTGCTCTCTGATTAATGTGAAATTCAATTTACAACAATCTGCTCAGGAAGGTGGAGTGTGAAATTTACCTGATGTGTTAATTTAAGGTTTTTACAACATAAACAACCAAAGGCAGCCCTAGGGTTATGACTATCAAGAAGGATATTATCTGGACACCATGAAAAGGCAACAAGAAAAATATTATAAATAAAAAACTGTAAGAAAATTAGTTTAAAAATGCATGTTCACTGTAATGCTTGCTGCCCATTTGTTTTAATCTGTTTTCTGTTGCTATAGCAAAATACCTAAGACTGGGTAATTTATAAAGAATAGAAGCTTATTTAGCTCACAGTTCGAAGGCTGGGAAGTCTCAGAGCATGGCACCAGCATCTGGTGAGGGTCGTCTTGCTGTACCCTAACATGGCGGGGGGCACCAGGTGGTGAGAGAGAGCAAGTGCGCCAGCTCAGGCCGCTTCCTCAGCCACTAAGCCACAACGAAGGTCTGGCCTTCCTGCTCTCATCTAATCTCAGTTACCTCCCAAAAGCCCTAACTCCAAACACAATTAACACATGAATCTGGGGGTGAAGTTTGAAATGCATGAACTTTTGAAAGGCACATTCAAACTAAGGCAGCACTCTACAGTACTTAAGAAGGGTAAATGAAAATGTAGTTAAGATATCTGTATCTGTGGGTTGCAGTAGAAGAGGAGGGAGGCAGTGTATAATTCTGTTCTACTTCCTTGCAGTTCCTTCAGCACAGTGACAATGTTCCTGATAAGCTGATTTCTATACTTTTTGAGAGATGACATGAAAAATACAAATATTTATGAAAATAAAAAATCATTTAAATTTCTTTAAACTTTATTCAGATGCAACTTACTTGGGTAGGCTCACCTAAAAAAATGGTTTCAGATAGTTTCCAGATAATTATAAGATGAAAGACAGGGGTTAAGTGTTTAGCCTAGCAATTAAGACGTCAGTTAAGCGACGAGGCTTGTGGCACAGTGTGCCAAGTGGCTGCCTGTGATGCTGGTATCCCAAATGGGCACTGGTTTGAACCCCAGCTGTTCCATTTCCGACTCAGCTCCCTGCTAATGCACCTGGGAAAGCAGCAGAGGATGGCCCAAGTACCTATTTGAAGACCCAGGTGAAGCTGCTGGGGCTCTTGGCTTTGCTTTGACCTGGCCCAGTCCTGATCATTGTAACCACATGGGGAGTGAACCAGTGGATGGAAGTAAAATCTTTTCCTCCCTCTCTCTCTCTCTCTCTCTTTTTTTTTAAGATGCCAATTAAGACACCTGCATCCCACATCAGAGTGCTTAGGATTTATACCTGGCTCTGGTTCCTGACTCCAGCATCTTGCTAATATAGACCCTTGGAAGCAGCAGTGATGGCTCAAGTATTTGGATCCCTGCCACCCATGTGGGAGACCCGGATTGAGCTCTGGGCTCCTGGCTTTGGCATGGCCCAGCCCTGGTCATTGTGAGGATTTGGAGTGAATAAGAGATGTCTATCTCTCAAATAAAAAAATAATTAAAATGTAAACAATGAAAGAAAGAGTTCCATTATGGAAAATAGCCAGTGCCCAATATGCTGCAAGAAATCAGGGAATTTCTAGCAAGAGTATATATGTAAGTTGATCATCACAATTATGTAACTGCATGCAGAGAACAGTGGTCTCTGCTGACCTAAGAATTTAAATACGAGATCTGACATTGTGGCACAGTAGTTCTTAAGCTGCTGTCTGTGACAATGGCATCCCATATGGGTGCTGGTTTGAGTCCTGGCTGCTCTACTTCCAATCCATCTCCCAGCTAATACATCTCGGAAAGCAGCAGGAGATGGTTCACCTTCTTGGGACCCTGCCACCAATGTGGAAGACCCAGATGAAGCTCCTGGCTCTTGGCTTAGGCCGGGCCCAGTCCTGGCCATTGCAGCCTGTCTCTGTCTCTCATTCTCTCTCTCTAATTCTGCCTTTTTTCAAATAAATAAATAAACATTTTTTAAACAAAGAATTTAAATATGAACTGTACTTCCCAGGATCACCACCTCAAATGATAATCACTGACTGATGCATATTCTAGAACCTAAAAGTCAGAGGAACACCAACCAGATATGGGACACTGGGAAACTGACTAATAAGCCCTATATGGCCTAGCATATAAAACTTTTTTTGAGAATCTAATTTAAATTTATTTTGTCCTGAAAATATAGAAAAAAATCCATATATAAGGTAATAACACTATTTTGGGGGAAGACTACTAAATAACTAAAAATGTCTTGACTGAGAAATGATAAATAACCACATAGCAGTGATCTGATTGTGAGCGGAGATCTGATGCAGCATGTAACAATGGCAGTGCCATGCACAGCTGCCTTTGGGATGAGCAGGTTTGGCAGGAACAGGAATGAAGAAGCTAATACATTCAATAATGCACCAGGTACCTGCTGCAGGTGGGCGGAAGTGGAGCGTAGAACAATTCTGTTTTAAAGAGTTTTAAGGGGGGCCAGGCAAGGCGAGTCTCGTACTTTTGCCTCTCTGAAGGTGATCAGGAGCTCTACGAGCTGCAGATGCCATGTGGCTCTGGCCGCTCCCAACTCCTTCTCCTCCCCATGAGCACAGAGGGAAGGACAACAGACATGACTGACACAGGCAACCCACACATTTTTGCCCTGAAGAACATGGAAATCAGGAATGCTGGAAACCGGCGATATCTGATAAAGAGATTTATTTATTTGAGAGGCAGAGATACAAACAGAGAAAGGGAGAGACAGAGAGAGAGAGAAAGAGGGGCCTTCCATCTGCTGGTTCACTCCTCCAAATGGCCACAATGGCTAAAGCTGGGCCAGGAGCCAAGAGCTTCTTTCAGGTCTCCCACCTGGGTACAAAGTGCCCAAGCACTTTGGCCACCTTCCACTGCTTTCCCAGGTCATTAGCAGGGAGCTGGATCAGAAGTGGAGCAGCCAGGACTTCAACCAGCACGCGGGACGCTGGAGCTTCAGGTGGAGGCTTAACCTACTACACCACAGCGCTGGCCCCTTATGGTCTGTTTTCAATTCTGGCTCACATCCCCCCTCCACCTGCAGCCAAGCCTGACAGTTCACTACGTCCTGTTCCCACACAAGCCTGCCTCTGTACTTAGCCACATTCTGCCTCTGTCAGAAGGTGGGAGTCCATGAATTCCTATTTTAAAAAAGCTCCTCAGGGGACTGTAATGCATGATAGCCAAGTCTATGTCACTCCTAAGGATTTATCCTATGGTGCCTTCTGTTGCAATTATTTTTAGTATTTGGGTACAGTTTTTAACTTCCCCCATTTAGGCTGAAAACTGCCAGTAGGTAAAAAAAAAAAAGTATAATATTTTCAGTCCTGCTCTAAGTACAGTACTTGGGAGAGGGTTTTCTATAGAGTGAGCATCAATAAAGCTGGTTGGCTAAATGAACTTATCCATCAAACAGAAAATGAATTATATACATGAAGGATGCCAAACAGCTAGTTTTTTCCATTGGCTTGCCACAGTAAGGCTCACATCTCTGCCACTGACACTTTGGGCCTGTTTCCTGACAACACCTGTTAAAGTATAACTAGGTTTCTTGGGTGGGACAATCTATTTATTAAGGATTATCATATTAAAGAGTGAGGGGCTTGAGGGACAAAGGGAAGAAATAAAAGCATATACCAGGAAAGGCCAAGAGCATTGGTACAAGAGAGGGTGGGATTGGAGATTTTGTGGAGAATAATATAAGGGCAAAGGGGCCTCCCAGGAAAGCAGTGAGAAATCAGGGAAGCAGGGCTCAGGAAAGGTTGGCAGAGGATGCTGAAAATAAACTCTGCTTCTTCCCAATTTTGTCTAGGGCTGGCTGCAAATTCTGGGAGGAAGGGAGAGAAGTGCAATGAGAAATCTGGAGCCAACTTTCAAAAGTGAACATGCTAAGGAAATTGAAAATAGAGTTCAAATTTCAATACTACCACGTCACGAAAGTCTAATTTAGTGTGTGTACTAGAATTTTGTTGCAGTACCTTCAATTAAGTGAATCTTAATTTAAGATTTGGTTTGGAAACATTTGTTAAAGTTTAAATTGTACTTCAATCCTATATTGAAACTTTATAACATCATTTACATAACTACTTTTTTTTTTTTAAAGAAAAAAGAAGGACAAAAACAGAGTGACCACAACTCCTATTAGGGAAAGCAAAATGCATTTTTATAAGAAATAAGTGGATGAACCCTTGGGGTGGAGGTGAGACTGAACACAGGCTTAATAAGAGAAGATGGTTGCTAAATTATTAATAAGCAGAAGAGGAATTCGTTGTTGTTCCAATAAGAAGGTGGGAAGAATAGAGAGAAAAGAGAAGAAATAAGCCCACTGGCTAGTGAGAGAGAAACCCCAGGTGACAAAAACAAATGCGAGTGCAGGAGCTGGAGAATGGGGACACAGCAGACATCTGAGTAACAGATATAACCAGTGATATCCACGTCCAGGTGGATGGGCCACAGCACCACCTGTGTTTGCCATTCTGGTAAGAGTTAAGTTTCTACAGCAAGTAGTACTTCAGTAAGTAACCTGTTGTAGTAAACACTCTCTCCTATCCCTCGAGCTATTTAGAAAGAACGCTCACAAGCCCTCTCAATTTAAACTGCGAGGCATGGAGCAACAGAGCTCTTCATTCTTTCATTGGTTCTTCTTCTTCTTATTATTATTATTATATTTATTTTTAGGGGCTGGTGCTGTGGTATAGCGGGTAAAGCCGCTGCCTGCAGTACCGGCATCCCATATGGGCGCCAGTTCAAGTCCCGGCTGCTCCAGCTCTCTGCTGTGGCCTAGGAAAGCAGTAAAAGATTGGCCCAAGTCCTTGGGCCCCTGCACTCATGTGGAAGACCTGGAAGAAGCTCCTGACTCCTGGCTTCGGACTGATGCAGCTCTGGCCATTGCGGCCATCTGGGGAGTGAACCAGTGGATGGAAGACCTCTCTCCACCTCTCCTCTGTGTAACTCTTTCAAATAAATAAATAAATAATTGAAAGGCACAGTTACACAAAGAGAGGGAGAGACAAAGAGAGAGAGAAAGAGACCTTCTATCTACCTATTGGTTCACTCCCCAGATAACTGCAATGGCCAGAACTGGTCAAGACTGAAGACAGGAGCTTCTTCCAGGTCTCCCACGTGTATGCAAGGGCCCAAGCACTTGGGCCATTCTCTGTTGCTTTCCCAGGTGCATTAGCAGGGACCTGGATAGGAAGTGGAGCTACCAGGACTCCAACTGGCACCCATATGGGATACTGGCACTGCAGCTGGTGGTTTTACATTCTATGCCACAGCACCACCACGACTCCCTTATTATTTAACACACAGACATTCAGTGTCCATTGAGACACCAGGAAAAGTCCTTATGAGCACATTAGGAAAAGAGCTACTGGGTCTCCGGACCCTTCAATCCCATATTTCTTAGCTTCTGCTTCTAGCAGCTAACCTTGAGCTTTTTCTTCTTCTAGCTTTAATATCACAACCATCTTTGAACAAAATCACCCAATTAATTTCCTAAAACAATTTTTAGAATAAAATGCAATATTCAGAGAGCCAGGGATCTGTGGGAAGGCAGCAGCAAGGGAAGTTTATATCTAAAAGCTCCTTTCTCCTCATACGTTTCTAGCATGACTTCCCACGCACATTAGGAGGGAGCTGGATTTGAAGTGGAGCAGCCAGGACTCAAACCAGCGGTTTAACCTGCCATACCACAATACCACCCCCAAAGTCATTCATTAATACAACTCTTGTTTTTTCTATATAACAATCTACAGTAAACTGCAATGTAATTGAAAAAAAAAAAAAGGCTGTCTTAGGGAACCATGACATAGATGCTATTTGGGTTAATGGAAGAGCTGAGCAGTGTAGGAAAAAGTAACTGATTCAAAATCAAAAAAGATAAGTTTTAGTCCTGGACTAAAGCTACTCTTAGCTTTGTAACCTCAAGATTGTCCTTCTTTCTCTTTGTACCTTCCTTTTATCATCTGTAAATAGGAGCTGGATCAGATAATCCTTGATGTCCTTCTTACTCTTGTAATTTTTTTTTTGCTCTAGTGCTTTGTAATGACAACATTATAAAGTAGATATTTTCTAATATTTAAACTCTGACAATTTAAAAAAATTAGTATCGACTCTGAACATTTAAAAATAGATACATGAAAATAATTCACAGATACAAGATGAGAAGTTCTGGGATCTTTAAAAAACAAATTGGCACATCATGCTATTATAAAATCCCCATTTAGTGCTTCTAATTGTAAACAGTTTAATTGGGATAGAATCTTAAAATTCTCCAGATTTTTCTTCTGCAAGTTTCTCTGGCATGTCAATCCCACAGGCCATTTTGAACTTCAACATCCCAGTTTCCACTCACTTTATGTCCTTGTCACATTACATCCACTCATAAGCCTCCAGTTTCCCTCCTTCAGCCAACAAATCCTGTCATCAACCTAATTCCTTGTATCAATTCCTAGATCCTAAGATTTTAGAAACAAAGTACAGGAGAGTTTTCTACCTCTTTTTTTTTTTTTTTTTTAACCAAAGAATCTCTCCTATATATAGTAGGAAAAAGAAACTAATTAGGTAACATCCCTGCTGAAAAACCATAAAGAATTCAACATTATTTACCAAAGAATACCAAAATTCCTTGTCCTGGCAGTAAAGGTCTTTGAGGAGTTGATGACCTTCACAACAATATGCCAGCTGGCTCTACTTCATGCCATCACCCCAGTCTCCTATCTCCACCTGGGAACATCCAATTAACATGCAGAGCCCAGATCAAGGCCCAAAAGCCTTTCCTGGCGCTCTTCAGGAGGCTCTGGTCACAGCTACACTCCCCTCTCCACGTTCTCAGCCACACAAGGGGACGTACTAATTTACGACTACTCAACACCTCTGATGGCCGGTGCCGCGGCTCCCTAGGCTAATCCTCTGCCTGCGGTGCCGGCACACTGGGTTCTAGTCCCGGATGGGGCGCCAGATTCTGTCCCGGTTGCCCCTCTTCCAGGCCAGCTCTCTGCTGTGGCCAGGGAGTGCAGTGGAGGATGGCCCAGGTCCTTGGGCCCTGCACCCCATGGGAGGCCAGGAGGAAGCACCTGGCTCCTGGCTTCGGATAGGCGCAGCGCCGGCCACAGCAGCCACTGGGGGTGGTGGTGGTGGTGGTGAACCAACGGAAAGAAGGAAGACCTCTCTCTCTCCCTCTCTCTCTCTCTAACTCTGCCTGTCCAAAAACAAACAAACAAAAAAACACCTCTGCTATCTCTAGATTTTGTTTTTCCTATATAACACTGAGTTCTTTGAGGTCAAGGGGCCTTGAGCCAGTCTTTTATGTATTCTCCCCAGGACTGATAATGTCACAGGGTTGCACAGCTCCAGGAAGCACCAAGCCCCTCAGTGTAACAACACTCCCACAAACCACTCCTCAATTTTTTCTTCTTGAATGAAGCACAGAGTTGCCAGTAGAGAAGTGACTCCACATATGCACCTGAGCCCTCTCACCGCATAAATAAATGGTTCCTTCTATATGATTTTGATTCAAGTACACAAAGTTTAGGAAAGGAGAAGAAAATATTTTGAATTTTAAGACAATGGAACAGAAAAAGCTTCATCTGAGCTGATATAAAGGTGTCAAAAATCACTGTGTAAGGTGTGGAGCAAAAGACAGCAGAGTGGGAGGAATCACTCTTCATCTGTTGGCCGTCCTAGATGGAGGCTCCCTGTGGCCTTTCTTTCTTTCTCTTTCTTTCTCCCTTTCTTTCTCTCTCTCTTCCTTCCCTCCTTCCCTCCCTCCCTCTCTCTCCTTCCTTCCTTCCTTCCTTCCTTCCTTCCTTCCTTCCTTCCTTCCTTCCTTCCTTCCTTCCTTCCTTCCTTCCTTCCTCTTTCTTTCTCTCTCTCTCTTTCTAAGATTTATTTATTTATTTGAAAGGCAGAGAGAAATAGAGAAATCTTCCATCTGCTGGTTCACTCCAAAAACAGCCACAAGGGCCAGAGCTGGGTGGATCTAAAGCCAGGAGCCAGGAGCTTCCCCGTGGTCTCCAACATGGGTGCAGGGGTCCAAGCACTTGGACCATCTTCTGCTGCTTTCCTAAGCTCATTAGCAGGGAGCTATACTGGAGGTGGAGTGGCCAGGACTCAAACCTGCACCCATATGGATTGCTGGCACTGCAGGTGGTGGCTTTACCTCTATCCCACAGCGCCAGTCCTGCTCCCTGTGTCCTTAATTAATGTTCTATCTGTAAATGGTGATTTCTACCAATGATAATTACTGGAAAATAAACCAAACTCCCTCCTTTGACTTATAAGATGGTCCCGGGTATAAAGCTACTACTACACCAGAGAGCCAGGGAAAAGCCTATTCTTACTTCCTTTAAAGAAAAAATAAAATAAAATGAATTTGTTTCCTTATACTTTTCAGTTACATTTTTGTTTTTTTAATTTTTTTTAGATCTCTACATACTCTTTCATTTTTTTTTTTTTTTATTTTTGACAGGCAGAGTGGATTATGAGAGAGAGAGAGACAGAGAGAAAGGTCTTCCTTTTTGCCGTTGGTTCACCCTCCAATGGCCGCCACGGCTGGCGTGCTGTGGCCGGCGCTGCGCCTATCCAAAGCCAGGAGCCAGGTGCTTCCTCCTGGTCTCCCATGTTGTGCAGGGCCCAAGGACCTGGGCCATCCTCCACTGCACTCCCTGGCCACAGCAGAGAGCTGGCCTGGAAGAGGGGCAACCGGGACAGAATCCAGCGCCCCGACCGGGACTAGAACCCGGTGTGCCAGCGCCACTAGGTAGAGGATTAGCCTATTGAGCCGCAGCGCCGGCCCCGTTTTTTAAATTTTATTTATTTACTTGAAAGTCAGAATTGCAGTGAGAGAGAGAAAGAAATGGAGAGAGACCTTCCATCCATTGGTTCCCTCCCCAAATGGCCGCAATAGTCAGGGCTGGGCTATACAGAAGCCAGGAGCCAGGAGCTTCTTCTGGGTTTCCTATGTGAGTGCAAGGGCCAAAGCACTTGGGCAATTCTCCACTGCATTCTCTGGTGCATTAACAGGGAGCTGGATGGAAAGTGGAGCAGCCGGGATTCAAACCAGCACCCACATGGGATGCAGGCACTGAAGGCAGTGGTTTAACCCAATACACCACAGCACTGGCCCCAGTTTACATTTTTCAAATTTGCGATGGAACACAGAAAAACCATGATTACTATATTTTACAGATGGTTAATATGACTACAGTGAACAGCATTTTTAAAGTTCATTTCTGGGTTTTTCAGGCAGATGTTCTAGATAAATATATCATAAAGACTTTTAATATATAAATAGTTTGTACCTGTTTTCCTCCCTAAGATTGTTTTCCAAGGCTTGCGTCTCCCGCTTAAGCTTTTGGGATCTTGTGTAGTCTCTCCAGGCCCGGAGAACCTTCAGTTGAAGCTTCCAATCAGACAACGTCCCAGCTTTCCCCAGCTTAATCTGATGATCAAGTGTCAGCTTGTGCCAGGCAGAGAAATATCGTTTTTGACACTGCAGTGAAAACATTCAAAAAATCACCAGTGATCAGTGTCAGCATTTCTAATATGTAATATCAAGGGCACTCTTCTCAGATTTTCCAGTCACATTTTTTTCTAACAAATCTAGGAACTCTTGATGAAAGGGAACAGATAAAGCACAATTCCCTTATGTTAATAATGATGAGAAATATTCAAGTCATGCATCTAAGGTATTCTCAGCCTCACTACCTAAGGTCATAATTCTCACTGTAAATCACCAGTTCAGTAGGGAGCTGGAATAACAAACTGCATCTGAGACAGAATGAAGTGACTTGGTTGCAAGATCTGGAAGCCCCGCTTCCACTACGACCTTCCTGACAGGCTGTTCACAGCATAAAATGCCCACCTTCTAATTCATTCCCAGTACTGACACCACGGATGTCCTGCGCAAGTGAATGTAGAGATCCAAGGAGGATGGAATGGGTCGCTGGTTTCTGAGAACAAGACACCTACAATCAACAGTTTCAGCTGGGCTGTCACTGACCATGTTAGGGGTTTAGTGAGCAGGTCTAGAGAGACCAGATGGGGGATGGTGCTATGGCGTAGCAGGTAAAGCTGCTGGCTGCAGTGCTGGCATCCCATATGGGTGCTGTTCGAGTCCCAGCTGCTCCACTTCCGATACAGCTCTCAGCTATGGCCTGGGAAAGCAGTAGAGAGGTCTTCCATCTGCTGGTTCATTCCCCAAATGGCCACAGCAGCTGGAGCTGTGCCAATTCAAAGCTAGGAGCCAGGAGATTCTTCTGGGTCTCCCTTGTGGGTGCAGGGGCCCAAAGACTTGGGACATCTTCTACTCTTTCCCAGGCCATAGCAGAGAGCTGTATTGGAATTGGGGCAGCTGGGACTCGAACTGGTGCCCATATGGGATGCTGGCACTGCAGGAGGTGGCTCTACCCACTACACCACAGCGCCGGCCCGACTTGATGGCTTTAGCATGATCAGCCCTTTGTACTGCTTCAATCCTTGTAAATATACTTAATTTCTACTATTTCAACATATACTAAGCACCCAGCATTGTGTCTGATTTGACACTTCTGAAAAAAATATTTAAGGTATCTCTTCTTTTGAGAGGCCAAAAACAAAAAAAGCAAATGCTAGGGGCCTGGCGCTATGGTGCAACAGGTTAAGCTGCCATCTTCAGCATTGGCATCCTTCCCACACGGGCCCAGGTTTGAATCCGGGCTGTTCCACTTCCAATTCAATTCCCAGCTGATAGCCTGGGAAAGCAGTGGAAGATGGCTCAAGTTTTTGGGCCCCTGAAACCATGTGGGAAACCCAGAAGTTCCTGGCTCCTGGCTTCAAACTGGTTCAATTCCAGCCATTGTTGTCATCTGGGAAGTGAACCAGTAGATAGAAGATATCTCTCTCTCTCAAAAAAAGAAAGCAAATGCTAGAATTCTTAGAAATAGTCCATAAGTTTTCTACATAGGGTGCCAGTTATATTTTCATGTAGAAAAACGACACAATATTATTATAATCTCTCACTAGGAAAAATCATAGCAACTTAAAAAAAAACACTTTTTACCTTTCTATTATGTTAAATGAGGGCGCATTTCCTAGACCTTCATTTTAGATCCTAAGGAAGGAAGGAAGGAATGGGAGGAGGAAGAAAGGAAAGGAGATTTGCTGAATACAAGATATGCCTTGTGTCAAAATAGAAGACACACAGCTGCCAGGGTGAGGGGTAGGCTTTCTGCATTATTATTTATTCATATCATAAAATACAGCATTAAAAGTGTCAACCTGCGTGCCAAAGTTAAGTACATATATCCTGTGTCTATTTACCATAGCTGTTCAAGTGATTCCTCTTGAATGACTTGGTAAAATATTCTGTGTAACTATTTCTTTTTTCTTTTTTTTTTTCTTTTTGACAGGCAGAATGGACTGAGAGAGAGACAGACAGAGAGAAAGGTCTTCCTTTGCCGTTGGTTCACCCTCCAATGGCCGCCACGGCTGGCGCGCTGTGGCCGGCGCACCATGGGGTGCAGGGCCCAAGCACTTGGGCCATCCTCCACTGCCCTCCCGGGCCACAGCAGAGAGCTGGCCTGGAAGAGGGGCAACCAGGACAGAAACCGGCGCCCCGACCGGGACTAGAACCCGGTGTGCCGGCGCTGCAAGGCGGAGGATTAGCCTATTGAGCCGCGGCGCTGGCCCTGTGTAACTATTTCTAATTTTAACTCCTGGATTATTTCTAAAGACGAAGCAGTACAAATATAATCCACCTTTACAACAGCAACACTATTAATAGTATTTCTTGAATTTCTATATTCCTTTTCTTTGTAAAGTTCAAAGCAATTTCCATGTAACTATTTAATATTTTTTCCCAAGAGGTTGCCTTTATGGACATGTTGGTGTTCACCAGTCACTCCTTTAGCAGAGGATACTATGTAAGTATTAGAATAAGACAAGCCTGTAATACCCAGATGGCAATCAGCTCCAGTTCCAAGACCACATGAACTACTTTCCCCTTATATATCTCCTTGAAATGCATTTCTGTAGGCATTCTTAAAGGAAGGATGATCCCAGTGGTTCTCTTGAGAGCCTCAGTGGCTCTCCTGCACATGTTTTCTTCCTTTTTTTTTTAAGATTTATTTATTTATTTAAAAGACAGAGTTACAGAGAGGCAGAAGCAGAGGCATAGTGAGAGAAAGAGAGAGAGGTCTTCCATCCGCTGGTTCACTCCCCAAATAGCCTCAAATGCTAGAGCTGGGCCATCTGAAGCCAGCAGCCAGGAACTTCTTCCGGTCTCCCACGTGGGTGCAGGGGCCCAAACACTTTGACCACCTTCCATTGCTTTCTCAGGCAGGCCATAGCAGAGAGATGGATCAGAAGTGGAGCAGCCAGGTCAAACTGGCGCCTCTATGGGATGCCAAGTCATTTTAGAGGAGAAAGCAGGCATGCTAATGGAAGAATTTACTATGTACAAGGATCCCTGGGAAGAGGATTTAGCAATGGGGGTCTCTTGGAGTTGGGTTCAGGGATGGGGTGAGCTCTTTGGGTTCGAGGGTCCCCATGGTGGGGTGGGTCAATGTGGTTCAGTGAGGATTCTGTTTAGTGACTGCCCCTGGTTGGGAAATTCCCCTCGGGAGACACTAGCAGTATATCTCCCTTGGGGAGCATTGATGATTTCACATCCCACTTAGGAGACACGGGTGGTCTGGCAAGCCCTGTAGAATAATTCTCCTTAGTGTGCAGTGGTGATCTGACATCCCCCTAAGGGCACACTGTGGTTTGAGGTTCTTCTTGACAACTGTTGGTAGAATCCCCTACTCCCTTGGGGAAGTCCTGGAAGTTTGAAGGTCTTCCCTTTGGGGACTGCTGTAAAATGGAGGGAGTTTAGGTATCTGAAGATTTTTCTGATTCAGGTTGACCTGAAGGTGGTCAGAGTCCAAGGGTCTTCCAAGAGTCTTTTTCTTTTGAAGGAGCTGTTTCCTGAATGTAATTCTGAAGGCTTAGAAGTCCAGGATCGATGTGCCAACAGATTCAGGGTCTGGAGAGATCTCTATGTTCTATTAAATTTTTTAGACATGTACTTCTTTTTAAATTCTTAGATTATCATGTCAAAATAGAGACTATGTTTGGGATGGGGCTGTGGCATGGAAGGTTAAGCTCTGTTCTGTGATGCCAGCATCTCATATAGGCAATCTGGGTGTCATCCCATCTTCTCCGCTTCTGATCCAGCTACCAGCTAATATACCTCAGAAAGCAGAGGAAGCCCTGGCTTCCATGTAGCAGACCCGGATGGAGTTCCTGGCACCTGGCTTTGTACTGGCCTAGCCCCGACTGTTGCAGCCATTTGGGAAGTAAATAGTACATGAAATATTTCTCTTTCTCTTAATAAATAAATCTTTGAACAAAAACCTTATGCTTAAAAAACATAGAGACTGTTACAGTATTATGATTTACTTCACCAAGCTAAAACTTCACATACAGAGAGCTTTGTTGAAAAAGCAAAGAGTTAGGGGTTCACTTAAGGCTAATACAGAAATGTGCCAACATCCTGATGACTCTGTGAGGTAAAAATTCTCTTCTAAAAAAGAAGGGCAAATTCTTTGCTTCTTGGATAGTGAAGAAAACTAAATACCTAACTTGCCATGGTAGAAAAGTATTGGTTAGGGACATATCTGAACTAAGGAGGGGAAAATTTGAGTTTATAAATTCTACAGTCAATATCTTTATTTAAAAATACCTAAGTGGAGATTTAAGATTTTGAGAGCAAAATGACTGATTTTAAAGGTCAATAATTCAGTTTCACTATGTAGACATTAACAATAGCAAAGTGACAGACTCATACAGGAACTGCCTCTTGAAATCAGCTTGCTATTGGTTTTTCTCTTGTCTGCTCTGAAAAGCAATCCCATTAAAATTTAAATTAAAAACGTAGTATGAATCAAGAATAGCTGCTTAGTTATTCTTGGTTCATAGCAAACATTATTCAGGTAAACAGGAGTCCCATAAATGTGGTTGGAAGAAAATATTTGGGAAAAAAATATACTCTCAGTCTCATCTTCTGTTTTTATTTAGACAGGACAGGAGGTGGCATAATTCCATAGACATGATTGATTTACTCTTCCCATTATTCCCTCCCCTCAGCTAACTCCCTGCTGCTCCAAGACCTGCTTATTCTCTTCAGTTCTACACTCTGGAACCACAGTAGAACTTCATCTCTTTGTTCTTTGAAACAAGAAATATTATTTAAAAGCATAACTGGGTTGGAAGAAAAAAGCTTTCTGTTTAAGTCAGCAAAACTTAAAATTTTTAGTATCCAGGTAACCAGTTTGACCTCCTTCCACTTTTATCCTAGTACATTTAGTTATTTTTTTTTTTAAGATTTATTGATTTATTTGAAAGTCAGAGTTACAGAGAGAGAGGAGAAGGAGGGAGGGAGGGAGGGGAGAAAGGAGGGGGAGAGAGAGAGAGAGAGAGAGAGAGAGAGAGAGGTCTTCCATCCAATGGTTCAATCCCCAATTGTCCACAAAGGCCAGAGCTGTGCTGATTCAGGTATCCCACGTGGGTGCAGGGACCCAAGGACTTGGGCCATCTTCTACTGCTTTCCCAGGCCATAGCAGAGAGCTGTATCGGAAGTGGAGCAGCTGGGTCTCGAACTGGCGCCCATATGGGATGCCAGCGCTTCAGGCCAGAGTGCTGGCCCCACAGATTCCAGTTTTGTACCAGTTTTTTATTTTTGATAGGTTTTTCAGATATAGTCATGTGCTCTTTTCCTAATTTTTACCATCTCTCTATCATAGTTGCAGAAATAATCAAGGTCTGACACAGGTAAATAAAATACAGAAAATTACTATGGGATGAACTCTTCCCAAGTAAGTGTGTGTGTGTGTGTGTGTGTGTGTATAATTCTTAAAACAACATACTATGATATGTAGAAAGTTTTAAAGTGTAATGTTTTCTTCTCTTCAAAATCTTCCACAAGACATTATTTGGTTGTTAAGGACTCCACTCAAGAGAAGAAATGACAGTTCGCCATGCTAAATTTATTACCTGCACTGGAGTTGCCCTCATTTTGTTGGCAAGAAAAGCTCTTCCCTGAAGTGTAATCACACTGCTGTCACCAGGAATGATTGACATTAGGTGGAACAGCAATTTGCTATCTAATCTTCATTGTAATTCTAACCCTGTCACTAGAGATGCTTGTTCTGATTAATGAAGTGGGTAACTCATCAAAATTCCTCAGCTATTTCCCTTTTGTCAGAAAGCTCAGTGATAATTGCATCAAAATTCTCCATCAAGGAAAAATAAACAAGGAATTGTAAAGAGGACAAAAAATGTCAACAAGTTTACAATTTACCTTTGTTGACTGGAACTAACTGCAGTGCAACTAGTGGTCCAGGGGAGTCGGCCAAGGCCTGAATGTCAAGAACAAAGCTATGCTCACCCCAGACTCCCCAAAAGACTCCTTGCTGCTCCCAAGTCAAAAGGAATAGACACCCAATTGCTACAAAAGGAAGTAATCCTCAACTTTTTTTCCTTTTTGGGACCACTGTAACTAGGCAAATGACTCCAAAGAGGCTACAAAAGAGCCTGGGGGTTGAGGAGAGGAAGACCTTTATTATGGCAAAATAAATCTTCAGTGGGAAGAAGCAGCACTAAACAGCACTGAATTTTGCAATGCAAAAGCAGTACCCTATGACCCATCATATGCCTAATTTTCATAATTTTGCCCCAAAGAAAAGAGAAGAAATCACATTACCCTCCCAGCTCTAACCACACACTTTTGAAACTAATTAGAGGAAACACATTCTGTTCCCAGAACACAATGCTAAGACCTAGACTTGCTGTTGGATTCCATGGAAAAGCCTAGTGGCCTAAATTTTGACAACCATTGCTGTGTGAAATGCTACCAATGGCTATAGACAAAAAAATTATATACTGGAAGATGTGATGCCCATTTTAGTTTTGTATTCAACTTTATTCTCCTTCCTTTTATTTTTTTTAAAACCCTTATTACAGAAATTTAACAAACATACCAAAATCTAGAACAAAAGAATAAACTTTTATCCAGTTTTGAAAATTATCAACATTTTGTCAATTTTGTCTTTCTTTTCTCCACCAACTTTCCTTTCTGGAATGTTTACAAATAATTCCCCGATATCAGACATTATATCATTTTACCCACAATTGTTTCAATAAGTGCCACTAAACATGAGGACATTTTGTAAACTACTAATTCTGTTAAGGAGTTTAATATTGCTATATTTTAATTTAATATTAGTTTAATATTAGTTTAATATTGCTATAATTATCTAATAGTCATTTTGTTTCACGGTAGAATTTCAGGAAGCAACTGCCTAGTCTCACCATTTACAAGTGGTATCTTCTTAACCAATGAAACTCTGGACTCTTATTAAAGAAAACCACAATAGAGCCTATAACCTGATTACCATTAGGAGATGGCTTATGTCCTTCTCAATCCAGCCTGGACTGGTTCCCACAATCTCATGTTTTTAGTGAAAGCAGAGCTAATGCTCACTACCACTTTTTCACTTGGAAATCTTTCCCCTCTCTACCTATACCTACTCCCTGCCCCTCCACACACACACACACACACACACACACAGACACACTGCCAAGAACACAGCTTATCTCAGAATATTTCAGACAAATGCTTTATTCACCATCAGGGTAGTCTGACAGCAAGATGATGATGTGATGTCCTTTGTTCCTCACCCACTCAATATCCTTGTAAATATTCATATTAAATGTCTACTGTTTAGGGGAAAACATACTCTACTTCATAAAATCTAATGGGATTAACTTATGCCAAAGGCTTTTACACTTGAAAAACAAATTTAATCTGTTTTTTCCAAAGACAAAAAAGAAATCACATATTAAGAATAGGGCCTGCATCCCACATCACAGTGTTTGGGCTTGATTCCCAGCTCCACCTGATCCCAGCTCTCCACCAGTGCAGATTTGTGGAGGCAGCAGTGACAGCTCGAATAGTTGGGCTCCCATTACCCAGCAGACCCAGATGGCATTCCTAGCTCTCAGCTTTGACCCCATCTCAGCCTTGGCTGTTGCAGACATTTGGGGACTGAAGCAGCTAATGGTAGCTTTCTCTCTGTCTCTCTTTCTGTGTGTCCCTCTGCTTCTCAAATAAAAGAAGAGAGAGAGAGAGAGAAGGAGAGAGGGAAGAGAAGGAGAGAGCCAAAGAGAGAGAGAAGGAGAGAGGGAGTGAGACAGAGAGAGAATAGGAACCTCTGTGATCAAAAGAGGCTTCATAGAATTGGAAAAGCAAAACATCAGCCCAGTATTTTAGTTAACTGGCCCTCACTGTACCCTCTGTGACAATGGAAGTCTGGGTTGCTCGTGGGGTGAGGGAAGGAAGAATATAACAAAATAAATGATCTCCTTACCAAAACAAATACAATTTTAGTTGGAAAATTCCTCCTAAGCACCTGCTAAAATGTATTAACACATATTGACCTTGCCCATGAATCTAAAGGGGAGTTATATGAATCTCAGTATTCTCCATGTATGTGCTCCATTTCTCTTTCTTTACAGTTTATTTGCAAAGGGGCTCTTCCTTTCTCTCCCTAAACATAAGACAGCGTTGTTGAGAGGTTAGTTGCCATGTGTCAGCTCAGAAATGGTTTTCCTTTAGTGTTATGTTGGCAGTTCTGATAACACTAAGATCTTTGGGAAAGGAACTATGCTATATAAATGAGGTACTTAAAATGCTTAACTACAGTTTTCATCATTCTGTCCGGAAAAAAATCCAGGCTTATATTCCATCTAGCCCTATATTTCCTTGGTTTAGATTTGGAATGCAGTTTGTCACAAGGTGGCGTTAATAATGAATCCTCTGGGTCATGATTATCTTACTCTCTAACAGAAAACCCAACCAAACAAGCAAACTGAAACCATTCCCCAGAGAATGAAGACTTCAGAGTTAGTGTCACCCTAAATGACTGATGTGTGTGCCAGGTGGACAGTTTTTCATTGTGTTCTTCAACTTTCACAAACAGGAAACATCACAGAGTTTCTAGTCTTATTAAAACAAAAGTGTATTTCAGAATAGAGTGAGAATTAAGAAGGGCATTTTCCAATGGTATAAGAAACTCCTAGCTAATCCCTTGTTGTTTCTGCTAATTAGCAATGACATTGCTTAGTCTCCCCAAGAGATTTCACTGTAAGATCAAAGAGAAAATAGGATAGGCTAGTAGTGGGAGGTTTCTGCACAGAAACAGATGTTTTTGATAAAACAACAGACCCAGCAATGAACTATGTAGGGAAAATGCATGGTGCACCTGAACTTGTGTTTTGATAAGACATCTTGTATTGTTTCTCTCAGAAAATCTTCAAATAATGTGGCTCAAATGAGATGTTTAGAGATTGTTTGGTGGAACAGATGAAATAGAGTCAAGTCACAAAGAATTGCATGAATTAAAGGAACGGAACTAGATACAGATTCTTCAAAGTCTTCCTACAAATACTCCGTACAGCTATTTCTGTTGGGTTTGTCCCAGTGAAGTATTTTGAGGGTGCTAACAAGAGTCTCTAGTCATCAAGCTACTCAGAGTAAGTCAGTTAAGCACTTTCTTCCTTTTCAACCTGTGGTCATATCTAGACTTCTGAGTTTCCAAGTTTCATTACCTAGCGAGGAATGTGGACTGGGACCAAGATAATGAGCTCAGAGGGCCTGCCTACTCCTGCAGCATTTACCAGAGGAGTGTCCTATCTCCCACCAAGTCCATGTGGAAGACTGAGGAGTCTGCTGGGTGGATTTTTATCATGTCTCAGTTATACTCATACACATGGTGGAAATCTAAATTAGAGACTTACCAACCATATGACAAATGAGTAACACAATCACACTGAAGAGGAAGGACAAGAAAAGAAGTAACATAAGTAATTTAGAAAACAATATTCTCACTGAATACTGTAAGATTAAAAACAAAAACAACTTACAAATGCAGGTATTGTGCTCTAGTTAGTAAATGTATTTCCATAGTGGTAATGCCTTAGCAATTCTAAAACTACTTTTATAGTACATTAGGAATGAAGTAATACATATATAATGTAGATAATGAGAGCCAAATTTCTCACGGTCAGAGAAAGAACTTACAAATGAGACAGAGGGAAAGGCTATACTGAAACCTGTGGTACTGGATAGGACTGAAAATATTATGAATTTATTTAATATATATACAGATAAATAAAGAAGTAAGTTACAGGGGCCAACACTGTGGCGCAATGGGTTCAGCTGCTGCCTGCAGTGCTGGTATCACTTTTGAGCCCCAGTTCAAGACCCATTTGCTCCACTTCTGATCCAACTCCCTGCTACTGTGCCTCAGAAGAGAGCAGAAGATGATCCAAGTACTTGGGTCCCTGACCCCGTGTGGGAGACTCAGAAGAAGCTTCTGGCTCCTGGCTTCGGCCTGGCCCATCCCTGGCTGTTGCAGCCATTTGGGGAGTGAATCAGTGGATGAAAGATTCTCTCTTTGTCTCTACCTCTCTCTCTCTCTCTCTCTGCCTTTCAAATATATAAATATTAAAAAAAAAAAAGTAAGATACAGACAAGGAAAGAGAGAAAAATGGCATGATCCCTCTTTTGTACTGGAATTGGAAGTATCAGTATGAACTCATAGAATTTAATATGTATAAAGATAGACACAGAAATATAATGTGTGTGTATGTGTGGGTTACTTTAAATACTTACACTTTTCTATCTGCTGAGAGGACCCAGAAACAATGACAACCCAGTGGCAGTGAGCACATCTAGCACCTAAATCTTGGTTTCTAAAGACCATTCTCCGATAAAAGGAGCCAATTTCCATGTTGAAATGGTTGATCCCAGGGTTAGGGAAGGGAAAATAGAAGACAGGCCTGCAATATACAGTGATGCAAAAAAGAAGAAGTGCTCAAAAAAGTTGGAAGCATGTTAAAATCACAAAAGGGTCGACCTGAAAGATTTCCTAGTGGTAAAAGTTGGAACAATTTGAATAACAAAGTAAACAACAGTAATATTATATTATAATCCATAGAATAAAATAAATACTGAGCCCAAACTGAATAAAATGATTGGTTACTTAAATAAATGGGAGACAAGAGACAGTTCTTCCTTCTAGAAAATTTTCAATTAATAAAAATGAAACAATTAAGGAAAAGACAAAATCACCATTAGACAAATGCCACATTAATAATTGTTGCAGGGGGTGACATCTAGCAGAGTGGTTAAGATGTGTCTTGAGATGTCTGCAACCCATATCAGAGTGCCTGGATTCAAGTTTTGACTCTGCTTCTGATTCTGGCTTCCTGTTAATGTGCACACTGAGAGACACCAATAATGGCTCAAATACTTAGATTGCTGCCACCCATGTAGGAGATCCAGACTGAGTTTCTGTCTTGGCTTTGGATTGCCTCAGCCCCAGTTATTGTGGGCATGTGGGGAGTGAACTGGAGGATGGATGATCTCTATCTGTCTGGCTGCCTTTCAAATAAATTATTTTTTTAAAAAAGCTATAGGCAAGATCTACCAATAGATGCTAATATTAATAGGTGAAAGCTTAAGGAGAAACAGGATATTTGCAAAGTTTCACAATAACTCCTGTTAGACATCTATTAATTATGAAGGGAAAACTAGTAACTTTACATTGAAAAAACCCAGCAGATACAACCTTAACCAAATGATCAAGGTTATTGTAAACAATTATATACTCCCTGATATGTTATATACTGTCCTGGAGCAAAAAAAGGACATTGGTAGGAAAACAGGATAACCTAATAGGGTCCATAGTTCAGGTAGTGGTATTTAATGATACTGTACCAATGTGGCCATAATGGCTATAGCTGGGCCAGGAACCAGGAGCTTCTTCTGGGTCTCCCACATGGGTGCAAAGGCCCAAGCACTTGGGCCATCTTCCACTGCTTTCACAGGTGCATTAGTAGGTAGCCGGATCAGAATTGGAGCAGTCAGGGCTCGAACCAACGTCCACATGGGATGCCAGCACTCCAGGAAGAAGCTAAACCTACTATACCACAGTGCCAGCCCCCACCAATGTTAATTTTCTAATCTATCCAATCCCTCCCCACTACCTCTACCCTTCACCCAATACTTTCTGTTTTATTTGAGAGGCAGAGAAAAACACAGAAAGAGAGCTCCCATCTATTGGTTCACTCCCCAATGGAGCCAGGACCCAAAGCTGGGAGCTGGCAACCAGGAGAGAGGAACTAAACTCAAGTCTTCCATGTGGTGGCAGGAATCCAATAATTTGGACCATTACTACTCCCTCCCAAGGTCCGCATTAACAGGAAGCTGGAATCAGGAGCTGGAGCCACACATGGAACGAAGGTAGTCTGATGTTGGACACAGATATTTTAATTAGCATATTTACTGCTAAGTTAAATGCCCACTTGGTTCTTTTTTTTTCTTTTTTAAATTATTTTTATGTACTTTGAAAGACAGAGTTACAGAGAGAGATGGAAAGACAGAGAGAAAGAGATCATTGATCCACTGGTTCACTCTCCAATGGCCACAATGGCCAGGCCTGTGCCAGGCTGAAGCCAAGAGCCCAGAGATTCTTACAGATCTCCCAGTTGGATGCAGGGGTCCAAGCACATAGGCCATCTTCTGCTGCTTTCTCAGGTGCATTGGCAGGGAGCTGGATCAGAAGTGGAGCAGTCAGGTCTTGAAAGACTGATACCCACATGGGATGCTGGTGCTGCATTATGTCAAAACACTGTTCCAATTGGTCCTTTTAAAATCAAGTAATCTGTTTTAGATGGGCCACTAATCTAAAATTCTAATCTATTCTAAAATTATGTATATATGTCTAACATTCATATCTAGCAGTTCCATATAAAATACATGATTTCTTTATGTACAGTGTACTTCCAAAACAATTTTTAAATTCATTTTTTAGGGAACAAATGTCATTCCTCCCATAGATTAAGTAACATACCATGGCATTTTATCCTTATGCTTTCTTAAGATGGTTCCGCAAATACTTATTTCTCTTCCTATTTTCTTTTAGAAATCTGAACTTTTTTTTATAGGAGGGCACACTAATTCTTTATGTCTCATGAAGGTTGTAGAATCCAAGAGCCTCATCAAATATCTCTCAAAATATTAATCCCATGGTTCAGCATTGTGGTATGGTGGGAAAAGCTGCCATCTGTAATGCTGGCATCTCAAATGGGTACCAGTTTGTGTCCCAGATGCTGTACTTCCCATCCAGCTCCCTGCTAATGTGCCTGGGAAATCAGAGGAAGTTGGCTCAGGTGTTTGGGCCCCTGCTGCCCACATGGAAGACCAAGACGAAGTTCTTGGCTCCTGACTTTGACCTGGCACAGCCATGGCCATTGCAGCCATGTGGGGAGTGAACCAGCAGATGGAAAATCTTTCTCACTGTCTTTCCCTCTCTCTCTGTAACTGTGACTTTCAAAATAAATGAATAAATCTTAAAAAAAAAAAAAACAAAAAAACAGATTAATCCCAACTCCTAACATTTCCTTTTACCACACTTTCTTCTCTATCCCTGAGGTCAAATTCTGACCAGTCTTTTATTTAATACCTGAATAATTATTGACTGTCTGCCTTTCAGTTCGAAATGCAGTCCAAATATATTTGTCTAGTTATAATTTTTTTTTTATTTTTTAAATTGCTTTGACTATTTTACTTTTCTTCCTCATATATTAGTTATCCTTATCACATGCAACTTTCTGTTATTGATTTCTAGGGCCTTTATAAGTCAATCCTGGGCCGGCGCTGCGGCTCAATAGGCTAATCCTCCACCTAGCGGCGCTGGCACACCGGGTTCTAGTCCCGGTCGGGGCGCTGGATTCTGTCCCAGTTGTTCCTCTTCCAGGCCAGCTCTCTGCTGTGGCCCGGGAGTGCAGTGGAGGATGGCCCAAGTCCTTGGGCCCTGCACCCGCATGGGAGACCAGTATAAGTACCTGGCTCCTGCCATCGGATCAGCGCGGTGCGCTGGCCACGGCGGCCATTGTAGGGTGAACCAATGGCAAAGGAGGACCTTTCTCTCTGTCTCTCTCTCTCACTGTCTACTCTGCCTGTCAAAAAAAAAAAAAAAAAAAAAAGTCAATCCCTAGATTAATATAAAGCTGGCTAAGTATCTTCCTAACATTATATTTTCTCTTGTTAAATCTACTCATTCATGTATTCATTCTTATAACTTTTTAACTAAATTTCAGCAAAGCCTAAGGATGTTGTAAAAGATATAAAATATCAAATTAATATTTTCTCATCCAACTTTCTCATTTATAAATCTGTCAAGTATTTTCTTACATGTTAAATGCTATAAGCTCCAAATTCATACTTCTAGCAGTCCTACCTCATTGAAAAAAATGACTTAAATAACTTGAGGAAGATACTTGTTTATCAATAAAAAAATCTGCCAGTTATTTTTACTAAAATAGAAAGTAAAAGGAAGAAAAAAAAGAGTAAGATAAAATATAGACCAATAAAAAAAGAAGTAGGGACATAAGTGTATCATTGCTTTAGGATCTGAGCTACTAAAGGCAAGTAATAGGTTCCTGTATTTTCTGAGTAGTCCAGAACACAACAGTCCTTAAGACTCAAAGTGGAAGCTAAGCTGCCTTAGTAGTTAAATGCTATTCTGAAAAGGGTAGTTTAAGAAGTCCTAAATTTATCCCCCAATCTCCCAAGAACCCACCAAAGTATATCAAGAATGGTCCCAGAACAGGGGACTGTTACTTGGTCCTCTGCACCAAGGCAACTAGGCTACACAAAACAAATGGTGTATGTGATTTTGGTTTTATTTTATTTTTTAAATATCTGAGCAACATGTTCAGATTTTTTTTTTTTTTTTTGACAGGCAGAGTCAGTGAGAGAGAGAGAAACAGAGACAAAGGTCTTCCTTTTCCATTGGTTCACCCCCAAAATGGTCTTTACGGCTGGCGCGCTGCGCCAATCTGAAGCCAGAAGCCAGGTGCCTCCTCCTGGTCTCTCACACGGGTGCAGGGCCCAAGCACTTGGGCCATCCTCCACTGCACTCCCTGGCCACAGCAGAGAGCTGGACTGGAAGAGGAGCAACCCGGACAGAATCCGGCACCCCAACCAGGACTAGAACCCGGGGTGCTGGCGCCGCAGGCAGAGGATTAGCCTAGTGAGCCGTGGCACCGGCCCTGGTGTGTGTGATTTTGACATTGGTAATGTGGCTCAGTGGAGTGTGGTATTTATGTCATCCCATATCTGATGGAACTCCTGGTCATTTACCATACTACAGAATGCCAAGTAAGGAGATATTACAACTCCTACCTGGTGATTTTCCTTGAAAGTCTGGATTAATAATTTCTTCAGTTTCATTTTTCTTTCTCTTGCCATTTTTCCTTCATCTAGAGGAATGTGTGCACTCTGAAATGTGCCTTTTTCTGGATTCTTTTGAGAATTTTCTTCTTGCTTTGTCTTCTCTCTGTTAAAAAACAATTTGTATATACATGTACAATAGATTTAAAATGAGTAATTATAACCTATGGTAGTGGAATGAACACTGAATTTTTCATCAGAAGAAACGTATTTTTTTTCTTAGCTGAAAAACTATGTAGTAGGATGACTTTTTTGGAGGCTTAGTTATCCTTTTAAAAAATACAGATTAAGTAGAACATATTATTATTATAAAGTACTTTGAAAAACAGAAATTACTATAGATATTTTAGCAAAGTATTTTTGTTGAATTTAACACTGAATCATACTTTGATCATTTGATCTCTGTCCTTAATGTGTTGTTCATTGTGAATTAATGCTGTAACTAGTACTCAAACAGTATTTTACACTTTATGTTCTGTGTGGGTGCAAACTGTTAAAATCTTTACTTAATATATACTAAATTGATCTTCTGTATATAAAGATAATTGAAAATGAATCTTGATGTGAATGGAATGGGAGAGGGAGTGGGAGTTGGGAGGGTTATGGGTAGGAGGGAAGTTATGGGGGGGGAAAGCCATTATAATCCATAAGCTGTACTTTGGAAATTTATATTTACTAAATAAAAGTTTAAAAAAAATTTGAGAGTTAACAACTACCAAGTGTTTTTCTAATATGGATTAATTTTTATCCCTTCTTATAAGGGCAATAAAAAATAATCCTCAAGTAGGAAGGAATGATATTCTTACCACAAGACTTTTACAAGGGTTTGTAGTAAAAAAAAAATAATAAAGAAGTCAGGTATTATTGAGTAACAGGGGATACACAATGTTATTTATCACTGTTATTAATACTATCACTGCTGATGTTAACCTTCATCTCTTGATGAAGGAGGCTTTCCAATGCAAAATTATTATTTTCCCCCTTGTACAGAGTAAATGTTCAGGAAGAGATACTCTAAAACTATGCAGTGAACAGATTTAGGATAGCTTACAAATAAGTTCAAAAAAGCCCTCCCAACAAGAAGAGTTTACTGATTCTTTCCACACTACTAATGTCATAACTGGGTTATATTAGATGATTATGGGAAAATCACACTGGGCATTAAAAAACACAATGCTGGCCGGCGCCGCGGCTCAATAGGCTAATCCTCCGCCTTGTGGCGCCGGCACACCGGGTTCTAGTCCTGGTCGGGACGCCGGATCCTGTCCCGGTTGCCCCTCTTCCAGGCCAGCTCTCTGCTGTGGCCCGGGAGTGCAGTGGAGGATGGTCCAAGTCCTTGGGCCCTGCACCCCATGGGAGACCAGGAAAAGCACCTGGCTCCTGCCTTCGGATCAGCGTGGTGCGCTGGTCACAGCACGCCGGCTGCGGCGGCCATTGGAGGGTGAACCAACGGCAAAGGAAGACCTTTCTCTCTGTCTCTCTCTCTTTCCCTGTCCACTCTGCCTGCAAAAACAAACAAACAAAACAAACAAACAAAAAAAACCACAATGCTGATACCATAGATCTGATTTGTTAAAAATTACATGAAAATACACATGCACATATATCTTTCATGAAAGTATTATCTGGAGAGGTATAAACACCATCTGCATTTCCATTCAGAAAAAAAGCTGATAATATGTCAGTCTTAATTCTTTGTGTAATCATTATTTAATGATTTTCCAACATTTTCTAGTATCTATTATTATCAATAGTTATTTTAATTATTTTTGTGCACAAGTCTTTATCTGGATTTCTGATAATTTTCTTAAAGCAATTTTCCTAGGACTGGAATTGCCAGGTCAAAAGATAATACCATTTTATTACTCTTGTTTATTGCCAAATTGCTATTTGGAAAGTTTAAATCAGTTCATTCACCTAGAAGTGCAGCATATTATCTGTCTCACTATAAGCATAGATAAGATTTTAACTTTTAAAAGAAATGACTGGTCAGTGAGCATTTGTTGAGTGCCCACTGTGAGCAGAGCATCCTGCTAACATCAAATTTTACTTGTTTCACAATTTATTTTAGGTCAGCCTAGTTTTTCCAGGGCTTGGGAGCAATCTGAAAAGCAAAATTGACCTTAGAAAGAACTCACTAAAACACTGGTGATTGCTTTCTGAAAGGCACGGCATCTGGAGGAGGCCTGAGCCTGGCACTTGAAGGAGTGAAAAGCAAGTCCACTGCCATGCTGCTTTAAATTGGGTAGAATAAGAGCAATCAAGAACACAGGCGGGGGGAAGCTGTGTAGGCTGACGGGGTGGAAGGGATTATCTAATAGGTGTATCTGGCCTCTCAGTTTGAGTATTCTGACACTTCAGTCACGTTGTCCTAAGACTTTTGCAGTTCCTGCATCAGTGCTGTCTCAGAATAAATACATTAGTTGGTTCACTTACAAAGCTCATTTTCTGTGTGAGGATACATAGCAGTACTACTTCCTGTGGGGACGATTTTCTTTTTCATTTTGTCAGATATTCTTTTTTTATTATGAGTAGCAGTAAGGTGATAGTGACTTTCTTTACGATTATTAGAAAATAAGACACTAACACAATTCACAACAGGACGAAGCACAATTGCTGAACATGCATAATAAAATGCTCAATCTTAAAAATATTATTTAACCGAACAAACACAAACCAATCAATATAATACCTTTTAAATTGTGAAAATATTGGAAATCATTATACTCCCAAGTTTTGAGAAGAGTGTAGTAAACTGGCCCACTGCTGGCCATACAGCAAATATATACAACCCGTACTGAAAGCAATTTGGCAACATTTCAAGAATCATAAAAAGATCTATGCTATTTAATTCAGTAATTACATCCCTAAGAATTTATCTGAAGAATATAATTCAAAAGCATGAAATAGTTCTATGGTTAAGGATGCTTATTACAATATCATATTGATGAAAAATCTGAAAAAGCCAAAATGTTTACCAGTTTGGGGAGGAGGTCCTTACATAAATTATGAGTAGGAACTCAACAGAGTGACATACAGACCTCAAAACTCCAGATAATGTGTTATTACAATAAACAAAGTAACAAATTAAATGTACTTTGTGGTTGTAATTAAGTATATAAAGGGATCACGAATCTTTAGAGTTCCCCACAACAGAAAAACTCTAATGTGGTTTATCACACTGCCTTACATTTTCCAGGCTTCTTCCACAGTGTGTCTCCTCTCAATGATCTCCCTCCTCAATTTTATCATCTCTCTCCGAATCTCCTCCTCCTCTTTCTTGGCCTCAAGAGCCTTCCTTTTTTTCTCTTCTTGCACCAAATACTGAGCCTCCAGGAAGGCTGACTTTTTCAAGGCCTTTTCAATTCTCTGGAACTCCAGTTCTTTCTCACGTCTTATGCGATTTTCTTTTACCTTAAAGAGAATTTAACAATGGTGAAATATAAAACCTTTCAAGAAGAAAGGGAAATGCAAAACCTTGGAATACATGTTGAAGTTCAGAATACAACCATCTTGAACTCTTCTGACCCAGAACCTCACTGTTTACTGGTAAGATAGGGGGAATTCATTTGTTTACTGAGTAAGGACCAATGCAAAATTTTAAATGAAGTCAAATGTAGAGGATATCCTAACATTCTAGGAATGATCTGCATCTTGGAAAAGTTGAGAATTTAATGATTCTCAACAATGATCCCAAATTCTTTATTCATATCTATTCAAGATTTCACACCCATGAGGTTGTTTGAGGAGCATACTACTGATTTTACTTTGGCCCTGTCCATATTCTAATTATAATTTAAGAAAGAGTAAGGGTACTTTTTGGAGGATACATTGTGAAGGACGGAACAGTGATTTGCTGCCTTAAGGTACAGCACAACTCAACTCACTTCTACCATTATTTAAATATACTAGTGATTCTGAATCATCTTTGGAAGTTAAAAACATGAACATTATAGATCATTCTGAATATAAACGCATTCACTTTTTTCAAACCTATTATTTCTATATTAAGATTTGTTTATTTATTTGAAAGGCAGAGCAACATATAGGGAAAACACACATATAGAGAGGTTTTTTCTTTTAAGATTTTATTTATTTATTTGAGAGGTAGAGTTACAGACAGTGAGAGGGAGAGACAGAGAGAGAGGTCTTCCTTCTGTTGGTTCACTCCCCAGATGGCTGCAAAGTCTGGAGCTGCGCCAATCCAAAGCCAGGAGCCAGGTGCTTCTTCCTGGTCTCCCATGCGGGTGCAGGGGCCAAGGATGTGGGCCATCTTCTACTGCTTTCAAAGGCCGTAGCAGAGAGCTGGATTGGAAGTGGAGCAGCCAGGACTAGAACCAGCGCCCAAATGGGATGCTGGTGCCACAGACGGAGGATTAACCTACTGTGCCACAGCGCCAGCCCCAGAGAGGTTTTCTACCTGCCAATTCATTCCCCAAATGGCCGCATCAGCCCAGCCTCCTCTACATTGAAGCAAAGAGCCCAAATTCTACCCAGGTCTCCCATGTGCGTGGCAGGGGCTCAAGTACATAAGCTACCTTCCACTGCTTTCCCAGGTGCATTAACAGGGAAATGAATCAAAACTGGAGCAGTCCATACTCCCAACAGGCACTCATATGGGATGCCAGTGCCACAGGTGGCAGCTTAATCCACTATGCCACAACATTGTTCCCAAAACCTATTATTCCTATTTTTAATTTTTTTTAAGATTTATTTATTTGAAAGTCAGAGTTACAGACAGAGAGATCTTCCATTTGCTGGTTCACTCCCCAAATGGCCACGATGGCTGGGGCTGGGCTAGGCCAAAGCCAGGAGCCAGGAACTCCATCAGGATCACCCACCTGGGTGGCAGGGCCCCAAGTTCATGAACCATCCTCCACTGCCTTCCCAGGTGTATTAGTAGGGAGTGGGTCTGGAAGCAGAGCAGCCAGGATTCAAACTAGTGCTCTGATACAGAATGTGGTCATTGTAGGCAGCAGCTTAGCCTGTGTAACAACACTGGTCCCAAAACCTATTGTTTCTTTAGAGGTTTGAAAAGCTCTGAGTTAAGGAATGGTCCTTCCTCTCCTGCTTTATTTTTTTTTTTATTTTTATTTATTTATTTATTTATTTATTTTTTTGATAGGCAGAGTGGACAGTGAGAGAGAGACAGAGAGAAAGGTCTTCCTTTTGCTGTTGGTTCACCCTCCAATGGCCGCCGTGGCCTGCGCACTGTGGCCAGCGCACCGCGCTGATCCGATGGCAGGAGCCAGGTGCTTCTCCTGGTCTCCCATGCGGGTGCAGGGTCCAAGTGCTTGGGCCATCCTCCACTGCACTCCCTGGCTACAGCAGAGAGCTGGCCTGGAAGAGGGGCAACCGGGACAGAATCCGACGCCCCGACCGGGACTAGAACCCGGTGTGCTGGCGCTGCAAGGCAGAGGATTAGCCTAATGAGCCACGGCGCCGGCCGTCTCCTGCTTTTCTTAACATCACCCTCTTCTTACTCTCTAATAGTGGTAAGACTTCCAGACAATGGCCATATATCTTATTGGACCTCCTCTCTTCCCTTTCATCAAAAATCCAAATCAAGATAATACTTCTCTACCCCGGTTTCTGCAACTTTGCCAATGCTGAGTAGGCATATCTTAATGGTATAAGCAGTGATTTTCAAATTCAGTGTAATAAAGATAGCACACACATGTATAGGTAGTGATGCCAGTACAGTCTTAGTTCTGGACATATGGCAAAGACTAGGTCATTCTGATTCCTTGAAGCTCCCAGGGTTTTTTTTTCCTATGACCTATAATTGCCTTTGGAGAAGAGAGTTCCCACATGCCTTCTAATTCAAAGCAGTTGAATAGATTTAATTCAGATCTGTCCTCCTTTTCAAATGATAATCACAAAATGAGTTTATTTCAGTTGTCTTAAAGAGAATTATCCTTATAATATTCACCAGAATATTCATGATATTAATATATTAATGTCACAATTTAAAACCAAATTCAAAACAATGCAACCTACATTTATAATAGGAAGTACCACATTCAAACTAATAAAATTTAGTCCAACACTACTGATGAAAATCAATTATTCTTTCTTTGGTTATTTCCCAAATTGTTTCCTACCCTCAGTTTATGAGAATTATTTTTCTTCTGAAGTTCTTATATTTTATTTTTATTCTTTCTAACCAAACCACAGATGGTACCCTTTTTCATAATAAAGCCTAAATCTTTATTTAAGCTTATTAAATGTGTTACACAAAGACTGCTTCCTGTTATCCATTTTAATTTTGTTTTTCCCTCCCACCTGCTTATGTCTCATCTCCATGGTAAGCCGAGGATCCTTCTGCTGCTTCTTGTCTTGGTTTTCCTTCATTCCAAGATCTTCCAGCATCCCAGAATCCACCACTTCTTTACGGAGCAGATGGTCTAAAAATTTTTGAACAGTGGTACTTTCCTCTTCTTCCTCCAAATAACCATATAAATCTGAGGGAAAGAAATGAAAAAATGGGAGGATTAAAAAATTTAATTTTGGTAATAATATCCATAGTTATATAAAGAATTCTGGTGTAAGAAAAACAGAAGACTGTGAATACTCAATAAATAAATGATAATGCCAACAGGATGTGCAAAGCCCTCAGTGATTACCTTCAGCTAAGAGGCAACAAAACTCCACTTAAAGGGAATTGCCTTCACCCAAGTCACTAAAGACACCTTAACTGCCAAATCTATGTTATTACTTCAATCTAAACAACCTTGAGAATTCCACTGCTTTAAAACCAAAAAGCTTTATTGTAGTATAATTAACATATAATACACTGGAAATATTCAAAAAATACGATAATTTTTTATTTATTTTTTATTTAGTAAATATAAATTTCCAAAGTACAGTGCATATGTCAGTAAAACCATGCCCATGATTAAGATAATGAGCATGTCCATCAACCCCCAACTGTTCTCATGCTGATTTGTAATCTCTTCCTCTCACTCCTCCCCGTACCTTCTGCCCTACTCCAGGCAAGTACGGACTGCTTTCTATCACTCTAGATTAGTTTGCATTTTCTATAATTTCATATAAATTAAATAATTCTTTCTATACTCTGCTTTCAGTCTGGTTTCTTTCAGTCAAGCGTAATTATTCTGAGAGTCATCTATGTTGTGTGTATCAATAGTTTATTGTTTTTGATTGCTGATTAGTATAGTATTCCACTGTATGGACATACCACAGTCTGTTCATTCATGCATTTGATGATGGACATTTTGAATTTCTTCCACACTTTGATATTACAAATAAAGCTGTTATAAACATTTGTGTACAAGTCTTTATACAAACATATGCTTTCTTTTCTGTTGGAAAAATGCCTAGGAGTGGAATGGTTGATTTATATGGAAAGTATATGTTTAACTTTTAAGAAACAAACTGTTATACAAAGTGGTTATAAAGTTTCACATTTCCAACAGCAGTGTGAAAATGTTCCAGTTCCTCTATATCCTTACAAATACTGGTATGGCCAATCTTTCAAACTTAAGTCATTTTAAGAGAAATGCAATGTTAACTTATTGTAGTTTGAATTTATATTTTTCTAATAACTAATAATACTGAACATCTTCCTTATTGATATCTTTAAGCTGTTCAATATGGAATAAGGTGTAATGGGTACAGGTAAATAAACAGGGTGATTTGGAATGTGGTTGACTAAGGGCACCACAAACCTTTCTAGCCATAGACTTTAGGGGAAGTGGACCTCATTATAGTTAATCAAATACTGGAATTCTTAACACAATGCTTTGCCTCTTTCAGGTTCCAGACAAATGTTTTGCAGCTACTCACCCATGCAGAACATGCTGTTAGTTCTACCTATGTTAAGATCAAGCCATCAATTCTCCTTTATCATGTTTCTCAAGAAACTGCATTGACATTTGAGATTTACAATTAAAAAAAAAATCTTGTTGGGGTTGGTGTTGTGGCACGGCAGGTAAAGCTACCACCTGCGATGCTGGTATCCCTCATGGGCACTAGTTGGTTTCCCAGCTGCTCCACTTCTGATCCAGCTTCCTGCTAATGGCCTGGGAAAAGCAATGTAATATGGTCCAAGTGTTTGGGACCCTGTTGGCCATGTGAGAGACCTGAATGAAGTTCCTGGCTCCTGGCTTTGGCTTGGCTCAGCCCTGACCATTGCGGTCAGGGAGTGAACCAGTGGATGGAAGATTTTTCTCTATCTCTCCCCCTCTCTCCTGGACTTTCAAATAAATAAATAAACCTTAAAAAAATCTTGCTATTGAACCCATAACCAGTTCAGTGTTTGGTGTGTACTCCTGAGCCTCTCTCTCTAATTCCTGATGTGTTATTAGTTAGGATCTTCCAAGCAGTTACCCCTTCTGAGCCCCTCAGAAATCCTGAACCATCTTCATTTGGGAGGATGATAGTTCTTTAGATGTTCTTTTGTTATATCCTCATTCTATCGATAGGATAAACTTTCTCTTTCCTTTTTCCTCAAATGCGGTTTTCATTATTCTGATTTGGCACCTCTGGCAAGGATCAGACAGTTGATAAACCATACATTATTGAAAGTGGGGTACTGAAGTCTCTACCTAGTATTATTGAATTGTCTCTCCAATTTTGTCAGTTTTTGCTTTTTATATTTTGCAATTCTTTTGTCACCTATATACATACTTATAATTGTTAATGTTTCTTGATGAGTTGACCATTGTTCATTATAAAATGCAATTTTTGTCTCCTGTAACAATTTGTTTTTGTCCTAAAGTCTATTTTTTCTGATAATGCCATCATTCCTGCTCCTTTTTGGTTTCTGTTTGCTAGGTGTATCTTTTTCTATACTTTTATTTTCAACTTATTTTTGTCTTGTATATAAAGGATGTCTCTTCTAGATGGCTATGGTTAGTCACATATTCTGCCAATCTCTGTTTTAGGATTGGAGAATTTAAATCTATTTACATTTAATACATACTTAATAAGTGAGTTTACATTTGTCATTTTGGTGGGGTTTTTCTTTTAAGATTTATTTTATTTATTTGAAAGGCAGTTACAGAGAGAGAGAGAGAGGGAGAGACACAAAAAGAGATCTTCTATCTGCTGATTCACTTCCCAAATGGCTATAATGACTAAGGCTGGGCCAGGTTGAAGCCAGAAGCCAGAAGCTTGTTCCCAGTCTGCCACATGGGTGCAAGGGCCCAAGGACTTGGACCATTTTCAGCTGCTCTAGCAGAGAGCTAGATCAGGAGTAGAGCATCTAGAACTTGAACCCATGCCCTTATGGGATACCAGCTTTGCAGGCAGCAGCTTAACCCGTTAAGCTACAATGCTGGCCTCTTGGTGTTTGTCTTCTATACATCTTACATAAATGCTCTTTATAAAAAAAAAAATGCCCTTTATCAAGTTACAGAATTTCCTTTCTTTCACCATTTGTTGAGAGTTTTTATTAGGAATGGATGTCAGATTTTGTCAAGTGCTTTGCCCTGTGTCTACACAGATAATTATATGTTAATATTTTTGGTGAACATACTTTTATATTTTATTTTAATTTGAGAGAGAGAGAGATGGAGATAGAGAGAGAAGAGGGGGAGAGAGAGAGAGAGAGAGAGAGAGAGAGAGAGAAAGAGAGAATTGATGCTGGTTCACTCCCCAAATGCCTTCAATGGCTAAGAATGGGCTAGGCCAAAGCTGGAAGCCAGGAACTCAATCCTCAAGGGTGGCAAGAACCCAACCATTGAAGCCATCGCTGCTGCCTCCCACGGTCCACTTCAGCAAGAAGCTAGAGGCAGAAGCCAGAGCTTGTATCGACCCCAAGTACTCCAATATGGGGTACAGGTGTCCCAAGTGGTATCTTAACCACTAGTCCAAATGTTTGCCTTTCAGTAGTTTCATGATGTTTTCATTCAATATTTTGATTTTAAAAATATATTAGAAAAAGATAGTTGAGGCCTGGCATGATACTAAATGATAATGGATGATGTAAATAAAAGGATAGCCGGTGCCGCGGCTCACTAGGCTAATCCTCCGCCTTGCGGCGCCGGCACACCGGGTTCTAGTCCCGGTCGGGGTGCCGGATTCTGTCCCAGTTGCCCCTCTTCCAGGCCAGCTCTCTGCTGTGGCCAGGGAGTGCAGTGGAGGATGGCCCAAGTGCTTGGGCCCTGCACCCCATGGGAGACCAGGAGAAGCCCCTGGCTCCTGCCATTGGATCAGTGCGATGCGCCGGCCACGGCAGCCATTGGAGGGTGAACCAACGGCAAAAGGAAGACCTTTCTCTCTGTCTCTCTCTCTCACTGTCCACTCTGCCTGTCAAAAAAAAAAAAAAAAAGTAAATAAAAGGTTAGAACTAGATCTATTATCAATAAAGTTTCATTATATTCCACATATTTGTTTCAGAACAAAAATGAAATATTAAAATACTTAAATTTCATATTAATAACCTAAAAAAATCCAGAAAACAGTAACCAGAATGACAAGATCTAGAAACCATACAGAATAGTAGAGGGGCTAGTGTTGTGGTACAGCAGGTTAAAGCCCCAGCCTACAGCGCTGGCATCCCATATGGGTGCCGGTTAGAGTCCCGCTGCTCCACTTCCAATCCAGCTCTCTGCTATGGCCTGGGAAAGCAGCAGAGGATGGCCCAACTCCTTGGCCCCCTGCACTTGCGTGGAAGACCTGGAAGAAGCTCCTAGCTTCAGATCAGCTCAGTTCTGGACATTGCAGTCATTTGGGGAGTGAACCAGTGGAATGGAAGACATCTCTCTCTCTCTCTCTCTCTGGCTCTACCTCTTTCTGTAACTCTGTCTTTCAAATAAATTAAAAAAAAATTCTTTAAAAAGAAAGAATAGTAGAGGGTAGTAATACTATTTAATCTGGGAACATCAAAATAGATAGGGGTCAGATACAGTTCCAACTCCCATAGAATTATAAAAAGATTATTAAGACAGAGAATATTTTATTTTCCGTAGTGTAGAAAGTTATTGGGAGAAAAAATCCCTAATTCTTCTAAGTAAAGGAAAATTCAATGAGCATTAAAGCCTCCTAACAGCTCAATGTGCTCCTCTCAAAGTGCAGACTCCATCCAGGGGAAGGTATCCAGGCAAAATATTCCATCACTACATGGTAGGGGCACTGTAGGAGCTCTGGCTGGGCTGATAAGGAAGGTAGATCAGTCTAGGACACATGAAAGGATTCTGGTGTTGTGGCACAGCAGGTTAAGCCGTTTCCTGCAAGGCCAAGATCCCATATGAGCACTGGTTTGAGTCCTGGCTGCTCTACTTCCAATCCAACTCCCTGTTAATATGCCTTGGAATGCAGCAGAAGATGGCCCAAGAGCTTGGAGCCATGTCAGCCATGTGGGAGACTCAGATGAAGCTTCTGATTCCTGGCTTTGGCCTGGCCCAGCACTGGTGGGAATGAACCAATAGACAGTTCTCACTGTCTCTTCTTCCTTCTCTGAAACTCTGCCTTTCAAATAAATAAAATAAATTTTAAAAACAACTCAAAAGATAAGAGCTCATAACTCTGTGGTCCTCAAGCTGAGGATTCTGTAGAGTTACTTTGCAGAGTCAAGTGGGAATGCTACCAGGTGGATTCTCCAAGGATGCTTGAGTCATGCAAAGGAGCAGCTCCCTTCATTAACACACTTACCTCTGTGCTCACAGGAGAAACCTCAGACCTTGAAAGCATTTAAGAAACCCTCATGGGGCCGGTGCCATGGCATAGTGGGTTAATCCTCCGCCTGCAGTGCCAGCATCCCATATGGACGCTGGTTCTAGTCCTGGCTGCTCCTCTTCCAATCTAGCTCTCTGATATGGCCTGGGAAAGCAGTAGAAGATGGCCCATGTGTGTTGGCTCCTGCACCCGTGTGGGAGACTGGGAGAAAGTTCTTGGCTCCTGGCTTCAGATTGGCACAGCTCCGGCCATTGTGGCCAGTTGGTGAGTGAACCAACGGAGGGAAGACCTTTCTCTCTGTCTCTTCCTCTCACTGTCTGTAACTCTACCTCTCATATAAATAAATAAAATCTTTTTTTTTTTAAAGAAAACCTCATGGGACTGGCACTGTGTGTAAAGCCACCATCTACGATACCTGCATCCCATATGGATGCCAGTTCATATTCCAGCTGCTCCACTTCTAATCCAGCTCCCTGCCAATGGCCTGAGAAAAACGGCAGAAGATGGCCCAAGTGTTTGGAGTCCTAGAACATCCAGGGCTGGGCCAGGCTGAATCCAGGAGCCTAGAACTCAATCTGGACCTCCCATATCAATGGCAGGGACCCAAGTACTTGGGTTATCATTTATAGACTACTAGGTTGTGCATTAGTAGGAATGCTGGAATTGGAAGCAGAGTTGGAATTGAACCCATGTTCTCTGATGCGGGACACAGGCATCCAAGTAATATATTAACCACTATGCCATCTCTAAAATATTTTAATTTTAAAAAATACCATGAATTTACACTTAAATAATTTACATTCAATCAAGAACAACTAAAACCAGTAATAAAATTAAGGAAAGCACAGAAAAGTCAAATAAAATTTCATTTATTATTCAAAACAACTAAAAACAGTTTTTAGAGCCACTCATTGGATGCTGAAGTTTGGAACAATCAGATATGTTCTTACCATCAAACTTGTTGTACTTCCAGTGACTACTGGCTTCTTCCATAGGAGTGATACTCAACACAGTGTTTTCAGAATCCCCTTCTCCATCACTTGCTAATTCCTGTTTAAGTTTGGTGTCTAACCAGTCATTGACCAGCTCCTGAGCTATCAATAAAACAAAAACATCTTTTAAATATTTTAACTGCTTCAGAGACTCTTCATCCATTGTTTTCATTCATTCGATAAATATTAACTGTCATGTATCACCTACTGTTATAGGTTCTTGGAATATAGCTGTGAATAAAACTGGAAAAATAACCCCTCCCACCATGAAGCTTAAATTCTAACTGAGAAAGAGAGATAATTAATAAAAAATAAGGGAAAATAAAGTAGGGAAAGGAAAAATGAAGTAGAGTACATGGAAGATGGGCGCTGACGCTTTAAATTGGGTGGGCAAAGAAGGCTTCACTGAGAAGATATTTGAAGAAAGAAGAGAAGAGAGGGAGGAAGAGTCACATGGATATTTAAGGGAGATTATTCTAATGCAAAGGCCTTTAGGTAGAAATGCCTACAGTGTTGGAGAAATAGCAAGGAGGCTGTGTAGCGGCAGAGAGAGGGGAGAACAGCAGGAGATGAGGGGAAGAGGTCAGGTTTAGGGAAGCAGTAATCAACGGGGGAGTTTTGCCCCATAGTAGACAGATGGCAATGTCTGGAGTCATTTATTTTTGAAGACTTATTCATTTATTAGAAAGGCAGAGTTATAGATAGAGAGAGAGAGAGAGGGAGAGATCTTCCATCTACTAGTTCACTCCCCAAATGGCCACAATGGCCACAGCTGGACTAATCCAAAACCAGGAGCTTCTTCGAGGTCTTCCACGTGGGTACAGAGGTCAGGCATTTGGGCCATCTCCCTCTGCTTTCCCAGGTACATTAGTAGGGAGCTGGATCAAAAATGGTGCCGGTTCAAGTTCTGTATGCTCTAATGTGGGATGCCAGTGCTGCAGGTAGCAGCTTAACCTGCTATGCCACAGTGCTGGCCCCCAGAGTCATTATTTTAAAAACCTTTACTTATTTTAGAGCCAGAGAGATGGAGACTGTGCATCCACTGGTTCACTCCCTAAATGCCTACGACGACTTTGGATGGAACCAGGTTGTAGATCAAAGCCAAAAGATCTAAAGGTCTTCCACATGGGTGGCAGGACCCAGTCACTTGATTCATCATTGCTGCCTCCCAGGGTCTGCATTAGCAGGAAGCTGCAGTCCAGAGCTACAGGAAGGTATTGTAGCCTTGTGCTCAGAGGAAAAAACCTCAGACCCTCCAATATGGGAAACAGACATCTTAATTAGTATCTTTTTTAAAATTTTTTTATTTTTTGACAGGCAGAGTGGACAGTGAGAGAGAGACAGAGAGAAAGGTCTTCCTTTTGCCTTTGGTTTACCCTCCAATGGCCACCGCAGCCAGCGTGCTGCGGCCAGCGCACCGCGCTGATCCAAAGGCAGGAGCCAGGTGCTTATCCTGGTCTCCCATGGGGTGCAGGGCCCAAGCACTTGGGCCATCCTCCACTGCCTTCCCGGGCCACAGCAGAGAGCTGGCCTGGAAGAGGGGCAACCGGGACAGAATCCGGCGTCCCGACCGGACTAGAACCCAGTGTGCCGGCACCACAAGGTGGAGGATTAGCCTAGTGAGCCGCGGCGCCGGCCCCTTAATTAGTATCTTAATCACTAGGACAAATGCCCACCCGAGAGCCATTTTTGTTTGTCACAACTGGGGAAATGAAATTAGTTTCTAGTGGACAGGGGCCAGGGATGCTGTTAAACATGCTGCATTCACAAGGATGGCCCCTCACATTTAAAAGTATCTAGCCCAAAATATGAAAAGCCATGAGGTTACAAACTGCCTTCTTTAGAGTCTTGAAATCATTCAAGGTACTAAGGCTTTTACTCTGAGTGCAATGGGAGGACATAACCAGGAAGGTTCTGAGCAAAAAACTGACTGACATTTTAAGAGGTTCACTTTGATAGACTCTGGGCAATGAGCACAGAAGTAGGGGACACCAACTGGGAGACAACTGCAATAATCTAGGACAGAGGTAAGGATGGCCTGAACCTGGAATAGAGAGATAAAAAATGGTCACGGTCTAGAAAAGAATGTTTGGAGTTGGATTTGACATGATTTGCAGATGGACTGGATATGGGATATGGAAAAAAATCTACAAAGATTTTGACATAAGCACTGCAAGGACAGAGATGTCATTTATTGAGATAGGGAAGGATAAGCAGCAGATTTGGAGAAAAGATCAGGAATGCAGTCTTCAATGTGTTAGGTTTGAGATGCTTATGAGACATCCAAATAGGGATGTCAAATAGGCAGTAGTTTTGGATTAAGGGGAAGAGTCTAAGCCAAGGAAATAAATATGGGAAATTTCAGGAAATGTTCATGGAAAAGTTGATTTTCACAAAGAAAGTTTTTAAAATCAATATATATAAATGGTTTTCAAAATTTTCAAAATGGAAAATGCATATATTATGAAAAAATGCACATATTTCAAAATTCTTTTGCATCAAAATTAACTTATGTTTTAGTTCCATTTTCTATTAACTTTTTGAAATATTCTCATACAAATAAAATTTAAAGCTGTAGCACAGATCACCAAAGGAGGAAAGTAGATAGAGAAAAAGTTAAAGAAGTAGGCCTGAGGAACTCTAGTATTTAGGAGTTAAAGACATAGGGTAGGGGCCAGCATTGTGATGTAAAGGTTTAGGCCCTCTGCCCCCAACACTGGTATCCCATATGGGCGCCAGTTCAAGTCCCAGCTTCTCCATTTCTGATCCAGCTCCCTGATATTGTGCCTGGGAAAGCAGTGAAGACGGCCTAACTCCTTGGCCCTTGCACCCAAGTGGAAATCCAGATCAAACTCCTGGCTTTGGCCCAGCCTAGCCCTGGCCATTGTGGCTATTTGGGGAGTAAGCTAGAGGATGGAAGATGTCTCTCCCTCTCTCTCCCTCTCTGTATAACTCTGCCTTTCAAATAAATAAAAATAAATCTTAAAAAAAGAAGAAGACGACGACGACGACATAGTGGGGAGCCAGGAAAGCTTACAAAAGCTGACTGGAAAGGAGATTCCATTGAGGTAGGAAAAATCAGAGTGTGACACCCTGAAAGCCAAAATCCACTTGGATTTCTTTCCTAATGATATTGAGAAAATCAATATAGGTATGGATGGAGAGGAATATCTACTTTAGCATTACCTTCATCATTGCTATTATTATCAAATAGCACCTATGTGTAGGGCATGGGGTGTTCAAAGAATTACTACTTAGTTCATTTTTGATAATATGTTCTTTTGTCTATTTTAGCATTTGCTTCATCATTGTTGTTATCACTGTTACCTAGTTCTTATGAGGCCGATGCCAACAGATAAAATAGCGGGGAAAAAGAATCACAGTAGTAGAAATTAAGTGTAAAAAGTATACTAGCAACTAACATTCTTAGCTTTCAGAGTAAGTTGAGGAAGGGGGCAGATATTTATTGAATAACTGTGTATAATAAAAAAAACATTTATGTATATAACTTTTTTTTTTTTTTGACAGGCAGAGTGGACAGTGAGAGAGAGAGAGAGACAGAGAGAAAGGTCCTCCTTTTTGACGTTGGTTCACCCTCCAATGGCCGCTGTGGCCAGCGCGCTGCGGCCGGCGCACCGCGCTGATCCGAAGCCAGGAGCCAGGTGCTTCTCCTGGTCTCCCATGCGGGTGCAGGGCCCAAGGACTTAGACCATCCTCCACTGCACTCCCTGGCCACAGAAGAGAGCTGGCCTGGAAGAGGGGCAACCGGGACAGAATCCGGCGCCCCAACCGGGATTAGAACCCAGTGTGCCGGCGCCGCAAGGCGGAGGATTAGCCTATTGAGCCGCAGCACCGGCCTACATATATAACCTACATGTAAAATAATTCAGTTCTACTCTATGCCATTCATAGCAAACAAGGGTTTGCTATGAAGAGTCTCCAAAAGAATAAAGGAAACTTCCCTGGGAGGGTTAATCTGTAGAAATACCTCCATAGCGGTAGAGGAAAGGCACAGACTACCTTAAGCAGTTTCTCAAAGCGCATTCCTCAGGACACTAGTTCTTGTAAGAATATTCATAAATTTGGCAAGGGGAGAACAAAATGATATAAACCTTTGAAAATCATTTTCCATCCATACACTAGTACCTCCTTATGTGGATCGCTAGTTTCTCAGGAGAGTAATAGGCATTTCAGGATACAAACGTCTAAGGAAGTTTGGGACATAAGGTGTGTAAATGTTTCTTTTTAACTGTAAGAATTTTCAGAAACCTTAACAGGCTAACGTGTACTGTGCATCCCTAATGAACTGGGGTAGACCAAGACAAAGATTAACAGTTTCAGTCCAACACACAAGACCAGTCACTATCACTGCTTACCCAGAACTGCACAGTGGCCTGTGCTTTCTTATTCTCCCATATAATCCATTCTTCATTTAATTTTTCAAAATGCCCAGTCAGGCTTGTGGTTAAAACACCTCAATGCTGCCCTAATTCTAGCCCCCCTCCCCAAGGCTTGTAAAGCCCTAAGTGATCTGTCTTCTGTTCACTCTTATAAACTCTTCTTTAGTGGGAAGCTCCAGCTGTGCAGTCCCCTTTCAGTTCTTTAAGCTCACCAAGCATGTCTGTGCTTCAGCTCTTGACATATTTCCCTCTGTCAGGGATGCTCTTCCCCTGTCACTGCTCAGCTGACTCTTTGCTAGCCTGGCCCAAACACGAATGACTTAGCACTACCTAATAATTCTTGTTAATTTTCTTTAAAATGCTATGAAATAATGGTTTTGCATCTTTTGTTCATTACCAGTACCTCCAGTGCCTAAAATAGTAACTGGTACAGAGGAAGAATTAAGTATATAGATGTCGAACAAATGAGGAAGTAAAATAAATGACTGGAGACATAAATAATCCAAATGGGAACTGGCTTGCAGGACTTTGCTCCTACCTCAATGACTTCTTCCCAGTCACCTTGCTAGTTCCTCCTAATCCCTTTTATCCCTAAATGGCAGAATTCCTTGGGGCATCGTAACTAAAATAACTGAATTCTAGAGAGTAAATAAATGCTTTTGGGAGACAGAGAAGTTAGATGGGTTTTAGAGTCTCTTCATAAGGAACAAAATTGATTTATAAACTAGTAGTTAAATTATTTGTACAATACCAGATCAGTTTAATGTGCTACTTTCTCTGCAATAAGACTAAAACCATACTGAGAGTCAAACAGCCTATGGATGTAGTGGGTTCTGTTTCAAAAAACAAAATGTGCCTTATGTATGCTCTTACTTGTTTATATTGGAATTAATTCCAGAGCAAATTAGCTCCAGGGCAGTAGGATTAAATAAAAATTAAGAACAAGAGTAACATGACTAGAGCCTAGGGAGATTACTGACACCATAAACAAGAGTGTCAAATTATTAAGTCAACAACAGGAGTCACTGTGTACTTACTTCTCATGTGGGATCTGTCCTTAATGTGTTGTCCAATGTGAAGTAATGCTATAACTAGTACTGAAACAGTATTTTACACTTTGTGTTTCTGTGTAGGTGCAAACTGATGAAGTCTTTACTTAATATATACTAAATCGATCTTCTGTATATAAAGATAATTGAAAATGAATCTTGATGTGAATGGAATGGGAGAGGGAGCGGGAGATGGGAGGGGTGCGAGTGGGAGGGAAATAATGGGGGGGGAGCCATTGTAATCCATAAACTGTACTTTGGAAATTTATATTTACTAAATAAAAAAAAAGAAAACTTTTAAAAAAAAAGAACAAGAGTAAGAAATCTTCCATTATGCATTTTCAAATACATTATGGATTATACTTTAAGAACTGTTAACACTAAAGGGGGAAAAAAAAAAGCCTTCTCTCACCTTCTGCATAGACTTCATCATGATCTTCTATTTGCTCAGATGTTTCCAAATCTGGGATTTGGCCCCAAAGCCTTCTTGGTAAATCTGAATTTCTGGCAGAAAACACATCTGAAACTGCAAATTCTGAGGCCTCCTCCACTCTCTGCAATGTCAGAGGAAAAAATTCCATTAAGATGACGACTTTGTTCATAAAGAATTTATCTCCTATTTAAGAATCTGGTTTTCTACCAAGATTCTTTAATTTTTTTAAAAGATTTATTTTATTTATTTGAAAAGCAGAGCTACACAGAGAGAGGGAGAGAGAGAGAGAGAGAGAGATCGTCCATCTGCTGGTTCATTCCCCACATGGCTGCAATGGCTGGGGCTGGGCCAGGAACACTTGGGTCTTTCACATGGGTGCAGGGGCCCAGTGACGTGGGCCATCTTCTGCTGCTTTCCCAGATACATTAGCAGGAAGTTGGATGGGACTCAAACTGGCACCCATATAGGATGCCAGCATTGTAGGCTCAACACATTATGCCCCAACACTGGCCCCCATTGTTTCACTTCTGAAAGCACTCTGAGGTTTAAACATCCATGCTAAACAAGTGTTTGATTTCATATTTAAGAGGGTATTTCAAAAGGCTCATGGAAAAAATGAAATTAAAATGATTATTTTGGTGAAAAAAATTTTTGAAATCCATGCATAGCTTTTTGATGATTCACACTTTCCATGGACTTTTTGCTCAAAATAATGATGGTATTTTACCAAGTTCTAATACGTGTTCACAAGGTTTATATTTGAAGAAAAAGTTATTTAGGCTTTAG
This sequence comes from Oryctolagus cuniculus, assembly GCF_051225735.1. Lineage (NCBI taxonomy): Eukaryota > Metazoa > Chordata > Mammalia > Lagomorpha > Leporidae > Oryctolagus > Oryctolagus cuniculus. Next base: position 70,020,598 of record NC_142870.1, read on the forward strand.
ATAATTTTTATTTAGGGCATTTTAATGGGATCCTCAGAGCTGGGTATTTTATTTCAAATAAAAATATAATATTTTAGTAGTTTCTATGCCACTAAGGATTTGCATACACAGGCAGATTAAATACAACTTTTTCAGTTTCCTACTCCTGAAAGAAACATCCCATCATATATTAGGAAAATACAGGTTCTATAAAATTGTGATAAACAGTCAATGTTTATCTGTAGTTATTCAAAATGTTGTATTCCACAGTTAAAAGTCTAGTAAAAAACATGACCAAATTTATGGGAATTGAGGAACTGGAGATGGACAGTCAGACTTAGCATTATGATTTACCTGCACAAATATAAAAGAATTTATTTTACAACAAAATCTCTGACTTTCCCCTTCCCACATCCTTGATCTTCCCTGTAGGCTTGCTGTGTTCCCAGTCTTCTTATTTTTTAAAAAAAGATTTATTTATTTATTTTGCACAGTATACAGAGGAAGAGGGAGACAGAGAGAAAGAAAGATCTTCCATCTGCTGGTTCACTCCCCAGATGGACTGCAAGAGCCTGGGGCTGGGCCAGGCCAAAGCCAGGAGCCAGGAACTCCATTCAGGTCTCCCACGTGGGTGGCAGGGGCCCAAGCACTTAGGCCATCTTCTACTGCGAGTAGTACTTCTGCCAAAACTTGCCAAGAACTATCTAAGTATCATAGATATCATATACCAAGTTTAAGTCAGAAGATAGGAATTAAGTTGAAAAGTCAAGGGTAATTTGAAAATATGTAAAAAATAGAATATACAGGAAAATATATGAACAAAAAAAATTCCATGATCTTATCACAGTTAGAGTCAAGAAAATATCACGACTTCTTATGAGGTTACTCTGTAGAGCTATTTTCCCACATTATTTCTCACGGCCCCTAATGTGTTCAAATTTATGTTGGTACCATATGTCATTTACTGGACTTACAGTTTATACGCAATCATTCCCTTCAGGTTTTTAAATTCTAATTAGAATGAATTTCACAAAAGTCATGGGTGCCTGCTTTTGTATACACATAAACTTACAAAGAAATAATATACAAATAAATTAATCCATTTTAGTTTTTTAAACTAATACCGACAAAAAACTAAACAACAAAAATAGAGGTATACACTTGACTTAGTTCCTCAGGCCATGAGTGAAAGAAATAACCTTAGCTGGGATTTGTAAAGGAGAGCAGAGAGCTTGGGAGATATGAGGAAGAACACTGATTTGGAGGCAAAGGAGAGTCTGGATCTGACAAAGAAGGCAGTAATGACAAATATTTGCTTGGTTATAACAAAGCAAGTATTTAAAAATCTCACTTAAAAGTAAGATTTTATTTTATTTTTTGGCAGGGGTGGGCTGGAGGGAACTACCAGACAGCAGTAAGGATTAGAAATAATCTCTGACATTGCTGGGGAATCTGAACTTACACTGAGGACTGCACAAATCCTTTGTGTGGTTCTTGGGAGAGAGTGGACGAATATTGTACCTACTGGGGCTAGTGCTCAGGCACTGGTCTCCATGGAGGAGAGGAGCTCAGCTGAGCAGAATAAACCTCCCTTCTGATTAAAAAAAAAAAAATAGAGATTTACCACACCAAACCTGGGTGTGTCACTTCAGGCATGCCTTTAACCCTGGATATGCCTCTCTGCTAATGTACCTGGGAGAGCAGTGGAGGATAGCTCTACTGCTTGGGCATCTGCATACACCTGGGAAACCTGGATGGAGTTCCTGGCTCCTGGCTTGGCTTGGCACAGTCCTGCCCCAGCTGTTGCAGCTTTCTAGGGAAGTGAACCAACAGATGGAACATCTCTCTTTATCTCTGTAACGCTGCCTTTTAAATAAATCAATCTTTAAGTTAAAAAAAAAAAAAGAAAGAATCTCTGTATGTCTTAAAATAGTACATGATCAACTTATTTTTCCCAAAAACTAAATAAGCCAAGAGACAGGAGAAGTCTACCCTGTGTTTCAGTAAAAACACTGTTGACAATTTAACAACTTATTCTTTCAGCAAGTCCTAATTGAAGGCTGGCTCTCTTCCTATCACTGCAGCAGGCATCAAGAGAAAAAACAAAAGTAAGTTTCTATTCTTGAAAAATTCACTTTTCTTCTCCCTTGCATAGGCATTTGGCCAAATGGTTAAGACACCAGTTAAGGTACATGGGTCCCACATCAGAAGGTCTGAGTTCAATTCCCAGCTTTGGCTCTTGACTTCAGTTTCCTGCAAATGCAGACCCTGGGAGGCAGCAGGGATAGCTCAAGTAGTTGGATCCCTACCACCCACATGGGAGACCTGGATTAAGTTCACACTCCTGGCTTCAACTCCATCTGTCTCTGACTCTCAAATAAATATCTTTTTAAAAGTTCATTTTTGGTTCCATATTCCATGTATATAACAAACAGCGGCCATTTGAAGAGTGAACCAATGGGAGGAAAACCTTTCTCTCTGTCTCTCTCTCTCTCACTGTCTATCTTTGCCTGTCAAATAAAACAAAACAAAAAACAATTCAGTAACAGTTCTAAAACAATATGTGGTGATTTAAAAAGAACTGTCTGAGGGCCGGCGCCGTGGCTCACTTGGTTAATCCTCCGCCTGCGGCACTGGAATCCCATATGGGCACCGGGTTCTAGTCCCGGGTGCTCCTCTTTCAGTCTAGTGCTCTGCCATGGCCTGGGAGGGCAGTGAAGGATGGCCCAAGTGCTTGGGCCCCTGCATCCGCATGGGAGACCAGGAGGAAGCATGCGGCTCCTGGCTTCGGATAGGTGCAGCACCGGCTGTAGCAGTCATTTGGGGAGTGAACCAACAGAAGGAAGACCTTTATCTCTGTCTTTCTCTCTCACTGTCTATGACTCTACCTGTCAAATAATAAGAATAATAAAAATAAAAAGAGCTGTCTGAGCCAGTGCTGTGGCGTAGCAGGTAAAGCCACCGCCTGCAGTGCCAACATCCCATATGGGCACCAGTTTGAGTCCCGGCTGCTCAACTTCCTATCCAGCTCTTTACTATGGCCTGGGGAAAGCAGTAGAAGATGGCCCAAGTCCCTGGGCCCCTGCACCCGCATGGGAGACCGGAGGAAGCTCCTGGCTCCTGGCTTCAGATAGGCTCAGCTCCAGCTGTTGCGGTCATCTGGGGAGTTAAACAGCAGATGGAAGACCTCTCTCTCTCTCTCTCTCTTTCTACCTCTCTGTAACTAAACCTTTAAAATAAAGTTTAGTACTCAATAACTATGTTATATATAAGTGTATAATTTGTAAAGAAACTGTGTCGATGCCGGCACTGTGGCGTAGCAGGTAAAGCCGCCACCTGCATGCAGTGCCGGCATTCCATATGGGTGCCAGTTCGAGTCCCAACTACTCTGCTTCCAAGCCAGCTCTCTGCTATGGCCTGGGAAAGCAGAAGATAGCCCAAGTCCTTGGGCCCCTGCACCCACATGGGAGACCTGGAAGAAGCTCCTGGCTCCTGGCTTTGGGTCAGCACTGCTCTGGCCATTGTGGTCAACTGGGGAGTGAACACTGGATGAAAGACCTCTCTTTTCTCTCTCTCTCTCTCTCTCTCTCTCCTCTCTGTAACTCTTTCAAGTAAAATAAATACATATTTAAAAAAAAAAAACTGTGTCATTCCTATGATCTTATAAGTGCTCAACAGATGCTCCTTGTATCCCATGGCACACAGATCCACTCCAGACTCTTTGAGGTCCTTGCCACTCATGGCAGAAACATCTGTGATGTAACTCTTCATTTCCTGAAGAGATACAAACATCTGTCTCCTGACATACTCCCATGTGAAATCATGATAGTTTTGTAAATGACATATTTTAAGTGCCTAATTCTTTTAAAAAATTAATTAGTTAATTTTTATTTGAAAGGGAGAGATATCTTACATTCATTGGTTCATTCTCTAAATGCCCACAAACAGGCAAGGGCAGGATAGGCCAAAGCTAGAAGCCCAGAACTTAATCTCAGTTTTCATGTGGATAACAGGGATATAAGCACTTGAGCCATCACCTTTTGCCTACCAGGGTGCACATTATCAAGCAGCTGGATAGGAAGTGGAGTAACTGGGCCAAGAACCAGGCGAGCATCCCATGTGATGCCTTAAGTAAGCATCGTACCAAATGCCTGCCCCTGTCCAGGAAGATTTATTTACTTATTTAAAAGGCAGAGTTACAGAGAGAGGGACAGAGAGACCCTCCATCCAGTGGTTCACTCCCTAAATGGCCACAATGGCCAGGGCTGGGCTGAGCCAGGCCAAAGCCAGAAGCCAGGAACATCTTCCAGGTCTACCACGTGGGTGCAGGGCCTCAATTACTTGGGCCATCTTCTGCTGCTTTTCCAGGCACATTAGCAGGGAGCTGGATCAGAACTGGAGCATCCAGGACTCAAACCACTCAAACCAATGCCCATATGGGATGTTGGCACTGTATGTGGTGGCTTAACCCACTATACCACAGCGCTGGCCCCTGTCCAATTCTTTTTAATCACTCTATATAAAAGTAAATGCTTGAGTTTATATCTGTGTGTATAAATGATAATATAATTCTAAGGCACAGAGTATTGGTAGATGGGGTTAGGTGGTTAGGATGGGTGAGGGGCATCTGTTCACTGAGGGGGCATCCGAAGACAAGCTGAAAGGAAAGGATTTGAATTAACCTCTGAGAGAAGATGGGAATTTCAGACTGAAGATTCAGCATTAGTTGTGGGGAGCAACTGGGAGCAACTCGGACTAGACTAAGTTACTGGAATTAAGACTTATTCTATGCATCTGCTCTCCCACAATATGGCGCTGGGAGAGGAGGAAACAGCTTCTACACAGCTGCCTCCAGTTCAGCCAATAAACTGTAGGACCTGCTCCTGATTGGAGGAGAGCAGCGTACTCGGAGTGTGGGTAGCAGAGTTGGGATTGGTGGAAGAGGACTATAAAGGAGGAGAGAGACAACATGCACCAGAAACATCTATCTGAAGGAACACCTGTGCAGCCCCCGAGAGAGCCGGCCGGCGGTGTGCCGCTCCCCCGCGGAAGTGGGGAAAGTGGCAGGAGGAATCGCCCTTCCACGGAGGTGGAAGGGTCGGTAGCCAACCCGGGAAGAACCAGCAGCAAACCCGGGGAGGGCCGAGCAGACAAAAGAACAGCGCAGGGTCCTGTGTCGTTCCTCCACGAAGACGGGGAGCGACAATTAGTCAAAGCAAAGGGAACACTGATCTGATTGTTGGAAGGGAAGGAGACTGGCTTGAGAGGAGTCACACAGAGTATACATTGCAGGGCTGTTGGGTTAAATTGATCCTATAGGTTGACTGATAGAGAGACACACAAAAATCTAAAGCTTCCAGAGTATGAAAATGTTGGAAAGCTCAGTAAAGTGGCAGAATGCGCTGGAATAAGAAGATGAGTCATTCTCTCAAGTCAGGATGAGGATGAATTGTAAATCATGGTGGACTGTTGCATTTTCAGTGAGCTGCCACAGGACACAATTCACTCAAACATCTGCCTGATTCTAAGAAATTTCTACATCCGTGAGGATGACTCATCATCTCAGCCTCAGGGTTTGTTTGATCTTCTATATTCTAATAGTCTTCCTCTTGATTCCACTTCAGCAAACCTGCTGACATGCTCATTCTGTACCACGTCACCCGGAGTTTTACATCATTCAACCTAAACTCTGATAACCCGTCTCCAATATGCATCTCCCCATTTGATTCTCCCCTACTCCCATGGCATTGATGTCACTGTGTATCTCCCTCTTCTCTCAATCTATGAGTCCTTTAAAGTGTCCCTTTCCCTTCCCACTAAGGGTGGAGATTCAGCTACTATGATACAGCATCCTCAAAGCCCTCATTCCTTTGCTTTTCCAATGAAAACCTCCAAACCTAGATCAATCTGATGTATGAATTTTTGGCACCATGAAAAATTATGGTTATATATTTTAGCAAGATCTCCACTGCTGCTGGGTAAGCTCACTTTATTTTTTATTTATTTATTTATTTTTTACAGGCAGAGTGGACAGTGAGAAAGAGAGACAGAGAGAAAGGTCTTCCTTTTGCCGTTGGTTCACCCTCCAATGGCCGCCGCGGCCGGCGCGCTGCAGCTGGCACACCGCGCTGATCCGATAGCAGGAGCCAGGTACTTCTCCTGGTCTCCCATGGGGTGCAGGGCCCAACCACTTGGGCCATCCTCCACTGCCTTCCCGGGCCACAGCAGAGAGCAGGCCTGGAAGAGGGGCAACCGGGACAGAATCCGGTGCCCCGACCGGGACTAGAATCCGGTGTGCTGGCGCCGCAAGGCGGAGGATTAGCCTAGTGAGCCGCGGCACCAGCCTTTTTTTTTTCTTAAAGATTTATTTTTCACTTGAAAGGCAGAGTTATAGAGAAAGGAGAGACAGAAAGCGAGAGTGATCTTCCAGTTAGGTCACTCCCCAAGTGGCTGCAGCAGCTGGGGCTGGGCTAGGCCAAAGTCAGGAGACTGGAACCCCATCTGGATCTCCCAAATGGGTGGAAGGGGCCCAAGTACTTTGGACCATCTCCTGCTACCTTCCCAGGCACATCAGGATGGAGCTGGAATGGAAGTGGAGCAGTCAAGGCTCCAACCATTGCTCATGTGGGATGCTGATATCACAGGTTGCAGCTTAATCAGCTGCGCGCCACAGCATCGGCCTCCAATCTTTTTCAATTCTGAAGAGAGAACTTTCAACTTCTGTCATGCTCCATACACTTCCTATATATCCTCCTTTCCCTCCACATAACAAGGGCTTAGCTGATTTTGACAAGGTTGTGCACCCAAGTAGATTTGGAAGTCTCTGTTGCAGAGGATGTAATTGTTTTGGGTACCCAGAGCTGGGATGTGTTGGGAGTAAAAACAGAAAAGATAGATAGTAGAGAACCAGGAGATAACAGTGTTATAGAAAGGCAATGGAGGAGAGGATTTCTAGAATAAAAAAAAAAAAAGTGATAACTGTATCAAATACAACATGAAAAAGTTTGAGGACTATCAATCACTGGATTTGGCTACGAGCTCATTTATAAGAACTTCTGTGAAAAGATAAGAAACAGAAACCAAGGAAAATAACTGTGGACATTGGAGGATAATAAAAATACAAAGGCAAGGAGTCCAGGTTATATATTTGAAGATAATGGAAAAGAAAAAGAAATTGTTCAGCAATCAGAATGGACTACAGTGTTAGATAAGGACTTATTTTTTTCAAGATGGGAGATTTGAGGCTGAACGGAGAATAAAACTCTGTCATGCTGGTTGACAACTGTATAAAGAGGAACATGGTACAGGTAAATCAGCCTCCTGGTTTAAATATTCTCCTCTGGAAGAGGTGGTAACCAACTGTTGTGACCAAGCCCTGCAGAGATATGGCACTGGGCCCCCCAAAACTGACATGCAAGCCAGTCTTAGATGGTGAGGAGAGGTCTTCTAAGGCTAGCCTCCATAATAGTGGATCCATTTTAGTTGTCTTATATGTCAGGCCTTCCGCAACAGCCAGGAAACCTTCCCAAGCCTCACATAATCAGAGTCTCTGATCACACACTTTCATTACATCTTTAATTCTCCTATCAGCTTTGGGTAAACTGTTTATCCTTCACTACACTACAAACTCTTGGAGGATGAGATTGTACCAGTCCTCTCTCCTGTTTTAGCTCTACTGCCCAAGAAAATGGGCTAGTACTTAGTAGGCACTTAATACCTGGTGCCCATAATGCATGTCAATTTAGACAGTAACTCCTCAAAATAATATTAGGTAGAAAGATATTTCCCCAGGAAAATATTGCTTGATTTTGAAATATGTGGTACACAAACACACTGAGTATGGCAAGTTGTCTAACTGACACTCAGAGGCATACAACTGAAGTGGTTTGATGGAACTTTCATCTTAAATGGTACCCTGACTTGAAAGCGTACATCTCATTTCAGGAAGAAATCTCAGAGGTTATCTAACCTAATCCCCTATTCACTGAAAGCACAAACATACTCTTCATTATCCAAACATTAAGCGACCATTTACAGTTCACTTGAATAGCTCCAATGATAGAAAACAGATCTCTGTATGAATGCTCACTCCATTTCTGGACCACTCTAGTAATTAGAAAATTCTTACTTGTGATGCTCACATAGTCTTCATCAATTGAGCCCCTAGGTCAGTGTAATTATACTACCATCTCTCCAACAGCTGTAGTAGGCCACTACATCCTTTTCCAAGGTTTGTCCTCCCTGTTCTGCTCAATGTTTCTTCATATGATACTCATGGCATTTGAAGCAGCATGTCTACATGCTGGTTTTCTTGAATTTGTGCTTAAACACTTCCAGGAAAAGCAACAAAATAGTGGGGAAAAAGCATAAAATTTAAGCAACATACATAGGAATAAAAATAACCATGTATATGTAAAATGGAGGCCTTATACTCCTTTTCCATGTGCTTATGACTCTTAATTCTCTTTTAATACTGATTTTGAAATACCCTTACCTTAATCCAGTGCTTCACATCATCAGGGTCAAAAGCAAGCTGTAGATAACATACATAGTATATTAACATACAGCAATATATTTATCAATTTTGGTATTTAAAGTGTCCCTTAGGGGCCAGCACTGTGGTGCAATGGGTTAACGCCCTGGCCTGAAGCGCCAGCATCCCATATGGGTGTCGGTTCAAGACCTGGCTGCTCCACTTCCAATCCAGCTTTTTGCTGTGGCCTGGGAAAGCGGTAAAAGATGGCCCAAGTCCTTGGGCCCCTGCACCCGCATGGGAGACCTGGAGGAAGCTCCTGGCTCCTGGCTTCAGATTGGCAGAGCTCCGGCCATTGTGGCCAATTGGGGAGTGAACCAGCAGATGGAAGACTTCTCTCTCTCTCTCTCTCTCTCTCTGCCTCTCCTTTCTCTCTGTGTAACTCTGACTTTCAAATAAATTAATAAATAAATAAACCTTTAAAATAAAATAAAATAAAATAAAATAAAGTGTCCCTTATTCTTTCCCCAAAGGACTTTATTAGAAAGCTGAGCACCAATAACAATGAGAGCACACAGAATAACAGTATGAAAAAACATGCAGTCTTCTCTGGGACACTGTCTGACTGGTTTTATTTTTTGTCTAGGTCCAACTTGAGATCCTGATTTAACCAGGCTAAGAGAGGACCCAGGAAACATGATTTAAAATAAAAGAGTTATTGGCCGGCGCTGCGGCTCACTAGGCTAATCCTCCGCCTTGCGGCGCCGGCACACCGGGTTCTAGTCCCGGTTGGGACGCCGGATTCTGTCCCGGTTGCCCCTCTTCCAGGCCTGCTCTCTGCTGTGGCCAGGGAGTGCAGTGGAGGATGGCCCAAGTGGTTGGGCCCTGCACCCCATGGGAGACCAGGAGAAGCACCTGGCTCCTGCCGTCGGATCAGCGCGGTGCGCCGGCCACAGCGCGCCGGCCATGGCGGCCATTGGAGGGTGAACCAACGGCAAAAGGAAGACCTTTCTCTCTGTCTCTCTGTCTCTCTCTCTGTGTCCACTCTGCCTGTCAAAAAAAAAAAAAAAAAAAAAGAGTTATTTAATTGAATGTCAGAATTACAGAGAAAGAGGGAGATAGAAACAGAGGTCTTCTATTTGCTGGTTCACTTCCCAAACGGCTGTAATGCTCACTCCAGGAGTGAGCCAGGCAGAAGCCAGGAGCTTCACTGGGGTCTTTCCACATGGGTGGAAGGGGCCCAAGTATTTGAGCCCTGTTCTGCTGCTTTCTCCAGGCCAACAGCAGGAAGCCAGATCAGCAGTGGAACAGCCAGGACATGAACCAGCACCCATATGGGATGTCAGTATCCCAGCATTGCAGTGGGCAGCTTTACTCACTACACAGTGCTGGCCCCAGAATCATGATTTTCTGAAAGCTACCAGGGGTTAAGGGCCAAGACAACTCACAGGAATGCTAGATATAATATTTGTCACAAAAACCCAAAGAAGTATTAATTAATTCTCTTAAATATCCAAGTAACCGTCTTCTTGGAGAAGTATCTGTTCCTCTCTGGCCTCTTTTTAGGAGGTAGCCTGTAGCAAGAGGTTACCACCTTACCAAGATCAGGGACATTGTTCAATGCATTAAGTACGAGGGAGTAGACTAAGGGTTAATCAATCCTACTTCTGCTGTTCACAAAATGGAAAGTGATGGTGTGAACAGTTAATTTCCATCCAGACCAGTCAGACATGATTAGAAATCAGACCATTAGGCTACATTCTTAGTAGCTCACAGAGTTCTCTGAAATAGTCCACTAAACAAATAGAAGAGGTTTTTCAGTGGGTTTTAAAAATAAGGGGATATCTAAGTCAGCATACTGACACATAGAGGTGAGAAAGGTAAATTCTTTTTCACTTACCTAACACTTCACCTTTAAAACACCTAACAGATATCTAATTAATGCAGCTGTACTGTTAAATAATTTTGTCACTCCTACAGAGACAGAAGTAATCCTATTAAAGCACAACAGAACTTCAAGGAGCTCTTGGGCTTTTACCTTTTTATTCTATAGGCAGTAATAAGCACCAGCAGCCAAAAATCCTTTCTCTGGCAATCCTAGGAGACTGTCCTACATTTTTATCCTTCCTTATCAATTCTGTAGCCATAATCTCCTTTGGATCCAATCCCTTATATAAGGATACATTGCAATAGGAGAAGCCTCAGTTTCCAAGAATCTCTAATGCTCAGGTCTGTTCCTCCTTGTATCTGTGAGCAGGACAGTCACAAAATAGAATATGTCCAGTTCTTTTAGCTGGCATATTTAGAATAAAGCCCAAGAACAACTGCCTGGTGCCCTCACAAAGGCCACACATCTACAGACTAATTTTTAGCAATATGCAACTTAAGGGTGCCAACAGCTGGTGAAATTGCTCTGCAGCTGAAAGCTGAGAAGCCTCTCCATTTTAGTATCCTCATTTACATCTAAAGCATTTATTTTTGTCACTGTTAACAAGGTAGCTTGTTGAAAGCACACACCGTGTGACTGTGACTCCGCACATGTTACTGACATATGTTGAAACTTAAAATGGGAAATCGGGTTATCAGGTTTTTTTTTTTGGGGGGGGGGGTAGTTTTTGGTCTTCAGGTGGCAAAGCACATTAAGCCCACCTTTGGGACCCCAGCACGTCATATCAGAGTGCCAAGAATTGAGTCCTGGCCCACCCTACCGCCACCCTTGCTGCTTCCAATCCAGCCTCCTGTTAATGTAAACCCTGGGAGGCAGCAGATAACGGCTGCCACCCACACGGGAGACCCAGCTGGCGCTCTCTGCTTCTGGCTTGGGCCTGGCTCAGTCCTAGCTGTTGCTGGCATTTGGGGAGTGAACCAGCACATGAAAAATCTCTATTTTGTTGCTGCCTTTCAAATAAATAAGATTAAAATAAATATTTTTAAAAGAGGTAACACATGAAAAGTATTCTTTGAATATCGATAGAATAATTCCCATGTGAACCAAGTTTTGCTGTATTCAATATCCACTTACATTCCTGAGTTCATATTGGATAGTATGTGAGAAAATGGAAGGGGAAGGGCATCGGCAGAGCATTTAAAGCGAAGATCTTGCCAACAGACAACATGTGCTGGACGTTTTCTAAAATTAGGGGGAGAAGCGTTCGCGATTCCTCCCACCCTGATGGGCACTAGCGAGCTCTCCAATTCGAGAACAGCGTTAAACGGCAGCCGTTCTTCCACGGTGCTCCCCATTAAAGCCGTAAGGCAGCCACACCTCAAAATTCCTAGAACCATTTCACTCAAGGCAATGTGGGTTCCCGGACACGTCACGTAAGGATGCCCCTGCGGGAAGAGGCAGGAACCACAGGAAGGGCTGAGACTGGCTTCTGGGCATCTCTTTGGGACGCTCGCCGCCCCGAAAGCCCAAAGCTTCCGATTGGGATCACCTGGGGACTCGGCTTCCTTGTGAACCGTTTCCAGCGACTCAGTCCCATCCTCTTCTTTGAGGAGGGCCTTTCCTGGGGCGCCAGCAACATTTTCCTGGTTCAGGCCCGGATCTCGACCAAAGCTGTACCAACAGCTCCTCTGCCCAGGCTGTTTCCGGGTCGCACTGGGAGTTGTAGTTCCTGCAACCAGCAAGGACAGTCGGCGTCGGCCGTCGCCGAACCACTACTCCCAGGAAGCTTTGCGCAGGCGAAGCTCAGTTACCACGGCAACGGCAGCGGTCCTTAGGACTTTCCTTCATGTCGCTTTTGCTTCTTTCTGGCTCCTGGTGATGACGCAACGCTCCTTGATTGGTTCTGCGTCGGAGGCGGTGGTTTAGGGGTCCGAGAATTCTGCTAGCGGGACACGTGGTAGTGAACTGTGAGGAGTTGAGGGATCTTAAAGGCCAAAAGAGTTGGGAGATTGCAGGTAAGTGCCCTCTCTCCCTGCTGGTGCGGGAGCGGCGAGACGTGAGTGAGTCGCGTGGCGTTCAAGTGCTTCCTGGTTGTGCTGCAGTAACTTGCTGTATCCCCGCCATGTCTCCCATCCTTTGAGTCTCTTGGTGGATCTTGCTTTCTGTGAATTCAGATTCTCTCAAATCACGTCAGCGGTGCCGACATCTTTGGAAGAAAAGGGCGCCTTTTCGCCTGCCCGCTGGTCAAGAGTCAAGTTCCTAGCCGGAACTTTTTCTGAACCTCGCAGAGCCCTGAGGGATTAGGGGATGGGGCGATCAGCTAGGCACTGCCCGAGGTCTGGAGTCCCCAGGAGGTGGCCCATGGGTAATACCCACATTATTGGAGTATTGTTATGATTAAAAGCCAGCGTATATAAGGCATTTTTGCGCGGCAATGTAAACGGAAGTTGACTTGAAATAGGTGAAAATGAGGGCAGGAAAGCCAAGCCTTCAGGCTGTTGTTGTCTGGGACCTGCAATGTAAGTTGTCCATCACAAAGGGAATGGCAGAGTAAGTTATGTTACATCTAAACTTCATGGTTGAATCCCAAGTTCTTTTAAAAACTCTATGTCTCTAATTTGGTAAAGATATCTATTCTGTATTCCTGGGGGAGGGAGAAGCAATATATATAGTATGTTTCCATGTTTGTAAAAGCAAACCCTGACTAAAAATACCTCCTCCCACATACAAGTTTGTTTAAGGGTTGTTTGAGTCTGGAGAAAGGTAGAAGAGGGGAGGATGGATTAGAGGCAAAGAAGGTAGAAGGAAATAAAAAGAAAAACACTGCAGTAAAATGGAAAAAAGACTAGAAGTTATTACCTCAATATTATGATTCATATGTAGACATGCATGGCATGTGCTTATGGCCAAGATTGATGGGCTTATTAAAATACAGCCTCTGAAAATAGGCTTCTAAAATTTAAGTTCTAGCTCAGCCACTTGCCAGCTGTTGATTTTATTAGCCCCAATTTTCTAACCTATAAAATGGAGATAATCATAGCATTTATATTATACTCTTTCTATAAGGTATAATGGAATTAATATGTTAAAAAAAGTACTGGATACATATTAAATACCCAATAAATATTAGTTGCTTCTGTTATTAGGCTTTTCAATAGGTGAAATTAACTTTTATTGTGACTGACATTTGGACTCCTACAATCTTTGTATTTTCTATTTTTCATGTGCTTTTTTGGTCTTTCTTACATTTTGTTGGATTATTCAATTTTTCTTTTTTTTCAAAGACTGACTTGATGCTAGTTTTGAGAAAACATAGTAACTTGCAAACCATTAATGGTACAGTTTTCTTTTCCCCCTAGGATTTTTTTTTTTTTTTTTTTTTTGAAAGGTTGAGTGACAGAAAGAGAGGGAGAACAAAGAGAAAGATCTTCCACCCATTGGTTCATGCACCAAATAGCTGCAACAGCCAGGTCTGGACCAGGCTGAAGTAAGGAGCCAGGAATTCCATCTGTGTCTCTCACGTGGGTGGCAGGAGCCCACATACTTGGGCCATCCTCTACTATATTCCCAGGTGCATTAACAGGAAGCTGGATAAGAAACAGCAGCCAGGACCTGAACTCATCATGATATGGGATACTGGCACCACAAGCAGCAGCTTAACCTACTGTGCGAAGTGCTAGACCCTCAATTTTTCTTTACCTCCTCCTTCCCTCTCCATGGGCTTGTAAATTATGAATCGTATCATTAATCTTTCAATGGTTGCTTCTAGAATTTTAATTACACATATATGACAAAGGTTAACATTATTCAGTACTTCTTTCCCCCAAATAGTGTAAGGATTTTAGAATATTATACCACCAACTAATCTCCTTCATCTTTAAAATTTTAGTATTCATCATTCCTGTGTCATTTCTGAGTCAACTTAGTGCACCACATTGTTTTAGAAGTGCTGCTGTTGAGGCTGGCGCTGTGGTACAGCGGATTAAAACCCCAGTCTGTGGCACCAGCATACCATATGGGTGCCAATCCAAGTCCAAGCTGTTCCATTTCTGATCCAGCTCTCTGCAATGGCCTGGGAAAGCAAGTCCTTGGGCCCCTGCACCTGCGTGGGAGACCTGGAAGAAGCTCCTGGCTCCTGGCTCCTGGCTTTGGATTGGCTCAGCTCCAGCAGTTGCAGCCATTTGGGGAGTGAACCAGCAGATGGAAGACCTCTCTCTCCCTGGCTCTACCTCTCTCTGTAACTCTGTCTTTCAAAAAAATAAAATAAATCTTAAAAAAAAAAATAGACAAGGGGGAAGGAAGCCAAAAAAACCAGAAAAACAGAAGTGCTGCTGGCTTGTTTCATGGCAAATACAGTAATTGTTGTGTCTATGTGGGGAAGAGGAAGAGAGATGTGAATGTGTATTTATAAATGTATGGGCTTTTCCTTTCATAAAGAATGTGATCACTTAAGCTAGCCTTTTTCCCTGAGCACTTTCTGGACATCTTTCCATTCCATTAGGTAGCAAATCCATCTAAGAAACATTTAAAAATGCCTTGTCTCCTCTTACATAAGAGGTAGAGAATGATGGCTGCTAGAGGTGTTCCGACCAGTGCAGTATGGCCAGAGGTATGGGGAATCTTTGTTATTCCTTGCAAAAGTATAAGTCCACTGAGAGCCTGTGATTTATACTGTTAAGCTTTCCCTTAAGTCTTTTCCAGGAAATCCGTCTGTAGATGTGAACTGTGAATTTTTGTACATTTAGAAAGCCACACCAGAAACAGAAGGCACCATCAAAACAGGTGAAATCGGAAGGGTGATGATAAAGGCAAATAAAAATGAGTTGATATTTTGGATATTGCCTTTCATGAACTTTGCTTGGTTTAGTATCATTCCCAAAGCATGTTTTCAAAAATATATATGTGATTGTGTATTTGCATATATTATATACATTGCTTCATAATAAAAAAAACCTTGTATCATATTTGAGTCCCTAGAAAAAAATGCAATTATAAAAACATTTACTGTAACCTGAACAACAAATGAGGAAAGGGGAGCTTGATTCTTCTTCGAGCAGAATTCCATTTTATATTTTTAAATGCTGATTTCCAGGTGAAGTGCATTCTCTGGTGCTTTCCTCAGATTTCCTTTTTTTTTTTTTTTTTTTAACCTTTTATTTATTTGAGAGGTAGAGTTATAGACAGTGAAGGGGAGAGACAGAGAGAAAGGTCTTCCTTCCATTGGTTTACTCCCTAAACGGCTGCAACGGCTGGAGCTGCGCCCATCTGAAGCCAGGAGCCAGGAGCTTTTCCCAGGCCATAGCAGAGAGCTGGATTGGAAGAGGAGCAGCCGGGACTAGAACCGGTGCCCATATGGGATGCCAGCGCTGCAGGCAGAGGATTAACCTGCGCCACAGCGCTGGCCCCTCCTAAGATTTCTTAATATTTGCATGCATCCTCCAATAGTGATTTATTTATTAATAATTCTTTTTCATAAACTCAGTCGTCAGATTTTGCTGGCTTATTTTTAACTTTTAATTTTTAACATCTCAGATTACTGTGATTGGGATAGGGACTTTTAAGAAGCCCCAAACGGCAAATGTGAGTTATAGCTTCAAAGTCTTACACTGTGGAGAGAGCCAAGAGAGTATTTCTCTCCAGCTGATGTAGTGGTTTCAGCATGCTAAGCTGAGAATTTTGGATTTCATCTCTAAAGTTGTGGCATTAAACTTTGGAGATGGAGACAAGAGTTCCCAGGAGAACCCAGTTCTGCATCTAAGGCCCTGGCAGATGCTGTCCTCTCAACCTACCAAGTACCTATAAAGACAGACCTTGGGTAAGAATGAAGAAAACCACTCAGCTGAAGAGAGAGTAGGAAGGGGAATTGTGAGAAATAGTTGCACAACTGAGTGAATGATTAGTCACACTTAAGGCTCTGTTGTTGAAAATGGGGAATCTCAGACATGTTCAATCTTTCTCACACAAAGAAAGGTTCACATTTCTGTCTTCCTTAGAGAAAGGTAAGTTTTGGAAGCCAAGAGTCTGAACTTCTAGGTCTAGCTGCCTCTCTGTGTTTAGAGTATCCTTGTGTCCAACCTTGGTGAACCCAAGAGTGGTTTTTTGTTGTTGTTGTTTTGTTTTGTTTTGTTTTGTTTTTTGACAGGCAGAGTGGACAGTGAGAGAGAGAGACAGAAAGAAAGCTCTTCCTTTTGCCGTTGGTTCAACCCCCAATGGCCAGCGCGGCCAGCGCGCTGCAGCCAGCACACCGCGCTGATCCGATGGCAGAAGCCGGGTACTTCTCCTGGTCTCCCATGGGGTGCAGGGCCCAAGCACTTGGGCCATCCTCCACTGCACTCCCGGGCCACAGCAGAGAGCTGGCCTGGAAGAGGGGCAACCGGGACAGAATCTGGCGCCCCGACCGGGACTAGAACCTGGTGTGCCGGCGCCGCAAGGCGGAGGATAAGCCTAGTGAGCCACAGCGTCAGCCCTGGGATTTTTTTTTTTTAAAGATTTATTTATTTGAAAGTCAGAGTTACACAGAGAGAAAGAGAGGAGAGGCAGAGAAAGAGAGAGAGAGACCTTCCATCCGATGGTTCACTCCCCAGTTGGCCGCAATGGCTGGAACTGCGCTGGTCCGAAGCCAGGAGCCAGGAGCTTCTTCCCAGTCTCCCACATGGTTGCAGGGGCCCAAGGACTTGGGCCATCTTTTATTGCTTTCCCAGGCCATAGCAGAGCTGGATGGGAAGTGGAGCAGCCGGGGCTTGAACCGGTGCCCATATGGGATGCTGGCATTTCAGCATCCCGGCCCCCATTACCTGCGATATTAAGCGCAGGTTTACTAAAGCATTGTGGTCGGTTGTTTTTACCTGTAATTGAATTAGCATAGGAAAGCAGATTATTGAGCTCATTAGAAGCTTTGTCAATCATTTTTGTCATCTAATAAACTAAGGAAATGAAAACATGCAGATATAATAATAAATTGGCAGCATTCTAGAACCCTAAACATTTTTCTAATATACTAGTTTTACCCTATGAAGTTCCTTCCGACCCTTATGTAAATTTAATTAAAAAAAATACAACTTATGTGTTTACATTTAAAATCTTTACATACCTTAAGTAGCTCAGATGAGAGAGAGTTTCTGGAGTGAAGGAAGAACTAGCAAGTTTTGTCTGTAGTCCTTTCGGAAATAGCTCCAGGCAATGCAGTGTCTTCCATTAAAAAAAAATTAGCTTTTATGCTAGATTTTGTAGGGACATATTTTTTTTCCCTTAGCTTTAATTTGTATGGGATCCGTGACAGTTGTTTTTAAGTGACCAGACTTTCCTCAAACACGCTAGTTTTTCTGATTTATGTTTAACATGAAATCTTTTATTGGACTATACAGAAATTAATGATTATGTCTAAGATTCTAATGATGGTGATGGCTGTCTTACTTAAGTATGAGAATTTCTATCTCCTAAAAACGTAATGTTTGCATTCCTGAATATCTTCAGTGGTAGCTAATGTTTGTTTATCTGGTAGGATCTTTTTCTTTTTTTGTTTTTTTAAAGATTTATTTATTTATTTGCAAGTCAGAGTTACACAGAGAAAGGAGAGGCAAAGAGAGAGAGAGAGAGAGAGGTCTTCCATCTGCTGGTTCACTCCCCAGTTGGCCGCAACGGCCAGAGCTGCGCCAATCTGAAGCCAGGAACCAGGAGTTTCCTCTGGGTCTCCCACGTGGGTGCAGGGGCCCAAGGACTTGGGCCATCTTCTACTGCTTTCCCAGGCCATGGCAGAGAGCTGGATGGGAAGTGGAGCAGCCGGGTCTCAAACTGACGCCCATATGGGGTGCTGGCACTTCAGGCCAGGGCATTTACCCACTGCGCCACAGCGCTGGCCCCTGGCAGCATCTTAAACAGTGGTTATGAGGATACGATCTAAGATTGGAGCTTCTCAGATAGCTGTAATAGTTTAGAAGTAAAATGAGGACTGGCCCAATGAGCTAGAATTCCAGAGGCTGTGGTATTTGCTGTAGAGATGTAGTGAAGCATTTGTCATGTTGTTATGTCCATTTTTACGAATGGTCCTCCATACCTGTTTATCAAGTCCATCCTGTATTTTAAAAGATTTTGCTTGCTTCATTGAATACTAATGATTTAGCGGCATCCAACAAATAATTGATCGTGTTTTGTTTTTAATTTTCCTATTGTATCTATGGAAATTATAAATTATGTCTTTATTTTTCTTTAAACAATTATTTGTGTTTCCCATTTTTATAAAATCTGTGACATTTTGTCAATGGAAAGCATGTATGCTCCACACAGTTTTTCATCTCTGTAAGAACAATTTGGAAAATAATCTTACCTGAGAGATAATCTCTACTTATCTTTTGATATATTTTAATAAGCACTAAAGTGCTTAATACCTGTTTTCTTTACAGGACAATGTTAGGAAGAGTACTACATTGCTTAGCGTCTCTCATTGAAGAATGAAAAAGTGGATCAAATCAGTAATCAATGTGACCTAAGCAGTATGACATTTCTCCAAACACATTTGCAAGGCTGAGAGTGAACTGCAGCTTCCTGGCATTCTTTCAAAAACTAGTCTTTTCTACTTCCATCCTTCCATTTGTTTGGTTTTTGTCAGCTTAGACAAAAGTTCCATGACTAAATTTAAAGTAGTTGATGTCATCATATTGCTCTGGGACCTTGGGGAAGGTATCATCTTCTCTCTGCCTTTTCTCATTCCACTGTTCCTGATAGCTACGAAAAATTGTAGACTAGGAGTATTAATAAACATGCTATCATTCATTTTTCCACAGGTCGCTTTCTTCACAAAATGCTGTGATGTTCCTTCTAAATTTACTGCTCTTTTCTTATCAGGCCCTAGAGAAATCCCTTGGGATGAAGCTGAATCTTATCAAGATAGTTAATGGCTGTCGCCTTGGACAAATACAAAACCTGGGCAAAACGGGAGACATCACCATGGACATTCCAGGCTGCCTTCTGTATACCAAGACTGGCTCTGCTCCTCACCTGACCCATCACACACTGCATAATATCCATGGAGTGCCTGCCATGGCTCAGCTTACACTGTCATCCCTGTAAGTGTCGTACCCAGCCATTCGAGTATTGGCTCTAGCAGCAGCTTAGTTATCGTAATTTGATGCAACAAAGAGGGAAAAAAGATTATTTTACTTATATGTATAATTTTTATGTATAATTTTGCTTACATGTATAATTTTTTTTGCTTATATGTATAATTTGCAGATTTTTAGGATGAAATCAGGAAAGAGGTATCAGATCTTGTAAATCTGGCTCTAATATGGAAATGATAGGCCAGACTTGCATGGTATCTCTGCTCCTCAGGGTGACAAGGCAGGGAATGCTCTATGAGAACTAAGTGCTCTCTCACGCTGCCCTTGAAGCTTTTTCTGCCTCTGCATGTACTTGCTAGTACTGCTTTATGGAAACAGAACTAACTACATTAGGTCATTGTAGGGTATATGCTGACTTTATAGTTCATTGCAGAGCCTGCTGTCTGATCAGATAACTCTGCTCTGTTGTATTAATAACAATAATTTTAAGTGACGAAAAGGAGGAAGAAAATCCAAGTCTTCTGAAGCAGTTGGTCTTTGCCAATTCCTCTTCTCACACAACCACCTGTAAATTGAAGACCTTTATTCTGGCTAGGAACCTACCCTGAGTAGTTTGGACTTTTGAATTATGGTGTACTTTGCTGTCCAAGACTACATTCATTGTCATATAGTTTCTTTGGGTGAGAAGAGAACTTCATGTGTTGAATAGAGTATCCACAGAATGGTTATTATGTGATGTATTCTGTTTTGCTTACAGGGCAGAACATCATGAAGTCTTGGCAGAATATAAGGAAGGAGTTGGAAAGTTTATAGGTAAAAAGTTATGTGTGTGCTTTCTGTTATATTAATTTGGAGTTTGGAGGTGCAGTTAACTCTGGTTTTTTACTCATATATTTGTTTATTATTTTA
This sequence comes from Oryctolagus cuniculus, assembly GCF_051225735.1. NCBI lineage: Eukaryota > Metazoa > Chordata > Mammalia > Lagomorpha > Leporidae > Oryctolagus > Oryctolagus cuniculus. The sequence continues at coordinate 70,040,903 of NC_142870.1, forward strand.
ATATATATTTGTTGAGCATCTAAGAACCAGGCAGTGGGGATTCAAAATTGCTGCTCCCCTGGAACTCATAGCCTAGCTGGGATAAAGATAAATAGACTGGAGCTGGTGCTGTGGCGTATTAGGCTAAGCCTCCGAATGCGGTGCTGGCATCCCATATGGGTACCAATTCTTGTCCCAGCTGTTCCTCTTCGATCCAGCTCTACTTACGGCTTGGGAAAGCAGTAGGAGATGGACCAAGTACTTGGGCCTCTGCACCAAGGGGGAGACTTGGATGAAGCTCCTGGCTCCTGGCTCCTGGCTTTGGATTAGCCCTGGCCTTTGCTGCCATTTGGGGAGTGAACCAGTAGATGGAAGACCTTTCTCTATCAGCAACTCTGCCTCTCAAATAAATTAATACAATCTTTTTTTTTAAAAAAAGATTTATTTATTTGAAAGTCAGAGTTACACAGAGAAGGAGAGGCAGAGAAAGAGAAGTCTTCCATCCACTGGTTCACTCCACAATTGGCTGCAACGGCTGGAGCTGTGCTGATCCAAAGCCAGGAGCCAGGAGCTTCCTCTGGATCTTCCCACACAGGTGCAGGGGCCCAAGGACTTGGACCATCCTCTACTGCTTTCCCAGGCCATAATAGAGAGCTGGATCAGAAGTGGAGCAGCGGGGACTTGAACCGGCACCCATATGGGATGCTGGCACTGCAGGCGCCAGCTACCTGCTATGCCACAGTGCCAGCCCCAATCAGTACAATCTTGGGGGAAAAAAAGAAAAAAAACAGGGGCTGGCCCTGTGGCTCATTTGGTTGATCCTCCGCCTCTGGCACCGGCATCCCATATGGGCCCCGGTTCTAGTCCTGGCTGCTCCTCTTCCAGTCCAGCAGGAGGGCAGTGGAGGATGGCCCAAGTACTTGGGCCCCTGCACCCACATGGGAGACCAGGAGGAAGTACCTGGCTCCTGGCTTCGGATTGGTGCAACGCCAGCCATAGCAGCCATTTGGGGAGTGAACCAATGGAAGGAAGACCTTTCTCTCTGTCTCTCTCTCTCTCTTTCTCTCTGTCTATAACTCTACCTGTCATATAAAAAAAAAATTCTAGTAAGAATATAATGACTGCTTTGTAGGATTAGGGCAATGTATATATAATGATAGCCCAGAGAGAAGAGCACTTAACCTGTTCTAGGTTCACTTGAAAGGCAAAGACCAGGAGTAGGCACAGCCATGGTTGTAGACAGGTATAGAGCAGACACTCTGAGGTATTGTGCAAAGACCCAGAGGTGAGAACTTACATGGGACATACATGAGATCCAAAGCAGCCTCATGCTGGAGCCCTAGACGTAAAGCAGAGGATGAAGAATTTATATACAGCTATTGTCTTTTGTTTCAGAAATTAAATTTTATATGCAGATGTATCTATTTATTTATAGGAAAACCTAAAGTGGTGGCAGTTAGAGAACGAGATCTTCTCCACTTCCTCCTGAAGCTTTATCCTGATATATGGGACTCAGCTCAGAGAGTGAACCCTGTTTCCGTTGGTTATTTGGCCCTCCGCTTCTGAAGGAACTGTGTGAATGGCTTGTCGGTTGTCACAGGCCCTGTATTTCAGTGGAGGAATTTGTGTAATACTTCCTTGATCTGAGGTCAATTCCCTAAAGTATACAAGCATACAATTAAGTGAAAATGCTAATATAAGCTTTCTAGAGATTATTGCAATAATTGAAATTTTAGAAAATAAGGTGAGAAACTGTAGAGGTTTTTCACTTACTCTATTTATTTTGTCTCTTTTCAGCAGAATCCTATTTTTTTTCTTATGAAAAATATGGAGCGCCGGTGCCGTGGCTCACTAGGCTAATCCTCCGCCTTGCGGCGCCGGCACACCGGGTTCTAGTCCCGGTCGGGGTGCCGGATTCTGTCCCGGTTGCCCCTCTTCCAGGCCAGCTCTCTGCTGTGGCCAGGGAGTGCAGTGGAGGATGGCCCAAGTAAGTGCTTGGGCCCTGCACCCCATGGGAGACCAGGAGAAGTACCTGGCTCCTGCCATTGGATCAGCGCGGTGCGCCGGCCTCAGTGCACCAGCCGTAGCGGACATTGGAGGGTGAGCCAATGGCAAAGGAAGACCTTTCTCTCAGTCTCTCTCTCTCACTGTCCACTCTGCCTGTCAAAAAAAAAAAAAAAAAAAAAACAGAAAAGAAAGAAAAATATGGAGTACATATGAAATTGAAGCACATATGGCTTACCGCTTTTTTAAAAAAATTTTTAAATGCTTTTTTTTTTTTTTGACAGGCAGATTGGATAGTGAAAGAGAGAAACACAGAGAAAGGTCTTCCTTTGCCGTTGGTTCACCCTCCAATGGCCGCCAAGGCTGGCGCGCTGTGGCCGGCGCACCGCGCTGATCCGAAGCCAGGAGCCATATGCTTCTCCTGGTCTCCCATGGGGTGCAGGGCCCAAGCACTTGGGCCATCCTCCACTGCCTTCCCGGGCCACAGCAGAGAGCTGGCCTGGAAGAGGGACAACCGGGAAAGAATCCGGCGCCCCGACCGGGACTAGAACCTGGTGTGCTGGCGCCGCTAGGTGGAAGATTAGCCTATCGAGCCGCGGCACCGGCCTAAATGCTTGTTTTTTTGACTAAAGAACCTAAGACATCTTTGTCTTGAATCACTAAAGTGTACTGAAAATGAGATCCATTTGCAGTATCCTATAGCTTTCCTATAATTCTGTTTCAGGGACCTATGATTATAACTAATAAGATTTATTATTAATTAGATTGTCTTTGACTATATCATTTCATCTTTCCAACAGCTAGTTTCCCTTGCTGGTACTTAGAATAAGCATATTTGATATTAAACTCTTTAAATAAAACTGAGTGGGATCAACATGTCAATATATACTTTCATTATTCTTGTACCTTATGACGTCCCTTTCCTTTGTAGCAGCTCACTACATCAGAAATTAACTTTTACATTTAATTCTTTTGAGATTAGTCGGTTTGAAAGAAGCCTTTTATTTCATGTTGCTAGGTCTCCTATAATTCCAAGATCAGGAACCAACTATTTACTGTGTTTGGAGTTCCACCTAGTAGACATATGAAACTGTTCTCTGTTCCAACGCAGTGTAGTTGTTGATACAAGCAACACTTTGTGTTTATACAGGCATGCCAGAATCACTCTTGTACTGCTCCCTGCATGATCCAGTCAGCCCCTGCCCAGCTGGTTATGTCACGAACAAGGTATGCTTCCCAAGGGACCTCCAGGACTCTACCTGTGTGCCTGGAATTTCACCTGTTGTCTCCCTCAGATGCTGGGACCTCACTCTGGGATGAATCCTTTCATGTCCTCTCTTTGTTTCAGTGATTACAGTGGGATGGGATGGTTCCTGAGAGTTAGAGTGGGGCTACCTAAGAGTGAGGTGAAGGTAAGGAAAGTATCCTCAGCATTTTCACTGTTGCAAATAAAAAAAAAAAAAAAATGGGGGCAGAGGAGGGTTATGTACCTGCCAAAAAAAGAAATTGCTGTGCTTGGAGAAAACAGTAGTCTTTTGTTACTGCACTTTATTTGCAGTATTAACAAGTTCAAGAAGAGTGGGGAAAGTTGCTGATGAGGGTTATCACGTGTACCACTATATATAGTAGAGCCTCAGAATAATATTGCTTGCTGGTAAAACAGAATTTGTGAGAACTGGGTCCACAGCTGGAGATTTTAGCTAATGAAGAATGGAATCAAAAAGACTTCTTTAAAAGGTTTCACCTGAGAAGTGGCCCCATCCGCCTGATCCCCAAGAATGGCGTCCTGGCAAGGCTTCGGTGTCATGCGGCTGCTTCACAAATGCCATCACTTTGCCTGACCTCACTATATTGATATCAACAGGATCTATACATTGTACCTAAGAACACTATGTATTAGAATTTCAGTTCAGAAGAGAATATTTTTACCTCAGTTATCAATCCCATTTGTAAAGGAGTAGACTGATTTAAGCAGCATTTATGTTTTTGTATATAATTCTGTATCTAACTCAGTCTTGTAAACATAAGTGTCACTATGTGGTGCTCTAGACTGGAAACAAGCATGAACTGGGTACTCTGGTTAGACAAATATGCGGGTATTTCAAAAGTTTTATGGAAAAATGGAATTAAAACATGTTTATTTTTGGTGTAAAATTTTAAATTAATACATAGTTTTTTTCATAATACACATTTTTATGAACTTTTTTTTTGAAACATGGATTTCTTTTATTTGTTTATTTATTTTCAAGGCAGAGAAACAGATTGACAGAGCTTCCATCCACTGATTCGCTCCCTCAGATGGCTGCAATGGGCCCACCTGGGGGCCAAAGCTATGAATTGAAAACTCAATCCAGGTCTTCTGTGTGGATGGCAGGAACCCAATTACTTGAGCTGTCATCCTTCTCTCCAAGGGTCTGCATCAGCAGGAAGCTGGAGTCAGGAGCAGAGCTGGGCGTTGAACCTGGTTACTCCCATGTGGGACACAGGTATCTTAACCAGTGTCTTAAATGCCAGGCCAAACTCCTACACCTCCATGAACTTTTTGAAGATGTCAAACCCTCTTAATTTCATTTCCCATGAATATTTTGAAGTACCCTCATATACAGTGGTATGATGAGTGCTATCTTTTCTATAAAAACAGTAAGTACAAATTGCTGTAAGAACTTAGAGGAGTGAAAGATTGCCCAGGAGGGTTTGGATAGCATATTACAGTGTATGATGTTTGAACTCAGTGTCTCAAAGGATGCATAACACTTAAATTTTGCCAGGCAAAGAAGTAGAAAGGTATTTCAGTCAAAAGGAGCAATGTGATCAAAAGCAGAGAAGAATTGGAGTATGTGATTAATTCAGGAATAGCAAGGATGATAGAGATGGGATAGAAGAATGGAAGATTATGCAAGAAAATTATAACAGAGTTCTTTGAGCTAGCTCAGAAGTTGACTTGTCTGGCCCTTGAAGGATGCTCTAAGAGCTATAAGGTCTCTAGAGAATTTGGAATGTAGCACAGTTATTTTATCTACCATATTTAGCTTATTGAATTATCACCATCTCTCCTGTTATAAAACTCAATTAGTGCTTTTTCATTTTATTACTTTCTTTCCGATTGATTTGAATTTTATTTTTTTTCTGATTCCTCATTATCTTCTTCCATGGCAGTCGGTGTCTGTGTGGGGTGTTGGAGGACGAGTGGAAATGACGACTTCCAAGTTCATGGCAATTCAGGAGGCCCTTCAACCAGATTGGTTCCAGTGTCTCTCGGATGGAGAAGTGGCTTGCGAAGAAGTAACTTCCATAAAAAGAGTCAGAAAGTCTGTGGACAGATCTCTTCTATTCCTGGATAACTGCCTGCAGCTGCAGGAAAAGTCAGAGGTAGGGCTACAGCGCTAGCCTCTCCTTTCTCTTGAAACTTGCCTTCTTTACACTCCATGACAGCTTTTCCGTTCTTCCTCCTGCTTCTCTTCTCCTCACATCCTTGGTGTTTTTTGTCGTTGTTTTGTTTTTTAAGATTTATTTATTTGAAAGGCAGAGTGAGAGAGAGAGAGAGACATATTCCATCTACCCATTCAGTCCCCAAATGGCCACAGCTGCAAGGACTTGTCTGGGCTAAAGCCAGGAGCCTGGAACTCCATCCAGGACTCCCGCATGAGTTGCAGGGGCCCAACTACTTGAACCATCTTATGCTGCCTTTGAAGGCACGTTAGCAGGGATCCGGAACGGAAGCAGAACAGCCAGGACTGAAACTGGCACTCTGATAAGGGATACTGGCATTGCAGGTGACAGCCTGGCTCACTGCACCACAATTCCAGCCTCACGTCTTGGTTTTAATGTTTTGCTCTTTCATATTTCTTCCCCACTGAACTCTAAGTGTTACTGGTTCTCTAGGATTCTATCTTAGAATCGTGTCTCTTTTATCACACTCTATATGTTGTCCCAGGGCAGCCTTCCCTTAGTTTTAATTGTTGAATAATTTTAAAACTATCTATACTATCAATCACCTTACTTAACTTCAGGATGACAGAACTGCTGGGCTATGGGTAGGTTATAGCTCTTAAACTCAGAGGTAATTGGACTCATAGTCTTATTTTCTCAAAACTGTTCTTCCTTTTTCTCTTCTTCATTATTTTATCTCAGTTCATGATATCCACTAAGTTGCTCAGGCCAGAAGTTTGAACTTTGCTAGGCTCTCTTTTGTCACTCACATTCAATATCCAGTTGTTCACTCTTGATTCCATGTCTCTAAATATATCTAGAGTCTATCCCCTTCTTTCCGCCCTTCTTGTTACCACCTTAAGTCGTAGCCTTGTCATCTCTTAGGCAGAAAGCAACCTTTGAATTGTTCTCCTTGCCTCTGTTGTTATTTCTGTCCACTCCATCGTCAGCCCTACTATCCAGGAGTTTGCAGATATGAACAGGAACCCATTGCCCACTTCCCTGTAGGAATGTACTGACTCTCCATTTGCACTCTTACGTGACATGACAGCTTGCTGTGACCTGGCTCTGTGTGTTTCTTCAGCTCACTGAGCTACTGCCTCCTGTGATCTGCAAGCTGGTCTTCTTGAGTTATTTGCAATTCCTTGAGCCTGTTTCATTCCACTGCACCAGAACAGACTTCTTTCTGGACTGTTTCTTCTTTGTTTATCCCCAGCTACTTATCCCCAGTTACTTCCTTTGCTTCCAGATTGAATTTATTTCATTCTAGTCTTCATTCTAAACTGGTCGCTGACATTTTCTGGAAGTTCTGGTCATCCTTTGTTACCTCTTCAATTTGTGTGTGGCTATATTATACCACCTTTATCATATCATATATCACTGTACCACCTTTATCATATGATATATCACTATATCATCTTATAGTGATTTCTTTATGTATTTGTCTTTATTAAGAAGTGACCTCCTTAAGCTCAATTTCCGTGTGTCATTTTTGTATCTTCATCATGTAACAGAATGCCTGACACACAGTAAACCTTCAGTAAATGTTTGCTGATGGGGAATGGTTATGGTGGAGTGAGGAGGAGGACACTATAACGGTAAATAAAGTAGCTTGATAGCAGAATTACTGAAGTTGTAAAAGGATACACTTACTAGGAGAGAGCTGAGGAGGTAAGGGAACAAAAGATAATGATTAGAGGGGAGAATTTCAGTGTCTGAGATCATTGTGTAGAGTAATGGTAAGCACTGATGAGATTGCACTATGAAAAGTTAATTTATTTTAAAGATTTTTTAAAAATTGTTTCTCTGAAAGGCAGAGTTACAGAAAGAGGGAGAGCCACAGACAGAGGGATCTTCCATCCACTGGTTCACTCCCCAAATGTCCACAATGGCTGGGACTGGGCCAAGCAAAAGCCAGGAGCTAAGAACTCTATCTGGGTCTCCCACATGGGTGACAGGGGCCCAAGTACATGGGCTCTCTTCTGCTAATTTACCAGCCACATTAGTGGGGAGCTGGATTGGATGTGGAGCAGCTAGGACTCGAACCAACGCTTTTATGGGAAGGCAGCACTGTAGGCAGTAGCTTAACCCAGTACACCACAATGCCGGCCCCGACAAAGTTTGTTGAATTTGAGAAATGCTGTCATTTTGGGTTTATCAATAGAAATAGAATTTAGTTAATTAAATTAATATATGCCACAAATAAGAAACTTAATTGTCATTCTCAGTAGAATTCACATTATCTGAATGGGAGTTCAGCATGGAGACATTGCTGTGTATATGTATTATCTCTGTAGGACTAAAAACATTTGAGTAGGTAGAATGTAGGTCAGGAAATGTGATAAAGATGATTATTAGAGGGGCTGGTGCTATGGCATAGTAAGCCTCCACCTACAACGCCCGCAACTCATATAGACACTGGTTCGTGTCCTGGCTGCTCCTCTTCCAATTCAGCTCTTTGCTTATGGCCTGGGAAAACAGTGGAAGATGGCCCAAGTCCTCGGGCCCCTGCCCTCATATAGGAGACCTGGAAGAATCTCCTGACTCCTGGCTTTGTATTGGTCCATCTCTGGCTGTTACGGCTATTTGGGAGTGTACCAGCGGATGGAAGACATTTCTCTCTATCTCCTTCTCTCTGTAACTCTGCCTCTCAAATTAATAAATAAGATCTTTTTTTAAAAAAAAAAATTTTTTTTATAAAGGCCAGATGAGCCTTAAGTCTATAATGTTGCAGTCAGCCTCATCATTTCACCTTCCTTCTATATATTGGTCCAGTGCTGGGGTCCTACTCTGTGTCCCCTGTACTTACACTGTTGTCTTGATATGATTATTTTAAAGACTTATTTATTTATTTGAAAGTCAGAGCTACATAGAGAGAAAAGGCGAGGCAGAGAAAGAGGTCTTCCATCCGCTGGTTCACTCCCCAGTTGGCCGCAACGGCTGGAGCTGCGCTGATCTGAAGCCAGGAACCAGGAGCTTCTTCTGGGTCTCCCATGCAGGTGCAGGGGCCCAAGGACTTGGACCATTTTCTACTGCTTTCTCAGGCCATAGCAGAGAGCTAAATTAGAAGTGGAGCAGCCGGTCTTGAACCAGCGCCCATATGGGGTGCTGGCACTGTAGGTGGCAGCTTAACCCACTATGCCACAGTGCTGGCCCCTTGATATGATTATTATTGTTAATAGATTGTTAAGTGTTCCATTTTAGACAATAAATTATATGATCATACTCATATAATTCCACTCATGAAAGGGAGTTTCCCATATAGGGCTATACTAGTCACATAAAGGAGCAGGCCTGTGTGACAGTATGTTTTGTATACTGCATACGTGTTTTCCTTTTCCCATGATTCCTTCCTCATCTTATTTGCTGAATTTTCTTATTCTGAAGCCCCTTCAGTATTAAAACTCCTCAAGGTTTATTTTGTCCTTCTTTTGCTCTCCACATATTCCCTAGTTCAGGGATGGCCCATAAGTTTCATCCAAGGTGCTTGGAGTTGTTCCCCAGTTCATTAGACATGTTTGTATGGAAGCAGTAGTGGTGTAGCAAATGTGCACTATTCTGGGCCATCTCATTGTACCACAAATGCCCATAATTTTAACTCCAAATCTTCAGTGACTGAGTTTACATTTCCTTTTGTTTCTCCAACTGATACCTCAGACTCAGAATGCATGGAACAGGATTAACTCCTGGTCTCATCTTCCACGTTTTTCTCAAGTTATTCCCTTTCTTTGCTTCTCCTTCTACTTCCAGAATGGGAGCCAGGAGTCATTCTAGGCAGTCTTCATCCTCTCCCTCCGGGACTAATCAGTCAGGTGTATGGATCCTACCTCCCGCTGGGGTTTCTCTCGTTACCCTCACTGCCCCTGCCTTAGTCTATGTCCTCTTGCACCTTGCACCCAGATTATTAACGTTGTCTACCACTCCAGCCTGTATCCGTTTTCACCCTTCATCTATTCTCCACACAGCAAACAAAGTGCTCTTTCTAGAGCAGTCTGGTCGTATCCCGCCTGCTTAAACCAAGGAGTGAAATTCACTCTTCACAGTGTTCCAGGCTTCCCCCAATGCCCTCTCTTCTACCAGAAAGCCACTATTGATTTGCGTATATCCTTGCAAACTTTTTTTCAGCCACATACACATAATTAATACATATAATGCCTGTAATATGATCATATGTTGAGCAACTTGCTTGTTTTTATTTAAGAATATCCTAATACTCTTTCCCTATCAATGCATATATTACCTTATCTACTCCATTCTTTTAAAAATACCTGTAAAGGAAGCCGTACTCTGAATATATCATAATTTATTAGAGCCTCTAATGTTGGATGTTTAGGATGTTTCCAGTTTTTCATTATTCTGAATATATTTGTAAATATACTTTGATAAAAAGGAAGGATATATTTGTAGGGGAGATTGTTTGGAAGTGAATTTTAGCATCTAAAGATAAAAGCATTGACATTTTGATAAGTGTTATCTGCTTACTCTTCTAAGATCCTGAACAAATTGTTATTGTCTCTGGTTGTCAGGATATGTAGGTGCCATTTCTCTTACACTTTCACCTCTACTATGTTGGTTTTAACTTCTTTCTTATCTTGATGGGCAAAAATGGTGTCTCATTGTTTTCAATTTATATTCCCTTACCAGTGAGGTTTAGTAGCAGTCCATGTGTATCAAGCATTCATATTTATTTTTCTGATTTTTATATTCACATTTTCTACCTAGATTTCTTTAGGGTTGTCATTTTCTTAGAGAATTTGCTGGAGCTTCTATTACAGTGTAGATATTTATCTATTCCTCCAGAGAATAAGTTCTTTGCCTTTATTGATGATCGATTTTGCTAGAAAAATTTTAGTGTTTTAAACATACAAATCTTTTCCTGTAGCTTTAGCTTGCTTAGGAAGGCGTTTCTTACCCCAAGAAATAGCAGATATTATTCTTCTGATACTTGTACAATGATATATTTTATATGCAAATATTAGGTCCATTTAAAGGACAGTGTGTAATAATGGACTTTATTTTTTTCCAGATAACTACCCAGTTTTCTCAACGAGTTTCTAAGTTCCTAATGTTGTCTCTAGTAAAGAGTTAGAGGCAGCCTAAAGTAGGCCTGCGTCATCATTTAAACAAATGAAACCCTTCCTTTTCCTCTTGTGTATGTTTACTTTAATCTGAGCCAGAACGTGAAAACCTTTGTTGACTGCCTCCGGTTTTCTTAGTCTTTTCTTACCTCTTCTGTGTTTTTCAAAGCGTGTTCCTTGGAACCCTAAAGGCTGTCAGGGAAGATGGAGCACCGTCCCCCTTCCATGCTTCCCTGCTGCAGCTCCTCAGACATGTCTTCTGTCCATTAGGTCTCCATGCGCGGTTCATGTACACAAAGGTTTGTGTTATTGAAAGTGGTTAAAAACATTCAATCATTCTTACTGTAGGTCCTTCGGCAAAGTATGATCATCGGAGTGATTGAAGGTGGAGATGTGATAGAGGAGAGGCTGAGGTCAGCAAGAGAGACAGCCAAGCGGCCTGTAGGTGGCTTCCTTCTGGATGGCTTTCGAGGGGATCCAGCCACCCTGGATACAAGACTACAGTTGCTGTCATCCGTCACTGCAGAGCTGCCAGAGGACAAACCCAGGCTAGTGTTCAGTTCGGATGTGGGTCAGCGTCATGGGCGATTATGTGTTTCACAAAGTCTGTACAGGGGCATGCCTTTTTTTTTTTTTTTTTTTTTGACAGAGTTAGAGAGAGAGAGACAGAGCGAGAGGTCTTCCATTCCCAGTGGCCACTGCGGCTGGTGCGCTGCGCCGATCCGAAGCCAGAAGCCAGGTGCTTCTCCTGGTCTCCCATGCGGGTGCAGGGCCCAAGCACTTGGGCCATCCTCTACTGCCTTCCCGGGCCACGGCAGAGAGCTGGACTGGAAGAGGGGCAACCGGGACAGAATCCGGCACCCCAACTGGGACTAGAACCCAGGGTGCTGGTGCCGCAGGTGGAGGATTAGCCTATTGAGCCACGGCGCCAGCCAGGGGCATGACTTTTGATACTGTGATCATGTCCTTTCTAGGCTGAGTCCACTAAGGCAGACTGTAAGGGAGAGTTTCCATCATGAGGACATGATGGAAATTCAATTCCAGAATATTCAGCACACGATAGTTGCCATGTAGATTATTTTAATTGACCCTGATAAGTGAGGGCAAGTGGTACTGTTTCCTCTCATTCTTATATCAAATACAAATACTGTTCCTTACTCATCATATCTGAGGACAAATATGAAGTCATGTGGAACTCTAGTTTAAATTGAGGAAAATTGAGGACAGATCTAGAAAGCCTGCTCAAAAGAAGATGTGCTGAACTAAAAAGAGCCTTAAAGAAGTCCCTGTATTTGAGTCAGGTGGTGAGTGCTGTCATGTTTTGAAATTGGGAGGACTGGCAACACTAGTGGGGTGGATTCTTATGTTTCTCGGAATCATAGGGTTCACTGTGAACTGGGAAGAAGAGAGGAGCTGTGAGATCCAGAACAGCTGATTCATATTAGCTTACAATTTTTCTTTGCTTTTTATTTTTAAAAAAGACAAATTTTTTTTTTTTTTTTTTTGACAGAATGGACAGTGAGAGAGAGAGAGACAGAGAGAAAGGTCTTCCTTTACTGTTGGTTCACCCTCCAATGGCCACCAAGCCAGCGCGCTGCGGCCGGTGCACCACGCTGATCCGAAGCCTGGAGCCAAGTGCTTCTCCTGGTCTCCCATGCGGGTGCAGGGCCCAAGGACTTGGGCCATCCTCCACTGCCTTCCTGGGCCACAGCAGAGAGCTGGCCTGGAAGAGGGGCAACCGGTACAGAACCTGGCGCCCCGACCGGGACTAGAGCCCAGTGTGCCGGCGCTGCAGGTGGAGGATTAGCCTATTGAGCTGCGGCGCCGGCCTGTTTCTTTTTTCTTTAAACCACTTAGAATGGTTGTTCGTGGTTTTTCCTGCACATGGATTAAGAGATTTAATTATGGGATGCTGTTTTAGACTCCTTTAGGGCTGTTGGATAATATGTACTATGAGGGTACTCCCAAAAGTTCATGGAAAATGAAATTAAAAGAAATTTATTTTAGGGCAAAAGGTTGTGAAATCCATGTGTAGTTTCTTCATAATGTGTGTTTCCATGAACTTTTTGAAGACCCTGCATATGTATAGTTTTACTACTATTTAGAAAATTCAGGTATAGAGAGGGAAGGAGGAAAGGAATATCATTATATTCTTAGAATTTTATCTATGAACTGTAGTGAATCTGTTAAAAACTAATTTAAAAATTCAAAATATAAACAAATTCAGGTATAATTTAAAATGGAGTACATGAATCTTATCAGTGAATTTTGATACATTTATACACTTGTATAAACATTCCAAGATAATTCCATCATCCCAGCTAACATTCGCTGTCTTAACTTTAACCAGTTTTCTTATGCTCATTGTTTCCCTTCCTGTACTTTTCCCATTCTAGTGTAAATAACAGTTAAGTAATACTAAGATATCACAGAAAGTTCATGGAAAAATGAAATTGAAAGATATTTATTTTGTTGTAAAAAGTGTTGAAGCCCATGCATGTGAAAGATCTTCAAAAACTTCATGGTAAATGCATAGTGTGAAAAAACTGCATGGATTTCAAAAATTTTTTGTTCCAAAATAAATTTTTAGTTCCATTTTCCATGAAGTTTCTGAAGCATCCTCATATTTCTAGTCATTTTCTGGACTCCTTTGAGTTAAGTGCTCACAGATGTCCATTACTGAATTTGAAAGCCAAGATTGTTTTTCTTTCTGTAAGTGTGTAGAAATGCCAACTTTAGTTGGAGAGGGCTTCTCAAATGCTACATTACTTGAGGGAAATTATAGTCAGAAAACCAACATATATTTAAAGTTCTGCTTCTTTAATATTTCATAAGCCTTTTTTTGAACTTCTTTGAGAAATCTGGGAGTCTGTAAGCTCTCCTTTGCCAATTCATGGAAGGGCTAAGGGTAGAAAAATAAACATTCAAATCACCCTTCACCCTATCCAGCCCGCCTTGGTGCAGTGCATATCTGCATCTTGCTTTAAGGGCAGAAGCTGGTTGAGTATCATTAACACTCTCAGAATATCTTTATCTCAGAAAACACCATCTCATTCCATGGTGCAAACATATTCTTAGTGAAAAAATATAAAGAAAGGCAACTAGATTCGTTCTTAGTCCTGTGGCTAGAGTTGAGTTTCTGAGAGCAAGGATTGTTGTGTAAATGAACCTATGAAGAATATAGAGGTTTATTTTTTTTTAAGAGTTATTTATTTGAAAGACAGAGTGACAGAAGGAGAGGGAGACAGCGAGATCTTCCATCTGCTGGTTCACTTCCCAAATGGATGCAACTGCCAGGTCTGGGTCAGGCTGAACCCAGGAGCCAGGAGCCAGAAGCTCCACTTGTGTCTCCCACATGGGTGCCAGGGGTCCAAGCACTTGGGCCATCTTCTGCTGCTTTCCCAAGTGTGTTAATAGAGAGCTGGATTGGAGTGGAGCAGGTGGGACTAGAATTGGTGTTCCTTTATGGGATTCCAGCACTGCAAACAGAGGCTTAACCTACTGTGCCACAATGCTGGCCCTCAGGTATCTCATTAATATTCAAAATTATTTTATGGGGTTGTATATTATTGCTCTTGTTTTTAAAGTGAAGGAAAAACAGAGAAGTTAAGAAACTTTCCCAAAATAACACAGCAAGTAAATAAATAGCAAAGCCAGTACCCAGGTCTGTTTCCCTTCAAAGCCCTATTTTTTTTTTTTTTTAAGATTTATTTATTTATTTGAAAGTCAGAGTTACGCAGAGAGAAGAGAGGCAGAGAGAGAGAGAGAGGTCCTCCATCTGATGGTCCACTGCCCAGTTGGCCACAATGGCTAGAGCTGCACTGATCCAAAGCCAGGAACCAGGAGCTTCCTCCAGATCTCCCATGTGGGTACAGGGGCCCAAGGACTCAGGCCATCTTCCACTGCTTTCCCAGGCCACAGAAGAGAGCTGGATGGGAAGTGGAGCAGCCGGGTCTCGAACCAGCACCCATATGGGATGCTGGCACTTTAGGCCAGGGCGTTAACTCACTGTGCCACAGCGCCGGCCCCCAAAGCCCTATGTCTTAACACACCTTGCTATCCATTGTGGACCACACTAACCATGACTGGTGTTTTTGTTATTATTACTTTTAGTGCCCTGTTCATTGGACAGGCTCTTTAATTTCAAACCTGTCATGATCTTTGCTGCTCTTATTTTGTTTTGTTTTGTTTTTTTGTAGGCTCATCTGTGGTGTTAGTCGGCCAGATGAGGTGCTCAAGTGTATTGAAAGAGGAGTGGACTTATTTGAGAGTTTTTTCCCTTATCAAGTGACAGAGCGGGGATGCGCCTTGACTTTCAGCTTTGATTACCAGCCAAATCCTGAAGAGACACGTAGGTGTTTTCAAGTTAATCTCTATGTTATCCTAAAGTTCCTTGTATTTCCTATTAATGTTTGGCTTGAATCACAAGATAGAAATATGTACACATAAAGCCAGTCTTTTATAAAACAACTTGGTTTCTTATCTACACTCCCTGGCATGTTGGCACACAAAACCAGATACTTAATACTATCCATGTACCTCATCAATATTAGGATGGGTTTTTATAGTGAGCAGAACCAAGGAAAACAAAACCTCTTCTGTTAACCTGAAAAAAGAACATTCAGAGTGAATTGTGATGAAAATCTAAGAAAAGAAATCCTTTGAACTGGTTGGTAAAAGTTAATTCATTTTTCACAAAAAGAGTTCTTGTGTACTTTTTGTAAACCGCAGGCTATTAAAATACAGAGACTCACCATTCTCTGATCCTAGTGTTTACTTTTTGCTTTTTCTTGAGTTTTTTTTTTTATGCACTGAGTTTGAAAACCCTTTTCCTCTGCTAATGTTGCTTTGAAGACCTGCCATTTTCTTTTATTGTTTAGAAGTCAAGAAAATCAGTTTCAGATCTAACACTTTAACCGGCAGTAGAAAAGGAACTAGGATGCAGACTTAGGGCTAGGGCAGTTCTTTAGGAGAGTTTTACATGCGGGATCATCCCTCTGGCCTGCAGAGATGGGCTCCCCTCCCCCCAACACCTGTTTTCCTGCAGGCTTATGAACACTTTCTTGACCACTGCCTGTCTTAATGTTTGAATAGGGCCCAAGACAACTTTATTTTCATTTTATTTACTTAATTTATTTGCAAGGAAGATAGAGAGATTGCCCATCTGCTGGTTTGCTTTCTGAATGCCCACAATATCCAGGACTGAACCAGGCTGAAGCCAAGAACTAAGAACCCAACCCAGTTCTTTCACGTGAATAGCAGGGACCACAAGTTCCTGAGTCATCTCCTGCTGCCTCCCAGGGCGCACATCAGCAGGAAGCTGAAATCAGGATCATCCCACTTTGATCTGGGATGCAGGCATCCTAAGTATCTGTCCCTCTCCCCCCAAGACTTTTTAACAGGTTCATTTTATTCCACACAAATGACTGCAGTTTTGTTCAGGAGATGTTACACTTCTGTAAAACAACTTAACCATTAATCTGAATTGGATTACTTCTGGAAGCAAATCATGTTGATCAAATTCTTCTATAAAGAGGATCAACTTTATTGTCCTTTTAGATAGAACATAATATATGTGGATGGGTATACCATTACACTGTAAGTTTTCATGACTTCACTTACAAACTAAATTATTCCCACCAGGACAGAGAGGATTATTAGTCATTCAGTACCATGAATATGCAAAACTCTGAAAAGCATTTGATTACCGAGTTCTCTATATTGAACAGTTCCTTATTGCCCAGAGAAATTCCAATTTCTTCACAATTTGGAAAATTAAAATAGTTTGAACTTTTAAAAAAATATTTATTTATTTGAGAGGCAGTTATAGAGCGAGAAGGAGAGACAGAGAGAGTTCTTCCATCTACTGGTTCATTCCCCTAAATGGCTGCAATGGCTGGAGTGGGGCTAATCCAAAGCCAGGAGCCAGGAACTTCTTCTGGGTCTCCCACGTAGGTGCAGGGGCCCAAGCACTTGGGCCGTCTTTCACTGCTTTCCCAGGCTATGAGCAAGGAGCTAGACTAGAAGTGGAGCAGCCAGGACTCTAACTCGGCACTGAGTTTTTATATATATATATATGTAAAATTTATAATAATATATTATATTTCTATATTATAATATATTATTAATTGTATTTCTATATGGGTTTATGTGTAAGTCCTTTGCCAAGTATATAGTGAAAAGTTCAAAGAAATATGATTGTTCCCTGAAATGGCAAGAGTTTTTCAAAATGTCAGGGCTTTATTAAGTTTTTCTACATCAGTACACAAATTCATAGAAACAAAATTATAATAGCTCTGTGCTCAGGTCACTTCTCTTCTGCCTTTGGGCTTATTAAGGCCTTATTAGGACCATCTGTCCATTCTTGTTTGCCTACAATGAGATTATCATTCATTCCCCCAATGGATAATGTCTACTTGCCCCTGTTCGAGGCAGCTGGCTTTTTGTAGAGTAGCTGGTGTTTCTTTTGTAGCTCATTTGCTTTCTTAAAGCAAAAAGCTCAAAGGAGCAATTAAAAGTTTCCATCTAATTCTGGGTAGTCTATGTCTCCTGAAAGGTCAGAGTCTCCATAGAGAATACATAAATTAAAACTGTGTTTGTGATCAACATTGTGGCATGGCAGGCTAAGCTGCTGTCTGTGACACTGGGATCCCATCTGGGTGCAGGTTCAAGTCCTGGGTGCTTCACTTCCCATCCAGCTCTCTGGTAATGCACCTGGTAAAGCAGCAGAAGATGGCCATGTCGTGGGCCCCTGCACTCATATGGGAGACCCAGATGAAACTACTGGCTCCTGTGGCCATTTGGGCAGTGAATCAGAGGATGGAAGATTCTCTCCCCCCACCCCCCGTAACTCTTTCAAATAAAATAAATAGATCTTAAAAAACAACCAAAAAATCACCCATGTTCTACTCTAATCTATTTGGAATATAGTCATGTACCTGTACTTTGGTTAAGGTATACGATTATCCTCAACACACACACATGTACACAAACACACAGCCACACCATTTTTAAATCATTCCTTGATGGCAAATTTATGTGTTACATACTTGTAACCATAATTGGCTTAGGGATTGCTGAATATCTAAATTGTTTTGATGTCGATAAAAGAAAAGTGTTCATTTTGGAGCATGTTGCTATTTTTCTTCTGTGACTTCTTTATGATAAATTCTCAGTAGTGGGATTATAGGCTCAAAGGGCATAAAATAATAAGTAAAATAAAATTCTTACCATGGCCATTCATTATCTGATCTTTATTCAAGACTTTTTATTGGTTTGTTATTCAGTATTACAACAGAATGGGATACAAGAAGACATAAAATATGTGGACCGAGTAAAGAAAATTAAAACAAGTGGTTGCAACCAAGAAATGACATCATTTGAAATTAATCTGAAGGAAAAAAAGTAAGAAATTTTTTAAAGCTTAGATTTTTATTTTTGATTTTTAAATTTTAGCCTGTTTTTAAAGTTTATATAACTGTTCTCTTTTCAGTTTATGACTTCATAAAATATTTATAGTTGGATATTAGTTAGATCTTCTTAAATTTGGTTCCAGGAAAACTCAGTTTTTTCTGCAGATTAATTTGTGTACTTTTCAGAAAACAAAGATAACTGTTACTTTAGAAAAGCTATCAGAAAGATTAAATCCATTGTTTATTGTCTTTTTCTCCTGATTACTTAAAATAATGACAGTGAAGGATTTCAGGATAAAACACAACAAAGTTTTTAAATTGTAAGTTATCTTGGTTATATACAGGTTATAAATTTAAATAAAACATTTGCTTCTATAAGGAATGAGCTAAAATACCTTGTAGTTTTGTATTTGGCCCAAAGTGATGATCATCAGTAAACCAGTGAGTAGTGTCCTCACTAGAGTGCTGGATGCATTCCGACTTCCATAAAGAGACATTCTGTAGATTCTGACCTATATATGTCTGTCTAGTTATTGTGAAGACTTGAGAATTTATGAGAGTATGAAAATCCTATATCTTACCCATATTCTATCTGGGCTTCTTAACTGTAGGACTGAAATGGTAGTATCTACCTCATTTAATTCCTTATACATTAAAAAATAGCCAAGGAGATTAATTTCTTTTATATCATTAGGGCAATATAAATGTTTATTACTAAAACTCTCTTTACATTGTAGATTCAATTTAAAAATGTAGTATACTTATAGCACTGGACTTGAAGTTTTGGAGACTTGAAAACAAATTCTAGCACTACTCTTGACTGTGTGACCTTGGTCAAGGCGCTTAACTTCTCCTTGATAGCTGTTAAAAGATAATGCCTATTTAGTGCTTATAAATGTGGCCAACAATATTCAGACTCTTTTGCTGTATTAATTCATTTAATTCCCACAGCAGCTCTATGAGTTTGGCAATATTATTACCTTTGGTTCATGGATGAGAAACAAAAGACGGAAGAAGTCACTTGCCCAAGTGAATTGTGGAGCCAGGATTCAAATGTAGGCAGGATTGCTTAAGAACCCTCCCTCTTAATCCCCATAGTGGGTTCATCTGTGAATTGACAATGCAAGTGGCTGTCTCTAAGAGTGGTATGGAGACTCAGTAAGATTGTATAAATCAAAGTGCCTTGTAAAGAGATATACATAAGAAGAAGGTCATGCCATGTCTTCTGACAGTTCTGGTGGTGAGTGGGAAAGAAATGTCGTTCACTAGAATACTTTTTCCTAACATTATGTTCCTTTCCAATGTGACTAATAATGTTCAACATGAATGAGTGACCAGATGCTTTTCTTAAGCCCCAGACTTGAAGGTTGCTTCTGTCAGAGGAAAACTCCTGAGTCTCCCTAACTTACAATGTTCTTTGTTGTGTTTTAACCACATTGCCCACTTAAGCCATTGAGCAGCACTGAATTTGCCAATGATGTTTTTAACCACTAGTAACCTCACCAGCAGAATAGATAGCCTAGGTTGTAGATTTATAGATTTCTTGTATACTTCGCTTTCTGAAATAACTTTGTGATTCTTCTAAGGTTCCAGGAGGACTTTAACCCGCTAGTAAGAGGATGTTTCTGTTATAGCTGTAAGAACCACACCCGTGCATACATCCATCATCTGCTGGTGACCAATGAGCTGCTGGCCAGAGTCCTGCTTATGATGCACAACTTTGAACACTATTTTGGATTTTTCCACTCCATCCGGGAAGCGCTAAAAAGTGACAGGCTGGCACAGTTGAAAGAGCTCATCTTCTGGCAAGCACCTTGAGACCTTCTCAGAAATACAAATTTGACTCATCACATTGAGCCTGGACTACTGTTATAATACGGGAAGATGCAAAGAAATTGTCTAGCTGCAATCATTAATTTATGGAAATAAGGCTTGCTGAAGTGAAGAGCATCTGTACCCAGAGTGCCCACATAAAATTTGAGGAGATGTCTTCTAAAGACTTCACCTGGGTTGATCAGGATTGACCTTCATTGATAAGAAAGAAATGAACTATATCCTTTAAAATTGCTAAGCTAACTTTTTTGGTTGACAGAGGTTCGTTTAGTCAAAGACAAAAGCTTTAGATGTGAGAGGACAGCCTTGAACTGGAGGTGATAGGATTCTGAGGGACCACTGAGTTGGATTGTGGCTTGAGGAGAGATAATTGTGCATAAATAGCATGACCTCAGTGGACACATACCTGTTGAATGGAGAAGGAATCTGGCTGATGTGAGAGTTTTGCTTTTCTGTGTTTTGACTCTCATACTCTCAGGGGCTCCTTTAAATATTTTTGCCTTCCATGCTGCCCTGACAGTGTAGTCAATCAGATATGGCTCTTGTGACTTAACCATGCACACATCTCCCTGGAATGTGGGGCTCAAACATTGCTCCTGTAATCATCTGGCCCAGGCAGCACTCCATTTGTTCATGTTGTCTGTGACATGTCTTCCTACGCAATTGCCTGTTAGGAGCTAGAAGTTTGCCTAACTGCTTTCACTTGGTTGTCCAGATCCACTGTAGTAGGCCCTGCAGGCTCATTAATAGTCCAACCACATAATCACCATAGACCCATCAGTTGTGGACACTCACCCACATTGTGTTCACTTGGAAGGAGCCCTGTTCTGGCAATTAGAGGATTGATTTCAGTCCCACTCAGCTGTGGTGCCTGGGCAAATCACTTAACTTCTCTGTACCTGTTTATTATTCTCCTGAATAAATCGGGACAAGAATAGTGGAGAGGACAAAATGAACTTCTGAAATGCTGTCTAGCTCTAAAATTTGAGAAACAACAGAAGTTGTAGATTGGAATCCTAGCCTCACTTGTTCTTATTTACTGATCACTGATGAGACATGCAGCAGTGCCAGCCTCAGGGCCATGGATTTTGAAGTAGTCGGTCAGTTGGCATCAGCAGATCTGAGAGGGGTGGAGTCCTTCTTAGGTCGTCTCTGATTCTATGATTTTCTTTGGCTCTTGCCAAAGGAGTGACATTTTTGTTGGTTTTATGATGGGTAGTTTTTATTTTCTTTGTGCAGTTTACAGACTCATATACTTGTCAAGTTTCTATGAGGGCCTATACATAAACAAACACACTTGCACCCACATCATTTTTATAAAAACAACAATATAGCCAAAAAGAAATCTTTTTGTAAGAAATGTAAGAAATACATTTGTTTTATCCTTTTAAAAATTAAATTGATTTATATTTTATTTAAAAGATAGAGATGGAGACAGAGCAATAGAGATTTATCATTTGTTGGTTCACTCCCCAGATAACTGCAACAGCCAAGCGTAGGCCAGGCTGAAGCCAGGAGCCCAGAATTCAACCTAGGTCTTCCACACTGGTGGCAAGGACCCATGTATTTGAGCCATCACCTGCTGCCTCTTAGAGGCACGATAGCAGGAAGCTGGAATTGGGAGTAGGGCCAGGACTCAAACACATGCTGTCCAATGTGGGATACTGGCATCCCACGTATACCAAATGCCAGACTCCATTTGCTTTATACTGTATTTTGCTACTTATTCAAAATCTAGTGGGCATTACTAAACATTAATTATTATATGGGTACTGTATTTTTATGTTTTGGGAGTCCATCTGTATGGCTTTCTTTTTAGTAGTATAGAAATGTCAATGATTTTAAAAATTCATGGACATTCCTGTAACTCCTCCATGAATAGCAAAGCTTCTTATGGAAGACAATTTCTGTTCCCAAGGATTTGACTGTTTTGAAATGTATTGAATTGGAGTTGTTCATGTGTTCATATTCCTGTTCAATGCCAAACCCATTGTTGGAAGACTGTCAGTAAATATTCCAGAAAACATACAAAATTTATGAGTTTCCTTTATGTCCAAAACTCTGAAAATTCTGCTCAACATTTTCAATTTCCTGGGTCTTATTAAAACATTTGAGAAATAAGTTCCTTTCCTTTCATGTAATAAATCGGTTAACAGCAATAGCCAATAAACATTTTTTAATTAAATAAAATTTACTGTGTATTGCCTTCTGTAAATGGTAGTGTTATGGGCTAGGTTGGGCCCAAATTAACTTCCCAGGTTCTTGCCTTTTACTTACAGAAGAATTCTAAATATGGGCCCAAACACAGCAAGTGTGATAAACTTTATTTACAAAGTGAGAAAAATGCACGGGCTCATTAGGGCTTTATTAAGAATGAGCCAAAGAAAGGGAGTTATCATACACCGCTATACCTGTCCTGAGTTCACAAGGAGGAGAGCAAGTACTTCCATTCTTTCTAACTTTTATTTATGAGCTTAAAAAAACAGAAGTGTTTACATGGTACCACTCCCACGTCCTGGGTAACAGGAGGTACTTCCTGGGGAGGGGTCCCTGATTGACAGGTAGGTGAACATGGCAACACAGAGCAAAGGAGGTGCAGCTTCCAGCTCATGAACTTAAAATTATCTAAGCTGTCCCAAATAAGTAGTGAGTGTGTTCAACACAATATTAAATTCCCATGGTACCAAAAATGTTCTATTTTATTGGAAAATATTTTCCTATGTTTATTCCATCTGTATTCATTGTTTTAAAGCACTTACACTAAATACAGAATCCAAAAAAGAGGTTTTCAGTAATCCACAACATGAAGATCCCCTTTCTGTCTCTTTAAATTATATAAGCAGGGACCTTAAGGCCATGCTAGCCATAAGAAAAATAACAACCACAGTCTGTGGAGCATTTTTAGTGACATCTTGGCAAAAGCTTTCCATACATATCTCATTGACCCTCAGAGCATGACTAGGAGGTGTTGGTATTAACTATTGCACTGATAAGAGTTTCAGGAAGGCTGAATATCCTGCCTGAGGGCTTAGAAGAAATTTCTGGAAGGTTGAGTAGTTTGCCTAAGGGCCTGTCAATACTCAGTTTCCGGTTTACACTATAGTTCCCTTGACTAAGCCTCAACAGTTAACCGTTGGACTAAATAGATTCTTACTTATTATGACTTTTTCTTGGTTGAAGGGGCCAAGAGAATCCAGGACTGGCTGGAAGGGTGTCCTGGCCCTGAGGTGTTGGTTGCTTTAGGAGCTTTGCTGCAGCTCTTGTGAGAATCACTGGCCTTGGCCCATGTAACACAATACCATGCTGGCCCACAGTTGTTCAACCTGTATTACCTCTGCTTGTACCCAAATCCCCTGCTCCTTCCCAGATTGGAACGGTAAATACACATTGAATGCTGTTGGAAGAGTTTGGAGATTGTGACTAATTTAAGACTCAAGTAATCAATAGGAATCTGAGGTATCCTATGTGTCTTGGAGGTAGCATAGTTTGTTATTCCCTGGAATGACAAAGTAAAATTTTTTAAACCAAATACTTGTGTAATTAAATCATTTTAATAAAAATTTCCAACAAAGACCATCAAAGGGTCAAAGCTTGAGTGTGAAGCAACCATCTTGCCCGTGACATTTTTTTTCTGTAGAGGCAGCTTGGAGCTCGCTGAGAAACCACAGAGTTCAATGATTATTCTCTGCCTTCCTGATTAGAAACAGGCTGCTCTCTGCAGTTTGATTGGTCTTGCTTGTAGCTACGGGATTACAGCTTATTAGAACTGATGATGCTGTGTAGGGCAGAGAGCCTGGAAGGTCAAACGTACATGCAGAGCCAGCCAACAGCAAGGCTGTGCCTTCACCCAAAGGATTAGTGTAATTGGCACTCACTTTCATAATGTTTCGTTTTTTTCACCCTTCAAGTCTCTTCATTTTATACCTTTTCTCTTCTTTCTTCCTCATGAGATTCCCTGATTGGTGACTACGAAACCAGAATATTTCCAAATAACAGCAGGCACAAAATACGCAAATCCAGTGCAGCAATGTGAATAGGTAATCATATGTTATCACTACTCGCAGCAGTCCTGGTGTAAGCCAGTGGTTGAGACATAGTTCCCAGTGGCACCCTCACTTTTATTCACGAAAGTGCATACTTTGGGCAAGTTATATGGTCACCCAGATATGAGCGGTAGACATGATTCGACGAGAGACCAGGTGCCCCATCCGAATGGGACAGCCGCTACCTGCCTCTGTAGCTAATTGCTGCTGTGGATTCAGTGCTGCCAGATACTCCAGTGTTTCAAGGGAAGCCAAAACTCCAGGCTTCCGGGTGAAACCTCACAATTTTTAAATGCAAGATCAGGTTTCCAAAAATACTCTGCCAAGCAAACAAAATGTACAGGTTCCTAGTTTGCAGCTTCTGATGTAGAATCCTGAGGGAAGGCCCTGACATCTTTAAGCTCTTGGAATTTCTCAACAACTATCCAAAATATACAGAAAATACCTATGGTTTTCAGTTCCTGCAGCTGTGTACAGATCCCACACTGGGAGATCTCACGTTGTCCCACCGCCATTGAATGAGGCCCAGATCACTCAGAACTATTCTAAGTCTGCCAAAAGAGAAGGCATTCAGGATCATGTTGAATGGCCGATTTTTATGGATAAGAAATTTTAGGCCTGTAGAAGAAAAATTAGTCAGTTGTGTCTTTCATCTTAAGGAGTGTCTTACTCAGTTCAAGCTGCTATAACAAAATACCAAACACTGGGTAGCTTATAAACAACAGAAGTTTGTCACAGCACTAAAAGTGGCAAGTCTGGGATCAGGGTGACAGTGTAGTTCGGTTCTGGTAAGGACCTCTTCTAGATTGAAGAATAGTGAACTGTCTGGTATCTATTTATTTAGAGAGAGGGAGACAGAGAACAGCCCATCCTCTGGTTCACTCCCCAAATGCCCACCATAGTTGAGGTGGATTGGGGCCAGAGCCAGGGCCAAGGGTGGAATCCAGGCTTCACACTGATGGCAGGAACGTAATTACTTGAGCTATCACTGCTGTCTCCCAGAGTCTGCATTGGCTGGAGTTGGAGTTAAGAGCCAGAACCATGAGTCAAACCCAATACTTCCATGTGAGAGCCAGTGTATTGACCATTGGCTAAACGCCTGCTCCCTGATGTCTCTTATAAAAGTACTAATTCCATTGCTGAGGGCTCCACCCTCATGAGCTAAATTACCTCCCACAGGCCTCATGTCTTGAGACCATCACATTATAACTTTAGAGAGACACAAACATTCAGTTCATATCGAGTTTAAACAAACACACAATTCTTTCTAGTTATCTTGTTGGGTCTTGTACCTCCACTTCTGTTTTCTGTTGGGACCATGCCCTACCAGGGTCAGCAATGATTTCCAAGTAATCACTTTCCTGTGATCTTTTCCAGCCTCACAAAACCAGCTGCTTCAAAGATAGAGGGGCTCCTGTTGTACTTTCCAGCATTAATAGTAATAGTCCTGACTGACACAGTCAGATCTCAATTACTGTTTGTCAAGTGAACGAATATTCTCAGAGTAGTTGAGGCATTATCTTCAGATTTGAGCCCACTGAGGGTTGGTTGGAAGTGACTTGCACAGCAGTATGTGTTAGGACCTATGCTGAATGTCTTGTCACTAGTGGTTTTATCTTACATTGTGCTAGGTAAGCCCCCAGTGACCCGACATTCTTTTTTTTTCCCCTCCTTCAGTTACTCAGTTCTACTTTCTATGATTGCAATCTTCTATCATTGCCATCTTTTTTATTGCTGGGCTCAAAGCAATTTCTCCTGCTCCGACAAGAGGAACTCAGAATCAACTTTTCTTTTGTTCTCCTGCCTCAGAATCCACTTTGAGACCAGGCTGAAGTTGTCAAGGAGTTCAAACTGCCCGTGCTCCCATCAGCATGACTCACAGGGCTTAGCTTGTCATCTCTGCACACCCTTCCCAGTGTTCGCCTCTTTCTCTGAACTGCTCTCCCCTGCTGTCTGCTCCTTTGTGAAACACATTTTCTCTTATTATCACCTTGTTCCCTGCCTGCTTTGGATGGCTTCGGCTTGGCTCTTAACAAAATCAAGATGTTGCTATTAACGGGCTTCTCTTTCTTAACAGCTTAGAGTCACTTCCTCTTCTTTAGTCCTTTCTCCCTTCTCTCCCAAACCACATAATCATCTCTGCTTCAAATAAAAGTTTTATAGCTATTTCATAACCACTGCTTTATAGTTGCTATCAAAAGGCACAAGAGGGAGGAAATAAAAGCAAGGAGGGACAAAAACCAAAAGGTGAGGAGGTGAGGGATACTCCAATAATGGGGAACAGAGAAAGCATCTTTAGGACTTTTCTATGGAGAAATTTAGGCAAGATTAAGCCCTATACACTGGACATAGCAAGCTCAAAGATCTGTTGAAAATTTCCACTAATTTTTATGGGCGGACAGGAAGAAGGTGGTCCCCCCTCTGAGATCCATTTGCCTTCCAAATAGTTAAAGTATTTTCTTAGCATTCTCCCAGCATCATTTATGTTAGACACAAATCGTTCCATAGAATCCAATTACATAACAGATAGGAGTTTTGCAAATCACATCCCCCCAAAGATAAAATATTTACTCACATTTTCCATTTCCTACTCATTTATTTTTATTTTAGTTTAGCCAACTTAAATAACATTTCCATCACAATTCCATTTATTGTTCCCCACAATGCCAGCTCTTCTGAAGAAAATACAAACTATGCAAATATACTCAGCTCCCACATAGTAATTACACATCAAAAGAGAAGGGAGTGACAGAGTATGTTCTTTTTTTTTTTCTTGTTTACCCCTTATCCAACTTTGGTTAGATGCCAATTTTATGTTGTTTTTATAGAAAGTCTCTTCCACTCAGGTCAAAAAGTCAGTTCCATTTTACTTTTCCACTTGAACACTCAGCTACTTCCACAAATTCAACATGTCAAAAACCAAATTCACTATCTTCCTTCAATCAAATGAATTCTCCACTTTGACTTCCTTGTCTATGTCAATTGCACCTGTCTTTCAGTCAAATCCACCTGGAATACTTACTCTTTGGATGGGTAATTGGATGCATAATGTAACACGTAAAAGGGATGAACGCAGGGTAGTTTAAGGGAAGGTAAATAAGACTTGGCTTGGAGGAAGCAGTGAAGGCTTGATTCAAGGCAGAACACCACCCATCCAGCCCTCTTCCCCCTCTAGTTAGCTCCAACTCCACTCTCTCCCTCCTTAGTTCTACCACTCACCACTCTAAGCTAAGCAGTCATAAATATTATCTTTTTTTCAGGATATTCCTTTACTGAAATCCTCAGGTGGCTCTCCAACAGCGTCCAGACAAGGCTAAGCTGTCAGCTTGAATCCTAGGCCTGGCATACTCTGACACCATCCAAATTTTCCACTTTTTCCAATGGCTAAATCCTACCTGTTCTTCAAGGTTCAGCCCAAGAACCAAATCTTCCATAGAAATCCTGCTTTTTTAGAATTCTAGACTCTCAGGATTAGAAGAGGAGAGGCTTCCACTCTGGCTTCTCTTTCTCATGAAGGCATTGGTAACTAGTGCTATGGGCATTTGGTTTGCTCTTTGATTCTATGAGCCTCATTTTGCAACCAGACTGTCAGCTGTGTGAGGGAGAGAAAATTCCTCAATATTCTCACTGTCTCTACCCCTGCACTTGCCCCAGCCACACCATATTATCCAGTGAAATAATTAAAGGGGAATGGTGACTGACTTTCTTCTTTCTGCTCCTCTATCTTTAACTCATCACTTGTCCCATTTCTCTTTTCTTTATAATTTGTTCAATACTTTCTGAGCTTTTACCATATCACCTTCTTGGTTGCTCATGGTAACCCTCTGAGCAAGATATTAGCTTTCCCAGTTTACAGAGAAGAAACAGGATCAGGGAGGCTGAGTGACTTGCTCAAGGATATGAAGCAGGGGATCTAGCATTTGAGCTCATTATACCTCAAAAGCCCAGGATTTTCCCATTCACTCCCTGACCTCCCTAAATTGTGTTTTTCTTATCCAGATCTTATTCTCTCCTTTAGGAACAAAGCCAGAGGTAGGTGCAGGCCTGTGCCAAGCTGTACTTCCTGTGTGATCATGTCCACTTGCCATGTGGGCTACCCCCATGAGTACTTCCTGGTACAATAGAATCAGTCGGTTGGGATGACTTAGTCATTGTTTCTTTCTTCTGTTTTAGTCCCAGAAATCTGCACTGCATTTTAATGATGAGAAAGAGAGTGGAAGAATGACCCAGAGTTAGTCTTTTTTTTTTTTTTTGGTCAAAGGCTCATACATTTACATATAAATGAAAAGCAGAAGGATATTTAAATTGTAGAAAGGGGAAAATAGCTTACTGTCAAGGAGAGACTTCTATGTGATGCACAGAATATCATTTTGGAGCGAGAAGGAAGGTTGCAGGTCATCCATCCAAACCTCTGTTCACAGAGGCAACTCCGGGCAGACAGAATGGAACTTACCCAAGGTAAGTTGCTCTGCCTCCATGCAGCCTTAATACTCTAAGTAACCTTCCCTCACACACCAGTTCTTTACAGATACTGTTTTTGCCTCTCTGGTGGTGACTTTTGCTTCTCTAGCAGGTGGGATAATAATGAATGTAGAACACCTGGACTGTTCTGCTTGTAGATATACTTTAGCAGCCTTCATTGGCCTCATTGTTATGACTGGACATCATGGTATTTACTAAAAGATGTCTCAAGCCCACTTCAGAAAGATCATATAGGCCAAACACTTCCGCGTGTACAATTATGTCATTTATTAACTCCTTCCTGGCTTACACCCCTTTCATTATTATACCTTTACAATTTTTATGAATTGATAGGTTTTTTAAAAGATTTATCTTTGCTGGCGCCATGGCTCAATAGGCTAATCCTCCGCCTGTGGCGCCAGCACCCTGGGTTATAGTCCCTGTCGGGGCGCCGGATTCTGTCCCGGTTGCTCCTCTTCCAGGCCAGCTCTCTGCTGTGGCCTGTGAGTGCAGTGGAGGATGGCCCAGGTCCTTGGGCCTTGCACTCGCATGGGAGACCAGGAGGAATCACCTGGCTCCTGGCTTCGGATCAGTGCGGTGCGCCGGCCGCAGTGCACCAGCCGCAGCGGCCACTGTGGGATGAACCAACGGAAAAGGAAGACCTTTCTCTCTGTCTCTCTCTCTCACTGTCCACTCTGCCTGTCAAAAAAAAAAAAAAAAAAAAAAGATTTATCTTATTTATTTGAAAGGCAGAGTTACAGAGAGAGGGGGAGAGAGAGAGAGAGATTGATCGATCGATCGATCGATCTATCCTCTGGTTCACTCCCCAGATGGCTGAAGTGGCCAGGGTTGGGTCAGGCTACAGCCAGGAGCCAGGAGCTTCATCTGGGTCTCCCACATGGATGCAGGAGGCTCAGGACTTGGGCCATCTTCTGTTACTTTCCCAGGCACATTAGCAGGGAGCTGTGTCAGAAGCAGAGCAGCTGGGACTGGAACTGGCATCTCTATGGAATGCCGGCATTGCAGGTGGTGGCTTAAACCATTAACACCACAGGGCCAGAAAAGCAGTAGAAGATGGCCTAAGTCCTTGGGCCCCTACACCTGTGTAGGAGATCCAAAAGAAGCTCCTGGCTCCTGGCTTTGAATTGATGCAGCTCCGGCCATTGCGGCCAATTGGGGAGTGAAACAATGGATGACAGATGGAAGACTCTCTCTCTCTCCCTCTCTCTGCGTAACTCTGACTTTCAAATAAATAAATAAATAAATAAATAAATATTACTAACGCCATGACATAGACTCCCTGGATTGCTAGTTTTTTTCCATCCGCTGTTCACTCCTCAATTGGCCACAACGGCCAGAGCTGTGCCGATCCAAAGCCAGGAGCCAGGAACTTGTTCTGGATCTTCTACACAGGTGTAGGGGCCAAAGGACTTGGGCCATCCTGTGTTGCTTTCCCAAGCCAGAGCAGAGAGCTGGATCAGAAGTGGAGCAGCAGGGACTTGAACCAGCACTAATATGGGATGCCGGCACTTCAGGCGGTGGCTTTACCCGCTATGCCACAGCGCTGGCCCCTAGATTGCTAGTTTTTATAAAGAGTAAAGATTGGTGTTTATCTTCCAGGGGCCCATCAGATAATCCTAACTTTGTCCCATTGGTTTTTGATGGTCTATGGAAATCATTTCAATGAATCAGTACATAAAAACCAATGTCTTGGGGCCTGTGCTGTGGCATAGCAGGTAAAGCCACTGCCTGCAATGCAGACATTCCATATGGATACCAGTTCGAGCCCCAGCTGCTGCACTTCCCATCCAGCTCTCTGCTATGGCCTGGGAAAGCAGTAGAAGATGGCCCAAGTCCTTGGGCCCCTGCACCTGCGTGGGAGACCTAGAAGAAGCTCCTGGCTCCTGGCTTTGGATTGGCTCAGCTCTGGGTATTGCGGCCCCCTGGGGAGTGAACCAGTGGATAGAAGACCTCTCTCTCTCTGCCTCTCTCTCTCTCTCTCTGTAACTCTGCCTTTCAAATAAATAAATAAATGAATCTTAAAAACAACAACAATGTCTTGATCAGGGACTTCCTAATGTATAGGGAGCAGGGGTATTGCTCCATTATTCTGATTCCCTCTAACACCCAGTGTTTGTTCATTTGTCCAGTCAAGGTCAAGAAAATTGTATCAACTTCCAAGTAAGTGTCAGGGGCTCTCCAGAGCTTTGGAACTGAATGACAAATGCCGCCACAGAATGCACCTATCTTCCTGGAATTTACAGACCAAGAGAAACTCCAAAACTACATATATTCTGCATAGCATTAAAAAGTTTTGCTTTGCTCAGATAATCTATCAAATTATATCCAAACCACAAGAGAATTTTCCTAAAGAGATGAGAGAAGGTGAAAAAAACACCAGATGACAATATCTATAGATAAATAAATAGAAATGTTATCATCATTTACTATTCGTTATCTAGCTGTTCATTATCAAAGAAGAGAACCGCACGCCAAATTAATGAGTTGAGTTTGTCTTGTAGCTCACTAATCAGATCAACTCACACTAAAATTCTGTTTCAGTGCTCTTAATCTTAAGGTTCCTCCTAACAAATCTCTAATCCTTCCAAAACGTATGATTGCTCTTGTTTTATACTTGAAGAAACAGGGCTGGAACAGCCAAATCACTGTTTAAAGTTACCTTGACTTCAGGAACATGTGGTTGCAGGGCCTGTGCTATTATTTCTCTACTCCCTTCTCAGTCATTGGCATTTGGGGGGCCAGGGTACACAAGTAACATAACCTGCCTACTTTTAATAATTATCTCTATACAGTCTTGCCACTGATTTTTTAAACAGAATTTTGAAAAGGAAGATGTAACCTTGACATCTAAGAAGATAATCAAGAGGATAGAGCCCTCTTCTAACAACACTGCATTTACTCAAAACCATTTTGGAGCAACATTTGGCAACTGAGTTTGGGAAAGGAATTCAGACTGGGCAGCACATTCAGTTGAATATTCATAAGGATAACATTGTGCATGTGCTTTAAATTTTAGAAAATAACCAAGTCATTGAAATTCATGTCTCACAAAGAGGTCAAGCTAAGTAATGTGGTTATGAATTTTTTAAAGGTGTGGGTATATGAGTTAGAGCGACTTGAAAGTCTGTGTGTGTGTGATTTTGAAGTCATTGACAACACGTCACATTGGAATGTTCATTTGGACATACAAGGATTTTAAAAGTTATCATTTCATATGGTTAGCCTTCCTGCTCAATAATATTTGTGGAGTGAATGATCTGTTCATCCTACAGCCCCTTACTATGTTGCACATTTTCTACATGATAGAGTTTCAAAGGTGAAAATATCAAGACTTTTTTTTTTTTAAAGATTTATTTATTCATTTGAAATGCAGAGAGAGAGAGAAAGAGAAATTTTCTGTCTGCTAGATCACTCTTCAAATGCCTGCAACAGCTGGAGTGGGCTAGGCTGGAGTTAGGAGCCCAGAACTCCACTCAGGAATCCCATGTGAATGCAGGCACTCAAGCACTTGAGCTGTCTTCCACTGCCTTCCCAGGTGCGTTAGCAGGAAGCTGGATTAGAAGCAGGGCATCCAGGAGTAGAACCGCAGGCTTAACCTGCTGTGCCACAATGCCCACCCTAGGGTTTTTGCTTTTGAAATCACAGGCTAATGCAGGAAATAAACACTTCATTAGAAAACAGTGTAGTAGTTTGCTAGTAAGATATACAAAGTGGTGGTATATAAGTCTCATGTGTCTTCTGAACTGTAAAATTATGCAGCTTGATGAATGTGAATCTACTTACAGGGACAAAAAGGAAAATAATTGACTTGATCATTTTAAAAAGGATATGCAGAGTTTTACCAAGAAAAGAATATTCCGGAACACTAACAAAATGGCCTGAGAATTCCTCTCAGAGTTGACAGTGTTCTGACAATGCCTTGGTGCTTCTGGTTGTCTAGACATTCCTTCCGTTCCGCACAATTGCTGACTGACTAGTGATGTGAAAGAGAGAAGCATCACCTTCTTTGACAACACAAAACCACGAGCTCCAATGTTCAGCACCAGAAGGAAACAAACAGTCCACAATGTGGGTGAGTGTTGCTTCAATCTTTGCCCCTGGGGGTTCTGTCTCCTTGGGAGCCTTCCTACTGGGCTAGTGCGCTCTTCTAGTGTTAACCTCTCCCAGATGAACACTCTGGTTCAAGTTGGTTGGAAACATTTGTTTCTTTTCCTGAGGTCTGCTGAAATTTCTTCATTTTTTCCTCACACAACTGAGTAGATATGGGAACCATAATTGTTTGTTCAGCAGTGGGGGTGATGGAGGGTGGCAGAGATGCAGCTCACAACTGGGTATCTGCTTCAAAGCCAGGGGAGGCATTCTAGCCATTGTCATAAACTCCCCTGCAGTCAGAAGGGATTCATAGTGATGATTGCTAACCCTAATTCCATGATCTCATTTGCAGTGAGTTCAATGAACAAGACCTTCTCTCTCTCTCTCTCTCTCTCTTTTTTTTTTTTTTCAAAAACAGTAAACAGCAACTGGTGCTGTTTTCTTACTGCCAGCCAGTCAGCCCATGGCCAGTTTGTGTCTACTATATTCTTATCCATTCCCCTTCTTGCTACCACTGGGTTATTTTGAAGTAAATCCAAGATGTCCGCACTAGCACTGTGGGATAGCAGGGTAAGGCTGCCCCCTGCAGTGCCAGCATCCCATATAGGCGCCAGTTCAAAACCTGGCTACTCCACTTCTGATCCAGCTCTCTGCTATGGCCTGGGAAGGCAGTGCAGGATGGCCCAAGTCCTTGGACCCCTGCACCCATGTGGGAGATCCAGAAGAAACTCCTGGCTCCTGGCTTTGGATCAGCTCAGCTCTGGCCATTGCAGAAATCTGAGGAGTGAACCAGTGGATGGAAGATCTCTCTCTCTCTCTCTCTCTCTCTCTCTCTCTGCCTCTGCCTCTTTGCAACTCTGTCTTTCCAATAAATAAATAAATCTTTAAAAAAAGACAGAGATAGATCAGTGGTCTAGGCATTAGAGCCTGATCTGTACATGTTAAATATCCTGTCAGCTTTTTACCTAATATTTTAGCAACCATTTCTGGTCATTTCCAAGATCTACTACTTCATTAGGATTATGGATTGAATGTTTGTTTCCCCTCAGAGTGTGAATGTTGAAACCCTAATCACCGATGTGATAGTATTAGGAGGTAAGGCATTTAGGTAATTAGGTTTAGATGTCTCCAGAACTATGAGACAAAACTGTTTTTTTGTTTAAGCTACTGTGTAGTATTTAGTTATGGCAACCCATTCTTTATGCATTTATTAATAGTGGCATATCTTTTATTTGTTTGTTAAAAAGATTTATTTATTTATTTATTTGAATTGCAGTTACAGAGGGACAGCAGGAGAGAAAGAGAGAGAGAGAGAATCTCCCATCTGCTGGTTTACTTCCCAAATGTTCACAATGGCCAGAGCTGGACTGACTCAAAGCAGGAGTCTGGAACTCCAACCAGATATCCCACTTGGATGGTAGGGGCTCAAGTACTCGGGTTATCATCTGATGCTTTCCCAGGCGCATTAGCCAGGAGCTGGATCAGAGGTGACTTGATCCAGTGCTTCCATGTTGGATGCTGGCATCACATGTGGCATTTTATTGCACAATGCCAGGTCCTAGTAGAAGTATTTCTATTAAGAAATACTTTCCCTCACCAAAAATGTGTTTGTACTCTGGTTCAAATTGTATAAGATGAATGCTTGGGGGCCAGCATTGTTGCCTGGCCAGTAAAACTACTGCCTGTAACGCCTGCATACCATATGGGTGTCAGTTCATGTCCTGGCTCCTCTACTTCCAATCCAGTTCTCTGCTAATAACCTGGAAACAGCAGAAAACAGCCCAAATGCTTGGTTTCTGTATCTACTTGTGAGATCTGGGTGAAGCTCCTGACTCCTGGCTTCAGCCTGGCTCAACCCTGGCAGTTGCAGTCAACTGGTAAATGAACCAATGGATGGGAAATCTCTTTCTATGTCTCTCCCTGTCTTTCGGTAACTCTTTCAAATAAATAAATCTTAAAAAAGAAAAAGAACACTTAATTCTTATATTTACCAGCTTTCAAAAAAAAATAGGTGGCTTCTTATTATCCTCCAAAAGTAAACAATGAGGTTTTATTTATTTATTTATATTTTTAAATTTTTTACTTGAAAGGCAGAGAGAGAGAGAGAGAGAGAGAGAGAGATCTTCTATCTGTTGGCTCACTTTTTTCCTCTGGACAGAGCAAAGAAATACATATCTTTTTCTTTTAAAGAAAATATACTTGAATTAAAAATCAAATGAGGTTAAGGAGTTTTTACATAACTTTTTGGATTTCATATTTATATTTCTTGTAAAACCAAAAACTTAGTTCCTAATGACATCAGCCTCATTACTTATTTTGCTTCATCTATACATACAGATATATGCAATAACATTAGAATGCCAGTACCAATATTATTAGTAACAATGCAATGCCTCATAACAGTTGAAAGGTTCTTTATAATTCTTTCTTGCAGATGTATACATCTTAGACATGTATAGTCAAATTATTGTATAGTTACTGTTACTTGAAATGGTATCTCTCTGTGGTTAAGCCATTAACTCTATTCACAGATTCCATATCTCATTTTGCTTTTGACTTTTAGGGGCTGCTTGTCAATGAATATTTAATTCAGATAAGGGTGGGTGAATTTTTTCTTTCAACTCTAAATGTATCATTTTTCTCTTGTTTGCTTAGTTTGTGAAGAAAGTTTGTTGTACTTCATCTCCTTGTTCTTCATAGGTAGGGTGGTTTTTCCCCCTTTGAATTCTTTCAACAAATTTTTTCCTTCTTGTGTTTGGTTTTCTGCAATATGAATATGATATATCTAGGTGTGGAATTTTTTATATTTATATTTGACATACACACAGAGAGATCAGTTGATCAATTGATAGATAGATAGACAGATGTTTATATTGCTTTGGGTTCTCTGAGCTTTCTGGATCTGTGGTTTGGTTTCTAGAATCAATTGCAGAAAACTCTTGGGCCATTATCATTTCAATTATTTCTTCTACTTTATTCTCTTTCTTTTCTTTATGATATTCCAGTTACTCATGATACATCTTTTATTTACATATTTATTAAAGATTTATTTATTTATTTGAAAGGCAGAATTATAGTGAGGCAGAGGCAGAGAGAGAGGTCTTCCATCTACTCGTTCGCTCCCCAGATGGCAGCAACAGCCGAAGCTGCGCCGATCTGAAGCCAAGACCCAGGAGCTTCTTCCAGGTCTCCTACCCGGGTGCAGGGATCCAAGCACTTGGATTATTCTTAGCACCCTTAGTTGAGACACAAAGGCTGTGGAAGGCTGAATTTGAGTAATTATTCTTGTGTTGAGGTGACAGAAGGCTTTGGTAAAATCTTTCCCACTGCAATATAGTCTTTTGCTATGGAGAACACTCAGTGCATATTTAAAATGGTTATATCCCAGCACCACCTTTGACAGAGGGAATTTTTCCTGGCTCTTCACCATGGAAAACTGTGTGCATGCTCCCTTAATGCTGTTGTTTCTAAGAGTTTCTCATTCATTCTAATACTAGTCTTACTCAGCCTCCAGTGACTGGTTCAAACCACTGTTTAAGAGTTCCTACCAGTTTATGGCTCTAGCAACTAAGCTATGATTCTCTGTATTCCTCTATCTCACCAAACAGGCAGATCTCAATTCTCTGATGGATCCAAAAGAAGTTGTTGATTTTTCAGTTTGCTCAGACATTTTTCTTGTTGTAAGTATGAGAGTAATGTCTTCCAAACTTTTCACATACTGGAGCTACAATCCTAAGTCCCAGCACATTTGTTTTTAATGTATTTGAAGTCATTTTATGTCCTGGTTTGTATATTGATATTAAAGAAAATCCTTCATTTATCATGTTCCATCTTACAAAAATTTTTTATGGATTTATTTGTGAGGCAAAGAGACAGAAATAGACAGAGACAAAGATCTCCCATCTTCTGGTTTACTTCCCAAATGCCCACAACAGCCAGGATGTGCCAGGCTGAATTCAGAAGCCAAGAACTCATTACAGGTTTCCCATGTGGGTTGCCTTCCAGGGTGCATATTAGTGATTGCTTTATAAAAAGTATGCCTTTTGTAGGTGACATTTGAGTGAAAGAAATGTGGAAACCCGTTATGTGGTTATCTGGGCAAGAATGATAGAGATATAGACTTTGAGATGCGAGCTTGTATAGTGCTTTTTTTTTTTTTTTTTTTTAAGATTTTATTAATTTGAAACAGAGAGTTAGAGGGAGAGAGGAAGATTTCAAGAGAGAGAGTGAGAGAGATTCCATCTGCTGGCTAACTCCCTAATTGGCTGCAATGGCCTGGGCTGGGCCAGGCTAAAATCAGAAGCCTAGAACTCCATCTGGGTCTCCCACATGTGTGTAGGGCCTCAAATACTCAGGCCATCTTCCACTGCTTTCCCAGGTGCATTAGCAGGGAGTTGGATTGGGAAATGGAACAGCTGGGACTCCAAATAGCACCCATATGGGATGCTGGCATTGCAGGCAGCAACTTAACCTGCTGCATCACC
Source organism: Oryctolagus cuniculus (assembly GCF_051225735.1). Lineage (NCBI taxonomy): Eukaryota > Metazoa > Chordata > Mammalia > Lagomorpha > Leporidae > Oryctolagus > Oryctolagus cuniculus. The sequence continues at coordinate 70,077,739 of NC_142870.1, forward strand.
ATGCTGGCCCCAAAACAAACTCTTAACCAAGAAGAATCTATCAGAATCTTGCAGAAAATTAATGATGAAACTTTATTACACTATATTTTCACTTCCATTCAACATTCTGAACACTCTAGACAATGTAATAAGACATGAAAAAGGATAGAAGGTATAAGAATTACAAAGAAGTTTCAAAACGGATCTTATTTTCAATCAAAATTTTTGACTACACAGGGAATCTATAAACTACAAGCATTAACCAGAGTCACTGACAATTGCTGGATACAAGATAACAAAAAAAGCAAAGTCAATTGTGTTTCTATGTACTAGTAATAAGCAAATTGCAATTGCAAGAGAGATAATGATATCTCATCAACAATGGAATAAAACTATGAGGTGCCAGAAACGAATCATAGCCACTAGAGCAGCAAATTAAATATAGATGCTCCTTGGCTTACAGTGAGGCTATGTCCTAACAAACCCATTTTGAGTTGAAAATTCTGTATATCAGAAATTCATTTAATACAACTAACCAACTGAACCATTGCAGCTTGGCAACACAGTATGCTGAGAGTATTGCTTGTTCCCCCTCATGATCCTATGGCTGCTGGGAGTGTTTGCCACCAACTTCTCAGGATCTCAAGAGAGTGGGATTGCATATTGCTAGTTCAGAAAAATATCAAAATCCAAAATTTGAAATACAATTGCTACTGATCACATATTGCTTTTGTACCATCGTAAAGTTGAAAATTGGAACCATTGTAAGTTGGGGACTGTCTATAGTTAGCAATTTAAAAGATTGGAAAGAATGTGGATAAATGGGAACTTCTATACACTAGGGACATGAAAGTACTTTAATACAACTATTTTGTCAAAAAATTTGAGAATCTTAAAAAATGAATATGTGTAAATCTTTCTTTAAAAAAAAAAAAGATTTATTTACTAACTTGCTAGGTAGAGCTATAGACAGAGAGAGAGATCTTCCATCACTGTTTCGCTCCCCAAATGGCTGCAATAGCCAGGGCTAAGCCGATCTGAAGCCAGGAGCCAGGAGTTTCTTCCAGATCTCCCATGCAGGTGCAGGGGTCCAAGCACTTGGGCCATCTTGTACAGCTTTCCCAGGCCATTAGCAGAGAGTTAATTCAGAAGAGGAGCAGCCAGGACACGAACTGGTGCCCACCTGGGATGCCAGCACTGCAGGCAGAGGCTTAGCCTACTATGCCACAGCACTGGCCTTGCAAATCTTTTTTCCAGTAATTTCTCTTTATGTCTTAAGAGAAAGTTTAGCACACATGTTCATGAATATTGTACAAAAATAGCACTGTAGCTTTTTAAAACAATAAAGACTTTATCAAAAATTAAATCATTATCAGCAGAACCATAGTATGCTTATATAGCTAGTAAAATGAATGAATGGACTAAACCTATATATACAAATTTATCTGAATAAAGCAAGTTTCAGAGAATAGTGCTTAATATACAGTTTGAAAGCATAGGACCTTGTACTAGGGATACATGCACACATAGCAAAGCATAAAACATGACACAGATGGTAACTATTTAATGCCAGATAGTGATTCCTTTTGGACATGGAAGGGGGTAAATGATATACTTTAAGTTATTCCACTTTATTAAATGTATTAAATACTTTAAATGTATTTGTAATTTATAATATCTTTTAAATGACTGGAGATGAAGATGATAAAATGTCAATATTGGAGAAAGCCATTAGGTATAGGTATTATTCTTTAAAGTATTCTGAATGCTTGATGTATTTTGTGATATTTTCAAAAGTGAAATACGTCATCTAAGAAGATGACACACCAAGGGCTGCAGAACTGGATGTTTCTGCTAGCTGGAGGCTGCGACTCTCCTCTCTGCTCTCTGGGAGTTAGGATGAGGTCAAGTCTGTGTGAACACCAGAGCAGCACAACAAAAACCAGCTGGTATGTTTATTTGCTCTCCTTGTGTGCTTTCTTTTCCAGCAAGAATTAAAACTCGTGTTCTGCTTTCCACCCCATGATGTTGCTCATCAGCTGAAGTTATTAAAAGAATAATTCAAGGACTCTGGAAACTCTCCCACATTTCCTTAGAGTGAATCCTGATAAAGGAGTGAAGGTGGTGGTGATGGTGGTTTTCAGTGGAAAGATGAGTGGGATGGAGTTATCAGGAGAGCTTTTGCTTTCTTCTTCTTTTTAAAATATTTTATGCATTTATTTGAAAAGCAGAGTTGAAAGAGAGAGACAGGATCCTCCATCTGCTCATTCACTCTCCAAATGGCCACAATGGCCAGGGTTGGGCTAAGCCAAAGCCAGGAACCAGGAGTTTCTTCCTGGTTTCCCACATGGGTGTAGGAGCCTAAGTACTTGAACAACCTCCTGATGCTTCCCAGGCCCATTAGCAGGGAGCTGGATTGGAAGTACAGCAACTGGGACTCTAACCAATATCTATATGGGATGCCAGTATCACAGGCAGTGGCTCAATCCACTTCATCACAACTCCAGCCATTTTCTTCTTGATTGAAAGGATATATCCTCTTTCTAGATTTTCTGAATTCTTTCTTTCTCATTAACAGGTATATCACAGATTCTCTGCTTTTTAAATTCTTTTTCTTTTACTTACTCATTTTCATTTTATTTAAAAAGTAGAGGGCATGAAAGAGAGACACAGAGAGGCAGAGAGAGATCTTCTATCCACTGATTCACTCTCCAGATGCCTGTAACAGGCAAGACTGGGCCAGGTCAAAGCCAGTAGTCAAGAACTCTACCTGGGTATCTCATGTGGGTAGCAGGGACCCAGTCATCATCTGCTGCCTCCCAGGGTACACAGCAGCGGAAGCTGGATCAGATTAGTCAGGACTCACACCAGGCACTCCCATAGTGTATGCAGGTGTCCTAAGTGATGTCCTAATGGTTGCATTAAATGCCCCCTTATTCTCTCTGTTTTCTAAAGCATAATGTATGGGGCTGGTGCTGTGGCATAGGAGGCTGAGTCGCTGCCTGCAGCTCTGGCAGCCCATATGGGCACCAGTTCAAGTCCCCGCTGCTCTACTTCCAATCCAGCTTCCTGATAATATGCCTGGCAAAGTAGCGGAAGATAGCCCAAGTGCTTGGGCCCCTGCACCCACGTGGGAGACTTGGAAGAAGCTTCTAGCTCCTGGCTTCGATCTGGCCCAGTTCCAGCCATCAAGGCCATTTGGGGAGTGAACCAGAGGGTGGAAGAGCTCTCTCTCTCTCTCTCTCTCTCTCGCTCTGCCTTTCAAATGAAATAAATCTTTTTTTAAAAGCATAATTTAATTTTATCAATAAAGCATTTTTCTACTTTTTTTTTTCAAGTGCTGAGGTGGGTTAAAGAGAGATAGGGAGAAGTCTTCCATCCCCTGGTTCATTTCTCAAAGGTGACCAACAGCCAGGATGGTGCCAGGCTGAAGCTGGGAACTAGGAACTCAGTCCTAGTGGGTGGCAGGGACTCGTGTACTTCCCAGGGTGCATATGAGCAGAAAGTTTGACCAGAGGTGGAGGCAGCACTTGAACTCATGCACTTTCTTTTTTTTTTTTTCTTAAAGATTTATTTATTTTACTTGCAAGTCACAGTTACACAGAGAGAGGAGAGGGAGAGAGAAAGAGAGAGAAAGAGAGGTCTTCCATCCACTGGTTCACTCCCCAGATGGCCACAACAGCTGGAGCTGCGCCGATCCGAAGCCAGGAACCAGGAGCCAGGAGCCAGGAGCCAAGAGCTTCTTCCTGGTCTCCCATGTGGGTGTAGGACCCCAAGGACTTGGGCCATCCTCCACTGCTTTCCCAGGTCATAGCAGAGAGCTGGATCAGAAGTCGAGCAGCTGGGTCTTGGACTGGCACCCACATGGAATGCCGGTACTGCAGGCGGTGGCTTTACCGGCTATGCTGCAGCACTGGGCCCTGAACTCATGCACTTTTATATGGGATGTGGGAATCCCAAGGAGCATCTTAACAAGTGCACCAAATTCCCAGCACTTTCCTTTGTATTTCTACTCTGTATGGAATGACGTCACTCATCTCATGGACCCCTTGGTCCCTCACTTTACCTCTCTTGGCAAATCTTGAGCAAGCTCTGTTCTTACCTCCACTCTCCCCATCTCAGTCTTCTAGACAGCTTTGTTTTTGGAATATTTTCAAAAATGAAATAAATCTGTTAAGAGGATGACACTTTTATCTCATGAACCACTCCCATTTCCTTGGCCCTTCCTTTTTTATTATATGGGTGGGAATAGGACAATTCTTGATTAGGGAAAAACAAAAAATAAAAAACAAACAAAAAAAACCCACAGAACTTTAGTGTTCCTGACTCGAAATCCTCCCAGAACATAATTCACTTCTGCCCAGTTTCCAGATCAAAAATCTTGTCCTTGTTATTTTCAGGCAACTTATCTATGATGTAGTACAAGTAGTGGTTTTTCTATTATACGTGAATCATGCTTCCAATTTATACTTTCTTACATATGTATTTTCAATGACTCTGTATAAAACTCTGAGGCTTGGAGAGATTTAGTCCTTGCAGTTGTCAACTGAAGAAGGCATACTTAAAGGGAAGTTATTAAGAAGCCGGACAGTTAGGAAACAGAATTCCCCAGGTGCCAGGGGTTACAAATCCAGTAGACTCCACTTCCCCGCCTCTACCCCCAAAGAAAGGCTTTTTTGCTTGGCTCCACTTGTGGATTTTCTTGGAGGCAGGTGGTAGGTGATTTGCCTGATACAACAAAGGTTGGCTCCAATAACTGAAATTCAATACACGCAGAGTCTGGGAGAGAACACAGGGGCTTGATACCTTCCTGGAAAGAGACAGGAAACAACCAGAGGGGGAAAGGACAGAAGAAGAGTGGGACAGGGAAAGAGAGTAAGTGACAGAGAGGAGAAACATGTGAAATAATTTGCCTTCAGGAAAAATTGATATATGAAAAATTTTACTTGAAGATGAGAAAAATAACAAAATAATTATTTGCATTACAAATTAACTCTTCACTTCAAAAGAATATTTACCACAGGTGTGAGTCTATGATGTGAGAAAAGAAGATGACGTGGAAGAGGTGGGAGGCTTAAACAATAAAATCCTACTGAACTACAAGGGGAACACATTCCAATGAAAGAAGGGAAGACAGCTACAGAAGGAGGTGGCTGTACAGGGATCTCTGTGAAGAGCTCAGGCTTTTACAAGGTCATGAACAAAAGGCAGAGGGAGGGCATCATAGACAAACAACAGACTATCATGAACCTACTAGAGAGCAGAATAAAAGAGGTCAAAGTCAGGAATGAGCTGAGTCCTACAAAAAGCTGCTTTATTTAGAGTAATTAGCAGAAACACAGAGCAACTTGCTCTTAGAGTAAGCAGGGTTGTGTTATGTTAACAGAAGCAGCTCTCGCTTTTTTCCTTTTGTTTATTTTGCTTCTGTCTTCTCCGAGGTGCAAAGAATACGGCCATGTGTTGCACCATGGCACTTCAGTGGCTCTGTGATGGGCTGCATGTATAATGGCAGTCCTCTAAGATTGTATTGCCTAGGGACATGGTAGCCATCTTAGTTTATGTCAATACACTCTATGGTGTCTGTACAATGATAAAATCGCCTAACTGCACTTCTCAGGACATGCCCCTGTCACTAAGTAACACAATGTTGTAGTTTTAACAAAGTGGATGAAATGGTACTTCTCTTAGAGAGACGGTGTCTCTGTGTGGAAGGAGCATGTTGACGTTAGCCCAGCTGGGAAAATGATGAAGGCATCAAAGATGGAGACTTGGGAGCTCCCAGACTAAACTTCGGGAAAGTTGGTGAGGAGCAAATATAGAACAGAGACGAAACCAGGGAGACAGTGATCTTTAACCTTCTATCTCCTTCCCTGCTCTGCTCAAATCTGAGATAATTCTATTAAACACACTCTCTGGTGTTGCACAATGAAAAAATCTACCAAATTCTACTAGAACTTCCAAATTGCTTGGTGTGAGTGTATTTCTTACAGAAACAGAAGATGAAACTCAGCATGGCTCCCTTGGGGACCTTAAGAAAATGAAAGTCAATTTTCAGATAGAGAAGTTAGATAAAGGGGACACAAGGATATACTGTTTTCAATTTGGAAAGGAAGGTGCAATGAGAATTAAAGTCCTATGTAAGTGAGACAATAAGAAAACATGGAACTTCTCTAAGTAGATTTAAGTTCTACAGGTAGAGGAATTAAATGCTAGGTCATTAAAATAGTGTGCAGTGTAGAATGGTTCTTACAGCATTACTATCAATAATCCATTGGAAATTATAGTAAACAGAAAAGCTGCCTGAAGCCTGGAGGCCTTTCACAAAGGGGAACGGACCAGATTCCACCCACCGGAGAACAGTAAGCAAACCTTGACACCCATTACACCGCAAGTGATTGGTTTAAGACTAAGTCAATCACCTGGCCAGGATGCATTGCTACTGTGATTAATCCTGGTAAATAAGACAAAAAGGGAAGTCTGTTGGGAGGAGGAACAGCAAAGAAATGACATTAGAAGGGGAGTGCTTCTGCTGCTGCTGGGCGTTGTGTGGCACATGACTTCTGGACCTGTTCCCTCATTACTTTGTGCCCATGAAGTTTGGGGGTGAAGAACCAACTAGAAAGCAAAACAACCCTCTGAGGCTAGTAGACAGGGGAGGTAGAATGGGCCTGAATGCACGATGACATTGCTAAACCATGGGTCTGCCAGCCTAAGCCCGTACTTTCTATAACTTCTTCATAAGCAATAATAAATGTCCTTGTTACTTAACACAATTTAAGTCAGTGTTTTTTGCTATTTGGGTCAAAGACATTCTAAATAACACATTGGTATATTTTGAACTCACCAAAATATTTCCTGGATCTCTTCATATTGTCCTTGATGTGAAACAAACTTGTAGTCCAGAAAATAATAACCTTACAAGTATTTGTGGAGAGGTGAAAGAATGAGAAAATCCTGTGCAACTTCTACAAATATCAGATGATTTTTTGAGGACTCAAGACTCAATGTTTTATCAATAATATGATAACATTTCCTTAAATGTCTTTTTACATTTGGAGATAATTCAACTCTCAAGGAATTCTAAGACAATAGATATCAGCATTAAAATTCAAAGAGATCTTGCAGGCTAGAATGCTAGGGTAAAAACCAATAAGTTGAACAGAAGACAATAGATGCAATATTGTCTTCAAAACTTACTTCAGAAGTTCAAGATAAGTAAGAACTGGCTTAATAGAACCTCAGTGGAAAACATGTGAAAACTCTGGTTGAACACACATAGTGGATACTCTGGTCCACTGAATTGTCTTCAGAACTAAGGCAACAATTTCCCTAGCTGTGGGAAGAATTGATGGCTAATGACTGATGACTGTCAGCCAAGTTCCTTTCCAGAACTGGGCCTCAGCTGAAGGCAGCCAATACCTCGAGGTTGTACCCCTCTGCCTGGAGACAGCTGCTTTTCATAATTGATCCATATGGGCATAGAAAAGCCTGAATCATATGCCTACCATCAGGAAAAGCTGAAGGGCCATCCCAGGTCCAGAGCCCTGCCTAGGTCATGCCTCCTTTCCAGAGGAGGCCCCTCCAATAATGCACCTCCTCCTCCAGAGCTCCCTGCGGGATTTCCTGAGTTCTTCGTGTGACTCTATACGTGTAGATTCCTTGGGCGTTTCCCGTTAAACATATACCTTCTGAATGCAAATCTCCTTCTCAGAGTATCAGTATGAACCCTAAAAGATCAGTGCAATCTAAATTGGGTCATTAAGCTATGAGGAATAATGGATCCATGGAACTCTGAACTGGTTAAATATTTAGAGAATGATGTTCTATTTGAAGTCCTGTAATTTAAGAGAAACTAACAACATGGCTTCATGCTGAGGAAAGCAACCAAGATGGATAGTGTGAGAAAAAAAAATGTTACTAGATGCAATAAAGGAACTGAAACTTTAGAGAACTGTCTCAATCCCACAAAGACTATCATGGGGAAGAAGGAACAGAGATTTCTGTGCTGAGAAAAGAATAGGAACCAAGATAAAAATTTATAAAGAGATATATTTTGACTTAATAGAGGGAAGAATTTTCTAAAGGCCAATCTGTCGCTTGTCTTGGGAATAATGAACTAGCTCCTTAATGGGGCTAGATGATTGTGGGTCAGAGATGTTTGAGTGAGAATCTCTGTAATGACTAGAGGCCTGAGCTAGAGTCCTTTCAAACTGTCATATCCCATGATTATAGGTTGTGATTAATTACAAGCTTTTTAAAGGTCTTTTATTTGGAATCTTACAGAATCTGGTCAAACATAATGCAGGACTCAGTTCTACCAATTTTTCTTCAAGCAAAAAATATCCTCCACCACTTTCAGTGGCTCTGGAGAGCTACTGCATAGAACTGAATAAATATGTGGTATTCTCTCACAGCTTTCCCAAAGTCAGGTGAGTTTTCTGTTGAATTCCTTTGTAAGGCACAGAGAAGCAAGAGGTTGTCTTTGAACAGCTTTGACTTTTATTAATAAACACATTTATAGGTTTTTAGGGCTTGGAGCTAATTTATCTGTCTAAAATTATTTTTCACCTGTCTTGTCATAGCTTTATGAATCCAGACCTGACATTTTCACGGATAGGAAAGTTGAGCTCCAGGAAATGTACACACTTGACCCAGGCCACTAAAGGGATTACTGTCGCTCCCCGTCTTCGTGGAGGAACGACACAGGACCCTGCGCTGTTCTTTTGTCTGCTCGGCCCTCCCCGGGTTTGCTGCTGGTTCTTCCCGGGTTGGCTGCCATCCCTTCCACCTCCGTGGAAGGGCGGTTCCTCCTGGCCACTTTCCCCACTTCCGCGGGGGAGCGGCACACCGCTGGCCGGCTCTCTCGGGGGCTGCACAGGTGTTCCTTCAGATAGATGTTCCCCTTAGATGTTCCTGGTGCATGTTGTCTCTCTCCTCCTTTATAGTCCTCTTCCACCAATCCCAACTCTGCTACCCACACGCCGAGTACGCTGCTCTCCTCCAATCAGGAGCAAGATCAGCTCCTGCAGCTCAATCAAATTGGCGAGAGGCAGCTGTGTAGAAGTTGTTACTCCCTTCTCAGCGCCATATTGTGGGAGAGCAGATGCATAGAATAAGTCTTAATTCCAGTAACTTAGTCTAGTCCAAGTTGCACCCCACAGATTACATACCAAGGCTGGAATGGGACCTCTTTCATTCTGAATGACATAGCTTTGGTGTATTTCCCCAACTCATCCAAGTTCAAAGTCCTCTTGCTTTCCATCTCTTATGGGTCGAATTGTGTTTCCCCAGAAATACGTTGTAGTTCTAATCACTACATACCTATAAATACGATCCTATGTTGAAATAGGATTGTTGCAAAGGTAATCAAGTTAAGATTGAGTAATATTGGATTAAGGTAAGCCCTAATCTAGTGATTTATAAAAAGAGGGAAATTTGCATGTGGATACACAGGATGAAACACCTGTGCAGCTGGAGGCAGGCATGGGAGCTATGCTAGCAAAAGCTAAGGAGCACCAAGGATTGCCAGCATCTACCACATGCTAGGAAGAGGCAAAGAAGAATCATCCCTCAGAGTCTGCAAAGAGAGTACGAAGCAGACGCCTTGATTTTAGACTTCTAGCCTCTAGAACCAGAGACAGTCCAGTTGTTTCTGTTGTTTTAACCACTCAGCTCTTGTGCTTGTTGAAATGGACACACCCAACCAAGGCATTTCTCCCAAGTGGGGAGAGATGGAGTTAGAGGAACGGGTGAAAGTCTCACACATTACGAGGGTCCGTGTCAGAAGTCTTGAGGAATAGACGTATTCTGCTCCTAATCTGATGGTCAGGAGAGGAACAAAGGATCCAAAGGAGCCTTTAGCAAACAAGGGTCTTCCGGCATCAGCCTGGGTGTTAGAGCATAACATCTATGGGCATTTGACTGTGTGGGCAGGAAAGGGTGCCCTGTTCATTTGTCTCACAATCAGACAACAAAGTAAACCAAGTATTCTGGGCGTATTTAGAGAATAAAAGCCAAGAGAACAATCAGATTTTTTGAGAGAGGTTGAAAAGAATGTGCCAGATATTTTGAGAAAGAGGTTTTGAGTGGGCTCTAATCCAGCTAGGTATGATAGAAACAGTTGCTTGGTGGGAAAATAATCCTGCCAATGACAATAATAACATCTTATATTTGTTAGAGCTTTACCATTGACAAATCACTTCTGCTATGGTTTGAATTCATGCTGAAACTTAATTCTCTGGGGGCCGGTGCTGTGGTGTAGCAGGTTAACACCCTGGCCTGAAGCGCTGGCATCTCATATGGGCACCAGTTCAAGACCTGGCTGCTTCACTTTCGATCCAGCTCTCTGCTATGGCCTGGGAAAGCAGTAGAAGATGGGCCAAGTCCTTGGGCCCCTGCACCAATGTGGGAGACTTGGAAGAAGCTCCTGGCTCCTGGCTTCGCATTGGCACAGCTTCGACTGTTGTGGCCAATTGGGGAGTGAACCAGCAGATGGAAGACCTTTCTCTCTCGCTCTGCCTCTCCTCTCTCTGTGTAACTCTGACTTTCAAATAAATAAATAAATCTTTATTAAAAGAAAAAAGAAACTTAATTCTCTGGGACTGGCATGGTGACACAGGGGTAAAGCTGCCACCTGCAACTCCCATATGCATCCCATATGGGCGCCGGTTCAAGTCCAGGCTGCTCCACATCAGATCCACCTTCCTGCTAATGCACTGAGAAAAACAGTGGAAGATAGCCCAAGTGCAACACCCACATGGGAGACCTGAATGAAACTCCTGGCTCCTGGCTTGGGGCTGGACCAGCCTGGCTGTTGTGGTCATCTGGGGAGTAAAGCAGCAGATGGAGGCTCTCTCTCTCTGTAACTCTGGCTTTCAAATAAATAAATACTTCTTTAAAAAAAACAAACCCTTAATTCTCAATACAACAAGATAAGAGGTGAAGCCTTTAGGAGATGATTAGGCCACCAAGGTTCTGCTCTCATGGATGAGATTAATGTCATACAGAAGAGCCGGAGGAACTACCCAGGCCTTTTGCCCTTTTGCCCTTTGACCCTTCCACCATGTGAAGACACAGTGTTCAATCTCTCTGAAGGACACAGCAACAAGGTATCAACTTAGAAGCAGAGACTGGGGCCTCACCAGACACTGAACCTACTAGCCCCTTGATTTTGGACTTCTCAGCCTCCATAACTAAAAGGAAATAAATTTACATTATTTATAAGTTACCCAATCTTGGAATGGGCATTGTGTTACAGCTGGTTAAGCAACTGTCTAGCGTGCCTGTATCCCACATGAGAGTGCCTAGGATTGAGTCTTGCCTCTGCTTCCAATCCAGTTTCCTACTAATGAGCACCCTGGGAAACAGTGATGCTGGTTCAAGTAGTTGGCTTCCTTGCCAACCATGTGAGACATGCTGATGGAATTTCTTGCTCTTGGCTTTGGCTGGACCCCAGCCCTAGCTCTTGTGAGCATTTGGGAAATGAGTGTGCAGATGGAAGTGGTTCCTCTCTCTCTCTCTCTCTCTCTCTCTCCTTCTCTTCCTCCTCCTCCCTCTCTTTCTCTCTCTTCCTCTGACTTTCAAAGGAATATAAATTAATACATAAATATAAATTACCCAGTCTATGGTATTTTGTCATAGCAGCAGGACTGGACTAAAACAGCTTGCAATGCATGATTTTATCTAATTTTCAAATGGTCTAATAGGGGAAGCCAGGCTTTCAGGTTCCTGTTTTACTTGTGAGGATACTGAAGTTCAATGAGGTTAAACCACTTTCCCAAGGTCTTGTATGCTGGCACTTGAACTCCAGCCTTTGACTTAGTTCCATCCACTGTCTTTCACATAAGGTGGTTGGGGCCTCCTTGAGTTAGCCCTGCTCACTCTGTGGGGCACATTCATCCTCAGGGAACTCCAGCCACCATTCCTCTGCCCTTAGTACCCAGAGGAGGGACTAGACGCATAGCAACAGAGATGGGGTGGTTAATTGAGGTGACGAGGATGGAGCAAGAAGTCCCAGGTCTTAGGCTGGACATGAACTCTCAGGGTCCACTCCTGCCAGTGTGTGCTACAGAGCTGTGCTGACACTGGCCTCACCCGCATGTCAGGAGGTAGTCATGGCAACTCACTCCATTTCTAAGCTGATAAGTACACAATTAGGTAGAAAGGAAGAATCAAGTTAATAGCCTGTCATCCCCTCTCTGCTATCTGTGTATTGATTCAAATTAAGGTTTTTCAGTTTTCTAAGGTCAGCCAGATACCAAAGGATCAGAGTACAGGCCTGGGAGTTAGCACTTACAGGAAACAGCCAGTTCTGAGTGAATCTCTTAACCTTTCTTTCTCTCTCTGTTTACTTCTGACCCAAGCATTCAGAAAAACAAATCTCTTTGCCTGACGTCCTTTGATATCTGACCCAAAGTCTGTAACCTGCCTTAATTCTAACTGTTTCTGACTCTATATCCATTCAATTAGCCATTCTATCTCTGAGAGAAAAGAGTGAAAAATTCCAATTAAATTTTGCATTTGCTGAAATGCAGCGTAGCTCAGAGAAGCAGTTAACTAAATTAGTGTGTGTGTGTGGGTGGGGGGGCACCTGCATGTGTGCATGCCCACGGGGAGGGCAGGGAAGGCAAGAACTAGAGGGCGTCTGCTTCTAGAGAAATGTCCCTGTCAGCTCAGCTGGCGCCTGAGCAGAGCTGGAGGAGGTCTTCCGCAGCCAGGACCTGTCCTTCCTGTCTGAGCCCCACGGTTCTTCAATACCGCCAGATGGAATCATTTGAAATTCCTCGCGTGGTCCTTGTTTTCATCTTTAGCTCTTCAGAGTTCTTCTCTGTCTCGAACAACCTTCCCACTTTTGAAAGATGTTTCAGATCTAATATACTTGTCCAGAAATCACTCTTAAGGTTGAAAACAAAGAACTCCCAGACACTAGGACGTTCGTCATCACCATACATGTAAATTCTACCTCCTTATATGACCACAAACTACCAGAGGCAAGGACCATTTCTTCCTCCATCATATTGCCCAACACCAACCACAGGGGGAAAAAAAAAAAAAACCTGGCACATATAAAGTGATTAATCAGTCTTTGTTGGATAAGTGATTGATTTAGTAAATGAATCATGATTGGAGTATTAGAGAATGATTTTCTGGAAGAAGGAAATATTTACTTAAGGTATAGCATTGAATATTGATGGTAATCTATTTGGGTGTCCATACTATTTGCATTTTATACAAACAGCGTGGGCACCTGTGAGGCCTATTTGGGTTCCAGAGCAGAGACTGCCCCCAAGAACCCTGCTATGCTTTATTCAGGGAAATAACCCTGCATGCAAGCTGGCTCTGAAGGTGGCAAGCCTTGAGGTTAAGTGTATCGGCTTGTTATGGGAACTGTAGAGGTCAAGAAGGTAGAATGAAGGATCTCAGAGTGACACGTGAGAACTTTGTGCCATTTAGCTCAGTAGGTTATGGTACAAGCAATGCTGGATCCTGAGACAAAAGGCACAGTGAGTGCTTGGGAGGTATGTTTCAGAATTCCTCTAGGAGGCTCTTGGGGGATCAGAGGAAAATTCTGTGAAGGAAATATTGTTTAACAATTAAGGATAATAACATTATCTATGGAAGAAATAGCTCTCAGTTTAATGGTGCAGGTGACAGTATGACTTTCACCTTGTATCTATGTGGACTTCATGGTTTTTATAGGGTATGGGTAAATAAAGGAATGCTGAGCTAGGATTCAGGACATATGAATGTTTGTCTGTCATTAACCAAAGGGTGGTTGACTGGTCTGGACCTCAGTTCTGTTTCCTGTAAATGAAAGGGAGGGTAAAACCCCAGACTCTGTAACGACTGCTTTGCGATTGTGTATTTTTTTAAAAAAGATTTATTTATTTATTTGAAAGGCAGAGTTGCAGAAAGGGAGAGGCAGAGGTAGAGCAAGAGAGAGAAAGAGAGAGGTCTTCCACCTGCTGGTTCACTCCCCAAATGACTGCAATGGCTGGAGCTGGGCCAATCCAAAGCCAGGAGCATGGAGCTTCTTCTGGGTCTCCCACCAGGTATAAGGACCCAAGGACTTGGGCCATCTTCTGCTTCTTTCTCAGGGCATAGCAGAGAGCTTGATCAGAAGTGGAGCAGCCGGGTCTTGAGCCAGCGCCCACATAGGATGCCCCCGCTGCAGACTGCAGCTTTACCCACTATGCCACAGTGCTGGCCCCTGCTCTGTGAGTCTATAAAGGTAAATATGGATTTCTCATGTTACTGTTTTATAAAGTAAACATGGAAGGAGATTGAGATTGATGCTTTGAACTGGATTCTTAGGAATGTCGGGGTGCAGGCAGATGGGGAAGGATGAGTTTCCCCCAGGAATTGCTGTTCAGTATTTTTCTTCCAGGCTCTTCCTCTCTTCCCTCTTGCCTCTCTGGTAAGAGGCAGTGTGCCGTAGCAGCTAATTGCATGAGCTTGTCAATTGTATATACTCGAATCCTAGCTCTCCTACTTATTGGCTGTGTGTGACCTGACAAATTTCTTAGCCTCTCCTGCCTCAGTTTCCTCATCTATAAAATGGAAAAATCTTATCTAAGGTTTCCGTAAGTGTTGAATACTTGATATAAAGAAACGATACAAAATATTGACTACCATTCTTCCTCATAAATATACTAATACTAATGCTATTCATGTTTCTACCTTTAGAACTTCGATTTTTATATGGAATTCTATGATTGTTTATCCAACTATGTCACCAGTTTTCTATTATTTTTAATGCAAAAGCTAGGAATCATGTATTTTTACTTTTGCACCTTTTGTCTCAGGATCCAGCTTTGCTTGCACCATAAACCCACTGAGCTAAATGGCACAAGGTACAAGAACTAGTGAGCAGGTAGAATTTTCCTGCCAACTTACAATGTCAGTATTATTATAGATAATAGCATTTTTAAAATGCTGGCATTAAAAGCATTCAGAATTAACAAGTAACTAGCTCACTAGAGGTGTATATATATGTGTATATATATGTCTTAATATATACTTAAGGGTTAGAGAAGTAGAGGTAGGGTGAGGGAGGCCTTGCGTTCCTATGCAGTCCTGTGTACTCTAAGTTTTAACAGCAGCGTGGCAGGCATCTATCAAGTCTATATACTAACAATCCTTAAAGGCAAATTTTCTGAAGTTCACGATGACATTTCCTAAATTATCCATAAATTTTATCTTGAATCTGCAATCAATAGAAAATAGCTTCTGTAAATGAGAGGGTAAATGGTGAGAATACTTACGTTTCTCCTAAATGCAATTTCAAATGACATTTACAAATTATTCCTATTAAATCTTTCATCTCAGCTGTAGGGGTATGATGTTTAGGATCTTCACTAGTGCTTTACAAAGACTGTCCATATGCTGGCCTTGGATAGCCAGGCTGCCCGGCGCCCTCAGTTCTGAGGCCCAGGGACAGTCCACGTGAGTCCCTGCCACCCTTGGACAAGTACATGGGCAAACAGAGGAGCAGGAAGGGAGCTCCTTGATTCAGGAACTGTCATACTCATTGTTGTACATCCAGAACATGGACAGGCAAATGGCACCCTGCAGACTTTTACTACTTAGTGAGATGCAGGGTCTGAAACTATTGCTAAGCACAGACACCCCAGTAGGAAACTTCGTGGGTTGGGACTTGCCCTTTCCTCTTCAGTTGACTTTCCTGTCTGCAAAAACTCTAGAACCTGGAACTGAGACTGCCTCAAGCGGGCAAGAGAAAGGAATTGAACAGCCTTCCTAGTGGGAACTAAAATTAAAATGCAAGCATATCAAGGTTTGCAGCAAAGCCCAAGTCCCAGTGCGGGACATCATCTTCTTTGGGGGAGGAGTCTCCCTCACCAAAAGTAGCCAAGAAGATTCTACAGAGGTAGAAGTCCTGGCCTGCCATTCATATCTTGGGATATGATGAAGGGAAGTAGCAACCCAGAGGGAATGGCCCCACGAAAACATAGGGTTAGTCTAACAGTTACTGAGAGGCCTGAAGGGAGAAAGATTAGCTGTTCTGCAAGGTGGCTTGCTGGTGAGATTTCTATGACCCCTGGCAAGTTAAGAATGACGAGATCTGTTTACTTTCCTTCACTGTAATGAGTCACACCTCTGATGACAATTTTGTGTTTGCCTACAGTCATGTTTTGTTAGCTTCTTTCAGAATTATTGCTTATCACTCAGAAGTCCCCAGCTACTAGAAGACTGAGTCAGAATGGAGTCAGACTTTAGCTGGAGAGGTCGAACAGTTTGTTTTGGAGGAAGCAATGGGTTACACCTGCCACATGGGACATCCTGGCTCCAGGAATCCTCTTCCTAACATGTGCCAGAGAACACTGCACAGTCTTTCCGAGCAGGCCCCGGCCAGGGGTCCGACAGCCTGGCAGCTAGAGGTGAGTGCAGGGGCAGTGCGTGTTGCCTCCTCTCCTCTCTCAGCAAGACAAGATCTTGAGGAAGGCTTTGCGGAACTCGACATTGAAGGTGGTATAGATCACAGGGTTGAGGGCGCTGTTCATGTAGCCCAGCCACGTTGTAGCGCTGTAAAGTTCTGGGGACACATGGCATGCTTGGCAGTGGGTATTGAGAACGTGGGTCAAGAAGAAGGGCAGCCAGCAGACAATAAAGGCCCCTAGGTCGCAAAGGAAGGAAGAAACTGGGTAAGGAGTGTGGTTGTCCCTTTTGTTACGAATGAGAATGCAGTTTTACAGAGGCATTTACTTTTTTACAACAGTCCTATGAAGTAAGTATGATTAGCCACTTTTTTTTTTTTAAATGCAAAATCTGCATGCTAACCTCTTTAACTCATTTCAGGCCTTTGTTACTAAACCAACTTCTAGTTTGGTCTTCAGGTAGTTCTTTAGTAGTCTTTTCTCTTTCTCAGTTGAATTCAGACATTTATTTAATGTCTACCCACACAAGACATGATCATAGGAGCTGATGGAGAACACCTTAGAGACATGAATGACATAACTGCTGCTGCTAAGGAGGTGATAGCTAGGGGTTCTGGCAAAGTTCCTGATGTACGAGAAAGTTAGGGTTTGCCATTGACACTGAAGAGACTGAATTGGATTCACTAACTCCTTGCAGTATCTCTGACTTACCAATTTTTAATTTATTTTTAAAATAAACTTGTTTTTCTTCTACAAAAATTAGCATTGATTCTATATACAATATAGAAAACTTGGTAAATATAGAAAAGTAGAAAGAAGAAAAATAACCACCTGTCACTCAAAGACATCACTTTTGACATCTTGGTGAATTTTCCTCAGTCTTTTTTTCCTCTGTATTTAAAATAATCTAGATGTTCTCAGACCACATGACAGTCATGTTTAGCATCCCTATATTTTTTTAAGATTTTAAAATAAGTGCCATAAGCATTTATTAAACATCTACTACGTGTTGCTTTTATTGATTCATGATCTTAATTTATTATTTGAGGTATACATTATAACTCCACATGATAGCAAAATATGGTTTAGTTAGTAGGTTGTTCAGCTCCATAAATTTAATTGAGGTCTTTTGAATTTCCACCACAGCTAGTATTTATACACAAACCCTTTTCAATTGCACTGTAACATTTTATAAATATTACTGTGACTAGATTTCCAATTTCTGTCAAAAGTGGTTACCTTGGCACCCTCTGCCCATTTCCTATAACTTAACCTATCCCCACCTAATCCAGCCCAGCTGAACACCAGCCAACTGAGACTTACCAAGCACAATGGCCACCATCTGGGTTGCCTTCTTCTCCCGAAGCGGCACACTCCGTGGTTGCAGGGGGCCCAGCTTCAGGGAGGTCGACAACCTGCCATTACTGAGTTTGCGAACCTCTAGGCTGAGCTTGGGTGCCATGGTGGGGCTCAGGGAGTTCCGAGTCCCCTCCGCCCCTTTTGACTCTCCTTCTTCTTGGAAGCCCGGTGGGCCCAAGGCAGTCTCTTGGCAGATGCTGTAGTAGCGCTTCAGCTCCATGTGTGTCCGGCCAGGGGACAGAGGCTGCAGGTATGACAAGGGAAGGTTCTGACGTTTCTGGGAACATTGTCAGTCTTCTGAATATTCCTTAAAGGGGAGGGGAATGTAAAGAAGGAAGAGGAAACTATCCTGTGGAATGTTCAGAGGGAGCATCTGAGAGTATGGTGGGACCGTGGGAAGTTAAGAGAGATGAAACCCGCTTTTGACTTCACAGCTGAAAACACCTGCCATGGCTAGAGCATTCGACAGTCATGACAACCTCTCGAGGAGGGTAACAGAAGACCGTAGTCTGGCCTTTGTGAGTTAGAATGCTCTGGCTGTGCAGAGGAACACGTTAAATGACACCACTGGGATGTAGCAGCAAAATCTGGAATGTGGGAATGTGGGAAACACAACAAGAAAAATGACTCATTTTCTTCAACAATGAATTGTAGCAACCACAACAAAAACAATACCATCAGCTGCAAGGTATAGGCCTTATTTGAATTTTGGTTCAAACGATCCAAAATATACAAAACAAATGGGACAATTGAACATTGATTGGATATTTGATTACATTAGAGAACTATTACTAATTTTTTACTGTGATGTGATATTGTGGTTATATATTTCATATCTTTTAGAGAATCTTACAGACATATTTTCATGGTAATAATATAATCTTCGGGATTTGCTTCATAACAATCCAGTAAGGGTGAGTGAATGTAAGTCAGAAGGTAGATGAAATACAATTGGCCATGAGTTGATAACTCAGGGCTTTGTTATATTTATCTTTCTACATTTTTACATTTGAAATTTTCCATAATAAGAAAAAAAACATTTAAAAAGAAAACCCAGGATTTTTATCTCAGCTTTTCTACTTTGTAGACATATCCTTGGGCAAATTAATTGAATGTCTTTGCACCTCCTTTGAAATACAGAAAACAGATTGGGAAAATGGATGTGGGATAAGTAGCCTCTGCGAGTAGAAAACTGAACGTGTGGGAACTTTGCTGGAGTCTGGGCGGGGGGTAGGGGGGTTGTGTATGGCACAACAGCCATGCGTCTTGTCTTGTTTGAAGAATCAGACGCTTCCATCAACTCCCATTACTGAAACCATAAAAGCCCACTCCACAGCCCTCCCTGCAGGCAGCTAGAACTGATTCGCTCCTAGACACTAAACTAGAACTAATGACAGAGGGGGACTTCAGAATTCATTTAGCAGTGGCGACATTCAAAGTCCAGCATCACAGGACTTCTAACCAGATTATTCCCGGGCATGGACAGCATCGTCTCAGCCTTCTCATTAAGCTGGTGAGCTTCCTGACAGCTTTCCTTTCTATTTCTTTTTGATATATGTTAGTCAGTGTCAGCCACAAGCAGCTCTCATGTCTCTCTCCTCACTTCACAGAATCGGTGTTGCAGGTACACAGGGTTCAGGCGCATTGTATGCACTCAAAATATTGTTGAATGAAGGAATCAAGGCAAGGGGTCTTCGAGGTTATGAAGTGTTTTTGAAACTGTGCTCCACAGTGGTATTTGTAGGGATTCTAGAAGTGTATTTTTTTTTTACTTTTTATTTTAATGAGACTTTCTATTTATATAAGTTTATTTATTTTATCTGAAAGACCATTTGTAACCAAAATTATTTGTGATTAAACTAACACCTATTGTTCTTCTAAAGGTGATATTACTTCTAATGATAGTACTTAACTTCTTATTTCTGAAACCAGGACTTCAGACACATTTTGGGGAATACCTATTAAAATTTCAGACTTGAGGCACCGGATCTAGCATAGCCTAGTCCAAAGGAAGGAAATGATTCTTCCAAGATTACAAACTGGTGATTATATCTTTCCTCTTTCTCTGCAAACCCTTATCAGTATCTCCACGACTGACATGGGGAAACACTGGCTTCCTCGGTGTCTGGCTGGCAGACACCCCCTTCCAGATGGCAGGACAGAGCCCAGTTCTCCACACTCCCAGCAATGGCAGCCTTTGGGCTCTCCAATCTCTCCTTTGTAGTCAACACTTTTCCTTCCTTTGGTACTGGGGTCTCCTCAAACCATGAATCTGCCATAGGTAAATTTAAGCTGTTTTTCTATTTTTTATTATGTATAGCAAGAATCTAAGTGCTTCATCGGACCTATGTAAAACATGGTTAATTAACTCTTCAGGGATTGGATAAGACACAGATCTTCATTATGGGCATTTGAAGTTTTGTTCCTAGTGTGAAGATCAGGGAGAGAAATACTGGTCTTAAATTTAACACTTCTGGGCTCCATTAGGTGCTCTGTTAGCTGGGGGAGCAGAGCAGGCTGGACTTAGAAGCAAAAGGCTCCCCACATTCAATGGCAAGTAGGACACTTGCAAGTCTCCTTTCTCTGCTTTTCTTGGTTTTGTCCACGTGTGTTGCATTACCATGTTTTCTCTCTAAACCGGTGGCCCTGGATGGCACCCTCATAAAACTCCCAAGAGCAGTGGGATCCAGTCATGGGGTTATAGCTCAACAGCCACGTGCTGTCTGAGCATCATTTTATGACTCCTGTCCCCAAGCGTCAATCAGTCTCTCAGATCTCTGTGGGATCAGTGCTAGATTCCATCTGGGGTGGGAGTAGGGACCCAGACAAACCTTGGGAGAAGGCCTCTTACTCTTTTCCTGTGATTGAAGGTACGGCCTACTTACCATTTTCCCTGTGGCATCTGATGAAAACCTGGCCCTTATTGAAAACTGCCGAACGGGGTGCAGCTGCAGACAGGAAGGCTAGGGTAGGGTGAAGGAGAAACAGTTGTGGGTTAAGCTCGAAAGGGTTGAGTCATGTCAAAGGCAGCTGCTTGGCCTAAAAAGGCTTTGAATGCAAGGAGTGCATATCCTCAGCTTCAGTCATAACTTACTTCATGGGGGCCAATAGTCTTTTTCTGTCCAAGCCTTGGGACTTCAACTTGGAGAGTCTGGCTTTCCCTCAGGACATCAAAAATTCATCTGTGGGACAATGTTTTGGTGCAGTGGTTTCAGTTATCACTTTGAAGCATGCATCCATATTGGAGGGCTGGTTTGAGCCCTGGGTGCCAGAGGTGGGGGTAAGCAGAATTTAAAGCCCAAGCAATGAGAAGAGCAGTGCTGAGGCAATGACTTTCCTTTTTAGAGCCTAAAGGGGACCCATTCCACCAGTGGGTCAGGGCCTTGGCACAGAGGCAGATTTACTAAGGAAAACAGGTCTTCATGGGCCCCAGTGATTCTTGGAATGAGTGGTTTGGACAAAAGGTTGGCTCTAGGAACCCACCAGCAATGCATGGTACAATTGCTGCACTAGATCCTCATACCCCAAGGGGCAAACACTGTGGTAGAGTGGGCTAAGTCTCCACCTCTGGCACTGGCATCCCATTTGGGCACCAGTTCTAGTCTCTTGACTGCTCTTCTCCTGACCCAGCTCTCTGCTATGGCCTGGGAAAGCAGTAGAAGATGGCCCAAGTCCTTGGGCCCCTGCACCCACATGGGAGACCTGGAAGAAGCTCCTGGCTTTGGATTGGCCCAGCTCTGGCTGTTGTGGCCATTTGGGGAGTGAACCGGCAGATGGAAGACCTTACTCTCTGTTTCTCCATCTCTCTGTAACTCTGCCTCTCAAATAAATAAATGAAATCTTAACAAACAAAACAAAACAAAACAAAACACTTCATACCCTGTGGAAAGTCTGCTGGCCATCTGAGGGAAACAAAAAGACTTTGAAGGGACAAAAAAGTCCAGAAACCATTCTATCATCTTACCAAGAAAGGAGAAATTGCCTACTTTTGGAGCATAGCCAATACCAGCACATTAGAAAATGGGGGTCAGATCTGTCTCCAGTGTGGCAGTACAGGCAAAAGCAGGCATTGCTGGACACAAGGCTGGGAGGCCGGGGGGTTGGGTGTTGTCTTCCCTCTGCCCCGCTCCACGTGCTTACCTGCTGTGGAAAGCCAGGCCTGACACTGATGCACTGACTGTTCTGTCGGGTAAGGATCCGTTTGCGTCTCCTTTGCCTCAACACCACATAGATCCTGGCATAGACAAGGACAGTCACTCCAAAGGGCACATAGAACGACACCACTGAAGAGTAGATGACAAAGTCAGGATTGGAGATGGAGCACACGCTGGGATCCCCTGTGGGTGAGGGAAGGGGAGAAGGGAAAGCAATTGGCTGAGTGCTGGACTTCAGTAGGAAACACAAAACACGGTCTCATGTCACCTGTGGTGTCTCTAAGTTCTAAAGCAGAGAGAGGGTGGGGAAGGCTGAGGGGAACGCTGCTGCCATCAGCTCCTTATGGTAGAAGGTCTAGTTTATCTTTGTCCTCAAAGTTCCCTTAAAAAGAAAATCCACCAACAATTATACCAGGCAGTGCTCTGCTTTGGGACTGCAAAGTTACATGACACTGTGCATGCCCTTTGAAACAGTAAGCAGTTTAGATAGACACATGCTTTCTGTATGATGTGGTGAGTTGCCACTTGGAGGAACATGGCCTGGGAGGCAGGGGAGAGTGCCACAGAGAAACAGGGCAGAGGCTACTGGGAGGAGGCGGTCCCCAGGAAAGGGCCTGCTGGCACGGGGGCACCAGAGAACTCTTGGTTTGCAATGGGAGAAGAAGGTTGCTCTGCTGACAGGGCCAGCTTTCCGGTGTCGGACCTGGGACATGGGACAGCTGGTGGCTGAATACAAGAACCCCAGCAACGGGTATGGGTGGGAGAGGGCTGGCTAGTACATCGTCACTGTGGAGAATCTGATCTCAGAAGGGTCCTGTCCCTGCTGTACACGCCCCCTCGCTCCTGCTGCTCTCCCTTAGGAGAGCCCTGAAGCCTAGCAGATGTTGAGATTCCTCTCATGTCCAGGATAGGACCTGAAACTTCTGCATCTTGAGAGAGAAAAGGAAAGCAAATAAATACCTGCGATGTGTTGTAGCACAGGCCTTGAACGCTTTATCTGACCTAACCATTGTGGTAACATTAAGTGGGGCAGGTGCCTTCACTGTGTCTCTTCTCAGACAACTTAGCTCAGAAAGGTTCTGTAAGTGGCTCAAGGCCACACAGCTGGAAAGATACATTCCTCCGGCCTGTCTGACCCTCAGATCAATATTCCTTCTGTGATTTTGACTCTCTGCCTTCCTCTATCCCTGTCTCATTGGACATCTGTGCTTCATCCAGTATTGTTGGTGTAGAGGTTGGGGTCTCTCCAACTCAAAATCTGGCCTTGGAAGCTGTGGTCTCAGGTGTGAGCTTGAGGGGAGAGGGCAGGGACGCCAGGGACCCTTCATTCCTTTCTTGGTCTTCTGAGATACCGAGATGCCAGACAGCCCAGGATTGAGGCCCAGATCTGCTGTTTATTAACTGTGTGATCTCGGGCACTTTCCTCTGCCAAGGAAGAGAAGCATAAAAAATTATCTTGTCCATTGGTTGTGAGAATTAATAACAAATGGCAGTAATAATACCATTTATTGTTATTATTTTTACATGCCCTCACTTTTCCAACTTAGGAGGGAAGGTATCATTTTGAACGGGAATTTGGAGGGAGACTTATAGGATGCAATATTTGTGGTGGAAGGGAGATAGTAACAGCTGAGAGCTAAAACCAAGAGGCTGGTGTCTGTGGCACAGAGGATTAAGCCACTGCCTGCAATGCTGGCATCCCATATCTGAGTGCCAGTTCAACCCTGGCTGCTCCACTTCCAATCCAGCTCCCTGCTAATGCATCTGGGAAAGCAGTGGAAAGCAGTGGAAGGTGGTCCAAGTACTTGAGTCCCTGCCACTCATGTGGGAGACCAAGATGGAATTCCTGGCTCCTGGCTTCAGTCTGGCCCAGCCCTATTGCTGGCCATTGTGGCCATCTTGGGGGTGAACCAGAGGATAGAAAATCAATCCCTCCCCATTGCCCTGACCTTGCCTGTTCCTCTTTTTGTCACGCTGACTTTCAAAAAAAAAAAAAAAAAAAAAAAAAAAAGCTAGAACCACGAGGAGGGAATGCTCAGTGTACAATGAGACATTTGAATGAAAACACGGCCACCAGAATCTTTACACTCTACTCCCAAATTCTGTGGTTCTCCTGCAAAAGAGAAAATTCATGGCATCTCCCTTGTAGAGCCTGTGTGTGCCTCCTTTAGGGAATGGCTCACAGGGCTCTGAGTGATGGTCAGCAAACTGACCTCTTCTGGTATTCTGGGGACAGTGGGGTTGGGGAGAGGTGGGGTTGCAGCTGGTGGTCTTTCTGAATCTCCAGAGAACCCCGGGGACAGCAGTCAGCCCCTCCCCTGGACTAGCTCCCCTGTTGTCAGCGTCTGGCCATGCCTATCACCCTATGAGAAGAAGTCACAGCACATTTCCCCTCTGAGATGGGGTCTGAGGGGCAGTAGGGCCCCCTCCCCACTTCATGTTGTGGCCAGCCTTGGTGTGCTGGGGACTCTCCATCTGTGGCTGCACACACACTCAACCTTTCTCCATCCTCCTCTGGAGCCTGAGAGGCTGACGTCTACATTTTATTTAGGAACTACCATTTTTTAAAAGCCAAGATCAGAAGAGGGTAAAAGTGTAAAGAAGTGTGTAAAACTGGTTCATACTCATCCCCCCCCACACACATACATGTACATGTGTATGTTTATTGTAAGCATTTTATCTCAAGAAACTTAGTGCTTGCCTCCAAGGAGGGCAAGGTGAAATTAGCAATCTGGAGTAGGAGGTTGCCCTACCCAAAGGTAAGTATGCGTGTATCTCATTATACCTCATGAATTGTGTGCAAGTGTTTATTTTTCCAGTAAAAAATAAGAGCAAGAAAGAGAGAGTGCATCACTATTTCAGGGTTGCTGACCAAGAAAGGCCCTGGTATACAATCCATGAGTTTGCACTGTCATCACTTCCTTCCTCCCTAACTAAATTGCTATTTGTCCTTAGACAAAGCTTTGTGGCCTCTCCCACATGATATGATAGCATAGCGGATAGGGCACTGGACGGTGGCCTCTGAGTGGGGCCCTGCCTGGGGGTGCAGCCTGGCTGGCAGGGCAGAGTGAGGCACCCACTGCAACCATTCTGTAGGCTTCTCTGCTGAACTCTGAAGAGGCAGTGAGGCCCCCGGAAGCTGAGACTTGCCTTGATGATTTAGTTGAATCAGATCTGTGCTGTCAGCGCAATAGTTACTGAGTGAATCCGTGAATAAAGTGTGAATAAGCAAAATGTACAGATGAGCACTCAGTGGCTGGAGGACAGTGGGGGAGGCCAGGTGGAGGGGATTACACCTTCTTCCCTGAGATCAGAGATGCGTTTCCCAAGTAATCTCAACATTTCAGGAGGAAAGGGCAATGCAGAGGATTCAGCGACTTAATTGAACAACCAACCATTGTGGAGCATCCACCATGTTCAAAGTGCTGTGCTGGTGATAACTATGTCTACTAAGGAGTCTAAAAGGCTTTTGTGGGCTAACCTAGGGACTTGAGCCCTGCGGTGATAAGAACAGCAAGACCAAAGGAAGGTTGCTTTGAAAAATTCATGAACTTCAAACTCATTGAAGGATTTAACCTCAACTTGATTCCCAAGACAGGAGATTTGGATGAATCTGATTTTAGGATGAGCCCATTCTTCTTTTAATTGTGTACTTCTATTGTTCTTTTCACTTTTTGAGCCTCCAAGTTCCCCCTGGCTCCCCTGCTCTAAAAGCCAAGTGAGGTGTTCTTTTGCTAAAATGAAATCAATGGCACTCTTCCAGTTCCTTTTTTCAAAGGAAAAATCAGGCCAGCTGATAGAATTTCCTTAACTTTAAATTTTTTCCTCCTTTCAAAATTTCTTAAATCCTTGTCACCAGCTGTTGTTTATTCATTCAGGAATTTTTTTTTTAAATAACACAATAGCTGGTTGATTTAACAGAAATTGAAATGCTAGCCTTTTTTCTTCTTGTCTGTGAAATCAAAGGATTGGGCGACATATTTAGGGGACATTCGAGTTTTCTCTGCCACCAGCACACCAGGCTCTGTTGGGTTAGGGGCTGTTGGTGAGTGACAGTGAGGTGCTAGGATGTGCACTGAGAGCTCAGGCAACACTGTTCAGCCTTGGAACTCTCTGTGACTCAAGACGGTGCCTAATGTAGTCCTTTCCTCAGAGGATAGCAGCAACTCCAAGTTGGAAGAGACTGAAGTTCAACTTTTCTCTTTGTACATTCTCTAACAATTCCCAACTGCATGTGGCAGCCCACGTCATTGAAAAAAAAAAAAAAAGAGCATAGCCAGAAAGTTCTTTTCTTTGCGCATTTCTTAGTGAAAGTCCAGCTACTTCTGATATCTCCTGCTATTGGTACGATCCTGCCCTTTCCCCTCTACTCTCCATGGAAGAAGTAGGGGGAAATGGCTAAGAGAAGTTATTTATATTGGGCTTGGGAATTTCCTTCTAGATGGGAGAGTTGCTGGAGGAATTCACATCTATCAAGATTATGAAGCTGACCCTGTCAGCAGCGGTGCCTCCCTGGGAGTCAGAGCTGTGGCTCACGGGGTTAAGCTGCCATCAGCAGTGCCCACATCCCATATGGCTGCCAATTCAAGTCCTGGTTACTCCGCTTCTAATCCAACTCCTTGCTAATGCTTCTGGTAAAGCAGTGGAAGATGCACCAAGTACTTGGGGTCCTGCACCCATGTGGGAGACCTGGATGAAGCTCCTGGCTCCTGGCTTCAGCCTGGCCCAGCCCTGGCCATTGTAACCAATTGGGGAGTGAACCAGAGGATGGATGATCTCTCTCTCTCTCTGCTTCTCCCTCTGTCTCTGTAACTCTTCCTTCCAAATAAATAAATAAATCTAAAAAAAAAAAAAAAGATACCCAAGTTGTACTGCGAAGATCAGATGGAGGCAGAGAAGGATGACTGGGCCTCCCCACCTTTGGTTCTGCTCACAAATTCCCTGCTCTGTGCTGCTGGCCAGAGGCGCTGGTCTACTCCATGACCTTCAGCAGAATGACCAGTTTTTAGTTCTTCCTTGAAGCAGATGCGTAGTTAAATTTTTGAGGGATAGGAAAATCTTCTAGTAAATAATAACAGCAATAATATCTGCTAACATTTATGGGACTCTTATGATGGACCTGACACTTTGATACAATATATGAATAATTGGAGGTCTTACTATAGTGTTGCTAATAGACTTATAGGAAAGAGACAAAGAAAAAGACAGAGATGAGAGAGAGGAGAGAGGGTACATGCTACGTCACAGGTCTGTTCTGCCTGCTCAATTCTACATTTAAAAAAAGGTTTTATGCATATATTTGAAAGGTAGAGTTACAGACAGAGAGAGGGAGAGACAGAGAGAAAGGTCTTCCATC
Organism: Oryctolagus cuniculus; assembly: GCF_051225735.1. Taxonomy (NCBI): domain Eukaryota; kingdom Metazoa; phylum Chordata; class Mammalia; order Lagomorpha; family Leporidae; genus Oryctolagus; species Oryctolagus cuniculus. The sequence continues at coordinate 70,104,981 of NC_142870.1, forward strand.
TGCTAGTTCACTCCTCAAATGGCCACAATGGCCAGAGCTGGGCTGATCTGAAGCTAGGAGCCAGGAGCTTCTTCCAGGTCTCCCACGTGGGTGCAGGAGCCCAAGTCCATGGGTCATCTTTTGCTTTCCCAGACCATAGCAGAGAGCTGGATCAAAGGAGGAGCAGCAGACACAAGCCAGCACCCATATGGGATGCCAACAACGCATCCAGGTGGAGGCTTAGTCTACTATGACTCAGCAGGAACCCTCAATTACATTTGAAAATTCTTTTGGAGAGATTTTCCTGGCTTTTGCTTCTGAAGCAATAATGATCTCACTGGTAGTAACAAAGCCACAATTAGCTCATCATTCTTTTTCATTTAAGTGTTGATGTTGCCTGGGAGCTCTGTCTAATGTCAGATTTTGAGAATGTTCAACAGTTACCAGGGTGTGTGTTTGAGAGTAAGAGACTGTCCATGCCAAACTCCAAGAATGAGTAAGAGGAGCCACACTCAGCCCAGTAAATGCTGGTATTGGTGGGGGTTTTCTGCTGACCAGAGGGAAGTAGAGCCTTGGTCTAGCAATTCCAACTGAGAAAGAATGCTTTTCCATATAGAACAAAAGTTTTAGAAAGTGACCCCAGTCATCCAACTAACTCTAAAGCACATTTAGCACTCACCAAAATGGAATTTTACTGCCACAGAGTCAATCTCCAACCCCATGTTGGGGATGTTGCTTTGCAGTGTAAGCATGGGCCAAGTGATTGTACATGCAAAATGTCATTCAGTTAGCAAAGAATTGAATGGTCAAGAGTAATGCAAAGATGACAACAGCATCATATTTTGGGAACATAGTAGATTAGTCAGGCAAGTAGTTGTTAGTAAGTTGGCTACTTGACCTTTCATACAGCAGAGAAACAAGCCTGGCCTTGATCAGGTGCTATGTGCTCTGCCAATCTATTTATGTGATCCCAAATTAGCCTTTATTTGATTGCAAACAGTCTCTATGAAGGAGATAGACTGGGGTTATAGAACATGTAGGATTAGGTTCTGCAGTCAGGCCATTGAGTCTGATGGATAAGACGTCCACATCCCACATCAGAATGCCAGGGTGTGAGCTCCAGCTCTGGCTCTCAATCATAGCTTTCTGCCAGTGGAGATCCTGGGAAGCAGCAAGTGGTGGCTCAAGTAATTGGCTTCCTACCACCCATGTGGTAGACCTGAATTGCATTCTGGGGTCCTGGTTCTAACCCTGACCCAGTGCTGGTGAGAATCTGGGGGAGTAAAGCAGTGAATGGGAGTCTCTTTCTACTTTTTTGCCCATCTCTCTGCCTCTCAAATAAATGAATTAAAAAAAAAAAAGTCAGTGCAGGGTGGGCATTTGACTTAATGGTTAAGCTACTGGTTGACACCTGCATCCCACAATTGAGTACCTGGTTCAGTCCCTGGATCTGGCTACTGATTCCAGCTCCTGCTAATGCACGTCCAGGGAGGAAGCAGGTGATAGCTCATGCGGTTGGGTTCCTGCCACCTACATGGAAGACCTGGACTGATTCTCAGCTCCTGGCTTCTGCTGCAGTTTCTCTCTCTCTCTCTCTCTCTCTCTGCCTCTCTCTCTTTCTCTTTCCTCCTGCCTCTCAAGTAAATAAATAAATACTTTAAGTCAGTGAATACAATGAAATTCATATAGACTCAAATTTGATTTTTGAAAATTCCCTCAGTCACATACAAAAGTACTTGGGGTTTTATTATAACCCCAAAGAGTAGCAAGAGGTATGACACATACAGTGCTATGTAATAATATAGTGTTCATGGGGAACACGAAATTTTAGAGATGAAAGGATAATTTTTAGGGTGCTACACATGAAAATAAATATTGAAAGCACCTCACTAGACATATAGATTGAGGGAATATATTTGATTTTGCTCCACTGCATTATTAGCCCAAATTTGCCATTAAAGACATCAATATTAAAAAAGTTAACAAACCTGCTCAAGGATTCACAGCTGACAACAAACTTGCTCAAGGATTCATATGGAGTTTGAACCCAGGTTTTACTGACTCCTAAGCTTCCATAAGTCTTCCTAAATGTATTTTGACTTCCGAATCATTGTCTGGCTAGTAACTCTTGGAAGACTATTTATTAGTCAGGATTTGCCTGTATTTATATGTAATTTGTTACACAAAGTATTGGCATATGCATGAGCACTTGGTTGTGTTACAAGTACCTACAAACCAGAAATTCACAAACCTAGGGCTTAGTAGGAGTTGAATGAGCCAATCCAAATGGACAAAAGATCCAGAGGAATGCTAGCCTAACAGTTCTTTTTTAGCAAACACTCAATGTATATTGTCAATAGCTTGCCTTTGGCCCCTGAAACTCCTGAGCCTAAAAGATGAACATGGCACAGACACCAAAGTGCCTGATCCTGGGAGCTGTAAACTTGGATTGGTGTCATACACTCGAAATTTCAAACATCTCAGATACACCATTGTCTGTCCACCCACCCACCCATTCACCCATTCACCCATCCATCCATATCCAGTAGAAAATGTATCATATGCCAACCACCGTAGTCAGAATTTTCATACATTAAAAATAAAAAACACTCCAGTAATTTGTGATTATACTAATTCCAAAGTGTCACAAAAAATTCTTATTGAGTAGAAAATTAGAAACATACATCTTACTCTAAGACCTTTATGATATATCATTTTGCATTGTGAAGTCTGCTTTGAATTGTTATCTTTTCATTAATAAACCTCACTTGAATTATTAATATAGCATAGTTTTTAACTAGTACATTTCTTCAAATGATACAATGACATTTCTTTCAAAATATGGATGAGCCAGACTTTCCGTTAATTGGGGCAGAATTTTACCCTTCTGTCAATAATTGATGAGAGTTTGCTTTATATTTTATTTATAACAAAGGTCAAAGCTTTGCAAACTGTAGTATTCTCATTTGGTCACAAAGTACTCTGACAAGGGGTCAGAAAGGTCAGAGTTGGGCACTGCTCACAGCCACTCGGGTGTGTATGCATCTCATGGGTGCAGGAGTGAAGTCATCTCTGTTACCTGTGGTGTTGAGGCCAAAGAGGAGAGGGCAGGACACGGCAAAGGCCAGTACCCAGACGACAGTAATCATGAGGGCCACACGCCGGCAGGAGCTCTGCCCTGTGCCATGCTGGTAGTGAACAGGCATGACCACTGCAGTGTACCTGGACAAGGTAGGGAGACAAGATAGGCGTGATGAGATGGCTGGGGGACTATTCAGAAGACAAGTTGATGGTGTAGGCATTTGGCACAGCAGCAGGGTCTCCTCTTGGGATACCTGCACCTCATATTGGAGTGAGTGCCTGCTTCCAGCCCCAGTTCCACTTCTCATCTGGCTGCCTGTAAGGCATACCCTGGCTCAAGTGGTTGGACCCCTGCCACTCACCTGGGATATGTGGATTGGATTCCAGCTTCTGGTTTCTGTTTGCAACAGCAGCTTCCCATATCTGAGTCCCAGTTGGAGTTCCTGCAACCCAGCTCTATGTTAATTCAGCCCAAGTACTTGGTCCCCTGTGAACCATGTGGGAAACTCAAGTGGAGTTTCATGCCCCTGACTTTAGCTAGGGCTTGTAGCCATTTGGGGACAGAACCAACAGATGAAAATTCTCTTTCTCTCTTTATCTCTCTTTCTCTGCTACTCTGCTTTTCAAATAAATAAAATAGATGTTTAAAAAAAATGGTCAGGCTCTTTTACATCAAAGGACACTATGTACATGGAAGGCGTTGGCCCAGCTGCCATCTTGGCCAGAGGAAGTTGGCCCTCACCTGGCTGTTTGGCCACAACAGCAGCAGGACTCAAGGCTCAGCCTCTTCCTCAAGGTGCCCCAGGGTCACCACTAACAGCAAAACCCAGGCAGATACCTGAAGCCCCAGCCCAATAGCTCTCAGCAGAGTCTGAAGTCCTGAAGAGACCGAGAAGGTCTGTTGCAATGCCAGCTGCTTCTTGGTCTGCCCCTGCAAGGCCAAGGAGGGGATTCGAGACAAGATTTGGAGGTGTGCATATCCGGGGAGATATGGGTCATCCTAGCCTCCCTCGGGTTGATTGTGGGATCTTTCTTTGGTCTTACTACATAAGGACCTCTATTTCTCCCTTTTGAGTAAGAAACCACCTTTGGCTCCATCATGGTGCAAGGCCAAGTCCTGCAGTGGTGACTTTCATTGCAGTCGACTTTCTGCTGTTTGTACAGGGAATGTGCACGTTAATGCTCTATAACAGGTGCACAAGAGGCTGAGACAGGTGCTGCTTCTGCAGAGGAGCTGCACACATGCGGGAGTTTAGGGAGCATCACTCAACTTCCTCACCAAACATCTGCACTTCCCTTCCTCAGCCCCAGGCCTTGAGTGCACAAAAGGGATCAAGGAGTCTCTCCTTCTGACTCTGTCCTCCAGGTTCTCTGGAAACTGAGAAGACAAAATATGTTGAGCCATGTGTATACTCAGCTATATCCAGGGAGCTTAAAAGTGTCATGGAGGGCAGGTGTTTAGCGCAGTGTACAAACTGCTGCTTGCAACACCTGCACCCCCTGTAGAAGCTGCAGTCCCAGCTATTCTGCTTCCAATGCAGCTCCTTGATAATGCTCACCCTGGGAGGCAACAGGTGATGGCTCAGATACTTGGGTCCCTGCCACCTACATGGGATACCTAGATGGAGCTCCCAATGGAACAAGGACATAAGCCTTAGCCATTCTCGCTGATTGCCCAAAGGATAGATAAACATTGGAATTTATTCCTCGCCCTCGGATCTCAGCTGAGTCTCACACCCTATTGCCTTTACACCCGACCCTGGCATCCTTCCCTAGGTTTCCAAGGCCCTGAAAGGCCACCTGAAAGACCAGTTCCAGGAATTCAGCTCTGCCTGCTACCCCTTTCCCCAGCCCCCACCCCAGACCCACCCCCAGCCCTAGCCCTTCTGAAATATAAAAAGGTCCAGCCCTGGGGGTCAGGGCCCTCTGCCACGTGTTCCATCAATGTGCATGCTGGTAGTTGCTCAACCACCTCTACGAATTTATTTTCTCTGAATAAATTCGGTCTGGCTGCAGATTCCTATACTGTCTCCTCTCTATTATGTGCCTCTTTTCCTAACAGTTCCAGACTTCTAGCTCTGTCCTGGCCCAGTCTCAGCTGAGCCACCCTCAAGGGCCTGACCAGTCAGTCAGTGATGTGCTGGTAACAGTGGAGTCTCCATGTGGAAAAAAAAAAAATAATGTTCTAATTTGCCAATTTCTGCGGTGTAAATACTTTGACCCGTTCAAGCTACTGTCCAAGGCTGCATAACCGGCTCCAGAAATGCCTAACATGTTGCCCAGCTGCTCTTGCTAGTCGCCACAAACTTGGCTCCAGCATACCAGCAACCAGAGTTGCATACTTTCCTAAATACGGCTTCACGTTCCAGAACTCCTTGGGCTCCTCGAATTCAAGGAGCAGCAGGTGTAGGGAACCCTGGCCCCATTTTTATGAGGAACAGGCCATGGCAAAGCCAGGGCTCCCACCCGTGAGGCCGGTGTCTCTCCCCAGTGTTCCACTCCCTCCACAAGTCTCTGAGGCCTTGTGGGGACCACGCCTTCCTGCACGAGCTTCCCTACTAGCTTGATTATTTTAATCGCTTCCCTCTTCTACTCGCCTGGGAGCCGTGTCGCCTCTGAAGATTTTGATAGAGTGCTTCTGAAGAGGCGCACAGAAAAGTGTGTTTTTAACAAGCAAGTGCATCTTACAATTAGACAACTTCGAGAAAGTCTGCATTAGGGAAAATGTCTATGCCAAGAATTCTTGTTAGGTTAGTAAGACGTGAACGATGAGACTACAATTTACCACTGTTA